>NC_136068.1:1140989666-1143404372 GCF_964261635.1 Lissotriton helveticus
AAGTGTTTGTTACGAGTCGCTGGGTCTGTTCACAGTACTGCTCGTAAGTACAAGTCCACATTCCCACTCAAACGTTCATTGCCTAAGGGAACATAAAATCACCGAAAACGTTGCTGTATTAACCAGTCCTTGCTTAGTTTTAACCACCTTGAAGTCATAACTTGATACACATCAAAAACCTGTTCTTTTTCATCACAAGCTGTGGCAGGATTGGAAACGACTGTGAAATCCACAAACAACTGGGGAAGGGGAGTGGGATGGCGGGGGTGTATGCAAGTGGCTAAAAGAAGGTGGAGTGAGAAAGGGCACACCGATAAATAACGTGTAAACAAGTCAAACGAGTAAGCTGTATCTGGATTATAATATTGGTTTCAAACATACCACGTTTGAAGATTCTTAAGGTATCAGTACACCTGATACAAATATGTAGGTATACCCAAGTCTCAACATGAGATGCCCCTAAAATAGCTTCGGTGGTGACGACAGACGGCTAATAGTCCTTCTCCAGAGTTGCTTGTACTGCGTGTTAAGTGATTATGAAATGTTCTTATCCTGCAACCCCTGCAACAGGTGGGTGTAATCTGCAAGGAAATCTCTAATAGTTAGTATTAGAAAACAACTAAGTATGTCCTGTCAGGTTTAATTATTGCCTGTGCTGGGAATTGCCATGCACCAATGCAAGCACCCGTGCACTATGGTGCAAGGATGCCTGCTTCACGGGGATGATTGTTTATGTGTACCCTTCCTGCACATATACAATCAGAAATGGCGTTTTACAACTTCAATATGTGCTGCATTAGCACACACAGAGCTGGTAAAACGTTGTTAATTTAAAGAGATTGTTTATGTACAGGAAGGGACACCTTCCTGTACATAAAAAATCATTAGAGGTCCTGTCCTCGTTCTATGTGTGCTGTGCTGCAGAATGCAGCACACATAGAAAGAGGAAAAACAAAGAGGAGAAATTAATACATTTCTCCTTGTTGCGCCCCCAACGCCTCCCCTGGGGCAGTGTAGCATTCAACCAGGTTCAAAGTACGAAATCACGGAAGAATCATTACAGAATGCAAAAAAACAATGGTTACTCAGTTGATTCAAAATACTCGAAATGCAAATACATGTAAATTAGCATAGGCATTAGAAGCTGAGACCGAATCGTATCAATAGCCAGAACTGAATGCGTTTTAGCACAAAGGAAATAATGAGCCAAAGAACATTCTGTCAAAAGGACTACGCAACACAGGTACTAGAGAAGGAACAAGAAAATATTTTAAGTACAAGTCAATAAAAGGCTTGACATGAAGCCTGACTCTATGGAGAGCAAGGGAAAACCTTGGCTAGACTCTGAAACGAAGAATTATTTATACATTTTAGACAGACACATCCTCCACTCACTGTGGCATGAGGTAAAAATTACTTTGAGCCATCAAATAATGGAACAGAACACATCACATGATAAAAATAACATTTGTTCTACATCCATTGAATAATCCAGTTTAGTGCCCTACAGCAGAACACAAAACCATATTCAACCACAGGAAATGGCAGTTGATTGTATTCACTTGAGTTTCCTGAGGAACAACATGAAAAGAAAATAATACAATTTAAAACATTACAATTGCAAGCAGGACTGTAGAGCTCCTTTGTGCACATGCAGAAAAAAAGAAAACATTATAACACACTCTGCACCTCACATGCATTTTAAAAGTGGAAATAAGGATTGACTAGACCTAAGCATGCCAACTTTGAACACTTAATTATTTTTAATACAGAATGAACACTACAGTTCATCTCTTCTATTATTAATAAACTCACGCAAATATTAATTATGAAATCTGCAGCCACAATATGGATCGGTTGATAAAAACAAACTCTGTCTTTCTTCCGTCTCATAGACCTCATCCCTTTTTTTAAAATAGCCCCAATATTTGTTGGAAAAATTGTGGTGCATTATAACCAAATCTTTAATAACATTTTTTCAAACGAGTCAGCTAATCAGTACTTCTTCCCCAAATACGCAGTTCCCAAGGGCAGGCATTCCACTCAAGCCAAATTCCCTCCCCCATAACAGAGTGAAGGAGGTGCAGAATTCTCTTCAATACCTTTCCGCCCAACTTGGCAAACGTAATCCTTTCATCAACCAATAAATATTTGCTCTCATAAAAAGCTGGTGGCTCTGTTTTCACCAAAGTACTGTCAGTAATAGAGAAACTGAAATCACTCCCCCGACATAAAGCGTTAAACTGCATCATGACTTTAATCAGGAACCTGCCTCTAGTAAAATAATACAACTATTTATTTGTCACAATACCACATTACAAAGATCTTAGCTGTTGCGTTCAGGCGTGAATGAGTTAAATCTGCAACAAGTAGGGCTTAATTTAACTCCTTAAATTAAAATAAAACTAGACTAGGTAGACCAGCCCTGTGATGAAAATATACGTTTCCCGATTATTGTCTAGAAATATGGGCAAAATTAGGCAGTCTATCGAAGAAGGTTCTTTCCAATTATAAGTATGTGTGGTATCCACCCGGACATGATTTCATTTTCTTCTTTTATTTTAGACTGTCAGATAGTCTAATAAAGCTTCATCCAACCTATATGGCTAATTAATAATATCAACTACAAATATATAAATCATCCAATGTTTATCGGAAATAACACATTTAAATATATCAGCATGGGCAGTCTCGCTATTGTTGACTAACTTTCAAAACTTTGCCTCAGTCATTTGTGGATATTCCAGGAGTATATTTGGACCATGATTCTCTAGTTAGTGCCAAGATTGCAATTGTACCAAGAGTGCATCTAAATCACTTTCTTCTCTGACCACAATTTAAAGTCCAAACCGTTAGAATACCAATATAAGATGCAAAGATGGAATCTATTGGAATTTGCCAATGAGAGTTACCACCTGCTTCTGATATAAAATATCACTAATTTGCTTAGCTATTACTCTGTGTTTATTGGACAAATATTTACCTTGTAGAATATCAAATGCCTCAAAAAAGTGATTCAGACATTAAAGGGCATAATTATAGGAGGCTTGAGCCAGAAAAGTGCCACAAATTGTGAAGCGGAGGCGCATGCATTAAGTCATATTTATAAAACTACTCATTTGCCAAAATGCTTCGTTTTATAAGGCTTGCATGGGACAAAATCTGTGCCGACACCAGCTGCGCTACGCATAATATAATAAATGCAATGTAGGCATTCCCCTGCAAAATTTGTCGTAAATGTAATCCAGTTATATTTATGGGCTTGCCAATGCTTCGCACATCGTTGTGAAGCGCATCACAAATCCTGAAATATGCCAGAATTGCTGCACATCGGCAACCCAGGTGTAGGAAATGACACATTGGCTGTGGTACAAAATTTTAGGAAAGGACGAAGCAGAATGGGAAACCATGAGATAATCAGAGCGCAACGTAAGCGCGACGCGAGGTGAGGAGGTGTATATACTGAAGTCCCCACCTTGTGGAAAATACATGCGCAGTCTTGGACACATACACAGAAACCTAGGGTCCTAGATTTAACTTTTTGGACACACGAAACTTGGGAAGTGGTGGTGATTGAATTCCGCTCATAAAGGGTTTTTATAAGCATACCAGTTTTCGAATCCTAAAAAGAAGGAAAAGAAAAAGTGCTGTTACCACTTTTTTGATCAAGGGTATAATAATCCAAAATACCACAAAGAAAAGTGAACGTATTTGTTGTCTTGATAAAGATGGAATAACCAGACATCCATTGAAACGCGTTGATGCATTTCTGTACATTATCTCGAGGACAAGTTGGACCTGCAGATACAAATTACAGTCTATGTAACTAGGCTAAGCTTGTAGAAATTACTCCTAGGGACATGTGGCACTAAAAGACAAAGTGTACAGTCTATTATCCTTCTTTCCCTATATACTAGGGTACTCTGTGGTATAAGTGTTAAACTTTGTCATGTTATGTCCTGATTTAATGAATGTTCTGGTTTTTCATTATGTCGAATTGATTTGTTATGTCTGAATATATGCATTTTATTATACAAATTGTGTTTTTATAAGTAGTGTATATACCAAATTAATCGATTCAGAAATGTTTTGCACTGCATGATTAAGTGGTAGTTTATGTTTAATTATAGCAAGGATCTTGAGTGAGATTTAAAAAAAAATGATTGTGCTAGATATGAATTCTATCATTGATAGGATGTTTCTTTGATTGAGTGTATCAAGGGATAATTTGTTTTCAGTACTGGCAATACTCCATTACCTTTGTGCTTAACAAGGGGTCTCTCTCTGTTCTAAATATAAAAATATGTGGTACAAAAAGAGCAAGTTCACAAAACATTTTTGCAAGCTCATCTACGCCACTGAGATCATCGTCCTGCAACAAGGAGTCACCAGGAGTCCACCACCATATAGTCAGTAAAGGAAGAGGGATATTGTGTTCCAGCAGCGCATATCCCTCATTGACGTCAAAGAGAATGAGGTCATACAATTCTAAAGACTCAGGAGGGTGTTAGTTCAATTGCTACTTACAATTTGGCCACATCTCCAGCCACCATCTGTAAGGCCCTATACCATTCCTCCACATGTAAATGTTATGGTTGTGCTCCACAAGCTGGCATCTGGTTGCTTCCAGATCTCAACAGCCAGATTGGCTGGAATTTGGGGTTGAGGGCACCGTCCACCAGCTCAAACATCACTGAGCGGATGTCATGGCACAAGAAACAGATTTGGTAGAGCACCATGGATTGAACATTGAAGGCTCCGTAAGTATGCATTTATGTACCATCTGCATGTAGTTATAGTACTATCACATTTAAACACAAGCGTAAACATATAAGAAGAAAACTATTTTATGCAATGTTTACAAATATCTAGTGTAGTGCTACGCAATGTCTATACCCTGCCCCAGGGTCCTGTTCAATGGGTTGTGGGAGTTTGTTTTAATTGAACATGCATGTACTTGGAAACATTACCTGATTTTACATACGTGCTTGAGCAGGGCAACATCCAAACATTTATTAAACCTGCGCAGGTGATGGATAAGGAGGAATTTAATATTCTATCTTCTATAATGGTAACCATTTTTATGTGTGCTGCTTTATTTAGTGCATGTACTTAGATGAAAATGCAGAGTTTTATTTAACCGAACTCCGTGAATTCTGCTCAGACTTAAAAAAAACTCTGCCGCGCTATGCAGAGCTCCACAAGCTGTGGAGTGTGATAGATAAATGCCGTTTGCGGTTATTGTTAGGGCCAGTTGCTTGTCCGCACTGTGCAATAATCGCAAACGGCACAGTCCACAGCATTTCATTTCATTTCAAGAGGGCACTGCTTCCTGTCTGCCACTCGAGTAGATTTTTACTCGAGCTGCAGTTTTTTCAACGCGAACGGACGGTTTCTCAATGCGAGAGGTCACAAGAATAAGCAACCACTCTCAATGTGAAATCTTTCCATCCACGCTGAAAAATCTCGCCGGGAGGTTGATTTTCCACGCTTACGCTCGCCATGATGTTGATAATCGTGTACGAGGAAAAATCTCACAGAGAGGTAGATTTTCCTCATTCGCGCTCGCCATCTTGACCTTGACGAATGCGGGCGAGCGAGGGAAAAACTCTGCTCCGCAACGCTGAGTGCGAAAAACTTCGCAAATCCGCCAGCTTAGCAGAGTTCACCACCCAGACTTAATTAGGATAACTTAGGAGGAGTATGGGCATGAGCATCTGGCTAATATTTCCGATTGAGAGGTGGTAAGTATTAATGTGATTAGGAGCAGATTCTTACTGCATTTCAGTCAAGTGACTGCAGCTTGTTGTTACACACTGACATTGCATTGGGAGAAAACACATTGCTCATTATACCATTGCAGTGGTTTGACTGGTTGTAGGTGCATATTTAAGACAACATGTGACATGAGTTTCACTCACTTTTCTTGTGTTGCAAACAAATGGGTTATGAATGTACTCTTCCATTATGGTATTTGAAGGCCTTTCAGCTAAAAGAAAATCACAATATTCTTTGTGGTTTAGTACAAATTTGTTCTTTGACAGTAATTTTTATTGAATATTGTTGGTGCCTCACTACCAGGGGCCCACCTAGCTCACACCCCATCTAGGCTTCTGACAAACACTCATGAAGGTCTGGGGTGCATCACTTGCATTCACCCCAACCTCTATTATTCATTTGGCCAAGGCAGGCAGTAAGGTGGTCTCCAGCATGGCCTGCAACACCTGTTAAACCCTCACACAGCACATCAGGACAATTGCATGCAATATGGTTTAGTGCTAGTATCTGTACACCTGGTTCTTCATATGATCATACATGGTGAGCCGTAGCATACTCACCACCTGGATCTTCTCTTGGATGAGAAGTTAATTTTCTGGCAAACCCATTCCATTGAATCACAAAACTTAACACTCCACTTTTGGCTGCCCAGCCCCGAGACAAGCACACTTACTTCATGGTGCAAGAGGGTGGCATTGTTACTGACATACCTGTAAAGTTTCCAAGGTCCATGCATTATATGCTGTTCCAGTACAGGGTTTTTCCTTTGTATTGTGGGACTTGCAGTCCTGGTCAATCTTGTTTTACATTTCACTATACATCTGAGTATTAAAAGGAAAGCCTGGACTGGGCCAGCACATCACGCATGAACCTAAGAAATTTGGCAGGGCTGTACTGGGCTGGTTGAATAGCCACTGGCCAAGATATTTACATTTATGTGATGGATGAGTTAATATGTGAGACATCTCTTACCTCTTCCTTGCACACAGCACAGTGCAGCGCTGCAAAGTGTGTTGCTGAGCTGCATGACAATTTTGACATTAAAGTCCCTTCTTACAGGTCCTTGATGGCAGCATTGTCCTTTCCTTCCATTCCTGCCACCAGCTCTGTTGAGATACGTGTCACCACTTTCTCCAATGGGTCCAACAGCTGCTGCAATGGGTCCAACTCCTGCTGGAGATCTGGTCCTCCTCCAGTTCTCACTGTTGCCCTCAAGTTCCTGGCCACTTTCTCTTTGGCCCTACACTTATAATAATGACAGCCCTTCGTGCACACTGATGCTGTCCTTTTTATTAGCCTAAACTGTTGGTCTTATCTACTATGGACTGCTAAATGGCTTCATTCTTCTCTAATGTTAATTTGAAGGTGACAAAGAGAATGTGTCCATTCTTTGTCACCTCAGCTATTAATATCTGGTTCTTCTTACTGACATTGGTCTTTCACTTCTTCTCCTGAGCTGATGTCTGGTCATCTTGGCTGGGGTTGTTGTTGTGGGCCACCATTTATTTATTATCTCCAGTGAGCATACACACAAGCTATTTTTGCCTCCAATGTTCATCAGGCTGAATTTAGGAGCCAGTGATCTCTATGTGATACCCAAAACGATGGCACTGATATCAGCAAAAGAGGTATAATCATTGGACCATGTCATCTTTCATCATTCTCACAAAGGTGCCCCATATTGGCTGACTGCAATGGTGACCCCTACCCGCAGTGTTCTTTTAAATCTCTTAAACATAGACCACTGATCTCCACCACTCTGACCAGGCAGTCGAATCCAACTTGGACCACCTCCTACATATTTCTCTCCTTGCAAGGAGGAGCAAGTGAAAGCATAATTTTCCTAAATCAAGATTAGATGAGCCCCACTCCACTGCTTCACCCAGTGGTCCAAATAGTACTATCTTTGGGCTTACCTACACCATCCTTCCAACAATACTTGTGATCGTCTTACCCAACTATTGCCAGAAGGAGGGTCAGAACTGGGCCGCTGGCAAGCATGTGAATGTCATCTGCATCCTTACTTCCACAACTTTTACACCTGGGATCCCTAGCTCTATTGATCTTTGCCAGCTTAATGGGTGTCAAATAAATTCTTTTAAGAGTGAACAGGTGGTTTTTCTCAAGAGGGACAGATTTTACTGTAGAGTATAATAAACTAAAATATACTTGCCAGAGTTCCTGTAGCTTCACTTGGGGTAAGTTATCTTCCCATACACTAAATGCCGGCTACATTTTTGTCTCAGCTGCTTCTACTAGATGAGAATACTACTTAGATACTTCGTGCTCCATTGGCTTAGCTTCTTGAAGCGCCATTTCGAGGATGCTTTTTGGCTCACAATTTTTCAAATCTTTTGTCTTAAACCAAGTGACCAGTTGATAATATTTGAATCTGGACATACCTGACTTTACAAGAATCAACCAATCATCCCATGGCATTAGTTTATATCCAACCATTACCTGTCCCCATCTCGTAATCCCAGATTTCCTCAAGGTGCCAGCTAAACAATCTTTCAGATATTCTGGGGTCCCTAGAGAGTTCCAAATTGGCATCAATGTATTATAATATGGGAGCCCCAGTAGGATTCTAACATCGGCTCATAATCTGAAAGATCATCTCAAACATTTCGGTCTTAATTTTTTTAAAATATTTAGGTGCTCCAAATTTATGGAGAAAACCTCCATTCCTCATGCCTTCCAACATGACATTGTAAAGGACCCCCATATAGAACTCATCAGGACAGGAAAACCGCATCCTCCGGTTGTTCAATTAAAATGCCCTGCAGTAAAGCGCAATATTGGAGAAAACTAACCCCCCTTTACCCAATCTTCTTCTTACCTTTTTCCAGGAAAATCTAATGCTTTTGAGGCCCAAATGAAAGATGGTGTTCTCCCCTGTATCTTATCTAAGGCTTTCCCTTCCAAAGGTAAGTAGGTTGTTGTCAAATAAAAATGTAAACTTGGACAGGATAGTCATTTTCACAAGATCAACCCACCCATAAATCGTTAGGGGTAAGGATTGCCATTTAGCCATTAGCTGGTTCACTTCTTTTCTGGAATGGAATGGAATGGAATGAGGATTTGTAGAGCGCGTTGGCTACCAAGGGGCATCCCAGCGCTGTGAAAAGGTTGAGTTAAGCTAGAGGGCTGGAATGAGTGGGGTGAGTGAAGAATTAAACCGAGGTTTTACTGAAAAGCCAAGTTTTAAGAAGCTTACGGAAGGTGAGTAGATTGGGTTCTGATCTTATTGGGAGGGGAAGAGAATTCCAAATCTTGGCTAGGTTGTAAGAAAGCGAGCGGCCTCCACATCTAGCCTTCCTAATGTGTGGGACTGAGGCGAGGTGGGAGGTCACGGATCTGAGTGGGCGGGAGGGCTGATAGGCTTTCACCAGGGGGGAGTTAATGGATGGGCCTGTTCCCCAGTATGAGCGTTGTGCAATGCACATACTCTTGAATTCGATTCTAGATCTCACCGGGAGCCAGTGGAGGTCCCTCAATCTGGCTCTGACTGAAGTTCGGCGTGGAATATTCAGGAGCATTCTTGCAGCGCAATTTTGAATAACCTGGAGCTTGTTAAGTGTAGACTGTGGGGCCCCAAGATACAGGGCATTTCCACAGTCCAAGCGAGAGAGGATTAGTCCTTGAACCATAATCCGTCTTGAGTGGAACGGGAGGAGAGGAAGAATCTTACGAAGTAGTCTCATCAACCCGAAACAAGTGGCAGCGAGCTTGGTAGCTTGATGGTTGAAGGTGAGACTTTGATCTAGCCAGATCCTAAACTTTTGATTTGCTCCTTGGGTTGTGGGGGACTTCCTAAACAGAGGGGCCAGATAGAGTCAATGGATTACGTGATGTTATTGCCGAGGAGCATTACCTCTGTTTTGTCCCCGTTGAGTTTTAGACAGGAGCCACACATCCAAGCAGCAACAGCCTCTAGGCATTTGTGTAGGCTGTGGTGTGAGTTGAGGGGTGGATCCAGTGCTACCACTAGCTGCGTGTCGTCTGCATAGGTGACAATCTTCACACTGAAGGGGCGGACGACATCAGCTAGAGGACGAAGGTAGACATTAAAAAGGGTGGGGCTCAGGGAGGAACACTGAGGCACTCCACATTTGAGAGGTTTACTGGAAGAGGTGAAGTCCCTCTCAAAAACTTGGAAAGATCTGTCTGTGAGAAAGGACCTCATCCAATTGAGTGCTGTGCCTGACATTCCTATTTTGTCGAGTCGATGGAGTAGGGTATTATGATTAACAGTGTCGAAGGCGGCACTTAGGTCAAGTAGGACGATGGCTGTGGACCCGCCATCGTCCAAGATCCTTCTTGCCTCCTCCGTCACTGCAATCAGTGCAGTCTCTGTTCCATGACGGGGCCTGAAGCCGGTCTGGGAGAGATCCAGTATGTTATTGGTTTCCAGGAAGTCAGTGAGAACGGAGTTAACATGCTTCTCAAGAAGTTTACTGAGCCATGGCAGGAGGGAGATGGGTCGATAATTAGCTGGGTTAGATTGGTCGAGGCTGTTTTTTTTTAATAAGGCTCTGACCATTGCTCTTTTCCATGGAGGTGGAACAGTACCAGTGTGGAGGGAAGAGTTGAGCAGGTCTAGGATAGTAGGTGAAATCTGATGGATTATCTGGGTGAGAGCACTAGGGGGAGCTGGGTCGATAGGTGATCCAGATTTGACTTGTCCCATGACTCTTTCTAGTTTGACAAGATCTAATAGAGGAAAGCTATTGAGCACATTAGGAGGGACTATCGTGGAGCCTATGTTGGCAGGGTCTATGGGCAAAGCAACGGGATGGGGAAAAGAAGAATTGATCATTTCTATCTTCTGATGAAAAAACTCAGCTATTTCCTCGCAGTGGGTCTGAGTGTTGTTATGATCCCTTGGGGCCTCGGGAAGTTGCAGAAGGGATTTGGCTATCCGGTAGATCTCCTTAGGTTTGGACGCCGCTTTCTCGATCTTATGTTCAAAATATTTAGCCTGAGCTAGATGGATGTCGGCTTTATAGTTTTTAATTGCTGTTCTATAGCTCATTTTGTCTGCTGGAAGGTAATTGAGGCGCCATTTCCTCTCTAGTCGTTTACAGACACGTTTGGCCTCTCGTAGATCATTCGTATACCACGGGGCTGTGGGATTGCCCCGCTTGGGATGGGAATTTTTTAGCGGTAGTACTAGATCTAGGGAGCCAATGATCCATCTGTTATAGTTCTCGTTGTCTTGAGTAGGAATAGAAGTGTTAGTGGGTTTGGTACGTTGTAGGAGATCCTGCCTCTCAGATACAGGGATTTTAGACCAATTGCGCGATCGTTGAATCGTCAGTGGTTTGGGTGGGGGGTGGTGGGGTAGGGTCCAAGTGAACGGGATAAGGAAATGGTCAGTCCTCACCCTCTCCTGGTTCCTGTCCACAATAAAGTGTCAAGATCATAAACTATGCTTATTCCCAAGTACCTAATAGTTTCTTTAGTACCTCCTCCCTCCCATTCTATGTTCCACAGTGCTATCTCGGTCTTGGTCTCATTAACTTTATAACCTGAGAGCCTCCCATAGAAAGCCAGTTCCTGTTCTATGTCTGGCAGTGATTGAGTAATATCAGAAATGTAAAACATCAGTTCATCTGCAAACAGCGCTATGTTCTTGCTCAATCCCACACCCCTAAAATGGACTATCTCTGTATTCAGCCTTAGACTGTGCACTAGTGGATCTATATAGAGTGCTTTTAGGAAAATGGGCTAGGTACCTCTCATAATTTGAATTATGGCAGATAAGGAATCATTGACCAAGACACTTGCCATCAGGGAGATATAAACCTCCTGCAAAACCTTGTTGAATGCGCCACTAATCCCCAGATGATCAAGGACCAACATCCAATATTCCCAATTAACTTGATGAAAGGCTTTAGCTGCATCAAGGGTGAGGATGGCTAAGGGTAATGAGTGTTCATTAGCAATATCAATAGTGCCAACCAGACTATGAGTTAGTACTCCCATTTGACTTCCTGGTATATTACACTGCTGGTTAGTTTCCTCAGTTAATTAGAGTATATTGGCAAATACTTTATAGTCACAATTTAACAAAGATATAGGTCGGGTTGGCTGACACTCTTGCTCGTTCTTGCCAGGCTTAAAAATCAAAGAAATTGTTGCCTCATTCCACAATGGGGGAATAGAGGCTCCCTCCAGCAAAATTGAGTTAAACTGAGTTATCCAGGCAGGAAATAACCTATAGGCTAGTGAAATATAGACCTCATCTTGGATATTGTTGGGGTCTGCTCCCTTGCTCCTTTTCAGCTTCTTAAACCAAAACCTCTGTCTCACTAACCTCTTAGTTCAAGAACGCCTGGCACTATAAGGATATTTTCGATAAACCTTTACTTCTTAGCCATCTCCTTACTTGATCTGAGTCTAGTGTGGTGGGCAAAGCATCATCCTCCTGGAAAAAACTTGCAAAAGCCCCTTCAATTTCTAAGTTGTCTTTTAACATTTGTTCCCTTCTCTCGTATCCCTGTTATAAAGTTCCTATTTCTACCTCTCCTAGTCATCCATGCCAGTATCTTCATACAGCATTCTCTATTTTAGAAATTTCTCAGTCTGCTGACTTCAAATGGCTGCTTCTCCTTACTCTCAATTCTTGCCCTGAACTCTGCCTGGCATTGGAATAACTCTTGTTCTATTCTGCTTTTGTCTCCTCCGTCCATCCCTGCTAACTTCAGGCTCCCTTCCATCCTGTTAATCTCTTCCTCTAATTTCAACATCACAGTTCTCTCTTACCTATTCTTGGTACCACTAAGCTTCGTAATATCCCCCTCAGATAAGCTTTGTATGCACACATATGTATTCTAGACATGCTGTTCCATTATTTAGTCCTGAGGCCCTTCTCATCCGAGCACAACATCTGTAGCACCCGTTTTCCCCCTTTTCCTTTACATACACCCATCCTGACCAATTGGACTGAAAAGACCTTTTGGATGTTCTGTGATCCCTGTAACTTTAAAATGATAGCTCATTTTTCCTCCCGATGCTCCGCACCTCTTGCACCTCCGCCTAACCACCCCCCACCCGAGGGATCTCTCCCCTCTAAACTCTTAGGCAGATAGAATGCCTCCTTTTTGAGCTCTCCCTCTACTGGCTGTCATTATATCATGTTTTGTACACTAAGATGCATTGCTACCTGACTTTACATTTTGCTACTACACTGTTGATTGTATCCATTCTGCACTGTCAAATGGAAGGTGTTTATTCTTTGTCAGCTCAGCGATTAATATCTGGTTCTCCTCCTCATTGAAATTGACCTTTCTCCTCCTCTTTCCTCTGGCTGCTGTCTGGTCATCTTGGATGGGGTTGCTGTCGTGGGCCTCCGTTTGAGTCTTAGTGGTCCTGAAGCGCAGAGGATCACAATGCTTCATTTCTTCCAGTAAATGCATCGCGTTTTTAAAATTCCCACCATGCAACACACTTCTATCTGATGCAAAGCTTTTACTCCTAAAATCGACAGTGCTGGCCGCGCCCCACTAAACGGAGACTGTGCGTGGTGTCGTCAGGAGGCGTGGCAAGGCGGCGAGGCAGCGAGTGGTGAGGGAGTGAGCCGTGAGCAGGAACCGGGGGTGAGAGGACTGAGAGCCGGCATCCAAGCCAGGCACCTCGGTGAGCTGAAGGCCGAGGTAGCAGTGATAAGGGCTGCGCTTTGCCCTGTCCAGCTCTGCCCGAGGTTCATCGGCTTATCGGCTCAGGTGCTTGAAGTGTTGAGTGCCGGTGGAGACGGTGCAGAGCGACCTTCGTCTGGTAAGTCAGCACAGCTGAGGTCGAGCAGTTTGTCGAGTCGATCTGACTCTGTGCTGGGGTGTAGGGTGTGGCTGAGAGTCCCTGCAGCGCTCGGCTTCCGCCGCTGTTGCTGCGTGGGGGTTTCCCTCCCTATCACCTTCCCTCCCCCCCAAAACTGCTTGCCATTTGTCGTTGGCCGCACGTGTGAGTACCTGCACCGCTCCACGATCACCTCACCTCACCTGCGCGCGCTGAGGGCTGCTCTAGTTTGCTTTGGCTCACCAGGGCCTGCTCGGGCCCCTCCTCTTCTCCCCCTTCGCCGACCTCGCGCACCTACCTGGTCGACTGGCTAGTCTTCCCAGCTCTGGGGCTGCTCCCTCCGCTCTCTTTCCTAGTGCCTGCCCTGACCCGGGCTCCGCAGGCAACCAGCCCCACTGCCCCCATAGTCATTCGGGTGAGTCGCTTTGGTCGTCGAGCTGCAACCAACACAGCGACGCGGCCATTACCCGACCCCCGATAGGCCACGTGGGGAGCGGTGTGTGAGGGCTGCCGCGGGTCCGTGGTCTGGGCGGGCGGGTTGAGCCGAGTGGGGGGGTGCCTCTGCAGTGTGGCTCCCAGGCGGTGAAGCCGAGAAGCCGTAATATGCGACGCCGCAGAAATTCTGAAGCCCAGCGCCCCTCACCATTTAGACTGAAAGCTGGGCAGACAGTCAGCCATCCCGCTACCCAGCCAGTCAGCTAGCTAGCTAGCTAATCCCGCAGTCACTGTTTAAACCACAGACCACAGACTATCCTCCGGTTTCTCTTTGAAGGCAGGATAATCAAAAAAAAAAAAAAAACAACCACTCCTCTTCATCTGGCAGCTCCCCGCATTGGGAGTCCTACTCAGAACCAGTCCCTTCCTCAGTAGCTGGAACCATGAGGTCAGGGAAAGTAAGGAAGAACGCTGCAGTTCCCAAGCGGCGGAGATCCAAACAAACTGACCCAGAAGCAGTTCCCAAGCGGCTGAGATCCAAACAAACTGACCCAGAAGTGGAGCTCCATCAGGGCAGTCAAAACTCGCCCAGAACTTCTCCAGAAAAAATGACAAAACCTTTGCAGATCTCCAATAGAGATATACACAAAGTTAGCACCACGGTAAAATCAAAAGCCCTAAAATCCTTGAGTCTGCTCGACTACTTTAAAAAAGACCCACCAATGATTATCCTGTCATCTCAGCAACAACCCCCGCCCCTGGGGATAATGAGGTCCGGAGCCCCGGTTGATTCAGCTGAATCAAGTGCATCCTCTTGGTGTCCGCTACCCTCCCAATCTTGGGTGCCTGAACCTGAAAATTCGGCCCAACCTCCAGGAGTCTTCATCTTTGGAGGAATAACCAGCAATCAGCCCAAGGACCACTCGGGCGACTCAATTCATAATCAAAACCTTGAACTTAATCAACAAGCCCAATTACCATTGTGTCAGCCGCCTTCTCCCTCTACAGTGGCTACAGAAGTAGCCGGCCAACTACAACTTCAGCTGGCGGGCCCCAAGCCCGAGCCAAGATCACCTCTTGATTTGATACAGCCAAGACCATCTCTGGACTTAACACAGCTGCCTGAAATTAAACATCAACTAATCCAACATAGCCCGGGGGCGCCAATGGACCCTTCAAAAACCCCTTCTGGCCAATTAATTTTTGCTCAAATTCACGGTCAAAACATCATTGCTGGCACAAACAGCAGTCAATTACTCGACCCACTCCAAAATACAATTACTCCAAAGGAGCAGTCAATTGCCCAAAGCCCCGACTTTGCCCCACACGCCGCATCTGTTGCAACTAAGATATCACTTCAAAAACAGCCAAACACCTCTGACCCCAGCGAGCAGCTTCTAGCGGGCTTATCGTTCTTCTTTAAAAACACCCAAAATTCTCCCAATTCAACACCCACCAAAAATCTCCATAAAACGGAGCACGCAGGGAGCAGTGTCTGGCCACAACTTCTTCAGACATTTGAACACATAGTCACTGCTCTAAACTACCACTCAGAAAAGCTAGAGATTCAGGTCGACCTTTTAAATACTCTAGCCCTATTTACATCAGGGATTGACAGCAAACTCGATAAGTTGAATAACCTAATCATAGGGGCCCAAGCGTCCACAAAGCTAATACAATCTGTCTGCTGTTGTCCCCAATCATCGACTCTCTCTCCTCGCTTCCTGAACTGCTATCGGATATAATAAAGGAAGTTAAGTGTGTGAAGGGAGGCTCCCCATTTGCAAAACCGGGTTTGCAACAACAAAACCAGTCCGCTTTGCCGCACTATCCTGCCAACACATGGCTCATGACCAATGAAGAAATGGAGTCTTCTGACGGAACAGCTCCCTGCTCAACTCAATGCAATGGGGACGCAACTGGCGGGCAAACACAAACCTTGCCGATGAGTGCTGCACAATCTATACTCATGACAGAAAATGGCGGGGCTACAAGTGAACGCCCAGTTAGAGTTAATCATTCAGTCACAGGGCCGAGGACTGGGTCAGTGCCCTTTATTGGGCCCACACTGGAAGAACCCCAAGCCCAACCCCCGCCGTGCAGCAAGAGAGAACGTAAACGCCAACGTAAAAACAGAAATAAAATCAGGGCCAGCGTTAACACGGCTCACCGGAAGCTCTTCCCCCTTTTTGAAAAACAGGCGAACAACAAGTCTCTAGGTGAGATGAGTGCTTTATCACCTTTAATGAACCCTCAAGAAGAAATACCAGGCTCAGACACCCAACAGGGCAAGACAAACGCTCCAGATATGGGTGAATCGGCCATGGAACCAGTAACAGACGAGCCTAGTACAGCTACGGAAACTTCAGGGACGGAAACCAACGAAATCAACAAGGTAAAACCAACGAAGCCTACGACAAATCAAGCAAAAACTAATCTAGTGTTGGATTCAGTCCCACTCGGAGCGGCCAATGTCACTCCCAGAATGACCTTTAAAAAAACAATTTATAATAAACATGTAAATTGGTCCAATCCTACACGACATTTGCCGAACGTCGTATATCGGCAGTCGCAACAGAAGCAAGAATTGGACGCAGGCCAGTCACCAAACGAATCACATTTGATTGATCAAACGAACGAAAACGACTCACCCCATCATCAGCTCCTATTAGTCCCAGAATATAAATCTAAGGGCCGCCAAGACATTCTTAACAGAACAAATATATTAAAATTAGCGGTGGGCATCCCGGGGCTTGAAGGCTTGGCCTCAAAGCACATCGAAT
The DNA here is from genome assembly GCF_964261635.1 of Lissotriton helveticus. NCBI lineage: Eukaryota > Metazoa > Chordata > Amphibia > Caudata > Salamandridae > Lissotriton > Lissotriton helveticus. Next base: position 1,141,006,460 of record NC_136068.1, read on the forward strand.
CCATAGAGTTTCTTCCCCCCAGAGGTAGCCAACCATCTGAGGCAACCTTGGTGTCCTTTAAGTCGGCCAGCTGGGTGGGTGCCTTTATGGATTATAAGACCATCCTGCGAAGCTGGGGCATCAGAGTTTACCCATTCACCACGCCCGGCTACCCCACTACCCTGCTACCCCAATCTCCATCACTTCAACAAGTCGAGAGCATTAGATCGGCCATCATTGCACGACCATACTCGATCCTAAAAAACGCATCAGGACCCCAAGAACTTTGTAAAACACCATTAACAGAGGTTCCCGACACTGATCCCAGCCAAGGATGGTGGTGGCTCCCCGCGATTTTGTCGAACAAAAGTTCAGAATGAACCCCAGCGGCAGGGTTTGTGGGTACAATAAATAAGCCTTTGGACGTGCGAATGTGGCCAACAGTTTCTCCAATTACACACGATCATCAAGGTCATGACAAATTCATATCATGTTCCTGGAACATCAGTGGGCTTCACCACAAAATCGAGAGTCAAGAAACTCTCTCTTTCCTATGTGAGCATACAACAATAGTCCTTCAGGAAACCTGGGCAACCGACGGCCACCCCATCATCGGGTTTATCGAATTCTGGAACTCAGCCCTCAGGGATAGCCCCCATGGCCATGCAAAAGGTGGCCTATCAACTTATATATCCACAAATTTAAAGGGCTCAATTAAATGCCTTTCAATTAAAGAAGATTGGATTCTAGGAGTCAAAATCAATCGGTGGCGAAACCTTCGCTCTTTACTTTTTTTAAATGTATATATCAATCCAAGCTCCCGCACCAAAAAAACTCACTTGGCCCGCTTAACTGAAATCATGAGCAACCTGGCCGCTGATTATCCAACTTCGGATTGTATCGCTACGGGGGACTTCAATACTAACTTATTCCAGGGATTAACTGCGGACACCGAGGAGCCATCCCTGTATCACATCATCGAGGCCATAACTCAAACCAGACCGCTGAACCAACCCCATAGCGATCTAGGAGAGCTCTGCGTGTCGAGGCTCAATAGTGCAGGTTACTTGGTAATGAATGGTAGGTCAGCAGGGGATACCCCACCAAACTGGTCTTGGTCTAATGGCAGCAAATACTCCTACCTGGATTACACTATCTGCAATGCTGACCTTTTACACTATCTAGACATATTCAGTATTCTTCCACGCACCGAAAGCGACCACAGGCCCCAGCTTTTTTCCTTCAATATAAGACCAGGGACTCATAAATTAGCACTCCCAACCCACCAGGGAATATACTCAGAAAATCTAAAGCGCCTGAAGTGGAGCGACGAAATTGGCCCGAAAATCCTACAAGTATGTAAGGACTTTAGAAACAACGATGACAATCTAGATGCCTCATCGATCGCCACTTGGACGTCGCTCTGCTTCCACCTGACTAGACGCTTCCCAGCTAATACGCAGGGTCACAGTCGAACTAAGACCCGCAAATTTGCACTATCTCTAAACACAAAATCACTCAAAAAGGCAAGGAACAACGCGCTACGGCAACTCGTTAAATCTCCGGGCAACTGTGAAATTTTGAACAGATATCACAGAGCCCAAAAGGATTTCAGGTTGGCAATCACCAAGGACAAGCTCATTTATGAAAACCACTTTTGGTGCAAGCTGGTGTGGGAGAGCAAGAGGAAAAACGCCAGGAAATTCTGGGCTTTAATTAATCACTCAAACCTGAGCTACTCAAGCTTCGAAAATGCAAACATTCAAGAAGCAGATTGGGCAACTTATCTTACGGACCACTTCAAGGCACAAGATCATCCTGATCTGGCAGGACAGGGCCTGCCAGCAGAATTGGGTGCTGGCTCTGGTATTAAAGGGCTAATCTCTATCGATGTAACACACCGGCCCGACGACCCACACTTGGTGACTGATGACAGGACAACCACAGCGATAACAAAGGCTAGACAAGATGGAGCACCTGGCCCTAATGGTTGCCACAAAACTTGTTCAAATCAGACATAACCTTTTGGTCTGGATTGCTAACTAACCTTTTTAACTATGCACTGAGAACATCAACAATCCCAGACTCATGGCGGGGTGCAATTATTCATCCGATTTATAAATCAGGTTCGCGAGCTGCCCCCCAGAACTACAGACTTATAGCCCTGTTGGATATCGAGGCGAAACACTATGCAGGGCTTCTTCTGGAGGACCTGAGGCAATGGGCAAATGACTTCAACAGGGTGCCAATGAATCAAACCGGGTTCACCGCTAATTCAGGGACCATGACCAATCTACTAGTGGTGTCATCTATTGTCGACAAAGCCCTTTTAACATCTAGGCTGGTGTTTTGCTGCTTTGTCGACTTCAAAGCTGCATTCGACAGGGTCCCCAGGGAGGCCCTTTGGGAAAAGCTGAGGAAGTGGGGAATTCCTAACAATTTATTGAATGCAATTATCCAACTGCACTCCCGTACTTGGGTTCGAGTAAAGCTGGGGTCCGGCACGCATCTCTCGCGAAAAATCTCTACATCAAGAGGGGTTAAGCAGGGATGCGTGCTGGCCCCTCTCTTATTCAACCTGTTCATTGCCGACTTATCCAGTGCCCTGGATGGCGTAAACAGCCACTCGCCAAAGGTAGGAGGCACGGCATTAAGCAACCTTTTATATGCCGATGATCTGGCTTTATTTAGCCTCACTAGGGTAGGGCTGCAAAGGCTTCTTGACACACTACTACAATACACAATTAATAATCAATTAGAAGTTAACCTGAAGAAGATCCAGTTTGTTGTATTTGGGAAAAAGCGATATGCCGGTGGTGGATGGTCTTTTAACAACAATAGCCTCGCCATAGGCAATTCGTACAAATACCTGGGGGTCCACTTGGACTACAGAGGCAACCTCATAAAGCAGCGCAAAGAGATTGCTATTAAAGCAACAACGCTTGCGGTGTCATTAACTAAGCTTGCAAAAAATCTCTCAGGCCCCACCCTGTCCCCTCTCTTGGAAGTCCTGAAAGCGAAAGTTGGTCCTACTCTGTCGTATGGCATAGGGATTTTTAATGGGAAATTAAACACAGCTTTGAATCGACATACGATAAAGATTTATAAAAAGGTTTTCCAGTTGCCACACTCTGCATCCCCCCCACAGATCAGACTAGAGTTGGGGTTACTGAACTACGACGTTTCCTGTATAGGGGTATTTCTTAATCTTTGTCATAAATTACGACAATCAAACTCAGGTACATTAGAGGCTCTAGTTTGGCAAGAAATAATGGAGAAAAACCCGGGAGGAACTTTTGGCCGACTTTTTAAGAATTACATCGAACAAATTTCAGCAGATGGCCTTGGGCCCTTAATCCTAGTCAGTCTGCATTTAAACTTGCAATTAAAAAAACCATCAGATCTTTATCACTCATTACAGACAAAGCACTGTTCTCAAAACGAAGCCACGCGTTGGCAGTCATTCATTCTTATAATCAGCTAGCCCCCTCCGCTTATTTTTCTAGTCCCTTTTCATTGTACTTAAAACGCTGCTTTATAAGCATTAGAATGGGTGATTGGCGATTTTTGCAAAACCTTCCCACCTGGCGTCGCGCGGAAGAGGACACTACCTGCAGAGGGTGCGGCAAAGCAGCAGAAACGCTACTCCATGTGGTCTGCATCTGCCCCGCCTTCGACCTCCAACGCAGGCTTAAGCTGAGGGGGGAATGGAATCGACTGGGGGTCCGGACCTGTAGGCAAGCTATTATTGCTGCATTGAGCCCGGATAACACTGACCTAAATATAAGACTGACAAACCTGATTCAGAATGCTTATCGTAATTTTAAACAAAAAAGTCTTGCTACTGCTTTATCCCCATCCGTTTTAATCTAATAAATGCCTTTTAAACAAGAAAAAAAAAAAAAAAAAAAAAAAAAAAAACCTCAACCTATCAGGCAGTCAGCGCAGAGAACACTTTAAACAACAGGTTGAGAGAACGGGTCATTATGCACTTACTGTTTGGGAAGCGGTTTTAATAATTGATTGTTTGCATTGTTTTACTATGTATGAATAATACAAATCTGCAATTCTCTTTTAAAGATATTTGTTTTATATCTAAATAAAGACCATTTTTTTGATGCAAAGCTGAAATGTGGCACTTTATGACACGCAAAACAGTTTTGCATCACATAGGTCGCAGTTGCGTTGTGACACTGTGCGACATTTTATTCTCTGATGTATCGGAAGTTCTGACACACCTTCAGTTTATGCGATATGATGTGCTGTACCATAAATACGGCGCAGGCAACTTGAACAGAAGTAAGGCTTCGCAGCTCAACAATTGTGACACAATGCTGCTGACATGTAGCGTTGCATCAGTTCTCATAAATATGCCCTTAAGTCCATAGTGGAGAGGTCACGTTTCATTTTAAAATTCCCCATCTGTTATAACATAAGCTGTTGGAAAATCTCTCTGGGATGTCAGTGTTGGTTTTTAGGTTGGCCAAAGCTATGAACATTACATCCCACCAAACCCTCCGTGCCATGGCACGCTTAAACAATCCTTAAAACTTGTTTGCCCACATGAAACCTGTGTGCACCATGGTACCATAATTCCAGGTGGTGGTAACAGGCTCAAGGTCTCAAGAAAAATATGCAATCACTGTTTTATCCCAGGTCCCATGCATTTAGTTATCGTGATCACTGGTGACACAGCACATAATGTGGGTGTCATAATCACTGTATAAACACTAATGTGGCAGTGGTAGGGTCACATTTTGTTCATCCCTATCTGTTTGTTGTTAAAACCCTGGTGGCAGTGGTAGGTGCCACTCAGAACTCATGCAAATGTCTTTTTACAGCAGACGCTATGCTAAAGTATGCTTAATCGATACAAAAGGGGATGATGGACGGAGCGTTTGAGCAAATCAAACACTGACCCCCAGTCAACTGATCTGGGTTTAATCCATCACCATTCTTTAGCTCACTCAGCCACCCCAGTTCAGACATGGCCATATGCAAATCAGTCTGACCCTGTGCCTCATGGGAACAGTCCAGCCCGAACTGCCAAGCCATGTCTTCCCTGGACCGGAAACAAGTATCCTGGGACCAGTTTCGGATTCATAATCCTCATCAGCCCGGCTATCTTGAATCCAGTGGCCAGGTGAGAAAGGGACTCACGTCTGAGCATACCCTGCCACACTTAGGGCGAACAAAGCGATACAAAAGGGGATGATGGACGGAGCGTTTGAGCAAATCAAACACTCACCCCCAGTCAACTGATCTGGGTTTAATCCATCACCATTCTTTAGCTCACTCAGCCACCCCAGTTCAGACATGGCCATATGCAAATCAGTCTGACCCTGTGCCTCATGGGAACAGTCCAGCCCGAACTGCCAAGCCATGTCTTCCCTGGACCGGAAACAAGCATCCTGGGACCGGTTTCAGATTCATAATCCTCATCAGCCAGGCTATCTTGAATCCAGTGGCCAAGTGAGCAAGGGACTCATGTCTGAGCATACCCTGCCACACTTAGGGCGAACAAAGCGATACAAAAGGAGATGATGGACGGAGCGTTTGAGCAAATCAAACCCTCACCCCCAGTCAACTGATTTGGGTTAAATCCATCACCATTCTTTAGCTCACTCAACCACCCCAGTTCAGACATGGCCAAATGCAAATCAAGTCTGACCCTGTGCCTCATGGGAACAGTCCAGCCCGAACTGCCAAGCCATGTCTTCCCTGGACCGGAAACAAGCATCCTGGGACCGGCTTCGGATTCATAATCCTCATCAGCCAGGCTATCTTGAATCCAGTGGCCAAGTGAGCAAGGGACTCACGTCTGAGGATACCCTGCCACACTTAGGGCAAACAAAGCGATACAAAAGGGGATGATGGACGGAGCATTTGAGCAAATCAAACACTCACCCCCAGTCAACTGATCTGGGTTTAATCCATCACCATTCTTTAGCTCACTCAGCCACCCCTGTTCAGACATGGCCATATGCAATTCAGTCTGACCCTTTGCCTCATGGGAACAGTCCAGCCCGAACTGCCAAGCCATGTCTTCCCTGGACCGGAAACAACCATCCTGGGACCAGTTTCGGATTCGTAATCCTCATCAGCCCGGCTATCTTGAATCCAGTGGCCAGGTGAGCAAGGGACTCACGTCTGAGCATACCCTGCCACACTTAGGGCAAACAAAGCGATACGAAAGGGGATGATGGACGGAGCGTTTGAGCAAATCAAACACTCACCCCCAGTCAACTGATCTGGGGTTAATCCATCACCATTCTTTAGCTCACTCAGCCACCCCAGTTCAGACATGGCCATATGTAAATCAGTCTGACCCTGAGCCTCATGGGAACAGTCCAGCCCGAACTGCCATGCCATGTCTTCCCTGGACCGGAAACAAGCATCCTGGGACCGGTTTCAGATTTATAATCCTCATCAGGCAGGCTATCTTGAATCCAATGGCCAAGTGAGCAAGGGACTCACGTCCGAGCATACCCTGCCACACTTAGGGCGAACAAAGCGATACAAAAGGGGATGATGGATGGAGCGTTTGAGCAAATCAAACCCTCACCCCCAGTCAACTGATCTGGGTTTAATCCATCACCATTCTTTAGCTCACTCAGCCACCCCAGTTCAGACATGGCCATATGCAAATCAGTCTGACCCTGTGCCTCATGGGAAAAGTCCAGCCCGAACTGCCAAGCCATGTCTTCCCTGGACCGGAAACAAGCATCCTGGGACCGGTTTCAGATTCATAATCCTCATCAGCCAGGCTATCTTGAATCCAGTGGCCAAGTGAGCAAGGGACTCACGTCTGAGCATACCCTGCCACACTTAGGGCGAACAAAGCGATACAAAAGGAGATGATGGACGGAGCGTTTGAGCAAATCAAACCCTCACCCCCAGTCAACTGATCTGGGTTAAATCCATCACCGTTCTTTAGCTCACTCAGCCACCCCAGTTCAGACATGGCCATATGCAAATCAGTCTGACCCTGTGCCTCATGGGAACAGTCCAGCCCGAACTGCCAAGCCATGTCTTCCCTGGACCGGAAACAAGCATCCTGGGACCGGTTTCGCATTCATAATCCTCATCAGCCAGGCTATCTTGAATCCAGTGGCCAAGTGAGCAAGGGACTCACGTCTGAGCATACCCTGCCACACTTAGGGCGAACAAAGAGATACAAAAGGGGATGATGGACGGAGCGTTTGAGCAAATCAAACACTCACCCCCAGTCAACTGATCTGGGTTTAATCCATCACCATTCTTTAGCTCACTCAGCCACCCCTGTTCAGACATGGCCATATGCAATTCAGTCTGACCCTTTGCCTCATGGGAACAGTCCAGCCCGAACTGCCAAGCCATGTCTTCCCTGGACCGGAAACAAGCATCCTGGGACCAGTTTCGGATTCATAATCCTCATCAGCCCGGCTATCTTGAATCCAGTGGCCAGGTGAGCAAGGGACTCACGTCTGAGCATACCCTGCCACACTTAGGGCAAACAAAGCGATACAAAAGGGGATGATGGACGGAGCGTTTGAGCAAATCAAAGACTCACCCCCAGTCAACTGATCTGGGGTTAATCCATCACCATTCTTTAGCTCACTCAGCCACCCCAGTTCAGACATGGCCATATGTAAATCAGTCTGACCCTGTGACTCATGGGAACAGTCCAGCCCGAACTGCCAAGCCATGTCTTCCCTGGACCGGAAACAAGCATCCTGGGACCGGTTTCAGATTTATAATCCTCATCAGGCAGGCTATCTTGAATCCAATGGCCAAGTGAGCAAGGGACTCACGTCTGAGCATACCCTGCCACACTTAGGGCGAACAAAGCGATACAAAAGGGGATGATGGACGGAGCGTTTGAGCAAATCAAACACTCACCCCCAGTCAACTGATCTGGGTTTAATCCATCACCATTCTTTAGCTCACTCAGCCACCCCAGTTCAGACACGGCCATATGCAAATCAGTCTGACCCTGTGCCTCATGGGAACAGTCCAGCCCGAACTGCCAAGCCATGTCTTCCCTGGACCGGAAACAAGCATCCTGGGACCGGTTTCAGATTCATAATCCTCATCAGCCAGGCTATCTTGAATCCAGTGGCCAAGTGAGCAAGGGACTCACGTCTGAGCATACCCTGCCACACTTAGGGCGAACAAAGCGATACAAAAGGAGATGATGGACGGAGCTTTTGAGCAAATCAAACCCTCACCCCCAGTCAACTGATCTGGGTTGAATCCATCACCATTCTTTAGCTCACTCAGCCACCCCTGTTCAGACATGGCCATATGCAATTCAGTCTGACCCTTTGCCTCATGGGAACAGTCCAGCCCGAACTGCCAAGCCATGTCTTCCCTGGACCGGAAACAAGCATCCTGGGACCAGTTTCGGATTCATAATCCTCATCAGCCCGGCTATCTTGAATCCAGTGGCCAGGTGAGCAAGGGACTCACGTCTGAGCATACCCTGCCACACTTAGGGCAAACAAAGCGATACAAAAGGGGATGATGGACGGAGCGTTTGAGCAAATCAAAGACTCACCCCCAGTCAACTGATCTGGGGTTAATCCATCACCATTCTTTAGCTCACTCAGCCACCCCAGTTCAGACATGGCCATATGTAAACCAGTCTGACCCTGTGCCTCATGGGAACAGTCCAGCCTGAACTGCCAAGCCATGTCTTCCCTGGAACGGAAACAAGCATCCTGGGACCGGTTTCAGATTTATAATCCTCATCAGGCAGGCTATCTTGAATCCAATGGCCAAGTGAGCAAGGGACTCACGTCTGAGCATACCCTGCCACACTTAGGGCGAACAAAGCGATACAAAAGGGGATGATGGACGGAGCGTTTGAGCAAATCAAACACTCACCCCCAGTCAACTGATCTGGGTTTAATCCATCACCATTCTTTAGCTCACTCAGCCACCCCAGTTCAGACATGGCCATATGCAAATCAGTCTGACCCTGTGCCTCATGGGAACAGTCCAGCCCGAACTGCCAAGCCATGTCTTCCCTGGACCGGAAACAAGCATCCTGGGACCGGTTTCGCATTCATAATCCTCATCAGCCAGGCTATCTTGAATCCAGTGGCCAAGTGAGCAAGGGACTCACGTCTGAGCATACCCTGCCACACTTAGGGCGAACAAAGCGATACAAAAGGGGATGATGGACGGAGCGTTGTGCAAATCAAACACTCACCCCCAGTCAACTGATCTGGGTTTAATCCATCACCATCCATTAGCTCACTCAGCCACCCCAGTTCAGACATGGCCATATGCAAATCAGTCTGACCCTGTGCCTCATGGGAACAGTCCAGCCCGAACTGGTATGCTTAATCACCATGTGAATCAATCCACAGAACAAGAGTTGCACCTGGACACATGTAAATGGCCAAAATCACCCAACATGCATGACTCAAACTGTTACTGCATGTTGCAAAGCGGATTATTTGTAGAAATAAGTAGTGGCTTACCACTAGTAATAAGGCCACAAACACAATAAAAGGTTCAGTTACGGTCTCAATAAATGAATCCCTTGCTCAACCTTTAGTAGCTAGAAATGTGCAGGCAGGTTTAACTTAGGAGATAGGTGTGTAAAGCATTTAAATACAGCAATACATCAAATAAGTAAGAGACAACACACAATAAAAATCCCACTCAAATTTATAAAAATAGATTATATTTTTAGGAAACTAATTAGACACTAAAAGGACAAAAATCCAATGTAGGGAACTCGAGATATGAATTTTTAAAGAATAAACACTTTCTAGTGTGTAAAAACATATATCGGTCAATTGGGACACCTGGTCACGCTTGACCGTGACAAAGTCAAAGTTTGAGGTCAACCACGATGGAGCCCTGGCCAAATACAGTAAGCAGGAGGTCTCAGTGAAAATGTTACCTTCACACTTAGTCATTTTTCTGGAGCTTTTTCTTTCGACGTCAAGCAAGGCACTTCGTCAGGCCAGATTCAGTGCGGGTTTGCTGGCTTGAGTTTCTGTGAGGCCCTGGTCATATCCTGGAAGACTGGAGCACTGGAGCTTTCAACATGATGAACCTGAATCCAGGCCAGGTTGCAATTGTACGTAGCCGGCTTGACTCTAAATGTTGAATTGGTCCCCCTATATCGCTTTTTCCAAAGGGTGCTCCAAACTTCTGGAACTTCTTCCTGAAGATCTCCTTAAAGGTTCAACGTGTCCAAAAGATGAATCCAAGGGTCTAGAATCTCCTAGAAGGTCCCGGGAAGTCTGTTCTACCATTCGCACAATGCACTTGGCCAAATTCTTAAAAGTCCACTGGAAGCACTCCAGGCTGGCGGCTGTTGGTGGAGATGATGTAGATGGGCTCTGTTCACCTGTAGCTTGCAGGAAGTCCACTCTTTATACTTTCAGTCAGGCAAAGTCCTTCTTTAGCTGAATCTCAAAGTATGCAGCAGGTACAGTCCTTCTGAGTGCAGGCCAGAGGTTCGGCAGGGCACTCCTTTTTCTTCCTGTCGCTCCAGGCAGCAAATATGAAGAACTATGCAGCCCTCCCTAATTTATTCGTAGTTTCTGGACGTCAAACAGGTCGCACCCCTGACCAATGGGAAGTAGGGTTCCAGGAAGGTATATAACCACTTCCTCCAAAGTGTAGCATTTTCTTATCCCAGAAAGCACCATTGCATCAAAATCTAACATGCAGAAAATCTCTTCAGAGGAGCTGGAAAAGGCTAACCCAACCTACTAGTGTGGCTCATTTTCCTAAACTCTCTTTTTCCAACCCTCTCTCTAACCTAATTGCTGGGGTTCCTGTGTGGCTACGTTTGCAGGATATGGGCTTGTGCTGTCCTAAAGTATTATTCTCCCTTTGAAGACCAGTTTGGCCACACAACCCCCTTCCTGTTCTCTGCTTGCAGCCTCTACTCTCCCACCTACAGGAAAGCTATTGTTTTCCTGACAGGAGAATTTCAACACCTCATTAAAGCAGCCTGGCTACACTGTGAACAGGTCAGACAATCAGGAAAGAACATCTGGAAAGCTGGATTATGGCAGACAGAAAAGAAAGTTTATTAACTTATTTTCTATAACAGTTATTATAAATCTAACAGTGGCAAGTTGTTGGACCTATTGTAACTATTAATTTGGTACCTTGAAGTAAATTTTACATGACTCCTTTCAATATGTATGCATAAAGAAATCATTACAATGTTAGCCTGTGGCGCTATTCACTACAATGGTGTAAAACTGAATTGCCAGTTTTTCACTCACCGGGGCTTATTAAATATCTTTTATAATATCCCTGATTATAGTTACAAGGCACTCTACCCCAGGGGCAGCTAGGGGAGGGGTTAGGGGTGACATATGTAAAAATACGGTAGATTCATACTTTGGAAGTACCTTAAAGTCTAAAGTTGAATTTGCATATAATTTCAATTTAAAAACAGCCTACAAGGCAGGGCTGGCTTTTAAAATGACAGCAGGCACACAGTAGTGCACACTCCAGTGCAGGAAATCTACTGGGCCTCTAAACCCCCCTAGCCCTATTATCTACTAGAGACTTACAGGGGTCTGCCATTCCCAATTGTAATTATACCAAATACTATGTACTTTTAACACAGAGCACAGGCCCTGGGTCTGGTTAGCAGAGCCCAGGACACAGTCAGATTCAGAAAACCTGCATCTAGTGGTGAAAATTGGGGCGAAAAGTGGGAGGACACTGCAAACAGGATCTGGTTTGTCACACTGCAGGACACATGTCATGTGCGTTCCCCACCTACGGCTGCTGCTATTTCAACCACACCGTACGGCAACTACCCGCTTAGCCCCACTAATCAACACTTACCTGGTGTTCCAGTTTCCTTGCGCTTGAATGGCTTCCTGGTTTCTGCATCCCCATAATATCAGCATACAGATCCCTGCATTCAGTGCTCAATTTGTAAAAGAATGAGTGCAGCCCGCCGCGTCCAGTTTTTGTGAATTATGTACCTCAAATGATAATATTACAAGAGGCCACACTTGTTATTGTCTACATTTTTGGACAAATTAAACACTGAGTCAGACCTGCTAGAACTCAAGCATTTGACATGCAGACTACATATAAGATGCACCAGTGAAAGCTTAACTCTCTGAGCTATCTTAGACTTCAGAGTAAATGCTCTATATCAGCCATTCCAGTGGTATAGTAAGGATGCCAGGAGCCTATTGTAATCAAGGAAAGTGGTCCACCCTGTCCCACCTAGGTAGTAAAATACTTCCATAATTTGGATGCAGAGGGCCCTAAAGAATACTGGGCCTCAGTGCCACTGTGCCTGGTGCAGAATTCAGTGCTGCAACCTGATCATTCTTGTCCGAAGACATTGTATGGAAATATCCTGTCTTAACTCTAAGCTCTCATCTGCATACCCACCTTCAGTGATTGGATAGAGAATTCGTCAGGATAGTGAAGAGAAAATGAAGGAACAGATGAAAGGTAGTGTATCAAGAGAGAAATACCTAAACTGACAAAAGTATACTCAAAGGAGGCAGGGGCAGCTACTCAACTAAGGCAGATGAGCCTCACCCCACTGCTCTTTGAGCACGAAAAATAACATGATAATAACATAGTCATTATCATTTTATTTTTCGCAGGTTCATGGCTGGGTTAGGGCAGAGCCAGGCTGGAGGCACAGAGGGAGGAGTGGTTTTCACACTACAAGTGTGCATGACTGCTTGGCCGGCCACCTTGGCCAAACAGTCATGCATCTTTTGCATGTTCCCCACCAGGCTGCATTACACAGTCTGGTAGGGAACATGCATAGGCCCACTGTCCCCATCTGAGAGATGCCCAATCAAAATACTGAATTGCAGCATTGTTTTTGACTTAGGGAAGCCAATCACGATGCTGTGATGCAGTGTTGTGATTAGCTATGGGGAGCCTGGGTGCTTCCTGGTTCCGGAATGGATAAGCAGAGGAAAGACGCAGAAAAGGTAAGTGGTATTTTTATTTTTAGTTTGTCCCCCGCCACTTCTCTCCCCACTCCTCTCCACCCTCATTCCCTGCCTGCCGCTACTGATAGGTAGAGAATATAGAGCCCAATGGAAGAAAGAAGCGGTGCCACATAGAGAGAGAGAGAGGAAAAATAAAGAAATTAGGGGGCCTGAATGTAATGAGGAAAGAATCCCAATGGATAAAGGAAAATCTGAAGAGCGAGGCCACCTGGAGTGAGGTGCAAGCAGTATGGAGAGGGATAAAACAGTCTGAATAAGAAAAGAGGAGGCTCGAAGACAGACTGAATTGGGCGGAGAACCAGAGAGGGGAGAGTCCAGATAAAGAGTGACTAGAACCTTTGTAATAAGAGAGAAATAACAAGAGTTGGGTCTAAGCCTGCCTGAAGAGAGAATTCCCAAATGGAGAGCGGAGAGAGCCTGAAAGGTGAGAAGAGAATCAGTATTAAGAGGTCCAGACTAGAGAGGGCCAGTGTGTAGAGATGAGAGAGACAAGCGAGAGACCCAGATTTGACGGAAGAAGGTTCTTGAAACAGGTAAGCAGGGGCCTGCATAAAGACAGGGGAGCAGGAAAAAAGAGAAGGAAGAGCTTCAAGGAGTGAGGAGAGTTGGTATGGAAGAGTCCAGTCTGCAGGCTGATTGAAGTGTGATTGTTAAGCAAACAAAATATGACAGTCCATGTCGAGGTCCAAGGTTAGTATCGCAGAGTTTATCAGGGGACGGTGGGAGGTGTTATTCCAGGGCATGATGCAGAGGGCAGAACCAAGCAGAAATACGCGATATGGCGGAGATGAGTGCTACTGCTGTCTTCTTACCACTAAGGCAGATTCATCCTCAAGTTTGTCCTCTGACATTTCATGTGCCTCACATGTGGGTGGTGGCGTTTGGTCTGCAGCACTGTGTGACACTGACACATCAGGGGCCGGAGATGTGGATGTTGAAGTAGCAGCAGCATTCATCTACTCAAAGTCTTGTGGCATCATTCCCATGATGAGGATCTGCAGGCAATGGAAGATCCCATCTACAGCTTTCTCGTGTGCAGCCGTGGTAGCCATTCTTTGCGCCTGAATATGCTCCATGTTATCCATGACCCTCCTTATGTTTCCCAAATCATCAATGACATCGCTGTAGTCACTCTGACTAGACAGTTGGTGTTGTCTCCGAGTCATGACTCCAGTGACGCCAGTCATGAATCAGCAACGCCAGCCATGAATTGTTGGAGGGCATGGGGCAGACTGTGGGTGTCCGTTAGTGATGCTCAGGGGGATGTAATATAGTTTTGCAACCGTAAATGCAGTTGCAAAGCAATCGCATTGGTGGTAAGCCATTCGCAAACCGGAAGGGGTCCCCAGGGGCCTGCTTCCCCTTTGTGATTGGCAGCAAAAATGCCTACTCTCAAAAAATGTAACTGAAAAGTCTAATTTTATTTTTAAATGTATCCTTTAAGGAAATTGGGCTGAATTAAAAAAATGCTTTATTAAAAAAGAGATCACAGACATGCTGGCCACCATTCCTGTGAATTCCGGTGATTCCCAATGGGTCACAAAATGCGACCTGCCTCATGAATATTAATGAGGCAGTTCCTTTGCGACCCATTTGGGAATCATACAGTGATTCAGACACTGGTGTACATCAGTGTTTCAGACTCACTATTTGCGAGTTACAAAAAAATAAAAATTGCGAGGCGCAAACACCGAAGGTCGTACATCTGGCCCAAAGTCGTATCTACAAATGTTAGTAATTAGAGCTTTGTATCAAAAACCATGGATGGTAGTATGTGAGCTCTCATGTGCCACCCATGGAATGCTTCCTTGACACAAACTCATGCACAGTAACACAAAGTACTCATTCTGTTAATTTTACACAACTTTCCTGTGCAAACAAGTTTTGCACAGGAAAGTAAATAGATTATCAAGACTGTGCACTGGATAGCATCACTTTCTGTGGCATTGCTCTGCTGCAGTGTCTTTAGTGTCAGCATTTTCCAGAAATGCATGTTAAGAGTATATGTTGTTGACTAAAAGGGCATACCTTTCTCATCTTCTTTGTTACATTATATTATGCTATGTGTATTTGTAGAGTGCACTTTCACCCATGAAGGTACTCTGGTGCTGTGCAGGTGTAGGATCCTTGCCTGAAGGTATGGGAGGGGAGCTAGTCGAAGAACTAGGTCTTGTTGTAGAAAAATGTGTTGCACACGGTGATCCGATGCAGCAACACAGGTTTTCACGAAGTTCCTGAGCTTTCACCTACACCAGAACCTCTGCCTGAATCTCATGGGGCATTTGTAGCTAAATGCTAGTGAATACTTTGAAAAGGAGCTCCCTTCTCACACATAGGGCACCTTAGTGTGTGCAACAAATTTTTCGATCTACACACAATGGTGAGCATAGATCAAACTTTTCACATTTCTAGGTCCTGAGGAAAGCCAGTTAACACTAAAGGCCTGGCTGAAACATGTAGACAACCCACTGGATGCAGGAGTCCCATAATACTACTCCACCTACATCCATTGTTTTGCTTTTACTACTGCCAGAGGGCCAAACATTGGGTAATGGGACCACTGGACAGTTTTTAAACTTCACTTTCACGTCACCATCACTGCACACTCAGTAAATATATCAGCTCCGCTGTAATCCAGGCATTGTAGCACACCCGGGACACATTCAGTGTCACCAGATGGACCCGATGATAAAGCATAGGTTGGTGGGTGGGGGCTTCATAAAAAGAAAGAAGACTTTTCTTACTTTTCATCATTAATAACACATGGTTTTGAGTCTCATATCAAGTCTTGACAGACTAGTTCTCATTGATTTAACATATTAATCCAAGGGGTTAGGACTTCTCTAATCCGCACTCTCAAATTTGATACTTTATACATGTTCTTGTTTTGCCCCACTAGAGGGAGTTAATGAAAACCTTGTCCTCTTCGGAGATGTTTTTCCAGCCACAGGGGACAAGTCCAGATGTGGCTTCTCTGGTACGGGGTGGCATTGATGAAACTAACAAGGGATGACATGCTAACATGCTGGGTGATTCTGAGGTTCCCTATTCTTTTGAGGAGGGGGACAGAGTTGGGGTTAGTGTGGTCTACGTGAAAGTTCAAATCTCCTAGAAGGAGGAAGGTGCTGGAGTCAATGACAAGGGGCACAATGAAATCTGTGATGTCGCTGGCAAGGATGGCACAGGGCTCTGGCTGGCTGTAGATGAGGGTTCCGTACAGGGTGAAGTTTGCTGTAATCTATAGATTGAAGGTGAGGTACTCCATGTAGCTGATTTCTGTATCCGCGGAGTCTTTGCAAATTATGGCGATTTTGTGCATGGAAGGGATGTCTGGTGCCGGGGCTCGGTTCAACCCAAGTTTCTGTAAGGGATAGCAGATAGTGTGATTGCTAAGTGAGCATGTTGAGTGGAATGCATGCAAGTGAGGAAGGTAGGTGGGTGGTTGCGGGTTTGGTTGTGCGTGGACCGATGAGATGGTAGGTGTTGTTAGTGAAGGATAATGGGTGTTGAGGTGGTGAACCACAGGGGACAGTGGGTGAGACAGCAAAGGATGCGGGTGTTGAGAACCAGGTGAGAATCGATTGCGATGGAGGCAGGAGAAGGTTAGCAAAGTTGAGGAGAGAAGGGCAAAAAACAAGGGTGCAGGTACAGGAGACAATGCTGTGATACAAACAGCGCAGAGAGAGGTCGACAAGAAAAAATCACAAGAAGAAGAGGCAGAACACAATGGGCAAGATAGGAAAAACGAGGTTCGTGCCTTTGTTGCATCTTGCCCACCATTTCACCTCTTTTCTGCTCTTCTATTGTGCCTCTTTCTTGTACATTTCTGTGCCTCTTTTTTCCTATCTTGCCCATTGTGTTCAGAAAACATTGGGCAACTTGAGAAAGAAAGGCACAAAAGTACAAATAAAAGAAACAAAAAGAGCAAAAAAAACCACACAAAGTACAATAAAGAGGTGCATAAAGAGGGCAAAGATGAACAAGAGCGAGAAGAGAGAGAGGGAGAGAGAGAGATTGAGAAAGAGAGAGGGAATGTGAGAGGCAAAAAAGAGACCGAAAACATGGGCAAAGTGTGAAAGAAAGGCACAAAAGTACAAATAAGAGGCACAATAAGTATGAAAAAGAGGCATACAATGTCCACATACAAGGTACACAAAGAAAAAAATGAAGGACAACGGCAAGAGAATATAGCGAAAGAAAACGAGCAAGAGGGAGATCGAGCAATAAAGAGGGAGTGTGAGAGACAGCAGACATGACAAGAGTGATGGCGGAGCATCATGCATGGAGTGGGATCAGAAAGGGCCTTGACATCTCAGAGGACCATTCACAGGTAAGTTCCAGGGGAGCTAGGGCTAGTCACCTGTTTCTTTCCAATATAGACGGAAGAGGAAATTCTAGTCTTCTTATTCCACCAATATTGTAGTATTTCAGCCACAGTTTCCTGTTTCCAGAGTCTTTGCTGTGACCAGTCAGTGAGACTGATGCACTGATCCACCGACTGGCAATGACTATTTGTTGCACCGAGAGGGCCTCGCTGGACATTTGGGGGTTGTTTGTTTTGTCCTGAAAAGCAGGGAGTTTTCTTTCTGCACCCAGGAGTATTGCTAAGTTTTTAAGTCAAGTTCTGCAAGCAGGCAATACTTACATGAGAATGCCACCTTACAGAAGACAGGTTTTCTGGTGCATTGTTGTCGCCCACTGGTGGAAGGGCAGTTCCTCAAAATGTTCTAATTGAAAAGCAGCTGAGGCTCTGCCATCATTATTCTGGTGGTTTCCTCATCTGTAAATGAGGGGGTGAAACAGAAGGTTTAGTGGAGTGGGTGAACCACAGAGTTACGGTCAGTCTCCCATTCTGCCACCCATAAATATCCCTCTCTATAAGGTGTTGATGCTGTGTAGCAGCTTATACAATGTTCCCAAATGTTCTAAATAGCACTTAACCTTCTTGGTGTGTTTCAATAGTGCTGTAAAAATTATTCTGATTGCTCTTATTAGGTATTTCCAATGTTCAATTTAACAGATAGCACTAAAAGCACAAACACACAAGCTGGGGTTGCTTGTGTTTCCATTCAGAAGTTTCAGAAGGGATGAGGATCCTATTGGTAGTTTGAGCTGGTCCATTTCTATTGGAGCTAGACCATGGCTGATCTGCATAAAGTCGGGCTATAAATGTAGTAGGACAGTGTGCAAAAGATGGACTTGAATGTAGCCCAGATTAATCACCCGTCGCTAAGATTAATGCATGTATTCTGTCTAGTACATATTTGTTTTCTACGTGTATCAGGTATTCCCAAACATAGGTCCCATGCTCCCTGTGTCATAAGACTGAAGATTCATCTCACTGATGAAGTTTACTAGGTTTAAACTTATATAACCTTACTCTAATTCCTTTTCGGAAGGGACACGATCTGGGAGCTCATGCTGGGCAGTTCCTTCAGGAGCAGAACCAAGGCTGAATTAATTAACGTTGGTCTTAGTCTGTAGTGAAACATTGAGAAAAAAGAAGGAAAAGCGCAGAGTGATTACCAATGGCTAAGATTAATCCAAGCATTTCGTCCATCATCTTTTTTCATTTAACAAGTACCACTAATTAGCGTTGATTTATGGCAGATGCAGTATTTTCTGCTACTTTACTGACATTGCAGTTCCATTCTTAGTTTTTGTTTCAACGCGTCTTCAAACAGTCCGGAAATCTCCTTAAATGTTTTTAATTGCCATTTAAACTTCTCATTGGAGAATTATCCTCCAGTAGGGGATGCTTGCATGGTTCTTCATATAGGCACTAAAATACCTTCTTGGCGAGGGTGCACATCCCTAGCTCAGACTACCATCTAGTGTTCTCAAGGAAGGTACAGAATGTCACAGGTGTAGCTGCACTTGGCATGTGACACTGGTCAACCTACCAAGTTCCAATGATATCTTTGGTTGAGGTGCATCCCATCCCCTGAGATTCCACTCATAAGGGTTCATTATGGCTACTGAGTAAAAATTTGGTTAAAATGTAAACCCCACAGTTCATATAGTAATAAAGCACAAGCAAAACCAAAATGATCAGTCTATATTATGTATGCAATTTAGCTGTTTTTTATGCAGTTCTTGGAATGGTGCTCCCTGAAAATGCACATGAATGCCACACTCTTTTTCCAATATAACCACATACGATGGTTAGTCTGTGTTCCCACAAGAGGATAAGAATGGTGGGAAAAGAATAATGGTCATTCTTTCCTTCTGAAAGTTACGGAAACTTCACAGGTGGGAAAAGCTTTGCAGGGTTTCGCAAACTTCTCTTGCATGGTCATGGTTGATTAGAGACAAAACAGCATATATCTATGGATCATGCAAGTCGCTATAAAGACCTCATATAGGAGTGCTGGTAAGAGATCCTAAAACTATAAATGCAGAAAAGCAGTATTGCCATCCATTGAGAATTAGGGAGCCAAAGGTAACATGATCCTGGAAGTATTGCAGCACTGATGCATGTGAAAATACACTGCAGACTGAGAGATTGGGGTAACAGGAGTAGGGTTCTCATAATTTATGTAATTTGATGAAATTACAGCGAAAGTACACTGATTTATGCAGAATTATGTGATGAGCACTGCCCAGCATTTAGCACAAATTCCGTGGTGCAAAATGCACCCTAACATCCAAAATGGGCCTGAGGATGAGTTGTGCACTAAGAAATTAGTGCTCAATGCAACCGAACATGAACAGCACCATCCGCCAGCTGTTCGTGCTCTGTTTCTGTACTCATGCTTTATGCATTTTTCCCGAAATGACTCCAAATTACTTGAGTTGGTATAATCATATAATTTACCCCAGTGTCATTAAAATTGCACCCAGGTCTAAATATGAACCTAATAAGGACCCTAAATTGTCCCAGAGTGTGATTATGGCAAACCTGACACAATTGTCTACTAATCTTTAGTAGCAATTTAGGACCTTATTAAGTGTCCTACTCTTCCAACTACAAGTGCATTACAGCCAATGGACCTGTAAATAAGGCACAAGGGCCACATTGTGACAGAGTACAACAGCGCTGGGATGCTCCCGAGTAGCCATGCGCTATATAAAAATCCCTTCTATCCTATTCTATTCTATACTATTCTATCTGTCAACCTCTACATGAGATCCATAGTCTACATCATGATGACAACAAGGATGCTGACATTTTGTTTGTCACAATCGCGTTTTTGATGATTTTTGTTATTAATGTATCGAAAGAACAAGGCTTAGAGTTATCAGCACACAGATTTGAGGAGGCAACTGCATGGGGAAGCAGAGGGTGTAGGTGACATAGGTGCCCACATGTCCTTAACTCTGGTGAGCCTGTGAACAATAACATTTTATTGGCTACCTAGGATGGCATTACTGTTTCCAACCACCTACTGTGCAAAAGTCCTCAGTGGGATGCAGATAAGGCCTGAAAGAAAATAAAACGTTATCATCCCGAACGTATATAACTATCGCAAACACCATCTACATTTTGTTTACTATTGGTTAGATTAAAATATATTTTTCCAAGTCATGCTAATCAGAAAAAAGCCTTCACAGGGCAAAGGTAAACTCACAGTTCAAGATTTGCTAAATGAATCCCGGACTCAACTAAATGGATGGATATGAAGTAGTACCAGTGAAAGTAATGTTATGACCACAGAAGCATGAGTAGGCAAGGACCTGTAGAAAACGGATCCATGGGAAGGAATGGGCAGCACCGAAGATAAGATCACCTCTGGAGGAATGGTGGGACTGTACAATGCACAGCGTAGAAACAGAGCAAAGGAGACTGGAGAAAGGAAGATTGGAGGAAAAACCCAGCAAAAAGGAAGGAAAGCTAATGGTTAAGGGAGGGTAGGACCTGCGGAAACACCATGCAACACCTGAGCAAAGAAACCAGACAAAGTATAGTACTAAGCAGGTGATGCTGTAGTGAGAGTGGAACCAGAGGAAGTAACACACGCGACCAGTAGGAAGTGGGCCAGAGAAAGTAGGGGTTAACATAGGCAACAGAGAGGTAGCCCATCTTAATTGTTTCACTGGAGAATCAAAGACATTTCTCCAAACATAAACATTTGCAAAATTCCCTTTAACATTGCTCACTACGAGCAGTAAGATGATCTACCTAGCCAGAGATTACAGATTTGAAAGAATGTCATTAACAATCACAAATGCAGATAAGTTCAAGCCATTTTAAAACCCCTCTTTTTATAAACAAATGAAGAACGTTCCATTGTCCCTCTTCATGGACCACCTGCCCCTGACACAAAGGTCTCTAATGGAACTGATGCAACCTTGCTGTTGGTGTGCACAGTTCTTGGTAAAGCATGCATAGACAAGATGCAGAATAATGTGGCCTGTCATTTGTGCAGATCTATGGGCGATACACATCAACTTTTCCTTATTAGCCTATTAGTATTTTGTTGTGTGCAAGCAGGACGATCAGCAAATGCTAATAGGGAAAAAGTCTAGATCCAATTTGTATGGCATGTGTTAATGTAGGGGAGAGACTAACATAATTCCTTATGGGTAGCTACTTCTTTAATCAAGAATATATATGGGACTATTCCCTTACAGACTAGCGATAGCCCATAAAAACTCATGAGTATATTTTACCTACATTTCATTTATTTGCATCAGTTAACTAAAACCATAGCAACAAAGGGTAATGCATAACAACAAATATATCAGTTAGATAAATAGAGGTTCCTTTATACCCAGTCCGGGTTTCTAAATAAAATTAAAAACAGAGGTAAGAAAATTATAAATTGCAATTTGTTAGAAATGGGATTTCTGGTTGGCTAAGGCTTGCGCCAAAGCAAGGCAAAGACCACCACTCTAGTCAGGGCAAGGGAGTTACACTCCAAAGATAACCCCTGCTCATCCCCTCGGTAGCTTGGCACGAGCAGTCAAGCTTATCCCGGAGGCCATGTGTAAAACATTTGCGCACGCACACAGAAACAACATCCCAGGCACACTACAAAAGTAACTCCACACAAGGTTATTTCAAAAATAGCCTTTGTATTCTCATAACACATTAGAATAGTGCTCACATAATATACATGTTGCCACCTGGCACTAGGTCATATCTACAAGGGATTATATACATCTGACAGGGCCCACTGTGAAGAACCGGGGTTTAACCCAGCGGCGTCAGGGGCACACCGAAGATCTTCGAGTTCACCTGTCTTGGTATTCAAAGACACAGAATACTTCAGGATGGCGTCAGAGACCAAGTTTATTAGCTGCAGCTAGTAACAGTAATCCTAGAAATACATCACGGTGTAAATTCTCAGGAGACTGCTCATTTTACTAAGGCGAGACGTCTCCTTTTATACCCAATATTCACAATATGAATATACACCCACTGCACAAAATTGTAGCCAACAAGATGCATTTTCAAACAAAGTATCACATAGCAAAAACTCAATTTACAGCATCCCAACCCAAAAGTTAATTATTAGGAATGTCCCAAATACAATCTCCACAAGCCAGACAAACCTATAATTGAAAGCATAACCCATGTAATGAAGAAACATAAAATAAGAAACAGTAACAGATGCTGAAGAAGATAAGGCATGTGCAAGGAAAATAAAAAGTTAACGATGTCCTGAACATTGATTGGCAATCTCAGACAAAGATCGATCAGGGAAAGTGGCTTTGCGAGGTCAGTTTCAGGTGAAGAGGTCAGTTTCTTACAGTTCATTTCAGAGTCAAAAAGAAACCTAGTTAATGTATACATGAACTAAGAAGGCCAGGCCACTTTGTTCGCCAGGCTACCTTTACAGGCCTACGTGAGGGCAACACAAAATGGTGGCACAGAACAAAATGGAGTCAGACTCGAGAATTACAGAACCTCAACTGGACCACTGTCAGGGCCATCACAAAGCGAACTTAGTAAAAGTAAAGCATATCATAAACGTACAACCAGTAATCACATTATGCACAGTATCACATTAGGCGCGAATTACATTCTGCGCCAACCATACCAGCATAAACAAATTATGCAATCCTCTTATAAGTCTAAACACATTAGACCCTAACCTCCTAAGCATAACTCACAGTAGGAAATCATCTCACTGGCATAAACATTTTACGCACAACATCTCATCCCTAAACACATTTAGAGGCATAAATCACATTAAATTTCCTAATATCACATAATCACTGACCACCTGGTCAATTGGCCTACTCAAAGGTGACTCACATGCCCAGAATATCAGGGCTGCTGCCTAGCAGCTGAGGTCAAGGGTGCGCAATTGCGCAGACCTAAACGTTGCAGCTGGCACTAAGTGCTGTGCAGCTGTAAAAGTGTGGGGCCAAGGAGTGCATCTCACTCCTAACTAAAAAGGCATGTCCTCAAAGAAAGAATGGCCTAAACGGTGCAGCTGCCCACTACCTGCTGCGCAGCTGTGAATATTGAAATGAGGCCTGGCTCCTCTGTGCGTCCAGTCCCACTCAGGGACTATAGATCAATCTGTGCCAAATGTTGCAGCTGCCTGGACTCTCACAGGGCAGCTGGGATCAGCATAAACACACGGGCACCAAACAACATGCCCCCCAAAGCTTGGCGGTACAAAAGGGGGTGGTGATGGACGGAGCATCTGAATCAATCAAACACTCACACCCAGTCAAAAGATCTGGGTTTAATCCATCACCGTTCTTTAGCCCACTCCGCCACCCCAGTTCAGACATGGCTATATGCAAATCAGTCTGACCCTGTGCCTCATGGGAACAGCCCAGCCCGAACTGCCAAGCAATGTCTTCCCTGGACCGGAAACAAGCTTCTGAGGACCGGTTTCTGGCATTCCAGCCGTCTTCAGCCCGGCTTGCTTGAATCCAGTGACAAAGTGAGCAAGGGACTCACGTCTGAGCATACCCCGCCACACTTATGGCGGCCAAAAGTGGTACCAAAGAGGGTGGTGATGGACGGAGCATCTGAATCAATCAAACACTCACAACCAGTCAAAAGATCTGGATTTAATCCATCACCGTTCTTTAGCCCACTCCACCACCCCAGTTCAGACATGGCTATAGGCAAATCAGTCTGACCCTGTGCCTCATGGGAACAGTCCAGCCCGAACTGCCAAGCCATGTCTTCCCTGGACCGGAAACAAGCTTCCGAGGAACGGTTTCTGGCATTCCAGCCGTCTTCAGCCCGGCTTGCTTGAATCCAGTGGCAAAGTGAGCAAGGGACTCACGTCTGAGCATACCGCCACACTTATGGCAGCCAAAAGTGGTACAAAAGGGGTTGGTGATGGACGGAGCATCTGAATCAATCAAACACTCACACCCAGTCAAAAGATCTGGGTTTAATCCATCACCGTTCTTTAGCCCACTCCGCCACCCCAGTTCAGACATGGCTATATGCAAATCAGTCTGACCCTGTGCCTCATGGGAACAGTCCAGCCCGAACTGCCAAGCCATGTCTTCCCTGGAGCGAAAACAAGCTTCCGAGGACCGGTTTCTGGCATTCCAGCCGTCTTCAGCCTGGCTTGCTTGAATCCAGTGGCAAAGTGAGCAAGGGACTCACGTCTGAGCATACCCCGCCACACTTATGGCGGCCAAAAGCGGTACAAAAGGGGGTGGTGATGGACGGAGCATCTGAATCAATCAAACACTCACACCCAGTCAAAAGATCTGGGTTTAATCCATCACCGTTCTTTAGCCCACTCCGCCACCCCAGTTCAGACATGGCTATATGCAAATCAGTCTGACCCTGTGCCTCATGGGAACAGTCCAGCCCGAACTGCCAAGCCATGTCTTCCCTGGACCGGAAACAAGCTTCCCTCTACCAAGCGGGGCAGCTGTAAATGAAAATAGGGGGCCGGTACTATGGTGCCCTCTGGCCCCCACGGAGCTTGTAAATAACTTTGTCCACTGTAGGAGCCACATGGGCTCTGGAAATGGAACGTGCCCTCACAAGGGTTCTCAATAACTTTGCCCCCTTATCGTGGAGCGCACTGGTGCTTTAAACCAAACATGCCTGCCTCGTTAGAGTGGCCCGCAATGGTGGGTCCGCTCAGGAAAGAAAAAACTGCCGGACATGCGTCCCGCCCAACCCTCACTCACCATGCTGCCTCGGGATTCCTGGCTTCTGCGGCATCACTGCTCTTCACCTGGGCCCCCTCCTGGGACCTGGGACTTCTCTTTTTGGGTGACCACCACCATGGGGTTCTCCCTCGCTGACAGGAGACCTGCATCACTACCGGCGCAGACTCCTCTCTCGCGGGGCTTCCCTTCCATATAGGAACCCCGCCCATAAAACCACAGCCTTGCCTGCCTTCCGGGTCACGCTGGGCAGCGGCCCGGAAGAGATTTGATGTGCGGCTCGGGCAACGGCGGTGATTTCTTGCTGGTAACGCGGCATGGGCACCCGTCACTCAAATAAAGGTATAAGCAGTGTGGGCACCTGCAAAGCTCCCAAAGAATGCGGGGTGGGCACCCGCCTTAGGCATAAAGAAAAAGGCGGCAATGAGAGGTAGGCTCCCTCTATGAAAACAGAATTGCGGGGGACTCCCTATGTCGGGATTCCCCCGAAGGCGCTCGCAGTCCCACGCCGCAAGGGGACAACATAAGCGCTCCTCAAAAATAAAGCGCTCTGCAGAGATAGGCAATAAAGCGCGCTACCAGGCGCTAGGTTTAAAGTCCTTGAAGATAAAAGAAATGAAGCAAAAGGTCCCAGGGGCATAGCTGGGCCCAGGGAGACAGCCCTCTTGGCAGGTCCTCCTGGGCCCCAGCAGCAGCACGCCCCGCAGGTTTAGGACCAGGTTCAGAACATTCTCATGGGGTCACAGCCCCTATATTTATTTTACAAAATCCCTTTATATCACAGCACAGGGCTTGGGTATACCAGTCAGAACTGGTTAAGAGGGGGAGCTGGAGTACTTTGTTTTGCCCAGCTCCTCTCTCCTTTGTCAGGTGGGGGCTCAGTGATCAGACACACCACAGGGGGCAGAGCCGGCATTGTACAGCCTGGGGACAATCCTATTCAGAGTCAGGGTATTTCTCCTCCCACCACTCTCAGCCCAGGTGTCCCATTCAGCCTAGCCGACTCACCCTGCTCCTCCTGGAGCCACCCACACCTCTCAGCTCCTGTCAATCACAAGCCAAAAATGCAATTCACATCAGGCAGGCAGACACATAGCACACAGAAATGCCAACTTCTAAATGTAGCTTTTCTCCACCAGTCACCAAAAATCTGCGCACACCATTGCGCAGAATTTATTCTCCCGAGTTCATACATACTAAATTCAACCCTGTGCTCCTTTCAGATCAGGAATTATCATGGACACACATATCCCCCATGCATTCCTATGGGAGAGAAGGCCAATCTCACCACACACACTCAGAGAGCGCACACACTGTATACTGGGCCACAGTGCTAAAGTGCCAAGAGGCCTAAAACTACTACCACCATGTCAGAGCTTAAGGCAAAAAGTTCAGGGGTGAACCTGCCAAAAAGGAACAAGTCCAACACAATTGTTGTGTGCAAATCTGACATAGTGTTTAGAAATGAATCTTAATTAAAGGGGTTCTGCTCCAGTCCGTGCTGCCGCCCTTTATTGAAAACTATCAAGGAATTTGATGAATCTGCAGTTCACAAGGGGATCATCTGGGTTTAGGCATGCTATTATTGCCTGTCTGCAGGTTCCCTGGTGAGATAAATGCTATTTTCAGTGGTGTTCTTCTTAAGTCCATTAGGACTGGACAGATACAAACCAAGAGAAGAAGATCCTGTTCAACTGACCCACATAGACAGTAAACAGACCCTTGTTTAACTTTCCATGATGGTTGCTTTTGCCAGGCAAGCAAATAAGCCAAGGTGAAGGGTGAGAAAAGTTTGTGTCATGTAGGCTAATTTTTTTGGGCTGGAGTGAGAGGCCGGTATAAGCTGCATGTATCCATCAACTAGCATCCACACGTGGGTTCTTTTGTGAGAGCTAATTTATCCATCATCAGGGATTTCCTTTTTACGCTTGTGTTGGGTGTCTTTTTGAAGGAATGGTATTGCAGTGGCTGGTCCCATAAAGCCCATATTGGGTGCTCAAGGGTAGGCGGAATTGTGCCATGAAGTCAGGTCTCCTGTCTGGCTCAAGCACCCTTAGTGAGGCCCTGGCCGTCCCAGCACATCAAAAACGCGTATAGGCATTGTAAGCGGTGGGCGCCATGTTTAAGTCAGGCAGATCATGTCTGGGCCCCCGCTGCACTTCTCAGCCTCCCAGGCTCCTAAACCTCACTCATGGGCGTTTTGCCTACAGGCTGTCCCCCTACCTGCCTCCTTGAAAAATGGGCCCCTTCTGCTCACCTTGGGACCACACGGGCCTCGATCTGAAATCACCTGACCAACGCCATTTTGAAGTCAGACAATCCATTCCCAGGGTTTCTACAATCGTTGTGGACAAATCACCGGGGGTATTGTGTTGGCAGAAGCAACCCCCCCCGGGTCAGCCTCCTTAAAATATGGGCCCCCTCGGCTCACCTTGGGGACCAGACGGGGCCTAATTCTGGGATAATGCATCTATCAGAAACTGAAGGCTATTTTTTGTGGAGCTACAGAGGAACACATCATCTGCATACAAATGCGGTTTGAGGTGAAGGGGCCCAAACGACGGGGAGTGGCTATTGATCATGTTGAGAGTCTGCACCAGGTCTGATAAAAATTAGGCTGAAAAGGGCTGGTGCAAGTACACACCCTTGCTTGAGGCCCAGGTTTGTGTGAATCTTTCTGGATAATCAGAGTTGAACCCGTATTTATTATTCTAATCCAGGTATTTGTGTAAAGCAGTTGGATTAACCTAAATAGGGAAAATGGTATGCCCCAAGTTACAAGCTTTGTCCGCAATGTTCCATGACCTACAGGGTCAAATGCTGATTTAAAGTTGATAAAACATAGATGGAGTGGAAGTTTTAATTTTTTTTGTTTTTCCATAGCAAGGGCCAAAGCCATGATCTTTATTAGTGTGCTGGTACTTTCTTTAACCCACAACGGGTCTCAGGATGCTTGTTTCTAGTCCAGGGAAGACCTGGCTTGGCAGTAGTTTGGACTGCACTGCTCCCATGAGAAACAGGGTCAAGACTGATTTGCATAGGGCTGGGTCTGATATGAGGTGGCGAACTGAGCAAAAGAATGATGTTGGTTTCAACTCAGTAACTTGGGGTAAGTGAAAAGTTTCAGCGCTCCGTCCATCATCTTATTATGTTTGCTTTGCTCATCCTTTAAGAACCCTGTTTGATTAATTGGTACAGTATTATTTGCATTTGACCATACAGTTAGATCAGTCAACAATGCTGTGGAAAAATACTTAGCTTTATTGTCCAAAAGAGCTATTAAGCAGTAGCTTTGTGGGGTGGATCTGCCACCACCTTTGAATATCGGATTTATTATTGACCCTCTTAAGTCATCTGGTATTCACGCTGTTGAAAATGTATAATTAAATAATGAGACAAACTTTCCCACCCAAAAAGAAGGATTTCTTTTGAATAATGCAGATGGAATTCCATGTGTGCCGGTTGCAGCATCCCACCTTGTTTGCAAATTAATTTTCATAAATTTTTGTTCAAATTGACTTTGACTCTGGCCAATTTTCATTGCTTGAATGCTGCTTCCGAATGCCACATTAGAGTTTAGAAATGTGAGGGGTGTTTAGCCAGAGTCGCTGGTAGGGGCCTTTTGTACAGTTCAAGCCGGGACTCCTGTGGGCTGTGGTTCTCCGGTAAATGCTGTAGATAGGTGTGTGACCCATGTAGGCTAACTCATGAGTATGCCTTTTCTATTGTGACGTCTGGAGGATGACTTCTGTTAATCAGGTGCTAAATTAAAATTAGATCTCCAGATGGAGCCACTAGATAGGATGACTCATTGCACAGTGGTTAGTAAGTCCCTGGACCATCTAATATGTGTAAATTAGCCCCAAAATACGGTTCAAACAAATGGAACACGCATTGGTAATGCGAACAGGTCTGACTTTAAAGGAATGTTGTATGGTAATGGGAAGCATTAATAGTATATGGCATGACAACGGATTTGTACTTGTGTGAAAGCCAAGAACTGTAGAATAATATTGGTGTAGGTAAAAAGGTCAAGGGAAAGCTACACTGTCAAGCCAGACCTAAAAATCCATGTAGGTTGATGACTACCCTCCTCCCATATGTCCTGCTGCCGGAGAAAACACCATATATTATCTTCTTATCAAAGACCCTTTATTAACATTACAGAGTCATGTGTGTTCCCCTGAACATTCAACATCAGGCAGCTGGATACATAAACAAAATGATCACAGCTGTGGGGGAGGGCAAATACTTTTTTGTGGAAGACTATGACGTCTGCCCAATCAAAACATGTACTCCTGGCCCAACACATGGATGGAGCCTAAGCTCCTCGCCTGGTGATTCTCACATAATTGACAACAAAAACTATTGTATCAAGAGATGCAGGATATAAGCGCCCTAGGACAATAAAAAGGCCTACTGTAGGCAAAATGAAGCTATAGTGGCTGCATGTCAGGTGTAAAGATGAAGACTAAAATGTAGCTCTGATACGACCAGTAATAAGGGAATTGTGAAGTGTAGATTTGCATTTTTTGTTTCTTTTACCAAAATGTAAGATTATGTAGCATATTGCGCAGCCACTGAGTGCTGCCCATCTCCAGTCCAAGTCCTGCCATAGAAGATTTCTTTCCACGGTGGGCTGTACTTTGTTCTTGCTTCTCTTTATTTCTCATGCAGAACTCACAGCATAACCTTTTCCACCTCTGGACACAAATACCTTCCTGATTAGCTGTGCATGCCTAATCCAAGCCATTCCTCGGGGGAATGTGTCCATCCCTTTAGATGCATAAGACACACCACAAACAAGTTGTCCTAGCATATGGTTACCATTCGGATTGTGAACTTATACACACATTTGTACATCATGTTCGGTGGATCATTCCCCATGACCGGCTTCTTCCTTTGAATCACTTCCTGTGCCACGATCACCAGAGACAGCCTTGTGACTAAACTCATTTTTTTTCTCTTCTTAATAGCTTGCTTGCATGCACAAAAGCAGCCCAAAATGGAAGAATTGTCGATGTTTGGCTATGTGAACTACAAATACAGATTTAGCCATTGAAATGTTGTATTAATCACTCCATAACTAAATGACTCAAGATATATAAGCGCCTCCCACACAGCTGTGCGTCTTTGAACTATAATGAATAACAATAGCATGATTGTTGTTTAATTAGTTCAAATTAACATTCATTTCCACGTTACTTTAAATATATTGCGGCTGTCTTCTCATTATTTGCAGCATATTCGCTCATAATGGCGTAGCAACTTTGATTGACGGTTGTCTTTTTCCATATTACGTTACCAAAAATATCCTTTTGAATGCTAAAACGTAGAGGCTGGATGAGTTTTCGAAATATAACAATGCAGAATATTTGTGAAGCTTTATCCTCGTCAGCTGCACTCTGGTAAACATCACTGCTCAGATGTAACAGATGTAGTACGTGTAATGTGTGTGTGTAATTGTAATTCTAAATTGTATTTTTATAGACCTTACTACCCCTGACGAGGGGTCGAAGCAGTTTTTGGTGAATAGCACGCTACCCTGAAACCCAAAAAGTATTAGTGGTGAATTAGTGTAGGGCAATATGAAATTAATTTGAATGTTGGATATTTGGGTCAGGTATTTGGGTTGAAAGGAATAGTGGAGAGATAGGAGAGGGAGGCGTTCGCATTTTTGCATTTATGCAGCTCTTGGCCTCCCTAATGAGCCATTAAACACTTTTTGATGAGTAGCACGCTACTCGGGAACCCAAACACGATTAGCGGTGAATCAATATAGGGAAATATTACATACATTTGAGCGGGTGGCATGCGAGTCTGTATATTGGATTAAAAAGGATAATGGTGGGATAGAGGAGGGAGGGGTCTAGAAAGTGTTTTTTGGGGGGATCATAGCAGCAGAAGGAGGTTTGGGATGAGTAGGGGGGAAGAATCGGAGGGAAGGGTTTCGAAAGGTTTATTTGGGAGATCTGAATAGTAAAAGGGGTTTGAAATAATGCAAGGGAGGAGGGAAAAGTCTAGAAAATGTTATTTTGGGATCCTAGTAGTCAGAGTGCGGAGGTTGAGGATATATTGAAAGAGGTATACAGTGAGAAATAGGGAAGTGCATTGGAGAGAGTAGTAGATTGAGGTTTGGGATGAGTCAGGGAGTTGAGGTAGATAATATATACAGAGAGGTATGGGGTGAGATATAGAGTAGTTCATTGGAGATACTGAATTAGGAGTGTTAGAACTGGGAGTCTCTAGTTGGCAATGGCTTGCACCTTTGTCCAAATAGGGACCCTTGCTTCTAGTCAGAGTAAGGGGGCTACACTCCTAAATAACCCCTGCTCAACCCTGTGGTTGCTTGGCACGAGCAGAAAGGCTTTTCTCAGAGGCAGTGTGTAAAGCATTTGTGAACACATAGACTAATACAGTGAAAACACTACAGATGGACACAACACAGGTTTTTATAAAAATAAGTATTCTCTATATAAACTTAGCACACGACCCAAACAACAAAAATCCAGAATACAGTCTGTAAGAAAATGACTTTAAGATGGTAGAAATAGCTTAGTTCAAAGATGATGGTAAATGCAAAACGTTTCTCTCAAAGTACCTTAGGATGCGTCACGCAAGATAAACAAAAGGTTCGCAGGGAGAACGATGCGTCGGTTCCTTGCTTCAGAGGAGGTGATGCGACAATCTTGTGGTGCGTCCCGGCTGCAATGCAAACAGATGGCGCCTCAATGCGATACGATGATCTGGTGCGATGCGAGAAGATGGCGACCTTGATGCGACGATGTGAAGGCGATGCATGCACGCCCAGCGGCCGTGCGCTGACTCTGTACCTTTGCAGCCGTGAAAGGCCCTGCGACACGCTTCTCCGGTGATGCGAC
Organism: Lissotriton helveticus; assembly: GCF_964261635.1. NCBI lineage: Eukaryota > Metazoa > Chordata > Amphibia > Caudata > Salamandridae > Lissotriton > Lissotriton helveticus. Next base: position 1,141,038,330 of record NC_136068.1, read on the forward strand.
GGCAACCCTTGCGGTAGCGATACTTTTTTCTGGTGATGCGATGACAAACAGCTGTGACAGAGACACGCTTCTCTGGTGATGCGACGGCGACCCTAGCGATGGCGACACACTTCTCTGATGATGCACCAACTGCGGATGCGACACACTTCTTCTCGTTGAGTAGCGCTTCCAGCTCCCAACAACATGCAGGTTTCTGCAGACAGAATTCCCAGCAAGAAAATTCAGGGAGGGAGCTGATGCTGAAGTCTTGTATCCCTGAGACTTCAGCAGGAGGCAAGTACAGTTCAAGCCCTTAGAGATTCTTCTTCAAGATGAGGAAATAAAAGTGTGTCTCCTTTCCTTGGCAATAAAGAAACCACTGCAAGCCAACTCCAGAAAGCAACACACTGGCACAGGGGAAGTCAAAAATGACTGCAGATTCTCTGGTTCTTCTCCTTGGCAAAAGGTCTGCATTGATGTCCAGAAGTGATCTAAAGTTCTGGGGATGGGTCCCCCTTTTTGTACACACAAATTCTTTGTCTCTGAAGGCAGAGAGTGTCTGTACCTAGTCCAAACCAATTATGTGTGCATTCTGCCAGTGCACAACTTCTTCCTTTGTCATTGTGGGCTAGGGTCATCAGACACACCACAGGAGGTGGAGCCAGCATTGTGGAAGGCAGGCACGGCCCCATTCAGGGCCAGGTGCTACTCCTCCCACAACACCCAATGCAGATAGGTCTATTCAGCCCAGTGCTGACTCACCCTGCCTCCTGCAACCCCCTCAGCACCTGTGACTCACAAACCAGATATGCAATGCACAACCTAGCAGAGGCAGGCTGGATGGTTTAGGCAAGAAAATACCTACTCTAAAAGTGGTATTTTCAAACACAGAATCTTAAAAATAACTTTACTAAAAGATGTATTTTATAATTCTGAGTTCAGGCATACTACATTTGGTTTTCTACCATGTTCCCTGGGTCAGTTAGGATTATAAGATGTTGTAATGAAACTGCCCATTCTGGCCTAAGGGGAAAGGTAGCCTTGCAATAGTAAAAAACGAAATTGACTGTAATTCACTATCAGGACATGCTACACACATCAGGGTATGCCCTACCTTTCACATACAATGCACCCTGCCTTAGGGCCTGCCTTAGGGGTGGCTAACATGTAGAAAAGGGAAGGTCTAGGGACTGGTAAGTGGGTGCACTTACCAAGTCTACATGGCAGTACTAGACTGCACACAGGCTCTGCAATGGCAGTACTGAGACAAACTTTATAAGCTGCTTATTTGGGTGGCACAATCAGTGCTGCAAGCCCACTAGCAGCATTTGATCTGCAAGCCCTGGGCACACATGGTGTACTGTACTAGGGTCTGACAAGTGAATCACATAAGCTAATCATGGAGTCACTAATCCATTACAATAATTTACAATAGGGAGCACTTGCACTGTGGCACTGAATAGCAGTGGCACAGTGCCCAAAGCATCTAACCAGCAAAAACATATCAAAAACAGAGCAGATAACAGCAAGAAATAGAAGGGAGACTGACGCCAATGGTGCCGGGTCTAACAAGGAGTAAAGTGATAAATATAAAGATACATTAATACATGGAATGTATGTATTTAAAAGTACAGTAATATATCTAGATTTAAGTGGTATTCAATAAACTCAGACTTTCAAGTTTGCTGTACCTCAAGCTAATGTATTTGTGTATATATATATATGTATATCAAAGCTCCAAGGTTCCCACCTGTTGGAGACGCACACTGACATCCACTGCAGCAACCTTCAGGAGGTAAAAGCCGGCTCGGTGAGCGGATCCAGTTTACAGCATGCCTGTCGATTCACGCCGGACGCGTTTCGTGCTCATTGCACTCTTCAGCGGCGCAACAGTCATTTTGGCATAGAGGCCACACCTCCCACTTAAAAATATGAGCCCTCCAATGGGCAACTCAAATGAGTCCGCGTTGGTTTGTGGGTCTTGTAGTGAGTGCCTCAGTTATGTGCCGCTGTCTGATTCAAGCCCACCAATGGGCCACCACGCGCACATCCGGCCTCATGAAAGTTGCTGCAGTGGATGTCAGTGTGCGTCTCCAACAGGTGGGAACCTTGGAGCTTTGATATATATATATATATATATATATATATATATATATATATATATATATATATATATATATATATATATATATATATATATATATATATATATATATATATATATATATGTATATATATATATATTACCTACTGGCGGTCGCCAGTAGGTATATATAGTTAGGATTTTTTCCCTATGGGATTTTTGAAAATTCTATGTCTAATAACTTTGGCGTTTGTGGACGGAATTGGATGAAATTTTCTGGAAAATGGAACATTTTGTTTCTGAGCAGCCCCTGAAAATTTGGGGGGTGTTCGTCCAGGGGGGGCCGAGAAAAAAGGGGGGTCCCAAAACGTGTTTTTAACATTGAGTTTTCCATAGGGCGGTTGGCCTCACTTTTAGCCCGAACGGCTGAATGGATTTCCATGAAACTTGGCAAAATTGTAGGGACTGGTAGCCCGATGTGCCTTTTCTAGGTCTCAATATATGTGCTCCAGTGGATTTTGAGAAATTAACGTTTAAAAAAAGATATATATCTGTAAGCGCGCTCCGGGCAGCGCTCCGGTCCGCGGACCTTAAGCGTACCGGAACTTCGCGTAGCTAAGCTGATTGGCTCTCCGGTGTCTGTCAACATTCTAAACAGTCCGGAGCGGCCGCCATCTTGTCTCTCGGTAGGATTGAGAGACAAGAGGAGGCCAAAACAAAGGCGAAAATGACCATAAGGGGGCATACTAGATCCTCCCTGACCCCCTAGGTTTAATGTGGAGGTTTTAAAAGGGACCCGCGGGGCAAAAAAAACAAAAAAAATTTGTTGTTTTTTTTGCGTGGGGAGCGCCCGGTCCGCGAACCGGGAAGCGTTCTGGGCAGCGTACTGCAATGAAAAATGAATGATAGACTTTTCAAATGCTGTATGTTAATTGATTGTTGTTTTTGTTGATTATTTTTTATTTTCTTTAATTTTTTAAGCATTTTTTTTAATGTGATTGTGTTTCATAATTTATTTAACTTTCTAACATTTCATTGTCAGAAATTTCATAATTATCATGGAATATACATTGTAGTCTCTGAGGGTGTAAAATGTCCTCATTTGCAAGGAGGTTATCTACTGCTTGTACACATTGCAGTAGTTCATTGTCCCAAGTTTCATCGAAAAATTCAATGTCAATTTGATCAATTGTATCAATCAATTCTTGGCTGCTCTCTTGCAGGTCCATTTCAAAAGAAACTTGGTTTTCGCCTTCCATTTTGCCTGAAATTTGGATTAAAAAAATATATATTAGTAGAGATAGGGCAATGTTGGGAATAATTTTAGATAGGCATTTTTTATCAGTGAATTTATCTTTGGGCAGTGTATAGTATCAGAGTGGAAGTAGGAATATAAAAAAGTGTATGTGATTTAACGTAAGTAAATTCATAATTATACAAGAGAAGCCTAACTCCATCCATAACTATAACAGAGAAGTCTCTCTAAATCTATAACTACTACAGAGGGATAGTATATATCTATCAGAAAAAGTTTACCATATTAACTTACAGTGCACAATATACTTCAGTTTTAAAAATAAAAACTTACCTTTAGAAAGAAGTTGAAGGAATTAGTGAAAATACTATTGAAATGTACAGCAAGAAGTAGTAGTCAAAATGGCTGTGTTTTCTTCTCTTCCTTTATATATATTCAGGTATATAACCAATGAAATGTCAGGTAAAAAAAATAGAAAATGAAAGTAACATTTTCATTGGTTGTCAATTCCAACACTTCAGATGTGTTTTGTGAAGTAATTTACCTCAGGGTATTTAGAGAGGTCTACAGGCTAAATGACTAAATGGAATTCCAATCAAATTTGTGAAAATGGTAGGGATTGGTATGTAGTATGAGCTAATCTATATTTGGTGAAATTGTCTCCAGTGGCTTTTCTGTGAACTACTTTCCCACCTTTTTTGATGGTGCGCTTCCCAGAGAGCGACCCGGTACGCGAACCGTTGAGCGCCCCGGTTCGCGAACCTTAAGCGTTCCGGGAGTCCACCATTTTGTGTTTCGGTCGAATTAAGATACAAGATGGAGGGCAAATAATGTTCAGAATGGGTAGAAGGGGGCACGGTAGAGTTATCTTGACCCCCTAGGTTTTCTGAGGGTGGCTGAGGAGGCTTATATGTGCGAAAAAAAAACATTTTTAAAAAAAATTTCGCGAGGTTAGCTCCCGGTTCGCGTACCGGGTAGCGCCCCAGGGAGCGTACTTTGTTGGAAATTAGTGAAAAATGTTAGAGTAAAATAATAATTGTGAGTGATCAGATGTAGGGTAGCTCTGAGAAGAGCTTTTGGGTTTATGGTACATTTAGGTACTTATAAGTAGGTACCAATGCACATTCTTAAATTCAGAGTGAAAACTCTGTTGCCCTCATCTGAGAAGTGAACTCCATCTCCTCTGTACATATCTTGCATGTAGTAACGCAAGTTATTGTTGTACAGGGAGCCCATTCCATGGTCTCTCATGTAAGCTGAAACAGATTTGTTTACATGCTTCCTCGACTTCTCAATTTGTGGACAAAATTGGTTTGACCACCTCCATTTCTGTCTTTGGCATATATTTGAATATACCAAGGCAGTCTGAGGAAAAAGTGCCATTAATTGCTCAAAGGTGTCCTTTAAAAGCATTTCCAGACCTACACCAGTCAAAGTGCCCAAGTCATTACCTCCACAGTGCACAATTAACAGGTCAGGGTTGGGCAAATGCATAAAGGTTTTCACCAATGGTATCAATTGGTGACATTTTAATCCTCTGTGGCCAAACCACTTAATTTCCACATCTTGTAAATTGAGGTTAGGTAATTTCCTGTTTTCAACGTACCTTTGAGCCCAGTGAATATAACTATGTCCAACAATCCAGACAGAAAACATGGCGAGAGAAGGTTCTCCTGCAGTCAGATGAAGTGTGGCAATGAAATGGCAGTTGAAAAAATGAGAGTTTAAAATGAAAAAAACTGTGGAGTTTCTGTGTTCATGAAGCAGTAACAGTGATTGGTGGATTTTGATGGCTGAAAACAGAAAGTTAGGGTGCACGGATGTGTTCTTTGAAAGATGTATTTTGAATGGTCAATAAAAAATCATTAAATGAAAGAATGCACTGGATATGCAGGTGCACTGAGAGTTCAGAGTTCAATTGCAACAAAGTTGTGTGAACTTGCAAACACCAGAAGTCTTCCAAGAGGTGGTTGCCATGCAGAAAAGACAGAAAGGGCAGAGGGGGGAAGGGTTTTCATTTGAAAAAAAGTGAGGGAAGAGTTTTGATTGGGTGACATGAGAAATATGTGTGAAGAATTACAGCATTTCTGTGCTTTTGATAGCTGCAGACTCTGGAGTGCATACCTTTTGCTCTGCTGAAGACAAATTGGTGTGTTTCTGAGACTGTTTTCAAACTCAAAGTATTTGCTAAGGTGAGAAAATATTTCTTTAATTTAGATAGAGAATAGTGTGCTTTAAGGAGAAAATTATGAATTATGTGGCGCAAATTGCTTGTAAATATGCTCCCACCTGTGCATGGAAAATTTAGATTTTGAATGTTTGTGTTACATAGCCATGTTAAAAGTGACCCAACCATGCAGGAAAGGCAATCAAAAAACGCTTTTATGTGTCTTAAGGACATTTTAAGTAATTTTCCCATGTGCAGTGTTTTGAAATTATGATTTGAAAATCGTTTTTGAGGTAAAGGAATTGTTTTTAAATTTATGACAAGGACATAATGGTGTATGCTTCTTTATAAGGCAATTGACTGTCCCTGATGTTATTTTTCCCATTTTAATGTAAGACTTTTCTCTGTGGCGCAAATTGCTTGTAAATATGCTCCCACCTGTGCATGGTAAATTTAGATTTTAAATGTTTGTGTTACATAGCCATGTTAAAAGTGACCCAACCATGCTGGAAAGGCAATCTAAAAACGCTTTCATGTGTCTTAAGGACATTTTAAGTCATTTTCCCATGTGCAGTGTTTTGAAATTATGATTTGAAAATCGTTTTTGGGGAAAAGGAATTGTTTTTAAATTTATGACAAGGACATAATGGTGTATGCTTCTTTATAAGGCAATTGACTGTCCCTGATGTTATTTTTCCCATTTTAGTGTAAGACCTTTGTCTGTGGCGCAAATTGCTTGTAAATATGCTCCCACCTGTGCATGGCAAATTTAGATTTTGAATGTTTGTGTTACATAGCCATGTTAAAAGTGATACAAACATGCTGCAAAGGCAATCAAAAAACGCTTTTATGTGTCTTAAGGACATTTTAAGTAATTTTCCCATGTGCAGTGTTTTGAAATTATGATTTGAAAATCGTTTTTGAGGTAAAGGAATGTTGTTAAAATTTATGTGCGCCATATGCCCCCAAATTTCTTTTTCAGGGGTGCAGCAGGGTGTTATTGAGACACCCCTGCAGCTTTGGAAAAATTCCTAATTTGCGATGAGCAAATTGTTAATCGCAAATTGCACCTTCATTTATATGAGCCTCCTAGCCCATGGAAATGAATGGGTAATTTGCAATTAGCAATTTGCTCATCGCAAATTTGGAATGGTAAAGAATCGCTATTTATTCCTTAAAATTCGCTATTTTGGAAATGCAAAATAGTTATATGATACATATGGCGGTTGATGTCTAAGAAGATAAGAAGCTTAGGGATACATTTATCATGACTGGCGCAATGAAGTTGACATCACTTACTTCATTGGTAGAGCTTTACATGTATTATGTCCTCTGTATTCTTCATCAAGCGTAACTTTAATCTGCAATCCTGAGTAGGCCTCACCTTAAACAAACCTCTGGATAGGCCACATCTTATTGTCATCCTGAATTAATCATTTAAAATGCTAGGGACAGATTTATGATAGGTGTATGCCTCTTTTGCGCCACTTAGAAAACACTGTCCATGGGGAAATGACTTAAAATGTCCTTAAGACACATGAATGTGTTTTTTTAAAACGTTTGCAATTTTTTTGGGTCACTTTTAACATGGTTATGTGACTCAAACAGTCAAAATCTAAATTCGCCATGCTCAGGTGGGAGCATATTTACAAGGAATGTGCTCCATGGGGAAAGGTCTTATAATGTAATATGGGAAAAATGACATCAGAGACACTGAAATGCCTTATAGAGAAGCATACACCATTATGTCCTTGTCATAAATTTGCAAACCATTACTTTTCCCCCAAAACGATTTTCAAATCATAATTTCAAAACACTGCACATATGGAAATGACTTAAAATGTCCTTAATTCAAAATTTGCTATTCCTTATTTTGCGATTGCACTGAAGGATTTGCAAATTTTACGATTCCTTAAATGCAATGTATCAAACAAAAAATATGTAAAAAATGATATTAAGGATTTGGAAACTACCACCAACTTCTAGTTTGTGGTAATTTGCGAATTCTTTTCAAAAAGCATTTTTTTCAAAAAAACAAAAGGTCCCATATGACGCCCATACATGTCCTTAGGGCATGTATGTGTGCCATATGCCCCCAAATTTCTTTTTCAGGGGTGCAGCAGGGTGTTCTTGAGATACCCCTGCACGCTTGAAAAAATTCCTATTTTGTGATGAGCTAATTGCTAATCGCAAATTGCAACCTTCATTCCTATGAGCCTCCTAGCCCATGGAAATGAATGGGTAATTTGCAATTAGCAATTTGCTCATTGCAAATTAGGAATGGTAAAGAATTGCTATTTATTCCTTAAAATTTGCTATTTAGGAAATGCAAAATAGTTTGATGGTACATATGGTGGTTCATCTGTAACAAGATAAGAAGCTTAGGGATACATTTATGATGACTGGTGCAATAAAGTGGACATTACTTACTTCATTGGTAGGCCTTTACATGTATTATCTCCTCTGTATTTTTCATCAAGCGTAACTTTAATCTGCAATCCTGAGTAGGCCTCAACTTAAACAAACCTTTGGATAGGCCACACCTTATTGTCATCCTGGATTAATCATTTAAAATGCTAGGGACAGATTTATGATAGGTGTATGCCTCTTTTCTGCCACTGTGCGTCACTTTTATGATGCAGCGGCGGTGGAAAAGATTTGCTATGAGGCGACAACATTACAAATTGATGCATTTAGGCAGATATGTCATGGTGTAAAAAAAACGTACCACATGAAACCGATGCAGCAGTGATGCAAAAGATGCACCATGTCGCAAGACAGGCCTCACTTGGGGCCATATGTATCAAGCTAATTAGCATTCGCAAAGATCAAAATTCTACGAATTTCGGCCTTTGCAAATGTAAATTAGACAAATGGTATGTATCAAACAAGTTTGATGCAAAATAAGGAGTAGCAAAATTTGCTATTCCTTATTTTGCAATTGCACTGAAGGATTTGCAAATTTTGTGACTACTTAAATGCAATGTATCAAACAAAAAATATGTAAAAATGACATTAAGGATTTGGAAACTATTGTGGTAAATTGGTGGTAATTTGTGAATTCTTTTCAAAAAGCTTTTTTTAAAAAAAACAAAAGGTCCCATATGACGCCAACACATGCCCTTAGGGCATGTATGTGTGCCATATGCCCCCAAATTTATTTTTCAGGGGTGCAGCAGGGTGTTATTGAGACACCCCTGCACCCTTGGAAAAATTCCTAATTTGTGATGAGCAAATTGCTAATCGCAAATTAAACCTTCATTCCTATGAGCCTCCTAGCCCATGGAAATGAATGGGTAACTTGCAATTAGCAATTTGCTCATTGCAAATTAGGAATGGTAAAGAATCGCTATTTATTCCTTAAAATTCGCTATTTAGGAAATGCAAAATATTTTGAAGATCACTGTTATTGTTTTACTGTTTGGTAATAATGGTTAATAACATTTTTTAATATATTTTACCACAGATTCAACTGCAGATTATTTCAAGATTTCACCATGCCTACAATAGAAAGACAGAGAAAGGCTGCAAAACGTCAAAGACAGCAGGTGAAAAAAAATAAGCAGCAGTCCTCTAACAAAAAGATTTGTCAAGTCACGAAGAAAGCACCGGGTAAGAGCACAAAACAATTCATAAGAAATATGTGTAGTAAAAAAAATATTACTACAGAAAATGTTTCAGTCCATAAAACGAGAAGGAAATCAAATGGAAAGGAAAGGCCAATGAAAAATGTTACTGCTAGAGCAAGAGATAACTCTGTGCATGATAGTAGAAGGAAACAACAGTTTAGGGAGATTCGTAAACGAATGTTCCGCAACAGGATAATTGGCAATTTGTTAAAAAATATTAAGAAACGTCAACAGAAACTGGTTTTTTATAAGAGAAAAAAAAAGTTGAGAAAGTTATTGATCAGGCATTTGAAATTAAACGTAAGTTATTTATTTTGATAATCAATAGAATTAGGAAGCTAAACAAGGCAATTTATGATTTCAAAAGAAATAGTAGATGGAAGAGAATAGTTAATCGTAGTAATTTTTGTGAAGTTTTTTCTGGAGAATGGATGCATAGTTCAAGCTGTGAGGCATTTTTTAATGAGGAGAGTTATTTCCAGGATAATGATTTGGTGCATGCAGTTGACACCAGTGGTCGTGCTTATGAAGTGAAAGATGGTTGTCCAGTTGAAAAAGAAAAACTTGTGACAACAGAGGCAGAAGAGGTGTTAGGTAATGAGGTTTTAGGAAGACGTGCTAAGGGTCCTGTGTACACCTGGAAGTGTAGTAGTATTTGCAGTGTGCGACAGGATTCCATCAATTTGCTTTGTGATTTTGTAAGGTCATTTAATAAGAAAAGTTTGAAGCAGAAAATAAGGTTGTTGCAAGAATTAGATCCTTGCAGAGTGAGAGAAGTGACAGGTTTGCATGGTCATTCACTGGCTTGTCTTTCCAGGAGAGTATGCCAGAGTGTTTTTCATCATTTCAGGATGCTAGCAGTGCATCATAATAAAGTGAGGAAATTAGTTAGAATGTTGTATTATGCTAAGAGTCCAGCAATTATGCTTAAAAAATTATGCGCTGCTCTTTTGCATGGTTCTGAAATAGATGTGAAGAATATATGTGAAGAAATTGAGTTTTGTTACTTTGGAAGTAAAGAGGAGAATGTTGAAATTGAGCAAGAAGAAGAGGGTCATGTGGAAGATAGTGTACAGGTTTCCAGTACAGATAATTTCCAGAGGGAAATTGCGACATTTGAGGTGAAATCAAGTGAGAGGCCTAATTTCACTTGTGTGTGTTGTCGACGCACTTATTATAAGAATCAGACTAAGTTAGTGGATTTATATGCAAAAAGTGAAAGGGAAAATAATAGTGAATGGAAGGATTTCGCAACATACTTGATGGTAGAAAATTGTTTTGATTTGGGATTGGATCAACGTGTGTGTACTTATTGTTGTTGCAAATTAAATCAAAACCAGATGCCTGCTAGAGCAGTTCATAATAATCTGGAATTGGTTGAGATTCCTTCTGAATTGAAGGATTTAAATACTTATGAATCTATTTTGATTCAAAGTATCCATCCCTTTCAGGCTATTGTAAGAATGGAGCCAAAGACAGGGAAATTGCCTCCATCAGATTTACAGAGAGGATTAAAGGGAAGAGTTGTTTATTTGCCTCTAGATTTGAAGAAAAACATTAACACAATTGGAGTAGAAAAAGTGGAAGAGGAACCTCTGGTTATCTTAGTTAATGGGGTTCCGACAAAGAATAAGAAAATATGGCAAGATTTAGTAGATGTTAGGAAAGTTAAAAAGGCAACATTGTATTTGAAAAAAAATAATAAATACTATAAGAATGTATATGTTGCAGAAGAGGAAGTAAGTGAGGAAGAGGATAGCGATTTGTGTGCTGGTCAAATTGAGAAAGTAGAACCCTCTACTAGTGAAGAAATATATGAACATTATAGTGTTCATCCTTTGCATTCCAAGGAAGTCATGGGGAATGCTATTGAGTTGTTTCAAATGAAACAAGCCAAAGGGAGTCCCATTAGTGTTTGGGAGGAAAGTTTGGAAGCTCGGTGTTTCCCACAGCTTTTTCCAACAGGTCAGGGAGGAAGATATGATGAGCGACCTCATCAAATTCCTGCTTCTGAATACCGGACTTTGCGATTGTATGCAGGAGATGCTAGGTTTCGACAATGCATTCCCTATTTGTTTCATCTCCTGTTTGAAAGCGATCTGTCTGGACTGTCATATGCAGTGAACCACATCTTGAAAAGTGGTATACACATGCAAAACATCTCGGCAAGTGACTTTATGGATAAAGTCAATGTCCAAGACAGTATTTTGGATTCTCACCTGATTAATCTCATGGCGTGTCAGCGTGGTACTAATGAGTACTGGTACCGTCGTCATGGTGATTTAAAATGTATGCTGAGGAACTTAGGTACTCCCACATGGTTCCTCACTCTGAGCTGTGCCAAGTATGGCTGGGAAGACTTACTTGAATTTCTACGAGAGGCAAATGCTAACGTAGATAACATCGAATTCAAGACACCTGGAGAACTGTGCTCTTTGGATCCAGTCAATGTATGTAGGTACTTCAATCATAGATTTGAAGCTATGATGTCTTTCATCATGAATAAGAAGAATCCACCTCTTGGAGAGGTGTTGGATTTCTTCTGGAGAAAGGAGTACCAAGCAAGAGGTGCTCCTCATATACATATGTTGCTGTGGATCAAGGATGCACCTAAATTTGGAACGGATCCAGAAGACTCAGTGATGAGTTTCATCCAACAGTATTCTACGTGTGCTGTTCCAAACGCAAAGGAGAAGAAAAGCCTAAGAGAAAAAGTTCTGCGTTTCCAAAGCCATCGATGTGGAAAGTACTGCCGTCGTAAATTCCGAAATAAGGACAAGTTCTACACTAAATGTCGTTTCGGCTTTCCACGACCGGTGATTTCTAAAGGAAGAGTAAACAGTTTGATGTCTTCGCTGCGACACAATGTCATGAAGAAATCACCTAAAAACACTTACAATTTGAAGAGGAACCAAGAGTCCAAGTACATCAACGACTACAACCCGGTGATTTTGTCCATGTGGAATGCTAACATGGATATACAGTTTGTGGCTGATAACTGTATGGCTGTGGCTCGGTATGTGACGTCTTACATCACCAAAAAAGAGAAGACAGAATTGAAGGATATGTGAGAGGACATTTCCCATGAAAAGAGCCTCAGCAAGAAGTTGTACAGTTTCAGTCTGAAGATGTTGTCGCATCGAGAAATCGGAGCGTACGAATGTTCTGACCGTTTGTCTTCAGCAAGTCTCTATGCCAAGTCCAGGAGTATCGTTTGGGCGAGTCTTGGTCTTGCAGCAACGCGTAATCGAGTTCTCAAACCTGTGCGGGAAATTGAGTATTTGGCGGAAAAGGAGCCAAACAGTACCGACATTTTGAAGACAAACATGTTGGATACATATTATCCAAATCGAAGCAGTCACCTCGAGAATGTTTGTCTGTATGAGGTTCTGCAAAATTACATATTCAAGAGGAACATCAAAGAAGATACTGAGAAAGGAGTGTATGCTGTAATAGGAAGTGAGGGATGTCTGGTCAAGCAAAGAAAATGCCACTTGGTAAACCATCGAAAATTGAGTGGCGAATCTCCTGAAAAAAAGGAGTTTTTCTATTTAGCACTTTTGCAACTTTTCAAGCCTTGGCGTGCAGAAGAGGAACTGCTTGGAGATTTCCTCTGTTACGAAGACTCTTTCAATGCCGCCAAGGAGACCATAGAATGTCCTGCTTTTCCCAAATATGTAGAAATGTTGAATGCGGAAATTGAGCAGGAAGCAACGATTGCAGCCGAGATTGCCAGAGACAGTTCTCAGGACAGTCAGAGTTCTGCTTCATTGAGTCAGGATCCACTAGGAGGACCTGTTATCGAAAATGAAGCTGCCACTGCTATGAATGAAGTGGAAAGAGCCATGGCACATGCTCAAGAGGATGCGGTTAACTTAGAAGAGTTGGAAAGACAACTCAACGTTGAGCAGAGGAAAATATATGACGAAGTTACCATGCAAATTGATCATGGATTAAGTCATGATAAGAAAGAGTGCTCATGTACGTCGTTGAAGCCTGTCCGACTGTACGTGAGTGGAGAAGCGGGAACTGGAAAAAGTTTCCTCATTAAAGCAATTTCATGCTATTTGCAGGAAAGGACAGAGTCATCGCTGTCTTGTGTTGTCACTGCTCCAACTGGACTGGCAGCACATAATATTAAAGGGATTACTTTACATCGTTTACTGATGCTGCCAGTGGAGCATGACAACAAATTACAATATCACAAGCTATCTGGAGATGCTTGTTTTGAAGTTTCAAGAATCTTGAGGAAAATGAAACTTCTTATCATTGACGAAGTAAGCATGGTTTCCAATGTCATGCTTGCCTTTGTGCATTTGAGGATGCAAGAAGTTCTCAAAACAGAGTATGATGTGTTATTTGGTGGCAAACACATCATTGTTTTCGGAGATCTTCTGCAGCTGACACCAGTGAAGGGGCAACCTGTGTTCAAAATGCTCACGCATGAAGATACCAGGAAGTGCCTAGGCAGCATTGGCAACGTCAATATATGGTTAAATTTCAATTATGCTGAACTGCATGAAAATATGCGTCAGGCGAAGGATGAAGTTTACAAGACTATTCTACAAGATGTTAGAATTGGAAAAGTGACCGAGCATGGGAAAGAAGCTTTACATGCACGATTACTGTCAAATTTATATCCAGAACAAGATGTTGTGCCTGAGAATATTTTTCAGAAAATTACTGAGAAGAAATCTGGAATATGTTTGATGCCAACTCTTGCAGAATGTGCCAAATTTAACAACAAAATGTTGCATTTAGAAAAGCAAGAGATTGTGAAACTGGAAGCTATTGATAGAGTAGAGCATATGGGATCAACAATTATTTTGTCTGAGAATCTGAAAACAAAATTGGATTCATTAGAGAAGAGTATATCTAAAACTGCAGGTTTTGAAAAGACTCTGAATGTGTGCTTGAACTGCCGTATAATTTTAAGAAGGAATTTACGTGTTGAAAGAGGTCTGGTAAATGGATCAATGGGTAATGTTGTTGATTTTGTGAAATACAGAAATAGAGATGGAATTGAATTTTTAAAAATTAAATTTGATGGCATTGAGGAAGTACAGCTAATTGCTCGTTGTTCTGCTAGATTTTTGCTTGTAAAAGACTTATATGTTCGCCGTAAGCAGTTTCCTGTTTGCTTGGCATATGCTGTGACAATTCATAAATCGCAAGGTTTAAGTGTAGACAGTGCATTGGTGAATATTGGCAGTTCTGTGTTCAAGGAGGGTATGGCATATGTGGCATTGTCACGAGTTAGAACTTTATCGGGATTGTACTTGATTGAGTGTGATGTCACAAACATTTGTGCGGATCTAGATTGTGTTAAGGAATACAATAGGTTAAGAAGAGAGTATGCGCCACATTTGCCTCAGTATCCTTTGTTTGAGAAACGTGTGGTAGGCCGGAAACGAAGAAATGAGAACAATACTGGGGAGGTTGTAGCAAAAAGACAAAAAGTCAATGAACCTAAAATTACAAGCAGAAACAAAAAGGATTCTGTTGAAGATGTTGTTGGTTTTCAGTTTGAAAATAGTTCTGGTGTCAACTGCTATGCTAATGTAGTGGTTAATGTTTTGTTTTCTCTAAAAAATGTAAAAGAAGAGATTGTGGTCAATTCTGATCAAAGATTTTGCAGTTTGTTAAATTCTGTGTTAGAGAAATGTACCACTGATAGAAGAAACATAGAAAGTGTGTCTGAAATTCTAAATCTGTTAGACAGATGTTCAGGCCAAACACAATTCTCTCAAAATATTCAGCAAGATTGTCAGGAGTTTTTAATGTATATGCTTGATGTATTGCATGCTGAAGGTGTAGATGTAGATCAGCTGTTTGGGCTTTCTTATCAATGGCAGCATGACTGCGAGAACTGTATGGTATCAAGTACTACTAGTGTAGACTCAGAAAGATTTATATATTTAACTTTGCCAGACAGTAAATCAGTCTCCTTTAATAAGCTAGTAAAAGCAGCTGATCACAACATGGAGTGTAGCCAATGTAAATCTGAAATGATGTCCACATTATTTATACGAACATATGGCCAGTATGTCATTTTAATGTTCCAACGATGTAGGCCTGATGGAACAAAATTGACAACTTTAATTAAAAATTTTGTAGCTTCGCAGTTGTCAATATCAGGAAGGACTTTTGTAACTGCAGCAATTATATATCATGACGGCCCTTCAATAACATCAGGACATTACACAGCTTATTTAAAGTCTAGAAATGGCTGGTCATTCTGCAATGATTCTGTTTTAATTTTAAAAAAAAAATTGCCGTATGACCTTAAAAACTCTTACCTGGTGTTTTTAAAACCAAAATTTTAGGGAAATAAGCTTGGGATGTGCTCTGTGGAATTTCAAGAAGTTCTAATGGCTCCTACACAATTTGGCCTTGAGGATAAGTGTAGTTCAGAGACATAACTTCTAACCATAGGACTGGACGTCATGGAGAAATACATGCACTTTCAATGAGTTCAGAAAAACTGTTTCTTTTTATAAGCTAATTGAAGCAGCCAATCAAAACATGGAGTAGAGGGAATGTAAGTCTGCAATGCTGTCTACTGTTTTACATTGCTTTGTGATTAAAAGTGATGTAGAGAATTAAATAATTGTAGTAGTCATAGAGGTAGTGTAAGTCTGCTTCATAGTAAGCAGTATCAGTGTCATAGGAAATGTAGAACATGACTGAGCAAGAAGGGGAAGATATTACTATTCCAGGATTGTGAAAATGATCTTCAACATTTTAATTCTGAAAGTTGCGGAAATGCCAAATGACGGGATTGGCTTACAAGAAATCCAAGAGTTATAAATGGCTCTGACCAGATTTGGCCTTGTGGAAAATTGTGGTAGAGAGCAAGAAGTCATTTATTGCATGTAATGTGTTTTTAAAAACGATGGAGATTTTCTTTCAGAAAGTGGCGGGCTGAAAGTAATAACAGCACAAAAGAGTGTAAGCTGTTCATAGGACATCCTTGGACGTCATGAAAAGTAAGTTAACTTTAACGAGTTCTGAATTTTGATTTCTGATGTTGTATGGGTTTTTTAAACACAATCATTTTGATTGTGGTTTTTTTTCCCCCGCTGTTACATGATGAATACCTTCAAGTCACTGTTTTTAGTGAAATTTGATACATTCTGAGAACAGCAAAAATAAACCATTTAACATGTATAATTAATTCTGTACTGTTTGCATTTATGATGTATATGTAGAACTGTGTAGGAGGCATGGAGAAGGTGAGGCTTCTGTAAGTGTCAAAGTTGTTGCATGCAGTGCTGCACTTCTGCGTATTCTTTCATATGCTAGACTACATCTGCACAATGAGATACCTAAGCAAAGGAAACACAAGTGATGTGATTGTGAAATGAGCAAAATAAATTGCACGTATTTCAATTACATCACCTGTGTTTCCTATCATTATGAATCACATTGTGCAGATCAAGTTTAGGTCTGTCCAGGGAAACATAGGAGATTTGGACTTTGTTGAAGAGTGCAGTGGACATGACTCACTTCATTGGTAGACCTTCACATGTATTATCTCCTCTGTACTCTTCAACAAGTGTAAATCTCATCTGCAACCCTGAGTAGGCCTCACCTGAAACAAACCTCTGGATAGTAGACATCTTATTGGCATCCTGAAGCAATTATTTAAAATGTTAGTGTCTTGCGACACTTTTCTGAAACAACAGCAATGCAAAAGATGCACCATGTTTTAAGATAGGCCTCACTTCATCTGCATCAAGATACTGTTAGTTTAAAATGTATATCTTTAGGACTGTGTAGGGGGCCTGGAGAAGCAGAAGCTTCTGTAAGTGTCAAAGTTGTTGAAAAACTGTTTGACCTTCAATCTTTTCCCTTGTCTTTTCTAATTTTTAAATACATTTTTTAATATTTTTCAAATGTTTGTTCTCTCTTTCACAGATTGAAAGTATAAAAACAAAAAGTGAGTAATTTAACGACAATTATAAGGTAAATATTTTGTACTGTTTTCGTTACATTTCTATCACATTTAACTACTATTAGTTCCACTGCTTCATTTCTTTAACCCTCAGTTTCCTGCCTTTGCTACTTCCCTCATTCCTTTCTCTATTACCTACTTACTCAACTCCTTCCACTCTTTTTCTCAGTCCCTCTCTTCTCATAGTTCCTCACTCTTGTTCACTCACTGCGTCTCTATTACTCTTAGTGTCTTTGACTGATCACTCTATCACTACTTGTTCATAATGCTTTCTCTGTGTAGTTGAAGCACACTAAGGGTAAAATTATGAACACAGCCAATAAAATTATTGCTCTTTTTATTGGCAGAAAACTGGTGCAAAAGTGGTTTTAGTGGCAGTTTTCTGCCACAAAAGCAGCTTTAGCGACACATTTCTGTCAATAAAAGCTGCAAAACTTTTATTGCCTATGTTGATGATATGGCTCTATGTTAATTACATTTCTTTGCTGTTTCAATTAATCTTTTTCTGTTATTTTTTGTTTTCTGTTTTCTATTTTTTCTCTCTGTTATTCCTCATGTTTTAATCTTATTTTGAACATTCACTCACATTCTCCAAGAAACTCTTCTTTGTTAATGTTATACTCTCTTTTTTTTTTCTTTCACTTCGTTATCTATTTTGTTTTTCACAATTATACCCTCTTCTGTCTTTTCTTCGGTAAATAGATCTATTAAACAGTATCTCTTCTTTACTCCCTATAGCTGTCTTTCTTTTAACATCACTCTCTGTTTCCTTTCTTTATACTTACCCTTTTTTTTTTTTTTTTTTTGGTTAGCTCCCGGTCCGCGTACCGGGAAGCTAACCCGAAAGCGAACCAAAAGAAATAGAGCTTGCCAGAGTGCTAAACATTCTAGCAATTTTTTTGGAAAGGGAAGGTAGTTCTGAAAAGAACTTTTTTTTTTATATTTTTGTTGTTTTATATTTTTTTTTTATTTTTTGAACATTTTTTGTTTTTTTTGTATTTTTTGAATCATTTTATATTTTTTTTTGTTTTTTTGGGGGGGGGGAAACAACAAAAAACAGGCGTTGAAAAGGGCTCAACAGGAGCAAAAAAAAATTACTGGGGGCGGTTAGGGCAATCATGGTGTTCATACGCCAGGTTCAGTGCATTGATGCTCATGTTGCCACAAGCTAATAATGCACGACAGTGCATACATAAGTGGATCATGTGCCCAAAATTTTGTTGAATATTTGGCACAGTTTCCCGTGCCTCTTCTGGTGATAGAGAAACCGGTATTGTTGGTCTGGCCACAGGAGTTGGTCTGGGATTGTCGTGCATATCCCTTAATTCCGCCCGGCTGTAATTTAGGGGATGTTTCCTCGTCATGTGCCTGTGCATAGTGTGATTGCCAAAGCTATATTTTTTGTCCGTCCCTCTGGACAATTGTTCCTTGCATATCAGGCAGGTGACATACCTCGCGTTGACTTTTTTTTGCCCATGAGGTATTGAAAAAAACTGCCAGATGAAACTGGCTTTCTTTCTGGAAACCCGGGGCAACTCTTCTAAAAATTGTGGTTCTTCTCCCTCCTCATCCATTTCTTCCTCTTCCTCCTCAGTGTTGGTAAGGACCTGGGGAGGTGGTCCTTTCTTCCCATGAGGAGGTGGTGGTGGTGGTGGGGGTCCACCAGCTGAAGCTACCAATGAAGCCATTTTCCAAGAAGCAAAATAGGTCTTCCTCTCACAATGATGAAAGTCAGAGTGAGGAAAGAAGGAGGGGTTTTCATCATTTGGGAAAAAACAATACTTCTCAACCAATGAAAAGTGTTATTTTTAAGTCACCTGACCTAGCCTTCCATCATTATGAAACCAAAAGTGAAATGAACCAATGAAAAGTTTTATTAACAAGTCACATGACCTCTCACGCTCATGTTACGCGCTGCGGAACGCTCCCCGGTTAGCTTCCGGGTCGCTCCGCTTCGCGCCTCGGTACGCGCCCCGGGACACTTCCGGGTGCGCTAACGCGATACGTCACAAGACGCATTTCGCGGCAACGCGATACGTCGCGCTTTCGCGCCGCGGATCGCTTCCGGGGAGCTGCGTTTCGCGCCTCGGTCCGCGCCCCGGGGCACTTCCGGGTGCGCTAACGCAGTACGTCATAAGACGCATTACGCGGCAACGCGATACCGTCACTATGTTGATTTCTTACCGGTTCGCGGACCGGGTCGCGGAATCAAAGTGAGCTAACGGGAAGCTTCCCGGTTCGCGGACCGGGAGCGAAACAAAAAAAATATTTAAAAAAAATTATTAATAAACATATAAAATATATTTTTGGATTTAAAGAAGAATACATTTTACAGCTATAGATATTAGCTTTTAAAAAACCAATGAAATTCACTGAAAAAAACATAGGTTATAGACCATATATAGTTAGGAATTAGCATTTACAAAACCTTGAAAATTCACTGAAAAAACCATAGGTTATAGACCATATATAGTTAGGAATTAGCATTTAAAAAACCTTATTTTACTCACACAAAACCATTGAAATTCCATATATAGTTAGTTGTACTAACTATATATCGCGCACCCGCAATCCACTGCTGATCATGTCACATATTACATCATTCATGACATGGTCAGTGACATCACTGATGACATCACTGATGACATCTCAAATGACATCACTGATGACATCACTGATGACATCTCAAATGACATCACTGATGACATCACTGATGACATCTCAAATGACATCACTGATGACATCACTGATAACATCTCAAATGACATCACTGATAACATCTCAAATGACATCACTGATGACATCTCATTTGAAATCAATGGTCACATCACTGATGATATCATTCATGTGACAATACAATGCATCTCCTCACACTTTAATATAACCTCTGTTACACCCAGTGTTAAATACAGAACATATTTTTTTAAACAATTGACACACCAATACTAGTTACTACATACGCACTCACTGATTCCTACGTCTACACACACATTCACTCATTCACCCATACAATCATTCATACATACAATCACTCATCTTTACAACACTATCATATGCACTCATACACCCTATACAGACACTCACACTCTGCCACTCATCCTTGGAGTTACTCACACACCTAGTCAGTCCTGTAAAGAATCAATCACACTTCCATTTTCTAATCTATACAGTTAAACATAGAGTACCTTACATTTTCAAACATATTCTAACACATACTTACTCTCTTATAAATCATTGATACAAGAATACATTGATCTGCACAGAGTCACACATCTCCCAGCCAGCCACACACACACTCAGTCTCCCATACAAATACTTGGACAATCAATCAATAACCCATATAGTTACTCATATAGCTACTGATCAACACATGCAGCAGTTTACAGAATACCAGACATAATGATGCACAAATTAAGACAGTTTAGTCACTAACCTATGCATTCAGTGAGACACATTTAATCACTCACTCATACAGTCAGTCACGCACCTACTAAAACCTTCATTCAGACACTTATACATCCACTCATTTAGTTGTGATGTGATGTCATCAGTGATGTCATTTGAGATGTCATCAGTGATGTCATCAGTGATGTCATTTGAGATGTCATCAGTGATGTCATCAGTGATGTCACTGACCATGTCATGAATGATGTAATATGTGACATGATCAGCAGTGGATTGAGGGTGCGTGATATATAGTTAGTACAACTAACTATATATGGAATTTCAATGGTTTTGTGTGAGTAAAATAAGGTTTTTTAAATGCTAATTCCTAACTATATATGGTCTATAACCTATGGTTTTTTCAGTGAATATATATATATATTCACTGAAAAAACCATAGGTTATAGACCATATATAGTTAGGAATTAGCATTTAAAAAACCTTATTTTACTCACACAAAACCATTGAAATTCCATATATATTTAGTTGCACTAACTATATATCGCGCACCCGCAATCCACTGCTGATGATGTCACATATTACATCATTCATGACATGGTCAGTGACATCACTGATGACATCACTGATGACATCTCAAATGACATCACTGATGACATCACTGATGACATCTCATTTGACATCATTCTTGTGCTAATACGATAAACCTCTTCAGACTCTAATAAAACCTTAGATACACTCAGTGTATACAGACACTCACACACTGTCACTCATCCATGGAGTTACTCACACACCTAGTCAGTCATGCAAAGAATCAATCACACCTCCATTTCCTCAACTATACAGTTATACACACCTTACTTATTCAAACATATATTAACACATATTTGCTCTCTTATACAATCCCTGATACAAGTTAACAATGATCCATACAGCCACTCACACATTCAGTGGCTCTCATGCACAGTTATTTATATATGCCAACTCTCACATGTACTGTGTTTTACATATGTACTTACTATGAAATGTAGCATTGACATATCCATTCACTCATCAATACACTCATGCACACAGTCAACCGCCCATGTAGCTGTTTCCACATGCACTCTTGAACTCATACACCTAGTGAATCAACTGCTCACACATCTATGCACAGAGTCACACACCTCCCAGCCACCCCCACACAAACTCAATCTCCCATACAAATACTTGGGCAACCAATCAATAACATATATAGCCTCTCGTATAGCTAATGATCCACACATGCAGCAGTTTACATCACAACAGATATACTGAAGCAAACATTCAGACAGTTTAGTCACTAACCCATGCATTTAGTACGACACATTTATTCACTCACTCATACAGTCAGTCACACACCTACTAAATCCTTCATCCAGACACTTATACATCCACTCATTCTTCAATATATCTAACATATTTAAACTTTACAGAAACACACAGTCACTGGATGATGTCATCAGTGATGTCATCAGTGATGTCATCAGTGATGTCATTTGAGATGTCATCAGTGATGTCATCAGTGATGTCACTGACCATGTCATGAATGATGTAATATGTGACATCATCAGCAGTGGATTGCGGGTGCGCGATATATAGTTAGTGCAACTAACTATATATGGAATTTCAATGGTTTTGTGTGAGTAAAATAAGGTTTTTTAAATGCTAATTCCTAACTATATATGGTCTATAACCTATGGTTTTTTCAGTGAATTTTCAAGGTTTTGTAAATGCTAATTCCTAACTATATATGGTCTATAACCTATGGTTTTTTCAGTGAATTTCATTGGTTTTTTAAAAGCTAATATCTGTAGCTGTAAAATGTATTCTTCTTTAAATCCAAAAATATATTTTATATGTTTATGAATAAATTTTTTTTAAATATTTTTTTTTCTTCCCTCCCGCTTCGCGAATCGGGAAGCTTCCCGTTAGCTGGCCTTGATGCCGCGAAATAGTCCGCAAACCGGTAAACGTTCCTTTAATGCAACTGCCGCGTTAGAAAACATCGTGACGCCTCGCGTCCGCATGACGTTTCACGTTGTCGCGTGATACGTCATATGACGTGCTACGTTAGCGAACTGGTACGCGAAGCGAGGCGCGAAGCGCAGGTTCCCGGAAGCAAACCGGGAGGCGGCGCAAAGCGCGTAACGTAAACACAGCAGGTCATGTGACTTGGTAATAACACTTTTCATTGGTTCATTTCACTTTTGGTTTCCTAATGATGTAACACTAGGTCATGTAATGTAAAATTAACACTTTTCATTGGTTGAGAACTATTGTTTTTCCCAAATGATGAAAACCCCTCCTTCTTTCCTCACTCTGACTTTCATCTTTGTGAGAGAAAGACCCTTTGTTACCAGTGAGCAATGGCTTCTTTAGTAGCTTCAGCTGGTGCTTCCCCACCACCTCCACCACATCCAAGGAAGAGAGGACCACCTGCTGAAGTTATAATTCAGCAAGAAGAGGAAGAAGAGGAAGAGGAGGAAGAGCAGGAAGAGAGGCATTTTTTGCCTGAGGAGCCCAGGAGGTCTCACCGGAAAGAAAACTTCATTTGGCAATTTTTTTAATTTCCCAAAGGCGAGAAAAAAGTAAATGCAAGATACGTAACTTGCCTTATATGTCAAGATAGACTGTCCAGAGGGACCGAGAAGAAATACAGTTACGGAAACTACACAATGCATCGCCATATGACTAGGTGGCATCCTAACAACTACAGTGCTGCACAGTTTCGTAACGATCTAGATAATCCCCCTATTATGGCCAGAAGATCTGTTGTACCCGAAGTGACGGGACCAGAGGGCAGGGAGATGGTGCCAAATATACAACTGAGATTTGGGGAAGTAAAACAAGTCTGCGTACTTTGCAATGGATTCATTTGCTACAGAGAAAGTAGCATCACTCCGATCAACAGAGCTATTGACAATCATCTTCCAATTTGTCCGAAACGCCGCAAACAATAAATTCTTTTTTTTTTGTTGCTCCTGTTGAGCCCTTTACAATGAATCGTTTTCGTTTCCCCCCCCAAAAAACCCAAAAAAAATATAAAACCGTTCAGAAAAATTCAAAAAAAGTAAAAAAATGTTCAGAAAAAAATAAAAAATAAATATAAAACAACAAAAACAATTAAAAAAAAAGTTCTTTTCAGAACTACCTCCCCGTTATTAAAAAATTGGTAGAATATTTGGAACTCTGCCAACCTCTATTTCTCTTAGTTCGCTTCCCAGTTCGCTCGCCGGTACGCGAACCGGGAGCGAACCAAAATTTATTTTTTTTTTTAAAAGAACAGTAAGTATAAGGGAAGGAAACAGACAGTTATGTTAAAAGAAAGACAGCTATAGGGGAGTAAACTAGAGATACTATTACCCGTAATCCACTGCTGATGATGTCACATATTACATCATTCATGACATGGTCAGTGACATCATCAGCAGAGGATTGCGGGTAACAGTATCACTAGTTTACTCCCTATAGCTGTCTTTCTTTTAACATAACTGTCTGTTTCCTTCCCTTATACTTACTGTTCTTTTTTTAAAAAAAAATTTTAGATTTTATTTTATTTTATTTTGAGAGTTTTATACAGCGCGAACAAGATCTTTGCAGATATCAGAGCGCTTTACAAGTAAAAAATACAAAGTAGAATATACAAAGTAAAAATACAATGTAAAGAAGCGAATATACAAAGTAATATATGAGGTAGTTAGGTACAAGGTGCTAGTTACATAGGTAGGTCAACGGACATGAGGTAGGTCATAGGTGTGGTAATGTAGGTACACTGAGTATAGACCAAACAGTTGTGTCAATAGCATAAAGTGCAATAGCAAGGAGCATATACTTGCTTAAGCGTCTTTAGAGTATCTAGAGTTTAAAGGTGGGCCTAGTTGAGGTGGGTGTGTGCAGGATGTAAAGACCCACAGGTGCGAGTAGAAGGGAAGTAAGGATCGTTGAGGTGGAGAGGGTAAAGTGTGCAAAGTCAGCCAGGTGCGTCAACAATATAACAATAAACATAATCAACCAGGTGCATCAAAACATTATAACAAAATACAAGGAGTGAACGTATACAATACGTAATTCGTTAATACAGGGTACAATAGGCCATGGACGGGCAGGACTTACAGCGCAGATTCATGAGTGATACGTAGAAATAGGTCATGTGTATTTTGCCATGAGGATCGCTTTAACTTTCTTCTTAAAGATAGTGTTGGAGGTGATGAGCCTTGTTTCAGGAGGGAGTGAGTTCCAGATCCTGGGCGCCATTCCTGAAAAGGAACGTTTATACGTTTTTTCCTTCCGAAATCTTCGGGGTTTCAGCAACAGATTGCTTGTGCTCCTAGTAGTTCGGGAGCCACCCGAAATTGTCAACTTTTGAGTGAGGTAGGCGGGTGAATTCAGATGCACAGCCTTGTGTGTCATGCATGCGATTTTCAGTTGGATTCTGGCCTCAAAAGGTAGCCAGTTCAGTGATTTAAAGTCCGGGGAGATATGTGAGTGTTTTTTTGAGCCTGTGACGAGTCTCGCTGCGGCGTTAAGGGATGCTCTTAGGGGTGCTGTTGTAGTTAGGGGGAGCCCGCAGAGGGCGGTGCAGCCGTATTCTATGTGCGGGATGACTATAGATTGTACTGCAGTTTGGAAGTCTTTGGCAGGAAGGAATGGTTTAAGTTTTCTCAGGGTATTGATTTGGAAGTTCGCTCCTTTGGTTGCCTTGCTGATGTGCTGCTGCATGTTGAGATTGGTGTCAAGTGTTATGCCTAAAGATTTTGCAGAGTCTACTACGATGGGCTGTACATTTAGAGCCGTTAATTGCTTAAGCCATGTTTGAGCCGTTGATATTTTAGCGGGAGGTGAGATCAGGAGAAACTCGGTCTTCAGAGCATTGAGTTTGAGGTGATTCTCTGCAAGCCAGGATTGGGTGTTACTGATCGTGGTGTTCAGCAGCATGATGTCCTTGGGAGATTGTATTTTAAGATAAAGTTGGGTGTCGTCGGCATACATGTGAAAGTGCACATTAGAAGCCTGTAGCAACGTGGTGAGAGGTTCCATAACTAGGTTGAACAGTGTTGGGGAGAGGGAGGATCCTTGAGGGACGCCTAGCGATACTGGAGCCGGAGATGACAGCAGGTTGTTGCTTTTGATTCTTTGTGTCCGGTTGTGTAGAAATGAGGTGAACCACTTTAGCACAGTCCCTGATATGCCCATTCTTGTGTTTAACAGTTCGAGTAAGTTCTCATGTTTAACTGTATCGAATGCTGAGGAGAGATCCAGAAGGATGAGGAGACAGGTATCGTTTTGGTCTAGGATTTGGAGGGCATCGTCCACTATGTGAGTCATGGCAGTTTCGGTGCTGTGCCCTGCTCGGAAGCCTGACTGATGAGCGTTTAGGAGATCAAACTTATCTATGTGTTTAGTCAGTTGTAGTTGAACGCATTTTTCCAACAGTTTAGCGAGAGTGGGAATGTTTGTAATAGGGCGGTAGTTGTTTAGATCAGTGGGGTCTGCTGTTGGTTTTTTTAGTAGCGGTGTGACTTGGCCTACTTTGAGGGCGTTGGGGATGGATCCTTGTTGCAGAGAGCTATTGATAATCTTAGACCAGAGTGGGAGAAGCCAAGGGGAGAAGTCTTTTACAGCGCTAGCAGGAAGGGGGTCAGAGAGGTGATTGGAAGGTTTCAAGGCGCTGAGCAGTCTGCCAATTTCTTCTATGGAGTAAGTGTCAAAGGAAGACCAAGTAGCATTGTTCTTTGGTTGAGGTATTGCTGAGTGTCGGGGGTTGGAGTACAGGATAGCGTCATTGAGGAGATCGCTTCTTATTCTCTCAGTTTTTTGGGTAAAGAAGGCAGAGAAGTCTTCGCCGGAAGGAGTAGCGTCCATGGAGCTGATTGTCTGGGGATGCTCTTTGGATTGAGTTCTGACTAACTCAAACAGTTTTCTTGGACGGTTTTTAGCTTGGGCGAGCTGGAGGCTGAAGAAGTCTCTTTTTGAGCGTTTTATTTTCCTGAAATAGGCGTTTCTCTGTTTCTTTAGATTTTTTAGGTGTACTGCAGAAGGGGCTGACCTCCAGGTGCGCTCTGCCATTCGCATCGCCCGTCTATCCTCATTGAGGCTTCCGTCATACCATGGGTTGGAAGTCTTCTTGGACGAGACTCTTTTCAGTTGCATGGGCGCCACCTCATCGATTATTGTGGACATAGTATTGAGATAGTGGTCAGTCAGAAGTTGAACGTCTGTAACGCCAGGAGGGGGAAGTAGCCGATTGCAGCTGTTAGGTGGTAGGGAGTTTGGGTTGAGTTTCTTCAAGTCTCTTTTCCACACTTTGTGCTTAGGGGGTTGAACTGAATTAAGTCTGTTTTTTTCCTTGATGATGAAGGAGACAATATAGTGATCTGACCAGTCACAAGGTTGGATTGACTCCAGTTGAATAGCGCCCTCTTTGGAGATGATGAGGTCAAGGGTAGAGCCTCTCTTATGGGTCGGGCTGTTGCATATTTGGTTGAGATCAAGTGCGTTGAGAAAGCTTTTGAGGCTGTTTACCACTGTGTCGCTGTTGTCATTCCAGTGGAGATTGAAGTCACCAAGGAAAATTTGGGTGTGCTGACGTCCTGAGTTGGCTGTAATTGTGTCCATGAGTTGTTGGGAGAAGGAGAGATTGTCCCCAGGAGGGTGGTATATAATGTGTAGTGAACATACCGGTTTGCTTTCGCTGATGATATCAAGGCAGAGGTATTCACAGGAAGTAAGAGAGGAGACGGTCACTTTGGAGACTGAGAGGTTGCTTCTGTGAATGCAGGCAATTCCACCGCCTATCTTTTTGTCCCTGTCAAGTCTAATGATACAGTAATTGGGGGGGACTAGGATATCCAGTATAGGTGTGGAGGTGTCAGACAGCCATGTTTCAGTCAGGATGGCTAGGTCCAATTCCAGGGACATGATGAGTTCGGCGACCTCCGTGGAATGTCTTTGGGCCGATCTGCAGTTGAGAAGTATGCATTTAAGGCTAGGGGTGCATAGGGTGGAGGAAGATTCCACAACGAGGGGTACATTAGTGAGGTTGTTGGGCACAGCGCCTCTGTTGTTATCCTTTAGGTGCCTGAGGTCGTTAGATATAATCGTTGGGATGGACATGTTGTTGGTAGCTAGTGGCTTTTGGGGAGCCGGGTCGTAAGAGTGGAGAAGGGTGTGTACGTCAAGGTCAGAGATCGTGTTGGTGGTGCGTCTGGGGCGATTGGTGGTATTGCACAAAGGGGTAGAAGTCCAAGTTGGGGAAGGATGTGTGATGAGGCGAGAAGGAGGTGTGGAGGAAGTGTTGTTAGGTGTAGAGGAAGGAGGAATATTGCGCTTGGTAGTAAAGAGATTGCAATTGTTATTGAGATTGTTGGTGTTGCGAGGGGGGATAGAAGTCCGGTGTGTGGAGAGTTGTGTGGTAGGGCGCGAAGGCGGTGAGGGGGACGTGGTGTTAGGTGTGGGAAGGGTGGTGATGGGAGGGGGGTGTCTGATGGGGTGTGTGATGAGCAACTCTTTAATGGAGTGAAATTCCTCTTTCAGTTGGAGGAGGGTGGACATAATGATGTCCAAGGTGATGATGGGCGCGGTGTTGGGGGAGGGTACTGGTGCTGAATCGGCGAATACGTTGACAGGGGGCAGTCCGGGAGGAGAGGCGGGGCTGGTGTGGGTGTTCGGGGCGTTAGCGAGAGGATAGGTGTTGTTGGGAGGCGCATCCGCGCTAGGGGGGGAGGGGAATAAGGGGGCGATGTGAAGGCTGGCCGTTGTGGGGGAGGAGGTGGAATATTGAGGAGTGAGCGAGGGGGGTGGGAGGTTGAGGGAGGGATACAGGCTAGGCGTGGCGGGAGTGCTAAGTGTGGGGGGGGCGGAAGTCGGAGAGAGAGTCATGATGTGTGGGGTGCCATTGGGGGAGGAGGGGTGCTCTGATAAAAAATGTGCGGGGGAAGGTACGGGAGTGCAGAGTGTGGGGGGGGAGACAGGAGGATGAGCGGAGGTAGGGAGGTTAGTAGGGGGGTAGGGAACGAGAGTGGTGTGTGGAGGGACCAGGTCTAAGTCTGTGTATGAGGGGCGGGGAGGGGTAGCTGGGACGGGCAGGTGATTGATTGTGGAGCAGGGTGTGAAGGTGAGGTGCGTGTCTTCTTGCTGCTGCACTGGGTTAGGAGCGTTGAGGGTGGGAGCTGTGACGTTAGGAGAGGTAGGACAGGGGGTGATATGCGTGCAAGTCCGAGGATTGGAAAGGTGCTCTTTAAGAGAGGGGAACATGTTGTCAAGTAGTTCCAGGTTTCTGTCTGTCGCTTGAATTAAGACAATCCCGTTGTTGTATATAGTGACGGTGGTTCTGCCTGGGAGGAGTTGGGACGATGTGATGGAAAGTGTTACGCCATGTGCGGATTTCCGGGAGGTGGAGACGGTGAATAGGGTGAGGAACACTTTTTTCCATTGCGCTCTGCGTGTGGTGTGGAAAATGATGTCGGTGTTCAAGGGTCCATTGACCGATGAGAAGTAGGTGTCAGCAAAGGGTATTTCTGGGTGAGACCTAAGGAAGTCGTGTTTAAAGCGTTTAGTAGCTTTTTTGGTGAGCACGGGAGGGTAGTTTATTTTATATGTGTATTTGCCGCTGAGCTCCATGTTGGTATGGTGGCAGTATAGCGCAGGGGTTAGTGGGCCCTAGTGATATGCCGGAGCAAGATGCACATGCAGACACCGCCGGTTATCAGGATCAGGGATGGCACAGCACTAGCGGGCAGAAAGATACACTAGTGAGACGACAGGCATATGTGCAGTCGGTGCATTACATGAAGGATAGGTAAAGTGAATACTTGTGGTAGTGCAGTGCGGTTGCAGAGTTGTGTAAAGTGGTAGTGCAGAGTACAATTGGAGGAATAGTTCAGGGACACTATAGACCACCAATGGGTGCAGGTTGCAGCATTATGTAAGGTAGAGCAGGGTATACTTGGAGGAGTAGTTTTGATAAAAAATATAAACCTACATTATATGAGGTAGCAGTAGTGTAAAGTAGTGCAGAGTACAGTTGGAGGAATAGTTCTGATAAAATGCAAATCTATGGATAAAATATACAGATAAAAAATAAACAGCAGAATACACATGCAAGCAGTCGGTTACAAGACACAGATGGGTGTGCGCCAGAGTAAAGTAGTTGGGCTTAGTCTGGGGTGGTAAGTTCTTAGTGACAGTTTATAAGGTGAAGTGAATCAGTTAATAGCCCAGCGATATTGACTAGTCCAAGATGGCGGCCCGAGAGGAAGAGAATCGTCAAAATGGCCGCCACATAGAGGGGGGAAGAAAACCTTAGTCCTCTGTTTATTGTGGTTGCTTTGTGAGCCGGGAGGGCAGTTTCACTTTCCTGCTCGAGGGAGCCTTATCTCGAGGAGCCTCGTGACCACAGGCGGTGATTTATTGCCTTAACTTTTTGAAACTTGGAACCCCGCCATTTTAAGCAATGTGTTTTTAAATAGGACTGATGGCAAAAGCACAAAAACAAAGTACCTTTTCTCTGCTCCTCGTTCAGGCGGAGCTTAGCTCCCTCGACTAGTCCGCCATGACTCTCCCCTCCTCTTGTGAATATACTGCTCACACAGCATGTTGAGTTTGCCAGCAGAGTGTTGCAGTTGTTGATGATCCGTTGGTAAAATCGGTCCGGCGATCCATAAGTGTGCACAGCTGCTGTTAGTGGCAAGTTGAGGTCTGTTCTGCTTGTTGCTGTGGCTTGCTTATGTTGTAGATAAACTGGTGTTTATCAGTCAGAAACAGTGAAAGTAATAGAGACAGAGTGAGTGACCAAGAGTGAAGAAGTATGAGAAGAGAGGGACTAAGAAAATTAGTGAAGGAGTAGAGTAATTAAGTAATAGACAAAGGAATGAGCGAAGTAGCAAAGGCAGGAAAGTGATTCTTAAAGAAATAAAGCAGTGGAACTAATAGAAGTTAAATGTGATAGAAATATAACAAAAAGAGTACAAAACATTTACCTTATAATTGTCGTTAAGTTACTCATTTGTTCTTTTTATACTAAAAAATCTGTGAAAGAGAGAACAAACATTTGAAAAATATTAAAATATGTTTTTAATAAATTAGAAAAAACAAGGGAAAAGATTGAAGGACAAATAGTTTTTCAAGAACTTTGACACTTACAGAAGCCTCTGCTTCTCCATGCCCCTACACAGTCCTAAAAATATACATTTTAAACTAATAGTATCTTGATGCAGATGAAGTGAGTCCTATCTTGCAACATTGTGCATCTTTTGCATGACTGCTGCATCGGTTTCATGTGGCATTGTTTTTTTACAGCATGACACATCTGCCTAGATTCATCATTTTATAATTTTGTCGCCTCATACCAAATCTTTTCAACCGCGACTGCGTCACAAAAGTGACGCACAGTGGCGCAAAAGAGGCATACACCTATCATAAATCTGTCCCTAACATGTTAAATAATTGATTCAGGATGACAATAAGGTGTGGCCTATCCAGAGGTTTGTTTAAGGTGAGGCCTACTCAGGGTTGCAGATCAAATTTACACTTATTGAAGAATACAGAGAAGAAAATACATGTGCAGGCCTACCAACCAAGTGTGTCATGTCGACTGCACTCTTGGACAAATGTTAGACCTCCTCTGTCTCCAGGAACAGGCCTAAACCTCATCTACACAATGTGATGTGTAATGTTAAGAAACACAGGTAATATAATTGAAAAACGTGCAATTTTTTTTCCTCATTCCACAATCATATCACCTGTTTGTCCTTTGCTTAGGTATCTCATTGTGGAAATGTAGTCTATCATATGAAAGACTACGTAGAATATGAGCACTGTATGCAACAACTTTGACACTTACAGAAGCCTCACCTTCTCCATGCCTCCTACACAGTTCTACATGTACATCATAAATGCAAACAGAACAGAATTAATTATACATATTAAATGGTTTATTTTTGCTGTTCTCAGAATGTATCAAATTTCACTAAAAACAGTGACTTGAAGGTATTCATCATATAACAGCGGGGAAAAAAACCACAATCAAAATGATTGTGTTTAAAAAACCCATACAACATAACAAATCAGAATTCAGAACTCCTTAAAGTTAACTTACTTTCCATGACGGCGAAGGATGTCCTATGAACAGCTTACACTCTGTTGTGCTGTTATTACTTTCAACCCGCCACTTTCTGAAAGAAAACCTCCATTGTTTTCAAAAACATGTTACATACAATAAATGACTTCTTGCTCTCTACCACACGTTTCCACAAGGCCAAATCGTGTCTGAGCCATTTATAACTCTTAGAATTCTTGTAAGCCAATCCCGTCATGTTGTATTTCCGCAACTTTCACAATTAAAATGTTCAAGATCATTTTCACAATCCTGGACTAGTAATATCTTCCCCTTCTTGCTCAATCATGTTCTACATTTCCTATGACACTGATACTGCTTACTATGAAGCAGACTTACACTACCTTTATGACTACTACAATTATTTAATTCTCTACATCACTTTTAATCACAAAGCAATGTAAAACAGTAGACAGCATTGCAGACTTACATTCCCTCTACTCCATGTTTTGATTGGCTGCTTCAATTAGCTTATAAAAAGAAACAGTTTTTCTGAACTCATTCAAAGTGCACGTATTTCTCCGTGACGTCCAGTGTTATGGTAAGAAGTTATGTCTCTGTACTACACTTATCCTCAAGGCCAAATCGTGTAGGAGCCATTAGAACTTCTTGAAATTCCTCAGAGCACATCCCGAGATTCTTTCCCTAAAATTTTGGTTTTAAAAACACCAGGTAAGAGTTTTTAAGGTCATACGGCAATTTTTGTTTTGAAAATTAAAACAGAATCATTGCAGAATGACCAGCCATTTCTAGACTTTAAATAAGCTGTGTAATGTCCTGATGTTATTGAAGGACCGTCATTATATATAATTGCTACAGTTACAAAAGTCCTTCCTGATATTGACAACTGTGAAGCCACAAAATTTTTTATTAAAGTTGTCAATTTTGTTCCATCAGGCCTACATTGTTGGAACATTAAAATGACATACTGGCCATATGTTCGTATAAATAATGTGGACATCATTTCAGATTTACATTGGCTACACTCCATGTTGTGATCAGCTCCTTTTACTAGCTTATTAAAAGAGACTGATTTACTGTCTGGCAAAGTTAAATATATAAATCTTTCTGAGTCTACACTAGTAGTACTTGATACCCTATAGTTCTCGCAGTCATGCTGCCATTGATAAGAAAGCCCAAACAGGTGATCTACATCTACACCTTCATCATGCAATACATCAAGCATATACATTAAAAACTCCTGACAATCTTGCTGACTATTTTGAGAGAATTGTGTTTGGCCTGAACATCTGTCTAACAGATTTCGAATTTCAGACACACTTTCTATGTTTGTTCTATCAGTGCTACATTTCTCTAACACAGAATTTAACAAACTGCAAAATCTTTGATCAGAATTGACCACAATCTCTTCTTTTACATTTTCTAGAGAAAACAAAACATTAACCACTACATTAGCATAGCAGTTGACACCAGAACTGTTTTCAAATTGAAAACCAACAACATCTTCAACAGAATCCTTTTTGTTTCTGCTTATAATTTCAGGTTCATCGACTTTTCGTCTTTTTGCTACAACCTCCCGAATATTGGTCACATTTCTTCGTTTCCGGCCTACCACACGTTTCTCAAACAAAGGATACTGAGGCAAATGTGGCGCATACTCTTTTCTTAACCTATTGTATTCCTTAACACAATCTAGATCGGCACAAATGTTTGTGACATCACACTCAATCAAGTACAATCCCGATAAAGTTCTAACTCGTGACAATGCCACATATGCCATACCCTCCTTGAACACAGAACTGCCAATATTCACCAATGCACTGTCTACACTTAAACCTTGCGATTTATGGATTGTCACCGCATATGCCAATCCAACAGGAAACTGCTTACGACGAACATATAAGTCTTTTACAAGCAAAAATCTAGCAGAACAACGACCAATTAGCTGTACTTCCTCAATGCCATCAAATTTAATTTTTAAAAATTCGATTCCATCTCTATTTCTGTATTTCACAAAATCAACAACATTACCCATTGATCCATTTACCAGACCTCTTTCAACATGTAAATTCCTTCTTAAAATTATACGGCAGTTCAAGCACACATTCAGAGTCTTTTCAAAACCTGCAGTTTTAGATATACTCTTCTCTAATGAATCCAATTTTGTTTTCAGATTCTCAGACAAAATAATTGTTGATCCCATATGCTCTACTCTGTCAATAGCTTCCAGTTTCACAATCTCTTGCTTTTCTAAATGCAACATTTTGTTGTTGAATTTGGCACATTCTGCAAGAGTTGGCATCAAACATATTCCAGATTTCTTCTCAGTAATTTTCTGAAAAATATTCTCAGGCACAACATCTTGGTCTGGATATAAATTTGTCAGTAATCGTGCATGTAAAGCTTCTTTCCCATGCTCGGTCACTTTTCCAATTCTAACATCTTGTAGAATAGTCTTGTAAACTTCATCCTTCGCCTGGCGCATATTTTCATGCAGTTCAGCATAATTGAAGTTTAACCATATATTGACGTTGCCAATGCTCCCTAGGCACTTCCTGGTATCATCATGCGTGAGCATTTTGAACACAGGTTGCCCTTTCACTGGTGTCAGCTGCAGAAGATCTCCGAAAACAATGATGTGTTTGCCACCAAATAACACATCATACTCTGTTTTGAGAACTTCTTGCATTCTCAAATGCACAAAGGCAAGCATGACATTGGAAACCATGCTTACTTCGTCAATGATAAGAAGTTTCATTTTCCTCAAGACTCTTGAAACTTCAAAACAAGCATCTCCCGATAGCTTGTGATATTGTAATTTGTTGTCATGCTCCACTGGCAGCATCAGTAAACGATGTAAAGTAATCCCTTTAATGTTATGTGCTGCCAGTCCAGTTGGAGCGGTGACAACACAAGACAGCGATGACTCTGTCCTTTCCTGCAAATAACATGAAATTGCTTTAATAAGGAAACTTTTTCCAGTTCCCGCTTCTCCACTCACGTACAGTCGAACAGGCTTCAATGACGTACATGAGCACTCTTTCTTGTCATGACTTAATCCATGATCAATTTGCATGGTAACTTCGTCATGTATTTTCCTCTGCTCAACGTTGAGTTGTCTTTCCAACTCTTCTAAGTTAACCGCATCCTCCTGAGCATGTGCCATTGCTCTTTCCACTTCATTCATAGCAGTGGCAGCTTCATTTTCGATAACAGGTCCTCCTAGTGGATCCTGACTCAATGAAGCAGAACTCTGACTGTCCTGAGAACTGTCTCTGGCAATCTCCGCTGCAATCGTTGCTTCCTGCTCAATTTCCACATTCAACATTTCTACATATTTGGGAAAAGCAGGACATTCTATGGTCTCCTTGGCAGCATTGAAAGAGTCTTCATAACAGAGGAAATCTCCAAGCAGTTCCTCTTCTGCACGCCAAGGCTTAAAAAGTTGCAAAAGTGCTAAATAGAAAAACTCCTTTTTTTCAGGAGATTCGCCACTCAATTTTCGATGGTTTATCAAGTGGCATTTTCTTTGCTTCACCAGACATCCCTCACTTCCTATTACAGCATACACTCCTTTCTCAGTATCTTCTTTGATGTTCCTCTTGAATATGTAATTTTGCAGAACCTCATACAGACAAACATTCTCGAGGTGACTGCTTCGATTTGGATAATATGTATCCAACATGTTGCGCTTCAAAATGTCAGTACTGTTTGGCTCCTTTTCCGCCAAATACTCAATTTCCCGCACAGGTTTGAGAACTCGATTACGCGTTGCAGCAAGACCAAGACTCACCCAAACGATACTCCTGGACTTGGCATAGAGACTTGCTGAAGACAACCGGTCAGAACATTCGTAAGCTCCGATTTCTCGATGCGACAACATCTTCAGACTGAAACTGTACAACTTCTTGCTGAGGCTCTTTTCATGGGAAATGTCCTCCCACATATCCTTCAATTCTGTCTTCTCTTTTTTGGTGATGCAAGATGTCACATACCGAGCCACAGCCATACAGTTATCAGCCACAAACTGTATATCCATGTTAGCATTCCACATGGACAAAATCACCGGGTTGTAGTCGTTGATGTACTTAGACTCTTCGTTCCTCTTCAAATTGTATGTGTTTTTAGGTGATTTCTTCATCACATTATGTCGCAGCGAAGACATCAAACTGTTCACTCTTCCTTTAGAAATCACCGGTCGTGGAAAGCCGAAACGACATTTGGTGTAGAACTTGTCTTTGTTTCGGAATTTACGACGACAGTACTTTCCACATCGATGGCTTTGGAAACGTAGAACTTTTTCTCTTAGGCTTTTTTTCTCCTTTGCGTTTGGAACAGCACACGTAGAATACTGTTCTATGAAACTCATCACTGAGTCTTCTGGATCCGTTCCAAATTTAGGTGCATCCTTGATCCACAGCAACATATGTATATGAGGAGCACCTCTTGCTTGGTACTCCTTTCTCCAGAAGAAATCCAACACCTCTCTAAGAGGTGGATTCTTCTTATTCATGATGAAAGACATCATACCTTCAAATCTATGATTGAAGTACCTACATACATTGACTGGATCCAAAGAGCACAGTTCTCCGGGTGTCTTGAATTCGATGTTTTCTACGTTAGCATTTGCCTCTCGTAGAAATTCAAGTAAGTCTTCCCAGCCATACTCAGCACAGCTCAGAGTGAGGAACCATGTGGGAGTTCCTAAGTTCCTCAGCATACATTTTAAATCACCATGACGACGGTACCAGTACTCATTAGTACCACGCTGACACGCCATGAGATTAATCAGGTGAGAATCCAAAATACTGTCTTGGACATTGACTTTATCCATAAAGTCACTTGCCGAGATGTTTTGCATGTGTATACCACTTTTCAAGATGTGGTTCACTGCATATGACAGTCCAGACAGATCGCTTTCAAACAGGAGATGAAACAAATAAGGAATGCATTGTCGAAACCTAGCATCTCCTGCATACAATCGCAAAGTCCGGTATTCAGAAGCAGGAATTTGATGAGGTCGCTCATCATATCTTCCTCCCTGACCTGTTGGAAAAAGCTGTGGGAAACACCGAGCTTCCAAACTTTCCTCCCAAACACTAATGGGACTCCCTTTGGCTTGTTTCATTTGAAACAACTCAATAGCATTCCCCATGACTTCCTTGGAATGCAAAGGATGAACACTATAATGTTCATATATTTCTTCACTAGTACAGGGTTCTACTTTCTCAATTTGACCAGCACACAAATCGCTATCCTCTTCCTCACTTACTTCCTCTTCTGCAACATATAAATTTTTATAGTATTTATTTTTTTTTTTCAAATACAATGTTGCCCTTTTGACTTTCCTAACATCTACTAAATCTTGCCATATTTTCTTATTCTTTGTCGGAACCCCATTAACTAAGATAACCAGAGGTTCCTCTTCCACTTTTTCTACTCCAATTGTGTTAATGTTTTTCTTGAAATCTAGAGGCAAATAAACAACTCTTCCCTTTAATCCTCTCTGTAAATCTGATGGAGGCAATTTCCCTGTCTTTGGCTCCATTCTTACAATAGCCTGAAAGGGATGTATACTTTGAATCAAAATAGATTCATAAGTATTTAAATCCTTCAATTCAGAAGGAATCTCAACCAATTCCAGATTATTATGAACTGCTCTAGCAGGCATCTGGTTTTGATTTAATTTGTTACAACAATAAGTACACACACGTTGATCCAATCCCAAATCAAAACAATTTTCTACCATCAAGTATGTTGTAAAATCCTTCCATTCACTATTATTTTCCCTTTCACTTTTTGCATATAAATCCACTAACTTAGTCTGATTCTTATAATAAGTGCGTCGACAACACACACAAGTGAAATTTGGCCTCTCACTTGATTTCACCTCAAACGTCGCAATTTCCCTCTGGAAATTATCTGTACTGGAAACCTGTACACTATCTTCCACATTACTCTCTTCTTCTTGGTCAATTTCAACATTCTCCTCTTTACTTCCAAAGTAACAAAACTCAATTTCTTCACATATATTCTTCACATCTATTTCAGAACCATGCAAAAGAGCAGCGCATAATTGTTTAAGCATAATTGCTGGACTCTTAGCATAATACAACATTCTAACTAATTTCCTCACTTTATTATGATGCATTGCTAGCATCCTGAAATGATGAAAAACACTCTGGCATACTCTCCTGGAAAGACAAGCCAGTGAATGACCATGCAAACCTATCACTTCTCTCACTCTGCAAGGATCTAATTCTTGCAACAACTTCATTTTCTGCTTCAAACTTTTCTTATTAAATGACCGTATAAAATCACAAAGCAAATTGATGGAATCCTGTCGTACACTGCAAATACTACTACACTTCCAGGTGTACACAGGACCCTTAGGACGTCTCCCTAAAACCTCATTACCTAACACCTCTTCTATCTCTGTTGTCACAAGTTTTTCTTTTTCAACTGGACAACCATCTTTCACTTCATAAGCTCGACCACTGGTGTCAACTGCATGCACCAAATCATTATCCTGGAAATAACTCTCCTCATTAAAAAATGCCTCACAGCTTGAACTATGCATCCATTCTCCAGAAAAAACTTCACAAAAATTACTACGATTAACTATTCTCTTCCATCTAC
This sequence comes from Lissotriton helveticus, assembly GCF_964261635.1. Lineage (NCBI taxonomy): Eukaryota > Metazoa > Chordata > Amphibia > Caudata > Salamandridae > Lissotriton > Lissotriton helveticus. The sequence goes on from NC_136068.1 coordinate 1,141,076,536, forward strand.
TATTTCTTTTGAAATCATAAATTGCCTTGTTTAGCTTCCTAATTCTATTGATTGTCAAAATAAATAACTTACGTTTAATTTCAAATGCCTGATCAATAACTTTCTCAACTATTTATTTTCTCTTATAAAAAACCACTTTCTGTTGACCTTTCTTAATATTTTTTAACAAATTGCCAATTATCCTGTTGCGGAACATTCGTTTACGAATGTCCCTAAACTGTTGTTTCCTTCTACTTTCATGCATAGAGTTATCTCTTACTCTAGCAGTAACATTTTTCATTGGCCTTTCCTTTCCGTTTGAATTGCTTCTCCTTTTCTGGACTGAAACATTTTCTGTAGTAATATTTTTTTTACCACAGATATTTCTTATGAATGTTTTTGTACTCTTACCCGGTGCTTTCTTGGTGACTTGACAAATCTTTTTGTTAGAGGACTGCTGCTTTTTTTCATTCACCTGCTGTCTTTGACGTTTTGCAGCCTTTCTCACTCTTTCTTTGGTTGGCATGCTGAAATCTTGAAATGATCTGCAGTTGAATCTGTGGTAAAATATAATAAAACATGTTATTAACCACTATTACCCAACAGTAAATCAATAACAGTCATCAAAAACTTAACACATTACTTAACATTTTTACATAGAAGATTTTTTTGTGCATGGCAAATTTAGAATACAGAAATAGCAGAAAAGAAATGCTGTTTTATATGTGAATCTGATCTAATTTTATGAGCATATTTTAATATTTTATTGAAGACACTACACATAACCTGTTTTTGAAGGTGTCTTTATTTTTAAATTAAACGGTTTACATTTTTACTTTTTATTTATTATAAATTTATAAAATAAATGTTTATAGTTCCATAGGCTCAAGCACATCAGCTTCCCATCCTATGTCATACAATTCTGACAAATCTGCATCCTCATCACGTTCTTCTTCATCCTCAGGATTTAAATCATCCAAAGGATCAACATCCACTGATGTTTCAATTACGAGTTCAATGATGAGGTCGAAATCAATTAATTGCTGATTGTCGCTCATGTTGATGTTGTCTTTATCTTTAAAGAAAGATAACAACAATGAGATGTTGCAGAGTAAGAGACAAATCTCAGAGATTATAATAGTAAAATTGTTTAACAAGAGTAACATTTTGCAGCTATTATTTAACCATGTCCAGCGATGCTGAGGAGGCAGCCGCGGGCTGTGGAGGAAGTTACGGTGGGGCAGGGAGGCGGGAAGGGGGAGGGGCAGGGTGGAGGGACCTAAAAACTGGCATATGGATAATTGCAGGTAAGTACACAATTTAATTATTCAAACGAGTTTCGTAGCGCGCACTGCATCGCAAAATGCGATGCTGTGCGCGCTACGAATTTCGTTTGAATAATTAAATTGTGTACTTACCTGCAATTATCCATATGCCAGTTTTTAGGTCCCTCCACCCTGCCCCTCCCCCTCCCCGCCTCCCTGCCCCACCGTAACTTCCTCCACGGTCCGCGGCTGTGAGGAGGTGAAGCCTATGTCCAATTTTTCAGTGAACAGGACTCATCTCTTCTTAACCTTGGATAAACCTCACCGACTCTGTGTCCCCTGCACATAATTAATAATAAAAGGGGCAGATTTGTGTTAACTAGCACATCCCCAGGGATGCACCAGTTAACGTGCACCGCTGCTCTGCCACCCATGGTGTGCCGCATTTACAATCAGATAGGACAAAGCTGCGTCAAAACCCTGCGCCTGCTTGAAGCAGGCATAGATCTTGACGCAGGTAGGCTGAAAGCTAAAGCAACAACTAAGTGTCGTGTGCAGAAGTTGCAAAAAAGGAAAAATGGCGTTTAAACCGGTAATGAGCCCATGCTAACTTAACACAGTGTAAAGATATCCAGGATCTACATCAGTTTGGGGTTCACGAACCTGGCAGGTACAAGGCACTGAGGCTTTGCACCGTGCATGTCTCATCCCAAATCATATGTTGTTTGTGAATGAAACAATTTCCCAGACCAAATGCTTTGGATTGGCTACTTCTAAAAAATTAAACACCCCTACTATCCCGGAGTTAGAGGAATATGATGGTTGGAGTCATTTTACTCGGTTGTCCATTAGTGATTTACAGGCCCTACTCCGTAATTCTTCCTTTAACATTTCCAGTATAAATCCAAAAGGTTGGCTGCTTTGGCAACGTGCCTTATCCACGGTTTAATAACGCTGCCTTTTGCTTTATATAAGTTTTCAAATTGTATGAAATATATACCAATAGGTCGTTATGAACCTTTAGGTAGTGGTTTTCTTCATGAGGTCTGATCGCTTCCATACACATACAGATGTTTCAAAGATGATCAAGAAGTTTATCTGAATGGAGAGGAATGCACTGAGACGCCAGATCATTCACTAATGTGTACGCACATACAGTTACACGGTTCATGCAACAAAGACCGACCAAATATGGCTTGCGTGTTGCAAGGCACGCCAGTTCCTGCTATCATCCCCACGTTCAAGTTGTTGGAAAATGGTAGTTATTTGATGCTCAATAATGAAGATTGTTCTGGGTTAATTAAAAGTATTCCTTTTATCGTAACAGTAAGTGAACGGGTTATTTGCTGCAGAAATGTTCTATTTCCTCCCACACATGAACATAGGGAGTTTTCAATCTGGCCACAAATACCAACCTTGGGAGCAGATTTCAACAGCATGGCAAGAATAAGGGCTCTTTTGTCTCAGACAGAGGTGGCCTTGAGTTCGGCCCGTGAAACTTTCATGCTTCACATAGCGAACACCCGTACAGAGGTGCAGACCCTTTTAAATACCGATTCGCCTTTGCATTTCAGCGAGATGGTTCGGACTACCTTTAACGCGTCCTCCACAAAGGCCCTGGCGCATTTTTTTTGAAGTTGTTAGCAGTGGTCTCGTGACTTCATTTGAGAAAATCTTTGGAGTCATCCCTGCTTTCTTTCATTCTATTTTTTCCACTTTGTTTGGTGGATTGCCAGTTTTACTTGCATTAGCACCGGACGCTCGTGTGCTTTTTTACATTTTTAAATATGGATGTACCTCCTGTGCAAGGTCCCGCCCTGCAGCTGCTAACGCTGTTCCGCAATCGCATGCTTGAATATTATGGCACAATGCCGTTGGCGATATTAAGCACGGCATATGGATTATCTTTTCGATTCTCCTACTTCACCTGTGTCCAGCCTGTATTTCACTGCCTGACCTGTGATTTCGATTGGGCCATTAATTTGTGTCTCTGCGGACCGGTTTCTCCTGACGTCGACTTTAATCAGCTGATGAGTCCTATCATTGCTCACGAGTTGGTTTGTCCTGGCGAAAGGATTATGGCTGTGGCATTGATGCATGGACTAATTGGTCCCTGGAATTTACTGGCGGCAACACAGTCTTTCTTGGAACAGAGCTTTCTTGAAAACCCACCGAGCTGTCCTCTGATGGTGATAGATGATCCGGTGCTGGGAGAGCACGTATGTTCTTTTCCGCTTTTAAATTGGATGGCTGAACTCTTTTCGGAAGAAGACGGTGACTTCCTATTGGAGGCTGTGGCAGCTTATTTTGCATACACAATTATGTCATAGACCTTTTTCATGTTTGATATGCTGAGTACTAGCATTTCATTGACAATTCATTGACTTATTTGTCAAGTTTTTATTATTTAGCTTGCCTATTGGCTTAAGCCTCGATAAACTAGTTGACTGTTTTATTTTTTCTTAGCATTAAATTTTGCTAGTTTTTAATGTTTTACCTTGCGGACCGTGCACATATAAAGTTGCAATCTGCTCTCATGAGATGGCCCTTCTATTACCTTATTTTGTTCGTTTCCGGATCATGGAGGGGTGTCATGTAGATCCTGGATATCTTTACACCGTGTTAAGTTAGCATGGGCTCATTACCGGTTTAAACGCCATTTTTCCTTTTTTTGCAACTTCTGCACATGACACTTAGTTGTTGCTTTAGCTTTCAACCTAGTAGTTCATCATGGTTTACATGAGAATAATATGTTATTGCTCTACTATCTGCTTTGCTTCTTAAACTATATCTGTACAACGAGTGCTGAAGTTTCAAGAACAACACGATACAGAATTGTTATGAGGTCTGATCTCCACGACTTCATAGTCATAACATAAGTGCAGCTTCTGCCAATTCTGGGCATGAGGCGGGTTTTATATTGCTTTGCCGAACACACACATACACAACACTTGATGCGGTTCACATGAAGAGAGAGCTGGTGTATGCTGATGTGATTCCTTCAAATCTAGGACACTAAAGTATAGGCACGCCCTAAACTAACCCAAAGAGACCTTCTTAGCAAATAATATAATATGTGTATTAGGCAGGGTGAGATATAAGTGTTGCTAACTCTTATTCATTCACAGCATGTTAACATACTGTCACCATTCGCTTTTTATGTACTAGTAACTATGCTGGTAATTTTGCTACTGATAAATGTGGTAGCGTTCTAGTGTTCCTGCACAGGAACAGGATTTGGGGAAACAGAAAGCGAAAGGCGGCCATATTGTTTGTTTGGCGCCGACCGTTGAGCAACAGCTTAGCCCCGGCGCTCCGGAATAAAGATAACTAAAAAGCATTTAAAGACGTACGTTCTCACATTATTACAATGGCGACGAAGATGTGTACTTGTATTATCTAAGATACTACGCCTGAGAAGACGGCATTAGTAAATAAACATTTCAAATACACATGTGTTCTTCTTAACTCCATGTTCTGGTTTGTAATGAATATATAACGACCGAGTGTTCATGAGTTCCACGTATCCTGAGGTACTGTAAGTTCATATTCTGGATTGTCTAAACATTGAGAGTTTGTTATATCCAATGTGACACTGTAGCTAGCTTGCTAAGGGGTTTTTGGGTACTAAGGTGAGTTTTGGGGCACCCTAATTCGCCGAGGTTCCAATCCTCTGTGCACAGTTCTGTGTGAGAACAGAAACCCTGCGACAGGGGCACCCCTGAGCCTTGCTGGAGCTTCATCACACTTGCGATACAACTCCAGCAATGCGCCACCTTTACGGCACAGATGCGTCACGCATCTATGCTGTTTTTGCCCCATGATGCGCCGCATTGTAAATGCAGCACACCATGGGTGGCGGAACAGCGGCACAGGATGACTGCAGCCGCGGGCCGTGGAGGAAGTTACGGTGGGGCAGGGAGGCGGGAAGGGGGAGGGGCAGGGTGGAGGGACCTAAAAACTGGCATATGGATAATTGCAGGTAAGTACACAATTTAATTATTCAAACGAATTTCGTAGCGCGCACTGCATCGCAAAATGGGATGCTGTGCGCGCTACGAATTTCGTTTGAATAATTAAATTGTGTACTTACCTGCAATTATCCATATGCCAGTTTTTAGGTCCCTCCACCCTGCCCCTCCCCCTCCCCGCCTCCCTGCCCCACCGTAACTCCCTCCACGGCCCGCGATTGGATGACTGGCACATCCCTGATGATACGCCAGTCATCATAAATCTATCCCTAAGCTTCTTATCTTGTTAGAGATGAACCGCCATATGTATCATCAAAGTTTTTTACATTTCCTAAATAGCGAACTTTAAGGAATAAATAGCGATTCTTTACCATTCCTAGTTTGCGATGAGCTATTTGCTAATTACAAATTACCCATTCATTTCCATGGAGCAGGAGGCCCATAGGAGTGAACGTGCAATTTGCGATTAGCAATTAGCTCATCGCAAATTACGAATTTTTCCGAGGGTGCAGGGGTGTCTCAAGAACACCCTGCTGCACCCCTGAAATAGAAATTTGGGGGCATATGGCGCACATAAATTTTGAAAACATTCCTTTACCTCAAAAACGATTTTCGACTCATAATTTGAAAACACTGCCCACGGGGAAATGACTTAAAATGTCCTCAAGACAAATGAAAATGTTTTTTTAAAGCCTTTGCAACTTTTTTGGGTCACTTTTAACATGGCTAAGTAACTCAAACAGTCAAAATCTAAATTTACCATGCACAGGTGGGAGCATATTTACAAGGAATTTGCTCCACGGAGAAAGGTCTTTTAATTTAATATTGCAAAAATAACATCAGAGACACTGAAATGCCTTATAAAGAAGCATACACCATTATGTCCTTGTCATAAATTTTAAAAGCATTCATTTTCCCCAAAAACGATTTTCAAGTCATAATTTAAAAACACTCCACATGGGGAAATGACTTAAAATGTCCTTAAGACACATGAAAGCGTTTTTTGATTGCCTTTGCAGCATGTTTCGGTCACCTTTAACATGCCTATGTAACGCAAACATTCAAAATCTAAATTTGCCATGCACAGGTGGGAGCATATTTACAAGCAATTTGCTCCACAGGGAAACGTCTTACATTAAAATGGGAAAAATAACGTCAGAGACACTCAATTGCCTTATAAAGAAGCATACACCATTATGTCCTTGTCATAAATATTAAAACCATTCCTTTTCCTCAAAAACGATTTACAAGTCATAATTTGAAAACACTCCACAGCTCCTATGCACATAAAAACCCTGTCAGTACTAATACTTCACATTTTCTCCAATTACAATTTCTCAAAGAAACAAAATCTATTTGTAAAACACTTGAGACAAAGCAACATTTGAAAAACACAACTTTCTTCATAATTTTCTCCTTAAAGCACACTATTTTCTATCTAAATTAAAGAAATCTTTTCTCACCTTAGCAAATACTTTGAGTTTCAAAACAGTCTCAGAAACACACCAATTTGTCTTCAGCAGAGCAAAAGGTATGCACTCCAGAGTCTGCAGCTATCAAAAGCACAGAAATGCTGTAATTCTTCACACATATCTCTCATGTCACCCAATCAAAACTCTTCCCTCACTTTTTTTCAAATCAAAACCCTTCCCCCCTCTGCCCTCTCTGCTTTTTTGCATAGCAACCACCTCTTGCAAGACCTCTGGTGTTTGCAAGTTCACACAACAATGTTGCAATTGAACTCTGAACTCTCAGTGCACCTGCATATCCAGTGCATTCTTCAATTTAATGATTTTTTCTTCGCCACTCAAAATACATCTTTCAACGAACTCATCCATGCACCCTAACTTTCTGTTTTCAGCAATCAAAATCCACCAATCACTGTTACTGCTTCATTAACACAGAAACTCCACAGTTTTTTTCATTTTAAACTCTTATTTTTTCAACTGCCATTTCATTGCCACACTTCATCTGACTGCAGCAGAATCTTCTCTCGCCATGTTTTCTGTCTGGATTGTTGGACATAGTTACATCTATTGGGCTCAGAGGTACGCTGAAAACAGGAATTTACCTAACCTCAATTTACAAGATATGGAAATTAAGTGGTTTGGCCACAGAGGATTAAAATGTCACCAATTGATACCATTGGTGAAAACCTTTATGCATTTGCCAAAACCTGACCTGTTAATTGTGCACTGTGGAGGTAATGACTTGGGCACTTTGACTGGGGTAGGTCTGGAAATGCTTTTAAAGGACACCTTTGAGCAATTGATGGCACTTTTTCCTCAGACTGCCTTGGTATATTCAAATATATGCCAAAGACAGAAATGGAGGTGGTCGAACCAATTTTGTCCACAAATTGAGAAGTCGAGGAAGCATGTAAACAAATCTGTTTCAGCTTACATGAGAGACCATGGAATGGGCTCCTTGTACAACAATAACTTGCGTTACTACATGCAAGATATCTACAGAGGAGATGGAGTTCACTTCTCAGATGAGGGCAACAGAATTTTCATTCTGAATTTAAGACTGTGCATTGGTACCTACTTATAAGTACCTAAATGTACCATAAACCCAAAAGCTCTTCTCAGAGCTACCCTACATCTGATCACTCACAATTATTATTTTACTCTAACTTTTTTCACTAATTTTCAAGAAAGTACGCTCCCCAGAACGCTTCCCGGTTCGCGAACCGGGCGCTCCCCACGCAAAAGAACTAAAAAAACAATATTTTTTTTTTTTGCCCTGCGAGGCCCTTTTAAAGCCTCCACATCAAACCTAGGGGGTCAGGGAGGACCTACTATGCCCCCTTATGGTCATTTGCCCCTTCGCTTTGGCCTCCTCTTCTCTCTTGATCCTACCGAGAGACAAGATGGCGGCCGCTACGGACTGTTTGGAATGTTTACAGACGCCGGAGAACCAATCAGCTTCGCTTCACAAAGCTCCGTAACGCGAAAAGTCCGCGAACCGGAGCGCTGCCCGGTCCGCTGTTACAGATATATATCTTTTTTTGAACGTTAATTTCTCAAAATCCACTGGAGCACATATATTGAGACCTACAAAAGGCACATCGGGCTACCAGTCCCTACAATTTTGCCAAGTTTCGTGCAAATCCATTCAGCCGTTCGGGCTAAAAGTGAGGCCAACCGCCCTATGGAAAACTCAATGTTAAAAACACGTTTTGGGACCCCCCTTTTTTCTCGGCCCCCCCTTGACGAAACCCCTTCAAATTTTCAGGGGCTGCTCAGAAACAGAAACAAAATGTTCCATTTTCCTGAAAATTTCAGCCAATTCCGTCCACAAACGCCAAAGTTATTAGACATAGAATTTTCAAAAATCCCATAGAGAAAAAATCCTAACTATATATACCTACTGGCGACCGCCAGTAGGTAATATATATCACAACAGAAGTGCCTCTGATCATAGGAACGCCACTCCACACGGAACAGGTTAACAAACCCTTTATTCTTTGCATCTCCCATTAACAAGCCCGTAAATTCAGTCCCCAACGCGTTTCGAAGCAACATGCTTCTTCCTCATGGGGTTGGCAGCACTTGACGAAACCGGCCACAACGTCATTTCCCCTTTTATTGTATGCTATCTCCAGTGATGCATACTGGGCGCTGTAGTCACACGATTTTGCCCTTCCAATAGGGTTCGTCACACAAGCCTTTAAATTGATTTCTGCCTTCTTATTATTGTCAATAGCCCTCCAGTGGGCCTCAGACCTTCAAAAGCAGGTGCCACAATTTGTAGAGTTCACGTGTGCTGCACACAGACTGGAAAGTCACAGCTATGTAGACCCATTAGTTCTTGGGCGGTGCATTCCCCGCGGCTGAGGCCGCCGCGTCATAAATCACAACAGAAGTGCCTCTGATCATAGGAACGCCACTCCACACGGAACAGGTTAACAAACCCTTTATTCTTTGCATCTGCCATTAACAAGCCGGTAAATTCAGTCCCCAACGCGTTTCGAAGCAACATGCTTCTTCCTCATGGGGTTGGCAGCCCTTGACGAAACCGGCCACAACGTTATTTCCCCTTTTATTGTATGCTATCTCCAGTGATGCATACTGGGCGCTGTAGTCACACGATTTTGCCCTTCCAATAGGGTTCGTCACACAAGCCTTTAAATTGATTTCTGCCTTCTTATTATTGTCAATAGCCCTCCAGTGGGCCCCAGACCTTCAAAAGCAGGTGCCACAATTTTTAGAGTTCACGTGTGCTGCACACAGACTGGAAAGTCACAGCTATGTAGACCCATTAGTTCTTGGGCGGTGCATTCCCCGCGGCTGAGGCCGCCGCGTCATAAATCACAACAGAAGTGCCTCTGATCATAGGAACGCCACTCCACACGGAACAGGTTAACAAACCTTTTATTCTTTGCATCTGCCATTAACAAGCCCGTAAATTCAGTCCCCAACGCGTTTCGAAGCAACATGCTTCTTCCTCATGGGGTTGGCAGCACTTGACGAAACCGGCCACAACGTCATTTCCCCTTTTATTGTATGCTATCTCCAGTGATGCATACTGGGCGCTGTAGTCACACGATTTTGCCCTTCCAATAGGGTTCGTCACACAAGCCTTTAAATTGATTTCTGCCTTCTTATTATTGTCAATAGCCCTCCAGTGGGCCCCAGACCTTCAAAAGCAGGTGCCACAATTTTTAGAGTTCACGTGTGCTGCACACAGACTGGAAAGTCACAGCTATGTAGACCCATTAGTTCTTGGGCGGTGCATTCCCCGCGGCTGAGGCCGCCGCGTCATAAATCACAACAGAAGTGCCTCTGATCATAGGAACGCCACTCCACACGGAACAGGTTAACAAACCCTTTATTCTTTGCATCTGCCATTAACAAGCCGGTAAATTCAGTCCCCAACGCGTTTCGAAGCAACATGCTTCTTCCTCATGGGGTTGGCAGCACTTGACGAAACCGGCCACAACGTCATTTCCCCTTTTATTGTATGCTATCTCCAGTGATGCATACTGGGCGCTGTAGTCACACGATTTTTCCCTTCCAATAGGGTTCGTCACACAAGCCTTTAAATTGATTTCTGCCTTCTTATTATTGTCAATAGCCCTCCAGTGGGCCCCAGACCTTCAAAAGCAGGTGCCACAATTTTTAGAGTGTGAGTATAGCTCTATATGCAAATAAATGGATGTTCAATAGTTTATTTGCATGTGTAAGTACATGTGTGAGTAACTTTTGGATGACTGTCGGTGTGTAACAGGATGTATAGGTGTATTACTACATATGATGAGTGAGTATATGTATGAGTGAGTATATAGAACTGTTGGTGAATGAGTGGATGTGTATATAGATGGTGGAATTACTAAATTGGTTGTTGTAAGTGGTATGGGTATCGCCATTTTTTTCAAAATGTTAGTTTCTATTTTTGAATATGTGTTTCAAGGCTAACATTACAGTGAAAGGAGGTCTATCACTCTGTCACAAGGATGGTGTCATCAGTGATGTCATGAGTGATGTCACTGACCATGTCATGAGTGATGTAATATGTGACGTCATCAGCAGTGCATTGCACGCGCAAGTTATAGTGAGTCCAACTAACTATAACGTGGAAATTTCATTGGTTTTATGCGAGTGAAATTTCCAGCTAACTATAACTGATGTGAAACCTATGGTTTTTTCAGTGAATTTAATAGTTTTTTTTAATGCTAATTCCTAACTATAACTGGTGTGAAACCTATGGTTTTTTCAGTGAATTTAATAGGTTTTTTAAATGCTAATTCCTAACTATAACTGGTGTGAAACCTATGGTTTTTTCAGTGAATTTCTTAGGTTTTTTAATAGCAAATCTTTATAGTTATAAAAAATAATAAATTTTAAAGCGAATTTTATATTGTATAATTATGTCAAATTTTTTTTTTTTTTTACCCCGGAGCGCTCCCGGTGCATCGTATTAGCACAAGAATGATGTCATCAGTGATGTGATCAATGATGTCAAATGAGATGTCATCAGTGATGTCATCAGTGATGTCATTTGAGATGTCATCAGTGATGTCATCAGTGATGTCATTTGAGATGTCATCAGTGATGTCATCAGTAATGTCTCTGACCATGTCATGAATGATGTAATACGTAACATCATCAGCAGTGGATTGCGGGTGCGCGAAATATATAGTTAGTGTAACTAACTATATATGGAAATTTCATTGGTTTTGTATGATTAAAATATTCACCTAACTATGGGGCACATTAGGATGGCGGACGGACTTGCGTCCGTCCGCCACCCTAGAGTAGGAGGGACCGTCCGCATGGCCTGCGGCGGTCCCTCCGTGCAAATTAGGATGTGACCGCCACCCTGGCGGTCACATCCTGGATATTTAACATTGCGGCGGGTGCAGCTTCAAGCTGCGCCCGCCGCAATGTTAAAAAAGCATACATTGCATATGTATGCAGCAAGCAGCAGGCACCGCGCGGTGCCTGCCGCTTGCTGCATACATATGCAGGGGGGTACCATAGGTACCCCCCATGTGCACCCCCCACCCCCCCTTCACCCAGGGGGCCCGCAACGGGCCCCCGCAGTGAAGCACCGTATGCTTTTACACGGCGGAATATCCGCCGTGTAAAAGCATTTCTTTATGCGCATCCTAATATGGTGGACGGTGTCTGAGAGACACCGTCACCATATTACAGCTTTTCCGCCGCGGTTGTAAGCCAACCGCGGCGGAAAAGCTGCGGACGGAAACCAGGACCCACCAGCCATCCTAATGTGGCGGTGGGTCTTTGGTCGGTCCGCTGCAATTTTTCCGCATCCTCAGGGCCGGCAGTGGATTCCGCCGGCCCAGAGGATGCGGAAAAAACGCAATCATAATGAGCCCCTATATATGGTCTCAAACCTATGTTTTTTTCTGTGAATTGCAATGGTTTTTAATAGAAAATATCAATAGCTGTAAAATAGATACTTCATTAAAATGAATAATGTATTTTATATTTTTTTAATACAATTAAAAAAAAAAAAAATTCTTTTAATTTTTGCCCTGGTGCGCTTCCGTTACGCGCACCGGGCAGTGCACCGGTAAGAGCAACTCTATTTAGCGCCCCGGTGCGCGTAACGGTGAGCGCCCCGTCAGCGCAATTGCCGGGAACGAAAACAACATCGTTACGCGCCGCGTAAGCGTGACGTATCGCGTAACCGCGTGATGCGTTCTTTAGGCGTGCTGCGTAAACGCACCCGGAAGCGCTCCATGGCGCGACCCGGAGAGCGAAACGTAAATGGCCGGGGCGCGTAGCGTAAGCGCGTCGGGACATGTGACCTGAAAATAACACTTTTCATTGGTTCTCAACTTTTTTTTTCTCCAAATGATGAAAGACCCCTCCTTTTTTCCTCATTCTTACTTTCTTCTTTGAGAAAGCAAGAGCTATTTGTGAGCAGAGAAATGGCTTCAGTAGTAGCTGCAGCTGGTGCACCCCCATCACCACCACCACCACCCAGAAAGGAAGGTCCACCACCCCAGATCCTTCCAGGAGTTGAAGAAGAGGAGGAAGAAGATGATGAGGAGGAACAGCCTAGGAGATTCTTTCGGGAAGAAACTAGGGAATGGCATGTGAAAGTGCATTTTATATGGAAGTACTTCTCCATCCCTGCTGGGCAAAAAAAAGTGAATGCCCCACATGTCACCTGTTTGATTTGTGACAAAGTCCTCTCCAGGGGCAATCCAAATAAAAAGTATTCCTTTGGGAATTATACAATGATCTGCCACATGGAGAGGTGGCATCCTAACAATTTGGCACAGGCTGAGGTACGGGACATGCTTCAGAAGAACAGAGATCCTCAGGCCAGCACCTCCACTGGTAAATTTTCGGTTGCAGCACCAGAAGGGCGCCAAATGATGCCAAACATACAAAAAAAATTTGGTGAATTAAAGATGGTCTGCATTTTTTGTGGAAAGACCCTCTGCTATGGGCAACTAATTATTTCCCTCATTAATGATGCTGTAGACAACCACCACTGCAGCAAGAAAAGAAAGCAGCAGCTTTTTTTTTTATTTTTTGCTCCTGTCGAGCCACTGTTAATTCCGAGTTTTTTGTTTCTTCCCTAAAAAAATATAAAATAGTTCATAAAAACCAAAAAAAACAAAAAGTGTTCAGAAAAATAAAAAAAATATAAAACAACAAAAATAAAAAAGAAAGTTCTTTTCAGAACTACCTTCCAATAATAAAAATTTGCTATCATGTTTTAAACTCTTACATACTTTTTTCACTTTCGTGCGCTTCCCGGTGCGCGCACCGGGAAGGAAGCGCTCCGTTCGCTCCCCCCGCGAAATTCGAAAAAAAATAATTAATGAAGCAGTTCGCATGAGGAAAGGACACAAACAGAGTTATGTTAAGAGAAAAAAAGCTACAAGATGACCACAGAGGGATTGTTTATTACGTAGTAAAAAATAGAGAAGGTGTAATTGGATGAAAGTGAAAAAAGTAAAATGACTAAAGGAGCGAAAGAAAGGAAGAGAGAGGAAGAACACTAAAGTAGAGATAGTGCGAGACTGTGATTGGCTGTTAAAAGAAAAAGAAAAGAGAGTAAAAAATGGAGAATGAAGGGTAGTGGCTGAATCACGATAAATAAAGAACAATGAGGAAAAGTGAGAAAAGACCAGGTAGTATAACTAATGAGGGGTGAAAGAGGGAGAAAAATTGAATTACGAAAACACATGTGGAGTGACAAAGAGAAAGGACAAAGAGAGTAAAGGAAACAGTACCTGAATGGGCTTGAGTAAAACAGCAAAAAAAGATAAGTAATGCAGTGTGTGTGACTTATAGGGAGTCAGTGGGTGTAGGTCGCAGTGTGGGTGTGTAAGGTGTGTCTGTGGGTGTGGCTGTGTGGAGTGTTTCGGTGTGGGTGGAGGTGAGGATGTGTGAAATATGTGTGAGGAGTGTATGAGTGTGGGGTGTATATGTGTTCGATGTATGTGTGTGTATGGAATGTGTGTGTGTGTTTGAGGAGTGTGTGTGGGGGGATTTTTTGTGTGTATGAGGTGTGTGTGTGGTGTGTGGGGTGTATGTTACAGGTGTGTGTATGTGTTGGAAGGGGGATGAGGTGTATGTGTAGGAGTAAGGTAAATAATTAAGAAAAAGAGAATGAGTGAAGAAGCAAAGAAAGGGATTAGAGGGTAAGTAAAGTAAAGAAAAGGGATTGAAAGAAGTTGAATATGAGATGGGAAATCGGAAAAGGGGAGTAAACATGTAGAATAAGAATAAGTGAGTGAAGCAGAGTAAAGACACTGGAGTGTGGTAGATTAAGAAAATGTTAGTGAGGTTAAAGCAAAGGGTGATCACAAACTACATTTTTTTAGTCATACTTACCATATAATAAATACATTTTTTAACTACACTTTGTATCTGTGAAAGAGAGAAGAAAAAATAAGTTATAATTAGTAAAATATGTATTTTAAATTAAAAGATCCAAATGAAGAGGTTAAAAATCATAACGCTCTATTTAGAAATAAAGTTAGAGTGAAGAACACAGAAAGGGAAATAAACTAAGGTAGAAGGACAAAAAGAGGGAAAAAGAAATAGAAGGATAGCAAATTACAAAGAGTAAGGTATATAGATTCACTGAGAAAAAGAGAGAGAAGAACATAGAAATGAAATGAAGGTAAGAAAGATACTAAAACAATGTGAGTTACCAAAACTAAATCAGCAAACAGTAGTAGGTAAAAAGATAATGACTGAGACAGAAAACAGTCTAATTAAGGATGCATTTAGAAGAATGAGGAATACAAGAGAACTGAGAGTAAATGAAGAACAGTCATAGAGTGAAAGGATAAAGGGAGACAGGATAATATACAATGATTGAGGAAAATTGACTGAGAAAGTTATAAGGTAGACACACTAAGAGAAAAACTGAGTGAGGTGGAGTACAATGAGTGAGAAAAGGAAATGAGTAAGTGAGCAAAAAGAAGGAAAGAGAGGAGAAGACGACTAAAACAGTGGTACTGAGAAAAAATAATTTGGTGATGAAAGTAAAGAGAAGGACATTGAAAGAAAGGAAATGAGGGATAGTAATGGAACCAGAGTAAAAGAAATGGGATGAAGAACGATGAGAAAGGAGCAGTGAAGTTGTTGTAAAAGAAGTGATAGAAGGTAGATAAACACAAGTGAACATAACACAAGTAGAGTGCGGCACTGAGGACATAGAAGTAGTGAACGAAAAACAGAGAGAAGAGGTCAAAAGTAAGGAGCAAACAAAGATAAGCTAAGGAGAGTGGGTGATTTATAGTGATAGAGTGCAATAATACTGCTGAGTGAGTAAACAGGAATTACTAAAAGAGCAAAGGAGGAAAATACGGAAAAGAGAAGTAAAGCAGAAAGACTGAAAGCTGAAACGTTATGCAAGGGAGAGACGGGATACACACAGTTGAAATGAAAATGAGGGGTTGTCAAAGAAGTGGAGTAAGGGAACGGGGGTTACAGAGAGTGAGAGAAAGACATTATAAGTGAGTAAAAAGAGCTGAAAGAGGATGGAAAAAGGAAAGTAAATGTCAGAGAATGGGAATACAATTTAATTTACACAATCCAAAGTATAAAATAACTTGTACAACATGTTACAAAGTTTATTTTTGCTGTTCTCAGAATATATTGAATTTCACTTAAAAGAGTGAGTTCAAATTACTCATCATATGACAGCGGGGAAAAAAAACCACAATCTAAAAGATTGAGTTTAAAAAAAAACCTTATATACTGACAAATGACAAATGTACGCTAAAGTTAGATTGACTTACTTTTCCTTGAGGCCAAATACTGTATCATGGTGGTCCTTTTCTCGTTGGAAAGTACTTTGCTGTTCACTTAAAAATCCATTTCATCGACTTTCTAGAAGAAAAGCTCCAAGAACATCTGAAATATTTTCAATATTTTCATATACTCCTTTTTTCAGTCATGACTCTTTACTCATTCCTGCACCTTTCCATTTGGCCAAATAGTGTCAGATGTATGAGTATATGCTCAAATTAATTCTAAGGCACTCTGAAATGATCTTTTTCCCGACGTTCTGAAAGAAAGGCTCGACAACATTTTCACAATATTTAAATATTTGTAAAACCATCTCTGACTCACTCATGTTCATCATTTTGTATAATACTAACTTCACCTATTATGAGATCCAATTACAGTACCTATATGACAAGTCAATTTTTTATATTGCCTGGAACACTTTTACTCAGAATATGTTTTTAAACAGCAAAATAACCTTTATGAACTACTCCCGTCTTCATATGCCAATTACTTTTACCTAAATTTTGGCTGCAAAAACACTAGGTATGAATTTATAAAGCCAAAAGGCAAACGTTGTTTGAAAGTCAAATGAGTGTCGTTACATTGGGTCCAACCTTTAAAAGTTTTTAAATAGCATGTGTAATGCCCTGATGTTGTAGAAGGACCATATTGAAAAATAATAGCTACAGTTGCAAAGGTTCTTCCTGATATCGATAACTGTGAAGCCACGAAATTTTTAATAGAAGTTGTCAATTTAGTTCCATCATGTCTACATCATTGGAACATTAAAATGACATAGTGACCATAATTTTGTAGAAATAATGTGGACAGCATTGTAGACTTACATTGGGTACACACCATATTGTGATCAGCTGCTTTAACTAGATTATTAAAAGGCACTGATTTGCAGTCTGATAAAGTCAAATATATAAATCTTTCAGTGTCTATTCTAGTAGAACTTGATGAAGCACAGTTATCACAGTCATGTTGCCATTGATAAGAAAGATTAAAAAGATTTTTTATATCTACTCCTTCAATACATCAAACATATACATTAAAAATTCCTGACAATCCTGCTGAATTATCTGTGAAAATTGATTTTTACCTGAACATATGTCTACAAGAGTCCTAATTGCTGAAACACTTTCTATTTTTCCTCTATCACTACTACATTTCTCTAACACAGAATTCAATAAACAGCACAATGTTTGTTCTCGATTTTCGACAATCTGTTTTTGTAAATTTTAAAGAAAAAAAACAACATTAACTACTACATTAGCATAGCAGTTGACACCAGAACTGTTTTCAAACTGAAATCCAACAACATCTTCAACAGAATCATTTTTCTTTCTGCTTACAATTACAGTTTCATCTATTTTTTGTCTTTTTGCTACTACCTTACTGCAATTACTCTCATTTCTTCTTTTTCGGCCTACCACACGTTTTTCAATCAGAGGATATTGAGGCAAATGTGGAGCATACTCTCTTCTTAACCTATTGTATTCTTTAACACAATCTAGATCAGCACAAATCTTTGTTTCATCACACTCAATCAAGTACAATCCTGATAAAGTTCTCACTCGTGATAATGCCACATATGCCATACCCTCTTTAAACACAGAACTTCCAATGTTCACCAAAGCACTATCTACACTTAAACCTTGAGATTTATGAATTGTCACTGCATATGCCAAACAAACAGGAAACTGTTTTCGGCGAACATAGAAGTCTTTCACAAGCAAAAATCTAGCTGAACAACGACAAATTTGTTCTATTTCGTCAATGCCATCAAATTTAATTTTTAAAATTTCAATTCCATCTCTATTTTTGTAATTCACAAAACCAACAACATGACCCATTGCTCCATTTACCAGACCTCTTTCAACATTTAAATTCCTTCTCAAAATAATATGACAATTTAAACACACATTCAGAGTCTTTTCAAAACCAGCAGTTTTAGATATAGTCTTCTCCAATGAATCCAATTTTGATTTCAAATTTTCTGACAAAATAATTGTTGCTCCCATATGCTCTATTTTATCTATAGCTTCCAGTTTCACTATCTCTTCATTTTCTAACTTCAGCATTTTGTTGTTGAACATGGAACATTCTTTCAGAGTAGGCATCAAACATATGGCAGATTTCTTCTCGTTAATTTTCTTAAAAATATTCTCTGGAAGAATGTTTTCATTTGGGTACAAATTAGAAATTAACCGTCCATGCAAAGCTTTTTCCCTTGCTGACTTATTTTTCCTACTCTTACATCTTGTAAAATATTTTTATAATCTTCATCCTTTGCCTGCCGCATATTTTGAAGCAGTTCTGCATATTTGAAGTTTAACCATATATTAACGTTTCCAATGCTTCCAAGGCACTTCCTGGTATCTTCATGTGTGAGCATTTTGAACACAGGTTGTCCTTTCACTGGAGTCAACTGCAGAAGATCTCCAAAAACAATAATATGTTTTCCTCCAAATAAAACATCATAGTCTGTTCTAAGAATTTCTTGCATTCTCAAATGCACAAAAGCAAGCATTATATTTGACACCATGCTTACTTCATCAATGATAAGAAGTTTCATTTTCTTCAGGACTCTCGAAACTTCGGAACACGCATCTCCAGATAGCTTGTGATATTGCAATTTGTTATCATGCTCCACTGGAGCGGTAACAACACAAGACAGCGGTGATTCAATCCTTTTCTGCAGATAAGATGCAATTGCTTTAATCAGAAAACTTTTTCCAGTTCCCGCTTCTCCACTCACATACAGTCGGACAGGCTTAAATGATGTACATGAGCACTCTTTCTTCTCATGACTCAATCCATGTTCAACCTGTTCTGTGACTTCGTCATATATCAGTTTCTGCTCAAGGTTGAATTGTTTCACCAAATCTTCTAAATTAATTACATCCTCTGGAGCTTGCTCCATAGCTCTTTCCACTTCATCCATGGAAGTGGCAGCTTCATTTTGGATAATTGGTCCTCCTAGTGGATCTTGACTCAATGAAGCAGAACTCTGACTGCCTTGAGAACTATCTCTCG
Organism: Lissotriton helveticus; assembly: GCF_964261635.1. Taxonomy (NCBI): domain Eukaryota; kingdom Metazoa; phylum Chordata; class Amphibia; order Caudata; family Salamandridae; genus Lissotriton; species Lissotriton helveticus. Next base: position 1,141,095,529 of record NC_136068.1, read on the forward strand.
CAATCTCTGCAGCAATTGTTGATTCTTGCTTTATTTCTTCATTCAACATTTGCAGATAATTTGGAAAAACAGGACATTCTATGGTATCCTTCGTAGCGTTAAAAGAGTCTTCATAACAGAGAAAATCTCCAAGTAGTTCCTCTTCTTCTCGCCATGGTTTAAAGAGTTGCAAAAGAGCCAAATAGTAAAATTCTCTTTTGTCTGGATTTTCACAACTCAATTTTTGATGATTAATCAAATGACCTTTTTTCTGTTTCACTAGACATCCTTCACATCCAATGATTCCATATATTCCATTATTGATATCTTCTCTGATGTTCCTCTTATAAATATATCTTTGCAGAACTTCATAGAGACAAACGTTCTCATGGTGAGGACTTCTATTTGGATAGTATGTATCCAACATATTTGTCTTCAAAATATCTGTACTTTCTGGTTCTTTCTCTGCCAAATACTCTATCTCTTGTACAGATTTCAAAACTCGATTTCGTGTTGCAGCAAGACCTAGACTCACCCAAATGATGGTTCTAGATTTGGCATAGAGACTTGCTGACGACAATCGATCAGAACATTCATATGCTCCAATTTCTCGATGCGAAAACATCTTCAGACTGTAACTGTATAATTTCTTGCTTAGGCTCTTTTCATGTGAAATGTCCTCCCACATTTCCTTCAGTTCTGTCTTTTCTTTTTTTGTGATGTAAGACGTCACATATCGAGCCACAGCAATAGAGTTGTCAGCAACGAATTGAATATCCATGTTAGCATTCCACATGGACAAAATCACTGGGTTGTAGTCGTTGATGTACTTAGACTCTTCGTTTCTTTTTAAATTGTATGTATTTTTTGGTGATTTTCTCGTCACAGTATGTCGCAGAGAAGACATCAAATTATTTACTCTTCCTTTAGAAATCACTGGTCGTGGAAAGCCGAAACGACATTTTGTGTAGAACTTGTCCTTGTTTCTGAATTTTCGACGACAGTACTTTCCACAACGATGGGATTGAAAGCGTAAAACTTGTTGCCTTAAATTGTTTTCTTCGGTAGTTTTCGGAACAGCACATGTTGAATACTTTTCAATGAAGCTCATCACTGTCTCATCTGAATCTGTTCCAAATATGGGTGCATCTTTAATCCATAACAACATATGTATGTGAGGAGCACCTCTCGCTTGATACTCCTTTCTCCAAAAGAAATCCAAAACCTCTCCAAGGGGAGGATTTTTTTTGTTGGTAATAAAAGACATCATAGCTTCAAATCTATGATTGAAATATCTGCATACATTCACTGGATCCAAAGAACACAGTTCTCCAGGTGTTTTGAATTCTATATTTTGTATATTAGCATTGGCCTCTCGTAGAAATTGAAGTAAGTCCTCCCATGCATACTCGGCACAGCTAAGAGTGAGGAACCATGTAGGAGTTCCTAAGTTTCTTAGTATACATTTCAATTCCCCATGGCGACGGTACCAATACTCGTTTGTACCACGCTGACATGCCATGAGATTGATTAGATGAGATTCTAAAATATTATCTTGCAGATTCACTTTCTCCATAAAGTCCCTCGCCAAAACATTTTGCAGATGTGCTCCACTTTTCAGAATATGGTTTACTGCATAAGAAAGCCCAGACAAGTCAGTCAGTCAGTCAAAATACTCTTTATTCGATTTTTGTTAAAATCATAAAAGACATAAAACAAACACAAATACAATATTCTATTATAACATTACACGATCTGATTACAAAACAGATTTCTGCATAGTGATTACATATCCTCAGGTTATTACTCCCAAATACAAATATATTTACAAATATTAAAAGTTTTTCTTTTAAGAACAATTTTAAGTTTAAAAAAGGTCTGTCCGGGGTAGTCTTTTTTTCCTCGATCTAAATGCAGCAGTTAAAAAACTAGCAACACTAAACATAGTGTAAGTATCCGCTAGCATTTGGAGAAAGATTAAGGCTGGCCTAACTTGAGAAAAGCCCGCCGCTTTCAACACAGGGAACAGATATTTTTTCCTTTCACTACAATAAAAGTCACAAAAGAATAAAAAATGGAGGGTATCTTGGACTGAAAATTGGTCACATCCACATGGTGGGCCATCATCAGGTTTTGACCAAACCGGAAAGTTTCCTAGAGAGTACTGGATTAAGTTCATCCTAAATTTAGTCAAGAGAAGCCTATGGAGAGGATTAGTCACAATTTTTAAATAGGGTTCCATGGTGGGCGAAATTGTTAGGGCAATATGTGCCCTCACCATAGGTTTCCTCAATTCCAATTCTTCTCTATCCATACAAGCCCTCTCCAGAAACATCTGCTTAATCAATCTGACATCCTCCCTCCTGATGCTAGTTGGGTCATTAAAAAGTGCTGGCCTCCCCAGCATAAATAATGTAGATTTAATATATTTTAGCCAGGGGATTCTCATGGCGTTATCCCTTGCAATAACGTCCTTAAGGATGGCGTGGTTTAACGTTAGCTCGGGGTTCAGCCATGTTTTGGCCCAAAAAAGGAGGGGGGCTAATTTTAATTTGTCAGCGATATATGGTAAACCTAATTCCTCATGAATAAAGAAAGTGGGTGTGGAATCAGGGACAAATAAAATTTTCCTAATGAAACCATTTTCTATCCTCTGTAACTTTGCCGTCTCTACATAGCCCCAAATAGCGGATCCATACATAGCAATTGGGACGCACTTACTGTTATATATTTTGATAAGCGCCTCCATTGGTTTGGCTCCCAATCTTTTTGCAAAAGCCAACACGGCTGATGAGGATCGTGCTAGACTAAGACTTTTTGCTTTAATCTGGGGGGCCCAAGACCCTCTTTGGTCAAAAAGGACTCCCAGATAAGGAAAGACTGGAACCCTAGAAAGAATCTCCCCTTTGCAAATAAAAGATTTTTTCTGGCACATATTCACTTTGCGACCAATAATCATAGTATGGGACTTGGAGACATTAATTTTCAAATCTAGATTTTCCATGAAAGAACCAAAACGGTCCAGAAGGATCTGTAAGCTAATCCCTGTGCGGGCTATCAGGACGGCATCGTCCGCGTATAGGAGGGCTGGGATCTGCACTCCTCCTATACGGGGAACATCCGCCAATCCTGTTTCTAAGTGTTTTCCCAGGCCATTTATATAAATAGTAAAAAGAAGGGGGGCCAAGATACAACCTTGGCGCACCCCTTTTTCAGATTTAAAACTTTCCGTGCACCTTCCATCCCTGGTGACTCTTATTTTTGCCTCAAGATCTTGGTGTAACCTTGCCATAAATGCCACCAAGGACTCCTCTATGCCTAGCTCCAAAAGAATAGTCCATAGCTTACTCCTATTCACCAGGTCGAAGGCCGAGGAAAGGTCCATAAATGCCAAGTAAACTGACCCCTCCCCGGCCACCGTATACCTGGAGACTAGAAGATGGAGATTGGAGCATTGTTCCAGTGTCCCTCTGTTCTCACGAAAGCCGTATTGAATATTCGAGAGTCCCCCATTCAAATCTAAATTGTCCCTTAGTTGAACCAATAGGACTCTACCTAAGATTTTAAAAGTAGAGTCAAAAAGGGAAATTGGGCGATAACACCCAGGGTCCTCCCGATTTCCCTTTTTAAAAATGGGAACTATTATGGATGTTGCCCATGTTTGTGGTAGGAATCCTTCGGCTGCTGCTCTAAACACTCTGGACAGAACTTTACTCCAGATTACTGGGCAGAATTTAAAAAAGTCTGCCGGGACACCGTCAGGGCCAGGGGCCTTATTCTTTGTAGTGTCCATAATGGCCTTTAGGACACGCTCTTCCGTAAATGCCACTATGATTGCACCATAGGCAGTTTCAGTAGCAGTTGGGCAAGTTGGAGGTTCACCCCCATAAATATTACTAAAATGCTGTACCCATCTCTCATCGGGAATTACACAGTCTGTGTTCAGATTGTTCTCCCCTATAAAAAAGGGGTGATTAATAATTTCCCAGAAATGTTTACTATCTTTTAAAACATCTACATTGAGTAAATCATTCCAAGCATTATTCTTAATCTCATCTTTCCTTGCCCTCACGTTGGCTTTATAAGCCCGTCTCAGGTGAGAGATTAGCTCTTTATCCCTTTCTTTAGCCTTAAGAGCCAATTTCAATTCTCTGTATGACCTTGAGCATTTATTATCAAACCATTTGTGGGGCATTGTAGGGTACTTTGATTTAGGTTTTAGAAGATCCTTGACGGTTTGTGCACAAATACTGTTAAAAGCTGTAATAACCTGAAGATTCGAGGCAGTCTGATCAAGACAAGTTTCTATTGGCTGCTCAATTTTGGGGAGTAGGGTTTCCATAAACCGTTCCTCCATAGCCCTGCCCCATCTAAGCCGTCTGCCCTGGTCACTGGGCACCGCCAAGGCACAGACCCGGGGCTGATCCACCTGTCTGCGCCATAAGTCACTCCAGTGAACTACAGTTGACAGAGGGTTATGATCACTATGGGGTGAGACAGTAGCCTTATATTCACTCGTCTTAAAGATTACGCCTATGGACATAAATATGTAATCAATGATCGTCCCCTTAGTTGTTCCTTTAAAAGTGGGGACCTTCTCATTTGAAACAGTTTTGTATGGTTCATATAAATTAAAATTAGCACACAGTAAATCAAGAGACTCCCCCATTTTAGTGTGTTCGAAGTGGGGGATGCAGGCTCCAGCCGGGGTATCTGCGTCTATTGAGTGACAAAACAAATCACATTTGTGGCTATTAAAATCGCCCATTAAGAAAATTTCAAATGGAGTATTTGAATTTTGACTGTATTTATTTACGAGGTTCTCCAAGCAGTGGACATGTTCCAATTCATTTAGTCCACCCCAGGCATTGTAAAAATTAATTACTAATATAATGCAACTAGGTGAGACTAACCATTCTATCGCTAAAATGTTTGGGGAACCTGAATTTAGTAAATTAAAAGATCCTGCTAAATCTAGAGAAAAAAGTGTGATAAGCCCTCCTTTTGCTCTCCCCGCATTACTACTGCTAGCGGGTGCTGTGAAACTTAGGAAACCATCTAAGGAAAAAGAAGGTGAAGTGTCCCATGTTTCTTGCAGACCTATCACCTTGTGTTTTGAAATATATTTTATCCAGGTAGGGTCCGACCTTTTAGTTCTTATTCCTGCAACGTTCCAGGTCATAAATGAACATGGTGAAGAGTTTACCGTCTCTGGTGTAACTATTGTAGGTGCCGTCTCTGGTGTAACTATTGTAGGTGCCGTTGGGAGAATGGGTAGTCAACCGTTAGTGTTCAGATCACATAAAGGATTAAAACGTTTAACCAAATCCATAATAGGGCCTGAGTTATAGTGCGTTGGTAAATTTTGTGGATATCCCCGTCTCAAATACCCTGCGCCACCATTAGGATCATAAACCTGATTATAACCATCATGTGGACACAAAAATGGAGCAGGGAAAGAGCTAACCTCCAGCCGTGGAGGCAAAGTAGATCTCAGTGGCTCAATCCCCCCTTGGTGGTATGACTGAGTTCTTGGGTAAAAAAAGGTCAGATCCACCACGCCAATCCCACCGAAGCTAATATTCCATCCAGGTTTTGTAATTATCCCTACTACCCTTGGATCTTGAAAATTAATTATAATACACTCACCCCCCTGCTTTTTAAAAGTGTTCCCAATCCAATTGACCCTTCTAACCCCAATGATCAATCCATCCACGTCTCCTGGCAGGGGTCTATTTACCCGCAGCCAGTGCATGGCTTTATTTTTTAACATATCGTAGGTCTCCCTTTGGCCATTTGGTAGAGGAGGAACATTGGTAAGAATGGCCACGTATGGATAAGAATCGGGGGTAAGTTGAACTGGGGGAGTCCGGGTTGGAAGTCTATTAGCGTAAGTTTTTGGTGGGCAGTGCTCTGGCACAACAACACTCACAGGAGCACTATTTCCCATAGCCATACTAGCGATATTTCCACCGATTTTTTGATTACCATTTCCTACATTTCCACCCTTATTTTCTACTTGGGGGGCAGGCGGCCCTTTTAAACCATCAGCAATTGTAACGGGGTATTTATCTATATCTATCAATGTCCCCTGGGCGCAAACCATAGCAGGAGGTAAAGGGGCGCTCTTTTTCTGAACCACAGGGGCACAGTTTATCGTACTATCCTTAATACTATTTACCATTGTGCTAGTACAGTTGGTATTTGAACACTCAGGGCCACTATTCTTAACCAGTGGTCGGAGTGCTGGGGGATTTTTTTTATTATTATTATTCAAACCCTGTTTCTGCTGGGTAGAAACCCCACTTACTTTAGTGGAAGACAACTCGGCCACTATGGCACCCAAGCTTTGCTCAACTGGATTATTATGGTGCCCATTCTCAACCGATTTATTCTGAGCCTTAATTAAAGATTTTACTGAGAAAAAGTTATCCAAACTGGTTTGTTCCAGGTGATCAAGTTGTTTTGCTAACTTCTCCAGTTTGGTCTCAAGCGGACTTAAGAGGGAACGTATAAGTTTTTCCAGGTCCAATAACTGATCCGGATAACTCCTCATTTGCCCTGGGGATGCTATAGTAGGGGGGGTTATTTCTATTGTAGCTAATGCTGGAGTCTTAGGATTTTCTAAATCTATTACAATAGCCGATTCCTCCCCCCTTATTACCCCACTTATTACCCCACTCAGTTGTTCAGCTCGAACATCGGTTAAGGGAGTTTTAATTGCCAGTTTCCTAACCTTCCTTACTGGGTTAGGGACTATGGATTTTTTTAGAGTAGTAACCCTCTTCCTCTTTGTACATGCTTTGGGCTTAACAGCGTGTACTTGAACAATTGCTTTTGGTGTCACATTGTGTCCCATACACGAAATGTTAGGGCCCTTTAAATGCTCTGAAGAAGGGGCAGTAACCACTGTATCTGTAGGAGAGGCACCCAACAGCTCATTACAAACAGATATATCGTACAGTGTTTCTTGTGTCGATGGTAATACTGTAGATGATAACGGGGTGACTAATGCAGGGTAACTTTGTCCTAAGTGTTTTTCTAGGGGGTTTTTCATCAGTTCGATCGATAACCTTCGACCAGCGCGTCTTTCCGCCAAGACAATTTCCCTATCAATATCTTGGGGCAGACGCTTAAAATACGAATCTAGGGGCCCCATCACCACAGATTCAGCATCCCCCACAGAAGTCAGTAAGGTAGAGGTATTTAGGGTATTTGCCATAATTGTTAACACCCTTATAACCTCCAGTAACTAACTAAACCTGGAAGACAAATATCAACTGAATAGTAATGATGAAAATAATAGAACACAAGCCTGAAAATGGAAAAAGGGGGGCCCAGCCCGGCCTCCTTCGGCCCCGGACGGCCACAGACGGTCCCGCCCTTGTCCCGGGCTTCTCCCGGCGCTACCGCGCGCTACCGCGCAGCGGTGATGGCAGTGTTAATTTATGTACAATGTAATGGGAGGGGGAGTAGCAGACAGGGAGAGCGGCCCAGGTGGTCACAATTTGGGCAGGCAGGCGCTCCTGGGAGCTGTAGTCCCGCTCCTGCGCCTGCTCTTCACTCGCAGCCCCGCCTGACAGTCTCCTTCTCCAAACGCCGGTCCCACGTCAAAGGCACAGAATCCACCCAAAGCGAAGCGGGACCCGCGAAGCGGGTACCGCGAGAGGTAGGCTGGTGCAGATGGGCTCTAATAGTCACTCCGTCCTCGCGCTAGCTGCCACAGAAAAAGAAAGGCGTCCCAATGCGAGTCCAGGGCACAGGAGTTTTAAGATCCAAGGGAGGGGGAGGAGCAGACAGGGAGAGCGGCCCAGGTGGTCACAATTTGGGCAGGCAGGCGCTCCTGGGAGCTGTAGTCCCGCTCCTGCGCCTGCTCTTCACTCGCAGCCCCGCCTGACAGTCTCCTTCTCCAAACGCCGGTCCCACGTCAAAGGCACAGAATCCACCCAAAGCGAAGCGGGACCCGCGAAGCGGGTACCGCGAGAGGTAGGCTGGTGCAGATGGGCTCTAATAGTCACTCCGTCCTCGCGCTAGCTGCCACAGAAAAAGAAAGGCGTCCCAATGCGAGTCCAGGGCACAGGAGTTTTAAGATCCAAGGGAGGGGGAGGAGCAGACAGGGAGAGCGGCCCAGGTGGTCACAATTTGGGCAGGCAGGCGCTCCTGGGAGCTGTAGTCCCGCTCCTGCGCCTGCTCTTCACTCGCAGCCCCGCCTGACAGTCTCCTTCTCCAAACGCCGGTCCCACGTCAAAGGCACAGAATCCACCCAAAGCGAAGCGGGACCCGCGAAGCGGGTACCGCGAGAGGTAGGCTGGTGCAGATGGGCTCTAATAGTCACTCCGTCCTCGCGCTAGCTGCCACAGAAAAAGAAAGGCGTCCCAGACAAGTCACTTTCATACAGTAGATGAAACAAATAGGGAATGCATTGACTAAACCTTGCATCTTCAGCATATAATCTTACAGTTCGATATTCAGATGCAGGAATTTGAAGTGGTCGATCGTCATATCGTCCACCTCGACCTGTTGGAAATAGCTGTGGAAAACAACGAGCTTCCAAACTTTCTTCCCATACACTAATGGGACTTCCTTTTGCTGCTTTCATTTGAAACAATTCAATTGCATTCCCCATTACTTCTTTGGAATGCAAAGGATGAACAGTATAATGTTCATATATTTCTTCACTTCTAGACACATCAACTTTTTCAATTTGGCCGCCTGAACAATCACTGTCTTCATCTGCAGCTGTTTCCTCTGCTGCAACACATACATCTTTGTAGTACTCATTGTTTTTGACTAAATACAACGTTGCCTTTTTGACTTTCCTAACATCCACTAAATCTTGCCAGATTTTTTTACTCTTTGTTGGAACCCCATTAACTAGAATAACTAAAGGTTCCTCTTCTACTTTTTCTATACCAATTGTATCAATATTTTTTTTTAAATCTAGGGGCAAATAAACAACTCTTCCCTTTAATCCTCTCTGCAAATCTGTAGGAGGCAATTTCCCTATCTTAGGCTCCATGCGAACAATTGCCTGAAAAGGATGGACACATTGAATCAAAATAGACTCATATGTATTTAAATCCATCAATTCACGGGGAATGTCTACCAACTCCAGATTATTATGAACAGCTCTAGCAGGCATTCTGTTTTGATTTAATTTATCATAACAATATTTACAAATACGCTGATCAGAACTCAAATCAAAACAATTCTCCACCCACAAATAAGTTGCTAAATCTTTCCACTCATAATTATCCATCTTTTCACTTTTTGCATATAAATCAACTAACCTAGTCTGAATCTTATAATGAGTCCGTCGACAACACACACAAGTAAAATTCGGCCTTTCACTTGATTTCACCTTACACCTGGTAATTTCCTGCTCAAACTTTTCTGTATTTAAAATCTGTACATTGTCTTCCACATTACCTTGAATTTCTGTCTCAATTTCTACACTGTCCTCTTTTTCACCAAAATAACAAATCTCAATTTCTTCACAAATCTTCTTCACATCTGATTCAGTTCCATGCAAAAGAACACTGTTTAATTGTTTAAGCTTAAGTGCGGGACTTTTTGCATAATACAACATTCTCACTAATTTCCTCATTTTGGTATGATGGACTGCTAACATCCTAAAATGATGAAAAACACTCTGACAGACTTTTCTAGAAAGACAAGCCAGTGAATGGCTAACAAACCTGTGATTTCTCTCACTCTGCAAGGATCTAAGTCTTGCAACAACTTCACTTTCTGCTTTATACTTTTCTTAGTATATGTACGTAAGAAATTACAAAACAAATCAATTGATTCCTGTCGCACACTACAAATACTACTACACTTCCAAGTGTACACTGGACCCTTAGTACGTCTCCCTAAAACTTCATAATTTAACACCTCTTCCAGTTCTCTAGGCACAAGTTTCTCTTTTTCAATCGGACAACCGTCTTTCACTTCATACGCTCGACCACTGGTGTCAACTGCATGCACTAAATCATTATCCTGGAAGTAACTCTCCTCATTAAAAAATGGCTCACAACTTGAACTGTGCATCCATTCTCCCGAAAAAACTTTACAAAAATTAGTCCGATTAATTACTCTTTTCCATCTACTGTTTGATTTGAAAACATCAATTGTCTTGTTAAGTGTCCTAATTCTATTGATTACTAAAATAAATAATTTTTTCTTAACTTCAAAAGCCTGATCAAAATCTTCTCTACACTTTTCTTTTTCTTATAAAAAGCAGCTCTCTGTTTACCTTTCCTAATGTTTTTTAACAAATTTAAAACCACCCTATTAAGAAACATTCGTTTACGAATGTCTCTAAATTGATTCTGCCTTCTATTCCTATACATATTATTCTCTCCTGCTCCAGTTGTAGGATTCTTTGAGGTTCTCTCCTTCCTTTTCAAATTTACTCTGTCATTCTCTTTTTCTACATGCTGTCCATTTTTTTTTTTAAAGTACATATGTTACGTAAGAAAGACTTAGTTGTCTTACCAGGAGCTTGGATCCTGTTTTTTGAAGTATTTGTTGTGAAAGAGTGCTGTAATTCCATTGCTGTTTTTGATTTTTGGCGGTTACATCCTTTTCTTTTCCTTTCCCTAGTGGGCATGTTTGCTTACTCTTCAAATTTGGATTTCAAACTGTGTTAAATAAAAAAATAGCACATTATAGACCACTATTATCAAACAACAAAGCAATGACAAAAAGCAAACGATCTATACAGGGTAACAGATCAGGTGAGGATTCTCCAGGGGTGCACAAAAGGTGAGGCCTGTATTGAAGAGTATAGTGGAAGACAGCTCTGTCCACAAGTACAAAGAAGATGAGACCTATGTCTAAGTCCACTGCACTCTTATACACAGGCTTCACCACCTATGCTTCCCGAGAAAGGCCTCTCTCCCACTACAGTCTTGATCATAAACCTCTCCTCCTCTTTCCCTCTGGACATGTCTCACCTCATCTACACAATCTATTTCCTAATCTCAGGTAACACAGATGACACAATTGATCCTCATTTATAAAGCCATGCATCAGTTTTGCACTACTGATGCGTCACTTTTTGTGATGCATTGGCGTCATAAAACATGTGCCTTGTTGCACCATATTTAAAAAGTGACGCATGTAGGTAGATGCGTCATTTTTTAAACCTTTTGCACCACATTATACCTCTGTCAAGTGTAATGTACAGAGAGGGGTCATTTCTCCACAAAAAGCCTCATAATAATGACACAGTGAAAAATATGAGATTTCACTGCATCATTTTTAGGACTCTATTATGTCAAAATCTTGCACCTGCCTCACAACAGGGATAAGACTGAGGCAAACGCTTTCACATGAAGCTTCACAATTTTACAAAATACAATTCCTCTATGCAAACAAACTCAATATGCTTCCTACACTGACTTAACACAGGTAACATCATTGTAAAGAGTCAAATTGACACCTGTGTCTAAGAATGCAGATGGGGATAGGCTTCATGAAGCCTAGTCCACTGCACTCTTAGATACAAGCCTCACCACCTATGCTCCCCAGGAAAGCCCAAACATGTACCTTTTTGCCCCATATTTAAAAATTGACGCATGTAGGTAGATGCGTCACTTTTTAAACCTCTGCGCCACATTATACTCAAAAATGTAAAAACCATTCATTTTCTCCAAAATCGTTTTTGACATCACATTTAGGAAACACAGCACAGATCCTATGTACAATCATCTGCCTCACAGCAGGGATAAGGCGGAGACAAAATCTTGCACCTGCCTCACAACAGGGATAAGACTGAGGCAAACGCTTTCACATGGAGCTTCACAATTTTACAAAATACAATGCCTCTATTCAAACAAACTCAATATGCTTCCTACACTGAGGTAAAACACAGGTAACATCATTGTAAAGAGTCAAATTGATACCTGTGTCTAAGAATGCAGACAGGGATATGCTTCATGAAGCCTAGTCCACTGCACTCTTAGATACAAGCCTCACCACCTAGGCTCCCCAGGAAAGCCCAAACATGTACCTTTTTTCCCCATATTTAAAAAGTGACGCATGTAGGTAGATGTGTCACTTTTTAAACCTTTGCGCCACATTATACTCAAAAATCTGAAAAACATTTATTTTCCCCAAAATCGTTTTTGACATCACATTTAGGAAACACAGCACAGATCTTATTTACAATCATCTGCCTCACAGCAGGGATAAGACTGAGGCAAAATCTTGCACCTGCCTCACAACAGGGATAAGACTGAGGCAAACGCTTTCACATGGAGCTTCACAATTTTACAAAATACAATTCCTCTATGCAAACAAACTCAATATGCTTCCTACACTGATTTAAAACACAGGTAACATCATTGTAAAGAGTCAAATTGACACCTGTGTCTAAGAATGCAGACAGGGATATGCTTCATGAAGCCTAGTCCACTGCACTCTTAGATACAAGCCTCACCACCTAGGCTCCCCAGGAAAGCCCAAACATGTACCTTTTTTCCCCATATTTAAAAAGTGACGCATGTAGGTAGATGCGTCACTTTTTAAACCTTTGCGCCACATTATACTCAAAAATGTAAAAACCATTTATTTTCCCCAAAATCGTTTTTGACATCACATTTAGGAAACACAGCACAGATCCTATTTACAATAATCTGCCTCACAGCAGGGATAAGACTGAGGCAAAATCTTGCACCTGCCTCACAACAGGGATAAGACTGAGGCAAACGCTTTCACATGGAGCTTCACAATTTTACAAAATACAATTCCTCTATGCAAACAAACTCAATATGCTACCTACACTGAGTTAAAACACAGGTAACATCATTGTAAAGAGTCAAATATATTTCTTTAAACATGCACACATTCTTTATTCCTTTTAAAAAATGTAAAAGCCATTCATTTTTCCCAAAATCGTTTTTGACATCACATTTAAAAAACACAGCACAGGTCCCAAATAAAAGCATTCCATATCACTACTAAAACTTCACAATTTTACAAAATACAATTCCTCTATGCAGTAAAAACTTTTTACCAAGCATTATCAAAAAGCATGACACAAAGCAACATTAAAAAACCACAATTTGCTTCCAAATCTTCTCCATAGAGTATACAAGTATCTATGTATAGTAAATGAATCATAACTCACCTTTACAAATACTTTAGGATATTCAGAACAGTGTCAGATACACACACCAATATTTCTTTAGCAGAGCAAAAGATATGTTCTCCAGACACTGCAACCATGAATGGCACAGAAAACCTCTAATTCTACACACATATTGCTCATGGTAACCAATCAAAACTCTTCCCTCTGTATTTTCAAACCAACACCCTTCCCCCCCTCAGCCCTTTCTACCTGTTACCATAGCAACTCCCTCCTCACTGAACTCTCAGGTTCAAAAGTTTATTCTACAATGTTGCAAATCACCTCAGCAAGGATGTTTGACCTGCAACACACCAGCTTTTCTGGTGCAAGGTTTCTTTAAATGATTTTTTTAACCATTCAAATTACTTCTTACACAGAACACAACCATGCACCCTAACTTTCAGTTTTCAACTATCTCATTCTACCAATCATTGCTTCTGATTCAAAAGCACTGAAAGTCTACATTTTCTTTTTGCAAACTCCTATTGTTCCAACTGCCATTTCTTTTCCACACTTCATCTGACTGCACCAGAATCTCCTCTCACCATGTATTCTGTCTGGATTATTGGACATAGCTATATCCACTGGGCTCAAAGGTATGCTAGTACCAGAATCTTTCACAAACTTGATTTATCAAATGTGAAGATCAAATGGATTGGCCACAGAGGATTAAAATGTCACCAATTGATTCCATTGGTGAAAACCTTTTTGCATTTGCCACACCCTGACCTGTTAATTGTGCACTGTGGAGGAAATGACTTGGGCACTTTGAGTGGGGTAGGTCTGGAAATGCTTTAAAGGACACCTATGATCAATTGATGGCACTTTTTCCACAAACTGCTTTGGTATATTCCAATATATGCCAAAGACAGAAATGGAAGTGGTCCAACCAATTTTGTCCACAATTTGAAAAAGCACGGAAACATGTGAATAAATCTGTTTCTGCTTACATGAGAGACTCTGGAATGGGTTCAATATACAACAACAACTTGCGTTACAACATGCAAGATATTTACAGAGAAGATGGTGTGCGCTTCTCAGATGAAGGGAATAGAATATTCCTCCTGAATTTAAGACTGTGCATTGGTACCTACTTGTAGGTACCTAAATCTGCCACAGAACCCAAAAGCTCTTTTCAGAGCTACCCTACCTCTGATCACTCCAAATAATTATCTTTTTGTTAGTATTTTCACTATTTTTCACCAAAGTACGCTCCCCGGTACGCTCCCCGGTACGCGTACCGAGCGCTCACCAAGCGAAAATGTTTTTTTTGTTTTTTTTGCGTATATGGGCCTCCTAACACCCCCTCAGAAAACCCAGGGGGTCAGGGAGTGCCTACCGTGCCCCCTTATACCCATTCCCAACGTTGTTTGTCCTCCATTTTCTGTCTCAAATCTACCGAAACACAAAATGGAGGACTCCCGTAGCGCAGCCGGTACGCGTACCGGGGCGCGTACCGGGTAGCGCTCTAAGAAAAATTTTAAAAGTTCATTTACATTAAAACCACTGGAGACACTTTCACCAAATATAGATTAGCTCATACTACATACCAATCCCTACCATTTTCACAAATTTGGTTGGAATTCCATTGAGCCATTTAGCCTGTAGACCTCTCTAAATACCCTGAGGTAAATTACTTCACAAAAACACATCTGAAGTGTTGGAATTGACAACCAATTAAAATGTTACTTTCATTTTCTACTTTTTTTTACCTGACATTTGATTGGTTATGTACATGAATATATATAAAGAAAGAGAGGGAAACACAGCCATTTTGACTACTACTTCCTGGTGTACATTTCACAAGGATTTTCACTAATAACTTCAACTTCTTTTTAAAGGTAAGTTGTTTTTTTGAAAACTGAACTATATTGTGCACTTTAAGTTAATATGGAAAACTTTTTCTGATAGTTATATACTATCCCTCTGTAATAGTTAGAGATTTAGATAGACTTCTCTGTTATAGTTATGGATGGATTTTTACTTGTCTTGTATAATTATGAATTTATTTAGGTTTCATCACATACACTTTTGTATATTTCTACTTCCAGTCTGATACCATACACTGCCCAAAGATAAATTCACTGTTAAAAACTACCTATCTAAACTTAAACCCAACAGTGCCCTATCTCTACTGATATATTTTTTTTTTAATGCAAATTTCAGGCAAAATGGAAGGAGAACAAAAAGTGTCATTTGAAATTGTCCTTGCAGAGAACAATCAAGAAAACATTGAACCAAATGACATTGAATTCATGGATGAATCACGGGACCATGAACTTCTACAATGTGTAGAATCTGTAGATTTCCTCCTTCAAAATGAGGACATTTCGGACACTCAAATGTTGCAAGTTATGTTCACTCAAAATAAGGAAATTTCGGACACTCAAATGTTGGAAGTTATGTTCACTCAAAATGACGACATTTCGGACAGTCAAATATTAGAAGTTCTGTTAAATTTTGAAAAACAATCACAAAAATAAATGTATATTTAATAATTCGAAAATTGTTTGAGACATTATTCATTTTTATATATAATTCTTAAACTAGTACCAAATTGATTTTATTGTAAAGTCAGACTTATAGTATACTGTGCAACTTTTTTGTGTTACACAGTAATTTTGCTCATAGATACTTCCTTTCTCCCACTATATTATCTCCAATGTGTATTTGACATCTCTTTTTCATCTCCTGCCTCCATGTTCTTTCTGCTTTCCTGACAGACTATGATATGGATTCCATATAGCACAATAACTTCTGTAACAACATGCAAGATATCTACAGAGGAAATGGTCTACATTAAATTTAAGACTCAACATTGGTACCTACATGCTGGTACTTAAAACACCCAAACAACACAACAACTCTATGCAGAGCTACCCTACCTCTAATCACTTTCAATTATTATTTTACTGTTTCACTGGGTTTTCCCCGTAGTACGCTCCCCGGTACGCTCCCCGGTATGCGTACCGGGCGCTCCCCCCGCGAAAATCGAAAAAAATATGTTTTTGCTCCGCGGGACCCTTTATTGGCCCCCACATCAAACCTAGGGGGTCAGGGGGGTGTACCCTGCCCCCTTTTGCTCATTTCCCCCTTTGATTTTTGCCACCTCTTGTGTCTCAATCCTACCGAGACAAAAGATGGCGGCCGCTGCTGACTGTTTCGAATGTTTACAGACACCCGAGAACCAATCAGCTTGCCATGCGCAAGTCGTGTGGCGCGCCCGGAGCGCTCCCCGGTACGCGTACCGGGGCGCGTCTATAGATATATACATTTTTCTTAACCTAAATTACTCAAAATCCTCTGGAGCACATATCTTGAGACATAGCAAAGGCACATTGGGCTACCAGTCCCTACAATTTTGCCAAGTTTGGTGAAAATCCATTCAGCCGTTCGAGCTAAAAGTGCGACAGACCGCCCTATGGAAATTAACATGGGGAAAACATGTTTTGGGACCCCCTTTTATCTCGGCCCCCGCTTGACGAATCCCCCCAAACTTTCAGGGAAGGAGCGGAGCGCCGCGAGGCAAAGTTGCTGAAAAATTCAGGCTGATTCCTCAACCGGCGCCAAAGTTATTCCAAATAGAATGTTGCGATTTCCCTATGGAAATCGATCCTAACTATAACTACCTACTGGCGACCGCCAGTAGGTAATATATATATATATATATATATATACATATATATATATATATATATATTGCTACGTCTTTTCTCACCCCATGTGTATCGGCTGAAGTCACGGCACAGCAACAGGTCAGTTTGTAGAAAATTTCTCTTTATTTACACACCATGTGCAAAGTTAAGCGTGCATCAAATAACGGACGGCCTACGCGTTTCGGCTACTCCTAGCCTTCCACTGGACCATATATATATATAAATATATATCTTACCTACTGGCATTCACCAATAGGTAGTCATAGTTAGGAACTAGTTACCATAGGAAAATGGCAACATTCTATTCCCAATAACTTTGGCGCCCATTGACGAATCTTCGCGAAATTTTCAAAACAAATTCTTTGTCAAGATCAGCTCCTATGTTAAAGGTTTGGGGGTGATTCGTCAAGGGGGGCCGAGAAAAAAGGGGGGTCCCTAAAGGTGTTTTTTCAATGTTAATTTCCACAGGAAACTTTAGACAAGGCTACAGGTCAAACGACTGAAAGCACGATTCTGTTTATTTGGTATGAATCCATTCAGTAGTTTTTAAGAAACACTGAAATTTACAGATATTGATATTTGGGAATTCTGCCATCTGATCGGCTGAGGCGTTACGAGCACGAGCTTGCTGCTGATTGGCTGCGAGTGGAGCGAGCTGTTGCTACTAGGAAGTATTGGCCGCCATTTTGTGATTCCGTTGAAGCGAGTAAGGGGAAAAAAGGGTGAAAAAAGTGGGAAAGAGAAGGGTAGGAGCACTGTAACCTCTGTGGGGTGTTTAGGGTGTGCTATAGAGGGGGTGCGAAGCGAAGTATTCACCCCTACCTTTTTTTTTTTTTTTTTTAAATATCTTTATTCAAGAAATTTTTTCCCCCCCCATTTTTCTGTTACAACCAATGTGTTTTTATACATTTACATATTCTTTTATAACAAATACAGATTGGTACTGCTAAATAATAGTAAAGATAATATGCATATTTAGAATACTAATATTCAAAGACATAAATGTGGCACATAATACAACATCTCTATTTAACCTTCTATCTTCAACACAATTCTCAATTATTGCCGCACACCATTTTTCCTATTCTTCCACTGATCAATGGGAAACCATATCTTGCACCCCATAGCTTTTGCCTTCCTTCCTTTCCTGTCATAAATAGCCCTCTCCAGATTATACGTAGATAATAATCTTGCAACCCATGTCTGGAATGTTGGTGCAGTTTTGTCCTTCCATGCTTTTGCGACAATTATCCTATATACTGCTGCAGCCATGAATAAGAATTCTGGGTATGTTATATTATCCTCTGAGCTTACCCCCAGGATTATTAATTCCTCAGATAATTTAATTTTTATATCCAGTGTATTCTCTAGAAACTCTTCTATTGCCAGTTTTAAAGTGTATAATTGTGGACATTGTGCGAACATATGTGTTATATTAGCTTGGGCTGAATTACACCTTGGACACGTTATTCCCGTGGAACCTCCCCAACTGGCTATTCTGGCTGGTGTATAATATAATGAATAAACTGTTTTATAGTGTTGTGTTTGCAGTGTAGCAGAGCATAAGATAGTTCTACCCAAATCTAAGGAGATCTGTAAGTCTTCAGGTCCTGCATTTACCTGCTCTCTCCATTTACTACTGAATTTCTCTCTGTCATCAGTTTTATAAGCTTGTAATTCTGCATACAGCTGTCTTATTGAGCATGAGAAGTTGCTTCCCAAATAATCCATAATCTTACATCTCGCCATCCCTCCTGCACCCCCCGTTTTGGTATAGAAGTAACTCCTCGCTTGTAAGTATTTAAAGAAGCTATGTCCAGTTATCTTATACCTATACTGTATGTTTTGGAACGTTAAGATTGCTCCCCCTTCATCCATTAAATCTCCCAGTTTCTTGATCCCTTTCTCGTCCCATTCTTTCATACCTGTATCCCAAAAGATTTCTATCGGAAGGCTATCATTTCTATAAAGCCTTAAATATCGATTGTACCTTCCCAGTCCCAATTTTTTCCTTATCGCTTTCCAAACTTTATATATCGCAGTCAATGTCTTAAATCTTGTGTGCTTAAAATATACAAAATCCACCGTGGCAACCAAGGCGTTTTCTGCCGCTTTACCTAGAAGTGCTTTATATACATTCTCCGGCCCTTTCCTCCCCATCTCCTCCTCCTGATCACTTCCGCCTAATAATCCTTTGGAATATTGTAGAGCTGCCGCCCAGTAGTAAAATCTAAAATCAGGTGCTCCCCAACCTCCTCTCTCGCGCGGTAGTGTTAAAAACCGATATGCTCTGCGTGTCTTCCCCTGTGCCCAGATTAACTTATTTACAGCCGATTCTATTCTATTAAACCAAATCCCTTCGAAAAAAAGTGGGATTGCCCTGAACAAATATAAAAACTTCGGAAAAGTAACCATTTTGATAAAATTGATTCTACCCATGAGAGTCAGATGTAAGTTATTTACTCTCTCCAAGTTGCTTTTAACTTTGGCTAGCAGTGGTTCCACATTTATCTCTACTAGTTTTTCTAGGTCTGCCGTAACCCTGACACCCAAGTACTTTGTGTCTGAGACAACTCTTGCGTCTACAAATGTAGTGTATATATTCTGAACGACCTGTGTTTTCCCCCTGTTTATTGAATATCCAGAAACCTCTCCGAATTTCCTGGCCTCCTGTTCAATTTCAGCCAGTGACTCCTCTGGTGTCGGTGTTATGACAGCCACATCATCTGCGTAGGCAAATAACTTATATTCTTTCCCGTGTAATATAACTGGGGTAATCGTCCTATTTATTGACAGTCTTCTCAGATAGGGGTCCAGATATATTGCAAATAATAGTGGTGAGACTGGACAACCCTGCCTGGTCCCTCGTCTAATCTGCACTGCGTTAGAGTATGATCTATTAATACGGATCCTTGCGCTAGGATGTTTATATAATGCCTGGACTGCCTTTATGTATCCTCGACCTATACCAGCCCACTCCATAGCCTTCCAAAGGTAAACCCAAGAGACCCTGTCGAAAGCCTTCTCGGCATCCAAAAAGATAGCCGCGACAGGATCTCCTGCGGCCGCTACAGCGTCCAGAATGGTTATCAGCTGTCTAGTATGTTCCGTGGTTCCCTTCCCTGGTATAAACCCATGTTGTATAGGGGAGACCACCTTCTCTATCACCTTGCTCAATCTGTTGGCCAGTGCCTTGCAGAATATCTTCGCATCAGCATTGAGCAGTGTGATAGGCCTATAAGAACCCGGTTCAGTGGGGGGTTTATCTTTTTTCAATAATACGATTATGTCGGCCCCCGCCCAAGAGTGAGGAACCGTTCTGCCTCCTTGTGCCAAGCAACAAATTATCCAGATATCTTTAGCTAGTACATCCCAGAAAGTTTTGTAAAATTCTACTGGGATCTGATCTTGACCCGTAGCTTTCCCAGATGGTAGACTAAATGTTGCGTCTCTTATCTCCTGTAGTGTTAATTGTATATCTAGTTTATCCCTATCCTCTATGCACAGCCCCTCCTGTTGGCCTTGCCTTAGATATTCCAAGCTCTTTGCTTCCATCTCCTCATCATTTTTATCCTGCTCGTATAGTCTCTCGTAAAACCTCCTGAACTCCTCCTGCACCTCCTCCGCTTTATTAACAATTATCCCATTACAGTCCTTAATTTCTTTGATTTCTCCTGCCGCTAGGGTTTGCCTAGTTCTAATCGCAAGCAGATGTCCCACCCTCTCGTTACACTCATAACATTTCTCTTTGTGTGCTAAGTATTTTCTTGCTGTTTTTTGTGCCAGAGTAGTCCCTGTTTCTGATCTCTGCATCTCAATGGCCACTAAAATCTGTTCAATAGGTTCTTGTTTTTCTATTGCTTCTACTAGCATTTTTTCCATCTCCAGCAGCTTTCTAATATCCTCATCCATCTTGTCTTTTTCCTTTTTACTTCTTGTCAGAGAAAAACTTAATGTCTCTCCCCTTACTCCTGCTTTAAAACTGTCCCACACCATATCTGCTGAGGTTGAGTATCTATTTATGTCCCAAAATTGTGTCAACCATTCTTGCATCCTTGCGACATAGTCCTCATCCTTCAACAAACCTCTCTCAAATGTCCATGCCGGGTTTATTTTTTCCACTTTTTGTAATGTTGCTAAGCTTAACACCAACGGATTATGATCCGACATTATCCTTGGGAGACAGTCGATTCTAGCCCTATTAACTAATGAACTAGAGATAAGGAAATAGTCCAAACGGGCAACTGTTTGATGTGGAGCTGAATAATAAGTACTACCTGATCCTAATGGATTAAGCTCCAACCATATATCCACCAGCGCGTTGTGTCTAGCGAGATTTTGTATTGCTTTATGCACCTTTTTTTTTCTTCCTTGATAACCACCTCCGCTTGCGCCTATTACTCCATACAGCCCATTAATATTAAAATCCCCGCAGCAAATCACAGGCTCTGGCCACAAAGCTAGCTCACTATCCAGGAATTCTAATAAATCTGATTCGTCTTCATTTGAACCATATAGTGAGACCAGATTACATCTTCCCGCTGTTGTTTCTAGGTCTAGCATCACCCATCTCCCTTCGGGATCCTCTTTTTTCTTTTTAATTTTAACCACCCCTTTTCTGGCCAGAACTGCCACCCCCTTGTTTCGCTCTTCTTGTCCTGTATTAGCAAGGATCTCCAACCCCATTTGACCAAGCAGGAATTTATCACCAGCTGCTACGTGCGTTTCCTGTATACAGGTTATATCAATTTTCCAAAATCGCAGCAGTGCGGAGAACTTCTGTCTTTTCTCCAAATTGTTTAAACCACAGATGTTAATTGACATTATCCTAAGTGCCATGTTTCTAGTTTAGCTTTTGCCAGCGCCTCAGATATTTTTTTGCCTTTTTCTATATGCTCTTTTACTGCACTTCTACACTCTTTACAAATCTGTATTAACTTACACCAACACCTTTTCCCCGTGAATTCTTCCCTTCCCCCCCCTTTAAGCCCCCCCGCCCCGGCTGCTGCCCCTCCCCCCCTGTGACAGGCAAATAGGTCATCCCTGACCTATGTGTGTCCGCTTGACGTTGTAGAGTCGCTCCCCCTCTCCTCCCCTCTTATCAACTACTACATTGAACTATCAGGCATTTAGTCGCCATATATGTATACTTGATATTAAATTTCTTCTACTCCCTTCCTTGCCTATTTCCTTCGAGCCCCCCCTTTTTCTTTTAACTCTGTCAAAAACTCCCCCGCTTTTATTTCAGAAAAAAACATTCTGTTACGGCCCGCTACGACAACCTTCAGCTTTGCTGGGAACAATAGGTATGCCTCTGCTCCTTGGGCCTGAAATGCATTGATCAATTGTCTTAGCCGCCATCTCCTCTCCACTGTTATATGGCAAAAGTCAGGTCTTGCGAAAAAAGTTATCCCTTCCACCGTTTTTTTGGCATCAGGTCTAGCTCTCTCCATTAGCTCCTGCCTTGCGAGAAAGTTTCCAAAGAAAACTAACATAGCCCTGGGGAGTATATTTGAACCTTCCTTGTGTGATTTTTTTACAAAAAGTGGGTATCTATGGGCTCTCTGCACTTCTTGGTCCCAGATCCATGGTGCTTCTGGGAACGCACCCTTTAACAACTTGACGACGAAGCCTCTCGGATCTTGGCCTTCAATCCCTTCCTCTATTCCGAGGAGTCTGACATTGTTTCGCCTCTGGCGATTCTCCAAGTCCTCCACTTTCCACTGCAGATCTTCCATGACCTTAGTCTGCCCCTCTCTAGCTGATTGCCACTCAGTTGCATCATCTTCTAGGCGTCCGGTTCTTTCCTCGACTCCAATAATTCTTTCCTCAACTTCTTCAAACTTTTTGTTTATCTTCCTTATTGAGGCTTGGATTTTTTTCGTGTCGTGCCTGGCCCTCCGACTTTCAGCCCTGGCTTCCATTTGCATCTGTTTCAGCATAGCAAACATTAGGTCCAGTTTCCCTCCATTATTTTGTACCTCATTCTCGTCTTCCTTATATATGCTGGAGGTGGCAGAATAATCCCATGCTAGCTTTTTATCTGTTCCCTTATGGAAGTTCTGGGGGGAGCCTGCTCTTCTAGATGATATTTTACGCTTTTTTTGTGTGCCTCTGCCCCTCGAGCTGTCGCTAGCTTCTGAACTCGATAGTGAGTCAGAAAAGTCTCTTTCTTCCTCGCTGCTTGCCAATGTTGAGTCTGATCCCTCAGGGACAGAAAAAAAATCTCCATCAGCCCCATCAGCCCCATCAGCACGAACCGTTTCTGCCAAACTAGCTTGTTTTTGCTCCTCGCGTATTTCAGCTTCTACCTCAATGAGGGCCTCAAGCATTAGCCCCGTGTTCAGCGTCTCACCCCCACAGTTGGCCTCTCTCACCTCTTTGTTTGCATCTGAGTCTTGGTTTTCGTTCTGTTCTTTCTGGTGCTGCGGCTGTTCCTGCTCTGGTACAGCGTCGTCTCGCTCAGCTGCTGCTTGACTCACCACTCGGATCTCTGCGGGCAGCGTGAGCACCGTAGCCTCCGGTTGCATAGCAACGCCTCCGCTTGCGTCCTCGAGGACGCTCTGAGCAGCTCCTGCGGGCGGCCCGGTTGTTGTGCTCTGCTGGGCTCCCGATGTTCCTGAAGCCCGTGCTGCCTCTGCGTGGATTTTGGCTCCGAAGACCTCGGATACAGAAGGTTGCCGATATCCAGTATCGGGTTTCTTTATTTCCCCCGCTGCATCCCGTGTCGTTGTTGTGATACCGGTGCTTCTCACGTCTTTTGGTTGGGTCAGCGTTTTTTCCTTATCTCCGACTCTCTCCAGTTTACGTAGCTGTGCTTTCGTGAGGGAAGAGACCGTGGGGGTTATCTTCTTGTTGCTGGGTGGCACTTTTGTTTTTGGAATAGCGCCCAGTTTACCTGAGTCCTTTTGTATAAGATCTTTGTTTGTGACGCCTGGTATGGGTACTTGTTGCTGTGATTTCTCCTTTCCTCGGGTACCCATTTCTGCCAGCAAACTTTTACGGAGCCTTAAGTACCACAATTTTGCTTTTTCCAGTAAGTCTGCGAGATTAATAGTTCCTCTGTGTTGGATTATAGCGGCGAATTGCATGCTGCTTTCAAATCCCCATTAGTGCCTGAATTTTCTGCTTAACTTCAGGAGAGGGGTCTGGTTGCGACTTACTCCCACAGCGCCTCGGCGGCCATCTTGCCCCAGTATTCACCCCTACCAGTGTAAAAGTGGTGAGCTAAGGAAATTAAGTGAGGTATTGTCTAGAGTGTGTGATGCTGCTAAGGTGAGGTGGTGCAGGATTCGGGGATTAAAGCGTGAGCCCAAAGTGTATGTCTTATGCTCTGAAGTCATGTGCCGTGGCCGTTGCACTACAGTTGTGGAAGTAGTGTCAGTATGTGTTTATAACTACTAGGAAGAACTACTGACACGTACTGGTCTGAAAGTCCTGGGGTATGGAAAATATGTGAGGTATTGTCTAGAGTCTCATGCTGCTAAGCTGAGCTGCTACCGGACTCGGGGATTAAAGCGTGAGCCCAAACTGTGTCATATGCTGTGAAGTCATGTGCTCTGGCCACTGTGCCACATCTGTGCAAGTAGTGTCAGCATGTAGTTATAGCTAATTGGATGAACTTTTGTTTTGAACATTGTAGCTTGTTTATGGTGCTTAGGGGGTTTTATAGAAGGAGTGCGAAGGTAAATTTACGCTTATCAAATCAATTCGGTATTTGTGAAGTGCTAACTACTCACTCCTACGGGTGTGATGGCGCTGGGGGTGTAAGCTGAGATGCTGATGAACTCAGGGTAAAGTCGCTGAACTACTGACCCTACTGGTCTGAAAGTGCGGGGTAGGGAAAATTAAGTGAGGTATTGCCTAGAGTGTTGTGCCATTAAATTGAGCTGCTGCTGGAGTCGGGGATGAAACCGTGAGCCTAAACTGTGTGTGGTATGCTGTGAAGTCATGTGCTCTGGGTGCTGTGCCACACATGTACAACTTGTATAAGGTGCTTAGGTGGTGTTGTATAGGGAGTGCGAAGGTAAATCAATACGGTATTTGTAAAGTGCCAAGTACTGACCCTTATGGGTGAGTGGAGCTGAGGATCAAAGCGAGAGCTTTGTGCTGCAAACAGAGATGGTCTGGCCTCTGCGCCACAGCTGTGTGGAGAATATATTTTGGCAAGGGTCCGGGAGTTGCCATTATCTGGCCCTAAAATAGGAGGCCTAAGTTGTAAGTTATAGGGTGGCTCTAAAAATAGCCCTTGTGTTCATTAGTTAGAGCTACATATAAGTGCGGATGCACAGCTTCAAGTTATTCAGGAAAATTCGGTTTCCCTGATCTGTGAAGTGTACTCCATCACTTCGGTATATATCCGCCATATCAAAACGTATATTGTTGTTGTATATGGACCCTATTTTTGGTCTCTGAGGTATGCAAAGACAGCTTTGCTTACTTTTTTGTGAGCTTTTTCAATCTGATTACAAAATTGTTTGGACCATTTCCACTTCTGTCTTTGGCATATATTGGAATATACAAAGACAGTTTGAGGCAAAAGTAACACCAATTCTCCAAAGGTGTCCTTCATAAGCATTTCCAAACCTACCCCAGTCAATGTGCCTAGGTCGTTTCCACCACAGTGCACAATCATGAGGTCAGGGTGTTGGAGATGCAAACAGGTTTTAACTAAAGGCAACAATTGGTGCCACTTTAATCCTCCCTGTCCAAACCATTTAATATCCACATTTTGTAAACCTAGGTCTAAGTCAATACGTCTCTGTTCTGAATACCTCTTGCACCAGAAAACATAGCTATGTCCTAGGATCCACACTAGCATTTTGAAGGTATGGCTGGAAGGTATGGAAAGATGTCTG
Organism: Lissotriton helveticus; assembly: GCF_964261635.1. NCBI lineage: Eukaryota > Metazoa > Chordata > Amphibia > Caudata > Salamandridae > Lissotriton > Lissotriton helveticus. The sequence continues at coordinate 1,141,121,157 of NC_136068.1, forward strand.
TAAATCACGCAGTTCATTCGTAGAATAAGAGATATGTTTAAAGATGGGCAACTAGTTTCTTACGCATACAAAATGGTACCTGATTGGGAGATGAAAAGCATTGTTTTTTAAAGGGTGCACATTTGTTTTGTGGAAAAGCATCTTTGTGATTGGTTAAGAAAAAGCAGTTTGTACGTCGAGTACATATTATAGGATGAAATTTGCTCAACTCACCAACACATGCTACTTGCATTTGGAAGGCACTGTTCGAACTTAAAACAATAGTGAACTTTTAACCTGCACATGCTGTTAAATGTTCGAGAAAATGTTGCTAAAAAATATCGTTAAGTTTAAAAAAATTGATGAACTTGTAACCTCCATGTGTTGTAGAATGTTTTAGAGTGTGTTGATAGAATATGTTGCATTTCTGACTTCTATGTGTCCTTGAATAATAATAAAATAGTTTATATGGAAAATTAGAAAGACAGTAATAGAGGGAAGTTTTGAAAGCTAAAAGAATGAAGGAACTATTCTAATTTGTTTTTTATTACCTACTGGCGGTTGCCAGTAGGTAGTTATCACTGTTACCGGTCTGAAAGTGCGGTGTTGCTCAGAGTGGCTTGGTGGTGATATTATATGGTGCTACACTCGGGTATGAAACCGAGAGCCTTAACCATGAGGTCATTGCTGTAAAGTGATGTGGTCTGGTGTTTGTAGAATACGTGTGCAAGTAGTGTTATTTGGCGTTTATACCATAGAGGGAGTGGGAAGTGAACTACTGACCGCTACTGTGTGTTGATAGTATACCGGAAGCGGGAAGCAAATTAGTTACGCCTACTGGTGTGAAGACTTGGGGATGAAATCGACGTGATTGCTGTAAAAGGATGGGCTCTGGGCACTGTAGTATAAGTAGTGTTAGTAGGTGTTCATAACATACAGGGAGTGGGAAGCAAACTACTGACTGCTACTGTGCATTTATACTATACTGGAAGTGGGAAGCGAAGGACTCACGCCTACCGGTGTGAAAACTCTGGGATCAAACCGAGCTGATTGTTGTAAAGTGATGGGCTCTGGGTGCTATAGGATACTAGCAGCTATAGTATAAGTGTGTAAGTAGTGTTAATATGCGTTTATAGTATATAGGGAGTGGGAAGCAAACTACTCCCCCCTACTGGTGTGAAGACTCTGGGATTAAACCGTGAGCCTAAATTGTGAGCTCATTGCTGTAAAGTGATGTGCTCTGGGCATTGTTGCATAGCTGTTGAAGAAGTGTTAGTTTACGTTTATACAATATAGGGAGTGGTAAGCGTAATACTTACCCCTACCGGTCTCAAGACTCGTGGGTGAAACCATGAGCTCATTGCTGTAAAGTCATGTGCTCTGTTTAGTATTCCAATGTAAGTCATAGTAAAATGTTAGTATGTAATTCTACTAGAATCTAAGTATGTAATGTTAGAATGCAGGGCTATCATGAAGGGAACCTTGCAGAGTTTGTACACACTGCTGGACAAGACCGTTGCCTTGCTATCTGCTCCTGTTGGTGGCTGTTTCCGGTGTCTCGTTTTCCTGTAATAAATCTACTTATTGGATCCACTGATGTCTGCCTCTTCACTACATACTTTTAGGCAGCACTCACCAATATTTCAAAATTGCTTGAGTTGTGCTGAAGACCCGTTTTCTGCGTGTAGCGGTTTCTACTCATGCCAGGGTCGTCGGCTCATTGAACTGTCATCCGACTTCTGGTAGGATTTATCTTTTGCATTTCCTCTGCTTCTTCACTACATTCTGATCACTGTACTACACAAGTGTAAGTAGTGTTAGCATGCGTTTATACTAACAAATGCATCATGGTCTTAGGGAGGGCGACCTGTCAGGCGCAGGGCTTACAATGTCCTGGGGTGTGCATTCGTGGGACATTTGTGTTTGCTATTAGAGGGCTGGTGCATTGCTTCCACCCTGTGATAGAAAATACTTGTTTGACTACTTGAAGCGAGAGGAGGAAAACCTTGTATCGCTTTAATGGAGGGGATGCGGATGGTAAAAATGGAGAGAAAAAAAGAAACAAAAAAAAAGAGGGCTCTCACTGGTTCTTTTAAATGAGGCCCCTGGTGGGTAATGTTCTGTGGCCAATCCAATTATTATATTGTGGGGTCTTTGTAGGATTGGGGAATCTTAATGTCACATGTAAATTAGGTGCGGAAATGCAGAGAGATGCTTTGCAGCCTACGGGACCACCATTTTCCCGGGTATTGTTTACTAATTGTTCAGGGGGTTCGAGGCCAACTGAAGTCCGGGGATCGCCACACTCCAGGGCTTTATTTAAATATGCAGGGTGGGCCTCGGCAGTCCCTAAAGCCTCGGTGGTCCTAGGCAGTGCCTTATTTGTTCGGTAATCACACAGAAGTACTTATGGTGTTATAAAGTGATACACTCATAGAACTCTTACAGTTGTACAATTGCTTCATTTCTCTAATAGTCAGTTAGATTATGTTTGGTAGGTGCACTCTAATAGTAGATACGTTTGTCTTTAAAAATCTCCTATAAACAGATGATTTTCACAATAAATAATAGACAAGTGTTGTCAGAAAAAGAAGACCTATACACTCAGTAATTTATTTGAAAAGAAAAGTAACGTTTATTAAAACACAAATAAATAGAAACGTAACTTTAACAGAAGAAACAGTATCAGAAAAAAACATAGGTTGGACTCTAGTGGAAGCAGTGTAGGAAACCTGCAAGACAAAAATGAAACATAAGTATGTGTGCTATGTGGAAGAGGTAAAGAAAGGTAGTCAGAATGAAAGGACGAAAGTGAGAATGCTACGGAGGGGGAGGGGAGGGAAAGTCAAAAGAAGAGAGGGAGGAGGAGACAGAACGTCGGTCTACTGCACCTAGCCCTTAGTGTTTACCCTCCCGTTACCCATTTGTCTTGGATACTGGGGTCCCTACTGCACCCAGCCCTTAGTCTTTACCCTCCCTTCACCTGTTTGTGTAGGACTCTGGGGTCCGCGAGAAAGAGTATAGTTCAGTCCTTAAAATGAAACACATGAGCCACAGAATATGGGCCACATTATCAAGGAATGGCAATAACATTATCGCCACTTTAGCGGCAGGAAATTGCAGCTAAAGCAGCGATAAGGGATTGATAATATGCCATTGTGAATTCCCATTTGAACCCCAGGTTCTGGTGTGAACCTGGGCTTCTATGGGAATTCACAAGGGCATATTATCAAGCCCATTATAGCCGCTTTAGCAGCAATTTCCTGCCGCTAAAGTGGTGATAATGTTATCGCCGTTCGTTGATAATATAGTCGTACATTATTAGCTACGGGAAAATTGCTTGCATGCACCTGTGCACCCAGGGTGCTGCACCCCAGCCCTTCCCCCGCACTATGCTCAATTGTAGGTCTTGCACACCGAGACTTCACTGCTCACCTGCCACCACCGGTGTGTCCCACGACATGTTGGTGCAAGCGCCGAGTCTGGGGTACATTTGTACGGTAGACCAGGTCGCAAAGTCGGGGACGGTGTCTTGATACCGCGATGGAAGGTGTCAGAATGCCCAGGCCATCATTGCGGGGTCAGCTCCCGCTCCGCCCTTCTTCAGGCAATTAATGAAATGTCTGAAAAGGAAGAAATAATTTAAAGGTGGAAATGTCTTGAGGTAAATGAAGGTTTATTTCAAGCTTTATAGAAATTAGGAGTTGAGTGCAATTTTCGTTTTTGAAGTACGATCTACCAAGTGTTAGTGGTAATCGTGGTTCAAAGAGGAGTTGGCGTGCACGAGAATACACAAGGTTAAATAATAATATGTTATACCAAGGTTCACATATGAAGGAACAGAGTGCATGCTAGAAAGCATGATGTGCGCGTGTAATGCAGTGACGGAAACCTGTGTGCATGTACACTTAGTAACGAGCTCACTACAGTGTCCTAAAAGCCAATGCCACGTGTCTGTAGGGCAGCACTGCCCGTAGGCTCAGGCCTACAGTATGGTATAGCAGGTCTTTAAAATGAGACAGAGATGTGACTGAATGAGGTCAGAGCAATATCGCTTATTCACACATGCGCACTCTGGCTGATGCATCCTACCCCTTGCGCTCAATTGGAGCCGCTGTGCACCCAGGCCTCTGTGCTTACCTGCTATCATTGTTGTGTGAGCAAACACTACGGGCAGCAGTCCTCACAATTCAGATGGAGTGTTGATTGCAGGATAGTGGACATCTCATGGATCCCTTTCATAGACGACGGGCAGTAGGGCTCACAATTTATAGCCTGGGTTGATTGCCAGGATGGTGTACACCTCATAGATCCATTTCTTTTTTTTATTGCGCATTGTGATATGCGAGGTGGATGCGGCAAATCACCTGAGGCAGTGTGGAAGAAGAGGGAATTGTGGTGTTGTGGTTATCCTATTTATTGGTACGCAAAGCGGGATGGGCTTGCGTATGCCAGGCCAGTGTAGGTGTGTGAATAATTAATCAGGGGACCTGGGCGTTGTTCAGTTCCTGTCTGGCCAGGAAGTGTACTTATGTGTTTTCTTTTGTAGTTTTGACCTCGCAGAGTGTGCAATTTAGATTAGTATAGCGTGTGTTGGAAGGGCGGAAACTATTGTTAATGAGATGGTGTTTGAAAAGATTGAATGGTGAACATTACATGTCATTGTCAAGGTTGTGGATATGCGCAGACACGCATGTTAATGGTGTGCGGTATTATTGAAAGTGTTGCTTTCACGAAGTGTACACATGTGAATGTGCTAGAATGGAGGGAGGATGACCAGTGAGGCTACGACATACACAGTGATAACACTTATTACAGTGAAGCAATGCATGTCACCTGTGAATCTGAAAGTCTTACATATAACACACTACTATATTGGTAAAGCCTGACAACAGAGTGTACAGGAAAAGGAACCTTCACATTGCTGTTTACTGTTTGTCACATGTGATCTAGGATGTGCACTCTGCCCGTGGGTCTTGATACTTGACGGTAATCTTGTTTTTAATTCACTGGCCCCCTCCCGCCTTCCTGACTCCTCCCCCACCGCGTCACTGCCTACATAGGCTCCGCCCACTTCCCCTCGCGCGTAGTCTGAAGCCCTGTGGCAGAGGGCTGAGGCATTGCGCGCTGAGCGCTGGACATTGACTTTTTTAAAAACCCTGCTTACCTTGCTCTGCTGATCGATAGCAGCCACTCGCCTTCACCGTCCCGCTGAGTACGAGCGGCGGACGGTAATCTTGTTTTTAATTCACTGGCCCCCTCCCGCCTTCCTGACTCCTCCCCCACCGCGTCACTGCCTACATAGGCTCCGCCCACTTCCCCTCGCGCGTAGTCTGAAGCCCTGTGGCAGAGGGCTGAGGCATTGCACGCTGAGCGCTGGACATTGACTTTTTTAAAAACCCTGCTTACCTTGCTCTGCTGATCGATAGCAGCCACTCGCCTTCACCGTCCCGCTGAGTACGAGCGGCGGACGGTAATCTTGTTTTTAATTCACTGGCCCCCTACCGCCTTCCTGACTCCTCCCCCACCGCGTCACTGCCTATATAGACGTCCCTCATGCGTCAGCGCAGCGGACGAGCGCAGCGGGCGCGACGTAGGCGCGCCGGAGTCGCGCCAGAGTTAAGCCCGTCTGCGCCCGTCCGCGGCAGACCGGGGCAAGGGGCCATCTCCCCTGGTCCCCTCATCCAATATTCTTCAGCTGACTTGATATTACTTCAAGGCCATTGGCCTCTCGATCCTCGCACAATTCACCGGACTACCCTTTTGGGCTGTAATTCTCCCTGCCATACCTGCCCATTCGGTTGCCCATCTCCTCCCGTGTCTCCTTTGGTTCCCGTTTCATCTATCATCTCTGACTCTTATTCTCCCCCCTTATCCATCATTTTACTTAACACTAGGTCTGCCATCAAGCACCACCAGGAACTTTTTATTCTATTAGACACCGACAAACCAGACCTTCTTCTGCTGACGGAAACCTGGTTTTCGGATGCCTCCCTTCCATCCCTATTGGCTGCCCTCCCCTCGACTTACTACGCTATTCGCGCCGACCGTCCTGGCGAGAAAGCGGGTGGAGGTGTTGCTCTCATTGCCCGCTCTGATCTTCAGTTTCAAGCCCTCCCTTCACCCTCCTGGGGAGGAATTGACTACTTGGTGGCCCGTTCTACTTCTCTTTCCCCCCACCTAGCCATCGTGCTTGTCTACCGCCCTCCCCAATCTACCCCATCCTTCCTTCCGGCCTTTCAAGATCTTCTTGGCACCCTGGCGGTCAACTATGCCTCGGCTATAGTCCTCGGGGACTTTAACTATTGGCCCTCTGACCCCAAGGAATGCGCCTTATCAAAGGAATTTTCAGAAACCCTCCTTTCTCTTAATTTCACCTCCTTTGTTCACACTCCTACGCACATTCACGGCCACATCCTAGACCAGGTTTGGTCTCTTAACTGCTCCTTGTCTGCACTGTCTGTTGTCCCATGCACATGGTCCGATCACTTTTTAATTTCGTTTTCCCTCAGCTGTTGTTTGACCAAAACCCCTAGCCTCACTAAAAACTCATGGGCCCGCAATTGGGGTAAGGTCAATCTATCTGACCTCTCAACCTCCCTCCTGGCCTCCTCTCCCCCGCTTTCGGGACTGGATTCCGCAGCCCAAGCCAAAACCATTGATTCATGGCTCTTGGAAGGAAGTGACTGCTTGGCCCCTCTCCGGCGCACCTCGATTAGACGCCCTAAAGACGCCAACCGGTGGTTTAACAACGAGCTGAAAGAACTGAAGCTCACGGTTCGAAGGGCAGAACGCAAATGGAGACGGGATTACTCTCCCAACTCCAGGACCTGTTACGTCCATCTCCTAGGGACCTATAAGAAAAACATCATTGAGGCCAAGAAAGCCTATTTCTCGGCCAAAATTTTGGCGGCCGAGAACCAACCGAAGGAGATCTTTGCCATTACCCACGATCTGGCCTTCTCCGATAGGACTTCACCTAAGCCCCCTCCTTCCCAGAACCTTTGTGATTCACTGAATCTTTATTTTGTCGACAAAATCTCGACAATCAAATCCAACATTCCCCCCCTTCCCCTTTTTTTGTTGACCCCCTGCCTCCCCCCGCTCAAGCCTCGTTCAATTCCTTTCCTCCTCTCTTGGAAGAACTTTTCCTCTCCCTCCTTCCCAAAATTAAATCCGGTTCCCCTTCTGACATATGCCCGGCACACATCCTTCGGCAGGTTTATACCGTCTGTTCCCTGCCCCCTCTGGGTTTCCTTAATGACTCACTGGCTCGAGGGGTTGTCACTCCATCGCTAAAAGCCGCGTCAATCGTCCCCATTCTGAAAAAGCCTGGGGCCGACCCCTCTGTGATGGCCAACTATCGCCCCATCTCCCTTCTCCCCTTTCTGGCGAAGGTGCTTGAGCGACATGTGACATCTGCGCTCAGCTCCTTTGCCGAGGAGAATGGGAGGTTGGCTCCATGTCAGGCTGGGTTTCGGCCCAAGCACTCGACAGAGTCAGTGGTGGTGTCAGTATTAGACACCCTCAGAGATGGTATGGACATGGGCAGATCTCAGGCGCTGGTCCTCCTTGACTTGTCCGCCGCTTTTGACACGGTGGACCATTCCATCTTGCTTTCCCGTGTCAAGGCGGCGGGCATAGGAGGCACAGCCCTTATCTGGCTTTCTTCCTTTTTGAGGGACCGGACCCAGGCGGTCCATCTCGGGGAGTTTTCAGCTACCCCCTGTCAGGTCCAGTGCGGTGTCCCTCAGGGTTCTTCCCTCTCTCCTTTACTGTTTAATCTTTATATCGCTCCTCTTATCTTTGCTCTCCAGCAGCTGGAGGTCACGGTATATAACTATGCCGATGACCTCCAGCTCATCTTCAATCTGTCTTCTACCTCTGATTCTATCTCTAATTTCCAATCTGTCTTATCTTTCATCAGGGACTGGATGAATTTCAACTACCTGAAACTCAATCCCGATAAAACGGAACTTGTGGTGACAGGTGGTTGCTCCAGTCCCTGGAACTCTCTCTTTTGGCCCCCCTCCTTTGGTTCTCCTCCCACCCCTGCTTCCTCTGTTAAGACTCTTGGCATCAAGCTTAATGATAAACTCACCTTGCACTCCCAGATTGGTTCGGTGGTTTCTTCCTGCTTTCTTACTCTCCGTACTATCCGCTCCATTTCTCGCTTCTTTTCCTTCTCTGCACTCAAACTAATTATGTCCGCACTGGTCCTGTCCCGCCTGGACTACGGGAACATTTTGTTCAATGGCATCCCTCAGTACAGCCTGCGTAAACTGCAACTGGTGCAGAACCAGGCTGCCCGCCTGGCCTTCGGTCTTCCCAAATTCCACCATACCTCCCCCCTCCTGAAAACCCTCCACTGGCTCCCTGTGCGGGAACGTGCCTTGTTTAAATTAGGCTGCATGGCGTTCCAGGCCAGGACTGGCCTGGCCCCCCATTTCATATCCTCTGCCATCAAGGCCTATGTCCCTGGCAGAGACCTCCGCTCCTCGGCACAACTTCTTTTAGCAGTACCCCGCTACCGGAAAAAAAACAGGGTGGCTCTAAATTTTCCACTCTCGCCCCAATTTTCTGGAATTCTCTACACTTCCATCTTAGGTCCCTCACCCAGTATTCCAGTTTTCGCAAAGCTCTGAAGACCTTTTTATTTTCTCAGGCTCTTCTTTCGTAAGTCCTGCCTGCCTTCTCAGCTGACGTTCTAGCGACTGTTCTTGCTCAGCGGGCTGCCTGCTATTTTAGCGCCAAGAAACCGCCCAGGTGTACGTTGCGCTGTATAAATATTTTAAACTTAAACTTTAAACTTCTTAGAGCCACGAATACCGAGGCCGAAAGGGAGCACAATAATGTGTACGCACAGACACCAGGGGTATCGTGTAACACATATTTGTTTTTAATGGAACGTTTGAGATGCATGGCAATCAAACGTGGAAGGCTAATGTGCAGAGCATGAATATTGATCAAGTTGATCATTGCATGTTGTGTGTAGCATGAGATATGTGTATACAGGAAAACACTTTTCAAAAAAGCTTTCTAAGCAGAAGAGGTGTCTCTCATCAAACGCTGCAGAGAGAATGAGTAAAATGGGTGGGGTGGTCTAACTGTTACAATGGGAAATGTTGTGAGCCAATCAAATGCTCTAATAGTCAGTTAGATTATGTTTGGTAGGTGCACTCTAATAGTAGATACGTTTGTCTTTAAAAATCTCCTATAAACAGATGATTTTCACAATAAATAATAGACAAGTGTTGTCAGAAAAAGAAGACCTATACACTCAGTAATTTATTTGAAAAGAAAAGTAACGTTTATTAAAACACAAATAAATAGAAACGTAACTTTAACAGAAGAAACAGTATCAGAAAAAAACGTAGGTTGGACTCTAGTGGAAGCAGTGTAGGAAAACTGCAAGACAAAAATGAAACATAAGTATGTGTGCTATGTGGAAGAGGTAAAGAAAGGTAGTCAGAATGAAAGGACGATAGTGAGAATGCTACGGAGGGGGAGGGGAGGGAAAGTCAAAAGAAGAGAGGGAGGAGGAGACAGAACGTCGGTCTACTGCACCTAGCCCTTAGTGTTTACCCTCCCGTTACCCATTTGTCTTGGATACTGGGGTCCCTACTGCACCCAGCCCTTAGTCTTTACCCTCCCTTCACCCGTTTGTGTAGGACTCTGGGGTCCGCGAGAAAGAGTATAGTTCAGTCCTTAAAATGAAACACATGAGCCACAGAATATGGGCCACATTATCAAGGAATGGCAATAACATTATCGCCACTTTAGCGGCAGGAAATTGCAGCTAAAGCAGCGATAAGGGATTGATAATATGCCATTGTGAATTCCCATTTGAACCCCAGGTTCTGGTGTGAACCTGGGCTTCTATGGGAATTCACAAGGGCATATTATCAAGCCCATTATAGCCGCTTTAGCAGCAATTTCCTGCCGCTAAAGTGGTGATAATGTTATCGCCGTTCGTTGATAATATAGTCGTACATTATTAGCTACGGGAAAATTGCTTGCATGCACCTGTGCACCCAGGGTGCTGCACCCCAGCCCTTCCCCCGCACTATGCTCAATTGTAGGTCTTGCACACCGAGACTTCACTGCTCACCTGCCACCACCGGTGTGTCCCACGACATGTTGGTGCAAGCTCCGAGTCTGGGGTACATTTGTACGGTAGACCAGGTCGCAAAGTCGGGGACGGTGTCTTGATACCGCGATGGAAGGTGTCAGAATGCCCAGGCCATCATTGCGGGGTCAGCTCCCGCTCCGCCCTTCTTCAGGCAATTAATGAAATGTCTGAAAAGGAAGAAATAATTTAAAGGTGGAAATGTCTTGAGGTAAATGAAGGTTTATTTCAAGCTTTATAGAAATTAGGAGTTGAGTGCAATTTTCGTTTTTGAAGTACGATCTACCAAGTGTTAGTGGTAATCGTGGTTCAAAGAGGAGTTGGCGTGCACGAGAATACACAAGGTTAAATAATAATATGTTATACCAAGGTTCACATATGAAGGAACAGAGTGCATGCTAGAAAGCATGATGTGCGCGTGTAATGCAGTGACGGAAACCTGTGTGCATGTACACTTAGTAACAAGCTCACTACAGTGTCCTAAAAGCCAATGCCACGTGTCTGTAGGGCAGCACTGCCCGTAGGCTCAGGCCTACAGTATGGTATAGCAGGTCTTTAAAATGAGACAGAGATGTGCCTGAATGAGGTCAGAGCAATATCGCTTATTCACACATGCGCACTCTGGCTGATGCATCCTACCCCTTGCGCTCAATTGGAGCCGCTGTGCACCCAGGCCTCTGTGCTTACCTGCTATCATTGTTGTGTGAGCAAACACTACGGGCAGCAGTCCTCACAATTCAGATGGAGTGTTGATTGCAGGATAGTGGACATCTCATGGATCCCTTTCATAGACGACGGGCAGTAGGGCTCACAATTTAGAGCCTGGGTTGATTGCCAGGATGGTGTACACCTCATAGATCCATTTCTTTTTTTTATTGCGCATTGTGATATGCGAGGTGGATGCGGCAAATCACCTGAGGCAGTGTGGAAGAAGAGGGAATTGTGGTGTTGTGGTTATCCTATTTATTGGTACGCAAAGTGGGATGGGCTTGCGTATGCCAGGCCAGTGTAGGTGTGTGAATAATTAATCAGGGGACCTGGGCGTTGTTCAGTTCCTGTCTGGCCAGGAAGTGTACTTATGTGTTTTCTTTTGTAGTTTTGACCTCGCAGAGTGTGCAATTTAGATTAGTATAGCGTGTGTTGGAAGGGCGGAAACTATTGTTAATGAGATGGTGTTTGAAAAGATTGAATGGTGAACATTACATGTCATTGTCAAGGTTGTGGATATGCGCAGACACGCATGTTAATGGTGTGCGGTATTATTGAAAGTGTTGCTTTCACGAAGTGTACACATGTGAATGTGCTAGAATGGAGGGAGGATGACCAGTGAGGCTACGACATACACAGTGATAACACTTATTACAGTGAAGCAATGCATGTCACCTGTGAATCTGAAAGTCTTACATATAACACACTACTATATTGATAAAGCCTGACAACAGAGTGTACAGGAAAAGAAACCTTCACATTGCTGTTTACTGTTTGTCACATGTGATCTAGGATGTGCACTCTGCCCGTGGGTCTTGATACTTCTTAGAGCCACGAATACCGAGGCCGAAAGGGAGCACAATAATGTGTACGCACAGACACCAGGGGTATCGTGTAACACATATTTGTTTTTAATGGAACGTTTGAGATGCATGGCAATCAAACGTGGAAGGCTAATGTGCAGAGCATGAATATTGATCAAGTTGATCATTGCATGTTGTGTGTAGCATGAGATATGTGTATACAGGAAAACACTTTTCAAAAAAGCTTTCTAAGCAGAAGAGGTGTCTCTCATCAAACGCTGCAGAGAGAATGAGTAAAATGGGTGGGGTGGTCTAACTGTTACAATGGGAAATGTTGTGAGCCAATCAAATGCTTTTATTAAGGTCACATGGCAATCACGCACCTAGCGCGCAAGGAGGCCGCATCCGACATGATTTTGACAAAATATATTTATCATTATATAACTTTATTACAGTCCCATATACTGTTTAAAGTTATTTACATATACTTTTTAGACAAAAAGAAAGGGAATGGCGTACCCGGCGTGATACTACACGTCTGTGACGTAACACAGTGCCTTGCAGCGTGTACTCATCGCATACACAAAGCGCAGCGGGAGCGACCCCATATGTAAATGACGTGACACGTGGCTTGGTACTGCGTACCCATCGGATACCAAAGAAGCACCTGGGGTGACTTCATGCGTATATGATGTTATGAAGGACGCAGTGACAAGAAGTCATTGGATCTGAAATGCTCATCATTTACAAGATTAGCAATATGGCGGGTAGGATTTGCGTGGTGATGGAGCTTGGTATGCTATCGGTATGGAAGTGCAGTTTTCTCCACTTACCCATATTGCTGCAATTGTGTTGGTTCTCGTCTGAACAACATGGGAACGTCTGCTCCTAATGTGCCCCGGTGGGGAGGGACAGGCCAGGCAACATCCCCCGCAGGTTGTGCAGATCAGTTCCACAGTCCAGGGTGGGCTAATATAGGGTTTATGTTAGTTGGATGGGATGGGATGGATCAGGCACAGGGAAGAGGTAGTTTATAGGTTAAGTTGGGTACAAGACACCCTCCTTCTGCTGAATCATTCATGCCTGGTGAAAGATAGCTATCATTGGTTTGGTTCAGAAAGGGCATTAGAATGGATGATAAGTAGCCATAGGCCGGATGAAAGAGGCAAAGACGTGATTGTGGCCTGCTGTGACAATCTGATCATTCCCTGTGTCAAGAAGAAAGTGCAGGTGGGTTTAGGAAAGCCACATAGACAAGCAGCGCACAGTATAAGGGTGGCTCTATTTTTCTGTTCACCAATAAGTGGTACAGAAGTGTCGAGAGAGGAGTAAATTAGTGGGTAGCTAGGGTAGTAGACGGGGGAGTGTGGGGTTAAGTAGGGCCTCTCATGTGTACGATTGTGTCGACTTTGGTTCCTTAACCTTATGGTTGGAGTTGGCATGGTGTGCAGGTCCGTTGATGAGGCTTCTTAGAAACGGGTTATCAAGCATAATGTTCAGTGTGGTTTCATTGTGGAGAACAGAACTGCCATTGGTCCCCTGGTGGCTGAGTCCGAGTGAAAGCAAAATGATTTTGTAGGTGTGAAGTGCCTGCCAGCAGGTCAGTTCAGCACACAAGCTGACAATATTCAATGTAGCAGGAAGAAGAAGGTGAAGGGAAAAGGAGCTCAAAGACAGGTGAACTCCCTTGTGAATGTCACAGAATGTTGGCGGTCAGTGAGAGAAGCTAAAGTGTTAAAGTTGAATCAATGGTAGTGTGAATCCAAACTGAGCAGCAAAAAGAAAGAGATGGTCATGAAATTGCAAGGATCTCCAGGGAGTCAGTTTATGTTATGGAGCAAGTTATATTTATGAAGGAAAGTGAGGCTGTAGTACATGCTGATGGCAACATGGATAGACTGACGAGACATAAGTTAGGGTTTGTGAGGCAAGGGCCTTGGCCCTACATCTAAAGACAGAGGAGATGGAAAGGGGCAGTCATCTAAAGACATAGGAATGAAATGAGAGTAGTTATTCTATTCTGTTCTCGTCTGAGAAACTTATTTTCTTTTTTTAAGTTTGATTGTATTCATCAAAGAGAAGTAAAACATTTGCAACAAATACAGTATATGTCAATAAAATATATAGGAAATTCTAAAGGAGAAAAAGTATAACCAATATTCAATTGATGCTGAATAACATATAGTGCATAATTTTTAAGGGATAAAGGAAAGGGAGGGGAGGAGGGAAAAAGGTGTAGGGGGCTAAAATAATAAAAAGAAAGTATCATAACTTTACATTATAGAAACAAGAGATAACTTATGAGAAATAATCACTGTAAAACACTTGAAGAATAAAATATCATAATGTGTTAAGAAAAAACATAACTGCAAGCAGTGACACTAAACAAGAACAAGATATTTGAAACTATAAAATAAGACAGTATATTCCATTATGAAGGTATCCGAACTTCATCCGAAGTATTGATTGGTGTAGCTGTAGTAGATGCTACCCAAGTTAAGTAAGTGGTTAAAGGGAGCCACAAAAGATCTCTCTTAATAGCTAAAGATACGTGCGTAACATAATTAGTGTCAAGTCTATGATGAAAACAGACAGCATTCCACCATGCTTTAAAAGTAACTTTTTCAGCTTGCTCCAAGTTAGAGGTTATTAGATGGAGGGCCACTGCTAATAGTAAATCTACTAATTTAAAAGTAGATGGTGTTTTGGGGCAACTGAGGAGCTAAGGAACCTAAGAATATGTAGGGAATGAAAAAGTATCTTGGTATTACATTTTTTTATTTATTTGGCACCAAACTAAGTGCCAACATTGGGAAATAGGGGGACACTCAAAAAGCATATATTTTAAATCTGTATGGGTGCAGGGACAAGACCAGCATGTAGCTGAGGAATTTGGGGAGAAGGACGCAAGCTTAGTAGGGGTAAATAAAAGGCATTGATAAATAAAATAAAGGGTTTGAGAGGTGTTAGCAGCTCTAGATGTTTTATGGATCTTGTACCATAGTTTATCCCAAAAGTGAGTCGACCAGCTCTCTGTTAGATCCTTTCCCATGTCATATTGAGTCTTTGTTTTAACTCTTTCTGAAGAAAGAAATGAATGTTTATATAGAGAGGATGCTGAGGAGAAGAAATGAATAAAGGAAAAAGGGTGAGACATTTTAAGGGTGGACTGGGGATAGATGAAAAAGAAAGAAGATACTGGGTAAGAGAAGGAAGCAGGAGATTATATTGCGCCTTAGAAGATGATGGTAAAGAAAATTTTGTTTGGAGTGTGGAAAAAGATAAGGGGGTACCGAAAGACAGTAGTTGTGAAATCCAGAGGAGCCCTTTGGTTCTCCAGGACTTCCAGTAAATGGTACGATTCTTTATAAGTAATAATGTATTATGCCAAATAGGCTGTTGATCTAACACAGAAGGAGAAGGGTAGGAAGAGGGTAAGAGAGGGTTACGATTTTTACATGTGTGGGAAATAACTGGGGAATGTAAGGATGCTATATTATTAGTAAATGTAAGAGATTCTGTCCTATCAAAAGGACCTACAAAAGCCTTTTCTATAGAAATCCAAACAGGAGGATGATCACATTGATCAGGGGAAAGCCAATGAGAGTATTCCTTTAAAGAGAAAGCATAATGGTAAGATTTAAAGTCAGGAAATTTAAGCCCACCAGATGATTTTTCTACCTTCAGTGAAGCTAAGGCTATGTGCGGCGACTTATTCTTCCAAAGGAATTTAGTTATTAGAGAATCAATTTTCTTTAAATAAATTCCCGGAAAATGTATAGGGTCATTGAAAGAGCATATAAAATCAGGTGGAGAGCATAATCTTGATGGAGTCCAGTCTTCCCCACCAAGAAAGAAATAATGGATGCCAACGTTCAATACTGTCGGATAGGGTTTTGATGATGTGATCAAAATTTAGTTTCAATGTATCAGAGATATTTGAAGAAAACCTTAATCCTAGATACTTTATTTTAGACGGTTTCCAAGAGAAACCGGTAAGTGAAAAATCATGTTTGAGGTATGTCACGTTAAGAGGAAGGATTTCACATACTCTTATACTTGAAAAAAAGCATTGACTTCAGAAAGAAAGGAGGGGATAGATGTGGCCGGATTGGAACAATATAAAAGAATGGCATCTGCATGAACAGACATTTTGACGTGAGAGGTGCCTAATTGAAAGCCAGTAATTTAAGTATCTTGTCTAATCTTGGTTAAAAAAAAAATTCTAATGCTACTATAAATAAAAGAGGTGATAGTGGACATCCCTGTCTTACTCCTCTAAACAGAGGAAAATAGTCTGAAGTTTTACCATTGACAAAAATAGATGCTTTGGGACCTGAATATAGTAAGGAAATGAGGGAGATTAATTTTGGAGAAAATCCTAGAGAGTAGGCTTTACTAAGGATGTTAATAAAGACTCATGAATTATCAGAGGATAGCCGACCCTTTACAAAAACCACCTGTTCGGGGCCAATAAGATTAGGTAAAATGGGATCAATACGGAGAGCGAGAATTTTTGCAAATAATTTATCATCCAAATTAACTAGAGAGATTGGACGGTAATTTTTGCACAGAGACGGATCTTTATTGTCTTTAGGTATTAAACATATCATGGCCTCTTGGAAAGTACCAGAGGATGAACCGGTTGTAATAAAATAATTAAAAAGCAGTAAGAGATGTGGAAGAAGAAGATTGGCAAAGTGAGTGTAAAATTCAATAGTAAAGCCATCTGGGACAGGAGCTTTACCTCTTTTTAATATCGGTTTCTAAGGAGTTGAAGTCAATAGGATGAGTAGGAGGGGGTGTAATAGATTGAAAGTAAGATAAAAGATCATTAGAGGTTGATTCTTTCTCAGGAGTATATACATTTTGTAGAAGGAAACAAACTCATTTAGAATATCACTTTCTTTAAAAAATTAATTACCAGCATTATTTCGTATGGACTCTATTCTAATGCGGTCACATCTTATTTTTAAATAATTAGCCAGTAATTTCCCCATTTTATTTTGACCTCCATAATAACAAGAACCAAACTTTAAGAGATAGGACGATGCAGCTTCTGTGGATATTTTAATGAAAGTAGTCTTTGCATCAATAAGATTCTTCAAAGATGATTCAGTGTTTAAATTATAGTAAGTATATTCAAGGTCCTTGATCTTAGAGAGTAGCTGGGCAGATTGGGCTTCTAAATACCTCTTTTTTGAGAAACAAAGTTCATTATAAATCCTCTGGCTGTCGCTCTAAAGGAGTCTGATACCATTACAGGAGATGAATCTGAGGTGGAGTTGAAAGAAAATAACTCAGAAGCAAAAGAGTTGAATTGACTTGAAAAATTAGGATTAGATAACAAAGCATTGTTAAAACACCATCTGCTGGCATGGGGGGTAAAAGGTAGCAAATCAAAATCAACAGAAACTGGGGCATGATCTGATATTAAAATAGAGCCAATTTCGGTATGGAGAACCTGTTGAGATAGGGATTTACTAAGGAAGAGATAATCAATTTAGGATTGTGAATGATGAGGAGGGGAATAAAAACTATATTCTCGAAGTTCTGGTTTACAAAGCCTCCAAATGTCAACTAGAGATTTGCGACATATGGTGGAAGTGAATTGTGAGTGCATCTTAGAGTTAACAAATTTAACAGAGGAATGTCTGTCTAATATGGGTTCAAGAACTTGATTACAATCTCCGCCAAAAACAATATAATCATCATCAAAAAGAATAATTTTATCAGGAATGTGGGTCCAAAAACATTATCAACAGTAACTGGTGCATAAACATTAAAAAATACTACAGGTATTTGATTAATTATAAGTTTAACAATTACCCAATGCCCTTCTGAATCTGATTCTTGATGCACAACTAATATCTGGAATTTCTTATGACAAAGAATTGAGACTCCATTTTTCTTACCTAAAGCAGGGTAGGCAAAAACAGAGAAAAAGAGCAGGACAAAGAACAGAAAGACAAAACAAAACAAACATTTGAAATAGAAAAAGAATAATCAAAAGACATACCACAAAAAGACAAAAAAAAGTGGGGTAGTTGAGGCCAAACAGGGAGGACAACATGCCGAGCAGAGGACTCCAGGACCAAGACAGCAACGGGGGACATCCTCCAGGTGGAGCCAGACGAGTTAGAAAATTAGGGACCACAATATCGCACCTAATAAATAGGAAAAAGAAGTAATTAACCAGACAGAATAATACAACAATAGGTATAACGGGGAGTAGAAAAATACAAGTAATGAGAAACATAAATGGAACAATTAAGTCATTCATGGTCGAGGAATGTCCATGGACTCATAACTGCAGGTATCCAAGAAGCATTGAAGAAGTGCAGGGTATTCATAGGTTGTTGTTTTTCTTATTATAAGTCTCCTTGAAGAGGCAAGGATCGACTAACCCATAACGAGCACTCAAATTGCGAAGCGCTGGTCTCATATCTAAGAACTGTTTCCGACAATCTGCTGTCACTTTTGCGTAATCTTGGGCGAAGAAAAGAGAAGAACCATTCCAATTTTTTTTCCCGTTTTGCTTGCCAGCTTCAAGAACTTTAAGCAGATCATTATACTCCAAAAAGTACAAAATATCTCCCCTAGGTTTCACTGAAGAAGAAGAGCGAGAGTTCTGACCCAGAAGATGAGCTCTTTGAATATTCAGTGGTGGAGAGTCAGGAAGACCAAGAAGAGTTGGTAGAAAAGTTTTGAAAAAGGAGAGAGGGTCAGAACCCTCGAGACCCTCAACAAGTCCATAAATGTGTAGGTTGTTATGCCTGTTACGATTTTCCAAATTTTCCACCTGTTGTTTGCGGAAAATTATCTCTCTATGCATGGTGGGAACCTGATCAGTGGTTAAGTGTATAGTATCAACTCGCTTCTCTAAATCTTCAACTTTTTGCTCTGTATATGACCAATAATCTTCAAGGCTCTGTAGGCGGGTATTGGCTTCCTCCATACGGGGTCCAAGGGCTTGAATTTCGTCCAGAAGTAGCTTCCTAGAAATGGAAGAGGGAAGAGACGTAGGAGAAGGTGGATCTTTCTTAACTCTTTTACCTGACGCTGAGTTGGACGCAGATGGTATTTTGGACCCTGATTTGGAATTGGATCTAGGAGTAGCAGGAGATAAGCTACTTGTAGTAGAAGAACCAGAAATTGTATCTTCCATCTTGTCCTGCAAAACACTAAAAGTATTATATTCCTCTATAGGCGTAGGGTCTGTGAGTTGAGCGCCACTACGATTAGAACGAGGTTTTGCCATGGTATGAATAAAAGAGACCTCCGAATTGATATTGCAAAAGGTTGTAATTAACGAAAGAAATAGTCAAAATATATATTCTCCCAGTGCTCAAGTTTTCAAGTTGAAAGGCGAGAATAAATAAATAATTATTGTCCAACCTTTGGTAGCAGAAACAACAATTAAATTGGATGAGCAATGAAAAAATATATGGAGGTAACGCAAGAAAACACAAGGAGTTATGTAGAAAAAATGCACCTCAGGTCATCCGGCATAAAGTTATGTAGTAGATATAGCCAAAAGCCATATATGGTGATTAGACGCACAGTACTCGCATGTCTGTCGTGAAAAGCTAGAGTAGATGAAGCAATATTGCCAAAACGCTTATTAGCAGGAAGTATAAGTAAAAATGAGAAACGCTTTAAAAAACATGGGGAGGCATTTCTGGATATTTGACAATCTAGGAGGTAAATATGCTCCTCAGTTCGTCAGAAGGTATGCTGAAAAGACAGCCAAAAATAAAAAATGGTGGCCGCGACTACGCAGATAGCCGTGACCGGCAGATAAATTCAAATAAGCATTTGTCTGGGCTCACCCAGAGCTTCGGCGATACTCGTGTCAGATGTGGCAGGTGTTCTGACGCATCTGTGCCAAAAACAGGGTCCCTGGTGGCAGTATGTAAGGCAGGAGGACGTCCGTCAGCCTACGGTACCAAGGAGCTCTTCACTCGAGTGGCCATCACCGGCGGCTCCGTAGCCACGCCCCCGTCTGAGAAACATATAAAGCGCACCGCTACCCAAATTGGGCCTCCCAGCTCTGTTATAGTATGTTTCTCTGAGGAGCTGTCAGTATAGCGTGTAGGTAGGTTGAAGTCTGGGGTGACATTTGCAATCACCAGACATGAAAAAAAACCTGGAAGGTGAAGCATGAAAGAGCGATGGTAGTGAATCCTGGCAGAGGACAGGGATGATTTCCAGGTGCTGGTGGAGTCCATAGTGCCTCATAGACATTGGTATGAAGGGAGAGAGAGAGACATCTAGTGCAGTACTCGTGGCAATGCAGGAGCAATAGATGAGACTGGCATTGTTGGCATCAAATACCAAATCATGGTGTTAGGATGTAAATCGTGGTGGGACAAGGAGGAATGATGGGTTGAAGGACAATGCTTAGTTAGGATTTTCCTGGTGGTAGATGGGTACTGCCATTTTGGATGATTTCCTTTAAGCAGGAGAGCGACGATGAACTACTTTAATTTCAAGGTTTAATGAATGAGTTGGGATTTCCATTGACCCAAGAAGATGAAAGGTCCTAGTTCTGTTTGAATTTTTTGGGCATGGAATTGGAGACAGTTCAGATAGAATTCAGGTACCAAGGAAGAAAGTAAGAACATTTTGACAGGTGAGTACCTTGCAGGAGAGAACAAATGGTTACATTTTATGGGAACAGAAGAGTTTGGGGCACACAAATAGAAATGAAGATGGAGACTATCACCCTGGCGGGATATAGAAGTAAAGGTAGTGAGATTTAGCAAAGCAAGTTGAAAGATGGCAGTTGAAAGAGAGATTAGGTGACCGGTGAACACTGCTAAGAAGATGTTATTTGCATATTTTAGTTGAAAGGAAAAAGAAGGAAGCAAAACCATTAGCTAAAAGGTGTTTGGGGTGTTAGAGTACAGTAAGGGGAGTGGGAGTAAAGAGCTGCAGTACAAGACAGGCATTGGAGCAAAGTTAGTAAGCTGAACAATGTAGTTAAAAACAGGGTAATACGAGAGGTCAGTGGTGGGGTGGATAGTGTCATGAGGTGCTTCTCTTTATACTGAATTTGGCTGTAAAAAGATGTAAAATCACTAATGAAGTGCACTAGATTTATAGTCGGCCAGAAGCGGTGACAGTACAGAATGGAACAGCAAGAAAGGTTTGAGGTGTGATGCTGGAGAGAGGTTTTATGTTTCTTTTATTCTTATAACTTTATACTACTGAGAGCAGAAAGGCATCTGTAAAAACGTCTTACAGTGATCATGGGATCAAGTTGCCGTCTAGCGGAAAAGCTGTAAGAGTATTGTAGGAGCAACTGTCTGAGACATAACTCAAGTTGCAAAGGCGCCATTTGTACCTGCAGTTGCAGATTTTTATGCATCCTATTTATTTCATTATCAGAATGATTTTCCCAAAAACATAATTAGTAAGATCTGGCTGCATATAAAGTGTTATGTAACTGTATGGGTACAGCTTTACCAGTGATAGTGTTCAGCCATAAAGGAAGGGTTAAAAAAAACAATATTTCAAGCTGATGTGGTTGCAAATCTGTATGTCAACGCATTTCTCAAGCAATTTCACTAAAGACATGATGTTGGTGATCGGACGGAAGTTATTGGGATCAGCTAAGTCTGCATTAGGCTTCTCGGGTGTTTTGCCCCATCTTAAGGCAGTCAGGAATCCTCCCCTGTATTAGAGATTGTTGAATGATCAGGGTCCAGAGAGGGAGAATGACCATGCTGAGATCTTTGAGAAACTTAGCAGGAAGTGGACCACTGAAATTGTTGGATGGTTTAAGAGACCCCAAAGAATGTGACAGCTCCTCCCCATCCGGGAGCAGGAAGGAATTCCAAGAGGCTTTGCTTTTGGGAGTCTACTCTGTGGGGAATAAAGTACCACAAACTGCTATAGGAACTGCCGAACCCAGGGTGATCATAGAGAGCAAGTTAGTGGCTGCACGTTGTAGCTCATTCATAAAAGCAGGCTTTTAGCCTATAGCCCAGCTTGCTTGTGAAGCCCTCATTTTTAATCTGAAATGTTGTAATATGAACTCCTTTCAGGGTCTTCTTATATATTTTCCTCCTGGCCTAAGGGGTAAATGTATTCAAACTGTGCGGAACTTCATGGAATCCTGCATTGATTTCCCTAATTTCATCATTATAGGTGATTTTAATTTCCATTTAGAGTTTCTTGACAATTCAGATACTGAACATCTTGCAGACAATCTTAATAGTTTTCATTTTATTCAGATCATAAATGAACCCACTCACCAGCCCACTCATACCCTAGATGGAGTATTTACTAATTTTTTTTAATATATCCACTAGGGGCAATAATAAAGTTATCTCTGCCCACTAGTAAGATATTTTTAACCCACACCACTCCACTTACACTGCACCACACATAGTCCCCACTGACAGTGCTCCTACGTATCTCGTAAGTCGTAGCACGCCTCAACCTGCAGCGGGTTGGGAGGGCCCCTATGATGAAGCATGTCACCGTGAGGCAACTCCGGTGAGTGAGGGGACTCAAGAAAAAGGGTATCCTCCCCCTTTTCTTTCCATCCTTTTTCTGTATGAGTAACGTCCAGAGTAGACAGTGACTCATCGTAAGAGCTAGGTTCTTCTATCCGTTACTTCGGATTTTTTTGATGTACACTTTAGCTGTGGAGGGCGAACCTAGCTGAAAATTCCTCTACCTCCCCCTTCATTTGTTTTGTATTACGTATTTACTAACAATCCAGGCCTAAGTCTGGAAAAGGTCCTGCCTCTAGTATGGACAATCATAAGGCCATTTTCCTTACACTTAAAATTCCCTCTTCTAATGGTTCCAGTTCCAACTTTCCCAGTATGTTTAAAATCTGCCCTTGGAAAAACTTTAATTCTGGGGTACTGAATGAACTTCTTTCAAACTCTACTCCTGTTTTAGATAATAATGTTGAAAATACAGCAGGAAGTTATGCTAATTGTTTAGACTCTGCAGTGTTGTACTAGTCCCTGAAAAAACAATAACTTGTCACAGGAAGAGTTTTTCAGCCCCTTGGTACTCAAAGTAACTAAAAGATTTAAAACAGAAGTGTAGATATCAAGAGCGCAGTTTGTGGAAAGAATGTATTTCTGAAGAAAAAATTAAGTATAAATCAATTCTTAATGAGTATAAAACGCTAATTGTTGCAGCAAAATCTAAATAGTTTACTAATAAAATAAGCGTGGCAAAGGTCTCTACTACAGAGCTATTTAAAACAGTCAAATCTCTGTCTAACTTGTGTAATGGCAGCACTTTTAATCCTGATCAATCCTTCTGCAACAAATTGGCAAAGTATTTTCAAGCCAAGGTGAATCTTATTTTTCAGGATTTCACCTACAATCATAATACCTCTTGTGCTCATGGACATAGCTCCACCTCCAATGTGGTAGGCATTCAGGCAACCAGTACTGGTACTGATTTATTTTTGGAACGCTAGCGCCAAAACACCCTCGGGTAATCGTACTTTATACATTTATTTACATTATGTTGTCACTAATAATAAAAGGGTAAATAGGATTCAAGACCATATCACTCATTGGCTTAATAACGTGAGAGTCATAGGACGGGCATCAAGATGTTTCGCTTCATAGTTACTTAATTGTTTACTAAATTTAGTACGTACATCATTTACATTTTCAGAATCACAAATGTGTGCATTACTAACAAAGCTACTTCTCAATAACAAAGCTTCTAACCTCAAGTTAAATGGGAGGTTCTGTTAAATTGATATCTACAAAACAAGTCATTAAAACATTTTTGAAGCCACCTTTCGAAATCAACGTTTGGTAGTGTATTTGTATCTACAAAAGCAAACAACAAATCTCAGATGTTTGCTTTTTTAATACAGTGCAGGACAATTACAAGTGGTCCATTGTCCGGGATTGGTAAGGTGTTGGTTTTTTAGTGCACGTGGTAATTACCAAGTGTGATGAAGTGTACATCCTTTGTTACATTTCTGCAGACCAAATATGCCAGAATTTAATAGGGAAAAGGGGTGGTAAATACATGTGTATTTTGGCGGACTAAAGTTGGAGTAGCCAGTAATTAGCACATTCAAGTGCTGTGCACTTGGGTGTCAGATCTCATCAGATGCAATAATTATTGAGCAGGCACGGAACACTTGTAATCAAGCCCTTTGCTCTTGGGCTGGCTTCACAAGAAATGTACATAAAGGTGAAGATGTCTGAAAGTAGAGCTAGGTAACTCAAGAAGGGGCAATTTACATTCTGTCATGGTGTTAGAAAGCAAATGCTATAAGCAAGGGCAAAAGAAAGGCTATACTGGAAACATTTGTGCTCTGCTCCTGCCTTCAAGTTCTGGTTAACTGTAGCAACTTTATGGTATCAAATTGAGGATCAATGCGTATTACAAATTAAGCAAGACTGCAACTAGGTAAAATGGCTTGCTAGTTTAAAATACGGTTGCTAGTTTCTATTTTCACATTGAAGTAGTCTTCAGGCATCCCCCCATTTTTCCTGATGTCTGGAAACCTGAAAAATCAGAGCTATGTATCCTGTGATCTTTTTCCTTAACTTCAATCTTGAAGCTTGATAAATCAGTTGTGTTTTCATCAAAGATGCTAAACCTATCTTTTCTTACATTCCTTTAATTTGTTTGAGGCTGTTAGCATGGTGATAATCTTTATCATCCATTCATTGCTCACTCACCTTTGCAATTGGTACAAAAAACAGTAAAGTTCTGATGTTAAAATTGCTCTAGTTCAGCAGGAAATTAATAACACTGTTGTAATGCTTCCATTCGACATGTCACACCACACTATTGGGCTCATTACGTTGGAGGGTGGCGGCACCTCTGCGGTGCTGGCAGAAAATGTAATTTTCCGCAAGCCAGTAGCGGTCCTCAAGTTTGCCATGTTACAATGGGCAATCATAGCCCATTTCCCGTCTTCCGCTGGTGCGACGTGAACCGCCACAAAAGCGGTGGTGGGAGCCAATAGAGACCCAACGGCATGCGGAATGACGTCCCGAACGCCATACAAATCAGGATGCCCCAAACAGCCCGTCACACCGCAGCGGAGAAACCACCCAACCAGAGATGGCTGAAGTACAACAGCGGAGCGCCAAACCAGACTCCTGGTCCCCTCTACCCGGTCTGGACCGCAATGGATCCAGCTTTACACGCCTTTCCGGTGCTGTACCTGTTCCACTACTGGCAAGAAATGCACCGTCACGGACAACGCCGCAGGGACGCAATCACACAACTCTACACACAAACATAACACACAACTCCTGGGCTGAGGGGTCGCTTTTTTCCTCGTTTTTCTGATGAGTTGGTGGTGGTTGTTTGTGGCGGCTCTAAAGTTGTTGTGGTCTCCTGTGGATTTTGTGTTCCTCCTGGCCTTTTCGAGGTGGCAGCAAGTGCATCTGGACTCTCGAAGTTCGGTGGTAAACCATCTAGCTTTCTTGGTGTGGTTGTTGTTTTTCTTGAGGGGACTATGGTGTTGGCGCTGTTGGAGATCCATCTGTGCAGGGCTC
Source organism: Lissotriton helveticus (assembly GCF_964261635.1). Classification (NCBI taxonomy): domain Eukaryota; kingdom Metazoa; phylum Chordata; class Amphibia; order Caudata; family Salamandridae; genus Lissotriton; species Lissotriton helveticus. The sequence goes on from NC_136068.1 coordinate 1,141,146,290, forward strand.
GGGCTGCGGTTGGTGTCGTCATTTTCCGCAATGATTGAGGTGGAGTTGCAGTGTGATGAGGTTAGCTGGTCGTCGGTGATTCTGGTCCAGTTTCTTAGTGGGAGCAGGTGTTGGAGTCTGTGGATGGTGGGTGTTCTGAAGGTGTAGTGGAAGCTTCGATGGTCAGTCATTAGAAGTTCTGTGGTGTGGCTGAAGGTGATGGAGTTTCCTGTTGTGAAGAGGGGGCCGAGGTTGTGTTCTGCTGAGTGTGTGGGTTCGGTCACGATCTGGCGGAGTCCAATGTTGTGGAGGTTGTCCAGGAGGGATGTGGTGCTGGGGTCCAGTTCGTTGTCGAGGTGGAAGCTGAGGTCTCCCAGTAGGGTGTAGTTGGTGGACGCAATGGCATGTGGGGAGATGATGTCTGTGATGGCGTTGGCGAAAAGTCAGCGGGGTCCAGGGGGTCAGTAGAGGAGAGTTCCTCAGAGGGTGGAGGTAGGGCTGGCCAGTATCTTAAAGTGAAGGTGTTCCATCAGGTCTGTGGGCTCGCCGGGGAGTGTGCTCAGGCGAAGGGTGAATTTGTGGACAATGGCGATTCCTCCTCCCAGGCGGGTGGGGTGGTCCTACCTGAAGATCTTGAATGCTTGGGGAATGGCGATGGCGATGTCCGGTCCCGAGGTGGTGTTGGTCCAGGTTTCGGTAAAGAATGCTACGTCCGGGGTAGTGCTGTCGAGGAGGTCCAGATTTGGGTGGCATGTTTGTGGAGGGATCGGACATTGAGGAGGATGCATTGGAGGGTCTTTGGTTTGGTTGTGTTCTTGCGGGTGGATTGCGCTGGGTCAGTGGTCTTGGAGGTACTGCAGGTGTGCCGGCAGCTGTGACAGCTGAAGGGTCCATGGGTGTCGGCTGGTGATGCTAGGTTGCAGTTGTTGTTGTTTCCTGGGTTGAGAGCATGGAGTGCCGCTGGGTCGTAGCGTTGGCTGTGCAGAGATCCAGGGTTCCTGCCACTGGTCGCAGTTGGGTCGCGGACAGGCGCAGACGGGCTTGCCTTTGGCACCCCGGCAGCGCGTCAGCTATTAAGTAGGGGCCGAGGAGGGCTGGACAGCTGAGAGGCGGGAGCGGGGAGGGGAGCTGGATTGGGCCGGTCGCACTAGTCATGCTGGGGGGGAGGGGCCGTGGGGGCAGCAGCGGCAGGGAAAAACTGGCTGAAAAAGGCAAAAGGAAAAAGGCAAAAAGAGAGAGAAAAGTGCAAATAAGGCAGCAAAAGTGCGCGAAAGAGTGAAGGAAAGACACAGAGGACACAGAAGAGTAAAAGGGGTGGATTGAGATGAGGGTAAAAAATGAGTGAAAAATGGAGGAAAGACACAGAAGCAGAGTGAAGGGGGAAAACGACAGAAAAAGTACAAGAAAGACTGGACGAAAGACACAGAGGACACAGGAGATTAAAAGGGGGAGATTGAGATGAGGGTAAAAAATGAGTGAAAAACAGAGGAAAGACACAGAAGGAGAGTGAAGGGGGGAGCTTGAAATGAGGGGAAAACAACAGAAAATGGAGGAAATACCCAGAAGGAGAGTGAAGGGGTGTGATAGAAGTGAGGGGTAAAAACAAGTGAAAAAGGAGAGAAAAAGAGGAGCAAGAGAATGGAGACAGAGGTCCACTGGACAACCATGGATGAGGCGCAGGTGACACCTGCGGGTGGAGGAGGGCCTCGAACACCAACGTTCGAGAGTGCAGGGGCACTACACCTACCCTCCACTCATATCAAGCAAACTGAGTGCAATCACAAAATTAACACTCACATTGAATATGAACAACCACTTAACTGTACCCACTGCTTCTCAAGTCACCCAGACACACCCCACTCTGCCACACAGCTACATACACATACCAGATGTTAACAGCAATGGAGGACAATAAATGGGACAGCCAGAAATGAGGTGGACAGTGCTGGAAAGCCATGAAGCAAACCACAAAGCATGTGTACATCACATGCAAGAAAAAGAACATATCACAACACCCTTAGGCCATCAAATCACACATTGCTGGCACAGTGTGTGTAATTAAACGACAGTGACCTCTGTGCAACAACTGAGGGAGATAGCAAGGCAAGCCATGCATAGGCACAGGGATGATAGGAAGTGGCTGAAGTCAAACAGTGATCAGCCACACATCTGTCTCAACTTACTTGACATGAGCATGTCATCAGCACAACACACATGGCTCATTGTCACACTCCATGACTGTCAAACACAAGTTGGATCCTCCACACATACCCCTCCTCCACCCACCTTACACCTGCACCACTAAACACCATAGTCAAACACACAGAATGATGCAAATAATGTCCTGTTAGTACACTGACAAATAATCACACTCTCTGGGGTGCATCCACAAACATCACATACACACTCAGGGATGCCTGAATCAATGCTGGTACAAAAATAATAGCCAAACACAAACCTCACAAACAACATACACAGAAGTACAACAAGCCCACACATGGCCAGCCAAAGAGTGGAAAGGCAATGGGAACCCAGACAGAACAGGAGCACACAACATTGTCACTCAGGACCAATACACAGAAACCATACCCCAACACAAACTAGAAGTGCAGCATCGCAAAACAATAACACAGACATACCACACCACCCATCAAGTCAACATGGTGTCATAGTGTAACACATGCATGCACATGTACAATCCTGACAAGTGACAGGTCAAAAATAGAAGGACAAACCACCAATGTGCACTCAAAACAAGCTCAGGAACAAGGATCCACCTTGCTGCATTTGACACACACACAAGTAATGCACACCACACCTGCAACACACATCTGCATGTATCACAATGCACTAACAACTCACACACAGTGTCATGCAAATAGAACATAACACACAGAGCATCTTCCATCTGAAAGAGCCAACACAGGCCAAACACTGCATACATCCACAACAAAAACACAACATATGCACATACCAATCCATCACATTGCAAACTCAGCTGGACATCAGGGGATGCACACCAGGCAAGTACAAGGCAGCATACACTCACAGCACTGCATGCACAACAAGCAGTGTGTATACAACAAGCAAATCAGTAACACACACATCTCAGTGCCACAACATGTACTCACACAATACAAATCAGCACCGCACACAGACAACATCACACTCAGGAAGGAAAGCAGTACCTCAGCAAACATACACACAGCTAACCTAACACCCACAGATGCTCAACTCAGGGACACCCAGGTGCAAACAACATGACCAGAGGACTGTGCTGCCCAAACAGTTGCATTGCACATGAGCAACCAGGACTGGAAAACAGTACAAGAAAATCATACATGACTAATTGGGAAACTGTAATGAGTGGCACATTGATCCTCTTTACAGATCAGCACCACAAAGCATAGTATAACAAATGAAGTGATGGGGAGGCACACACACTGCCAACCCAAGGGGATAGGTGACATGAGAGTGAAGGGGTGTGTACATCAGTAGTGGACAGATCAGGAGTGTACTATACACATATACATGGAGGAGTCACTCACAATGGGTAGGCATTAGAAGCAACGCTAGGGGATGAAATAACTCCGCATCCCACATACCATACTGGATCCAGAAATGGCTCAAGTGACAGCAATGCAAGAGAAAACTCCCCCACAATGTCAGTGTGGCTGAGAAGGTCTTCACAGTGAGCACAAACAGTAACAACACACATGGCTGATTAACAAAACACGTTACAGAGACAAGGGTTATACCCAAGATAGTCATTGGGACCTGGGAGCAATAGAAGTACGGGAGAGAGGGGTCCCAGAACACTTTGATATTGTCAAACAAAAAGACTTATACATTAAGAACATGTGTAATCAAAACTTCTAAGGAAACATTGTTATTTAATCACAAGGCATCCAAAATAGTGCCCCAGAGGGAAGGATGGGAAGGGTGTCAGTGTAGGGAGTAGTGTAAGGTAGAGGTTGGTGACATAGTGAAGGCCGAACAACCATAATAAACAAATATATACACCGGGCTTTGTACGCCCAATACATGAAACATGAATGTTTGTAAAGTTCAAATCAGGTACACCATGCTTCTAGAAATACATTAATTGTCACATTTAGGATGGACGCTGGTTGAAGGACAGGTTGTGGATATTTTGACCCCACGATACGGTAGGCAGTAGTGGTGCCTTACAGGGGAGGTCTTCCTCAGGACAGGGGTGGGGCGGGGTTCCGTGAATCACGTATTAGACACGGAACATGTAGTAATGAAGACTTCAATGTAGGAACAATTTCGAGGTAAGGCATCAATTGTGAATGTACGGATGTGCTGAAGAATCCACTATTTCAAAAATGTCGCTATCGGACGATCAGCAGGTTGCAATTCTTTGGGCTTTAGACAATCCAGTTCCCATACGGGGATCGGGTCCTGAATGGCATCGGTACATTCACAATTGATGCCTTACCTCGAAATTGTTTCTACATTGAAGTCTTCATTACTACATGTTCCTTGTCTAATACGTGACTATATCATAGTGTTCTGTGGCCCCTCTCAACCCGTACTGATTAACAAAACACAACACAGACTTGGCTGTCACACACTCTTCATACTCACAACTGGCAGCAACAATAAGTAGGTGTTCCACAGGAGTGCAAGGGCACATCAACACACTGCACAGTGCACAACCTACAACTACGACATGTGCACGGATGTATGACATTACAACGCATGCTTTTACATCGCATGCCTTTACAACGCGGTTTTTACAACGCAAACCTTTACAACGCATAGCGCTTTGGGGTGCTGGATAGTGAATAGTTTAATTTACTATTCCAACTCCAGACCCCGTGGACACTAGGGAAGGTGTTGGACAGTAAATTAAACGTATTCCCTATCCCAGAGCGCCCCTCAGCGCAATGCGTTGTAATGATTTGCGTTGTAAAAGTTGCGTCGTAAAGGCACTGCGTGGTAAAAGTTGCGTTGTAAAGGATGTTTCCCCATGTGCACACAATCACAAGCATAGGGCTGACAAATCGAACTAACAGGCACTCAGCTCCTGGGTGACACATGTGTGCAGTAGCCATTGCAAGGGCACACATACATCAACACCACTGACAAAGTCACCCCTTCACACTGCACACTTCATCACCACTCAAGTGCACACATTCAAATTTACCCATGTGACTAGGAAGACAGGTCATCACTGCTGTCCACACATCAAGAAAGATCACACAGATATGATGGACCCTGGCCAGCCTGCCTGCAGTCCCGTGGAGAGAATCCCCCTGGCCAGTCGACAGTTAAAAGTAGGCACATGTGTGCATGAGAGACTGCACAGGGAATGGGCAGCCAACGTGATTAACAGCAATGCCAGTGGACAGTACAAAGTAAAACAAAGTACATGTGTGCATGAGAAACTGCACATTGAATGGGCATCCATAGTAACCAACAGCAAGGCCAATGGCCAGTCCAGAGTTAAAAGTAGGCACATGAGAACCTGCACAGTGAATGGGAAGCAACAGTGATGAACAGCAAGGCCATTGGCCCGTCCACAGTTAAAAGTAGGCACATGTGTTCATGAGAGGCTGCACAGGGAGTGGGCATCCATAGTAACCAACAGCAAGGCCAGTGGCCAGCACAAACTATAACAAAATACACGTGTGCATGAGAAACTGCACAGAGATTGTGCTTCCTAAGTGATAAACAGCAAGGCCAGTGGCCAGTACAAAGTAGAACAAAGTACATGTGTGCATGAGAAACTGCACAGGGAATGGGCATCCTAAGTGATAAACAGCAATGCCAGTGGCCAGTACAAAGTAGAGCAAAGTAGGTATATGAGAACCTGCACAGGGAATGGGCAGCAACAGTGATGAACAGCACAGCCAGTGGCCAGTCCACAGTTCAAAGTAGGGACATGAGAACCTGCACAGGGAATGGGCAGCAACAGTGATGAACACCAAGGCCACTGGCCAGTCCACAGTTCAAAGTAGGTACATGAGAACCTACACAGGGAATGGGCGGCAACAGTGATGAACAGCAAGGCCATTGGGCAGTCCACAGTTAAAATTAGGTACATGTGTGCATGAGAGACTGTACAGGGAATGACTGAGACTGTACACTGCCATGGTCAGCAACACAGTTAGGGGGATAAAAATTGACATTCCAGGCACTGCTGTGGGAGAGACAGGTATGTGAGGGGGACTTTGATCCAGACTTGGCTGTCAGTCGGACTGGGAGGTGGCTGAGTGTCGGGCTAGTTGGAGGACTGGACCTGGGAGACAGAGGACCAGCTGAGTTAGAAGCATCAGTGGCTTTGGGAGCTGGAGGGCTGTTTGGACCGGGTTATGTGGTGGCACATGGAGGTGGAGTCTTGCTGCCATGAGACACAGTGTGGGAGGGAGAATGTGGAGGGGTGCTTTTCCACTTCTTGGGGACTCGATAGCCAAGAACTATCTTGGGAGGAGTCATAAGTGGGATGGGCAGAACAGACTCAATCTCCACCACCGGTGCATCAGGTGCAAGTAGTGGCCCTCCCTCTGGGGATCTGCTTGTTTGGGTGGTATGCTTGGCCTGGCCTTGCCTTTTCCCCTCTATCCCCTATTGAAAGTGAACTCCTGACAGTGCCCTCCTTTCCCTACTTCACCCGGTGTGGATGGGAGTTGAGGTTTTGGGTGAATCTGCCTTAGAGGGCTTTTTTCTTGGACTCTTAGCAGGCACCAGCTTCACAGCAGGCATGGATACTGTCTGCTTTTCTTTGGGAGATGCTTTTGGGACGGGAGTGCCCTTGGATGGGGATGCTTTTGAGGCATGTGAGCCTGAGGCCTGCTTCTTGGCTTGATGCCCCTGAGTGTCTTCTGAAGGGCTTTTGCCTTTGAGCTCTGGGGTGACTTTGGTTTGTTTGGGGGATGGTGTCTGTGCCCTGGTCCGCTTGGAGTGCTGCTGTTGTGTGCTGCATGTGATGTATCTTCAGCCTGTGGGCTGTGGTGTGTGGTCACTCGTCACATGTAGCCACTGGCAGGGGGGTGGCCAAAGGGACTGGAGCTAGACTCTGAGCCTGTGACAGTTGAATGGCTGCCGTCACAGTGGAGGACAAAGACTGGACAGTCCTGTATAGCCCACCCACATCTTAATGAATTCCCCCCATGAAGGCAACTGCCTGTGCCAACTTCTTGTCATGGTCTAGGAAGGTATTAAGGAGACTTGTCTGACCCACACAAAGCTGGCGCAAAAGGTCCACAGCCTCAACACTGAGGGCAGCAGGGGAGACAGGGACAGGGGCGCCGGTGCCTGGGGGAAGGACACTCTTCTCTTCTTAATGATGCGAGCACGTGCAGCACTAGTGGAAGTAGCTGGGAGGGTGGGCACTAGATGATGTGTGGTGGAAGAGGAGGCAGATTTCCCACTCCCTGCGCCAGTCAACATAGAGGAGTCACCGCTGTCATCAGATGACGTTGAAGTTGGTGTCTCTGGCTCTGATTCCTCAAGTAAACTGTCCCCTTCCGAGGCGCTGGTCACATGAGTGTCAGTGTGCTCATGTGTAGCAGTTGTGCCTGATGCCTCACCACTGGTGTCTGTCCCATGTCCTTCTGTTCCCTCGGTAGATGCTGTAAGAGATAGAGATGTATGTTAAGTTTAATACAATCACACAAACATCATATGCAAGTAAAGCATGAAACAAGATGATGATACTCCCATGTTGCACACCATCCTGTGCAGTCACATTTTTCAAGCTTTATTCCAAAGTCAAATATTGCATGGTATCATGCAAACTTGGCATAATTGACCCATGTGATGTCCACACACCCAAATAGCTTGCCCGTGCCTCCGTGTTACCAGACTTACAGATCCCTCTGAGCATACCTAGGTCTATGTGGCTGTAAAAGATGTACCTCCCAACATGTAGTAACAGTCACATATGGAGTCACCATAAGGGGACAACACAGATACAGACTCATAAATAAAAGTTTGCAATGGCCATGAGCTCATGCCATCCAACATGTCGTACTTTGGGGCACAACTACAGTTGCATATTGGTGTCAGATGTGTAGTTCTCACAATTTTGAAGGTCAGGCGCTGCACACATTGATGAAAGAACACTCCGATGAGGCACACTGCCTTCACTGTCATGGGATGTCCCTGACTGCCCTAATGCAGCTGATGCCATAAGGCCACAACTCGGAATGCAATGTCAAGGGCCATTACGTCAATGACATGAGAAAGTACATGTATCGAAAATGCATAACAGCTGCACCCAACACAGAGGCCACTTACAAGCCTTTGTATCACACTAGCAATGTCACAGAGCTCAGCACTGGCTCAGGCTTGAAATGCATGCAGTCACACACAGCCAAACTTTCCCTTCCCAGAATACTCACCTCCAGCTTGCTGCTGATGGTCCTTCAAACGTGCACCCAGCTCAGGCTGTGTTACAGCAAGATGCGGGCCAATAGTGGTGTCATGCTCCTGCGTTAACCTGCCAGTCCGAGGTAGCAGCCCCAGCATCATCCCTGCCACGTTTTTGCTCATCTGGCAGATGTCACCCCACCTCTTGTGACTGTGTGTGCTGTCCGTTGGTGACACCCAGAGCCCGTACCTTATGTGGAGTGGCCCCCAATACGCCCATCCGCTGATGGACTTTGAGCTGTAGGCATTGGAGACAAGAGGAGGAAAATTCAGTGACACTGGGTTATGTACCATTGTCTCTCAGAACAGAAGCATGCATGAACTCAGCACTACTTCACAGTTATGTTTAGCAGAGGCAATACAGCATGACATGTAGTATATAAGCATGCGACAATCATACCAAAATGCATGCAGGTATGAGGATAGAGGCTTAAAAAACAGTGTAAGCACAGTCTGATTAAACTTTTTGAGCGTGCTGGTCAAATTAGGAGGGTCTACATGTTTCAGCCAATCAAGATCTTGTATTGATCGTGGCCTTCCTCAGGACCTAGATATTACTATTACTGCAATCAATCTAACGTGAGTGAATGAATTCAAAATATTTTAGAATAATACAACCTGCAATCACCTGTGTAATACTTGTGGGAAGGCACTACAGGGATATTTTTGGTTGATACCCGTGACCATTTGGGAGGACTGCTTACCGCTCCTGGTAAAAACTCAGGGTGTGAGGCAACACCTTATCTGTCGCTACCTCGGACCGACATCCGATTGTTGCAAATTCATTCACTCATGTTAGATTGATTGCAGTAGTTGTAATATCTAGGTCCTGAGGAAGGCCACAATCAATATAAGATCACGATTGGCTGAAACATGTATACCAATATCGAATGTATATATATAACGATATCAAAATATATATATTTTCTTCTGGTAGCCAAATTAAAATTTTCACCTCGTACACTGCATAACGAACATTCACTCACACTTTCTTCATGCTCCATTGATCTTAGGAGATCTAGTCCCTGGATTATAACAAAACATCTGCCAGCTCCACCAAACATGAGAAAGGAGTTGTAGCTCCTTGGCTGTACTAGGTTTGTAGCTAAGAGGAGATCCCAGATGATGAAGCATGCCACTTCGGTGGGTGATGGAATTCCGTCCTCTTAAATAAGACTTTCCTAGTTTGTTTCTTTCTCCCTGTTGCTGTGCTGTGTGCACTGTTTGTGCTTTCTACTAGACCCATGGATTCTACTCTTTCATCTCACCTAGGAGGCGACCAAATGTGCAGCGTCCCTTCACAGTGCTAGCGGGACATGGAGGATGAGGACGTCATAAGGAAATTCCATCTGGATCGACCACCCTACAAGACCTATGTGCTCAGTTGGAGCCCCACCTGCGGCCTCACAGACATATCTGACTGCTTTTACACCCACGTGTAAGGTGATGGCGGCCCTGCATTTTTTGCTACTGGTTCATTCCAGTACACGGTGTCCACTGCAGGTGGGATGTCGCAACCTATGTTCAGCATGGTGATACGTGAAGTCCTGTCCAATATGATAACCTACAAGGACTGATACATCCATTTCCCCAGGAGGCATGAATTGGCGGCTGTGAAGGATGATTTTTATGCCCTTGGGCACATCCCTAATGCTGTTGGTGCCATTGACTGCACACATGTTGACCTGGTTCCACCATAGGCACGTGAGCACATCTACAGGAAAAGGAAACATTTCCAATCCATCAATATGCAAGTGGTGTGCCAGGCGGATAAGATCATCTCACACATCTGTTCCAAATTTCATGGCTCTGCCCATTACTCGTGCATTCTGCATAACAGCATAGCATTGTGCCACAGCTGATAGCTAATCTGCCTCCAGAGTGTGCATGGATTGAGGGTGAGTATGCAGAGTCAAGGAGGACATGTTGTGTGGTGGAGCGCATCTTTGATCTCCTGAAGTTACGATTTCACTGCCTGGACAAGATCAGAGGTGTACTGATGTACTCGCCCAAAAAGGTGTGTCAGATTGTAGTTGCTTGCTGCATGCTCCACAACCTGGCCTTGAGCAAGGAGTTCCCTCTGCACCTGGACGCTGATGAGCAGCCGTGGGCCCCGCCTGCAAACCCACACATGTCCAGTGACGAGGACAGTGGAGAGGAGGAAAGTGTTGACCTGCGTCAACAGCTCATCAATTGGTACTTCCCTTAAGGTGAGCACAAACGTACAACGGGGCCATTGTCTGCTGATGTTGTTGGTGAAAAGGCCTAGGGTAGCTTTGTGACTGCTGCCTTTTGTCACTGTGTGCTGTCCGCTATTGTTTCTGGGACAGGGTAGTTATGCACAGCTATAGGATGTCTATGTCTGTACTGTTGCTCATTGTAATGTGTGCAGATAGGAGCACCTTGATGACAAGTGTTGTGTAATGGCTGTGATGCTACCGCCTGACAAGTGCATATTGTTCTGTTGTGTTTTCCTAAGTCCCTTCAGCATCTTCTTGCCTACAAACAATCTGTGCTCCTGGTACATTGTAATCATGGTCAACTTGTACATCCAATGATGAACATGGAGCAGACACAAATACATAGGTGGGTAAGGAGTGTTTATTTACAATGGGTATATGTGACAGGGACGAGAATATTTACGAAAAGGTGAATAGTGAATCAATGAGTTGTCAGTGATGGAAGATGGGACAATCGAGTAGTCACCACATTGATGTGGTGACCCAGTCCAACAGACGCCTGCCAACTATGTGGCAGTGTGGATAAGGACAGTCAACAAAGTCGATGGCAAGGTGAAGAGGGGTGCCATCATGGCTAGCTCCTTGACTGGCATTTGGCAGGTGCTTTGCCACGGGATCCTCCCTAGGATTTCTTTGGACAGCCCCTTGGTCGTTTGGCATGGGGGCCGTTGCTTCGGACCCAGAGGGGTCTGAGGACTACCCCCTCTCTGTGGCTTCAGGGGAGGTTGGGGAACTGTCATCCTGCAGGCCACTGGAGGGAGGTGGAGGTGTTGTTTGGACCGCAGGCCTTTCTCTCAGAACTGCCACTAGCTGGCCCAAGAGGTCCACGATTTGGCCCATGGGGGTATCTATGGACCTCAGCAGCAGACGGAGCTCACAGGAATCTTCCTGAGCCTAGCCTGTTTATCCCTGGGCTCTTTCATAGGCCCCAAGGATTCAGGAAATGTTGGCCAGGTCTTCGGTCCCAGTGTGTGATTGTGTTTGACTCCCACTTGCCCTTCCACCTGCCCTGCTGTCACGGACCTGTTGCCTCACCCCTCTACGCACCCGCCTACTCTCACTGCCCTCCTCAGTTGGTGGGGTGGGGTGGTCATCGTCTGGGGCAGGGAGAGTGTTGCAGGGAGAACTGGTGGTGGTGGTGGTGGAGGCCCGACAGGTCGTTACAGCAGGGGTCAGCGTAGTTGTTGCTGATGTCGTGGTGGGGGGCAGTGGGGTCCTGGGTCCTGTTGCGCCCTGGCATGCCTGATGGGCTGGCTTCTTGCTCCGAATCCTCAAAATCCAGGGAGTCATCATCAGAGAGTCCCTGTTCCGGGGGTGGAGACTGGCTCTGCAGGTTGGTGTCGTCATCCTCTGCTGTCAGTTCTTGGTCACCTGTGGGACAGAGGGGAAATGGTCATTTAAGAGCACCCCACATGCTTGGTGTTAGATGTTTGGATGTTACATGTTATACACCACACAGTTTACATTGCATCACTTTGTATGGCTGCATGGTACTGAGCATCATGACATGATGTGGAGGCACATACATTACTTGTCCATGGTGTGACATGTCAATGGGTACCATGTGCCATGTGCAGATTTTGTGATTACGAGTACATGTTGTCATTTGACAACTAGCGGCACAACAACTTTATGTGAAGCATCTTTGTTGATTGCTCTGCCTGGCAGACGTTACATCTGAGCATGAACTAGCCATTGTTATCTCATGCATACCTTTGTCATGTTATGTGCATTGCTTTATTTGTTCTACAGACCATGCTTGTTTTGTTTTCATATGGTCTTCAAGCTATGCCCCATGGAACTTACAGATGGCATTCAGTGTTGTGCATGATTGTGCCCTGAGTTTATTCAACATGTGATTTTGTGAGTCACACTTAAATTGATGTGACAGTTACATACACTTTGCTGTCTGCACACTGTAAGTGGCTTTTGGATATGTGTCACTTTTTGTGGGATGTGAGGGCTGGTGTTGTCATATGACTCTATGCTTTTTGAGAGGAATATTGGGGTGCATGCACTGTCTACTTACATATTCTGTTGTCACATTTGGTAGAATTTCTAAACCATCTCTCTGGGTGCGTGGTGGAGTGCTACATCCTGCTCAGGGGTGGGACAGGGGCCCTGGTGGGACAGGGGGCCTTGGAGGAAGTTGTTGTGCAGGCCTTCCACCCACAAACATCCCTCCCTGGGAAGATGACTTCCTACCTGTAAGTTTGGTTGGGGAGGTACAATGGCTGCCACGTGCTTCTGGGTGGGGGGTGCTCCATCTTGCTGAGCTGTAACACAAGGGGGCCTGGTGTAGTACAGGCCTCCCACCCACAAACAGCCCTCCCTTGGAAGATGGCTACCTACCTGTTAGGTGAAAGTGACCAATACAATGGCTGCCACATGCTTCTGGGTGGGGGTAGTGCTCCATCTTGCTGTGCTGTGGTACAAGGGGGCCTGGTGGGAGTTGTAGTGCAGGCCTTCCACCCACAAACAGCCCTCCCTGGGAAGATGGCTATCTACCTGTTTGGTGAAGGTGACCAATACAATGGCTGCCACATGCTTCTGGGTGGGTGTAGTGCTCCATCTTGCTGTGCTGTGGTACAAGGGGGCCTGGTGGGTGTTGTAGTGCAGGCCCCCACCCACAAACAGCCCTCCCTGGGAAGATGACTACCTACCTGTTAGGTGAAGGTGAACAATGCAATAGATGCCACATGCTTCTGGGTGGGGGGGATTGCTCCATCTTGCTATGCTGTGGCACAAGGGGCCCTGGTGGGATTTGTAGTGCAGGCCTCCCATCCACAAACAGCCCTCCCTGGGAAGATGGCTACCTACCTGTTAGGTGAAGGTGAACAATACAATGGCTACCACATGCTTCTGGGTGGGGGTAGTGCTACATCCTTCTCAGGGATGGGACAGGGGGGCCTGGTGGGAGTTGTAGTGCAGGCCCCCCACCCCTAACAGCCCTCCCTGGGAAGGTGGCTACCTACCTGTAAGTTTGGTTGTGGAGATACAATGGCTGCCACATGCTTCTGGGGGGAGTGCTACATCCTGCTCAGGGGTGGGACAGGGGGGCCTGGTGGGAGTTGTAGTGCTGGAGGCCTGTATACATGCAACCATGGGAATGTTGCTGGCTACCTTTGGGGTGATTCAGATGGAGTGAATGTTACATCTGTGAGACCTGTGTTGGGTATTGTGGTGCAGATTAATGGAATTGGACCTAGGAGGTGTAGCTTTGTGTTTGTGCAAGGCAGTATATAGTAGTGTAATTGTATTCATTTGTTGGTACTTACCAGCCTCCACTGCCCCGGGTATTCCTTTGAGACTCTCTGGATGCAGTATGGCAAGCAACTTCTCCTTCCATGCAGTGAAAGTTCTTGGTGGAATGGGAGGGCCACCAGCAGTCATCTGAGCCAGCTAATGGTTCTTGTTGTTTGTCTCTTTCACCTTGCTCTTGAGGTCATGCCACCGCTTCACAATCTCCTTCTTATCGCTCGGGACAGTCCCTACTGCATTGATCTTGTTGACTCTCCTTGTCCACATTTCTTCTCTTGTAGCTAACGGTGTCTGTTGGACCAGGGTCCCAAACAATTGAGGGTCTACTCTGATCATCTCATCTGTCATGACTGACAACTCAATGTCAGGAAATTCGGGTGTTTTCTTTTGTGCCATGGTGTGTGATGTGCAAATTGTTTGAGGTGCAGGTGTGAGAATGGTGGTGGTGATGTAAGTGGTGCATGTGTGTGTGTGTGTGTTGTTATGCTGGTGGGGGTGGTGGTTTGCCTCTCCTTTGTGCTGTAGGGTTAGTTCCTTCAGGGGTGGAGTATTGCAAAGCATTCTGGTCAGGGAAGGGGCTGATTTTATACTCAGCTATGTGGGTGTGTCAAAATGGAGTATTGCTGCCAGGTGTGGTGTGTGGGTTGTCCTGGGTTTTATATTTTTTTAGTTGCCATGGGGATGTGTCAATGGGGTGTGTTAGGTGTTTTAGGGGCTAAGCTAGTTGGATGTGTACACTTGGTGGCCTTGTTGTGTGTTTTTTTTTCTGTCAACCACCATAATTGTTCTGGAGCGACTTGCTCATGGTAGAAAAAACTGGCAGTTCTCGAGAATAAAGAATAGAAAAGAAGTTCCAGGGAAAAAATTCTACCAAATTGTATGTGGTTGTGTTATCTTTTGCACTCACTAGTAGTGTACACCAATCACTGTATATGAATCACAAATGCAAGTCAAAATCCTCACCGCTGACCAGCAATGTTAGATTTGGGGCTCTCCAGTTGGCAGAGGTAGGTACCTTTGACCAAATAGGGACTGTTGCATCTAGACAGGGTAAGGGGCTACACTCCTAAATAACCCCTGCTCACCCCCTTGGTAGCTTGGCAAGAGCAGGCAGGCTTATCTCAGAGGCAATGTGTAAAGCATTTGTAAACACACAGTAATACAGTGACAACACTACAGATGCACACCACACACGGTGTATTTATAAAAATAAGTATTTTTATATAGACCTAACACAAGACCAAATGACAAAAATCCACAATACTGTGCTCAAAAATAGACTTTAGAATGGTTGGAAATAGCTCAGTTCTCTCAAATTGTAAATGCAACTCTTTTCTCTCAATGTTCCTTGGATGCGTAACGCAGAACAAACAAAAGGGTTGCATGGAAGGTGATGCGTTGGTTTCTTACACTCAAGGCAGTGGATGCATTGGTTCTTTACTGCTGCGTAGGGGAGTTGATGCTTGCTTCCTTACTGTGTGGGGAGTTGATGCGTCGGTTTCTTACACATCTCCAGTACGATGGGACATAATGGCGCCTCGATGTGATACTCTTCTCCGGTGTGATATGACAAAATGGCTTCTTGGTTACGTTGCGACAGCGTTGATGTGATGCGTGCATTCCGACGGCCGTGAGGCGACTCGATATTCTTCTGAGCCACGACAAGCCCTGCGACACGCTTTTCTGGTGATGCAACAGCGAATCTATGACAAAATATCGACTACAAAAATATCGAAGTACAAAAATATCGCAACAAAAATATCGAGGACAGTAATATGGGGATGCTATCTCTAACAAGGTAAG
The DNA here is from genome assembly GCF_964261635.1 of Lissotriton helveticus. Taxonomy (NCBI): domain Eukaryota; kingdom Metazoa; phylum Chordata; class Amphibia; order Caudata; family Salamandridae; genus Lissotriton; species Lissotriton helveticus. Next base: position 1,141,161,973 of record NC_136068.1, read on the forward strand.
AACAAAAATATCGAAAAAAATATATCGATGTCAAAAATATCGTTTTTTTAAAAATATCGTTTTTTTAAATTTAAATAAAATGTAATATTAACAAAATAATACTTATAAATATAATAAACATAGTTAAAAAATATATTATAATATTTAAAATTAATAAATAATGTAATAAAAACTAATAATAATAAAAATATAATACATAGTATATACATAATTAATATTAACTCTAAAATAATTATTTTAATAACTTATAAATAAATGAAAATATAATAAATTACAAATAAATGTATATACATAAAATAATAATATAAATTACAATTAATAACAATGTAAAACTAATCAAAAAAATTAATTACATTTTGGATAGCGTACGGGTAAAAATTACTATTCCCACTCCAGAGAGCGCAACAGTAGGGAAAGTGTTGGATAGCGTAGGGGTAATAATTACTATTCCAACTCCAGAGAGCGCAACAGTATGGAAAGCGTTGGATAGCGTAGAGGTAAAAATTACTATTTCCACTCCAGAGAGTGCAACAGTAGGGAAAGGGTTGGATAGCTTTGGGGTAGAAATTACTATTCACACTCCAGAGAGCGCAACAGTAGGGAAAGTGTTGGATAGCATAGGGGTAACAATTACTATTCCCACTCCAGAGAGCGCAACAGTAGGGAAAGTGTTGGATAGCGTAGGGGTAAAAATTACTATTCCAACTCCAAAGAGCGCAACTGTAGGGTAAGTGTTGGATAGCGTAGGGGTAAAAATTAATATTCCCACTCCAGAGAGTGCAACAGTAGGGAAAGTGTTGGATAGCGTAGGGGTAAAAAATACTATTCCGACTCCAGAGAGTGCAACAGTAGGGAAAATGTTGGATAGCGTAGAAGTAAAAATTACTATTCCCACTCCAGAGAGCGCAACAGTAGGGAAAGTGTTGGATAGAGTAGGGGTAAAAATTACTATTCCCACTCCAGAGAGTGCAACAGTAGGGAAAGTGTTGGATAATGTAGGGGTAAAAATTACTATTCCCACTCCACAGAGTGCAACAGTAGGGAAAGGGTTGGATAGCGTAGGGGTAAAAATTACTATTCCCACTCCAGAGAGCGCAACTGTAGGGAAAGGGTTGGATAGCGTACGGGTAAAAATTACTATTCCCACTCCAGAGAGTGCAAAATTAGGGAAAGTGTTGGATAGCGTAGGGGTAATAATTACTATTCCAACTCCAGAGAGCGCAACAGTAGGGAAAGTGTTGGATAGCGTAGAGGTAAAAATTACTATTCCCACTCCAGAGAGTCCAACAGTAGGGAAAGGGTTGGATAGCGTAGGGGTAAAAATTACAATTCCCACTCCAGAGAGCGCAACAGTAGGGAAAGTGTTGGATAGCGTAGGGGTAACAATTACTATTCCCACTCCAGAGAGCGCAACAGTAGGGAAAGTGTTGGATAGCGTAGGGGTAAAATTACTATTCCAACTCCAAAGAGCGCAACAGTAGGGAAAGTGTTGGATAGCATTGGGGTAAAAATTAATATTCCCACTCCAGAGAGTGCAACAGTAGGGAAAGGGTTGGATAGAGTAGGGGTAAAAATTACTATTCCCACTCCAGAGAGCGCAACAGTAGGGAAAGTGTTGGATAGCATAGGGGTAACAAGTACTATTCCCACTCCAGAGAGCGCAACAGTAGGGAAAGTGTTGGATAGCGTAGGGGTAAAAATTACTATTCCAACCCCAGAGAGCGCAACAGTAGGGAAAGTGTTGGATAGCGTAGAAGTAAAAATTACTATTCCCACTCCAGAGATTACAACATTAGGGAAAGTGTTGGATAGTGTAGGGGTAAAAATTACTATTCATACTCCAGAGAGTGCAACAGTAGGGAAAATGTTGGATAGCGTAGGTGTAAGAATTACTATTCCCACTCCAGAGAGTGCAACAGTAGGGAAAGTGTTGGATAGCGTAGAGGTAAAAATTACTATTCCCACTCCAGAGAGTGCAACAGTAGAGAAAGAGTTGGATAGCGTAGGGGTAACAATTACTATTCCAACTCCAGAGAGCGCAACAGTAGGGAAAGTGTTGGATAGCATAGAGGTAAAAATTACTATTCCCACTCCAGAGAGTGCAACAGTAGAGAAAGTGTTGGACAGCGTAGGGGTAAAAATTACTATTCCCACTCCCGAGAGTGCAATAGTAGGGAAAATGTTGGATAGCGTAGGGGTAAAAATAACATACTTATAAACAAATGTTTTATTTTAAATAATAAAAATATTAACTATTAAATAGATATAAACCATGTACAAATACCAATACATAATTATTAAAAACATGTGAACAAAATATATGTAATTTCAAAAATTAATGAAAATACCATTTAATAATATTTAATTAACAATGAATATTTAATTAGCAATTAAATAATTAACCAAACAATTAATTAAAAAACATTATTACTTAATTACATTTACATTACTTTCCACCCTGTTCCCCTATAAACCCACAACCCGCTACAGAACATATTTATCAATTAATCAATTAATAAAAATTAATTACCAATTAATTAAAAATAATTACCAATTAATTGAAAATAATTACCAATTAATAAATATTAATTTGTAATTCCTACTAATTAATAATTAATTTAACATAATTAAATTACTTCCCACCCTATTCCCCTATGGACCCACAACCCGCTACAGAACATATTTATCAATTAATCAATTAATTAAAATTATTTACCAATTAATTAAAAATAATTACCAATTAATAAATATTAATTTATAATTCCTACTAATTAATAATTAATTTAACATAATTAAATTACTCCCCACCCTATTCCCCTATAAACCCACAACCCGCTACAGAACATATTTATCAATTAATCAATTAATTAAAATGAATTACCAATTAATTTAAAATAATTACCAATTAAGAAATATTAATTTACAATTCCTACTAATTAATATTTAATTTAACATAATTAAATTACTTCCCACCCTATTCCCCTATAAACCCACAACCCGCTACAGTACTAAAATAAAAAATTTAATTAAATTACATGAAAATAAATTAAAAACATAATAAATACATAATAATATACACAAAAATAATTTAAAAATCGATATTAGTAACATCGAAATTATTAACATCGATATTACTGACATCGATATTTAAAACTTCGATATTATTAATATCGATATTAAATTTATCGATATTACTTACCTTCTATATTTTGTCCCATCGATATTTAAACTTCGATATAATTGTATATCGATATTTAAATATCGATATTTTGTCTGCATACCGCGACAGCGACCTCTGCCGCGGTGGCATGCTTCTCCGTTGATGCGAACCGCTTCGGTGATGTGATGGAGGCAGCATGCTACCTTGGCGATGCGATGGCAGGTTGTATGACATTACAACGCATGCTAATACATTGCATGCCATTACATCGCGGTTTTTACAACGCAAGTCTTTACAACGACTTGCGAGGAGGGCGCTGGACGTAGGAGTAGTATAATTTACTATTCCAACTCCAGTCTACATACAGTAGGGAAGGTGTTGGATAGTAAATTATACTATTCCTTGTCCTAGAGCTCCACTCCATCCAGCGCAAGTCGTTGTAACGATTTGCGCTCTAAAAACCGCGATGTAATGGCATCGGGATGTAACGTCTGCATTGTAAACGACGTTTCCCCGATGGCAACTGCTGTGGCGGCGACACGCTTCTCGTTGTTGAGCCACACTTTCAGCTCCCAGTGACACGCTGTCTCTCAGAAGGCCCAGCACAACAGCAGGCATTTCAATTCCCAGCAAGGGAATTCAGGGGAGAGCTGGTTGGTGAAGTCTTGTATCTCAGGCAAGCTCAAGTTCAAGCCCTTGGAGATTCGTCTTCAAGTTGATGAAAAGCACACTCAGTCTCTTCTCCTTTCTTTGGCAATGAAGCAACCACTGCAGGCCAACCCCAAAAAACACACAGCACAGGGGTAGTCTCTTCCTTCAGCTTCCTGGTTCTTCTCAGAAAAGGTTTGTCTTGATTCCCAGATATGATCTAAAGTTCTGGGGACTGGGTCTCCTCTTTTATACACCAAAACCCTTTGTCTCTGAAGGCAGAGAGTGGCTGTGCCTAGTCCAAACCAGTTCTGTGCAGTCCTGGAGCACTTTGTTTACAGGACTCCTTCTCTTCCTTTGACAGTGTAGGCCAGGGACATCAGACACACCACAGGAGGTGGAGCCAGCATTGTGGAAGGCAAGCACAGCCCTATCCAGGTCCCAGGTGCTCCCCTCTCACCACTCTACATGCTGATGGGTCTATTTCGTCCTGTGCTGACTCACCCTGTCTCCTGGAGCCCCCAAGCCCCTGTCACTCAAAAACCAGACAAGGAATACACAACCTAGCAGAGGCAGGCTGGGACAGTTAGGCAAGAAAATACCTCCTTTCTAAAAGTGGTATTTTCAAACAGAATGTTAAAACCAACTTCACTAAACGATGTATTATATCATTCTGAGTTCAGGCATACTAAACTCGAGTTTCTACCTAGTTCCCTGAGTCAGATAGGATTATAGGATGTTATAATCAAACTGCCCATTCTGGCCTATGGGGAACAGGTAGCCTTACAATAGTGAAAAACGAAAATGTCTGTAATTCACTATCAGGGAATGCCACACACATCAGGGCATGTCCTACTTTTTACCTAAAAGTCACCCTGCCCTTTGGCCTACCTTAGGGGTGACTAATATGTAGAAAAGGGAAGGTTTACGGACTGGCAAGTGGGTGCACTTGCCAAGTCAACAAGGCAGTACCAGACTGCACACAGGCTCTGCAATGGCAGGCCTGAGACACACGTTACAAGCTGCTCCAGTGGGTGGCACCCTCAGTGCTGCATTTCCACCAGCAGCATTTGATTTACAAGCCCTGGGCACACACAGTGCACTGTACTAGAGTCTGACAAGTAAACCAAAAAAGCCAATCATGGAGTCACTAATCCATACATCAATTTATTTTAGGGAACACTTGCACTGTGGCACTGAATAGCAGTTGCACAGTGCCCAAAAGCATCTAAAACCTGCAAAAACATAAGAGGCAACAGCAGAAAATGGCAGGGAGACCCACACTGATGGTGCCAGGTCTAACACCCACTATTTATGTTCAATTTCTCTTTGTTCTATTGTGGCCGAGAGGCTCTGTGCTCAGTCAAAACCAGTTCTGTCCTCTCTGGTCCAGCTTCCCAGCAGGAGGTGACAACAGCATTGGAAAAGGCAGACCTGGCCCATTCAGGAGCAAGGAAATGACCTCCCCTTACTCTATATGCTCTATATGCAGCCCAGGTCTATTCAGCCCAGCCCAGACTCATCCGGGAAAGGAAGGACACGCCTCACCCCCAGTGTCAGCCTACAGCGAGTGCCCATCCCCAGCCCCTGTCACTCCAAAGCCAGTCAATCCACAAACCAGCAGAGGCACACAGGCTGGCTAAGCAAGAAAATACCCACTTTCTAAAAGTGGTATTTTGATAAAAACAATATCAAAATCATCTTCACTAAAAGAAGCTTTTCTATATTTTGAGTTCAGGCAAACTAAACTCCATCTTACCATCTTGTCCCAATGGGAAGTTATACTCATAAGATGTTAAAAATAAACTCCCATGCCATCCTATGGGACAGATAGCCTTTCAATAGTGAACAACGAAATACACTGTATTTCACTATCAGGACATGTCATACATATCAGAACATGTCCTACCTTTCACATACACTGCAGCATGCCCACAGGGGTACCTTGGGCATACCTTAGGGGTGACTCACATGCAATAAAAGGGAAGGTTAGGGCCTGGCAAGTGGGTGCACTTTCTAGTTTGACATGGCAGTAGAGGCTGCATGCAGACACTGCAGTGGCAGGCCTGAAATCCCTTTAAAAGGCTGCTTGTGTAGGTGGCATACTCAGTGCTTCAGGCACACTAGTAGCATTTGACTTACAGGCCCTCGACAGACACTGTGCATGTTACTAGAGACTTAGTAGTAATTCAAACAAGCCAATCATGAAAACACCAATCCATATTCACAATTTACAGAGGGAGCACTTGCACTTTTGCACTGATCAGCAGTGTCAAAGTACCCAAAACATCTAGAACAGCAAAAACAAAATCCAGCATACAGCAAAGATACCGGAGGCAGAGGCCAAAAGACAGGCAAAAGCCACACCAGGTATGCCAGGTCTAACATCTCCTTCCACAGGGGTTCTGGCCTGGTATGCTTTGTAATCTGGGCAACGGAGGGAGTCAAGGAGAGGGGCATAAAGGTCCTGCAATACGAATAGCACATGTCCTGCCTCTTCAGACTCCCTAATAGCGTGGTTGAGGTCAGTCAAGAAACCATCAGCTTTTTCAATTCTGGTGTTACTGTGGCCCTTGTGTCTATGACAATGATTATACAATGCCCTTGTACCACCGTTTCATTGCATCCCATTCAATGAGCTGTGTGGCAGTGGTGGTAGTATTCTCTATGTATGTTAGGGCTTCCTGAGTGGTTGCCAGATGATTTAATCCTCCAAGGCTGGGGGTTGGAATTTTTATGGGAGCACAGGAAGTCTATAACCCCCCATGTAAGTTGTAGCATCAGGGATTTATGATCTGACATTGTCTTACCTAGGTACTCAGCAGCTGTGACAAGCCAATAGGTGACTGGGGTCAGAAAAATCTATCCAACCCAGCATGCAAGTGATGTGGGGGAAGGAGTAAAATAAATATTCTTTAGTAACGTGGTGTTGGGATCTCCAACAGTGAAGTAGGGATCATTGTGTGGCCCAGTGATAAAGAGAGATAGCAGCACAGGCAATGGGGGAGTTGCGAAGAGGTGGATAGTAGCAGTCCAGTGCAGAGACAAGGACACAATTGAAATATCCCCCGACTATCCACGGTATGTGGTCCCACAATACTAATTGGATAGAAAGGGTGGCAGGAAAAGTAAATTGCCTAGCATTTGGTGCATTTACAACCCCCCCACCCCCCAACAATACAGACATGCCATCCAGTACTTCTTCCACCAGGACAGATCGCCCTTCAGGATCTGATTTGAAGGTTATAGGTCGAAAAGGAATAGACAGATTAATCCATACAAGAGCCCCCCTTTTGTACCCTGAATAGTGGTATCTAAAGCCCCAGCCACACTAACACCTCTAAAGGTGAGAGTTCTCCCCCTTACCAAGGTGTGTTTTTTGCAAAAAGGCTTCGCGGGTCCCCCTCCATTTTATATATTGGTGTATCAAGTGCTGTGTTTTGATTGTGGTCATGCCATGGATATTCCAAATTATCATATTTAGCTAACAGCAAAAACTATACAATCTGAAGAGGTCCATGGATGCCACACAGGCCTGTGAGGAAACACTTCAGGGAAGCAGGGAGGGCATGGAAGCCACAACCAGGCTTCAGCCAGTGGCATACGCATCCGGCAAAATGTCGATGGAGAGGGTTTCATGAACAAAGTATTAACGGTGGTCCACAGACCTCTAAGGACAAGGGTCATCAAGGAGAAAGAGCTCATGATGAACAAAAAGAGCGTCCTATCGAAACTGGAGCCCCACCCGCAGTCATGTGAGTACAGCCAGAAATCACAGCTTGCGTAAATAGGAGAAGGGAGGACATGAGTAGTTCCCTTCCTGATCTTCATCATGTCTGTGATGTTATACTGACCAAGTGTAATACCCCATTATGAATTACAATCAGATGACTTCTTCAGCTGTCTGTGGAGTAACTTAAGTGGAGTGGACAGAGTGCTAAGCCAAAAGGAATCATAGTCTGTTTCCGAGGATGAGTCATTCAAACTCTTAGGCTAACAGATCCTGTCAAAGTTGTGAATATGCACTGCCACTGCAAGGGCTGTAGGTCTCCCTCCTTGTGCCTGAGCTGGTGATGAACACCAGAGACGCTAGAGGCACTTATGCACAATGGTTGAGGCTTTTCCCTGCATACTACGGCAACACTGGCCTCCAGAAAGTCCTGCCTCTGACACTCTGCCATTCAACCCAGTCTCATGCATCGGGCTCAGTGAAAAGAATATGTTTTTTGCTTTCACCATCACTTTCGGTTGCGCCGGGAATAGTAGGGACTTGATGCATACATTTTGTAGTTTACGTTTCACTCCTGCAAAGAACACATGCCTGTGCTCAACCGTAATGGTGTAGTCTGGAAAAAGGTAGATCGGTGCATTTTTGTAGGTGATCTGGCTCAAGCGCCTGACAGCCTGACAGCCTGCAGCACTCTGTCTCTGTACTGGAAATTGAGTAATTTGGCCATTACTGGTCTCAGGGGAGCAAGAGGCAGGGAGCGGCACACAGACACCCTGTGTGTACATTCCACAGTGAAATGGAGCTATTGCCCCTCAAGAGCAACCCTGGTGGAGAGTCAATTAAAATAAAAGGCAGTGAGGTTACCACCCTCCACTCCCTCTGTAATAATAATAATAATAATAAACAAATTTATAAAGCTCATGGTTACACTAGACTAGTGTGTCCCCGTGCTGAGGTACACTAGAGGCACATATTCTGAACATAGAGAGCTGAAACCAGTTAGACAGGCTAGTTAATCAGAGGGAAAGAGACGAGTTTTCAACTCTTTGCGGAAAGCAGTCTCCAAAGTTTCCAGCCGGAGCCCCCGTGGGAGTCTATTCCACTGCTGTGCTGCTAGAAAGCGAAAGGAGTGACCACCCATCCTTGCTCTCCTGATAGATGGAATGCTCACCTGCCCCGTCCCGCTAGATCTTAGTTGACGGGTTGGGGAGTAGGGGGTTAGGAGTTCATGCAGGTAGGTGGGCCCCTTCCTTTGTAAGATCCGATGTCTAACACAAAGAACCTTAAACAGAATTCGCTCCCTGACCGGAAACCAATGAAGGGAGGCTAAGGCCCTGTTAGAGGGGGCTCTCTTGGGTAACATCAGAACGAGACTCGCTGCAGCATTTTGGATGCATTGGATTTTTCTGTACACATTTAACATTAGGTCCCTGATAGAGTGTGTTCCCGTAATCCAGGCGTGATGTCACCAGGGCATGGACCATGGTTTTCCTAGCTGTAATAAGCAGCACATCTAAAGTCTTCCGGAGTCCACGCAGGACTCCAAAACATGTCCCTGCCACTCGCCTAGTGTGGTTCTCAAATGAGAGCTTAATGTCCAGCCACATCCCTACGTTCCTAACCTGTTCACAGGGTGAAGGGGTAGGTTCCAGTGTCTGAGGCCACCAAGTCAACGACCAAACCGATGGTGCTTTTCCTATCAGAAACACTTCAGTTTTGTTACCATTCAATTTAAGGCAGTTGTTAGCCATTCAGGACGCCATATCTTGTAGGCATGTCACAAAATTGATGGCTGCCTTCTCTTCTGTTTGTGTTAGGGACACCACCAGTTGAGTGTCGTCAGCATAGGACATAACACTGACCCCAAATCTTTCAGTAATCTCTGCCAAAGGAGTGACATAGAGTTTAAACAGGGTCGGGCTGAGGATGGAGCCTTGTGGGACCCCCTGTTTCAGCTTAATACTTTTGGAAAGGTAAAGTCCCTGCGCCACCTACAAACTACGGTCATGCAGAAAAGACTCCATCCATTTCAGAACACTGCCAGCCACACCTCCCTTCTTGAGACACTGGAGTAGGGTATGATGGACCACAGTGTCGAATGCGGCACTTAGGTCTAATAAAATTAAGGCCGCCGTCTGTCCCTCATCTACATGTTTCCGAATGCTCTCCATGGAGAGAAGCAGAGCCGATTTCGTGGAGTAAGATGCCCTGAAACCAGATTGAGTGGGATGAAGTAAACTATGTTTACTGATGTGGGCTGTCAGTTGGATATTAACCACCTTCTCTGCAACTTTAGCAAAGTACGGTAGCAATGAAATGGGGCGCAAATTCTCCAATTGGTTCATGCTCACATTAGGTTTCTTCTTTAATGGAAGAACAATTGCCTCCTTCGATTTTTTGGTACCGTTCCTTAGATGAAAGAGAGCTCTAGGAGATATCTAATGCACGGCTTGAGAGTCTCAATGCTTCCTCTTAGCACCTTGGAAGTAGCAGGGTCTCTGGGCAAGCCTGACTTGATCCTGAGGGCTACCTTATTGAGGGTGTCATGAGGAGGAACCGTGAATTCATTGAGACATTCTGTCTCCATTATATTGGATGGCTCGTCAATGTCCGCACACCCATTTCGTGCAGAGGCCGGGAAGGTGGAAGAAATCTTCTCTACCTTTTCCACAAAGAAGTCAGCCACCAAATTGCAGGACTCCACTGAGCCTATGTTAAGCGCTCTGGTTTTAGCCAGGGAAGATATCTCTTTAAAGACAGTAACCAACTCCTTAGCCGAGTTCTCCGCTGTCTCGATCCTTTCTTTACAATAGGAGGCACAGGCCTTCCTAATAAGAGAGTGATAATTCTTGAGACTGGCTTTATACTCACTATTGATAAGAACCAAAAAGTCTCTTCTCCACTGGCTTTCAAGGCTCTGTAAAGCCAATAATACAAATGTTATTCCGCATGGAATTGTCCTCAAGATCATCAAGCTTCCCCTCCAGTAGCTTAACCTTGATGGGAGATCTTCATCCTTCTTATTAAGGGAGTGTGTTTGTGGTTGGAGGTCGGAGCTGGCTACCTCTGTGTTCTTCACTCTGTCTGTGAGCTTTTGCTGATCATTGTGTAAAAGTACCAGTTCTAATACCACTGCATTCACCCTTCTCCCAAGATCCTTCTTGGTCTCTGTTGTAGGGTGCAAGATGAAAGCCAGTTTAGCTGCTGTCAGGCTGGCTCCGATCAGGTGTAACAATGCAGGTGAGCCATCACTTACGGGCTCCATCATAGCTACAGCAGGTGTTTTCCCAGACAACGAGGAAGCAATTGATGGTCTCCCTGTCTTAGGCGGCACCATGCTGTCTCTCAACAGCACCCATGTACTCAAACTCCTCACTGACTATGGCAAAAGCGATGTGTCAGCTCCCCTGTTGCCAGGGCCGACGCCCACTGTCCCCTAGGGTCGCACTAAAGACCCATTGGTAATGACGAGGCACAAGCAGCCCCAGCTTCATAGGCAGCAATATCTCTTTGTTGGGTGCAGAACCTTCACCCAACCGGGGGGACGGGTTCAAAGGAAGTCAGTAATCAGCTGAAGAGGCCGGCTCCATACCACATATATCCAGCACTGACTGGAGGGGGAGGCAAGCATTGAACCTCCAGTTTCTGTCCCTAGAAGAATAGGAGAAACATGCAGATGAGAAGGTGGGGCCACCCCCACAGTACCAGCACATCGCACCTCGTGAATTAACCTCCCTCACCCCTATCACTCTCCAAGCCCTGGAAAGGGGAGTTCCAGTTCGCAGGCCCTGAATGCCAGGCTCTCACTTGTCTCCTCCCCTCTCAGCAAGGCCGCTCACCCTCTCAGCCCCGTTGGCTTCCTCTGGCCAACTGTATCCAGCTGCAGTAGGGCAGTGTGTGTCAGGGGAACAGGGGAGGATCACCTTCAATTCACAGGTAGGTCTCAGTGGCCGCAGTTCTGGTCCACGTACTTCTTTATTCAGTCCCAGGGCTTTGCTCAATGGAGTGGCAGTTTCAGGAGCGTGCCCCTCTGTCTCAGGAGTCACTCCTCACCGCTTGGCTGCCTGATGGCCCCAGATTACAGGCCCTTTCCCTGGAGCTCTACCCCAGTGTGTTCACCATCTTGCAGTGCTTGTCTACGCCCCCCAAATATACTGAACTTGATATCATTGTTGCCAGCACTTCTAGATCTTGGGTTACATCTTCACATCTTCACTTGTACTATTTCTATTCAGCAGTATGTCTGCTAAATCATCCTCTACAGAGTCTATAAGTAGTACTTAAACAGTATAACAACTAGCATGGTTTGGCCATTAACAAACAAATGACACACTTAAACTGTGGCATGTTTAAAAACAGCCTCCATTAGAAGTAACCATAGAAAATGAATGAGCCAGCACTTTAACAAATGTTGCCACTTTTCTTTCCAAAGAATACATTTTCATATCAGGGAAAGGCTAGAATGCACAAAGTCCCTGTACACAAGAATATAAAATCATATTAATTTCTTAAGTATCCACTCTTATTATACTGGCACGGTCTTGTGTTTGTAATAACCATGTGACTTTTGTCATAGGGTTTGCAAACATTTGAGCTATCTGATTATATATTAACTATTTTGTTGTACATCCCCATGTTACCTAGATCAGCAACTCATTTTTAATGTTGGTCAGACTGGAAAGAACAGTCTTGGCGCCATTAATCTCAAGTATGCATTAATTCGGAAGAGCCCATGTTCTAAGAACCTATCTCAGATCTGTCCCTCTATAATTCTCAAACTTATTGTTGCTTGTTTGACCTATAAATGTTTTACATCTGCGGCCAGATGTAAGCAATTTAAGGGTTGCAATCATTTGATTTTGACATTTGCACCTGATAAAATGATTTTTCTTATGTGCTAATCTCTTTTTAGGAGTCAGAAAAGAGTTTCTGACTCCTAAAATGGGATTGTGGTTTATAATATTTCGGTATCTGGAAGGGATGTGTTATATGTGGTGTCCCTTTCATTTGCTGAATTGGTATTTAATGTATCAATGTTTTTCAACCAAACTCCTATCCCAAAACTTTGATATTTTACTGATACCAAAATTGAGATGGCAATGCATTCACAAAAGGGAATATTTCAGTTTAAATGAAAAAAGCTTATTGAAGAGTAGGCAGGGGTCCACTTCACTGTTCCTTTTAATATAGAGCCATCACTGCGACGTATCTGACACCGGAGACTGGTACTTTTTGGGCTACACACCATGTAAATAGATGCAGTGTGTTACTGTTCTTAAGGAATTCAGTATACTTCAGATGTTCTATGTACCTATTTTTGTATCCTTTCCCAGCCCTGAGGAGTCGCAAAGACACTGTTCCCACGCGACGAAACACGTGTCGGCTGGTTGTGGTACCATTATACCTTCTCAAAGCACCTCTGCGTCAAATATTGTGCTTGTTGTTCTGTTGACTTTGGCTTTTCCTGAATTGTGTGTCATAACTGTACACGACTGTGAAAGATTTCTGTTTTTGTGTGCATAGGCATTACTGTAGCAGTTGTTTTGTATGTTAGCTTCTGATAACATACTTTTGAGCGGTTAAGGGGTCTTCTCCGCTCACCAGTTGCACCTTACTTACCCAGTTCACTCGACCACCGCAGCGTCCACATCTGGTAGAGCGCCCTTTGACATTCTGATACACTAAAAACCCTTTCCTCGGCATTCAGGGGTCCATAGGAGTATTTCTATTGAAATAAGATTTTTCTCCATAGCAAAGGCATTTTTCCTGTCATGTGTCAGTGTAGTGCATTTAAACTGCATAGCCAGCACAGCGGTTCTCAAGGCAGAAATATGATTTTTTTGTCACATAGTTGGGTGGTGTAGATATTCATTTCCCAGATATGACATTTAACTTTTAATGCCATGGGTGCACTTTGACACTATTTCCTACAGACATTTAGATAAATTAAACAGGCCAAACAAGCAGCTCCAGTGCATGATGTAGATGGGAAGCACAGACATTTTATTGTTGTTTTGTTGTGGAAAAGGGCAGTGATTCCATATACTAGCAAACATAGGGTCCAGAAAAAAGGTGTAAATGTGGGGTGACCAAACAGAAAAGGCTGATTTGCTACACTAAACTGTGCACTAAACTATTGTATATAGAAAACAATATTGAAACATTACAATGTTTGGTCCCTATCTTGCTTTCAATAACAAGAAACAGCTCTGAGCAGATGTGAAGCATCTTCAACAGTGGAGTCAGAATGTTAAGTCATCACAAGCCCAAGCAGTTCCTTTTGTTGGTTCATATGTTGCAATTTTGTAGACTCCGAACATCTTTAAGGGTAATACAGACTAGAGATGAAAAATCCCTGAACACAAAGGGACGTTGTATACAATTTACAAAGCCACATTTTTAAAACCATCGATCTGGATCTTTGCCCAGCCCAGTTTTACAGAACTAAAATGTTACACTTCAGCAATGCTTAATCTGTAACATAATGAGTGCTGGTGCCCCACAGCTCTGTTCAGAGACCTGCGACTAGTCAACACACTGAATTCCAAAGCTGCATAGTCTTGAATCCATTGAGGTCTCTTTAATCCACTACTATACAAGCTAAGCCCCTTTATCTCACTCTTGAAAGTTCAGGCAGTCTCCCTTTGTGATTTGTTTACTGTTTTTCTCTTTCTGCTGCTTCACTGTTAGAACTGGGAGTCTCTAGTTGGCAGGGGTAGATACCACTGTCCAAATAGGGACCCTTGCTTCTAGTCAGGGTAAGAAGGATGCACTTTTTAGATAACCCCTGGTCACCCCCTTGGGAGCTTGGCACGAGCAGACAGGCTTATCAAAGGCAATGTGCTAAGTATTTGTACCAACCCTCACAGTAACACAGAGAAAACACCACAAACTGACTCCACAACAGTTTAGAAAAATAAAGGTATTTAATCTAAACTACACAAGACCAAAACAACAAAAATCCAATATACACAGTTCAAGAATATAGTTTCAAGAGAGTTCTTAAGGTTGCGTTAAAATAATCCACAGTTGCGTCACGTTTTAGCCAACAGTACCTTTAGATGTGACAAAAGTTCCAAGTGAAAGCTGTAGCGGTGAAAAGCAAGCGATGCGTCACTCCTGAGACCCTGGGGAGGCGATGCGACAACCCCGCTGAATGTAGAGGGCGTGTTGCGGTGACTCCTGTCTGTATGGGGAGGGATGCGATACCTTGCGTGGATTCCGGTGCACAGGTTTCGGTGGAAGCGCCTCGCAAAAGGTATGATGCGATGATCTTTGGGGCGGTGATGATCTGCAGTGCAGCGACAATGTGCGGCTCAGCATCGATCTTCTCCTCTCGTGGTCCCTCGATGCGATGGCTCTGCGACGACTCTTGCAGCAACGTGATGCGGTTCGCAAGCAAGAGGTGTGACGATCTTACCCAGTGACGACAGGCTCTGCGACGATACTTGCAGCGATGGTAATCTTCCCACACCGGACTGGCGTGTTGCGCAAGTGAAGGATGCGACGACTCTGGCAGCGATAACAGGCTCTGCGATGATCTCGGCCTTCGCGGCGGCGGGAATTTCCTCGCACTGAGGGGTTTGCACTCCGCAAGCAAGCAATGCTTTAAAACTTGCGGAAAGTCTGGTTTCCCAGCTTCCCAACACAGGTACAACTTCCAGAGGCACCAGAACTGGCCCAAGCACTCTAGGAAGGACAGAACTCTCTCAGAAGAGTTCAGGGAAGCTGGGCGGGGAGTCCTTTTGTTCCTGGGACTTCTTAACAGCGAGCCAGCTCTTCTTCAGGCCCTTGGAGATTCCTTTAAGCAAGGGGACACAGCACAAAGCAAAGTCCTTCCCCTCTCCTTGGCAGCAAAGCAACTGCAGGTCAGTCAAGCAAAGCAACAGCAGGACAGTCTTCCTTCTTCAGTCTTCCAGCTTTCTCCTTGGCAGAGGTTCCTTCTTGATTCCAGGATCTAATTTTCTGTAGTCTGGAGTCCTGTACTTATACCCCTAAAAGTCTTTGTTCCCTTTGTGCAGGAGGGCTCTGATCCCTTGTCCAAACCAATTCTGAAGCACTCTGTTTACATGACTCCTTCTTTCCTTTCACAGTGCAGAGCAGAAACAGCAGACGCCCTACAGGAGGTGGAGCCAGCATTGTGGAGGGAAAGCACAGCCCTGGAGTACTTTGTTGACATGATTCCTTCTCTCCTTTCACAGTGCAGGGCAGAGACATCAGACGCACCACAGGGGGTGGAGCCAACACTGTGGGGAGCAGGCACAGTCCTATTCAGGTCCCAGGTGCAACTCCTCCCTCCCATCTAGATACTGATCTCTCTATTCACCACTGGGCGGACTCATTCTGTCTCCTGGAATCCCCCAGCCCTGTCACTCACAAACCAGACAGTCAATTCACAAACAGCCAAAGGGACACAGAAAGGCCAGACAAGACAACAGCAGCTTTCTAAAAGTGCTGTTCTCAAACACAGGATTTAAAAACCACCTTCCCAAAAATATGTGTTATTAAATTCTGAGCTCAGGGATACCAGACTTTTATGTCCTATCTTGCTCCTTTGGGAAGGTATGCAGGTCACCACTGTACACAGCATTCCCCATGATAGCTTATGGGCTAGATAGCCTTACAATAGTGAAAAACGAAAATGGCTGTAATTCACTACCAGAGCATGTAACCTGCACTAGTACATGCTCTACCTTTCACATGCACTGCACCCTGCCCATGGGGGTACCTTGGGCCTTCCATAGGGGTGACCAATGTGCACGGAAAGGGAAGGGTTAGGCCTGGTCAGTGGGGACACTGACCAGGTTGACATGGCAGTCCACAGACTGCACACAGGCACTGCGGTGGCAGGCCTGAGACACCATTTTAGGGCTACTCATGTGGGTGGCACAATCAGTGCTGCAGGCCGCCCACTAGTAGCATTTGAATCACCAGCCCTGGCACACTCAGTGCACTTTACTAGGTACTTCTTTGTGATACAAATATGCCAATCATGGTTAACCAATTACAGTAACAATTTACACAGAGAGCATATGCACTTTAGCACTGATCAGCAGTGGTAAAGTGCCCAGAGTCCTATTGCCAACAACCACAGGTCAGGAAAAACAAGGGAGGAAGAAGCAAAAAGTTTGGGGACAACCCTGCAAAAAGCGCCAATTTCCAATATTTACCGTTTGCGTGCTTTCCCTCTCTTGCTCTTGAGAAATCTTTCAAAGGAAAAATAAGTGCCTTTGCCCAAAAACGAGTGCCAGTGAACCACAAAGGCAACCACTTTCTCAAATTAAGCAATGCTCTTAAGGTTTCTGCAGATTTTGTATCTAGTAAGGATAGAGGCCTGCACATCTGATTTCTACAAAGTACTGTGTAGAAATATCTACCCTTAGGTTAGGTTTATCCTTCTTATTCTTTTCTGTGACAGACATATGTCGAAGTATTGTATACAGAAATATCATCTGGCATGAACATTGTGCACTACAAATAATGTATAAAATATCATGGTGACACTGATTTTCTGGTACCACATCCCATAAGCATTAAAAACAGAACTTTGACCAGACAACCATCAGCTCAAACAGCTGCTTTTGATATCTATCCACCTCCAAAGAGTCCAGGAACAGCATTTCAGGCACTTTGGAATTTGGGAGACCAACTACAGGCTGGCTTTCCTAACTCTGGTAATCAAATTTAAAGGCTAAGGAGGACAATTGTTTAAGTGTGACTAGGTCTGCTGCATCTTGTCTTGGAGGTCAGGGGTTCCTTCTTCAAATCTATTACTAGGTTCATGGGCAATGCAATAGGCATAGTGGTGCATGTCTTAGATGAGGCATGCTGCCAAAGTTGGAAAAACTTGATGTTGGCGTCTGAATCCTGAGGTACATCATTTTCGTTTAAATCTGTTTATTAAACATGTTATAATTGTGTTCCTTACATACAGTGATCATGGTAGTCAAATTAGGCATACATCGTCATTAACAGCCAGCAGTAAAAAAAAAAGCAAATAACAATAGAAACAGTGTAGCAATGTGTTAGCAGATGAAATCTGGGAAGAACAGGACAGTTCGTCTAAAGAAACAGTGTGGCATACAATTCTTATGTCCAGGTGCAAATCAGGAAGACCAGTTCATATTTGTGACAAAACATAGACGAATCAAAACAGATAAACAATATATCCCATACAAACAAGAAACAGACCCACACCCATCCATGTAGTACACAGAAAATGTCTAGATAACCCAGCAGGAAGTGAAAAAAACCATTACGTTTGGGATTTGGTTAGTGCTGGGCCAGCAGGGGGCTCATAATAGGCGCATAGCGAGGGAGCCAATAACCACAACAGCTATATAGGATCAGCCTGGGAAATCTACAACTAGACGCAGAGCAGCCTGGAGGTCCGCTAAGGCAGAGTCTCAATTGGTTGCCAGGGAAAATGTATGTAGTCCCTGGGTATTGTCCCTATGAAGGGCAACACTTTCCATCTGCACCCAAACCATCAAGGAGTGTTCCCAAGCAGTAAGTAGAGCAGAGGTGGGGGACTTCCATGTGTGTGTAATGATGCACTTGCCGAGTAAATGACCTACGTGAAGGAATCTCTTAGTAGCCCTGTGTTTTTGATTGTAGCGTCATTGCCCCAATATACATATTTCCCCGGTGTGTAAATAAAGTTGCTCTGTATGTGTGGTAGAGTGAGATTGAGTGAAATGTCATGGCTTGTTGTACTCCAGATAGACAGATATCGGAATATGGATCTGTCTTTCTAGCATTTTGGCTGCAGCAGGCAGAAAGAAAATAGGCCTAAACTTTGACAGGATAAAAGGATCTGCAGTGGGTTTTTTCAGCAGCAGTAACACTTTTGATTTTTTCAAAGGGAAGGCACCACAGCTGAATCCAAAGAGTTGTCAAAGAATTTTATTATAATAGAGCAATGACCAAATTTGCAGAGGGTGTGGATTGATGGGTGATCCTGATTTACAGTGTGGTTAGGACAGTCTAGTTTGCTTCAAAGAAGTATGGTTGAAGCTTAGTAAAGAGCATGAAGGCATGTGGATTGGCAAATGACGGTGTAAGACTCTAATGGCTGCTGGACCAGCAAAGCCTGATTGTATTGTTAGTATTTTTTCCTTAAAGAAAACTAAAGCTTTTTCATAGAGCTCCCCCTGATGCTGGCACATCCGGATTGCTAGGTTTAAGAATTATTTAGTATTTTTAAATATCTCACTATTCATGTTTTAGCCAATTACATCTTCTCTGCAAAATTGGTTGATCAAGCAATCTTAATTACTTTATGATAGTTTTTAAAGCCAGTTTGTGGGCTAATTTATCATCCAGAGTGCAAAAGAGTCACCATTTATGTTCTAAATATTTGTGATTCTTCTTAATATCGTGGAGTTCTGCGGAGAACCACGAAGCCGAATTTCTTTCTTTGTCTGAAGATCGTGGATTTAAAAGGGGCAAGCAAGTTTTTACGTTTTCCAGAAATTATCCATTCCTATTGAAAGCTATGAAACTGTATACACCCTCCTACAGTGTGCACTAATTCATTGACTTCCTAATGTCAGTCTTGTTAATAAGAAATACAGACTAATAAGCTGCAAGAGCTCTGCTAGCAATGGGGTTTCTGTTTGGCTAGGGTATGCACCTAAGCCAGGCAGAACCCACCACTCTAGTCAGGGCAAGGGTGTTACACACCTTCGATAACCCCTGCTCATCCCCTTGCTAGCTTGGCAGAGCAGTCAGGCTTATCCCAGAGGCAATGTGTAAAGAGGTAGCGCAACATACACACCAGTGACACACTAGGCACACAACAAAAAGAGACCACACACAAGGGTATATAAAAAAATCCTTTTTATTATTCATAAAAACACATTAGACCACAATCACATAAACCACTATGCCACTAGGCACTTGTCATAACGTCACATAGATTACACAAATCACTTTGCCACTCGACCAATTGTCATAACATCACATGGTAGTGCAATCAAGTAAATGCTTGTAGATTGTGCACATTATTTAAAAAAAAATCATCACTGTACATAATCAGCAGTTCCTACTACCATGGTACTGGTTATTCCCACATGGGACCTACCACTGGATACATTTATATTTCAGGGCATGAAATGATTCATAGAAAATGCAGTAGTCACAAATTACCAGAAACTCTCCTGGTCGTGTCAGTATTCCCCAGGTATTCCCTTACCGGTGCAGACACTAATTTCCACCCACCGTAGGAATTGCGGCCATCCACTTGACACCCAGCACAAGGCCTTCAAATCATCCCCAAACGCAGCCAGGAATGCATTAGGCCCGTGCCAACTGCGCGAATCACAATGAGGGCAGAAACCCAGAACCCGGTAGCACTAAGCGTGATACGGTCCAGCCGGCAAATCAACAACTAAAGTTCAGCAGCTAAATCTCAGCACTCCCTCTAATCCTGGCCCCCCTTCTCGGGACCGGTGAGCTCTTGGGAAGGAAGATGTCCCCAACAAAAGCACCCGCACTGTTCAGGGCATGCGAGTTCCAGAGGACGGCTCCTCTGCCTCGGAGCACCGCCGCCGACCACGGCGTCCTCGCTCAGTCTTGTTCCTAGTGCGGGAAGTGAGAACAGCCAATGGTTAAGAGCTCCGCAGGTCTGTAGGACGAGGCGCGCTGGCTCTAGGGCACACAGAAGAGTCTCAGAGTAGATGCTGACTTGTGCCCTGGGGTACTGCGAGGTGCACACCAGGATGGAAGCACTTCAGTAGGTCCCTGCTGGTACTCTGTGGGGTACTGTAGAGGAAACTCTCCACGGGATGGACAAGGACAACCCGGCTGGATTCTACAGCCCAGTGTGATATATTGGCACCTTGGCGTTACCTCGCAAAGCTGGTATGGCAGCGCAAAAAGCCCCTCTCCCTTAGCGCTGGGTTTAAGAAAAGGCAGGGAGCAGCCCACCATGCACTCTCCTGCCAGAGAACCAGTCATAGCATGCAACACACGCTTTTGTGAACCAAAGTGAAAGGGAGATAAAGTGCTTGCCATGCACTCTAGTTTACCAGGGCAAGGGACATAACAGGACCCCTGGGAGAGCACGGGGCACACTCGCAAGGTGCAGGTTGTCATGCCAGCACAGGAGTCCTCAGGGAAGAGCGGCAGACCTTCTTTCATCCCAACAGGCAGCAGGTCAGCACCCCAGAGGAGTCAAGTCCCAAGACAGTTCCTCCTGGCAATCCAGCAGCCCTCTGGTAGTATGCAGTGTCAGCAGCCTCTGGCTACAAGTCCCACACAGTGTCTAAAAACATGGGGTCACAGCCCCTGTACCTATAGTTAGGATTAATTTTGTTCTGGGGGCCCTTCAAACACTTTATAGAAGTGTACAACACCTTCATTCACATTTCAAGCCCTGGCCCCAGACACAGAACAGGGGGGCAGAGACAGCATTGTAGAAGGCAGGCATAACCCTATTCAGGTGCAGGTGCAACTCCTCCCAACACTCTACATGCAGACCAGGCCTATTCAGATGCAAGGGAAACTCCTCCCAACCATATAAATGCAGCCAAGGTCTATTCAAGTGCATGGGAAACTTCTCCCGCTACTCTAAATGCAGCCAAGGTCTAGTCAGCCTAGCACTGAGTCACCCAGGAAGCGCTGGACACACCTCAATCCTCCTTTTGACTATTTATAGCGAATGCACATCCCCTCTCTCCTGTCGGTCAAAACCAGATGTTGAATAGACATCCAGGCAGGGCAAAAAGACACATAAGCAGTGAAGCACACAGAAACTCCCACTTCTAAAAGTGGCATTTCTAAATCAGTAATGATAAATCCGCTTTCACCAATAAGCAGGATTTATCACTACTATTCCAAACATAACGAACATGGTAACACTACCCCTCTTATGTCAGAAATTCCCACTGAACCACATATCAGGGAATCCCCAATGCAAATCTATGAGAGGGCAACCTCACAGCAGTGAGAAACCAAATAAGCTGCTTGTCACTACCAGAACATGCCACACAGTAAAGACACATGTCCTACCTTTTACCTACACAGCACCCTGCCCGTTGGCCTAACATAGGGGTGACGTATATGCAGTAAAAGGGGAGTTGCAGACGTGGTGACCCCTTTACATGCCACATCACTGCGGCAGTAAACTGTGCCTACTGGCCCTGCATGGGCCTAAGACAGGTTTAAAAGGCTACTTCAGTGGGTGGCGCAATCAGTGCTGCAAGCCCACTAGTAGCATTTAATTTACAGGCCCTGGGTATATGCAATACCCCTGTACAAGAGACTTACAGGTAAATTAAATATGCCAAACAGGTGTAGACCAATCCATCCAAGTTTACAAGAGAGAGAGCACATGCCCTTTAGCACTTATCAGCAGTGATAAAGGGCCCAGAGTCATAAAACCAACAACAACAGGTCAGAAAAATACAGGAGGAGGGCAAAAAGTTCTGAGATGACTTTGCAAAACGGGCCAAGTCGAAAAAGCTCATTTTTCTAAGCCACCATATCGAAGATCATGTGCGATCTTGGTTGCACAACAAGCATGAGAAGTTGGTCTCTTTGGAAAATTAAAAGTTGAGCCTTCACACTTCCACATTGAGAAAGAAATACTGACCCTTTTTGAGCAAGAAAATGAAACTCTAACTTCAGTAATATCATTACTTTAAAATTATTAATTTTATGGATAAAAGGTCTTAGAACTATAAGGTTAAAGAGTGTGGGAATGGCAGTGGATTGATATAGTGTTGGCGGTGAGGGAAGGCACACGTTTTTTGTCTCATTGTACACGTGATTCTCGTGAGAGTTAGAGGTTTAAAGCATGCAACACGATGATGAGAATCCTCATGAAAATCGTGACTTTTTCAATGTCCTTCTTATGAGGTACCCAATGTCCACCCTCTTATCACTAGTATATATGTTCTTTCTCTCTTGGTTGCCCACTGTGCCGTTCCTGAAAAACGTTTTTTACGCGAGCTTTCCATAAAGACAAAAACTACTCACCCCACCAAAGAAGCAGGAAAACAAGGAGTCAAGTGACCCATGATTATCCCAATAATCAAAGCCTGTGCAAATTTATGGTTGTGTAATAAAATAAAAATTCGGCACAGGTAGTTCCACTGAAGGAGAATATATCATAGCTACTTTAATGTGTGTGGTAAATGAGTCTTCTGAGCAGCAGATGTGGCAGTGCCTTATGGCACCTGGTCTGTATGAAGGTATGTTCTTGTGGAATGTTGAGAAGAGAATAAATGAGGCATCTGAAAGGTGATCTTGCTTAATATTTACATTAGCATCACTACAATAAAGAATACACTTTATTTGATATTGGATGTCTTCTACCTGCTGAGTGATACTTTATTATACTAGTGACAACTTGGAAATAGGCCCTCTGCTTTATAAACACGCCTTCACAATGCCAAAGCAACATTGAATTACCACTTTGCTGAACGTTACCACTACAAACACCACAGTCGATCACCAAACAATATAGAAGCACCAACAGCATACTCAAGGAGCTTGTCCCTGCAACATCCAAGCTGGCTGGGTGACTGAATATTTGTCAGGTACTGTGCTTTTATTTCAGTTTTCTGGCTGTCTTCTCCCATATTTTATAAGATGGTTCACAGGCTTGAGTTACCAAGGACAAATTCCTAATGGCTCAGGCTCCCTCCAGTAGGCTTTCTCAGCCTCGCTCCCTTCATGGTGAATGCAAACCTTATCTGTGGGTGCACATGCCAACCATTGCAGCTCAGGAGACTCACTTTTTCTTCAGTAGATCACCTCTGTTGTGCATGTTTCATCCTTCTGCGTCATGCTGTTACACATTTAGCTCTCTGGTGATCATGCCTACTTCGCGCATGTGGGGAGGCAAATAGAAAGCTGATTGAGAATGAGACTTGAAGTAGATGTTTGAGTTCTGCGCATTGATGCATTGATGCATTGAAGGAACAGCCTATAAACTCCTAAGGAAGAGAATTATGAGTAAATGCCAAAGCTATGAAGGGAGTTTGTTCATATTAATTTCATCATTAGTTGGCAGCTACCAGATGAAGTTAAGGACTTGGATATCCATTTCGACAGTGAGGGATTAGATTCCCGAACCTTGCCTTTATTCGAAAGCACTATGATTTCAGATATTTTTTCTTACTGTTCACTCTTTTCTGGGGCAGTTGTGGAAAAAGATGTCCAGAACCTTTCTCATTTGCATTGTATTATATATGGTTGTTATTATTTTGTGCAATGGGTCTTGTGTAAACTGTTGAGATTGCTTGGTAGTTTTGGCCTGTTTCTGATGCAGTTTTAATTTTCAGCATGCAAAATGTTACTCATGTTACAACATATTTTCTCAGATCACTAGATGAACCTACCACAAAATGAGGTGAAAGTAAAAATGTTTCATACTTTACTCTAAAATTTCGGGCACGAACTTGAATGCTAAGAGAAAGATATTTCTATTGTTGCACTGTTTGGGTCTGGAAGGTCAGGAAGTTTTTAGAGAACTTGGCAGCGAAATCTGTATAATTTGCATAACGTTACTAGACATCCACTACTTCCCCAAAACAGATACCATTTCAGAAAAAGACATCAAGAAGTGGGTGGGCTATGCAAGAACAGTGCTTTCGATCTGTTGCAGAGCCTTGGTAACTATTGGTAACTGGAACTCAACACCCTCTGAGGCGGAAAGCCGGAGGAGATACTTGCACCTATTTTTAAAAATTGTATAATCTTGTTTATTGTGTTTTTTAAACTTGGTACCTGCACAAGAAGCCTTCTCTGGGCATAACCGCCAGGCAGGCTCGTCACCTTCAGCGGAATTAGCGCTGTTTGGTGTCATTGTTTCCCACGAACGCCATCGCTTCAGACGCGAGGCCACGCCCCCTGTCAGGCCACGCCCACAATCCCAGCCTTTAAAGCAGCGCTGACCAATAGCGCGTGTAACTGGAACTCAACACCCTCTGAGGCGGAAAGCCGGAGGAGAAACTTGCACCTATTTTTAAAAATTGTATAATCTTTGTTTATTGTGTTTTTTAAACTTGGTACCTGCACAAGAAGCCTTCTCTGGGCATAACCGCCAGGCAGGCTCGTCACCTCCAGCGGAATTAGCGCTGTTTGGTGTCATTGTTTTCCACGAACGCCATCGCTTCAGACGTGAGGCCACGCCCCCTGTCAGGCCACGCCCACAATCCCAGCCTTTAAAGCAGCGCTGACCAATAGCGCGTGTAACTGGAACTCAACACCCTCTGAGGCGGAAAGCCGGAGGAGATACTTGCACCTATTTTTAAAAATTGTATAATCTTGTTTATTGTGTTTTTTAAACTTGGTACCTGCACAAGAAGCCTTCTCTGGGTAAAACCGCCAGGCAGGCTCGTCACCTTCAGCGGAATTAGCGCTGTTTGGTGTCATTGTTTCCCACGAACGCCATCGCTTCAGACGCGAGGCCACGCCCCCTGTCAGGCCACGCCCACAATCCCAGCCTTTAAAGCAGCGCTGACCAATAGCGCGTGTAACTGGAACTCAACACCCTCTGAGGCGGAAAGCCGGAGGAGATACTTGCACCTATTTTTAAAAATTGTATAATCTTTGTTTATTGTGTTTTTTAAACTTGGTACCTGCACAAGAAGCCTTCTCTGGGCATAACCGCCAGGCAGGCTCGTCACCTCCAGCGGAAGTAGCGCTGTTTGGTGTCATTGTTTCCCACGAACGCCATCGCTTCAGACGCGAGGCCACGCCCCCTGTCAGGCCACGCCCACAATCCCAGCCTTTAAAGCAGCGCTGACCAATAGCGCGTGTAACTGGAACTCAACACCCTCTGAGGCGGAAAGCCGGAGGAGATACTTGCACCTATTTTTAAAAATTGTATAATCTTGTTTATTGTGTTTTTTAAACTTGGTACCTGCACAAGAAGCCTTCTCTGGGCATAACCGCCAGGCAGGCTCGTCACCTTCAGCGGAATTAGCGCTGTTTGGTGTCATTGTTTCCCACGAACGCCATCGCTTCAGACGCGAGGCCACGCCCCCTGTCAGGCCACGCCCACAATCCCAGCCTTTAAAGCAGCGCTGACCAATAGCGCGTGTAACTGGAACTCAACACCCTCTGAGGCGGAAAGCCGGAGGAGATACTTGCACCTATTTTTAAAAATTGTATAATCTTTGTTTATTGTGTTTTTTAAACTTGGTACCTGCACAAGAAGCCTTCTCTGGGCATAACGGCCAGGCAGGCTCGTCACCTCCAGCGGAATTAGCACTGTTTGGTGTCATTGTTTCCCACGAACGCCATCGCTTCAGACGCGAGGCCACGCCCCCTGTCAGGCCACGCCCACAATCCCAGCCTTTAAAGCAGCGCTGACCAATAGCGCGTGTAACTGGAACTCAACACCCTCTGAGGCGGAAAGCCGGAGGAGATACTTGCACCTATTTTTAAAAATTGTATAATCTTGTTTATTGTGTTTTTTAAACTTGGTACCTGCACAAGAAGCCTTCTCTGGGCATAACCGCCAGGCAGGCTCGTCACCTTCAGCGGAATTAGCGCTGTTTGGTGTCATTGTTTCCCACGAACGCCATCGCTTCAGACGCGAGGCCACGCCCCCTGTCAGGCCACGCCCACAATCACCCTACCTAAATGTGCCTCCAGCGCAAGCGCAGCGGACGAGCGCAGCGGGAGCGCCGTTTGCGCGCCGAAGGCGCGCCTAGGGCAAGCCCGTCTGCGCCCGTCCGCGCCAAGACCGCGACAGGCGCAGGAAACTCTGGACTCGGGCCTCCTATGATAAGTTATCAAGCCAGCTCTCTATTAAACCTAGGCAGCGATATAAACTGTGCCTGCAGAGTTGCCATCAATACCATCAAGGGGCCTTTCAGCTGCAAGTTATGCAGATGGACCTCCTCCCCCGGCATGACGCCGGCCCCTCAAATAAATTCTAGGGATGACAATTCATCTTTTATCGGAGGGTTGATTAATGCACGATCCATGGCCTGCCACAACCAAGACATTAAAGACCTTATCCAGGAATTCAATCTTGACTGTCTTCTCGTTACGGAGACCTGGCTTACGGATAACAGTAATCCTGACTTAGCCACTGCTCTTCCACAAGGATACTCCATATTCAGGCAAGACAGATTGAAGGGGAGAGGTGGAGGAGTAGCCCTGCTGCTGCGCAACTCCTTCAAATGTCACACCTTCACCATTGACTCATTAAAAGGAGCGGAATCCCTGGGATTCACTATTAAACTCAATGAGTCCACCTCCTTTTCTGGAGGACTTGTCTACCGCCCCCCAGGTACCGCTAACAAATCTCCCAACTCTTCCACAACTGGATATTACACGAAATCAAAGTACGTGCTCCACCCAAACGCATTAGGAAAACGGACACCATAGGCAAAAGGAACGCCCCCTGGTTCACGCCAGAAGTAGCCAAGGCTCATCTGCTTTGCAAAAAAGGGGAACGCAAATGGCGAAAAACATATGATAGTATGGACAGAAACTCCTATGTCCAACTAAGGAAAAGCTATCACTCCATCATAAAAAGCGCCAAAAAAGAGTTCTACACCAAAGCCATTAATGAGGCTAAGCAAAAGCAAAAAACCCTGTTTGCAATAGCGAAGTCCTTCACTCATCCTAAAGCCTTACAGGCCGAAATACCGCCCTCTCAAGATCTCTGCAATCAAATAGCAGATTTCTTTGAAGAGAAAATCAATCTTATTCAGAAAGACTTTCCTCCATACCAAACCCCCCAGTCCCCCTTCACTCAGGAACAAGAAGGAAAAACAACTGGATACCTAAAGACCTTTTCACAGGTCACTCTAGCACAAACCAGGGAAGTCATTCTAGCATGCAACTCAGGAGCCCCTTCTGATTCCTGCCCTCCCAGAATCCTTCACCAATTGATTGATACTGTTAATCCCATCATCAACACAATAGTGAATACCTCCCTCAGCACTGGCATCGTTCCGAGTGCATGGAAACAAGGCATTGTCAAGCCTTTAATGAAAAAACCTAACAAATCCCCTTCTGACTTGACCAACCTCCGTCCAATCTCCCTTCTCCCAGTTTTGGGGAAAATCACAGAGCAAATGGTCTATAGGGAGCTCAAAAACCATCTGGAAACGAACAACATCCTCCACCCCCAACAATCAGGCTTCCGCCCCCAGCACTCGACTGAAACAGCCTTGATCGAACTGACTGACTCCATAAAACTGTTACAGGACCAAAGAAAGAACGCCGTATTGATCTTGTTGGACCTCACAGCAGCGTTCGACACCATCTCCCACCTTATACTCCTGGACAGACTTAGGGACATCGGCATCTCCGACCTGGCATTGGACTGGATAACATCGTTCCTAACAGAAAGATCCCAAACCATCACACTAGGACCTTTCAGTTCTGCAGAGAAAAAGATTCGATCGGGAGTCCCACAAGGCGCCATTCTTAGCCCCTTGCTTTTCAATATCTACCTTATTCCCCTGATCTCCCTGATCGAATCATTCGGCATCACTGTTACATCATACGCCGACGATACCCAACTTATAGTCCCGCTAGAGGATAACTCTACGACTGCCGAACAAAATCTAAAAAACTGCCTGAAAGATGTCTTTCTGTGGATGGAAACAAACCACCTCAAGTGTAACTCAAGTAAGACAGAAATCCTCCCCATGGGGAAAAATGTCAACTTCAGTCCTCATCTATGGTGGCCAGAGGATTCCACAGCCCCCCCTCAGACCGTCACAACCGCACGCAACCTTGGAGTCACCTTCGATACTGATCTTTCCTTCGACCTGCACAACAGGAAGGTGGCAGGAAGCTGTTTCGGAATCATTAAATCCCTCAAAAAAAATTTCGACTTCCTACCAACGGAAGCTAGAAAGGCGGTAGCTGTGGCACTAATCCTTTCGCGCATAGACTACTGTAACAGTCTAATGGCTGGTGTGAAAAAAGCCTCACTCAAAAAACTGCAAAGCGTTCAGCATGCGGCTGCCAGGCTGGTGCTCAAACTTCCCAGGAGGTCTTCAGCCTCTACCGCTCTGAGAAACCTCCACTGGTTGCCCTTACACAAAAGAATCTTTTTTAAGATCCTAATTGTTGCATTCCGGGCATTTAACCACACTGGCCCCAAATACCTAATCAGACGCTACCCCCACTACAACCCCCAGAGGATTCTGAGATCATCCAACAATAACCTACTAAAAGTAGCTAACTTTAACTTAAAAACTAAAGGGGGGAAAACACTTACCCACCTATCCTCCAAAGCATGGAACTCTATGCCCCAGCATTTGAGATCCCTTACCAAGGAAATCCACTTCAGGAAACAACTAAAAACATGGATCTACAGCCTATCTGACGAGTATGTGCTGCATGCCATCTAATCTTGCTTACATTCGACCTCTCACTCATTTTCCAGTTAGCGCCAGGATGCTCCTTCCGGAGCGACAGTTGCGCTCTACAAATACCAAATACAAATACAAATTGTGGAAACAAATCTGAACAGCATAATGTTCATGAGGAACGTTGGGGACATATAAGATGCGGCAGTGGGAGGGTGAACCTGCCTCTTGGTGGATGGGGTGTTTCTAAAAGAATAAAGTTAAATAGATTTTAGATTATCTTTACTTCAAAATGTGTCTTCAATGTGTCTTTATTATATCTATTAATATAGGTATGTAGATTCAAATCCTTTGCCACTGGCATTTTCGACACATTCGACACATATTCTGTCAGAGAGATATTTAACACTTTATGGAGACAACACTTTTATTTAGATCAGATTCTTACCTTGATAAGATAGTGATGCGCAGACGTATCACTTTATTTGTACATTGGCGAAATATATGCAATGTTTTCCTTTTTATTGAAAATACCTCGGATGTCCTGTGTGTGTGTCTATGCATGCAGTGGTGTTTGTGTATCGCAAACGTAGCTGGTGAGTAACATAGTTTATTCAATTGTTGCTATTCAATCTATTAGTCTGTCGATCTCTTTTGGAAGGGCTCATTTGAATATTTACCTTTTCAGCCTTTACAAAAAAGTATACTATCATTATTTAGTAAAGAACAAGTGGTATCTTTTTCTTTGTTGTCGTTTTTTTCACGGTTGACACGCATTATTTTTCGACGATGTAAAATTGTAACTTTTTTTAAAATGATCGTCAAATCATAGGAAAAAAAATCTGTTTAAAATGCTGTTCCTTGGTTACTTTACCTTGAGTAGCAGCTTTTCGGGCAGGGAATTATAATTATCTGTTCGTGAACCTTTCCCATGGAAAAGCTCAGTATAAAATTATAAAATAAGTTATTGATTCAGGTCACGACGTAATCGTTTTTTTATCCCATAAAAAACATAAAGGGAAATGTAACCTTTTCATTTGCAGACTGCTGCGAAGGTTTGCAATGCTTTGACGTCAATAAGCTCAGCTCTGCCTAGGCAGCACAATGTGGTTTGAAAATAGATATTACAGTGTACTCTCCGTGCGGAACCGGAGCTGCAAGTCCTCCGTGTGCAATGAAAAAGGAGTTGACTTTAGCCCACTAACATACGCACAAAATGGGCGTGGCAGGAAGTTAGAATGGGTTGGAATGAGAGAGAGGCAGAACATACGGAGCCTTCTTGATTCATGTTGAGATGGTGAAACGGCAGCGCCAGTCCACTAATCTGCCAGGTGATTTCAGAAAGCTCTCAAAGATTGCTGACTGAAAATGTTGTGCAATTATTGTGCTGGGTCTCATTACGTCAGTGCGCACAGGAAGGACATTTAATGATGTTATGGTATCGATATGATTTGTGAAGAGCTTTAGGGTGCCCAAAGTGCAGAGGCAGCTGGCGTCCATATCCAAAGGGAAATAGAGATTAAAGGTGGAGAAAAGATGGGGACAATGAAGACAGAGCTATGTGGATGTAGTGGTTTGCCTCAAAGCACTGCTAGTGTGGCGCCTCGGGCATCTGGTCACAGCTAAGCATGGAGAAAGTGGGAAACGTAATGGGGAAATAGAAGAGCAGGGAACAGGAGAGGCCAAGAGGCATAAGTCGGGGAGTGGTGTATGGGTACATCCGCAATGTCTTTGCAAGAGTCTCATTGCTGCTCTGATGTCTTCCATGTATGCAACCTATTTCTAATGCATGAGGCCTCCTTGACCTTTGACCTGTGATGTATAACAATGATTCAAATATATGACATATTAATTTCTAATACAGTGCATGGTCCCGTCAGCCCATTATAGTAAGTTGCACAGTAGGGTAGCCAGTGTATGCAGCCTGCCTGGATAAGTCCCAATAGGGCTCTGCAGGCAGGCGACATACAGACAGGTCTCCCTACTGGGATGTTGCTTTCAAGAGCACTGTCAGGAGTCTCTGCATTGTATTAATCTTAATGCAATTATCGTTAAGACATTTATATTTCCTGGCCTCTCACAGTGCTCTTACAAGCAGCCCTTCTTCTACTCTGCAGATGAGACAAGTATGGGCAATGTCAATAGGTATGGCTTATGATCAAAGTGCCTTTGTGTCTCTGCTGGGTTTAGGCACTCAATAGGTCATCATACATGTATTCTGTCTCTCTTCTTTGCACTCATTCATCCATCCACTAACTCATTCTTACATTCACCCTCTCATACAACTGCAAAACACCCACACAAACTCTAAAACATAAGCATGATAAAAAATAAAAGAATACTATAATAGAAATGATAAAGTGCTACTGTCTAAACATGGCAGGCATAGCCTTGCAATAACACAACTAAACATAGCAGCAGGTTTCCTTCTTGCTGAGGTATTGTAAATAATGTAACATTGTTTTAAAGTTCCAGAATGGCTAACACATTTACGTGTTGGCCAACTTGGGATAGTAAAACAATGATGCACTATAGACAATAGCATTCCATTATGGTCTCTGGTTTAGAGGAAGTGGCCACGTGAGATGTGGCTTACTGCAGATTAAATGAGCAGCAAGCAAGCACCCCATGAGCACTGCCTGGACAACTCAATTATCGCCTTATGCAATATAAAATAAAAAGAGGTGTGTTAGAGCTGACATCTTTTGACACGTTTCCCCTTTCTTTTTGCTTTCTGACCTACTGGTTTTGAATCTGTTTTTGCTGGTTTAGTGTCTCTGCACAATTTCTCACTGCTGTTCAGTGTTAATAAAGTGCAAGTGCTCCTATTTTAAATTGTTTTATGGTTTGGTGTTTCCATGATTGGCATATTTGATTTACTAGTAAGTCTCTAATAAAGTGCACTGAGGGTGCCAGGGTCTGTAAATCAAATGCTGCTAGTGCACCTTCAAACAAAAACAAGACGTGGAATCCTATTTCTTTGAAAGCAGTAACCACACTATATACTTTTTGTGGTGGGGTTATTTATTTACCATATTTTTTCAGTACTTCTGTTTCTTATTTTGATAAGGAAACTCTCTTCTTTCTAGATCAACACATATATCAAACACAATTTATACAACATTTAACATTAATGGCATTGACATTATTTAACGACATACAACATTCATATCTTTTACCATCATCATTTGTAGACAATATGTCATGGACTCAAAAACAATTATGACGCCCCACAAATATATATCACATATATTACCTACTGGCGGTCGCCAGTAGGTATATATAGTTAGGATTTTTTCCCTATGGGATTTTTGAAAATTCTATGTCTAATAACTTTGGCGTTTGTGGACGGAATTGGCTGAAATTTTCAGGAAAATGGAACATTTTGTTTCTGAGCAGCCCCTGAAAATTTGGGGGGGGGTTCGTCAAGGGGGGGCCGAGAAAAAAAGGGGGTCCCAAAACATGTTTTTCCAATGTTAATTTCCATAGGGCGGTTGGCCTCACTTTTAGCCCGAACGGCTGAATGGATTTGCACGAAACTTGGCAAAATTGTAGGGACTGTTAGCCCGATGTGCCTTTGCTAGGTCTCAATATATGTGCTCCAGTGAATTTTGAGAAATTAACGTTCAAAAAAAGATATATATCTGTAAGCGCGCTCTGGGCAGCACTCCGGTTCGCGTAACGGAACTTTGCGAAGCGAAGCTGATTGGCTCTCCGGTGTCTGTCAACATTCTAAACAGTCCGGAGCGGCCGCCATCTTGTCTCTCGGTAGGATCGAGAGACAAGAGGAGGCCAAAACAAAGGGGGAAATGACCATAAGGGGGCATAGTAGATCCTCCCTGACCCCCTAGGTTTGATGTGGAGGCTTTAAAAGGGCCCCGCAGGGGTAAAAAAAAAAATATATATTTATTTTTTTTTGCGTGGGCAGCGCCCGGTCCGCGAACCGGGAAGCGTTCTGGGGAGCGTACTATAAGGAAAAAAGAATGATAGACTTTTCAAATACTGTATGTTAATTGATTGTTGGTTTTGTTGATTATTTTTTAATTTCTTTATTTTTTAAGCAATTATTTATTATTGTGATTGTGTTTCAAAATTTAATAAACTTTCTAACATTTCACTGTCTGAAATGTCATTATTTTCCTTGAACATAGTTTGTAATCTCTGAGGGTGTAAAATGTCCTCATTTTGAAGGAGGTCATCTACTGCTTGCACACATTGCAGTAGTTCTTGGTCCCAAGTTTCATCCATAAATTCTATATAATTTGGATCAATTATTTCTTGGCTGCTCTCTTGCAGGACAATTTGAAATGAAACTTTGTGTTCGCCTTCCATGTTGCCTGAAATTTGGAAAAAAAATATATATTAGTAGAGATAGGGCAGTGTTGGGATTAATTTTAGATAGGCAGTTTTTATCAGTGAATGTATCTTTGGGCAGTGTATAGTATCAGAGTGGAAGTAGGAATATAAAAAAGTGTATGTGATTTAACGTAAGTAATTTCATAATTATACAAGAGAAACCTAACTCCATCCATAACTATAACAGAGAAGTCTATCTAAATCTATAACTACTACAGAGGGATAGTATATAACTATCAGAAAAAGTTTACCATATTAACTTTTGTTGCACAATATACTTCAGTTTTAAAAATAACAACTTACCTTTACAAAGAAGTTGAAGTGATTAGTGAAAATCCAATTGAAATATACACCAGGAAGTAGTAGTCAAAATGGCTGTGTTTCCTTCTCTTCCTTTATATATATTCAGGTATATAACCAATCAAATGTCAGGTAATAAAAGTAGAAATGAAAGTAACATTTTCATTGGTTGTCAATTCCAACACTTCAGATGTGTTTTGAGAAGTAATTTACCTCACGGTATTTAGAGAGGTCTACAGGCTAAATGGCTAAATGGAATTTCAATCAAATTTGTGAAAATGATAGGGATTGGTATGTAGTATGAGCTAATCTATATATGGTGAGAGTGTCTCCAGTCGTTTTTCTGTAAATTACTTTCCCACCTTTTTTGATGGTGCGCTTCCCGGGGAGCGCCCCGGTACGCGAACTGGCGAGCGCCCCGGTACGCGAACCTGAAGCATTACGGGAGTCCACCATTTTGTGTTTCGTCGACTTAAGATACAAGATGGAGGGCAAATAATGTTCAGAATGGGTAGAAGGGGGCACGGTAGACTTATCTTGACCCCCTAGGTTTTCTGAGGGTGGCTGAGGAGGCTTATATGTGCGGAAAAAAAACATTTTTTTTAAAAATTTCGCGAGGTTAGCTTCCGGTTCGCGTACCGGGTAGCGCCCCGGGGAGCGTACTTTGTTGAAAATCAGTGAAAAAAGTTAGAGAAAAATAATAATTGTGAGTGATCAGATGTAGGGTAGCTCTGAGAAGAGCTTTTGGGTTTATGGTACATTTAGGTACTTATAAGTAGGTACCAATGCACAGTCTTAAATTCAGAATGAAAACTCTGTTGCCCTCATCTGAGAAGTGAACTCCATCTCCTCTGTAGATATCTTGCATGTAGTAACGCAAGTTATTGTTGTACATGGAGCCCATTCCATGGTCTCTCATGTAAGCTGAAACAGATTTGTTTACATGCTTCCTCGACTTCTCAATTTGTGGTCAAAATTGGTTTGACCACCTCCATTTCTGTCTTTGGCATATATTTGAATATACCAAGGCAGTTTGAGGAAAAAGTGCCATCAATTGCTCAAAGGTGTCCTTTAAAAGCATTTCCAGACCTACCCCAGTCAAAGTGCCCAAATCATTACCTCCAAAGTGCACAATTAACAGGTCAGGTTTTGGCAAATGCATAAAGGTTTTCACCAATGGTATCAATTGGTGACATGTAATCCTCTGTGGCCAAACCACTTAATTTCCACATCTTGTAAATTGAGGTTAGGTAAATTTCTGTTCTCAGCATACCTCTGAGCCCAATAGATGTAACTATGTTCAACAATCCAGACAGAAAACATGGTGAGAGGAGGTTCTGCTGCAGTCAGATGAAGTGTGGCAATGAAATGGCACTTGAAAAAATAAGAGTTTAAAATGAAAAAAACTGTGGAGTTTCTGTGTTAATGAAGCAGTAACAGTGATTGGTGGATTTTGATTGCTGAAAACAGAAAGTTAGGGTGCATGGATGAGTTCTTTGAAAGATGTATTTTGAGTGGTCAAGAAAAAATCATTAAATGAAAGAATGCACTGGATATGCAGGTGCACTGAGAGTTCAGAGTTCAATTCAAACATTGTTGTGTGAACTTGCAAACACCAGAGGTCTTCCAAGAGGTGGTTGCTATGCAAAAAAGGCAGAGAGGGCAGAGGGGGGAAGGGTTTTGATTTGAAAAAAGTGAGGGAAGAGTTTTGATTGGGTGACATGAGAGATATGTGTGAAGAATTACAGAATTTCTGTGCTTTTGATAGCTGCAGACTCTGGAGTGCATACCTTTTGCTCTGCTGAAGACAAATTGGTGTGTTTCTGAGACTGTTTTGAAACTCATAAAGTATTTGCTAAGGTGAGAAAAGATTTCTTTAATTTAGATAGAGAATAGTGTGCTTTAAGGAGAAAATTATGAAGAAAGTTGTGTTTTTCAAATGTTGCTTTGTCTCAAGTGTTTTACAAATAGATTTTGTTTCTTTGAGAAATTGTAATTGGAGAAAATGTGAAGTATTAGTACTGACAGGGTTTTTTTGTGCATAGGAGCTGTGGAGTGTTTTCAATTTATGACTTGAAAATCGTTTTTGAGGAAAAGGAATGGTTTTAAAATTTATGACAAGGACATAATGGTGTATGCTTCTTTATAAGGCAATTGAGTGTCTCTGATGTTATTTTTCCCATTTTAATGTAAGACCTTTCCCTGTGGAGCAAATTCCTTGTAAATATGCTCCCACCTGTGCATGGTAAATTTAGATTTTGACTGTTTGAGTTACATAGCCATGTTAAAAGTGACCCAAAAAAGTTGCAAAGGCTTTAAAAAAACACTTTCATGTGTCTTAAGGACATTTTAAGTCATTTCCCCGTGGGCAGTGTTTTCAAATTATGACTTGAAAATCGTTTTTGAGGTAAAGGAATGTTTTTAAAATTTATGTGCGCCATATGCCCCCAAATTTCTTTTTCAGGGGTGCAGCAGGGTGTTCTTGAGACACCCCTGCACCCTTGGAAAAATTCCTAATTTGCGATGAGCTAATTGCTAATCGCAAATTGCACCTTCATTCCTATGGGCCTCCTGGCCCATGGAAATGAATGGGTAATTTGCAATTAGCAATTTGCTCATCGCAAATTAGGAATGGTAAAGAATCGCTATTTATTCCTTAAAATTCGCTATTTAGGAAATGCAAAATAGTTTGATGATACATATGGCGGTTCATCTCTAACAAGATAAGAAGCTTAGGGATAGATTTATGATGACTGGCGCAATGAAGTGGACATCACTTACTTCATTGGTAGGCCTTTACATGTATTATCTCCTCTGTATTCTTCATCAAGCGTAACTTTGATCTGCAACCCTGAGTAGGCCTCACCTTAAACAAACCTCTGGATAGGCCACACCTTATCGTCATCCTGAATTAATCATTTAAAATGCTAGGGACAGATTTATGATAGGTGTATGCCTCTTTTGCGCCACTGTGCGTCACTTTTGTGATGCAGCGGCGGTGCAAAAGATTTGCTATGAGGCGACAAAATTACAAATTGATGCATTTAGGCAGATGTGTCATGCTGTAAAAAAAACGTGCCACATGAAACCGATGCAGCAGTGATGCAAAAGATGCACCATGTTGCAAGACAGGCCTCACTTGGGGCCATATGTATCAAGCTAATTAGCATTCGCAAAGGCCGAAATTCTGCGAATTTCGGCCTTTGCGAATGCTAATTAGACAAATGGTATGTATCAAACAAGTTTGATGCAAAATAAGGAATAGCAAAATTTGCTATTCCTTATTTTGCGATTGCACTTAAGGATTTGCAAATTTTGCGATTCCTTAAATGCAATGTATCAAACAAAAAATATGCAAAAAATGCCATTAAGGATTTGCAAATTACCACCAACTTCTAGTTGGTGGTAATTTGCGAATTCTTTTCAAAAAGCTTTTTTTCCAAAAAACAAAAGGTGCCATATGACGCCCATACATGCCCTTAGGGCATGTATGTGCGCCATATGCCCCCAAATTTCTTTTTCAGGGGTGCAGCAGGGTGTTCTTGAGACACCCCTGCACCCTTGGAAAAATTCCTAATTTGCGATGAGCTAATTGCTAATCGCAAATTGCACCTTCATTCCTATGGGCCTCCTGGCCCATGGAAATGAATGGGTAATTTGCAATTAGCAATTTGCTCATCGCAAATTAGGAATGGTAAAGAATCGCTATTTATTCCTTAAAATTCGCTATTTAGGAAATGCAAAATAGTTTGATGATACATATGGCGGTTCATCTCTAACAAGATAAGAAGCTTAGGGATAGATTTATGATGACTGGCGCAATGAGGTGGACTTCACTTACTTCATTGGTAGGCCTTTACATGTATTATCTCCTCTGTATTCTTCAACAAGCGTAACTTTGATCTGCAACCCTGAGTAGGCCTCACCTTAAACAAACCTCTGGATAGGCCACACCTTATCGTCATCCTGAATTAATCATTTAAAATGCTAGGGACAGATTTATGATAGGTGTATGCCTCTTTTGCGCCACTGTGCGTCACTTTTCTGATGCAGCGGCGGTGCAAAAGATTTGCTATGAGGCGACAAAATTACAAATTGATGCATTTAGGCAGATGTGTCATGCTGTAAAAAAAACGTGCCACATGAAACCGATGCAGCAGTGATGCAAAAGATGCACCATGTTGCAAGACAGGCCTCACTTGGGGCCATATGTATCAAGCTAATTAGCATTCGCAAAGGCTGAAATTCTGCGAATTTCGGCCTTTGCGAATGCTAATTAGACAAATGGTATGTATCAAACAAGTTTGATGCAAAATAAGGAATAGCAAAACTTGCTATTCCTTATTTTGCGATTGCACTTAAGGATTTGCAAATTTTGCGATTCCTTAAATGCAATGTATCAAACAAAAAATATGCAAAAAATGCCATTAAGGATTTGCAAATTACCACCAACTTCTAGTTGGTGGTAATTTGCGAATTCTTTTCAAAAAGCTTTTTTTCCAAAAAACAAAAGGTGCCATATGACGCCCATACATGCCCTTATGGCATGTATGTGCGCCATATGCCCCCAAATTTCTTTTTCAGGGGTGCAGCAGGGTGTTCTTGAGACACCCCTGCACCCTTGGAAAAATTCCTAATTTGCGATGAGCTAATTGCTAATCGCAAATTGCACCTTCATTCCTATGGGCCTCCTGGCCCATGGAAATGAATGGGTAATTTGCAATTAGCAATTTGCTCATCGCAAATTAGGAATGGTAAAGAATCGCTATTTATTCCTTAAAATTCGCTATTTAGGAAATGCAAAATAGTTTGATGATACATATGGCGGTTCATCTCTAACAAGATAAGAAGCTTAGGGATAGATTTATGATGACTGGCGCATCACCAGGGATGTGCCAGTCATCCTGCGCCGCTGTTCCGCCACCCATGGTGTGCTGCATTTACAATGCGGCGCACCATGGGGCAAAAACGGCACAGATGCGTGACGCATCTGTGCCGTAAAGGTGGCGCATTGCTGGGGTTGTATCGCAAGTGCGATGCAGCTCCAGCAAGGCTCAGGGGTGCCCTATCTCCACAATGCTGCGTCAAGACCTATGCCTGCTTCAAGCAGGTGCAGGGTTTTGACGCAGCTTTGTCCTATCTGAT
Source organism: Lissotriton helveticus (assembly GCF_964261635.1). NCBI lineage: Eukaryota > Metazoa > Chordata > Amphibia > Caudata > Salamandridae > Lissotriton > Lissotriton helveticus. The sequence goes on from NC_136068.1 coordinate 1,141,200,608, forward strand.
TGTAAATGCGGCACACCATGGGTGGCAGAGCAGCGGTGCACGTTAACTGGTGCATCCCTGGGGATGTGCCAGTTAACATAAATCTGCCCCTTTATATTTAAGTATGTGCAGGGGACACAGAGTCGGTGAGGCTTATCCAAGGTTAAGAAGAGATGAGTCCTGTTCACTGATAAATTGGACATAGGCTTCACCTCCTCAGCATCGCTGGACATGGCTAAATAATAGCTGCAAAATGTTACTCTTGTTAAACAATTTTACTATTATAATCTCTGAGATTTGTCTCTTACTCTGCAACATCTCATTGTTGTTATCTTTCTTTAAAGATAAAGACAACATCAACATGAGCCACAATCAGCAATCAGTTGATTTCGACCTCATCATTGAACTCGTAATTGAAACATCAGTGGATGTTGATCCCTTGGATGATTTAAATCCTGAGGATGAAGAAGAACGTGATGAGGATGCAGATTTGTCAGAATTGTATGACATAGGATGGGAAGCTGATGTGCTTGAGCCTATGGAACTATAAACATTTATTTTAAAAATTTATAATAAATAAAAAGTAAAAATGTAAACCATTTAATTTAAAAATAAAGACACCTTCAAAAACAGGTTATGTGTAGTGTCTTCAATAAAATATTAAAATATGCTCATAAAATTAGATCAGATTCACATATAAAACAGCACAGGTAAAATGAATATAAATTCCATTTCTTTTCTGCTATTTCTGTATTCTAAATTTGCCAAGCACTAAAAAATCTTCTATGTAAAAATGTCAAGTAGTGTTTTAAGTTTTTGATTACTGTTATTGATTTACTGTTGGGTAATAGTGGTTAATAAAATTTTTTATTATATTTTACCACAGATTCAACTGCAGATCATTTCAAGATTTCAGCATGCCAACCAAAGAAAGACTGAGAAAGGCTGCAAAACGTCAAAGACAGCAGGTCAATGAAAAAAAGCAGCAGTCCTCTAACAAAAAGATTTGTCAAGTCACCTAGAAAGCACCGGGTAAGAGTACAAAAACATTCATAAGAAATATCTGTAGTAAAAAAAATATTACTACAGAAAATGTTTCAGTCCAGAAAAAGAGAAGCAATTCAAACGGAAAGGAAAGGCCAATGAAAAATTTTACTGCTAGAGCAAGAGATAACTCTGTGCATGATAGTAGAAGGAAACAACAGTTTAGGGACATTCGTAAACGAATGTTCCGCAACAGGATAATTGGCAATTTGTTAAAAAATATTAAGAAAGGTCAACAGAAAGTGGTTTTTTATAAGAGAAAAAAAATAGTTGAGAAAGTTATTGATCAGGCATTTGAAATTAAACGTAAGTTATTTATTTTGATAATCAATAGAATTAGGAAGCTAAACAAGGCAATTTATGATTTCAAAAGAAATAGTAGATGGAAGAGAATAGTTAATCGTAGTAATTTTTGTGAAGTTTTTTCTGGAGAATGGATGCATAGTTCAAGCTGTGAGGCATTTTTTAATGAGGAGAGTTATTTCCAGGATAATGATTTGGTGCATGCAGTTGACACCAGTGGTCGAGCTTATGAAGTGAAAGATGGTTGTCCAGTTGAAAAAGAAAAACTTGTGACAACAGAGATAGAAGAGGTGTTAGGTAATGAGGTTTTAGGAAGACGTCCTAAGGGTCCTGTGTACACCTGGAAGTGTAGTAGTATTTGCAGTGTGCGACAGGATTCCATCAATTTGCTTTGTGATTTTGTACGGTCATTTAATAAGAAAAGTTTGAAGCAGAAAATGAAGTTGTTGCAAGAATTAGATCCTTGCAGAGTGAGAGAAGTGACAGGTTTGCATGGTCATTCACTGGCTTGTCTTTCCTGGAGAGTATGCCAGAGTGTTTTTCATCATTTCAGGATGCTAGCAGTGCATCATAATAAAGTGAGGAAATTAGTTAGAATGTTGTATTATGCTAAGAGTCCAGCAGTTATGCTTAAACAATTATGCGCTGCTCTTTTGCATGGTTCTGAAATAGATGTGAAGAATATGTGTGAAGAAATTGAGTTTTGTTACTTTGGAAGTAAAGAGGAGAATGTTGAAATTGACCAAGAAGAAGCGGGTAATGTGGAAGATAGTGTACAGGTTTCCAGTACAGATAATTTCCAGAGGGAAATTGCGACGTTTGAGGTGAAATCAAGTGAGAGGCCAAATTTCACTTGTGTGTGTTGTCGACGCACTTATTATAAGAATCAGACTAAGTTAGTGGATTTATATGCAAAAAGTGAAAGGGAAAATAATAGTGAATGGAAGGATTTCACAACATACTTGATGGTAGAAAATTGTTTTGATTTGGGATTGGATCAACGTGTGTGTACTTATTGTTGTAACAAATTAAATCAAAACCAGATGCCTGCTAGAGCAGTTCATAATAATCTGGAATTGGTTGAGATTCCTTCTGAATTGAAGGATTTAAATACTTATGAATCTATTTTGATTCAAAGTATCCATCCCTTTCAGGCTATTGTAAGAATGGAGCCAAAGACAGGAAAATTGCCTCCATCAGATTTACAGAGAGGATTAAAGGGAAGAGTTGTTTATTTGCCTCTAGATTTGAAGAAAAACATTAACACAATTGGAGTAGAAAAAGTGGAAGAGGAACCTCTGGTTATCTTAGTTAATGGGGTTCCGACAAAGAATAAGAAAATATGGCAAGATTTAGTGGATGTTAGGAAAGTTAAAAAGGCAACATTGTATTTGAAAAAAAATAATAAATACTATAAGAATGTATATGTTGCAGAAGAGGAAGTAAGTGAGGAAGAGGATAGCGATTTGTGTGCTGGTCAAATTGAGAAAGTAGAACCCTGTACTAGTGAAGAAATATATGAACATTATAGTGTTCATCCTTTGCATTCCAAGGAAGTCATGGGGAATGCTATTGAGTTGTTTCAAATGAAACAAGCCAAAGGGAGTCCCATTAGTGTTTGGGAGGAAAGTTTGGAAGCTCGGTGTTTCCCACAGCTTTTTCCAACAGGTCAGGGAGGAAGATATGATGAGCGACCTCATCAAATTCCTGCTTCTGAATACCGGACTTTGCGATTGTATGCAGGAGATGCTAGGTTTCGACAATGCATTCCCTATTTGTTTCATCTCCTGTTTGAAAGCGATCTGTCTGGACTGTCATATGCAGTGAACCACATCTTGAAAAGTGGTATACACATGCAAAACATCTCGGCAAGTGACTTTATGGATAAAGTCAATGTCCAAGACAGTATTTTGGATTCTCACCTGATTAATCTCATGGCGTGTCAGCGTGGTACTAATGAGTACTGGTACCGTCGTCATGGTGATTTAAAATGTATGCTGAGGAACTTAGGAACTCCCACATGGTTCCTCACTCTGAGCTGTGCCGAGTATGGCTGGGAAGACTTACTTGAATTTCTACGAGAGGCAAATGGAAACATCGAAAACATCGAATTCAAGACACCCGGAGAACTGTGCTCTTTGGATCCAGTCAATGTATGCAGGTACTTCAATCATAGATTTGAAGCTATGATGTCTTTCATCATGAATAAGAAGAATCCACCTCTTGGAGAGGTGTTGGATTTCTTCTGGAGAAAGGAGTACCAAGCAAGAGGTGCTCCTCATATACATATGTTGCTGTGGATCAAGGATGCACCTAAATTTGGAACGGATCCAGAAGACTCAGTGATGAGTTTCATACAACAGTATTCTACGTGTGCTGTTCCAAACGCAAAGGAGAAGAAAAGCCTAAGAGAAAAAGTTCTACGTTTCCAAAGCCATCGATGTGGAATGTACTGTCGTCGTAAATTCCGAAACAAAGACAAGTTCTACACCAAGGGAGTACTCGCCTTGTGGTGTCCCCCAGGGTTCTTCGCTTTCTCCTCTTCTTTTCAATCTCTATCTTCGCCCCCTTCTTTTTTCTCTGAGGCAGTGGGACGTTACCGTGTTTAACTACGCGGACGACCTGCAACTCATCTTTCCTCTCAATTCCCCTTCTGCTATCCCCAATTTCCAGGCAGTCATGTCCCACATTCTCCAGTGGATGGGCCACAAGCAGCTGAAGTTGAACCCCGGGAAGACGGAGCTCCTCCTTCCCGGTAGGAGCGCCACTTCCTGGGGGCCACAATTCTGGCCGGCGGAACTCGGTCCCTCTCCCACCCCTGTGGCCACGGTGAAGAGCTTAGGGGTCACCATTGACTCCGGTCTATCCCTCGGGCCACAGGTGGGGACGGTGGTCTCGTCCTGCATCTACCAGCTACGCAGGATCAGGAAAGTGGCATCTCTTTTCACCCCTGACGCCCTCCTACAGGTCATCATGGCCCTGGTCCTCTCCCGCTTAGACTTCTCTAATGCAATCTACCACGGTCTGCCTAAAACATCGGTGGCGAGACTGCAAGTGGTGCAAAATCAAGCGGCGAGACTGGCCCTGGGGATCCCGAAGTGGCAATCTGCCAGGCCCCTTCTTGTCAAACTCCATTGGCTCCCTGTTACTGCCAGGTCTGCCTTCAAGATCGGCTGTCTGGTCTTTAAATCGCGATCCGGGCTTTGTCCCGCGTTTGTGAAATCCCTGATCACACCTTATTGCCCGTCCCGGAATCTGAGATCTTCCCATCTTCACCTTCTCACTGTCCCTTCTTATAAACTCTGTAGATCTGGAGGTCGGAGATTTGCTTACCTGGCCTCCAAGCTTTGGAATTCTTTTCCCCCTACTCTTAAAGTTGCTAATTCTTTGTTTCTTTTTCGTAAACTTCTGAAAACTTGGCTTTTCCCCCAATCTGCTTAGCCTTTCTGTACTCTCCATGCCCCCCCCCCCAGCGCCAGGAAACCCATGGTGTCAGTGCGCTCTATAAGCACCCCTTACATTACATTACATTACATTACCAAATGTCGTTTCGGCTTTCCATGACCGGTGATTTCTAAAGGAAGAGTAAACAGTTTGATGTCTTCGCTGCGACATAATGTGATGAAGAAATCACCTAAAAACACATACAATTTGAAGAGGAACGAAGAGTCTAAGTACATCAACGACTACAACCCGGTGATTTTGTCCATGTGGAATGCTAACATGGATATACAGTTTGTGGCTGATAACTGTATGGCTGTGGCTCGTTATGTGACATCTTACATCACCAAAAAAGAGAAGACAGAATTGAAGGATATGTGGGAGGACATTTCCCATGAAAAGAGCCTCAGCAAGAAGTTGTACAGTTTCAGTCTGAAGATGTTGTCGCATCGAGAAATCGGAGCTTATGAATGTTCTGACCGGTTGTCTTCAGCAAGTCTCTATGCCAAGTCCAGGAGTATCGTTTGGGCGAGTCTTGGTCTTGCTGCAACGCGTAATCGAGTTCTGAAACCTGTGCGGGAAATTGAGTATTTGGCGGAAAAGGAGCCAAACAGTACCGACATTTTGAAGACCAACATGTTGGATACATATTATCCAAATCGAAGCAGTCACCTCGAGAATGTTTGTCTGTATGAGGTTCTTCAAAATTACATATTCAAGAGGAACATCAAAGAAGATACTGAGAAAGGAGTGTATGCTGTAATAGGAAGTGAGGGATGTCTGGTCAAGCAAAGAAAATGCCACTTGGTAAACCATCGAAAATTGAGTGGCGAATCTCCTGAAAAAAAGGAGTTTTTCTATTTAGCACTTTTGCAACTTTTCAAGCCTTGGCGTGCAGAAGAGGAACTGCTTGGAGATTTCCTCTGTTACGAAGACTCTTTCAATGCTGCCAAGGAGACCATAGAATGTCCTGCTTTTCCCAAATATGTAGAAATGTTGAATGCGGAAATTGAGCAGGAAGCAACGATTGCAGCCGAGATTGCCAGAGACAGTTCTCAGGACAGTCAGAGTTCTGCTTCATTGAGTCAGGATCCACTAGGAGGACCTGTTATCGAAAATGAAGCTGCCACTGCTATGAATGAAGTGGAAAGAGCCATGGCACATGCTCAGGAGGATGCGGTTAACTTAGAAGAGTTGGAAAGACAACTCAACGTTGAGCAGAGGAAAATATATGACGAAGTTACCATGCAAATTGATCATGGATTAAGTCATGAGAAGAAAGAGTGCTCATGTACATCGTTGAAGCCTGTCCGACTGTACGTGAGTGGAGAAGCGGGAACTGGAAAAAGTTTCCTTATTAAAGCAATTTCATGTTATTTGCAGGAAAGGACAGAGTCATCGCTGTCTTGTGTTGTCACCGCTCCAACTGGACTGGCAGCACATAACATTAAAGGGATTACTTTACATCGTTTACTGATGCTGCCAGTGGAGCATGACAACAAATTACAATATCACAAGCTATCTGGAGATGCTTGTTGTGAAGTTTCAAGAATCTTGAGGAAAATGAAACTTCTTATCATTGACGAAGTAAGCATGGTTTCCAATGTCATGCTTGCCTTTGTGCATTTGAGAATGCAAGAAGTTCTCAAAACAGAGTATGATGTGTTATTTGGTGGCAAACACATCATTGTTTTCGGAGATCTTCTGCAGCTGACACCAGTGAAAGGGCAACCTGTGTTCAAAATGCTCACGCATGAAGATACCAGGAAGTGCCTAGGGAGCATTGGCAACGTCAATATATGGTTAAACTTCAATTATGCTGAACTGCATGAAAATATGCGTCAGGCGAAGGATGAAGTTTACAAGACTATTCTACAAGATGTTAGAATTGGAAAAGTGACCGAGCATGGGAAAAAAGCTTTACATGCACGATTACTGTCAAATTTATATCCAGAACAAGATGTTGTGCCTGAGAATATTTTTCAGAAAATTACTGAGAAGAAATCTGGAATATGTTTGATGCCACCTCTTGCAGAATGTGCCAAATTTAACAACAAAATGTTGCATTTAGAAAAGCAAGAGATTGTGAAACTGGAAGCTATTGACAGAGTAGAGCATATGGGATCAACAATTATTTTGTCTGAGAATTTGAAAACAAAATTGGATTCATTAGAGAAGACTATATCTAAAACTGCAGGTTTTGAAAAGACTCTGAATGTGTGCTTGAACTGCCGTATAATTTTAAGAAGGAATTTACATGTTGAAAGAGGTCTGGTAAATGGATCAATGGGTAATGTTGTTGATTTTGTAAAATACAGAAATAGAGATGGAATTGAATTTTTAAAAATTAAATTTGATGGCATTGAGGAAGTACAGCTAATTGGTCGTTGTTCTGCTAGATTTTTGCTTGTAAAAGACTTATATGTTCGCCGTAAGCAGTTTCCTGTTTGCTTGGCATATGCGGTGACAATCCATAAATCGCAAGGTTTAAGTGTAGACAGTGCATTGGTGAATATTGGCAGTTCTGTGTTCAAGGAGGGTATGGCATATGTGGCATTGTCACGAGTTAGAACTTTATCGGGATTGTACTTGATTGAGTGTGATGTCACAAACATTTGTGCGGATCTAGATTGTGTTAAGGAATACAATAGGTTAAGAAGAGAGTATGCGCCACATTTGCCTCAATATCCTTTGTTTGAGAAACGTGTGGTAGGCCGGAAACGAAGAAATGTGACCAATACTGGGGAGGTTGTAGCAAAAAGACGAAAAGTCGATGAACCTGAAATTATAAGCAGAAACAAAAAGGATTCTGTTGAAGATGTTGTTGGTTTTCAATTTGAAAACAGTTCTGGTGTCAACTGCTATGCTAATGTAGTGGTTAATGTTTTGTTTTCTCTAGAAAATGTAAAAGAAGAGATTGTGGTCAATTCTGATCAAAGATTTTGCAGTTTGTTAAATTCTGTGTTAGAGAAATGTAGCACTGATAGAACAAAAATAGAAAGTGTGTCTGAAATTCGAAATCTGTTAGACAGATGTTCAGGCCAAACACAATTCTCTCAAAATATTCAGCAAGATTGTCAGGAGTTTTTAATGTATATGCTTGATGTATTGCATGCTGAAGGTGTAGATGTAGATCACCTGTTTGGGCTTTCTTATCAATGGCAGCATGACTGCGAGAACTGTAGGGTATCAAGTACTACTAGTGTAGACTCAGAAAGATTTATATATTTAATTTTGCCAGACAGTAAATCAGTCTCTTTTCATAAACTAGTAAAAGCAGCTGATCACAACATGGAGTGTGGCCAATGTAAATCTGAAATGATGTCCACATTATTTATACGAACATATGGCCAGTATGTTATTTTAATGTTCCAACGATGTAGGCCTGATGGAACAAAATTGACAACTTTAATTAAAAATTTTGTGGCTTCACAGTTGTCAATATCAGGAAGGACTTTTGTAACTGCAGCAATTATATATCATGACGGTCCTTCAATAACATCAGGACATTACACAGCTTATTTAAAGTCTAGAAATGGCTGGTCATTCTGCAATGATTCTGTTTTCATTTTCAAAAAAAAATTGCCATATGACCTTAAAAACTCTTACCTGGTGTTTTTAAAATCAAAATTTTAGGGAAAGAATCTCGGGATGTGCTCTGAGGAATTTCAAGAAGTTCTAATGGCTCCTACACGATTTGGCCTTGAGGATAAGTGTAGTACAGAGACATAACTTCTTACCATAACACTGGACGTCATGGAGAAATAACTGCACTTTGAATGAATTCAGAAAAACTGTTTCTTTTTATAAGCAAATTGAAGCAGCCAATCAAAACATGGAGTAGAGGGAATGTAAGTCTGCAATGCTGTCTACTGTTTTACATTGCTTTGTGATTAAAAGTGATGTAGAGAATTAAATAATTGTAGTAGTCATAGAGATAGTGTAAGTCTGCTTCATAGTAAGCAGTATCAGTGTCATAGGAAATGTAGAACATGACTGAGCAAGAAGGGGAAGATATTAGTAATCCAGGATTGTGAAAATGATCTTCAACATTTTAATTCTGAAAGTTGCGGAAATACAACATGACGGGATTGGCTTACAAGAATTCCAAGAGTTATAAATGGCTCTGACACGATTTGGCCTTGTGGAAACGTGTGGTAGAGAGCGAGAAGTCATTTATTGTATGTAACATATTTTTCAAAACGATGGAGGTTTTCTTTCAGAAAGTGGCGGGCTGAAAGTAATAACAGCACAACAGAGTGTAAGCTGTTCATAGGACATCCTTCGACGTCATGGAAAGTAAGTTAACTTTAAGGAGTTCTGAATTCTGATTTGTTATGTTGTATGGGTTTTTTAAACACAATCATTTTGATTGTGTTTTTTTTTCCCCGCTGTTATATGATGAATACCTTCAAGTCACTGTTTTTAGTGAAATTTGATACATTCTGAGAACAGCAAAAATAAACATTTAACATGTATAATTAATTCTGTACTGTTTGCATTTATGATGTACATGTAGAACTGTGTAGGAGGCATGGAGAAGGTGAGGCTTCTGTAAGTGTCAAAGTTGTTGCATACAGTGCTCATATTCTACGTAGTCTTTCATATGATAGACTACATTTCCACAATGAGATACCTAAGCAAAGGAAACACAGGTGATATGATTGTGGAATGAGCAAAAAAAATTGCACGTTTTTCAATTATATTACCTGTGTTTCCTAACATTACACATCACATTGTGTAGATGAGGTTTAGGCCTGTTCCTGGAGACAGAGGAGGTCTGACATTTGTTCAAGAGTGCAGTGGACATGACACACTTGGTTGGTAGGCCTGCACATGTATTTTCTCCTCTGTATTCTTCAACAAACCTAAATTTCATCTGCAACTCTGAGTAGGACTTACCTGAAACAAATCTGTGAATAGGTTACAGCTTATCAGCATCTTGAAACAATGATTTAAAATGTTAGGGTCAGATTTATGATGGCTGTGCGCCTCTTTTGCTCCGCTGTGGGTCACTTTTGTGTAAAAGATGCACCATGTTGCAAGATAGGTTTCAGTTCATCTCCAGCAAGATACCATCAGTTTAAAATATATATAATTAGCACTGTGTAGGGGGCATGCAGAAGCTGAAGCTTTTCTAAGTGTCAAAATTGTTGTATACACTGCTCAACTTCTGTGTACTGTTTGATATGCTAGACTCCATCTGCACTATGAGATACCTAAGCAAAGGCAACACAGGTGATGTGATTGTGAAATGAGGAAAATAAACTCCACATTTTTCAATTACATCACCTGTGTTTCCTAAGTTTACGAATGACATTGTGCAGATGAAGTTTAGGTCTGTCCACGGACACAGAAGAGGTCTGGCCTTTGTTCAAGAGTGAAGTGGACATGACTTACTTCATTAGTAGGCCTTCACATGTATTATCTCCTCTGTATTCTTCAACAAGTGTAAATTTGATCTGCAACCCTGAGTAGGCCTCACCTTAAACAAACCTCTGGATAGGCCACACCTTATTGTCATCCTGAATCAATCATTTAACATGTTAGGGACAGATTTATGATAGGTGTATGCCTCTTTTGCGCCACTGTGCGTCACTTTTGTGACGCAGTGGCGGTTGAAAAGATTTGCTATGAGGCGACAAAATTATAAAATGATGCATCTAGGCAGATGTGTCATGCTGTAAAAAAACAATGCCACATGAAACCGATGCAGCAGTCATGCAAGATAGGACTCACTTCATCTGCATCAAGATACTGTTGGTTTAAAATGTATATTTTTAGGACTGTGTAGAGGCATGGAGAAGCAGAGGCTTCTGTAAGTGTCAAAGTTGTTGAAAAACTGTTTGTCCTTCTATCTTTTCCCTTGTCTTTTCTAATTTATTAAAAACATGTTTTAATATTTTTCAAATGTTTGTTCTCTCTTTCACAGATTGAAAGTATAAAAATAACAAATGACTAACTTAACAACAATTATAAGGTAAATGTTTTGTACTCTTTTCGTTATATTTCTATCACATTTAACTTCTATTAGTTCCATTGCTTCATTTCTTTAAGCATCACTTTCCTGCCTTTGCTACTTCCCTCATTCCTTTCTCTATTACTTAATTACTCTACTCCTTCCATTATTTTTCTTAGTCCCTCTCTTCTCATACTTCTTCACTCTTGGTCACTCACTCTGTCTCTATTACTGTCACTGTTTCTGACTGATCAAAATTTTTTTTTTAAAAAAGAACAGTAAGTATAAGGGAAGGAAACAGACAGTTATGTTAAAAGAAAGACAGCTATAGGGAGTAAACTAGGGATACTGTTACCCGCAATCCTCTGCTGATGATGTCACTGACCATGTCATGAATGATGTAATATGTGACATCATCAGCAGTGGATTGCGGGTAACAGTATCTCTAGTTTACTCCCCTATAGCCGTCTTTCTTTTAACATAACTGTCTGTTTCCTTCCCTTATACTTACTGTTCTTTTAAAAAAAAAAAATGTTTTTGGTTCGCTCCCGGTTCGCGTACCGGCGAGCGAACCGGGAAGCGAACCAAGAGAAATAGAGGTTGGCAGAGTTCCAAATATTCTACCAATTTTGTTATAACGGTGAGGTAGTTCTGAAAATAACTTTTTTTTAATTGTTTTTGTTGTTTTATATTTTTTTTCTGAATTTTTTTTTACTTTTTTTGAATTTTTCTGAACGGTTTTATATTTTTTTGGGGGTTTTTTGGGGGGGGGAAACGAAAACGATTCATTGTAAAGGGCTCAACAGGAGCAACAAAAAAAAAGAATTTATTGTCTGGGGCGTTTCGGACAAACATGATTCTCGATAGCTCTGTTGATCAGAGTGATGCTACTTTCTCTGTAGCAAATGAACCCATTGCAAAGTACGCAGACTTGCTTTACTTCCCCGAATCTCATTTGTATATTTGGCACCATCTCCCTCCCCTCTGGTCCCGTCACTTCCGGTACAACAGATCTTCTGGCCATAATAGGGGGATTATCTTGTTCGTTACGTAACTGTGCAGCACTGTAGTTGTTAGGATGCCACCTACTAATATGGCGATGCATTATGTAGTTTCCGTAACTGTATTTCTTCTCGGTCCCTCTGGACAGTCTATCTTGACATATAAGGCAAGTTACGTACCTTGCATTTACTTTTTTCTGGCCTTTGGGAAATTTAAAAAATTGCCAAATAAAATTTTCTTTCAGGTGAGACCTCCTGGGCTCCTCAGGCAAAAAATGCCTCTCTTCCTGCTCTTCCTCCTCTTCCTCTTCTTCCTCTTCTTGCTGAATTATAACTTCAGCAGGTGGTCCTCTCTTCCTTGGATGTGGTGGAGGTGGTGGGGAAGCACCAGATGAAGCTACTAAAGAAGCCATTGCTCACTCGTAACAAAGGGTCTTTCTCTCACAAAGATGAAAGTCAGAGTGAGGAAAGAAGGAGGGGTTTTCATCATTTGGGAAAAACAATAGTTCTAAACCAATGAAAAGTGTTAATTTTAGATCACATGACCTAGTCTTACATCATTAGGAAACCAAAAGTGAAATGAACCAATGAAAAGTGTTATTACCAAGTCACATGACCTGCTGTGTTTACGTTACGCGATTTGCGCCGCGTCCCGGTTCGCTTCCGGGAAGCTGCGCTTCGCGCCTCGCTTCGCGTACCAGTTCGCTTCCGGGTACGCTATTCATATGACGTATCACGCGACAACGCGAAACGTCATGCGGACGCGACGCGTCACGATGTTGTTTTCTAACGCGGCAGTTGCGCTAACGGAACGTTTACCGGTTCGCGGACTGGGTCGCGGCATCAAGTCATCAGTCATCAGTGATGTCATCAGTGATGTCATTTGAGATGTCATCAGTGATGTCATCAGTGATGTCATTTGAGATGTCATCAGTGATGTCATCAGTGATGTCACTGACCATGTCATGAATGATGTAATATGTGACATCATCAGCAGTGGATTGCGGGTGCGCGATATATAGTTAGTGCAACTAACTATATATGGAATTTCAATGGTTTTGTGTGAGTAAAATAAGGTTTTTTAAATGCTAATTCCTAACTATATATGGTCTATAACCTATGGTTTTTTCAGTGAATATATATTTGAGATGTCATCAGTGATGTCATCAGTGATGTCACTGACCATGTCATGAATGATGTAATATGTGACATGATCAGCAGTGGATTGCGGGTGCGCGATATATAGTTAGTGCAACTAACTATATATGGAATTTCAATGGTTTTGTGTGAGTAAAATAAGGTTTTTTAAATGCTAATTCCTAACTATATATGGTCTATAACCTATGGTTTTTTCAGTGAATATATATACCATAGGTATATAGACCATATATAGTTAGGAATTAGCATTTAAAAAACCTTATTTTACTCACACAAAACCATTGAAATTCCATATATAGTTAGTTGCACTAACTATATATCGCGCACCCGCAATCCACTGCTGATCATGTCACATATTACATCATTCATGACATGGTCAGTGACATCACTGATGACATCACTGATGACATCTCAAATATATATTCACTGAAAAAACCTATGTTTTTTTCAGTGAATATATATATATATATATATATATATATATTCACTGAAAAAACCATAGGTTATAGACCATATATAGTTAGGAATTAGCATTTAAAAAACCTTATTTTACTCACACAAAACCATTGAAATTCCATATATAGTTAGTTGCACTAACTATATATCGCGCACCCGCAATCCACTGCTGATCATGTCACATATTACATCATTCATGACATGGTCAGTGACATCACTGATGACATCACTGATGACATCTCAAATATATATTCACTGAAAAAACCATAGGTTATAGACCATATATAGTTAGGAATTAGCATTTAAAAAACCTTATTTTACTCACACAAAACCATTGAAATTCCATATATAGTTAGTTGCACTAACTATATATCGCGCACCCGCAATCCACTGCTGATGATGTCACATATTACATCATTCATGACATGGTCAGTGACATCACTGATGACATCACTGATGACATCTCAAATGACATCACTGATGACATCACTGATGACATCTCAAATGACATCACTGATGACATCTCACTTGACATCAATGATCACATCACTGATGATATCATTCATGTGATAATACAATGCATCTCCTCACACTGTAATATAACCTCCGTTACACCCAGTGTTAAATAGAGAGTATCATTTTTGAAACCATTGACACACCAATACTAGTTACTACATACGCACTCACTGATTCCTATGTCTACACACACATTCACTCATACAATCATTCATACATACAATCACTCATCTTTACAACACTATCATATGCACTCATACACCTATACAGACACTCACACTCTGCCACTCATCCATGGAGTTACTCACACACCTAGTCAGTCCTGAAAAGAATCAATCACACTTCCATTTTCTCATCTATACAGTTAAACACAGAACACCTTACATTTTTGAAACATATACTAACACATAGTTACTCTCTTATAGAATCACTGATACAAGTACACATTGATCTGCACAGAGTCACACATCTCCCAGCCAGCCATACACACACTCAGTCTCCCATACAAATACTTGTGCAACCAATCAATAACCCATATAGCTACTTATATAGCTACTGATCAACACATGCAGCAGCTTGCACAACAACAGACATACTGATGCACACTTTCAGACAGTTTAGTCACTAACCCGTGCATTCAGTAAGACGCATTTAATCACTCACTCATACAGTCAATCACGCACCTACTAAAACCTTCATTCAGACACTTATACATCCACTCATTCTTCAATATGTAAAACATATTTAAACTTTACAGAAACACATAATCACTGGATGTTGTCATCAGTGATGTCATCAGTGATGTCACTGACCATGTCATGAATGATGTAATATGTGACATCATCAGCAGTGGATTGCGGGTGCGCGATATATAGTTAGTGCAACTAACTATATATGGAATTTCAATGGTTTTGTGTGAGTAAAATAAGGTTTTTTAAATGCTAATTCCTAACTATATATGGTCTATAACCTATGGTTTTTTCAGTGAATTTTCAAGGTTTTGTAAATGCTAATTCCTAACTATATATAGTCTATAACCTATGGTTTTTTCAGTGAATTTCATTGGTTTTTTAACAGCTAATATCTGTAGCTGTAAAATGTATTCTTCTTTAAATCCAAAAATATATTTTATATGTTTATTAATAACTTTTTTTTTTAATATTTTTTTTTCTTCGTTCCCGCTTCGCGAATCGGGAAGCTTCCCGTTAGCTGACCTTGATGCCGCGAAATAGACCGCGAGCCGGTAAACGTTTCTTTACCGCAACTGCCGCGTTAGAAAACAACATCGTGACGCCTCCCGTCCGCATGACGTTTCGCGTTGTCGCGTGATACGTCATATGACGTGCTACGTTAGCGAACTCGTACGCTTACCGAGTCGCAAAGCACAGGTTTCTGGAAGCAAACCGGGAGGCCCTGCAAAGCGCGTAACATACACACAGCAGGTCATGTGACTTGGTAATAACACTTTTCATTGGTTCATTTCACTTTCGGTTTCCTAATGATGTAAGACTAGGTCATATGATCTAAAATGAACACTTTTCATTGGTTGAGAACTATTTTTTTTCCCAAATGGTGAAAATCCCTCCTTCTTTCCTCACTCTGACTTTCATCATTGTGAGAGAAAGACCCTTTGTTACCAGTGAGCAATGGCTTCTTTACTAGCTTCAGCTGGTGCTTCCCCACCACCTCCACCACATCCAAGGAAGAGTGGACCACCTGCTAAAGTTATAATTCAGCAAGAAGAGGAAGAAGAGGAACAGGACGACCTAGATAATCTCCCTATTATGGCCAGAAGATCTGTTGTACCGGAAGTAACGGGACCAGAGGGCAAGGAGATGGTGCCAAATATACAAACGAGATTTCGTGAAGTAAAACAAGTCTGCGTACATTGCAGTGGATTCATTTGCTACGCAGAAAGTAGCATCACTCTGATCAACAGAGCTATTGACAATCATGCTCATGTTTGTCCGAAACTCCCCAAACAATAAATTCTTTTTTTTTGTTTTCTTGCTCCTGTTGAGCCCTTTACAATGAATCGTTTTCGTTGCCCCCTCCGAAAAAAAAAAAATATATATAAAACTGTTCAGAAAAATTCAAAAAAAGTAAAAAAATGTTCAGAAAAATAATAAAAAAAATATAAAACAACAAAAACAATTTAAAAAAAAGTTCTTTTCAGAACTACCTCCCCGTTATTAAAAAATTGGTACAATATTTGCAACTGTGCCAACCTCTATTTCTCTTAGTTCGCTTCCCAGTTCGCTCCCCGGTACGCGAACCGGAAGCGAACCCAAAATTTTTTTTTTTAAAAAAGAACAGTAAGTATAAGGGAAGGAAACAGACACTTATGTTAAAAGAAAGACAGCTATAAGGGAGTAAACTAGAGATACTATTACCCGTAATCCACTGCTGATGATGTCACATATTACATCATTCATGACATGCTCAGTGACATCATCAGCAGAGGATTGCGGGTAACAGTATCCCTAGTTTATTCCCTATAGCTGTGTTTCTTTTAACATAACTGTCTGTTTCCTTCCCTTATACTTACTGTTCTTTTTAAAAAAAAAATTTTAGATCAGTCAGAAACAGTGAAAGTAATGAAATATAAAAGACTACGTAGAATATGAGCACTGTATGCAACAACTTTGACACTTACAGAAGCCTCACCTTCTCCATGCCTCCTACACAGTTCTACATGTACATCATAAATGCAAACAGAACAGAATTAATTATACATGTTAAATGGTTTATTTTTGCTGTTCTCAGAATGTATCAAATTTCACTAAAACAGTGACTTGAAGGTATTCATCATATAACAGCGGGGAAAAAAAACACAATCAAAATGATTGTGTTTAAAAAACCCATACAACATTAGAAATCAGAATTCAGAACTCCTTAAAGTTAACTTACTTTCCATGACGGCCAAGGATGTCCTATGAACAGCTTACACTCTGTTGTGCTGTTATTACTTTCAACCCGCCACTTTCTGAAAGACAACCTCCATCGTTTTCAAAAACATGTTACATACAATAAATGACTTCTTGCTCTCTACCACAAGATTCCACAAGGCCAAATCTTGTCAGAGCCATGTATAACTCTTGGATTTCTTGTTAGCCAATCCCGTCTTTTCGCATTTCCACAACTTTCAGAATTAAAATGTTGAAGATCATTTACACAATCCTGGACTAGTAATATCTTCCCCTTCTTGCTCAATCATGTTCTACATTTCCTATCACACTGATACTGCTTACTATGAAGCAGACTTACACTACCTTTATGACTAGTACAATTATTTAATTCTCTACATCACTTTTAATCACAAAGCAATGTAAAACAGTAGACAGCATTGCAGACTTACATTCCCTCTACTCCATGTTTTGATTCGCTGCTTCAATTAGCTTATAAAAAGAAATAGTTTTTCTGAACTCATTCAAAGTGCACATATTTCTCAATAACGTCCAGTGTTATGGTAAAAAGTTATGTCTCTGTACTACACTTATCTTCAAGGCCAAATAGTGTAGGAGCCATGAGAACTTCTTGAAATTCCTCATAGCACATCCCGAGATTCTTTCCCTAAAATTTTGGTTTTAAAAACACCAGGTAAGAGTTTTTAAGGTCATATGGCAATTTTTTTTTGAAAATGAAAACAGAATCATTGCAGAATGACCAGCCATTTCTACACTTTAAATAAGCTGTATAATGTCCTGATGTTATTGAAGAACCAACATGATATATAATTGCTACAGTTACAAAAGTCCTTCCTGATATTGACAACTGTGAAGCCACAAAATTTTTAATTAAAGTTGTCAATTTTGTTCCATCAGGCCTACATCGTTGGAACATTAAAATGACATACTGGCCATATGTTCGTATAAATAATGTGGACATCATTTCAGATTTACATTGCCTACACTCCATATTGTGATCAGCTGCTTTTACTAGCTTATTAAAAGAGACTGATTTACTGTCTGGCAAAGTTAAATATATAAATCTTTCTGAGTCTACACTAGTACTACTTGATACCCTACAGTTCTCGCAGTCATGCTGCCATTGATAAGAAAGCCCAAACAGATGATCTACATCTACACCTTCAGCATACAATACATCAAGCATATACATTAAAAACTCCTGACAATCTTGCTGACTATTTTGAGAGAATTGTGTTTGGCCTGAACATCTGTCTAACAGATTTCGAATTTCAGACACACTTTCTATGTTTGTTCTATCAGTGCTATATTTCTCTAACACAGAATTTAACAAACTGCAAAATCTTTGATCAGAATTGACCACAATCTCTTCTTTTACATTTTGTAGAGAAAACAAAACATTAATCACTACATTAGCATAGCAGTTGACACCAGAACTGTTTTCAAATTGAAAACCAACAACATCTTCAACAGAATCCTTTTTGTTTCTGCTTATAATTTCAGGTTCATCGACTTTTCGTCTTTTTGCTACAACCTCCCCAGTATTGGTCACATTTCTTCGTTTCCGGCCTACCACACGTTTCTCAAACAAAGGATACTGAGGCAAATGTGGCGCATACTCTCTTCTCAACCTATTGTATTCCTTAACACAATCTAGATCCGCACAAATGTTTGTGACATCACACTCAATCAAGTACAATCCCGATAAAGTCCTAACTCGTGACAATGCCACATATGCCATACCCTCCTTGAACACAGAACTGCCAATATTCACCAATGCACAGTCTACACTTAAACCTTGCGATTTATGGATTGTCACCGCATATGCCAAGCAAACAGGAAACTGCTTACGACGAACATATAAGTCTTTTACAAGCAAAAATCTAGCAGAACAACGAGCAATTAGCTGTACTTCCTCAATGCCATCAAATTTAATTTTTAAAAATTCAATTCCATCTCTATTTCTGTATTTCACAAAATCAACAACATTACCCATTGATCCATTTACCAGACCTCTTTCAACATGTAAATTCCTTCTTAAAATTATACGGCAGTTCAAGCACACATTCAGAGTCTTTTCAAAACCTGCAGTTTTAGATATACTCTTCTCTAATGAATCCAATTTTGTTTTCAGATTCTCAGACAAAATAATTGTTGATCCCATATGCTCTACTCTGTCAATAGCTTCCAATTTCACAATCTCTTGCTTTTCTAAATGCAACATTTTGTTGTTGAATTTGGCACATTCTGCAAGAGTTGGCATCAAACATATTCCAGATTTTTTCTCAGTAACTTTCTGAAAAATATTCTCAGGCACAACATCTTTGTCTGGATATAAATTTGTCAGTAATCGTGCATGTAAAGCTTCTTTCCCATGCTCGGTCACTTTTCCAATTCTAACATCTTGTAGAATAGTCTTGTAAACTTCATCCTTTGCCTGACGCATATTTTCATGCAGTTCAGCATAATTGAAGTTTAACCATATATTGACGTTGCCAATACTCCCTAAGCACTTCCTGGTATCTTCATGCGTGAGCATTTTGAACACAGGTTGCCCTTTCACTGGTGTCAGCTGCAGAAGATCTCCGAAAACAATGATGTGTTTGCCACCAAATAACACATCATACTCTGTTTTGAGAACTTCTTGCATTCTCAAATGCACAAAGGCAAGCATGACATTGGAAACCATGCTTACTTCGTCAATGATAAGAAGTTTCATTTTCCTCAAGACTCTTGAAACTTCAAAACAAGCATCTCCAGATAGCTTGTGATATTCTAATTTGTTGTCATGCTCCACTGGCAGCATCAGTAAACAATGTAAAGTAATCCCTTTAATGTTATGTGCTGCCAGTCCAGTTGGAGCGGTGACAACACAAGACAGCGATGACTCTGTCCTTTCCTGCAAATAACATGAAATTGCTTTAATAAGGAAACTTTTTCCAGTTCCCGCTTCTCCACTCACGTACAGTCGGACAGGCTTCAACGACGTACATGAGCACTCTTTCTTGTCATGACTTAATCCATGATCAATTTGCATGGTAAGTTCGTCATATATTTTCCTCTGCTCAACGTTGAGTTGTCTTTCCAACTCTTCTAAGTTAACCGCATCCTCCTGAGCATGTGCCATGGCTCTTTCCACTTCATTCATAGCAGTGGCAGCTTCATTTTCGATAAGAGGTCCTCCTAGTGGATCCTGACTCAATGAAGCAGAACTCTGACTGTCCTGAGAACTGTCTCTGGCAATCTCGGCTGCAATCGTTGCTTCCTGCTCAATTTCCACATTCAACATTTCTACATATTTGGGAAAAGCAGGACATTCTATGGTCTCCTTGGCAGCATTGAATGAGTCTTCGTAACAAAGGAAATCTCCAAGCAGTTCCTCTTCTGCACGCCAAGGCTTAAAAAGTTGCAAAAGTGCTAAATAGAAAAACTCCTTTTTTTCAGGAGATTCGCCACTCAATTTTCGATGGTTTATCAAGTGGCATTTTCTTTGCTTGACCAGACATCCCTCACTTCCTATTACAGCATACACTCCTTTCTCAGTATCTTCTTTGATGTTCCTCTTGAATATGTAATTTTGCAGAACCTCATACAGACAAACATTCTCGAGGTGACTGCTTCGATTTGGATAATATGTATCCAACATGTTGCTCTTCAAAATGTCGGTACTGTTTGGCTCCTTTTCCGCCAAATACTCAATTTCCCGCACAGGTTTCAGAACTCGATTACGCGTTGCAGCAAGACCAACACTCGCCCAAACGATACTCCTGGACTTGGCATAGAGACTTGCTGAAGACAACCGGTCAGAACATTCGTAAGCTCCGATTTCTCGATGCGACAACATCTTCAGACTGAAACTGTACAACTTCTTGCTGAGGCTCTTTTCATGGGAAATGTCCTCCCACATATCCTTCAATTCTGTCTTCTCTTTTTTGGTGATGTAAGATGTCACATACCGAGCCACAGCCATACAGTTATCAGCCACAAACTGTATATCCATGTTAGCATTCCACATGGACAAAATCACCGGGTTGTAGTCGTTAATGTACTTAGACTCTTCGTTCCTCTTCAAATTGTATGTGTTTTTAGGTGATTTCTTCATCACATTATGTCGCAGCGAAGACATCAAACTGTTCACTCTTCCTTTAGAAATCACCGGTCGTGGAAAGCCGAAACGGCATTTGGTGTAGAACTTGTCTTTGTTCCGGAATTTACGACGACAGTACTTTCCACATCGATGGCTTTGGAAACGTAGAACTTTTTCTCGTAGGCTTTTTTTCTCCTTTGCGTTTGGAACAGCACACGTAGAATACTGTTCTATGAAACTCATCACTGAGTCTTCTGCATCCGTTCCAAATTTAGGTGCATCCTTGATCCACAGCAACATATGTATATGAGGAGCACCTCTTGCTTGGTACTCCTTCCTCCAGAAGAAATCCAACACCTCTCCAAGAGGTGGATTCTTCTTATTCATGATGAAAGACATCATACCTTCAAATCTATGATTGAAGTACCTACATACATTGACTGGATCCAAAGAGCACAGTTCTCCGGGTGTCTTGAATTCGATGTTTTCTACGTTAGCATTTGCCTCTCGTAGAAATTCAAGTAAGTCTTCCCAGCCATACTCAGCACAGCTCAAAGTGAGGAACCATGTGGGAGTTCCTAAGTTCCTTAGCATACATTTTAAATCACCATGACGACGGTACCAGTACTCATTAGTACCACGCTGACACGCCATGAGATTAATCAGGTGAGAATCCAAAATACTGTCTTGGACATTGACTTTATCCATAAAGTCACTTGCCGAGATGTTTTGCATGTGTATACCACTTTTCAAGATGTGGTTCACTGCATATGACAGTCCAGACAGATCGCTTTCAAACAGGAGATGAAACAAATAAGGAATGCATTGTCGAAACCTAGGATCTCCTGCATACAATCGCAAAGTCCGGTATTCAGAAGCAGGAATTTGATGAGGTCGCTCATCATATCTTCCTCCCTGACCTGTTGGAAAAAGCTGTGGGAAACACCGAGCTTCCAAACTTTCCTCCCAAACACTAATGGGACTCCCTTTCGCTTGTTTCATTTGAAACAACTCAATAGCATTCCCCATGACTTCCTTGGAATGCAAAGGATGAACACTATAATGTTCATATATTTCTTCACTAGTACAGGGTTCTACTTTCTCAATTTGACCAGCACACAAATCGTTATCCTCTTCCTCACTTACTTCCTCTTCTGCAACATATACATTTTTATAGTACTTATTATATTTTTTCAAATACAATGTTGCCCTTTTGACTTTCCTAACATCTACTAAATCTTGCCATATTTTCTTATTCTTTGTCGGAACCCCATTAACTAAGATAACAAGAGGTTCCTCTTCCACTTTTTCTACTCCAATTGTGTTAATGTTTTTCTTCAAATCTAGAGGCAAATAAACAACTCTTCCCTTTAATCCTCTCTGTAAATCTGATGGAGGCAATTTCCCTGTCTTTGGCTCCATTCTTACAATAGCCTGAAAGGGATGGATACTTTGAATCAAAATAGATTCATAAGTATTTAAATCCTTCAATTCAGAAGGAATCTCAACCAATTCCAGATTATTATGAACTGCTCTAGCAGGCATCTGGTTTTGATTTAATTTGTTACAACAATAAGTACACACACGTTGATCCAATCCCAAATCAAAACAATTTTCTACCATCAAGTATGTTGTAAAATCCTTCCATTCACTATTATTTTCCCTTTCACTTTTTCCATATAAATCCACTAACTTAGTCTGATTCTTATAATAAGTGCGTCGACAACACACACAAGTGAAATTTGGCCTCTCACTTGATTTCACCTCAAACGTCGCAATTTCCCTCTGGAAATTATCTGTACTGGAAACCTGTACACTATCTTCCACATTACTCTCTTCTTCTTGGTCAATTTCAACATTCTCCTCTTTACTTCCATGGTAACAAAACTCAATTTCTTCACATATATTCTTCACATCTATTTCAGAACCATGCAAAAGAGCAGCGCATAATTGTTTAAGCATAATTGCTGGACTCTTAGCATAATACAACATTCTAACTAATTTCCTCACTTTATTATGATGCACTGCTAGCATCCTGAAATGATGAAAAACACTCTGGCATACTCTCCTGGAAAGACAAGCCAGTGAATGACCATGCAAACCTATCACTTCTCTCACTCTGCAAGGATCTAATTCTTGCAACAACTTCATTTTCTGCTTCAAACTGTTCTTACTAAATGACCGTATAAAATCACAAAGCAAATTGATGGAATCCTGTCGTACACTGCAAATACTACTACACTTCCAGGTGTACACAGGACCCTTAGGACGTCTCCCTAAAACCTCATTACCTAACACCTCTTCTATCTCTGTTGTCACAAGTTTTTCTTTTTCAACTGGACAACCATCTTTCACTTCATAAGCTCGACCACTGGTGTCAACTGCATGCACCAAATCATTATCCTGGAAATAACTCTCCTCATTAAAAAATGCCTCAGAGCTTGAACTATGCATCCATTCTCCAGAAAAAACTTCACAAAAATTACTACGATTAACTATTCTCTTCCATCTACTATTTCTTTTGAAATCATAAATTACCTTGTTTAGCTTCCGAATTCTATTGATTGTCAAAATAAATAACTTACGTTTAATTTCAAATGCCTGATCAATAACTTTCTCAACAATTTTTTTTCTCTTATAAAAAACCACTTTCTGCTGACCTTTCCTAATATTTTTTAACAAATTCCCAATTATCCTGTTGCGGAACATTCGTTTACGAATATCCCTAAACTCTTGTTTCCTTCTACTTTCATGCATAGAGTTATCTCTTACTCTAGCAGTAACATTTCTCATTGGCCTTTCCTTACCATTTGAATTCTGTCTCCTTTTCTGGACTGATACATTTTCTGTAGTAATATTTTTTTTACTACACATATTTCTTATGACTGTTTTTCCACTCTTACCCGGTGCTTTCTTGGTGACTTGACAAATCTTTTTGTTAGAGGACTGCTGCATTCTTCCATGGTCCTGCTGTCTTTGACGTTTTGCAGCCTTTCTTACTCTTTCTTTGCTAGGCATCCTAAAATCTTGAAATAATCTGCAGTTGAATCTGTGGTAAAATATAATAAAAAATGTTATTAACCACTATTACCCAACAGTAAATTAATAACAGTCATCAAAAACTTAACACACTACTTAAGTATATAATATACTGAAGCCTATCTCCAATTTTTCACTGAACAGGACTCATCTCTTCTTAACCTTGGATAAACCTCACCTACTCTGTGTCCCCTGCACATAATTAAATGTAAAGGGGCAGATTTATATTAACTAGCACATCCCCAGGGATGCACCAGTTAACGTGCACCGCTGCTCTGCCACCCACGGTGTGCCGCATTTACAATCAGATAGGACAAAGCTACATCAAAACCCTGCGCCTGCTTGAAGCAGGCATAGATCTTGACGCAGGTAGGCTGAAAGCTAAAGCAACAACTAAGTATCGTGTGCAGAAGTTACAAAAAAGGAAAAATGGCGTTTAAACCAGTAATGACCCATGCTAACGTAACACAGTGTAAAAATATCCAGGATCTACATCAGTTTGGGGTTCACGAACCTGGCAGGTACAAGGCACTGAGGCTTTCCACCGTGCATGTCTCATCCCAAATCATATGTTGTTTGTGAATGAAACAATTTCCCAGACCAAATGCTTTGGATTGGCTACTTCTAAAAAATTAAACACCCCTACTATCCCGGAGTTAGAGGAATATGATGGTTGGAGTAATTTTACTCGTTGTCCATTAAAGATTTACAGGCCCTACTCCGTAATTCTTCCTTTAACATTTCCAGTATAAATCCAAAAGGTTCACTGCTTTGGCAACGTGCCTTATCCACGGTTTAATAACGCTGCCTTTTGCTTTATATAAGTTTTCAAATTGTATGAAATATATACCAATAGGTCGTTATTAACCTTTAGGTAGTGGTTTTCTTCATGAGGTCTGGTCGCTTCCATACACATACAGATTTTCAAAGATGATCAAGACCTTTATCTGAATGGAGAGGAATGCACTGAGACGCCAGATCATTCACTAATGTGTAGGCACATACAGTTACACGGTTCATGCAACAAACACCGACCAAATATGGCTTGCGTGTTGCAAGGCACGCCAGTTCCTGCTATCATCCCCACGTTCAAGTTCTTGGAAAATGGTAGTTATTTGATGCTCAATAATGAAGATTGTTCTGGGTTAATTAAAAGTATTCATTTTATCGTAACAGTAAATGAACGGGTTATTTGCTGCAGAAATGTTCTATTTCCTCCCACACATGAACATAGGGAGTTTTCAATCTGGCCACAAATACCAACCTTGGGAGCACATTTCAACGGCATGGCAAGAATAAGAGCTCTTTTGTCTCAGAGAGAGGTGGCCTTGAGTTCGGCCCGTGAAACTTTCGTGCTTCACATAGCGAACACCCGTACAGAGGTGCAGACCCTTTTAAATACAGATTCGACTTTGCATTTCAGCAAGATTACCCATTCATTTCCATGCAGCAGGAGGCCCATAGGAATGAAGGTGCAATTTGCGATTAGCAATTACCTCATCGCAAATTACGAATTTTTCCGACGGTGCAGGGGTGTCTCAAGAACACCCTGCTGCACCCCTGAAAAAAAAATTTGGGGTCATATGGCGCACATAAATTTTGAAAACATTCCTTTACCTCAAAAACGATTTTCAACTCATAATTTGAAAACACTGCACATGGGGAAATGACTTAAAATGTCCTTAAGACACATAAAAGCATTTTTTGATTGCCTTTGCAGCATGTTTCAGTCACCTTTAACATGCCTATGTAACGGAAACATTCAAAATCTAAATTTGCCATGCACAGGTGGGAGCATATTTACAAGCAATTTGCTCCACAGACAAACTTCTTACATTGAAATGGGAAAAATAACATCAGAGACTCTCAATTACCTTATAAAGAAGCAGACACCATTATGTCCTTCTCATCAATATTAAAACCATTGCTTTTTCTCAAAAACGATTTACAAGTCATAATTTGAAAACACTCCACAGCTCCTATGCACATAAAAGCCCTGTCAGTACTAATACTTCACATTTTCTCCAATTACAATTTCTCAAAGAAACAAAATCTATTTGTGAAACACTTGAGACAAAGCAACATTTGAAAAACACAACTTTCTTCATAATTTTCTCCTTAAAGCACACTATTTTCTATCTAAATTAAAGACATTTTTTCTCACCTTAGCAAATACTTTGAGTTTCAAAACAGTCTCAGAAACACACCAATTTGTCTTCAGCAGAGCAAAAGGTATGCACTCCAGAGTCTGCAGCTATCAAAAGCACAGAAATGCTGTAATTCCTCACACAGATCTCTCATGTCACCCAATCAAAACTCTTCCCTCACTTTTTTTCAAAGCAAAACCCTTCCCCCCTCTGCCCCCTCTCTGCTTTTTCTGCATAGCAACCACCTCTTGCAAGACCTCTCACACAACAATGTTGCAATTGAACTCTGAACTCTCAGTGCACCTGCATATCCAGAGCATTCTTTCATTTAATGATTTTTTCTTCGCCACTCAAAATACATCTTTCAACGAACTCATCCATGCACACTAACTTTCTGTTTTCAGCAATCAAAATCCACCAATCACTCTTACTGCTTCATTAACACAGAAACTCCTCAGTTTTTTTCATTTTACACTCTCATTTTTTCAACTGCCATTTCATTGCCACACTTCATCTGACTGCAGGAGAACCTTCTCTCGCCATGTTTTCTGTCTGGATTGTTGGACATAGCTACATCTATTGGGCTCAAAGGTACGCTGAAAACAGGAATTTACCTAACCTCAATTTACAAAATGTGGAAATTAAGTGGTTTGGCCACAGAGGATTAAAATGTCACCAATTGATACCATTGGTGAAAACCTTTATGCATTTGCCAAAACCTGACCTGTTAATTGTGCACTGTGGAGGTAATGATTTGGGCACTTTGACTGGGGTAGGTCTGGAAATGCTTTTAAAGGACACCTTTGAGCAATTGATGGCACTTTTTCCTCAGACTGCCTTGGTATATTCAAATATATGCCAAAGACAGAAATGGAGGTGGTCGAACCAATTTTGTCTACAAATTGAGAAATCGAGGAAGCATGTAAACAAATCTGTTTCAGCTTACATGAGAGACCATGGAATGGGCTCCCTGTACAACAATAACTTGCGTTACTACATGCAAGATATCTACAGAGCAGATGGAGTTCACTTCTCAGATGAGGGCAACAGAGTTTTCACTCTGAATTTAAGAATGTGCATTGGTACCTACTTATAAGTACCTAAATGTACCATAAACCCAAAAGCTCTTCTCAGAGCTAACCTACATCTGATCACTCACAATTATTATTTTACTCTAACTTTTTTCACTAATTTTCAAGAAAGTACGCTCCCCAGACCGCTTCCCGGTTCGCGAACCGGGCGCACTCCACGCAAAAAAACTAAAAAAACGGTATATTTTTTTTTTGCCCTGCGAGACCCTTTCAAAGCCTCCACATCAAACCTAGGGGGTCAGGGAGGATCTACTATGCCCCCTTATGGTCATTTGCCCCTTCGCTTTGGCCTCCTCTTGTCTCTCGATCCTACCGAGAGACAAGATGGCGGCCGCTACGGACTGTTTGGAATGTTTACAGACGCCGAAAAACCAATCAGCTTCGCAAACCTCCGTAACGCGAAAAGTACGAGAAGCGGAGCGCTGTTACAGATATATATCTTTTTTTGAACGTTAATTTCTCAAAATCCACTAGAGCACATATATTGAGACCTAGCAAAGGCACATCGGGCTACCAGTCCCTACAATTTTGCCAAGTTTCGTGCAAATCCATTCAGCCGTTCGATTATTATTATTATTATTTTTTTTGCCCCGCGGGGCCTTTTTAAAACCTCCACATCAAACGTAGGGGGTCACCGACGATCTACTATTCCCCCTTATGGTCATTTGCCCCTTCGCTTTGGCCTCCTCTTGTCTCTTGATCCTACCGAGAGACAAGATGGCGGCCGCTACGGACTGTTTGGAATGTTTACAGACGCCGGAGAGCCAATCAGCTTCGCTTCGCAAAGCTCCGTAACGCGAAAAGTACGCGAAGCGGTGCGCTGTTACAGATATATATCTTTTTTTGAACGTTAATTTCTCAAAATCCACTGGAGCACATATATTGAGATCTAGCAAAGGCACATCGGGCTACCAGTCCCTACAATTTTGCCAACTTTCGTGCAAATCCATTCAGCTGTTCGATTATTATTATTTTTATTTTTTTTGCCCCGCGGGGCCCTTTTAAAACCTCCACATCAAACCTAGGGGGTGAGCGACAATGTACTATGCCCCCTTATGGTCATTTGCCCCTTCGCTTCGGCCTCCTCTTGTCTCTCGATCCTACCGAGAGACAAGATGGCGGCCGCTACGGACTGTTTGGAATGTTGACAGACGCCGGAGAACCAATCAGCTTCGCTTCACAAAGCTCCGTTGCGCGACAAGTACGCGTCCTGGGCCGCTGCCCGGTCCGCTGTTACAGATATATATCTTTTTTTAAACGTTAATTTCTCAAAATCCACTGGAGCACATATATTGAGACCTACAAAAGGCACATCGGGCTACCAGTCCCTACAATTTTGCCAAGTTTCGTGCAAATCCATTCAGCCGTTCGGGCTAAAAGTGAGGCCAACCGCCCTATGGAAATTAACATGGGAAAAACGCGTTTTGGGACCCCCCTTTTTTCTCGGCCCCCCCTTGACGAACCCCCCCCCAAATTTTCAGGGGCTGCTCAGAAACAAAATGTGCCATTTTCCTGAAATTTTCAGCCAATTCCGCCCACAAACGCCAAAGTTATTAGACATAGAATTTTCAAAAAACCCATAGAGAAAAAATCCTAACTATATATACCTACTGGCGACCGCCAGTAGGTAATATATATATATATATATATATACAAACATACGCCTCAACCTACTATGGCATATATGTATGTACAAAAAGTTTCTACTATCCTGGTTTAATCAATTCACTTATCCTGATTTGCATTTCAACTATTAAACATCACATGATAATGCCGACGCGTTTCTAGCCCCACTGTTTTCTTTACGGACATTCATCAGGGCTCCTTAGTGAAAACATATTGGACATATCTTATGTTTTTGTCTTTTGGGCAATCCTGTGTGACCTCACTTTCTGTGGGCTGAAACTTATGCTGCAGAGATTTTCTTGCCACGGGCGCGCTCTAACCTTAACAGTCGAATCTGAAACACTCTTTTGATAGTGGAGATTTACTGTTCTGTACTATTCGTTTCCTCTTTTAGTCCATACTGTTTGACACTGGAATTATGCAGTAATGGGGGCCAAATTATGCCAGTATTGACTAAATTATGCAGCAAAAAAAGGCTGCAGCGTAATGCAGCATATTTTCTGATACTTTATTATTTTGACATTTCTTCACATGCTAACCGTCTCTGCAAAGATTTTGCCTTATTAGTACAAGTGTAACATACAAATGCAGTAGTGGGAAAGATGACCAGTCAACCTTTGCAAAGGGCCCTCCACTTCTCAGAAACACAAGTCACATTTTTTAGCAACTTTTGATCCGTTTGAGCTACAAACAAATTATTGGTTAAAATCGTCAAATTATGAAGCAGATGATGCATTATGTGGCAAATATTGCATAGCCATAATTATATAGTAAACATTTGCAAACTAGGATATTTTGCCATTCATGTTTGAACTGCTCTTGTAGAAAAAGGGAGAAGTGCTGAAGACAGAAACTCCATGCACGGAGACAAATGGCTTGTGATTCCACTTTAAAGCGTTTTTGGGGCATTTTGTGAATGGAAACATTTTCCACTCCCTGAATGTCAATAACTCATATTATACCTTAAATAGACGTGTACTCATTGGTTGAATTAAATAGCGTAATAAGCTGTAACTGGGTAGTGAAATGCCAAACAAATACAAAAAATTAGAATGATTTGCTCTTTCTGGAAACACCTCTGACTCAGCCCACTGATCCAATCCTTGGGTTATTCCCGCCCTCTACTTCTCCGCCCACAGTTCCCCTACTTTTTTTCCTCCACTTCGACCACTGCACAGGGTGGCTGAGCAAGAAAATACCTACTTTCTAAAAGTGGTATTTTCAAAAACAGAACATAAAAATCATCATTATTTGTATACTCTGAGTTCAGGCATACTAAACCCCATTCCCTATCTTGTTCCATAATATATATATATATACAGCCTTTCTATAGTGAAAAACTAAATACAATGTAATTCACTTCTAGGACATGTCACAAACACCAGTACATGTCCTACCTTTAATATACATGGCACCCTACCCACAGGGGTTTCTTGCGGGTGACTTACATGTAAGAAAACCGGAGGTTGGGGCCTGGCAAGTGGGTGCACTTACCAGATCGACATGGCAGCTATAAACTGCTTGCAGACACTGCAGTGGCAGGTTTAGAACCCTTTACAGGGATGCTTGGGTGGGTGGCACAAACAGTGCTGCAGGTCCACTAGCTAAACCAAGATAGGGGTCAGGCACAACGGACAGGACCCAGGAATCGTATTTCTTTGAAAGCAGTAACCACACTATATACTTTTTGTGGTGGGGTTATTTATTTACCCTATTTTTTCAGTACTTTTGTTTCTTATTTATTATTTTATTATTATTAAAGGGGCTTATAAAGCGCATGGTGACGCCAGCAGGCGTGTCCCCGCGCTGTGGAGAAGAATCAGGGTGACTGAGGAAGAGAACTACAGGGTGAATAGATGGGTTTTTAGAAGTTTTCTGAAGGTGAGCTCATTACTCGATAGCCTATTGTTGGCGGGGAGAGAGTTCCATTTGTTGGCTGCCAACGAGCGGAACGAACGGCCTCCCATTCGCGCTTTTTTTATACGAGGGATCTTGAGCAAACCCATACCCATGGAGCGAAGGGATCCGTTAGGCTCATAGGGAACGGCGAGGTCAGCCAGGTAGGACGGTGCTTTATCAGAGATGATTCTATAGCACCAGAGAAGAGCTTTAAATAAGATTCTTTTCCTAATAGGCAGCCAATGCAGGGTTGCTAAGGTAGGTTTGGAGGGCACCCTTCTAGGAAGTCTCAGCACTAGTCGTGCAGCTGAGTTTTGTAGCACCTGCAGCCTCCTGATGTTATTTTCCGAGGTACCTAGAAGGAGCACGTTACCATATTCCATACGGGAGGTTACAAGGGCCTGAATCATGGTGCGCCTGGACTCCAGGGGAAGGAGATCCAGGGTACGTTTGAGGGTTTTCATGACCCCAAAACATTTCCCTACCATTTTATGTACATGGCTGTCAAACGAAAGTTTCGTATCTACCCAGACACGGGTAGATACGGATAAGGAATCTCTCTTCTTTCTAGAACAACACATATATCAAACACAATTTATACAACATTTAACATTAATGACTTTAACATTATTTAACGACATACAACATTTATAACTTTTACCATCATCATTTGTAGACAATATGTCTTGGACTCAACAACAATTAGGACGCCCCACAAATATATATCACACATATATATATATATATATATATATATATATATTACCTACTGGCGGTCGCCAGTAGGTATATATAGTTAGGATTCTTTCTCTATGGGATTTTTGAAAATTCTATGTCTAATAACTTTGGCGTTTGTGGACGGAATTGGCTGAAATGTTCAGGAAAATGGCACATTTTGTTTCTGAGCAGCCCCTGAAAATTTTGGGGGGGTTCGTCAAGGGGGGGCCGAGAAAAAAGGGGGGTCCCAAAACGCGTTTTTCCCATGTTAATTTCCATAGGGCGGTTGGCCTCACTTTTAGCCCGAACGGCTGAATGGATTTGCACGAAACTTGGCAAAATTGTAGGGACTGGTAGCCCGATGTGCCTTTTGTAGGTCTCAATATATGTGCTCCAGTGGATTTTGAGAAATTAACGTTTAAAAAAAGATATATATCTGTAACAGCGGACCGGGCAGCGTCCCAGGACGCGTACTTTTCGCGCAACGGAGCTTTGTGAAGCGAAGCTGATTGGTTCTCCGGCGTCTGTCAACATTCCAAACAGTCCGTAGCGGCCGCCATCTTGTCTCTCGGTAGGATCGAGAGACAAGAGGAGGCCAAAGCGAAGGGGCAAATGACCATAAGGGGGAATAGTAGATCCTCGCTGACCCCCTACGTTTGATGTGGAGGTTTTAAAAGGGCCCCGCGGGGCAAAAAAAAATAAAATAATAATAATCGAACGGCTGAATGGATTTGCACGAAACTTGGCAAAATTGTAGGGACTGGTAGCCCGATGTGCCTTTGCTAGGTCTCAATATATGTGCTCCAGTGGATTTTGAGAAATTAACGTTCAAAAAAAGATATATATCTGTAACAGCGCTCCGCTTCGCGTACTTTTCGCGTTACGGAGGTTTGCGAAGCTGATTGGTTTTTCGGCGTCTGTAAACATTCCAAACAGTCCGTAGCGGCCGCCATCTTGTCTCTCGGTAGGATCGAGAGACAAGAGGAGGCCAAAGCGAAGGGGCAAATGACCATAAGGGGGCATAGTAGATCGTCCCTGACCCCCTAGGTTTGATGTGGAGGCTTTGAAAGGGTCTCGCAGGGCAAAAAAAAAAATACAGTTTTTTTAGTTTTTTTGCGTGGAGTGCGCCCGGTTCGCGAACCGGGAAGCGTTCTGGGGAGCGTACTTTCTTGAAAATTAGTGAAAAAAGTTAGAGTAAAATAATAATTGTGAGTGATCAGATGTAGGGTAGCTCTGAGAAGAGCTTTTGGGTTTATGGTACATTTAGGTACTTATAAGTAGGTACCAATGCACAGTCTTAAATTCAGAGTGAAAACTCTGTTGCCCTCATCTGAGAAGTGAACTCCATCTCCTCTGTAGATAT
Source organism: Lissotriton helveticus (assembly GCF_964261635.1). Lineage (NCBI taxonomy): Eukaryota > Metazoa > Chordata > Amphibia > Caudata > Salamandridae > Lissotriton > Lissotriton helveticus. The sequence goes on from NC_136068.1 coordinate 1,141,233,361, forward strand.
CTTGCATGTAGTAACGCAAGTTATTGTTGTACAGGGAGCCCATTCCATGGTCTCTCATGTAAGCTGAAACAGATTTGTTTACATGCTTCCTCGATTTCTCAATTTGTGGACAAAATTGGTTCGACCACCTCCATTTCTGTCTTTGGCATATATTTGAATATACCAAGGCAGTCTGAGGAAAAAGTGCCATCAATTGCTCAAAGGTGTCCTTTAAAAGCATTTCCAGACCTACCCCAGTCAAAGTGCCCAAATCATTACCTCCACAGTGCACAATTAACAGGTCAGGTTTTGGCAAATGCATAAAGGTTTTCACCAATGGTATCAATTGGTGACATTTTAATCCTCTGTGGCCAAACCACTTAATTTCCACATCTTGTAAATTGAGGTTAGGTAAATTCCTGTTTTCAGCGTACCTTTGAGCCCAATATATGTAACTATGTCCAACAATCCAGACAGAAAACATGGTGAGAGAAGGTTCTGCTGCAGTCAGATGAAGTGTGGCAATGAAATGGCAGTTGAAAAAATGAGAGTGTAAAATGAAAAAAACTGAGGAGTTTCTGTGTTAATGAAGCAGTAAGAGTGATTGGTGGATTTTGATTGCTGAAAACAGAAAGTTAGTGTGCATGGATGAGTTCGTTGAAAGATGTATTTTGAGTGGCGAAGAAAAAATCATTAAATGAAAGAATGCTCTGGATATGCAGGTGCACTGAGAGTTCAGAGTTCAATTGCAACATTGTTGTGTGAGAGGTCTTGCAAGAGGTGGTTGCTATGCAGAAAAAGCAGAGAGGGGGCAGAGGGGGAAGGGTTTTGCTTTGAAAAAAAGTGAGGGAAGAGTTTTGATTGGGTGACATGAGAGATATGTGTGAGGAATTACAGCATTTCTGTGCTTTTGATAGCTGCAGACTCTGGAGTGCATACCTTTTGCTCTGCTGAAGACAAATTGGTGTGTTTCTGAGACTGTTTTGAAACTCAAAGTATTTGCTAAGGTGAGAAAAGATTTCTTTAATTTAGATAGAAAATAGTGTGCTTTAAGGAGAAAATTATGAAGAAAGTTGTGTTTTTCAAATGTTGCTTTGTCTCAAGTGTTTCACAAATAGATTTTGTTTCTTTGAGAAATTGTAATTGGAGAAAATGTGAAGTATTAGTACTGACAGGGCTTTTATGTGCATAGGAGCTGTGGAGTGTTTTCAAATTATGACTTGTAAATCGTTTTTGAGAAAAAGCAATGGTTTTAATATTGATGAGAAGGACATAATGGTGTCTGCTTCTTTATAAGGTAATTGAGAGTCTCTGATGTTATTTTTCCCATTTCAATGTAAGAAGTTTGTCTGTGGAGCAAATTGCTTGTAAATATGCTCCCACCTGTGCATGGCAAATTTAGATTTTGAATGTTTCCGTTACATAGGCATGTTAAAGGTGACTGAAACATGCTGCAAAGGCAATAAAAAATTGCTTTTATGTGTCTTAAGGACATTTTAAGTCATTTCCCCATGTGCAGTGTTTTCAAATTATGAGTTGAAAATCGTTTTTGAGGTAAAGGAATGTTTTCAAAATTTATGTGCGCCATATGACCCCAAATTTCTTTTTCAGGGGTGCAGCAGGGTGTTCTTGAGACACCCCTGCACCGTCGGAAAAATTCGTAATTTGCGATGAGGTAATTGCTAATCGCAAATTGCACCTTCATTCCTATGGGCCTCCTGCTGCATGGAAATGAATGGGTAATTTGTAATTAGCAAATAGGTCATCGCAAACTAGGAATGGTAAAGAATCGCTATTTATTCCTTAAAGTTCGCTATTTAGGAAATGCAAAAAACTTTGATGATACATATGGCGGTTTATCTCTAACAAGATAAGAAGCATAGGGATAGATTTATGATGACTGGCGCATCACCAGGGATGTGTTAGTCATTCTGTGCCGCTGTTCCGACACCCATGGTGTGCTGCATTTACAATGCGGCGCATCATGGGGCAAAAACAGCACAGATGCGTGACGTATTTGTGCCGTAAAGTTGGCGCATTGCTGGAGTTGTATCGCAAGTGTGATGAAGCTCCAGTAAGGTTGAGGGGTGCCCCTGTCGCAGGGTTTCTGTTCTGACACAGAACTGTGGACAGAGGATTGGAACCTCGGCGAATTAGGGTGTCCCAAAACTCACCTTAGTAATCAAAACCCCTTAGCAAGCTAGGTACAGTGTCACATTGGATATAACAAACTCTCAATGTTTAGACAATCCAGAATATGAACTTATAGTACCTCAGGATACGTGGAACTCATGAACAGTCGGTCGTTATATATTTCTTAGAAACGAGAACATGGAGTTAAGAAGAACACATGTGTATTTGAAATGTTTATTTACTAATGCCGTCTTCTCAGGCGTAGTATCTTAGATTATACAAGTACACATATTATCAGTAGCAAAATTACCAGCATAGTCAATAGTACATAAAAAGCGAATGGTGACAGTATGTTAACATGCTGTAAATGAATAAGAGTTAGCAACACTTATAAGCAGCCGCGGGCCGTGGAGGGAGTTACGGTGGGGCAGGGAGGCGGGGAGGGGGAGGGGCAGGGTGGAGAGGGCTCCACCCTGCCCCTCCCCCTCCCCGCATCCCTGCCCCACCGTAACTCCCTCCACGGCCCGCGGCTGCTTATATCTCACCCTCCCTAATACACATAATATATTATTTGCTAAGAAGGTCTCTTTGTGTTGGTTTAGGGCGTGCCGATACTTTAGTGTCTTAGATTTGAAGGAATCACATCAGCATAGAAAAGATAATCCATATGCCGTGCTTAATATCGCCAACGGCATTGTGCCATAATATTCTAGCATGCGATTGCGGAACAGTGTCAGCAGCTGCAGGGCGGGAGCTTGCACAGGAGGGACATCCATATTTAAAAATGTAAAAAAGCACAAGAGCGTCCGCTGGTAATGCAAGTAAAAATGGGAATCCACGAAGCAGAGTGGAAAAAATAGAATGTAAGAAAGCAGGGATGACTCCAAAGATTTTCTCAAATGAAGTCACGAGACCACTGGTAACAACTTTAAAAAAGTGCGCCAGGCCCTTTGTGGAGGACGCGTTAGAGATAGTCCGAACCATCTTGCTGAAATGGAAAGGCGAATCTGTATTTAAAAGGGTCTGCACCTCTGTACGGGTGTTCGCTGTGTGAAGCACGAAAGTTTCACGGGCCGAACTCAAGGCCACCTCTCTCTGAGACAAAAGAGCTCTTATTCTTGCCATGCCGTTGAAATGTGCTCCCAAGGTTGGTATTTGTGGCCAGATTGAAAACTCCCTATGTTCATGTGTGGGAGGAAATAGAACATTTCTGCAGCAAATAACCCGTTCATTTACTGTTACGATAAAATGAATACTTTTAATTAACCCAGAACAATCTTCATTATTGAGCATCAAATAACTACCATTTTCCAAGAACTTGAACGTGGGGATGATAGCAGGAACTGGCGTGCCTTGCAACACGCAAGCCATATTTGGTCGGTGTTTGTTGCATGAACCGTGTAACTGTATGTGCCTACACATTAGTGAATGATCTGGCGTCTCAGTGCATTCCTCTCCATTCAGATAAAGTTCTTGATCATCTTTGAAAATCTGTATGTGTATGGAAGCGACCAGACTTCATGAAGAAAACCACTACCTAAAGGTTAATAACGACCTATTGGTATATATTTCATACAATTTGAAAACTTATATAAAGCAAAAGGCAGCGTTATTAAACCGTGGATAAGGCACGTTGCCAAAGCAGTCAACCTTTTGGATTTATACTGGAAATGTTAAAGGAAGAATTACGGAGTAGGGCCTGTAAATCTTTAATAGACAACGAGTAAAATTACTCCAACCATCATATTCCTCTAACTCCGGGATAGTAGGGGTGTTTAATTTTTTAGAAGTAGCCAATCCAAAGCATTTGGTCTGGGAAATTGTTTCATTCACAAACAACATATGTTTCGGGATGAGACATGCACGGTGGAAAGCCTCAGTGCCTTGTACCTGCCAGGTTCGTGAACCCCAAACTGATGTAGATCCTGGATATTTTTACTCTGTATTACGTTAGCATGGTCTCATTACTGGTTTAAACGCCATTTTTCCTTTTTTGTAACTTCTGCACACGACACTTAGTTGTTGCTTTAGCTTTCAGCCTACCTGCGTCAAGATCTATGCCTGCTTCAAGCAGGCGCAGGGTTTTGATGTAGCTTTGTCCTATCTGATTGTAAATGCGGCACACCGTGGGTGGCAGAGCAGCGGTGCACGTTAACTGGTGCATCCCTGGGGATGTGCTAGTTAATATAAATCTGCCCCTTTACATTTAATTATGTGCAGGGGACACAGAGTAGGTGAGGTTTATCCAAGGTTAAGAAGAGATGAGTCCTGTTCAGTGAAAAATTGGAGATAGGCTTCAGTATATTATATACTTAAGTAGTGTGTTAAGTTTTTGATGACTGTTATTAATTTACTGTTGGGTAATAGTGGTTAATAACATTTTTTATTATATTTTACCACAGATTCAACTGCAGATTATTTCAAGATTTTAGGATGCCTAGCAAAGAAAGAGTAAGAAAGGCTGCAAAACGTCAAAGACAGCAGGACCATGGAATAATGCAGCAGTCCTCTAACAAAAAGATTTGTCAAGTCACCAAGAAAGCACCGGGTAAGAGTCGAAAAACAGTCATAAGAAATATGTGTAGTAAAAAAAATATTACTACAGAAAATGTTTCAGTCCAGAAAAGGAGAAAGAATTCAAATGGTAAGGAAAGGCCAATGAGAAATGTTACTGCTAGAGTAAGAGATAACTCTATGCATGAAAGTAGAAGGAAACAACAGTTTAGGGATATTCGTAAACGAATGTTCCGCAACAGGATAATTGGGAATTTGTTAAAAAATATTAAGAAAGGTCAGCAGAAAGTGGTTTTTTATAAGAGAAAAAAAATAGTTGAGAAAGTTATTGATCAGGCATTTGAAATTAAACGTAAGTTATTTATTTTGACAATCAATAGAATTAGGAAGCTAAACAAGGTAATTTATGATTTCAAAAGAAATAGTAGATGGAAGAGAATAGTTAATCGTAGTAATTTTTGTGAAGTTTTTTCTGGAGAATGGATGCATAGTTCAAGCTCTGAGGCATTTTTTAATGAGGAGAGTTATTTCCAGGATAATGATTTGGTGCATGCAGTTGACACCAGTGGTCGAGCTTATGAAGTGAAAGATGGTTGTCCAGTTGAAAAAGAAAAACTTGTGAGAACAGAGATAGAAGAGGTGTTAGGTAATGAGGTTTTAGGGAGACGTCCTAAGGGTCCTGTGTACACCTGGAAGTGTAGTAGTATTTGCAGTATACGACAGGATTCCATCAATTTGCTTTGTGATTTTATACGGTCATTTAGTAAGAAAAGTTTGAAGCAGAAAATGAAGTTGTTGCAAGAATTAGATCCTTGCAGAGTGAGAGAAGTGATAGGTTTGCATGGTCATTCACTGGCTTGTCTTTCCAGGAGAGTATGCCAGAGTGTTTTTCATCATTTCAGGATGCTAGCAGTGCATCATAATAAAGTGAGGAAATTAGTTAGAATGTTGTATTATGCTAAGAGTCCAGCAATTATGCTTAAACAATTATGCGCTGCTCTTTTGCATGGTTCTGAAATAGATGTGAAGAATATATGTGAAGAAATTGAGTTTTGTTACTTTGGAAGTAAAGAGGAGAATGTTGAAATTGACCAAGAAGAAGAGAGTAATGTGGAAGATAGTGTACAGGTTTCCAGTACAGATAATTTCCAGAGGGAAATTGCGACGTTTGAGGTGAAATCAAGTGAGAGGCCAAATTTCACTTGTGTGTGTTGTCGACGCACTTATTATAAGAATCAGACTAAGTTAGTGGATTTATATGGAAAAAGTGAAAGGGAAAATAATAGTGAATGGAAGGATTTTACAACATACTTGATGGTAGAAAATTGTTTTGATTTGGGATTGGATCAACGTGTGTGTACTTATTGTTGTAACAAATTAAATCAAAACCAGATGCCTGCTAGAGCAGTTCATAATAATCTGGAATTGGTTGAGATTCCTTCTGAATTGAAGGATTTAAATACTTATGAATCTATTTTGATTCAAAGTATCCATCCCTTTCAGGCTATTGTAAGAATGGAGCCAAAGACAGGGAAATTGCCTCCATCAGATTTACAGAGAGGATTAAAGGGAAGAGTTGTTTATTTGCCTCTAGATTTGAAGAAAAACATTAACACAATTGGAGTAGAAAAAGTGGAAGAGGAACCTCTTGTTATCTTAGTTAATGGGGTTCCGACAAAGAATAAGAAAATATGGCAAGATTTAGTAGATGTTAGGAAAGTCAAAAGGGCAACATTGTATTTGAAAAAATATAATAAATACTATAAAAATGTATATGTTGCAGAAGAGGAAGTAAGTGAGGAAGAGGATAGCGATTTGTGTGCTGGTCAAATTGAGAAAGTAGAACCCTGTACTAGTGAAGAAATATATGAACATTATAGTGTTCATCCTTTGCATTCCAAGGAAGTCATGGGGAATGCTATTGAGTTGTTTCAAATGAAACAAGCGAAAGGGAGTCCCATTAGTGTTTGGGAGGAAAGTTTGGAAGCTCGGTGTTTCCCACAGCTTTTTACAACAGGTCAGGGAGGAAGATATGATGAGCGACCTCATCAAATTCCTGCTTCTGAATACCGGACTTTGCGATTGTATGCAGGAGATCCTAGGTTTCGACAATGCATTCCTTATTTGTTTCATCTCCTGTTTGAAAGCGATCTGTCTGGACTGTCATATGCAGTGAACCACATCTTGAAAAGTGGTATACACATGCAAAACATCTCGGCAAGTGACTTTATGGATAAAGTCAATGTCCAAGACAGTATTTTGGATTCTCACCTGATTAATCTCATGGCGTGTCAGCGTGGTACTAATGAGTACTGGTACCGTCGTCATGGTGATTTAAAATGTATGCTGAGGAACTTAGGAACTCCCACATGGTTCGTCACTTTGAGCTGTGCTGAGTATGGCTGGGAAGACTTACTTGAATTTCTACGAGAGGCAAATGCTAACGTAGAAAACATCGAATTCAAGACACCCGGAGAACTGTGCTCTTTGGATCCAGTCAATGTATGTAGGTACTTCAATCATAGATTTGAAGGTATGATGTCCTTCATCATGAATAAGAAGAATCCACCTCTTGGAGAGGTGTTGGATTTCTTCTGGAGGAAGGAGTACCAAGCAAGAGGTGCTCCTCATATACATATGTTGCTGTGGATCAAGGATGCACCTAAATTTGGAACGGATGCAGACGACTCAGTGATGAGTTTCATAGAACAGTATTCTACGTGTGCTGTTCCAAACGCAAAGGAGAAAAAAAGCCTAAGAGAAAAAGTTCTACGTTTCCAAAGCCATCGATGTGGAAAGTACTGTCGTCGTAAATTCCGGAACAAAGACAAGTTCTACACCAAATGTCGTTTCGGCTTTCCACGATCGGTGATTTCTAAAGGAAGAGTGAACAGTTTGATGTCTTCGCTGCGACATAATGTGATGAAGAAATCACCTAAAAACACATACAATTTGAAGAGGAACGAAGAGTCTAAGTACATCAACGACTACAACCCGGTGATTTTGTCCATGTGGAATGCTAACATGGATATACAGTTTGTGGCTGATAACTGTATGGCTGTGGCTCGGTATGTGACATCTTACATCACCAAAAAAGAGAAGACAGAATTGAAGGATATGTGGGAGGACATTTCCCATGAAAAGAGCCTCAGCAAGAAGTTGTACAGTTTCAGTCTGAAGATGTTGTCGCATCGAGAAATCGGAGCTTACGAATGTTCTGACCGGTTGTCTTCAGCAAGTCTCTATGCCAAGTCCAGGAGTATCGTTTGGGCGAGTGTTGGTCTTGCTGCAACGCGTAATCGAGTTCTGAAACCTGTGCGGGAAATTGAGTATTTGGCGGAAAAGGAGCCAAACAGTACCGACATTTTGAAGAGCAACATGTTGGATACATATTATCCAAATCGAAGCAGTCACCTCGAGAATGTTTGTCTGTATGAGGTTCTGCAAAATTACATATTCAAGAGGAACATCAAAGAAGATACTGAGAAAGGAGTGTATGCTGTAATAGGAAGTGAGGGATGTCTGGTCAAGCAAAGAAAATGCCACTTGATAAACCATCGAAAATTGAGTGGCGAATCTCCTGCAAAAAAGGAGTTTTTCTATTTAGCACTTTTGCAACTTTTTAAGCCTTGGCGTGCAGAAGAGGAACTGCTTGGAGATTTCCTTTGTTACGAAGACTCATTCAATGCTGCCAAGGAGACCATAGAATGTCCTGCTTTTCCCAAATATGTAGAAATGTTGAATGTGGAAATTGAGCAGGAAGCAACGATTGCAGCCGAGATTGCCAGAGACAGTTCTCAGGACAGTCAGAGTTCTGCTTCATTGAGTCAGGATCCACTAGGAGGACCTCTTATCGAAAATGAAGCTGCCACTGCTATGAATGAAGTGGAAAGAGCCATGGCACATGCTCAGGAGGATGCGGTTAACTTAGAAGAGTTGGAAAGACAACTCAACGTTGAGCAGAGGAAAATATATGACGAACTTACCATGCAAATTGATCATGGATTAAGTCATGACAAGAAAGAGTGCTCATGTACGTCGTTGAAGCCTGTCCGACTGTACGTGAGTGGAGAAGCGGGAACTGGAAAAAGTTTCCTTATTAAAGCAATTTCATGTTATTTGCTGGAAAGGACAGAGTCATCGCTGTCTTGTGTTGTCACCGCTCCAACTGGACTGGCAGCACATAACATTAAAGGAATTACTTTACATCGTTTACTGATGCTGCCAGTGGAGCATGACAACAAATTAGAATATCACAAGCTATCTGGAGATGCTTGTTTTGAAGTTTCAAGAGTCTTGAGGAAAATGAAACTTCTTATCATTGACGAAGTAAGCATGGTTTCCAATGTCATGCTTGCCTTTGTGCATTTGAGAATGCAAGAAGTTCTCAAAACAGAGTATGATGTGTTATTTGGTGGCAAACACATCATTGTTTTCGGAGATCTTCTGCAGCTGACACCAGTGAAAGGGCAACCTGTGTTCAAAATGCTCACGCATGAAGATACCAGGAAGTGCTTAGGGAGTATTGGCAACGTCAATATATGGTTAAACTTCAATTATGCTGAACTGCATGAAAATATGCGTCAGGCAAAGGATGAAGTTTACAAGACTATTCTACAAGATGTTAGAATTGGAAAAGTGACCGAGCATGGGAAAGAAGCTTTACATGCACGATTACTGACAAATTTATATCCAGACGAAGATGTTGTGCCTGAGAATATTTTTCAGAAAGTTACTGAGAAAAAATCTGGAATATGTTTGATGCCAACTCTTGCAGAATGTGCCAAATTCAACGACAAAATGTTGCATTTAGAAAAGCAAGAGATTGTGAAATTGGAAGCTATTGACAGAGTAGAGCATATGGGATCAACAATTATTTTGTCTGAGAATCTGAAAACAAAATTGGATTCATTAGAGAAGAGTATATCTAAAACTGCGGGTTTTGAAAAGACTCTGAATGTGTGCTTGAACTGCCGTATAATTTTAAGAAGGAATTTACATGTTGAAAGAGGTCTGGTAAATGGATCAATGGGTAATGTTGTTGATTTTGTGAAATACAGAAATAGAGATGGAATTGAATTTTTAAAAATTAAATTTGATGGCATTGAGGAAGTACAGCTAATTGCTCGTTGTTCTGCTAGATTTTTGCTTGTAAAAGACTTATATGTTCGTCGTAAGCAGTTTCCTGTTTGCTTGGCATATGCGGTGACAATCCATAAATCGCAAGGTTTAAGTGTAGACTGTGCATTGGTGAATATTGGCAGTTCTGTGTTCAAGGAGGGTATGGCATATGTGGCATTGTCACGAGTTAGGACTTTATCGGGATTGTACTTGATTGAGTGTGATGTCACAAACATTTGTGCGGATCTAGATTGTGTTAAGGAATACAATAGGTTGAGAAGAGAGTATGCGCCACATTTGCCTCAGTATCCTTTGTTTGAGAAACGTGTGGTAGGCCGGAAACGAAGAAATGTGACCAATACTGGGGAGGTTGTAGCAAAAAGACGAAAAGTCGATGAACCTGAAATTATAAGCAGAAACAAAAAGGATTCTGTTGAAGATGTTGTTGGTTTTCAATTTGAAAACAGTTCTGGTGTCAACTGCTATGCTAATGTAGTGGTTAATGTTTTGTTTTCTCTACAAAATGTAAAAGAAGAGATTGTGGTCAATTCTGATCAAAGATTTTGCAGTTTGTTAAATTCTGTGTTAGAGAAATGTAGCACTGATAGAACAAACATAGAAAGTGTGTCTGAAATTCGAAATCTGTTAGACAGATGTTCAGGCCAAACACAATTCTCTCAAAATAGTCAGCAAGATTGTCAGGAGTTTTTAATGTATATGCTTGATGTATTTCATGCTGAAGGTGTAGATGTAGATCACCTGTTTGGGCTTTCTTATCAATGGCAGCATGACTGCGAGAACTGTAGGGTATCAAGTAGTACTAGTGTAGACTCAGAAAGATTTATATATTTAACTTTGCCAGACAGTAAATCAGTCTCTTTTAATAAGCTAGTAAAAGCAGCTGATCACAATATGGAGTGTAGGCAATGTAAATCTGAAAGGATGTCCACATTATTTATACGAACATATGGCCAGTATGTCATTTTAATGTTCCAACGATGTAGGCCTGATGGAACAAAATTGACAACTTTAATTAAAAATGTTGTGGCTTCACAGTTGTCAATATCAGGAAGGACTTTTGTAACTGTAGCAATTATATATCATGATGGTCCTTCAATAACATCAGGACATTATACAGCTTATTTAAAGTGTAGAAATGGCTGGTCATTCTGCAATGATTCTGTTTTAATTTTTTTTTAAAAATTGCCATATGACCTTAAAAACTCTTACCTGGTGTTTTTAAAACCAAAATTTTAGGGAAAGAATCTCGGGATGTGCTCTGAGGAATTTCAAGAAGTTCTCATGGCTCCTACACTATTTGGCCTTGAGGATAAGTGTAGTACAGAGACATAACTTTTTACCATAACACTGGACGTTATTGAGAAATACGTGCACTTTGAATGAGTTCAGAAAAACTATTTCTTTTTATAAGCTAATTGAAGCAGCCAATCAAAACATGGAGTAGAGGGAATGTAAGTCTGCAATGCTGTCTACTGTTTTACATTGCTTTGTGATTAAAAGTGATGTAGAGAATTAAATAATTGTACTAGTCATAAAGGTAGTGTAAGTCTGCTTCATAGTAAGCAGTATCAGTGTGATAGGAAATGTAGAACATGATTGAGCAAGAAGGGGAAGATATTACTAGTCCAGGATTGTGTAAATGATCTTCAACATTTTAATTCTGAAAGTTGCGGAAATGCGAAAAGACGGGATTGGCTAACAAGAAATCCAAGAGTTATACATGGCTCTGACAAGATTTGGCCTTGTTGAAACTTGTGGTAGAGAGCAAGAAGTCATTTATTGTATGTAACATGTTTTTGAAAACGATGGAGGTTTTCTTTCAGAAAGTGGCGGGTTGAAAGTAATAACAGCACAACAGAGTGTAAGCTGTTCATAGGACATCCTTGGCCGTCATGGAAAGTAAGTTAACTTTAAGGAGTTCTGAATTCTGATTTGTAATGTTGTATGGGTTTTTTAAACACAATCATTTTGATTGTGTTTTTTTTTCCCCGCTGTTATATGATGAATACCTTCAAGTCACTGTTTTAGTGAAATTTGATACATTCTGAGAACAGCAAAAATAAACCATTTAACATGTATAATTAATTCTGTTCTGTTTGCATTTATGATGTACATGTAGAACTGTGTAGGAGGCATGGAGAAGGTGAGGCTTCTGTAAGTGTCAAAGTTGTTGCATACAGTGCTCATATTCTACGTAGTCTTTTATATTTCATTACTTTCACTGTTTCTGACTGATCTAAAAAAAAATTTTAAAAACAACAGTAAGTATAAGGGAAGGAAACAGACAGTTATGTTAAAAGAAACACAGCTATAGGGAATAAACTAGGGATACTGTTACCCGCAATCCTCTGCTGATGATGTCACTGAGCATGTCATGAATGATGTAATATGTGACATCATCAGCAGTGGATTACGGGTAATAGTATCTCTAGTTTACTCCCCTATAGCTGTCTTTCTTTTAACATAACTGTCTGTTTCCTTCCCTTATACTTACTGTTCTTTTTAAAAAAAAAAAATTTTTGGTTCGCTTCCGGTTCGCGTACCGGGGAGCGAACTGGGAAGCGAACTAAGAGAAATAGAGGTTGGCACAGTTGCAAATATTGTACCAATTTTTTAATAACGGGGAGGTAGTTCTGAAAAGAACTTTTTTTTAAATTGTTTTTGTTGTTTTATATTTTTTTTATTATTTTTCTGAACATTTTTTTACTTTTTTTGAATTTTTCTGAACAGTTTTATATATTTTTTGTTTTTTTTTCGGAGGGGGCAACGAAAACGATTCATTGTAAGGGGCTCAACAGGAGCAAGAAAACAAAAAAAAAGAATTTATTGTTTGGGGAGTTTCGGACAAACATGAGCATGATTGTCAATAGCTCTGTTGATCAGAGTGATGCTACTTTCTCCGTAGCAAATGAATCCACTGCAATGTACGCAGACTTGTTTTACTTCACGAAATCTCGTTTGTATATTTGGCACCATCTCCCTGCCCTCTGGTCCCGTTACTTCCGGTACAACAGATCTTCTGGCCATAATAGGGAGATTATCTAGGTCGTCCTGTTCCTCTTCTTCCTCTTCTTGCTGAATTATAACTTTAGCAGGTGGTCCACTCTTCCTTGGATGTGGTGGAGGTGGTGGGGAAGCACCAGCTGAAGCTAGTAAAGAAGCCATTGCTCACTGGTAACAAAGGGTCTTTCTCTCACAATGATGAAAGTCAGAGTGAGGAAAGAAGGAGGGATTTTCACCATTTGGGAAAAAAAATAGTTCTCAACCAATGAAAAGTGTTCATTTTAGATCATATGACCTAGTCTTACATCATTAGGAAACCGAAAGTGAAATGAACCAATGAAAAGTGTTATTACCAAGTCACATGACCTGCTGTGTTTACGTTACGTGCTTTGCAGGGCCTCCCGGTTTGCTTCCAGAAACCTGTGCTTTGCGACTCGGTAAGCGTACGAGTTCGCTAACGTAACACGTCATATGACGTATCACGCGACAACGCGAAACGTCATGCGGACGGGAGGCGTCACGATGTTGTTTTCTAACGCGGCAGTTGCGGTAAAGAAACGTTTACCGGCTCGGGGTCTATTTCGCGGCATCAAGGTCAGCTAACGGGAAGCTTCCCGATTCGCGAAGCGGGAACGAAGAAAAAAAAATATTTAAAAAAAAAATTATTCATAAACATATAAAATATATTTTTGGATTTAAAGAAGAATACATTTTACAGCTACAGATATTAGCTGTTAAAAAACCAATGAAATTCACTGAAAAAACCATAGGTTATAGACCATATATAGTTAGGAATTAGCATTTACAAAACCTTGAAAATTCACTGAAAAAACCATAGGTTATAGACCATATATAGTTAGGAATTAGCATTTACAAAACCTTATTTTACTCACACAAAACCATTGAAATTCCATATATAGTTAGTTGCACTAACTATATATCGCGCACCCGCAATCCACTGCTGATGATGTCACATATTACATCATTCATGACATGGTCAGTGACATCACTGATGACATCACTGATGACAACATCCAGTGATTATGTGTTTCTGTAAAGTTTAAATATGTTTTACATATTGAAGAATGAGTGGATGTATAAGTGTCTGAATGAAGGTTTTAGTAGGTGCGAGATTGACTGTATGAGTGAGTGATTAAATGCGTCTTACTGAATGCACGGGTTAGTGACTAAACTGTCTGAAAGTGTGCATCAGTATGTCTGTTGTTGTGCAAGCTGCTGCATGTGTTGATCAGTAGCTATATAAGTAGCTATATGGGTTATTGATTGGTTGCACAAGTATTTGTATGGGAGACTGAGTGTGTGTATGGCTGGCTGGGAGGTGTGTGACTCTGTGCAGATCAATGTGTACTTGTATCAGTGATTCTATAAGAGAGTAAGTATGTGTTAGTATATGTTTCAAAAATGTAAGGTGTTCTGTGTTTAACTGTATAGATGAGAAAATGGAAGTGTGATTGATTCTTTTCAGGACTGACTAGGTGTGTGAGTAACTCCATGGATGAGTGGCAGAGTGTGAGTGTCTGTATAGGTGTATGAGTGCATATGATACTGTTGTAAAGATGAGTGATTGTATGTATGAATGATTGTATGAGTGAATGTGTGTGTAGACATAGGAATCAGTGAGTGCGTATGTAGTAACTAGTATTGGTGTGTCAATGGTTTCAAAAATTATACTCTCTATTTAACACTGGGTGTAATAGAGGTTATATTAGAGTGTGAGGAGATGCATTGTATTATCACATGAATGATATCATCAGTGATGTGATCATTGATGTCAAGTGAGATGTCATCAGTGATGTCATTTGAGATGTCATCAGTGATGTCATCAGTGATGTCACTGACCATGTCATGAATGATGTAATATGTGACATCATCAGCAGTGGATTGCGGGTGCGCGATATATAGTTAGTGCAACTAACTATATATGGAATTTCAATGGTTTTGTGTGAGTAAAATAAGGTTTTGTAAATGCTAATTCCTAACTATATATGGTCTATAACCTATGGTTTTTTCAGTGAATTTTCAAGGTTTTGTAAATGCTAATTCCTAACTATATATGGTCTATAACCTATGGTTTTTTCAGTGAATATATATATATATATATATATATATATATATATATATATATATATATTCACTTAAAAAACCATAGGTTATAGACCATATATAGTTAGGAATTTGCATTTACAAAACCTTGAAAATTCACTGAAAAAACCATAGGTTAGAGACCATATATAGTTAGCTGGACATTTTATTGATATAAAACCAATGAAATTCCATATATAGTTAGTTGCACTAACTATATATCGCGCACCTGCAATCCACTGCTGATGATGTCACATATTACATCATTCATGACATGGTCAGTGACATCACTGATGACATCACTGATGACATCTCAAATGACATCACTGATGACATCACTGATGACATCTCAAATGACATCACTGATGACATCATCCAGTGACTGTGTGTTTCTGTAAAGTTTAAATATGTTTTACATATTGAAGAATGAGTGGATGTATAAGTGTCTGAATGAAGGTTTTAGTAGGTGCGTGATTGACTGTATGAGTGAGTGATTAATTGCGTCTTACTGAATGCATGGGTTAGTGACTAAACTTTCTGAAAGTGTGCATCAGTATGTCTGTTGTTGTGCAAGCTGCTGCATGTGTTGATCAGTAGCTATATGAGTGGCTATATGGGTTATTGATTGGTTGCCCAAGTATTTGTATGGGATTCCTAACTATATATGGTCTATAACCTATGGTTATTTAAGTGAATTTCATTGGTTTTTTAAAAGCTAATATCTATACCTGTAAAATATATTCTTTATTACGTGACGTATCACGTAGCCACGTGAGACGCCTCATGACGCGTGGCATAACCGTGACGTATCGGCTCTGCAGCGCAAACAAAACCCGTAACGTAAGCGCGCCGGAGCACGCTTACAGATATATATATTTATTTTAACCTTAATTAGACAAAATCCACACGAGGCCTTGCAAAGGCACATCAAACAAACAGTCCCTACAATTTTGCCAAGTTTGCTGGAAATCTATTCCCTTAATTTTTTTTTTACTGTTTCTCTTGGTTTCCCCTTGTTACGCTTACCGGGACGCTACCCGGTACGCAAACCGGACGCTCCAAAAAAACAAGATGGCGGACTCCCGTTACGCTGCCGGTTAGCTGCCCGGTTCGCGTACCAGGAAGCGCCTCTACCGCGAAAAATCGCAAAAAAAAATTTTTTTTTTGCCCCGCGGTGGCTTTAATATCCCCCTCATCAATCCTAGGGGGTTAGGAGGGGTTTACCTTGCCCCCTTTCCTTCATTTCCAACTTCGTTTTTCACCACATCTTGTCTCTCGAACCTACCGAGAGACAAGATGGCGGCCGCTCCAGACTGTTTACAATGTTGACAGCCAATCAGCTTCTCCTCAAACTCCTGTTACGCTGCCGGTTAGCTGCCCGGTTAGCTGCCCGGTGATCTGCCCGGTTCGCGTACCGGGACGCGTCTCTACGGAGAAAGATGGCGGCCGCTCCGGACTGTTTAGAATGTTGACAGACACCGGAGAGCCAATCAGCTTCGCTTCGCGAAGTTCCGTTACGCGCCAGGTACGCGAACCGGGGCGCTAACCGGAGCGCTGTTACAGATATATATATTTTTTTAAACGTTAATTTCTCAAAATCCACTGGAGCACATATATTGAGACATAGCAAAGGCACGTCGGGCAAACCATATCTACAATTTTGCCAAGTTTCATGTAAATCCATTCAGCCGTTCGAGCTAAAAGTGAGTCCAACCTCCCTATGGAAAAATGAATGAGTAAAACGCGTTTTGGGACCCCCTTTTTTCTCGGCCCCCCCTTGATGAAACCCCCCCAAATTTTCAGGGCCTGCTGAGAAACAATATGTGCCATTTTCCTGAAAATTTCAGCCAATTCCGTCCACAAACGCCAAAGTTATTAGACATAGAATTTTCAGAAATCCCATAGAGAAAAAATCCTAACTATATATACCTACTGGCTATCGCCAGTAGGTATATATATATATATATATATATATATATATATATATATATATATATATATATATATATATATTCACTGAAAAAACCATAGGTTATAGACCATATATAGTTAGGAATTAGCATTTACAAAACCTTGAAAATTCACTGAAAAAACCATAGGTTATAGACCATATATAGTTAGGAATTAGCATTTAAAAAACCTTATTTTACTCACACAAAACCATTGAAATTCCAGTTTTCAGAACAACAGACATAATGATGCACAAATTAAGACAGTTTAGTCACTAACCCATGCATTCAGTGAGACACATTTAATCACTCACTCATACAGTCAGTCATGCACCTACTAAATCCTTCATCCAGACACTTATACATCCACTCAAGACATATTTTAACTTTACAGAATAATACAGTCACTGGATGTTGTCATCAGTGATGTCATTTGAGATGTCATCAGTGATGTCATCAGTGATGTCATTTGAGATGTCATCAGTGATGTCACTGACCATGTCATGAATGATGTAATATGTGACATGATCAGCAGTGGATTGCGGGTGCGCGATATATAGTTAGTACAACTAACTATATATGGAATTTCAATGGTTTTGTGTGAGTAAAATAAGGTTTTTTAAATGCTAATTCCTAACTATATATGGTCTATAACCTATGGTTTTTTCAGTGAATTTTCAAGGTTTTGTAAATGCTAATTCCTAACTATATATGGTCTATAACCTATGGTTTTTTCAGTGAATTTCAATGGTTTTTTAATAGCAAATATCATAAGCTGTCGAATGTCAAGTACGTGGTAAGAAAAAACATTTTCGTGTTTATGCACACTGATCTGCTTTGAATGCTGCCCCCCCCCCTCATTTCTATTAGGAGTACTCTCTCTTTGCAGATAGTGAAAGGTAGTTAACGCAGGCCTTTGCCCCCGTTGTAATCCGTCGTGCCTGCTTCTCTCTCCATTTGATTGATTGTTATGCAAGCATTTACTGTTTTAGAATTGGTTCTCTTTGGTTCATTCTCTATTTACAAACAAGCACAGAGTCGCAATACTCTGTTTAGTCTTTGCAGATAGCGAAAAATCGTGTAAAAAAACAAAAGGAATCGAGCAAAATCAGTAGGCCACTAATGGGATCTCTTTTTGATCTCGCTAAAATAGAAACATTAGGAACAACCCCTCATGACAAACACGAAACTAGTGAGATGAACTGAACTCCACACCATGATGGCTGCAATACAGCTCGGCTCCGCCACCCACCCCGCCCAAAATAGCGATAAACTCTATTCAAATATTACAAATATATACAACACACCAGCAAAGTAACAGGGTAAAACATTTTATTAAACAACTATTTACATAACTATTTTATACTTTTTGTTGCGCGATCCGGCTAGCTCAATCGATCGAGCATGAAACTCATGCACTCTGATGGTTCAAAGTTTTGAGGAGTGCTTGTAACACTGTCTGAAGCCTATTTGCACTTGCTTCAGCTTCACTATTCTCAAAGTAAAGTGGGGGCTGTTTGAGGACGTGACTGCATTTGTGAACAATGTGATGCGGTGCCACCCTGAACCGCTTGACGGAGGCCCCCGAGGGACGGTGTGATGGCGCGGACTCGGAGGGGGCGCTTGGCTCCGGCTCCCTCCCCAAGTCGTGTTCTCCTGGTGTAGCCTGAGATCGCCCCCGACATAGGTGGCCGGCTCCCGGGATCAAGCGGAACTTTTTGCCTTTTGGTAACTCTTCCATTCTTGACCTTGTCCCACAATCCGTTCCACCTAAAGACACGCTGTAGTGGGGCGCCCCTTTACCATTTCAGTTGCCATTCCGCCCGCTTTTGCTACACTGTGCCTCTTCCGCTATTCAGCTGTTTACCGCCCGCTCTTTCGACTACAGCGTCTCGCTCACCATGTAGTTGAGTTGCTCCCGCTCTTGCGGTGCAGCGATAGGCGGCTGCCACAGTACTCTCAAAATGGCGGCCGGCTCTTCAGATTTGGGCGTGGTCCACTAAAATTGCCCTGCGACACCTTGGAACTCGGACGCTTGTCTGCTAGAGATTGGGCTCCATTCTCAAAAGCGTCCCCTCAGCCTTGAAGATTCTACAAAAGTCTCGGGGGCCCCCGACTCCCGCAGGCTTCTGGTGGGGAGCGGCTAGCATTATTGCTCGTGGAATGGCCACGACGGAGCTACGAAATGGTGGTGCTCTCATGCTAACGCCAGCTTCAGTCTGAAACATCCAGAAACACTGTAGACTACCAATTCGATCAGTTCCGGTAGCGCCCCAACGTGACCCGGTAGAGAAGAACTAGCCCTCCCCTCTTTGACTGATGGTTCTTGTTGCCTGTCCCTTCTGTTGTCATTTAACAGAACTATTTAGCCTGCTGAAAGGGGTTGTGTTCCGACCGCTGGTTGGTGGAGACATTTTGACTATATTCTGGACCTGCGTTGTCGCGTAATGCGTCATATGACGTGCCGCGTTAGCGCATCCGGAAGTGATCCGGGGCGCGACGCGCAGCGCGTAACGTAAGCATAACAGGTCATGTGACTTGTTAATAAAACTTTTCATTGGTTCATTTTACTTTTCTTATTCTAATGATGAAAGGCTTGGTCATATGACCTAAAAATTACGCTTTTTATTACTTTCGAACATTATTTTTTCTTAAATATATGTTATAATGTTCCAGGCTAATGTACTTTCCCGGAAAATTTACAACTGTCCTGCAAGTAAAATATATTCCTTTTTCGAGAAAAAGGGCGTTTCTTCGTCCCATGACGGAGCCGTTGAGCAAAAGAGGGTCGGCCTGCTGTCTTAGTCGCCGATACGCCTGAATATGAGATTCTTATCGATCACTTTATGTTGCAGGAGTAGAAAATACAACAGCCCTTGACCATTTATCTTTACTGCGTTCCTGCGTATTATACCTTTTACCCTTCATGTAATTGGTCTGCTTTATTTCACTTGCCTTTTACTGATTCTAAAACAGTGACTATTATTAAAAACTTTACCAATGTATATACTACTACCATGTTTTCTTTTAAAAACCTTTATTGTGAAAATGTCATTATACAAATACGGGCCTATAACCACGTGGGCCGGCCACGGAGCAAACTGTAATCTTATATGATGAGTAGACATTTACAATGTAGAGGAACGTAACGGGCGGGCCATTAGGTTGCAAGAACTAAGGTGTCTAACAGTTGCGGAATCGGTGGACGTACATTTTATAATTAAAATACGACAGGCCCAGTTACAATAAAATTATCTAGATATACATTTGCGGGCAAGTACCATGGGTGACGTTAATTCGAACTTTCAATAGTACAGTAATCAATAACACATCAGAACTTAATATCAATAGGGATATCGAAATATTCAATCTATTCTCGTCCCCGCCCGCCATGTGCTTCAAAACTGCATACGTATCTCGTGATATCAAGGTTGTGCAACCAGTACACAACAAGGAGTTACGAGTCCCATTTATTCCGGCGCCATTTTGGGCGAGGACGGGCAGGTCCAGGATATAGTCAAAATGTCTCCACCAACCATCGACTATGATGATGTTCATATGCTGTATTTATTAGAGTAACACTCATCTGTCCACATGAAATTAATTTGCCACAATCTAAACATGTCATTTTAATCTTTCCAAAGTTCTTCTAAATATTTGGGACCGTTTTCCTTGCCTCTGATGCTGTCAGTGCCACTTCTTTGATGAATGTACTGGCAGGTCGGGGGTTCTCCTCCAAATCTCTCTTTTATGCAGCACTATAATTAATCGGTGCCACCTCTCCATATGACGATGCATGGTATAGTTACCATAACTATATTTTTTTTCGGTTCCTCTGGAGAGTACATCGTGGCAGATGAAGCGTGTAACGTACCGGGCATTTACCTTTTTTTGCATGTAGAGGAAAGGAAAAAAAATTCGAGCGTCCGAGTTCTAAGGTGTCCCAGGGCCATTTTAGTGGACCAGGCCCAAATCCAAAGAACAGGCCGCCATTTTGAGAGTCCTGTTGCAGCCGCCTGTCGCTGTAGCATCAAGAGCGGCCGAAACTCAGCTGAATGGCAACTGAAACGGTAAAGGGGCGCCCCACTACAGCAGACGAGCCTCCACCTAGGAAGGCCCGTTCACGCCGCCTCCCCCCCCCCCTTCGGGCACCCCACGTCGTTATTCGGAGCAGGATTGTAGGATGGCCACACCAGTACGGCAACTTGCTAGACACCACCTCGGTGCCTACCGAATCTCAGCGCCTTGTGGTGTCTTCTATTCAGAAAACATTGTTGTGCTGCCTTCGACCTATTCGCCGCAAGTGCGCACGCAACTCAGCTGCATAGCTTGCTAGACACCACCTCGGTGCTAACCGAATCTCAGCGCCTTGTGGTGTCTTCTATTCAGAAAATATTGTTGCGCTGCCTTTGGCCCCATTCGCACATCGGTCCGCTACTGCCGCCATCTCACAGGCCAACGGGGCGCCCCACGCCGACTTTCAGTATTGTAGGATGGCCACACCAGTGCGACAACTTGCTGGACACCACCTCGGTGCCATCCGGATCTTGGCATCTCAGCGCCTTGTGGTGTCTTCTATTCAGAAAATATTGTTGCTCTGCCTTTGGCCCCATTCGCACATCGGTCCGCTACTGACGCCATCTCACAGGCCAACGGGGCGCCCCACGCCGACTTTCAGCATTGTAGGATGGCCACACCAGTGCGACAACTTGCTGGACACCACCTTGGTGCCATCCGGATCTTGGCATCTCAGCGCCTTGTGGTGTCTTCTATTCAGAAAATATTGTTGCGCTGCCTTTGGCCCCATTCGCACATCGGTCCGCTACTGCCGCCATCTCACAGGCCAACGGGGCGCCCCACGCCGACTTTCAGCATTGTAGGATGGCCACACCAGTGCGACAACTTGCTGGACACCACCTCGGTGCCATCCGGATCTTGGCGCGTTGTGCTGCCTTCGGCCTATTCGCACATCGGTCCGCTACTGACGCCGCCTCACGTGCCAACGGATTTTCTACGCTTTTTATACCCTATGCCGCATAACAGGTCATGTGACTTGTTTATAAAACTTTTCATTGGTTCATTTTACTTTTGGTTTCCTAATGATGGAAGGCTTGATCATATGACCTAAAAATAACACTTTTCATTGGATGAAAACTTTTTTTTTTTCCCAAACGATGAAAGCCCCACCTTGTTTCTGGATGTTTCAGACTGAAGCTGGCATCAGCATGAAAGCACCACCATCTCGTGGCTCCGTCGTGGTCATTCCGCGAGCAATCATGGCAGCCGCTCCCCACCGGAAGCCTGCAGGAGTCGGGGGCCCCCAAGACTTTTGTAGAATCCTCAAGGCGGAGGGGACGCTTTCGAGAATGGGGTCCAAGACCTAGCAGACAAGCGTCCAATTTCCAAGGTGTCCCAGGGCCATTTCAGTGGACCAGGCCCAAAAAGGAAAGAGCCTGCCGCCATTTTGAGAGTCCTGTGACAGCCGCCTATCGCTGTACCGCAAGAGTGGGCGCAACTCAGCTGAATTGCGGATTTTTACACAGTGGACCAAAAGCGGACGGAATGGCAACTGAAACGGTAAAGGGGCGCCGCACTACAGCAGACGAGGCTCCACCTGGGGAGGCCCGTTCACGCCGCCTCCCCCCCCCCGGGGCGCCCCACGCCGTTATTCGGAGGGCGGCAACTTACTGGACATCACCTTGGTGCCATCCACATTTCAGCGCGTTCTGCTGCCTTGGAACTATTCGCACAACAGACCGCTACTGACGACCCACCCCCCGGGACACCCCACGCCGGATACCCAAATCAGTGCGGCACCCAGGCAACATCACCTGGGTGCCGTCCAGAAATCTGGACGTTGTGCTGCCTTGGGACTATTCGCACAACCGACCGCTACTGACCATTGTTCCTTCTTTTTCCCTAAAAATGTTTAAATGTTTTTACTGTTTTTGTTTTGTTGTATATATTTATAAGTTATTAAAGTTTTATAATCCTACTACTTTGTTGGAGTGCTATATATTTTTAATGTGACACATAATTGTAAAAACTTTGATGTACAAAGAGTCATCCCTGGAATCTTCCGCTTCAGGCTCGGTCCCCTCCCCAATCACAATACAGGATGGTTTTCAGATAGTAGGAACGCGTGTGGTGTGACGGATCTCATCGGGTGTGGGCCTTGATCTACTATAACTCCTTTGAAGAGGGGTGATTCTTTACAGCTGGGGCCATAAACTACATCTGCAAGGCTAGCTGATAGCCTGGGACCGGCCTGGACAATCGGACACAGAGGAAGAGGAGTGTCAGAGGGTGCGGTAGTGAATAGGGCGAAAGGGAGGTGTCGGGCGGGCACAGGGTGTGATTCTCAGGGAAGAGCAGCGCAGATGGGGGGAGGTTTATTGCCCATGCATAAGACAGAGAGCGGGGGTGACCAGTGCCTGGGGGAGATGCTTGCGTGCGTGGGGAGCCATGCTAAGGATCGACAGCGTGCAGAGAGTGGGTCTGGTCAAGGCATCTAAAATGGCTGCCGTGCACGACAAAAGTGTGGCATTTGAAAAAAGGCAAGATGGCGCAGACAATGTTTTTCAACACTTCCTGATTTCCTTCGAATCGAACGTTAACAGACGTTGGGGCATATTACCAAAGTTAAGCGATATTTATCCCTAACGATGCTTAGCAACGAATTTTTTACCGCTAAGCATCGTCAGAAATTATCGCAGATAAACCTTGCTATTATCAAGGTTTATCGCAAATGCGATAAAAAACGGCCGCAATGCATTAATATCGCTGAAAAGTCAGCGATATTCATGCATTACCGACCTAATGCTCTTAGCCATGTTATCCACCTCCCATTGGATAACATGGCTAAGAACTGCTCAGGGCAGGTGTTACTTTTTGGAGATATTCGCGCTTAGCGCGAATATCTCCAAAAGTTGGTAATAGGAGATAGCGATGTTAGCGACTGTTTCCAGTCGCTAACATCTTGGCATGCCCACTTTGCATGTCATTAGTGATAAATATCACTGACATGCAAAGTGGGGCCCAAGATGGTCGCTATCTCCTACTAGCGGTCGCTAACTGGTGTTAGCGACAGCTAGGTAATACGGAGATAATTTTATCTCCGCTTTCTTGGCTTTTAAAGCCAAAAAAGCGGAGATAAACCCCCTTGATAATATGCCCCGTTATCTCTCCCACACTATCGGTCCCCCCGGGGTTAAACGCCGAGATGGTAGGGACTGCATCCCGTGGAGATAGGCCGAGACGTCACTCAGCAGAAAAAAAAGTAAAAAAAAGTCTATAAACATACAATAAGTTAAAAGTCAATAATTCTTCTTTCCTTGTAGTACGCTCCCCAGTCCGCTTCCCGTTACGCTAACCGGGCGCACCCCACCAAAAAAACAATTTTTTTTTTTTTTTTTTTTGCCCCGCGGAGCCCTTTTAAAGCCTCCACATCAAACCTATGGGGTCAGGGAGGATCTACTATGCCCCCTTATGGTCATTTGCCCCTTCGCTTTGGCCTCCTCTTGTCTCTCGATCCTACCGAGAGACAAGATGGCGGCCGCTACGGACTGTTTGGAATGTTTACAGACGCCGGAGAACCAATCAGCTTCGCTTCACAAAGCTCCGTAACGCGAAAAGTACGCGAAGTGGAGCGCTGCCCGGAGCTCTGTTACAGATATATATCTTTTTTTGAACGTTAATTTCTCAAAATCCACTGGAGCACATATATTGAGACCTAGCAAAGGCACATCGGGCTACCAGTCCCTACAATTTTGCCAAGTTTCGTGCAAATCCATTCAGCCGTTCGATTATTATTATTTTTATTTTTTTTGCCCCGCGGGGCCCTTTTAAAACCTCCACATCAAACCTAGGGGGTCAGGGAGGATCTACTATGCCCCCTTATGGTCATTTGCCCCTTCGCTTTGGCCTCCTCTTGTCTCTCGATCCTACCGAGAGACAAGATGGCGGCCGCTACGGACTGTTTGGAATGTTTACAGATGCCGGAGAACCAATCAGCTTCGCTTCACAAAGCTCCGTAACGCGAAAAGTACGCAAACTGGAGCGCTGCCCGGTCCGCTGTTACAGATATATATCTTTTTTTGAACGTTAATTTCTCAAAATCCACTGGAGCACATATATTGAGACCTAGCAAAGGCACATCGGGCTACCAGTCCCTACAATTTTGCCAAGTTTCGTGCAAATCCATTCAGCCGTTCGGGCTAAAAGTGAGGCCAACCGCCCTATGGAAATTAACATTGGAAAAACGCGTTTTGGGACCCCCCTTTTTTCTCGGCCCCCCCTTGACGAACCCCCCCCAAATTTTCAGGGGCTGCTCAGAAACAGATATAGAGAAAAAATCCCATAGAGAAAAAATCCTAACTATATATACCTACTGGCGACCGCCAGTAGGTAATATATATATTAGGTATATATAGTTAGGATTTTTTCTCTATGGGATTTTTGAAAATTCTATGTCGAATAACTTTGGCGTTTGTGGACGGAATTGGCTGAAATTTTCAGGAAAATGGAAGTTTTGTTTCTGAGCAGCCCCTGAAAATTTGGGGGGGGGTCGTCAAGGGGGGGCCGAGAAAAAAGGGGGGTCCATAAACGTGTTTTTGCCATGCAATTTTCCATAGGGCGGTTGGCCTCACTTTTAGCTCGAACGGCTGAATGGATTTCCACAAAACTTGGCAAAATTGTAGATATTGTTTGCCCGATGTGCCTTTGCTAGGTCTCAAGATATGTGGTCCTGTGAATTTTGAGTAAATTAGGTTTAAAAAAAGATATATATCTAGAGCCGCGCCCGGTACGCGTACCGGGGAGCGCTTCGGGCGCGCCACGCGACTTGCGCACGGCAAGCTGATTGGTTCTCGGGTGTCTGTAAACATTCGAAACAGTCCGCAGCGCCCGTCATCTTGTGTCTCGGTAGGATTGAGACACAAGAGGTGGCAAAAATCAAAGGGGGGAAATGAGCAAAAGGGGGCAGGGTACACCCCCCTGACCCCCTAGTTTTGATGTGGGGGCCATTAAAGGTTTCCGCGGGTAAAAAAAAATTTTTTTAAAAAATCGATTTTCGCGGGGGGGAGCGCCCGGTACGCGCACCGGGGAGCTTACGGGGGAGCGTACCAGGAGATAAAAAATGACAGACTTTTTTTAAAAAAAAATAAGCTTTTTTTATAAATTGAAGGTAGTTCTGAAAAGAACTTTTTTTTGATTTTGTTGTTTTATATATATTTTGTTTTTGTTTTTGTTGTTTTATATTTTTTTAGACTTTTTAAAACAATTTTATATTTTTTTTGGATTTTTGTCAAGGGAAAATCAAAAACAGGGATTCCAAAACTGCTCAACAGGACTGGCAGAGCAGCGGTGTTGCTGTTTCTTTAGGGCAATGAGTTCAACACTCTGCTCCCCATAGCAGAGCAGTTCGTCACACTCCGTGCACAGGAATTTGATGCCTGCAAACACCGGCTGAATGTTAGGGACCATTCTTCCACGGGGTGGTCCCGAAGGTGTTGCTCCACCAGTGGAGGTGCTGTCGCCATCTGTGGGTAAATTCCGTGCCAGCTCTCTGACACTCTCCCTGGCAAAGTTGTTAGGGTGTCTTCTTTTCACATGCCTGATTAAATTAGCATTTCCAAAACTATATTTTTTCAGAGGATTGCCTCTGGATAAACTACTACCACATATTTTGCAGGTTACTTTTGGAGCGTTGACTTTTTTTTGTCCTTCAGGGATGTCATAAAATTTCCAGATGAAATGGGTTTTTTTCTTCTGCTGAGGAGGGTCCTCATCTAAAAATCCGTCTGAATCACTGCTGGATGACTCTCTTGCAGCCATTGCTGTAGATCAGAGAAGTAGGAGATAAACACAGTACACAGAACAGCTCTTGCTCTCTCCAAGTACAAAGCAATAGTGAGAGAAATGGGTGGGTTTCACACAATTTGGAAAAAAAAAAGTTCTGAACCAATGAAAAGTGTTATTTTAAAGTCACATGGTTTGACGCGCTTACGCTACGCGCCCCGGGGCGCGTCCCGAGGCGTGTTTCGTAAGCGCATCAGGGCGTTTACGTTGCGCGATCGTATGCGCTTCCGGGTGCGCTTACGCGGTGCGTCGTAAGACGCATCTCGCGGCTACGCGATACGTGTCTTATGCGCAAGGCGTGGCGGCTACGCAATACGTCACAATGTTGTTTTCGTTCGCGGCAAAAGCGCTATCGGGACGCTCATCAGTACGCGCCCCGGGGCGCGCCGCAAGATTGCGCTTACCCGTGCGTTCACCTGTCCGCGCCCCGGGAGCGCACCAAAAAGAATTAAAAAAAAAAAATGACAGAATTATAAAATATAAAATTCGATTTAAAATGTATTATTTTTTAAAACTATAAAGATTTGCTATTAAAAAACCTATGAAATTCACTGAAAAAACCATAGGTTATAGACCATATATAGTTAGGAATTAGCATTTACAAAACCTTGAAAATTCACTGAAAAAACCATAGGTTATAGACCATATATAGTTAGGAATTTGCATTTACAAAACCTTATTTTACTCACACAAAACCATTGAAATTCCATATATAGTTAGTTGCACTAACTATATATCGCGCCCCGGCAATCCACTGCTGATGATGTCACATATTACATCATTCATGACATGGTCAGTGACATCACTGATGACATCACTGATGACATCTCAAATGACATCACTGATGACATCACTGATGACATCTCAAATGACATCACTGATCACATCACTGATGACATCATTCATGTGATGATACGATGAACCTCTTCAGACTCTAATATAACCTTAGATACACTCAGTGTAAACAGACACTCACAGACTGTCACTCATCCATGGAGTTACTCACACACCTAGCCAGTCTTGCAAAGAATCAATCACACCTCCATTTCCTCAACTATATAGTTATACACACCTTACTTATTGAAACATATAATAACACATTTACTCTGTTATACAATCCCTGATACAAGTTCACAATAATCCATACAGCCAGTCACACATTCACTGGCTCTTATGCACAGTTATTTATATATGTCAACTATCACATGTACTGTGTTTTACATATGTACTTACTTTCACATGTAGCACTGAGATATCCATTCACTCACCAATACACTCATGCACACAGTCAACCGCCCATACAGCTGTTTCCACATGCACTTTTGAACCCATACATCTAGTGAATCAACTGCTCACACATCTATGCACAGAGTCATACACCTCCCAGCCACCCACACACACACTCAGTCTCCCATACAAATACTTGGGCAACCAATCAATAACCCATATAGTTACTCATATAGCTACTGATCAACACATGCATCAGATTACAGAACAACAGACACAATAATGCACAATTTAAAACAGTTTAGTCACTGTTTGGTCACTCATTGGTTTTTTAAAAGCTAATATCTATAGCTGTAAAATATATTCTTTATTACGTGACGTATCACGTAGCCACGTGAGACGCCTCATGACGCGTCGCATAACCGTGACGTATCGGTTCTGCAGCGCAAACAAAACCCGTAACGTAAGCGTGCCGGAGCACGCTTACAGATATATATATTTTTTTTAACCTTAATTAGACAAAATCCACACGTGCACATATCTTGAGGCCTTGCAAAGGCACATCAAACAAACAGTCCCTACAATTTTGCCAAGTTTGCTGGAAATCTATTCCCTTAATTTTTTTTTTACTGTTTCTCTTGGTTTTCCCCTTGTTACGCTTACCAGGACGCTACCCGGTACGCGAACCGGACGCTCCAAAAACACAAGATGGCGGACTCCCGTTACGCTGCCGGTTAGCTGCCCGGTTCGCGTACCGGGAAGCGCCTCTACCGCGAAAAATCGCGGGGGACTTTAATATCCCCCTCATCAATCCTAGGGGGTCAGGAGGGGTTTACCTTGCCCCCTTTCCTTCATTTCCCCCTTCTTTTTTCACCACATTTTGTCTCTCGAACCTACCGAGAGACAAGATGGCGGCCGCTCCGGACTGTTTACAATGTTGACAGCTACGCTGCCGGTTAGCTGCCCGGTTAGCTGCCCGGTGAGCTGCCCGGTGAGCTGCCCGGTTCGCGTACCGGGACGCGCCTCTACGGCGTAAAATCGCAACAAAATTTTTTTTTTGATTTTTTGCCCCGCGGGGCACTTTAATATCCCCCTCATCAATCCTAGGGGGTCAGGAGTGGTCTACCTTGCCCCCTTTCCTTCATTTCCCCCTTCATTTTTCACCACATCTTGTCTCTCGATCGTACCGAGAGACAATCGTACCGAGAGACAAGATGGCGGCCGCTCCGGACTGTTTAGAATGTTGACAGACACCGGAGAGCCAATCAGCTTCGCTTCGCGAAGTTCCGTTACGCGTCAGGTACGCGAACCGGGGCGCTAACCGGAGCGCTGTCACAGATATATATATTTTTTGAAACGTTAATTTCTCAAAATCCACTGGAGCACATATATTGAGACATAGCAAAGGCACGTCGGGCAAACCATATCTACAATTTTGCCAAGTTTCATGTAAATCTATTCAGCCGTTCGAGCTAAAAGTGAGTCCAACCGCCCTATGGAAAAATGAATGGGAAAAACACGTTTTGGGACCCCCCTTTTTTCTCGGCCCCCCTTGACGAAATCCCCCCAAATTTTCAGGGGCTGCTCAGAAACAAACTGTGCCATTTTCCTGAAAATTTCAGCCAATTCCGTCCACAAACGCCAAAGTTATTAGACATAGAATTTTCAGAAATCCCATAGAGAAAAAATCCTAACTATATATACCCACTGGCTATCGCCAGTAGGTAATATACATATATAAACATATATAATCTGCATATCTATATAAATATAAATGCATGCATACATATGCATATATGCATACATATGCATGTTATTTACATGAAAGTTTTAAAAACACTAATAAAAGCAAAGCTAAAAAGACACCTCATTACAAACAGAATGGCTTTAACTTAAACGAGGGCAAGATCTATTGCATTTTCAATGCTTGTTTACTTTGGTTCTATCAAGAAGGCATTCAGATGTGTCACACATTTGCCATAAATTCTGAATGTTAGCACTCTAGTTGCTCATTAGATCACTGTAGTAAAGCTAGTGCTCACCAGGGAAGTCTGCTGCTAATCATGGTTTGCAGCCATTTTCCCGCATTTTTTATCCCGCAGACTTTCAGTCCGCATACCATTATCCCGCAAGGTCATTGACCTCGCATACCATTATCCCGCATTTTTTCAAAACGCATGTGCATTTATCGCGCATGCCTTTACAAAGAATTACGTTTTAAAGGCATGTATGGTAAATGCATTTGCGTTGTGAAAACCACGATGACGAGAGAGGTAAGTGGGTTTGTGTTAATTTTTTCGTGGGTTAGTGATTGTGTAGTGTAGTGTAGTGTTGTGTAGTGTAGTGTTGTGTTAGTGTAGTGTAGAGTTGTGGTGGTTGTTTAGTGTAGGGTCATGCTGGGGGTAGTGTTTTAGGGTTTAGGGTTGTGTTGTAGTGTTTGCGTAGTGTAGGGTCATGCTGGGGGTAGTGTTTTAGGGTTTAGGGTAGTGTTGTAGTGTTTGCGTAGTGTAGGGTCATGCTGGGGGTAGTGTTTTAGGGTTTAGGGTTGTGTTGTAGTGTTTGTGTAGTGTAGGGTCATGCTGGGGCTAGTGTTTTAGGGTTTAGGGTAGTGTTGTAGTGTTTGCGTAGTGTAGGGTCATGCTGGGCGTAGTGTTTTAGGGTTTAGGATAGTGTTGTAGTGTTTGCGTAGTGTAGGGTCATGCTGGGGGTAGTGTTTTAGGGTTTTGGGTAGTGTTGTAGTGTTTGCGTAGTGTAGGATCATGCTGGGGTGTATTATTTTAGGGTTTAGGGTAGTGTTGTAGTGTTTGCGTAGTGTAGGGTCATGCTGGGGGTAGTGTTTTAGGGTTTTGGGTAGTGTTGTAGTGTTTGCGTAGTGTAGGGTCATGCTGGGGGTAGTGTTTTAGGGTTTTGGGTAGTGTTGTAGTGTTTGCGTAGTGTAGGGTCATGCTGGGGTGTAGTGTTTTAGGGTTTTGGGTAGTGTTGTAGTGTTTGCGTAGTGTAGGGTCATGCTGGGGTGTAGTGTTTTAGGGTTTTGGGTAGTGTTGTAGTGTTTGCGTAGTGTAGGGTCATGCTGGGGGTAGTGTTTTAGGGTTTTGGGTAGTGTTGTAGTGTTTGCGTAGTGTAGGGTCATGCTGGGGGTAGTGTTTTAGGGTTTTGGGTAGTGTTGTAGTGTTTGCGTAGTGTAGGGTCATGCTGGGGGGTAGTGTTTTAGGGTTTTGGGTAGTGTTGTAGTGTTTGCGTAGTGTAGGGTCATGCTGGGGGTAGTGTTTTAGGGTTTTGGGTAGTGTTGTAGTGTTTGCGTAGTGTAGGGTCATGCTGGGGGTAGTGTTTTAGGGTTTAGGGTAGTGTTGTAGTGTTTGCGTAGTGTAGGGTCATGCTGGGGGCAGTGTTTTAGGGTTTAGGGTAGTGTTGTAGTGTTTGCGTAGTGTAGGGTCATGCTGGGGGTAGTGTTTTAGGGTTTAGGGTAGTGTTAGGTGTTTGCGTAGTGTAGGGTCATGCTGGGGGTAGTGTTTTAGGGTTTAGGGTAGTGTTGTAGTGTTTGCGTAGTGTAGGGTCATGCTGGGGGTAGTGTTTTAGGGTTTAGGGTAGTGTTGTAGTGTTTGCGTAGTGTAGGGTCATGCTGGGGTGTAGTGTTTTAGGGTTTTGGGTAGTGTTGTAGTGTTTGCGTAGTGTAGGGTCATGCTGGGGGTAGTGTTTTAGGGTTTAGGGTAGTGTTGTAGTGTTTGCGGAGTGTAGGGTCATGCTGGGGTGTAGTGTTTTAGGGTTTTGGGTAGTGTTGTAGTGTTTGCGTAGTGTAGGGTCATGCTGGGGGTAGTGTTTTAGGGTTTAGGGTAGTGTTGTAGTGTTTGCGTAGTGTAGGGTCATGCTGGGGGTAGTGTTTTAGGGTTTAGGGTTGTGTTGTAGTGTTTGCGTAGTGTAGGGTCATGCTGGGGGTAGTGTTTTAGGGTTTAGGGTTGTGTTGTAGTGTTTGTGTAGTGTAGGGTCATGCTGGGGGTAGTGTTTTAGGGTTTAGGGTAGTGTTGTAGTGTTTGCGTAGTGTAGGGTCATGCTGGGGTGTAGTGTTTTAGGGTTTTGAGTAGTGTTGTAGTGTTTGCGTAGTGTAGGGTCATGCTTGGGGTAGTGTTTTAGGGTTTAGGGTAGTGTTGTAGTGTTTGGGTAGTGTAGGGTCATGCTGGGGGTAGTGTTTTAGGGTTTAGGGTAGTGTTGTACTGTTTGTGTAGTGTAGGGTCATGCTGGGGGTAGTGTTTTAGGGTTTAGGGTAGCTTAGTTGTTTAGTGTATGCTAAAGGCATATTCGTTCTAAAAGTTTTCGTTATTTTAATTTGCGGCCTAATAGTACATGCGGGATTTTTTTTGCGGACTGATGGTATGTGGGATTTCGTCATATATTCGCTAATCATACTTTCTATGGCAAAATGAACCCCCTCATTTTGTTCCTTTTTAAATTAAATGTTTTAAGAGTTACCACTTTATTCCAATCAAGATGGCTTCAGGTGTGCCATACCTTTGTAATAAGCAGGACTGTTAGCACTCTAGTTGTTCTTTAGAACACTCTGGGACATTCTGTCATTGGGCTATAGTTGGGCTACATCTGGCTGATATTTGGGCTACATTTGTTTTTTTTTGTCTCTGGTGGCCATCTTTGGGCTACATTGGGCTACATTGGACTACATTGGGCTACATTTGGGCTCCAACATATATATAGCCCAATGTAGCCCAATATATATTTTTCAAAGTTAATTTTCGTAAAAACCACTGGAGCCTATATCTTGAGACATAGCAAAGGCACATCGGGCTACCAGTCCCTACAATTTTGCCAAGTTTGGTGTAAATCCATTCAGCCGTTCAGGCTAAAAGTGAGGCCAACCGCCCTATGGAAAATTGCATGGGAAAAAAACGTTTTGGGACCCCCCTTTTTTCTCGGCCCCCCCTTGACGAAACCCCCCCACATTTTCAGGGGCTGCTCAGAAACAAAATGTTCCATTTTCCTGAAAATTTCAGCCAATTCTGTCCTCAAACGCCAAAGTTATTCGACATAGAATTTTCAAAAATCCCATAGGAAAAAAATCCTAACTATATATACCTACTGGCTATCGCCAGTAGGTAATATATATATATATATATATATATATATATATATATATATATATATATATATATATATATATATATATATATATATATATATTACCTACTGGCGGTCGCCAGTAGGTATATATAGTTAGGATTTTTTCTCTATGGGTTTTTTGAAAATTCTATGTCTAATAACTTTGGCGTTTGTGGACGGAATCGGCTGAAATTTTCAGGAAAATGGCACATTTTGTTTCTGAGCAGCCCTTGAAAATTTGGGGGGGGTTCGTCCAGTGGGGGCCGAGAAAAAAGGGGGGTCCCAAAACGTGTTTTTAACATTGAGTTTTCCATAGGGCGGTTGGCCTCACTTTTAGCCCGAACGGCTGAATGGATTTGCACGAAACTTGGCAAAATTGTAGGGACTGGTAGCCCGATGTGCCTTTTGTAGGTCTCAATATATGTGCTCCAGTGGATTTTGAGAAATTAACGTTTAAAAAAAGATATATATCTGTAACAGCGGACCGGTTAGCGCTCTGGTTCGCGGACTTTTCGCGCAACGGAGCTTTGTGAAGCGAAGCTGATTGGTTCTCCGGCGTCTGTCAACATTCCAAACAGTCCGTAGCGGCCGCCATCTTGTCTCTCGGTAGGATCGAGAGACAAGAGGAGGTCAAAACAAAGGGGGAAATAACTATAAGGGGGCATAGTAGATCCTCGCTGACCCCCTAGGTTTGATGTGGAGGTTTTAAAAGGGCCCCGCGGGGCAAAAAAAAATAATAATAATAATAATCGAACGGCTGAATGGATTTGCACGAAACTTGGCAAAATTGTAGGGACTGGTAGCCCGATGTGCCTTTGCTAGGTCTCAATATATGTGCTTCAGTGGATTTTGAGAAATTAATGTTCAAAAAAAGATATATATCTGTAACAGCGCACCGCTTCGCGTACTTTTCGCGTTACGGAGCTTTGCGAAGCGAAGCTGATTGGCTCTCCGGTGTCTGTAAACATTCCAAACAGTACGTAGCGGCCGCCATCTTGTCTCTCGGTAGGATCGAGAGACAAGAGGAGGCCAAAGCGAAGGGGCAAATGACCATAAGGGGGCATAGTAGATCCTCGCTGACCCCCTAGGTTTGATGTGGAGGTTTTAAAAGGGCCCCGCGGGGCAAAAAAAAAAATAATAATAATAATCGAACGGCTGATGACCATAAGGGGGCATAGTAGATCCTCGCTGACCCCCTAGGTTTGATGTGGAGGTTTTAAAAGGGCCCCGCGGGGCAAAAAATAATAATAATAATAATAATCGAACGGCTGAATGGATTTGCACGAAACTTGGTAAAATATTAGGGACTGGTAGCCCGATGTGCCTTTGCTATGTCTCAATATATGTGCTTCAGTGCATTTTGAGAAATTAACGTTCAAAAACAAGATATATATCTGTAACAGCGCTCCGCTTCGCGGAGATAAAATTATATGTGTATTACCTAGCTGTTGCTAACACCAGTTAGCGACGGCTAGTAGGAGATAGCGACCATCTTGGGTCCCACTTTGCATGTGAGTGATATTTATCACTAATGACATGCAAAGTGGGCATGCCAAGATGTTAGCGACTGGAAACAGTCGCTAACATCGCTATCTCCTATTATCAACTTTTGGAAATATTCGAGATAAGCGCGAATATCTCCAAAAAGTAACAGCTGCCCTGAGCAGTTCTTATCCAATGGGAGGTGGATAACATGGCTAAGAGCATTAGCTCGGTAATGCATGAATATCGCGGAGTTTTCAGCGACATTAATGCATTGCGCTCGTTTTTTATCGTATTTGCGATAAACCTTGATAATAGCAAGGTTTATCTGCGATAATTTCTGACGGTAAAAAAATCTTTGCAATGCATCGTTAGGGATAAATATCGCTTAACTTTGGTAATATGCCCCAACGTCTGTTAACGTTCGATTCGAAGGAAATCAGGAATTGTTGAAAAACATTGTGTGCGCCATCTTGTCTTTTTTCAAATGCCACACTTTTGTCGTGCACGGCAGCCATTTTAGATGCCTTGACCAGATCCACTCTGTGAACGCTGTCGATCCTTAGCATGGCTCCCCACCCTCGCAAGCATCTCCCCCAGGCAGTGGTCACCCCCGCTCTCTGTTTTATGCATGGGTAATAAACCTCCCCCCATCTGCGCTGTTCTTCCCTGAGAATCACACCCTGTGCCCGCCCGACACCTCCCTTTCGCCTTATTCACTACCGCACCCTCTGACACTCCTTTTCCTCTGTGTCCGATTGTCCAGGCCGGTCCTAGGCTATCAGCTAGCCCTGCAGATGTAGTTTATGGCCACAGCTGTAAAGAATCACCCGTCTTCAAAGGAGTTATAGTAGATCAAGGCCCACACTCGATGAGATCCGTTACAGCAGAAGCGTTGCTATTATCTGAAAACCATTCTGTATTGTGATTGGGGAGGGGACCGAGCGTGAAGCGGAAGATTCCAGGGATGACTCTTTGTACATCAAAGTTTTTACAATTATGTGTCACATTAAAAATATATAGCACTCCGACAAAGTAGTAAGATTATAAAACTTTAATAATTTATAAATATATACAAGAAAACAAAAATAGTAATAACATATAAACATTTTTAGAGAAAAACAACGAAGTAGCGGTCGGCTGTGCGAATAGTCCCAACGCAGCACAACGTCCAGATTTCCGGCGTGGGGCGTCGCGGGGGGTGGGTGATCAGTAGCAAACTGTTGTGCGAATAGTTCCAAGGCAGCAGAACGCGCCGAAATCTAGATGACACAAAAGTGATGTCTAGTAAGTTGCCACCCAGCAAATAACGGCGTGGGGCGTCGCGGGGGGTGGGTCATCAGTAGCAAACTGTTGTGCGAATAGTTCCAAGGCAGCAGAACGATGGCACCAAGGTGATGTCCAGTAAGTTGCCGCACTGGTTTTGGTATCCTACAATGCTGCTCCGAATAACGGCGTGGAGCGCCCCGGGGGAGGCGGCGTGAACGGGCCTCTCCAGGTGGAGTCTCGTCTGTTGTAGTGGGGCGCCCCTTTACCGTTTCAGTTGCCATTCCGTCCGCTTTTGGTCCACTGTGTCAAAATCCGCCATTCAGCTGAGTTGCGCCCACTCTTGCGGTGCAGCGATAGGCGGCTGTCACAGGACTCTCAAAATGGCGGCAGGCTGTTTCCTTTTTGGGCCTGGTCCACTGAAATGGCCCTGGGACACCTTGGAAATCGGACGCTTGTCTGCTAGGTCTTGGACCCCATTCTCGAAAGCGTCCCCTCCGCCTTGAGAATTCATCAAAAGTTTTGGGGGCCCCGACTCCTGCAGGCTTCTGGTGGGGAGCGGCTGCCATGATTGCTCGCGGAATGACCACGACGGAGCTACGAGATGGTGGTGCTCTCATGGTGACGCCAGCTTCAGTCTGAAACATCCAGAAACAAGGTGGGGCTTTCATCGTTTGGGGGAAAAAAAAAGTTTTCATCCAATGAAAAGTGTTGTTTTTAGGTCATATGATCAAGCCTTCCATCATTAGGAAACCAAAAGTAAAATGAACCAATGAAAAGTTTTATAAACAAGTCACATGACCTGTTATGCGGCATAGGGTATAAAATGCGGAGAAAATACGTTGGCACGTGAGGCGGCGTCAGTAGCGGACCGATGTGCGAATAGGCCGAAGGCAATACAACGCGCCAAGATCCGGATGGCATCGAGGTGGTGTCATAGTTGAGAGTTCTGAGCAGCGGTTGTAACACTGTCTGAAGCTTATTTGCAGCTGCTGCAGCTTCACTACGCGCCAAGATCCGGATGGCACCGAGGTGGTGTGTAGGAAGTTGCCGCACTGGTGTGGCCATCCTACAATGCTGAAAGTCGGCGTGGGGCGCCCCGTTGGCCTGTGAGTTTGCGTCAGTAGCGGACCGATGTGCGAATAGGCCGAAGGCAGCACAACGCGCCAAGATCCGGATGGCACCGAGGTGGTGTCTAGTAAGTTGTCGCACTTCTGTGGCCATCCTACAATGTTGAAAGTCGGCGTGGGGCGCCCCGTTGGCCTGTGAGATGGTGTCAGTAGCGGACTGATGTGTGAATGGGGCCAAAGGCAGCGCAACAATATTTTCTACTATATTTCCGGTGTAGAAGAGACCACAAGGCGCTGAGATGCCAAGATCCGGATGGCACCGAGGTGGTGTGTAGCAAGTTGCCGCACTGGTGTGGCCATCCTACAATGCTGAAAGTCGGCGTGGGGCGCCCCGTTGGCCTGTGAGATGGCGTCAGTAGCGGACCGATGTGCGAATAGGCCGAAGGCAGCACAACAATATTTTCTGACTGACACCACAAGGCGCTGAGATGCCAAGATCCGGATGGCACCGAGGTGATGTCTAAGTTGCGGACTGATGTGCGAATGGGGCCAAAGGCAGCGTAACAATATTTTTTGTATGGAAGATACCACTAGGCGTTGAGATGCCAAGATTCGGATGGCACTGAGGTGATGTCTAGCAAGTTGGTGTGGTCATCCTACAATGCTGAAACTCGGCGTGGGTCACCCCATTAGCCTGTGAGATGGCGTCAGTAGCGGACCGATGTGCGAATAGGCCGAAGGCAGCACAACGCGCCAAGATCCGGATGTCACCGTGGTGGTTTCATAGTTGAGAGGCACTTCATCTGCAGTGGGGCGCCGAGATCCGGATGGCACCGAGGTGATGTCTAGCAAGTTGCTGTACTGGTGTGGTCATCCTACAATGCTGAAACTCGGCGTGGGTCGCCCCATTAGCCTGTGAGATGGCGTCAGTAGCGGACCGATGTGCGAATAGGCCGAAGGCAGCACAACGCGCCAAGATCCGGATGTCACCGTGGTGGTTTCATAGTTGAGAGGCACTTCATCTGCAGTGGGGCGCCGAGATCCGGATGGCACCGAGGTGATGTCTAGCAAGTTGCTGTACTGGTGTGGTCATCCTACAATGCTGAAACTCGGCGTGGGTCGCCCCATTAGCCTGTGAGATGGCGTCAGTAGCGGACCGATGTGCGAATAGGCCGAAGGCAGCACAACGCGCCAAGATCCGGATGTCACCGTGGTGGTTTCATAGTTGAGAGGCACTTCATCTGCAGTGGGGCGCCGAGATCCGGATGGCACCGAGGTGATGTCTAGCAAGTTGCTGTACTTGTGTGGTCATCCTACAATGCTGAAACTCGGCGTGGGTCGCCCCATTAGCCTGTGAGATAGCAGTTCTTTGGATTTGGGCCTGGCTCGTCTGCTGTAGTGGGGCGCCCCTTTACCGTTTCAGTTGCCATTCAGCTGAGTTTCGGCTGCTCTTGATGCTACAGCGACAGGCGGCTGCAACAGGACTCTCAAAATGGCGGCCTGTTCTTTGGATTTGGGCCTGGTCCACTAAAATGGCCCTGGGACACCTTAGAACTCGGACGCTCGATTTTTTTTTCCTTTCCTGTACATGCAAAAAAAGGTAAATGCCCGGTACGTTACACGCTTCATCTGCCACGATGAACTCTCTAGAGGAACCGAAAAAAAATATAGTTGTGGTAACTATACCATGCATCGTCATATGGAGAGGTGGCACCAATTAATTATAGTGCTGCATAAAAGAGAGATTTGGAGGAGAACCCCTGACCTGCTAGTACATTCATCAAAGAAGTGGCACTGAGAGCTTCAGAGGCAAGGGAAACGGTCCCAAATATTTAGAAGAACTTTGGAAAGATTAAAATGACATGTTTAGATTGTGGCAAATTTATTTCATGTGGACATCTGAGTGTTACTCTAATAAATACAGCATATGAACATCATCATAGTCGATGGTTGGTAGAGACATTTTGACTATATCCTGGACCTGCCCGTCCTCGCCCAAAATGGCGCCAGAATAAATGGGACTCGTAACTCCTTGTTGTGTACTGGTTGCAGAACCTTGAAATCACGAGATACGTATGCAGTTTTGAAGCACATGGCGGGCGGGGACGAGAATTGATTGAATATTTCGACATCCCTATTGATATTAAGTTCTGATGTGTTATTGATTACTGTACTGTTGAAAGTTCGAATTAACGTCACCCATGGTACTTGCCCGCAAATGTATATCTAGATAATTTTATTGTAACTGGCCCTGTCGTATTTTAATTATAAAATGTACGTCCACCGATTCCGTAACTGTTAGACACCTTAGTTCTTGCAACCTAATGGCCCGCCCGTTACGTTCCTCTACAGTGTAAATGTCTATTCATCATATACGATTACAGTTTGCTCCGTGGCCGGCCCACGTGGTTATAGGCTCGTATTTGTATAATGAAATTTTCACAATAAAGGTTTTTAAAAGAAAACATGGTAGTAGTATATACATTGGTAAAGTTTTTAATAATAGTCACTGTTTTAGAATCATTAAAAGGCAAGTGAAATAAAGCAGACCAATTACATGAAGGGTAAAAGGTATAATACGAAGGAACGCAGTAAAGATAAATGGTCAAGGGCTGTTGTGTTTTCTATTCCTGCAACATAAAGTGATCGATAAGAATCTCATATTCAGGCGTATCGGCGACTAAGACAGCAGGTCGACCCTCTTTTGCTCAACGGCTCCGTCATGGGACGAAGAAACGCTCTTTTTCTCGAAAAAAGAATATATTTTACTTGCAGGACAGTTGTAAAATTTCCGGGAAAGTACATTAGCCTGGAACATTATAACATATATTTAAGAAAAAATAATGTTCGGAAGTAATGAAAAGCGTAATTTTTAGGTCATATGACCAAGCCTTTCATCATTACAATAAGAAAAGTAAAATGAACCAATGAAAAGTTTTATTAACAAGTCACATGACTTGTTATGCTTACGTTACGCGCTGCGCGCCCCGGATGACTTCCGGATGCGCTAACGCGGCGCGTCATATGACGCATTACGCGACAACGCAGGTACAGAATATAGTCAAAATGTCTCCACCAACCAGCGGTCGGAACACAACCCCTTTCAGCAGGCTAAATAGTTCTGTTAAATGACAACAGAAGGGACAGGCAACAAGAACCATCAGTCAAAGAGGGGAGGGCTAGTTCTTCTCTACCGGGTTACATTGGGGCGCTACCGGAACTGATCGAATTGGTAGTCTACAGTGTTTCTGGATGTTTCAGACTGAAGCTGGGGTTAGCATGAGAGCAGCACCATTTCGTAGCTCCGTCGTGGTCATTCCGCAACCAATCATGGCAGCCGTTCTTTATCGTTATTTTGGGCGGGGTGGGTGGCGGAGCAGAGCTGTTTTGCAGCCATCATTGTGTGGAGTTCAGTTCATCTCACTAGTTTTGTATTTGTCATGAGGGGTTGTTCCTAATGTTTCTATTTTAGCGAGGTCAAAAAGAGATCCCATTAGTGGCCTACTGATTTTGCTCGATTCCTTTTCTTTTTTTTTACACGATTTTTCGTTATCTGCAAAGACTAAACAGAGTATTGCGACTCTGTGTTTGTTTGTAAATAGAGAATGAACCAAAGAGAACTAATTCTAAAACAGTAAATACTTGGATAACAATGAATCAAATGGAGAGAGAAGCAGGCACGACGGATTACAATGGGGGCAAAGACCTGCGTTAACTACCTTTCACTATCTGCAAAGAGAGAGTACTCCTAATAGAAATGAGGGGGGGGGGCACCATTCAAAGCAGATCAGTGTGCATAAACACGAAAATGTTTTCACTTACCACGTACTTGACATTCGACAGCTTATGATATTTGCTATTAAAAAACCATTGAAATTCACTGAAAAAACCATAGGTTATAGACCATATATAGTTAGGAATTAGCATTTACAAAACCTTGAAAATTCACTGAAAAAACCATAGGTTATAGACCATATATAGTTAGGAATTAGCATTTAAAAAACCTTATTTTACTCACACAAAACCATTGAAATTCCATATATAGTTAGTTGCACTAACTATATATTGCGCACCCGCAATCCACTGCTGATCATGTCACATATTACATCATTCATGACATGGTCAGTGACATCACTGATGACATCACTGATGACAACATCCAGTGATTATGTGTTTCTGTAAAGTTTAAATATGTTTTACATATTGAAGAATGAGTGGATGTATAAGTGTCTGAATGAAGGTTTTAGTAGGTGCGTGATTGACTGTATGAGTGAGTGATTAAATGCGTCTTACTGAATGCACGGGTTAGTGACTAAACTGTCTGAAAGTGTGCATCAGTATGTCTGTTGTTGTGCAAGCTGCTTCATGTGTTGATCAGTAGCTATATAAGTAGCTATATGGGT
The DNA here is from genome assembly GCF_964261635.1 of Lissotriton helveticus. Classification (NCBI taxonomy): domain Eukaryota; kingdom Metazoa; phylum Chordata; class Amphibia; order Caudata; family Salamandridae; genus Lissotriton; species Lissotriton helveticus. The sequence continues at coordinate 1,141,274,596 of NC_136068.1, forward strand.
TATTGATTGGTTGCACAAGTATTTGTATGGGAGACTGAGTGTGTGTATGGCTGGCTGGGAGGTGTGTGACTCTGTGCAGATCAATGTGTACTTGTATCAGTGATTCTATAAGAGAGTAAGTATGTGTTAGTATATGTTTAAAAAATGTAAGGTGTTCTGTGTTTAACTGTATAGATGAGAAAATGGAAGTGTGATTGATTCTTTTCAGGACTGACTAGGTGTGTGAGTAACTCCATGGATGAGTGGCAGAGTGTGAGTGTCTGTATAGGTGTATGAGTGCATATGATAGTGTTGTCAAGATGAGTGATTGTATGTATGAATGATTGTATGAGTGAATGTGTGTGTAGACATAGGAATCAGTGAGTGCGTATGTAGTAACTAGTATTGGTGTGTCAATGGTTTCAAAAATTATACTCTGTATTTAACACTGGGTGTAACGGAGGTTATATTAGAGTGTGAGGAGATGCATTGTATTATCACATGAATGATATCATCAGTGATGTGATCATTGATGTCAAGTGAGATGTCATCAGTGATGTCATTTGAGATGTCATCAGTGATGTCATCAGTGATGTCACTGACCATGTCATGAATGATGTAATATGTGACATGATCAGCAGTGGATTGCGGGTGCGCAATATATAGTTAGTGCAACTAACTATATATGGAATTTCAATGGTTTTGTGTGAGTAAAATAAGGTTTTTTAAATGCTAATTCCTAACTATATATGGTCTATAACCTATGGTTTTTTCAGTGAATTTTCAAGGTTTTGTAAATGCTAATTCCTAACTATATATGGTCTATAACCTATGGTTTTTTCAGTGAATATATATATATATATATTTATTCAACAATAGGATATCCACAATCGTAAAAATGGAAATCATCCGGCACTCGAAGAAGGGTATTATTATTTCAGGCTTCTTTATTCAGAGTTACATCAACGCGTTTTGGGAGTCAAGCTCCCTTGATCGCGATGTTTTTGCCACCATTACGGTCTGATTAAAATACAAAAAAGTGGTAGTAAACAGTGTAGACGGACATTCAAATCATTGTCAAGCTGTCTCACAGTGCGGTGGCCATTTTAACACTTGTAAAAGAATACATCATTCAGCATTAAAAGGACGTTTCATATCACGGTAAATGCCAATAATTATGTGTTGAAACCTAATATATATATATATGCGTTCTTGTTGCTGAGGGGCACGAGGAGCTTTCATTTATACACGGCGGTCCCTGCCGTGAAGAGCGCACCATCCCTCGATCACTGGGGGCCATGCGACTGGATATTCATAGAGCCGTGATTATGGGACATCAGCTTAAGGGATCATGGGCGGGCAGACTCAGCGAGGCCCATCCAGGGTTTGTATCTCCAAACTTTGCAGCAGCCTACGCACTACATAACCCAAGAATCAATGCGGCCCTATACAGGGCGGACCTTCGAGTGGAATTTAAGTGCGTGGCAATATGGACATTCAACTTTGTCGAGCCTCTGAGGAAGCGCATCTAGCGCTGAAACGCGTCAGGCTATATCGACTTGCTGAAAACTGCAAAGAACATTGCTTTGCCTGTTCTCGCCCTTACCCATTAAAGACCTGGTTGTCAGCTGGTGCGGAGTGCGTTCTTGTTGCTGAGGGGCACGAGGAGCTTTCATATATATATATATATGGATATATATATATTACCTACTGGCGGTCGCCAGTAGGTATATATAGTTAGGATTTTTTCCCTATGGGTTTTTTGAAAATTCTATGTCTAATAACTTTGGCGTTTGTGGACGGAATTGGCTGAAATTTTCAGGAAAATGGAACATTATGTTTCTGAGCAGCCCCTGAAAATTTGGGGGGGTTTCGTCAAGGGGGGGCCGAGAAAAAAGGGGGGTCCCAAAACGTGTTTTTAACATTGATTTTTCCATAGGGCGGTTAGCCTCACTTTTAGCCCGAACGGCTGAATAGATTTGCACGAAACTTGGCAAAATTGTAGGGACTGGTAGCCCGATGTGCCTTTTGTAGGTCTCAATATATGTGCTCCAGTGGATTTTGAGAAATTAACGTTTAAAAAAAGATATATATCTGTAACAGCGGACCGGGCAGCGGCCCAGGACGCGTACTTTTCGCGCAACGGAGCTTTGTGAAGCGAAGCTGATTGGTTCTCTGGCGTCTGTCAACATTCCAAACAGTCCGTAGCGGCCGCCATCTTGTCTCTCGGTAGGATCGAGAGACAAGAGGAGGCCAAAGCGAAGGGGCAAATGACCATAAGGGGGCATAGTAGATCCTCGCTGACCCCCTAGGTTTGATGTGGAGGTTTTAAAAGGGCCCCGCGGGGCAAAAAAAAAAATAATAATAATAATCGAACGGCTGATGACCATAAGGGGGCATAGTAGATCCTCGCTGACCCCCTAGGTTTGATGTGGAGGTTTTAAAAGGGCCCCGCGGGGCAAAAAAAAATAATAATAATAATAATCGAACGGCTGAATGGATTTGCACGAAACTTGGTAAAATATTAGGGACTGGTAGCCCGATGTGCCTTTGCTATGTCTCAATATATGTGCTTCAGTGCATTTTGAGAAATTAACGTTCAAAAACAAGATATATATCTGTAACAGCGCTCCGCTTCGCGGAGATAAAATTATATGTGTATTACCTAGCTGTTGCTAACACCAGTTAGCGACGGCTAGTAGGAGATAGCGACCATCTTGGGTCCCACTTTGCATGTGAGTGATATTTATCACTAATGACATGCAAAGTGGGCATGCCAAGATGTTAGCGACTGGAAACAGTCGCTAACATCGCTATCTCCTATTATCAACTTTTGGAAATATTCGAGATAAGCGCGAATATCTCCAAAAAGTAACAGCTGCCCTGAGCAGTTCTTAGCCATGTTATCCAATGGGAGGTGGATAACATGGCTAAGAGCATTAGCTCGGTAATGCATGAATATCGCGGAGTTTTCAGCGACATTAATGCATTGCGCTCGTTTTTTATCGTATTTGCGATAAACCTTGATAATAGCAAGGTTTATCTGCGATAATTTCTGACGGTAAAAAAATCTTTGCAATGCATCGTTAGGGATAAATATCACTTAACTTTGGTAATATGCCCCAACGTCTGTTAACGTTCGATTAGAAGGAAATCAGGAATTGTTGAAAAACATTGTGTGCGCCATCTTGTCTTTTTTCAAATGCCACACTTTTGTCGTGCACGGCAGCCATTTTAGATGCCTTGACCAGATCCACTCTGTGAACGCTGTCGATCCTTAGCATGGCTCCCCACCCTCGCAAGCATCTCCCCCAGGCAGTGGTCACCCCCGCTCTCTGTTTTATGCATGGGTAATAAACCTCCCCCCATCTGCGCTGTTCTTCCCTGAGAATCACACCCTGTGCCCGCCCGACACCTCCCTTTCGCCCTATTCACTACCGCACCCTCTGACACTCCTTTTCCTCTGTGTCCGATTGTCCAGGCCGGTCCTAGGCTATCAGCTAGCCCTGCAGATGTAGTTTATGGCCACAGCTGTAAAGAATCACCCGTCTTCAAAGGAGTTATAGTAGATCAAGGCCCACACTCGATGAGATCCGTCACAGCAGAAGCGTTGCTATTATCTGAAAACCATTCTGTATTGTGATTGGGGAGGGGACCGAGCGTGAAGCGGAAGATTCCAGGGATGACTCTTTGTACATCAAAGTTTTTACAATTATGTGTCACATTAAAAATATATAGCACTCCGACAAAGTAGTAAGATTATAAAACTTTAATAATTTATAAATATATACAAGAAAACAAAAATAGTAATAACATATAAACATTTTTAGAGAAAAACAACGAAGTAGCGGTCGGCTGTGCGAATAGTCCCAACGCAGCACAACGTCCAGATTTCCGGCGTGGGGCGTGGCGGGGGGTGGGTGATCAGTAGCAAACTGTTGTGCGAATAGTTCCAAGGCAGCAGAACGCGCCGAAATCTAGATGACACAAAAGTGATGTCTAGTAAGTTGCCACCCAGCAAATAACGGCGTGGGGCGTCGCGGGGGGTGGGTCATCAGTAGCAAACTGTTGTGCGAATAGTTCCAAGGCAGCAGAACGATGGCACCAAGGTGATGTCCAGTAAGTTGCCGCACTGGTTTTGGTATCCTACAATGCTGCTCCGAATAACGGCGTGGAGCGCCCCGGGGGAGGCGGCGTGAACGGGCCTCTCCAGGTGGAGTCTCGTCTGTTGTAGTGGGGCGCCCCTTTACCGTTTCAGTTGCCATTCCGTCCGCTTTTGGTCCACTGTGTCAAAATCCGCCATTCAGCTGAGTTGCGCCCACTCTTGCGGTGCAGCGATAGGCGGCTGTCACAGGACTCTCAAAATGGCGGCAGGCTGTTTCCTTTTTGGGCCTGGTCCACTGAAATGGCCCTGGGACACCTTGGAAATCGGACGCTTGTCTGCTAGGTCTTGGACCCCATTCTCGAAAGCGTCCCCTCCGCCTTGAGAATTCATCAAAAGTTTTGGGGGCCCCGACTCCTGCAGGCTTCTGGTGGGGAGCGGCTGCCATGATTGCTCGCGGAATGACCACGACGGAGCTACGAGATGGTGGTGCTCTCATGGTGACGCCAGCTTCAGTCTGAAACATCCAGAAACAAGGTGGGGCTTTCATCGTTTGGGGGAAAAAAAAAGTTTTCATCCAATGAAAAGTGTTGTTTTTAGGTCATATGATCAAGCCTTCCATCATTAGGAAACCAAAAGTAAAATGAACCAATGAAAAGTTTTATAAACAAGTCACATGACCTGTTATGCGGCATAGGGTATAAAATGCGGAGAAAATACGTTGGCACGTGAGGCGGCGTCAGTAGCGGACCGATGTGCGAATAGGCCCAAGGCAATACAACGCGCCAAGATCCGGATGGCATCGAGGTGGTGTCATAGTTGAGAGTTCTGAGCAGCGGTTGTAACACTGTCTGAAGCTTATTTGCAGCTGCTGCAGCTTCACTACGCGCCAAGATCCGGATGGCACCGAGGTGATGTCTAGCAAGTTGCTGTACTGGTGTGGTCATCCTACAATGCTGAAACTCGGCGTGGGTCGCCCCATTAGCCTGTGAGATGGCGTCAGTAGCGGACCGATGTGCGAATAGGCCGAAGGCAGCACAACGCGCCAAGATCCGGATGTCACCGTGGTGGTTTCATAGTTGAGAGGCACTTCATCTGCAGTGGGGCGCCGAGATCCGGATGGCACCGAGGTGATGTCTAGCAAGTTGCTGTACTGGTGTGGTCATCCTACAATGCTGAAACTCGGCGTGGGTCGCCCCATTAGCCTGTGAGATGGCGTCAGTAGCGGACCGATGTGCGAATAGGCCGAAGGCAGCACAACGCGCCAAGATCCGGATGTCACCGTGGTGGTTTCATAGTTGAGAGGCACTTCATCTGCAGTGGGGCGCCGAGATCCGGATGGCACCGAGGTGATGTCTAGCAAGTTGCTGTACTGGTGTGGTCATCCTACAATGCTGAAACTCGGCGTGGGTCGCCCCATTAGCCTGTGAGATGGCGTCAGTAGCGGACCGATGTGCGAATAGGCCGAAGGCAGCACAACGCGCCAAGATCCGGATGTCACCGTGGTGGTTTCATAGTTGAGAGGCACTTCATCTGCAGTGGGGCGCCGAGATCCGGATGGCACCGAGGTGATGTCTAGCAAGTTGATGTACTTGTGTGGTCATCCTACAATGCTGAAACTCGGCGTGGGTCGCCCCATTAGCCTGTGAGATAGCTGTTCTTTGGATTTGGGCCTGGCTCGTCTGCTGTAGTGGGGCGCCCCTTTACCGTTTCAGTTGCCATTCAGCTGAGTTTCGGCTGCTCTTGATGCTACAGCGACAGGCGGCTGCAACAGGACTCTCAAAATGGCGGCCTGTTCTTTGGATTTGGGCCTGGTCCACTAAAATGGCCCTGGGACACCTTAGAACTCGGACGCTCGATTTTTTTTTCCTTTCCTGTACATGCAAAAAAAGGTAAATGCCCGGTACGTTACACGCTTCATCTGCCACGATGAACTCTCTAGAGGAACCGAAAAAAAATATAGTTGTGGTAACTATACCATGCATCGTCATATGGAGAGGTGGCACCAATTAATTATAGTGCTGCATAAAAGAGAGATTTGGAGGAGAACCCCTGACCTGCTAGTACATTCATCAAAGAAGTGGCACTGAGAGCTTCAGAGGCAAGGGAAACGGTCCCAAATATTTAGAAGAACTTTGGAAAGATTAAAATGACATGTTTAGATTGTGGCAAATTTATTTCATGTGGACATCTGAGTGTTACTCTAATAAATACAGCATATGAACATCATCATAGTCGATGGTTGGTAGAGACATTTTGACTATATCCTGGACCTGCCCGTCCTCGCCCAAAATGGCGCCAGAATAAATGGGACTCGTAACTCCTTGTTGTGTACTGGTTGCAGAACCTTGAAATCACGAGATACGTATGCAGTTTTGAAGCACATGGCGGGCGGGGACGAGAATTGATTGAATATTTCGACATCCCTATTGATATTAAGTTCTGATGTGTTATTGATTACTGTACTGTTGAAAGTTCGAATTAACGTCACCCATGGTACTTGCCCGCAAATGTATATCTAGATAATTTTATTGTAACTGGCCCTGTCGTATTTTAATTATAAAATGTACGTCCACCGATTCCGTAACTGTTAGACACCTTAGTTCTTGCAACCTAATGGCCCGCCCGTTACGTTCCTCTACAGTGTAAATGTCTATTCATCATATACGATTATAGTTTGCTCCGTGGCCGGCCCACGTGGTTATAGGCTCGTATTTCTATAATGAAATTTTCACAATAAAGGTTTTTAAAAGAAAACATGGTAGTAGTATATACATTGGTAAAGTTTTTAATAATAGTCACTGTTTTAGAATCATTAAAAGGCAAGTGAAATAAAGCAGACCAATTACATGAAGGGTAAAAGGTATAATACGAAGGAACGCAGTAAAGATAAATGGTCAAGGGCTGTTGTGTTTTCTATTCCTGCAACATAAAGTGATCGATAAGAATCTCATATTCAGGCGTATCGGCGACTAAGACAGCAGGTCGACCCTCTTTTGCTCAACGGCTCCGTCATGGGACGAAGAAACGCTCTTTTTCTCGAAAAAAGAATATATTTTACTTGCAGGACAGTTGTAAAATTTCCGGGAAAGTACATTAGCCTGGAACATTATAATATATTTAAGAAAAAATAATGTTCGGAAGTAATGAAAAGCGTAATTTTTAGGTCATATGACCAAGCCTTTCATCATTACAATAAGAAAAGTAAAATGAACCAATGAAAAGTTTTATTAACAAGTCACATGACTTGTTATGCTTACGTTACGCGCTGCGCGCCCCGGATGACTTCCGGATGCGCTAACGCGGCGCGTCATATGACGCATTACGCGACAACGCAGGTACAGAATATAGTCAAAATGTCTCCACCAACCAGCGGTCGGAACACAACCCCTTTCAGCAGGCTAAATAGTTCTGTTAAATGACAACAGAAGGGACAGGCAACAAGAACCATCAGTCAAAGAGGGGAGGGCTAGTTCTTCTCTACCGGGTTACATTGGGGCGCTACCGGAACTGATCGAATTGGTAGTCTACAGTGTTTCTGGATGTTTCAGACTGAAGCTGGGGTTAGCATGAGAGCAGCACCATTTCGTAGCTCCGTCGTGGTCATTCCGCAACCAATCATGGCAGCCGTTCTTTATCGTTATTTTGGGCGGGGTGGGTGGCGGAGCAGAGCTGTTTTGCAGCCATCATTGTGTGGAGTTCAGTTCATCTCACTAGTTTTGTATTTGTCATGAGGGGTTGTTCCTAATGTTTCTATTTTAGCGAGGTCAAAAAGAGATCCCATTAGTGGCCTACTGATTTTGCTCGATTCCTTTTCTTTTTTTTTACACGATTTTTCGTTATCTGCAAAGACTAAACAGAGTATTGCGACTCTGTGTTTGTTTGTAAATAGAGAATGAACCAAAGAGAACTAATTCTAAAACAGTAAATACTTGGATAACAATGAATCAAATGGAGAGAGAAGCAGGCACGACGGATTACAATGGGGGCAAAGACCTGCGTTAACTACCTTTCACTATCTGCAAAGAGAGAGTACTCCTAATAGAAATGAGGGGGGGGGGCACCATTCAAAGCAGATCAGTGTGCATATACACGAAAATGTTTTCACTTACCACGTACTTGACATTCGACAGCTTATGATATTTGCTATTAAAAAACCATTGAAATTCACTGAAAAAACCATAGGTTATAGACCATATATAGTTAGGAATTAGCATTTACAAAACCTTGAAAATTCACTGAAAAAACCATAGGTTATAGACCATATATAGTTAGGAATTAGCATTTAAAAAACCTTATTTTACTCACACAAAACCATTGAAATTCCATATATAGTTAGTTGCACTAACTATATATCGCGCACCTGCAATCCACTGCTGATGATGTCACATATTACATCATTCATGACATGGTCAGTGACATCACTGATGACATCACTGATGACATCTCAAATGACATCACTGATGACAACATCCAGTGACTGTATGTTTCTGTAAAGTTAAAATGTGTCTTACATATTGAAGAATGAGTGGAAGTATAAGTGTCTGGACAAAGGATTTAGTAGGTGCATGACTGAATGCATGAGTGAGTGATTAAATGTGTCTCACTGAGTGCATGGGTTAGTGACTAAAGTGTCTTAATTTGTGCATCATTATGTCTGTTGTTCTGTAAACTGCTGCATGTTTTGATCAGTAGCTATATGATTAACTATATGGGTTACTGATTGATTGTCCAAGTATTTGTATGGGAGACTGAGTGTGTGTGTGGCTGGCTGGGAGGTGTGTGACTCTGTGCAGATCAATGTGTACTTGTATCAATGATTGTATAACAAGGTAAGTATGTGTTAGTATATGTTTGAAAATGTAAGGTGCTCTATGTTTAACTGTATAGACAAGAAAATGGAAGTGTCATTGATTCTTTACAGGACTGACTAGGTGTGTGAGTAACTCCATGGATGAGTGGCAGACTGTGAGTGTCTGTATAGGTGTATGAGTGCATATGATAGTGTTGTAAAGATGAGTGATTGTATGTATGAATGATAGTATGGGTGAATGAGTGAAGGTGTGTGTAGACGTAGGAATCAGTGAGTGCGTATGTAGTAACTAGTATTGGTGTGTCAATGGTTTCAAAAATTATATTCTGTATTTAACACTGGGTGAAACAGAGGTTATATTAAAATGTGAGGAGATGCATTGTATTGTCACATGAATGATATCATCAGTGATGTGGTCATTGATGTCAAATGAGATGTCATCAGTGATGTCATCAGTGATGTCATTTGAGATGTCATCAGTGATGTCATCAGTGATGTCACTGACCATGTCATGAATGATGTAATATGTGACATCATCAGCAGTGGATTGCAGGTGCGCGATATATAGTTAGTGCAACTAACTATATATGGAATTTCAATGGTTTTGTGTGAGTAAAATAAGGTTTTTTAAATGCTAATTCCTAACTATATATGGTCTATAACCTATGGTTTTTTCAGTGAATATATATATATATATATAGTAGAGCAAATTGCGCAAGCGCTTCGGGAGGGCTCACCGCTTCATCCGACCCTCTGGTCTGTATTTGGCTCCTCTGTAATGTTCACAGGTTCCCTTGAATTAAAATTGGGTCCGACGTGTTTCGGGGCCACAAACGCCCCTTCCTCATGGACTATGCGCAGTTCAACATCAAGTTCTCTTCACGCTGGTCAAAAGCGTTTTAGTTTGAACAGCTGGCGTCGTCCTCCCTGAGTGGGTGGAGTCTGGCAACACCGGGACTCTTGGTCAACGTAGTCCTGTGAAGTGAAATAAAATAGTAACCTTAAGTAGGCTGGCGTGTCTGCACTTTTATTACTGTCATTTAAGATCCTTAAGTAGGATGGGAGGGAAGCTGCAGGCATCACGTTTTATTCAAATGGATGTTGCGCTGACAGGCGAGTGTGCTCGGTCTCGCCTCAGTCTCTTAGGACAGGATACATGTTCCGCCATCAGAGTCGAGCTCCTTCCGGGACCAAGGCTGGCCGCCTGAATATAGTAGAGCAAATTACGCAAGCGCTTCGGGAGGGCTCACCGCTTCATCCGACCCTCCAGTCTGTATTTGGCTCCTCTGTAATGTTCACATGTTCCCTTGAATTAAAATTGGGTCCGACGCGTTTCGGGGCCACAAACGCCCCTTCCTCATGGACTATGCGCAGTTCAACACCATGTTCTCTTCATGCTGGTCAAACGTGTTTTAGTTTGAACAGCTGGCTTCGTCCTCCCTGAGTGGGTGGAGTCTGGCAACACCGGGACTCTTGGTCAACGTAGTCCTGTGAAGTGAAATAAAATAGTAACCTTAAGTAGGCTGGCGTGTCTGCACTTTTATTACTGTCATTTAAGATCCTTAAGTAGGATGGGAGGGAAGCTGCGGGCATCACGTTTTATTCAAATGGATGTTGCGCTGACAGGCGAGGGTGCTCGGTCTCGCCTCAGTCTCCTAGGACAGGATACATGTTCCGCCATCAGAGTGGAGCTCCTTCCGCGACCAAGGCTGGCCGCCTGAATATAGTAGAGCAAATTGCGCAAGCGCTTCGGGAGGGCTCACCGCTTCATCCGACCCTTCGGTCTGTATTTGGCTCCTCTGTAATGTTCACAGGTTCCCTTGAATTAAAATTGGGTCCGACGGGTTTCGGGGCTACAAACGCCCCTTCCTCATGGACTATGCGCAGTTCAACATCAAGTTCTCTTCACGCTGGTCAAACGCGTTTTAGTTTGAACAGCTGGCGTCGTCCTCCCTGAGTGGGTGGAGTCTGGCAACACCGGGACTCTTGGTCAACGTAGTCCAGTGAAGTGAAATAAAATAGTAACCTTAAGTAGGCTGGCGTGTCTGCACTTTTATTACTGTCATTTAAGATCCTTAAGTAGGATGGGAGGGAAGCTGCGGGCATCACGTTTTATTCAAATGGATGTTGCGCTGACAGGCGAGTGTGCTCGGTCTCGTCTCAGTCTCTTAGGACAGGATACATGTTCCGCCATCAGAGTGGAGCTCCTTCCGCGACCAAGGCTTGCCGCCTGAATATAGTAGAGCAAATTGCGCAAGCGCTTCGGGAGGGCTCACCGCTTCATCCGACCCTCCGGTCTGTATTTGGCTCCTCTTTAATTTTCACAGGTTCCCTTGAATTAAAATTGGGTCCGACGCGTTTCGGGGCCACAAACGCCCCTTCCTCATGGACTATGCGCAGTTCAACATCAAGTTCTCTTCACGCTGGTCAAACGTGTTTTAGTTTGAACAGCTGGCGTCGTCCTCCCTGAGAGCAACATCCATCTGAATAAAACTTCCGGAGAAGCCGCGGCCTCGCGTAGTGTAGAATCCGGCCGCGCCGCAGGCAGGCCGGCCACAACGTCGCCGTCGGTCGCGGTGCGGAGCTCCGCCGCCGAGTTCCGCCAAACTCCGCCCACTGAAAAAACCATAGGTTATAGATCATATATAGTTAGGAATTAGCATTTACAAAACCTTGAAAATTCACTGAAAAAACCATAGGTTATAGACCATATATAGTTAGGAATTAGCATTTAAAAAACCTTATTTTACTCACACAAAACCATTGAAATTCCATATATAGTTAGTTGCACTAACTATATATCGCGCACCCGCAATCCACTGCTGATGATGTCACATATTACATCTTTCATGACATGGTCAGTGACATCACTGATGACATCACTGATGACATCTCAAATGACATCACTGATGACATCACTGATGACATCTCAAATGACATCACTGATGACATCATGACACACCAATACCAGTTACTACATACGCACTCACTGATTCCTACGTCTACACACACATTCACTCATTCACCCATACAATCACTCATACATACAGTCACTCATTATTACAACACTATCATATGCACTCATACACCTAGTCAGTCCTGTGAAGAATCAATCACACTTCGATTTCCTCATCTATACAGTTAAACACAGAACACCATACTTTTCACACATATACTAACACATACTTACTCTCTTATACAATCACTGATACAAGTACACATTGATATGCACAGAGTCACACACCTCCCAGCCAGCCACACACACACTCAGTCTTCCATACATCCACTCATTCTTCAATATGTAAAACATATTTAAAATTTACAAAAACACACAGACACTAGATGATGTCATTAGTGATGTCATTTGAGATGTCATCAGTGATGTCATCAGTGATGTCATTTGAGATGTCATCAGTGATGTCATCAGTGATGTCACTGACCATGTCATGAATGATGTAATATGTGACATCATCAGCAGTGGATTACGGGTGCGCGATATATAGTTAGTGCAACTAACTATATATGGAATTTCATTGGTTTTATGTCAATAAAATGTCCAGCTAACTATATATGGTCTCTAACCTATGGTTTTTTCAGTGAATATATATATATATATATATATATATATTCACTGAAAAAACCATAGGTTAGAGACCATATATAGTTAGGAATTAGCATTTAAAAAACCTTATTTTACTCACACAAAACCATTGAAATTCCATATATAGTTAGTTGCACTAACTATATATCGCGCACCCGCAATCCACTGCTGATGATGTCACATATTACATCTTTCATGACATGGTCAGTGACATCACTGATGACATCACTGATGACATCTCAAATGACATCACTGATGACATCATCCAGTGACTGTGTGTTTCTGTAAAGTTTAAATATGTTTTACATATTGAAGAATGAGTAGATGTAGAAGTGTCTGGATGAAGGATTTAGTAGGTGCGTGACTGACTGTATGAGTGAGTGATTAAATGGGTCTCACTGAGTGCATGGGTTAGTGACTAAACTGTCTTAATTTGTGCATCATTATGTCTGTTGTTCTGTAAACTGCTGCATGTGTTGGTCAGTAGCTATATGAGTAACTATATGGGTTATTGATTGATTGCCCAAGTATTTGTATGGGAGACTGAGTGTGTGTGTGGCTGGCTGGGAGGTGTGTGACTCTGTGCAGATCAATGTGTACTTGTATCAATGATTGTATAAGAGAGTAAGTATGTGTTAGTATATGTTTCAAAATGTAAGGTGCTCTATGTTTAACTGTATAGATTAGAAAATGGAAGTGTGATTGATTATTTACAGGACTGACTAGGTGTGTGAGTAACTCCATGGATGAGTGACAGAGTGTGAGAGTCTGTATAGGTGTATGAGTGCATATGATAGTGTTGTAAAGATGAGTGATTGTATGTATGAATGATTGTATGGGTAAATGAGTGAATGTGTGTGTAAACATAGGAATCACTGAGTGCGTATGTAGTAACTAGTATTGGTGTGTCAATGGTTTCAAAAATTATACTCTGTATTTAACACTGCGTGTAACAGAGGTTATATTAAAGTGTGAGGATATGCATTGTATTGTCACATGAATGATATCATCAGTGATGTGGTCATTGATGTCAAATGAGATGTCATCAGTGATGTCATCAGTGATGTCATTTGAGATGTCATCAGTGATGTCATTTGAGATGTTATCAGTGATGTCATTTCAGATGTCATCAGTGATGTCATCAGTGATGTCATTTGAGATGTCATCAGTGATGTCATCAGTGATGTCACTGACCATGTCATGAAAGATGTAATATGTGACATCATCAGCAGTGGATTGCGGGTGCGCGATATATAGTTAGTGCAACTAACTATATATGGAATTTCAATGGTTTTGTGTGAGTAAAATAAGGTTTTTTAAATGCTAATTCCTAACTATATATGGTCTATAACCTATGGTTTTTTCAGTGAATTTTCAAGGTTTTGTAAATGCTAATTCCTAACTATATATGATCTATAACCTATGGTTTTTTCAGTGAATATATATATATATATATATATATATATATATATATATTACGCTAAAAGTTTCCCTTTCGTTCCTCAGGGAAAAATATATATATATATATATACAAACATACGCCTCAACCTACCATGGCTTATATGTATGGACACAAAGTTTCTACTAACCTGGTTTTAACATCATAGATTGATAATGCCGACGCGTTTCTAGCCCCGCTGTTTTCTTTACGGGCTTTCATCAGGGCTCCTTAGTGAAAACATATTGGACATATCTTATGTTTTTGTCTTTTTGGCAATCCTGTGTGACCTCACAGCTCACAAATATAGGCAGCAAGATGAGCAGTGTGCACCCTCAATTCTGTGGGCTGAAACTTATGCTGCAGAGATTTTCGTGCCACGGGCAGGTGATGTATTGGTTTCCTACTGCGTCCCGAGCGATGCAACAGACTTGGAGCCTCGATGCGTTACGATGATCCAGTGAAGATGCATGAACTCGTGCAGCCGCACAGCAGGTCTTGCGTCGAACTCGGTGCGGTGATCTTGGATGTCAGAGATCGGTGCACTCGATGCGGCGTGCAATGATTTCTCGAGCCGCTGCAGACGCTGGGATGGTTTCTTTGGCGATGTATCAAAACAGGTGCAGATGCTTCTCACTTCTTCAAAGTTGCATCGATTCTTCAGCTCCCAGCGGAAAACAGTCTCTAGAGGTCCAGAACAGAAGCAGGCATCTCTTTGCAGATTAGAATTCCCAGCAAGTAAATTCAGGGGGAGTCTTTGTGTCCCTGAGACTTCAGAACAGTAGGAAAGCTCAGTTTCCAGCCCTTGAGATCTTTTCCTCAAGCAGGTGACAAGGCAAACAACAAAGTCCTTTTCTCCTTTCTTTGGCAGCAAGTAGCCACTGCAGGCCAACCCAGAACCCAAACAGCACAGGGGCTGTATTTCTCCTAAGGTTCCCCGGGTCTTCTACTTTGCAAAGGGTCCTCTTGATTCCCAGAAGTGATCTAAAAGTCTGGGGTCTGGGCCCCTCTTTTTATATTGCTCTCTGAAAGCAGAGAGTGTCTGTACCCAGCCAAAACTAGATCTGTCCTCACTGGTGCAGTTTCCTGGCAGGAGGTGGAGACAGCATTGTAGAAGGCATACCAGGCCCATTCAGATGAAAGAAAATCTCCTCCCCCTACTCTAAATGCAGCTCAGGTTTATTCAGCCCAGGACTGACTCATCAGACTTCTGGAGCCTCTGCCCCTATCCAGCTCCTGTCATCCAAAACCAGACATGCAATACACAAACTTAGCAGAGGCACACTGGATGGTTAGGCAAGAAAATACCTTTCTGAAAGTGGCATTTTCAAACACAGAACGTAAAAATCACCCTCACTAAAAGATGCCTTTTAACATTCTGAGTTCAGGCATTCTAAACTTTAATTTTTCGTCTTGGTTCCCAGGGCTAGTTATGTTTATGAGATGTTATAAACAAGCTCCCCATTCTGTCCTATGGATACAGGTAGCCTTGCAATGGTGAAAAACAAAATTGGCAGTATTTCATTATTAGGACATGCCACACCATTAGGGCATATCCTACTTTTCACATACAATGCACCCTGCTCACAGGGGTACCTTGGGCCTACCTTAGAGTGACTGATATGTAGTGAAGGGAAGGTTTAGGGACTGTCAAGTGTGTGCACTTGCCAAGTCGACATGGCAGTCCCAGACTGCACACAGACTCTGCAATGACAGGCCAGAGTTACATTTTACAGGCTGCTTCTGTGGGTGGCACAATCAGTGCTACAGCCTACTAGCAGTATTTGATTTACAGGCCCTGGGTACACACTCACTATACTAGTGCCTGACAAGTAAATCAAATATGCCAATCATGGAATCACTAATCCATACCAACAATTTCCAAAGGGAGCACTTGCACTTTGGCACAGAACAGCAGTGGCAAAGTGCCCAAAGCATCTAGATCAACAAAACGGAGTCCAGCACACAGCAAATACACAGGAGGCAAAGACAGAAAATACAGGGGAGACCCACGCCAATGGTGCCAGGTCTAACACATAGGGATAGGCTGGCCCCATGCATTGTTGGAGTTGCGTTATGCTTGTGACACAACTAAAGCAATGCGTGACTTCAGCGCTGACAGATACGTCAAGATTCCAGACACATCTGTCATTATTTGCCACATGGAGTGCTGTACAGTGAATACGGCGCATCCATGGTTTCGCAAGAAGGGGCAGAGAACAGAGTTGCATTGTGTTTTGTCTCAGCGATGCAACACTGTTCATCAATGAGGCCCAGGAATGTGCCCTATCTTATTGATACTGTACATTCCTGCCCTTTTGTTTTGTCTCAGGGCAGCACAGTAACGTTCCTTGCAGGGCTGTCCATCACCAAAACCTCTGAAATGGGACCCTAAGTGTTTGCACCAATTTTAAGACCCGCTATTTTCTGGTCGTAAACAACTGCCTCTAATTGGACTTAGCAGCAGTTTTGGGGGGTTATCGCAGACAGAAATTTCATTGTAAATATCGTAATGTGGGGTTAGCTGCACTTTTTGCATGGGAACACTCACCTTGCATCTTGTTTTTGTTAAGTCCTAGTAACAGAAGTGGTGAGCTTGAAAATTCATGTTTACACTGGAAAAGTGCAGCAAACTGCAGTTATCGGCAAATTGCTAATAAGGAGATAAAATAAGCAGTTGTAATATCAAAAAAATGACACTAGGGCAGTGTTGACTTCTTGTAAATATGCCCGTGAGTGTGGCCTTCAACTGTGCACACTATGTGATGGCCGCAGGGCCTCGCCCATACGTAGCAAGGCACTGTACACAAATCACCACTGGGAGTTAATGCCTGCTGTGCAGCTATGGTTAAACATACTGCAGGTTTCCAAGCATAGGTTTATGACACTGAGTTGGGACCTTGCTGGGCCTCCCATGTCCCAGTAGAAAAAGCTTGTGAACCGTGGAGCTTTCTGCCAACAAACGTGGCAAGGGGTCCTCAAACCCTTTTTGCAAAATGTCCTTTTAAAAAAAAAATCAATAACATTCCCATGAGCTAGAGATGCTGTGAGACCTCTGTGGCTCTTCTCATTTATTTACAGGACACAGGGACTGAGTACCACGTTCTCTAATGGCAGCCTAAATAGTATTTTGTGTTCAGCCAATTAGGGCCTTTGGGTCTACAGACCCAATCTTGAGGCCGCAAATCCAAAGTTAGTGACAGAAGCAAAAATATCCTTCATCCAATTCCACGTTTTATTTTTTTAAGTTGGGTCCTAAGACAAGCAGCAACGGTGGGTTGAAAGACTGTCCACAAATATTCACAGGTCAAAATATGAGTAATTTCTAACCCTTTCAAGAACACCCATCATATTTTCTTTTTTCTTTTTAAAATATTTTTATTAATCCTTGAAGCCACATCAAAAAACCATAAATACATTTCAATTATACAATCAATGGTATAAAAAAAAAACACCCACCTGGTCCTTAGAGAAAAGAAAAGAGTAAGAAAAAAAGGAAAAAAGATCCGACATTTAGTAAAAGCAGAGAAAGAAAATCAATAATATGTCCAACTCTCACATTTTATCCCCTCTATACCACAGTACTAAAGTGCATGGTGCAGATATTTCTTTTGGTCCAGAGGAAACAAAAGTGCATAGAGCAATATAAGCAGCATGTCATAGTTCCATAAAGTACAGGTGCCTATTTCCTGGCATATCATTCATCAATATAAGAGAGCACCGGCCCCCAGATGTCTCTACCTAGTTTCCTCTTCCGAGCCCCCTTTAATGCCTACAAGCTATATTCAAGATTAAAGATGGAAAAAAATCTTGCCCTCCATAGCTCGAAAGTCGGGGCATCTTTATGAAGCCACATTGACACAACACACAGTCAGGCTATAGCTGTGGCTACAAAATTCAAATATCGGTGTTTATATGCCAGCTGGTCGCAGTGCTGTGCGCTGAGGTTAGCGGACATAAGTAATCTCCCCGCCAATTCAATCGAATCTTCTACCCGTGTACCTTGACATCCAAGTCTGTTATCCCAATTGATATTTTGTCTGTCTAAATCCCCTTCCTTAGTATCTAGTAATAGTTTATATAACAAGCTGATTCGTGCCGCTTTTCTTACACCTTCAACTACGGGATTTATATCACTCTTCCATTGGCTCTTAAATAGGTAATCCCGGATCTGCAGGAATTAAAAAAATTCAGTTCGGGGGAGGTGATACTTCTCAACCAACATCTCAAACGACATCATTTCCCCGTTATCATATAGGTCCCCAATGCATTGAATACCTCTTGTCCACCATCTCTCTATAATCTGGTCCCAGAATATTGGGGACAAAAGCATAGTGGCAGAAAACGGGGTACACTTGGAGGCCCTCTCAAATCTGTACCATTTTTGCACCACTTTCCACACCTTATATGCAGCATTCAAAACCTTGAATCTGTTTTTTTTTATAGTAGCTGGTTTCCACATTAACAAACAACCGATTTTTTGCATCGTTGCCCAATAACATTTGATGTATCAAAGGTGATTCGGAAATATCAAGCGATTCTGTCCCCGTTATCAGAATATTCATACGCTGCAGCATACAAACCAGATAATGTAAAGTATAATCAGGTACTGACCATCCACCCTTTTCCCGTGGTAAAACCATATAGCGTATTGCTCTTTGTGGTTTCCTTGTGCCCATAAAAACCTAGTACACATTGACTGTAGTATAGCCAATTGGGCACAAGGAATTTCTAATGGAACAGATATAAAAAATATAAAACCTTGGGTAAAATAAGCATTTTAAGACTGTTGCACTGCCCAACAAGTGTCAGGTGTAAACATTCACAGCAGTCTAACTGCTTTCGTACCGATGTTAGAATATTGCCCCAGTTGACCTCAACTAATGATTTCAAACATGTTCTGATTGTAACCCCTAAATATGATGCTTCACTTGAAACCCGTTGATCATTAAAACAATCTTGGTATAAGCATAGTATTTTTGTTTTGGACACATTTAACTTATAACCTGGCATGGCTCTCAACTCTGCTGCTAGTTCCATCTTGGAGATAGCCCCCCTAGGATTAGGGCTGACCAGCGCCACGTCATCAGCATATGCAAGCAAACAATTGTGCTCTTGGTTTCAAATTACTGGTTCTATTCCTGCACTCTGCTCCAGCATCATTAAGAAGGGGTTAATATATAAAGAGAACAGCAAGGGAGAACAGGGGCACCCCTGCCTTGTCTCCTGTGTTATATTTACTGAATCTGACTCAAGACCCATGATACATATCTTAGCAGTAGGCAGTCTATATAAAACTTGAATAGCTTTAAGGAAATGTTGGTTGTCCCCCTCATCGGTATAAATCCATGTTGCCGTGTTGACACTAACAGGGTAATAACTTCAGCAAGCCAGGTCGAGGATTTTGGCATCAATTTTGCATTCAATTCCAATTGGCCGATACGAGCCTGGCTGCTCGGGGGGTTTATCTTTTTTTTTTAAACGGTTATGCTAGATTCATCCCAAGACAACGGGGGGCTCCTATCTGTGCATGAAGAACGGTGGTTTGCATATCCGTTTTAAGTTCCTTAAAGAATATGTTATATACTTCTAATGGTAGCTTATCGGGCCCTGCTGCTTTACCAGAGGCTAGGCTGTTAATAGCTCCTTCTAGTTCTTCCATAGTAATGGGCTCCTCAAGTCTTTCTGCATCTTATATATCTACTTTTTTACAATCAAGGCCCTGTAGCAGCTTTTCCGCGTCCTGCATATCAGAAGGCTCGCCCGTATAAAGTGCCTCATAATATCCGTGAAATACCTTTAATATCCCTTCATCCGTATCAGCCATTTTCCATCCAGCATCAATTACTGGTCCAATTCTTTGGGCCACTTCCCTTGATCGCACCTTTTGTGCCAAACAGCGGCTGGTTGCCTCCCCATATTCATAGCTTTGACTCCTATTAATAACGTGCTTCTTAGCTATTTCTAAATTCCCATTTAGGTTTATTTTAGCCTTGCACCTAGCTACATGCATCTGTAGATCAGAGATCTTAAGTCCACCCTGTGTCCCCTGCATAATTCTTTGTTCCGCTGCTGACAAATTGCCACATAATTCCTGTACAGCTGCCAGTAGCTGCTTCCGTTTATGTAGCCCAAGGCTCAGGGTTTCACCCCTGAAGCCTGCTTTTAGGGCATCTCACACTGTCCCAATCCGAGCCATGTTTCGATTTATAGCCAAGAATTGCTCAACCCACACTTTCAAATGTGCCACATATTCGCTATCTAGAAGCAACTTCTTATCAAATGAAAACATTCTAGGTCTTGTTCCAGTTTTAAACATGTTAATGGCTCAACACAATAGGGCCATGGTCCGAGGAAATCCGCAGGTGAACCTTAATGTTAGCACCTGACAATAACAGCCTGGATAAGAAAAAAGAATCCAGCCATACCAATTTCTGGTGTGGATGTGAAAAGAAGGTATACCCGAGCTTCGACCCCCTCAGTGTTGCCCATGCATCCACCAGACCATGGTCTGCTACCAGAGACTGCAGTGCCTTAAAAACTTTTGGTTTTCTCCCTTTATAAGACTTGTTACTATCATGTAGCAGCTCTGCCTCCAAATTATTATTTAAATCTCCGCATAAAATCAGAGGGGTGGGCCATGATGCAAGTTTCACATTTAACCCTTCTAGTACTACAGTCTCATCCAAGTTCGATCTATATATTGAACAGACAGTGAACATTTGATTACCCATCATCTGCCAATACTCTTCCAGTCCCCTGTATATGATTTTTAGCCAAAATAGCTACCCCCCTTATGGTAGTGTATTGCTCTGTGCATGCCAGCATATTAAACCCTAATTCCGCCAACAATTTTCGTTTGCTCCATGGGATGTGAGTTTCTTGAATGCATACAAGATCTAATTGAAGCAACCTCAACTCTGCCAAGACCCGTTGTCTCTTGTTGTGGTTATTCAATCCGCAAACATTCAGGGAGCCAAGCCGAATGCCTGCACTTTTACGCCTATCCCCCATTCCTATTCATCACAATCTTATACCTTAGGACCATACGTCTAAAACCATTGAATTTCTTGATTGATCTCATTAACTTCATTGATTCTTATTCCCCTTACCCAACCCCCCTCCCTTCCCCCGCACGGTTTCAGACGAAGCCATGCCCTCCCCCCACCTTCCCCCAAAAAAGAGACTAGGAGACCCAGGGTCTCCGCGATGGAACAAGCTTTTATCCCCCCGGAGCCCCCTGTCCCACTGCATGCAAAGCCACACTTTTTCCTTTAGCGCCTATTTTACCTAGATCATAGGAAAAATTCACCAAAACACACATAAAAAAAGAAGTGCTGATCTAGTCCATACATATCTCTGCTATTTAATAAAGTGCCACATCTAATGACCCATACCACTTTGCCTGGGTTTCTCCCATTCTCAGTTCTTCAATGAGTGAAGATACTCCTTAGCTGCTGTTTCTGTGGTAAAAAACCGCACTTGCTCATTATATATGATCTTAAGCTTGGCGGGATTCAGTAGAAAGGCTTGCAACTGTTTTTCCCTGAATGGAGTAATGAGCAGCCCTAATTGCCATCTTTTCTCTACGGTAAGGGGACAGTAATCAGGGCGCACAAAAAATTCTATCCCCCTTCCCCCTTTTCTTCCGATCTGGTCGCACCAGGCCATATACTGCCTCTCTTGCCAAGAAGTTGTTGACTGATATTAAGATAGCCCTTGGTCTACTTGCATTCTGACCTGTTCTGTTGCGCACTGTAAAGGAGAACCTATGTGCTCGAAGGATTTCCCGATCCCAATCCCATTGGGTCAGCCTAGGAAAGGCCTCAGAAAACAATTCCCTAACAAACTTTTGTACATCCTGCCCCTTCGCACCCTCTGGAATGTCCAACATGCGAAGGTTAATACGCCGTAAGCGATTCTCCAAGTCTGTAATCTTCCAAAGTGTGTCATCCTTTGCAGTGCAAAGTGCCTCAATTACTGCTTTCTGTGCAGTTAGCTCATCCTCTAGGTTCGAAATGCGTGCCTCTGCCTCATTGAACCTCCCAGCGAACTCAGAGCAGGATTTTGCCATCCTCCACACTGAATTCTGGAGCTTGCGGCACTCTCCCTGAATGCGCAAGTGCTCAGAGCGGGTCTCCTCCCTATGGGCCATGATGCTCTTATAAACGAGAGCCAGGGAGATGTCTTCAGGGTTCTCTGTCTCATTCAAATTGAATTGTGTCCCCAAGGCTGCCCCATTAACCTTAGTGTCACCCATAAATGAATAATCCCACTGGAAGGAATCTGTACTTTCCGTCATCGGAGGGCCTGCACTCTCCTCTGCAACAACCTTTTTGCAGACTGTATTTTGAAAGTCCTCCCTCTGTTTGGACTGAGTGCTCACGTCTGTCTCATCCCCCGATGTATCAGATGGCTCAGACATTGAGAAAAAGGGATAATCTCCTGAGTCACTATGCCTTACGTTGTCCTGGTTGCCAGCCTTGTTTCCACTTGCCCCGAGCCCTATGCTTTCCTCGAGTGCTTTGGCTCCTTTTCCACTTCTTTCCCTCTTTTTCCCCATTCCTCCGGGCTTGTCACCTTACTATGTTGTCCTTATCCAATATTAACTCCGGTGTTAGGTCCTCAGGGGGCTTCCCCCCAATGTGTCATTCTGTGTTTTCGTGCTCATTTTAGGTGTAGGGGTATAGCTTTCTTCATCTTTCCAGAAAGAAACAGAGCGGGAACGGATTTCTTACCACTCTCCATGTGAATTTTCTCAGTAGTAGAGTCCGATTTCTTTTTCTTGGGTTCTTGTCCTGGCCTGCTATTGGCTGACTCCACAATATTCCTCGCCTTTCTCCGTCCCACTTTCGGGGGCATTACAGCATTGCGCGGTCTAGCTTCCCAGGCGCCTTCTGATATCGTCAGCAGTCCACACGCACCTTACGCGGAAGACCGCCCAGCGAGAACCAGCAGCCTCCACATCTTCACTCGGGGAGCCCCGCAGAGGCTCCACAGCATTGCCGACATCGCGCACCAGGCCAGCAGCTGAGGTCTGCAGACTCCGTCAAAAAGGCATCGACGTCCTTGGCACAATCGGCGGGGTAAGTCGAACAGCGGGGGAAAGCTCCTGGAGCTGCGAGCTCACAAGGCTGCACTCATGGCCGCCATCTTGCCCCGGTACCCCCCATCATATTTTCATAATGTAAATTTATCAATAAATTCTGAATGGGTGTACACCAAATTAAGTAAATGCATTTGCTTGAGTACGTTCAGAGTAACTTCAGTCAAGTTTGATATAATTCCATTCACCCTTTTTTTGTACCGAAGAGTAAAAATTCCCATTAAATTTGGAAAGCTGTTATTTTTAGCTCCACCCCATACAAGTGGCTCGAAATATTTAAGAGGGAGTCATACATGGCCTGTGTCTGCCAAGAATAACGCAAATCTGTTAAATTGCCCCAGACCTATAAGCAAATTGTGATTATTTTTTCCTCTTTAACTTACCACCTTCCTTGTCAGATTTGTATAAACATGAGATTGTAATATTTGGCTTAACCTGACAACTGCCTGATGAATTTCATGCAGATTCATTAATCAACATGAAAGCTATTAGCACATGAAAATACCCCTTCCATTTTCAGCTTTGAATTCCGTTGATGGATCTGCTTGAAAATTCCAATACCCACAGAAGACTAAACAAAGCTAAAAGTCTGTCAAATTGCATGTGGATTCGCCAGATGTCACCTAAGGTATTAGCAAACTAAATTTTTTTCAATCCCTATTTTAAGGCAAACAAACATTTTTTCAATCCCTATTTTAAGGCGCGCAGACTTTACAGATCCGCATGAATATAAAAATAACAATAATAAGTGAAGTATTATAACTAGACCTCCTTTATTCTTTTAATTCTTATTTATTCCTACTCCTAAATAAGCCTAATAGTGCTGCTCTTACGCATACTGTTTACTTTCATATTTACTCCTACATATAGCAACACTTACTTCTACTTATGCCTCTTGTTACTCCTAACTAAATCTGCTCTTACCTCTATTATTCTACTTACTCCTACTCTTACTCTTGATCCTACTTGGTCCTAGTGTTTCCCTTACAATTACTCATCATCATCATCTTCATTCGATCATGTTAAGAATGACCATAAAAGCACATATAAATACATCAATAAAAAGATGTTATTACAAAATGTTATCCATTAAAATTACAAATATTTCTTCACAGTCCTGGAATAAGATGAAAATGCTTAAAAAAATATAATAAGTAAAACATTTCTTATCGCGGGTCTAGTTACAATTTGATTATTCATCATACTCAGTGGGCCACATGTCATCCCCTTCCTTTTCCTCATGCAATCCCAAAAGAATGTTGCTACAGAGTAGCAAACCAAAGGGTAGGGTAACGTTTTTATAAAAAACAGTGCTACACAGCAATGCTTAAAGCCCATTTTTAAAAAAATTGGTTTCAGATAGGCGTTCCTTCTGCTCTCATAGAGCCCACAGAATAAATTAAAGTGCAGTTCAGTTTGGGGTGATAGATTATCACACAGCCACATGCTTAGATTGAAGTGGTTATAGGTTTTTCCAGGATAGCCAAGCATTAGAGGAATCAAATTAGTGCAGAATCTTAACAGTATAAATCTATTTTGTGCACGGTTTATGTTGGCTAGGTAGGAGAAATATCCCTCCATTAGTGGTGGATTAAGGTAATAAACCTTTACTGTTTTTTTCCCTTTATAATCTTCCCTACTCTCATATTCAGCCATCAACATAAACATGGCAATAACTTTCTGCTTGGACACCTTTTTACAAACCAGAGGATCTTTAAAAGGTTTGTGGAGGCCTATCTCTTTTAAAACTGTCTCCACGTGGCTTAGCCACTTAGATCTTTTCCAATTATCCATCCCTAGGCCACTCTCAATTACCATTTGTGTCAGAGGTAGTGTGTCTCTCCTCCAAATAGAGTGCCATAGCAAGAGTGGGGCTAATTGTATATAATCTGATATGTAAGGAAGGGCAAATTCCATGTGTAAGATCCCATATGTGAAGGAAAAAGGGAGGCCCACTACAGATTTTAAAAAATAATTTTCGATAGTTTGTAGTGGTGTTGATGTGACCGTGCCGCAGACCACGGCTCCATAGGTCATGGCTGCCTTTACTCTGGCCTGGTATATGTTTTTTATTGGCAATAGGGGTTTGGCACCCAATTTCTTTGCAAAAGATTTTACGGCAGTAATACCCCTCTCCATCACCAGCTTCCTTCCTTCCATCAGTTTTGCACATGACAGATCTTTGACAAAAAGAATACCTAAATAGGGGAAAGAATCTACAACCTCAATTTTTCCTGCGTCCGCGCTAAAGGGTGGAACTTTGTCTCTTTTAGAACCCCCAGCTATAATTATAAAGGGCTTGGATTAATTTACTTTTAGCTCTAATGAGTCCATAAAAGTGACATGTGCTGTTATAAGCCTTTGTAGCCCGATCCCCGTTCTTGCAATGAAAACCACGTCATCTGCATAGGACAGTATCTGTAACATTTGGTTTTCATATAGGGGAACGTCCCTTGTAACCACTGTGAGCGCCTTCTCCACTCGTATATAGGGAGAAGAGAAATGGGGCTAATACACAGCCCTGTCTTACACCTTTGGAGATTTTAAAAAGTCGCGTGCAATCTCCCGATTTAGTGTAACGCACTGAAGCCGTGGCATTTACGTACGATTACCTAATATAACTTAAAATAGCAGGTTCAACCCCCATCATCTCCATTATGTTCCATAATTTGTCATGGACGACGCAGTCGAATGCCGCGCTCAGGTTCATGAACACCATGTATAATTTGCCATCTTTCACACTGGTATATTTATCAATGGTCCGAGCTAAATTCAAGCATTGATCCACAGTACTCCTCCCCTGCTGGAAGCCATACTGGGCCTGAATCAAGATCTTATTTCCTGTGGTCCAGCTTTCTAATCTAGAAAGGAGGAGGTGCCCTATAAGCTTTGATGTTGTATCCAGCAGGGATATTGGTCTGTAATTTTTAGGGACTGCCCTGTCCTCTTTTTTATGAATGGGTACAATGACCCCGGAAGACTAATAAGGGGGCGGGCCTATCAAAGCTATGCTATTTAGGACGTTGGTTAAGAATGGGATCCACAAGTCAGGGTTAGTTTGGAAAAAATCAATAGGTACCCCATCCGGTCCTGGGGCCTTTCCTGAACTACATGAGTTCAGCGCCACCTCTACTCCATTGAGTCTGAATGATATTGCAACATAAGACGTTTCCTAGGTAATCACATGGTGGTTATTAGTTTCAGTATTTGAAGAGAAGATGTTCTCATAATGTGGGACCCAAGACTCTTCGTCTATGTCTACATCCGTTGTGGGGTCAGTAGGAGTTTTAAAATATAGTGCATTGACTCTTTTCCAAAATTCAAAGCTATTTCCAGAACAGTCTGCCTTTTCCAAATCAGCCCATAGATCATCCCTGATTTCTTTTTCTCTTATTTTCCTTGCCAAATGATATGAAGCTCGAAGCGTTCTTATCTGATCATGATTCCTAGGCTTAACATTTAAGGAAGACAGCAGTGCCTTTCTAGCTTTTGTGCATGGGGAATTGAACCAGCCCCTATCTTTCCCACTGTTTGAGGTTTTTGTTTTAGTTAAGGCTAATTTTACTTTTTGTAAGATAAAGATATTACAAAAAGCTGGGACCACTATCCCTGCCTCTGCTTCTGGGTCTAGACATAATTGGATGTCATCCTGTGTGTTTAATATAGGTTCAGGGACAAGCTTCATTACATCAATGTGGGCCCATTTAAGCTGTATCCCATTTTTCCTTGACACGATTGATGTTTCAGCATTTCTACGAGGTTGTCTCTCAGATGTTAATACCAAGAACTCTATGGAAACCATAGCATGATCACTATATATCGTGAAGGAGTTATATATCCTTATAGCCCTCTCAGCTAGAAGAGGAGTCATAAGTATATAATCTATTGTGGACTCCACCCCATTTCATAGAAAGGAACTCAGGAGGCTATCTGTTTTAGGGTACAATTACTCATACTCTTGCTCTTACTGCTACTCCTACCTTACATCAATTTAAACCTACTGCTACTCCTATGCACACCTACTCATACTCCAACTCTTACTTTTAATTACTTTTCCTTAGTCGTACGTCTCTTTCTCCATCTTACTCCTATTCTTATTTCTGCATATATATATTTATCCCTACTCCTACCTATTCCTCATGCCATTTGCAATGCTTTTGACATCTACTCTTACACCTACTTACTCCTACATTTACTTATTCTTAGGCTTACTATTTTAGTTACGTGTTAACTTCTGCTTACTTCTAATCCTCCCCTTATTTATGCATGCTCCTACTCACCCTATTCTTGTTTCTACGTACTTCTATACCCACGCACTCCTATACCCACGCACTCCTTATCTTAAACTTATGTAAGCCTACTTTTACTCATCCTTACTTCTCCTCTAGTTACTTTTTTCTACTTATGCGTACCCACTCCTACTCCCACTTACTTACTTACTATTACTTACATCCCCATTCAGCCATCATTCACCCTCATCCAAGCATGTATTCAGCGACCCATACTCAAGTATTCATCCATGAACCACCAATCAGACATTCATCATCCAACCTCATTTGTATCCATCCAGCTATTAAGCCACACCAAATTACTGCCAAAAGGCACAGTTCTAATATTGCACAAAACCTCCTACCTGGTCCTGGGACAGGCATGTACTTTTGTCCCTCCTTTAGCATTCACGAGGGTAGGTGTAGAATATTGCACAACAGCCCATCTGACTTGCCGAAATAGTAAGGTGGGTTCATTTTACTACCCTCCAACCTTGACCTTTCCAAAGGAATTGGAGATGCTTCTGTCTGTCTCGGCCTTCCAAAGGTCAGGAGGACTTTCATTTTCGTTATTTCTCCTGATGTTTGTCAACATTAGGAGCATTTTCTAAAACAATGTGCATAGGGGGATTACATACTTCCTGTCTTGCTGATTGACAGTTGTGGCATTAAGTGCAGTAACCCCTCAGCCTTGTCTAAGGGTAGAAGGTGAAATATAAAGTGAAAACTCTGAATTTGCTCAGGGACAGATGGTTGTGTAAATGTCCTCAAACCCGCCTTCCCCAAAGCTGGAGTAGGCAATTTACACCAACGAGCTCACCTTTCGGTAGGAATGTCGGTCTAACAAGCGTGAAGCTGGACTCATATCAGAAGTGTGAAGTGGGACTCGCACAAGTGTGAGTCATATAACAGGCACCAGCTAGTATTGTGCAGTTGCTAACAGATCAGCGGAATAGCAGTGCGCTGTCACTGCTCTCCTGCACCCTCATTTTTAGGTCGAGCGTGGGTGTGGCAGCAAAGCTGCCCTGCCCTGGGTGAGATTTTGTAAGCAACAAAGGGACTCTAAGCCCCACCCCTCCTTTCCATTGGGTAGTGTCAGCGTTTATAGTAAACGCTGGTTTCCCATTAGAAAGGAGGGTTTTCCGTTGCCGCCCTGTCCACTTTTGGAGCGGCTCCTCCAGACACGGTCGTCTGCATTACGGCTGTCGTGACAAGAAACTTTGTCACACAGCCTTGCACACGCCAGTCCGGCAGTGTGTGTTAACGGGCGTCTTTTGGTAGGACTCCCACATTTTTGGGCGTCTTCCCAAGCTGTGCATTACCTAGAGCCCATCTGGTCCCACCCTCCGCCTTCGTCCTGCACTGAGAGGCACCGGGGCTGACTTCATGGCCGGTCGGGGATCAGCGCTGCCTCTCGGAAGCAAGAGGCTGAAGGCGAAAAACAAACTTTTGCGGTCTTGTTTTTCTTCTTTTGGTCGATGGTGCACAGAATATGCAAACAGATTTGGCAAAGTCAGTGGGTCTAAACGGCGTGACTTATTGCGATGAATAACCACAGGAGTGTAAATGAAGCGCAGTCAATGATGGGCTTCTTGGGGGAAGAGGCGCAAAGGAGGTGCAGTTACATGGGGGAGTTCACGAGCAACGAGGCCATGAAGTAATGGGGGGATGGATACCCCTCGCAGAGAGGGTGAGAAATGGGAAGTAAGAGCCAGTATAAATAAAGAACTGCGAAGAGTGAGATACAAGAGCAAAGACTGCAGCTTTGAATTGATCAAGTGAGATAGCTCAGTGAGCACATGTGCCTGCTCGCTGAAGGTCACATTCGGAAACACTGCAGATATCAGTTCGAGCTTTCATCCATCCTGGTTTGGTGAAGTGAGTACCATGGGGCTGTGAAATAACACCCATGTTTATAGCGCTTCATTAGTACCTATATGTCGCTGCGGTATTTATAGAGTGAATCACTTATTATTGGATACTGGTTTTGAGGAAATGGTGGTAAACGCGTCATTTGGCCGCTTCCTGAGATCAGATATCACTTGAGACTACGCCGTTGATAATAATCGGTGTGGGGCGCCCCTGCTACCACAGCTGAGGTAAAGTCTGACCGGGTCGTTGCGTACATGGCTTCAAACTTGCATTCACTATCTTTAGACAACTGACGTCTTCTGTGGTAAGATAACCTCACACACCGAAGCCGGGTTTCGAGGCACATCGTGACTAGTCTCACACAGGAGTTTTATTATTTTAAGGGAGGATGTGTTTGCGTCGAGTCAGACCAGAAGGAAATGGTGATAGAACTAAGTGGACTGACTCTCAGAGGGGTGAGGGCTTTTATCCAGGAGCAGAATTATCAATAGTGCAGCAGGTGCAGTGGCACATGGGCCGAGTGGCCATGATTGGATTGGCTTACATGCAATAGGGACACTGCCTTTCAGGGGGGGTAGGGCTGGACATTGTACATCCCCATATGGTTGCACGAGGCATTGGGCAAACATTAGCTGTTATTAGTGCAGCAGGTGCAATGACACCAGGGCCCTGGAGTTTGAACACCACACTGCTTCCAAATTATGTCTGTTTTTTATTACCCAACTGGGAGTCTGAAGGCCACATTTTCGATGCTAAACGTTAGGAACCATATGACACTGCTACATCACTGAACATGTAGCTGCTCATTCTTACTAAACTGCTTCTTAGAAGCTCTATCCTGACTGGAGACTTACTATGCCCCAGGCATCATGTCTTTCAGCATCCTCTGTCTGATAAGTAACTGACTCCAAGTTTCACTTTGTAGTTCTATCTATTTTAGGCATTCACAGACCTTTGTCATGGATACTCCTGAAACCCTATCATCGAAAGTAATTCAGGAAATGTTTTGTAATTTTTTTTTCACTTTTGTGGAGTTATTTCAACAATACTTAATTGTACGTAGTGTAAAATTAGGCATTGTGAAACGTCAACGTAATTGAGTAATTGCACCATTTTAATACTTTTTTTCACTAGTGGGGAAAATATTGTTCTTCGTGGAGAAAACCCCTTCTCCCACACATGCATGAGGTTCGGGGTGCTCTCAAATGGATTTCCTCCTGCCTTTAATATGAGTTGTACCCTGGCCATGTCGATAGTGGGAAGGGGTTGGAGTCGAGTTTGGTAACAAACTTTAAAGGCTGACAATGCCTTGGAATGAGAGGCCCCCCCGTGCCTAGGGGAGGGGGGCCTTTAGTGGCATTACGGGGAAGAGGCAGGGAGAAAGAGACTGGGCGTACCTAGGCAAGGGGAGTGGGAGGGGTTAGCAGGAAAGGCGAGAAGGTAGGAAGAGCTCGCAGGCGACCCCTCCCCAGGGAAAGGGATAAGAACATGGACCACGAGGGAGAAGCCCTCTTTGTCCTCTTGCCTCGGGTGCCGCGGGTCACAGTTAGAAGGAAGTTGCCCACCCACCCATCCCTGTTGTTAAAGGTAGAACTGGTGGGGTGGCGGGGTCCCGGCCAAGAAAAATGTTGGGGGCTCCTTTCTGGGCGAGACTGGCTCATCCTGAACAAGGAAGGCAGTCAATGAGGCTCCGTCCTGCTGGTGGTCCTGGACTCTCCGACCCTACCTGAGATGCCGGTGCTTAGAAGAAGCAATTTGGGGAAAGCTGGGGCGCAAGGAAAGGAGCAATGCAGTACCAGTCTAGGGGGTAGACGACGGGTAGTTACCTGGAATGGATTTGAAGCAATGGAGGTTGGTTGTGGCCTGCTGGTACAATCCACATCCAGGGTGGATCTGGAGATCCTGAATTGTAAATACAATTGTAACCTGTGGTGCAAACGAAAACTGCACAACCATATGTTTATCAATGTGTGTTGGATTGTTTAATAAAGTTGGTCTAATGTTGACAATGTATCAACAAATAAAGAGGGCGTTATCTGAGAGAATTAATAAAGACTACGCAGTGAAGACCAGCCACTTTGTTTGGTACCTTTTGTGGGGACAAAAGGGGGGGTAAAGTCAAAGTATGGTGAGACGAATTGCACGTTATATACCTACTATGGCCCGTCCCTGCCATAGGAGTGGAATATCTACAGCCACAGTACTGTGCTATCATGCCACAGGACTGCACATGAGTCAAGGTCACCTTTCTTGAATTCCTTTCGGTTGCACATCGAACCGTTTGCACATGTAACACATTTGGTCAAAACCTCTTGTAGAATATGATGATATTTGTGAGACACGCTGTGTTTGTTCTGCTTTGAAAAAGCCTCCTGCAGTTTGAGGAGATCTCCTTTTGGTGATGCAATGTTTATTCTAGTATGAGAACACCCTTGCTTTGAAAATGATCTTTTGTAAGGTAGGATATGTTTGATATGGGATAGGTTCGTCTTTTGTGGGCTGGTGGAAGTTGCTTGTGATGTGTGAGACTTGTGAGCAAAGTATTCTCTTTTGTTGGAGGCAAAATCTCTCTTACAGGGTTCTGCACTCTGTAATGTGAAGGACGCCTTATACCCTTGTCCTTCCCCTCCGAGGATAGCTCGCCTTACACAGTGCATGCATGGTGGGTGGTAGAGATCTGTCTTGCCTGCAAGCAGAGGATTAGTGCCACCTTTTTAGCCTCCTGTAGGTTCAAATGATTTAGGTAAAGCCAATTGCGACCAGGGTTTTTTGAGCATGGAGGGAAATACTGGGCGCACTGCTCACGGTAGTGAAAATGGAAAAAATAGGTAAGGGTGCATGCAGGTGAGGGGATACAAGGCCCTAAACCCCTCCAAGAGTGTGTGTCGAGACACACACCGTACACGACAAGCAAAACCTGTTGCACACCAATAAAGAGAGTACAGAAATGTTGTCTCAATGGACATATAAAAGTTCAGGTATCCACATTTGTAGACAAAGGAAGATGAAGGGTAGTACGACTCCTCTTTTATTACTATGGATGGCCAGCCGACACGTGTTTCGTCGCAAAGCAAATACAATACTTTGACGACTCCTCAGGGCTGTAGTAGAAGGGTACTGAACCACAGTTCGCTTAGCCGGTGATAATTCCGACCCGGCCCCGCTCGAGACCAGGTAAAGTAATTTCCAATCGTCGTAGTAACTTGTCCAATCACAGTGTATGTTCTATACGATTGGAAGGCTTGCAAGTGGAATATCTGGTGCTCTTGGTTGACTTCTCTGAAAAGGTAGTGTGAGAGGGTAAGGGTATCCACTTGTTCAAATATGTAAATGTGGAGGTTCATCGGCGAGATCCCCGAGTTGCCGGAAAAAAAGGCCGGCAGGACGGGTGCTCCTGCACAGTGGTTCCGGCAACTCGGGGATCTCGCCGATGAACCTTGGACAAGTTACTACGACGATTGGAAATTACTTTACCTGGACGAAACACGTGTCGGCTGGCCATCCATAGTTATAAAAAAGGAGTCGTACTACCCTTCATCTTCCTTTGTCTATAAATGTGGATACCTGAACTTTTATATGTCCATTGAGACATCATTTCTGTACTCTCTTTATTGGTGTGCAACAGGTTTTGCTTGTCAAATGATTTAGGTGTTTACATTTCTGTGTTAAAAAAACTCTGTTATATATCAGGGTATTGGTTTTCAGCTAAAGATAAGGCATGAATACCCAGATAGCATCAAGCTGTGTCGGTGCATTGGCATCAGTGAAGGCTTAGGCCTTCTTCAGGGTGAGAGCTGAACAGGAAGGCTGAGAGTTGGCTACTGTGGTAAGCACAAAGAAGGAACAAGCATTTGCAATGCAATAGGTCTCGCAGTTGTTAGAGTTTGAGCTATTGGCATTGTAAATGGCAATGCCTTCTATTTATGTGTTGGTTTTTAAAACATAAATCAAAGGCATTGTCATTTACAATGCCAATAGGTTAAACTCTCCCAAATGTGAGACCTATTGCATTGCAAATGCTTGTTAATGTGAAGCGACAGAGGGACTGCTGTCAGCTGCACAGTGGACATGGGGTACAGAATCATGACTGTTGGAAAGGCGGGGCTTGGAATAAAATGTACATGACTTTCCTTTGGGCATTGCCTAGGTTGGTAGGATTCAGCTCCTAAAATTCAGTGTGAGTAATACAAAATGAGTAATCGTGTCCCTCCCTTAGGCAACTTGCAAAAGCGTGTACATTTCCAATCCTCACCTTTCTGACCGGCTGGGGAAGTTAAACAGAAAGCACATTTGGACATGATGGTGGGAGTTAAAGGTAAAAAGGCAGCTGTGAGATGCCCACGCATTGTTTTGTAATCCTCTTTCCGATAGGCAAGAAGAGTACAGGTTACAAATTTTAGCCTCCTCTGCACAATGCATTGCCCGGTGGAAGTTGGGGGTGAGGGGATGGGGGGAGGTAAAATGGTCCATTTTCACCAAAATTCCAAATGCATTTTCAAAATGGACTTAGTGGTGTCCCATGCCATCTTCGATTGTGCGTACGGGCCATAATAGGGTTATGAATATTTTGGGAAATATTTGCAAGAACCAGGAAAGTACAATAAAAAAGATGGAGTTATTTTAAGTTTCATCCTCTACTGTGGCAAATGGAGAAGGCATTAAAAGCTTTTGTCCACACCACTTCTGAATATTAAAACATCTATCTTTCCCACTGTCCTGCTTTATTTTTGTACTTACTTTTTTGGTTACCCCTTAGGGAGCGCAGAGAGTACACATTTTTGTAAAATGTGCTGCTCATAGTGAATTTTCTAATTTGTACCCAGATATTGCAAGGAAAAAATGTAATATACACTCCGCTCAACCCCTACTAGATTTAAAATCACCTGGAGAATGCTGCACTAAAATACCCTGGCAATGTATTGAGGGTTGTTTCTCATGTATGAAGTGTCGGTTCCAATCATCTTTAGTCAGGGCGATTACGAAGGAAAATAAACCTAAAATTGCACCTCCAGAGGGACTGAAGAGCTTTCTTTTAAATGTTCGCTCTTTTCCAAAGCATCAACATCAGGTATGGGATCTAGTTCACACCATACAGCCTGATATTTGCTTCCTAACCGAGACTTGGATGAAACCTCTCACGGTTACAGCTATAACATTAGGGGTTCCATCAGGTTACAAGTCTCTACATTTTGATCGAGCCAATAAAACAGGTGGTGGCCTAGCCATCATATATAAAGATGCACTTAAAGTCACAATTCTAGAACAAAGGCACAGTTCACAACTTGAAATAATGGTTTTTAAAATTGCCTCGGCAGGCCACATCTCTTGGAAAGGTGCTTTAGTTTACCGTCCACCAGGATCCAATCCGGAATTTGCTCTCTCCCTTTTGGAGCTACTAGCCCCTCATTTTAAATCCAAGGAGGACTTTATCCTCCTAGGAGATTTCAATGTGCACATGGACAACCTGGTACACCCTGAAACAATCTCATTAATCGCAGATCTTTTCACTTTGGGACTAAAAGCACAAAATAGCGGTGCTACCCATATAGGTGGCCACACTCTAGACTCACTTTTTTCTAACTGCACTAAAGTAAGATGCTCACCTGCTAAAGAAATTCAATGGTCAGATCACTTTCTGATAGAGTTCATTTTAACGGGCCCGACAAAATTATTAAATAAAGTGCCACTCCCGCCAATTTGGCGTCGACAGTGGCATAAAGTATCGGTGGAGAAGCTGCTGGAAAGCTGGAAACAACCAACTTTCACAGATGAGGATTCAGCGGATACTGCACTAGCTAGATTCAATGATTCCCTTAAGCAAGCCATTGACACTCTGGCCCCACTAAAGCTACATAAGCAATATCCCTCTTCCAAGCAAAAAACCTGATATACACAGGAACTCAGAACAGAGAAGCAGAAATGCAGACGAGCGGAAAAAGTATGGAGGAAATTGAGAACTGAGGTGAACAAGAAAATATATCAAGAGGCCCTGTCAACCTACTATAAAAATATAAAACAAGCCAAGAAAAACAGTCTCACCCAACAACTCGCGGAGGCGGGTAATTGCCCAAGGGAGCTGTTTAAAATATTACAGAGCTTTGTGAAACCAACAGCCTGTGAGAGTTCTGATGAATTCTCTCAGACCCTCTGTGATGAGATCTCGGTGTTCTTTGAAAATAAAATCAATCTCATTTATGATAAAATAATGGCCTCTAGTAGCGCTGGGAATAAGAATTTTCTCCCACACAACTCATCCAAACAAAACAAAAATCAAATATTATCCTTCCCACCAATCTGCGACATAGATCTTCCCCCTCTTATCAGCCACATAAAATCTGGGTCCCCCAATGACTTCCTTCCTGCCAAAACGGTCGCCCCTCTGATCATCCTCTTAGGACCTTCCATTCAGTCTGTGATGAGCATCTCACTGACAGAAGGACAGGTCCCAATGGAATGGAAGAAAGCGGTGGTGAACCCAATAAGGAAAAAAGCGGCATCCCCATGGACAGATCTTTCGAATCTCCGGCCCATCTCCCTCCTGCCGTACATCAGTAAGATGACCGAGAAGCACGTGAACACCCATTTATCCAAACATATCGAAGCAACGGAGGGCCTGGACTACTCACAATCTGGGTTCAGGCCCAACCACAGCACCGAATCAGCCCTCCTAACAGTGACCAATAACATCAGGATGATGTTGGACGGAGGGGGGTCTATGATTCTGGTGCTGTTGGACTATCTGCTGCTTTCGATACGGTGTCACACGAGGTGCTTCTCGGTTGTCTGAGGGATATGGGACTAGGGGGTGTGGCTCTGTCCTGGATGGAGAGTTTTCCTTCAGGCCGCTCTCAAGAAGTCAGGTTGGGCTCCCACAAATCCATCTCTAGGGAGCTCACCAAGGTAGTGCCACAGGGCTCATGCCTAAGCCCCACATTATTTCATGTGTACGTGGCCCCCTTGGCTGACTTAGTGAGATCCTTTGGGTTCACCCCGGTGTCGTATGCCGACGATACCCAACTTCTGTTCCCTTTTAAGACCTTCACGCCTGCACTAAAAAATCGTTTTCAAATGGAATGAGGGCAGTGTCAGAGTGGATGGCTAAGAACTGCCTACAATGTAATGTAGGAAAAACAGAAGTAATGTTGTTCGGGGAGGCAGCGGCACTATGGTCCCCCGAGTGGTGGCCCTTGGAACTGGGACCTGTCCCCAGTCCTAAACAGACCGTTAAAAACTTGGGGGTGCTATTAGATCAAGCACTAACATTGAAAGATCATGTAAACCAAGTGGCTGGCACCTGTTTTCGTGCCATTGGACTGCTGAAAAGGGTTTTTCCATACATACCTCACAGTCATAGGAAGACACTGGTCCAGGCGTTAGTCATCAGCAGATTGGACTATTGCAATGGTCTTCTCTTATCAGCTAATAAAGAACAGCTCAACAAATTGTAAATAGTCCAAAATACTGCGGCGCGGCTTGTCCTTAACGTTCCACCTAGGACTCCCTCCCGCCCTCTGCTGACTAAACTCCACTGGCTCCCAGTGCGGCAACGCATTAAGTTCAAAATCTTATGCACTATTCACAAATGTCTGTCAGGTACCGGTCCCAAGTATCTGACAAGAGCTTTCTTACCTTATGTTCCTGGACGCTCCTTACGTTCCAGCAATCTGCAGTTAATACAGGTACCCAGAATTAAAAAATCCAGGCAGGGAGGCCGCGCCCTGGCCCACACTGGACCTGTCCTCTGGAACTCACTGCCTCGTATACTGAGACAAATCACTAACCACCTAACCTTCCGAAAGTCCCTCAAAACTCATTTATTCATAAACATCTAAACCACATAATCAAAGTCTAACTATCTCTCTGACCATGGATCAGCACGAGTTATATTCTTCCACTGGCAAAAGCGCGGAGATACCCCTTCGGGGGTCGAATCAGGCGCTATATAAGAATATAAATAAATAAATTGCTAAATTAAATAATGTCAAGTTTTAAAACCCTCCTCAAAATGTTTGACATGTTTAACCAATTTGGAGCAAGTTCGGAACCATTTAGGGTGAAATTTAATCCCTATTCTATCCAGTTATTAGTTGCAAATTCGTCATGGGTAGAAAAGATGTTAACAGAACAAAAAAGAGCATTGCTTCTGGAGAGAGGTCTCAACCTTAACCTCATTGGTACTGCTGTGGCTATGTAATACATACACATGTACTTATTTGTGCTTTCTTTCATGCATCATTACATTAGCTGCTGAGTGAATAAGTTCCTGTATAGTGTGAGCGAGGGCTTTAAATGAGATGAAAAAGTGTGTGTGTGTGGGGTGTCTCTAAACAGGGTGAGGGCTATGTAATTAACGGCATGCTTTATCACATAAACTTAATTTCTGTGATTCCCATGGTGGGTTGGCCAACCAGTATTTTGGTTTGTCTGTGCTTTGTTATTGCATCCAGAACTATAACAGCTGACATACATCTAAATCCATTACCACAGCGGAGGTGCGAGGGACAATTCAACCAGTTGCACTCTCCCGTTGACAATACTCACACACAAGAGCAACTGATATTCTTAGAGAATTTCAAAAAGGGGGGGAGAGGAAGATCCACCTCTACTTCAGGATATGAGAGTCACCCCTCGCGAGTAGGGGAGGGGTGCCTTTAGTCGGATTTAGTGCCAGAGGGAACAGTTTTGTTTCCCTGGAAGTGGGCAAGGGGAGGATCGCAAAGGAATGCGAGGAATGAGGGAGGCGCGTTGCGGTACCTCCCCGTAGGCGATAAAACTCCTGGACTCGAGGGTGTAGCCCTCTTTGTCCTCTTGCCTCTGGGGATTGCTGAAAGGCGCAGGTAGCAGTTGCCCACCCACCCATCCCTAAGTTTGAAGTAGAGTTGGCGGGGTCCC
Source organism: Lissotriton helveticus (assembly GCF_964261635.1). Taxonomy (NCBI): domain Eukaryota; kingdom Metazoa; phylum Chordata; class Amphibia; order Caudata; family Salamandridae; genus Lissotriton; species Lissotriton helveticus. The sequence goes on from NC_136068.1 coordinate 1,141,312,667, forward strand.
GGACAAGAGGAAAAGGCCGGGGATTTCTTTTGGCGGAATCTGGCTGACTCTGGAACAGGGAGGCAGTCATTGGGGCTCTGGGCTGGCGGGAGAGGGGGGCTGTCCTGCTGGTGGCCCTGGCCTCTCCGACCCTACCCTAGTAGCCGGTGCTTGGATGAAGCAACATGATTCCTCATATGGAAGTAATGGTAAGGGTATAGGTTGTGTCCTGCTGGTACAACACCCCTCAAGAGTGATCTAGAGATGACGAATTGTAAATACATGGTAAACGGGGGGCGCATATGTACTGCAACTCCTTATGAGGAAGTAATAGTAAGGGGTTGGGTTGTGTCCTGCTGGTACAACACCCCTCAAGAATGGATATAGAGATGACGAATTGTAACTACATGGTAACCAGGGGGTGCAAATGTATACTGCGACTCCTTATGTTCAGTAATGGGAGTATGTTACGGTTAATTAAACTGGTCAAAATGGAAGGTCTATCAACAAATAAAAGTGGTGTTATTTGACAAGTAATAAAAGCTACACAGTGAACGGCAACCACTTGTAAAGTGTCTTTTTGGTGGGGTGGTGGACGAATGGCACGTGATATCCCCACTATTAGTTTGCACCTCTGCAACAACCAAAGATATTGGAGTAGTTGCCTCACTCACTTATCGTGACATGCTTCATCACATATTTTTGTAAAGAAGCATATGTGAGAAACTATATAGGTTTCCTGAATTAGTCATCACACATAGCACAAGAAACCTATTTGTTTTGGACCCACATCCAAACACCTGGGTAACAACCAAGTCTTATAGGACACTAGAATAAAAACAAATATAACAAGCATTAGAAATGCAATCGGGCTCGGATTTATTTGAGTTTGAGCTAATGGCATTGTAAATGCCAATGTATTGTTGCTATGTGTTATGGAGTATGTTCATGTGGTGTGTACTGCCAGTGATCTCCTTGTGAGTGTAAAAAGCTTGCACAGCTGCTGCCTGTGATGTCCTTCTTGTGAGAGTGAGAAGCTTGCACCGCTGCTGCCTGTGGTCTCCTTGTGAGTGTAAGAAGCTTGCACTGCGGCTGCCTGTGATGTTGTTCTTGTGAGTGTGAGAAGCTTGCACCGCTGCTGTTTGTGATGTCCTTCTTGTGAGTGTGAGAAGCTTGCACCGCTGCTGTTTGTGATGTCCTTCTTGTGAGTGGGAGAAGCTTGCAACTCAGCTGCCTGTGGTCTCCTTGTGATTGTAAGAAGCTTGTACAGCTGCTGCCTGTGATGTCCTAATCACTACTCTACTCTACTCACTACTCACTACTCTGCACTCACTACTCACTACTCTACTCACTACTCTACTCACTATACTCACTACTCTGCACTCACTACTCACTACTCTACTCACTACTCTACTCACTACTCACTACTCTACTCACTACTCACTACTCACCACTCACTACTCACTACTCTGCACTCTCTAATCACTACTCTACTCACTACTCACTACTCTACTCACTACTCACTACTCTACTCACTACTCTACTCACTACTCACTACTCTACTCACTACTCACAACTCTACTACTCTACTCACTACTCTACTACTCTACTCACTACTCTACTCACTACTCTACTACTCTACTCACTACTCACTACTCTACTCACTACTCACTACTCTACTCACTACTCACTACTCTGCACTCACTTCTCTACTCACTACTCTACTCTACTCACTACTCTACTCACTACTCTACTCACTACTCACTACTCTACTCACTACTCAACACACTACTCACTACTCTACTCACTACTCACTACTCTACTCACTCTACTCACTACTCTACTCACTACTCACTACTCTACTCACTACTCTACTCACTACTCTACTCACTACTCACTACACTCACTACTCACTACTCACTACTCTACTCACTACTCTACTCACTATACTCACTACTCTGCACTCACTACTCACTACTCTACTCACTACTCTACTCACTACTCACTACTCACTACTCTACTCACTACTCACTACTCACTACTCACTACTCTGCACTTTCTACTCACTACTCTACTCACTACTCACTACTCTACTCACTACTCACTACTCTACTCACTACTCTGCACTCACTACTCACCACTCTACTCACTACTCTACTCACTACTCACTACTCTACTCACTACTCTGCACTCAGTACTCTACTCACTACTCTACTAACTACTCTACTACTCTACTCACTACTCTACTCACTACTCTACTCACTACTCTACTCACTACTCTACTACTCTACTCACTACTCTACTCACTACTCTACTCACTACTCTACTCACTACTCACTACTCTGCACTCACTACTCTACTCACTACTCTACTCACTACTCTACTCTACTCACTACTCTACTCACTACTCTACTCACTACTCACTACTCTACTCACTATTCAACTCACTACTCACTACTCTACTCACTACTCTACTCATTACTCACTACTCTACTCACTACTCTACTCACTACTCACTACTCTACTCACTACTCTACTCACTACTCACTACTACACTCACTACTCACTACTACACTCACTACTCTACTCACTATACTCACTACTCTGCACTCACTACTCACTACTCTACTCACTACTCTACTCACTACTCACTACTCTACTCACTACTCACTACTCACTACTCACTACTCACTACTCTGCACTCTCTACTCACTACTCTACTCACTACTCTACTCACTACTCACTACTCTACTCACTACTCTACTCACTACTCTACTCACTACTCACTACTCTACTCACTATTCAATACTCTACTCACTATACTCACTACTCTGCACTCACTACTCACTACTCTACTCACTACTCTACTCACTACTCACTGCTCACTACTAACTACTCTACTCACTACTCTACTCACTACTCTACTCACTACTCTACTCACTACTCTACTCATTACTCTACCCACTACTCACTACTCTACTCACTACTCACTATTACACTCACTACTCACTACTCTACTCACTACTCTACTCACTACTCACTACTCTACTCACTACTCACTACTCTACTCACTACTCTACTCACTACTCTACTCACTACTCTGCACTCACTATTCACCACTCTACTCACTACTCTACTCACTACTCACTACTCTGCACTCACTACTCTACTCACTACTCTACTCACTACTCTACTCACTACTCTACAATCACCACTCACTACTCACTACTCTACTCACTACTCTGCACTCACTACTCTGGGTTAAGGGAGACCCTCGAGGCCCTGGTGTCACTGCACCTGCTGCACCCCTGGACACCCACAGCCACTGGTAGTAAAATACAGCACTGTCTGGGTTAAGGGAGACCCTCGAGGCCCCGGTGTCACTGCACCTGCTGCACCCCTGGACACCCACAGCCACTGGTAGTAAAATACAGCACTGTCGGCGTTAAGGGAGACCCTCGAGGCCCCGGTGTCACTGCACCTGCTGCACCCTCACAGCCACTGGTAGTAAAATACAGCACTGTCTCGATTAAGTGAGACCCTCAAGGCCCCCGTGTCACTGCACCTGCTGCACCCTCACAGCCACTGGTAGCAAAATACAGCACTGTCAGGGTAAAGTGAGACCTGCTGCACCCCTGGACTTCCACCGCCACTCGTAGTAAAAAAACAGCACTGTCTGGGTTAAGGGAGACCCTCGAGGCCCCGGTGTCACTGCACCTGCTGCACCCCTGGACACCTAGAGCCACTGGTAGTAAAATACAGCACTGTCAGGGTTCAGTGAGGCCCTCGAGGCCCCGGTGTCACTGCACCTGCTGCACCCCTGGACACCCACAGCCACTGGTAGTAAAATACAGCACTGTCAGGGTTAAGGGAGACCCTCGAGGCCCTGGTGTCACTGCACCTGCTGCACCCTCACAGCCACTGGTAGTAAAATACAGCACTGTCTGGGTTAAGGGAGACCCTCGAGGCCCTGGTGTCACTGCACCTGCTGCACCTTCACAGCCACTGGTAGCAAAATACAGCACTGTCAGGGTAAAGTGAGGCCATGGATGCCCCGGTGTCACTGCACCTGCTGCACCCCTGGACACCCACAGCCACTGCTAGTAAAATACAGCACTGTCAGGGTTAAGGGAGACCCTCGAGGCCCCGGTGTCACTTTACCTGCTGCACCCTCACAGCCACTGGTAGTAAAATACAGCACTGTCTGGGTTAAGGGAGACCCTCGAGGCCCTGGTGTCACTGCACCTGCTGCACCCTCACAGCCACTGGTAGTAAAATACAGCACTGTCTGGGTTAAAGGAGACACTCGAGGCCCCGGTGTCACTGCACCTGCTGCACCCTCACAGCCACTGGTAGTAAAATACAGCACTGTCAGGGTTAAGTGAGGCCCTCGAGGCCCCGGTGTCACTGCACCTGCTGCACCCCTGGACACCCACAGCCACTGGTAGTAAAATACAGCACTGTCAGGGTTAAGGGAGACCCTCGAGGCCCCGGTGTCACTGCACCTGCTGCACCCTCACAGCCACTGGTAGTAAAATACAGCACTGTCTGGGTTAAGGGAGACCCTCGAGGCCCTGGTGTCACTGCACCTGCTGCACCCTCACAGCCACTGGTAGCAAAATACAGCATTGTCAGGGTAAAGTGAGGCCATGGATGCCCCGGTGTCACTGCACCTGCTGCACCCCTGGACACCCACAGCCATTGCTAGTAAAATACAGCACTGTCAGGGTTAAGGGAGACCCTCGAGGCCCCGGTGTCACTTTACCTGCTGCACCCTCACAGCCACTGGTAGTAAAATACAGCACTGTCTGGGTTAAGGGAGACCCTCAAGGCCCTGGTGTCACTGCACCTGCTGCACCCTCACAGCCACTGGTCGTAAAATACAGCACTGTCAGGGTTAAGTGAGGCCCTCGAGGCCCCGGTGTCACTGCACCTGCTGCACCCCTGGACACCCACAGCCACTGGTAGTAAAATACAGCACTGTCAGGGTTAAGGGAGACCCTTGAGGCCCCGGTGTCACTGCACCTGCTGCACCCCTGGACACCCACAGCCACTGGTAGTAAAATACAGCACTGTCAGGGTTAAGGGAGACGCTCGAGGCCCCGGTGTCACTGCACCTGCTGCACCCTCACAGCCACTGGTAGCAAAATACAGCACTGTCAGGGTAAAGTGAGGCCTGCTGCACCCCTGGACTTCCACCGCCACTCGTAGTAAAATACAGCACGGTCTGGGTTAAGGGAGACCCTCGAGGCCCCGGTGTCACTGCACCTGCTGCACCCCTGGACACCCACAGCCACTGCCAGTAAAATACAGCACTGTCAGGGTTAAGGGAGACCCTCGAGGCCCTGGTGTCACTGCACCTGCTGCACCCTCACAGCCACTGGTAGTAAAATACAGCACTGTCTGGGTTAAGGGAGACCCTCGAGGCCCTGGTGTCACTGCACCTGCTGCACCCTCACAGCCACTGGTAGTAAAATACAGGACTGTCTGGGTTAAGGGAGACCCTCGAGGCCCCGGTGTCACTGCACCTGCTGCACCCCTGGACACCCACAGCCACTGGTAGTAAAATACAGCACTGTCGGGGTTAAGGGAGACCCTCGAGGCCCCGGTGTCACTGCACCTGCTGCACCATCACAGCCACTGGTAGTAAAATACAGCACTGTCTGGATTAAGTGAGACCCTCGAGGCCCCGGTGTCACTGCACCTGCTGCACCCCTGGACATCTCTGTTAAACTCTAACATATTGAAGGGAGGAGAAAACAGCAACGGAAATCACTCCTCGCAGAGAAGAGGCAAATGCGCACTTTTATTTTAGAAGACACGCGGATTGGCGAGGCAAGGGTGCTTGTCTTAGCTTGAAGAATATGCGAGGTATCTTAAAAAGTACTGTGACTGCCCTTGAAGCTACAGGAAACTTCTTTCAATTATCTCCGCCGTGAACGCGGCACTCTGACAGCTCCTAATTAAAATGAATGGACTGCCGTGCGCGAAAGGTACATGTTACACGCGCGCATGATACATGCAATGCAATGGTGAACGCGCCCCCACCATCTGGATTGCATTACACGGGCACTCTGACAGCTCCTAATTAAGATTAATAAGTCTGCCGTGCACGTAACCACACACAATATGCCATGCAACTGAAATAAATGACGGACGAAAAGTAAATATAGCCTATCACGTCAAGGCTACTAAATATACAGCACAGCGAAGACGAATCACTAGGCAGATGCCATAAAAAACGCGGCGCGCACTAAGGAATGTGGCAGCCCGGACCCCTAAAGAATTATTATTTTTTCTAATACATAAGTAAGCATGGGCGGATTTTGCGGATTGGCAATCCGCGAACTTGCGTATTTACGTATTCGCAATCCGCGAAGATCCGCGAACTCTAGCGGACTTGCGGATTTTTCCGTTTTTTGTGTTGGCGCGTGTTCGCGCCGATTTTGGGACAAGTTCGCAATTGCGAACTTACTTTTCGGCTTGCAACGGCCGCGACTATGTTGTTTCTACGTCTGGTTTATCATCACAGGTTCACAGCACCCTCTGTTTCACCACTGCCACCCTCTGGGACACCCATGCCACCCTCTAGTACATCCTCACAGGCACCTATTAGGTTTATTTATTACTGTAGATTATGGTGGTTGAAAAAAGCTAGCACACCTGCCCTTCTTCAACTGCCATCAATTAATTTGTGTTTCATTAATGTGTCAGTAATTTTGAAAGTTCCAGTCTGGCTGGCACCTGCTTCCTTCCTTATCTGTAATTTGCTTTTTGTTGCAGTGAATTTTTTTTTTTACAGGACCTTTATGGTGCTATTCTATGAGCCTGCTGTTTGGGTCATAGCAGGGTCATAGAATTGTTGCAAACTCTGGAGGGGCCCATCAGGAAGCACTACCTTGAATGTTACTAATGTTAAGTTTGAACTTTTGCACCTGCTCATTGCTTTCATTTTAGCTAAAATCGTTTTTTTTGCAATTTCGCGCGTTATTTGGGGCGCGAATCCGTGCGAGATCGATTTCGGAAGCCGCGAATACGTGCGAATACAAAATTGTTTTTGTTGCGACGTGTATGTTCGCGTGATCTTGCGCGTGTTCGCGAGGCGCTTCTAGCTATTCGTTTGCCAAGTTACCCTATCGGTCGTACACGGGCGCGGCCATCTTGTTGGCGTGACGTAATTCCGTTTCCGCCCGCTATGTGTAATCTCGCAAAGTGTGCTGCTCGCGAGTACAATTTCGCGCGTACTCGCAAGGAAAATCTCGCGCGAACTTACCCACGCGGTCGTGAACTGGCGCGGCCATCTTGTTTCTCATTCATTGCTATGGTTCTGGGCATGCTTTCTGTATCCTCTCTCAATCTCTGCCATCCTTTGCTTGTTTGAAGTTTTTTTGATCTAATTTTACTTATTATCTAACCCTCTATTTTTCTAGCTCTATATTTTTGTGTTTTCTGCAGCTTTTATTTACTTTTAAACTACTTTTTTAAACTCTTTTCTTTTCTTTTTCACTATTCTATTTCTTCTTCATCATTTAAGTTTATTTCTGCCCAGACCATGGTAAAGGGAGCCGGGAAGCACCCTGAGAAGGGGAAGGGTCCCGCACCCCGTGCCCGGCTCCCGTGCGGGCGTTTAAGGGGGGAGCAAGTGGTCCCGAGGGAGATCTTCAGCGCGGAGGAAGTGGCGGCACTGATCTTCCATGTCCAGCGCCGCCTCCCCAAGACGATCCTGGGAGGCGGCAAGATCGCGACCGGCTATGGCATCCGGGAGCGCCGCCAGCGGTGGGAGAAGGTGTGCCGGGCCATGTACAAGATCTCTGGGGTCCGGCGCACATATAACCAGGCCACCCACCGCTGGACCGATGTCATGGACCGGGAGCGGGACTTGCTGGACGCGCTCGGCGTAGAGGTCCCCGGGCTTGGTGAGTAGTTGTAGTAGTACATTTACTACTCTGTTTTATCCTGCTCTGTTATTTGCAAATCTTTGTTCTTTACCAAGAGCAATAATGCTGCCGATTACATTGAGGTAAATTATATTTCAAAATCTTCTATGCATTTCATTTTCAGGTGCACTGCTCTCCTTCTCAGTAGCCTTGCTTGCTACTATGCTTCTTTGTTTTGTATGTTGTGTTCAGAAGCATTTCATTGGCCTGAGAAATTATGTATCAGTGTACTGTAAAGAAAAGAACTGCGTAATGCTAGACAGTAAGGGTCATATTTTCAATTACCGGCGCAGATTCCCTGCAAAGTAGCAGGGATGCGGCAGTAATTGTGTGCCATGCCACCACCACCCATTGGCCCAAAACGTCACAGAAGCCTTACGCATCTGTGCCGTAAAGGCAGCGCATTGCTGGAGTTGCGTGCCAACGATGGCGCAGCTCCAGCAATGCTCTGGGGTACCCTATCTCCCCAATGCTGCATCAAGCCGTACGTCGGCTTCAAGCGCGCAGGGTTTGAGTCATGCATCATTGTCCTAAAAATGACTGATTGACATCTTGTAGATTTCCCTCAGCCACTTTTAGGATTCGTTCCTGCGCAGGTACGCCCTCCCTTGCGCCGGAACGCCCCCTGATGGCGCAGGGCTTTACAACGTGATGCATCGCCCATATGCCCATATGTGTTTTTTTTTTTAATATATACGCCGCACCAACACCATGGCGAGTCTTTTGTTCTGCCGCTGCGTCAGAAAAGGCACGCAACAATGGAGGAAAATCAGCCGCAACTTCCGCAAGGGACTTATAAATCAGCCCCAACAGACTGAAGTCCAGTGTCCTTCCTTTAGACAGTCACATGGCTATCAGAAGAAATAGTGGCGGTGGTGGCGGGTGGATTGATAGTTTGAGTATTCACTGATCTGCAAGCAGGATGGACTTTGTCTGTCACGTGTTGCGCACTACTGCCTGCAGTGCCAGGCCTAGGCAAACCTCTTTAGTAGTCTGTTTATTGAGTTACATAGGAACTTTCTAAGTCAACGTTCCGCAAATCAGGCAATACGAATAACGTAGTATACCACATGAGATAGATCCCGTGGAATAGTTGTCTATCTATTTGCTATTTTTCCAAAATATGTTGTTATTGTTCTTTTGAAATGTTTGATTTGGTTGAAAAATCTCATCCATGTTTTATGGTTTTTCTTTCTTTCATGTTGTACATCAGCTCCCCCCAAGGGCAAGAGGACACAGGAGGAGGGTGCTGAGGATGCAGGCCAGGATCGGGCAGGCGAGGGCTCCTTTGCTGGCCCCAGTAAGTTTACATTTTACTAAACAGTACCTATTTTTTCCTAGCGTTCCTCATTCGATTTTTTCTAAATCGTCTTTGATCTTCTTGTAGACTGGATATAAATTCTTATCCTGCCTCGAATATGACTCCCTGTGGTATTACTAGACTATTCTTATTAGTCTGTCTGTGTAGCTAACTAAGATTGGACATTTGGCAATTCCATTGGACTCCCATTATATTCAGCAATACCTCTATGCACTGTCTCCTTACTGACTAGATAGTGTGGCAGAGTCGTTCAGCTCCCGAAGTCACCGATTATAGATCCCCAATGATCTCTAGATTATCGTACGCAGGACAAGAGAGTAGTACGGAGTCACAGCACAGTCAAGAAGTGTCAGAGGCACTCATGCTTGCAAAAATTCCAAAACCTTTAGCTCATCCACTCTAGTCTAGAGGAACAAAAACCACAGAGTCTATTTAAGTGTAAAAGCTTTATTAAAAGTAAACACATTTATTAAAATCTACTTTGTCATAAAACTATTTAACTGTAAACGGAAAAGTGGTTAGTGCTGACGATTAATTGGACACATTTCTTGTGGTCGAGCCGAACTCTCACCTACTTTGAACTTGATCCTGGTCGTGTTCTTAGGACTCAGGAGTCAAGCTTCTGTCTGTTAGGAGAAAAAGTGGTGCGTGTTAAAAATCAAAAGCAAGCATTCATCAGTTGTGCATAAAAGTGCAGCAAGACAACAGCCTTCCCTGGAAAATGGGACATTTTTACTATGGAGTAGACAGTCACAAATTATTACATTGTATTCTGTTTTTTTAACATTTCTCCTAGACCAAATATTATATAGTAGTGAGTGGTGTATTCTAACTTTCTTAAATGTACTTTGTAGGTGTAACATCTGGTGACGGGGCCAGCGCGGAGGTGGCTGTGTTGGACTTGGACTCGGAGGCCTCTGGGGAGGATGCGGCGTTAGAAGAGCTGGTGGCCGTTCCTGTGGGGGATCAAACGGTGGTGGCGGAAACAGGTAAGCTATATATTCCTTACTTATTGAGATTGAAGACTGCATAGTGTGCTTTCTGCACGGGTGTATTACAATTACAAATCAACCAGGTAGTAGCCTCCTCGAAATGTACTTCGACTTAGCTGTGAAGTTTTTGGTGAGAAGAATCCCAATAAGTTCTTAGACGAACGTGATGGTGGGATGAACGAAAAGCGAAAGAAGGGTGTAAGTAAGTGGGACGCGAACTTGTATGATGGCTGGCAAAGAAGAACGATATGTGTTTGCTTGGACCCAGAGGTGGCTGGGAAGGAAAGAATATGGTATGGTGCATGGCTGGGTCAATGATGAAGCAAGGATGGGTGGAAGGACAGCAGCCTGGGTGGGTGAAACAGAAACTCTATGTGTGCGTATACTTTGAATGAATGGATGCCTGGAGCATGGTATTCTCTGACTCTTACATAGCAAATGTGTATCTAGAGAGAGTAGATGGTCGCCAGGTGAAGTAAGTGTTACCTTGAAGAGCATGTACCACCGCACCCGCACGTCCGTCCCAGTGCAGGGAAGGCAAGGAAAAGAAATTGTAAATGTGTCCAATACTACCATGAATAGTAGCAGTACTTTGTATTGCGTTTGCATTCACAGCATATATCTGGTTATTACGGTGGACACTCCGTACCTCTCTTAATAACTTTAGTTTACTTGTAGTACGTCATTCATGTGTGGGTGTATCACTGTGTTCACTCAATATTAAGCAAAGCACCTAAAGTCATCTCATCTGTCATTAAATACGTCCCATGTGAAGTGATAGATAATCAAATTAGTTAGCTTCTTCAGTTTCCTTTTCTAGTACTCATTTGCACTGTAGGGTGAAAGGTAAATTAATTAAGCAGTAGCCCTTGTAACAGAGTATTCTCAGTGCCACCCGTAATAGAAAAGTAATAGCTTCACCACCTGCATGTACTGGACCGGTACAGTAACGCAAGTCTGTCTCCATCATCATGGTGTGCAACTTATTTTCTCGGGTGCAACTTCACTGTGCTGTGTCCATGTCATTCTGCCGGCTTGCATAAGATAACGTACCCATTTCCCTAAACAAGAGAGAAGAAGAAGAATAAGACTGGTGTACTGTCATAGTCGACTGTAATGGAAGTCCATAGTGGTCGTAGAATTAGTTCATTAAACTACCACTACTGTTAGAGCAAGGATGCAGAAGTGGGAGGTTACATAGATACTGTCCTCAATAGTTATGTACTGTGCTTTCAATTTGCTACTTGTACTCTGTGACCCAACTTTCGGCTCAATCACTTTGTGTTATTAATAAGGAGCATTGGTTACAGACTATGTCTTTCTTTCTTCATATAGTTGCTCCTTCCAAATCAACAACAAGGAGGGAGCAGGCTAGATTGGCCCGGCAACGGAGGCTGGAGGCCACAGTCGCCGAGTATCGGCGGCTGGTGGCCCTGGAGGAGGAGGAGGACACGCAGTCGAGCGGGGCAACATCTTCGACTGTGACCACTGCATCCTCCTCCGTGACTAAACCAGCGGGACCGAGCCGGGCTAAGAAAGCCGACCGCCACCGCCAAGCACCCGAAATACCAGCTGCCCCCCACAGGAGCTGCAAGGAACGCCAACGCCGCCTACGAGTCCGCATGTCCAACCTGGAGCAGGAGGTCCTGAGGTATAAGACCTTGGTTAAGGGCCTCCGCTCCGAGCTTGCCACCCTCCGCAAGGAGTATGATGCCCATGCCGCATCATGCACCAGCACCAGCACCCTCCAGTAGTGGAGTGTCCCTTGCCCTTTTTTTATAGACTTTTGGGGGGTGGGATTTGGGAGTTGGGATCGTTTTGGGACGTTTCAGAGACAATCGTTGGGGTTAGGGTGGGTGAGGGAGATTATTTTGTTAGGGATAAATAAATATATTTTTCAACTTTATCTGACCATACCTGTTTTTTACTGCTTTTCAGTCTGGTGGGTGGGGGGCGGGAGTGTAACAGTAACTTTGTTTTCCTGAACAGTCGTAGGACTTTAGTAGTACAACCGTCAATCTCTTGTCTACTCCGAAATAATACTCCATTATACTACCTCCCACCAAACGCTTATCTTACCTGTAATTTGTGTTAGAAATTAGGGCTAGGCCCAGGGCTGGCTCCAGGTGAAATGGGGATTAACGTTGTCATTCCTGGGCGGGTGACATTTCCTCATTGCGGTGTTACTAGTGGTGTGACACAGTGGCAGTTGCATGCCTATGGAAAAAAAGAAAACGAAACCTTGTTTGTACTCCTTACTGTAGCATTACAACGGTTACGGTACGATCGAGAAAATAGCAGGTGACAGTACACTAGAACAGTGCCATAATGTAGCCTAACAAATGGTAAAGTATTGCAAGTATAACTAGTACTTGCGTTGAATTTATTTGACATTGGCTACTACTACTAGAAGATATAGTACTGAAGCTGAGTAAGTCTAGAAGATATCCTCGTATTCCTTCACCAGCCTGTTGCTGCTATCACCTTATCCTCCCCAGCAAGTGTGTGGAATTATTGATGTCATTTTAGTCAGACATCAAGCAAAACAACACAGCCCGGGGGAAGAGGGTTAGGGTTTGTAAAATGGATGGGAATGGGGGTTTCTTTTTGGGTAGGTTTTGTTGAGAGAAGAAAAAAAAAGCAGAGCATGGACAAACAATAATTGAAGATACAGAGTTTACAGACAATCTTTGGTTACAAAGTAAAGGTAAGCACATGCAGTCACACTCATAGAATAAAAGACAACAATGGATACTGTATCTGTATTGCGTATGTTGTTGGAGTTGTCCTGTTGAAATTGGTAAGTAAGTTGCATGCAGCAAACAATTCCTCTTATTGGCGGCACTCCTCCATTCCAGCTGACGCTTCGTCCATCAATGTGGTGGTGACCACTGACAGAAGAGACACCCTGTCCACTGCCTGCCTGGCGGATGTTGACTGAAACCCGGCCTGTAATTATTGAACGGAAAACAGGAAGTGCTATTACAATACCACTGATAAATAAATAAAAGGTATGTACGCTGTGTGGTTCAAAAAGTGACACTTTGATTTCCCTAATAGACAGTACAATATTTTTGAAATTGCGTGCTCTGTCTGAGTCACCTTTTTAAGGATCAATAAGTATGGCCAAAATATTATAGCGGATCTTTCCCCTCAAGGTGGGTGTACTACTGTGTTTTAGAACAAAATTTGACCTTCCCAGCAATGCTCCCACCAAGACCCTTACTAAAGCCAGTCGCAAAAATGTAGAAGAACCCAATCATATCTCCAAAAACGATGCCTAGCAGAAAAATGGTTACAAAACGTACTTTGAAAGTAACAGTAGACCCAAATACAGACCGTGGATTGTATTCAAACCACTTGCCTGCAAGCAAAAGTATCCATAGCCAGCATCGCTCCAACAGTGCTCTACAACAACAGAACCGCGTTGCAATAGAACCCCCCTAAACACATGCAATCCTGCTGCTAGGGCTAACCCTAACGAACCCTAACTTACAAAAAGTGCAAAAACTGGTGTTTCCTTATGGATTTTGTCCAACAAACTTCTAGCCGGTATTAGACCTTCCCAGGAATGCCCCAGGCAAGACCCGCCAACCCACCCGCAAAAAAACACGCGACACAACACCACCAAACAGCGAAAAAGCTAAATCTCATACTTACAATGTCTCTCGGCCTTCGGTCCAAACGCGGCGCTGTGCAGCTAGGTCGTCATCATCATCAATCATCATAACTCCTGTTTTCCACCACGGATTTCCTGAAAAGCAAATGCAATCAAGATTAGACTGTCGCAGCAGTGCTTCGACAGAGACCCCGGCCGCAACCCACCCACGAACAGCAGGAAGCCCCCCAAAACGCTACATTGAGCAAGATGTCTGAAGAAATGGCAAAAAAAAGGCTTTTCCTTAAGGATTTTGTCCAAAACACTTCTATCCGGCATTAGACCTTCCCAGGAATGCCCCAGCCAAGACCCGCCAACCCACCCGCAAAAAAACACGCGACAACACCCCCAAACAGCGAAAAAGCTAAATCTCATACTTACAATATCTCTCGGCCTTCGGTCCAAAGTAACGCGCTGTGCAGCTAGGTCATCATCAATCATCATAACTCCTGTTTTCCACCACGGATTTCCTGAAAAGCAAATGCAATCAAGATTAGACTGTCGCAGCAGTGCTTCGACAGAGACCCCGGCCGCAACCCACCCACGAACAGCAGGAAGCCCCCCAAAACGCTACATTGAGCAAGATGTCTGAAGAAATGGCAAAAAAAAGGCTGTTCCTTATGGATTTTGTCCAAAACACTTGTATCCGGTATTAGACCTTCCCAGGAATGCCCCAGGCAAGACCCGCCGGCGCCAACCCACCCGCAAAAAAACACCCGACAACACCCCCAAACAGCGAAAAAGCTAAATCTCATACTTACAATATCTCTCGGCCTTCGTTCCAAATGCCGCGCTGTTCAGCTAGGTCATCATCATCAATCATCATAACTCCTGTTTTCCACCACGGATTTCCTGAAAAGCAAATGCAATCAAGATTAGACTGTCGCAGCAGTGCTTCGACAGACACCAAAAATTACACACAAACCCCCGGAACCCCGCCAAAGAGCACCTCAAAGGCAAGCAAGTCAGCAAAAACGGCAAGAAATTTCCACCTCATATTTGGTCCAAAACACTTTTGTCCATTATTAGAGCTTCACAGCAATGGGCCCAAAACCGTCAACTCACCCGCAAAGAAGTACAACACCCCCACAAGTGCTGAGTCTTTCTTCATTGTGCGTAATCCAGCACTCTGCTTGGAGGGAAATCGCAGTCTGGAGGAGGAGGATAGAGGAGC
The DNA here is from genome assembly GCF_964261635.1 of Lissotriton helveticus. Classification (NCBI taxonomy): domain Eukaryota; kingdom Metazoa; phylum Chordata; class Amphibia; order Caudata; family Salamandridae; genus Lissotriton; species Lissotriton helveticus. The sequence continues at coordinate 1,141,327,728 of NC_136068.1, forward strand.
ATGTTCTTCAGAACTTGTGAACCTGAGGAATGTAGACTGCGGCACCTTCAAATCAATAAGCAAACAAGTGAAGACAGTTCTGATGATGGTCTTGTTTTTGGGATTAGGTGATTAAAGTTTGAATTAAATTAACTGTGCAAAACAAAGAAAGAGAGACACAAAGCACACAGGAATAAAAGTGAATAAGGACGAAAAAGAAAGTTCTTGATTGATTGTCTCATTTTCAGGGCTCGGTGTCAGGGAATAAGAACAAGATTTCGTCATCATACTCTGCGAATTCAGGCTGGATGAGGTCAGTGGCACCGAACAGAGAAAAAATCCCCTCATCTACGTTGCTGTCCTCATCGTCTTCATGTGGCGTGCTTTCTCGCACTTTGTAATCTGGTGGTATGAGGTGCTGATTCATCTTGATCATTGTCAGCCGCTCCACATTTTTGGGCGATAGGCGGCTCCGTTTGGCAGTTACAATGCCACCAGCAGCACTGAAAACACGTTCAGAAGACACACTTGCGAGTGGGCAAGACAAATAGTTTATAGCCAGGTTGTAGAGCTGTGGCCACAATTGTTTTTTGCCATGCCAATACTGCAATGGCTCCTCATTAAGAAAGACCACTGTTGAGTCATTCAGATAGTCCTGCACCATCGACTCAAGGTCATCAACTGTTCCTCCACTTTGCTTACTTTTAGCTGTGCCTGTGACATTTTTTCGAGAACCATACCCCATCAAACTTAGCCAATCCTCCTCCCCAGCCACTGTTAGTGTTGTCATTGTGTGTGGTGCAGATGATCCAGTTGCCGGTGTCTTTAACGGCTGAGAGGTCACTTGTGCCCCAGCCACAGGTGCAGAAGTGGATTCTTGTGACTGCGGATGGCCTGCTGATGCTGATGCTGATGTACTGGCTTCTCCTTCAATAACCTGCCGTTCTTTTTCAAACCTCTTGGCTGACCAGGCTAACCAATGTTTGTACTTTTGAACATCTGCATCAGCGAAAGGAAAGAATGCGTTGTCTGCCAGCGCCTTTTTGTAGCGTGGATCCAGAATAGTAGCACAAATGTAATGCTGATCTGAGTTGATGTTTTTAAGACGTTCATCACCACGTAGGCGATGTAATAATTTCTCAGACAAAATGAAATGTTTTTTTTTTTTTCATCTTTTTCAAACTCAGAAGAAACCGCCATCAGTTGGTGCTCCAGTATGCACAACAATGGGATAGCTTTTCCCAAATTACAGTCCTCCTGGCTGACTGCACGCGTGAAGAACTCAAAAGGACGAAGCATGTCTGTCAGGCTTTTAACTATGGCCCATTGCGCCTTACTCATCCGCAGGTCCTCCTTCTGAGATGTAGCCTCTGTCAAGAAATAGTGATCGAGTACCGTATACTGCTCATGCAGACGCTCAAGCATGTAGAAGGTTGAGTTCCAACGTGTTGCCACCTCCTGGATGAGTGCTTTCACTGGCATTCCACGTTGAAGTAGCAGTCTCCGCAGATGCTTCCGGGCCTTAAAAGAATGGCTGAAATGGTTGCACATTTTGCGGCAGGTGGCCATTACCTCGAACGCTGGACTCTCTTTATCACTCAAGAATTTTTGAACTACCAGGTTGATACAGTGCGCCAAACACGGCACTCTAACATGGTCACCCATGAACATGGCCTTAACTACATTGGCGCCATTATCCGTGGAAACATAACCAATCTTGCGTTTTAGGGGGGATAGCATTGTCAAGACCTTTTTGTTAAACTCTTCCAAAAGGTTTTCTGCTGTGTGACTTTTCTCCAAGGCAAACATGGCTAGTGTTGCATGTTTCCGAGCAGCTTTGAAAACTTGGTCCGGGTCAACACCTGCGTTTAGCTTTGCTATAACACCTGAAAAAGAGACCCAGTGTGCAGTGATGCACATGTAATCATCGCCTGGGCCACTGGTCCACATGTCTGTTGTCAGATGTATTGTGTGAACAGCACTCTTCTGCAAAGCTGCCCCAATCGCCTGCAGCACATCTTCATGTAGTGCTGGAACCGCAACTCTGGCAAAATAGAACCGGCTCGGAACCTTCCATTTAGGGCAGAGCGTTGCAACTAATTCAAGAAAACCTACCGCTTCTACAAAAGAAAAAGGTAGAAGGTCCACAGCTAGCATTTTAGCCAGCTTAGTGTTATACAGACGCGTCAGTGGGTGGTTGCGTTCATATGGCACGTCTGAAGTAAGCATTGTTCTAATGTTGGCCTGGACCAAGCATTTACGGGCTGATAATGACTTCGTTGACCCAATTTTGCTCGCTGGTGAACTTTTGTGCGTTGGTGTCTCACTCGCTCCAACACTCTTAGTGTGCCTCACATTGGGTGTGCTGCTGACAGGGGTACTGGGTGTAAGGGAAGTGTTTGACACGTCTTCTTCCTGCTCGTCAACATCAGATGAAACATCAACGTTTCCTTGATTTTGGCCTTTCTTGATCGCAGCTAGGTGCGCAAACCATTGGACAGCGTGCTTTCTCTCAAGATGACCACTCTGGCCGCCGGTACCATAGTTGGTACCTGACTTACCACGACTAACTGCAAGCTTACAAAGGGTACAAATGGCAAACTTTGGATTTTTGGGACAAACAGTAAAGAAGTCCCAAACTGGGGACTTGAAGTGTCTGTGGGACCTGGAGGAGGCGGCGATACTGGTGGTGGTGGTCATGAAGCTAATGCCAGATGAAGTGGAGGATCTGGATTGCCCAACTTTTGTACGTTTTCCACTTTCACCGCCACTAATTAAGGTCGAGGTTGACGCAGGTCTCTTCTTGCCAGAAAGAAATATGGAAGCGGGACGAGTTGGTGTACTACTTAACTCCAATGATTGTGGTGTTTCCACTGCCTCCTCATCGACAACATCATCATCATCATCATCACGCGCAGCAGCTCTTCGGGCTAGGGTCAAAATGTCTGTTTGCTGCATGCCCGCTGGGGCTGCAGTGACCTTTATGATGACTGGGTCGTCGTTGGCAGAGTCTTCATCAGCAGCAGTATCCGCCACTTCTTGTTGAGCCTCATCACACTCCATAAGTCTGAGACTTTGGACGAGCTTCCTTTTACGCTTAAGTACCTTTGTTGGATCATGGTGTGCCTCACTCTCAGACGGCTGTGGTGCTGGTTCCCAAGTTTGATCCGTATCATCAGAAGGAGGTGTGCTTGAAGAGGATGTAGACACCACCCTTGATCTCTTCCTTGCTAGGGTTGTGGAAGACAATGAAGGATCAGCAGGAGGAGTGGCTTCCTCAAATGATACCTCGCCTTGATTGTCGATTTCCTGATGTGCCCCTACTTCGGGAGGAACAACTATTGTGGGCACTTGTGACCCTCCATGCACCTCTGCTTGCGCATCTCCTTGCGCTGCCTCTCCTTCCACATGTACTTGGGCTTGTACTTGCACATGTGATTGTTGTTGCGGCTGTGGTTGTTCAACACTCGTCAGATGAGCTACAACAACCTGTGTTGATTGAGGGACATTGCTGCTGCTTTCTTGCGATGAGCCAACATCACTGGTCGATGGTGATTGAACAACTATACTGGCTGCCTCTGCAGCACTCAAGGGCTTGGACTTAAGTTGGCGTGGTGGTGGTGGTGGCACTGAGCCCAATGGAGCGGGGGTGCTGCTGCCAGCTTGGTCCCCAGCAGATCCCGCTGCTGCTGCTGCAGGCATACTTTTTTTTTTACTCCCAAAAAAAGGGGCGGGCGGCACACCAGTCTCCTTGGTAACTTGCTTCTTCTGCTCCTTACTGGCACCTTTCTTGCTAGAGGAGCTACGGGTTACTTTTTTTGGGGCCATCCTCTTCAGAGCAGGTCAGCAGGCAGCAGTTGCACGAGTTGCAGAGGGTTCTGTGTCCAGACGTGACGTCGCGTGACGTTATGCTGCACACACCGCTGCAGGACTTCTTCCTGGCACTGGTGGTTCTCTTGAGTCTTCTTGTGCACCTAAAAGCAATGGAAGACAGAGGAACATCAGTTCAGTTATACACCCCAAAAAATCGACAAAACACAGAAAAATGAGCACAATCCCATGCCCTCCTTGATGTTTACATTGAAGACACCCCACAGAAAGACTACGGACATGCAAGTATGCAACACTCACTACCCCTGGGCATAATGGATGAAAAGTAGGCAAAATAAGTGCAGGCCTCAGACACTGCCTCTCCTCAAAATGGCCCACTTACACCCCAAGCACATGTTGCCTGTACCAGCCAGCACTCAAGATGGCCACCACCACCACCCACATGGCCAGTCCACATCAACAGTACACCCCCAAAAAACAGAAAAACAGCCAGAAATCACCACAATCCAATGCCATCCATGATGTTTACATCAAAGAGAGTGAGACCACACCACAGGCACACTCAGTCCATGCACCACCACCACCCCTGGGCAAGCAAAAGGCCACACCAGCAGCCCCCCAAAAACGACAAAAAACAATAAAATAAGCACAATCCCAGCCCATCCATGGCCTCAATTATGTTTAAATTCAAGAAGACACCACACAGAAAGACTAGGCCCATGCAACTCTCACCACCACCCCTGGGCAAAGGGCCACACCAGCAGGCCCAAAAAAACGACAAAAAACAATAAAATCTGCACAATCCCAGCCCATCCATGGCCTCAATAGAGTTTAAATTCAAGAAGACACCCCTCAGAAACACTAGGCCCATGCAACACTCACTACCCCTGGGCATAAGGGATGAAAAATAGGCAAAATAAGTGCAGGCCTCAGACACTGCCTCTCCTCAAAATGGCCCCCTTACACCCCAAGCACATGTTGCCTGTACCAGCCAGCACTCAAGATGGCCACCACCACCACCCACATGGCCAGTCCACATCAACAGTACACCCCCAAAAAACAGAAAAACAGCCAGAAATCACCACAATCCAATGCCATCCATGATGTTTACATCAAAGAGAGTGAGACCACGCCACAGGCACACTCAGTCCATGCACCACCACCACCCCTGGGCAAGCAAAAGGCCACACCAGCAGCCCCCCAAAAACGACAAAAAACAATAAAATAAGCACAATCCCAGCCCATCCATGGCCTCAATTATGTTTAAATTCAAGAAGACACCCCACAGAAAGACTAGGCCCATGCAACACTCACCACCCCTGGGCAAAGGGCCACACCAGCAGGCCCAAAAAAACGATAAAAAACAATAAAATCTGCACAATCCCAGCCCATCCATGGCCTCAATAGAGTTTAAATTCAAGAAGACACCCCTCAGAAACACTAGGCCCATGCAACACTCACTACCCCTGGGCATAAGGGATGAAAAGTAGGCAAAATAAGTGCAGGCCTCAGACACTGCCTCTCCTCAAAATGGCCCCCTTACACCCCAAGCACATGTTGCCTGTACCAGCCAGCACTCAAGATGGCCACCACCACCACCCACATGGCCAGTCCACATCAACAGTACACCCCCAAAAAACAGAAAAACAGCCAGAAATCACCACAATCCAATGCCATCCATGATGTTTACATCAAAGAGAGTGAGACCACACCACAGGCACACTCAGTCCATGCACCACCACCACCCCTGGGCAAGCAAAAGGCCACACCAGCAGCCCCCCAAAAACGACAAAAAACAATAAAATAAGCACAATCCCAGCCCATCCATGGCCTCAATTATGTTTAAATTCAAGAAGACACCCCACAGAAAGACTAGGCCCATGCAACACTCACCACCCCTGGGCAAAGGGCCACACCAGCAGGCCCAAAAAAACGACAAAAAACAATAAAATCTGCACAATCCCAGCCCATCCATGGCCTCAATGGTGTTTAAATTCAACAAAACAGTTGTATCATGCACCCATAACCAACCCTGGTCCTACTGGATACTGTGGCTACCCACAATATAATTTATTTAATTTTCTGAAAAAGTTCAAAAATTGTACTTGCAGCAACTGTAATGCCCCAAACAAACTTACTTGTGAAAGTTGATTTCTAATCCAAAAGTGATCCAAAGACAGTCAAAAAGGCCTCAAATCCAAATATCCAGCAGCACCCACAAAAAGTAATCCTTCCAGCTCCAGATCCAAATGAAAGTGACCAGGAGATGGACAAAGCACTGGGAGGAGCCTGCTGGACAGGAACAGGAAGTTGGAGACTGTGGGGCACTTCCTTACTCCCCCCCCCCAAAATGGACTCCTTGCAAAAAAAAAGGCCATGCAAATGTCAACCTGAGGAGTGATTCTGATAAAAATCATAATTTTCTGAAGGTTTATCCTGTTTGCTGGTGATTTTCTTGTGCGAAATTGCAAAATCTCTATTTCGCAAGTGCGAGATTGTTCCTTTCCGCCGCAACTACGTGTTCGCAATTGCGAACTCTCGCGAGGTGTGCTGTGCAAGGTGGCAAGCCGCGAGTACGTATTCGCGGGCGACAAACTCCCGCGGGAACACGCAGCAAGATCTAAAATGGCGCGTCACTCGCAAAGAAAAACAACTCGGCAAACGCTAATATGACGGAAAGTGAACGCCGTGCACCACGCCGCGCGCCGCAACCAAGCAAAAAATCCGCCGCGAGCGGATTCACGGATTTTCGACAAATTCGCGAGCGTTCGCGGATTGCGGATTTGCCGAAAATCCGAAAAATCCGCGAGCGGAGCGGATTTTACGCCCATGCTTAAGCTCGGAAGCTCCGCCCCACTTCGTGGTGACGTAGGCCCGAGCCCTAAAAACCACTCCACACTTCACTTGGGAGCATCACACTCACCGTTTTATAAGGATATGGTTAGTGTAAAAAGTGTTATATATAAACAGATGGGTTTTACAGTGTAACAGGAATTTCAACAAATAGATATGTTGTAGACCTTGAACGTAATTCAGGATATTCACCCAGTTAAAATTGCACATCGTGTTTGTCTTTTGAATGACCTTTCTGTCTTGCAGGAAACAACTCTGGACAAAAGACCAAGACAGATGAGAGCTGTAGGCCTATTGAGTGTGCATGGTGTGCATGCAAATAGGAGCAGGGTTACAAATAAAACACAGCCTTGACGAAGTCCCCGGACCTGATTAGGCTCTCGGAGTGGGCCGAAACATGTTGGCACAGAGGGTACAATTGAAAGATTATATTTAATAATACCCCACAACCTTTTATTCATACCCCGGGTACCCTAGAGGTATTATTAAACCACCCTTCTGGATTCCTGCTTATCCAGTTTGACTTTATCTAAGAAGTCCCATTCCCTCTATGGTTGAGTCTGCCCCGGTGGTACCATCTTACCCTGGTGTGGATAGGCACCAAGGGTGAAGAATGTCAAGATAAGTGAGTGAGGCGTCTACTCCAATATCTTTGGATACTGCAGAGGAGCAAACTAATATCCTGTAGTAGAGGTGGATCTTCATCTCCTGTCTTTTTTTAAATTCTCTAAGATTACCAGTTGCTCTTGTGTGTGAATACATATAATACCACCCAGGACTACGAGCTTTTTCAATGGGTGTTAGCTGTTTAAGATAAGTGAGTAACAAAAACAGTTTTGTCGTAAATAATATTGAAATTGTTTCAATTCTGAAATTGGGAGACTGTGAATAAAACATTACTGAGGCCTGTAGCAGGGGTCGTGGTCTTCAAAGTGTCTCAGTCACTCCCATTATGCTCACTCTGTTAGACACCTATGCCCTTGTTCTCTCCACATTGCCTTCATCTGCATATCTTACACTGCATATCTTTCCTATTCTGAAACCTCTTTCTACTCTCTCCATAAAACCTCTTTCTACTCTCTCCATAATACACTTCCTTGCATCTCTTTCATTTCACCACCCTCCAAACACACAACAAACCCACTCACCTGGAAGTACTGCATTTTCTTTTCCTTTTGCCTAGTCAATATTTTGCCAACTGTGTACCTCCTTCATCACATTTGCACAGAATCACAATTGCAACCGGATTTCAGGACTATTGTCCTGTATGCTTTTCAGAGAGGACAAGGATTGATGACCATGAATTCTGAACCCTTTCTGAACCACTGACAGGCACTGAGAGAAACTTTTCATCTTCAGCCTCAATTCAAAGGCTCTCAATTGTGGACTGTGATAAACACCTGGAGGTGACTTCGTTCAAAGTGTAGGAGCCGGGTTCCACATTCTAGATCCACTCTGGAACTCCTGGTCGATGGCTCTTTTTATCAGCATAGAAGCATGGAGGGGAGAGAAATTGTTAGCCAATCAATCATTGCACTTCCTATGAACTATGGCTTTGAAGAATCAAAGACTCCCAATTAAGTTTAGCTAGTTTATTGCAAAGACAAGAACAGTTGGATTTTCAAACACGTCAAGATGAGGGTGTAGAAATACATTGGAACTAATACAAAGCCAAACCTATGAGTGAAGCTAAGGCGGTGCAACATGCACAGAATAATCAGTTTGAGTGCCAGAATAAAGAAAATGACAGTGCAGACATTGAGATTCCCCTTCATTGGTGGTTTGTGGGTATAAAGCATTAGTCTGTCCTTACAATACAACTAGCATAACAACTCTACATAGCATTTCCCAAGGCAAGATCCATTACGATGACAGTATGTGAAGTCTTCCTAAGAAGTCTCTTCACGTTTGGATGGGTCAAGTAGCATAAAGCTACAGAGCTCGTTCTAAGATGCTGTCTCTCTCTCTCTCTCAAGGCTAGGCATAAGTCCCTGGATGCTGTCCCTAACTTCGATAATCAATCTAAGGTAGTATCCCAAGATGCATTGCACCATCACACCATCCAGTCAAGCCACCACCTTGTAAGTGATTTTCCATAAGGCAGAGGTGCTCCCTGGCCTTGGCAAGATGACCTTGATTCTCAGGCTTACTCCTTTGAGAAAGTACAACAGTTCTTTATTATCAGTATCAGCGTTCAATGTATCCTCTTCTCCCTAAACCTAACTCCTAAAACAAAGACATTATTTGAGCTAACAATGATGAATTTTTCACCTGCAACAGAAACGTGAGAAAGAGCAAATGCAATTCAGGCATACAGAAGTTTGCCAGCATAAGAAATGGCACAAAGACCTCAAGAAATTACACATAAAGTGGAGGTTATTTGCTGAGCATATCTAAGTGCTTGTCAGCAAATGTTTTCAGCTAAATAGACATAGTTGCAATGTTAATTTCTTCACGTCTATATTGAAATGATCCCTAACACGTCACCTTTCATGTTATTTAGTCCACATTCTTGTGTCCTAAGTTAATACAACAAATGATTATTTTTATGCGCGGACTACCCATGATTATAATGCACCCCTACAACTGAAAGAGCAGCATTTGCGCTACAACAAAAGTATGTACTATACACGATTAGTATGCTTCACAAAAAACATACAGAAACCAACCTTCCTGGAAATAGCTATCATTCTTATAGAAAGCAAGGTTAAGTGAAACATAAAATAAAGATAGGAATTTAATTGCAGATGTTGATTACCTTTATGTTTATGTTTCATACATTCATTGTTCAGAAATGGATCAGTGCTTTTGTCTGCAATAAAGTTATGGACATGAACAAAGAGGCCCATAGGGACCTTTTTAATGTTCATTATTAATTACGCCAGGTCTCAGACCCGGAGGGATCCGGCCCACTTGAAGCACTGAATTGAGAAAGATTAACCAAAATCACATTCATCTGCAGCTGCACATATACTCCCATATATGGGTGTAGATTTCCAAGTTTTGGGAATTTGCATACATTCCAAATAGTGTGCCTGGAAAACCTCGGCTAGTCACAGGTTTTTTATGTAAAAAATGTTCAAGATGCTCTTTCCCTAATGCAATGCGAAGTTGAACACACATCAAAACTTCTCACTGGCGGAGAACAGTCTGCAGAAGAGGAACACTTTTTCTTCCTCCAACCATTAAAAAATCTTCACCTTCCAACTCAAAAGGGGATTTAGTCCAGTCCCTTGCTGAATCAATTCTCCAACCATTTCCAATGTAGAATATGGCTGAGGGGGTGTGGCTAACCACCAAACATGACAGGAGCAGTGTGAGAGAGTTTGTGCAGCCAGCGTTTCACAGGAACGCCCAGAAATGGTGATCTTTCAAAATTCACATTTTAGTTGGAAAAGTGCCGCTAACTCCAGTTAGCGGAAACTTGTAAACACAGCAATAAAAGAAAGCTGCTGTAACGTCAATAAATTGATACAACAGCGGGGTTTAGTTCTTGTAAATATACCCCCAAGAGCTCTTAACCAAACTTTCACGCAACGCAGGGCAGAAAACAACAAATGTGCTGTGCTGCGTTGTTTGAAAGGGAGAGAGCAGAAATGCTCCATATTTGCAAAGATATGGAGCTTGGCTGCTCTCTCCTTGCCTACCGCCAAGACAGGCATCCTTGCACTTTAATGCAAGGGTGCCTACATTAACCCCTTCCATGCTGGCCAGTTTCCGCCGCTGTGCGGTAAACAAATGAACAGGGCGGGGCCGTGACGAACCCCAGCCGTCATCAGCACACGAGCGCCGCGGAGCGTGACGGCTGGGGTTCGTCACCAGCATGGAAGGGGTTAAAGGCAAGATTGTTTTCCTCCTGTTCCTGCACAAAATTAATCCTTACAGGCTTTTTCCTCTTTCGAGGAAATAATGAGGAGAAATAAAGATTTTTCTCCTTGTTACTCCTCATTTGGGAAAATATAGCATTTTGACACATTCCCAGATTTACAAGTCTTTGTAAATTGCGAATGCACCAAAAACATGGGTGGATGCTTGGGAACACCAGTGCTCCACCCATGGAACACCTTGCTTGTTAAAATATAACTTACCATAACGCAGCTGCCTTGCATTACAATTCTTTACAAGTCAGGCTTTGTGTGGCTTTGTAAATATTACTGAAGCTTTTGCGTTGTCCTTGTGTCACCTTGCATGAGGCAAGAGTAATGCAAAGGCTTCATAAATATGGGCCCTCGAGTACGGTAGCATTGATCCTGTTATCGGCGCCAAGTAATAAGTATCGCCTGGTCTCATAAGTGATTTGAATCCCATCACCGCATGATGTGACCCTTGCACCGCATCACTTCCTGCACCATTTGAGAAGGGGGGGACTCTTGGCCCCCCCGCCCGCATGGCGGTGCGGCGACCGCCCCCTCCTCCGTGCCTCTCGGTGGTGGGGCGTGTCTTCTGGGGCGCGCCCTACCACCGATTGGCTGGCGCCCTCCCTGACCCGGATGGCATTGAATGACATCCGGGTCGGGGGGGCGGGCCGCAGGAGGGGCTGGGTGGGTGGCATAGCCACCCCCCTCCGGGCCCCTCGCGAATAAAGAAGCGGGGAGCGCCCAGGTGGCCCTCTTGTGCCCTGGACGCTCCCCCACACCGGTCGTGCCCCGCGCTCGGGGCTTCTTGTTTTTTTTTCGTAATCTCCTCTGTTTCTCTCCCTGTGCAGCTCTGATGTCCGGTTTCTCGTGCTCGGACGGGGGCCTGGAGGCCGCGAGGAGGATGGAAGACCAGCTGTGCGCCGCACGGGGAGGAATGACCAGAGGCCCGAGGTTCTGCCTGGGAGAAGCGCCGGACCGCATGACGGATCGGGCCAGCCGTTGCTGGAAGGACGAAGTTAAGTGGGGGTGTCTAACCATGCTACTGTCTGCGTAGAACATCAGGGCAGGAACATAGACAATGCAGTTATTTTACAAATACCTGTTCGTATTCAGTAAATGCACCGTCACGAATGTGTGTTGACTTTCAGCTGTAAGGGAGTTTAGTTTTCCTCACGAAGTTTTTTGTCGAGGCTGGCTACGTTAAAGAAGGTGTGGGTTGACGGAAATGCTGCACAGTATGGGTAATGGAAAAATACTAATTGAACGAATGCATCCCGCGCAACCGGTTGATCTGAGGGGACGTAGCTCAGTGGTCGAGTGCCTGCCGTGCATGTATGAAGCCCCGGGTTCGCTTCCCGGTATCTTTGCTTCTTTGTTTGTCTTCTGTTCAAGGCGGGCCCAGTCGACTTTTGTATTCGCTGTAGGCAACGATGGTTTTGGGATATGGAAAGAGTCATGTTGTTAGTGTTTTTACTTAAGAAAGTTTCCGTGAGTAATGCATCCCAGCGCATTTGATGTTTCTTATAAAATTGTTCCTGAAAATGTGTCATGGGTCTTTGGATTACGTTTGTTTTACTCATACACAAGCCTAATGCTGGTGAATCTTTGCAGCAGGAGCACGAGTCCTCTAAGCTAGCCTATTGTTTATCGACTCTTACTTTGGCCGTTTTCTAATTATAAGAGGGTTTGTTTAAACTCTGGTTTCTTGAAAGGGTTTTTGGTGGATGTTGTTAAGTGGTGAGCATAACGCCTCTTTTGCAGTGTGGTTGAAGCACAAAAATCTAGTTCAATTTAAGGAAAACTGTAAAGTATTCTAATTTACACATGGATGTTTGGCATGATGCACGCCTCTGCGGGAAACTGTTAATGAGACGAACGGGGTCTGCGAAGTCATAAAAGTGGCAATCGGACTGTTCTCCTACCTAAGCGGCATCTTCCAGCACAAATGCATCGGCGTGTCCTTAATGGAGTTCCCCCTTGTCACGTGGTTTCGGTAATGCTATAATCCAGGTTGGTGATGAGAGCTGTGTGAGCACAGCCGCCACCAGCCCTACATTTGCGTGCAGGCTGAGAGGAAGCACTTCTGCTTGCCAGTTAAAAAATAGACAAAGCTGAAATTGGTAGCCAAACAAGGCATAGGATCGGCTGCCAGTCTACTTCCTACGTGTCACAGCACAGCCTGCTTCACTGTCACACACTGCTATCTGGTATTCAGTCCCAAACGAAACTTTCTCGTCGACAGCCACACATACAATCTGCTACTCTTCAGGAGACCGCCAAACAATATCGGCCCTCTGTTCTACTGTCATCGGGCTGCCTGTCCTGATGATACTATGCACCATAAAGCATGATCACTCATGCATGACCTTAGGCTGCGAAACTGACCTTCCCAGGGGGAGGAGGCCATTGGCCCCTCCTAGAACTTCAGGGGCAAGGTAATTGGTGCTTCAAAGGGGCGCGGGTTGGAGGAGTCACGCTTTCCTTAGGCTGGTAGCCACCCCGCGCGCGCATACTTATGACGTCACCGGATGACGCAGAGTAAGGGCCCTACTTAAGTGAGTAAATGGAGTTCACGGCGTGGACCGGGTAATTACCGGGCCCGGCTGCGCATGCGCACATCTCTAGGTGAGGCGCAGCTAGTAGGACCTGGCACCGGTTAGCGACCTTGCCATATGGCCAGAAATGTTAGATACAAAAATCAAGATGAGGATGTTAGATTCGGTTAGGAAACAATCTGTATTAGAGTTTCTGTTAAGGATAGTCTCTCACACCTGTCGACAATATTGTATCTAATGTCCTGCTGATTTTTGTATAAACTGATTCTCATGCAATTAACAATTTTATTATTTTTATACCTTAATAAATACGGCCGGGGGGTCTTGTGACCTCCCGCCTTCCAAAGATAACCAGGTCTCATGTTCATGTGTCCGGGGGTGGTGTGGACATAGGGAGGGGGCGGCAGCCAGTCACTGACCATGTGACGCCATCTACAGTTGCCACTGAATGGAAGCCACGGCACGCACGCGCTCGGTTTGACCTCGCACACCCTTTGATGCAGTTGTTAGAACACTGGGCACAACTCTCTCGGATCTGCTCAGTCTCTCTTGGTTCCTGTGTGATTTTTGGACAGAACTGAATGAAAACTGTGCTCGGCATGACGAAGGCCTGCTTGCAAGTACAAAGGGCAGCGCACCAAATCTAGAGGGCTGTCTGAGTCTTCTGCTGACCGGGCAGGATGAATAGTAACGGTTTTTTCCTTAAATCCGAATGTCTGACCTTGCCCAAAACCACAATTATTTGCTGACAAAAGCTTCATGTTGTAAACTTTGATTATTTTGCCTTCCACCGGAACATGTGATTTTTATTTCCTTACTTTTCCATTCTTCCTGCCACCTGTTCAAAGATCAGAGGATCCTATATGCAGAGTTTGATGACCTTTTCAGAAACACACATGCAGACCCGTGGATATTTGCACTTCGCGGTGACAATATTAACAGCCTTGGGAGACACATTTGAAAGACACTGCGCAGTCGCATTGCCCACTGCATAAAAACTTTAATTTGTCACATTTAATAATACCAGTATGAATGTGACTAGACGTTAATAATCCTTAAGGCTATTTAACAAATCACCGTCTGACCGGCACAGTTCACATTACACTGACAGACTCATTCTGAGCCCCGCAGTGAAATCGCACTCACTAACCTTCTTTTCAAATACCATCTGAGTTCCTATTGTACAGAATTGGCACTCAAAATGGTCTGCTTTGGTCTGTAAAATGGTGATTAAAATGCATCAATGAGCATGTCCCAAAGTCTGATTGGCAGTTAGATGAAAGGGGTGTTTATTTATTTTGTATATTTATTTGTTGAGTTTTATATAGCGTGAACTTGACCCGAAGGGGCTCTGCTTCATAACATTTGCATGCTGGTAAATTCTGCGGTTTACTTATGGGGCAGACATAAAGGCAAAGTGGCAGTATGAGAGAGAAATATATGAAGACATAAGGCTCAGAATCCTATACATTTGTTGGTAGATGCAGCATATACAATATAGATATTATTTTAACAGTGCATAGTAGCAGTACATATTGAGATAGGCATAAATATATAATGGCAGATGAAATATATGAAGTATAGGATTAGTAGCTGATACATTTCTGAGGTAAAAACAGCACATATCTATAAATATAGTTTTAGCAGCGGATAATTACATTTGCACATGGCTGACACGTGGAATATGTAAACATACATAGCACCCAATAATAACAGAAGGCTGCGGCATGCAGTTGACAATACGACATAGTCCTAGGGTAGCTAGTGAAGGACCTGTTGGAGGTGGGGGAGGGGTAGGGCGTAGAAGTTTACACCTTACATTGGAATTTGTGGGTGGCAGCATATGCCAGTCGTCTTGAAGTGGCAGAAGGATTGATTGTCACATACGTCTTGAAGTAGATCATTCCAGTATGGATGGGCATTTCCAAAGAAGGAGCAGGCACTGGATTTCTCTCTCTTGAATTTTGGTGGGATCAGGAGAAGGCTGTAAAGGTCTTTTTTGTACAGCCTTGTGAGTTATGTATTCAGTTTTGAATATGGCTCTTGCGTCTATTGGAAGCCATTTGAGCTGCTTGCGAGTGGGAGTGATTTGGTCATGTCGCCTCTCTCCTGATACAAGCCTGGCCGCCACGTCGAGTGATGCTTTCAGCGGGGCTAAGTATGCTTTCGAGGGCGCCCGTGATTGTAGTGTTACCATAGTCCTGCTTGGGGAGAACAACGGCTTTACCTCAGTCTTTAGGTCATTACTGGGTATGAAAGGTTTAACTTTTTTTAGGTCCTTCTGTAAGTAGAGGGTACATTTTGCAAAGGCGTTAATATGCTCCTTCATGCTTAGGTGACGGTCAAGTGTGATTTCCAGGGATTTAAACAGAGCCAGAGATGACAAGGTTGCAGTTTAGTGCAGTGATGTTGTTGAGCTAGTTAGCTACGGGAAAGGATTTTTCTTTGGTTAGGATGAGGAGGAGTCCTGTTTTGTTGGGGTTGAGTTTGAGGTGGTTGCTTGTTAGCAGAGATTAAACTTTGTATAGAGTGCTATTTAGGTGCTGGATGTCACTGACCGACACCATTTTCATGTAGAGTTGAGTGTCATCCATATAGAAGTGGAGATTCCAGATAGAGGTTGAATAAGTCATGAGACAGAATTGACCCTTCCATGACACCTTGTGAGACTGGCATTGCATTTTAGATTTCATTGTTGAATTTGATTAACTGAGTGCACGTGCTTAGGAAGGAGGCCAAACACTGACAGTTTCTTTGATGCCTGCTCTCTTCAAGACAGTGTTTCAGAGGATGTCGTGGTTCACAGTGTCGAAAGTGGCTGATATGTCCAGGAGGACAAGGAGGCATGCCTGTCCTTCATCAAGAGATTGGAGAAGATGATCAACGGCGTTCAATATGGCAGTTTCTAATGCTGCAGCCTTTCCTGAAACCCAACTGATAGGTTTCATGTAAGTTGTATTTTTCAGTGTGTTGAGTAGAGCAAGCACAATTTTTCAATCGTTTTGGCGAGGAGAGGAAGCTTAGTTATGTGCCTGTAGTTATTTAGGTCATTAGGATCCGGGTCCAATTTTTTGATGAGTGGGTTACTAGCCCGAGTTTGAGGGGAGCCCACATAGTGCCACTCGATAGGGAAGTATTGATGATTGTGAGCCATATGGGAGAGATGATGTGACTGATGATGTGCTGCCGGGAGAGGGTCTGAGACATGTGATGTTGGCTTTATGTTCACAAGTATTTTGCAGACTTCCTCACAGACAAGTTTGAGTTCAGACCAGGTTGCATTGTTTTTTATTTCGGATACAGGGAGTTGAGGTTAGTGGGCTGTTTTGATGATGAGGGGAGCTGTATAGATTGGGGGGCAGGATGCATTAGGATGAGGTGTGTCAGGAGGGTGTTTTTCACTGGGGGTATCCTTGATTTAATGTGGATGGGTGGTAGGCTCAAGAGAGAGTTTGATACTAGATGCTTTGTCACAGAAGTTGGTCGAGCTATTCATTGCGTGTTGAGGAAAGGAGGATGTTTGCTGCTTGATGATGAATAATTCTTTGGGTCTGTTCATCGACCAGTTCAGTTCTTCTCGGAAAAAGGAGGATTTTTCGCTAAAGATAATTTTTTTGCATTTTAGGCATTTGGCCCTGAGGATTGAGAGATTAGATTCAGATGGTTGATGTCTACAGGTTCTTTCTGCTAATCACAGTTGACACCTTTCATTATTAAGGTTCTTATTAAACCAGGATCTGGAGAGGATACTTCTTGGCTTCTTGAATTTTAAAGATGCAACTGCTTCAATGAGTTCTGTCATTTTTGTGTTTTAGTTGTTGGTGAGGTCGTTAGTGGAGGATAGGCCAGTCGAAGGTAGGATTTGAGAGTTGACTAGTATTTCTAACTCAGTTTGGGGGACTTGGTGGATATTCCTCACCCAGTGCTTTGGATGGCTGGGTTTGGGGCACATCTTTGGATGGAAGGTATTGAGTTGGGCAAGTATTAGATGGTGATCGGTCCAGCTGGATGGAAGGATGGAGTGCAGGGATAGTATGTTGTACTTGGAGATGAGTGCATCAAGGGTAGAGCCCTTGTTGTTAGTTTGTTCCTTGCAGTGCTATGTAACATCATTCGCTTCAAAGAGTGTGGTCAGTGTTTGCACTGGGGGATCCTAATATAATGTCAGTGCTGTCCTTTAGGGAGGCTAGCGCAATTAAGTCAGCTAGGTCTTTGAATAATCCTGTGTTATCACCTGGATGGTGGTGGATGAGATGACATTTGATGGGGATGGGGCCTTTTGAGGAGAGTTGAACTCCTAGATATTCAAAGGAGCAGTAGTTGGTTGCGTGGAAGTGTGCAAGGCAAAGATCATTTTTGTGTATAACTGCTGCTCCGCCCACCCAGCGAACCTGGCGATCGCTGCAAATGATTGAGAAGCCCTGTGGGATGAGGAGGTCGTTCTAAAGGGATTAACGATTTGTTAGCCATGTTTCAGTGAGAAAGCATGTTGTGTTGTACAATAAAGTCTGCTATATCATTGGAGTGTCTGACTGCTTATTGGCAGTTCAGGAGCAGGCCATGGGGTGCATGTGACAAATTCCACATAGGTTGACTAAGTTGGATAGTAGTTAGATGTTTGGGTGGCCTGGATGGCCAAGTGGGGTACAGGGTCCTGTTTGAGGTGAGGAG
Organism: Lissotriton helveticus; assembly: GCF_964261635.1. NCBI lineage: Eukaryota > Metazoa > Chordata > Amphibia > Caudata > Salamandridae > Lissotriton > Lissotriton helveticus. The sequence goes on from NC_136068.1 coordinate 1,141,345,474, forward strand.
AACCGGGATCTTACCATGGCCTGGCTGGTTAGGCGCACTGTCAGAGGTGTTGCTCTGCAATTCCACAACTAGTTGCGGCAATCCCACTGTGCTGTACCCGGTGTTAGGGAGTTCAAGCATGTAGGGGTAGATTCATTGGAGTGAGCTATGGGATCAGGACAAGTGCGAGATAAATGCCGGTCATCGGCCTAGAGGCCAAGGGTAGAGGCATGGAGTGATTAGTCCAAGCATCAATGCAAACAATTACATTTCTTCTAGGATATCATGGATTTTAATTTCTATGCGGACTAGTATGGCGAGCAGTTAAGATATAGCTAAAGTTTCTGTAGGAAAGAGGGGTGTTGGTGCTCATTGGAGTCTGGGGTGGGGGCTGTGGAAAGACACGGTCAGTTGGGATTAGTAGGCTGTGGGTGGGTGTAGGGGATAGGTCTGTATGGGCAGTAGATGACCATCATGGGGAGGTTATTCTGTTGGTGGAGTCACAGCATCAGGGCCTCCGGGGATGTGGGGAGCTGTAGGGGCCAGGTCAAGGTTGCCAGTGTGATGGATAGAGGGAGTAGAGGGTTGCTCGTGCAGTGTGGGTGCATGGATCCTGTCTCTGGCTAAGGGGAGGGGTGTTGGTTCTCTATAGGAGGGGGGGTGGGGGTGGGACCAGTTGGTGATGTGGGGGTTGGTGTTCTTGAGTACTTTACAGGTAATGCACATAGATGATGATTTGAAGGATAGTTGTAGTGTCAGGCAGTCGAAGTCAGCGACCGCAAGACTTCAATTCTGCTATGATTTCTTTTTTCTTATTTTAAGGACAAATAAATTAACCATGGTGTAACCATTTACGTACCATTTAAAACAGCCATGTCAGTGTTAAACACTGTCCTTGTGGTGGTTAAGTAGCTGGTTTGGGATCACGAGGTCCAAGGATACTAATACACGTTATGTTTTTTGCCCTTAGATTTTATCGGAAGGTGAATACCGGTAAAAGTGAGTTCAGATTAATTGAAGATCTATGGAAGAGTCTTGATATTGTAGTTGTCTTTACAAGTTGTATGTTTAATCTAATGACGACTATGACTGTTTTACGTGCTGCTGAAGTAATTAGCCTAAACATCTGGCATGCGTGTGAGTACAAATTTGGTACTAATTTTGTGAATTGTTAACTGTCCTATTTCTTAGGCATTAGTGATATGAACTGGTGGAGGTTTTCCGATGTTTGAATTTTATTGTAATTAAAGCTGTACACAAGATGTGGATAAGATGTCACTCGAGGTGTGGAGTGCTATAGACTTGGTACTTGCTAATTTTGCACGAAGGTAGCACTTGGTTTGTTTATTTGGGTATAAGCAGAGGATACATATTTGGAACTCATTAGTGTTTATAAAGTTTTGAATAGTGTATATATATTCCATTATTAAATTCATGGTGCAACTTTTGTCCTGAGGATGGTCTTGTGGATTTGAGTAACCGGATGTGAGACCGAAATGTCGACGCTACGACACTACTTTTGTATATATGTTTTACAATGGATGTTTACTGAAAGGAATGAAAATTGAAGAATGTAATATTATATATGGCTGATGCTATATATGGTCCATATTTGAACAAAAGGTGTCTGTAACCACTGTACATATGAGAAGAAATTAAACAGTGGTTATTTTGGTGCCATGTATGATGATGTTTGATTAATATTGTTCTATGTTCTTTGGAAAATGATTGGATTGTGATAATTGATTAATTCTATCACATAAAGAAGTTGCCCATGCCATACCAGCATATCTCAAGATCCTTTCTGCTCTCCATTTCTTTGCCACTGGGTCACTTCAAAGGGTCTCCAGTGACCATGTGGGCATTTCCCAGGCAAGCCAGTCAAGGTACCTGCATCAGGTACTGAGATGCATCACTGCTAGAGCCCACAACCACATACAAATGCCCCATACACTGGCCAGGAGACAAAGGGCAGCACGAGAATTCTGTCTCATTGCTCACTTCCCACGTGGGCTTGGTGCAATTGATTGTACCCATGTGGTCCTTCAGCCACCCCGCCACATTGCGCACATCTTCTGCAACAGACACCAATGGTATTCCATCAATGTGCAAGCTGTCTGTGATGCCAGTGGAGATTCATTGATGTGCATGCAGTGTTCTCAGGCAGTACCCATGACAGCTCCGCATTCTGCATGTCTCCTCTTGCCCAGCGAATGGCTGTGGAAGAATTTGGCAACATGTGGCTACTGGGTAAGTACCAAGCACTAAAAATGAGGTATATGTGTTATTGAAATGTCTGAATGCCACCTAACATTAACCATTGTACAATAAGAATCATTAAGCTATATACATGGGCTCAACAGACACTGCATATACTAAAGTATAGATCGTGTCCTGTGCAAATCAGAGAGGGAAATGTAACCAACTGCCCTTTCTTCCCTCCTCAGGCGATGCTGGGTAAAGACTCTCTCCATAACTCCTCAGCCCTTAGAGGCGTGCAAACACGTTACCTCATCTTAGGTACAATAGGGCACACATATGGACTAGAGCCATCATAGAGCGCAATTTTGGTCTGTTGAAGTCGCGATTCAGATGTCTTGACCGTACAGGTGGTATGCTGCTGTACTCCCCTGAAGTCGTGTGCAAGATCATATTAGCCTGTTTTATTTTGCACATCATTGCTTTAATGCATGGCTTACACATACCTCTGGAACCTCGGCTAGCTCTGAATCTGGGAAACCGGGCCATTGCACCTAACCGAGGTCAGAGTATGCAAATCTGTGATCAGCTCGTTGCCACATTTTTCACATGCGCAACCTGTAGTGTCATGGACAAAATGTGGATTGCAGTCTGTTTTCAATGATAAAACTTGTATATACACAACTATGTCAATAACTTCCATCCTGAGACTACTTTGCAAGCCACACTAACTGCATGTATATCACAGTTATTGACAGTAGTCAAAAGGTTGAGCGTGCCTCAGGTCATGTGCCCATGTCGGCGATCCTATGTAGTAGATTTCTGTAAACAATCTATTTACTCAGATGAAAAATGATACATGCTCTGAGAAACCTACCTGGACCTTATGAGGATGGGTCACTTAATCACAAAAGGGCATATCCATTGCATTCTTGATTAGTGATTGTGGATGGATCAGCATGAATACAAAATGGCTGCCAACAATTTCCTGTGTTGTATTTCCTGTCTCCCACTTCCTGTATAACATTTCCTGTAAGAAATAATATGTTCCGGGTAAATTTCAGAGGTTATGGTCCGAAAACGTAATTTCCGATTTCGGACTGTAATGCGCGGATGTGGACCCGCCGCTGTGGAACCGGAAACTACGTTTTCAGGCCGCACTCTCCGAAAATGAACCGGAACGCATTATTCCATATAGGAAATGATATACAGGAAGTGGGAGATAGGAAATACATCACAGGAAGTTGTTGACAGCCATTTTGTGTTCATTCTGAGTCATGCTCTATCACAGATCAGAGCCTACTGCCATCCTGCTGCTCTTATTAAACGTATGTGCCCCAAGATGGCTGAGGGTTATGAGGAGAAAGCACCCCCTTTTACAGAAAGGGAATTAGACATCTTGGTACAGGGGGTGCTGTCCAAATATCCTCAGTATATGGGGGCCCTGAATACCAACTGAGCAATGCAGACCGGACCAGGCTATGGGCCAACATCAGCGAGCGCTGCAGTGCACTGGGAGTCCACACCAGGAGTGCTAGGGCATACCACACGCTCTGGGAGTACGCTGGTCCCGGCACAAGGCTGAGGAACTGGTGGGCCAGTCTTCCCAGCACCATGTGCATCGTCTTTGCTGCTCCCCACTAAAAAAGGAGGGTCCTGCGAGCAGCTTGGCCGACCCTTCATGCTCAGCTGGAGTAGCATGAGCAGCAGAGACCCGGTAAGTGCATTATATGCAAAGTGTGTCTGGGAGTATGATGTGAGTGAAGACAGTGCTGTACCATTTTGTGTTTCATGCCTCCATTCACCCATTCCGTGTCCATGCAGCAGTCATCAAGAATAAAAAGGCACACTGTGGCATATGAACTGCACAGGACAGAGTGCATTTGGGAGTTGTAGATTCTTCACGACAACTGGGTAAATGAGCCACACTTGTGCATTTGTGTTGTAATTTGCTCTACCAGCAGCACTACCAGTGAACCACGGGAATCATAACTGATGTGTGCATTGGATTCGCAATGGTACAGACTGTGTCCAGTGTGCGTATGGCAGGCCAAAGGATATTGCATTTAATGAGTTTGGGTTCTAATTGAGACAGATCATCATGTGTCATTGACTCAAAACAGACTTTGAGATCCTTGCCTCACTCTTAAGTGTTTCTAAATTCACAAAGTGTGTCCACTGACACACGTCTTACCCTCAGTGGCTTGTATGCCATTTCACATGTACAGGTAGCTGTCACAATGACCCACCAATGGTCACCGGTGTACTGCACTACCTTATCAGTCACCAAAGCCAATATGTGGCACTAGATTGCCAAATTTTGTGAGGGGATATCAAAAGGCTAGACTCACAATTTAGCAAAACAAATAGCCCAGACCCTATGTGCATGTGTGACCCACATCTGGCATTTCTCTTGTCCTATACAATGATACACAGCAGTTGACATTTGTCCAGACATGAAAGAGCTGCGACTCCATATCACTGGCCAATTTCAATTAAATCTGGACTCTCTCTTATCTCCTTTGTTGAATTGGTTTTGGAACCTGCACATGTAGCAATGACAGGACACATAGATTACAAGAATGCCAAAGTTGAGGGTTGGCCAATACAGTTGTGTAAGCCACAAATATTCATGTGAGATATCCATGTCAGACTCAATTCAGGAGATGACAGTAAACATAAACGTAATGTAAGATCATAAACTCTGTCAACTGTATAGTGTGATCAGAGGAAAACAAAGTCTGACTTTGGTACATCTATGTATGTGTCTTGTCCTGAAGCATACAACCACTACATCATGATTTTGTTTACATTTCAGCGGGCTCAGCTGGCCAAATGGCAGTAAAGCAGGATCAGGTTCGCGGCAGAACAACATCAGTGCGCCAGCAGCTAGGACCTCTTTCAACCAGTGAGGAAGAAGAGGATGAGGAGGGATCTCAACATCTGGAGGCAAGGGGATTGCTCCCACCCACGACTGACCACGAACACAACTCTGGTGCTGTGGTCCGGGCGGAGGCTGTGGATATTGAAGTGGAGGGGGGGAACCTGACACCTCTGGCCAGGGCGTAGTGGAGAGCTACTCTCCCCTACACTATTCACCTGTGGGTTCTGTCGAGGTTTCCCCGGGGCAGGCCAATGCCCAACCTGGGCCTGCCATCAGCCCCCCCCTACCTCTAGTAGCCCCCATTCTATCAGAGACTCTAGCTGCATCCCCTGCAACCAGTCCCCCTCATCGTAGCTACCAGCTCGACTACACCATTGGCTCCGGACCTGAGGCACCACATCCCTCCTGTCCCCCTTTGGCCCCTCTCTGTATTGTTCCTCCTGTGGCTGTCCCAGGGGACTTAATGTGGGTATGTGTGGGTCAGCCAGACATGACCTCTCACATCATGCTGCAGTTGTGTCCAGAGATACACTTGATGCAAGAGGTCTGACCACCATCACTACCAGTGTCAATTCCCTGGTCACAGCCATGTCGTCTGTTGTTTCCCAACTTCTTTCCCATACCATTATCAATGTCTCCCCCTGTCTGTTGGCCCACACTGTTTCCTCCCTTACTCCTCCTTTGTCCCGACCCCGTGTGGTGTCTGTTCCTGCATCGGCCAGCCGTTTGCCTGCATTGGACTCCTGTGGCTGTCCCAGAGGACTTAATATGGGTATGTGTGGGTCAGCCAGACATGTCCTCTCACATCATGCTGCAGTTGTGTCCAGAGATACACTTAATGCGAGAGGTCTGACCACCCTCACTACCAGTGTCAATTCCCTGGTCACAGCCATGTCGTCTGTTGTTTCCCAACTTCTTTCCCATACCAACATCAATGTCTCCTCCTGTCTGTTGGCCCACACTGTTTCCTCCCTTATTCCTCCTGTGTCCCGACCCCGTGTGGTGTCTGTTCCTGCATCGGCCAGCCGTTTGTCTGCATCGGACTCAGAGGATCTGGACATTGTGGTAGTAGAGGATGACCAGAAGGACTCTTGACTTTTTGACTGAATCATCTTTGTGGACAAATATTTTCTTTCCCCCTAGTAAATAGACAGGTTTCCCTGACACTCCCAGACGTGATACATTTTTGTTGCCCCACCCCAATCCAAGTTCCCTTCTCCATCTGCATTAAGATCATCATTTGCTTTCCTTTCTCCCTTCCAAAAGGATGGTTGTTTTTTTAATCATTCATAAATATCTTTAAAGAATCCTACCTACTTTAACTTGTTTGATTTCATTGTGAATGTCAGGTACAGAAAATGGACACGTATTTGGTGAGTCATCTGCTAAGCACATTATGGCTTGTTGCAATGATGGGTTACACTTGTAACTATGTCACACACACGCCTACCTCCTCACATCTCTAGTCCACCTACATCTTTATACAGGACATAATACAAAACAGCATCTTACTTTGGAAGATCTTTATGTTTTTTTTTACACATATTCACAGTGGTCAATTTGCTTTTGGGATGTTGTCAATGGCGATCGTGCTTGCGACATTGCAATTTTGGAGATGATGATCGCTGTGAGGGATCTGGTCGGGCTTGTCACCTATGTGTAGGTGTTTGTTGTCCATGTGCCTGTACAGGGTGATCTACATGTGCAGAGGCAGGGCAGATAGTGTATGTACATTTGGTGTTTGTGAAAGTACAAGGGCTGGTTGTGCAGTTTGTGGGAGTGCCTGTTCAGGGCTTGGTGGTGGTTGTGCAGGTGGTGGGAGTGCCTGTACAGGGGTTAGTGGTGGTTGTGCAGGTGGTGGGAGTGCCTGTTCAGGGCGCCGGTGTGGATGTGTACCTTTGCTTTGGTCCTGTGCAGTTGGTGGTACAGGTGTGTGGATGTGCTGTTCTGCAGGCAGATATGATGGCTCACCTCCCTGCATTGACTGTGAAGGGTGACTTTGTATCACATTTAGCATGCCCTCTATCATCTTCATGGCCAAGGCATGATGTATTGCACTCTCTTCCCTTTGAATGGATATCATGTCTCTCATATTCCTGGACATTTCCTGCCAAGTTCTATCCATCCTATTTAAAACATGGCTCAGTCTGTCCACCACCTGAGGGAATTGGACCATGTCCTTCAGGGACATGTCTGACAGGGTGCCCCTATGGCATAAATGTCCTGCCTTACATCTGTCTGCTGTTGGAAGAAGTCTGGCTCCCACTGGCTACCATAATCAGGTGTAGGCCCTCTCTGCAGGTGTCGGCCGTGGATGGGACCAGCAGGTCCAACAGCAGGGGGGTGGCAGGTGGAAGCCTGTGGGTAGGAGAATGGTGCCCAGGGGATACCTGCACCACAACAGGGTTGGTACTTCCCCCAGATGGTGGAGAGGATGCCGGGGATACACTGTATAAGGAAGAGCCTGTAGGGGAACCACCATGTCGGTCCTGGACGTGAGGGCTGTGAGGGAGTGATATCTGTGTTGGGATGCGTGAGAGCTGTGGCTGGCTAGCTCTATGCTGGGGACAGGCAATTGTTTGTTTTGGAGGAGGCTGATGAATGTTGCTGGGTGGAGGATGTGATGCCGTGAATGATTTTGGAAATGTGGTAAGATTGCTGTCAATGGCATCCGAATCATCATCCCCTGAGTGGATGGACATATAGTCACCATCGTCTTCCAAATCTTTGTCCACGGGAACTTCCTCCTCCTCTTGCACATTACTTGCTGCTGACATAACTGCCTGGAGGATGAGTGGATTTTAGCCACTGATTACCCATCGGCCCACACTGGTTGTAGGTCTGTCATCCACATTCTCATCATCCCCTGGAACACAGAGGTTGCAACTGAATTAGTAATTGACCTGGTATTACATGTGGTGCAACACAAGGGTTGGATCAACTGTACTTAGCATCAACAGATGAGGATCATGTGACCTGTTTAGGGTACCACCACAAATGACAGCTCACACCATAGCACTGAGGTGTTAAACGGAGATATACACTATACAAGAACTCACCAGCTCTAGCCACAACTTTCTGTCCCTTTGCGATCCACCCTGATGTCAACTGCTGAACCTAGCTCCTCATAGATGTCGTTGACATAGCTGACCCCAATCCAGAAGCTGTAGAGGGAAGTGACAACATTGTCAATGATCTTCTGCATTACTAATTGACAAACAGGCACATGTGACACTCATAATATGTATATCACTTTGTAAACAACAATTGCTGATTCCATACAGAAGGGGATCTTGCTTGCTGTCATATCTTAGTAATCTATGCTAGTGACACATTTGATGCCACAATAACCCGATGGACAGGTGCAAGAGGGTTTCACTGCTGAAGGCAGGATGTTATGCATTCCCCAGGATGGTGTACACTGCACTGGTGTCATCCTGTCAGCAGCTGTGATGAGACATACATGTCCATATTTCAGTACAACAGATGGTAGCTATATGCTAACATGTCATTCTCAATAACCATTGACCGGATAATCCAGGACAATGTGCGGCCTGTTTACCTCAAGGACTTTATAAGTGGGCCCCTGCTCACATGCAGCATTTGCAAGCTGTTACCTCCACACAGCACTGACATCAATAAGATGACACATCAACAGACAAACTTGTCTGTGAAGGTTACTGATATTTCAAGGAAGGGGATAAATGACCCGGACTCCTCCGCATTACACTGATTTCACCTTCGCCATTAAGACTAATAGGTTTCATGAGTGTAATGTTGTCTGTTGACAAGTCAAAAGGAGTTCATGTTTGAGATGAGCAATAGTCAGGACATAATGTTGGTCATTTGTGCTTCCCTACCCATGAAGTCACAAAGCTCATTTTTGAATGAGAGAACACAGATTTCTTATGTCCATCCTTTGCATGTCCTCTGTTTGCATACCCTATTTCCAACATCATGGTAGTACTTAGCTGACAACGGATGGTATCTTGCACAGTAGACATCCTAACATTGGATGTCAACCACTCATTTATATGTGAACACAGTAGAAGAGGAGGCAAGCAGAATGTAACATTTAGTTGTGATCCCACATTGCAGCTAAGTTGAGAAGCTTTGATGCATTCCGCCTGCACTGGATGAGTGTGTTGCTTTTCAGCCAAGTGATTTGAAAATGTAACTGCATGAAGATTCACCTTAGCAGCCCATATACCCATCTCAAAGGTACAAAACTGGCATCAGTGTGAGCCTCATCCATACAATTTCAATATGATTTTACCATAGATATTTTGCTAGGGAGTTTTCATATCATTTAATTGCAAGCCAGTTGTGTTTTGAACCCTTCATGTGACACATTGTACTGTTTCATGTCCATTCTGCACTCACTTGGCATACATTTTGTGTCATCCTTTTATTGGCCACCAAGGTCTGATCTGGTATGCGGTTAAATGCCATGTGTGAGCATATTGGGATACAGGATAACAGTGTTGTACAACACATACAACATACAGTGAAGATTAAAGGCACATTTAATGAGCATTCATGTACATTATTCTTGGGTTTACTTACCACGGCCCAGTGTCTGGTCCCTGACCAGATGTCACAGCCAATCTTGTAGCAGAAGTCAGTGTGTGTCTTTGATCCTGGGAGGATCTCATTGTACCTACAATGATAAGCGTGTTTGCAACTTTACATTTCTGCTGCCACGTGTGATGCACTCAATTTCAGGCCCAAAGGATAAGGACAAGCAGTTGTGGGCACCACAGTTGCAGAAGTGTTCAGCACTTAATATCATGAGTGATCCCACATATAACTTATTATGGGCCCACTACCTAGAAGCGACGTATATAAAAATGACATGACTACGAATCCTGAAGTAAGGTCCACTATCGTATTTTGTTCATGGCCAACAAACAAGACATCCAATGTTAGAAGTACATGACCAGCTGGGTGGACTAGGTGATTTCATGTATAGTGAAAACATTCTAAGTTGGAAAGTGGATGCATTGTCAATACTACTGACAATGGTATCTCACTTCTTGTTCATCATTGCCATATTTGGTAACATTGGATTTCTTGATTAGGTCTACAGAAACGAGTACAATATAGTGGGGACACCCTTATGACTTGTTGTGGCACTCGATTGCAGGATTGAGTTCCCAGGTCTGGGACTACATGTTATATTCCCCAATTACAAAGGTATGATGAGCCAAGACATATTATATTTTGTCTTTCACTATTCACATATGTCCTTTGCTAAAGGTGAATGTCCATTGACAACTCCAATAGTTATTAAGCTAGTTTTTCATCTCTGGTTACCTTTCATATTCGGGCACTATATGTCCCTTTGTTGTCTCCAGACAATGTATGCATTTTGACCATCTCCTGACCAATTTGACTTACCAGTTTGTAAGGGTGGTATGCCTTGCCCTGGATGATGTTGTTTCGTCAGAGAAGATACAGGGACTTCTCCTACTGCGTTGTCTGTGCTCTGGTTGAATGTGTCAATAGGTGAGAAGAGAGAAAAGTAACCAAATGGGAAATGTACATGTGGAACTTGTCAGGCATTTCTCCATATCGTCTGCATGCTAACAGTGTTGTGAAGTACTGCCGCAGACGGGGCAGGTAGGAGCAGTGGAGCATTGGGGATGTAACGGCGTGGCAGGGTGGGAAATGAACAACAGGATTTTGTGAATAACATAATTTGATCTGAGGATTCTCTCACCTTCTGCTTTGTGATTTTGGCTGGCACAGGATGAGTTACTTCTTGGTTAATCAGTGTCAGATTTGCAGGACCCTTGCAAAACCATTTACGCCGCCATTGCATCACTTCTGTGACACAGCGGTGGCGTAAACCATGTGCCACGTTGCGACTTTTGTACAATGTGACGCATCTAGGGAGATGCGTCACATTGTAAAGCCCTGCGCAACACTAAACCCGTGTCAGGTTTAATGTAAGCAGGATGGGCATTCGTTTGGGAAATGCCTCGTAAAAGTGACGCAGTGAAAACTACATGATTTCACTGAGTGACTTTTCAGAGGCCGCTGCGACAAAACCTTATGCCTGCTTGAAGCAGACGTAAGGAATGGCGCAGCACGTTAGGTATGGGCGGCCCATGAACATTGTTGGAGTTGCGTCGCACTTGCAACACAACTCCAGCAAAGCAATGCCCTTACGACATCAGATGCAACAAACATTGTAAATGTGACACACCCGTGGTGGCGCAAGGGTAGAATTGCGTGTCACATCGGTACTGGCACATCCCTGCTAATATGCAGGGATGTGCCGGTCCTTGTAAATCTGTCCCCTTGTATTTTCACAATTCATTTGTCAGTTGATTTTCATATGCTTCGCAACCCTTTACATTTTGAACGGACTCAGCCACATCTGGATGAGTGGAAAGGGCACTGTCAATTGCCAAACAAAACCAAAAATTCTTTATTTCGGCCATTTGAGACCATAAAAGATCAGTTAAAAAAACATTTAAAACACATCAGCATAGAATAAAAAAACAGGCAGGGTACATTACACAACTAGATCAATTCCCTATAGGAACTAGGCGTGAGGAGGCAATTAACTCTATTACGTTACAATTCATAACATATTTAACAGAAGATCAATCTTTTAATATTTTTCCCCTTATCTGCCACATGGCCATTAAAAACTTGGCAACTGCAAAAACTATATAGTGCAGGGTACTTGTCTTCAGAATTCTGTATGAGTGTAAATAGTTTCTAATGCCCAAATTCCTACACAATGGCACTAGTCAGTACTTCCTCAGTCTAGTGTAGGCAGGGCAAAAAAAAACACGTGTTTTTCATCCTCCTCATCTTTACTGCACCCAGGACAGATTTTATCGTCCAACGCTGTCCATTTACAAGAACAAGTTTTAAGGGGCAGGGTGCCTAGCCTCCATTGAATGAAAAGTTTCCTTGCCAGAATAGGAGATATAATATCCATAAAACCTTCAAAATAAAAATAATTTTTGGTGTCCAAAAATTGTTCAGTTAAGGTGCCGACTTTGGATGCACACACCAGGTAAACTAGACTTTTCTCCATGAATATTTCAGCGATACTTTTGCGTGGCACCCCTTGGCAACCTCTTTCAGGAGCCTCCCACAGCTCTGGAAGTCCCAAGCGATAGAATTCTCGTTTAATGTATGCCAACCACGGAATTCTGTCACAATGGTTCAGGTTCAGGACATGCTTGAGATCTTCTCTGTACTGTCAATTGCTACTTAGTAGGGTTAGGTATATACGCCAGCAGTACTGTGCCCATGTTTTCAATAGTGGGAGAGGGATTTGCAATTTCTAATACAAAGGATTCTGGGACTTGTGGTGCAACATACTTAGGGTAACACATGAGTCTCTGACTGACTATATATTTATATACACTTTAGACAACTTCCTTACTCACAACGGCTGTGCAGCACAGACAATCTTTTCATACACTTTTTCTTGTCTTCCCATTTACCTGATACCACGTTGCGGACATCACTCACAGGCAGGCCATGGACCATGTGGGGGTGGATTGTGGTGAGGAAATCCTTCAAACGTGGGGTGAGACGGAGGCGGGGTCAAGAGTGTGGGGCAGGGAGGATCCTGTTCAATTCGATCCTGGAGTACTTTTCCTTCATCCTCTTCTTTTCATCCTGCAACTTCTTCTTGATGTTCTGAACTGTGCACCTCTCCTCCCCCAATGCTATGACAGCAGTGTCTAATTGCTGCCATGGAGCTGCCTCTGTGTGCCACTGGTGCAGTAAGGTTGGAGACCATATATGCGTTTGTGGTGCCTCACTATGTACTCCATAAGCATGGTGGTCTCCTCAGTAGCAAAGTTCTTCTTCCTCCTCATCTCATATGTTCCATTTTCCGCTGACGATGTACAGCGATTGTGAACACAAACTCTCTGTGGCCAAACCTGTTCCTTCAATGTGTGCTGCTTTTATATGTTTTGTGGTGCTGGTCTTGCAGTTAGTGGTAATTGACTTCGGCTGGAGCATGGTGGGGGATGGTAGGCACTTGAAACGTTCATCAGGCCAAAATGGAGGTATTGCGGCATATAACTGGGAGTTCCGGCCCGGAAGTGGAGATTTCGGCCCGGAAGCGGAGATTCCGGCCTAGAAGTGGAGATTCCTGCTCGGGAGTGGAATTATCGTTCCGGGTGCGGGAATTCTGACCCGAGTGCAGACCTAAGGTTAGTGGTCGTAAATCCATTCTGTGAATACCATAAGTATTAAGTGCATTCTGTGAATACCAAAAGTAGTAAGTGCATTCTGTGAATACCAAAAGTAGTAAGAGCCTTCTGTAAATACCAAAAGTAGTAAGTACTTTCTGTGAATACCAAAATGGTAGTAAGTTTAGGATTTTGTCTAAAGTTAGTTCTGTGACTCGGGCCCCCTGTTATCCTTCTTGGCTTAACAACACGCTTCATCACTTTATCGTAAATATACCCCTAGGTTTCAAACCTTTGACAAGCATAAATATCCCGCTGTTCAATATTTTCAGTCAGTGTTTACCTAAGATGTAACAGGCAGCATGTATTGTCAGCGAGTGCACTTGTGGCCCAAGCGTCCCCAACCAAAGCATATAGAAATGGCAGGCCAACTACAGCAACACCTACCTTCCTTAATGGAGACTGTAGGAAGCGCTTCAACCTAGTACCACAAGAGAGACACAGTCAGTAAAATAAATATTCAGCCATGAGGGCCCAATAGCAGTTTTTAAAGAGCTAATTGGCCCTTGCAATACATTTAAAAAGAAAAGGATCCTTTGGCCTATGAGCGCCCGATACATTGTGCGAAGGCACAATGCAGACCCTCACACTGAAGAGACCCAATGGCTTAAATGGACTGCCTTGTTGTTCTATAGTGTATGCTGTGGTGGGCAGAAGCAAAATGTGAATACCACCTGAATAGACCAATAGATAAAGAGGACTGATTGAAAGCTCTTTTATGCATGTAGGATGTATTTTTTGTTAGTTTTTGAGAAAGACAAAAGGTCTTGGCTAATGCCAGACCTAAAAATAGCTTTTTAATGGAAACGCTGGTCTAGCTGTAACTAGAGTCGCTATCAGTGACTCATATATATATTAAGGCATTTGCACGGCACATACTAATAATGTTGTAATCTGCACGACAAACTTAAGTGTTTAAGCATAGTGAAATTTCTAATGTTGTATGCATGCCATGGAGTAGTGTGCTACCTGTACGCAGTGCACTTCAGCACCTCACTACAGTCGAAAACAATATATAAATACTAATACAATGCAACTAATTTATGACTTACCACCTTCAAATGTATGGAAATTTTTAGGGACAACTTTACAAAAAAGTGACCCACTTTCCCTGTGTTGCATCAAAGTGAGAGAGCAGAATAGAGTCATATCTGCTAAGGTATGCAAGGCGCTAATTCTTTCTTTCCCCGCATTGGCACACTTTTGCCATCACACACATCATTATACCATGCACCATAGAGCAGGGATGTGTGTGTGTGTGATACAAGCATGCGTTTTGTACTGGAAGTACAACTTTCCAGTGACAAAGTACTATGCTTAGACATGGGTTAGAATTTTCTATCTTTGTATGTGGACTATACTGAACAGCACACATGCAAAATTGGAAAAGTTTGTGGAAAATAAAACTTTACTACAAAGCTACTCCTGCCTCTAGCAGATGTAATTTTTGTATGCAAATTCCTGTCTACTAATGTTAGAAAATGGGAATTTGCATCACAACCCATAGGTGCTTGCACAGGTGGTATGCCCCGTTGACATAAAGTACTACAGAGAAGCCAATACCTCAAGTTTTAATTGCTTTAGGACTACTATAGAATACAAAACAAGTGTTACGCTTTAAAGCAAATCCCAATTCAACATTTTGTGCCATGATTATGTCAGTTTTGTGTTTCAAATTAAGTGCAAAGTGTTAGTAAATCTGGACCAGCGTCTGTCTCCAGCCGATTAATTCAGCAACATTGACCTGCATTAAACATAACTGGAATGAGGCGATTGTCCGGCCACTGCATTTTCACATAATTATGCATTTGCCACATTTACCACATAATCCATCATCTGTTACATACTCTGCTGATTTTAACAAAATTAAATTGTTCTAGCTCAAATGGTTAAGGCGCAGCAACGGCTGTTGCCGTGCAGTAAAAGGCCCTCTGCATAGGTTGACTTGTCACCTTTCTGTTGCTTTTTTGCATAATTTGAGTGTGAAACTACTACTAATGAGGTTCAACTTATGCCAAGTGTTAACTAGTGTCACAGGCCTTGGCAAAGCCATTAGGTATGGTGCTGGCCATCAGCTTTTTGACAATTCTTATCTTTTCTCTCATGGCTTTTGCAAAACTTTATTGTTATTGTTTGGAAAGCTGCGGAGCCCTTATTAAATCTTTTTAAAAAATGGCTAAAGGCAAAAGTGTTTTTCTTGTCTAACAAAGTGCCCATTACCCTAGTACACCCAGCAGTTAAGGGAACAACCTTGTGTGTTGATGTGATCCTTTTGAAAGGGCAGCATGCTGTAACTTATAGCGAAGTCAGTCAATGGTTTAAGTGGGCTAACATTGTCCCTTGATAAATGCCGGTGTGGGTGGATGTAAAAGGTGAACAATACAATCACAGGCTAATGGATAATGTCTGGCTGACAAACACTATAAAATACTATGGTATACATACTTTTAGTAAAAGCAAAAAGTCTTGGCTAACACAGACATAAAAAATCCATTCGTCTGGCATTGTCTGATAGCCTCGACTTTGAGAAAGAAGGCAAAAATGAAGGGAAGAAAGGAAGGAAACAAGTCAGCCAAAAAAAGACCAAATTCAGACAAAAAAGCAAGGAAGAAGGCTCAAAAAGGGAGGCAAAATGGATGGATGGAAGGAAGGGAGGGAAATAGAAAAGGAAGCAGGCAAGAAGGCAAAGAGGAAGAAAAGATGAAAGAAGGAAGAAGGAAAGAAATAAGTAAATAAATCAAGAAAGAAGGCAAGGAAAAATAAAGAAAACAGAAAAGAAGAAAAGAGGGCAAAACGAAAGCAAAAACAAAAGAAGGAAAAAAGGGAAATAAGGCAAAATAAAGAAAAAAGAAGAAAGAAAGCAGAAAAGAAAGAAGGAAAGAAAATGTAAAGAAGGTAAGAAAGAACGAATTAAACAAAGAAGGCAAAACAGAAAGAAAGAAGGGAAGAAAGAAAGAATGCAAAAAGAAAGCACAAAGGAAAATGAAGCTAAAAGGAAAAGAAGAAAAGAAAGAGGAATGAAAGAAGAAAGGAATGCAAAAAAAGACAGAAGGAAAGAAAGAAAGAAAGAAAGAAAGATAGAAGACACAAAAGTAAGATGGAAAGAAGGCAAGAACGAAAGAAGGAAAGACAAAGGGGAAAAGTTAAGAAGGCAATAAAAAATGTGCAAAAAAGGAAAGCGAAGAAGGAAAAAAAGGAATGAAATCAAAAAAGAAAGAAAAGGGGGCAAAGAGTAAGAAAAGAGAAAAGGAAAGTAGGGAACAAAGAAAGAAGGAAAGTAAAAATAAAAGAAGGCAAACATGAAAGAAAGAAGGAATAGGAAAAAGGAGGAAAAAAGAAGTAAAGAAGTAGGAAAAGAAGGAATGAAGAAAAGAAAAAAAGGAAAGAAAAGAGAAAAGAAAAGGGACAGAAGGCAAATAGAAAGCAAAATTACGAAATAAGGAAAGAAGGTAAAAAAGAAAGAAGACAAGAAAGGAAAGAAAAAAGGAAAACAGAATGAATGCAAAACAGAATGAAGACCAAGTATTGTCATAGCCAATATTTCTCGCCTTTGGGACCTTATAAGTGTTTAGTTATCCAGCGCAATATCCTTGGTGCAACAACATCAAGGGGCCGATTCTGATTCGGTAAAATCCCATACGCATAGCCGTACGAAGCATTTTTCCCATACAAATCGTATCCTCGAACATCCCCGTACGTACGATGTAGTACGATGCGTACCCAAAGCAGTTCTCCGTACGAATCGCATTCGGAACACGCAGTACGCGATAACCGTACGGATTGAAGCATCATTTTCCGACCCAGCAAGTACGATTCCTCCACTCAACACTCTGTCCGACTCTTTTTTTATGAGAGCTCAAAACATCCGGAAAAGCAAAATTCGACTCGAAATGCGTGGGAAACGGACCCCCGGTACGGTGCGTACACCCCATGATCATAGGGGTACGGTTCGTACACCCCATGATCATAGGGGTACGGTTCATACACCCCATGATCGACGGGGTACAGTTCGTACACCCCATGATCGTAGGGGTACAGTTCGTACACCTACGATCATGAGGTGTACGAACCATACACCTATGATCATGGGTTGTACGAACCGTACCCCTACGGTGGACGAACCGTACCCTATGTGATTGTGTGCTCTCTGTACGAATTGCTCTTACGTGACGTTTACCGTACGAATCGCGTACTCATTACTCGGTCCGGATCGTACTTGTCGGGTCGTACGGCATGTTTATGATTCGTACGGTTCACTTTCAGGTTCCGTATCGTACGGATTTTCCCTTGCTTTTCGTACGGTTTGTAACAATTCAGACTTATTTTTTACTACGGATTGTACTACGCGATTCGGACGGATTTGTATGATTCATACAGAAAAGGCTACGAATTAGAATCGTCATACAGATTTGTTTCCCGAATCGGAATCAACCCCCAAGTGTTGCATGGCTAAACACATAGGGTTCCAAAGGCGAGACCTATTGGCTATGCCAATGCTTATTTGATATTTCTGAACAATTGATCTCACCCACAGACAAATAAAAGATATGTTTCTTTGTGAACTGAATTGAACAGAAGGGCTACCACTCCACAAAATATGAAGTCTACTAATACATAATATGTAGCTTCTATTTTAAAATGTAAAAAACAATGCTGTTTGTACTATAGAGTTCCTTATGTGTCATACAGAAAAATAAAAAGAAAGGCAAAAAATAAAAAAAGAAGTAAAGTAGGGACAAAAGATGGAAAGAGGGCAAAAAGAAAGAAAGAATGAAAAGAAAGCAAAGAAAAAGAAGAGGGAAAGAGGGAAGGAAAGAGGGTTTGCAGTATAAAATATTGGATTATAAAACCCAGATTACACCCCATCTATGTTTAAATAATAATGTTAGAAGTGTGCTGCAAATTAAACACCATAAAGTAATTTTTTTCCTTGGAATGACAAAACATCAGACCAAAGTGTGAGGAGAGGTGGCTGAAAGCCCCTTTAACTAAGTATATTATGCATAATATTTTAGTAAAATCAAAAGGTTTTGGCTGCGCCAGACCTACAAAAGACAATTTAATGAAGTAATATTATCAAAAAAGGTGGTGCATTTTGCCGCATAAGTAGCTTTTTTGTTCTGTATAATTTTGTCAAACCTGTAGCATAATTTGGCCTAACCCTGCAGCGTGCTTCCAGTCGCCCTGAATATAAGTTGGCTCTGTGAATCTCATACCACTCCTTTTAAAGGCTGTAGCTAAAAATTTGCTTAGTAGCTTCTATTTTCAGCATTTATTTCTGATATCATGCCATGTTCCGCCTGTAGCATCCGCCTTCACCACCCATCCCTTGTCATGAGGATAATAGACAAGCATCGTCTTTATATGCATATTTTAAACTGTATTACTTTTCAAACTGACTTCTCAGAAAGTCTACAACTTGACTCAATTTTTAGGTCTCGGCTCAAGATAGTGCGAATGCCCTGTCTCGAACCGAGTCATGCTCTATCTGCTTGTGAGCTTACAGCACAGCCCATAGGTTTTCCAATTGGGTGGCATCATCATTGCTCCATTTTGCCTTCTCGCCATTTGTCAAGGGGCACTACTCTTTAATTCCATCATGAGCCAACCTCATACCATCTAGATTTTCTTATGTGCTTTCTAAATATTAGTTAATGGCCTTATTGGGCAGATAGAGGAAGGCTTTGTGCTTTCCTTCATTCTGTGACCTCATCTTGGGTTATGCCCATCATTAAGGAGAGAGTAATTAACAGTGATAACTCTTTCAACAGAGGCATGAACATCTGCTCATGTCATCTGCCAGTCAAGGGCAATATCAGTTTTTTGTTATCGTTACTATCACTAGACAACTGGGCTGCTCCTATGAGCTGCAGACAGCACTGCAAATCTCGCCTGCTGCAGGTGTGTGTGCACATACCTTCTTCAGGTATTTTGGCAGTTCTACCGCTCTGCAGAAACTTGAAAAAACCTCTCTCCATCTCGAAAAGATATGAACAGACTGCAGCTGAAGGAGCTTTCGCAGTCTGGAGGAGGAGGCTGGACAGCCCCAACAGCCTGGAACTCAACGGACGTTCTGAGGAGAGGCTGCGGTGAGTGTACACCTGGTGGACAGGTGACAGCGTCTCATGTTTCTGGCTATCCATTTTTAGGTCGAGCCTATAGTGGCAGTGCGAGGCATGCAGTAATGGAGTATGGAGTGGAAGCTCCAGCCAGTACCCCGCCCATCTTTTTCATTGGCTTGTGACTTTTTCCTTTCTAAATGCTGCTTTCCAATTGGTTTATAGGCTGTTAGTCACTCCTTATGACGGCCATGTCGTCATTTGTATCCTTCCATGGCACTGGCCCCTTTACTTCGAGTGTTGCATGGTATGTGTTATGTAGATCTTGAGCACTATTTTCTTCCTATGGCTTCACGACCCCCTACTTGCCCACACTTCCCTTATTGGTGCCTTCTCGCCCTCCCACCTGCCTGCACTCCCATTTGCAATGCAATAGGTCTCACGTTAAATGCGAGTCCCATTGCATTGCATATGCTTGTTTAAGAGTCCTGTACTTTGTAGTTCGTTTGTTAATATCGAGAACAAGACAGGGCAGTCAGACAACCCTATCACATGCATACTCTCGGTTTTCTTAAGATTCAGAATCGGACGGTATATTGTCGCTTCGGCTTCAAAAATCAAACTTGTGAATGCAGGACTTTAAGCCAATCATGGCGACTGGAGCTGGTGACTCTAACCAATCAGTGGCAGGCATGGTGGGAGGCATCGTGCTAACCAGTAACGCAACAATCTTGTAGCTAGTACTAAGCATAAATGAAGTTGTCATGTGGAAAGAAAGTTGCCCTGTTTGGAAAGCAGTGTATCTTCCCTGGGATTTGGTGTAGCAGCGCCTCCTCTCCCCAGGAGATGTCTACAGTGTTGAGAGGTTGAAAGGGGGCGAGTCCCTGGGCCCAGGGCTCCATGGCTACTGCTCTCAGCACAGATTCCCAGAGGCTGGTGCCCCTCGAACTGCCGGAAGGCACAGAGAGGCTACCTCGCTCCTACCTGCACTGCCCGCGGACGCTCTTCCATCTCCTGCATGATGTGCGGCAGGCGCAGTGCCACATACAGGAGATTAAGTCACACTGCAGGGGAAACACACTCTGGAGCTGCCTTGTGGGCTGTTGGAGGGCCTGCGCTGAGGAGTGCCCCCAGCAACCTGCTCACCTTCCAGTGCTCTGTGCATGGATTTTGAAACTCCCTTTCCAAAGCCGAGCTGGGTCAAGTCTGTGCTTCTAACCCCGGGGCGGTGATGAGAATAAAGGGAGGCTAAAGACCAGGCATGGCTTGGCAGTTCCCATGAGGCACAGGGTCAGACTGATTTGCATATGGCCATGTCTGAACTGGGGTGGCAGAGTGGGCTAAGGAACGTGATGGATTAAACCCAGAACTTTTGACTGGGTGTGAGTGTTTGATTGGTTCAGATTCTCCGTCCATCACCACCCCCTTTTGTACCGCTTTGTTCGCCATAAGTAGGCAGGGTATGCTCAGACGTGAGTCCCTTGCTCACTTTGCCACTGGATTCAAGCAAGCCTGGCTGAAGATGGCTGAAATGCCAGAAACCGGTCCTTGGAAGCTTGTTTCAGGTCCAGGGAAGGCATGGCTTGGCAGTTTGGGCTGGACTGTTCCCATGAGGCATAGGGTCAGACTGATTTGCATATGGCCATGTCTGAACTGGGGTGTCAGTGTGGGCTAAAGACCGTGATGGATTGAACCCAGATCTTTTGACTGGGTGTGAGTGTTTTATTGGTTCAGATGCTCCGTCCATCACCACCCCCTTTTGTACCGCTTTCTACCGCTGATAGGCAAAGCAAACAGTTTTTTTGTTGTTTTTTTCTCTCTGTCTTTCCTCTTTTTTTATTCCATATTCTCTGCTATAACTCCTTTATCTTTTCCCCTTACTTTTCTTTCTGATTCTTTCACTGGTCTACCTTATACTCCCCACCTCCTTCTACTCTTCCCTCTTTCTCCACCATGACATCGTTCGCAATGTCCCAAACTTTTTCATTTTTTAACGACGCAGGAGAACCACTTATCCCCTGGACAAGAAGGTTGAACCTCTTTGAATCCTACGTTATTGCAATAGGGGGTGACAGATTTTCATCCATACATAAACAACATATTTTATTGCATCATTTGGGGAAACATGCTAGAGAAACATTTGATGGTCTTCCTGATCTTATAATTGAAGGTGAAAATGTTGATGATGATGCACATGGTGAGCCACAACTGGATGTATATCAAAACACTCTTAAGAAATTAGAATTACAATTTGGAGAAAAATGTATGTGGTTCTTTAAAGACAGAAATTATTTTCGAGATCTCAAAGAAAAGATGAAAAAATATGTAATTACATTGCTGTTTTAAGCGGACGTGCATCTACTTGTGATTTTGGTATCTTAACTGAATCCCTTATCAGGAATCAATTAGTTAGATGCACCAGTGACAAGAAAATTCAAGAAAATCTCTTACCTGATGCACCTGATTTAAAACAAGCAATAGACATAGTGAAAAGCATTGAACACACTGTTTTTCGTATGAATGAGATAAAAGATGCAGTTGAGATAAAGCAAGTAATAGATAAAGGAGTGTACAAAAGGTCTACATAAGAGGCAAAAAATCGATCACTCCCTACTGAGCCCTTTAAACAAAAATCAGAGAGTAGCAAACTAAAATGCTTTAGGTGTGGTAACCCCAATCACCTAGAAAATAACATCAAATATCCTGCCAGAAATGTAACATGCAGAAAATGTAACAAAGGAAGGCATTTCGCAAAAGTTTGCAGAGATATAAGAGGTAATGTTACTCATATGGTAAGTGATGAAGTTGGTCCTAATAAAGATATTATCTTCCAAATTGCAGATATTAAGGAGCTTTCTATTAACAACTACATCAAGTGCAAAATTTTGTTGAATGATGTTCCGTATACAGTGTTTTCAGGCTCTTGCTCACAGTATACCCATATTAGTGAGTCTTCATTTAAGGAAAAATCAGGAAACAAATATTATGCAATATCGCCTCCTGATGTCAACCCTGGGGTGTTACAACCATGATACAATACCTCTGGTGGGCATGCTTCTCATGCATATTAATTTCAAAAATAGGACCTCTTTGGGAAAAGTTTATATTACATAAAATGGCTCAAACTTGTTGGGGTGGAAACACCAAAAGATTTGGGAATTAAGCTGGACCCCAATGCTCCTGAACCTCTGTATTTAGTTGAAAGATCTGTGTTTGGTAAAGAAGTATGCGAAAAGTTTCCAGAGCTATTTTCTGACAAATTAGGTTTGTTAAAAGGTATCCCGCACAAAATAAAACTAAAGAAACAACACAAACCTGCAGTTCACAAAGCCAGATCTATTCCCCTGTTTTTACAAGACCCACTCAGAAGGGAATCATACAAATTGGAAGCTAATGGTATAATTAAGAAAATTGAGAGCTTAGAATAGTTAGCCCCCATTGGGGTGGAAATGGTATTAGGCTCTGTGTTGACCTTAGAGACCTAAATGCCAACATTTGGGTCGACAGGTACCCTCTCCCGAATATCAACAAGATGATCATTGTCATACAGGGAGCAAAGTATTTTAGTGTTCTAGACTTCTCCTCAGCTTACCAGCAGATAGCTCTCCACCCTGATTCCAAAACCCTTACCTCTTTCATTACGCCTTTTTGGGTATACCAATTTTGTACAATGCCGTTTGGGTTGGCATCTGCTGCGGCAGTGTTCCAGCACATCATGCAACACATTCTTCAGGTAACCAACAAGGTGCTGTGTTTCTAAGATGACATCCTAATGTTTGTGGAGTCAAAGAAGGAACATAACAACGTTTTGGAGGAAGTTCTTGGAAAATTAAGCAAGGCTGGGTTCACTACTCAGAAAGACAAGTGCAACATAGGCTTTAAATCCGTGGTGTATCTATGTCATACCATCTCTGGCAAAGGAATTAAACCAAAACCAGTTTAGTGGTTTCTGTCAAGTTGGCTCCTGCACCTAATAAAGAGGAATTAAAATAATTCCTAGGGTTAGTAGAGTACATGTTCAAGTATCTTGAGAATGTTGCAGAGCAAGTGCATTCTCTCAGGAATTTACTAAATAAAAAGTACTCCTTTTGATTGGAACACCCAATGTCAAAAGGAATTAACACACATAAAACAGCCAATCATGGAAGCTCCCATCTTAGGTATGTTTGATCCCAATGCTAAAACCACTTTGACTACTGACGCCAGCATGAAAGGTTTGGGAGCCTCACTCACCCATAGTATGGGCAAGAAAGAGAAATTGCTTTTGCGTCTAGAACATTAAAAGGCCCAGAATGCAATTATTCTACCATAGAAAGAGAGGCTCTGGCATGCTACTAGGCTGTAAACCATTTTAAATTATTTCCGTGGGGAATTCCATGCACCCTGAGAACTGGCCGTAAACCTTTACTGCCCATATTCTCCACCAACTGTATTGAAAAGGCCATGCCACACATTTCCAAATGGGTTTTAGCTTTACAAGGCTTAAATTACACAATGTGTTATGTACCTGGTAACAAGAACCAAATTGCTGATTGCCTGTCCAGACTGCCTATAGACAATGTGAACTCCCAGTGTAACCTTCTTGATGAAACCATACTGTCTATAAATATTCCTGCCATTAGTAAGGATGAAGGGGAGGAATGGAAGAAAGATGATACCAGTTTAACTGATCTTAAAAAGTACACTTGCAATGGGTGGCCCACAAATTGTAAAGACTTACCTGAAAACCTTAGATCTTTCTGGATTGTGAAAGATGAATTGTCCATCATTAATGATCACATTTATAGAGGGAACAGAATAATTTCCCCCCAAGAACATGTATGAGCGCATCATTGATATAGCTCATGAAGGCCATCCTGGTAGGAGCATGACGAAAAGCAAGATTAGACAAGATTTTTGGTTTCCCAATATGGACTCCATGGTGGAGAGTATTGTGAACGATTGTTTAACTTGCGGATCCAGTGACAAGGCTAAAATTATTAGCAATGCCCCACTTATTCCTGTATCACTTCCTTCTAAAACATGGGACAAGTTGGGTCTCAACATTATTGGTCCTTTGAATCTACTAAACTACTCCCAAAGATTCATGTTTGTACTTATTGATTGCCATTCCCATTGGATTTTGACAAGATTTGGCTCATCCATTACCACCTATTCCCTCATTGAATTCCTTTAAGACATTTTTCTAAAGAAGGCATACAGAGTAGTTTGATTACGGATAATGGGATTCCATTTACCTCAGATGAGATGACACTATTTTTGAGTAAATTGTCCATTTTCCATCTCAAATCCCCTCTTTACTGTCCCAAAGCCAATGGGTTGGTAGAGAGAGCAAACAGGATGATAAAAACACCAATCAATTGGTCCTATCTTCTCATGGACCTGTAGAGGAGGCTATAAGGACAATGCTATGGTCATACCACATCACACCCAACACTATTTCGGGGGTCTCGCTCTTTGCTTCCCTCAAAGGAAGAAACCATGGTTCCAAACTCACTCCCAATGGGCTTAATGGGTGGGGTCCACTGTTTGGGTAGACAGGGATACAGTCATGGAAAAGGTTGGGCATCATCAACAAGATTACAAATCCAGATACGGCCAGAAATGGGGTACTGTCAATAAAGATTGTTGGGAAGGTCAATGGGTAGTTATCAAAAAACCCAACATATGTCGTTCTAAAGTTTCCTCATTCTCAAAACCCTTAAGAATTAAACGTGTAAACAATTACTCTGTTGTGCTCAAAGATGGCTGTGCCTGGAGCATGGACAATTTGGCCCACTGTCCTAAAGTGTGTCTTCCCAGGTCTTCCAGTGAGGACAATCTGGATGCATCCACCTTAAGCCCTCAGAGCATCAGGAATCGTCGACCACCATTGTGGTAAGCAGACTATGATATGTAATCCTTTTCTGTTATTCTCCCGATGTTTTGCAATCCTTCCACCTTGTTACCAGGTTATCCTCCTACTTTGTTTCTTTTGCCTCATGCAAAGGTAGATGTGTTGTAATGTTCTTGTCACATGCATAATGTTTATCACACACATATACACCCCTTTTCTTCCCTTCTTTTTTCCCTCCTTTCTTCCAGTTCACCCTTTCTTTACCTCCCCCTCCTTCCTTCTATTGGTACTTATCCATCTGTAGTATCTTCAGGTGTAGCTCACTGTAGAATGTTGAGATGCTTCATTCGTTAGCTGGTTTTTGAGGATCATGGATGAATAAACAACTTCTCCACTTCATGCTGTGTGATTCTTCTACTTTCAACAGAATGCACAAACCAGATGTTAATTCTACAGGCAGGCACAGGATGGTTGAACGTGTTTTTAAATTCTGAGCTCAGAGACCCCAAACCCCAAATCTCTAGCTGTTCCTAATTGAAAGTTACACTTATAACATGTTACAAGGAAGCTCCAATGATAGCCTATGGGAGGGCTAGAAATGACAATAGTGAAAAACGAAATTGGCAGTATTTCACTATCATGATATATAAACCATAATAGCACATGTCCTACAGTTCACATACACGTCACCCTGCCAATGGGGGTACCTTTGGCCTACCTTAGGGGAGCCTTACATGTAGTAAGAGGGATGGTCGTCCAGTTGCCAGGTCGACATGGCAGTTTAAAACTTCACTCACAGACACTGCAATGTCAGGTCTGAGACAGGTTTACAGGGCTATTCATGTCGGTGGTACAACCAGGGCTGCAGGCCCATTAGTAGCATTTGATTTACAGGCCCTGGGCACACGGTGCACTTTAGTAGGGACTTACCAGTAAATCAAATATGCCAATCATGGGGAATTAATAAGAATTACAATTTATACTGGGAGCACTTGCACTTTAGGAGGCAGAGGGAAAAAGACAAGAAAACACACCAAGGATGCCAGGTCTAACATATACTATCCAACACCATTTCATTCTTGGTCTCCGAGAGGCTCACAGTGGACACAGGCTCTCCTGGGATATAAAGCCCTATATACATTTCATAGTACACCACTACTGTGGGTTAGACTATTTCTAGTCTCTTGAGATTGTTGTACATAAATAAACTTAGTAAAATGGTGATACTGGTTTGCAGGGGATCACTCAGCTTGGTCAACAGATTATGGGAGTGGAGACTTACAGATTTGTTTCCCTGGTCTTGTTGTTCCTTAATTGACAACTATGTACATCCTAATGCAGGAGAAATGCTGGCCACAGGCGAGACCTTCCAGTGACAGACACAACGCTTGTCTGCAGTGAGTCTATGTAGGGGATTGCACAGAGATTTTTGTCTCTTAAAATCGAGTGTGTTTAGTTCAGGTGTCCATGATGCACCAGATGGTGTTCTGAAGGGTGCCCCACCACTGCAGAGCCCAGGGCAGTTAAACATGTTGCGCCGCTCTTTACACACGCCATGCATTGATACAATGAGTTGAGCAAGTTTTTTTAAAGTGCCTTGAACCCTCAGGGCTCTCACTGTGAGATCAGTCGCTGCCAAAACGTTTGCTTTTGCTGGTGACAATCACTGTCTTATTCACAAGTAATTGGATTGCACGTTTATTTTACAGTCAGTTGAGGAGCGCAAGTTTATTTTTCCAGTCCGGTGAGGCACGAAGTGCGTGAGTTTTCAACTGTTATTTAAGTCTGGCACAACCAGTGGTCGAAGTGGGTGGGATCGGCAGGGCATGGCGTGCCCCTACTTTTTTAATTTAATACAGTCCGTTCCCTTACTTTATTATTTTAGATTTGTGTCCCAGGGAGGCCGAAATAGCCTGGCCGTTCGTAGCTGTTCAAGGACGGGCGTGCACAGAAGGAAAAGGGCTGTCACTTCCTTCTTGCTCAGAGAAGTCAAGGACAGTGTCTCTTATTCTCTACCTTTTTGTCGTGCTCCAGATCACTTGTTGAAAACTTTGACTTTTCTTTCCTCTGCTTTCCTTCATTCATTCCCCTGCGAAATGGATCCAAATAAAGAGGAAACACTTTTGCTGCAAATGTCTTTTTCTGACATTTTTTCATGCAGCCTTGGTAGGAGAGAAAAAAAGGTTTACAATTTGAACAATAAATACATAACTAAATAAAGCAAGAGAGAGTGGCCGCAAATTGGCCTGATTGATTTTATTCACCCCAAGTACATTAGCAGCACTTTACAGCGTTTTCCAATGAAGCGCTACTTTTCTTTTATCATCTTTCTTTGAACAGATTGGAAAAAGTTTAATGTGATCCTTATCAGTTGTTTTCCCTATTTTAGTTCATAAAATGTGTACTGCAGCTCTGTGTTAAGGGATGTGGTCTTTTTAAACCATGCTACCTATGTTTTGTAAGGGTATCTGCAATGTACACTGAAACAGGTCCCTTCCGAGCTCTGTAGTCATGTGCTTAACTTTTCAGGCAAAAACGCTCATTGATTTCTGAATAATGAGTGTAAAAGTGTTAAGTTGTATTCCCTATGAGTGTTTGCTTTTTCTAGAATGTTGTTACTTTTTTCAGCCAGCATATTACTCTTGTCTAGTGTATAATTTGAATTGGATCTCATCTAGGTGCCTATAGAGGGGCGCAATTGGGTTGTAGCTGAAGGCAGTGCGATTTTCTCTAAGTGTGGTGGTGTGGTGTCCAGTGGGGGAGAGGATGCGGCAATTTGGCCAGAGATGCCGTATTTGGAACTGGGGAACCAGGGGCAGCCTTTATGACTAGTCCACCAGACCACTCTTCTGAGCGAGCACATACCCGTGCTAGACCTTAAAAGGCCCCGCTAGACCTTAAAAGCCCTGGTGTCTTAGCATCAGCAGGTGGACCCTAGGGGTGGCAATCTCCATGACAATCCATACTTAAGTGCACCTCCAGTCTTGTCGGCAGGCATACGAAGAAGCACATCCTAGAGCAACAGTGACTCTGTCCCTGAGGTCCCAGGATCCTTGATGCAGGTCCGCCTCACCTATTGTTACCTCCATTGGCCTTTTTTACAGCAGTAGTAGCTGCAACTCATCAGGGCTTGGCAATTCAGGATTTGCACACACACCAAAATAAGTTTACAAACATAACAGTCTCTTTGCTTCATGCACAAGCACTTTTAACATGTTCTGCCTGCTTGGAAGTCGCTGGAATTATGCAGCAATTGAGGACAAAATTACGCTACAGTGGTAACTAAATTATGCAGCAAGAAAAAGGTTGCAGCGTAATGCAGTATATTTCCTGATACTTTATTATTTTTACACATACTAACAGTCTCTGCAAATATTTTGACTCTTAGTACCAGTTCAACCTACAAATGTAGCAGTGATAAAGGTAACCACTCAACCTTTGCAAAGGGACCTTCACTTCGCAGCAACACAAGTCACATTTTTAGTAACTTTTCATCCGTTAGAGCTACAAACAATTTCTTAGTTAAAAGCGTCAGATAATGCAGCAGATGATGTATTATGTAGCAAAAAAGGCAGAGCCATATTTATGTGGAAAATGTTTGCAACATAAGGTACTTTGCCATTCATGTTTGAACTGCTTTTGTGAAAAAGGGGAGGAAAAGAGCTGATGACAGAAACTACACGACTGAGAGACAAATAGCTTCTGTTAGCACTTTGAAGTGTCTTTGAGACATTCTGTGATTGGATTAGTATCCCAATTTGTGAATGTATTTTAATGTCAATTTGAATTAAATAACATAATGAGCTGTAACTGGTCAGTGAAATGCAAAACAAATACTAATAATTGGTATTTTTTGCTCCTTCTGGCCACACGTCTGACTCCACCCACTGCCCCAATCCTCGGGTTATATTCGCCCTCTGATTCTCCGCCCACAGTTACCCTACTTTTTCCCCCCCACTTCGACCACTGGGGACAGCCGTTCTTGCTCTGTTATAGGCACACACTTGACCCGAGGTTTCATCTGTGGCTTTCTTGCAGCGCAGTGAAAGCTATAGAAAAGCTTGTATGGAACGCATGGGGCAGGTGTTAAATAGGATTTTATTTACTATTTTATCAGCCTGTTGCGTGTGGTTTACATGAGGATGAAGTCTGCGGGCTCCTCTGACAGATTGTAATCTCTTTGGGTGCGATGGACACTTGAGGGGCTGAGGGGGAGGGGGGAGTTGGAAGTGATGCACGTTTTTTTGTAGTTCTGAAGTCTGATGGAGACAGTGATTTTAAAAGTATCGAGACAGGGGGCATTGGCAATGTTAGTGCTTTTGTGTATATCAAATCAAACAACCCCAAAGCAGTACACATATGCATTTATATTGTCAACGGCTACTGCTCAGGATTGCCGAGACCTATTGGCTTTGCCAATGCTTGTTAAATCCCTGTCACTCCACGGCTCCCGCCACTTAAAAGACCCTCAATCTAGGCATGACGCAGAGGAGCTGTAGGAAGCCACAGGCTGCTTAAAGTTAACAAGCAATGTTAAGCTCTTCGCGCTCTCTCCCTGGCATTGTTTAATGAAACTCAAGTGCTGCATTACATGTGCTGGACATAATCCTATTTCCATGTGTAACAAAGACCCTCGATGACAGCTGGATACCGGGTGGAAGGAGTGACAGACAGCAGGCATACTATTCAAAATGGAAAATGTTTGTGCTGTCGAGGGGAGGGGGAAGGGGGTAGGCCGTCAGCTTACAGACGGTGCCAAATGTATTCTTACTTTCAACAATCACGTTATTTTCTCAGGTCGCTAAGCAGAGGCTTCAGAGATTTGAGTGCAAACTGCTATTTACGGGATAAAATCCCACTATGTGTACCCAGCCTTCCATCTTTCTGAAGTCGATTAATAAAAGTCCAAGTATGAGTTCCTCTATGAGGATTATGCAGCGCTGAGACACGGTGGCTCCGATTTACGCAGAAGTGGCAACTAACTGTAAAAATGTTTACTCAGTCTATTAAAAAAGAGAGTATATGGTTTGTAATTATTTCGCCTGAAAATCAAAAATATTTATGACAAACACATTCTACGTACATAACTGACAACAGCTGAACAGTTTTTCAATAATAAAATGCAGCTGTGAGTGCACATGAGTACTATCTGCACCACGGGTACCATGAAAGAACTTAAACATATCAGCTAGATGTCTATATACATTTCATTGTGTAATAGATGTTTCACAACAAAAACACAACCACTTCCACTCACAAGCACAACATCACACTTACTACAAATCACTTTTCAACGATATGCCCCAAGTGGGACGTACACGTGCAGCTGACAAGGGTAATAAACGATAAATTATTTTTTATTGTTTGATAAAGGATAGCCTAAACTGTTTTCTCGGGCACCAAGTGACATTCTATAATGCCAGTGGGCACAAATTAACTATTCTAACCATGCATTTCATATGGAAGCTTGCATCTGTTCTGGTCAACGAAACGATCTGAGAGGACCCCTGTGGCTGAGATCATGAAATGAGACTGGTGAAGAACATGCACTAAACGATACTGCTGCCACATATGTCATGGAAGTAAACAAAAAGAACTATGCAAAGTGCCCCAGTCGGATGGACACCTTAGGCCTGATTCTCGTCAAAATGTATATCCGCGCCCTCAATGTTATTTCGACCCATGGAATAAATGTATGCTTTGTTGAATTCCAAGAATTCACATTTTTGAACTAGGGCAGTCACACCTTTCCTAGAGTACTCACAAGCATGAGCATTCACCCATTCATGAAATTCAGATGTATATGGTATTAATTTTCAAATGTGTAAATGTATACAACAAGTGTATTTCTATTACAATTGCGCAATTTGCATTTCATTTTTTTCCACAGGAAAAAAAAACCTGTGAATATACCACATTTCTCTGTAACCTCGTCAATTTTAGAGGAGTTCCCTCCTCATTTCCATCCTGAATAGATTTGCTCCTGTATTTGGCAGTACATCTCTGAGATGCTCTAAGGTGGGAAGGGCCAGGGGACATGGGCAAGTTTGTGAATATTTACAACTATCTACAACTATCTCTAAATTCTCCATGAGAGGATATCTATTCCCACATATACTGCACCTGTTGTTGAATTTATGACTGCATTCTCCATATATTAATTATTGTGCGTGTAAAGTATGCCCAACAGTAACATTTGGCATGTTTGAAGACCTATTCTCACCTATCTACAACCGCAACATAATTAAAATCTACAAAAGTATCAATGTCTAAGGATACTTATCAGAGTCAGACATTCCTAGAAGGAAAGAGAAATACAGACCACCCGAGGACCACTGCTCTGTAAGGTACTCATACCATTTCCCACAATTTTCTTGAAAAATTGCCTCAGCTTTATTTTATCAAGACTTGACTTACCTGGGGAGTCATCAAAGCGCACCCTTGTACTTTATGAATTATCTCAGGAAATACAGCTTTCTTCACTTAAAACAACTGGTGAAACCATATTACACATTTTCTGTGCATTAAATCAAACTACCCCGCTAACTGCAAAACATTAATCTTCAAACAGATATACATTTCTCTCCAAATTTCACCAACATTTAACTATCATAGAAGAAGACTTATGCATGTCTGGTCATAGCTTACAACCTTTCTGCGAGGGTAAAACGTGCCTGATAGATTAATTATGTTTTCTGACCATTTTTGTGTTTGTAAATACCAACTTCTATTAGCTCATTTTGGTCTGCGTTAGATGATCTAACTTGGCCTATCTGTATTACGAGACAGGGAGAAGGCAATTGCTATATACGGTCTGAATTAAATTAAAACAAGCATACCTTCATCAATGTTCACCCAAAGTAACATATTAGCCGCTCAAAAAAGACAAACTCGTGAAAACCGTGACAGCTGGCCAAGAACGTCAATCCACATTCTCACAATTAATACTTATCACATTTCAATGTGTCAACACACCATCCAGTTATTTTCTTGCCTGAACAATTGGATGTACTAGTTGCCAGAAAGACTCTAAAGTCTTTCTATAGGGACTAGTCTCGGCAGCACTTCACATTAAAATGAGTCCTGAGCAGAGTGGGCAGAAAATGCCCATCATGCAGATAATTAGCATTGGTAGTGCGTTCCGAGCAGCAAAATCATTGCGAACCGCACGACACAGTGTGCAAGGGCACAGCCATTTTGGTTTATCTAGCTTACTATTTTCTCCTAACTCTGTCCTCCTCCAATCCCATCCAATCCACCCCATCTGATCACTTTTCTTAAATATTTCCACCCCTTCTTCACTTTATTTATTACTTTATATTTTTGCCTTTGTGCATTTACTTTTCTGTCTGTGTTTTTTGTGACCTTTAAATATTTTTTCTACTCTCCTTTCCTTTCCTGACCTATCCTCTCTGTCCTCTTGTTTCCCTTACCACTCCAGTCTGACACCCTCTCAGTCCCAAATGCAAGAAGCAGGCAGCTCCACTAACACCCCCTTTGGGCGACACCAGTGGGCCGGGATGCAGCACCACCCTGTTTTTGGCGAGGCAAAGGTGGATGTATTTCCCCTTTGGGTCTAGCGTCACATACTCTGCATGATGGCAGCAAGCAGCAGGCACAGGAAGGGTTAAGCCCTGCGGAAGCATTGGGTGGTCTGGGGGCGAGTGTGTCGCTGTATGCACTGCCCTACCAGCATCCTGCACACCCAGCAGCAACTAACACACTGTTTGACATCCTGGACTGGGAACATGACCTGCTCGGCGTCAACATTGAGGGGCTCAGAGAGTAATATTTTTGTTTTCTTAGTACTGTAATATTGATTAATTACTTTTTTTAAGCAGCATGATCACAGGTAAGATAAGTTAATACAATATATATATATATATACATATATACATATATATATATATCTATATACACACATACATACATTACCTACTGGCGGTCGCCAGTAGGTATATATAGTTAGGATTTTTTCTCTATGGGTTTTTTGAAAATTCTATGTCTAATAACTTTTGCGTTTGTGGACGGAATTGGCTGAAATTTTCAGGAAAATGGCACATTTTGTTTCTGAGCAGCCCCTGAACATTGGGGGGGGTTCGTCCAGGGGGGGTCGAGAAAAAAGGGGGGTCCCAAAACGTATTTTTAACATTGAGTTTTCCATAGGGCGGTTGGCCTCACTTTTAGCCCGAACGGCTGAATGGATTTGCACGAAACTTGGCAAAATTGTAGGGACTGGTAGCCCGATGTGCCTTTTGTAGGTCTCAATATATGTGCTACAGTGGATTTTGAGAAATTAACGTTTAAAAAAAGATATATATCTGTAACAGCGGACCGGGCAGCGCTCCAGGACGCGTACTTTTCGCGCAACGGAGCTTTGTGAAGCGAAGCTGATTGGTTCTCCGGCGTCTGTCAACATTCCAAACAGTCCGTAGCGGCCGCCATCTTGTCTCTCGGTAGGATCGAGAGACAAGAGGAGGCCAAAGCGAAGGGGCAAATGACCATAAGGGGGAATAGTAGATCCTCGCTGACCCCCTAGGTTTGATGTGGAGGTTTTAAAAGGGCCCCGCGGGAAAAAAAAAAAAAATAATAATAATAATCGAACGGCTGAATGGATTTGCACGAAACTTGGCAAAATATTAGGGACTGGTAGCCCGATGTGCCTTTGCTAGGTCTCAATATATGTGCTCCAGTGGATTTTGAGAAATTAACGTTCAAAAAAAGATATATATCTGTAACAGCGCTCCGCTTCGCGTACTTTTCGCGTTACGGAGCTTTGCGAAGCGAAGCTGATTGGCTCTCCGGTGTCTGTAAACATTCCAAACAGTACGTAGCGGCCGCCATCTTGTCTGTCGGTAGGATCGAGAGACAAGAGGAGGCCAAAGCAAAGGGGCAAATGACCATAGGGGGCATAGTAGATCCTCGCTGACCCCCTAGGTTTGATGTGGAGGTTTTAAAAGGGCCCCGCGGGGCAAAAAAAAAAAATAATAATAATAATCGAACGGCTGAATGGATTTGCACGAAACTTGGTAAAATATTAGGGACTGGTAGCCCGATGTGCCTTTGCTAGGTCTCAATATATGTGCTTCAGTGCATTTTGAGAAATTAACGTTCAAAAACAAGATATATATCTGTAACAGCGCTCCGCTTCGCGGAGATAAAATTATATCTGTATTACCTAGCTGTTGCTAACACCAGTTAGCGACGGCTAGTAGGAGATAGCGACCATCTTGGGCGCCACTTTGCATGTGAGTGATATTTATCACTAATGACATGCAAAGTGGGCATGCCAAGATGTTAGCGACTGGA
This sequence comes from Lissotriton helveticus, assembly GCF_964261635.1. Lineage (NCBI taxonomy): Eukaryota > Metazoa > Chordata > Amphibia > Caudata > Salamandridae > Lissotriton > Lissotriton helveticus. The sequence goes on from NC_136068.1 coordinate 1,141,379,974, forward strand.
AACAGTCGCTAACATCGCTATCTCCTATTATCAACTTTTGGAAATATTCGAGATAAGCGCGAATATCTCCAAAAAGTAACAGCTGCCCTGAGCAGTTCTTAGCCATGTTATCCAATGGGAGGTGGATAACATGGCTAAGAGCATTAGCTCGGTAATGCATGAATATCGCTGAGTTTTCAGCGATATTAATGCATTGCGGTCGTTTTTTATCGTATTTGCGATAAACCTTGATAATAGCAAGGTTTATCTGCGATAATTTCTGACGGTAAAAAAATCTTTGCAATGCATCGTTAGGGATAAATATCGCTTAACTTTGGTAATATGCCCCAACGTCTGTTAACGTTCGATTCGAAGGAAATCAGGAAGTGTTGAAAAACATTGTCTGCGCCATCTTGTCTTTTTTCAAATGCCACACTTTTGTCGTGCACGGCAGCCATTTTAGATGCCTTGACCAGACCCACTCTGTGCACGCTGTCGATCCTTAGCATGGCTCCCCACCCTCGCAAGCATCTCACCCAGGCAGTGGTCACCCCCGCTCTCTGTCTTATGCATGGGTAATAAACCTCCCCCCATCTGCGCTGCTCTTCCCTGAGAATCACACCCTGTGCCCGCCCGACACCTCCCTTTCGCCCTATTCACTACCGCACCCTCTGACACTCCTTTTCCTCTGTGTCCGATTGTCCAGGCCGGTCCTAGGCTATCAGCTAGCCCTGCAGATGTAGTTTATGGCCACAGCTGTAAAGAATCACCCCTCTTCAAAGGAGTTATAGTAGATCAAGGCCCACACTCGATGAGATCCGTCACAGCAGAAGCGTTGCTATTATCTGAAAACCATCCTGTATTGTGATTGGGGAGGGGACCGAGCGTGAAGCGGAAGATTCCAGGGATGACTCTTTGTACATCAAAGTTTTTACAATTATGTGTCACATTAAAAATATATAGCACTCCGACAAAGTAGTAAGATTATAAAACTTTAATAATTTATAAATATATACAAGAAAACAAAAATAGTAATAACATATAAACATTTTTAGGGAAAAACAACGAAGTAGCGGTCGGCTGTGCGAATAGTCCCAACGCAGCACAACGTCCAGATTTCCGGCGTGGGGCGTCGCGGGGGGTGGGTCATCAGTAGCAAACTGTTGTGCGAATAGTTCCAAGGCAGCAGAACGCGCCGAAATCTAGATGACACGAAAGTGATGTCTAGTAAGTTGCCACCCAGCAAATAACGGCGTGGGGCGTCGCGGGGGGTGGGTCATCAGTAGCAAACTGTTGTGCGAATAGTTCCAAGGCAGCAGAACGATGGCACCAAGGTGATGTCCAGTAAGTTGCCGCACTGGTTTTGGTATCCTACAATGCTGCTCCGAATAACGGCGTGGGGCGCCCCGGGGGAGGCGGCGTGAACGGGCCTCTCCAGGTGGAGTGTCATCTGTTGTAGTGGGGCGCCCCTTTACCGTTTCAGTTGCCATTCCGTCCGTTTTTGGTCCACTGTGTCAAAAGCCGCAATTCAGCTGAGTTGCGCCCACTCTTGCGGTGCAGCGATAGGCGGCTGTCACAGGACTCTCAAAATGGCGGCAGGCTCTTTCCTTTTTGGGCCTGGTCCACTGAAATGGCCCTGGGACACCTTGGAAATCGGACGCTTGTCTGCTAGGTCTTGGACCCCATTCTCGAAAGCGTCCCCTCCGCCTTGAGAATTCATCAAAAGTTTTGGGGGCCCCGACTCCTGCAGGCTTCTGGTGGGGAGCGGCTGCCATGATTGCTCGCGGAATGACCACGATGGAGCTACGAGATGGTGGTGCTCTCATGCTGACGCCAGTTTAGTCTGAAACATCCAGAAACAAGGTGGGGCTTTCATCGTTTGGGAAAAAAAAAAAGTTTTCATCCAATGAAAAGTGTTGTTTTTAGGTCATATGATCAAGCCTTCCATCATTAGGAAACCAAAAGTAAAATGAACCAATGAAAAGTTTTATAAACAAGTCACATGGCCTGTTATGCGGCATAGGGTATAAAATGCGGAGAAAATACGTTGGCACGTGAGGCGGCGTCAGTAGCGGACCGATGTGCGAATAGGCCGAAGGCAATACAACGCGCCAAGATCCGGATGGCACCGAGGTGGTGTCCAGCAAGTTGCAGCACTGGTGTGGCCATCCTACAATGCTGAAAGTCGGCGTGGGGCGCCCCGTTGGCCTGTGAATTTGCGTCAGTAGCGGACCGATGTGCGAATAGGCCGAAGGCAGCACAACGCGCCAAGATCCGGATGGCACTGAGGTGGTGTCTAGTAAGTTGCCGCACTGGTGTGGCCATCCAACAATGCTGAAAGTCGGCGTGGGGCGCCCCGTTGGCCTGTGAGATGGCGTCAGTAGCGGACCGATGTGCGAATAGGCCGAAGGCAGCACAACGCGCCAAGATCCGGATGGCACCGAGGTGGTGTCATAGTTGAGAGTTCTGAGCAGCGGTTGTAACACTGTCTGAAGCTTATTTGCAGCTGCTGCAGCTTCACTACGCGCCAAGATCCGGATGGCACCGAGGTGGTGTCTAGTAAGTTGCCGCACTGGTGTGGCCATCCAACAATGCTGAAAGTCGGCGTGGGGCGCCCTGTTGGCCTGTGAGATGGCGTCAGTAGCGGACCGATGTGCGAATAGGCCGAAGGCAGCACAACGCGCCAAGATCCGGATGGCACCGAGGTGGTGTCTAGTAAGTTGTCGCACTTCTGTGGCCATCCTACAATGTTGAAAGTCGGCGTGGGGCGCCCCGTTGGCCTGTGAGATGGCGTCAGTAGCGGACCGATGTGCGAATGGGGCCAAAGGCAGCGCAACAATATTTTCTGACTGACACCACAAGGCGCTGAGATGCCAAGATCCGGATGGCACCGAGGTGATGTCTAAGTTGCGGACTGATGTGCGAATGGGGCCAAAGGCAGCGTAACAATATTTTTTGTATGGAAGATACCACTAGGCGTTGAGATGCCAAGATTCGGATGGCACCGAGGTGATGTCTAGCAAGTTGCTGTACTGGTGTGGTCATCCTACAATGCTGAAACTCGGCGTGGGTCGCCCCATTAGCCTGTGAGATGGCGTCAGTAGCGGACCGATGTGCGAATAGGCCGAAGGCAGCACAACGCGCCAAGATCCGGATGTCACCGTGGTGGTTTCATAGTTGAGAGACACTTCATCTGCAGTGGGGCGCCGAGATCCGGATGGCACCGAGGTGATGTCTAGCAAGTTGCTGTACTGGTGTGGTCATTCTACAATGCTGAAAGTCGGCGTGGGTAGCCCCATTAGCCTGTGAGATGGCTGTTCTTTGGATTTGGGCCTGGTCCACTAAAATGTCCCTGGGACACCTTAGAACTCGGACGCTCGATTTTTTTTTCCTTTCCTGTCCATGCAAAAAAAGGTAAATGCCCGGTACGTTACACGCTTCATCTGCCACGATGAACTCTCCAGAGGAACCGAAAAAAAATATAGTTGTGGTAACTATACCATGCATCGTCATATGGAGAGGTGGCACCAATTAATTATAGTGCTGCATAAAAGAGAGATTTGGAGGAGAACCCCTGACCTGCTAGTACATTCATCAAAGAAGTGGCACTGAGAGCTTCAGAGGCAAGGGAAACGGTCCCAAATATTTAGAAGAACTTTGGAAAGATTAAAATGACATGTTTAGATTGTGGCAAATTAATTTCATGTGGACAGATGAGTGTTACTCTAATAAATACAGCATATGAACATCATCATAGTCGATGGTTGGTAGAGACATTTTGGCTATATCCTGGACCTGCCCGTCCTCGCCCAAAATGGCGCCGGAATAAATGGGACTCGTAACTCCTTGTTGTGTACTGGTTGCAGAACCTTGAAATCACGAGATACGTATGCAGTTTTGAAGCACATGGCGGGCGGGGACGAGAATTGATTGAATATTTCGACATCCCTATTGATATTAAGTTCTGATGTGTTATTGATTACTGTACTATTGAAAGTTCGAATTAACGTCACCCATGGTACTTGCCCGCAAATGTATATCTAGATAATTTTATTGTAACTGGCCCTGTCGTATTTTAATTATAAAATGTACGTCCACCGATTCCGTAACTGTTAGACACCTTAGTTCTTGCAACCTAATGGCCCGCCCGTTACGTTCCTCTACAGTGTAAATGTCTACTCATCATATACGATTACAGTTTGCTCTGTGGCAGGCCCACGTGGTTATAGGCTCGTATTTGTATAATGAAATTTTCACAATAAAGGTTTTTAAAAGAAAACATGGTAGTAGTATATACATTGGTAAAGTTTTTAATAATAGTGACTGTTTTAGAATCATTAAAAGGCAAGTGAAATAAAGCAGACCAATTACATGAAGGGTAAAAGGTATAATACGAAGGAACGCAGTAAAGATAAATGGTCAAGGGCTGTTGTGTTTTCTATTCCTGCAACATAAAGTGATCGATAAGAATCTCATATTCAGGCGTATCGGCGACTAAGACAGCAGGTCGACCCTCTTTTGCTCAACGGCTCCGTCATGGGACGAAGAAACGCTCTTTTTCTCGAAAAAAGAATATATTTTACTTGCAGGACAGTTGTAAAATTTCCGGGAAAGTACATTAGCCTGGAACATTATAACATATATTTAAGAAAAAATAATGTTCGGAAGTAATGAAAAGCGTAATTTTTAGGTCATATGACCAAGCCTTTCATCATTACAATAAGAAAAGTAAAATGAACCAATGAAAAGTTTTATTAACAAGTCACATGACTTGTTATGCTTACGTTACGCGCTGCGCGCCCCGGATGACTTCCGGATGCGCTAACGCGGCGCGTCATATGACGCATTACGCGACAACGCAGGTACAGAATATAGTCAAAATGTCTGCACCAACCAGCGGTCGGAACACAACCCCTTTCAGCAGGCTAAATAGTTCTGTTAAATGACAACAGAAGGGACAGGCAACAAGAACCATCAGTCAAAGAGGGGAGGGCTAGTTCTTCTCCACCGGGTTACATTGGGGCGCTACCGGAACTGATCGAATTGGTAGTCTACAGTGTTTCTGGATGTTTCAGACTGAAGCTTGGGTTAGCATGAGAGCAGCACCATTTCGTAGCTCCGTCGTGGTCATTCCGCAACCAATCATGGCAGCCGTTCTTTATCGTTATTTTGGGCGGGGTGGGTGGCGGAGCCGAGCTGTTTTGCAGCCATCATTGTGTGGAGTTCAGTTCATCTCACTAGTTTTGTATTTGTAATGAGGGGTTGTTCCTAATGTTTCTATTTTAGCGAGGTCAAAAAGAGATCCCATTAGTGGCCTACTGATTTTGCTCGATTCCTTTTCTTTTTTTTTACACGATTTTTCGTTATCTGCAAAGACTAAACAGAGTATTGCGACTCTGTGTTTGTTTGTAAATAGAGAATGAACCAAAGAGAACTAATTCTAAAACAGTAAATACTTGGATAACAATCAATCAAATGGAGAGAGAAGCAGGCGCGACGGATTACAACGGGGGCAAAGGCCTGCGTTAACTACCTTTCACTATCTGCAAAGAGAGAGTACTCCTAATAGAAATGAGGGGGGGGGCACCATTCAAAGCAGATCAGTGTGCATAAACACGAAAATGTTTTCACTTACCACGTACTTGACATTCGACAGCTTATGATATTTGCTATTAAAAAACCATTGAAATTCACTGAAAAAACCATAGGTTATAGACCATATATAGTTAGGAATTAGCATTTACAAAACCTTGAAAATTCACTGAAAAAACCATAGGTTATAGACCATATATAGTTAGGAATTAGCATTTAAAAAACCTTATTTTACTCACACAAAACCATTGAAATTCCATATATAGTTAGTTGCACTAACTATATATCGCGCACCCGCAATCCACTGCTGATCATGTCACATATTACATAATTCATGACATGGTCAGTGACATCACTGATGACATCACTGATGACATCTCAAATGACATCACTGATGACATCACTGATGACATCTCATTTGACATCATTCTTGTGCTAATACGATAAATCTCTTCAGACTCTAATATAACCTTAGATACACTCAGTGTATACAGACACTCACACACTGCCACTCATCCATGGAGTTACTCACACACCCAGTCAGTCATGCAAAGAAACAATCTCACCTCCATTTCTTCAACTATACAGTTAAACACACCTTACTTATTGAAACATATACTAACACATATTTACTCTCTTATACAATCCCTGATACAAGTTCACAATGATCGATACAACCACTCACTCATTCAGTGGCTCTCATGCACAGTTATTTATATATGCCAACTCTCACATGTACTGTGTTTTACATATGTACTTACTATGACATGTAGCATTGAGATATCCATTCACTCATCAATACACTCATGCACACAGTCAACTGCCCATGTAGCTGTTTCCACATGCACTCTTGAACTCATACACCTAGTGAATAAACTGCTCACACATCTATGCATAGAGTCACACACCTTCCAGCCACCCCCACACAAACTCAATCTCCCATAGAAATACTTGGGCAACCAATTAATAACACATATAGCCTCTCGTATAGCTAATGATCAACACATGCAGCAGTTTACAGAACAACAGACATAATGATGCACAAATTAAGACAGTTTAGTCACTAACCCATGCATTCAGTGAGACACATTTAATCACTCACTCATACAGTCAGTCACGCACCTACTAAATCCTTCATCCAGACACTTATACATCCACTCATTCTTCAATATGTAAGACATATTTTAACTTTACAGAAACATACAGTCACTGGATGTTGTCATCAGTGATGTCATCAGTGATGTCATTTGAGATGTCATCAGTGATGTCATCAGTGATGTCACTGACCATGTCATGAATGATGTAATATGTGACATGATCAGCAGTGGATTGCGGGTGCGCGATATATAGTTAGTGCAACTAACTATATATGGAATTTCAATGGTTTTGTGTGAGTAAAATAAGGTTTTTTAAATGCTAATTCCTAACTATATATGGTCTATAACCTATGGTTTTTTCAGTGAATTTTCAAGGTTTTGTAAATGCTAATTCCTAACTATATATGGTCTATAACCTATGGTTTTTTCAGTGAATATATAGTATATCTATACACACAAACATATTGTATATATTTTGCATAATAAGTTTTGTGCATTTATAAAAATAAATATATTTTATGTTTATTAAGCATGCATATTCCTTATTCATCACAATGTAAATATATATATTTAATATATAATATAAGAATAATTTTTATATATAATATGAATGTGTTCATATATTATAATATGTAATTTACATGCGTGCATTTAACTTAGTTTGTTTATGCTCGCATAAATATATGAAACTACTTCCAAACACAGCAGCCTTTAAAATGACGCACTCAGGTGCTATAATAAATCTAATGCAATCATTGTATATTTAAAACAGGTTTTTATCCAGTGCAGACATGCAGACAGTCAAACCCAATGCGTTTGGCATCTGACAAGCCTTGGTCAGGGGTGAATGAGTCTTGTTACTTGCACCAATGAAAGCATTCACATACATCGAAATAGTAAAAGGGTGAGGTGCTCACTGTTTATATCTGTAATGAGTCGGCCATATTGGAACATGTTACATTACTTATAACCATTACAAATGGATGGGGTAACCCAGTGTACCTCAGTGCCCTGGTAACAATTGATACAAACAAGCATTTGCAATGCAATCGGTCTCGCCTTTGGGACCTTATATGTATTTAACTATGCAGCGCATTAGCCTGGGTGCTAAAACATCTACTGTTCTTTAACATGAGGGAAAGTAAGAACCAAACTGGGGAACACACCAGGTATGGGAACACATGGAGAGAAATACTACCTATCAGCGGGACATTGTATTGTCCAAAGCTCCGTTTTTAATATAAAATCAGCCCCTTCCGTAGTCATATCACTGAAAATACAATATTTTAAAAAATGTTATTGTCTACGGGTGCTTGTTGAATATAAGTTTCTAGGTCCTGGAATCTAGAAAATGCTGAAGTGATTCTGGTATTTTACTGACCTCTGCTGATCGTTTTCTATCATGAAAGTTAATTAGCGGCCGTTGCCATAAAAATAAAAATAAATTCTCTAAGTAGAAAGCAATTTTGGAATTTTACTAACCTCACAGGTCGTTTTCTATCAAGACAGTTAAATAAAGGCAGTCCAACAGAAAAAAAGTCCCTAAGCAAAGACGGAAGTAGACAAGTCCTATGGCTGATCTCCATATCCCACAAACTACTTACAACAGATCTTCCAGACCGCGCAAGCGCTGTCTAAGCTGCCTAAGCTCGACCTAAAAAAAGGAGGCACTTTCGTAGACCTACATTTTTTTAAGGAACCCAAAGAGCACAGTTCAGTAACTTGTCAAACAGACAAAAACAAATAAAAAAGACACATAACTCTGATAAACGTTACTGATCACTGCATGTATTCAGTTCAAAGTACATGGAACAATCTATGAACATGTCAATGATTGGTTGCTCCAATATGTGCAAAGGTGGGACAAAAGTGCTCATGCAAGTGACTTGTGAAACAAGGAAGGTGACTGAAGGTAATAATATGGAGAACATCTAACACAGTGAGCAAGCCGCCTGTTAGCTTTCTGCCAATAAAAATATGATTCAATTCACCTGGAGCAACAAAAAGAGTTCCTACGAAGTCCCAGGGGGAAATAAGCTAATGTCCACTCCAGACCGCTTAAAGAGTGGAGACATTTCGATTCTGTGGATAGTGTGGTTGCTTAAAACCATCAAGGAGTGTCTTCACCAGGACATGGGGGAGGGAGAGATGAACTGTATGGTGAAGTAGAAGTAGATTAAAACTGTCTTTTGTAGAAGTAAAAACAAGGCGTGCTGAGAATCATGCAAATGCTCACCTTGATTTGCATGAGATTACACATTCCGATCGAGAATTAGGGGAGAGGAAAGGATGGCAGACCTGCTCGTCGTATTAATATATGCGTGTGAAATAATTGGCCTTATTAGATAATTTGTAAAAGGTTGGTGGGCCAAAGGCAAGGTGAGAGTGATAGAATCAACTCACCTATGTTGGTCACACACAATTGATAAGAGCCTTTCAGAAAGATAGAGCTGGAGGAATTGACTAAAAAGGAACAAAAATAAAATTATACTATAACCCCCATGACACCGGTGGATTCATTGTCAACAACATAATTGTCCATTTGAATCAGGTAGTGGAAACTTACCGAATAAATCATAAAAATGCCCGTCCTGATAATCCTGCCTGGCATAAACTGCAAAAACAATAAAGGACAATGGTGACTATATGTGTAAAGCAACTATTTGCTTCTGATCTCTATTCCCTAATGGATTACTTGAAGCAGTAAGGGAAATTCACCAAAAACGACTGAGGTCCGCAACTTGAATGTGGCCGATGCACACTAGAGTTCAGATGACAGCAGAGTGCGCACCGGCCCTTCTATTTATTGAAAGGCACGCTGTTGTGTTTTAGAACAGTGGCATACTCCAATATGCTGAGCTGTCAAGTGTTACAGAGCGGCGACCGCCAGCCTCAGATCGCACAACCCTTGTTAGCAACAGAAAGCTAAATGAAATACAGTACCAACAATCAAAATCAATGGATTTGCTTAACGCCTTGTTTCTGAAGGCTGTGGCTGGCCTACAAATAATGAAAAGGATTTGAAGGTTCCAATGAATGAAATACTGAGCCCGGCAAACATCAATACCAATAAAATGTCTATTGAATTAGTCATAGTCAGCGCCTTATATGTAGAGCCCTTTTCAGACCTGCAAAATATGGAAAGGCTTATAAGGATCAAATATAGGCCTGGGTGAAGCTCGTGAGTTACTGGAAAACTCTGCCAAATTCCATGGAGTTCTGCAAGTGGGCGGAGTTAGCAATACGCCTAACTATCGTTTTTGGTTAGAAAGCTGTAAAGTTTCTTCGTTGAAAATAATAGCGCTATGCTGGTTTGGGGTGTAATTTATTTGTTAGGCAAAACAACAGATTGCAGAGGAGCGCCGGCCGGCGCTTCCGATACTCTCGGGGCTTGGCGCGCACTGCGAGCTGCGCGCGCAGCTTCTGATATGGCCGTCGCACGTCACGGCTGCGTGACGTGCAACAACTAGACTGCGTACGCTACATATCTCCCCCTTTTTATTAAAAGAAAGAGTCACTTACAGTTCATTGTCCAATTCAAAATCTCGAAATCTGGAAGGTCTTACCACCTGCCTTCCACTCCTTGTGACCCTGACTGGGTCCTCCATAGTCCCTTGACTCTGCGTCTCAGGGTTCACTGTCCCTTCATTCTCAACTCTTCCTTCATGCGTGCTTCTCTCCAGCCTGTCCCATTCCACTCCTTGACTTCCATTTTCTCCTTCTTCTTCACTTTCCGTTCCAACTCTCACTCCAACTTGCTGATCCGCAGCTGCTTGATTCCTCTCCACTTCCGAGCCTTCCTTGTCTTCCCAATCGGCGCACTGTGGCTCCCAGTCCAAAACTTTATTACACCTGGCCATGCGGTCTTGGGACCACACGTTCCCGTCGCTTAGTAAGGCGGCCCGATCATACACTTCTACCACTTGCAACGGCTTGCTGTATTTGCTGTCTCCCTTCTTCTGCAGGGTGGCCAATCTTACTCTTACCCACTCTCCTTGCTCCAGGCCTGTGCCTTGGACATTCCTTCGTTTGTTGTAGTGGTTGCTGTAAATTGTTCGTGCTTTTTCCAGGTTGGCCCGCACCACTGCAGGGGACCATTCACTGGTGATGAGCTTTTCCTTCCAAATCCTGTTGTCGTGGGTAAAAGGTTCACGTCCTCTCAGTATTTGAAATGGACTATACCCCGTACCAGTGGGGGTTATTCTGTAGGCCCATACCATGTTCTCTAGTGCCTTCTCCCAGTTCTGTCCACTTGATATGGCCGCTTGTATGGCTCCCATCACTACCCTGTTAAATCTCTCCACCAAACCGTTTCCGGCCGGATGGTAGATTGCGGTGTGCTTGACAGTGATGCCATTTCTGTGCATGAACTTAGTCCATTTTTCCGACGTGAACTGGGGTCCATTATCACTCAAGATCGATTTAGGTATTCCTTCCCTCGTGAAAGTCTCAGACAGAAACTTAAGGATGTTCTCCGTGTCCATGGATTCATCTACTCTTAATTCTGGCCACTTTGAATAGCGGTCCATAAGCACATACACATATTTCTGTGTGCCTTGGTCGTCTAGGACCGGTCCCAAAATGTCTATGGAGAGTTCTTCCCACGGATTTGAAGGAGGATCAAACTTTCCTATCGCTGGTCTCAATGGTCTTAATGTCTTGTCCGCCCGTTGACATTGGGGACACTCTCTGACGTGCCTTTCAGCCCTTATGTCCATGCCTGGCCACCAGTAATTTTGTTTGGCACGTGCCTTGAGTTTCCCTATGCCCAGGTGTCCCTCGTGTAGCAAGTCCATCAGTTTTGAGGTGAGGGTCCTTGGGGGAATCACCTTATCTCCTCGGTATATGAAGATCCCTCTGTCTCCTACGACAATTCTTCCCGCACTTCGAAGTACGGCTTGAGGCCTGCTCTCATGCTTCTTTTGTCCGGCCATCCTTGTACGATGTACCCCTTCACTTCCTCTAGGTCGGTGTCCTCTTCATATGACTTTGTCCATTCTTGCAGACTAATCAGTTTCTTTTGGTCCTCTATTAGAGCTACCAATTCCCCACTGCCAACTGGATCTTCCTCTCCTGGCTCCATGGCAGCTGCCCTGCTCAGATAGTCCGCTACTCGGTTCTGGCTTCCGGGAATGTACTCAACATCATACCTGAACTCGAGCAACTTTAGAGACATCTTGGATATCTGAGGGGTGGCACTGGCATGTCCACTCGACGTTAGCACCTTCACCAACGGTTTGTGGTCTGTTCTGAGTAGGAAACGTGTTCCCCACAGAAATTGCCGGAATCTCATCATGGCCCACACGACCACCAGCATTTCTTTCTCGATCACACTGTATTTGCTCTCCGTATCTGTCAATGCTCTGGACGCAAAGCTGATGGTCTCCATTTCCCCTCTGCCTCTGTCTTGCATGAGTACCGCGCCCAGGCCCTTGTCGCTGGCATCTGTCGTCAGTACCGTGGTGCCTTGTGGGTCATACCCCTTGAGGGGAACAGCTCCAATAACATCCCTTTTGATCAATTCGAACTCTGCTTGGGCTTCTGGTGTCCACTGGAACACCGTGCTGTCTCTGGTCAGTAGCCTCAAATTGTGGGTTTTGGAAGCGAAGTGTACTACAAACTTGCTGTAGTACTCCGCCATCCCCAGGAACGACCTGACCTCTTCCTTGTTCCTGGGCGGCGGTGCTTCAGCGATGGCTTTGACATTCTCCAATTTGGGGGTAACACCCTGTCGTCCGATCTCGTGACCTAGGTACGTCACTGACTGCAGTCCCAATCTACACTTCGACCACTCCGCCGTGAGGCCTTTGTTCTCTAGTGTTTTCAACACTTTTCCCAGCTTCTGATCGTGATCCTGCTGGTCTCGCCCCATCACCAAGATGTCATCCTGAAAATACTGGACATCCTTGCAGTCTCTGAACAGTTGATGCATCATTTTCTGGAAAACAGCAGCCGCTGAGGCCAACCCAAAAGGCATCCGACAAAATTGGTAACATCCAAACGGGGTGATGAAGGATGTGAGCCGTTTGCTATCCGGGTGCAGTGCAATTTGGTGATAGGCCGAGGTCAAGTCGATAGTGGAGTACCACTGTACCCCTCTGGTCTTGGTCAACATTTCCTCAATTCTGGGGAGGGGAAATTTCTCCACAACGATATTCTTATTCAGTTCTCTCAGGTCCACGCAGAGCCGGACCTTCCCATTTGGCTTCATTACGACCACCAGGGGCGCCAACCATTCTGCACAGGTTATCGGCTCGATTATTCCTTTCTTTTCCAGCTCTTGGAGTTCCATTTGGACTGCCTCTCTCACCGCAATCGGCACATTCCTCACCTTGTGGGCTACCGGAATGGCCCCTTCCTTGAGCACAATCCTGTGTTGGAAGTTTTCCATCCGTCCCACTGTTCCACCAAATACTTTCGGGTAGTTCTCCTTCCATTTGTTCAGATCCGGCCATTCTTCTTGCTCAGTCAGTAATATTTGCTCTTTTCCTCCTGGATCCAGTTTGATCCCTAGGTCCCCCTGGTCTAGCCATCCCAGGACCGAGGGTCCCTTTTCTGCAATGTACAGCTTGCACCATGCTGACCGGCCCCTGAATTCGAACAGTAGGCGGCGGAACCCCAACATTGGGATGCGGTCTCCGTTATAAGTGACCGGTCTGATGTCTAGCTTTTCCAACTCCGGTCCCAACTTGGGTCTGAATGTTTCTTCCCATACTGCCTGTTGGATGATGGTGAAGGGGGATCCTGTGTCCGCCACTACGGTGATGGTGATTCCTCCCATTGCCATGTCCAGGATGGGTTTTGTGGATTTCTTCCCCTCTATGCTCATCACCTGGTCGTATATGCACAGGACAGTGATCACCTCTTCTTCTGCTACTTCTTCCAGATCTTCTTCACCCTGCTCAACGCATTTCACCGTTTCCTTCGATTGTTTCTTCCTACACACCTTTTCATAATGGCCCAGGATACCGCAGTGTAGGCACTTGGCTCTGAACGCGGGGCATCTTCTGTCACGGGCATCGTGGGACCAACTGCCACATCTGTAGCACGATTTCTTGCTGTCGCTCCCTGGTTGTTTCCCTTGCCACCTGCTAGTGCCTTTGGCTGCTGAGTCTTTTCCTCTCTGGTCCTTACGGTGGTCTCCTTCTTGTATCCTGTTCACCATTGTAGGGGTACCCACATCATTCTTGGTTGCTGCCGCACATCTCCTAGCCAGCTCGGCCCTTTTTACGATGACCATTACTTCTTTGAGCGTGGTGTCGCCACTCGCCCACAACTTGTCTTGTACCTGTGTACTCGTGGTGTGCATCACGATCTGGTCCTTTATGAATTCATCCTCCCACAGTGCATATTTACACGGGGCCGCTAGTTTCCTCAAGGCCCCTACATATTCCTCTATGGTTTCTCCAGCCCTTTGTTTCCTTTGCTGGAAGTTGAACCTATCCACAGACACACATATGGTGGGGCGGTACCTCTCATCTAGATCTTCTACTGCATGGGCATAGACATCCGTATCCGTGTCCTCTCTCTTCTTGGGCACCAGACTCTTGTAAATCCTGAGACCTTCCGGTCCCAGGTTCAGCAGCAGGATACTTTTTTTTCTTTGGGGGGTGAACTTCTCTTCATTTTCGTCCTCTAGGACCCCTATGAAATTATCGATATATTCCTTCCAATCCTCCCACTTCATCAGGGGTTCGCCAGGTTTAGGTAGGAACTGCACCGGCGCTATTGCATATCCTGCCGGTGTGCTCATCCTCACCTCCTTAACCTCCGTCGCCTTGCTGGTGGGGCTCCCTGGGGTACTGTCCTTCACTTCTGTAGGGGCGTCCTCCCGGGGACTCCTAGTTCTGGTCCCCTCTTCCTCCCCTTTAGTAGCCAGCGCTGTTCCTACCTTCCACGGTGTGCTGGGAAGGTATTTGTGGCAATGCGTCTCTTGTTGTGTGCAGAGCCGCCTCTCTGGCCGCTGCGCCGCCCCTCCGGTTGCTGTGGCACTGCCACGCTCCTCTGCCTGTCTTACTTGGTGGGCTCAGCTTTGCCCCCTTGTGCTCTCCACTCTCTCAGGTCCAGTAGTGCCGCTCTGCGCTATGTCTCGTGGTCAGGGTCGCCTGCTTTGCTGCAGCCCACGTGGTGGTGGGTTCGATTTTTTTCCTCTTTTTTTTCCTGGATTCTGGTTGGGTCTTCCCGTCCTCGTCGCCACTGTAAAGTTTCTTTGTTGAAAATAATAGCGCTATGCTGGTTTGGGGTGTAATTTATTTATTAGGCAAAACAACAGATTGCAGAGGAGCGCCGGCCGGCGCTTCCGATACTCTCGGGGCTCTGCGCGCACTGCGAGCTGCGCGCGCAGCTTCTGATATGGCCGTCGCACGTCACGGCTGCGTGACGTGCAACAACTAGACTGCGTACGCTACAAAAGCCACACGTGGCTATTTCTGGCAGAGTCTCAGCACTTCAGTTTGCTTAACCCTGGAGCTGCTAAAAATATTTTGGAAGTTCTGTTTGTCACATCATTGCAGCTGTTGTGGCGTGCAGTGAGGCCGGAGCTTGACTGTAAAACGATAACAGCATTCGGTTTGCAGGCTAAGGTATGAATATCTAGTCATGGTAATTAACTACGTCACCCATATGTAGCATTCTGCACCCCCCACGCTGCTCATCAGGCACGCAACACCCATTGGGCTCACGGGGCTTCAGCCCCCCCTCCCCCGTTCCCCCCGTCGTGTGTGTCAGCCCGGAAGGAGACAGCTTTGTGGGCTAACGAGCATCTAATTGCAGCCGCACCCGAGTACTTAACAGGTCTTTCAAAGATAATTTACTTGTAAATGAGGCTTTTGTTTTGTGTTCACCCCATCTTAAAGCCACTCTGTCTATGGTTGGAAGAATTAGCCCCTCCCGAAATATTTTTAAGCCCGCCCCGAAATTTGGCTCTAGTTGCCCGCCTGCTGCTCATGCGCAATAAGCTAAGAATCCACAAAGGATGACTTAGAAGGATTAGACACCATTCATTTAATTGTTCTAAACTTAACTTTAATAAAGAACGACTTGCATAAATACCTATTTGGTTAATGGACAGCACAGGCTTATCAAGTACCACCTTACAGCGAGACAATAGGAAAGGAAGGTCATTTTGTACTACTTTGATTTTAAAAGGCACTCATATTACCATGTTGACACTCTTTCTTGGCACAGTTCAATCCAGTGTTTGTCATTCACCTCCGGCTTCATTACAGTGGCCAGTGCCCGACCCGTCCATTGTAGCAGCCTCTGAGGAAAGCTCACACAAAGCTGCAATCGAACTACAAAAACAAGCAACACGGGAACTATCTATGACACAAGTAGGTTGACCTGAGGTGCCATTAATGCAAGGCTACTTTAAATTTTAGCAGTGCTTCGTACTCACAGAATCCCCCAGAACATTATAGCATGATAAACCATGGGGTTGATTGTTGTCATACAACCTGGTAGTGCTAACATGGTGGCCAAATTACATCCTTTGAAAGATCAACAACAGACGACGGACTTTAGGCTGAATGCATGAACAGATAGCAGGTACTACAGATTAACTCAGCTAGTGGATCAGTGACCTGCATTAGTAATTCACCGTTACAAGATGTTAGAAATGGAATCTCTGGTTGGCTAGGGCTTGTGCCAAAGACAGGCAGAGATCACCACTCTAGTCAGGGCAAGGGAGTTATACACCAAAGATAACCTCTGCTCACTCCCTTGGTAGCTTGGCCCGAGCAGTCAGGCTTATCCCCGAGGCAATGTGTAAAGCATTTGCGCAACACACACACACAGCAGCAACACACTAGGTGCACCACAAAAGGAACTCCACAAAAGGTATTATAAAAAATAGCCTTTGTATTATATAAACACATTAGAAAGCAATCACATACATATATACACTGTGCCCACTGGCACGGGCAATATTCACAGGGGATTATATACAGGGCCGGGCCAATCGGGCCATGGTCCGAACCATCAGAATGCAGGTAAGTAAATGCAAAACACAACAAGTAACTACTGGTACCATAATGACCTAAGCATTATACCACATTAGACATAAACCCACAGTAGGCCCAAACCGTATCAGCTTAAACACATCACGCAACTAGGTACTACCACTAATCATTATAACATGACATTAGGCATCACAAGCATAAATACATTATGCAATAATCACATTAGGCCTTACCATCATAGGCAGGTACCATACTAGGAATGAACCTATTAGGCCTAAACCCAGGACTGACCCCCAGGCCACCGGGCCTTTCACTTTGGGCGTCAATGCCCTATGTCCAGAAATGTTAGGGCTTCTACAGGGCTATCCTATTAGCCCTCTGGCTGCCAATGCAGCAACCAACAGTGTGCAATCGCTCCAGCCTAAACGTAGTGGCTCCCCACTACTTGCTGGGCAGCTGTGAACACAACTTGGAGGTACTCGCACCTCGGTGGCCTCTGGACCTCCAGTGGGGTTTTCTCACAGATGTGGCCAGAATGTTACAGCTGCCGCCTTCCTCGTGGGGCAGCTGGAAGCACCACTTAACAGACACTGGCACCAATGTGCCTCTCCATCCCACGCCTGGACTCCTAAAAC
The DNA here is from genome assembly GCF_964261635.1 of Lissotriton helveticus. NCBI lineage: Eukaryota > Metazoa > Chordata > Amphibia > Caudata > Salamandridae > Lissotriton > Lissotriton helveticus. The sequence continues at coordinate 1,141,397,236 of NC_136068.1, forward strand.
AGCATTTGCCCCCTCAGTGCAGTGGCCGGCTACGGCAGCGCCACTGAGGAAATTGGCCTGACCCCAGGACACCCCCACGCCGCACGGCCCTCCAGCTGTAGGCGCGTTCTCTGCCCCAGCGCCACAGGTCCGTCCCTGACCTCGGTGCCCCCTCGCTGCCGCTCGCTCTACCTCCTCCGTTGTTCTCCGCATTTTCGTCGCAATTCCGTCATTTTGTTTTAATTGTACTTTTCTCTCTGTAAATTCTCAGTTTTGTGCCTATTTCTTTAGGATTGTACCCACTGGTGTGCCTCCCCCGCTCCTCGCTTCCCGCTTCCCGCCGCTGCTCCCTAACGGCCCCGCCGCCTTTTTCCTTCTGTTACCCCATTGGCCGCCCAGCTCCCGCCTCCTAGCTGCTCCTCCCTCCCACTTCGCCTCATATGGAGCCCGCACGTACGCGCAGGGGGCGCGCCGATTGTGCGCCGAAGGCACGTGTTAGAAACGGGACCCCCGGCCGGCCAACGCTCACGCCAAAGTCAGTCAGGGATCGCCATTTCTAAGTCAGGGCAAGGGAGTCACACACCAAGACAACCCCTGCTCACCCTCTAGGTAACGTGACGCGAGCAGCAAGGCTAATCTCGGAGGCGATGTGTAAAGCGTTTGCGCGCGCACCCCAGCGACAACACCCTAGGCCCACCACAAAGGAAACTCCACACAAGGTTATATCAAAAATAGCCTTTGTATTATAATAAAAACACATTAGATAAGACACACACTTTACAATGTGCCAACAGGCACGGGCAAGATTTACAAGGAATTATGTACAGGACAGGGCCACCTGGACCACTGTCAGGGGTATGCACTTTTTAGAAATAATACTTGTAGGTATAACACTTAGCACATAAACATATAATGAATGTAGCACACAAAATAGTTACATGTAGCACACAACCAGGACTTCCTGGTAAAGGGTAAATACCTCCTACGCCACCCTAAACACTGTAGGGAAATCACGCAGGGAACTAGGACCTTATCATCAGGACCTATGGAAGGAAAACCTATCACCTAAGCAAGTCACATTTAGCAAAGGGAAGGAAACCTAAAATAATCACCTAAGCAAGTCACATTTAGCAAAGGCAATAAAACATCAACATTCCTCTAAGCAGGTCACTTTTAGCAAAGGGAAATAAAAGCATAAGGAATCACCTAAGCAGGTCACTTTTAGCAAAGGTAACAACAAACGTTCCTCTTATCAGGTCACTTTTAGCAAAGGGGAATAACATAAAGAATCACCTGAGCAGGTCATTTTTAGCAAAGGTAATAACATAAACAATCCTCTAAGCAGGTCACTTTTAGCAAAGGGGATAAAACATAAACAATTACCTATGCAGGTCACTTTTAGCAAAGGTAACAACAAACATTCCTCTAAGCAGGTCACTTTTAGCAAAGGGGAATAAAACATAAAGAATCACCTAAGCAGGTCACTTTTAGCAAAGGTAATAACAAACAATTGCACATGAAACATTAAAACACATTCAGAGGTGCAGGTAGAACATTTGCGCAGAAATCACATAAGCAGTAAATCATAAATTGCGCAGGGTGCACGTAGCACAACACTAGAATTGTCCCCCAGGCCAACTGGCCTCGCAAGGGCTGGAAATGCCCTGAGTCTCAAAGTCAGGGGAGGCTGCGCAGGCAGCACAGAACAAAAGCCTAAACGTAGCAACTGTCCACTAAGTGCTGGACAGTTGTAAATCAAAGATGGCCAACGTTGGAGCCTCGTGGGCTCAAGAACACAGGTGAGGGCAAGTACTGCGTGGGAGCCTCGGGGCTCTGTACCAAGAACTGCCCCCTCGAGCCTCGTGTGGGCTCTAAATCAACTATGGCACTCAAAGAGCCTCTCTAGGCTCTAAAACAAATGGGGGCTGGGAGCCCTCTCTATCAATGCCCAGGGCGGTGGAGTCCCTCTCGGGGGACTCGAGAAATGAATATTGCCCAAGAGCCTCTCGTGGCTCTAAACAAATATGGCCCCGCGTTGGAGTCCTTCGTGGACTCGGAAGACTTGGCACGTGGGAGCGGCCCGCTGCCAACCGGGGCCGCTCTAAAACAACAAAAGACCCTGTCCCCGCACTCACCGGTACCTCACGGGTGCTGCGGGGGCAGGAACACTGCCGGCTCCTCTCGCGCTGCTCCTCTCTGGCCGGCGCTGCAGGGGCCGCGGGCGGGGCTCCCCTTCACTCGGGAGCCTCGCAGAGACACTGCAGGCCGCTTCCTGCGTCTCCCGCCTGACTTCGTCTCGCTGCCCTCCGCCTGACTTCCGCTGGGGCCGCCAATGGCAGCGCGGCCCTGGGGGTCAGGAGGCGGGACTTCCGGGTCGCAGTAGGCAGCGGCCCGGCAACCGTTTTCACGGCTCCGGGGCATGCGGCGGTGATCACGGGGCAATGCCGGGTGGGCACCGGCTCGTAAATATCAAAACACCACGGGGCAATGCCGGGTAGGCACCGGCCTTTAAATTAAATATAAAGCGAGGTAGGCACTCGCTATGCCGAAAATCGGCAAAAAAAACGGGCAGATGCCGGGTGGGCACCGGCTGCACAAAAAGCGCTCCCAGCGCTTCAGGGACAAAATAAAGCGCTCACAGCGCTAGAAATATAAGCAAAGCGCTCCCAGCGCTGAGGGGAGGAATAAAGCGCTTCTAGGCGCTCTGGTCAAAAGCAAAGCTTCAGCAGGGTCTGGAGGCAGGCAGGGGGGCAAGGCTGGGCCAGAGCCAGCACACTGGGTCTCCAGGCAGGGAGACAGTCCAAGTGGCGGTCATCCTGGCCCCAGCAGCAGCAACAGCCCCCTCTGGCAAGGATCCAAAAGTAGAACAACCTCTGTGGGGGCACAGCCCCATTTTTATACAGAGAAATCCTTTGTTTCAGGGTGCAGGGTGGGGGGAAACCAGTTGCAGCTGGCTTGGGAGTACTCTTGATGGCCCAACCACCCCTTTCATTCACTGGGGAGGCTTGGGTCGTTAGACAAACCTTCGCAGAAGGAAAGGAAGGGACCCTCTGCCTGGCGACGGACACTTCTTACACAGGTTCCCTACCCTTTTCTTCCCCGTATCTGGGCACAACGTAATCAGATAAGCTTTTCCATTTGACTTTTTTCATTTGCTTCAAACCAAAGTATATATGTTCCTTGTATATATAAAATAATTGTCTCATGTTCTAAGTTAGCCAGATAATATTTGCATCAGACTACACCAGATGCACACAAGGCTGTATATATATAGTCATTTTGCTGCTTATCATTCTCATTAGGCATTATGTTGTGTTATATAAAAAATCTGGGGTGTAATTCATCCTTTTTTTATATAAATTTTTCCAGGTGACCCCCTTTGTCATTATCAGTATACACTGTAATATCAATTTATGCACATACACCCGGGTATCATGAGTGGGTAACCCCTTCCATTATGGCTGCCAAATGTTTTCATATAACTGTGGAGTACCCATGTAATGTTTATGTGAAACAAAACTTTTTTATGCTTGCTAGGCACTAATATTTTGCTACACAGTAATTACCATTACATTATGAGTATAATATTATTATGGTGCAGATATCTTGAAACATTTATGTTTTATAGTTATGTTTGTATTACAATTGAAGTACTCTAAAATGGCCGCCACAGTAACACTGTGTTATTTAACACGTGTCTTTGTCTGTTTTTTGTGTGGTAATATTGTCGAGTGGCTCCCCTGACTTTTCCGCGCCACCTACCTAGGGCCAGGGATCCTAGTTGGAGCGTCTTTGTGTGCAAATATATATATCACATTGACGGAGCAACACAGAGGTAATTGAGGGTGAGGAACTACCGGAAAACATTGACCAGTATAAAGGGAGTCCTTCCCGCCGTTGTTACGCTCATGAAGCTTGATCATCAAGCGTAAAATATAGCGACTTGGTTATTTTTCTATTGAGGGGTCATTAAACCCTAATTTAACAGACTTGCCAATTTTTGCAGTCTGTATTGAGAAGAATAGGCATATCATATATATATATATATATTCACTGAAAAAACCATAGGTTATAGACCATATATAGTTAGGAACTAGCATTTAAAAAACCTTATTTTACTCACACAAAACCATTGAAATTCCATATATAGTTAGTTGCACTAACTATATATCGCGCACCCGCAATCCACTGCTGATCATGTCACATATTACATCATTCATGACATGGTCAGTGACATCACTGATGACATCACTGATGACATCTCAAATTACATCACTGATGAGATCACTGATGACATCATCCAGTGACTGTGTGTTTCTGTAAAGTTTAAATATGTTTTACATATTGAAGAATGAGTAGATGTATAAGTGTCTGGACGAAGGATTTAGTAGGTGCATGACTGAATGTATGAGTGAGTGATTAAATGTGTCTCACTGAGTGCATGGGTTAGTGACTAAACTGTCTTAATTTGTGCATCATTATGTCTGTTGTTCTGTAAACTGCTGCATGTGTTGATCAGTAGCTATATGATTAACTATATGGGTTATTGATTGATTGTCCAAGTATTTGTATAGGAGACTGAGTGTGTGTGTGGCTGGCTGGGAGGTGTGTGACTCTGTGCAGATCAATGTGTACTTGTATCAATGATTGTATAAGAAAGTAAGTATGTGTTAGTATATGTTTGAAAATGTAAGGTGCTCTATGTTTAACTGTATAGACAAGAAAATGGAAGTGTGATTGATTCTTTACAGGACTGACTAGGTGTGTGAGTAACTCCATGGATGAGTGGCAGAGTGTAAGTGTCTGTATAGGTGTATGAGTGCATATGATAGTGTTGTAAAGATGAGTGATTGTATGTATGAATGATTGTATGGGTGAATGAGTGAATGTGTGTGTAGACGTAGGAATCAGTGAGTACGTATGTAGTAACTAGTATTGGTGTGTCAATGGTTTCAAAAATTATACTCTGTATTTAACACTGGGTGAAACAGAGGTTATATTAAAACGTGAGGAGATGCATTGTATTGTCACATGAATGATATCATCAGTGATGTGGTCATTGATGTCAAATGAGATGTCATCAGTGATGTCATCAGTGATGTCACTGACCATGTCATGAATGATGTAATATGTGACATGATCAGCAGTGGATTGCGGGTGCGCGATATATAGTTAGTGCTACTAACTATATATGGAATTTCAATGGTTTTGTGTGAGTAAAATAAGGTTTTTTAAATGCTAGTTCCTAACTATATATGGTCTATAACCTATGGTTTTTTCAGTGAATTTTCAAGGTTTTGTAAATGCTAATTCCTAACTATATATGGTCTATAACCTATGGTTTTTTCAGTGAATTTCATTGGTTTTTTAACAGCTAATATCTGTAGCTGTAAAATGTATTCTTCTTTAAATCCAAAAATATATTTTATATGTTTATGAATAATTTTTTTTTAAAATATTTTTTTTTCTTCGTTCCCGCTTCGCGAATCGGGAAGCTTCCCGTTAGCTGACCTTGATGCCGCGAAATAGACCGCGAGCCGGTAAACGTTTCTTTACCGCAACTGCCGCGTTAGAAAACAACATCGTGACGCCTCCCGTCCGCATGACGTTTCGCGTTGTCGCGTGATACGTCATATGACGTGCTACGTTAGCGAACTCGTACGCTTACCGAGTCGCAAAGCACAGGTTTCTGGAAGCAAACCGGGAGGCCCTGCAAAGCGCGTAACGTAAACACAGCAGGTCATGTGACTTGGTAATAACACTTTTCATTGGTTCATTTCACTTTCGGTTTCCTAATGATGTAAGACTAGGTCATATGATCTAAAATGAACACTTTTCATTGGTTGAGAACTATTTTTTTTCCCAAATGGTGAAAATCCCTCCTTCTTTCCTCACTCTGACTTTCATCATTGTGAGAGAAAGACCCTTTGTTACCAGTGAGCAATGGCTTCTTTACTAGCTTCAGCTGGTGCTTCCCCACCACCTCCACCACATCCAAGGAAGAGTGGACCACCTGCTAAAGGTATAATTCAGCAAGAAGAGGAAGAAGAGGAACAGGACAACCTAGATAATCTCCCTATTATGGCCAGAAGATCTGTTGTACCGGAAGTAACGGGACCAGAGGGCAGGGAGATGGTGCCAAATATACAAACGAGATTTCGTGAAGTAAAACAAGTCTGCGTACATTGCAGTGGAATCATTTGCTACGCAGAAAGTAGCATCACTCTGATCAACAGAGCTATTAACAATCATGCTCATGTTTGTCCGAAACTCCCCAAACAATAAATTCTTTTTTTTGTTTTCTTCCTCCTGTTGAGCCCTTTACAATGAATCGTTTTCGTTGCCCCCTCCGAAAAAAAAACAAAAAAAATATAAAACTGTTCAGAAAAATTCAAAAAAAGTAAAAAAATGTTCAGAAAAATAATAAAAAAAATATAAAACAACAAAAACAATTTAAAAAAAAGTTCTTTTCAGAACTACCTCCCCGTTATAAAAAAATTGGTACAATATTTGCAACTGTGCCAACCTCTATTTCTCTTAGTTCGCTTCCCAGTTCGCTCCCCGGTACGCGAACCGGAAGCGAACCAAAACATTTTTTTTTTAAAAAAGAACAGTAAGTATAAGGGAAGGAAACAGACAGTTATGTTAAAAGAAAGACAGCTATAGGGGAGTAAACTAGAGATACTATTACCCGTAATCCACTGCTGATGATGTCACATATTACATCATTCATGACATGCTCAGTGACATCATCAGCAGAGGATTGCGGGTAACAGTATCCCTAGTTTATTCCCTATAGCTGTGTTTCTTTTAACATAACTGTCTGTTTCCTTCCCTTATACTTACTGTTCTTTTAAAAAAAATTTTTTTAGATCTGTCAGAAACAGTGAAAGTAATGAAATATAAAAGACTACGTAGAATATGAGCACTGTATGCAACAACTTTGACACTGACAGAAGCCTCACCTTCTCCATGCCTCCTACACAGTTCTACATGTACATCATAAATGAAAACAGAACAGAATTAATTATACATGTTAAATGGTTTATTTTTGCTGTTCTCAGAATGTATCAAATTTCACTAAAACAGTGACTTGAAGGTATTCATCATATAACAGCGGGGAAAAAAAAACACAATCAAAATGATTGTGTTTAAAAAACCCATACATTACAAATCAGAATTCAGAACTCCTTAAAGTTAACTTACTTTCCATGACGGCCAAGGATGTCCTATGAACAGCTTACACTCTGTTGTGCTGTTATTACTTTCAACCCGCCACTTTCTGAAAGAAAACCTCCATCGTTTTCAAAAACATGTTACATACAATAAATGACTTCTCGCTCTCTACCACACGATTCCACAAGGCCAAATCGTGTCAGAGCCATGTATAACTCTTGGATTTCTTGTAAGCCAATCCCGTCTTTTTTGCATTTCCGCAACTTTCAGAATTAAAATGTTGAAGATCATTTACACAATCCTGGACTAGTAATATCTTCCCCTTCTTGCTCAATCATGTTCTACATTTCCTATCACACTGATACTGCTTACTATGAAGCAGACTTACACTACCTTTATGACTAGTACAATTATTTAATTCTCTACATCACTTTTAATCACAAAGCAATGTAAAACAGTAGACAGCATTGCAGACTTACATTCCCTCTACTCCATGTTTTGATTCGCTGCTTCAATTAGCTTATAAAAAGAAATAGTTTTTCTGAACTCATTCAAAGTGCACGTATTTCTCAATAACGTCCAGTGTTATGGTAAAAAGTTATGTCTCTGTACTACACTTATCGTCAAGGCCAAATAGTGTAGGAGCCATGAGAACTTCTTGAAATTCCTCAGAGCACATCCCGAGATTCTTTCCCTAAAATTTTGGTTTTAAAAACACCAGGTAAGAGTTTTTAAGGTCATATGGCAATTTTTTTTTGAAAATTAAAACAGAATCATTGCAGAATGACCAGCCATTTCTACACTTTAAATAAGCTGTATAATGTCCTGATGTTATTGAAGGACCATCATGATATATAATTGCTACAGTTACAAAAGTCCTTCCTGATATTGACAACTGTGAAGCCACAAACTTTTTAATTAAAGTTGTCAATTTTGTTCCATCAGGCCTACATCGTTGGAACATTAAAATGACATACTGGCCATATGTTCGTATAAATAATGTGGACATCATTTCAGATTTACATTGGCTACACTCCATGTTGTGATCAGCTGCTTTTACTAGCTTATTAAAAGAGACTGATTTACTGTCTGGCAAAGTTAAATATATAAATCTTTCTGAGTCTACACTAGTAGTAGCTGATACCCTACAGTTCTCGCAGTCATGCTGCCATTGATAAGAAAGCCCAAACAGGTGATCTACATCTACACCTTCATCATGCAATACATCAAGCATATACATTAAAAACTCCTGACAATCTTGCTGACTATTTTGAGAGAATTGTGTTTGGCCTGAACATCTGTCTAACAGATTTCGAATTTCAGACACACTTTCTATGTTTGTTCTATCAGTGCTACATTTCTCTAACACAGAATTTAACAAACTGCAAAATCTTTGATCCGAATTGACCACAATCTGTTCTTTTAAAGTTTCTAGAGAAAAGACAACATTAACCACTACATTAGCATAGCAGTTGACACCAGAACTGTTTTCAAATTGAAAACCAACAACATCTTCAACAGAATCCTTTTTGTTTCTGCTTATAATTTCAGGTTCATCAACTTTTCGTCTTTTTGCTACAACCTCCCCAGTATTGGTCACATTTCTTCGTTTCCGGCCTACCACACGTTTCTCAAACAAAGGATACTGAGGCAAATGTGGCGCATACTCTCTTCTCAACCTATTGTATTCCTTAACACAATCTAGATCCGCACAAATGTTTGTGACATCACACTCAATCAAGTACAATCCCGATAAAGTCCTAACTCGTGACAATGCCACATATGCCATACCCTCCTTGAACACAGAACTGCCAATATTCACCAATGCACAGTCTACACTTAAACCTTGCGATTTATGGATTGTCACCGCATATGCCAAGCAAACAGGAAACTGCTTACGACGAACATATAAGTCTTTTACAAGCAAAAATCTAGCAGAACAACGAGCAATTAGCTGTACTTCCTCAATGCCATCAAATTTAATTTTTAAAAATTCAATTCCATCTCTATTTCTGTATTTCACAAAATCAACAACATTACCCATTGATCCATTTACCAGACCTCTTTCAACATGTAAATTCCTTCTTAAAATTATACGGCAGTTCAAGCACACATTCAGAGTCTTTTCAAAACCCGCAGTTTTAGATATACTCTTCTCTAATGAATCCAATTTTGTTTTCAGATTCTCAGACAAAATAATTGTTGATCCCATATGCTCTACTCTGTCAATAGCTTCCAATTTCACAATCTCTTGCTTTTCTAAATGCAACATTTTGTTGTTGAATTTGGCACATTCTGCAAGAGTTGGCATCAAACATATTCCAGATTTTTTCTCAGTAACTTTCTGAAAAATATTCTCAGGCACAACATCTTCGTCTGGATATAAATTTGTCAGTAATCGTGCATGTAAAGCTTCTTTCCCATGCTCGGTCACTTTTCCAATTCTAACATCTTGTAGAATAGTCTTGTAAACTTCATCCTTTGCCTGACGCATATTTTCATGCAGTTCAGCATAATTGAAGTTTAACCATATATTGACGTTGCCAATACTCCCTAAGCACTTCCTGGTATCTTCATGCGTGAGCATTTTGAACACAGGTTGCCCTTTCACTGGTGTCAGCTGCAGAAGATCTCCAAAAACAATGATGTGTTTGCCACCAAATAACACATCATACTCTGTTTTGAGAACTTCTTGCATTCTCAAATGCACAAAGGCAAGCATGACATTGGAAACCATGCTTACTTCGTCAATGATAAGAAGTTTCATTTTCCTCAAGACTCTTGAAACTTCAAAACAAGCATCTCCAGATAGCTTGTGATATTCTAATTTGTTGTCATGCTCCACTGGCAGCATCAGTAAACGATGTAAAGTAATCCCTTTAATGTTATGTGCTGCCAGTCCAGTTGGAGCGGTGACAACACAAGACAGCGATGACTCTGTCCTTTCCTGCAAATAACATGAAATTGCTTTAATAAGGAAACTTTTTCCAGTTCCCGCTTCTCCACTCACGTACAGTCGGACAGGCTTCAACGACGTACATGAGCACTCTTTCTTGTCATGACTTAATCCATGATCAATTTGCATGGTAAGTTCGTCATATATTTTCCTCTGCTCAACGTTGAGTTGTCTTTCCAACTCTTCTAAGTTAACCGCATCCTCCTGAGCATGTGCCATGGCTCTTTCCACTTCATTCATAGCAGTGGCAGCTTCATTTTCGATAAGAGGTCCTCCTAGTGGATCCTGACTCAATGAAGCAGAACTCTGACTGTCCTGAGAACTGTCTCTGGCAATCTCGGCTGCAATCGTTGCTTCCTGCTCAATTTCCACATTCAACATTTCTACATATTTGGGAAAAGCAGGACATTCTATGGTCTCCTTGGCAGCATTGAAAGAGTCTTCGTAACAGAGGAAATCTCCAAGCAGTTCCTCTTCTGCACGCCAAGGCTTAAAAAGTTGCAAAAGTGCTAAATAGAAAAACTCCTTTTTTTCAGGAGATTCGCCACTCAATTTTCGATGGTTTATCAAGTGGCATTTTCTTTGCTTGACCAGACATCCCTCACTTCCTATTACAGCATACACTCCTTTCTCAGTATCTTCTTTGATGTTCCTCTTGAATATGTAATTTTGCAGAACCTCATACAGACAAACATTCTCGAGGTGACTGCTTCGATTTGGATAATATGTATCCAACATGTTGCTCTTCAAAATGTCGGTACTGTTTGGCTCCTTTTCCGCCAAATACTCAATTTCCCGCACAGGTTTCAGAACTCGATTACGCGTTGCAGCAAGACCAACACTCGCCCAAACGATACTCCTGGACTTGGCATAGAGACTTGCTGAAGACAACCGGTCAGAACATTCGTAAGCTCCGATTTCTCGATGCGACAACATCTTCAGACTGAAACTGTACAACTTCTTGCTGAGGCTCTTTTCATGGGAAATGTCCTCCCACATATCCTTCAATTCTGTCTTCTCTTTTTTGGTGATGTAAGATGTCACATACCTAGCCACAGCCATACAGTTATCAGCCACAAACTGTATATCCATGTTAGCATTCCACATGGACAAAATCACCGGGTTGTAGTCGTTGATGTACTTAGACTCTTCGTTCCTCTTCAAATTGTATGTGTTTTTAGGTGATTTCTTCATCACATTATGTCGCAGCGAAGACATCAAACTGTTCACTCTTCCTTTAGAAATCACCGATCGTGGAAAGCCGAAACGACATTTGGTGTAGAACTTGTCTTTGTTCCGGAATTTACGACGACAGTACTTTCCACATCGATGGCTTTGGAAACGTAGAACTTTTTCTCTTAGGCTTTTTTTCTCCTTTGCGTTTGGAACAGCACACGTAGAATACTGTTCTATGAAACTCATCACTGAGTCGTCTGCATCCGTTCCAAATTTAGGTGCATCCTTGATCCACAGCAACATATGTATATGAGGAGCACCTCTTGCTTGGTACTCCTTCCTCCAGAAGAAATCCAACACCTCTCCAAGAGGTGGATTCTTCTTATTCATGATGAAAGACATCATACCTTCAAATCTATGATTGAAGTACCTACATACATTGACTGGATCCAAAGAGCACAGTTCTCCGGGTGTCTTGAATTCGATGTTTTCTACGTTAGCATTTGCCTCTCGTAGAAATTCAAGTAAGTCTTCCCAGCCATACTCAGCACAGCTCAAAGTGAGGAACCATGTGGGAGTTCCTAAGTTCCTCAGCATACATTTTAAATCACCATGACGACGGTACCAGTACTCATTAGTACCACGCTGACACGCCATGAGATTAATCAGGTGAGAATCCAAAATACTGTCTTGGACATTGACTTTATCCATAAAGTCACTTGCCGAGATGTTTTGCATGTGTATACCACTTTTCAAGATGTGGTTCACTGCATATGACAGTCCAGACAGATCGCTTTCAAACAGGAGATGAAACAAATAAGGAATGCATTGTCGAAACCTAGGATCTCCTGCATACAATCGCAAAGTCCGGTATTCAGAAGCAGGAATTTGATGAGGTCGCTCATCATATCTTCCTCCCTGACCTGTTGGAAAAAGCTGTGGGAAACACCGAGCTTCCAAACTTTCCTCCCAAACACTAATGGGACTCCCTTTCGCTTGTTTCATTTGAAACAACTCAATAGCATTCCCCATGACTTCCTTGGAATGCAAAGGATGAACACTATAATGTTCATATATTTCTTCACTAGTAGAGGGTTCTACTTTCTCAATTTGACCACCACACAAATCGCTATCCTCTTCCTCACTTACTTCCTCTTCTGCAACATATACATTTTTATAGTATTTATTATATTTTTTCAAATACAATGTTGCCCTTTTGACTTTCCTAACATCTACTAAATCTTGCCATATTTTCTTATTCTTTGTCGGAACCCCATTAACTAAGATAACCAGAGGTTCCTCTTCCACTTTTTCTACTCCAATTGTGTTAATGTTTTTCTTCAAATCTAGAGGCAAATAAACAACTCTTCCCTTTAATCCTCTCTGTAAATCTGATGGAGGCAATTTCCCTGTCTTTGGCTCCATTCTTACAATAGCCTGAAAGGGATGGATACTTTGAATCAAAATAGATTCATAAGTATTTAAATCCTTCAATTCAGAAGGAATTTCAACCAATTCCAGATTATTATGAACTGCTCTAGCAGGCATCTGGTTTTGATTTAATTTGTTACAACAATAAGTACACACACGTTGATCCAATCCCAAATCAAAACAATTTTCTACCATCAAGTATGTTGTAAAATCCTTCCATTCACTATTATTTTCCCTTTCACTTTTTCCATATAAATCCACTAACTTAGTCTGATTCTTATAATAAGTGCGTCGACAACACACACAAGTGAAATTTGGCCTCTCACTTGATTTCACCTCAAACGTCGCAATTTCCCTCTGGAAATTATCTGTACTGGAAACCTGTACACTATCTTCCACATTACTCTCTTCTTCTTGGTCAATTTCAACATTCTCCTCTTTACTTCCAAAGTAACAAAACTCAATTTCTTCACATATATTCTTCACATCTATTTCAGAACCATGCAAAAGAGCAGCGCATAATTGTTTAAGCATAATTGCTGGACTCTTAGCATAATACAACATTCTAACTAATTTCCTCACTTTATTATGATGCACTGCTAGCATCCTGAAATGATGAAAAACACTCTGGCATACTCTCCTGGAAAGACAAGCCAGTGAATGACCATGCAAACCTATCACTTTTCTCACTCTGCAAGGATCTAATTCTTGCAACAACTTCATTTTCTGCTTCAAACTTTTCTTACTAAATGACCGTATAAAATCACGAAGCAAATTGATGGAATCCTGTCGTACACTGCAAATACTACTACACTTCCAGGTGTACACAGGACCCTTAGGACGTCTCCCTAAAACCTCATTACCTAACACCTCTTCTATCTCTGTTCTCACAAGTTTTTCTTTTTCAACTGGACAACCATCTTTCACTTCATAAGCTCGACCACTGGTGTCAACTGCATGCACCAAATCATTATCCTGGAAATAACTCTCCTCATTAAAAAATGCCTCAGAGCTTGAACTATGCATCCATTCTCCAGAAAAAACTTCACAAAAATTACTACGATTAACTATTCTCTTCCATCTACTATTTCTTTTGAAATCATAAATTACCTTGTTTAGCTTCCTAATTCTATTGATTGTCAAAATAAATAACTTACGTTTAATTTCAAATGCCTGATCAATAACTTTCTCAACTATTTTTTTTCTCTTATAAAAAACCACTTTCTGCTGACCTTTCTTAATATTTTTTAACAAATTCCCAATTATCCTGTTGCGGAACATTCGTTTACGAATATCCCTAAACTGTTGTTTCCTTCTACTTTCATGCATAGAGTTATCTCTTACTCTAGCAGTAACATTTCTCATTGGCCTTTCCTTACCATTTGAATTCATTCTCCTTTTCTGGAGTGAAACATTTTCTGTAGTAATATTTTTTTTACTACACATATTTCTTATGACTGTTTTTCGACTCTTACCCGGTGCTTTCTTGGTGACTTGACAAATCTTTTTGTTAGAGGACTGCTGCAATATTCCATGCTCCTGCTGTCTTTGACGTTTTCCAGCCTTTCTTACTCTTTCTTTGCTAGGCATCCTAAAATCTTGAAATAATCTGCAGTTGAATCTGTGGTAAAATATAATAAAAAATGTTATTAACCACTATTACCCAACAGTAAATTAATAACAGTCATCAAAAACTTAACACACTACTTAAGTATATAATATACTGAAGCCTATCTCCAATTTTTCACTGAACAGGACTCATCTCTTCTTAACCTTGGATAAACCTCACCTACTCTGTGTCCCCTGCACATAATTAAATGTAAAGGGGCAGATTTATATTAACTAGCACATCCCCAGGGATGCACCAGTTAACGTGCACCGCTGCTCTGCCACCCACGGTGTGCCGCATTTACAATCAGATAGGACAAAGCTACATCAAAACCCTGCGCCTGCTTGAAGCAGGCATAGATCTTGACGCAGGTATGCTGAAAGCTAAAGCAACAACTAAGTGTCGTGTGCAGAAGTTACAAAAAAGGAAAAATGGCGTTTAAACCAGTAATGAGACCATGCTAACGTAATACAGAGTAAAAATATCCAGGATCTACATCAGTTTGGGGTTCACGAACCTGGCAGGTACAAGGCACTGAGGCTTTCCACCGTGCATGTCTCATCCCAAAACATATGTTGTTAGTGAATGAAACAATTTCCCAGACCAAATGCTTTGGATTGGCTACTTCTAAAAAATTAAACACCCCTACTATCCCAGAGTTAGAGGAATACGATGGTTGGAGTAATTTTACTCGTTGTCTATTAAAGATTTACAGGCCCTACTCCGTAATTCTTCCTTTAACATTTCCAGTATAAATCCAAAAGGTTGACTGCTTTGGCAACGTGCCTTATCCACGGTTTAATAACGCTGCCTTTTGCTTTATATAAGTTTTCAAATTGTATGAAATATATACCAATAGGTCGTTATTAACCTTTAGGTAGTGGTTTTCTTCATCAAGTCTGGTCGCTTCCATACACATACAGATTTTCAAAGATGATCAAGAACTTTATCTGAATGGAGAGGAATGCACTGAGACGCCAGATCATTCACTAATGTGTAGGCACATACAGTTACACGGTTCATGCAACAAACACCGACCAAATATGGCTTGCGTGTTGCAAGGCACACCAGTTCCTGCTATCATCCCCACGTTCAAGTTCTTGGAAAATGGTAGTTATTTGATGCTCAATAATGAAGATTGTTCTGGGTTAATTAAAAGTATTCATTTTATCGTAACAGTAAATGAACGGGTTATTTGCTGCAGAAATGTTCTATTTCCTCCCACACATGAACATAGGGAGTTTTCAATCTGGCCACAAATACCAACCTTGGCAGCACATTTCAACGGCATGGCAAGAATAAGAGCTATTTTGTCTCAGAGAGAGGTGGCCTTGAGTTCGGCCCGTGAAACTTTCGTCCTTCACACAGCGAACACCCGTACAGAGCTGCAGACCCTTTTAAATACAGATTCGCCTTTCCATTTCAGCAAGATGGTTCGGACTATCTCTAACGCATCCTCCACAAAGAGCCTGGCGCACTTTTTTAAAGTTGTTACCAGTGGTCTCGTGACTTCATTTGAGAAAATCTTTGGAGTCATCCCTGCTTTCTTACATTCTATTTTTTCCACTCTGCTTCGTGGATTCCCATTTTTACTTGCATTACCAGCGGACGCTCTTGTGCTTTTTTACATTTTTAAATATGGATGTCCCTCCTGTGCAAGCTCCCGCCCTGCAGCTGCTGACACTGTTCCGCAATCGCATGCTAGAATATTATGGCACAATGCCGTTGGCGATATTAAGCACGGCATATGGATTATCTTTTCTATGCTGATGTGATTCCTTCAAATCTAAGACACTAAAGTATCGGCACGCCCTAAACCAACACAAAGAGACCTTCTTAGCAAATAATATATTATGTGTATTAGGGAGGGTGAGATATAAGCAGCCGCGGGCCGTGGAGGGAGTTACGGTGGGGCAGGGAGGCGGGGAGGGGGAGGGGCAGGGTGAAGCCCTCTCCACCCTGCCCCTCCCCCTCCCCGCCTCCCTGCCCACCGTAACTCCCTCCACGGCCCGCGGCTGCTTATAAGTGTTGCTAACTCTTATTCATTTACAGCATGTTAACATACTGTCACCATTCGCTTTTTATGTACTATTAACTATGCTGGTAATTTTGCTACTGATAATATGTGTACTTGTATAATCTAAGATACTACGCCTGAGAAGACGGCATTAGTAAATAAACATTTCAAATACACATGTGTTCTTCTTAACTCCATGTTCTCGTTTCTAAGAAATATATAACGACCAACTGTTCATGAGTTCCACGTATCCTGAGGTACTATAAGTTCATATTCTGGATTGTCTAAACATTGAGAGTTTGTTATATCCAATGTGTCACTGTACCTAGCTTGCTAAGGGGTTTTGATTACTAAGGTGAGTTTTGGGACACCCTAATTCGCCGAGGTTCCAATCCTCTGTCCACAGTTCTGTGTCAGAACAGAAACCCTGCGACAGGGGCACCCCTCAACCTTACTGGAGCTTCATCACACTTGCGATACAACTCCAGCAATGCGCCAACTTTACGGCACAAATACGTCACGCATCTGTGCTGTTTTTGCCCCATGATGCGCCGCATTGTAAATGCAGCACACCATAGGTGACGGAACAGCGGCACAGAATGACTAACACATCCCTAATGATGCGCCAGTCATCATAAATCTATCCCTATGCTTCTTATCTTGTTAGAGATAAACCGCCATATGTATCATCAAAGTTTTTTGCATTTCCTAAATAGCGAACTTTAAGAAATAAATAGCGATTCTTTACCATTCCTAGTTTGCGATGACCTATTTGCTAATTACAAATTACCCATTCATTTCCATGCAGCAGGAGGCCCATAGGAATGAAGGTACAATTTGCGATTAGCAATTACCTCATCGCAAATTACGAATTTTTCCGACGGTGCAGGGGTGTCTCAAGAACACCCTGCTGCACCCCTGAAAAAGAAATTTGGGGTCATATGGCGCACATAAATTTTGAAAACATTCCTTTACCTCAAAAACGATTTTCAACTCATAATTTGAAAACACTGCACATGGGGAAATGACTTAAAATGTCCTTAAAACACATAAAAGCATTTTTTGATTGCCTTTGCAGCATTTTCCGTCACCTTTAACATGCCTATGTAACGGAAACATTCAAAATCTAAATTTGCCATGCACAGGTGGGAGCATATTTACAAGCAATTTGCTCCACAGACAAACTTCTTACATTGAAATGGGAAAAATAACATCACAGACTCTCAATTACCTTATAAAGAAGCAGACACCATTATGTCCTTCTCATCAATATTAAAACCATTGCTTTTTCTCAAAAACGATTTACAAGTCATAATTTGAAAACACTCCACAGCTCCTATGCACATAAAAGCCCTGTCAGTACTAATACTTCACATTTTCTCCAATTACAATTTCTCAAAGAAACAAAATCTATTTGTGAAACACTTGAGACAAAGCAACATTTGAAAAACACAACTTTCTTCATAATTTTCTCCTTAAAGCACACTATTTTCTATCTAAATTAAAGAAATCTTTTCTCACCTTAGCAAATACTTTGAGTTTCAAAACAGTCTCAGAAACACACCAATTTGTCTTCAGCAGAGCAAAAGGTATTCACTCCAGAGTCTGCAGCTATCAAAAGCACAGAAATGCTGTAATTCCTCACACATATCTCTCATGTCACCCAATCAAAACTCTTCCCTCACTTTTTTTCAAAGCAAAACCCTTCCCCCCTCTGCCCCCTCTCTGCTTTTTCTGCATAGCAACCACCACTTGCAAGACCTCTCACACAACAATGTTGCAATTGAACTCTGAACTCTCAATGCACCTGCATATCCAGAGCATTCTTTCATTTAATGATTTTTTCTTCGCCACTCAAAATACATCTTTCAACGAACTCATCCATTCACACTAACTTTCTGTTTTCAGCAATCAAAATCCACCAATCACTCTTACTGCTTCATTAACACAGAAACTCCTCAGTTTTTTTCATTTTACACTCTCATTTTTTCAACTGCCATTTCATTGCCACACTTCATCTGACTGCAGCAGAACCTTCTCTCGCCATGTTTTCTGTCTGGATTGTTGGACATAGTTACATATATTGGGCTCAAAGGTACGCTGAAAACAGGAATTTACCTAACCTCAATTTACAAGATGTGGAAATTAAGTGGTTTGGCCACAGAGGATTAAAATGTCACCAATTGATACCATTGGTGAAAACCTTTATGCATTTGCCCAAACCTGACCTGTTAATTGTGCACTGTGGAGGTAATGATTTGGGCACTTTGACTGGGGTAGGTCTGGAAATGCTTTTAAAGGACACCTTTGAGCAATTGATGGCACTTTTTCCTCAGACTGCCTTGGTATATTCAAATATATGCCAAAGACAGAAATGGAGGTGGTCAAACCAATTTTGTCCACAAATTGAGAAGTCGAGGAAGCATGTAAACAAATCTGTTTCAGCTTACATGAGAGACCATGGAATGGGCTCCCTCTACAACAATAACTTGCGTTACTACATGCAAGATATCTACAGAGGAGATGGAGTTCACTTCTCAGATGAGGGCAACAGAGTTTTCACTCTGAATTTAAGAATGTGCATTGGTACCTACTTATAAGTACCTAAATGTACCATAAACCCAAAAGCTCTTCTCAGAGCTACCCTACATCTGATCACTCACAATTATTATTGTACTCTAACTTTTTTCACTAATTTTCAAGAAAGTACGCTCCCCAGAACGCTTCCCGGTTCGCGAACCGAGCGCACTCCACGCAAAAAAACTAAAAAAACGGTATATATTTTTTTGCCCTGCGAGAACCTTTCAAAGCCTCCACATCAAACCTAGGGGGTCAGGGACGATCTACTATGCCCCCTTATGGTCATTTGCCCATTCGCTTTGGCCTCCTCTTGTCTCTCGATCCTACCGAGAGACAAGATGGCGGCCGCTACGGACTGTTTGGAATGTTTACAGACGCCGAAAAACCAATCAGCTTCGCAAACCTCCGTAACGCGAAAAGTACGCGAAGCGGAGCGCTGTTACAGATATATATCTTTTTTTGAACGTTAATTTCTCAAAATCCACTGGAGCACATATATTGAGACCTAGCAAAGGCACATCGGGCTACCAGTCCCTACAATTTTGCCAAGTTTCGTGCAAATCCATTCAGCCGTTCGATTATTATTATTATTTTTTTTTTGCCCCGCGGGGCCCTTTTAAAACCTCCACATCAAACCTAGGGGGTCAGCGAGGATCTACTATTCCCCCTTATGGTCATTTGCCCCTTCGCTTTCGCCTCCTCTTGTCTCTCGATCCTACCGAGAGACAAGATGGCGGCCGCTACGGACTGTTTGGAATGTTGACAGACGCCGGAGAACCAATCAGCTTCGCTTCACAAAGCTCCGTTGCGCGAAAAGTACGCGTCCTGGGCCGCTGCCCGGTCCGCTGTTACAGATATATATCTTTTTTTAAACGTTAATTTCTCAAAATCCACTGGAGCACATATATTGAGACCTACAAAAGGCACATCGGGCTACCAGTCCCTACAATTTTGCCAAGTTTCGTGCAAATCCATTCAGCCGTTCGGGCTAAAAGTGAGGCCAACCGCCCTATGGAAATTAACATGGGAAAAACGCGTTTTGGGACCCCCCTTTTTTCTCGGCCCCCCCTTGACGAACCCCCCCCAAATTTTCAAAGGCTGCTCAGAAACAAAATGTGCCATTTTCCTGAAAATTTCAGCCAATTCCGTCCACAAACGGCAAAGTTATTAGACATAGAATTTTCAAAAAACCCATAGAGAAAAAATCCTAACTATATATACCTACTGGCGACCGCCAGTAGGTAATATATATATTTAAAAAGAATTGATTTCAGTGTAGTAGGGATCATATTAGGTCCTGATGAGTTAAGCAGCAGGGACTGCTAACGAAACATGTCGACCAAGTAGGGAGGAATTTCTTACTCCCTACAATCATTTCCCCATTTTAACTTTTCCAGCTAGGGAAGCAGATAAAATATATTTTTTCTACTAGCCAGGAAATGTTTAAACAACCCATACTCTTATTTATTTCACACACTCCCTACCACTCCCATCACCCACACCACACATAGCCTATTCACACAATACGAAAGTGCTCCCGCGTATTCGTTGGTCGAAGTACGCCCCGCCCCGTAGAGGGACGGGAAGACCCCTATGATGAAGCATGACACTATGGGATTCGTAGTGTGTGAGGGTTATTTTAAAAACACTTAGTGCTTCTCTCTGACATTTCAAGGGACTAGCGTTATGCACTTAAACATCAGAAATAAAAATAAAAAACTTACAAATTAGATAGAATCCTTTTGTTTATACATATATACTTTGGAGGAAGATTCTACACTCCCCCTTCATTGTTATTTTTTAATATATATAAAAGACTTGGATCTATGTTACACCTTGTAGATAATTTATTAACAGCAGTTTCACAATGTTATTTAACTGAATATGACACTATGTCTATGATTTTGCCTCTGGATATTTACTATTAGAGTTGAATCTCCCTTGTGCCCCATGTTGGAAGGCTCTGCATATGTTTCTCTGCAATATACCACTTACTACGGCATATTGCATGCTCCAAGATGGCTGCCAAAGTCAGTTACACTGAAGATCTACGTGTGTAGTCCTCTTTTCACTTTTCATCATGTTAAATATTGCATTGTTTGTTGATGGAATTTGTGTGAACAAGGCAGTAGGACTGCCAAAATGCGGCACGTTAGATTTATGGAGTAATACATCTTTCTTGGTCGAATATCTGCCTGGCCATCATTCCTGAGTGTGCGTTTATGTGGTATGGTTGGATTTACATGACGGGCACTTTGCTGGCTGAATGCGCCACCCCCACGGGTCCTAGCCTCCTGGAAGGAGGTCTTGTTTCTGGTGTTTTTGACGGAGGGAAACAACTTGGTATTTCCAAGGTGGACCGTCCGCCCGCTCTTCAGAACGGATCCAGTGCGTGCATACGGGGTTAGAGACGTATTTCGACAGGTAAGCATTTATGGGGAAAGCAGGAGACAGTATCACAGGCATCAGAGGACACCAGTGGTCATACAACCGGCAGCCTTTACGGGACGCTCGAATTGTTGTTTAGACGCTCACCCGCACCTTGGAGCATACTATGTGAGCACAGAGAATTGACGGAGTCTCTACATGCAATAACACGCACAAGGCAGCAGCGATTTAGGACTTTGGCTTTTCATGTTACACAGACATTTGGCGACAGGAGGAACTTGGTATTGAACTAAGGGGAACACAAGGCAGTATTTGTACATATGGGTCTGGTTTGAGACAAAGTACAAGCCACAATATGGAGGATGATGCAGATAAGCGTGTGTTGGCACAGACATTATTCGCTAGGGCCCCAGGAAAGAGCAAATTACCAGATGTACCAGTTACACCTACATCCACTATACTGGAACTATTAAGGAAATTAGAAAAACTCCACAGAAATGTAATTTCCATATGGTGGGAGGCTACCTCCCTCCAAGATTACATCGCTAAAGAAATGGTCCCAAGGGGTTTACAAATTTATATCACCCCGTCCTACGAATCACCAAATCCGGGCATGCTGGCAGAGTGGGCAGCAAACTCAGGCCACAGTTCAAAAACAATGCTGGAAATACTGGTCAAATATGCTAAACTGGATAGGGAGATAGCCATCAATGAAATCAAATGCCAGAAGAGTTATGAACATGATTCCATCAGTAAATTTAAGACAGAATTTAAAATTAGACTAAAGAATTATGAAGAGGACATACAACGAGGGAAACAAATTTATATCACCCCGTCCTACGAATCACCAAATCCGGGCATGCTGGCAGAGTGGGCAGCAAACTCAGGTCACAGTTCAAAAACAATGCTGGAAATACTGGTCAAATATGCTAAACTGGATAGGGAGATAGCCATCAATTAAATCAAATGCCAGAAGAGTTATGAACATGATTCCATCAGTAAATTTAAGACAGAATTTAAAATTAGACTAAAGAATTATGAAGAGGACATACAACGAGGGAAACAACGTAAATTGCATCGTGACTGTATTGATTATGAGACTGGGAGAATACTGACCTACAGCAAGAAGTATGATCATATGCACGAGGATAACAGTACAGCAAGGCAGGGTGGCACTGACCATTCCCTGCAAACAAACAGGGATACCTCAAGTGAAATATAATCGACATCCCCATCACCTACCAGGCATCAGGAAACTCGACATCAGAAAGTGAAACTGATTCCAGTCCGAAGACTTTTTTTGATGAACATCGGCTCCTATATCAGGGCCAACACACAACGAGAGCAACCCCCAAACCGAAACAGAAAGCAAATTATCTCAACCAATGAGGAAGAAGAAGGGGAAGAAGACAGGGCACCAATGCAAGAGGAGGAACCGTAACAAGCAAAGGAGAAGGAAGTGGCTACAATCAGGAGCACATAGGAGATTGGCTAGCTTGCTCCAGAGAGGCTCTAAAATGGATATCAAACAGGTAAATCAGACAATTATAAACCTGACTAATAGACCCCTAAATGACCTGGAGAAAAGAACTTTATGTTTGGGTCTATCATGTTGCCCAACCTTTCCCATGGATTATGTGAATACATGTATTGACCTTTTTAAAATCTGCCGAGAATTAAATTTGCAGACTTGGCATAAACACAAACTTTGCAATAGAGTCAATTCCATGAGATCTCAAAGACCTGAAGTGATGGAAGATCTTAACATCAGTGATATTATCACTCTTATCACTATGTATGACTTACAGGGCGGGGGTGGCAATGAGAATCATAATGTACATGCTATGCTAGATGATCTAAGTATCACATATGACAAAGCAGCGACATCCACGTTTAAACCCAAATCCATGTTTCTCCCCACAATGCCACATGATAACATAGACACATTTCAGGATATGGTATCTAGCCAATTGCTTAGATTTCACCAACATAGATGGTTTAAAAAATCAGGACCACCGAAATGTAATCTGACATTAGTACAGAAAGAGATTATTAAGAATCTAGCAAGTGATGAATCTATTGTTATCCGGCCTGTGGACAAAGGTGTAAATGTGGTGCATCTCAGTCGAACCAGTAGGGACGAATATATTAACAGTGTAACCAACATCTGGAAATTGCTTGTGGATTTGAGGGACGGGGGGTTGCTAGAATTGGAGGAATATTGTTTTCTCAAACGTGATTTTCCCCAACTCCCAGTCCTGTATCTTCACCCTAAGGTACACAATGATGCCCTCAATCCACCTGGCAGACCTATAGTATCATCTAGGGACAGTGCTTTGGAGAATTTGTCTAGATATGTTGATCATTTTCTGAGAAATAAAGTGACTTCACTCCCTTCTCATGTCAGGGACACCAAGGATTTTCTTACAAAGATCGAGAACATTAAATGGCAACCAGATTATCCGCTGGCTACCTTGGATGTGAAGTCTTTGTACATGATTATTGATCATGACGGTGGTATAAGGGCCTGCGAAAAGTACTTATCGCAATGTCCTATACATTTTCGAGGGCACACCAATATGCTCCTAACTATGATTAAGTATTGTCTCACTAACAACTACTTTTTATTTGATGGTAACATCTACAGGCAAACAATTGGCACTGCCATGGGCACGTGTTTTGCCCCCAATTTTGCAAATTAATTCCTGGGGGCATGGGAGGCTGATACCAGAGAGGATCCTACCCTTAGACAAGACTTTGAGAAAGTCGTCACATGGTTATGTCTCATTGATGACTTATTCATTGTTTGGTGAGGTACCAGAGTGGAAGTTGAATCCTTCATTGACAGGCTTAGTTGCAATAACCTTAATCTTACGCTCACCAGTCATATCAGCAAAACTTGCATGGAATTTCTTGACACCAAGGTGGAGATACTTAATAGAAAAATACATACTAGACCATATAAAAAGAGAACCACTCGCAACAGTTTGTTGCACGCCATGAGTTGCCACCCCAATAACTTGAAATGGAGCATCCTTTGTGGGGAATTCTTCTGGGCTAACCGTATCTGTAGCTCAGAGCAGCACTTTCTTGCAGTGCAGAAGGTTATGTTGAGTCGGTTTATTGAAAGAGGTTACCATATGTAGGTTCTGCATAAGGCAATGGAGAAGGTTAAAGTGGTGACCAGAAAAGAGATGTTGTAAATAGGTATACATAAGACTCAATGATTGTGTGAGTGACTGTATGGATAACTGTATACTTGTAATAATGAATTTATAATTCACTAAGTATGACTTACTATCTAAATGAATAGATGAAGTGGTGTTTGTATAAGTGTGTAGCTAAGTAAATATGTAAGTATGATCCATTGTTTGTATAAGTGAGTAGGATGACTTCATATGTGAATAGGATGTGTGCTGGTGTGTAATGTCGATATAGGTGTATAAGTATTTTTGATAGTGTTCTATTGTTCATTGACAGCATGTATGAGTAAATCTACAGGTAAGGGATTAGATGTCTGTATACATCTATGAATCACTGAGTGGGTTTGTAGATACTTGTATTGCTGTGACAATGGATTCAAATATGATACTCTGTATTTTAGAAAGAGTGATGAAAGATTTTACTAGTGAATGAAAAGGTGTATGTGATTGTCACGTGGATGATGTCATCAGTGATGTCATCAGTGATGTCATTAGAGATGTCATCAGTGATGTCACTGACCATGTCATGAATGATCTAATATGTGACATCATCAGCAGTGAATTGCGGGTGCGCGAAACATAGTTAGTACAACTAACTATATAGGAGCAATTTCAATGGTTTTGTATGAGTGAAATGTCCAGCTAACTATAACACCCCTAAAACTTATAGCTTTTTGAGTGAATTTCAACGGTTTTTTAAATGCTAATTCCTAACTATATAAGGCCTGAAACCTATGGTTTTTTCAGTGAATTTCAAATGTTTTTTAAATGCTAATTCCTAACTATATAAGGCCTGAAACCTATGTTTTTTTCAGTGAATTTGCAAGGTTTTTTAAATGCTAATTCCTAACTATATAAGGCCTGAAACCTATGGTTTTTTCTGTGAATTTGCAAGGTTTTTTAAATGCTAATTCCTAACTATATAACGCCTGAAACCTATGGTTTTTTCAGTGAATTTCAAAGTTTTTTTTTAATGCTAATTCCTAACTATATAAGGCCTGAAACCTATGGTTTTTTCATTGAATTTCAATGGTTTTTTAAATGCTAATTCCTAACTATATCAGGCCTGAAACCTATGTTTTTTTTTCTTTAATATCGAAGGTTTTTTAAATGACAATTTTTAAATGTATTAATTGTTATTTTTTTCATAATGATTTACTACATGTTTGCAGGCAGGTGTTCAGAGGGCACGCCCCCTTTTTACAACACTCTGCAGCGTAGCTCCATGGCGCTTACTGGAGATACCTGTTGGACTAGTTCCCTCTAGGGGACCTCTGGATTGAACAAGAATTAATTCCCAAACTTAAACTGTGCAAACGCGCCCTGTAGAGTGTTGGTCTTGGGGGTCCTTGTGGGACCACCTGGGCAGGCCTAGGGGTCAGGGTGTTTCTACCCAGCCCCTTTTTCTGTTCTACAAGTTTGTTTTTCTGCTTTCTTGTGCCTCAATCTTGAGATGTCATCAGTCATGTCATGAGTGATGTCACTGACCATGTCATGAGTGATGTAATATGTGACGTCATCAGCAGTGCATTGCGGCCACGCAAGTTATACTTAGCTGAACTAACTATAACGGGGAATTTCAAAGGTTTTGTAATAGTGAAATATCCAGCTAACTATAACGTGTGTGAAACCTATGATTTTTTCAGTGAATTTCTAAGGTTTTTTAAATGCTAATTCCTAACTATAACGTGTGTGAAACCTATGGTTTTTTCAGTGAATTTCAAAGGTTTTTTGAAAGCTAATTCTTAACTATAACGTGTGTCAAATCTATGGTTTTTTCAGTGAATTTTTAAGATTTTTTAAATGCTAATCCCTAAATATAATGTGTGTGAAATCTTTGGTTTTTTACAAGATTATAAATACAATAGCTAAACAACACTCAAAGTTGTTTTTTGTTGTTGTTTGTTTTTTGACGTGCGCGCACCTTGAACTTTTTTTTAAAATGTTTTTTATCTCTTCGTGATCCCTCATGGACCCCCTGAGAAAGGCTAAGGGGTCAGGAAGTCTCTACCCTGCCCCCTTTTCATGTTTTCCACTTTTGTTTTTCAATCTCTTCTGCCTCGGAGGTGCGCGCACCTCGCAATTTTATTTGTAAAAAAAATTTTTTGCGGCCATCGGAGGTCCTTCACGGACCCCCTGAGAAGGCCTAGGGGGTCAGGGAGACTCTACCCTTCCAACTTTACCACGTTCTCGGCTCTCGTTTTTCACTCTCTCCTGAAACTACACAAAATAGCGGCTATAGGGTCAGAGCACCGTGCGGGCACCTCGTTATTTTAAAAAAATATATATATTTTTCTTTTGGCCTTCAGGGATCCTTCAGGGACCCCCCGAGAAGGCCTAGGGGGTCAGGGAGTCTCATAACTGCCTCCTTTACCACATTCTCCACTATTGTTTTCTTCTCACTTTTACCCCGGGTGCGAGCACCGTGCGCGCACCTCGTGATTTAAAAAAAAAAAAGTTTTTTTTGCCCTTCGGGGTCTTTCAGGGACCCCCTCAGAAGGCCTAGGGGGTCAGGGAGACTCTACCCTGACCCCCTTTTCACACTTTCCACTTTTGGCCTCTGCCTCGGACAAAAAATGGCGGCCAACACTTCCTGATTTCGTCTGAATGGAATGTTGACAGACGTCTAACAACAAATCAGAATTCTGCTCGCGCACACCTGGTGCGCGCACTAGTGCGCGCACGGGTGCATGCACGGTGCGCACTTATAGATATATAACTTTTTTTAACTTGAATATCTCAACAACTACTGGAGGGATTTACACCATTTAAACAAAAGGGCGATCTGCGAATCAGAGTCTACCATTTTGCCAAATTTCATGTAATTCCATTTAGCCGTTCGGACTGTGGCCGTGTCTAATCGTCCTAT
The DNA here is from genome assembly GCF_964261635.1 of Lissotriton helveticus. Classification (NCBI taxonomy): domain Eukaryota; kingdom Metazoa; phylum Chordata; class Amphibia; order Caudata; family Salamandridae; genus Lissotriton; species Lissotriton helveticus. The sequence continues at coordinate 1,141,424,620 of NC_136068.1, forward strand.
GGAAAATTGCATGGGGAAAACACGTTTTGGGACCCCCTTTTTTCTCAGCCCCCACTTCACGAATCCCCCCAAAACTTTCAGGGAAGGAGCGGAGCGGGCCATCTTCTTTGAGAAATTCGAAAAGATTACTCAACCGGCGCCAAAGTTATTCCCAATAGAATGTTGCGGATTTCCTATGGAAACTAGGAACTAACTATATATACCTACTGGCGACCGCCAGTAGGTAATATATATATATATATACATCAGAACTTTGCTTTTAACCCGCAGGGTGTACTGTCACTTCTGCAAGGGCGGAGCTGGTGAATTCAATTTTGGCATTTGGAGTCTCTCCCTGAGCCCACTGGAGGGCTAACATTGGTCCCATATTGCGTGCTACAAACAGACCCACTGGAGGGTTCAAACTGGTTGAAAAAGACTACATTTCCCAAAATGCAATGCAGACATCAAATCAATTATGCAGGCGCACCGGAAGCCTTTGAAACACATAAATGCATGGATTGGGGGTGTGGCAAACCGTAATTAACTATCTGGATGCACGGCCTCTGAAGATAAGCGCTAATGCTTTGAAACGCGTCAGGCCAGGGACAAGACACGGGGGAGAGAAGCCAAATGCTGTTTTCTAATAAAGGCTGTTACCTGCCTGCTTTGGAGTGCGGTCTCAACTCTGGGGAAACTTGTGGAATGATATTTATATATACATATAATTTTTTTTACTGTAAAATATATATATATATATATATATATATATATATATATATATATATATATATATATATATATATATATATATCCGTTTCACATTCCGTCTCTAGAGAACATAACTTAAAATCTCAAGAAAGAAGAGCTCTTATTTCTCTCATGGAGGATAAATCAATTGTTATCCGCCCTGCCGATAAGGGTGGGAACATAGTGATTCTGGACCGTGATATGTACACTAGTGAGGCTTTAAGACAATTAGGTGATACTAAATATTATACCACCACCACCTATGACCTCTATAACAACAGCATACTGACACTTTGGGAAAAACTCATTGAATGGAAAGATCGAGGTATCTTGGAATGGGAGGAATTTAGGTATCTAAAAAATGATCACCCCATACTCCCTGTGATGTATCTACTTCCCAAGCTTCATAAAAATGCAGTCAATCCACCAGGGAGACCCATAGTGTCCTCAAGAGGATGTGTATCCGAACACTTATCTAAGTATGTAGATTTTTTTCTTAGAGACTGGGTACAGGACCTTCCCAGTTATATAAAAGACACGAAAGACTTTTTGAAAAAATTTTCAGATGTACAAAGGGAAGAGAACAATCTCCTTATTACCATGGATGTACAATCATTGTATACTATTATAGATCATCAACAAGGAATGAAAGCCTGTGCGAGTTTTCTGGCAGGACGTCCTCTTCGCTTCAGAGAACACAGCAAAATGTTAGTGGACATGATGGCATATTGTCTTTGTAACAACTATTTTGTCTTTGATGGGGTTCTATATAGACAAACCACTGGGACGGCGATGGGTTCATGCTTTGCTCCCAGCTTTGCGAACCTTTTTTTGGGGCACTGGGAGCAAAGCATCCGCTCAGACCCTTGTCTCACACAATACTGGCAATATGTCAAAACTTGGTGGCGTTACATCGATGACCTTTTTCTGATCTGGAGGGGGTCTTTCGAGATGGCGCAAGAATTTGTCAAAAGACTTAATGTGAACGATTTAAATATCATACTGACCAGCAGCATCAGCAAAACCTCTGCAGAGTACTTAGACGTGAAAATTGAGGTGATTGATGGTAAAATACAGACCTGTCTTTTCAGAAAAGCTACTGCAGGCAACAGTGTGTTGCATGCCCTGAGCAGTCATCCTGAGACTCTTAAGTGGAGTATCCCCTTTGGAGAACTGCTCAGGGCCAAAAGAAATTGTAGCACCACCGCAGCATACGAACAAGCTAGCCTAGAAATGACAGCCAGATTCAGGGAAAGAGGCTATCCGGCATGGGTGATAAAGAAGGCCAAAACCAGGGCGGATGGCATCCCTAGGTCTGATACTCTTGAAGATAAGGAGATGGAGACGAGCAGTGAGGATGAACAGACACGCCTCATCCTCACGTTCAATACTGAATCCAAGCAGATTCACAAAATTGTATCTCAGAATTGGAATATCCTGACCAGTGATAATGTGATAGGCGAGGACATTTCCAGCAGGCCCCTTATAACATATAGGAAAGGGAGGTCTATACGTGACATGGTGGTGAAAAGTGACATCACCATTTATCAACCGGCACAAAATCTTGGATTGGCCAGTTTCTTTCCTTGCGGTCACTGCAAAGCATGCAGATTCAGCACACATAAGAAAACCGTAGAATACAATGGAATAAGAAAAGAACTAACTCAATTCCTTACGTGTAGTACAACTTTTGTTATCTATGTCATTGTGTGCCCATGTGGCCTGTGGTATATAGGCAGCAGTACTAAACAGGCCAAAAATCGTGTATTAGAACACTATCGGGCCATCTCCAACAATAACGAAAAATACCCGGTAGCCAGACATTTTGCTGTTAAACATTTTTCCAACCCAGCACAGATGAGTTACCATGTTCTGGAACAAATAGAAAGAAATCCCCGGCTCCTATATCAGGGCCAACACACAACGAGAGCAACCCCCAAACCGAAACAGAAAGCAAATTATCTCAACCAATGAGGAAGAAGAAGGGGAAGAGGACAGGGCACCAATGCAAGAGGAGGAACCGTAACAAGCAAAGGAGAAGGAAGTGGCTACAATCAGGAGCACATAGGAGATTGGCTAGCTTGCTCCAGAGAGGCTCTAAAATGGATATCAAACAGGTAAATCAGACAATTATAAACCTGCCTAATAGACCCCTAAATGACCTGGAGAAAAGAACTTTATGTTTGGGTCTATCATGTTGCCCAACCTTTCCCATGGATTATGTGAATACATGTATTGACCTTTTTAAAATCTGCCGAGAATTAAATTTGCAGACTTGGCACAAACACAAACTTTGCAATAGAGTCAATTCCATGAGATCTCAAAGACCTGAAGTGATGGAAGATCTTAACATCAGTGATATTATCACTCTTATCACTATGTATGACTTACAGGGCGGGGGTGGCAATGAGAATCATAATGTAAATGCTATGCTAGATGATCTAAGTATCACATATGACAAAGCAGCGACATCCACGTTTAAACCCAAATCCATGTTTCTCCCCACAATGCCACATGATAACATAGACACATTTCAGGATATGGTATCTAGCCAATTGCTTAGATTTCACCAACATAGATGGTTTAAAAAATCAGGACCACCAAAATGTAATCTGACATTAGTACAGAAAGAGATTATTAAGAATCTAGCAAGTGATGAATCTATTGTTATCCGGCCTGTGGACAAAGGTGTAAATGTGGTGCATCTCAGTCGAACCAGTAGGGACATATATATTAACAGTGTAACCAACATCTGGAAATTGCTTGTGGATTTGAGGGACGGGGGGTTGCTAGAATTGGAGGAATATTGTTTTCTCAAACGTGATTTTCCCCAACTCCCAGTCCTGTATCTTCACCCTAAGGTACACAATGATGCCCTCAATCCACCTGGCAGACCTATAGTATCATCTAGGGACAGTGCTTTGGAGAATTTCTCTAGATATGTTGATCATTTTCTGAGAAATAAAGTGACTTCACTCCCTTCTCATGTCAGGGACACCAAGGATTTTCTTACAAAGATCGAGAACATTAAATGGCAACCAGATTATCCGCTGGCTACCTTGGATGTGAAGTCTTTGTACATGATTATTGATCATGACGGTGGTATAAGGGCCTGCGAAAAGTACTTATCGCAATGTCCTATACATTTTCGAGGGCACACCAATATGCTCCTAACTATGATTAAGTATTGCCTCACTAACAACTACTTTTTATTTGATGGTAACATCTACAGGCAAACAATTGGCACTGCCATGGGCACGTGTTTTGCCCCCAATTTTGCAAATTAATTCCTGGGGGCATGGGAGGCTGATACCAGAGAGGATCCTACCCTTAGACAAGACTTTGAGAAAGTCGTCACATGGTTATGTCTCATTGATGACTTATTCATTGTTTGGTGAGGTACCAGAGTGGAAGTTGAATCCTTCATTGACAGGCTTAGTTGCAATAACCTTAATCTTACGCTCACCAGTCATATCAGCAAAACTTGCATGGAATTTCTTGACACCAAGGTGGAGATACTTAATAGAAAAATACATACTAGACCATATAAAAAGAGAACCACTCGCAACAGTTTGTTGCACGCCATGAGTTGCCACCCCAATAACTTGAAATGGAGCATCCTTTGTGGGGAATTCTTCTGGGCTAACCGTATCTGTAGCTCAGAGCAGCACTTTCTTGCAGTGCAGAAGGTTATGTTGAGTCGGTTTATTGAAAGAGGTTACCATATGTAGGTTCTGCATAAGGCAATGGAGAAGGTTAAAGTGGTGACCAGAAAAGAGATGTTGTAAATAGGTATACATAAGACTCAATGATTGTGTGAGTGACTGTATGGATAACTGTATACTTGTAATAATGAATTTATAATTCACTAAGTATGACTTACTATCTAAATGAATAGATGAAGTGGTGTTTGTATAAGTGTGTAGCTAAGTAAATATGTAAGTATGATCCATTGTTTGTATAAGTGAGTAGGATGACTTCATATGTGAATAGGATGTGTGCTGGTGTGTAATGTCGATATAGGTGTATAAGTATTTTTGATAGTGTTCTATTGTTCATTGACAGCATGTATGAGTAAATCTACAGGTAAGGGATTAGATGTCTGTATACATCTATGAATCACTGAGTGAGTTTGTAGATACTTGTATTGCTGTGACAATGGATTCAAATATGATACTCTGTATTTTAGAAAGAGTGATGAAAGATTTTACTAGTGAATGAAAAGGTGTATGTGATTGTCACGTGGATGATGTCATCAGTGATGTCATCAGTGATGTCATTAGAGATGTCATCAGTGATGTCACTGACCATGTCATGAATGATCTAATATGTGACATCATCAGCAGTGAATTGCGGGTGCGCGAAACATAGTTAGTACAACTAACTATATAGGAGCAATTTCAATGGTTTTGTATGAGTGAAATGTCCAGCTAACTATAACACCCCTAAAACTTATAGCTTTTTGAGTGAATTTCAACGGTTTTTTAAATGCTAATTCCTAACTATATAAGGCCTGAAACCTATGGTTTTTTCAGTGAATTTCAAATGTTTTTTAAATGCTAATTCCTAACTATATAAGGCCTGAAACCTATGTTTTTTTCAGTGAATTTGCAAGGTTTTTTAAATGCTAATTCCTAACTATATAAGGCCTGAAACCTATGGTTTTTTCTGTGAATTTGCAAGGTTTTTTAAATGCTAATTCCTAACTATATAACGCCTGAAACCTATGGTTTTTTCAGTGAATTTCAAAGTTTTTTTTTAATGCTAATTCCTAACTATATAAGGCCTGAAACCTATGGTTTTTTCATTGAATTTCAATGGTTTTTTAAATGCTAATTCCTAACTATATCAGGCCTGAAACCTATGGTTTTTTTTCTTTAATATCGAAGGTTTTTTAAATGACAATTTTTAAATGTATTAATTGTTATTTTTTTCATAATGATTTACTACATGTTTGCAGGCAGGTGTTCAGAGGGCACGCCCCCTTTTTACAACACTCTGCAGCGTAGCTCCATGGCGCTTACTGGAGATACCTGTTGGACTAGTTCCCTCTAGGGGACCTCTGCATTGAACAAGAATTAATTCCCAAACTTAAACTGTGCAAACGCGCCCTGTAGAGTGTTGGTCTTGGGGGTCCTTGTGGGACCACCTGGGCAGGCCTAGGGGTCAGGGTGTTTCTACCCAGCCCCTTTTTCTGTTCTACAAGTTTGTTTTTCTGCTTTCTTGTGCCTCAATCTTGAGATGTCATCAGTCATGTCATGAGTGATGTCACTGACCATGTCATGAGTGATGTAATATGTGACGTCATCAGCAGTGCATTGCGGCCACGCAAGTTATACTTAGCTGAACTAACTATAACGGGGAATTTCAAAGGTTTTGTAATAGTGAAATATCCAGCTAACTATAACGTGTGTGAAACCTATGATTTTTTCAGTGAATTTCTAAGGTTTTTTAAATGCTAATTCCTAACTATAACGTGTGTGAAACCTATGGTTTTTTCAGTGAATTTCAAAGGTTTTTTGAAAGCTAATTCTTAACTATAACGTGTGTCAAATCTATGGTTTTTTCAGTGAATTTTTAAGATTTTTTAAATGCTAATCCCTAAATATAATGTGTGTGAAATCTTTGTTTTTTTACAAGATTATAAATACAATAGCTAAACAACACTCAAAGTTGTTTTTTGTTGTTGTTTGTTTTTTGACGTGCGCGCACCTTGAACTTTTTTTTTAAATGTTTTTTATCTCTTCGTGATCCCTCATGGACCCCCTGAGAAGGGCTAAGGGGTCAGGAAGTCTCTACCCTGCCCCCTTTTCATGTTTTCCACTTTTGTTTTTCAATCTCTTCTGCCTCGGAGGTGGGCGCACCTCGCAATTTTATTTGTAAAAAAATTTTTTGCGGCCATCGGAGGTCCTTCACGGACCCCCTGAGAAGGCCTAGGGGGTCAGGGAGACTCTACCCTTCCAACTTTACCACGTTCTCGGCTCTCGTTTTTCACTCTCTCCTGAAACTACACAAAATGGCGGCTATAGGGTCAGAGCACCGTGCGGGCACCTCGTTATTTTAAAAAAATATATATATTTTTCTTTTGGCCTTCAGGGATCCTTCAGGGACCCCCCGAGAAGGCCTAGGGGGTCAGGGAGTCTCATAACTGCCTCCTTTACCACGTTCTCCACTATTGTTTTCTTCTCACTTTTACCCCGGGTGCGAGCACCGTGCGCGCACCTCGTGATTTAAAAAAAAAAGTTTTTTTTGCCCTTCGGGGTCTTTCAGGGACCCCCTCAGAAGGCCTTGGGGGGTCAGGGAGACTCTACCCTGACCCCCTTTTCACACTTTCCACTTTTGGCCTCTGCCTCGGACAAAAAATGGCGGCCAACACTTCCTGATTTCGTCTGAATGGAATGTTGACAGACGTCTAACAACAAATCAGAATTCTGCTCGCGCACACCTGGTGCGCGCACTAGTGCGCGCACGGGTGCATGCACGGTGCGCACTTATAGATATATAGCTTTTTTTAACTTGAATATCTCAACAACTACTGGAGGGATTTACACCATTTAAACAAAAGGGCGATCTGCGAATCAGAGTCTACCATTTTGCCAAATTTCATGTAATTCCATTCAGCCTTTCGGACTGTGGCCGTGTCTAATCGTCCTATGGAAAATTGCATGGGGAAAACACGTTTTGGGACCCCCTTTTTTCTCAGCCCCCACTTCACGAATCCCCCCAAAACTTTCAGGGAAGGAGCGGAGCGGGCCATCTTCTTTGAGAAATTCGAAAAGATTACTCAACCGGCGCCAAAGTTATTCCCAATAGAATGTTGCGGATTTCCTATGGAAACTAGGAACTAACTATATATACCTACTGGCGACCGCCAGTAGGTAATATATATATATATATATATACATCAGAACTTTGCTTTGAACCCGCAGGGTGTACTGTCACTTCTGCAAGGGCGGAGCTGGTGAATTCAATTTTGGCATTTGGAGTCTCTCCCTGAGCCCACTGGAGGGCTAACATTGGTCCCATATTGCGTGCTACAAACAGACCCATGGAGGGTTCAAACTGGTTGAAAAAGACTACATTTCCCAAAATGCAATGCAGACATCAAATCAATTATGCAGGCGCACCGGAAGCCTTTGAAACACATAAATGCATGGATTGGGGGTGTGGCTAACCGTAATTAACTATCTGGATGCACGGCCTCTGAAGATAAGCGCTAATGCTTTGAAACGCGTCAGGCCAGGGACAAGACACGGGGGAGAGAAGCCAAATGCTGTTTTCTAATAAAGGCTGTTACCTACCTGCTTTGGAGTGCGGTCTCAACTCTGGGGAAACTTGTGGAATGATATTTATATATACATATAATTTTTTTTACAGTAAAAAAAAAAAAAAAAATATATATATATATATATATATATATATATATATATATATCCGTTTCACATTCCGTCTCTAGAGAACATAACTTAAAATCTCAAGAAAGAAGAGCTCTTATTTCTCTCATGGAGGATAAATCAATTGTTATCCGCCCTGCCGATAAGGGTGGGAACATAGTGATTCTGGACCGTGATATGTACACTAGTGAGGCTTTAAGACAATTAGGTGATATTAAATATTATACCACCACCACCTATGACCTCTATAACAACAGCATACTGACACTTTGGGAAAAACTCATTGAATGGAAAGATCGAGGTATCTTGGAATGGGAGGAATTTAGGTATCTAAAAAATGATCACCCCATACTCCCTGTGATGTATCTACTTCCCAAGCTTCATAAAAATGCAGTCAATCCACCAGGGAGACCCATAGTGTCCTCAAGAGGATGTGTATCCGAACACTTATCTAAGTATGTAGATTTTTTTCTTAGAGACTGGGTACAGGACCTCTCAGTTATATAAAAGACACGAAAGACTTTTTGAAAAAATTTTCAGATGTACAAAGGGAAGAGAACAATCTCCTTATTACCATGGATGTACAATCATTGTATACTATTATAGATCATCAACAAGGAATGAAAGCCTGTGCGAGTTTTCTGGCAGGACGTCCTCTTCACTTCAGAGAACACAGCAAAATGTTAGTGGACATGATGGCATATTGTCTTTGTAACAACTATTTTGTCTTTGATGGGGTTCTATATAGACAAACCACTGGGACGGCGATGGGTTCATGCTTTGCTCCCAGCTTTGCGAACCTTTTTTTGGGGCACTGGGAGCAAAGCATCCGCTCAGACCCTTGTCTCACACAATACTGGCAATATGTCAAAACTTGGTGGCGTTACATCGATGACCTTTTTCTGATCTGGAGGGGGTCTTTCGAGATGGCGCAAGAATTTGTCAAAAGACTTAATGTGAACGATTTAAATATCATACTGACCAGCAGCATCAGCAAAACCTCTGCAGAGTACTTAGACGTGAAAATTGAGGTGATTGATGGTAAAATACAGACCTGTCTTTTCAGAAAAGCTACTGCAGGCAACAGTGTGTTGCATGCCCTGAGCAGTCATCCTGAGACTCTTAAGTGGAGTATCCCCTTTGGAGAACTGCTCAGGGCCAAAAGAAATTGTAGCACCACCGCAGCATACGAACAAGCTAGCCTAGAAATGACAGCCAGATTCAGGGAAAGAGGCTATCCGGCATGGGTGATAAAGAAGGCCAAAACCAGGGCGGATGGCATCCCTAGGTCTGATACTCTTGAAGATAAGGAGATGGAGACGAGCAGTGAGGATGAACAGACACGCCTCATCCTCACGTTCAATACTGAATCCAAGCAGATTCACAAAATTGTATCTCAGAAATGGAATATCCTGACCAGTGATAATGTGATAGGTGAGGACATTTCCAGCAGGCCCCTTATAACATATAGGAAAGGGAGGTCTATACGTGACATGGTGGTGAAAAGTGACATCACCATTTATCAACCGGCACAAAATCTTGGATTGGCCAGTTTCTTTCCTTGCGGTCACTGCAAAGCATGCAGATTCAGCACACATAAGAAAACCGTAGAATACAATGGAATAAGAAAAGAACTAACTCAATTCCTTACGTGTAGTACAACTTTTGTTATCTATGTCATTGTGTGCCCATGTGGCCTGTGGTATATAGGCAGCAGTACTAAACAGGCCAAAAATCGTGTATTAGAACACTATCGGGCCATCTCCAACAATAACGAAAAATACCCGGTAGCCAGACATTTTGCTGTTAAACATTTTTCCAACCCAGCACAGATGAGTTACCATGTTCTGGAACAAATAGAAAGAAATCCCTGGGGAGGAGACAGGACTTTAAAACTGAGACAATACATAATAGAGTTTCAAAGTAAGACCCCGGGTGGACTTAACCAGGATGAGGATCTAGCAATCCATCTTAGGGACTAAATTTAGTGAGTCACATGTATATACTGTCTTGCTTAACCTCAGGGCTTATTCACTTATAACTCTGAATGAACTACATGCTCTTCTCCTTTCCCTCTCTCATGCATGTGTGCACTGTTTATTTGTAATATGATGCTCTTAGTGAGTTTTTAATTTAACATGTAGAGTTTAAAAGATGTTGTTCTCTCATGTTTTTTATAGATTGGTACCCAGGATGGAATCTCATTCATCACCATAATCACTCGTCGTTGCTGACATCTGGAAATTACTTTTCACTCTTTTCACGAGCACATCACCACTTCACTTTGACATCTCGGCAGTTTTCCTTTAGTACGGTAGGCCCTGAAGTGGGGGGCAACCTTCCAATTATACATTTGGTGCTTCATAACTAGAATTTTTACAGAACTCTTGTGTACCTGGTCTTTGGCAGCATCATGGTGGTATTTTACCAACATAGGGAATTTGCTTGGGTCTACTGTGGAACAAACGGAACTTTGACCCCCCTTTCTTTTTCCTTTAATTTGATGGTTTATTAATATCATCCATAAGGAAAAGCTTTTGTGCACTTATGTCTTATTGGCTGCAATCGTACATATGCAGATAGGTTTTTCTTTCTGTATAGTGACTTAGTCTTCATATATATATGTGCACTTATGTACTCCCACTTTGTCTCTAAAATGAAACGAGCTTACTATGTGGAGTGTTTAGTAGTTCTGTTCCGTCTGTGAAACTACAAACATGGCGGGACCGTACATTTATGTATTCAGTTTTTTGCCTGCCAGACCGTAATACTTTATTCATATTCGGAACAATCACGAACAGATTTCTGTTTAGTGACTTAGGTAATTATGTTATAATTCTGACATTTGCGAATCCGGAGCCACAATGTTTATTTTATAATTTATTTATTCTTGCTTAGATTGTAATTACAATTATGCAACGAGCTGCGGTTTACATCATTGAATGTGAGAAACTAATTTGTTTTTTAAGTATTGTTTCTCCGTTGAGTTCTGTTCAAAGTAATGTGGTCATTAGTCCTGTTTCTTTGTTTATTGCACCTTTACTTCATATACTGTGGAAACATGCCGACAAACTAACGTGATCAAGGCTGTCCGCAGCCGAAACATGTTGTTAGTTCAATAAACAACCTTGGAGCAGCAGCAGCTTTGTGTTTGATTTTGCGGACTGAGAGCACTGTTAATTTTGAAACTTTGCAAAAAAAAAAATATATATATATATATGTATATATATTTTACTGTCAAAAATTGCATATAAATAAAAATACATATTAATCTATTATAAAATATTTTAAAACCTTTAAAAAACATTTATATAACTTTATTTATTAAACTTTTAGTAATTCATATCTATAATAAAAAGTAGAAACATTTTGTTACAGTTGTGATTTTTTAATATAACTCCTTTAAAAATAATCTTAATTGAATTTACATCTTTAAATAAATACATTTTTTGTTCAAAATTAAGTAAATAGTGCTACAGAATCTTCTTTGTTATGTTTCACACATAAAAGAGCTATATTGAATAACATTATATTAATATTTAACAAACAAATGTAAAATATTTTTTAAAGTTTAATAAACTTTTTAAAATGCCTTGTATTTTGCCATACAGAGACTTCTAGCACAGTGGCAGAGATCTCCACCACCGCATTGGTGATCTCCACCAAGGTGGCTGAAATTTCTCTATGCGTCAAAGTGACTAGTGGTAACTTTATATTTTTAGATTTGATTCCACCTCTGGCTTCATGGGATGGAGATATGTAAGCCTACTCTTTATTGTACATTTATGCTCACAAATGGCCAACATCTAAAAGAATTACATTTGTTGCAAAGTGTAAGAGGAAATGTACACATATATTAGCTCATGTGTAAAGTTAGCTTCAAGAATATGTCTCACAGTATCTTTTTGCTTACCAGAAAGTACGGACTGTTTGTTCTTTACTAATACATTTTTATATTAACTACACTCTGTTAACTAGTGCCTCATGATGGGCTCCCAAGATTTTGCCTCATTAAATCTCTCCACTAGAGGTATCAATGCCAGGGGCAACCGCACATCTGGAGAGCAAAGTTAGCAGACGTTATAGTGAGTGTCTTCGATTGAACTGGCCGGCATGACAAAAATTGGTGCTATGGTGTGCGAGGCATACCTTTGTTTTATAAGTGTTTTCCTCCTATCCCTGCAGTGGGATCTCCTATTTGAATTTGGGTCACCAATTATTTCCCCAAATATTTTGGATCACTTTGAAGTAGGCGTGGTGGGCCCTTAATTACCCTATGAACCCACTCTGCATATGGATGTAGTCACAGATGTCTTCCCATTGTGGAGATTTTGCTGCTGTTTCTTTAAAGACAGACCCGTCTCAGCTTCCTGGGAAACACACAGCATCAGTACATGAACTGTCTAAAGAGTATTTTTTTGGGTGCAATTGGATTCACTAGTCTGATCTGACTGGCCCAATCAGAAAAGTGTTTGTACTGACTTAAATGAGGACCTAGCTCGGCGTTTATCACATTCGGTAAATACTGAAATGTCCTACCACTATACATGGAAGGATTCTGCTTTACTTTCTCATGTGTTATTAACACAAGCCACAATTGCCCAACATATGGAAAAGATTTCCACAACCATTATGTCAACAGTAGGCACCATCATGCCATGGAGGTACAGGTTCACTATATTGCATTACATATCACCAGTATGTCATGGTCAGAATTATGCCCAGAGTGGGCACCATTCCTGCAATCAATGCTCCCAAATTGCCAAAAATGACCACCAGGTTGCCAGGTATGGGTATCAAGCTGCAGATGGAACTATAAAGTTTTGGGTACAAGAACGCCATGGATGGCCAGATATATGGTGTCAGTTCACCGTTTCTGCTGACAGAAATAATGCCAGCAAAGGAACACAAACACACTCACGCATTCCTCTCTCCCTCTTTCTCTCTCTCTCGTTCTCTCTCATACACATGCGCACACACTCACACACTTACACACTCAGGCACGATCACCTCAGACCACACCACAGCATCCATTCCTTTCTTTTTTTAACCTTTCTCTTTAGCTTTGTCCCTATCCCACACTAGTGGTGTATTACATTTCACGTTTCGCTAGATTTTCCAGGCTCAATGGGAGAGTGTGACCTGTACTCACACACCATGTTATTGGCAGTGTCAAGCATACAGAAGAGCCAAATGCCACATCACTTTTACAATGTAAAATTCGGCCTGCAATTGAGCATTCTCTGGCGTTGTCTGCCCCAGAAAAGGGGGAGTGTGGGGTTGTTCTCAAGGTGGCTGCTATGGAGCCATGGCTGTAACTCACTTTTCTTATCTGCCAAAGCAGGAAACACCCTCAAACACCTTAAAGAGACAGGACATTTTCGTACTTTCCGTAGGCATAGAGAAGCAATGTTCAGTGTATCCTACAAAGGTTCAGCATCCTGAGTGACCCGACTAGCAGGAAGGACATTACTTTGTTATGTTATGTTATGTTAAAAGTGCTTGTACCGCGCACGCTCACCAATTGGTTTCATGGCGCTCAAGACAAGTCAGGTGGGGGAAAGCACTGGGGTGAAAGGGGCTAGTCATAGGCAAGACGAAAGAGGTGAGTTTTCAAAAGTTTGCGAAAGGTGATGTAGTCCGGAGCAAGGCGGATGGGGAGAGGGAGGGAGTTCCAAGTAGAGGGGGCAAGAAAGGAAAAACAGGCGCCGCCATGTTTCTTGCGTTTAAACCTGGGGGTGATCAGAAGGTTTTGGGCAGATGACCTGAGGAGTCGTGACGGAACATAGGGGTGAAGACTGAGAGAGATGAAAGCAGGAGCTGGAGTGGACAAAGATTTGAAGACAGTGCAGCCCATTTTGAAAATGCAACGGTACGCTACCGGGAGCCAGTGAAGTCTTTCCAGCAGAGGTGTAACATGTTCGTATTTCGGCTGCTGGAAGACTAGTCTGGCAGCCTGGTTTTGTACCAGTTGGAGCCGATGAAGGTGGTATGCAGGGATCCCCACGTACAGACAGTTGGCATAATCGATACGTGAGGTGACCAGGGCCATAATGACTAGAATGAGAGCCTCCGGTGAGAGGTACCTTCGGATTTTCCCAATTCTGCGGAGATGATAAAAGCAGGCCGAGGTGACCGCGTTAATTTGGGGCCTCATTGAGAGGTCGCGGGAGATGATAACACCCAGACTTTTCACAGTATTAACGGGACAAGGGGATTTTTTGAGAGTAGTAGACAGATTTAGCCGAAATAATTGATTTCTTATAGGATTTTAATAAGTCAGTAAAGATGATTCTAAATGCAGGGTCGTAGTTTCGCCTCCAACGGCACTCAGCTTGTCTGAGAGATAGCTTATCTGCCTTGAGTTGTTCGGTGAACCAACGCTGGGCGTCGTGTGGGCGTTTGGTTTTAATGGTTTTCACCGGGGCAACCACATCGCTGGCTTGAGACAGCCATTGGTCCACTATGGTGGTTTGAAGATTTAGGTCAGAGTGGTCATTGGGGAGAGTGGTAGCTAGGGTGGAATGAAAGAGGGGGATATCAGCGCGTTTCCAGTTACGTGCCGAAAAGTTAGAAACTAGTGGAGGGCGAGGGGGTAGCGACAATTGCAACGAAAAAGAGATAAAAAAATGGTCCGACCAAGTGCACGGGTAGACCAGAGGGGGAGAGATATCCAAGTTAGTTGTCCATAACTGATCGAGGGTATGACCCTTGTTATGGGTAGCAGTGGAGATATGTTGGGAAAAATTAAGACCAAGAAGTAGATTTGTGAATTCAATAGATAAAGCAGTTTCCTGGGGGTCTAGTGGCCAATAGTTAAAATCGCCTATGATCTGGCGGAGTTAATGGCCAACTGGGAAATAATATCACCAAATAAGGAGGGAAAAGAAGGCATATTAGAGGGGGGACGGTAAACTAAGACACAAGTAAAAGAAATTTTAGGAGACATGAATTTTAAAATTAATAAATCAGAATCTAATATGGGAGTAGTAGTGAAGGAGGTGAAATGTAGTTTGGAGCGAAGAATGGCTGCAACACCACCACCTGGTCTACCAGAGGCCCTGTTAGATTGAAGTATATAGAATCCTGTGGGGATGGAAGCCAGGATATCTGGAAAGGAGTCCTCATGGAGCCAAGTTTCTGAAAGGAGCAGGATGTCAATATTGTCGTTGTCTAGTAGTTGAAATACTTCAAGCTGATGTTTAGGGAGTGAGCGGGTGTTAAGGTAGACAATCGACAGAGAACGGGCAGCTGGAGAGCTAGACCTGGTGGCAGTGGGGACAGGGCTGCAATGGGGAAGGGGAGCAGGGATAAAAGCTGAGGGAGTGTGAGAAGGATGGGAAGTCAATATACCACAAGTCTGGGCGATAGTAGCCACGTGAGGGGCGAGAGGGGCAAAGCAATGTAAAGAGTGAAGATCCTGAGAGGAGTAAATAATGCGGCGGGCAGCATGCATGGCCCCGGGCCTCGATCGGCCGCGGACGGGCGCAGACGGGCTTGACTTGTGCGCGACTTCGGCGCGAAGTCGGCGCGCCCGCTGCGCTCGTCCGCTGCGCTTACTCCAGGTCGCCATTTATGCCATACGCCGTGAGCCACTGGACCGCTCACCTGCACGGTGGAGAGGCAGGGCGGAAGTGGTGCAGAGCCAAGCAGGAAGTGTCGCTCCTAAGGAAGACCCTCCGCACAAACGGCACACAGCCGGGGCGGACCGGGGTCGAGAGCGAGATTGAGGAGGTAAGTAGGCTAATTAGTTAGCAGGTTTAATAAACGGGCGCATTAACAAAAGTAACATTACATTTTTTTTAAATACACGAAGTGCACAAAATGCGCAACACAGCTCGTAGTCAGCTGGGTTGGTGGTTTAAAAGTAACAGCGGCGCTGGAACACGACTGTAGCCTGCCCGCAACAGTTGTCTGCCAGCGATGCCAAATAGGAAGCAAGATATAGAGAAGCTTCTGCAACCACTGGACCGCTCACCTGCACGGTGGAGAGGCAGGGCGGAAGTGGTGCAGAGCCAAGCAGGAAGTGTCGCTCCTAAGGAAGACCCTCCGCACAAACGGCACACAGCCGGGGCGGACCGGGGTCGAGAGCGAGATTGAGGAGGTAAGTAGGCTAATTAGTTAGCAGGTTTAATAAACGGGCGCATTAACAAAAGTAACATTACATTTTTTTTAAATACATGAAGTGCACAAAATGCGCAACACAGCTCGTAGTCAGCTGGGTTGCTGGTTTAAAAGTAACAGCGGCGCTGGAACTTTGGAGCTTACTTTCCTGAGATACATCCCTGCTTAGCGCCACTCATCAGGTGTTAGACTTAAGTCAATGTAGGAATTTTCCTACATCCCTGTACTTGACAGAATTACGATTCATATTAATGTCTTCCTTAAAAGGACCAGCTGATTTATAAAGACAATTATGAGTGGATGCAGGCCAGCACTGGCTCCTCAAGGGTTAACTTAATCTTGTGCTAAACTTGATTATCACCTAGCTGCTGCCTGGAAGGCGGAGAGGTGGTTGCCATGGTTGCAAATTGGGACTGGGACTTGCTCAGAAGCACTCTCGAATTGAAAGCATAAGGAAAGGGGAGAGCCTGGCTGACTAGGAATTGCTCAAGTAGGAAATAACTGTTAATTTGTGTGCTTCTTTATACCATGGAGGTCTAGAGACAGTGAATGGATTAGGCCCTTGCTGCCTGCTATGTCTGTCTAACTACAGGAATTAAACTTTCACCGTCAGTTCTACTAACCTGCACGACAAATTATCAGGTTGTTAGATAGATACATTTCTTTATTCGGTTAAATAATTAATCATAAAAGATATAAAACATGATAGTCCTGCAATAAAAAACAGATGCAAAAAAATATGATACATTGCACAAAATACACAAAAACGTGTCACACCATCCTCAAATTAAATTTTACTATGTAAAATGAATAAAAACTGTTCTGATTGTCCACACATAGCAGTTAATCCGGAACAAAAAGAAATATCAGTAAAAACAAAAACATGCTTCCAGAAAGACCCTTACATCACGACCAAGCACCTTGTATCTTTACCACACAGCTTTAAAAGTGCGCTATGCATACACATGCACGGAATCTTCCAACATAGCAAGGAAGAGCATGGCCGGCCTCACTTGCCTAAATTTGGCCTCTTTAAGCATTGGAGTCAGATACTATGGGGCAGATTTACAATAGGGGATGCGCCAGTTATTGTGCGCCGCAGCTCCACCACCCATTGAGCGCCGCATTTATAATGCGGCGCACCATGGGAAAAAACGGCACAGATGCGTCACGCATCTGTGCCGTAAAGGTGGCGCATTGCTGGAGTTGCGTCGCAAGCGCGACGCAGCTCCAGCAAGGCTCGGGAGTGCCCTATCTGTCCAATGCTACGTCAAGCCTTACGCCTGCTTCAAGCAGGCGCAAGGTTTTGATGCAGCATTGGCCTAAAAGTGACTGAGTGAAATCTTGTAGATTTCACTCAGCCACTTTTAGGAGGCGTTCCTGCGCAGGAACGCCCCCCCCCTGTGCCGGAACGCCTCCTTATGGCGCAGGGCTTTACAACGTGACACATCTCCTAGATGCGTCACGTTGTAAATAGGGCGCATTGTTTGCGCCGCCGTTGCGTCAAAAAAAGTGACGCATTGCAGCGCAAAGAGGCGCAAGGGGCTCGAAAATCTGCCCCTTTTTCCTTGGTGGAGAATATTGACTTCAAAACATAACAACACGCAACAGAGTCTGCTCTGAGGAACCATCACACCCACTAGGGCCAAACAGCCACCTGTCGCCCATCCTTTGGGAAAACTAACCAATGGAAGAAATACATTCATCCTAAATCTAGACAAGAGATGTTGATGATAAATGCTATTCACACAGGTTAAATATGGTTCCAAAGAGCTAACTGTCTGTGTCAGGAAATAGGCCTGCACTGATGGTTTACGAGATTCGCTTTCCTCACGATTGGCCACTATCTGCATGAACATTTTTTGTTTAACCAATTGATGGTACTTTTTTGTAATTTCTTCTGGGTATATAAATCGACTGAGATGATCCATTATTAAAAATGCAGACTTTATATAATTTAGCGATGGGATGGCCTTGTTATGTTATGTTATGTTATGTTAATTTATTTCTTCTATAGCGCTCGGCGACTCCGAGGAGCATCCCGGCGCTTTGGTGAAGAAAGAGCAGCTAGTAAACAACAACACAACAACTTAAAAAGCAGACACAGGAGAAGGATCACATTTATTTCGTGAAAAGCCACGTTTTTAGCTCTCTTCTAAAAGTAAGGAGATTGGGAGTCTGTCTAACCTTGTGGTTATAAAGGGAAGGACAGTCATGAATAATCAACCTATTTAGGGTAAGCTGGTTCTTAAGCCAGAGGAAAATCCAGCTTAATAAAGGTCTGAGTTTGAGCAGGTCTGAGATGTAACAGAAGCCCGGTTCCTCATGTACCACAAATGTGGATGTACCCAGTGGAACGTAAGAGCCTTCTGAGGAACTTGATCTCTTCCCGCTGGATCAGGTCAAATCCTGGTACTCCAGAGCTCACTACCATAACTAACCAATGAGACACACTTGCCCTTTATATACCTTAATCAAGGCTTTGACGGGATTCCAGTCCACCTGCAAGTTAAAATCCATCACTTCTCTACACAGAAGAATTTATCGCCAAATAAAACACCCACATAATTGCTCAAGTAACTAGTGGTTCAATTTCCTGCCTGTTCTCTTACAGCCTTGGGTTAAATGGGGATGAAAGCGCTCTGTCTTCCTGCCACTCCTTCTTGTGCCAGGAAATATCACCTGGGGCCTGAATGGGCTGGGGCAGGAGCAAGTGGTTCCTGTTTGAGGCTGCTGCTGTGTCACACTGTTGTGAAGAGACAACAGAGCTTTAAAATGCTCCTGTGCTATATACCATTTTCTTCATAACTCCCTAATGGGGAGAGTGTAATTAATTCCACATATTCTCATGTAATAGTGTGTTTATGTCTTGTTAACGGTCATTACAACGTTGTTGGTAATTTATTTAGTTTACTGTGGCATTTTCTGATGTCTCGCTTAAGGCTGCTTTCACTTTTCGTTTCTCCCGGGTCTTGTCAGTAGGCACTATGTGACATGGTGAGCTCATCAGAAACCATAACGTGGCATGCTTTGCAAGGGTGCTCCAGCCCTTCAAGGTGTATGGATAAGGGAATGTGTTAGTATCCTATCCAGAAAGTGTCCCTGAACACATATTGTGGCGTTGCACGCAGGGTGTTAGCAGCATGTACAAATGGGTTTTCTGATGAGTGCACAACGTCATCCTGTTTCAACAGCAAAATAAATTCAATGTCTTCTTGTTTTTAAAGTAACTTTTATTTATCATTGCCCAATCTGTTATATCAAACATCTTCAGTGAGGTCTGGTTCTTTAGTTAACAGTAAACAGAAAGTTACACTTCAAGTCCCAGAATGCAACTTTATGTTCTTAATATTTGAAAAGAAATGTCACTACTGGTTGAAAATGTCACACATTTTAGGATTACTTTTGTAAAGCTGTTCACCTGTCTTGGTAAGATATAATGCTGCTCTAAAGCCATCAGCTCTTAGCAATTGAAGGGAGTCCTGCATGTTCTATTTGTGGGTCCAATAATGCGAAAAGTAGAAAATGACTTTGAAACGAGGAGCATGATGCATTTTGTCTGCAGGTCCAACTGTTGGTTAACATATTTTACATAAATACAAAAAGTTGTATTTGTTACATTACTTTATGCTAAGGACAGGGATATCTTTCAACGTTGATACTTTCTTTGCTTTGTGTGTGAATGGGACCTGTGATAAGCCATTGCAATGGCTGTAATGTTTCTGTGTCTTGACACCTGTGGCCACTCATGGCTTTTTAACCGAAACCAATTTGTTTTCTGCGACTCATAATTCCATTTTTGTCAAGAAAAGACTGGCCACTAAACTTCAATCAGCTGAATGAAGGCTTTAAGGAATTGTGTCTGCTGATTTCGGCCCATATCACTACACGTCATCAGATTCATGCTCATTATCATCATTAAAAGTAAACGTGTTTCTTCTCCATACCTGTATCGCTGCCGGTCCCTACCAAAAACAAGCATGGTCAATCACAAACAACTCTTCACTGTCCTGTAAAAAAAAATGTCTCCTGATGCTTTTCATTATAAGATGAAGAATAAGCTCCAATGTCCCATAGGGCAGGAGGAACGCTAATTATGTTAGAAAAGAAACGTAAGTAAGTGACTTTGTGTAACTAGTTCCAGCACCTAGCGCTATTTTAAGGACATATCTAAAACACAAGATTTCCCTTTAAGTAGCAATAGCTGAAATTAACCTAATTTTGTGGACATAACTGCCCGGGTTAAGGCATCACACATAAGGCACGGAAATGTGGAAACATCAGAACCCTAAAATATTAAAACATCACTGTTGGAAAACAAGGCAGTATCTGTGAGGCCTGCACAAATAACATGACTACATTTGTCCTTCACTGGGAACCAAACACCCCATTGTAGTACTTGAGTGAAGCGTTGCAGAGCAGTCCAAGGTTTACTCAAGGGAGGTGGTGTGGGCTAGTAATCGCCATTTGCCAGTACGCAGAAATAAAACTCAATAATTGATTGTTCAGTCTATACTTTTCTGTATAAAAAGGAAGAGTATATTACACACACTACTCAATACTATGCATCAATTTACAAATGTACATAAGAGGTTGGACTTGCTTCGTGACATTGCATAACATACCCACCCCTCCCGCAGGTGGTGGGGTCTAGTACCACCATTCCCATGTGTGCATCTTGCCCCCTAATGCAGTAGGTTGACCATAACCTGGAGTGAGGGCCTTCCCTGCTGGCACCATCCCAGTGGCGACCCAATCCATTATCTCAACAAGCATTTGAAATGGGCACACCTGCCATGGTGACACATAACCCTGACTGAGCATCTCATACTGACCATACAGTATACACCTCTACATCTTAGTGGCTAACAGTCAGGGGTTTTCTTCACCTAATGCAGTAGCAAGAATACATGTTTAGGCATCCCTTAAAAAGACAGTACTTATAGCTGATAACAGTTATAATGATTTGCAATTAAAGGCCCTAAAAAGCATTACTATTACAATCACAGCCACTATATCACTGGGTGATAGTTGCGCTCTATAAATACTACATACATACATACATAAATTAAGCATGTACAGCCAGACACCATAGCAGGAATGTCTAGCAACATAACCCCACTTTGCTTATCACTTCACATTAAACATGTGACTTTCAGTCCCTCAAAAGAAACAACATCAGGTAAATGCACCTCTCTTGCAATTGCACCTCTTCACCTCTAGGGGATGCCCTTCTCTAGACATCACCAAATCAACAAGGAAGGGAGGTAAAGTAGTAGAAGTAGGATCCTTACTCCACAAGATAATATGTATAAACAACAGGAATCCTACCAGAGGAAAAGTGCTACCCAAGGAAGGTATGGGAGCACTCAAGGTTTTGTAAAATACCCCTCACACACCAAAAGGCCCCCTGGTGTCATGCTTCATCATCGGGGTCTTCGCACCCCTCTAACGGGATGCGGCGTGCTGCGACCTACGACTACGCGGGAGCACTTGTCAAATGACTATGTGTGGTGTGTGCGGTGCAAGTGAGTGATAATGTGAGTGATGGTGGGTAGTGAAGAGTTAAAAAGTACCTGGCTTGTAGGTGAAACATTTTTTTTATTCAGAACCTCAAGCTGGCACTATTAAAAGAAGTGATGTGCGAGGTGATTCTGTCGTGATAATGAACAGCACCTCATGTGTGCGTCGACATGTTTCAGGGCTGGCGCCCCTTCTTCAGGACGGGAGCACAACTTCCCCACCTTACTCACATTTTACTATTTGTAACTTTAAAAATATGGTTAGTTAAATAAAAGTGACACATAATTTACAAGTGGTATATAGGCTATAATGTGCCTACAGCGGAATTTGGCTCAGGATACATGCATTTGCATGACCTGAAAAAGAAAAAGAAAACAAAAAGAAGGTTACCCAGAGTCTGGGAGGTTCTACAGGTGCAGTCACCTGGAACAACCTTATAAAACAGTTGCCCTGTAAAGGAAATAACTCACAAAACATACAACATAGAAAACACATAAGGTACCAAAGAAAATGTAGGTCATACTCAATAGAAAAGAGTTGGTTGCTTCATGAGCTCATAGAAGCGTCTGGGGGTTGATTGCTACTTTGTGCAATCTGAGTGGAGAAATAAAAGTAATAGGGATGAGATTTAGTTGTTAGTTCTTACTTGATATGGAAGTGAAGTCTTGTTAGCTCTGTTGAAATACTCACAAAGTAGGGACGAAATTGCCACTTCTTACCCCTCGCGCTGCTCCGCTCGTATGATTTTCAGAGCCTTAGACTCGAGGTATATATACCAGATGGAATTGGTTAATTAGCCCAGACACTAATTGCCGGATTGGGTGTGGTGTCTAAATATGGGCTTTCCGCCGGATTGATTGCCGTTTGGGGGCTGATTGTAATGCCCAAGATTGATTGGTTTGTACGGAGGTTGCAGGGACGCACCTATCTGAGCGAGCGCCACTGGCCAAAGTATGGGCACACCTGCCATGGTGACACATAACCCTGACTGAGCATCTCATACTGACCATACAGTATACACCTCTACATCTTAGTGGCTAACAGTCAGGGGTTTTCTTCACCTAATGCAGTAGCAAGAATACATGTTTAGGCATCACTTAAAAAGACAGTACTTATAGCTGATAACAGTTATAATGATTTGCAATTAAAGGCCCTAAAAAGCATTACTATTACAATCACAGCCACTATATCACTGGGTGTGTAGTGTAGCTCCTATTTTCCCAATAGGCTCTGCGCATTGGAATAGTACCTACAGCAGTAAAGGCCTAGGCCAGACGTTAACTAGGTCTACTACTGTCGATACTAGACTTAATTTTTGGGTTTGCCAGCTAAGCTCAGAGTTCGCTAGAAACTTTCTCGAATGTTCAAGGAAGGAATTAACTCCCCTGATTAGACAAGAAGGGATTTAGTTTCTGACAACCATAGAACATGACAACTTTGCTCTCCCCTAATCAAGAGTCAATCTCGAGAGTCGTGTGAGCACAAGGCAATTATTTTACTCAGTCAGTACGTGCATTCTTAGTCTCATCAGAATGTAGAGAAAAGGAAGAGACGGGCGTGTTCAATAAAAAGGTGTTATTTATTGATCAGTCTCTTTTCTCATACATGAGAAATGGATCGATATTATTGCAATACTTATAGTTAAGTAAAGTGCATACATTAAAAGCAATAGTATAAAATAATACTGTAAAAACATTGATATGGTTTCTGAGCCATATGATGTTTCAAATGATTAAAATATATTTACATACACATATACATTTTGACTAAACGTGCTCAACTGGTGTTTCTAAATACGCCTACCCCGTGTACCTGACCTAAGTCTAATGCGTGGGCGGGAATAGAAAGTTACAGTTTAAGTTAAGTTTGTTTTTGCCAAGTGAATAACTAAAGAATTCTCTGTGAGGGGTTATTCAGTTCTGTACCTGGAAGTTAGGATGAATGAGGAATGGTATCTCTTTCTCTGCTCTCGATATTCCAGGCTGCCTGCGAGGGCTGCCCAGAAGCGCCGGTGCTGGGTCTCTCGGCTTGAGATAGCAGCGCGTCTCTCAGCGCGTCAGGAAGGCGGGGCTGCGCCAGCAGGGTCTGCTTCTGCTCTCGGCTTCGGCAAGTATGGCTGCTCCGTCTTGTCACCACGCGTGTGTTTGCATAGGGCAAGATCGGCAATATTTATACCTTAAAGGTGCCGAGATTGACGTAAGGATGGACATAGATACGTCAATAAAGATGTCATACGACTTGCTCGTTAGCACATTCTTTACTAAAGTTCTCTGTGAAATCAAAACAATGGCCGCACGGATTTTCCAGGTTGTCATAGGTTTGATTTGTTATGAGAACGTCGTATGCCTTATCAGGGGCTGGAGGAATGTCGCTTGTCTAATTAGATCTCAAGCGTTATGACCTAATCAGATAACACGTTCCTGTGTCGTAGTGTGACTGCGTCAGATAACGGTATCTGCATCATGGGGGCTTGTCTTGCCTCATGGGCTGACTGTTAGTTAACTTGATAGTTAGTTTAACCAGAATAGGGTCAGGAATAGGGGGACTGATTCAGAACCTATAGGAATACACGACACCCACTCCACGCTAACTATGGTCATATCTACTAATCTATGCATAGTATAACATAGTACAACATACTATAGAGTATAGTGTATACCTTACCACCCCAAAATACATAAATGCATTTTGAAATTTTCAAATATACTGAAAAATTGCAGTCATATATATTGTATGCACTTAAGCTATGGTTTAAATGCAAAAGTAAACACGCAATAGTATGCATTATTGCTTATTGGTATATGAGAAATACACATGAAATGGCTCTTAATATGGCTATACAGAAAGGAAGTTCGAGACCATTTCATCACATAATAAAATATTTGTGAACATTCCAGCGAGCAGCTAAAGTCTATAAAAAAAATAGAAATTTTAGTTCTCTAGGAATAGTTTCTTACTTTAAGCAGAAGATCAGTGTCCCGGGGAAAAATATGTAGAAAAATATTTTAAGGGGCTTGCTGAAAAATATTGCTGTCCGTGAGCTGGAGTGAAATTGTTCATGTGACTTTATTTTTAAAGTTGAAGGCCGAATTCAGGGAACGCCGTGTGCGAGTTTACTCAAAAGTCTCTATTTCTGTTCTGGAGAGAACATCATATCATTCAGGCTTTCGAAAAAACTGTCAACAGCTTCATGGGAAAGTTCCACTAAGTCGGAAATAGGGGTAACCATGCATTCGTGCGCATGATTGTCTCCATTGACATTCTGATTCGCATTGCTGACAGAAGGTCGTACCTGTTCGATGCTGCTTTCATCTTGAACTTCACTACTCTTCAATCGCAGTGGTGAAGATTCCAGGAATGCCGTCATCAGGATTGGCAGCCTTTGAGGGCAGCACAAAGCGTGAACCTTGGTAGGAACCAACAGTGTATCTGCATCCACTGGCGCATCCGATTGTAGCGTCAGACAGGTGTCAAACACGCATTCTTCTCCGCATAGCAGACACCTTAGTACAGGTAAAACACACCTTTGTCACATTGGTCGAAATGATAGAAACCAAGTCATGTTTAGGTCTCTAAGCCGGGAGAGTCCCAGGATTTTTGATATCCGGTCCCGGTATCCAATGGCTAGGATCGTATCTTCCATTGTTGCGAGAGTTTGATCTGTGACATGGGTTGCCATAACGAAAAATAAGGACTAGGAATAGGATTCCGGCAATTAGTCCTAGGATCAGGGGAAGTCCGCCAAAAATCGAATGGACGAAATCTGGAAAAATACCCAGTATGGCTTTGAATGGTGTTAATGCCATCGAAAATACTGTCTTAAATACCCCTGAGATCCCATTGGTGTCAGAAATATTTAGGATTTCGCTCAGGATTTCCGCGAAATGTACGGGGGAATTAGTTGATAATAATGTATGTATCTCTGCAGTCGTCCTTGCGACTTGTAGATCATACGCTTCTTTTGATGACGTGAGCCTTGTAGGCGTCTGAAGAAGCACTGTTTTCATTCTGCTTAAAGTATCTATTCGAATAGAAGTAATTTTCAAACTGGGCCATGCCCTTGCCTCCCTGTCTGGAAAGGAGCTGGGGAATAAAGAACGTCCACAGCACTTGACCTTCGCCGTTGTAGTTACTAGATAAGGAGTCCCGGGCATAAGACTGCAACATCTGCGGTCTACAATAAGAATGTAACTCCCATTATAGAGTCTTTGAAAGAATGGTTCTATTTCAGTTGCAGGTGCGCCTTGCTGGTGACATGAAAGGTTGTATGAATTCCCTTCACAGGCTCCATGCAAACTAATTCCGTTACACAGAAGCGTGCCGCTTAGTGACATAGCACAATTGTTGCCACTAAGAAACACTTTCTGTCCTTTATTACTGACACATGCATGTGAATAGGGCAGATTCCAAGTTGTTTTAAGGTACCCCTTTCCCAATTTCTCGTACATGCCAGCCTGTATATATTTTTGGCAGTATTGAAACCTGAAGGTTGAGATTGGAATATTTATGATTCCGTGGATTATCCATTCACTGACAGGTCGTTCTGACATTGTCATTGGTAATCTTTCTAGTTTTTCAATGCTCAAGATTGTATAATCAGCACCCTTTTGCGCCATACCGATTTGTCTATCAGTAAGGTTAAAGATTTGGAATAGTGACGTTGTGTTGATTAAACGCCAAGGCACATAGCCTGAACGCAGATTTTGTAACGTCCAGCCAAGCTGTACAATGGAACGCAATTGTGACTGACCATGTTGTAATAACAGTAAGTCTTGCGATAATATATCGATTGCTGAAGACACAATGCTGTCCAATGAAAAAATTCTGGAGGACAGAGTCATTAACCCATTGTCCACTACAGATAGTGATTTTTCCAAATTAATACGGTCAATTTCCCGTATTCTTTCTGCTGTCTCAATTTGAGTAACCTTCCAGGCCTCATTGTATGCTGCATATACAGAGGCTGCTATGAAACGCTTTTGACGCTGTTTGCGTGGTCCCAGTATGAAATCACGCAAGTCAGCACCATCAGTAAGTAAAGTTAGGTGTTGCTTAATTTCAGGCAGTGTGGAAGTCTGTAGCCATTGAAGGCATAATTTGCCCACACTGTAGGTTGTTATTATCCCTGGGTGATGTCTTTGGGGATATCTAGGGTCTGGCCTGGTCATTTTGAAACCCTGTGTTTTATTCAGGAATCTATCTTGACAGTAATTTGTATCTGTGGGCCAGATCAACCATTGTTTCCAATCAGGATGTGTTCTGTTTTGGTTTAATATATGGTTTACGTCTATTTCTTCATCTGTATCAGAGCTATTGCTAAACATTGTTGGCTTTGGAATAGACGGTTTAATTAAATCTTTGATTTTGGCTAAGCCAAGACAGGTGGTTTGTTGAACAGTGTCATTTAAAAATATCATTTGTTCTGGGATCATGCAGGCTCTAAACAAAGCTTCTATACCCTGTACTTGCCATTCTTTTGTACCCCAAACACTTTTCAGATCAACATTTTTGTCCCAATAATCAAATCCAAAAGTATTCATTTTTTCAAAGAATGAATCTGAATATATCAATTTTGTGTTGGTTATCATGGTTTTCATCCCTGTCTTGTTTGATAATTTAAAATAAAATGTTTCAGCATTACTTATGTTAAAACCTGAAAAATATGAATATTTGTCATATACGGTTCTAGAGCTTCCTTTTGGAGGTGTAGCACAATGTTCCCATTGATTATAACTTAAAACATTTCTAGGTTGTGCAGATTTATGTAAAAAATGGTTACCATAATGGTTATAGCAATACATACTATCATAATTTGTAGAACCTTGCAAATAATCATGTTTTGTAAATTTAGCAGACATTACTAAGTCAGACATCATGTTGTTAATACTTTCGAAGTCCCAATCATCAGCAAATGAGTTTGGTTTTGCAAAGTCACTCAAGGAGATCTTGATTTGGTGTGGATATTTCAGGATCTCGACCGGACCATAAATTTCATAGTCAGTGTTGTCCCAGGCTACCCCACCAGGTATAGGATTGGCTGTGAAGTTGGCTGAAGAAAGTTCTGAAGAAAGTTCTCTTTTCTCGACGTGTGAAGATGTGTGTGGTTTGAGGACCAAGTTGATGTTCTGACTTGCTGTGTCCATTTTAGCATATTTTCCCTCAATGAAGCGTCCCAAAGTAAATACCATGATGAGCCAAAGTATGAGGATAAATGCACCAAAACCCACCCAAAATTCAATCCATGGAGAAACCAGATATGTTTCTTTCAGATGTTTCAAAAGTTCCTTAGCTTTGTCTTTAAAGGATTTTGATGATGGCTGTGTCTTTGATTCACTGAAGCCGTCAGAGGAATCATCGAAGTTGATGAAGTAACCGGATGCAGTTCTGTCAATTGTTCCAATTGGTTCAGGATTTCTGTTTTTTGCATTTTCACTTGGTACTTCAGTATAGATTGGTGTGTCTCTGCTAAATGTCTTTATTTGGGTTTTCAGAGGTCTGAGTTCTATTGCATTGTTGCATAGTCCTTCTTGTTCTTCTGTAGGCGTTTCGAATGTGATGAGCCTTTTTGTTAGGACCTCTGTGCTGGTAGCAAACCTTGGTGTTCTGCTACTTATTGGGAGTCCACTTGGCCTACTGTTTGTTATCGGCCACATGTTGTGGTTTTACCAGGTCGATGGATACAACTCGGTTCTCCTTTTTTCCAGCAAGTGGCGGTAGTACAACTGATCTTGTCCCGTTGACAGACAAGACAGGAACTGCTTTTCTGTAAGAAGGCCCAAATTCCTTCTTTACCGCGATCTTCTCCCTGACTAGATCCCCGACTTTTGGAATCCAGACAGGTCTTGCTGGGACAGGTGGTGATTCTTCAGTGGTCGTTGGCTGTTGTTTCAACTGTATGTTGCTCAGGTCTTTTCTTGTTTTGTTTAAGTCCTGCAAAATAGCCAAACGGTCTTTGACATCAAAGGTTTTTTCTATTACCACTGAAGTCTGACTATCAAGGTCAGAGATCAACATCCTAGTTCCGAATAATAATTCGTACGGACTGAATCCCTTCAGAGAATTTCTTGGCAAGTTATTTAGACTAGGTTGGACACTTATTAGATGTTTGACCCACCCAGCTCCCGAACCTAATATCCTTTCTATTATAGATTGCTTTCTGCCTTGGTTTTTTCTTTACACCATCCCGTACCCTCAGGAAGGAAGTGAGAAGATTCCCGCTGGGCTGTGCTCATTTGGCCATGTTTCCCCCCCAGGCTGGATTGCCTGAGTGAAAACAATGGTCAAACGTAACATGCTCTTAGCGTATATGCCATTTAGACTCGCAAATCTTTGTATAACAGTCCGGACGTCAGCCGAGTGCTGAGGATCTACATTATAAGTGGAAACTAGCCTGTATATGTTAATCGCAAGCCATTCTTTTTGCTGGTAATATTATCTGCCTTGATACGACGAGGTATTAAACTGTTTCTCTCCCCACTGCGATCTCTGTTGCAGTTTGGGCAGTTTTTTACAAACATGGTGTAGTGCAGGCTCATGCCTGGCCACCAGTACCGTGATTGTAATTCTTCCAGAGAATCTTTCAGTTTGAGGTGTCTGAGACCCTCGCCCATGTGTGCGTCTGCGATTAACAAGCTTCTCCTGTCCATGTT
This sequence comes from Lissotriton helveticus, assembly GCF_964261635.1. Lineage (NCBI taxonomy): Eukaryota > Metazoa > Chordata > Amphibia > Caudata > Salamandridae > Lissotriton > Lissotriton helveticus. The sequence continues at coordinate 1,141,454,039 of NC_136068.1, forward strand.
TGGAATCACTCTATCCCCCACTCCAGGGATTCGAGCAAAAGGGACGGAGTTTGCATTGATTATGTATGTATAATTGAGTGGATAGTTGATCGGTAACGCTGAGCAGTCGCCTCTTGATGACGTTTTCACCGCCAGCATTGTTTCACCGTCAATGTATTTTAATGTACGCTTTTTTCGATCTACGGGAGCCGGTTTAGTGGCTGCCGCTGCGGCTGTTTCAGCCAATGAATTCCCCACAACGTGAACGCCATCACGCTGATGACTCAGTGAGTGTGTCACGTGAGTCTTTGGTAGTTCTTTTTTCAAAAGAGCTACTTGTTCCCAGAGCAGTTTCTGCTTTATTGGTGCATCTGTGTCATCTTTGTAACCGTTCTGAATCCATGTCTGCAAATCCTTGTTATATGCTTTGACGCAGTAATATGAATCTGACACTATAAGTGTCGGGAATTCGCGATCCGCATTATCTAGCGCCATTTTCAAAGCTATTATTTCAGTTTGTAATTCTGAATTAGTTTCTACTGAGTGTGATTTTGTTAATAGAGGTCTTAGTTTACCTCCGCGCCACACTTCTTTTGTAATCTCACATGTGGGGTTGTATGCTTGTTCTCCCCAAACGGAGGGTTGAGCATGTCCGTCTGTATAGCGCCAAGACACCCTCGGGTATAAGCCGCGCTTTATAAATGCTAAACATAAACATAAACATAAACATATAGATTACACAGGCGTAATGTCGTAGAGGCAGAATGTCGATTGGCAGAGGATACGTCTTTTCATATTTTAGATTTTTTTAATTCTTCTAGTTCTTAGAAAATTGTCAACCAGGCTATACTTGATAATTCATATCCTACGTACAAGACTGTCAGATGGGCAATTCTGGATTTTTTAAAGTTGAATTTGTAACCCTCTGCGGCGAACCCAAGTATTATGGTGTTCACCCTTTTCAAGTGAGTCTCCAAGTCATCATCTGTTAAGTAAATGTCATCGACATAAGATAATGCTTCATCATCATATAGTTGTAGTAATTCTGTTACTCTCGCTGAGAATACCCCCGGGCTGTTCTTGTACCCCTGGGCTAACCGACAGAATTGTTTTTGAGTGCCATTTACTGAGAATGCAGTTAAATATCTGCTCTCTGGTGCTATGTTTTGACAAAAGAATCCATTGGAGATGTCCAAGGTTGTTTTGTATTTTTTGCGCACTATGTTATTCATTAGTGCAGCACTGTGTGAGTTTTGCACTGCAAAGGTTTTGCAACATGTGTTAAGGTGTCGGTAATCCAAAACTAGACGATATGAATTGTCTGGTTTGGAGACCGGAAACAAAGGATTGTTCATTTGTGAGGTGCAAGTTTCAATCACCCCCTGGTATTCTAGCTGATCTAGTATTTCATTTACTTGTTTTTTAGCTTCTTGCTTAATTGGGTACTGCCTTTGTGCAGTAGGTTGTGATTTTAACTGGATTTTGTGAGGAGGAGAATCCTCATCCCATCCTACATGATTTTTATATAAAGCAGGTGCTAAGGCCACTGCCCACTTTCTAGCAAGTGTGTATTTTTTATGAATCGGGATTTGATTCGAGAAGGCAGGCATAATTACTTCTTCGCCATGAGGGCACTCCCTGACAAACTCTGGTGGCCAGTCTTTTTCAGCTAGAAGGATGTCATAACCCTTTGAGAGGTTATCCCAAAATAGTCCCCTTATTTTCCTAGTCTTATCTCCCTCTATACGTAATGTTATCTCGTATATCTTGTGGGGCTTGCTAACTCTGGTGTCTGCAGTTTCCACTTGAAGGTATTCATTCGTGTCCACTGTCTCCAGATGATTCATAAGGACTTTGCGAGCTATGCTCACCTCTGCTGCGCTGTCTAGCATTGTCTGAGCCCATTCTCCGTTTTTCAGTTGTGTCCTCAGTATTCTCGGCATTTTTAACTACCTTGATACTGGCTACCTTCTTTTTTGGAAATTGTAATTTCTTTTTTAGCTGAGCAGGTTCCTTGTCTTTGGACTTGGCGTGCTCTTCTGATCGTCCTCTTCTTTCCGATTTCTGCGAGGAAGTCTGAAAAGATTGAGAGGGACGTGTATCAATGTCTTGATATCTATCAGGTTTTTTAATATTATCCCTATTTCTAAGGTTATATCTATTCCCAGAGGGGTCACTCTGCGGTGACCTCTGTCTTTGGTTTGGAGATTTCTCTCTTCGCCTGGGAGACCTCCCTCGGGACTGGAATTTCTTTTCCTTAGGATTGGATTGTTTGTTTCCATCCCAGTTCTTTTTTGGTGAATTATTATTAAAAAATATTTTTTCTGGACTTGTAGTCAGTTGCGGTTTTACTGGTATTCCACCTAGACTATCTCTGCCTAGTTCTTCATAGGATTTTTCTATGATTCTGGCAATTTCAGCTGGTTGGTCTGCTATATCTGTCTCTTTTAACCTCTGGCGGATCGCCACGTTTGCTGCTTCACCTTTTATGTTGGCTAATAATATAGCCGAGACCTGCTTGAAGTCTTTCAGTAATTTCATACCAAGAGTTAAAGCAGGTTCTGGACCGTATTCATCTTGAATTTGTTTTAGCACATCTGGTATTACCGAAATGGATGGAACACCGTGCGTTTTTGTGTAGATGGAAGCAAAGACTGTACCCCAAGTGTCACAGTCCTCAATGTGTGGTGCGATTCCCATTGGGAGACATATAGTCAGAATCCTGTGTTTTTCTAATGGGGTGGTGTCAGGAAACACCGCCTCTATTTGGGTAATTTTCTGTGCCAACCAGAATGGTATCTGTTCCCGTTTAGCTGGAACTTTACCTAGGCAGGATTGGATGTTCTGTGGTGTAATTTTATTTGTGTTCCCCTGATGAGGGGTCAGCTGTGGAAGTTTAATCGCTGGCTGAATTGTTGAAGTCCGCATTACATACTGAACTAATTGTCTATGAATTTTTAGTAGTTGTTTTAGCTGTATTAACAGCTCTGCTGCAGGCATTCTTTCGATGTCTGGATGTGGTGTGTATCCGGCTAAGACCGGCCACGTTGCTCCTGGTCTACCTAAAGGACCGAGCCTGGTAATGTGATTGTTATGTTTTAGGGCGCCATCAAATAAGAGCAAATGCTCTTGGAATTTGAGTGGTACTTCCACCTCCTCGAAAGGAGTGTACGTTTCAGGAGGTTCCTCTACTTTGTAATAGTGGAAGTACTTTGTTACAGCATTTGCTGCTGGAAAATGTATCCATGAATAGTATACCTCTGTCTGCCGATATTCGTGTGCCTCGATTACGAATATGACTGTGCCACCTCTAGGTGTCAGTCCATTTTCTATAAGTTTTAAGGTTATAGATCTCCTTTTAATGACCGGAATGAGTGTTATATTCGGGTCTGCTGCTTGCATGGTAGCATCAGCATCTGCGAGTTCAGTTGCTAATCTAACTGCCTCTCTTTCATCATCACTCTCTGCCATTTTACAGACAGGATGGTATTATGTCTATTTGCAGATCAGGTTTCTTTATGGAACAAAGATTAGATGCACAATATTTTGGAACTGTTTATCCTTCAACGTTGACTTGACCAAGAACCATACATAGGAGTTCCCTCCTGCGAGGTTTTGGAGGATATTGCCTTTCACCCACTCCAGACGTCTTTGGAGTATTTGGGAAAAGGGGTCTGAGTGAGAAAGCACGACTGAGTTACTCTAAATGTCTTACGTTAGTTTTATCGCCCTTTCCAAACGCGTTGGGCGCCATGTAGTGTAGCTCCTATTTTCCCAATAGGCTCTGCGCATTGGAATAGTACCTACAGCAGTAAAGGCCTAGGCCAGACGTTAACTAGGTCTACTACTGTCGATACTAGACTTAATTTTTGGGTTTGCCAGCTAAGCTCAGAGTTCGCTAGAAACTTTCTCGAATGTTCAAGGAAGGAATTAACTCCCCTGATTAGACAAGAAGGGATTTAGTTTCTGACAACCATAGAACATGACAACTTTGCTCTCCCCTAATCAAGAGTCAATCTCGAGAGTCGTGTGAGCACAAGGCAATTATTTTACTCAGTCAGTACGTGCATTCTTAGTCTCATCAGAATGTAGAGAAAAGGAAGAGACGGGCGTGTTCAATAAAAAGGTGTTATTTATTGATCAGTCTCTTTTCTCATACATGAGAAATGGATCGATATTATTGCAATACTTATAGTTAAGTAAAGTGCATACATTAAAAGCAATAGTATAAAATAATACTGTAAAAACATTGATATGGTTTCTGAGCCATATGATGTTTCAAATGATTAAAATATATTTACATACACATATACATTTTGACTAAACGTGCTCAACTGGTGTTTCTAAATACGCCTACCCCGTGTACCTGACCTAAGTCTAATGCGTGGGCGGGAATAGAAAGTTACAGTTTAAGTTAAGTTTGTTTTTGCCAAGTGAATAACTAAAGAATTCTCTGTGAGGGGTTATTCAGTTCTGTACCTGGAAGTTAGGATGAATGAGGAATGGTATCTCTTTCTCCTCTCGATATTCCAGGCTGCCTGCGAGGGCTGCCCAGAAGCGCCGGTGCTGGGTCTCTCGGCTTGAGATAGCAGCGCGTCTCTCAGCGCGTCAGGAAGGCGGGGCTGCGCCAGCGGGGTCTGCTTCTGCTCTCGGCTTCGGCAAGTATGGCTGCTCCGTCTTGTCACCACGCGTGTGTTTGCATAGGGCAAGATCGGCAATATTTATACCTTAAAGGTGCCGAGATTGACGTAAGGATGGACATAGATACGTCAATAAAGATGTCATACGACTTGCTCGTTAGCACATTCTTTACTAAAGTTCTCTGTGAAATCAAAACAATGGCCGCACGGATTTTCCAGGTTGTCATAGGTTTGATTTGTTATGAGAACGTCGTATGCCTTATCAGGGGCTGGAGGAATGTCGCTTGTCTAATTAGATCTCAAGCGTTATGACCTAATCAGATAACACGTTCCTGTGCCGTAGTGTGACTGCGTCAGATAACGGTATCTGCATCATGGGGGCTTGTCTTGCCTCATGGGCTGACTGTTAGTTAACTTGATAGTTAGTTTAACCAGAATAGGGTCAGGAATAGGGGGACTGATTCAGAACCTATAGGAATACACGACAGGTGATAGTTGCGCTCTATAAATACTACATACATACATACATAAATTAAGCATGTACAGCCAGACACCATAGCAGGAATGTCTAGCAACATAACCCCACTTTGCTTATCACTTCACATTAAACATGTGACTTTCAGTCCCTCAAAAGAAACAACATCAGGTAAATGCACCTCTCTTGCAATTGCACCTCTTCACCTCTAGGGGATGCCCTTCTCTAGACATCCCCAGTTCAGCCCATCACACCTTGTTGCAGTCCCAAACGCACACCCAGCCAGCTGAAAAACAAAATTTCCAGCCACAGGTTGCTGTTGAAGCATGGCTGAGCCCTAGAGGGGTCGTTTCTTGCAAATCCCCCAGAGACTTAGGGAGGGACTTTCCTCACTTCGTGCTGGGGGAGTCTGGGTGGTCCTGCAGCTCCCCCTGCAACATTTTATGCCTTTTGCGGTCACCCTGTCCTCCTGGGGCCACCACCAAGCCGGTTTCTTCTGAATGCCTCCTGGGTCCTGCAAGGCATTATGGGGCACCTTCCTTCCAGCCCATGCATATTAGCGCACCGGCCCCCTTGCTGCTTTGGGGAGAGACGCACTGCCCTGCTGTTGCCTCCTGCCACATCATGACCTCATTGGGGGCCCAGTCCCACCCGGACTCTTTATTCCTCAAGTGACCTTGTAGCAGTTTGGGGAGCCCATTCCCGGCTGCTCCTGTTTCTTCTCCTTTTATCGGGGACCCGGTTCCACCCGGGCACCCCGCATTTCTGGCTCATGGGTGAGGAATGCAGCTTGGGGAGCCCACCCCCAGCTGCTCTGGCTGGCTCCCGGCCCACACACTTGTGTGCGGCTGCGGGAGCCGCCACTTCAATTCTGGTCTGTCCACTCCTGCGGGCAGACCTGGAGACTGCTCCTCGTTAGGCAGAGCTGTGGAGGAGTGCGATGGCACTCCCCCCTTCTTCCTCCAGCCACCGGGGAGTGCGGGGGCACTCCCGCTTCCTTGAGGTCCACATCGGGGCCTAGAGTTGGGACCACGGGGAATCTTTGCGGGCAGCACAACCGCGCTCCCCAGCTTGGCTTCTTGGCTTTGGGGCCCGGAGTTGAGATCCCGGGCCCGAGGGAATTCTTCACGGGGAGCACGACTGCGCTCCCTGACTTCCTTCTTCACGGGGTGTGCAACGCCACTCTCTGACTTGTGCGGTCCCGGAGTTGAGGGTCCCGGGCCCCTCCTGCCATTCCCAGGGTGGTACGATCTTGCTCCCCTGCCTCCCTTTGGGGTGGTCTCCTGGCAGCCCTCTTGGGCAATTTTGCAGGGAGCGTGACGGCGCTCCCCGACTTTACTTCTTCTGTGGATAGCCCCAAGAGCCTGACCTACCCAAGGGGCCCATCTAAGCCCAGCAGCGGAGCCCCACATGCTTCATCGTCAGTCAGCCCAGAGGTCAAATGTCACCTACCTTCTGCAGGGCCTATCTCAGCCCCAAGGTGGCTGATTTTCACTACACTATTTTGGCCTCTACTTGCTCCTGATGGCCGGCCCGAGCCATCTGGAGCACTTTCCGCCACCCTCCTCGCCTCCAAGAGGGTGAACTCAGCAGGGGGCTGTCCTCACTGGCTCCCTGCACCAGCCCTTCACCTGACTCTCCTCCAGGGCCTCTCCTCTCCTTGAGCAGAGGCCCAGGCCTATCCTCATTTGTCCTGGACTCCCCCACAGGCTAAGTCCAGGGTCCTGGGACAGTCAGGGGGTTCCTCCTTCCAACTGCCCATGGCGTCTAGGTCCAGCACCAGCCTTTCTCAGCAGACCACACCCCAGAGAGAGCTCCTCTTACTGTGCAAAACATTTTTAAAGAATTTGGAGGGGGATGGCAGGAAGGCTCTTCTGCCCTATCCTGCAGCGGCACATCACCTCACTGCCCCTGCTCCTTCCTTCCTGCACGTGCCTCTGGGATAGTTCAAAATGGTGTCGTCCAGGGTTCTCATGCCACATGGGCTCTGAAAAGCCCCCTTCCCACCTTGCTGCTTTCATGGTCCTGAGCAGACCGGGTACCTAGCACCTGGTGACAGCTGCTGATGGATAACTGGCAGCTCTACCCCCCCCCCCCTCCCTCCTGGAGAGGAAACCCTCACCCTTGGAATGCTTGCAGCGAAGGTCTAGGCCTCTGATGCTACAGCTTGGGAAGGGAGGTCATTAATCCCGCCTGGCAGGGCCACACCCAGCCAGGCTCTGGTTATGAGCTGAGTCAGAGGAATATGACATTTCTGGATGACCCATAAGCAGTACAGATATGGCTTTGAACTCAGCTGAATACTTCTTTGTATACACCTTACAGTGTACTTTGGTGCGTGTCTGGAATCTGTAGGCCCCAGGTAAGTGAAATTACCCCATGTGGTCTCCATCTTGATAGGAGAGTACTGGAGTGTTCCTATAGTGAAAACAGTAAAGCTCACTGACTTTCCCTCACTTGTGTCTCCCCTCATTATAAAGCCTATTCCATGTCACCACCCAACTCTGCATAATTCCTGTCACACCATTTTATCTGTACCTGCTCCTGGGCTGCACACAACAGGAATCTACCCCTACACCTGTGCACAAGCATGTAAACACTTGCCTACATGTAGCCAGTCCGGTGCACCTTACCCCGGCTGCAGCTCAGCAGCCTTCTCTCAGAAGGGAGACACCGGTAACATCCACATGCAGTCTCTTTCATCATGAGTTCACGGTGGGTGCGTTTCAGCTTATGAGGATCTCCCAAAGTAAAAGCTCAGAAATTAGGTGCTCAAAAAGCGAAAAATCTGTGTGGCTCAGATGCGCAGAACCACCCTCTAACAGTCACACATAATCAGACCTAAAATTTGGCAGCTATATGATATTTATTTGTTTCCATGGACATCAGTGCTTAATTTTTCTCCCAAGAAAGTGTCATGGTAAGTGTCACATATTTGGTGTTGAATGTCACTCATAAGTACACTGAAACTGTGACAGTGTCATAAATAAGCAATATGAAACCTTGGCTGCTATGGAGATAAGGGTAATGTGCATTCCCCTTTCATAACCCCAGAGGCTTCCAAACATCCAGATTCTGTATGGAGGACTGTTTTATGGTTATACTGCTCTCACTAATGAGAGAAGGAGCTCGAGCCCTCTGAGGATATAGAAAGCCCTGACCAGCTTGTTTCTTTAGATTCCAGCTGAAAGCTGCATTGGTGTGGTTGCATCATTATGATATACCTTTGTACATAATGTGTTCTGTAGAACAGTAGAGCCACACGCCTGACGTGCTATACACGCAGTAATGTATCAGAATCCAGAACTCACTTTTCATGAATTCAGGACAGAAATTCACTGATAAACATTTGCAGTTACATGGTGAGTAAAAGCGTGCCACGTGACTGCTATTATTATTAAGTTTTTAATGAGCATGGCCCAGAGCTTGCCTTTGGAAAGTACCTTACACGGAGGAGTACCAGCGAATAATTAACTCTTCTTTGAAAAGTATTTAAGGTAAAGGTGAAAAACATGTTTGGATTCCATTCTGAAAAAAATATGACTGCTTTAGTCTCTACTTGTGTCATTACATGGGGAAAATCTTCACGTTTTACTTTCTCTGAGGCCATTTTGAGCGCAAGAATGTACTCTAGTACGTGTATATTGAATACTTGTTACCACACTTGAGAGTGACACATCATCTATTGCTTTCTCTTTTGATGCAAAAATGCCCGGAGCGTGCGGAGAAATATCTCACCTTACATCTTCTCATAATATGACATATGCCTTGAGGTGGTATCTGTTCACTTCATTTATACTTTTTGACCTGGAAACAACAGATAATAGTCTCTACTAGCTTCTTTTGTTATCGCCTGCCATTTTACACGTTCCCCTATGTGGCTCTCAGTTTACTTTTACCGTGAGAACTAGGACCACGGGCACCAATTAGTCGCCTGGCAAGATAACCTCAGGTTTACATTAGTAGCTATTATACTTAGTTATTTGATAGCCGCTGCTAGCGATTTTCTTCAAGCTTAGGACCTAAGCGTTTCAAGAAACTGCCACTTTATTTAAGCCACGTGTCACTTTAGTTTTAGCAAAAATCTAACTTTAATGAAAAATGAACATAAATGCTCAGGGTTTCGCTTTATTTTTCCATGCAGAGCCAGGCGCCAAACAAAACCATCCTATGCAGCAGGATATTAGAAATAAGGAAAGTTCAAATCGAATATGTCTTCTTAAGATAATGAGCAATCAGATGATCAATTTTGTCAGTTCAACTACCGGAGAGGAAACCACCATGTTCAACAAAGACAACTACTTCATGCTGAAATAAAAGAGAATTCATGCCTTATAAAGGGATGATTCACATCAGCCACTCCTAGCCAAGCAACTCAACTTTCCTCAGACAAAGGAGTGATGGAAATGTTGGTGTTTAGCATGCTTGACTGTGCAGAGCTTTGATCAGTAAACATCAGGCCTCGGAAAGTCCAAGTATCAGACACTATTTGGGCCAAACATCTGTCACGGCACACAGTCTTCTAATTAGGTGCCTGAACTGAGATCTTTTAAGAGCATTATATAATGGCGACTAGAAAAAATATCAGACAACAGCTTGCGAACACTGGGCAAGATTCATTCATGACCATTTAAAGGAGCGTTAATATGGTACGCCTCTGTCTCAACCCTTCAGGGAATATAAATGTATATATCAATTTTTAGTAGGCATATAACGTGCGATTCGTCCACCATACTGTGCCCCCCTTTTTGCCCACCACAAAAGGCATCATACAAAGTGTCTGGTCTTCACTGCGTATTCTATATTAATTCTCAGATAACGCCCTCTTTATTTGTTGATGCATTGTCAACATTAGACCGACTTTATTAAACCAATCCAACACACATTGATAAACATTCGGTTGTGCAGTATTCGATTGCACCACAGGTTACAAGTGTATTTAACATCCAGGATCTCCAGAGCCACCTTGGATGTGGGTTGTACCAGCAGGCCACAACCCATCTCCATTGCTTCACTTCCATTCCAGGTAACTACCCATCGTCTACCCCCTAGACGTGGCCACCTGGTACTGTTTTGCTCCTTTCCTTGCTCACCAGTTTTCAACCCGCTTTCAGCAAATTGCTTCTTCCAAGCACCGGCATCTCGGGTAGGGCCGGAGAGTCCAGGACCACCAGCAGGACGGCCCCCTCTTCCGCCAGCCCGGAGCTTTATTGACTGCCCTCCCTGTTCCAGGATGAGACAGTCCCTGCCAAAAAAGGAGTCCCCGCCATTTTCTTGCCCGCGACCCCGCCAGTTCTACCTTTAACAACAGGGATGGGTGGGTGGGCAACTTGCTTCTAGCTGTGACCCGCGGCACCCGAGGCAAGGAGACAAAGAGGGCTTCTCCCTCGTGTTCAGGGCTCTTATCCCTTTCCCTGGGGGGGCCGCCTGCGCACCTAGGTGACGCACTAAGAGCCTGCCATACTTCCTCATATTTCCTGTAGGCCCCTCCCACTACCCTGTGCATTGGCCCAGCCTCTCTTTTGCGGCCTCTCACACGAAAATGCCACTAAAGGCCCCCCTCCCCTAGACGCGGGGGGGAGGCTCTCATTTGCCGGAAGTATCGTGAGTGGAGACTAAATAGACATTCGTATTTACTAAATTAGAGTGAAACAGTATATTGAGTGGAGAATTAATGTGTGATAACAACTATGTCAGTTTTCAGCAGAGTTGGCTAGGAACGAATACCATGATTATTATAAGACTTGATTTCCTTTTTAAACTTAAAACATTGATAGATGCTCTTTGACAGGACCATATAAATATATGTTCAAAACCTTTAGAAAAAAGACATGAGGAGTCAGTAATATGCTATCAAATATTTCGAATGACTTTACTGAAAGCCATTGTGCATAGAAACATCCTGTCCCCCTCCGAGTAGACCTTTATATGCAACCACCTTCCCGATATCTTGACACATTTCTGTGGTTAACCTTCCGCAGTTTATACCATATATTTTTAGGATAAAACACTTGGTTGGCTTCAGCATAGCCCGTAATGTGAAGAAAAGGAAAAATCCTGATGTTTTTGGGCTCTTCACGACCATAAACAGGACAGCTTTCTCCAAGATCTTGCAACCCATGACAATCGCCAGCACAAAGCTCTGAAGGGCCCAACTCTTCCATTACAGCGACCAGCGAAAACTGACTATGCAAAGTCTTCACTTTGCTCTAAAGCATTGAAAGCCCACAATAGCCATCAACATGAAGCTCCAGCAGCGACTGTCTGACGCCGGATCAGATACTCCACACTCCTCACGGCCACCTCTAGAGTGAACTGGACTCTTCAACCAGACTTTGAGAAGGTAACTTTTACAGTTGGACTAACCTGGCTCCTGTATCTGGCCCATACTCTATCGTGGTCAGTCTGAACTTGTGACGTTCACTTGAATTTACACGACCACATAACTGCGAGTGGCGCTTTGTACTTTTAGGTGCTAAACCTACCTTAAATCTTTGAAAGTACACATCTCCGTTTCTACAGAATAGATTTTTTTCGATTTGGTGTCATATGATTGATTAAATATTGCCCTATTTTCTAAATTGGTATGGGATTTTGCTTATGCTGTGTTTTTACTTTATTACTGTTTGTGTCCTGCATAAATACTTCACACATTTCCACTAAGTTAAGCATGACTGTGTTATGTTCCCCAACTTAGGCCTAAGTAGCAAAGCGATCTTTTACCTACATTTGTTCTAGCTTGTTCTGTATAATGGTTCTAACATTGACCTTTTTCCCAGTTATGTGCTGAATAAATGTTGATTGGTCGCCTTGAAACTAACCTTATTTATTATGTATGAGGATTCTTAGTAAAATCCCCTGCACATGATGTACATAACAAGATTAACGTACTATGTACAAAAATCATCGCTATCTTCATCCTAGGAGGACAAGCCTACTTTGCATAATTGCAATTATTGATTTAGGCTCATTTACATAATTGTACTCACAACATACGAGTGGAGAAGTGTGGCTCAATGGTTAGAGCGGCAGATCCTGATGCAGAGGTCTAGCTTGGGACCAGGGTTCAATTCCCCGCCTCGACGGGTCTTGGGCTAAAAAATTCCACGGACCTGATAATTCTCGCCTCGGTGCCTATTCCAATCATGGAGTCCCACTCTGCAACTATGGGCAATAGCTTGCTTAATCTCCACAACAGCCCCCACAACGCTAAGGATGCCTGCCTCCACCTTGGGGGTGCCCAGGAGTGAACACCTCACAGGGAAAGCCAGGATGGGTTCCACAGCGGTATTCGTACAAACGCCTTAAGACCCTTGCGGGTGAGTAGTGCGCTATACAAGTATCAATTTACTTTTACTTAACATATTGATTGTGGTAGAAATCCTGAGGCTAACTCTTGGGTATACAAAAACCCCACCTTTACTAGGTAGCTAGAGGAGATGTTTACATGCTGACACAAGACACTGAGGTCCCTGCACGCTGAAGCGTCAACAGGCAGTGGTCTGACATCCCTTGCGGGGTGTCCAACTTGTGACCAAGATGGGGTCCTTCATTCTATCCCATCAGGTAATGGGGTTGGCTATTTCCTTGGGGATTCTTAACTTTACACCTACATACATGCTAGGTACACTTAGGTAGGGTCTGCATTGTAGGAGTACGCTTGATTACTGTCATGTTTATATGCCTGCATATATTCACTGTTTTAGCACCATGATATTATTATTATTAGGAAGATTTATAGAGCTCATGGTTACGCGCCCCGGCGTGTCCCCGCGCTATGGTAAGTGGAGTGATCAGTCCAAACAGCCATCACAATAGTTTACCTCACGTATAGATAGGTCTTAAGTTTTTTTCTGAAAATGGACTCTGAAGGCTCCAAACGTAACTCTGTAGGCAGGGTATTCCACTGCCTGGCGGCCAGATATTTAAAGGACCTGCCCCCCATGCGGGCCTTCTTTATTTTTGGAACTTTCAATAGCCCTGTACGGGAGGATCGCAGGTCCCGTAAAGGCTCATAACAAGTGACCATATTCCGCATCGGAGCAGGAGCTTTACCGCTCAAAATACGATGACACGTAGAGAGAGCCTTAAACTCCACCATTTTTCTGACAGGAAGCCAGTGTAGGGCCTGGAGCGCTGCTTTAGAGGGAGATCTCTTAGGGAGCCTCAGAACTAAACGTGCAGCTGCATTTTGCAGCACCTGAAGGCGATTAATGACCTTTCCCGTGGCCCCCAGATACAGAAAATTGCCATAATCTAGGCGCGAGGTGACGAGGGCATGCACAAGAGTCCGACGAGCTGTAATAGGTAGGAGGTCCAAGACCTTCTTCAAGGTTTTCAGAACTCCAAAGCATACCCCCACCACCCGGCTGACCTGGGGGCCAAAGGCCAGGTCAACATCAAGCCACACTCCAAGATTCTTTGCTTCCTGGCAGGGGACAGGGGTTTCTCCCAGACAGGGTGGCCATCATGCCGACGACCAGACAGATGGTCCTCCCCCCACCACGAGTACCTCGGTCTTGCTACCGTTAAGCCTCAGACAGTTGGCGGACATCCAGGTTGCTAGTTCTTGCATGCAAGCTCTGAAACTGCCCGCCGAAAGACCAGGCCTACGTGAGAGGGAGATGACCAACTGCGTGTCGTCGGCATAGGATACTAGGCACATACCGTGAGTTTCAACTATCGCCGCCAACGGGGAGACATAAAGATTATAGAAAGTTGGGCTCAGGGACGAGCCCTGTGGCACGCCCTGGCCCAAAATAATCTCCCTGGAATAGCAATCTCCTAGGCGGACTTGATAGCATCTACTTGTCAGGAAGGACTGAATCCATCCAACCAAGCACTGCCCCTGATACTCCTCTATCATTCAGACACTGTAGCAAGATGGAATGTGCTACAGTGTTGAATGCTTTACTTAGATCCAGACGTATCATGGCCATAGTCTGGCCCTCATCCACACCTTGTCGTACAGCCTCTACTGCCGTAAGAAGTGCTGACTCCGTCGAGTGTCGGGGACGGAAGCCAAACTGAGAGTCGTGAAGCAGAGAGGCCTCTTCCACAAAACTCATCAGTTGAAGGTTCACAGTTTTCTCCGCAACCGTCGCCCAATATGGCAGGAGAGAGATGGGACAGAGATTTTCTAATCTCTCATAACTAATATTCGTTTTTTTTTGCAGAGGAAGGACCACCGCCTGTTTCCAGGCACTAGGTACAGTATGGGTCTCAAAGGAGGTGTCCAGGAGATAACGGATGTACGGCTCTAATATGCACAAACTGCCCACCAAACGTTTAGGCGTGGTGGGATCCCTAGGAGAACCTGACTTGATAGACCCACAAAGTTGGATAAGTGCCTCAGTAGGCGGGGTGGTGAATGTAGTCAACATCCGTTGATCCCCCCTCATCATAGCTTTCTCCTTGAACTCAGAGCCTTTGCTAGCTTGGCCAGCTTTAGCTTGAGTGGCAAAGGCTATCCTCCACTGTCTTTCTGCGCGTTTACACGCGACCTTGGCCGCCCGCACCTCCGCGCTATACCAAGGTGCCGTTCTCTGGGCGCGTCCCCCTGTTCTAGCAAGGACGAGCGGGGCAACATGGTCCGGGGCCTCAGTGATACGATGATCTAAATTCAAGTTTGCTTCCTCCACATTCCTCCCCCCAGGGTTGCCCCCCCAAAAAAGCGCCTCATTGAACCTGGTTTGGGAAAAGGCAGCCCATCTGCGCCTTGGATATTTTGGTGCAGACTGCTCCACTGGCCTAGCTCCCTGAATGTGGATTAAAAAGGGAACCAGGTGATGGTCTGACCAAGGGATAGGTACGGGGGTCAGGGCCTCCAACTGTTCCCAGTTGGCGAATATAGGGTCCAATAAATGGCCCCGTTGGTGGGTGGGATCGTTAACTTTCTGCTCAAGCTGAAGAGCCTTCATCTCTTGACGGAAGTCCCCGGCCGTCTTGTCAGCAGAATCATCTAGGTGTAGGTTGAGGTCGCCCAACAGTAGAAACTTATCTGCGCGCAATGCGGCCTCTGTGATACCTTCTACCAAGCTTTCGCTAAATCTCGCAGCCGGGCCAGGCGGCCTGTATATTAAAAGGCCCTTTACTGTGCAGCCTCCATTCACCAAAATGGAGAAGGCGCCCGCCTCACTATCCTTAATCGTGGTCTGCTCCATCTGGCAGCAGAGCCCTTGTTTAGCTACAATAGCTATCCCACCACCTCTCCCTATCAATCTGTCTTGCCTTAGTAGAGAATAGCCTTCTGGAATGGCTTCAGTGACCTCTGGTGTACAGTCCGAGTCCAGCCATGTTTCCGTAAGGAAGACTAAATCCCATTGCTTCTCACTAAGGAGATCATATATATCTAGTTTGTGTTTGCGTAAAGACCGGACATTCAATAAGCCACAAACCAAATCACGGGACTCATTAGTTTCAGTATTCGCCCAATTAAAGGAATAGTGGCAGTGCCTACAGTCAATGTTCTCCTCAACCCTCATACTATGTAAACAAGCACGGCTGCGGCATGGATTACGGACGCACAGCAAGTCATCTCTGCTCCAGCATATATGTCCTTTCGGAGGAGCAGGGGGCAGGGCCCTGGCCGCGCCCGGCCGCGGACGGGCGCAGACGGGCTTAACTTAGGCGCAACTTCAGCGCGCCTTTGTCGCGCCCGCTGCGCTGCCGATAGCACATCCGCCTTATATCCCCCCCAGCGTGCAAACAACTAGAGCGCTGCACGTCGCTACCGGAAGTAGCTGGCTCGGACCTTCCACGCCCACTGCTCGAACGGTGCTAGTCACCGGCGTCAGAACGAGGCGGGAAGGAGAATTATACCTTCTATTTACTCTGTTTGGGCTTGTAATCTTTTACATTTGCTGCTGTCTAATGATTGTCACAGCAAACATATTTTATACTAGAATGGCACTCGTTCAATAAATGCTTATTGAAAACGTCCCCAACTTTTATTCAGTGTATCTCACTGAGACTAAATGAGCATGATTGACTGAGCAAAAAGTACTGTACTATTTCCAAGACCCCTGAAGGGTCAAGGGTTGTCGTTTTCAATGGTAGCCAGAAACTATTCGCTATTTGGAAAGATTAGGGGGCTTATGGTGGCATTGTGAGTTGGTTGGTCTATAGGCTGACATATCCTGTGGGGATGTCCGGAATCAGTCTAGACATCAATCCCTTAGTTTAAGTTACCTACAAACACACAGATCCTATGTATTTTTAGGAACTACACCACAATGGCTTTTGTGCCACGCTACAGAGGGTTAGGTACAGGTTAATATAGTGACTTTTGTGGTTCACCCTGGCAAGTATTGTGGCTGTTGCTTCAGAAGGGCTCACACTCACCTCAACCAACAGCCCAATTTCTCGAAGGAGGTTTTGAGGTTATTTATTAGTGTGAGTTGGTTGACCCTGTTGAAGACCACTGTTAGGTCAAGTTGGAGAAGTGAGCATTCTCCATTGTCTGTGATTTTGACTACATCCATGATGACTTTGAGGATAGTTGTTTCAATGCTATTTGTGCTATATTTTGCTCTGAAGTCTGATTGGTAATTGTCAAGTAGTTTGTGTTCATTGAGGTAAGTTTTAGGTTGCTCATCCACACAGTTTTCTAGAGCTTTGGCTTGGAAGCGGAGACGGTGAAGATAGGGTAGACGTTATTGATATTCTCCAGCTCTCAAACATTTTTAGTTAGGGGAAGTTACTTGCCCAATTTTGAGCAAGTCTGGGGTGTGCCTCATTCTAGTGATGCGTTTCAGGATGTAGGCAGGGATGGGATCAGAAAAGTGACGTCAAGGTTTTGTTTTGGCTATGATTTTAGTCAGGTTGTCTTTCTTGATGGATTTAAAGGCAGATCAGCTAAACTTGGAATTGGGTAGTAGTGTGGATTTGAGGGTGAGATAGTGAAGGATAGCTCAATTTTCTTAATTTTGTAAGTGAAGAAGGAGAACTCTTTTTTATGTTTCCCCAGAGCAGTCAGGTATTATATGTGCGGTGCAGAGTGGGTTATTTCACCATTTTCAATAGTGTTTTGGGTAGGTTCCTTGCTAGATTGATTTTATTTCTCATTTGTTTCCATCCGTCCTCATAAACTTTAGGGAATGGGCTGGGGAGCAGATACTGGTGCCGCATTTGTTCTGCTTCTCTGAGAGATTTCCTTTAATCACTGAGCTCTTTGGAGTGCCAGCAGGCAGACATAGATTTCATTAATCAGCATTTGGAGGACTTCAGTGCCATAGTGTCTGTGACCATGGTTAATGGATCACTATACAGATTCATGTGAATGTTGAGCTCTAAGGAAGGGAGATACTTTGGAGTGCATTCTGGTGTTTGAACCACGTTTTGATGTGTAGCTTGTGGAGTAAGGCTGAATCGGCTGCTAGGGTGTTGACGGATCTGTTAATGTAGTCTGGTTTTGCACTGGTGTTGTTGGCTTTGAGTTGGAATTGTAGTGTTCTAGCACTGGATTTACAGTGTTAAGGAGTTGACATTGTGTTGGGTATGAGATGTTCTGGTGGTGCAGCATAGGGAAGTGTGTTTTTGAGAGGGGGATCAAGAGGAGAGGGGAGGAGTGACATTGAAATAGGGAAGAAGGTAGGTGTTGGATGGGTGGTTGTGGAAATAGGGGCTCTAGGGCATGGGGGTTGGAGGGTGAGGAGTGAAGTGGTTACAAGGAGGGCGGGTATTGGGCCTGCCGGAGAATTGAGGTGATGAGAGATGGGGGATAGGGAGTTCCAAAAATGTGGTACGAATTCTTGCAGCTGGGGGTGCTGAGTATGGGCGGTCAGGTTTACCGGGAATTGGTAGGTGTGGTTGGGTGTGGATGGGTTGGTTATTGAGTGAGGACGGGTATGCCCAGATGTGGGTCCTGTGCTCCTCATGCCACTGGAGTCAAGTTATCCTGGCTGATGAGTGCTGAAAGCCCAAAACCAGTCCTAGGATGCTTGTTTCTAGTCCACGGAGGACCTGGCCTGGCAGTTCGGGCTGGACTGTTCCGATTGGGCGCAGGGTCAAGAATGATTTGCATATGACTGGGCCCAAACTGTAATGTCATGGGCAGCCAAAAAACTATGGATGTTGGCCCAGATCTCTGTACTAGGGTGAATGTATGACATTGTTCTGTATTCTGTCCATCAATTGTTCTTTATGCATTTAGGAATGCTGTTGGTTTCTGAAGGAACACAATGATTTGGGATAGCGGGTGGTGGTAATATGTTGGGATTTGTCGAGCGATTGAGGTATGTCCCTGGTGTTTGTGTAAAGTAAGACTGGGCGGTGAACTCCGCTCCGCTCGAGGAGTTTGCAGGGTTTTCTGCACTCTGCATTTCGCAGAGCTTCTATAGTTCCGAAAAACTGCTCCACGGAGCGGAGTTCTTTCCCACGCTTGCGTTCATAAACTTCAAGTTGGGGAGCGCGAGCAAGGAAAATCCACCTGCCAGTGAGATTTTTTCTTGTTCGGGATATTCAACAACAATCTGGCAAGCGCGAGCTTTAAAAATCAACCTCCTGGCGAGATTTCTCAAAGCGGGTGGGCAGATTTCTCATTGCAAGTGGTCGCCTAGGCTCGTGATAAAAAAACATCCATTGATGGTGCAAAAGCTGCAGCTCGTATAAAAATCTACTCGAGCAGCACAAAGGTAGCAGCTCCCACTTGCGCTGTGCATGGTGCAGTACGTGATGTTTGCACAGTGCGGACGAGCACCTGGCACTGAAAATCATTGCAAACAACATTTTTCTAAAGAAACTCCACTGCTTGCGGAGCTCCGCGGAGCCCGGCAGAGATTTTTTGCACTTCGTGGAATTCCACATAGCGGAACTCCGTGAAGTCCGCCCAGGCTTAGTGTAAAGGTTAATTCGGCCTGGAGTGGGGGTGGCCTGTTGAGGGATTATCCCAGGGATTTTACTTTTAGAACTGGGTTGATTGTTCCCTGGAGCCAAAGGGGTGTTGTCATGGTACTCATGGTATAAACCTGTTTCTTTTTTATTCCTTTTTATTCCTGATACTTAGCTGGAAAATAATATAGTGAATGACTTGAAATATTTGAAGTGAAGGTCATTTTCTAAATGGGTTATAACTCCATTGTATTTTACTATAAGACAATATCCTTGTTTATTTCTTTTTGTTTTATTTCCTTACTTGTTTGTTGCACAGTTATCATGCCCTTGTTCTAATAATGTTTATATTTTCATGTGTCAGCAGTTTTAGCCACGGTATGGTGGAATAGTCTGGAAGAAAACAGGTAAACGGCTCTCAGTTTGAGTGTGGTCTCAGCTTAATAAGACTGTTACAGCTGCCACTGGTCGCTCGTTATTGAAGTGATCCCGCTTTGAGTCAGCCTTGCGAAACAAGTAAATCGCATCGGTCCTGAATATTTCTAGTTCAGGTAAAAAGAGAGCGTGCAGCATTTCGCTCCGTACTCAATCTTGCTGCAGAGATTATTCGGTGGTCCGTTTATTTCGGTTATCACGCTTCAGCTCAAGCTGAGTTCCTGAGTCATCGAAGCAGGTATGAGATTTTAAAAGCTGATAAAATGGCCATTCGGAGTAATCAGAGTGCGCATAAGGAAAATACAAAATACTTCAATGCAGGAAAGCTGACTAAAGTGTATGATTTATGTTTTCCTAAGCATATCTGAGTGCGAGTTGTTAAAAGAGCCAATATTATTGATAGTCATAACAATCCAGTTGACAATTACCAAAGATCTAATCTGCGATAATCATAGCAAAAGTGGTGGACAATAGCAGGAACAGTTTCTTTGTTTTTTCTATTCAATATCAGCATTCACAATTTTCAACGTGATTAATCCTGCGCCCTAAAGTATATGACATTTGGCCAGTATATATGGATACTAATCACTGTATTACCAATCGACAGTTAATCATGTGTGATTATAATTTTCTTCACAGGTAAGGAATAGTGCTATAAATTATAAGGTGCATAAAAGTCAAAGAGAAGTTGCTGCTCACTTTAGTTAAATGTTAATCACTATCTTGTTCGAGGTCTCCCCCTCCCCCTCCCGCAGTACCCTCCCTAACACCCTTCTTGCCCATCTGGCCACTCCGACCTTCTGTTTTAGGTGCAGAAATGGTGCTGCCAGAAGGTGGGCATACTGGGGGTACTGCTCCTGAGGAATTTGTCCGTGACAGAATAACGAGCCTTTAAATTTGTATTCCTCCTGAGCAGTGCTTCCAATATGTCCTCAATGGATGATGTAAAGGACATTGTAGCAGCGCGACAGGAAATGGCTGCATTGGCAAATCAAGTAGCCACTCTTCAAGAAATACATGACGGGAGGTCATCCGCATCCTACGTTTTCTGCTACAACCCCGCCAGACAGCAACGCTTCAGCCCCCACAGTCATAGTGACTGTACCAAAGGCAGTACCTTCAGCTGCTCTCTTAAGATTTACAGTTTATCCATCTAAAGTGCAAACTTTTCTTACACAAGTGCAATTATATTTATGGTACGTCCAACTGTGTTTTCTGATGCAGAGTCTAGATTTGCGTTTCTAGTTTCATATCTTAGAGGAGATTCTGCCATGTGGGCAGGTCCCTCAGTAAATTCAGATAGTATGTTGTTATATAACTGGTAACCAAACAGAGGCAGAGGCAGTGAGAGCTGTGGATGGTACCATGTTTTAAAAAAAATAATTATATATCTTTATTGGCATTTTCAAAGGTATACATATATATATATATATTTACTCTGTACAAGCAGTTGTAAGGTATCCATATTTCACTTGGTTATACATATTCTACATCAGTTTCGTATTGTAGTACAAAGGCATCAATTCTGTAGATTTTCTTTCACACATGAAACAATACACATATCATTCCTGTATTCTTTACTTCGACTTATGTGTACTTGAGGGAGTTACTCATGCCCAGAGCTAAAGATGCATTTCTATTTTTCTCATGTACTATTAATGTTTAAAAAACGATAATAAACTTTTTGTGGTGTGTCTCCAGGTGTCTCCTCTGCCACAGGGAGTTTTCTCTTGTGTGCTTCTCAAATTAAGTGGGGCTGTCTAGGACAGTATTTTGTGCCCATTAATAATCTCTGTAATGTGTGCAGAGGGGGATTGGGGTTCCTGCGAGTGGGAGAGCCACTGACCTAGGCCCGTCTCTCCAGCTATGTAATTTTTATCACTGTACCTATTCTGAATCCTCTGGCTCTTCTGTTGTAGCTTTCCCGCTTTCCTTGTTAGTTTCATGTCTCGTTTCCCATCCTCTTAACATCTCTGTCCATAATTTTGTTAAGGGTCTTCTATAAATTCTCTGAGCATCTTATTTCTGTAGTGACCTTAGCTCTGCTGTGGTCCATATGTCCAATTTCTTTCCCATGTGGTTATCGAGGGAGTGATATGTGATTTTCAACGTTGGGCTCGCTGTCGTCTCACTCCTGGACTTAACACATGTCCCCTAAAGGAAAATAAGACCTAAATGGTGCAGCTGCCCACTACTTTCTGGCCAGCTGGGAAGTAGGGAAAATTTGGCATGGGCTCTCAATGGCCCTTTAAACAAATGTGCCCCCTTTGTTGGAGCCACGGGGCTCTGGTAAACAATCAGCAAAATGTTGAAGCCATCTAGACTCTGAAGATAAACATGTCCCCTGGAGCACACTGTCTCCTGAAATAACTATGTGCCACTAGAGCAAAGAACTTGCCCCCGAAACATGGAGCACACTGGTGCTGTTAAAATGCATTTGCTAGTTCTGGAGCCATCTAGGATCTGAAATCAAATATGCCCCCTAATAAAGCATGGGCCCCTCTGGGCCTGGGCAAAGAATTATTGCCAAATATTTGGAGCCATCTAGGCTCTCTGAAATACTTTAGGCAACGTTGGAGCCATCTGGCTCTAAAAAATAAACATGCCATCCATGGAGCCATGGGGAGCTGAAAGTAATGATGTCCCCAAGTACCGGCAATGTGCCTCAAAGGCACCGGCAACACTGGTGAAGCCCCTATTCACCGGGCTGCTCTCTCTCCGCAGGTGCCGTCTCCTCTCTGGGGATTGCAGGGGAGACTCAGCCTCCGGGGCTCCCCTCACTCATGGGAGTCCCGATATACAAAGCCTCGCTCCAGGATGGGGTGCATCTTCACCCGGTCCCCGTCTCAGGACCGGGACTTGGAATAGAGCCCGCGGGGCTCTGCTTGGCTTCTCCCCGGCCGGCAGAAAGCGGAAGTGGAGCCCACAAGGCTCCGGCTTGCATCGTCGGCCCCGCCAACAACCATGCGGCTGGCCTGACGTCTGCTTCCGGAGCTCCTCCCGGGCCGTGGCGGTAATTTTCCTTCATGTAGATGAGGGGTAGGCTCCCTCTTAATTAAAACCACCAAATAAGCGGGGTAGGCACCCGCGCATCAAAATGGAGGCAAAGTCGAGGGGTGGGCCCTCGCGCAATTTAAAAAAGGACAATCACGGCGGCCATGCGGGGTTGGTACATGCAATGGTCACAAATAAACTGCCATAATGCAGGGTGGGCACCTGCAAGTAAAGACAAATTTAAGCGGGGTGGGCACCCACAATGCGCACAAGGAGGGGGAATCCCCAGGCAGGGGGAATCCCTTCTCAGTAGCGGCGAACAGTCCAGCGCTGCAAGCAGAGGGCAAAGCCCTCCCAGGGTGGCCAAAGTAGCATAAGAAGTCCTGGAATCAAAGCAGGGTAGAAGGGTCCCAGGAGAAAAAGTCCTCCATGCATCCAGGGGCAGGGCAGAGCCCAGGGAGGCAAGCCTTCCCCAGAGCCCCAGCAGCAGCACGCCCCTGGTAGTTTCAAGTCCAAAAACAAGAACATTTACTTAGGGTCACAGCCCCTATACTTATACAGCTAAATCCTTTGTCTCAAAGGTGCAGGCAAGGGGATAACTAGATACAATAGGTTCAGGAGCTCTTTGTTTTGCCCAGCTTCTCTCTCCCTTTCACAAGACAGGCCAGGGACATCAGAGGCATCACAGGAGGTGGAGCCAGCATTGTGGAGGGAAGGCACAGCCCTATTCAGGTCCCAGGTGCAACTCCTCCCTCCCATCTACAGGCAGATCTCCCTATTCACCACTGGGCAGACTCATCCTGGCTCCTAGAGCCAACCGCACCAGCCAGCCCCTGTCACTTACAAGCCAGACAGGCAATCCACATCTCACAGAACACAGAAATGCCAACTTCTAAAAGTGGCACTTCTCCACTAGACACAATAAATATGCGCACACCATTGCGCAGTATTTATTCTCATGAGTTTGCACATACTAAACTCGACCCTGCACTCCCCACATATCAGGAACTACCATTGACACACATATCTCCCATGCAATCCTATGGGAGGGCAGGCCACTCACCACACACACTCAGAGTGTGCACGCACGTTATACTGGGCCACAGTTCTAAAGTGCGCAGAGGCCTAATATCACTACCACCATGCCAGAGGCTAAAGGCAAAAAGTCTAGGGGTGAACCTGCCAAAAAGGCCCAAGTCCAGCACGTGTCACGTACACCATGTGTATATAATTAAACTGAATCGCTTTTAAGTTAGAATTCCTCGACACTCTTTTCAAGCTCCTTAATACTCAATTCTATTCTTTATCTGTAAACCGTCCCCATACTATTGTGTGCCATTTCCCTGTGGTGTGGCCTAGCTGCTTTATAACTGCTTCATGTGGTGCCTTATGTAACCATTTGATTAGGTGCCTGGCTGCTCCCAAAGTTATCAGCACTTGCAGCACTCTGTGTCCTTTGGCTCCGCCAAACCAGTTTGCCAGAGATCACAAAATGATTGTGTCAGTAAGTGATAGGTCAGAAATTGCCCGTGTTGTAGGTTATACTGGGGCATGAGGTAATCTCTGGGTATTAATATTCCCATCTGGAAGCAGCCTCTGGCTTTTTTGATCTCGGCTGTAGTCCATTCTGCTAATTGGAGCCTTGTGCATGGAGCCAAGGGATCCCCAAAAGGGCCTCCAGTGAGGGGTATTTCAGGAGCACAAGGACAATCCTCACCTGTACATTGGAGGCATCTCCTCCAGCAGTATAAGGCTGCATGTAATTATAAATTTAATTTTGGTATAGCTACTGCCGGATGGTACAGTTTAGCCATTACCCATCTTTGACTGTATCGCAATCTCTCCTCGTCTGTCAAATCCAAATTTTGACCATCCAAGCATTGGACCATCCATTGAAGTTGGGCTGCTAAATAATACAGTTTAAAGTTGGGAAACCCTAGACTTCCCTACTCAGGTGCTCATTGCACCACTTCCAGGGATACCTTATTTCACCCCTGTCCCTAACTAACTCCTGGAGTAAACGATTTAATTCTGAGAACCAGGAAAAAGTTATTACCACTGGCAAATTCATGAAAAATATAGTAGTCTGGGTAGCATGATCATTTTTGAGAGTGCTATATGTGCCATCAAAGGTAGCTTGAGTTAGCGCCAGAACTACATTTATTTCTTTAATGACATAGTGATTGGGGTCAGGTTGTCTTCATGTAGGTCTTTTAGTTTATGGACTATTTGTATAACCAGGTATTTGAAGGTACAGGGGGACCAATGCAGTCCCACAGGGAAATCTACTTGTTGTGTGTGATCATTTCTTAGTGGGAGGGCATAGGTCTTGGCCTTATTTAGCTTTAGCCTGACTAGTGTTGCATACTCATCCCCCATACTGAGGGCTTGTTATGCACCCCTGCCTCCATCTTTTAAATGCAGTAACACATTATTGGCACAGCGAGATATTACATGCAATTGTTTTCCCATTTGTATGCCAAGAAGGTGTCCTTGTTGCCAAAAGGCTGTCATGAGTGGCTCTATTGCAATTACAAAAAACTGTGGTTGTATTGTATTGTAATTGCATTTATATAAGGCTTACCACCCCTGACGAGACGTCGAAGCACTTTTTCAGCGGGTAGCATGCTACTCCGGAACCCATAGAGGACTAGTGTTGAATTAGTATAGTGAAACATGCAAGTACATTTTAAGTGGTGGATAGGTTAGTCAGTTGGATATGGAATGATAGCAGAGGATAGAGGAGGGCAAAGGTTTGTATTTATTTATCGCTCGTTGACGCACGCTATTCAGGAAGCCTATAAAGGAATAGTGGTGAATTAATATGGTGAAATATGAGGTAATTTCAGTGGTGGATATTCGTCTGTTACTTGGAGTGAGAAGGATAGCAGAGGGATAAAAGGGGAAGAAAGATTAGCATTCATATAGCACATGTTACCCCTGATGGGTGTTGAAGCGCTTTTCTGGCAAGTAGCACGCCACTCCGGAACCCATAAAGGATTATTGTTGAAAATGAGTATAGAATAAATATAAAGTAATTTGAGTAGTAAATATGTTATTCAGTCATTTGGGCAGTATATTAGTATAGTTGAATATGGAATTTGAGAAGAGAACATGTTAGTCTGTTAATTTTGATTGAAAAGGATAGTGGAGGGATAAAAGAGTGAAGGATTTTTTTTTAGGTCTTAGCAGTAGGAAGAGGCTTTTGGATGAGTAAAAAGGAGTTTTGGAGGGGAGGAGTCAGACGGGAGAGGTTAGAAAGGTTTGTTTTAGGGGATCGTGTAGTAAAAAGAGGTGTCAGATAATGCAAGGAGGGGTAGAGCAGGAGAAAGTCTAGAAAGGGTTATTTTGGCAATCATAGTAGTGGTATGGGTTTGGGATAAATCAGAGAGTGGATGTAGAGGATATATTGATAGATGTATAGGATGAGAGATAGGGTAGTGCATTGGAAGGAGTAGTAGGAAGAAGTTTGAGATGAGTCAGAAGTTTGGGCTAGAAGATATATTGAGCAAAGTATAGGCTGAGAAATAGGCTAGTGCAGTGGAAATGCTAATTAGAAGAAAGTGATAAATATATAGATCCATAAGTACCTTGAAAGTATATAGATACATAAAGGAAGTAAGTATATTTAGATTAAATATATTGATAGAGGCACAGGATGAGAAATAGGGTAGTACATTGGATATGCTTTTTTCAGAAGAAAAGTAACAGACACACAGATCCAAGTACATGCAAGGTACATAGATGCACAATGGAAGTATGTACATGTAGACCAAAGATGATTTTTATTTATTGATTAATATTATTTTATAATATTTTTTTCTCTTAACAACATAATTATTTTACATGTTTTATAAAGTGATACATAAAGATAGGTACATATCTATAGTGAAAACAAATGCTTATATACAGAGGGATATGCTGTAAATTTCTGTTTCCATATGGTGCTTATGTGGGGAAGAGCCAAATCTTCAGTAGTTTTCTGAAGATAAGGTGGCTGTCGGTGGAGCTTATGTTGGAGGGTAAAGAGTTCTATAGTTTGGCTGCTTGAACAGAGAAGGATGTGCCACCCATGGTTTTTTCATGTATGGTGGGATTTTGAGGCGAGATGATCCTTTAGAGAGGAGGTTCCTTTGTTGAATGTATTTGGTGATTTTATTCATGATGAAGAGTGGTCCTATTCCATGTATTGCTTTGTGGGTAATACAAAGCAGCTTGAACGTGGATCTTCTGGCAACCGGTAACCATTGCAGGGCTTTCAAGGAAGTGGAGATGCGGTCTCGCAGTTTGATATGCAAGAGTAGTCTGGCAGCCGAGTTCTGAATCTGTTGTAGTCTTTTCATGGTCGTTAAAGGTGATCCGTGGTAGAGGCTATTGGCGTAATCAAGTTGGATAGAACAAAGGAGATGGTAGCTTGGACCTTGTGTGGAAATCCCAAATGAGGGAAAATTCGTTGCAGCATTTTTATAGTAGCAAAGCGTGATCTTGCTAGTTTATCCACTTGGGCATTCATCGACAGCTTGGAGTCCATGGTCATTCCGAGGTTTCTTACACCCTTCGAAACTTTAGGCAGTGATCCCAATTCATCAGGCCATGTGGCATGCGGGTTGTAATTTTTCCAATCGCCACACATGAGTATTTCAGTTTTTGAAGCAATCAATTTGAGATGGCTCCAAGTCATCCACTGATTTACGGCTCTGAGACAGCTGAAAATTGGTGATTTTTCAATGTCTTTGGGGCATTCCAGTTGAAGGAGTATTTGCGTGTCATCTGCATAGTTGTAGCACATGAGGTGAAATTTATTGATCAGTACTGGTAAAGACTTCATGTAGATGTTGAAAAGCATGGGCAAGATGATAGAACCTTGAGGGACCCCTGCTTTTGTGGAGTACGGTTTGGATGAGAAAGGTGGGGTATGGATGACATTAGTTCTGTTTCGAAGGTAGGACGCGATCCAGTCTAGAGCAGTTCCCTCTATGCCGGCTTCATAAAGTCTGTGTTTCAGAGTGTCATGGTCAACCGTGTCAAAGGCAGCTGGGAGGTCCAAGAGGAGTAGCGCAGCAACCCCGTTGCGGTCAACTGTATTCTTTATGTCATCCCAGATGGCTGGGTATTTCTAAATGAGAAAAAGGGCAGAATTTCTGGCCCTAGTCCCGACCTGTCTCGAACAGGCTCAAACAGGCAACTACCCTAGTCCTCTCCACCCTTAGCCTCTCCGCCTGGGCTGAGACGCCCTAAGCCTGGCCTTTTTTATAGCCCTAGTAATCAGGTGACCCCTTAAGCCAATGGGAACCCTAGCCCTAACACTATCCAATCACAACACTAGCCCTGAAATCTAGAACCAATAGGAGACCAGGACCTTACTGCCAATCTTAGCCCTAGTCCAAGCACTCAATCATTTGAAAAACCCTGAACTCTACGTCCAATAAAGGCCTTAGCCCTACCAGTAGTCCCAACCAAGAGTCCAAGCAGCCAATGGTACAGGTAGCCCTAGTCCCTACTTCCAATAGAAAGCCTAACCCTACTCTTAATCCCACAACTAGTCCAACAACCAATCGCACCAGAAGCCCTAAATAGCTACTTCCAATTAAAGGTCTAACCCTAGCCCTAGTCCCACCCTACTCCCAACAACCAATAACATAAGAAGCCCTAGTCCCTACTTCCAATAGAAATCCTAACCCTAGCCCTCACTGGCTTGTGAACACCAAATGGAGGCTGGGGGTGCACAGTTTTAACACACAGGTCTTAGCACAGAGCAAAGGAGAAATTTGGAGGGAAAACAGATTTGTCACCAAGGAATGAGAGGGACAAACTACAGAGGTTGGACTGCAAATCCCACAATTCAACATGTTAAATGCAAGCAATCATGGGCAGGGAAAACCACAAGTTTAAAACACTAAACAGGTGATACAGTATGCAATCACAGGCAGGTCAAAACTGAAATTTTAAACTGTAACAACCATATGCAAAGACAGTAATCACAGAAAGGGAAAATCGTTTTTTAAACAACTTTTGTTTTGGGAAGAGACAGCACTAGTCTGTCTCCTTACCACATCTTGGACTCTGCTCACTGCAATCTGGGGCACAGGTAGGCTGCAATTCACAAGATGGAGGAGAATGATTTGGGGTGCACCTGCCCAGGCCTTAAGTGGCCTGGGCAGGTGTGAGAGGAGGGCTCAGACTTGCCTGGTAGCTGAATGGCCAATGGTCTACTGGCCTGGGGGTGGGGGCTGGGGAGCTGCTTCTCCTGTTCAGAATCACCTAGGAGACAGACAGGCTCAATCCACACTTTGGACTTCTGCAGGTAAAGGCTTCACTAACTCGAAATCTAACAATACTGTTTGAATACAACTTTACTCTCCCAGCTGGCCAAAAAATAAAGTGCACATGCCCCAGTAAATACAGTTTAATCAGCTCACAGAAGCACTCTCTGATGTAGAATATCCCTGTTGCTGGGGGAGGGAGGCAGGGGGGCTGGCACGACCAGGGCATCCGTGGTCGAGGGACGTAACTCCCCCTTGTCCCAAGCTTCTTTGTATATCGTTTCTAACTTCGGTACAAGTGTGTGAGTGTTAGTAGAGTATAATTCTACTGGCATAAAAATCTAGACCATGTGTCCTCCCCAGGCCATTTCCTTAGTTGCTGCAGAGATTTCCTGCATGGTCACCGGACCCACCAGGCCCTCATGCCTGCCATGTGCTAGGGTTTCTAGGGGAAGGGGTGCTAGATATCTCATGAGGTCCTCCCGCTTCTGTGGTCTCGGTCTATTGTACAGTTCTACATAGTAGTCCATAAGTGCTTGTCAGGTCCCAGGTGTCCTCAGGATTGTACGATGCTATATGGGTTCCACCTCTCGACAACTCCTGGGTCTGAATACTAACAGACACGCAGAAGCGGTCAAGCGAGGGATAACAGGAACGGCAGGAAGGGAACGGCAGGGCGAGGAAGCTGAAACGAGAACAAGACACTATGAGCCAAGCCCACGCTGTAGAAACCATGTACACATAGCACCTTGTAATTCCACTAGAAATATGTATTCAAGCACTTTTTACCTGGAGGGAAGAAAGAGATAGGCTTTGCCTGGCAATCAGAGTGTAGAACATAAATCACAACCCTAGAATGCAAGAAACTATATGTTATCGGTTTGATACACTGTATGATATCTGTGAACACTTCAGGGTGACATACACGTACCAGTTGTGCAAAATACAGGGCTTCAACAGAGGGCAGAATGGTAAATAGCCAGCCAGGCGAAGCTCATTATACCCCTGTTGTTAGAAAGGTCAAAACAAATACGAGATATCCGTTATTTCCAAACAACCACAATGTCCAGACTTCTAGGTTAACGTCACCAGAAGAGCATGCAGTTATCTGGTGCATCTGGGATATCCCGCTGTAGAAACACTGGACCAAGCATAGACCAGCATGCAAAAATACTCAGCGTACCGAATGCTTCTTCAGTACAATTGCTAAAGACCTGTAGCATGACCTGGGATCTTCCCCGGCCGGTGTAAGCAGATCCGAAGATTCAAACAATAGGAAAACATAAATGATGCCACAGCCCGTAGCAATAACGAAAAGCAGTCAAATATGAAGGTTCAGGAATAGAACATCCCCAAACTCAGTGCGCTCCAATACGGGAGTCCAAATTGTAAACATGAAAATGTCTCCGACCAGGAACCCTTCAGGTCCGTCAAGACGAAGCCACAGAAAAAGGCTCCGCCACACACAAGGAGATCGTTCCGCTAAGGACGAGCAGGGCTCTCAGCGGGACACACAAGGAGTCACAACAGAAGCTAGGCCAAATCTCGCTAGAAAGGATACACTGGATACACGCAGGGAAATCTGTATCCTACCGTGTCTTCATTCCAGAACCAGAATAAACGGCAAGGCGTTGTTTTCACCACTCCGTCTTGAAGCTTCCGCGATGTGACGTCATCGGCCTGATGCGTCGCTCTCCTTGCAGGAATCATGGGAACTGTAGTTTCTTCCCTGTAATACAAGTCTCGAGGCAGTGTTCAAGACTCCCCACCGCCGTGGGTCGTGACAGTGCTTTAGGATTATACACTATTGTCTCATCTGCCAGTCAAATCTGAAAAATGGGGATCTCCCATTTTTGGGATGCACCAACCAAGCGAGCAATCTACCTGCCTTACCCTCCTCCATATCTACCCGACCCTTATATTCCTGCACGTCCTAACATCTTAATCTCTCTAATGCCTCATCGTATTTCTGTTTAGTATCACTTAGTCTTTTCCGAGTATTTGCATCTGAAATTAGCCTAGTCTCCTTTTTGTGTAATTGGGTTTCAAGAATTGTAAGTTCCTCTAAGATTGTCATCTTCATTCCAACCTTTCTGCCCATACGCTGCCCTCGTACTACTACCTTGATGGCTTCCTACTCCACCACCCTGGACTTGGTTGAGCCTTGGTTGATCTAAAAGTACTTTTTAATTGCTGTGTGTAGCGGTGAGCGGAAGGTAATGTCCTCTAGTAGTGCCGGAACTAGTCTCCAAGTGGGGGTCAGAGTGGGGTCCAACAGGGGACGGATATGAAGTAGCAATGTGTTGTGGTCAGATAGAGTATGCCTCAGATATTCTGTATGGGTGATAGCGGGTCCCAGTCGGGACGAGCAGGTAAACCTATCTAGTCTGGTAATCCCACTTGGTGCCATGTTGCATTCCTTAAATGTCCCCCGTATTCCATCCCTCTAATCAGGCCCCGAATCCCTTAGTTACCTTAGTTATAGAGTTACCATTCAGTGAGGAAGGCAATCTGTCTAGTTCTATGTCTGCTACACAGTAGGTAAAATCCCCTCCCAGTAGGATGGTATCCAGTGTGACAAGCTGTGTTGACATTTGTGTAAGAATTGCATCCTGGTCTTGATTTGGTGCATTAATGCTCCCTAATGAAATCACTTTACCTAGCATTTTTCCCTGTAACAAGACATACCAGCCCTCTGGGTCTATGATGGATGTGTCTATCCCTATAGGAGTACCCGCCCTGATCCACACCAAAGCCCCCCCTTGAGAATGCAGAGTATGTGGTGGCATATATATGGCGCCTATTTACAATCAAAAAGAGAGAGAGGAACTAGAGAGGCTAGTCCGTTTCCCCTGTTTATATGTTATCGATCAGTGAGAACTAGCTCTGAATTGGAGTGTTTGTATGTCTGTGTGTGTGGGGGAACCATTAGGTTTTTTAAGGCACTCACCCACCAACCTAGTTGGTGGCATGCTTCATCATTGGGCCCCACCCGAGGCACCGAGTGTACCTCAGGTGTGCTTCGACGCCAGATTACTGCAGAGCGGGATATTTTTGATTCGTGAGGGTGCTATGAGTGTGCTCTGAGTGAGGTTTAAAAAACTGTCCTTGGGGTCCCAAAGATTGCTTTAATGTTGGGCCCCAGGCAGTCAATGAAAATAAAGGCTTTCGGACGTGCACGGTAGGCTTATGGCCTCCGACGTCCTATGTGGTCAACTAGTTTCAGCCAGGCCTTTTTTCTACTGGCTTTCGTCAGGACCTTGTATGTGTAAGGGTGTTACAGGGGTTTCAAGAGTTTGTCAGTGCCTTGTGTGTGAAGCACACGCTAAGGTGCTTATATATGCAAGAGGTGTTTCCTCTCGGGTTGTACACCAAATTATGGCGAACAACTCAACATGGATCTCAGCCGGGGGCCAGGACTATATGCACTTGCGCTAGGTCGCTTGGCCCACAAAGAACATGTTGTCCCCGCCATTTACATCTCAACCGTTTGCTCTCTTCTAATGTGATATGTGTCTCTTGCAACATCGCAATGTGGATTCATCTGCATATGAGGTAACTGAATTTTATGTTGTTTGGACATCAATCCCATCCCTCTCACATTCCAGGTTATCATTTTTACTTCTTGGTGTAATAGTGACATAGGTGACATTGTCACATTTTAGAACTTTCTCCCCCCACCCTCACAGTCAGCATGTAAAATTATCAACCACCTGGAGTCCAGCAAACTTCCCCAATAAGTAACTCCCTCTCCCCAGGCAGCCTTGCAATGGCTGACAGCCCACACCAGTCAAAACCTAAAGCCATTAGTGAAAGACTGTCCCCTATATCTGTGCAGTGAAGACTATCTGGTGGGGCGAGTGCAATGTGTCAGTCCCTGCATGTATCTCCACTCCTGGCCCCAATAGTCTCTGACAGGGACATAGGTCTTCCCTGCTGTCAATGTCTTCAAAGTCTCTAACACCAGGTTCCCTGTATGTCTGTGTGTATATCTCACTTTAGATATGAAGGGGCGGAGCTGCCACTTTATTCTTACTCTTAGTAGGTCTCCACCATTTTCCAAGGTGTTGTTAAATCATCCTATCAGCTGTTTGTGGAGTTACATCTGGAAGTATTAGCTCGCTTCTGACCGAGTTTCCTGACTCTGATTCCTCTGCTTTATGCTCAGAAGTTTTCCCGGTTCTTCTATGTCTGCTGTGTCAACACCTCTGCCACCGCTGTAACGCTGCCTTTCGTTCCTGTGCCCTTTGGGATGAGGAGGGTTTCCGTAGTTGGATTCTTCTAGATGAATGCCTTGGTTGTTTCCGTTGAGGTTTTGGTATTCCTAGAGTCCCCCCATGAGACAAAGGATTACCCTTTAGATAGGTTTCTAACCTTATGTCTTCCTGTGAGTCGTATAAGTGTGTTGTCCCATCTAGTGTGACCCACAGTTTCACTGGGCACAACAGGGAGTATGTTATGCCTTCCACTCTTAATGCTTTCTTGACTTCCAGGAAGAAGGCATGTTGGCTGTATTTTTGCGGTAAAGTCTGGGAAGATTGACACTTTGCTGTTTTAGTCACTCAAGGTCCATTGTTACAAGCCTTTTGCATGAGGCTGTCTCAGTCTTTGTAGTGCAAGATGCATGCTACCATTGGGCTGGGGGGTCGCCTCAGAGCCAGTTGGTATGATGGCACACTATGCACTCCTTACATTGCAAAAAGGTTCGTGAGGAGACCTGGGGCTACCATGTTTGGCAGCCATCCCTTCAACAAAGTTACTATGTCAGTGCCTTCCTTACCCTCCGGAATTCTCACTACACCTATCTTATTGTGTCTATTACGTCCTTATGTGTCTTTGGCTCACCTTTCTAGAGTGGTTACCCTGGAGGTCAGGTCTTCCAGTTTACGGGACATAATTGTCTGTTCTGGTTGTATAACCTCTACTGTTCGTTCAGCTGTTTTCATCCTGTACACCAAACTATCGTGTTCTGCCTTTAGTAGTCCCAGGCCAATGGATACTGACCCAATATCTTTTTGCAGTGTTGTTTTCATATCTGTGATGGCTGCCAATATCTTATCTCGGTGTTTCTGTAGGGCCTGATCTGTGGGCTCTGGCTCTGGGCCCTCCATGTTTGGGTCATTGGGCGTGCTACAAGCCTTCCCCTCCTCAGAGGGTACGCCTCCCTGTTTCTGCCATGGCTTGCCCATGTTTCACTGCTTTCTAACCTCTCTGCTTCTAGTGGAACAATTCTCCTTGTCAGCGCTGGTGTCTCAGTTTCCAGGTGGCCGGGTTTTCAATGTCCACTTTGTGCACTTATGTGGAGTTATTTCTCAACTTTTACTCCACTTTTCTTATGTATTCAACCTGTTTTCCCTTGTTCTTACCGGCCAGTTGGGGCAGTCATGATCTTAGCATCACAGGCGCGTAGCTTCTTCTATCTAGCAGAACCTCTGATTGTCTCTGTGTCTTCCACACTCTTCTGGGCTTGGTTCTGCTGCGGCACTTTCAACCCTGGAGAGTGTTCGATATTTCCTTGTGGTCTTTACTAGGATCCTACCCTCTATTTTCACCTCCTCTGTACCATGTTTTGGGGTCTCTGATTTCAATTGCAGGTCACAGCCCCAGATCAAGCCTTTCTGCAGCACTAGCTGGTTACACCTTCCACTGCGAAGTTTCCCATCTTAGGCACGTTACGTTTGGTGCGCATTCACTGCCAGCTAGCGGCTTCCGGCTCGCTTTGTATCTCGGGGTGTTCTGGGGTGTTTGGTTACCCCGCCACCTTTCCACCATTGCTCCACCACCTTCCTTACATTGGGAGGTGGTTTGGGGTTATCTGGGCCTCGTTAGGAAGCTGGTATCTCAGGATTTTTAGTGGGTTGCTGCGGAGCTACACGCTCACATGGCCACCATTGTCTGCATCCTAGCCATGCCCCCGTGGATGGAGCCATGTTAATTTTAGGGCCGAATACACATGCTACAGAATCAGTGAAATTGAGCATAGATCAAAACTTAAGAACACATCAAGAACTAATAAGTTTTGATATTATCAATGCTCCTCAATTCCGCATAATATTAGGGATTCCCTGGTTAATGGAGCATAATTTGAGGATTGATTGGCTGAAAAAGGTGTTCATTTTGCAAACACCCAAACTCAATTGATGGCAAACTATAGCAACTCATACCATTGCAACAGCTGCAGAACAGAATTCAATATTACCAAAACACTATGAAGCATTTTGCAGTGTTTTTAAAGCTAGTATGGCAGGGACCTTGCTGCCACATGGAGTACATGACTGCCAGATAGACCTTATTCCAAGCTCAAAAATCAGTGAAGTCGATTTTACACTCTAACGGAGCAGAAAAAAACAGCATTTATGGAACTAATTGGACTAACACCATCTAAATCAACCATGGATTCACCGTTGTTTTTCATGCCAAAGAGTAATGGCGAACTATGCATGTGCAACGATTATAGAGCATTGAATGCCATCACTATAAAAAACAGCTACCCATTACCTCTCATCCATATAGTACTCCACCAAGTGAGATCTGCTAACATATGCACCAAATTAGATCTCCAAGGTGCTTATCACCTGGTACATGTACGTGCGGGCGATGAGTGTAAAATTGCGCTTCACACAAGATGTGGGTTGTTTGAATACAACGTCATGTTATTCGGGCTTTGTAATGCCCCCTCAGCTTTTCAATTTTTTGTAAATGATGTCCTCCAAGAATACTTGGACAGATTTGTTATTGTTTACATTAGATATATCTTATTTTTTTCTAATCCTATGGACGATCATATGAAACATGTCAAGGTCTTTTTGACTCTTCTGCGTGACAATGGATTGTATTGTAAACTCTCTAAGTGTGTCTTCCATTCAACAGAAATGTAATTTTTGGGATTTACCTTGACACCACATGGTATTACCATGGTGGAACGCAAAATTCAAGCCATCACAGAATGGCCCAGACCACAAAATATGAAAGATACACAACTATTTCTGTGCTTTGCACATTTTAATAGGAGATTTATAGATCATTTCTCAGCTACAATTAAGCCTCTTACCATAATACTCAAAAGAGTTGTATCCTTTCATTGGTCCCAAGATGCTGAAAATGCAATTTGTTGTTAAAAAAGGCATTCACATAGGCTTCAGTTTTGGAACATCCAAACACAGAGCAATGGTTTATTGTAGAATCAGAAGCCTCAGAAAGTGCTATTGGAGCTGTTTTATCTCAGAGAGATTATACTACCAACCAGTTACACCCAGTAGTCTTATTTTCAAAAACATTACAACTAGCTGAATGCAATTATACGATAGTTGAAAGAGAACTTTTGGCTATTCAGTTAGCCTTTAAAGAATGGCGTAATTATTTGTTAGGTGCAAAATATCCAGTGGTAGTATATACTGACTATACTTACAATTTTTACACTGCGTTAAATTGCTAACACCTAGGCAGTTACGTTGGACATTGTTTTTTGCGGAATTTAATTTTCAAATAGTTTTCAGACCTGGTAGTGCTAATAATAAAGCAGATGCAAATCAGATGCAGAGTCTCGCACTGATGCTAGCGTGCTTGAAAATAAAAAGGCGCCCACCCCCATGATTCCTTGTGAACAAATTGCCTAAAGAACTATTAGCTTATCCACTGAGTTTTTTTAACAAGTTTATCAAGCATTACCACTGTCCAAATCAATACAATGGTGTCAATCAGACCAAAAACATCAAATATTGGACAATCTACCATTTCAAGGAAAATCTTTGTATGTTCCTACCAAGAAATTGCAAAAACAAACCCTTCAATGATTTCATGATTATCCATTGGCTGTTCATTCTGGACATATAAAAACAGAAGAATTAGTTAGCCGCCATTTCTGTTGGCCAACGTGGAAAAGAGATGTGAAAACGTATATATACACAACAGTGTGAAACCTGCAGTAGAACAAAAACTGATAGATCTAAAAACAGAGGTATGTTACAACCTCTTCCCAATCCTATAAACGCTTAGGAAGACATTTCATTGGATTTTATGACAACATTACCAAATGATCAAAGAATAGACACAATCAAGATGGTAGTTGATAGTCTATACAAAATGTATCATTTTATTGCTTTTACTGGTCTCCCAGCAGCAGCTGAAGTAGTTAATCATTTGTTAACACAAGTCATACTTTTGCATGGTTTACCAAAACAATTGTGTCAGATCGAGATTCTCAATTTACCTCACCATTCCAGAAAGCATGGTGTGCAGCACTTAATATTAAAAGTCATACATCCTGAAAGTAATGGACAAACTGAAACAGTTAATCAAGTGTTAAAACAATATATACGCTGTTATTTAGCATCCAAGTCTGATTCATGGGTAAATCTTCTTTGTGAATTTCCTTATAATAACTTACATCAACCACGCAAATGTTTCCATTTTTTGTGAACTATGATCAGCATCCTCATTTTTTACCTTTGCCTCATCCATTACCTAGTGACCAAGTTCCGAATTTGGTACAAAAGGGGGTGGTAATGGACGGAGCATCTGAACCAATCAAACACTCACACCCAGTCAAAAGATCTGAGTTTAATCCATCACCATTCTTTAGCCCACTCTGCCACCCCAGTTGAGACATGGCTATATGCAAATCAGTCTGACCCTCTGCCTCATAGGAACAGTCCAGCCCTAACTGCCAAGCCATGCCTTCCCTGGACCGGAAACAAGCTTCCGAGAACCGGTTTCTGGCATTACAGCCGTCTTCAGCCCAGCTTGCTTGAATCCAGTGGCAAAGTGAGCAAGGGACTCACGTCTGAGCATACCCTGCCACACTCATGGCGGCCAAAAGCGGTACAAAAGGGGGTGGTAATGGACGGAGCATCTGAACCAATCAAACACTCACACCCAGTCAAAAGATCTGGGTTTAATCCATCACCGTTCTTTAGCCCACTCTGCCACCCCAGTTCAGACATGGCTATATGCTAATCAGTCTGACCCTGTGCCTCATGGGAACAGTCCAGGCCGAACTGCCAAGCCATGCCTTCCCTGGACAGGAAACAAGCTTCCGAGGACCGGTTTCTGGCATTACAGCCGTCTTCAGCCCGGCTTGCTTGAATCCAGTGGGTATACTCACGTCTGAGCATACCCTGCCACACTCATGGCGGCCAAAAGCGGTACAAAAGGGGGTGGTAATGGACGGAGCATCTGATGGATTAAACCCAGATCTTTTGACTGGGTGTGAGTGTTTGATTGGTTCAGATGCTCCGTCCATCACCACCCCCTTTTGTACCCCTTTGGCCGCCATAAGAGTGGCAGGGTATGCTCAGACGTGAGTCCCTTGCTCACTTTGCCACTGGATTCAAGCAAGCTGGGCTGAAGAAGGCTGTAATGCCAGAAACCGGTCCTCGGAAGCTTGTTTCCGGTCCAGGGAAGGCATGGTTTGGCAGTTCGGGCTGGACTGTTCCCATGAGGGACAGGGTCAGACTGATTTGCATATAGCCATGTCTGAACTGGGGTGGCAGAGTGGGCTAAACAACGGTGATGGATTAAACCCAGATCTTTTGACTGGGTGTGAGTGTTTGATTGGTTCAGATGCTCCGTCCATCACCACCCCCTTTTGTACCGCTTTGTCCGCCATAAGTGTGGCAGGGTATGCTCAGACGTGAGTCCCTTGCTCACTTTGCCACTGGATTCAAGCAAGCTGGGCTGAAGAAGGCTGTAATGCCAGAAACCGGTCCTCGGAAGCTTGTTTCCGGTCCAGGGAAGGCATGGTTTGGCAGTTCGGGCTGGACTGTTCCCATGAGGCAGAGGGTCAGACTGATTTGCATATAGCCATGTTTGAACTGGGGTGGCAGAGTGGGCTAAAGAATGGTGATGGATTAAACCCAGATCTTTTGACTGGGTGTGAGTGTTTGATTGGTTCAGATGCTCCGTCCATCACCGCCCCCTTTTGTACCAAGTTCCGAATTTGACACACTAATTGAAGAAATTGTCTGTCATGGCTCTACGCCTTTGTCGTAATATTATATGAACCAAAGTGTTGTATAAATAGTATGAAGATAAAAAACAACAAGTACGACCATTTTATCAACCTGTTGATCGTCTGTGGTTATCAACAAAGAATCTACGATTTAAACATCACAACCAATTTTAACTCAATTATATTGGACCGTTCTCAGTATCAAAACAAATCAATCCTGTTACTTTTAAGTTAGATTTACCTCTCACAATAAAAATACACCCTGTATTTCATACTTCTTTGTTAAAACCTGAAAATGCTTAATTTCGTACAAAACCAACAGCACCTCTCATGGTGAATAACAATGTGGAGTTTGAAGTTCAGGCCATTAAAGATGTCAAAAGACGTAAAGGAACACTATTGTATCGAGTGTCATGGAAAGGTTATGGTCTAGAAGAAGACTCATGGGAACCTCATCATGCCATTCATGCACCACGTCTATTTTTTGTTTTCATACAATGCACCCTCTTCTTCCTCGATGCTCAAAATTAAAAAGATGGACTTTAGGAGGGGTATGCTGTCATGGTCCCTATGGTAAACACCTGTTTATTTTTTTGTGTTTATTCCTGATACATCTGTCAAAAAGGAAAGTGTTTGACCCCTTCTTTAGGTACAAACAATCAGCTGTTAGGGTACCTATCATCCCACTATTAGAACCAACCTTAAAATAAGGTTTTTTAATCTGACGGGGAATCCAGTTATTAAAGGTTTCAGTGATACCCCCATTCAGTTGTAACTTTTTCGTCATAACACACACTTCACCTCCCCACCTAGACCTTACTTGCATTCATCATACAGCAACAAAAACAAAAGATCTCTGCCAAAATGACCCTTTGAGGTACCTGTAGGCCATTTTAGCCATCCCAACGAAAAGTATCACCCTATGATGAAGCATGACATCCCGCGGATGTGTGAGGGCAACGTGGAAAATTTCTGTTGTCATTCCATGAGTATGTCTTACCTTGATACATCTCTTTCTAATCTCCCTCTCCTTACTAGAAACAGTTACCATTAGTTTTTGCGTATTCTTGATACATAGCTGGAAAATACTATAATGACTGATTTGAACTATGTGAAGAGGATATCCTTTTGTATTTATTTGTGTTTCATTTCCTTGCTTTTATTTCCTTACGTTTTTTTTAGCACTGTTATTATGCCATTGTTCTCACCATGTTTATATTTTCATGTGCCAGCAGTTTTAGCCATGTGCAGGGGAATAGTCTTGAAGAACACAGGTAAATGGTGATCAGTTTGGGTATGGTCTCAGCTATACAAGACTGTTACAGCTGCCACCTGTCATTCGTTATTGAAGTGAACCCGCTTTGAATCAGCATCGCGAAATGAGTGATTCGCATAGGTTCAGAGGATTTCCAGTTCAGGTAAAGAGAGAGAGACTTCAGTGTTTCGCTTTGTACTCAATATCACTGCAGCGATTATTCAGCGTTTAGCCTATTTCGGTTCCCACACTGCAGCTCATGCTGAGTTACTGGGTAATAGGAGCAGGTAGGAGATTTTAAAAAGTGATAAGACGGCCATTCGGAGTAATGACTCTGCTCATTGGGGAAATACAAACTACTCCATTGCAGGAAAGCTGACTAAAGTGTAATTGTTTATGTTTTCCCAAGCATATTTCAGTGCGAGTTGTTAACAGAGACAATATTATTGATAGTCATAACAATCCAGTTGACAATTACCAGAGATCTAATCTGCGATAAACATACCAAAACTGGTTTATAATAGCAGGAACAGTTTCTTCAATGTTCTTTAAATTTATGATATTTGAAAAGTCTATTCAATATCAGGCTTCACAAATTGCAACGTGAATAATCCTGTGTGCTGAAGTATATGACTTTTGGCCATTATATATGGATACTAATCACAGTATTACCAATTGACACTTAATCACAGGTGATTATAATTTTCTTAACTGGTAAAGAATAGTGCTACAAATTATAAGGTGCCTAGGAGTAAAAGAGAAGTTGTTGATCACTTTAGTTAAGTGTTAATCACAGACTGTCTCAATCCAGGTCTTCCTACCCACAGTACCCTCCCTAACACCCTTCCCCCCTTCTGGCAACTCTAACTTTCTGTTTTATATGCAGAATTGGTGCTGCCAGAAGGTAGGCATATAAGAGGTACTGCTCCTGAGGAATTGGTCCGTGACAGAATAATGAGACCTTACATTTGCATTCCTCCTGAGCAGTGCTTCTAATATGTCTTCAATGGAGAATCTATGTGCCATGTTGGAAGCCATGCAAAAGTACATGGTAGCAGTGCAACAGGAAACCGCCTCATTGGCAAATTAAGTTGCCACTCTTCAAACACACATGACGGGAGGTCATCGGCACCCTAGGTTAACAACTACAACACTGTCAGACAGCAACGCTTCAGTCTCCACAGTGGTAGTGACTGTACCAATGCCAGTACCTTTAGCTGCTCCTGAAAGGTTTACAGGTGATCCATCTAAAGCGCAAACCTTTCTTACACAAGTGCAATTATATTTTATGGTACGTCCAATGGCGTTTCCTGTTGCGCAGTCTAAAATTGCGTTTCTAGTTTTATATCTTAGTGGAGATGTGCCCTGCGGGCAGTTCCCTTGGTGAATTTAGATGGAAAGTTTTTATATAATTGGCAATAGTTCAAAGAAGAATTTGTAAAAATATTGGATCAAAGTACCCTTACCAGATCAGCAGGCGATGAATTAATACAACTTAAACAAGGAAATAAAGATTTAGTACAATTTCACAGATTAATCTGGGAAACAAATGGGCAAGAAGGAAAGCGGGCACACTATATTACCAAGGCTTAAAAGATGAGATCAAAGGTCTGGTAGCACACATTTGATCTTCAACCTAATACTTGTGATGCCTTGATTGCTCTTATATTACGACTAGACCATAGACTCATAGATAGAGAACATAATCAAATAAATGTTGATTTTCATCAGACTATTTGTATAAGAGAAAAAACAAATTCTATTCCTACAGACTATGGAGATAGGTAGAATTTGACAGCCGGTAACACAAGAGGGAAACAAAATAAGATGTAAAAATGGTCAATGACTTTATTGTGGAAAAAAGGGGCATTTTGTATGAGAATGCTCAACTCGCCCTAAAACAGCTGCTCAAAAGACCTCTTCTCCAAGTAATCTGCAGGAAAACTAAATAGCACAAATGGCGATCAGGAGAACCTCTTGTGCAAGCCCTACATGGCTCCTGATCAGTCCATCACTAATACATTAAAGATTTTCTCTGCACATCTGACTCTTCATGCTGCTATTACT
Source organism: Lissotriton helveticus (assembly GCF_964261635.1). Lineage (NCBI taxonomy): Eukaryota > Metazoa > Chordata > Amphibia > Caudata > Salamandridae > Lissotriton > Lissotriton helveticus. Next base: position 1,141,495,926 of record NC_136068.1, read on the forward strand.
AACTATACTATTCCGCATGATGTAATAGTCATGATAGATTCTGGCGCAGGCAGTGAGAGCTGTGGATGGAACCATGTTAACTTCAGGGCCGGTTACACATCCTATAGAATCAGTGAAATGGACCATAGATCAAAACTTAAGAACACATCAAGAACTGATGGCTTTTTATATTATGAATGCTCCTCAGTACGGCATTATATTAAGGATTCCCTAGTTAATGGAGCATAATCCGAGGGTTGATTTGGCTCAAAAATCCTGCGTGCTGAAGTATATGACTTTTGGACATTATATATGGATATTAATCACAGTATAACCAATCGACACTTAATCACGTGTGAGTATAATTTTCTTCACAGGTAAGGAACAGTGCTATAAATTATACGGTGCCTAAAAGTCAAAGAGAAGTTTTTGCTCACTTTAGTTAAGTGTTAATTACAGACAGACTTGTTCCAGGTCTCCCTCGCTGCAGTACACTCCCTAACACCTTTCCCCCCATCTGGTCACTCCAACCTTCTGTTTTATGTCCAGAATCAGTGCTGCCAGAATGTGGGCATATTGGAGGTACTGCTCCTGAGGAATTGGTTTGTGACAGAGGTATTGGTGGGGGTTGCAGTGGTGGTAAGTGGGGGTTGTTGTGTGATGTGTGGAAAGAAAAGGGTGCGGGTGAGTTGTGGGGATTGAGTTCATCAATTGTGGAGGTTGGGTTTAGGAGTTCACTATATGAGATTGCTGGTTCTTTCCTTTGACATTGTTTTTGAGGAGCATCCTAAAGTAGGAAAAGAGGAGACTGAGGTTGGTGTCTGATGCTGGGATAATAATTGTATATGTTCATTTCAGCTTTAATGCATGGAAATACCGTGATAGTGAGTTACCTTCCATACGGGATGTGTATAATTTTCAATATCTTGAAATTACAGGTCTATGAACCACATCTGTGTGACATGAGTGAAGAAGATGAGATTGGTTATTAGTTTACCATTATTTGTAGGAGTGGAAATGGTCAGCTATAAGTGTCTCTGTGGTTTCTTTAAGGGCTTTGTTCCATCCATTGTGTGAGAGATTAAAGGGTTAGGAGAGTTTGTAGGAGTAATGGTCTACTATAGAGAGACAGGGGTGCATTGTGGGGATGCTGGACCTGGTCCCCTCTTGGAAAAGTAAACAGCAATCAAAGACATGTAGTCTATGTGGGTACCATACAGAAACTTTATGCCACCTAATGTGTGTCTGTGAGTCCGTAAGAGAAGAAAGAAGGAAATTGTTGAAAACAGCCTTAAATGACTAAAATATCCGTACTTGCAGACATGCAGTAACAAGTTTGATGGGTGCCTCATCAAACATTTTAATATGCTGTGGGGTAAAATTTATGACACTAGTAGATAACCTACTTGCTAAAGCGGAAAAAGATGAAATGCTTGGGGCTAGTAAGGGAATTTTATAGAAACTGTAAATATTTTAAAGTATGACTGAGAATATGTTTTTCTTTTAATTTTGTCTGTTACAAATTTCACTTTTATTGTATGCTTTACGGTTGTGACAAACTAAATAAAGTTATCTTTTGATTGATTGATTGATTGACTGCCTTGCTGACCCTTGAATTGAACAAAGAGAGGCTGCACCGTCTACTGGACTGCACCTGCTTCACCTTCGGCTAGCAAAGAGAGCATTGTGCCTATGGTTCCTGATTTGGGGAAAGGTCATGCCCCAGACCAAAGGAGTGACTCAAACTAACCGTGGACTTACCGCCCTGGAAGCCACACAGGTTCATATTAGATTTGATTTATTTGATTTGATTTATATTTGTAAAGCACAGCGAATACCCTTAGGTGGCTGGTGCTGTGTCTGCACTTCTTATTAACTGGAAAAGATCACAAAGCAATACAGGAATAGTTAAAAATACAATGCAAAAAGCCAAGTTTTTAAATCCTTTCTAAAAATCATCAGATTTGCCTGTGATCTGAAGTCAAAAGGCATTTGGTTCCAAAAAATGGAAGTAAAGTGACCAAAACTTCTTCCTCCCTTGAAGGCTTTACCAATCTTGGAAATTGCCATAGTTTTAGAGTAAGTGGAGTGCAGGTTCCTTCTAGGGGTATGCCAAGAAAGTCTTTCCCTCAGGTAGGCTGTGCTCCTACTATGCAGTGCTTTGTGCGCCATACAGAATGTTTTAAAAGCCACCCTACTCTTGATTGACAACCTGTGTTGCTCCTTGAGCATCTTAGCCACCGATACATTTTTGTTCAAATTTTTCAAGAGCTGATCAGCTGCATTTTGCAGTTTCTGAATCTTTATTATCATCCCTCGTCGCATACCTAAATAAATGGCATTTCAATAGTCTAAATGTGGGAGAATAATGGAAACCACCACTGTTGTCTAAAGGTTAGGGGGATAAAAGGTAACACCTTTTTAACAATTTCTTCAGCTAATAGAAGAAAGAAGAAATTAGCTGGTTTGTCTGCTCCTTTCAAGTGAGTTTTGAATTGAAAATCACTCCAAGTTTTCTTACTTTGGAGACAGGAGAAGGTAACGGGCCAAGATTAGCAGGCCACCATGAAGAATTCCAAAAATATGCATCAGCACAGCACAAGTAACCCACACTGGCAAGCTGCTAGCTACCACAGAAGATATGCTGCTAACTGCCGTTGGGCGCTCTAAGAGACCAATCCTCAATGGGCAAACATTGCATCCAAGTATGCTGGATTCAGAAGTGTTGACGTAGTCCAGATAGGTTGCCCAAGAGGAACACCAGTCTGCACTAAGTGATTTTGCAATGACCACTATGTACGGAGACTGGTAGTCCAGCCTCAGCTGGCCAAATCAGACTCCTCAATCCCTGTGGACTGAGGAATCACCACAAGGGTACCTCCGTCGACCGCACTGGAACCAGAGCATCGTTGAGCAACTTTTCATCCTGTATACTCAGCATCAGAACCACTCCATTGTGGTCCATGGCAATTGTGCTGCAAAGTTTAAAACTGGACAGGAAAATGCTTTTGTTGCCAGGTAACTGTTCAAATCCTCCCCATTGGCCCCAGACCTTCTCCACACAGGATATGTTTTTCAAAGTTTGCAAATATTGGTTAACCAGTGCTAGCTTGCAGTTGAAGTAAAAATTGAAAAAACGTTTAAAAATCAGTGTCACTGGAACTCTCTTGTGGATTTTGCTCATCAAGGCTCTAAAAAGCCATTAAAATATAATCTATTTTTATGAATTGTAGTTGTGTTTCTGTTGTGTTGTGTGGCTTTCTAATTTCGTTTTTTGGTACTGTTGCTTTACACTAAGTTCCTTTGCTCAAGTCTTGCTGGTCGAAGCCATAACTACCAAGTGTTGAGCTTAAGATTGTTCAGATGAGTCTGAGGGTACCCAAGACTGTTTTTGATAGTGTATTCTATGGTAAGGCTGGACATCCATACCATGTAATACATCAAAATACTCACGACAGGCTTTAAAATGGCTGATGAGAGGATGATTATTCGTCTGGAGAGAATGTGAACTTGTGTGCCAAGTTTCTTGATTTCGTTGTAGTAAATCTTGATGGCAAGCTTTGTAAATTGAGGTGGTTCATAGTGTACCCTGTAAGTGATCGTGCAGGAATAGGGTTTGTCACTGTTTCCCTGCTGTTCTGGAGCTGGAGGCCACATGTTGAAGTCAGGTCTGCTTAGCATTCACGTTTGTGGCCCGGGACTGGGTGTTAAGTGGGGAGGCGGCGTGTGGTAGGAATGTTCTTGGGTGGATGTGCATGCTCAGGAGACTGAATGTAGAATTATCTCCGGGGTATCAAACCTTGCATGATAGAACAGCATTAACCCTCACCTCTGAAAAGAATACTTTTATCTGCCATTTAGGACACTCCTCAAAACTAAACCGTTCAAACATGCCATACCTCGACATGGTAATGACTGAAAAATGTCTGAACTAGGTTGAGCCTATGCATCTCCAATTACACTACCTCTCATGTTTTCATTCTTCTCATTGACCTTGTTGACCTATCTGTTCTGTGGTCAGAAGTGGCCTAGGTGATATGTATCACTTGAGAAAACATCTAAATAAATACGCAAATACATCTGCTGTCTTTAATATCGTAAATTGTAGTCGTTCTTGTGTCACTAAGTTTAGAGGCTTGTCAATCTTTCAGTAAGCTTACTTCTTTCTATCCTACTCAGTGCATAGAGTTGCACTGTGAGTTTTTGGGTCAACGTTCCACCACACCAAGTGGGGTTTTGTAGTTCTTCCAATTATAGTCTACTTTACTTTGTTTACTTCTTGGGAAATTAATTTGTTTGAGTCAACAAATCACTGAGAGATGTAAACACAAAGAGATTAGAGACTAGTCTAAAGCAAAGTCCAGGACCTCCTTTTGTATGTGTTTTTTTTGTTCTTCATGATTATTTATCCTTATGTGCAGTAAGGCAAGGAGAGATACTTTGCACTCCAAATAGCTTTTATGGAGCATTCAAAATGCTGTATCCTGGATCATTAGAGTCTTATATATATTGTTGGCTTCACCTGTCATCTATTTGCAGTTGGCATGATAATGACTCTGTTTTAACTACAAAAAACTAGCACGTCAAGTGGCAAGGGAAATGTAAATATATTGCATGAATCCTACATGTGTGATTATACGTAAGCATCGTGTAGCTAATAGACCCTAGCGCATCTTAAGATATTCAGTGCATAACCTGCGGGGGAGGAAAGTGGAGTACATTGAAATATGCTCCTTTATGAAGCTATGGGTAATGCCAGTGCTCTACTACACAAAGAGCCCTTACCAAGCCTCCCATCATATTCCTAGTTGCTCAAGGACCTCATTCTGCAGCTTCTCGGCTGCCAACTAAAGCTGGCTCAGAACATGTATTATTCACGAAACTCAGTACTAGTAGTCTGAGTCCGCTTAAAGGGGTACCCTAATCAGTTTGTTACGAGTCCACCTGTGTGCATCTGACATCTGCGCAATGGTGGACGGAGGGTGTCACAAACCCTGCTGGAAGGAGACAGCACAAATTAAGGCTGCTTTTCTTATTCTGGAATAGTCCCCCGTGCTACACCTGAGTTCCTAGCCTTTTAGTAATATACTGCACAGTAGAGTCCAGCCTATTATTCAAATAAAGGAGTAAGTCCTATTTTGTAAAAAAATGTAATTACTTAAATAAATACATGCGTATAGATAGGATACTTGTGAGTCAACATGTATTGAAAACCAACATTTAATTGCTGTAAGCATTTTTGCAGTTCCGCACTTTGATAAAGGGTAGGTAGCTGAGCCTTTATGACTAACATCTCCTTAAAACACTTCTATTTGTAACTGCTTCATAAAATAGCAGTTTCATGACAGTCAAGATCGCAACCCAAGTGTGATCTATAGTTGAAGAGGACCACTCTTTTGCATTCAGACTGGCTGTCAGAGACGTTCTAAGGCATGGTTAGGCTTTCCTGTTTTCAGTTTCTATTTTTGATCAATTGTGGTGGTTATTTTTCAGTGATTTCAATACCTTAAAAAAACAGTGCTTAACAGTGGTTATACATTTTAGCGCCATTAAAAACAACTGATACAGTGTTTTTCCGGTGTTTATGTAATGTTTTGCTTTTATTACTGCTTGCTTTCTGCACTATTATATAGATAGTGTACGCACAGTGTATATGAGGTTCAAATACATTGTTACAAATCAAACTTATTATAGTACACCAAACAATACTTCTTCAATTAGTCTTTGGTCAAGTGCACTCGCTCTTTCCTTCCCCTGCAAACGTTTATCTGTGAAAAGGCCCTCTCAATGTTGGCACTTGAGACTGACAAAGTCAAAACAGCCAGGACACAATTTGCTAACTCTGGCCACTGACGTAGCTTTCTACGCAAATACTGGTGCACCTGAAGATTGCGATTCTCTGGGACAGGTTCTGCAGAATATGCATTGAACTGGGCGCATATACCCTCAGATTTATTAAAGCGGTGAAAAATAAAGCAATACAATTCAAAGTTTTGGGAAAATTCCCTTTTATGGAAGGGATCTAGGACTTATGTAAAGTACCACAGTGAGGCTTCATTGACTTCAAATGCCATGGTTGGTGAAGGGACATTTAAATGCATCATTGCAAGCCATTTCTCATGCATTGTAAAATAAAACTTCCTGAATTGCTCCTCAACATTTCTTTGCTTACCAAGTGGCAAACATTCTAACATGGAACATGTTGCAGTGCCAACGTCACTAAAAGTGTCACCCAGCCTACTTTGAAGGAGATGCTTCACATATACACCAATTATGCTGTACACCTGGTAGACAAGAGTGTTTTCAGATTCTAGTTTTTTCAATTATCTCAACTACAGCAGTCAAGTTGTCCTGTAAATATATAAGATTGCAGTAGTGTGTACTTTTATTCACATCACTATCAATATGCAACCGAAGATCCTCACATTACTTGCCTCTTGCATCATCACTAAGCAAACATTTTCGGCCACCACATGGATAATATAGCATTCACGGGCTATAAAATTAAGAACCACCAGCTAATGATACAGTTGGGATAACTCTTTCTTTGATGCCACACAAAATGAGAAATATTTGTGTTCCTGCGCATAACAAAACAGTGCAGCAGAATGGACTACAAAGTCAATCTCATTCTTCATTAACTCTTAAGATTGTAAAAATGCTTTCAGCATACCATCTAGCAAGTGTCAAAGATCTCTAACAGGGAAGCACTTCAGGTCAGCAATCTATTTTAACAAGTTATCACACAGCATTTTTCTATACGTAGCTGAATCACTGCAAATATAAACAATCTCACTCCAATCTTTGTTGAAATTGGTAAGTACTTTTTGCAGCAGCATTCCAAGTGACACTGAGTTCTGTTTTACAAAAGTCTGGTGTCATGTTTTCACCACTGTCCCAGATGCTTGGTGACAGCACTTTTTTCACACATACCTGTCACTACACCTTGCATTGAATGTTTAAAGTCGGGGGGTTTGGCAACTCACCAGGGGACGCTACCTGCATTTACTATTGGTCACGCTCACAGGTCAGAGGGATACCCTTGAAGCATGCTACAATGCATCAATTTGGAGAACACTCTTAAACTTGCTGTGGGTGTTCTACTGCACAATGTGAACTTTCTTCTGATCCCAGAACTGCACACAGTCCCTCACACAATAGATCTCACATCTCACCATTATAACATGATGCCCACGCTAGTGTGGCGTATTTACCACGTTACACAGTCCTATTTCTAGGCGCACCACCACCCGATATTAATCAGCGCCGAACTCCGAGTTTCACACTTGGGTTTACAACATTCGTAGACACTTGCACACGCCGTAAGAATTAAGTGCCTCTTACTAACGTTGTACCTTTTTTTGGCTCTATGATTACTGACGATAACCCCTTAGTCCACTGGTGCACAGTTACCCCTCACTTCTGTGTTATTGGACCTCTCAAGTTCACCACCGCATTTTAAATTACGGCGTACATAGCTTCTGCATGCAGCACACTCCACTCTAACACTTGGCTCGTAACCCTTTATCAAACACACAGCTTGTGACACCTCAAATGTTTTTTTTAAAACACCAGCAGACTTTGTTCGCCACTTCTGTTTTTCTTCAACTAACCGCGTTTATTTGTTTCTTTCATCTATACACGAGTGTACAGACTTGGTCTGTCATACTTTGTCATCCGATGTATTTGCATGTTTCAGATTTTGCACCTCTATTTAAATTCACAGGTTTATTGCTCTTAAACTTTTGGTTAATTGAAGCTATTCATTCAGCCATTGTAAAACATGCGCTTGTACTTTTACTTAGAAATGGACGCCAAACTAGTCTATGCTTCACATTTTTTCTTATCAGCGTTCACCATTTTGATATCTAAGTGACTGCATTTTAAATTTGGAGCTCCAACCTCCTATGCACTTCAATTTCTTACTTTTATTGTTGCACAGCTTGTCATTAAACTTTATTCATACACGTGGTGGCAGCCATTTTCATCTGTTCCCTTTCACGTATATCTTCCAGTCAGCACAACACAAGTGGAACTCGGGACAAGTCTTCAGCTATTCTTTTCACTCAGGATCATAATCTCTCACCCTGGATTGACCTTTCTTTATCAATTCATTTCATCTGTGTTGCATCACCAAGGTTCATAGGATCTTTTCTACCTTTTCCGTCTTAGATACACAGTCCATCATAGTGGCGGTTTTACCTCTTGATTGTCTCCAAAAGAGTGGTTTCTTCATGTTTTTCTTGATATGTTCATTTTCGCAGACATTTTCAACCGACGAAGGGCCTTGTTGATGCCCAAAATGCATTGGGAGACTTGTTTCAAATTATGAGAAATTTAATCATCCATCTTCTATGCATCTGTATTTGATATGAAGGATGAAATATCAATACAAGAATAAAAATCACATCATGATATAAACTCACAGAAGATTCTGTATTATTTGTTACTACAAACCAACACATTTTTTAGATGCCTCACTCAGCTAACTGAGGGTCCTTAGCTGTGCTCAAGGGGACGCCCCCTACTCCAGTACACGCTACCTGCATTTATCATCACTATGCAAACATTTTTTGAACTGTCACCACATGGATAATATAGCATTCACGGCCTATAAAACTAAGAACCACCAGCTAAGGATACAGTTGGGATAACTCTTTTTTTGATGCGACACAAAATGAGAAATATTTGTGTTTTAGTTCACGCACACAATGAAAGAATGCAGCAGAATAGACTACAAAGTCAATTGCATTCTTCATTAACTCTTAAGATTGTAAAAATGCTTTCAGCATACCATCTAGCAAGTGTCAAGGATCTCTAACAGGGAAGCACTTCAGCTCAGCTATCGATTTTAACAAGTCAACACACAACATTTTTATATACGTAACTGAATCACTGCAAATATAAACAATATCACTCCAATCTTTGTTGAAATTGGTAAGGACTTTTTGCAGCAGCATTCCAGGTGACACTGAGTTCTATGTTTTCCTAAACTCTGGTGTCATGTTTTCACCACTGTCCCAGATGCTTGGTGACAGCACTTTTTTCACATATACCTGTCACCACACCTTGCATTGCATTGAAAGTCGGGGTATTTGGCAACTCACCAGGGGACGCTACCTGCATTTACTATTGGTCACACTCACAGGTCAGAAAGTGATACCCTTGAAGCACGCTACAATGCATCAAAAACTTGCTGTGGGTGTTCTACTGCACAATGTGAACTTTCTTCTGATCCCAGAACACAGCACGCCACACACCCATGACCGCCCTCAAACACGCCACCCGCAAGCACCACCAGCTTATGCGCACCACCAAGAAGAAATCCCTGAAGGAACGACTGGACAACAACGCCCACGACAGCAAGGAACTCTTCACCATCGTCAAGGAGTTCTCCAACCCCAGCACCGGCACCGGCAACAACAACATCACTCCCTCACAAGATCTCTGCGACTCTCTCGCCTCGTTCTTCCATCGCAAGATTGACGACATCCACAACAGTTTCGGCGCACCATCCACGCACCCAACCGTCGAACCAACGCCCCCCACCACCACCCTCCGCACCTGGACCACGGTGACCACCGAAGACACAGCCCGCACGATGAACACCATCCACTCCGGATCTCCGACCGACCCCTGCCCCCACCACTTCTTCAACAAGGCCCACTCCACCATCGCACCCCAACTCCGGGACGTCATCAACACCTCCCTCAACACCGCCACCTTCCCGGAGAGCTGGAAGCATGCCGAGCTCAGCGCGCTACTGAACAAACCAACAGCGGACCCCACCGACCTCAAAAACTTCCGCCCCATCTCGCTCCTCCCTTTTCCCACCAAAGTCATTGAGAAGATCGTCAGCAGACAGCTTGCCGCCTTCCTCAAGACGAATGGATCCCTCGACCCCTCGCAGTCCGGTTTCAGAGCCAACCACAGCACAGAGACCGCCCTCATCGCAGCCACCGACGACATCCAAGCCCTGCTCGACAACGGGGAAACAGCGGCACTCATCCTCCTAGACCTCTCTGCAGCGATCGACACTGTCTGCCACCGCACCCTAGTTCAACGCCTCAGCAACATCGGCATCCAAGAGAAGGCACTGGAGTGGATCATCTCGTTCCTCGCCGGTAGAACACAAAGAGTCCGCCTCCCCCCGTTTGATCCGAGGCCACCGAAGTCATCTGCGGTGTTCCGCAAGGATCATCTCTCAGCCCCACCCTCTTCAACGTCTACATGAGACCTCTCGCTGCCATCGCACCTCAACATCATCTCCTACGCCGACGACACCCAGCTGATCCTCTCCCTCACCAGAGACCCCGACACCGCCAGAACCAGCCTGCACGAAGGGATGAAAGACGTCGCCAAATGGATGAAGAACAGCCGCCTGAAACTGAACTCAGACAAGACGGAAGTTCTCATCCTGGGACCATCGCCCTCTGCCTGGGACGACTCCTGGAGGCCCCCAGCCCTGGGCACCGCTCCCAAGCCAACAGACCATGCACGCAACCTAGGCTTCATCCTGGACTCCTCCCTCTCGATGACCAGACAAGTCAACGCCGTCTCCTCATCATGCTTTCACACCCTACTCATGCTTCGCAAGATCTTCTGATGGATCCCAGCCGAAACCAGGAAGACGGTCACCCAGGCCCTCGTCACCAGCTGATTGGACTACGGAAACACCCTCTACGCCGGAACCACAGCCAAGCTACAGAAAAGACTCCAACGCATCCAGAACGCCTCCGCCCGACTCATCCTGGACATCCCCCGACGCAGCCACATCTCTGGCCACCTGAGGGACCTGCACTGGCTCCCTGTCAACAAGAGGATCACGTTCAGGCTCCTCACCCACGCACACAAGTCTCTCCACGACCTGGGCCCCAAGTACCTCAACGACCGCCTGACCTTCTACATGCCCACCCGCCAGCTATGGTCTACTAGCCTCGCCTTCGCCGCCGTACCACGCATCCGAAGAGCCACCGCCGGAGGCAGATCCTTCTCCTACCTGGCGGCCAAGACATGGAACTCCCTCCCCATCCACCTTTGGCTGACCCAGGACCACCTCGCCTTCAGGAGACAACTCAAGACCTGGCTGTTCGAGCAGTAGCGGACCCCTTCCCCCAAGCGCCTTGAGACCCTTCCGGGTGAGTAGTGCGCTATACAAGTGTTTTGATTGATTGATTGATTGACCCTTTGCTTAAACATGGCTTACGATGAAATTTCTAATCTCACCGAACTCAGAGCGGACACCATCTTATTTGCTGAAGAGGATGCTGTTACAATTTATGCTCTGATACAAGAAGACACCACTCCATTCAGAGGACGGAGAACTTGGTGCCCGAAAGCTGAGCGGTTGCTTGCCTCTGGAGGCACTCACATCCCATTCGTTGATGAGGCAAGACTGAGACCCATAGCACCGATCTTTGAGCTCTCCTCTGCTGCCGATTTCTGCCTGAAAAGCATAAACTATGGACTGCTTTTTTCTATATCCTATCTTTTTCCCCTTTTCATGGGATGTGTTTTGGAGTCTCTCCAGACTCACCGTGCTGGTTCGCCGCCACCCTGGAGCTGAGGAAGGGCCCCAGAGCAGCCGCTCGCGGTCTCCTCCGGGCAGACATGGGTAGAGTCAGCACAAGTCAACTTTCACCAGCATTGCAAGGAAGCAAACTGTCGAAGTGGTTGAGCGCGTCTTTACTGCTGGAGGAGAAAGGACCCCTGCCAGCACTGCCAAATCCACAGCCTCAACTGCCAGGACAACGTCAGGCACTGCAGCAAAATCAGGTGCTGAGGGAGCAAGCAGGGGGGATTCTGCGTCGATTAGCACCACGTTGTATACAGAGGGGGGAAGCTTGTACTTACACCCGAATATCAGCAGCAACAGCCGCAAAGAGAACCCAACCAGGCAGAACAGGAGGCACCGAAGGGGGGGAGAAAGCTGCACTATCACTTCTAGTAAAAAGTCATCCCACACAGGGCTTCCAAATCTAAATACAGGCAGTAGGAGAGGTAGGAGGAGAGGCGGTGGGTCAATAAAGACAACGTTTTCAAGCAGAAGCAGAAGCAACAAACATCCTCCCGAAGGTGAATTGACCTTAGGTAATAGCCCAAATCAGGGAGAGGAACTAAGGGCTTGTGTAACCTCACCTAACGCTGTTGTTGAGGCGGTTGGTGGCCATTCTACTTTCGAGCACTGTGAGGTCAAAGGCAGGAGTATCAAGGCAGTTAAGTCTGCTAGGGCCAATTTCTCCTCAAATTAACTCCATCCCTGCGGTCCTATTTTAGAGTTCAGCCATTTGGGTTGGACGTGGACAAACAAGGAGAGGCTTTAAGAAAGTGCATAAAGGGGCAGGTTGAGTTGGCACCCTCCCAAAGTAGCATAGAAGAACGGAACAGTCCTTCTCCTGCACTACAGTCTTCTCTCAAAAAGGCATCTGCAGTCTCTAGTTCAGCTCAAAATAGGAACTTAGGCTTAAATAGCGATGATTTGCAAGAGAAAAATTCAGTTTGTCAAGCTAGGGAGGACAAGGACAGCGCAGAGCTGGCCTTGGTCTCTGAGGAGCAGGAAATTGCTGGGTCACCAGCAGCCTTTATGAAGGCTCTCCTTTCTTCTTTGTCTGTAGATATCAGGAAGGGGTTCTCCATCTCAGAAGCAAATCAAGGGGAGATTCGAGTGTTCTGTGAATCATTGAAGAAGAAAATCGATCTTCTACATTTCAGGACAGTGGCCTTAGAAAGTTCAGTAGGAGAAATAAGGAATGATTTGGGAGTCGCTAGAACAGAAATTACACAATTGAAGAAGGATGAAGCATCACTTCGGGACAGGCTTTAGACGCTTGAAAACAATTCACGGAGAAATAACCTACGCTTCTGAATGTCCCAGAGGGGAGAGAGGGAGATGAAATTAGAAGAAGGAACTGTCGGAAATCTTTGGAAAAATGAAGTGGGTTGAACACCTTATTTGTTCCAATCAGAGCGATAACATTAAAGGTGTATCCATACTAGTTGAAAAGCAAGCGAAGGCTCGGATATTAAATTGTATGGTAGACCCAGGAGGCAGATGGGTCTCAGATGACATTGGTAGGCTATTATGGTCTGAATCAAGATGATCCTTCTGTGTTGAAAACCATATTTTCAAATCTCTTGGAGTTTCCAGAGCCCATTATAATGGCAGGTGATTTTAATAGACAGCTAGATTCATGAAGCCAAATTGCGATCGCAATAGCTGCGAATTCGCAATTGCGCTCGCAATTGGACGGAAAGGAATTCAAGAAACAGAAAAAAACAAAAATGCGAATTTGCTAAAACAAATACGGGAATTCGCAAATAAGTTCGCAGAATCCTGGAGGATGAGCATTAGCGATTCGGAAATAGCGAAAACCCATCGATTCTGTGAATTAAATTGCGAAGTCGCAAAACAGTCGCAATCGGCATTCGTGAAAACTCGCTAATAGCGAAAAACGGGAAAATCGCTAATAGCGACGCGCAAATTATGGAGAACTCAAATCAGGTGGTAACCAGTAAGGAAAAAAAGAAATATTTTCAAAAAACGGTTACCCAACTCCCAATTGGTGCAGGGCTGGCCAAACACATTTAAGGACATGCAGCTGGAGCCTGGGGATTCCCACAATGCCTGGACTCTACATGCTGGTGAGGTGGCGAAGGCTACAGCGAGCTGCACGGAACAGACGGAGGATACAGGAGCGGATATTCCGCCAGCGGGCCACCCTTCTGGGTCAAACCAGGGAGCAAATCTATGCTAAGTACCACCTGAGTGGGGCTATGATAATCAAGCTCATCCAGGACCTAGACCTCCTGATGCAGCACCCAACAAGGAGGACCAATGCCGTGCCCACACATGTGCAGGTATTGTGCTGCCTGCACCTCCTGGCCTCCGGAAGCTTCCAGGGGATGGCCGCTGTTGCAGGGTGGATATCTCAGCCCACCATGTGTCGCTGCCTAAGGAGTTTCCTGGAGGCTATGCTGACCCAGCTACACCACTATATTTCATTCCCCACCAGCCAACAGGACCTCAATGAGACCAAGCTGCAATTTTACAATGTAGCTCAATTCCCCCACGTCATTGGATGTATTGACTGCACGCACATCCACATTTGCCCACCGGCAACAACGGAGTACATGTACCGCAACCGAAAAAGCTACCACTCCCTCAACATCCAGATGGTGTGCAATGCAAAAACAATAATCACGGACATTGTGGCACAGTACCCGGGGAGCACACATGACTCCTTCATCTTCAGGCACAGCGGCATCCACACACGACTGGCCAGGGGAGACTTTGGGGAAGGACACCTACTAGGTAAGTACAAACGCCCCAAAATTGTACACTGTGAACATGTAGTTGCGCACAACAGGCACTCAACCTCTGCTCCTTTCATTCAGGGACAGCGGCTACGCTCTCCGTGAGTACCTCCTCACCCCATACCTCAACCCTGCAACACCACAGCAACGGCGATATAATGCATCACACATTCGCACAAGGAATTGTATTGAGAGGACATTTGGCCTCTTGAAAAGCAGGTTCCGCATACTGCACAAGACAGGTGGGGCCATGAAATACAATCCTGAGGTCTGCTGCCGCATCGTGGCCGTGTGTGCAATCCTTCACAACATTGCTACCAAGCGCAGGATCCCTGTTGACATCTCTGGCAGTGAGTCTGAAGGGGACCAACGCCCACCTGCATATGCGCAGGCATTGTGGGAATCCCCAGGCTCCAGCTGCATGCCATATTATTGTTGGTTGCACAATAATATGGCATGTTTTCAAACTGTAACATTAGAGGAGTATTGCTTCATACTACTCGACGTTTTGTATTGGGAATGCTTATGTCAGCAGCATGTCCCTGCCCTATGCAGATCAATGTCATTGGCGCCTCCGGCGCGCGGCTCCCAGGCGCCTCTCTGGCTCTTCCTCTGGCTGAGCACGTGATGCCGCAGTGTGCCTGCTGCTGCGCCGTGGAACACTACCCTGTGACGAAGCCAGGCTGCTGTGAGTAGATGTCCCCTCACTTGTGTCATCCCCTCCTGCATGGCCATGGCCAGTTGGCTGCAGCGCCTGAACAGCAGTGGTTACCTGCTCCAGTACACGTGCCACGTCCTGATTGCATTGGACCATCTGGAGTTGCATGGTCAGAGACCTACGGGCCAGCTGGGAAGTGGCGTTGCCAATTACATAATTGGAGCGCGTGTACGCTGTGAGGCGTGTGAGGAGCTGGCGGTGGCGGCAGAGGTTTCGCTGCCTAACCATGGCCGCAGTGTTTTCCACCATAGCTGTGGTCATCCGGTCCATCCGGTCAGACAGATGGGCAATATTCCTGCCTGTATTGTGTAGCTGCAGGTGTATAGTTGCAAGGTGTCGTGCCTGTAATTGGTGCGTGCGCAGCATGCGGTACTCTATTGAGAGCCCTGGCACACGCTTAGTCATCCCCTCCTGGAGGTGCGAGATGTATTTTGACGCCGCTCCCTGACCTGCCTGCTGGACTGGGTGGGCACAGTAGGTGTGCGTCATGTCGCTGGTGTTGCGGCTGCTGGGATTGCCGATGCCACTGGCATGGGTATCACTGCTGACGAAGGTGGTGCGCCTGTTGTAGCTGGCCTTGCAGGTGGTGGTACGCCTGCTGGCACTGGTGCTTTGGCAGATGGAGCTGGTTGTGTGGATGTATCTTCCTCACCCTCAGGATCCTCTTGTGTCTCATCAATTTGCAGCACATCACTTTCGCTGCTGGTGTTATGAGCGCCACCTGTGATGGAAAGTGGACGTTAATTAATTACATGTATCTTTGACATGTGAGTTTGCTACATGCATGCTGGCTAACATTCCCTGACTGGCTGTTGCATTGAGTACATTAGGACATGTCTGGCTGCATGGGAATTTTTGTACATTGTGGTCAGACTACATGTCCCACAATGCTATAGGGATATTCTGGTGTGTATGTGCTGCATGACTGGGGTTTATTGTGAGTAGCTATAGGGTCATGGCCATTGTTAGGGGACAGGGCTGCAGTCGCATTGGCACTTACCTTGGCTGTCTTGGGTGGGTCGGGATGAGTCCAGGCGTGTTACCCCCACGCATGCCTCAGGTTGCAATGTGTCCTCCACACGATCCTCCAATGGGGTGTTGGGAGGGACTGTAGGCTCTCCCCCTCCTGTAGCAAGGCGCTCACCCAGCCTCTCAGCCACCCTCTCCTTGGCACGACCTCGGAGGTCGTACCACCGCTTTTTCAGATCGTCTATTGATCTCTGTGTTACTCCAACAGAGTTCATTTTTGCGCGGATGCGCAACCACAGTCGCCGTTTCTCGGCCTCTGGCACCCTACTGGAGTTCGTGCCAAAAAGTTTGTTATGGTCTTTACAGACTCCATCGATTAGATATTCCAGCTCCTGTTCAGAGAATTTCAATTTGCGCTTTCTCCCTGTGTCACTGGGCCCTGGTACTTCCTGTGACATAGCTGCAGCCTGCAGTATCCAAAAGCAAAAACTGGAGGTGGTTGGAGTGGAGCTCTGAGCTGTGCTGCTTCCAAATCTGCCTCACTATTCAGAATGTGGGTGGGAACAGCCTGCTTCCTGGTTGTGATGTCATCACAGTGCTCGAAATGCGACTTCCCGTTTTTGCGATCTCGCTGTTAGCGAGATCGTAATTTGCGATCTCACTAATAGCGAGATCGCAATTTCAACACGGAATTTGACCGTATTTGCGACTTTTCTGAGATTTCTGGATTATCGCTATCGGCTTTTGCGGCCGATTGCGAATCGCTATATTTTTACACATTTTTACATGAATCTCATTATGCGACTTCTATATTGCAATTCGGTAATAATAGCAATTTGGAATTCGCAAAATAGGGTTTTCATGAATCTGACAGAGAGTCTTTAATCCCTCACTAGACAAGTCTCCAAGTAGTTGGGCAATTACAACGCCGAAGTCCCGTGCATATTTACAAACAATGATGGCACAAACAGGACTGTGTGATGTCTGGAGAGAGAGATCGGGCTCTAGACTGGGCGTTTCTTATTATAATAATAAGTATCGCCATAAGTCAAGAATAGATTATATCCTGGTTAGCCATGATTTGAGAGGAAAAATCAAGGATGTGGGTTATTTAACTCCACATCTGTCCGACCATGCTGCTGTATGGTTAGATCTGATGGTGGAAGGCATAGAACATTTAAGAGTATGGACATTTGACCGTTCACTCTTACTTGATGAACCAGAAGTCAAGTATCCATTTCAAGAATCAGAGTTCTTCTTTAATACAAATGCGGGCTCTACTGAGATCTCAATGGTATGGGATGCCTGGAAGGCCTTTATAAGAGGTATGGTCACTATAGTAGGGTTTGTTAAAAGAATAGGAAGTATAGGGAGGAGGTGGCGCTAATAGAGTCTGAGATGAAGACAGTGGCGTTGAGTTTAAACAAGGAAACGATCCCTGCAAACTCCCAAGACAATTTGGTGAAACTAGCTAGCCTGAAGGATCGGTTAGACAGTCAAGGATTACCAAAAAATGTGAGGCAAGTAAGCTCGCCCATTTTGAATATGGAGAGGGGGCCAGCAAAGTCCTGGTATGGAAGTTCAAGGCTGACAGGACTCGAAATATAAACAGGCAAATAGACAAAGAGGATCACAGCAGCTCGGTGTCGACCAATGAAGAGATTGGTGATGCCTTTTTTAGCTTCTTCCAAGATCTCTTTGAAGAAGATACTTTAGTCGATAAAACTAGTGTGAGTGAGTGGTTAACCGGAAGCAGGCTTTCCTCCCTAGACTCGTCTCAGCAAGAAAAATTGGAGCTAGACAATTCCCAGGAAGAGGTCAGGAAGTCGATTTAAGCCTGTAAGGGAGGTAAGGCTGCGGGGCCTGATGGGCTCCCAGTCGAACTAAACCGGTCCTGGGGAGGCAGTAATTCCAATAATGATTGCACCCTTTAACAAGATTCTGTCTGAAGGTATCAAGTTGCCCGTTTCATGGGGAGAAGCTACCATCTCGCTGATCGTGAATCCAGGGAAAAATCGGGCGGAATGTGGATCTTAAAGACCCATTTCACTTTTAAACACGGACTATAAAGTCTTTGCTAGGATCCTAGCAGACAGACTGGGAGCAGTAGCCGGAGGACTACTTCATACTGATCAGAAGGGCTTTGTGAAGGGGAGGAATCTGTCTAGTCTCACTTATGACTTTGTTAGGGCCATTGATATAGCCACAACATTTTCACTACCTCTTGCAGCAATGACACTCGATGCTACCAAAGCCTTTGATAGGGCGAATTGGGTCTATCTAGTGGCAGTAATGGATAGGTTTGGCCTCGGACCAAAGTTCCGTCAAGTCATTCAACTCATTTACCACGATCCCTCGGCGAGACTACTAGTCAATGGCAAACTAACCAACTCTTTTAAAAACACTAGGGGAATTAGACAGAGCTGCCCCCTTTCCCCGCTTCTTTTCGATGTGTATAATGAGCCCTTCGTTTAGCGACTGAGGGACGAACCGAGCATTTCATCTTTTAGGTTCGGGGCATGGGACAGGAAGGTAGCTCTCTACGTAGATGATGTCCTGATCCTTTATTTCGATTTCGAGACATCTTTTCCTCAGGTTATTAAGATGGCACAAGATTTCGGGCAGGTCTCAGGTTATGAGGTCCAAGCTGGGAAGACCGAGATTATGGCATGGAATCTACCGGACAGCCAGCATCAAACAAAGAGCGAGATAAGATATTTGGGGGTCAGGATCGCACAGAACATCGACAAGATCTCAGGGATTAATTTGGCTAACGTATCCAGAGAATTCCAGAAGCTCATGAAATCTTGGGCTCATCTCCCACTGACCATCTTGGGCAGGATCAATTTGATAAAAATGGATATATTGCCGAAAATCACCTTCCTCTTTCACACTATTCCACTACACTTTGATAAACAGGGGACAGATAAGCTTCAGCAATCAATTAATTAATTTGTATGGGCTTACAAGGCTACCAGAATTGCATGGAAGAAGCTTAGGCGCAGGAGGGAATAAAGGGGACCTTACGCTCCCAGACATTCGGTATTATGCTTGGGCTTTCCAGCTATCTCATGCAAGGATGCTGTTGAAAACTCCAGATCAGTCAGGGACAGGGGCTATGTTTGCTGCTATGCTGAAAGGAGGTAATCTTCTCAACGTGGGCTTCCTGTTCAAGTATGGTGAACAGAAATGATTCAAAAAGACCAGGCTGAAAGTCTTGCTGGGGATGGCCCGTATATGGGCTAAAATCAAGCATTGTACTGGCCTAAATTACTTTTCAAGCATGGCTCCTCTTTGGGACTCTCCAGGGGCTCCAGACTGTTTGAAAGATAAATTAGCTTTACCACTCATGGCAGCGGGGATGAATGTGTAGAGGGACCTGGCTTTTGATGGCTGTTTAAAAGCATGGGTATCACTTCAAAATACAACAGAGGGAGGCATGTCCAAGTTTAAATACCTACACCTTCAGAGTTGGTCCCCGAACCTCAAGAAACATATAGGCGTAGGAAATATCCTGGAGGAGCAACTTGTAACCAGGCCAGTTGCGAAGAAGGAGGTATCCTTCTTTTACTGGTCTATAGAAGAAGCTATAGATGGAAATTTTAAACTTGCTAAAGGACTCTGGGGTACCCTTGTGCCAAATGAACAGTGGGAAGACCTGTGGCAAAACTCTTTCAATGCCTTATACGCTCCTATGTCAAACCTGCTGGCTTAAAAGAATCACTATTTTACTACCCACAGGGCTTATCTGTCTCCGGCAAAGTTGTCCAAAATATCAAAGGGTCCCTCTGTCAGTTGTAAGAAGTGCAGTTTAGCAAATGCTTCGGACATTCATATGTTTAAAGACTGCCCTGCAATAACTGAATATTGGGGGTAAATAGGGACAACTATATCGGACATTATGGGATTCCCTGTACATATACCTGTCAGAGCCCGTCCTCTCCGCCCGATCCCGCCTCCCTGCTGACCCTCCCTCGCCCCTCCCCCCCACTATCCTTTTATGATAGATGCTCTCGCACGTGCAGCGTCCACGCGCTGCGGCCGCGCCGAAGGTGCGCCAAAGGTAAGCCTGTCTGCGCCCGTCCGCGCCTGGACCGCACCCAGCGCCCGTCCCCCTGCTCTATGCCGCTCCCAACCCCCCAGAGTAACTTATGATGCCGCTACTCTCCTCGCCCTCAACGCCGGACGCTCCCCACTTTGCTGCGAAGCTACCCCAGGACGTACCCACGGCCCATTCTCCTGCCTCTCCTGTAAGTTCAACTGCTTCAGGACCCTCACCAAACACACCTCCTCCACACACAGCTCCGAACCCAACGACTTGAAATGCATCCTACTGAACACCCGCTCGGTCCACAGACATGCAACCGAACTCTGGGACCTAATCGACACTGCGTCACCTGACATCGCCTTCCTTACTGAAACATGGATGAATGCATCTTCTGCCCCCGACATCGCCATAGCCATACCGGACACTTACAAGATCATTTGAAAAGACCGCACCGATCAAACTGGAGGAGGCATCGCCATCGTCCACAGAAACACCATCAAAATTACAACCAGCTCTGACGTCAATCTTGCAACCGCCGAACACCTCCACTTTCAGATCCACACCGACCCCAGGACCACACTTAGAGGAACCCTCATTTACAGGCCCCCAGGCACCCGATCTCAATTCAGCGACGACATCACTGACTTCGTCAGCCCGCACGCCCTCGCCTCCGAGAACTACATTCTTCTAGGAGACCTCAACTACCACCTTGACAACATTCTCGACAACAACACCACCACCCTTCTGGACAACCTGTCCAATCTCGGACTCAAACAACTTGTTGACACCCCCACTCACATAGCCGGACACACGCTCGACCCTATCTTCACCTCCAGCAAGCACATCTCCTTCGATCACACTACAGCTCTCCACTGGACGGATCACAGCTGTGTTCACTTCAGCTACAAAACAACCCTGACCCACAACCGTCCACAACCCATTCCCCGAAGAAAATGGAACAAAATCACCACCGACCAACTCCTCACATCACTCAGCCAAAACACTCCCACCCTAGCAACGGACCCAGACCTAGCGGCCATCAACCTCAGGCAATGGATTACCCACAGTGCGGACGAACTAGCACCCCTGAAAAAACACCAGTCGAAATCATCCAACAAAAAAGCTCCCTGGTTCAATGATGACCTTAAAAAATCCAAGAAGACATGCCGCACCCTGGAGAAGAACTGGAGAAAAGAACCAACCTCAGACAACATGGCCTCCCTCAAGACAGCCACCCGCAAACACCACCAACTGATTCGATCCGCCAAGAAATCAGCATTTAAGGACCGTCTCGACAACAACTCTCATAACAGCAAGGAACTCTTCAATATCGTCAAAGAATTCACCAACCCTACCGCAGCATCCAACGACATCACTAACTCCCAAAACCTCTGCGATGCGCTATCCTCCTTCTTCTACAACAAAATTGCCGACATCCATAACAGCTTCAAGAATACTCCCAATGACCAACTCACCCCACCCCCTTCAGATCCCACCCCTCCAACTAACTACCTCAACTCCTGGAACCCAATCACCATTGAAGACACCATTCGCCTCATGAACTCAATCCACTCTGGCTCACCTTCTGACCCCTGTCCCCACTACATCTTCAACAAAGCTGACTCCATCATCGCTCCCCAACTCCGCGTTGTCATCAACTGCTCCTTCAACTCCGCCACCTTTCCAGAAATATGGAAACACGCCGAACTCAGCGCCCTTCTGAAAAAACCAACAGCAGACCCCTCAGATCTGAAAAACTACCGACCCATTTCCCTCCTCCCTTTCCCGGCCAAAGTCATCGAGAAAGCCGTCAATAGCCAACTTGCAGCCTTCCTTGAATCCAACAACTCCCTGGATCCCTCACAGAACGGCTTTCGAGCCAAACACAGCACCGAAACCGCCCTCATTGCGGCGACCGACGACATCCGAGCACTCCTGGATAACGGTGAAACAGTGTCCCTCATCCTACTCGACCTCTCCGCCCCCTTCGACACTGTCTGTCACAACACCCTCATACAACGCCTCAACAACATCGGCATACAAGGAAAAGCCTTGGACTGGATCATCTCGTTCCTTGCCGGGAGAACCCAGAGAGTCCGACTCCCCCCTTTCTACTCAGAGCCCACCGAAGTCATCTGCGGCGTACCTCAAGGCTCCTCACTCAGTCCCACCCTCTTCAACGTCTACATGAGTCCCCTCGCCTCCATCGCACGTCAACACAACCTCAACATCATCTCCTATGCCGACGACACCCAGCTAATCCTTTCCCTCACCAAAGACCCCAACACCGCCAAAAACAACCTTCACGAAGGTATGAAAGAAGTAGCCGAATGGATGAAACAGAGCCGCTTAAAACTCAACTCAGACAAAACGGAGGTGCTCATCCTAGGATCCTCCCCCTCAGCTTGGGACGACTCCTGGTGGCCTTCCGCTTTGGGATCTGCGCCCACACCCACAGACCATGCTCGTAACCCTGGCTTCATCCTAGACTCCTCCCTCTCAATGTCCAGACAAGTCAACGCCGTATCGTCCTCCTGCTTCAACGTCCTTCACATTCTCAAAAAGATCTTCGCGCTGGATCCCCCTCGAAACAAGAAAGACTGTCACCCATGCACTGGTCACGAGTCGACTGGACTATGGCAACACACTCTACGCCGGAATTACAACAAAATTGCAGAAAAAGCTCCAGCGCATCCAAAACGCATCAGCGAGACTCATCTTAGACATCCCGCGCCAAGAGCACATCACCGGTCACTTAAAAAACCTCCACTGGCTTCCCGTCAACAAAAGAATTACTTTCCGCCTTCTTACCCACGCACACAAGGCCCTCTATAATCTAGGACCCGAATGCCTCAACACCCGACTGTCCTTCTACTATCCCACCCGCCAACTAAGATCATCCAACCAAGCCCTCGCCGCAGTCCCGCGCATCCGAAAAACCACCATGGGTGGCAGATCTTTCTCCTTCCTGGCTGCCAAGACCTGGAACTCACTCCCCACCCACCTCCGCCTTACTCAGAATCACATCTCCTTCAGAAAAGAACTGAAAACATGGCTATTCGATAAACAATAAACCCCTCCCTCCAGCGCCTTGAGACCCTCTGGGTGAGTGGTGCGCTTTATAAATGAATGAACTTGAACTTGAACTTCCCATTGGTCATTTTTGGTATAGCCGATGAAGTAATAAGGCTGCTAGGGGGTGCCTTTTCCATGCTATATTGCTCGCTAGGAAAGAAATTAGCAGGAAATGGGTAGATGTTACATCCCCTCACACACGGACTGGCTGACTTCCCTGTATAAGACTTCCAAGACTGATCTGGTCAGACTGCAGAGTAGCAGGAAAAAAGCAATTTGGGATTGTTTATTAAAGTGGTCCTAGCTAAATTTATGGTTAATTGTCTGAAAACAACCTTCTTGGATCCTATGATTAAGCCTCTTGGATGCTCTCTGGCTGCATTGGGCCCCTCCCCCTCGAAGCTTTGAACCAAGCAGGCCAGGACAAACAGCCTTCGGTCACAGGGTACCAGAGGAGAGTGAGACCAACCCCCTAATTTATAAAGGGGTACAGCGACATCATGGGGAATTGTTGTTTACCGGTAGCCAGGTGTTTGTCCCCCGTTTCCATTCTTGATGCCTACCTATCCTTAAAACCGAGCAACGGTAGCAGACATCCTACTTTTTGTCAACTGAGGTCTGAGGCAAATGAGGATTAAAAAAATAATAAAATAAAAATAAAAATGAAAAAAAGAAGACACCACTCCATCATCTACTTCCTGCAATAAAATCAGTTGCATCAGACAAATCTTATATTTAACAAAGAGGGAAATAAATCAACGATTCCCAGAGGTTTACGTATCTCCTTAAAACCGTTGTTGTGGAAAAATAATTCCAAATTAGTGGAAAAGTGGTACGACATTTTAAATAAATGTTCTCTTGACCTCATACTTTTAATTATCGAAGAATTGTCCAAGATTTTAGAAGACTTATCAAAAGAAATTACTCACATGAAAACGGAAGTGACAAACTTCATGACAACCAACGAACTGACAAACACTCTAGAGGATATGTACATTCAACTTGAAAAATACACCCCAGAGATTAAAGACAGAAAAGTATGCAAATATAAACGGAACACAATCGATTACAAATTAGGGGTAGCGTACTCATGGGTGGAGGTATAAACCAAGTGAAGACAGAATAAACCGTACAGTCAAAACACGAAAACAGACATGTCCTCATCTGAGAGTGATACCAGATGAAAACCACTTACACCTAATTTGGAACAGCATCAATAAGCACAGATCCCTTGTAAACATCCAATGTTTCTTTTTTAGAAGAGTGCACCACAGAAAAGGAAGCCCAAGGAGGGGCAAAGGAAAAAGAAGGGGAAAAAGAAACCCGGAACCCGCCAACCTTTAGCAAACAACTCAAGAGGAAGAAGACACCAACAACTTAGTCATAAACATCTCGTCCATGCAATTAAATGCTACTGAAATCAAAACTCTTCAAAAAAGGGACCTCTTTCGTACCCACAAGTAACACCAATAGCCTAGAGTTGGAAGTCAGCCTTTTTAAACTGATGAGAAACTAACGACTCAGCCATTTCTTTGATAACATTTTGACAGTACGGCCTCTTGATGAACCAGACCAATTACGGGGCCTATGCTCTAACAGCACGTACTTGGCTCCAGGGAGCCACAAGAATCAGGACATCTTTGAAAATCTGGTCTAACTGGACATTCAAAAATTCAATTTTAAACACCGTTCTAAACATCGAAATCGAACACACAATGAATACAACATCTTAAACCGCTTGTCAGAGAACCCAGATATAATTTGTCACAATGCAGACAAGGGCGGCGCCCTAGTAATAATGGATTCTAACTTCTACCGGGAAGAATTAGAGAAACATGTTACTGACAAGGACACATACTGTGTGCTGGAATACAACCCTACAGAGCAATTTGCCATCCTACTTAAAGAGTTGATCGAAAAAGTAATGGAAGATGGAGTTATCAATGATAAGGCTTACAAGTTTCTTATGCCCAACAATCCTAAAACTCTGGTCCTATACATCATCCGTTTCGACCAATAGTATCAACAAGAGGAAGCATACATGAACATGTCGGAAAACTCCTGGACACATATATACAACCTTCTGTCATCAGCATGAATACATACATCAGAGACACCGCAGATTTTCTTTTTAAAACCAACAACATTACATTTAACAAATATGATGAAATATGGCTTTGCACGGCTGACATTAATTCTTTATACACCTCCATTCCGCACAACATCGGCATTGAAGCTATAGAAGAAGCACTATTACAAACTGATTTAGCCTCTGACTTTCAAGTATTTTTAATGGAATTAAAATTATTACAATTCACACTATATCAGAGCTATTTCAGATGGAACGATCAGTATTACCTACAGCTCTCTGGTACATCAATGGGCAATTGTGCCGCCCCCTCGTTTGCTAACATCTTTATGAATAAATTTGAGGAGAATCATATACTAAATACCACCATCTGGAAAAAACATGCCATTACATTCTACAGATGTATTGATGACATTTTCATCATTTGGAAGGGCTCACATAACAGCTTAATAAATTCATTAAAAGCACTCAACAAAATCAATGGCAGGATCCAATTCACCTATGAACTCAACCCCAAATCCATAGCTTTTTTAGATGTACTTGTAAGCAAAGTTGATAACGCTCTGGAAACCAACTTGTACAGAAAAAATACTGACAGAAATAACATCATACATTATCAAAGTTTTCATAACAACGCCCTGAATAATCATCTCCCTTACTCTCAACTCTTGAGACCTAAAAGAATCGTATCCAACCCATTTAAGTATGAACAACGAGCTGAAGACAACCATACGGCCTTAATGACCGGATGGAATTCTCCTGTTACTTATAACGTGATATAAACTGACTTGTTATCCCACTTGCAGTACACCCTTCATTTCCCTCTTTGTTATCCAACCTATATTCGTTGGAACATTATTATTTTGTACTTGTGCCATTGTTTTTTCTTTTTTTAATCACTCAGGTTATCTTCTCTCACTCACTGCATGATTAAACAATTTTTTCAGGAACTTCTTTTTCCTACATTTGTATCCCTAATATACTCTTTTTTATTCTCCAGATCACCTGGCTACAATTTAGATCATTTTTGCATTTTGTTGATAACATCCTTTACACATTGTATGTCCATTTTCCGTCTTTCTCCACCCTTTTTCTATGCTTGTTTCCATCCTTTCTTGATGTGTTCTCTTTGTAATCACACATTCAATACTTAACAGTCCCTCACACAATAGATCTCACCATTATAACAGGGTGCCCACGCTAGATTGGTGTATTTACCACTTACACAGTCCTATTTCTAGGCCACCACCACCCGATCTTAATCAGCGCCGAACTCCGAGTTTCACACTTGGGTTTACAACATTCTTAGACACCTGCACACGGCGTAAGAATTAAGTGCCTCTTACTAATGTTGTCCCTTTATTGCTGCTATGATTACTGCTGATGACCCCTGAGTCTTCACTGGTGCACCGTTATGCCTTACTTCTGTGTTATTGGACCGCTCACATTAACCACCGCATTTTAAACTATGGCATACATAACTTCTGCATGCAGCACACTCCACTCTAACACTTGGCTCGTAACCCTTCATTAAACACACAGCTTGTGACACCTCAAAAGTTTTTTTAAAAACACCGGCAGACTTTGTTCGCCACTTCTGTTTTTCTTCAACTAACCGCGTTTATTCGTTTCTTTCATCTATACACGAGTGTACAGACTTGGTCTGTCATACTTTGACATCTGATGAATTTGCATGTTTCAGATTTTGCACCTCTATTTAAATTCACAGGTTTATTGCTCTTAAACTTTTGGTTAATTGAAGCTATTCATTCAGCCATTGTAAAACACGCACTTGTACTCAATGGACGCTAAACCAGTTTATGCTTCACTTTTTTCTTATCAGCGTTCACCATTTTGATATATTGTGACTGCATTTTAACTTTGGAGCTCCAACCTCCTATGCACTTCAATTTCTTACTTTTATTGTTGCACAGCTTGTCATTAAACTTTATTCATACACGTGGTGGCAGCCATTTTCATCTGTTCACTTTCACGTATATCTTCCAGTCAGCACAACACAAATGGAACTCGGGAAAACTCTTCACTATTCTTTTCACTCAGGATCATAATCTCTCACCCTGGATTAACCTTTCTTTATCAATCCATTTGTTCATCTGTGTAGCATCACCGAGGTTCATAGGATCTTTTCTACCTTTTCGGTCTTAGAGACAGACACAGTCCATCATGGTTGCGGTTTTACCTCTTCATTTTCTCCAAAGGAGTGGTTTCTTCATGTTTTTCTTGATATGTTCATTTTCGCAGACATTTTCCACTGACGAAGGGCCTTGTTGATGTCCAAAAATGCATTGGGAGACTTGTTTCAAGTGATGAGAAATATAATCATCCATCTTCTATGCATCTGTATTTGATATGAAGGATGAAATATCAATACAAGAATAAAAATCACATCATGATATAAACTCACAGAAGATTCTGTATTATTTTTTACTACAAACCAAAACTGAAAAAAAGCAAAAGGAAGAAACAATATTTTAGTGACATCCCAAAACAACAAAACTCAAGACCCGTCTTTCTTGCTGCTAGCTTATGTAACAAGGTTACATGATCTTGGCCCCTTCAGAAAGAAATACAAAAAAAACTCTCACTCTCCTTATCCTTTCTTTGAATGGCATTTATTTTTTACTACAAACCAACACGTTTTTTAGACGCCTCCCTCAGCTAACTGAGCGTTCTTAGCTGTGCTCAAGGGGGCGCCCCCTAATCCATTAGACCTACCTGCATTTGTCATCACTAAGCAAACATTTTTTGAACGGTCAATACATGAATATTATAGCATTCACGGCCTATAAAACTAAGAACCACCAGCTACTGATACAGTTGGGATAACTCTTTCTTTGATGCCACACAAAATGAGAAATATTTGCGTTTTAGTTCCTGTGCATAACAAAACAGTGCAGCAGAATGGACTACAAAGTCAATCGCATTCGTCATTAACTCCTAAGATTGTAAAAATGCTTTCAGCATACCATCTAGCAAGTGTCAAGGATCTCTAACAGGGAAGCACTTCAGCTCAGCTATCGATTTTAACAAGTCATCACACAACATTTTTATATAAGTAGCTGAATCACTGCAAATATAAACAATATCACTCCAATCTTTGTTGAAATTGGTAAGGACTTTTTTGCTGCAACATTCCAGATGACACTGAGTTCTATGTTTTCTAAAAGTCTGGTGTAATATTTTCACCACTGTTCCAAATGCTTGGTGACAGTACTTTTTTCACATATACCTGTCAGTACTCCTTGCATTGAATGTTTAAAGTCTGGGGTGTTTGGCAATTTACCTGCTATCAATGCTGACTCGCTAGAAAGGGTGGCTAATGTATCCAAGGGTTTCACCCATTCTCTGTCTGTGGGTAAATGTGATGGTGCATAATGGGATAGATTCTTATGAAACCAGCCATTTTACCTATCAGTGAAAGAATTAAACATAGCCAAAATCTCAAAAATGATTTTGATATTTGCTGATTCTCTACAGTTTATAAAATAATTAAATAAAACCTAAAACATGCTTCTAAACCCTGCATCTTTAGACCAAAGACCACAAAACTGAAAAAAGCAAAAGGAAGAAACAATATTTTAGTGACATCCCAAAACAACAAAACTCAAGACCCATCTTTCTTGCTGCTAGCTTATGTAACAAGGTTACATGATCTTGGCCCCTTCAGAAAGAAATACAAAAAAAACTCTCACTCTCCTTATCCTTTCTTTGAATGGCATTTATTTTTTACTACAAACCAACACGTTTTTTAGACGCCTCCCTCAGCTAACTGAGCGTTCTTAGCTGTGCTCAAGGGGACGCCCCCTAATCCATTAGACCTACCTGCATTTGTCATCACTAAGCAAACATTTTTTGAACGGTCAATACATGAATATTATAGCATTCACGGCCTATAAAACTAAGAACCACCAGCTACTGATACAGTTGGGATAACTCTTTCTTTGATGCCACACAAAATGAGAAATATTTGCGTTTTAGTTCCTGTGCATAACAAAACAGTGCAGCAGAATGGACTACAAAGTCAATCGCATTCGTCATTAACTCCTAAGATTGTAAAAATGCTTTCAGCATACCATCTAGCAAGTGTCAAGGATCTCTAACAGGGAAGCACTTCAGCTCACCTATCGATTTTAACAAGTCATCACACAACATTTTTATATAAGTAGCTGAATCACTGCAAATATAAACAATATCACTCCAATCTTTGTTGAAATTGGTAAGGACTTTTTTGCTGCAACATTCCAGATGACACTGAGTTCTATGTTTTCTAAAAGTCTGGTGTAATGTTTTCACCACTGTTCCAAATGCTTGGTGACAGTACTTTTTTCACATATACCTGTCAGTACTCCTTGCATTGAATGTATAAAGTCTGGGGTGTTTGGCAATTCACCTGCTATCAATGCTGACTCGCTACAAAAGGCGGCTAATGTATCCAAGGGTTTCACCCATTCTCTGTCTGTGGGTAAATGTGATGGTGCATAATGGGATAGATTCTTATGAAACCAGCCATTTTACCTATCAGTGAAAGAATTAAACATAGCCAAAATCTCAAAAATTATTTTGATATTTGCTGATTCTCTACAGTTTATAAAATAATTAAATAAAACCTAAAACATGCTTCTAAACCCTGCATCTTTAGACCAAAGACCACAAAACTGAAAAAAGCAAAAGGAAGAAACAATATTTTAGTGACATCCCAAAACAACAAAACTCAAGACCCGTCTTTCTTGCTGCTAGCTTATGTAACAAGGTTACATGATCTTGGCCCCTTCAGAAAGAAATACAAAAAAAACTCTCACTCTCCTTATCCTTTCTTTGAATGGCATTTATTTTTTACTACAAACCAACACGTTTTTTAGACGCCTCCCTCAGCTAACTGAGCGTTCTTAGCTGTGCTCAAGGGGACGCCCCCTAATCCATTAGACCTACCTGCATTTGTCATCACTAAGCAAACATTTTTTGAACGGTCAATACATGAATATTATAGCATTCACGGCCTATAAAACTAAGAACCACCAGCTACTGATACAGTTGGGATAACTCTTTCTTTGATGCCACACAAAATGAGAAATATTTGCGTTTTAGTTCCTGTGCATAACAAAACAGTGCAGCAGAATGGACTACAAAGTCAATCGCATTCGTCATTAACTCCTAAGATTGTAAAAATGCTTTCAGCATACCATCTAGCAAGTGTCAAGGATCTCTAACAGGGAAGCACTTCAGCTCACCTATCGATTTTAACAAGTCATCACACAACATTTTTATATAAGTAGCTGAATCACTGCAAATATAAACAATATCACTCCAATCTTTGTTGAAATTGGTAAGGACTTTTTTGCTGCAACATTCCAGATGACACTGAGTTCTATGTTTTCTAAAAGTCTGGTGTAATGTTTTCACCACTGTTCCAAATGCTTGGTGACAGTACTTTTTTCACATATACCTGTCAGTACTCCTTGCATTGAATGTATAAAGTCTGGGGTGTTTGGCAATTCACCTGCTATCAATGCTGACTCGCTACAAAAGGCGGCTAATGTATCCAAGGGTTTCACCCATTCTCTGTCTGTGGGTAAATGTGATGGTGCATAATGGGATAGATTCTTATGAAACCAGCCATTTTACCTATCAGTGAAAGAATTAAACATAGCCAAAATCTCAAAAATTATTTTGATATTTGCTGATTCTCTACAGTTTATAAAATAATTAAATAAAACCTAAAACATGCTTCTAAACCCTGCATCTTTAGACCAAAGACCACAAAACTGAAAAAAGCAAAAGGAAGAAACAATATTTTAGTGACATCCCAAAACAACAAAACTCAAGACCCGTCTTTCTTGCTGCTAGCTTATGTAACAAGGTTACATGATCTTGGCCCCTTCAGAAAGAAATACAAAAAAAACTCTCACTCTCCTTATCCTTTCTTTGAATGGCATTTATTTTTTACTACAAACCAACACGTTTTTTAGACGCCTCCCTCAGCTAACTGAGCGTTCTTAGCTGTGCTCAAGGGGACGCCCCCTAATCCATTAGACCTACCTGCATTTGTCATCACTAAGCAAACATTTTTTGAACGGTCAATACATGAATATTATAGCATTCACGGCCTATAAAACTAAGAACCACCAGCTACTGATACAGTTGGGATAACTCTTTCTTTGATGCCACACAAAATGAGAAATATTTGCGTTTTAGTTCCTGTGCATAACAAAACAGTGCAGCAGAATGGACTACAAAGTCAATCGCATTCGTCATTAACTCCTAAGATTGTAAAAATGCTTTCAGCATACCATCTAGCAAGTGTCAAGGATCTCTAACAGGGAAGCACTTCAGCTCACCTATCGATTTTAACAAGTCATCACACAACATTTTTATATAAGTAGCTGAATCACTGCAAATATAAACAATATCACTCCAATCTTTGTTGAAATTGGTAAGGACTTTTTTGCTGCAACATTCCAGATGACACTGAGTTCTATGTTTTCTAAAAGTCTGGTGTAATGTTTTCACCACTGTTCCAAATGCTTGGTGACAGTACTTTTTTCACATATACCTGTCAGTACTCCTTGCATTGAATGTATAAAGTCTGGGGTGTTTGGCAATTCACCTGCTATCAATGCTGACTCGCTACAAAAGGCGGCTAATGTATCCAAGGGTTTCACCCATTCTCTGTCTGTGGGTAAATGTGATGGTGCATAATGGGATAGATTCTTATGAAACCAGCCATTTTACCTATCAGTGAAAGAATTAAACATAGCCAAAATCTCAAATATGATTTTGATATTTGCTGATTCTCTACAGTTTATAAAATAATTAAATAAAACCTAAAACATGCTTCTAAACCCTGCATCTTTAGACCAAAGACCACAAAACTGAAAAAAGCAAAAGGAAGAAACAATATTTTAGTGACATCCCAAAACAACAAACCTCAAGGCCCGTCTTTCTTGCTGCTAGCTTATGTAACAAGGTTACATGATCTTGGCCCCTTCAGAAAGAAATACAAAAAAAACTCTCACTCTCCTTATCCTTTCTTTGAATGGCATTTAGTTTGAGGTGTGCAGGTGTTTATCAGAGTTTATATGTGTACACTGATGAGGGCTATTTCTATTTTGGTGGGGTTTTATTAGTTATCAATCAATCAATCAATCAAGGGTTTATATAGCACAGTACTCACCGTGAGTGTTTCAAGGCGCTGGGGGGGGGAGCTCCGGACCAATCAAGAGCCAGGTCTTGAGTTCCTTCCCGAATGTGTGCAGGGTTGGGGAGCATCTGATGTTCATGGGGAGCTCGTTCCAGGTCTTGGCTGCGATGTGGGAGAAAGCTCTACCGCCTGTTTTATTCCTGCGGTTTCTTTTGAGTATGTGGAAGGATAGTCTCTCATTGAGGTATTTGGGTCCAATGTTTTTGAGGGATTTTTAGGTGTGGGTGAAGAGTTTGAAGGTCTTCTCGACAGTGAGCCAGTGGAGGTCTCATAGGTGTTGGGTCATGTGTTCATGGCGTGGATACCAGAGGACGATTCTGGCGGCGGCATTCTGGATGGTCTGGATCCTGTGTAGGAGATTCCAGCATATAGGGCGTTGCCGTAGTATAGTCCGCTGGTTATGAGCGCGTGGGTGACTGTCTATCTGCAGTCAGGGGGATCCATTTGAAGGTCTTGCGGAGGACGTGCAGGCAGTTGAAGATAGTGGAAGCGACTGCTTTTTCCTGGTGGTTCATGGAGAGGGAAGAGTCGAGGATGATGCTGACGTTACGTGCATGGCCTGTAGGAGTGGGTGGGTTCCCGAGGGCAGAGGGCCACCAAGAGTTGTCCCAGGCAGAGTTGCAGGGTCTGAGGATGAGGACCTCGGTTTTCTCCAAGATGAGCATAAGGCAGCTGTCTTTCTTCCAGGTTGCCACGTTCTTCATTCCTCCTGGAAGCAGAGTCTGGTGTCTTCGGGATTGTTCGTGAGTGAGAGCATGAGCTGGGTGTCATCTAGGTAGGGCACGATGCTGAGCCCATGCTGTCTGACAATGGTGGCGAGGGGGGCCATGAAGATGTTGAAAAACGTGGGGCTGAGTGATGAGCCCTGCGACACTTCGCACTTGATGTTGGAGGGTTTGTAGAGGAAGGTAGGGAGTCTGATCCTCTGGGTTCTGCCGGAGAGAAAGGATCAGATCTAGTCAAGGGCAGCTCCTTGTGTCTCAGCATCGTGAAGTCTGGCTGCAAGGGTGCGATGAGAGACGGTGTCATAGGCTTCGGAGAGGTCAAGAAGGAAGAGGGCCTCTGTGTGTCCCTGGTTGAGTAGCAGGCGGATGTCATCTGTGGCGGAGAGGAGAGCAGTCTCGGTGCTGTGGTTACTGTGGTATCCAGACTGGGAGGCGAGTTATGATAGTGTTGTGTAGTTCCTATGAATCTATATAGGATCTGCAAGTCTAGACAACTTAAACTGTGGGATTGGTGCCCAGACTGTTTCCAGACAATCGTGTATGTCTGCCTATGTACCAGTGAGCACACAGTGCCACTGTAAACCCCTCCTACCAAGGAGAGAATAGTTACTGGCAACTATTGAACATGACAACCCTGTCCCATCAGGGCTCGTGGAAATAGTACAGTACTTATCGCTTAGTCACCCGTGCTCACTTTGACTCAGAAAGATACAGAGAATAAACGGTGAGAACATTTGCAATAAGCATTTATGGAACCAGCTTCATTCTAGAGTAAAATAGGTATGCTGAAACAACCATAAGACAGAAAAAGATATAAATGATTATAAGCACCAACAGAGTAATTGGATGGTAGATTTTTACCATAGTGCTAAAACAATGAATGTCGTCAGGTATATAAAGACATGACGATAATAATGCGTACTCCTGCGATGCAACTCTAACTAGATTACCTAAGAGTACCTAGCATGTATGTAGGCATAGACCCAAGAATCCCCCTAGGATGAAGCCAACCCCATTACCTGGTGTGAGAGAATAAAGTACCCTGTCTTGGTTTTGAGATGGACGTCTCGCGAGGGATGTCAGACCACTGCATGCTGGAGTGTCTGCATGCAGAAACTTCAGACTCTCGCGTCAGTGGGTCAGCATGGAAGTCCATTTCTCCTCTGCGTGCCCCAGCAAAGATATTGTTTTTATATACCCAAAAAGGTACCCTCAGGGGTTCTACCTTGCTGTGGCATGTCGGCCGAGGATGACGAAAGGGATGACCCTTATAAATAGTTACTATGCAGAAGATGGTAATCCTCCTGTGATTCTGAGAATCTTCTTGCATAATAAATTAAGCTAGTTTTCTAGGAAAACCACACAATATTTTATGCAGCACCTAAATAGGTAAGAGGTCAATACCAAAAATCGTTATGTAGGACAATGGCAGGGAAAAGGTTTGTGAAGGATTTAGGTGACTACCCAGGAATGTATTGGGCTATATTACAAAACAAAGCAATAGGTTTTCGGGGAGGGGGGGCTGATACAGCATGATAGGTTCTGCAGATTCTTGCCCTGATGACATTGTATAATTCTTAAACAGATGGGTTTCAGTACTATTTTCCTCTAATTTATTTTTAATGTGGGCGATGTGTAAGAGTCTATTACAGATATTTTGCAGAAATGTGTTTCTGTTTCATGTAAAATTCATAAAAAGTTTTTTTAGATCAAAATAGAACCTCACATATGAGAAATGGAAGGGTGTTGTAGAGACTATTTGCAGTAAAATTAGTTAGCTGCTGCTGTGTTACAGTATTAAAAATGAATGTAACTATCCGTGAATACTAGATGTGAACACATTTAGAATTAGGACCAGTGTGCCTTTGCACTGTCAGTGACTTTGGCCAAAGAAGGCATAAAGTGCTGAAACTGGATAATAAATTCCAAGCTGTTCTGAACAGGTGCCCCCGAAATATGTTTGGCTCAAGGCCCCCAAAATCCTTAAGATGTCTCTTCTGGCTGTACGCCAAGGGGCATATTTACAAGCCCCGTTGCATCACTCTTGCACCAATCAACGTGGTGCAAGAATGAAGCAACACAAAAAACAGATTTATGAAGCAACGCAAGGCCACCACGCGTGGCCCTGAGGGGCTTCACAAATCTCAACTAAAGCAATGCACCAAAAATGGTTGCATTGCCTTACTCTGCACCAGGGAGGCATTCCATGGGCATTGCGTGGGTGTTCCAAAGCAACACCCATGACTTTTGACTCAATCCAAGATTTACCTGCACTGGTCAACCTGGGAATGCGCCAATAGGATATGCTTCCCTAGGCGAGTCATAACGAGGAAAAATATCTTTATTTCTCTTCATTCTTCCTCTTTCTATGTGTTAGGCACTATGCAGCACACTTAGAAAGAGGAATTTGCCTCTCAGGATTTGTTTTTTACAGGAAGGTGTCCCCTCAAGCGCAAAAACAATCCTGTTTATAATGCAGTTACCCTTGCACGATGGTGCAAGGGTGCCTGCGTTGGCACAGGCAGCCAAAATGGCGACAACACAGGGACAAGGACAGAAATACGTTGTAGTCTTTTAATACGCCGCATTCCTTCCATTTCCTTGTAAAGCAGCACAGCGCAGCAAGGTGTCTTGCTATGCTGCCTTGCGTTACTTTGTCATAAATCAACCCCCATATGTCTAGCTTTGGTTTGGTGTTGTGCAAGACATTCTAGGAGTCCATATTCCGTGCATATGATATTGAGATTTTTATATCTATTGCTTGACTCCATTGGACGAAAGAGCAGCAAGTTCAATTCTGCTGTCTAGTGGTTTTTGATTTTATACCTATGGTACTATATTGCTTTTTTAATTACGGAGTGTTGTAAAGTGGTTGTTTATATTTTCTGTGTGGGTTTTTCTGATAATAAATATTTGTATTCTCTGAGTCTCACATTCTTAATCCATTTGTATTTTTTGTTCCAGTATTATAATTCAGATCATTATTAATAAATAAGAAATAACATTTTATGCCAAATTAGACTTCAGCTTTTTTGACACTGGCTCCTCATCAATTCCCTTGGCATACAATTGCTCTGCCTCCAGCCACAAGAAAGCTCAAGATAATTTATTTTATTTATAAAACCTTCATCATGAGGTTTTTTCTTAAACTCTAGCATCGTATTTTCACAGACCCTTTCTTTAAATCAGAAACAAGACTAGATATCACTAGCACTGTAATTACTGCACTGGTTTCCAGCGAAGCCAGTGGTGTTTTTCACCCACCCCCTGTAACTGTTGCAAAAATATGCTTAAGGAAGCTAACAACAACAATTTACAAATCTTCGAAATAAATATTATGGATCTAATGAAAATTATTGATTTGATTGCCACAGCATTCATCCTCACCTTCCACTTCCAAAAGATTGATGATGACCTGATTGATATTTCTGCAAACAATGTTACTCTTTGAGATAACAACAGAATAATGAATTCTTCTCAACTACTGGACCACACCGGCACGAATATCTTTTCAAAAAACCTTCCACAGGTTTTCTTTGCTCACAGGGCCCTGCAGAAATCAAACTCATTAGAATTAAACAAACAGTATTCCCGCGCCCTTCATCTAATGGCTGGTCAGCATCCCCTCTTTCAGTCGAAGATTCTCAGAAAATAAAAATCCAGGAGTTACTGACCCTTCAGAAAAACACCAGAACAGACTAGTAGACATAGGCCGACAATAAACTGATCTCAAGTCTTCCGTTTGTTGCTGAGGTACTTTAAATATTTGTGAATTCACTCTACTCCTACATGATTCAAAGCATTATGAAACGCAGACAATCACTACCCAAGCACCCAGGATCCTCACCAAGAATTTGCCTCTACACAGCCGACCAGACGCTTAAGGTCAGCCCTTCCGTAAAAAACTGTCTATCAATCTGCCCTAGACAAACCTGTCTCAAATTGCAAACATCCACATTTGTTAATTTTCGCACTGTACGTGTAAATACATCGAAGCAGACAGAAGCCTCATATTGTACTGCAAATGGTTTAATGGTGGTAAACAACGAAGGTTTTACTTACCTCAAAAATTATTGTATATAATGCTAGCATTAGCACAAATTGCTTCGTATTAAGAGTAAGAACGCAAATACATTACTCCGAAGGGGATGATATTATTTTCAGAATTTTGGAATTTCATAAAGACAATGAAGGTATACAGATATTCAAAGGCAAAACTTTAGTGGTTAGTGTATTGCGGCAGGCCGCATGGGGGAAGGCCATTGCAGCTCTAAAATAAGGTACGCCACAATGTTGAATGGTTAATCGCTGGAAGACCCCGAGTGGTCTTCTGGCTGTTTATTTATTTCCTCGGGTCGATCCCGCCCCAAGCGGGTGTGGATGCGTGTATGGGCGATACATTGTTGTGGAGAGCCTGGGTCGCTCTCTAAATCCCTCCTTTCTTTAGTGACTTGCGCCCAAGCCCCTCAAGTTCACAGAGAGATGCACACAAAGTCTTTCAGTCTTTAACTCGGAGCAGGAGACCATACTTCTGGCTCAGAGAGCTGGAACTGACCACTGCGCTGGATGGGGTGTTCGGGGGTGGCTCGGTCACCTCGTCCTGGTGGGTCTGACCAGCCACGGGGGCAGCCTTTTCGCTCTCCACTTGCGAGCCCCTCAGCGACGGACTCAGCATTCTGGTGAGACAGGTGGGGAGAGACTTGGGGTGTTCTCTGGATATTCCGACATTTCTTGACCGGAATCGTTCTTGCGAATCTTTTTGAAGCTTGACACATTTCTCGTGATGGACTATTGCCCACGCTGGGCAGAGACCATGGTCCCTTGAATGCCCACCACAGTCCACCCTTCTGGCTTGTAGGGTGTCCTAAACTTCCAGACTGGATGTCTGTCCTTGACCACCACACAATCCCCTACTTTTAGCTGTGGCTCTTGTGCCCAGCGGGCCGCACTGGCCTTGATGTCGGTCATTGTCCTCCTTGCCTGGACTGCTTCATTGTCTCATTCCGGGAGTTCCCACGTTGGGTCTGTCGGGATGCTATCTCACAGAGGCAGCTTGAAGAGTAGGTGGGACAGGGCGCATTTGGTGGTGCTATGGGGTGTCTGTCGATAGGCGCCGAGGAACTCGTCCAGTGCCACTTCGGCATCTTCTCCTTGGTCTACAGCAAGGCACAGTGCTCAGTTGAGCGTTCGCATCAGACGCTCCACCTCCCCGTTGGTTTGAGGCCACAACGGGGTGATCTTTTAGTGATGAATCGCTTTATTTTCCAGGTATTCTTGGAACTCCCGGCCCTGAAATTGACGCCCATTGTCTGACCTGATTTCCCCGGGCAGACCCATCAGTAAAATAGTCTTGTCCAAGACTCTCTTCATGTGTGTGAACGCTGTTGATGCCACCACCTCCACAAAGGGAACTTCGAGAAGGAGGTGACCATTATGAGCATGTTGCGCCCATCGGGGAAACTTCTGAAGTCAAGGCTGACTTAGGCCCAGGGGCTTTAGCTGGGCTCTTTGGTGATCACCAAAGCTGGCGCTGGATCTCCCCCTGTGATGGTGCAGGCATGGCATGTCTCATAATTTCTTCCACTATGGAATCCATTGCCGGAAACCAGACTTTGTTCCTCAGCCTGGTCTTTGTCTTGGCCATCCCCTGGTGTCCAACATGTTGCAGCAGGAGGATCAGTCTTTGCAGATTTTCCGAAATCACAATTACGTGTCCTCTCAGGATGACTCCCTGCTCACCTACGCTCAGTTTGTGACACACTTTCCAGAGTTGTTGTCAAGCGTGTCTGACTTCTGCCCTGAGAGCTTGAGTCCCATCCATGAAATGTGCCCAGCCGTTGCTCACCATTGTGGTTTTCTCCCGGGACAGTGTCTCATCTTCAGCAGTGGCACTGCCGATTTCTTCAAGTGTCATGGCAGTGGGGCACGCCTCTTGTGAGATCATCCTCACAAATGCCTCTTTGTAGGATGCACAACTGAGGATCCTTGAGGCGGCATGGATTATGAGTGGCGCGATAGGTAGTCTGCCCCAGGATGAAAAATTACCTTGAAATTGTAGGACTGCAGCTGCACCGCCCATCGCTCTATCCTCGGGGGTGCCAGCCTGGACGATCCTGCAAAGAGCGGAAGCAGGGGTTTGTGGTCGGTTACAACTTGGAACTCTTGGCCGCACAGGTATAAGTGAAAATGTTGACATGCCCATTTTATCACTAGGGCCTCCCTCTCGATTTGGGCATACCTTGTTTCAGTGTCTGTAAACGCCTTACTGCTGTACGCTACCGGCATCCAGGCTTCCGGGCTGTGCGCTGGAGAAGGACCACTCCCAGGCCAACTGGGCTGGCATCGACGATTAGTTTCGTCCTCCGCCCCGGATAGAAATAAGCCATTACCGTCTTGTTCAGCAGTGCTGCCTTGATGTTGTTGAACGCTGTATTGGCGGCCACAGTCCACTCCCACTTGTGGTCATTGCGTGTGAGAGTGCAGAGCGGTTCTGACAGGGCAGCGAGGTTCGGAATGAATCTTCCACAGTATGTGGCCATGCCAAGCAAGCTTCTCACTTCTGTGGGGTTCTTCAGGGTGCTGGCTGCTCTGATGGCTGCGGCCTTCTTGGGGTCCACTTGTAGTCCCTCTCTGGTGAAAGTGTAGCCGGAGAAATTGACGGATTCCTGGAAGAATGAGCACTTCGACTTGTTAAGGATTAGCCCACGGTCTTCCAGTCTCTGCAGGGTGGCTTAAAGGTGAGTATGGTGATCTTCTAGGGTGTATTAGAATACCAGGTTGTCGTCATTGAGGTTAATCACTCCCTGCAGACCTGATAGTGCTTCCCTGATGGTGTTTTGGAAGACTTCGGCTGCCGACGACACCCCAAAGCTGAGTCTCTTGGACCTCCGAAGGCCTACGTGCCTCGACAATGTAGTGATGTACCTACTCTCACGCTCAAGCTCGAACTGGTGGTATCCTGTGTTTATATCCAGTTTTGAGAACGACTTGGCTCCGTTCAGGTCTGCCATTATGTCATCCATGGTGGGCGTAATATGGCGTTCTGTATTGACTGCCATGTTGGGCAGCCTCATGTTCACACAGAGCCGGGTGGCTCCAGGATGCTTGGGTATGGGAGCCACGACCAGCGGGGACACCCACGGGGTGGGGCCAAAGACCTTCTCAATTACGTTGAGATCCTCAAGCTCCTTCAGCTCTTCCTTCACCTGCCGGCAGAGATTGAACAGTACTCTCCGACAGCCCTAGGGCGACCGGTCTCACTGTGGGGTCGATGTGGAGTTGGAATCTCTTCTCCGTTAGTTTGCCCAGTCCAGTGAACAGCGTTGAAAACTCCTTCAGAATGGTTTCAGCATGGGAGTTATGGATCTGGTGGGCAAAGAAGACTAGCCCCAGGTCTTCTGCTGTATGGTAGCTGAGCAGTGTACCCTTTCTTCCGTCTGTGATGTGGAACCTGGTCTCTGTGGTATACTTTCCGCTGAGAACTTTGGCTTGGATGACTCCTCGGAGGGTGATTGGATCCGTCCCTCCGTATGTGTAAATCCGAGCCTTTGAGGGCGTGGCAACAGGCAGTCTTATTGCTCCAAGTCCATCACGTTGACGGAGGCACCTGTGTTGATGAGGGCCCGGACAGCCGTCCCTTCCACTGAGATGGAGCACATCGGCGGTGGCCTTTGGCGATTGTCAGCCCTGCCGACGTACTACACAACAAACACTTCGTCTCCATCATCCTCGAGAGCAAGGCAACGTTCCTGCTGCTGAATCTGCCTCAGTGAAGGCGGGTTGTCTATGGAAACCTGGCAAAAGTGTTGCGACATGCCCCATGACATTGAAGGAGCCTGCCTGGACCGACAACTGCAGCACACCTTGGCAAAGTGGTTGATCTTGCCGCTGCGGGAGCACATCTTCCCTCTCTCTCAGGTGGCCGTCACTGAGTGATCCTCACCACATTAACCACATTTCACTCTGGGCTGCATTCTCGGTGCTTGGTGAGCCGTGTTGGGGCGCCGCTGGATTGCCTTCACCCTCTCCTGCTTGATGAGCACGTGCCTGGACGCATGTGGTGCTGCGATGCACGTGTGTAGAGCTGCTTCCATTTCTTCAGCCCGGACACTCGACAGCTTGTGCGACCAGGCCAAGACGAGGATCTCGTCCAGCGAGATCCCGGGTTGATGAAGGATCAGTTTCCTCAGAAGTTTGGAACGGCATCCTAGGATGATTTGGTCTAGTATCTCTTCTCCATGATACGGGAATGTGCACGTGCTGGCCAGTCGGTGCAGCCGAGCATAAAACATGTCAACGGACTCCATGTCCGACTGCGACGCTCGTCTGAACTTGAACCTCTCAAAGTTGGGGTTAAGCTGGGGGTCAAAGTGCCTGTTAAGCCCGGCGACCACTGCTTCATAGTCATCATTACCTGTGTTGGGGAGCGTTTCAAAGAGGTCATACATTTCTGAGCCTCTGTAGTAGATGAGTAGAGACCTCTTCCCTGTTCCATTGATCTCCCTGGTGCCTTTGAAATAATGGTTGAGCCGTCTGACCCATGCTTTCCATCGTTGCTGTGGCGCAGCTGTGGCGGGGTCAGCGGTTTTGCTGAAAGGCTGCAGTGGTGCCACGGCCGTGTGACTGCACCCTGGGGGTGGTGCGTTGACACCCCCGCCTGGGTTTCCTCCCACAGCCTGCTGGCCAGCAGCGCCATTCGGAGGTGGGTCACCCATGGTGACTGTGTGGCTGCGCACAGGGGTGGTGTCGCAGTCGTGGCGCTGGTGGACCGTAAATGTACTGGCTGACTGGACTGTAGGCCTCGACATTGTGAGTGAGGCAACTTTGCACCTTTCCGTCAGACAGATGAGGTCTCCTTGGTGTGTTAGTGTCCGAGTCTGGGTGACGAAGGACCCCAGTGGGAGCAGATATGTGGCACTATTCTTTCTGTAAGCCTGTCCCCTCTGATGTACTTTCTTGGTTGTGGCTTTTCTTTATTTCCCCTTTTCTAATGATTGTGGATGCAGGCTGCAGGCAGCACACAGGGCAGCTGTGGGAAGTGGTGCCTGGTGCAAGACGAGGAGCAGATCCGAAGCAGAGACCTGCAGGAAGTTGTCCCCCTTCAAGGTTGCCGGTGTGTGGAGAAGGAGGCTGCAATACCACAATTGGCCACCGTGCTGACGACTTGAGCGAGTCGAGACACTAACCACAGAAGGCAGAGGGAGCCCGTACCGCCGGCTGAACACGCTCCCGATGCACAGGGAGACGCGTGGGCGGGCGCATAAGGAAGCGGCAGAGAGTGCTGGCTGGTCCACCTGTGCCCCAGTGGCAGCGACGGCAGCGGCGGTGAGGGGGGATACGGGGAGAATCCCCCACCTGCACAGGAACGGAGCATCAGGGAGGTGGGGTCCGCAAGCTCCCTGCAGATCTGAGGACAGGAGGCGGTGCACGCGTGCAGTGCGACATGCTTTGTCGCCAATGTAGCGCGGCAGGCCGAGTGGTTGAAGGCCGCTGCAGGGCTAAAATAAGGTACGCC
Source organism: Lissotriton helveticus (assembly GCF_964261635.1). Taxonomy (NCBI): domain Eukaryota; kingdom Metazoa; phylum Chordata; class Amphibia; order Caudata; family Salamandridae; genus Lissotriton; species Lissotriton helveticus. Next base: position 1,141,538,575 of record NC_136068.1, read on the forward strand.
ACAATGCTGAATGGTTAATGGCTGGAAGACCCCAAGTGGTCTTCTGGCCGTTTATTTATCCCCTCGGGTCGAGCCCGCCCGGGGGGTATATGGATGCGTGTATGGGCGATACATTGTTTGGGAGAGCCCGGTGGCCCAGTCCTTCGTTGATGGTAAAAACAGCCCGATCCGCCCAATCCCAATGCCGCTCTCATGCTGGGTAATAGTATTACCAGCATGAGAGCGGTACCTGGATTGGGGAAGGGGAGTCTGGGAGCCTGCGATCAGCAAGATAGCAAGCGGCAAGGGGTGGGATAGTTTTAATTTAAATTGATATTTTATTGCTCAACACTTTTCCCTCCTGCCAGCCACTACTGTATGCCACCTCAGTTTGCACCCAGCAATATGATATTCAGTCTTGACACTGCTCCTCATGGGAACAGTCCAGCTCAAACTGTCAGACCAGGTCCTACCTGACCCAAAACACAAGCAACCCAGGATCGGTTTTGTCCTTGTTATGGGCTCTTCAGCCAGGTATGGCTTGGTTCTAGCCCAATCCATAATTTTTTGTCTACCATGCCACCTCAGTTTGGATACAGCAATAGGCATATCAGTCTTGACACTACTGACTGGGTCCAACCTAGGGTGACGCGGTGAGCAAAATAACAATGGATTAAACTCAGATCAGTGTTTGAAAGGTTTCAACACTCTGACCATCATGTTATTTTGTGATGTTGCTGTCTGCTGCCATAATTGGCTAATGGAATCCTCCGATGTGGGTCCTTTGCTCGCTGCGCCACTGGATTCAAACTAGCCTGGATGATGGGGGGGGGTTATACCCCTAAACCAGTCCCAGGATGCTTGTTTCTGACTATATTTAAGTTATACCCCGAGAAGGTGGTGATCCCTGGGGCTGCATGCCCCCGCACATTATAGTTAAAGCCCGGACAGGTGGCGGTGGGGAGGTGCGGGTCCCCACTATATATTTATACATTGCCCCTGGGAACTGGCCCACCTGGGGGCTTATGGATATGGTGCTTTGTTTTTTGTTTGTTTTTTGGCTGGATTTGTCAAACAGCGCAAATTCATCAGTTTAAAAAAAATGCTTTTTTGGGCCCAAGGGGTCCTTGTGGGACCCCTTGAGCATGCCTAGGAGGTCAGGGTGTTTCTACCCTGCCCCCTTTTCTTGTTTTTTATCTTTGTTTTTCTGTTTTCTTGTGACATGGTTACCAAATCACATGATGGCTACCAACACACTCTGGTTTAGAGTGTTGGCAGACAATAAGAATCAAGCTTGTGCTCTGGAGGTTTCGAGGCTCCTCCTCGGTGCTCAGATATCAATATATTTTTTTTAACTTCCTTAGGAACTACTGAACGGATTTACACCATTTAAAAATAAGAGTGCTTCCTGAACCAAGAGCTAACTTTTTGCAGAGTGGTGTAAAAAGGGGCGTGGTCTCACACCACCTCTCTGCAACGCAACTCTGTGGCGCAAACTGGAGGTACCTGGTGTGCTAGTGGGGCCCTCAGTATTCAAGGGGAATTAATTATCTAACTAACAACTCGCCAGGTGGCGCGTTTTCAGTGTGGTGGAGAAAGGGGTGTGGCCTCCAGCTAGATGCCAGCTTTTTAAAAATATTTTTTCTTACAATGGGGCTCTGTGGCCCCCCTTCTTTTACAGTTTTGTGGCCCTGGGGACCCCATCCACCAGCGCCTCACCCCTTTTTATTCTTTTTTTTAATCTGGAAGATTTAACAAAAAGAGTTCTTTCTGAAACAAGGGCTACCTTTTTACCAAATTTGGTGTAATTCCGTTCAGCAGTTCTGGCTGTGGCCTGTTCCAATTTTTCCAATGGAAATTAACAGGGGAAAACGTTTTTCGGGACACCCCTTTTTTCTTGGCCCTGCTTGACAAATCATCCCGTAACTTTCAGGACAGTAGCTGACTGGATCACCCCACTAGTTTTCCAAATTTTGGGAAGATTCGTCAAACAATGCCAAAGATATTGGCAAAAGAAAAAACGCTATTTGAATAGAAACGAGGTCCTAACTATAACTACCTACTGGCAACCGAAAGTAGGTAAGTAGGTTACCCCAGCTCCTGTGAGCATGCCCTGGTGTCACTCGCTTTCCTGGCTTTCTTCAAATTCATTCATGGTCAGACGTGTTTCAGGGCTGGCACTCCCCTTCCTCATGGACAGGCACAAGGGGAGATGACAACTCACCTCTGACTTCATTCAACTATTTATTTGATGAGGAAACGCCCTGAGTGGGTGTGGCACAATCTGACACCCAGCGGCATGCTGGTAATTGTGGTCCCAGAGAGGTGAGTTTATATCTCCTTGAGTAGGCCCAGTCCCCCCATATAAGCCTTCGTTATAGTCCTTAAGTAGGTGTAGTGACATGTTGTTGAGTATAATCACCCACTGGAAAGTGTGCTTGAAGGATAGGAGCAGTTCCCTTCTAAAAAGCCTTCTGGCCTTTATATAACCTTCGCGCTTTCAGTCTAAGTCAAGAATGGTGCTCCACTCCACGGCCAAGGGTAGCCGTGCACTTAACAGGAATTAACTAAACCCCTCGAGTTTAGAGAGGGCACACAATGCTCACCCCAACTCCTGTGATCATGCCCTGTTGTCACTCGCTTTCCTGGCACTCTTCAAATTCATTCATGGTCCGACGCTTTTCAGGGCTGGCATGCCCCTTCCACATGGACAGGCACAGGGGGAAATGACGACTCGCCTCGGACTTCATCCAACTATTTATTTGATGAGGAAATGCCCTGAGTGGGTGTGGCACAATCTGACACCCAGCGGCATGCTGGTAATTGTGGTCCCAGAGAGGTGAGTTAATATTTCCTTAAGTAGGTTCAGTCCCCCCGTAGATTAGCCTTCATTTTAGTCCTTAATTAGGGCAAGGAGTGTCATGGTGAGCCTTTCCAAAAGCGCAAGGGCACATTGTTTGATCACATTAGTTGCACGGCTGGCCTAGTTCCTGGGAAGGAGCTCCACTTCATGAAGCATTCAGGAAGGCCGCGCTTGTGAAGGCTGAGGCGAGGGCACTGTTTCTTGCCTATGTAGCGCGACACTCCGATGGAAGTTGCGACTTCGAAATCTGCCCCCAGTCCTACTTAAGGATGTAATAAAGGAAGAAAAATACGCACAACGGATGCCATCTACTCAAGGATATTAATTTACTCTCCTTCAGGACTTAAGTTACCAGCATACCTGGCGACTTGACTTTGGAAGCCCCGAAACGCGTCGGACTGTGTAATTCATTTGGATGGAGACTGTGAAGTTGATCTGGACCCGCACAGAGCCGGAAGGCAAGGAATGCCGTGGTGAGCCTTTGCATAAGCTCAAGAGCGCATTGTTTGATCACGTTAGTTGCACGGCTGGCCTAGTTCGTGGGAAGGAGCTCCACTTTATGAAGCGTTCAGGTAGGCTGCACTCGTGAAGGCTGAGGCGAGGGCACTGTTTCTTGCCTGTGCAGCGCACCACTCCGAAGGAAGTTGCGACTTCGGAGTCTGCCCCTAGTCCTACTTAAGGATGTAATAAAGGAAAAAAAATACGCACGCAGCATGCCACCTACTCAAGGATATTAATTTACTCACCTTCAGGATTTCAGTTACCTGCATCTCTGGCGACTTGACTTTGAAAGCCATACCCACTTAGGGTGGTCTAATTCAAAATAAAAAGCCTTTGAATTATGAAGGTGAGCCGTGTATGCTTACGTGCATGTGTCCATGAGGAAGGGGTTTTTTGACCCTGAAATGTGTCGGACTGTGTAATTCATTTGGAGGGAGACTGTGAAGTTGCTCGGGAGCCGCACAGAGCCGGAAGGCAAGGGGTGCCATGGTGAGCCTTTCCAAAAGCGCAAGGGCGCATTGTTTGATCATATATATATATATATATATTTTTTTTTTTCACTGAAAAAACCATAGGTTTCACACACGTTATAGTTAGGAATTAGCATTTAAAAAAACCTTAGAAATTCACTGAAAAAACCATAGGTTTCGCACATGTTATAGTTAGCTGGACATTACACTCATACAAAACCATTGAAATTCCCCCGTTATAGTTAGTTCAGCTAACTATAACTTGCGTGCATGCAATGCACTGCTGATGACGTCACATATAATAACATCACTCATGACATGGTCCGTGACATCACTGATGACATCACTGATGACATCATCCAGTGAATGTTTTTTTCTGAAATTTAAATGTTTTCTATATGTGTATCCAAGGTCGATGGAAGAATAAATGGATAAATAAATGTCTCAATGGATGTTTTTTGGAAAAATTATTGCATAACTGACCTATTAAGTGTATCTTAGTGAATACATGTATTAGCAAGTAATGTTTAAAAATATAAATATCTGTATCAGTGTCTCACTCTGTCTATAATTGGCTGCATGGGTTGGTGAGTAGCTACATGAGTGTCTATATGAGTTATTAGTTGGCTTTTTGAGTATCAGTATGAGTGTCTGTATGGTTTGGTGGGGAGTATTAATTAGCGCATAGATGCATGAATGAGTGACTCACTGTTTGTATGTGTTTTGAAGACAGCATATATGCAGGACTGTATGGGTGCATGAGTGTGTGTATGGGTGTGTTAGTGAGAGACTGACTGTCTCAATAGTATATTTATGAGTAACTACATATGTTTTAATCTAGTATATATGAGTATTGATGTATATAAGTGATTATATGTGAGAGTGAGCGATTGGAAGAGTTCCTGTATAAATAAATATGGGTTTCCGTAAGTGATTGTTTAAGAGAGTAAGTATATGTATGTTTCTGTAAAAGTCAGTGTAGTGCTGTGTGTATATCCTGTATATGCAAATAAATGGTTGTTTGATAGTTTATTTGCATGTGTGAGTATGTGTGTGAGTAAGTCTATGGATCAGTGTTGGTCTGTAACAGGATGTATAAGTGTATGAGTACATATGATCCCGTGAGTACATGTATAAGTGACTATATAGAACTGTTGGTGAATGAGTGGATGCGTATGTAGATGGTGGAATTACTGTATAGCTTGTTGGTAAGTGGTATCGGTATCTCCAATTTTTTTTAATTTTAGTTTCTATTTTTGTAGGTGTGTATCAAAGGTTATATTACGCTGAGAGGAGGTCTGCCACTCTTTCACAAGGATGATATCATCAGTGATGTCATTTGAGATGTCATCAGTGATGTCATGAGTGATGTCACTGACCATGTCATGAGTGATGTTATATGTGATGTCATCAGGAGTGCATTGCGGGCACACGCGTTATAGTTAGCTGAACTAACCATAACAGGGGAATTTCAATGGGTTTGTATGAGTGTAATGTCCAGCTAAATATAACATGTGTGAAAACTATGGTTTTTTCAATGAATTTCAAAGGTTTTTTAAATGCTAATTCCTAACTATAACGTGTGTGAAACCTATGGTTTTTCAGTCAATGTCTGAGGTTTTTTAAATGCTAATTCCTAACTATAGCGTGTGTGAAACCTATGGTTGTTTCAGTGAATTTATATATATATATATATATATATATTACCTACTGGCGGTCGCCAGTAGGTATATATAGTTAGGATTTTTTCCCTATGGGATTTTTGAAAATTCTATGTCTAATAACTTTGGCGTTTGTGGACGGAATTGGCTGAAATTTTCTGGAAAATGGAACATTTTGTTTCTGAGCAGCCCCTGAAAATTTGGGGGGGGTTCGTCCAGGGCGGGGCCGAGAAAAAAGGGGGGTCCCAAAACGTGTTTTTAACATTGAGTTTTCCATAGGGCGGTTGGCCTCACTTTTAGCCCGAACGGCTGAATGGATTTGCACGAAACTTGGCAAAATTGTAGGGACTGGTAGCCCGATGTGCCTTTTGTAGGTCTCAATATATGTGCTTCAGTGGATTTTGAGAAATTAACGTTTAAAAAAAGATATATATCTGTAACAGAGGACCGGTTAGCGCCCCGGTTCGCGTACTTTTCGCGTAACGGAACTTCGCGTAGCGAAGCTGATTGGCTCTCCGGTCTCTGTCAACATTCTAAACAGTCCGGAGCGGCCGCCATCTTGTCTCTCGGTAGGATTGAGAGACAAGAGGAGGCCAAAACAAAGGTGGAAATAACCATAAGGGGGCATAGTAGATCCTCCCTGACCCCCTAGGTTTAATGTGGAGGTTTTAAAAGGGCCCAGCGGGGCAAAAAAAACAAAAACATTTTTTTCGTTTTTTTGCGTGGGGAGCGCCCGGTCCGCGAACCGGGAAGCGTTCTGGGCAGCGTACTGCAATGAAAAATGAATGATAGACTTTTCAAATGCTGTATGTTAATTGATTGTTGGTTTTGTTGATTATTTTTTATTTTCTTTATTTTTTAAGCATTTTTTTTATTGTGATTGTGTTTCATAATTTATTAAACTTTCTAACATTTCATTGTCAGAAATTTCATAATTATCATGGAATATACATTGTAGTCTCTGAGGGTGTAAAATGTCCTCATTTGCAAGGAGGTTATCTACTGCTTGTACACATTGAAGTAGTTCATTGTCCCAAGTTTCATCGAAAAATTCAATGTCAATTTGATCAATTGTATCAATCAATTCTTGGCTGCTCTCTTGCAGGTCCATTTCAAAAGAAACTTGGTTTTCGCCTTCCATTTTGCCTGAAATTTGGATTAAAAAAATATATATTAGTAGAGATAGGGCAATGTTGGGAATAATTTTAGATAGGCATTTTTTATCAGTGAATTTATCTTTGGGCAGTGTATAGTATCAGAGTGGAAGTAGGAATATAAAAAAGTGTATGTGATTTAACGTAAGTAAATTCATAATTATACAAGAGAAGCCTAACTCCATCCATAACTATAACAGAGAAGTCTCTCTAAATCTATAACTACTACAGATGGATAGTATATATCTATCAGAAAAAGTTTACCATATTAACTTATAGTGTACAATATACTTCAGTTTTAAAAATAAAAACTTACCTTTAGAAAGAAGTTGAAGGAATTAGTGAAAATACTATTGAAATGTACAGCAAGAAGTAGTAGTCAAAATGGCTGTGTTTTCTTCTCTTCCTTTATATATATTCAGGTATATAACCAATGAAATGTCAGGTAAAAAAAGTAGAAAATGAAAGTAACATTTTCATTGGTTGTCAATTCCAACACTTCAGATGTGTTTTGTGAAGTAATTTACCTCAGGGTATTTAGAGAGGTCTACAGGCTAAATGACTAAATGGAATTACAATCAATTTTGTGAAAATGGTAGGGATTGGTATGTAGTATGAGCTAATCTATATTTGGTGAAATTGTCTCCAGTAGCTTTTCTGTGAACTACTTTCCCACCTTTTTTGATGGTGCGCTTCCCAGGGAGCGACCCGGTACGCGAACCGTTGAGCGCCTCGGTTTGCGGACCTTAAGCGTTCCGGGAGTCCACCATTTTGTGTTTCGGTCGAATTAAGATACAAGATGGAGGGCAAATAATGTTCAGAATGGGTAGAAGGGGGCACGGTAGAGTTATCTTGACCCCCTAGGTTTTGTGAGGGTGGCTGAGGAGGCTTATATGTGCGAAAAAAAAACATTTTTTTTAAAAATTTCGCGAGGTTAGCTCCCGGTACGCGTACCGGGTAGCGCCCCAGGGAGCGTACTTTGTTGAAAATTAGTGAAAAATGTTAGAGTAAAATAATAATTGTGAGTGATTAGATGTAGGGTAGCTCTGAGAAGAGCTTTTGGGTGTATGGTACATTTAGGTACTTATAAGTAGGTACCAATGCACATTCTTAAATTCAGAGTGAAAATTCTGTTGCCCTCATCTGAGAAGTGAACTCCATCTCCTCTGTAGATATCTTGCATGTAGTAACGCAAGTTATTGTTGTACAGGGAGCCCATTCCATGGTCTCTCATGTAAGCTGAAACAGATTTGTTTACATGCTTCCTCGACTTCTCAATTTGTGGACAAAATTGGTTTGACCACCTCCATTTCTGTCTTTGGCATATATTTGAATATAACAAGGCAGTCTGAGGAAAAAGTGCCATTAATTGCTCAAAGGTGTCCTTTAAAAGCATTTCCAGACCTACACCAGTCAAAGTGCCCAAGTCATTACCTCCACAGTGCACAATTAACAGGTCAGGTTTGGGCAAATGCATAAAGGTTTTCACCAATGGTATCAATTGGTGACATTTTAATCCTCTGTGGCCAAACCACTTAATTTCCACATCTTGTAAATTGAGGTTAGGTAAATTCCTGTTTTCAACGTACCTTTGAGCCCAGTGAATATAACTATGTCCAACAATCCAGACAGAAAACATGGTGAGAGAAGGTTCTCCTGCAGTCAGATGAAGTGTGGCAATGAAATGGCAGTTGAAAAAATGAGAGTGTAAAATGAAAAAAAACTGTGGAGTTTCTGTGTTCATGAAGCAGTAACAGTGATTGGTGGATTTTGATTGCTGAAAACAGAAAGTTAGGGTGCACGGATGTGTTCTTTGAAAGATGTATTTTGAGTGGTCAATAAAAAATCATTAAATGAAAGAATGCACTGGATATGCAGGTGCACTGAGAGTTCAGAGTTCAATTGCAACATTGTTGTGTGAACTTGCAAACAACAGAGGTCTTCCAAGAGGTGGTTGCCATGCAGAAAAGGCAGAAAGGGGAGAGGGGGGATGGGTTTTCATTTTAAAAAAAATGAGGGAAGAGTTTTGATTGGGTGACATGAGAGATATGTGTGAAGAATTACAGCATTTCTGTGCTTTTGATAGCTGCAGACTCTGGAGTGCATACCTTTTGCTCTGCTGAAGACAAATTGGTGTGTTTCTGAGACTGTTTTCAAACTCAAAGTATTTGCTAAGGTGAGAAAATATTTCTTTAATTTAGATAGAGAATAGTGTGCTTTAAGGAGAAAATTATGAATTATGTGGCGCAAATTGCTTGTAAATATGCTCCCACCTGTGCATGGAAAATTTAGATTTTGAATGTTTGTGTTACATAGCCATGTTAAAAGTGATACAAACATGCTGCAAAGGCAATCAAAAAACGCTTTTATGTGTCTTAAGGACATTTTAAGTAATTTTCCCATGTGCAGTGTTTTGAAATTATGATTTGAAAATCGTTTTTGGGGAAAAGGAATTGTTTTTAAATTTATGACAAGGACATAATGGTGTATGCTTCTTTATAAGGCAATTGACTGTCCCTGATGTTATTTTTCCCATTTTAATGTAAGACCTTTCTCTGTGGCGCAAATTGCTTGTAAATATTCTCCCACTTGTGCATGGTAAATTTAGATTTTAAATGTTTGTGTTACATAGCCATGTTAAAAGTGACCCAACCATGCTGGAAAGGCAATCAAAAAACGCTTTCATGTGTCTTAAGGACATTTTAAGTCATTTTCCCATGTGCAGTGTTTTGAAATTATGATTTGAAAATCGTTTTTGGGGAAAAGGAATTGTTTTTAAATTTATGACAAGGACATAATGGTGTATTCTTCTTTATAAGGCAATTGACTGTCCCTGATGTTATTTTTCCCATTTTAATGTAAGACCTTTCTCTGTGGTGCAAATTGCTTGTAAATATGCTCCCACCTGTGCATGGCAAATTTAGATTTTGAATGTTTGTGTTACATAGCCATGTTAAAAGTGATACAAACATGCTGCAAAGGCAATTAAAACACGCTTTTATGTGTCTTAAGGATATTTTAAGTAATTTTCCCATGTGCAGTGTTTTGAAATTATGATTTGAAAATCGTTTTTGAGGTAAATGAATGTTGTTAAAATTTATGTGCGCCATATGCCCCCAAATTTCTTTTTCAGGGGTGCAGCAGGGTGTTATTGAGACACCCCTGCACCTTTGGAAAAATTCCTAATTTGCGATGAGCAAATTGTTAATCGCAAATTGCACCTTCATTTATATGAGCCTCCTAGCCCATGGAAATGAATGGGTAATTTGCAATTAGCAATTTGCTCATCGCAAATTTGGAATGGTAAAGAATCGCTATTTATTCCTTAAAATTCGCTATTTTGGAAATGCAAAATAGTTATATGATACATATGGCGGTTGATGTCTAACAAGATAAGAAGCTTAGGGATACATTCATGATGACTGGCGCAATGAAGTGGACATCACTTACTTCATTGGTAGAGCTTTACATGTATTATGTCCTCTGTATTCTTCATCAAGCGTAACTTTAATCTGCAATCCTGAGTAGGCCTCACCTTAAACAAACCTCTGGATAGGCCACATCTTATTGTCATCCTGAATTAATCATTTAAAATGCTAGGGACAGATTTATGATAGGTGTATGCCTCTTTTGCGCCACTTAGAAAACACTGTCCATGGGGAAATGACTTAAAATGTCCTTAAGACACATGAATGTGTTTTTTTAAAACGTTTGCAATTTTTTTGGGTCACTTTTAACATGGCTATGTGACTCAAACAGTCAAAATCTAAATTCGCCATGCACAGGTGGGAGCATATTTACAAGGAATGTGCTCCATGGGGAAAGGTCTTATAATGTAATATGGAAAAAATGACATCAGAGACACTGAAATGCCTTATAGAGAAGCATACACCATTATGTCCTTGTCATAAATTTGCAAACCATTACTTTTCCCCAAAAACGATTTTCAAATCATAATTTGAAAACACTGCACATGTGGAAATGACTTAAAATGTCCTTAATTCAAAATTTGCTATTCCTTATTTTGCGATTGCACTGAAGGATTTGCAAATTTTGCGATTCCTTAAATGCAATGTATCAAACAAAAAATATGTAAAAAATGATATTAAGGATTTGGAAACTACCACCAACTTCTAGTTTGTGGTAATTTGCGAATTCTTTTCAAAAAGCTTTTTTTTCCAAAAAACAAAAGGTCCCATATGACGCCCATACATGCCCTTAGGGCATGTATTTGTGCCATATGCCCCCAAATTTCTTTTTCAGGGGTGCAGCAGGGTGTTCTTGAGATACCCCTGCACGCTTGAAAAAATTCCTGTTTTGTGATGAGCTAATTGCTAATCGCAAATTGCAACCTTCATTCCTATGAGCCTCCTAGCCCATGGAAATGAATGGGTAATTTGCAATTAGCAGTTTGCTCATTGCAAATTAGGAATGGTAAAGAATTGCTATTTATTCCTTAAAATTTGCTATTTAGGAAATGCAAAATAGTTTGATGGTACATATGGTGGTTCATCTGTAACAAGATAAGAAGCTTAGGGATACATTTATGATGACTGGTGCAATAAAGTGGACATTACTTACTTCATTGGTAGGCCTTTACATGTATTATCTCCTCTGTATTCTTCATCAAGCGTAACTTTAATCTGCAATCCTGAGTAGGCCTCACCTTAAACAAACCTTTGGATAGGCCACACCTTATTGTCATCCTGGATTAATCATTTAAAATGCTAGGGACAGATTTATGATAGGTGTATGCCTCTTTTGTGCCACTGTGCGTCACTTTTATGATGCAGTGGCGGTGCTAATTTGCAATTAGCAATTTGCTCATTGCAAATTAGGAATGGTAAAGAATTGCTATTTATTCCTTAAAATTTGCTATTTAGGAAATGCAAAATAGTTTGATGGTACATATGGTGGTTCATCTGTAACAAGATAAGAAGCTTAGGGATACATTTATGATGACTGGCGCAATAAAGTGCACATTACTTACTTCATTGGTAGGCCTTTACATGTATTATCTCCTCTGTATTCTTCATCAAGCGTAACTTTAATCTGCAATCCTGAGTAGGCCTCACCTTAAACAAACCTCTGGATAGGCCACACTTTATCATCATCCTGGATTAATCATTTAAAATGCTAGGGACAGATTTATGATAGGTGTATGCCTCTTTTGTGCCACTGTGCGTCACTTTTATGATGCAGCGGCGGTGCAAAAGATTTGCTATGAGGCGACAACATTACAAATTGATGCATTTAGGCAGATATGTCATGGTGTAAAAAAAACGTACCACATGAAACCGATGCAGCAGTGATGCAAAAGATGCACCATGTCGCAAGACAGGCCTCACTTGGGGCCATATGTATCAAGCTAATTAGCATTCGCAAAGATCAAAATTCTACGAATTTCGGCCTTTGCGAATGTTAATTAGACAAATGGTATGTATCAAACAAGTTTGATGCAAAATAAGGAGTAGCAAAATTTGCTATTCCTTATTTTGCAATTGCACTGAAGGATTTGCAAATTTTGTGACTACTTAAATGCAATGTATCAAACAAAAAATATGTAAAAAATGACATTAAGGATTTGGAAACTATTGTGGTAAATTGGTGGTAATTTGTGAATTCTTTTCAAAAAGCTTTTTTTCAAAAAAACAAAAGGTCCCATATGACGCCAACACATGCCCTTAGGGCATGTATGTGTGCCATATGCCCCCAAATTTCTTTTTCAGGGGTGCAGCAGGGTGTTCTTGAGACACCCCTGCACCCTTGGAAAAATTCCTAATTTGTGATGAGCAAATTGCTAATCGCAAATTAAACCTTCATTCCTATGAGCCTCCTAGCCCATGGAAATGAATGGGTAACTTGCAATTAGCAATTTGCTCATTGCAAATTAGGAATGGTAAAGAATTGCTATTTATTCCTTAAAATTCGCTATTTAGGAAATGCAAAATAATTTCATGCTACATATGGCGGTTCATCTGTAACAAGATAAGAAGCTTAGGGATAGATTTATGATGACTGGTGCATCACCAGGGATGTGTCAGTCATCCTGCGCCGCTGTTCCGCCACCCATGGTGTGCTGCATTTAGAATGCGGGGCATCATGGGGCAAAAATGGCACAGATGCGTGACGTATCTGTGCTGTAAAGGTAGTGATTGCTGGAGTTGTATCGCAAGTGCGATGCAGCTCAAGCAAGGCTCAGGGGTGCCCCATCTCCACAATGTTGCGTCAAGACCTATGCCTGCTTAAAGCAGGCGCAGGGTTTTGACGAAGCTTTCTCCTATCTGATTGTAAATACGGCACACCATGGGTGGCAGAGTAGTGGTGCACGTTAACTGGTGCATGCCTGGGGATGTGCCATTTAACATAAATCTGCCCCTTTACATTTAAGTATGTGCAGGACACACAGAGTCGGTGAGGCTTATCCAAGGTTAAGAAGAGATGAGTCCTGTTCACTGAAAATTTAGACATAGTCTTCACCTGCTCAGCATTGTTGGACATGGCTAAATAATAGCTGCAAAATATTACTCTTGTTAAACAATTTTACTATTATAATCTCTGAGATTTGTCTCTTACTCTGCAACATCTCATTGTTGTTATCTTTCTTTAAAGATAAAGACAACCTCAACATGAGCGACAATCTGCAATCAGTTGATTTAGACCTCATCATTGAACTTGTAATTGAAACATCAGTGGATGTTGATCCCTTGGATGATTTAAATCCTGAGGATGAAGAAGAGCGTGATGAGGATGCAGATTTGTCCGAATTATATGACATAGGATGGGAAGCTGACCTGCTTGAGCCTATGGAAATATAAACATTTATTTTTAAAATTTATAATTAATAAAAAGTAAAAAGGTAAACCGTTTAATTTAAAAATAAAGACACCTTCAAAAGCAGGTTATGTGTAGTGTCTTCAATAAAATATTAAAATATGCTCATAAAATTAGATCAGATTCACATATAAAATAGCATAGGTAACATAAATATAAATGTCATTTCTTTTCTGCTATTTCTGTATTGTAAATTTGCAAGGACTAAAAAATCTTCTATTAAAAATGTCAAGTAGTGTGTTAAGTTTTTGATCACTGTTATTGTTTTACTGTTTGGTAATAATGGTTAATAACATTTTTTATTATATTTTACCACAGATTCAACTGCAGATCATTTCAAGATTTCACCATGCCAACAATAGAAAGACAGAGAAAGGCTGCAAAACGTCAAAGACAGCAGGTGAAAGAAAATAAGCAGCAGTCCTCTAACAAAAAGATTTGTCAAGTCACGAAGAAAGCACCGGGTAAGAGCACAAAATATTTCATAAGAAATATGTGTAGTAAAAAAAATATTACTACAGAAAATGTTTCAGTCCATAAAACGAGAAGGAATTCAAATGGAAAGGAAAGGCCAATCAAAAATGTTACTGCTAGAGCAAGAGATAACTCTGTGCATGATAGTAGAAGGAAACAACAGTTTAGGGAGATTCGTAAACGAATGTTCCGCAACAGGATAATTGGCAATTTGTTATATTAAGAAAGGTCAACAGAAATTGGTTTTTTATAAGAGAAATAAAAAAGTTGAGAAAGTTATTGATCAGGCATTTGAAATTAAACGTAAGTTATTTATTTTGATAATCAATAGAATTAGGAAGCTAAACAAGGCAATTTATGATTTCAAAAGAAATAGTAGATGGAAGAGAATAGTTAATCGTAGTAATTTTTGTGAAGTTTTTTCTGGAGAATGGATGCATAGTTCAAGCTGTGAGGCATTTTTTAATGAGGAGAGTTATTTCCAGGATAATGATTTGGTGCATGCAGTTGACACCAGTGGTCATGCTTATGAAGTGAAAGATGGTTGTCCAGTTGAAAAAGAAAAACTTGTGACAACAGAGGCAGAAGAGGTGTTAGGTAATGAGGTTTTAGGAAGACGTGCTAAGGGTCCTGTGTACACCTGGAAGTGTAGTAGTATTTGCAGTGTGCGACAGGATTCCATCAATTTGCTTTGTGATTTTGTACGGTCATTTAATAAGAAAAGTTTGAAGCAGAAAATAAGGTTGTTGCAAGAATTAGATCCTTGCAGAGTAAGAGAAGTGACAGGTTTGCATGGTCATTCACTGGCTTGTCTTTCCAGTAGAGTATGCCAGAGTGTTTTTCATCATTTCAGGATGCTAGCAGTGCATCATAATAAAGTGAGGAAATTAGTTAGAATGTTGTATTATGCTAAGAGTCCAGCAATTATGCTTAAACAATTATGCGCTGCTCTTTTGCATGGTTCTGAAATAGATGTGAAGAATATATGTGAAGAAATTGAGTTTTGTTACTTTGGAAGTAAAGAGGAGAATGTTGAAATTGAGCAAGAAGAAGAGGGTCATGTGGAAGATAGTTTACAGGTTTCCAGTACAGATAATTTCCAGAGGGAAATTGCGACGTTTGAGGTGAAATCAAGTGAGAGGCCTAATTTCACTTGTGTGTGTTGTCGACGCACTTATTATAAGAATCAGACTAAGTTAGTGGATTTATATGCAAAAAGTGAAAGGGAAAATAATAGTGAATGGAAGGATTTCGCAACATACTTGATGGTAGAAAATTGTTTTGATTTGGGATTGGATCAACGTGTGTGTAGTTATTGTTGTTGCAAATTAAATCAAAACCAGATGCCTGCTGGAGCAGTTGATAATAATCTGGAATTGATTGAGATTCCTTCTGAATTGAATGATTTAAATACTTATGAATCTATTTTGATTCAAAGTATCCATCCTTTTCAGGCTATTGTAAGAATGGAGCCAAAGACAGGGAAATTGCCTCCATCAGATTTACAGAGAGGATTAAAGGGAAGAGTTGTTTATTTGCCTCTAGATTTGAAGAAAAACATTAACACAATTGGAGTAGAAAAAGTGGAAGAGGAACCTCTGGTTATCTTAGTTAATGGGGTTCCGACAAAGAATAAGAAAATATGGCAAGATTTAGTAGATGTTAGGAAAGTTAAAAAGGCAACATTGTATTTGAAAAAAAATAATAAATACTATAAGAATGTATATGTTGCAGAAGAGGAAGTAAGTGAGGAAGAGGATAGCGATTTGTGTGCTGGTCAAATTGAGAAAGTAGAACCCTCTACTAGTGAAGAAATATATGAACATTATAGTGTTCATCCTTTGCATTCCAAGGAAGTCATGGGGAATGCTATTGAGTTGTTTCAAATGAAACAAGCCAAAGGGAGTCCCATTAGTGTTTGGGAGGAAAGTTTGGAAGCTCGGTGTTTCCCACAGCTTTTTCCAACAGGTCAGGGAGGAAGATATGATGAGCGACCTCATCAAATTCCTGCTTCTGAATACCGGACTTTGCGATTGTATGCAGGAGATGCTAGGTTTCGACAATGCATTCCTTATTTGTTTCATCTCCTGTTTGAAAGCGATCTGTCTGGACTGTCATATGCAGTGAACCACATCTTGAAAAGTGGTATACACATGCAAAACATCTCGACAAGTGACTTTATGGATAAAGTCAATGTCCAAGACAGTATTTTGGATTCTCACCTGATTAATCTCATGGCGTGTCAGCGTGGTACTAATGAGTACTGGTACCGTCGTCATGGTGATTTAAAATGTATGCTGAGGAACTTAGGTACTCCCACATGGTTCCTCACTCTGAGCTGTGCCGAGTATGGCTGGAAAGACTTACTTGAATTTCTACGAGAGGCAAATGCTAACGTAGATAACATCGAATTCAAGACACCCGGAGAACTGTGCTCTTTGGATCCAGTCAATGTATGTAGGTACTTCAATCATAGATTTGAAGCTATGATGTCTTTCATCATGAATAAGAAGAATCCACCTCTTGGAGAGGTGTTGGATTTCTTCTGGAGAAAGGAGTACCAAGCAAGAGGTGCTCCTCATATACATATGTTGCTGTGGATCAAGGATGCACCTAAATTTGGAACGGATCCAGAAGACTCAGTGATGAGTTTCATCCAACAGTATTCTACGTGTGCTGTTCCAAACGCAAAGGAGAAGAAAAGTCTAAGAGAAAAAGTTCTGCGTTTCCAAAGCCATCGATGTGGAAAGTACTGCCGTCGTAAATTCCGAAACAAGGACAAGTTCTACACTAAATGTCGTTTCGGCTTTCCACGACCGGTGATTTCTAAAGGAAGAGTAAACAGTTTGATGTCTTCGCTGCGACACAATGTCATGAAGAAATCACCTAAAAACACTTACAATTTGAAGAGGAACGAAGAGTCCAAGTACATCAACGACTACAACCCGGTGATTTTGTCCATGTGGAATGCTAACATGGATATACAGTTTGTGGCTGATAACTGTATGGCTGTGGCTCGGTATGTGACGTCTTACATCACCAAAAAAGAGAAGACAGAATTGAAGGATATGTGGGAGGACATTTCCCATGAAAAGAGCCTCAGCAAGAAGTTGTACAGTTTCAGTCTGAAGATGTTGTCGCATCGAGAAATCGGAGCGTACGAATGTTCTGACCGGTTGTCTTCAGCAAGTCTCTATGCCAAGTCCAGGAGTATCGTTTGGGCGAGTCTTGGTCTTGCTGCAACGCGTAATCGAGTTCTCAAACCTGTGCGGGAAATTGAGTATTTGGCGGAAAAGGAGCCAAACAGTACCGACATTTTGAAGACCAACATGTTGGATACATATTATCCAAATCGAAGCATTCACCTCGAGAATGTTTGTCTGTATGAGGTTCTTCAAAATTACATATTCAAGAGGAACATCAAAGAAGATACTGAGAAAGGAGTGTATGCTGTAATAGGAAGTGAGGGATGTCTGGTCAAGCAAAGAAAATGCCACTTGGTAAACCATCGAAAATTGAGTGGCGAATCTCCTGAAAAAAAGGAGTTTTTCTATTTAGCACTTTTGCAACTTTTCAAGCCTTGGCGTGCAGAAGAGGAACTGCTTGGAGATTTCCTCTGTTACGAAGACTCTTTCAATGCCGCCAAGGAGACCATAGAATGTCCTGCTTTTCCCAAATATGTAGAAATGTTGAATGCGGAAATTGAGCAGGAAGCAACGATTGCAGCCAAGATTGCCAGAGACAGTTCTCAGGACAGTCAGAGTTCTGCTTCATTGAGTCAGGATCCACTAGGAGGACCTGTTATTGAAAATGAAGCTGCCACTGCTATGAATGAAGTGGAAAGAGCCATGGCACATGCTCAAGAGGATGCGGTTAACTTAGAAGAGTTGGAAAGACAACTCAACGTTGAGCAGAGGAAAATATATGACGAAGTTACCATGCAAATTGATCATGGATTAAGTCATGATAAGAAAGAGTGCTCATGTACGTCGTTGAAGCCTGTCCGACTGTACGTGAGTGGAGAAGCGGGAACTGGAAAAAGTTTCCTCATTAAAGCAATTTCATGCTATTTGCAGGAAAGGACAGAGTCATCGCTGTCTTGTGTTGTCACTGCTCCAACTGGGCTGGCAGCACATAATATTAAAGGGATTACTTTACATCGTTTACTGATGCTGCCAGTGGAGCATGACAACAAATTACAATATCACAAGCTATCTGGAGATGCTTGTTTTGAAGTTTCAAGAATCTTGAGGAAAATGAAACTTCTTATCATTGACGAAGTAAGCATGGTTTCCAATGTCATGCTTGCCTTTGTGCATTTGAGGATGCAAGAAGTTCTCAAAACAGAGTATGATGTGTTATTTGGTGGCAAACACATCATTGTTTTCGGAGATCTTCTGCAGCTGACACCAGTGAAAGGGCAACCTGTGTTCAAAATGCTCACGCATGAAGATACCAGGAAGTGCCTAGGCAGCATTGGCAACGTCAATATATGGTTAAACTTCAATTATGCTGAACTGCATGAAAATATGCGTCAGGCGAAGGATGAAGTTTACAAGACTATTCTACAAGATGTTAGAATTGGAAAAGTGACCGAGCATGGGAAAGAAGCTTTACATGCACGATTACTGTCAAATTTATATCCAGAACAAGATGTTGTGCCTGAGAATATTTTTCAGAAAATTACTGAGAAGAAATCTGGAATATGTTTGATGCCAACTCTTGCAGAATGTGCCAAATTTAACAACAAAATGTTGCATTTAGAAAAGCAAGGGATTGTGAAACTGGAAGCTATTGATAGAGTAGAGCATATGGGATCAACAATTATTTTGTCTGAGAATCTGAAAACAAAATTGGATTCATTAGAGAAGAGTATATCTAAAACTGAAGGTTTTGAAAAGACTCTGAATGTGTGCTTGAACTGCCGTATAATTTTAAGAAGGAATTTACATGTTGAAAGAGGTCTGGTAAATGGATCAATGGCTAATGTTGTTGATTTTGTGAAATACAGAAATAGAGATGGAATTGAATTTTTAAAAATTAAATTTGATGGCATTGAGGAAGTACAGCTAATTGGTCGTTGTTCTGCTAGATTTTTGCTTGTAAAAGACTTATATGTTCGCCGTAAGCAGTTTCCTGTTTGCTTGGCATATGCGGTGACAATTCATAAATCGCAAGGTTTAAGTGTAGACAGTGCATTGGTGAATATTGGCAGTTCTGTGTTCAAGGAGGGTATGGCATATGTGGCATTGTCACGAGTTAGAACTTTATCGGGATTGTACTTGATTGAGTGTGATGTCACAAACATTTGTGCGGATCTAGATTGTGTTAAGGAATACAATAGGTTAAGAAGAGAGTATGCGCCACATTTGCCTCAGTATCCTTTGTTTGAGAAACGTGTGGTAGGCCGGAAACGAAGAAATGAGAACAATACTGGGGAGGTTGTAGCAAAAAGACAAAAAGTCAATGAACCTAAAATTACAAGCAGAAACAAAAAGGATTCTGTTGAAGATGTTGTTGGTTTTCAGTTTGAAAACAGTTCTGGTGTCAACTGCTATGCTAATGTAGTGGTTAATGTTTTGTTTTCTCTAAAAAATGTAAAAGAAGAGATTGTGGTCAATTCTGATCAAAGATTTTGCAGTTTGTTAAATTCTGTGTTAGAGAAATGTAGCACTGATAGAAGAAACATAGAAAGTGTGTCTGAAATTCGAAATCTGTTAGACAGATGTTCAGGTCAAGCACAATTCTCTCAAAATATTCAGCAAGATTGTCAGGAGTTTTTAATGTATATGCTTGATGTATTACATGCTGAAGGTGTAGATGTAGATCAGCTGTTTGGGCTTTCTTATCAATGGCAGCATGACTGCGAGAACTGTATGGTATCAAGTACTACTAGTGTAGACTCAGAAAGATTTATATATTTAACTTTGCCAGACAGTAAATCAGTCTCCTTTAATAAGCTAGTAAAAGCAGCTGATCACAACATGGAGTGTAGCCAATGTAAATCTGAAATGATGTCCACATTATTTATACGAACATATGGCCAGTATGTCATTTTAATGTTCCAACGATGTAGGCCTGATGGAACAAAATTGACAACTTTAATTAAAAATTTTGTAGCTTCGCAGTTGTCAATATCAGGAAGGACTTTTGTAACTGCAGCAATTATATATCATGACGGCCCTTCAATAACATCAGGACATTACACAGCTTACTTAAAGTGTAGAAATGGCTGGTCATTCTGTAATGATTCTGTTTTAATTTTCAAAAAAAAATTGCCGTATGACCTTAAAAACTCTTACCTGGTGTTTTTAAAACCAAAATTTTAGGGAAATAATCTCGGGATGTGCTCTGTGGAATTTCAAGACGTTCTAATGGCTCCTACACAATTTGGCCTTGAGGATAAGTGTAGTTCAGAGACATAACTTCTAACCATAGGACTGGACGTCATGGAGAAATACGTGCACTTTGAATGAGTTCAGAAAAACTGTTTCTTTTTATAAGCTAATTGAAGCAGCCAATCAAAACATGGAGTAGAGGGAATGTAAGTCTGCAATGCTGTCTACTGTTTTACATTGCTTTGTGATTAAAAGTGATGTAGAGAATTAAATAATTGTAGTAGTCATAGAGGTAGTGTAAGTCTGCTTCATAGTAAGCAGTATCAGTGTCATAGGAAATGTAGAACATGACTGTGCAAGAAGGGGAAGATATTACTATTCCAGGATTGTGAAAATGATCTTCAACATTTTAATTCTGAAAGTTGCGGAAATGCCAAATGACGGGATTGGCTTACAAGAAATCCAAGAGTTATAAATGGCTCTGACCAGATTTGGCCTTGTGGAAAATTGTGGTAGAGAGGAAGAAGTCATTTATTGCATGTAACGTGTTTTTAAAAACGATGGAGATTTTCTTTCAGAAAGTGGCGGGCTGAAAGTAATAAGAGCACAAAAGAGTGTAAGTTGTTCATAGGACATCCTTGGACGTCATGGAAAGTAAGTTAACTTTAAGGAGTTCTGAATTTTGATTTCTGATGTTGTATGGGTTTTTTAAACACAATCATTTTGATTGTGTTTTTTTTTCCCCGCTGTTACATGATGAATACCTTCAAGTCACTGTTTTTAGTGAAATTTGATACATTCTGAGAACAGCAAAAATAAACCATTTAACATGTATAATTAATGTTCTACTTTTTGTACTTATGATATACATTTAGAAATGTGAGGTAGATATGGAGAAACTGAGGCTTCTGTAAGTGTCAAAGTTAATGCTTACAGTGCTGCACTTCTGGGTACTGTTTTTTTTTGAAAACTGAATAGGCTTCACCTTAAAGAAACCTCTTGAAAGGACACATCTTATTTGTATCCTGAAAGAATCATTTAAAATGTTAGACACAATTTTATGATGGCTTTACATCTTTTTTGCGCTGCTATTGCATCACTATTGTGAGACATCAGCAGTGCAAAAGATGCACCATGTTCCAAAATAGGCCTCACTTCATCAGCATCAAGATACTGTTTGTTTAAAATATATATCTTTAGGATTGTGTAGGGGACGTATAGCAGCAGAGGCTTCTGTAAATCTCAAAGTTTTTGAAAAACTGTTTCTTCTTGAACCTTTTCCCTTGTCTTTTCAAATTTTTAAATACATGTTTTAATATTTTTGAAATGTTTCTTCTCTCTTTTACAGATTGAAAGTATGAAAAAATATTTGAAAAAGTTAACAAGAATTATAAGGTAAATGTTTTCTACTCTTTTAACCCGCAATCCACTGCTGATGATGTCATTGACTATGTCATGAATGATGTAATAAGTGGACATGACTTACTTCATTGGTAGGCCTTCACATGTATTAATGCATACACTGCTGCACTTCTGCGTACTGTTTCATATGCTGAACTACATCTGCACTATGAGATACCTAAGCAAAGGCAACACAGGTGATGTGATTTTGAAATGAGCAAAAGAAACTCCACGTTTTTCAATTACATTACTTGTGTTTTCTAAGTTTACGGATGACATTGTGCAGATGAACTTTAGGTCTGTCTATGGACACAGAAGAGGTCTGGCCGTTGTTCAAGAGTGAAGTGGACATGTTTTACTTCAATGGTAGGCCTTCACATGTATTATCTCCTCTGTATTCTTCAACAAGCATAAATTTGATATGCAACCCTGAGTAGGCCTCATCTTAAACAAACTTTTGGAGAGGACACACCTTATCGTCATCCTGAATCAATCATTTAATCTATGACATTTAACATCTATTAGTTCTACTGCTTCATTTCTTTAATCCTTACTTTCCTGCGTTTGCTACTTCTCTCATTCCTTTCTCTATTACTTAATTATTCTACTCCTTCCAGTATTTTTCTCAGTCCCTCTCTTCTCATACTTCTTCATTATTATTCACTCATTCTGTCTCTATTAATGCTACTGTTTCTGAATGATCTCAAAAATTTTAAAAAATAAGAACAGTAAGTATAAGGATAGGAAACAGACATTTATGTTACAAGAAAGACAGCTATAGGAAGTAAACAAAAGATACTGTTACTCGCAATCCACTGCTGATGATGTCACTGACCATGTCAAGAATGATATAATATGTGACATGATCAGAAGTGGATTGCGGGTAACAGTATGTTTTCTTTACTCCCTGTAGCTGTCTTTCTTGTAACATAACTGTCTGTTTCCTTCCCTTATACTTACTGTTCTTTTTTTAAAAATTTTTTTTTGGTTCGCTCCTGATCGCGTACGGGAGTGCGAACTGGAAGCGAACTAAAAGAAATAGAGGTTGGCAGAATTTCAAAAATTCTACCAATTTTTTTTATAATGGGGAGGTAGTTCTGAAAAGAACTTTTTTTTTTGGTTTTTGTTGTTTTAAATTTTTTTTATTATTTTTCTGAACATTTTTTATATTTTTTTTGTTTTTTCTGAACATTTTGTAATTTTTTTGTTTTTTGGGGGGAGGGGGGAAACAAAAATGATTCATTGAGAAGGGCTCAACAGGAGCAACGAAAAAAAGAAGAATTTATTTTTTGGGGCGTTTCGGGCAAACATGATTTTTGATAGCTCTCATTATAAGAGTAATGCTACTTTCTCGGTAGCAAAGTGTTTGGCTGCACCACACGCACACTTGCTTTACTTCCCCCATGTCCATTTGAATGTTCGGGATCACCTCCCTCGCCTCTGGTCCCGATACTTCTTTGACAGCAGATCTTCTCACCATTGCCAGGGGATTTTGCTGTTCATCACGAAGCTGGGCAGCACTATAATTATTTGGGTGCCACCTACTCATATGCCTGTGCATCGTATAATTTCCGAAGCTGTATTTCTTGTCAGTGCCCCTTGAAAGTCGATCGTTGCAAATACGACAAAACACATATCTGGCATTGACTTTTTTTTGCCCTGCTGGAAATTTAAAAAATTGCCAGATGTAGTTTTCTTTTCTATTGTACCTCCTGGGCTCCTCTGGCAAAAACTCAGGCTCTTCCTCCTCTTCTTGATCTTCCTCTTCTTCAAATATTGGTTGAGCAGGTGGTCCTCTCTTCCCTTGAGGAGGTGGGGTTGGTGGTGGGGGAACACTAGCTGAAGCAACAATGGAAGCCATTTCTCTATAATGTAAAAGGGTCTTTCTCTCACCAAGATGAAAGTCAGAGTGAGGAAAGAAGGAGGGGTTTTCATCATTTGGGAAAAGCAAAAGTTCTCAACCAATGAAAAGTGTTATTTTTAGGTCACCTGACCTAGCCTTCCATCATTATGAAACCAAAAGTGAAATGAACCAATGAAAAGTTTTATTACCAAGTCACATGACCTCTCACGCTCATGTTACGCGCTGCGGAACGCTCCCCGGTTAGCTTCCGGGTCGCTCAGCTTCGCGCCTCGGTCCGCGCCCCGGGACACTTCCGGGTGCGCTAATGCGATACGTCACAAGACGCATTACGCGGCAACGCGGATCGCTTCCGGGTCGCTGTGCTTCGCGCCTCGGTCCGCGCCCCGGGACACTTC
This sequence comes from Lissotriton helveticus, assembly GCF_964261635.1. Classification (NCBI taxonomy): domain Eukaryota; kingdom Metazoa; phylum Chordata; class Amphibia; order Caudata; family Salamandridae; genus Lissotriton; species Lissotriton helveticus. Next base: position 1,141,562,509 of record NC_136068.1, read on the forward strand.
CGGGTGCGCTAACGCGATACGTCACAAGACGTCACTGTTGATTTCTTATCGGTTCGCGGACCGGGTCGCGGCATCTATTTGAGCTAACGGAAAGCTTTCCGGTTCGCGGACCGGGAGCGAAAACAAAAAAAATATTTAGAAAAAATTATTAATAAACATATAAAATATATTTTTGTATTTAAAGAAGAATACATTTTACAGCTATAGATATTAGCTTTTAAAAAACCAATGAAATTCATTGAAAAAACCATAGGTTATAGACCATATATAGTTAGGAATTTGCATTTACAAAACCTTGAAAATTCACTGAAAAAACCATAGGTTATACACCATATATAGTTAGGAATTAGCATTTAAAAAACCTTATTTTACTCACACAAAACCAATGAAATTCCATATATAGTTAGTTGTACTAACTATATATCACGCACCCGCAATCCACTGCTGATCATGTCACATATGACATCATTCATGACATGGTCAGTGACATCACTGATGACATCACTGATGACATCTCAAATGACATCACTGATGACATCACTGATGACATCTCAAATGACATCACTGATGACAACATCCAGTGACTGTATTTTTCTGTAAAGTTAAAATATGTCTTGCGGTGGATTGCGGGTGCGTGATATATAGTTAGTACAACTAACTATATATGGAATTTCATTGGTTTTGTGTGAGTAAAATAAGGTTTTTTAAATGCTAATTCCTAACTATATATGGTGTATAACCTATGGTTTTTTCAGTGAATTTTCAAGGTTTTGTAAATGCAAATTCCTAACTATATATGGTCTATAACCTATGGTTTTTTCAATGAATATATATATATATATATATATATATATATATATATATATATATATATATATATATATATTTTGTAGAACAAATGAGGCGGCTCAACCTGGTGATTTTTAAGCTTTTAATTCAGTGTTTCTTCACCCCACCAACGCGTTTCAGCCAAACACGGCTTTGGTCACGTGACCAAAGCCGTGTTTGGCTGAAACGCGTTGGTGGGGTGAAGAAACGCTGAATTAAAAGCTTAAAATCACCCGGTTGTGCCGCCTCATTTATTCTACAAAAATTAATACTGGGCCTGGATCCGACCCCTGGGCAGAGCACACGCTGTCGAGCGCTCTCATGAAGCAAAGGATCACATTGTGAAAAAGAAAAAAAAACATATATATATATATATATATACATATATATATATATGTATATATATATGTATATATATATATATATATATATATATATATATATATACACTGGAAAACTAAACAGCCACTTCCCTTACAAAGAAGTACAAAGTTTGCATGTCTGCAGCCTTTCTTATTTTTCACCTTATTCATCTTCCGCTCAATCAACACATCATCCACACATACACACACACCTACTTGCTGCCTTTCTTGGCTGGGTTATCCATTATTCTTCTTTAATTCAAATTCAAAGTGCAGGCCCTTTATCAAGGCTTTTTATTATAACAACTACCACGGCTGAAGGCACTATGAAATTTGCACACTTTCTCCCTTTCTTAGCTGCACTTATCAATTATTCTTCAATTTCATATTTTGATTCAAACTCAAGGCCCTTTATCAAGCTTTTTGTTGTAACTACTGTTGCAGTGATTCTGCTCCTACACACAACTGTGCATGAAGACTTACGACCTCAGTGAAATACAGTGTTCCAAACCCCACCTTAGTATCCAAACCCCCTAACAGACTAGCAATCAGTGACTCATTGGTTCTTCGTCCTATAGAAAAAACACCAATTATTAGTCAACCCAGAGCATGCGACTTAGGTTACCTCAGGTAAGGTGGATAACAAGAGCACTCTTTCGTTACAGTCTTACACCAGTCAAAAACAAGCACTAAATAAAGACACCGGCAACTTTGAAATGTTTATTTCTAACACCGTAATCTCATGCCCAGTACCTTAGATAATAAAAGCAAACATATTATCAGAAACAAAGTTGTCAGCATTGTTACTATTCCATAAAATACAAAGGGAGAAAGCATCCTATAATGCAAAAGGGAAGCAGATTTAAAATATACCTAGATTTCACCCTTCCTACCCAGCACGTTAGTTTATAACTACAGAAGATCTAATACGACTACATAGGCAGACCCATACCTCTGGTACTCAGCAGTAGTGGATCACATTGAGTTCTACACAAACTGTCAGGATACGAACGTTCTGTCTGCACAGTGCATTATTAAACGCGCCACTATCAGAGGTCCCACAGCTGCTAATGTCTTATGGCTCGAACATGCGAGGATCATTCCGAATAACAGACACAGTATCCAAGATAACCTTGATGTTTCATGCTCTCACTATACACACTAAAGTAGCGAGGCAGTCTACAAATGTAGTATAACAAATTATTCTCATATGAAGCAAAATACTTAGCCTTCTGTAAACAATATTGCAAGTGCGTGTTGTGTGCAAAGCGGAGCAGGAAAACAAAAATGGCGTTTAAGCTTCTAATAAACCCATGCTAACTTAACATGGTGTGAGTGCAAGGCACAGCCCATGACACCTTTCCTTGACCAAAGCACATAATATAAACGTGGGCAAATTACGAACGCAGAGTCCAAGCCTAAAAAGCAGAGTCAAGTTCAATTTTGCAAAAAAAATTATTCGATCTTTGATAGAAAGCAGTAACTAAATAATAAAGAATAGGTAGAAAAATCTTATTCCACCAGTGTATAAGCACAGTATGTATCAACAGCCTCCAAGAGGAAGTCATTGTTCTCATCTGAAAACATTTCAGCCATCCAGTTCAATAGTGGGAATGAACATACATGTTCCTCAACGACCGGAGCCTCTATCACCATCGGAGGAAAACTTGGGTCATCTTCAATGTAACTGCGTGCCAAGAAGTCATGCGCCGCTGCAAAAACATTCCAACGTCCCATTATTCCATGTATCTCTGCTAAGGCCATAATCCTGCCGCCAGAACAGAGAAAGTCATGAAACACTAAGGGGCTCATCAGCTGGTCATAATCCGCGTTGGGAGACACCGTACTGCAGAGGCACAAATCCAGGGCCCATTCGAAATCGCAGCTCAGGCAATGGAAGACAGGTTGAACGCATGTGAAAAAGGAGAATCGAAACGATAATCCATAAGCTGCGCTCAATGTAGCCAGAGGCAGCGCTCCGTGATAACTAAGCATTCGGTTGCGCAGCAGCAACAGCCGGGACTTATTGTTGGGTGCTGCAGGATGTGCATCCATTTTTAAGTAGACAAATTAATAGAAGCACACCGGCAACTAATGCGAGCATTAAGGAGAATCCACCAAAGATGCTGGAAATAATCAAATGAAAAAACGGCGACAAGACCCCAAATATAGTTTCTACAGAAGTCACAAGGCCACTGCTTATAACTTTAAAAAAGTAGGCTAACCCCCTACTCGAGGACGCATTAAAGATAGTCTAAATTAACTCCCTAAAATCCAGGGGCACGTCTGTATTTAATAAAGCATGCATTTCTGTGCGGGTGTTTGCTACATGAAGGACAAATGTTTCTCTAGCAGATGTAAGAGCAATCCATTTTGAGACAATAGCGCTCTTTTATGGCTCATTTGGTTGACTCTGATTTCAAGGTCGGAAACGACGGCCAGAGGGAAACATCCAGCTTCCCATGCAGAGGAGTAAACACAACTTTTTTATAGCAAACCAAACGCTCAGTAACCGTAAACATGTAAGCGATGCCTGCTAACATCGCACAACAATCTGCATGATTTCAAAGTAAATAACTCCCGTTTGCCAGTAAACTGAACATTGGTATGATAGCAGGTGTTGGAGTGCCTTTAAAAACTCAGGCCAAATTAGCCGCATCTTGATTACAAGAGCCATACAATTGTATGTGTCTACAAATTAGGGAGTGATCTGGTACTATTGTGCAATCCTCGCCATTCTGATAAACTTCTTTCCCTGCCTCAGGCACCTATATATAAATGGTAATAACCAAGCTTCATGGAGATAAGCGCTCCCTAAAGATCCTTATCTGCCTATAGCATAGTATTTCATACAAACCTCAAACTTAAACAGTCTTAAAAAGTAACATTATGATACCGTGGATAAGCCACACAGCTGAATCGGATCTTCAATGAGTGACCACTTGTAACAATACTCATAGCGCACCTTGTGCTCTGATTTGACAGTGAGAGAGTGATCGCACCATAGTTTGTCTGATAATCATTCTCAGCATACACAACGAATACGCTTTCACGTTACGCATTGCATCAAAGCTTACGTATGACGTCACGTACTGCGCCCCTTACGCGAAAGACGCAAATGTTTTTAATTGTTTAAAAACATATATTTATTTAATGAACATACTAATAGAATACATTATGTAGGATACTTATGAAAATAGTTTTTTAAAACTTTGAACAATCGTATATTACTTTTAAAAGCAATTACACAAATCGTAGTGGAACGTCATACGAACTCACATCATAAGCATACGCAAAGCCATGTGACTTTAAAAGAAGAGATTTCATTGGTTCATAACACTTCCTATTCCAACTGTTGAAAGTTCCGTCCCATTTTAATCATTCTACTTTCACTTTCTAAGAAGAAGCGTCTCTTCTGAGAATATTGTCAAATAGAAGGAAAATTACCATAATAACACCAATGGACTCATCTTCCACCCATTCTTCAGAGGAATATTTCATTCCTGAAGAACCTCCAAAGAAGAGGAAAGAAGCTCTAATTTGCATGTTTTTTACTTTCCCAGAAGGGCAAAAAAAGGTTAATGCTCCATTAGTAACCTGTAAAATTTGCCAAACAACTCTTTCAAGGGGTGATCCATCTAAAAAATACTCCTTTGGCACAGCAGACGACACCCAGCTCATTCTCTCCTGGGAAGGAGAAGACTCTATCTCTCTGACCTCCTTCCATGAGTGTCTTAGAGAAACGGCTGGATGGCTCCATAGGAACTCCCTTCAATTTAACGCCTCCAAAACAGAGGTTCTGTTTTGTGCTGGCACTACTTTACCTCGCCAGTTCCCGAATGACTTCTGGCCTCCTGAGACAAGGGAGAAACCTAAACCTGTCTCCTCGGTCCGCAACCTGGGGGTCATGCTCAACAACAAACTGAGTATGGAAACCCAGGTGGCAAAAACAGTGGGGATCTGCACGGTTTTGCTACGCTCCTTGCGAAAAATTATGCCACTTCTCCCTGCACAAGCCCGGGCCTTGGTAGTCAGGTGTACGATTCTGAGTCGCCTTGACTACTGCAACGCCCTGCTCCTTGAGTCCCCTGCTACGTTACTGGACCGGCTGCAACGAATTCAATCAGCCGCGGCCAAGCTGGCTCTGGGCTGGTCGAGAAGGTCCTCGGCCACAGTGGCACTGGCCGAACTGCACTGGCTACCCCTAAAGCAGCGGGTGGCTTTCAAGTCCCTTTGCATTGTATTCAAGGCTCTGCATGGACTCGGGCCCAGGCCCCTGCAAGCCCTGTTTCTGTGGTATACTCCTACCAGAGATCTGCGATCATCCTCTGCCTATCTGGTAAGGGTGCCCAGATACAACAAAGCCAGAATTGGGGGTAGATCCTTTAGGGTCGCAGCTGCCAAATTGTGGAACAGCCTGCCCATTGACATACGCCAGATCCCTCACCTGCTTCCATTTAGGAAGCGCATTAAGACCTGGCTTTTCCCCTAGACCTCCCCGCCTTTACATACTTCGGTCTCTTCTTCAGTAAAGTATTCTCCAGCGCCAGGAAGCCTGCAAGGTATCAGCTGCGCTATATAAATAATTAAAATAAATAAAATAAATAAATAACATGGAGCGACACGTCAAGAACTTGCACCCCAAAAACTTTCCTCGAGTTGCAACAAGGAGGTTGTAGGACAACCCACCTGCTTCTACATCAAGCACATCAACTGCTGTACCAGCATTTTCAGCAAGCAGTCCACACCCACAAATTGATCCTGATTTTGCTAAAGTTAAAATTCTATGAATTTATTGCAATAAACTTTTGTGTTATGGGGAACAGTCTATTGACCTGATAAAACGCAGGAAGCAGAAGCATCACTTTCCTCGACATTAGTTTTTTTTTTCATTCTTATGTTCCTGTTGGACATTTTTTGAGTTCAGGTTCAATTTTTTTGCTTTAAAAAAAAACTTGTTCACAAAACACACAAAAAAAAATAGAAAACTAAAAACACAAAAAAAAAACCACACGGACACAGAGATAAGAACGTGAGGATTTAATGTCCCGAGCCCCGGTAATGCTACTTCCCATTGCTAGACTCGCGGCAACTCCCGTGGCCGCCTACGTTCTCAGAATGCACTGGGCCTACGCTCTGGTAAACTAGAGCGCGTCGCCACACAAATGTTTAAGGAGCTGCAAAGAGACCCCATCCCCCGGGACTCAAAAAATAACATTTGGGACCATGTGGGGAACCCCAATACCCCCACGGTCCCATCCAGCTCCCCGCGTCATTCGAATGCTGGCATTGCTTTGTCAGAGAGATCAGTTTATATGCTCCTCTCTCTAACAAAAAGCAATCTGCTTTCCTACTTAAAAAAGACAGCATATTAATTTGCTCTCTCTTTCAAATAGGAAAGCGGTGTGCTGTACTAAAGTGGAAGCCGCGACCCTCCCGCCCTACCAAGGCAAACAGCAGGGTCCCAGGGGAAGGCACCCCGGGACACTGCACGAGCCGGCCCTGGGAGGTGTCGGACCCATCAAGTACTCCAGGAGGGAGGCCGCGCGACCCCCTCCCAACATTAAAAAGCCCCGAAAGGTGGTGGTCCCTGTGGCTGGGGGGTCCGTGCTGTCACGGACCCCCCAATTTTAAATATTACTGCCCCAGGAAGGTGGCGGTCCCCGGAGCATGTGGCAGAGCCGCGAACCCCCCCACATACTTCAAAATAAAACCCGTGGGTGGCGATCCCAGGGTCTCGGGGGACCTTTCATCAACCCCCCATTATAGAAAAAAATTGCCCCTGGGATTTGGCCCCCCCGGGGGAGCTAAATAAGAATAAAACGGACTTCTAGTTTTTTTTTTTCTTTTCCACCGCGTACGAGTACGATACGCGTACCCCGCGGTTTTTGAATTTTGAAAAAAAAAAAATTGGGGGGGGCCTAAAGATCCATGTGGGACCCCCTCATCAGGCCTAGTGGGTCAACATTTTTCTACCCTGCCCCCTTTCCTTATTTTTTTATTTTTATTTATTTTTTAAAATTTTTATTGAAAGAAACAGCCATACAAATAAACAATCAAACTTCACAAGGCAGGGACATAATAATACAGTGTCATGGGTTCGTGTGGGTGGAGCCCAAGGGTTAGACAAAGATAGTACAGTCGAATAAAACGGGGGTAGGGGCGGGCAAGGAAACAAGCGACCTCAATACAGTAGATGACGAGTGAATGCCAATTAGGGGGACAAAGACACATCAATGGTCACATCATGTGGGGGAGTACATATATTACCACGGTAAGCATTCCACTGGGACCAAATTCTACCCCATTTCTTGGGCCGTCCCCGGGAAAGGTACACAGTCCTCTCCCGGAACATGCACCAGTCTATGTTGTCTTTCCACGTGGACAGGGTAGGTGGTCTATGCGAACCCCAAAGCTGGGCAATGTCCCTCTTCGCGACCATATTACCAAGGGTCGCCCATGTAATCTGAGCTGAGCTATAGTCATTAGGCTCCCAGACATTCAACAAACAACACCTGGCCTCGAGCAGCAGGGACACACCCGTGACACTTTTCATGACATTGTGCACTCGAGACCAGAAACTGACCACCTCCGGGCATTCCCACAATATGTGGAGAAAAGAACCAGACATCCCACAGCCACGCTTACATAACCCATCCAAAGAAAAACCCATTCGAACCAGGCAAGGCCCAGTAACATACACTCGGTGAAATATCTTTAGTTGGACGAACCGCAAGCGAGCAGGAATGGCGACCTCCTTGGGAGAGGACAATGCAGATTGCCAGTCCTCATCGTCCAATTCAAGGCCGTCCGCACTCCACGCAGCCCGGAGGCGGACCAGCAAGTCAGCTCTGTTATTAATGAGTTTCTTGTAAATGAAGGAGATCGTGCTGTCGGGAACGTGACCATCCAAAATGCGGTCCTCCAGAGGGGAAGACTCAGGAATATCGGCACCCGCTGCAAACACAGACAACAGAGCATGATGGATCTGGGCATACCTAAAGAATTCAGTATCACCAAGCTCATACTCCACTCGCAGCACATCAAAGGACTTAACAGTACCCTTCGCCCACAAGTCGCCCACTCTGCTAATACCAATCATATCCCATTTATCAAAGCCTTTCGTTCTCCACAGATGGCCCAAGCATTCCGAATCATACAAAGGGGTGGCCTGAGTAAACCTGCCCCGCCAGCCCAAAGCCGCATTTGCATCACACCACACTCTCACAGCAATCTTGGTGGGACCGGTCAGTGCTCCGCGGAGACCACCAGAGTACAACGCTCTGCTAAAGGTCCCCCCTGGCAAAATAAATGTATCCATGGAAAATGCCGGGGCAGGGCCCGGTGCGTAAGTCGCATGATTAATTGCACTTAATTGAGATGCCCAATAGTAACGCCTGATGTCCGGGAGGGCTATACCGCCATCGTACCATGGAAGAGTGAGTTTAGAAAGGGCGATACGGGCACGCCCATCCCAGACCAGTTGTCTCTGTAGGTTCTCCACTTCACGAAAATAGCCCGAAGCAATCGGGTCAAAAGAATTCTGAAGAGCATACAAAAAACGGGGCAGAGACATCATTTTGAAAAGCGCCGCTCTACCGAGGGGCGACAGCAGCAACCTACGCCAGCGAGCCACATCAAGCTTGAGCTGCTGAAGGGGGGGCAATAAATTAAGCTCATAACGCCTGGGGGGGTCCAAGGAAACATAAATCCTCAAGTACTTGAAACCAGTCTCCGTCACTTGAATCGAAAATCTACGCGGCAGTGGAGGGAGATCTCCAGCCAAAACGTAGACGCAGGATTTAGTCCAATTAAGAACAAGACCGGAGTTCTTACCGAAGGAAGTAAGAACATCAAAAAGCACATTAAGGGACTTTTTAGGGGAGGTGAGATATAGGAGGATGTCGTCCGCACATAGCGAGACTCTATCCTCAAAATCAGGGGACCATCGGATGCCCCGCATAGAAGGTTCAATCACATACAAAATGGGTATATAGAGTCCACCAACATTATAACGGGAAATTCCCAAATTAGAAAAAACTGCCCTCACTCACATACCGAAGTAGAAGGTTCCCAGCGGAGCCACTCCGCCAACGGTTTGAGAGCAAAAAGCAAAGGGGACAGCGGACAGCCCTGTCGGGTGCCCCGTCCAAGTGCAGAAACGCAAGACACTCGTCCGTTAACAACTACCTGGGCCAGGGGACTCTCATAAAGAAGTTGCACCCAGGCTATAAAGCCCGGCCTAAACCCGAATTTCGAGAGGGCCGCCCAAAGGTAGGGCCACTCGATAGTATCAAAGGCCAAGGTAGCGTCAAGAGAAGCCAAGATGGCCGGTTCGGTAAGCGTCTCAGCTCTCGCGAGAACCCCGTGGAGTCTACGCAGATTCAAAGCTGTGTTGCGGTGTGGGATAAAACCAGATTGATCTGGATGGATCAGGTCCCCGATCACAGCTACTAAGCGATTAGCTAGTAATTTAGCCAAAATTTTGGGCTCGGCGTTGAGCAAAGAGATTGGTCTATACGAAGTACAACGGTCCCGAGGCTTACCCTCCTTGGGATTGACAACAATGGTAGCGAGTCGTTGGTCGAGGGGGAGGGAGCAAGATTCCAGGGCCTTGGGAAACATGTCTCGTAAATAGGGCGCCATTTTGTCGGGTCGCAGCTTGTACAATTCAATGGGCAAACCATTGGGGCCCAACACCTTGCCCGAACGGAGGGAACGGATAGCCACCGCGATTTCATCGACTGTAAGCGGAGCATCCAAGAGGTCTCTGTCAGAGTCAGAGAGGCAAGGCAAAGCAATATCCTGCAACAGTAAATGGGAGTCTTCCTCATCCCTGTCACAAACAGAGGTGTACAGTGTCTCGAAGTGATCCGCAAAACACTGAACGATCCCCACAGGGTCAGTGACACACTCACCATCAAGCTTCTCAATCACGGGTACCACACGATTCACTCTCTCCTTCTTATCCAACCACGCTAGCAATTTACCCGCCTTATCACCCACATCATACAGTCGTCCCTGCTGCTCCCTGTACATCACTTTCGCAGCATCCGTTACAAGAGCCTTGTAGTCAGCTTGTTTCAAAGCAAGGGAGTGCAACTTAGTGCTGGATACGCCCAGCCGGAGATCGTCTTCCAGAACGGATATCTCAGATTCCAAGTGCGCAACCTCCACATTTGCAGCCTTTTTAGCAGCGACAATCAGGGATAAGGACTGACCACGCACAACAGTTTTAAATGCTTCCCACAACAAAACAGCAGAAGAAACAGACCCCACATTGTCATCAAAATAATGATCGATGGTTTTAACAAGGTCTGAGCGGGTCCTGGGGTTCTGAAAGTACCACGGGTTAATAGGAGCTACTCTACCCTCATCGCCCGCCGCTACCACATACCGGAGCCACAAGGGGGAGTGATCGGAAATACCCCTAGGGAGCTGACGAATTTCTCTGATGGAGGAGGACTGGACCGCCGGCATTAAGAAATAGTCCAATCTAGAAAGACTACCGTGAACCCCAGAGTGAAAGGTGTACTGCAACTGTGTAGGGTGTAGCAGCCCCCAGGCGTCGACAAGCCCGAAGGTCTCTAACAAATCGCTCAACCACCTTTGCGCCCTGGGTAGATCTCTGGGAGGATAACGATCAGAGGTGCCGGAGACAACCGAATTCAGATCGCCACCCAAGATCAGAAGCCCCTCAGGAAGATCCAATAGGATTCTACACAGATCAGCATAGGTTGAAGCCTGCAGACCCGGGGGGACATAGACTGAAAGTATGGACACGGTCTTCCCCTCCCACCTACCAGTGAGCACCACATAGCGCCCCCTGTCGTCAAGTCGCACCTCGTCAACTGTGAAAGGGAGAGAGGACCGAATAAGAATACCAGCCCCCCTAGACCCAGAAGTAAACCCTGCGTGGGCCACCAACCGATAACCGCGTCTATTCATCGCCTGGCAAGGGTTGCCTATTAAATGCGTCTCCTGTAGGAGGACGATATCGGGGGAATTACGCCTAAGGAACCGCAAAACAATACTACGCTTAATCCTGTCCCCTAATCCATTGACATTCCAGGATAACAGTCTCAACTCGCCGCCCCCATCCCCGAAAGGTAGAAAGAGCAGGACCCACATAGAACACCACGATCAGTACAAAAAGGAAAAACAATACGATGCTTCGTGAATTAACAAAAACACACACACACACACACCCCACCCCCAAACTCGACCATGTTACTCCCCCCACCCTGCACCCCTGCATAAGACTAATAAGCCACCCCAACTTGCAGTGTGCCTGTTGCCCCATTACAAAACTAGCTACGCAAAGAACCCAGGAGGAGGAAGAGTCCCCATTCACCCCCCGCCACCCCCATGCTGATCTAGGCCTAACAAAGACCCAAGTCCAGACTCAGCTGATACAGCATGAAAGTGCAGACACTGGGATCCACAGGTGAAGTCCTCATTCAGCCACACCTCCGTCGGCTCCTCCAGGGTGCCCAGTATGTTCATTTCTCATAGGCAGGGAGTCGAGCCAGTCACTGACATTCTCAGGGCGATCAAAAAAGAAAACACGCTCCCGATATTCAATCCGAAGCCTGGTAGGGAACAGCATGGAGTACTTAAGACCCAAGTCTCGCAATCGCCTCTTAACTCCCTGAAATCCAAGTCTTTGCTTCTGGACAAGCGGCGAAAAGTCAGGATAAAAGGAAACGGAGGCATTTTCAAAGTTGACTGGGCCCTTGTCCCGTGAGACCTGTAGAACAGCGTCCCGGTCTCTAAAATGAAACAACCTGGCAATAATGGGCCTCGGGGGGGGGCGCCCGGTTTAGCCTTCCCGCCGGGAACATGATGAGCGCGCTCAACCGCAAAGAACTTGCTGAGTCCAGCGGGAGACAAATGGTTAGCAATCAAATCCTCAACCAAGAGGTCGACCCCCATAGCCTCGGAATTCTCCGGGACACCAATAAGGCGCACATTGTTGCAACGGGCCCTATTTTCGTAGTCCTCGAGGCGACGAGCCAGTAGGGCATGCGAGGAACGCAGATTGACGATCTCAGTCTGGGCCTCTGTGACATCCGCGACAAGACTAGAAGTCTTCAAGCCCAATGACTCAACCCTTTCATTAGTCTTCGACAGATCCGCTCTAATCAGCGTAATGTCGACGGCCACAGTGTCAATCTTAGAGGCCAAGGCCTCGTACTGCTGTCCCATAGAGGCCTGCATGTTGGCTATGGCTCCCATGACGTCCTGCAATTATGGGTCTGAGGACGCCGGAAAGAGGGTCTTAGAGGTATCCGAGGCACGGCCAGCAGCGCCGGGCGACCCCTTGACCTGCGAGTAGTGGTCCATGATATTAGTCTGGTTTTGGCCACCACGGAGAGGTGCCTTAGTCTTGCGTTTCTCAAGAGGCTGCCTGGTGGCCATTTTGGAAAAGGGACCCCGAAGGGGCCCTCGCAACCTGGTGAAAATGGCCGGGCGCAAAGTGTCCAGACAGTCAACAAGACCAAATCCGAGTATCGTAGGCACAAAAGAGCCAAGTCGTGGGCAAGTAGTTGGGCCAGCACCAGACGAAGAGGAGACAGCAGGCCCGCCGAAGGTGGCGAGAGGCTACACCCCTGCCAATCAGAGCCGGGAGCAGAAATCAAAACCGAAAGTCAAGAGGGGTCGGCCAGAAGGGGACCCTAGCAGCCGCTGTTGATCAACTACTCCACGGCCTTTGCAGCAACCGAGCCCCCGGTCCGCATCGGGGTGGGCCTCAAAAAGTAGAGTCGATGCAAAAGTGGACCCCAGTGTCCAAATTCGATTTTTCAAAGTGTTCGAAGATTAGCGAGGATATGCGAACAAAAGCCCGTCCTCGAAATCAGGATGTTGCCAGGATAATCGTGAGGGGCGGCATGGGTCCGGGGAGCTCTGTGCTCACGCGACCATCTTGGATGCCCGCGAAGCTCCTCCTCCCCCTTTCCTTATTTTTGAACTTTGTTTTACTGTTTTCTTGTGACTTGGTGCTACCGAGGAACAAGATGGCAGCCAACACTTCCTGGTTTCGAGTGTTGACAGACAGTTGGCAGCCAATCAGCATGCAGCTCGTGCTCGTAATTGAACGGATCTCCGTCCACATGTAGAACTCGGTCTTTAGATATCGCTATGAATTTACTTGTAATTTTCTCAGAAACTACTGAACGGATTTAGACCATTTAACAAAAAGCACAATCTGAGAGCCAAACTCTACCTCTCTGCCAAATTTGGTGTAATTCCGCTCAGCCGTTCGGGCTGTAGCCCTGGCTAAAGGTCCCTATGGAAAATTGCATAGGGAAAACACATTTTGGGACCCCCCTTTTTTCTCGGCCCCCACTTGACGAATCACCCTCAAACTTTCAGGCCTTTTTCTTGGAGAAATTTGCAAAAATTCGTCCACCGGCGCCAACGTTATTCCAAATACAATGTTGTTGATTTCCTGTGGAAACTAGGTCCTAAAGATAACTACGTACTGCCAGTAGGTAATATATATATATATATATATTCACTGAAAAAACCATAGGTTATAGACCATATATAGTTAGGAATTAGCATTTACAAAACCTTAAAAATTCACTGAAAAAACCATAGGTTATAGACCATATATAGTTAGGGATTAGAATTTAAAAAACCTTATTTTACTCACACAAAACCATTGAAATTCCATATATAGTTAGTTGTACTAACTATATATCACGCACCCGCAATCCACTGCTGATGATGTCACATATTACATCATTCATGACATGGTCAGTGACATCACTGATGACATCACTGATGACATCTCAAATGACATCACTGATGACATCACTGATGACAACATCCAGTGACTGTATTTTTCTGTAAAGTTAAAATATGTCTTACATATTTATGAATGAGTCGATGTATAAGTGTCTGGACGAAGGATTTAGTAGGTGCATGACTGAATGTATGAGTGAGTGATTAAATGTGTCTCACTGAGTGCATGGGTTAGTGACTAAACTGTCTTAATTTGTGCATCATTATGTCTGTTGTTCTGTAAAGTGCTGCATGTGTTGATCAGTAGCTATATGAGTAACTATATAGGTTATTGATTGGTTGCACAAGCATTTGTATGGGAGACTGAGTGTGTGTGTGGGTGGCTGGGAAGTGTATGACTCTGTGCATAGATGTATGGATTCAAAAGTGCATGTTGGAAACAGCTGTATGGGCGGTTGACTGTGTGCATGACTGTATTGGTGAGTGAATAGATATCTCAGTGCTACATGTCAAATTAAGTACATATGTAAAATACAGTACATGTGAGAGTTGACATATATAAATAACTGTGCATAAGAGCCAGTGAATGTGTGAGTGGCTGTATGGATCATTGTGAACTTGTATCCAGGATTGTATAAGTGAGTAAATATGTTTTAGTATATGTTTGAATAAGTAAGGTGTGTTTAACTGTATAGTTAAGGAAACGGAGGTGTGATTGATTGTTTGCATGACTGTCTAGGTGTGTGTGTAACTTCATGGATGAGTGACAATCTGTGAGTCTGTGTTTACACTGAGTGTATCTAAGGTTATATTAGAGTCTGAAGAGGTTCATCGTATTATCACATGAATGATTTTATCAGTGATGTCATCAGTAATGTCATTTGAGATGTCATCAGTGATGTCATCAGTGATGTCATTTGAGATGTCATCAGTGATGTCATCAGTGATGTCACTGACCATGTCATGAATGATGTAATATGTGACATCATCAGCAGTGGATTGCGGGTGCGTGATATATAGTTAGTACAACTAACTATATATGGAATTTCAATGGTTTTGTGTGAGTAAAATAAGGTTTTTTAAATGCTAATCCCTAACTATATATGGTCTATAACCTATGGTTTTTTCAGTGAATTTTTAAGGTTTTGTAAATGCTAATTCCTAACTATATATGGTCTATAACCTATGGTTTTTTCAGTGAATTTCATTGGTTTTTTAATAGCTAATATCAAAACCTTTACAATGTATTATTCTTTAAAAAGAAAAATATTTTTTACATGTTTTTTATACAATTTTTTTGTTTATTTTTTTTTGTTTCGCTCCCAGTACGCGTACCGGTTAGCTTCCCGTTAGCTCAATCCGGAGGCGCGACCCGGTACGCGAACTGGTAAACGTTCCTTTAGCGCACCTCTCGCGTTACAAAACAACATCGCGACGCTTCGCGTCAGCATGACGTTTCGCGTTCTCGCGTAATACGTCATATTACGTGCTACGTTCGCGTACCCGGAAGCGCAGCGGTACGCGAACCGGAAGCGATCCGCGGCGCGGCGCCGACCGCGTAATGTAAACATAGCAGGTCATGTGACTCGATAATAACACTTTTCATTGGTTCATTTCACTTTTGGTTTCCTAATGATGTAATACAAGGTCATGTGATCTAAAATGGACACTTTTCATTGGTTTAGAACTTTTGTTTTTCCCAAATGATGAAAACCCCTCCTTCTTTCATCACTCTGACTTTCATCTTGGTGAGAGAAAGACCCTTTATTGAGACTTTGTGATGGCTTCATTAGTAGCTTCAGCTGGTGCTAGCCCACCACCTCCACCAAATCCAAGAAAGAGAGGACCACCTGCAGAAGTAATTCTGCAAGAAGAGGAAGAACAGGAAGAGGAGGAAGAGGAGGAAGAGCATGAGTTTTTGCCAGAGGAGCCCAGGAGGTACAATCGACAGGAGAATTATATCTGGCAATTCTACAGAATTCCTGAGGGGCAAAAGAAAGTGAATGCTCGTTACGTGTTTTGCCGCATATGCGGTGACAGATTGTCAAGGGGCACCGATAAAAAATATAGTTATGGGAATCATACTATGCATCGGCATATGAGTAGGTGGCACCCAAATAACTATAGTGCTGCCCAGCTACGTGACCAACAACAACATCCCCTCCAAATGGCAAGAAGATCGGTGGTTCCAGAGGTGTCGGGACCAGAGGCGAGGGAGATGATTGCAAACATCCAAATGTTGTTTGGTCACGTAAAACAAGTGTGCGTGGAATGTGGCGCTTTCATCTGCTACAGAGAAAGTAGCATCACTTTGATTTTGCGAGCAATTCAAAATCATATTAATGTTTGCACAAAACGCACCAAAAAATACATTCTTTTTTTTTTTTTGCTCCTGTTGAGCCCTTTATAATGGATCGTTTTTGTTTCCCCCCCCCCAAAAAAACCAAAAAAATTTTGAAAACGTTCAGAAAATACAAAAAAAGTAAAAAAATGTTCAAAAAATACTAAAAAAAATATAAAACAACAAAAACATAAAAAAAAAGTTCTTTTCAGAACTAACTCCCCATTATAAAAAAATTGGTAGAAAATTTGGAACTCTGCCAACCTGTATTTCTCTTAGTTCGCTCCCGGAGCGCTACCCGGTACGCGTACCGGAAGCTAACCAAAAAAATATTTTTTAAAAAAGAACAGTAACTATAAGGGAAGGAAATACACAGTTATGTTAAAAGAAAGACAGCTCTAGGGAGTAAAATAAGGATACTGTTACCTACAATCCACTGTTGATGATTTCACATATTACATCATTCATGACATGGTCAGTAACATCAACAGCAGTGGATTAAAGGTAACAGTATCGTTAGTTTACTCCCTATAGCTGTCTTTCTTTTAACATAACTGTCTATTTCCTTCCCTTATAGTTACTGTTCTTTTTTAAAAAACATTTTTTTGATCAGTCATAAACAGTGACATTAATAGAAACAGAGAGAGTGAACAAGAGTGAAGAACTATGGTCCTCCTGAGCCACCCTCAGAAAACCAAGGGGGTCAAGATACATCTACCGTGCCCCCTTCTACCTATTCTGAACATTATTTGCCCTCCATCTTGTATCTTGATTCGAACGAAACACAAAATGGTGGACTGCCATAACGCTGCTGGTTTGCGAACCGGGCAACTTCCCAGGAAGCGGTCCCCAAAAAAAAAAAGTTGGGAAAGTAATTCACAGACACTAAGAGTAATAGAGATGGAGTGAGTGAACAAGACTGAGGAACTATGAGAACAGAGGGACTGAGAAAAAGAGTGGAAGGAGTTGAGTAAATAAGTAATAGAGAAAGGAATGAGGAAAGTAGCAAAGGCAGGAAACTGAGGATTAAAGAAGTGAAGCAGTGGATCTAATAGTAGGTGAATGTGATAGAAATGTAACGAAAAGAGTACAACTATTTACCTTGTAATTGCCGTTAAATTAATCACATTTTATTTCTATACTTTCAATCTGTGAAAGAGAGAACCAACATTTGAAAAAAAATTAAAATATGTATTTAAAAATTACAAAAGACAAGGGAAAATATTGAAGGACAAATAGTTTTTCAACAACTTTGACACTGACAGAAGCTTCTGCTTCTCCAGGTCCTCTACACAATGCTAAAGATATACATTTTAAAGTAACAGTATCTTGATGCAGATGAAGTGAGGCCTATCTTAAAACATGGTGCATCTTTTGCATTGCTCTTGTTTCAGAAAAGTGTCGCTTCAGTATGCCAATAACATGTCTCCTATCCAGAGATTTGTTTGAGGTGAGGCCTACTCAGAGTTCAAGATGAGATTTACACTTGTTGAAGTGTACAGAGGAGATAATATCTGTGAAAGTCTACTAATGAAGTGAGTCATGTCCACTGCACTCTTCAACAAAGTAGAAACCTCCTATGTTTCCCTGGACAGACCTAAACTTGATCTGCACAATGTGATTCGTAATGATAGGAAACTCAAGTGATGTAATTGAAATATGTGCAATTTATTTTGCTCATTTCACAATCACATCACTTGTGTTTCCTTTGCTTAGGTATCTCATTGTGCAGATGTAGTCCAGCATATGAAAGAATACGTAGAAGTGCAGCACTGCATACAATAAATTTAACACTTACAGAAAACTCACCTTCTCCATGCCTCCTACACAGTTCTACATATACATCATAAATGCAAACAGTACAGAATTAATTATACATGTTAAATGGTTTATTTTTGCTGTTCTCAGAATGTATCAAAATTCACTAAAAACAGTGACTTGAAGGTATTCATCATGTAACAGCGGGGAAAAAAAAACACAATCAAAATGATTGTGTTTAAAAAACCCATACAACATCAGAAAATAAAATTCAGAACTCCTTAAAGTTAACTTACTTTCCATGACGTCCAAGGATGTCCTATGAACAGCTTACACTCTTTTGTGCTGTTATTACTTTCAGCCCGCCACTTTCTGAAAGAAAACCTCCATCGTTTTTAAAAACACGTTACATGCAATAAATGACTTCTTGCTCTCTACCACTATTTTCCACAAGGCCAAATCTAGTCAGAGATATTTATAACTCTTGGATTTCTTGTAAGCCAATCCCATCATTTGGCATTTCCGCAACTTTCAGAATTAAAATGTTGAAGATCATTTTCACAATCCTGGAATAGTAATATCTTCCCCTTCTTGGTCAGTCATGTTCTACATTTCCTATGACACTGATACTGCTTAATATGAAGCAGACTTACACTACCTCTATGAGTACTACAATTATTTAATTCTCTACATCACTTTTAATCACAAAGCAATGTAAAACAGTAGACAGCATTGCAGACTTACATTCCCTCTACTCCATATTTTGATTGGCTGCTTCAATTAGCTTATGAAAAGAAACAATTTTTCTGAACTCATTTAAAGTGCACATACATCTCCATGATGTCCAATCCTTTGATTAGAAGTTATGTCTCTGAACTACACTTATCCTCAAGGCCAAATTGTGTAGGAGCCATTAGAACTTCTTGAAATTCCACAGATCATATCCCGAGATTATTTTCCTAAAATTTTGGTTTTAAAAACACCAGGTAAGAGTTTTTAAGGTCATACGGCAATTTTTTTTTGAAAATTACAACAGAATCATTACAGAATGACCAGCCATTTCTAGACTTTAAATAAGCTGTGTAATGTCCTGATGATATTGAAGGGCCGTCATGATATATAATTGCTGTAGTTACAAAAGTCCTTCCTGATATTGACAACTGCGAAGCTACAAATTTTTTTATTAAAGTTGTCAATTTTGTTCCATCAGGCCTACATCGTTGGAACATTAAAATGACGTACTTGCCATATGTTCGTATAAATAATGTGGACATCATTTCAGATTTACATTGGCTACACTCCATGCTGTGATTAGCAGCTTTTACTAGCTTATTAAAGGAGACTGATTTACTGTCTGGCAAAGTTAAATATATAAATCTTTCTGAGTCTACACTAGTAGTACTTGATACCATACAGTTCTCGCAGTCATGCTGCCATTGATAAGAAAGCCCAAACAGCTGATCTACATCTACACCTTCAGCATGTAATACATCAAGCATATACATTAAAAACTCCTGACAATCTTGCTGAATATTTTGAGAGAATTGTGTTTGCCCTGAACATCTGTCTAACAGGTTTCGAATTTCAGACACACTTTCTATTTTTGTTCTATCTGTGCTACATTTCTCTAACACAGAATTCAACAAACTGCAAAATCTTTGATCAGAATTGACCACAATCTCTTCTTTTACATTTTTTAGAGAAAACAAAACATTCATTACTACATTAGCATAGCAGTTGACACCAGAACTGTTTTCAAACTGAAAACCAACAACATCTTCAACAGAATCCTCTTTGTTTCTGCTTGTAATTTTAGGTTCATTCACTTTTTGTCTTTTTGCTACAACCTCCCCAGTATTGTTCTCATTTCTTCGTTTCCGGCCTACCAGACGTTTCTCAAACAAAGGAAACTGAGGCAAATGTGGCGCATACTCTCTTCTTAACCTATTGTATTCCTTAACACAATCTAGATCAGCACAAATGTTTGTGACATCACACTCAATCAAGTACAATCCCGATAAAGTCCTAACTCGTGACAATGCCACATATGCCATACCCTCCTTGAACACAGAACTGCCAATATTCACCAATGCACAGTCTACACTTAAACCTTGCGATTTATGGATTGTCACCGCATATGCCAAGCAAACAGGAAACTGCTTACGGCGAACATATAAGTCTTTTACAAGCAAAAATCTAGCAGAACAACGAGCAATTAGCTGTACTTCCTCAATGCCATCAAATTTAATTTTTAAAAATTCAATTCCATCTCTATTTCTGTATTTCACAAAATCAACAACATTACCCATTGATCCATTTACCAGACCTCTTTCAACATGTAAATTCCTTCTTAAAATTATACGGCAGTTCAAGCACACATTCAGAGTCTTTTCAAAACCTGCAGTTTTAGATATAGTCTTCTCTAATGAATCCAATTTTGATTTCAGATTCTCAGACAAAATAATTGTTGATCCCATATGCTCTACTCTATCAATAGCTTCCACTTTCACAATCTCTTGCTTTTCTAAATGCAACATTTTGTTGTTAAATTTGGCACATTCTGCAAGAGTTGGCATCAAACATATTCCAGATTTCTTATCAGTAATTTTCTGAAAAATATTCTCAGGCACAACATCTTGTTCTGGATATAAATTTGACAGTAATCGTGCATGTAAAGCTTCTTTCCCATGCTCGGTCACTTTTCCAATTCTAACATCTTGTAGAATAGTCTTGTAAACTTCATCCTTTGCCTGACGCATATTTTCATGCAGTTCAGCATAATTGAAGTTTAACCATATATTGACGTTGCCAATGCTGCCTAGGCACTTCCTGGTATCTTCATGCGTGAGCATTTTGAACACAGGTTGCCCTTTCACTGGTGTCAGCTGCAGAAGATCTCCGAAAACAATGATGTGTTTGCCACCAAATAACACATCATACTCTGTTTTGAGAACTTCTTGCATCCTCAAATGCACAAAGGCAAGCATGACATTGGAAACCATGCTTACTTCGTCAATGATAAGAAGTTTCATTTTCCTCAAGATTCTTGAAACTTCAAAACAAGCATCTCCAGATAGCTTGTGATATTCTAATTTGTTGTCATGCTCCACTGGCAGCATCAGTAAACGATGTAAAGTAATCCCTTTAATATTATGTGCTGCCAGTCCAGTTGGAGCAGTGACAACACAAGACAGCGATGACTCTGTCCTTTCCTGCAAATAGCATGAAATTGCTTTAATGAGGAAACTTTTTCCAGTTCCCGCTTCTCCACTCACGTACAGTCGGACAGGCTTCAACGACGTACATGAGCACTCTTTCTTATCATGACTTAATCCATGATCAATTTGCATGGTAACTTCGTCATATATTTTCCTCTGCTCAACGTTGAGTTGCCTTTCCAACTCTTCTAAGTTAACCGCATCCTCTTGAGCATGTGCCATGGCTCTTTCCACCTCATTCATAGCAGTGGCAGCTTCATTTTCAATAAGAGGTCCTCCTAGTGGATCCTGACTCAATGAAGCAGAACTCTGACTGTCCTGAGAACTGTCTCTGGCAATCTCGGCTGCAATCGTTGCTTCCTGCTCAATTTCCGCATTCAACATTTCTACATATTTCGGAAAAGCAGGACATTCTATGGTCTCCTTGGCGGCATTGAAAGAGTCTTCATAACAGAGGAAATCTCCAAGCAGTTCCTCTTCTGCACGCCAAGGCTTGAAAAGTTGCAAAAGTGCTAAATAGAAAAACTCCTTTTTTTCAGGAGATTCGCCACTCAATTTTCGATGGTTTATCAAGTGGCATTTTCTTTGCTTCACCAGACATCCCTCACTTCCTATTACAGCATACACTCCTTTCTCAGTATCTTCTTTGATGTTCCTCTTGAACATGTAATTTTGCAGAACCTCATACAGACAAACATTCTCTAGGTGACTGCTTCGATTTGGATAATATGTATCCAACATGTTTGTCTTCAAAATGTCGGTACTGTTTGGCTCCTTTTCCGCCAAATACTCAATTTCCCGCACAGGTTTGAGAACTCGATTACGCGTTGCAGCAAGACCAAGACTCGCCCAAACGATACTCCTGGACTTGGCATAGAGACTTGCTGAAGACAACCGGTCAGAACATTCGTACGCTCCGATTTCTCGATGCGACAACATCTTCAGACTGAAACTGTACAACTTCTTGCTGAGGCTCTTTTCATGGGAAATGTCCTCCCACATATCCTTCAATTCTGTCTTCTCTTTTTTGGTGATGTAAGACGTCACATACCGAGCCACAGCCATACAGTTATCAGCCACAAACTGTATATCCATGTTAGCATTCCACATGGACAAAATCACCGGGTTGTAGTCGTTGATGTACTTGGACTCTTCGTTCCTCTTCAAATTGTAAGTGTTTTTAGGTGATTTCTTCATGACATTGTGTCGCAGCGAAGACATCAAACTGTTTACTCTTCCTTTAGAAATCACCGGTCGTGGAAAGCCGAAACGACATTTAGTGTAGAACTTGTCCTTGTTTCGGAATTTACGACGGCAGTACTTTCCACATCGATGGCTTTGGAAACGCAGAACTTTTTCTCTTAGGCTTTTCTTCTCCTTTGCGTTTGGAACAGCACACGTAGAATACTGTTGGATGAAACTCATCACTGAGTCATCTGGATCCGTTCCAAATTTAGGTGCATCCTTGATCCACAGCAACATATGTATATGAGGAGCACCTCTTGCTTGGTACTCCTTTCTCCAGAAGAAATCCAACACCTCTCCAAGAGGTGGATTCTTCTTATTCATGATGAAAGACATCATAGCTTCAAATCTATGATTGAAGTACCTACATACATTGACTGGATCCAAAGAGCACAGTTCTCCGGGTGTCTTGAATTCGATGTTTTCTACGTTAGCATTTGCCTCTCGTAGAAATTCAAGTAAGTCTTCCCAGCCATACTCGGCACAGCTCAGAGTGAGGAACCATGTGGGAGTACCTAAGTTCCTCAGCATACATTTTAAATCACCATGACGACGGTACCAGTACTCATTAGTACCACGCTGACACGCCATGAGATTAATCAGGTGAGAATCCAAAATACTATCTTGGACATTCACTTTATCCATAAAATCACTTGCCGAGATGTTTTGCATGTGTATACCACTTTTCAAGATGTGGTTCACTGCATATGACAGTCCAGACAGATCGCTTTCAAACAGGAGATGAAACAAATATGGAATGCATTGTCGAAACCTAGCATCTCCTGCATACAATCGCAAAGTCCGGTATTCAGAAGCAGGAATTTGATGAGGTCGCTCATCATATCTTCCTCCCTGACCTGTTGGAAAAAGCTGTGGGAAACACCGAGCTTCCAAACTTTCCTCCCAAACACTAATGGGACTCCCTTTGGCTTGTTTCATTTGAAACAACTCAATAGCATTCCCCATGACTTCCTTTGAATGCAAAGGATGAACACTATAATGTTCATATATTTCCTCACTAGTAGAGGGTTCTACTTTCTCAATTTGACCAGCACACAAATCGCTATCCTCTTCCTCACTTACTTCCTCTTCTTCAACATATACATTCTTATAGTATTTATTATTTTTTTTCAAATACAATGTTGCCTTTTTAACTTTCCTAACATCTACTAAATCTTGCCATATTTTCTTATTCTTTGTCGGAACCCCATTAACTAAGATAACCAGAGGTTCCTCTTCCACTTTTTCTACTCCAATTGTGTTAATGTTTTTCTTCAAATCTAGAGGCAAATAAACAACTCTTCCCTTTAATCCTCTCTGTAAATCTGATGGAGGCAATTTCCCTGTCTTTGGCTCCATTCTTACAATAGCCTGAAAGGGATGGATACTTTGAATCAAAATAGATTCATAAGTATTTAAATCCTTCAATTCAGAAGGAATCTCAACCAATTCCAGATTATTATGAACTGCTCTAGCAGGCATCTGGTTTTGTTTTAATTTGTTACAACAATAAGTACACACACGTTGATCCAATCCCAAATCAAAACAATTTTCTACCATCAAGTATGTTGCAAAATCCTTCCATTCACTATTATTTTCCCTTTCACTTTTTGCATATAAATCCACTAACTTAGTCTGATTCTTATAATAAGTGCGTCGACAACACACACAAGTGAAATTAGGCCTCTCACTTGATTTCATGTCAAACGTCGCAATTTCCCTCTGGAAATTATCTGTACTGGAAACATGTACAGTATCTTCCAAATGACCCTCTATTTCTTGCTCAATTTCAACATTGTCCTCTTTACTTCCAAAGTAACAAAACTCAATTTCTTCACATATATTCTTCACATCTATTTCAGAACCATGCAAAAGAGCAGCACATAATTTTTTAAGCATAATTGCTGGACTCTTAGCATAATACAACATTCTAACTAATTTCCTCACTTTATTATGATGCACTGCTAGCATCCTGAAATGATGAAAAACACTCTGGCATACTCTCCTGGAAAGACAAGCCAGTGAATGACCATGCAAACCTGTCACTTCTCTCACTCTGCAAGGATCTAATTTTTGCAACAACCTCATTTTCTGCTTCAAACTTTTCTTGTTAAATGACCGTACAAAATCACAAAGCAAATTGATGGAATCCTGTCGCACACTGCAAATACTACTACACTTCCAGGTGTACACAGGACCCTTAGCACGTCTTCCTAAAACCTCATTACCTAACAACTCTTCTGCCTCTGTTGTCACAAGTTTTTCTTTTTCAACTGGACAACCATCTTTCACTTCATAAGCACGACCACTGATGTCAACTGCATGCACCAAATCATTATCCTGGAAATAACTCTCTTCATTAAAAAATGCCTCACAGCTTGAACTATGTATCCATTCTCCAGAAAAAACTTCACAAAAATTACTACGATTAACTATTCTCTTCCATCTACTATTTCTTTTGAAATCAAAAATTGCCTTGTTTAGCTTCCTAATTCTATTGATTATCAAAATAAATAACTTACGTTTAATTTCAAAAGCCTGATCAATAACTTTCTCAACTTTTTTTTTTCTCCTATAAAAAACTAATTTCTGTTGACCTTTCTTAATATTTTTTAACAAATTGCCAATTATCCTGTTACGGAACATTCGTTTACGAATCTCCGTAAACTGTTGTTTCCTTCTACTATCATGCACAGATTTATCTCTTGCTCTAGCAGTAACATTTTCATTTGTCCTTTTCTTTCCATTTGATTTACTTGTGTTGTTATGGATTGAAACATTTTCTGTACTAATATTTTTTTTATTAGAAATATTTTTTATGAAATATTTAGAGCTCTTACCCGGTGCTTTCTTCATCGCTTGAGAAATCTTTTTGTTAGAGGACTGCTGCATTTTTTTTTTCTCCTGCTGTCTTTGACGTTTTGCAGCCTTCATCTCTCTTATTTTTGTAGGCATAGTTGAATCTGAGGAAAAATATAATAAAAATGTTAATAAAAAAATATTATCAAACAGTAAATCAGTAATAGTGATCAAAAACATAACACACTACTTGACATTTTAAATAGAAGATTTTTTAGTCCTTGCAAATTTACAATACAGAAGTAGCAGAAAAGAAATGAGATTTATATTTATGTTACCTATGCTATTTTATATGTGAATCTGATCTAATTTTATGAGCATATTTTAATATTTTATTGAAGACACTACACATAACCTGTTTTTGAAGGTGTCTTTATTTTTAAATTAAACGGTTTACCTTTTTACTTTTTATTGATTATAAATTTTAAAAATAAATGTTTATAATTCCAAAGGCTCAAGCAGGTCAGCTTCCCATCCTATATCATATAATTCGGACAAATCTGCATCCTCATCACGCTCTTCTTCATCCTCAGGATTTAAATCATCCAATGGATCAACATCCACTGATGTTTCAATTACAAGTTCAATGATGAGGTCAAAATCAACTGATTGCAGATTGTCGCTCATGTTGAGGTTGTCTTTATCTTTAAAGAAAGACAACAACAATGAGATGTTGCAGAGTAAGAGACAAATCTCACAGATTATAATAGTAAAATTATTTAACAAGAGTAACATTTTGCAGCTATTATTTAGCCATGTCCAGCGATGCTGAGCAGGTGAAGCCTATGTCTAATTTTTCACTGAACAGGACTCATCTGTTCTTAACCTTGGATAAGCCTCAACGACTCTGTGTCCCCTGCACATACTCAAATGTTAAAGTGCAGATTTATATTAAATGGCACATCCCCAGGCATGCACCAGTTAATGTGCACCACTGCTTTACCACCCATGGTGTGCCGCATTTACAATCAGATAGGAGAAAGCTGCTTCAAAACCCTGCACCTGCTTGAAGCTGGCATAGGTCTTGACGCAGCATTGTATAGATGGGGCACCCCTGATCCTTGCTGGAGCTGCATCGCACTTACGATACAACTCCAGCAATGCGCCACCTTTACAGCACAGATGCGTCACGCATCTGTGCCTTTTTTGCCCCATGCTGCGCCGCATTGTAAATGCAGCACACCATGGGTGGCGGAACAGTGGCGCAGGATGACTGTCACATCCCTGGGGATGCGCCACTCATCATAAATCTATCCCTACGCTTCTTATCTTGTTACAGATGAACTGCCATATGTATCATCAAAATATTTTACATATTATAAATAGCAAATTTTAAGGAATAAATAGCGATTCTTTACTATTCCTAATTTGCAATGAGCAAATTGCTAATTGCAAATTACCCATTCATTTCCATAGGCTAGGAGGCTCATAGGAATTAATGTTGCAAGTTGTGATTAGCAATTAGCTCATCACAAAATAGGATTTTTTTCAAGCGTGCAGGGGTATCTCAAGAACAACCTGCTGCACCCCTGAAAAAGAAATTTGGGAGCACATGGCACACCTACATGCCCTAATGGCATGTATGGGCGTCATATGGGACCTTTTTTTTTTTAAAAAAAAAATTCTTTTTGAAAAGAATTCGCAAATTACCACAAACTACAAGTTGGTGGTAGTTTCCAAATCCTTAATATCATTTTTTACATATTTTTTTTTTATACATTGCATTTAAGGAATCACAATTTTTGAATTATTGACATTTTAAGTAATTTCCACATGTGCACTGTTTTCTAAATATAATTTGAAAATCGTTTTTGGGGAAAAGTAATGGTTTGCAAATTTATGACAAGGACATAATGGTGTATGCTTCTCTATAAGGCATTTCAGTATCTCTAATGTCATTTTTCCCATATTACATTATAAGACCTTTCCCCATGAAGCACATTCCTTGTAAATATGCTCCCACCAGTGCATTGCAAATTTAGATTTTGACTGTTTCAGACACATAGCCATGTTGAAAGTGACCCAAAAAAATTGCAAACGTTATTTAGCCATGTCCAGCGATGCTGAGCAGGTGAAGCCTATGTCTAATTTTTCACTGAACAGGACTCATCTGTTCTTAACCTTGGATAAGCCTCAACGACTCTGTGTCCCCTGCACATACTCAAATGTTAAAGTGCAGATTTATATTAAATGGCACATCCCCAGGCATGCACCAGTTAATGTGCACCACTGCTTTACCACCCATGGTGTGCCGCATTTACAATCAGATAGGAGAAAGCTGCTTCAAAACCCTGCACCTGCTTGAAGCTGGCATAGGTCTTGACGCAGCATTGTATAGATGGGGCACCCCTGATCCTTGCTGAAGCTGCATCGCACTTACGATACAACTCCAGCAATGCGCCACCTTTACAGCACAGATGCGTCACGCATCTGTGCCTTTTTTGCCCCATGCTGCGCCGCATTGTAAATGCAGCACACCATGGGTGGCGGAACAGTGGCGCAGGATGACTGTCACATCCCTGGGGATGCGCCACTCATCATAAATCTATCCCTACGCTTCTTATCTTGTTACAGATGAACTGCCATATGTATCATCAAAATATTTTACATATTATAAATAGCAAATTTTAAGGAATAAATAGCGATTCTTTACTATTCCTAATTTGCAATGAGCAAATTGCTAATTGCAAATTACCCATTCATTTCCATAGGCTAGGAGGCTCATAGGAATTAATGTTGCAAGTTGTGATTAGCAATTAGCTCATCACAAAATAGGATTTTTTTCAAGCGTGCAGGGGTATCTCAAGAACAACCTGCTGCACCCCTGAAAAAGAAATTTGGGAGCACATGGCACACCTACATGCCCTAATGGCATGTATGGGCGTCATATGGGACCTTTTTTTTTTTTAAAAAAAAATTCTTTTTGAAAAGAATTCGCAAATTACCACAAACTACAAGTTGGTGGTAGTTTCCAAATCCTTAATATCATTTTTTACATATTTTTTTTTTATACATTGCATTTAAGGAATCACAATTTTTGAATTATTGACATTTTAAGTAATTTCCACATGTGCACTGTTTTCTAAATATAATTTGAAAATCGTTTTTGGGGAAAAGTAATGGTTTGCAAATTTATGACAAGGACATAATGGTGTATGCTTCTCTATAAGGCATTTCAGTATCTCTAATGTCATTTTTCCCATATTACATTATAAGACCTTTCCCCATGAAGCACATTCCTTGTAAATATGCTCCCACCAGTGCATTGCAAATTTAGATTTTGACTGTTTCAGACACATAGCCATGTTGAAAGTGACCCAAAAAAATTGCAAACGTTATTTAGCCATGTCCAGCGATGCTGAGCAGGTGAAGCCTATGTCTAATTTTTCACTGAACAGGACTCATCTGTTCTTAACCTTGGATAAGCCTCAACGACTCTGTGTCCCCTGCACATACTCAAATGTTAAAGTGCAGATTTATATTAAATGGCACATCCCCAGGCATGCACCAGTTAATGTGCACCACTGCTTTACCACCCATGGTGTGCCGCATTTACAATCAGATAGGAGAAAGCTGCTTCAAAACCCTGCACCTGCTTGAAGCTGGCATAGGTCTTGACGCAGCATTGTATAGATGGGGCACCCCTGATCCTTGCTGAAGCTGCATCGCACTTACGATACAACTCCAGCAATGCGCCACCTTTACAGCACAGATGCGTCACGCATCTGTGCCTTTTTTGCCCCATGCTGCGCCGCATTGTAAATGCAGCACACCATGGGTGGCGGAACAGTGGCGCAGGATGACTGTCACATCCCTGGGGATGCGCCACTCATCATAAATCTATCCCTACGCTTCTTATCTTGTTACAGATGAACTGCCATATGTATCATCAAAATATTTTACATATTATAAATAGCAAATTTTAAGGAATAAATAGCGATTCTTTACTATTCCTAATTTGCAATGAGCAAATTGCTAATTGCAAATTACCCATTCATTTCCATAGGCTAGGAGGCTCATAGGAATTAATGTTGCAAGTTGTGATTAGCAATTAGCTCATCACAAAATAGGATTTTTTTCAAGCGTGCAGGGGTATCTCAAGAACAACCTGCTGCACCCCTGAAAAAGAAATTTGGGAGCACATGGCACACCTACATGCCCTAATGGCATGTATGGGCGTCATATGGGACCTTTTTTTTTTTTAAAAAAAAATTCTTTTTGAAAAGAATTCGCAAATTACCACAAACTACAAGTTGGTGGTAGTTTCCAAATCCTTAATATCATTTTTTACATATTTTTTTTTTATACATTGCATTTAAGGAATCACAATTTTTGAATTATTGACATTTTAAGTAATTTCCACATGTGCACTGTTTTCTAAATATAATTTGAAAATCGTTTTTGGGGAAAAGTAATGGTTTGCAAATTTATGACAAGGACATAATGGTGTATGCTTCTCTATAAGGCATTTCAGTATCTCTAATGTCATTTTTCCCATATTACATTATAAGACCTTTCCCCATGAAGCACATTCCTTGTAAATATGCTCCCACCAGTGCATTGCAAATTTAGATTTTGACTGTTTCAGACACATAGCCATGTTGAAAGTGACCCAAAAAAATTGCAAACGTTTAAAAAAAACACATTCATGTGTCTTAATGACATTTTAATTCATTTCCCCATGGACAATGTTTTCTAAGTGGCACAAAAGAGGTATACACCTATCATAAATCTGTCCCTAGAATTATAAATGATTAAATCAGGATGACAATAAGATGTGGCCTATCCAGAAGTTTGTTTAAGGTGAGGCCTACTCAGGATTGCAGATTAAAGTTATGCTTGATGAAGAATACAGAGGAGATAATTTATTGTAAAGGCCTACCAATGAAGTAAGTGATTTCTACTTCATTGCACCAGTCATCATAAATGTATCCATAAGCTTCTTATCTTGTTAGACATCAACCGCCATATGTATCATATAACTATTTTGCATTTCCAAAAAAGCGAATTTTAAGGAATAAATAGCGATTCTTTACCATTCCAAATTTGCGATGAGAAAATTGCTAATTGCAAATTACCCATTCATTTCCATGGGCTAGGAGGCTCATATAAATGAAGGTGCAATTTGCGATTAACAATTTGCTCATCACAAATTAGGAATTTATTCCAAAAGTGCAGGGGTGTCTCAAGAACACCCTGCTGCAACCCTGAGAAAGAAATTTGGGGGCATATGGCGAACATAAATTTTAACAACATTCCTTTACCTCAAAAACGATTTTCAAATCATAACTTCAAAACACTACACATGGGAAAATTACTTAAATTGTCCTTAAGACACATAAAAGCGTATTTTGATTGGCTTTCCTGCATGGTAGGGTCACTTTAAACATGGCTATGTAACATAAACATTCAAAATCAAAATTTTCAATGTACAGGTGGGAGCATATTTACAAGCAATTTGCGCCACAAAGAAAGGTCTGACATTAAAATGGGAAAAATAACATCAGGGACAGTCAATTGCCTTATAAAGAACCATACACCATTATGTCCTTCTCATGAATTTAAAAACAATTCCTTTTTCCCAAAAACGATTTTCAGATCATAATTTCAAAAAACTGCACATGAGAAAATGACTTAAAATGTCATTGAAACACATGAAAGCGTTTTTTTATTGGCTTTCCTGCATGGTTGGTTCACTTTTATCATGGCTATGTAACACAAACATTGATAATTAAAATTTTCATGCACATGTAAGAGCATATTTACAAGCAATTTGAGCCACAGAGAAAGGTCTTACAATAAAATGAGAAAAATAACATCAAGGACAGTCAATTGCCTTATAAATAACCATACACCATTATTTCCTTGTCATGATTTTAAAAACAATTCCTTTTCCACAAAAACGATTTTCAAATCATAATTTCTAAACACTGCACATCAGAAAATGACTTAAAATGTCATTAAAATACATGAAATCATTTTTTGATTGACTTTCCAGCATGGTTGAGTCACTTTTAACATGGCTATATAACAGAAACATTCAAAATCAAAAATTTCCATGCACATGTGAGAGCATATTTACTAGCAAATTGCGCCACATAAATCATAATTTTCTCCTTAAAGCACACTATTCTCTATCTAAAGTAAAGAAATATTTTCTCACCTTAGCAAATACTTTGAGTTTGAAAACAGTCTCAGAAACACACCAATTTGTCTTCAGCAGAGCAAAAGGTATGCACTCCAGAGTCTGCAGCTATCAAAAGCACAGAAATGGTGTAATTCTTCACACATATTTCTCATGTCACCCAATCAAAACTCTTCCCTCACTTTTTTTCAAATGAAAACCCTTCCCCCTCTGCCCTTTCTGCCTATTTTCCATAGCAACCACCTCTTGGAGAAACTCTGGTGTTTGCAAATTCACACAACAATGTTGCAATTGAACTCTGAACTCTCAGTGCACCTGCATATCCAGTGCTTTCTTTCATTTAATGATTTTTTATTGACCACTCAAAATACATCTTTCAAAGAACACATCTCTACACCCTAACTTTCTGTTTTCATCAATCAAAATCCACCAATCACTGTTACTACTTCATGAACACAGAAACTCCACAGTTTTTTTCATTTTAAACTCACATTTTTTCAACTGCCATTTCATTGCCACACTTCATCTGACTGCAGGAGAACCTTCTCTCACCATGTTTTCTGTCTGGATTGTTGGTCATAGTTATATTCACTGGGCTCAAAGGTACGTTGAAAGCAGGAATTTACCTAACCTCAATTTACAAGATGTGGAAATTAAGTGGTTTGGCCAGAGAGGATTAAAATGTCACCAATTGATACCATTGGTGAAAACCTTTATGCATTTGCCAAAACCTGACCTGTTAATTGTGCACTGTGGAGGTAATGACTTGGGCACTTTGACTGGTGTAGGTCTGGAAATGCTTTTAAAGGACACCTTTGAGCAATTAATGGCACTTTTTCCTCAGACTGCCTTGGTATATTCAAATATATGCCAAAGACAGAAATGGAGGTGGTCAAACCAATTTTGTCCACAAATTGAGAAGTCGAGGAAGCATGTAAACAAATCTGTTTCAGCTTACATGAGAGACCATGGAATGGGCTCCCTGTACAACAATAACTTGCGTTACTACATGCAAGATATCTACAGAGGAGATGGAGTTCACTTCTCAGATGAGGGCAACAGAGTTTTCACTCTGAATTTAAAAATGTGCATTGGTACCTACTTATAAGTACCTAAATGTACCATAAACCCAAAAGCTCTTCTCAGAGCTACCCTACATCTAATCACTCACAATTATTTTTTTACTCTAACTATTTTCACTAATTTTCAACAAAATACGCTCCCTGGTGCGCTACCCGGTACGCGTACCGGGAGCTAACCTCGCGAAATTTTTAAAAAAAATGTTTCTTTTTCCGCACATATGGGCCTCCTCAGCCACCCTCACAAAACCTAGGGGGTCAAGATAAGTCTACCGTGCCCCCTTCTACCCATTCTGAACATCATTTGCCCTCCATCTTGTATCATAATTCGACCGAAACACAAAATGGTGAACTCCCGTTACGCTTAAGGTTCGCGTACCAGGGCGCTCACCGGTTCGCGTACCGGGTCGCTTCCTGGGAAGCGCACCATCAAAAAAGGTGGGAAAGTAGTTCACAGAAAAGCCACTGGAGACAATTTCACCAAATATAGAATAACTCATACTACATACCAATCCCTACCATTTTCACAAATTTGATTGGAATTCCATTTAGCCATTTAGCCTGTAGTCCTCTCTAAATACCGTGAGGTAAATTACTTCACAAAACACATCTGAAGTGTTGGAATTGACAACCAATTAAAATGTTACTTTCATTTTCTACTTTTTTTACATGATATTTGATTGGTTATGTACCCGAATATATATAAAGGAAGAGAAGGAAACACAGCCATTTTGACTACTACTTCCTGGTGTACATTTCATTTGGATTTTCATTAATAACTTCAACTTCTTTTTAAAGGTAAGTTGTTATTTTTAAAACTGAAGTATATTGTGCACTTTAAGTTAATATGGCAAACTTTTTCTGTTAGTTATATACTATCCCTCTGTAGTACTTATAAATTTAGATACACTTTTTTATATTCCTACTTCCACTCTGATACTATACACTGCCCAAAGATAAATTCTCTGATAAAAACTGCCTATCTAAAATTAATCCCAACAGTGCCCTACCTCTACTAATATATATTTTTTTTATGCAAATTTCAGGAAAAATGGAAAGTGAACAAAACATTTCATTTGAAATTGTCCTTCCAGAGTCCAACACAGAAATCATTGATCCAAATGAGATTGAATTTATGGATGAAACATGGGACCAAGAACTACTGCAATGTGTGCAAGCAGTAGATAACCTCCTTGCAAATGAGGACATTTTACAACCTCAGAGACTACAATCTATATTCCATGATTATGAAATTTCTGACAATGAAATGTTAGAAAGTTTAATAAATTATGAAACACAATAAAAAAAATTTAAAAAAAAAAAAATAATCAACAAAACCAACAATCAATTAACATACAGCATTTGAAAAGTCTATCATTCATTTTTTATTGTGATACGCTCCCCAGTACGCTTCCCGGTTCGCGTACCGGGCGCTAACCACGAAAAAAAACAAAAATTTTTTTTTATTTTTTTTGCTTAGCGGGGCCCCTTTAAAGCCTCCACATCAAACCTAGGGGGTCAGGGAGTATCTACTATGCCCCCTTAAGGTCATTTGCCCCTTCGCTTTTGACCTCCTCTTGTCTCTCGATCCTACCGAGAGACAAGATGGCGGCCGCTCCGGACTGTTTAGAATGTTGACAGACACCACAGAGCCAATCAACTTCGCTACGCGAAGTTCCGTTACGCGTCAAGTACGCGTACCGGGGCGCTGCCTGGTCCGCGCTTACAGATATATATCTTTTTTTGAACGTTATTTTCTCAAAATCCACTGCAGCACATATATTGAGACCTACAAAAGGCACATCGGGCTACCAGTCCCTACAAATTTGCCAAGTTTCGTGCAAATCCATTCAGCCGTTCGGGCTAAAAGTGAGGCTAACCGCCCTATGGAAAACTCAATGTTAAAAACACGTTTTGGGACCCCCCTTTTTTCTCGGCCCCCCCTGGACCAACTCCCCCCAAATTTCCAGTGGCTGCTCAGAAACAAAATGTTCCATTTTCCAGAAAATTTCAGCCAATTCCGTCCACAAACGCCAAAGTTATTAGACATAGAATTTTCAAAAAACCCATAGAGAAAAAATCCTAACTATATATACCTACTGGCGACCGCCAGTAGGTAATATATATATTACCTACTGGCGGTCGCCAGTAGGTATATATAGTTAGGATTTTTTCCCTATGGGATTTTTGAAAATTCTATGTCTAATAACTTTGGCGTTTGTGGACGGAATTGGCTGAAATTTTCTGGAAAATGGAACATTTTGTTTCTGAGCAGCCCCTGAAAATTTGGGGAGGGTTCGTCCAGGGGGGGCCGAGAAAAAAGGGGGGTCCCAAAACGTGTTTTTAACATTGAGTTTTCCATAGGGCGGTTGGCCTCACTTTTAGCCCGAACGGCTGAATGGATTTGCACGAAACTTGGCAAAATTGTAGGGACTGGTAGCCCGATGTGCCTTTTGTAGGTCTCAATATATGTGCTCCAGTGGATTTTGAGAAATTAACGTTTAAAAAAAGATATATATCTGTAACAGCGGACCGGGCAGCTCCCCGGTTCGCGGACCGGGGCGTGTACCAGAACTTCGCGTAGCGAAGCTGATTGGCTCTCCGGCGTCTGTCAACATTCCAAACAGTCCGGAGCGGCCGCCATCTTGTCTCTCGGTAGGATTGAGAGACAAGAGGAGGCCAAAACAAAGGGGGAAATAACCATAAGGGGGCATAGTAGATCCTCCCTGACCCCCTAGGTTTAATGTGGAGGCTTTAAAAGGGCCCCGCGGGGCAAAAAAAACAAATTTTTTTTTTGTTTTTTTTGCGTGGGTAGCGCCCGGTCCGCGAACCGGGAAGCGTTCTGGGCAGCGTAACGTAGCACGTCATATGACGTATCACGCGACAACGCGAAACGTCATGCTGACGCGACGCGTCACGATGTTGTTTTCTAACGCGACAGTTGCGCAAACGGAACGTTTACCGGTTCGCGGACCGGGTCGCGGCTCCGAATTGAGCTAACGGGAAGCTAACCGGTTCGCGTACCGGGAGCGAAACAATAAAAATAATTTAAAAAAAATTGTATTAAAAACATGTAAAAATTTTTTTTCGATTTAAAGAAGAATAAATTGTAAAGGTTTTGATATTTGCTATTAAAAAACCATTGAAATTCACTGAAAAAACCATAGGTTATAGACCATATATAGTTAGGAATTAGCATTTACAAAACCTTGAAAATTCACTGAAAAAACCATAGGTTATAGACCATATATAGTTAGGAATTAGCATTTAAAAAACCTTATTTTATTCACACAAAACCATTGAAATTCCATATATAGTTAGTTGCACTAACTATATATCGCGCACCCGCAATCCACTGCTGATCATATCACATATTACATCATTCATGACATGGTCAGTGACATCACTGATGACATCACTGATGACATCTCAAATGACATCACTGATGAGATCACTGATGACATCTCATTTGACATCAATGACCACATCACTGATGATATCATTCATGTGACAATACAATGCATCTCCTCACATTTTAATATAACCTCTGTTTCACCCAGTGTTAAATACAGAGTATAATTTTTGAAACCATTGACACACCAATACTAGTTACTACATACGTACTCACTGATTCCTACGTCTACACACACATTCACTCATTCACCCATACAATCATTCATACATACAATCACTCATCTTTACAACACTATCATATGCACTCATACACCTATACAGACACTCACACTCTGCCACTCATCCATGGAGTTACTCACACACCTAGTCAGTCCTGTAAAGAATCAATCACACTTCCATTTTCTTGTCTATACAGTTAAACATAGAGCACCTTACATTTTCAAACATATACTAACACATACTTACTTTCTTATACAATCATTGATACAAGTACACATTGATCTGCACAGAGTCACACACCTCCCAGCCAGCCACACACACACTCAGTCTCCCATACAAATACTTAGACAATCAATCAATAACCCATATAGTTAATCATATAGCTACTGATCAACACATGCAGCAGTTTACAGAACAACAGACATAATGATGCACAAATTAAGACAGTTTAGTCACTAACCCATGCACTCAGTGAGACACATTTAATCACTCACTCATACATTCAGTCATGCACCTACTAAATCCTTCGTCCAGACACTTATACATCTACTCATTCTTCAATATGTAAAACATATTTAAACTTTACAGAAACACACAGTCACTGGATGATGTCATCAGTGATCTCATCAGTGATGTCAAATGAGATGTCATCAGTGATCTCATCAGTGATGTCATTTGAGATGTCATCAGTGATGTCATCAGTGATGTCACTGACCATGTCATGAATGATGTAATATATGACATGATCAGCAGTGGATTGCGGGTGCGCGATATATAGTTAGTGCAACTAACTATATATGGAATTTCAATGGTTTTGTGTGAATAAAATAAGGTTTTTTAAATGCTAATTCCTAACTATATATGGTCTATAACCTATGGTTTTTTCAGTGAATATATATATATATATATATATATATATATATATATATATATATATATTACCTACTGGCGGTCGCCAGTAGGTATATATAGTTAGGATTTTTTCCCTATGGGATTTTTGAAAATTCTATGTCTAATAACTTTGGCGTTTGTGGACGGAATTGGCTGAAATTTTCAGGAAAATGGAACATTTTGTTTCTGAGCAGCCCCTGAAAATTGGGCGGGGGTTCGTCCAGGGGGGGTCGAGAAAAAAGGGGGGGCCCAAAACGTGTTTTTAACATTGAGTTTTCCATAGGGCGGTTGGCCTCACTTTTAGCCCGAACGGCTGAATGGATTTGCACGAAACTTTGCAAAATTGTAGGGACTGGTAGCCCGATGTGCCTTTTGTAGGTCTCAATATATGTGCTCCAGTGGATTTTGAGAAATTAACGTTTAAAAAAAGATATATATCTGTAACAGCGGACCGGGCAGCGCCCCGGTTCGCGGACCTTACGCGTACCTGAACTTCGCGTAGCGAAGCTGATTGGCTCTCCGGTGTCTGTCAACATTCTAAACAGTCCGGAGCGGCCGCCATCTTGTCTCTCGGTAGGATTGAGAGACAAGAGGAGGCCAAAACAAAGGGGGAAATAACCATAAGGGGGCATAGTAGATCCTCCCTGACCCCCTAGGTTTAAAGTGGAGGCTTTAAAAGGGCCCCGCGGGGCAAAAAAAAATAATTATTTTTTTGTTTTTTTGCGTGGGTAGCGCCCGGTCCGCGAACCGGGAAGCGTTCTGGGCAGCGTAATGCAATGAAAAATGAATGATAGACTTTTCAAATACTGTATGTTAATTGATTGTTGGTTTTGTTGATTATTTTGTAATTTTAATTTTTTCTGTAAACTACTTTCCCACCTTTTTTGATGGTGCGCTTCCCAGGGAGCGACCCGGTACGCAAACTGGTGAGCGCCCCGGTTCGCGGACCTTAAGCGTTACGGGAGTCCACCATTTTGTGTTTCGGTCGAATTAAGATACAAGATGGAGGGCAAATAATGTTCAGAATGGGTAGAAGGGGGCACGGTAGACTTATCTTGACCCCCTAAGTTTTCTGAGGGTGGCTGAGGAGGCCCATATGTGCGAGAAAAAAAACCATTTTTTTAAAAATTTAGCGAGGTTAGCTCCCGGTTCGCGTACCGGGAAGCGCCCCGGGGAGCGTATTTTGTTGAAAATTAGTGAAAAAAGTTAGAGTAAAATAATAATTGTGAGTGAACAGATGTAGGGTAGCTCTGAGAAGAGCTTTTGGGTTTATGGTACATTTAGGTACTTATAAGTAGGTACCAATGCACAGTCTTAAATTCAGAGTGAAAATTCTGTTGCCCTCATCTGAGAAGTGAACTCCATCTCCTCTGTAGATATCTTGCATGTAGTAACGCAAGTTATTGTTGTACATGGAGCCCATTCCATGGTCTCTCATGTAAGCTGAAACAGATTTGTTTACATGCTTCCTCGACTTCTCAATTTGTGGACAAAATTGGTTTGACCACCTCCATTTCTGTCTTTGGCATATATTTGAATATACCAAGGCAGTCTGAGGAAAAAGTGCCATCAATTGCTCAAAGGTGTCCTTTAAAAGCATTTCCAGACCTACCCCAGTCAAAGTACCCAAATCATTACCTCCACAGTGCACAATTAACAGGTCAGGTTTGGGCAAATGCATAAAGGTTTTCACCAATGGTATCAATTGGTGACATTTTAATCCTCTGTGGCCAAACCATTTAATTTCCACATCTTGTAATTGAGGTTAGGTAAATTTCTGTTCTCAGCATACCTGTGAGCCCAGTGGATATAACTATGTCCAACAATCCAGACAGAAAACATAGTGAGAGAAGGTTCTGCTGCAGTCAGATGAAGTGTGGCAATGAAATGGCAGTTGAAAAAATGAGAGTTTAAAATGAAAAAAACTGTGGAGTTTCTGTGTTAATGAAGCAGTAACAGTGATTGCTGAAAACAGAAAGTTAGGGTGCATGGATGAGTTATTTGAAAGATGTATTTTGAATGGTCAATAAATAATAATTAAATGAAAGATTGCAGTGGATACGCAGGTGCACTGAGAGTTCAGAGTTCAATTGCAACATTGTTGTGTGAACTTGCAAACACCAGAGGTCTTGCAAGAGGTGGTTGCTATGCAGAAAAGGCATGAAATGGCAGAGGGGGGAAGGGTTTTCATTTGAAAAAAAGTGAGGGAAGAGTTTTGATTGGGTGACATGAGAGATATGTGTGAAGAATTACAGCATTTCTGTGCTTTTGATAGCTGCAGACTCTGGAGTGCATACCTTTTGCTCTGCTGAAGACAAATTGGTGTGTTTCTGAGACTGTTTTCAAACTCAAAGTATTTGCTAAGGTGAGAAAATATTTCTTTAATTTAGATAGAGAATAGTGTGCTTTAAGGAGAAAATTATGAAGAAAGTTGTGTTTTTCAAATGTTGCTTTGTCTCAAGTGTTTTACAAATAGATTTTGTTTCTTTGAGAAAATGTAATTGGAGAAAATGTGAAGTATTAGTACTGACAGGGTGTTTTTCTGCATAGGAGCTGTGGAGTCTTTTCAAATTATGACTTGAGAATCGTTTTTGAGGAAGATGAATGGTTATAATATTTCTGACAAGGACATAATGGTGTATGCTTCTTTATAATGCAATTGAATGTCTCTGATGTTATTTTTCCCATTTTAATGTAAGACCTTTCTCTGTGGCGCAAATTGCTTGTAAATATGCTCCCACCTGTGCATGGTAAATTTAGATTTTGAATGTTTGTGTTACATAGCCATGTTAAAAGTGATACAAACATGCTGCAAAGGCAATCAAAAAACGCTTTTATGTGTCTTAAGGACATTTTAAGTAATTTTCCCATGTGCAGTGTTTTGAAATTATGATTTGAAAATCGTTTTTGGGGAAAAGGAATTGTTTTTAAATTTATGACAAGGACATAATGGTGTATGCTTTTTTATAAGGCAATTGACTGTCTCTGATGTTATTTTTCCCATTTTAATGTAAGACCTTTCTCTTTGGCGCAAATTGCTTGTAAATATGCTCCCACCTGTGCATGGCAAATTTAGATTTTGAATGTTTGTGTTAAATAGCCATGTTAAAAGTGACCCAACCATGCTGGAAAGGCAATCAAAAAACACTTTCATGTGTCTTAAGGACATTTTAAGTCATTTCCTCATGTGCAGTGTTTTCAAATTATGATTTGAAAATCGTTTTTGGGGAAAAGGAATGGTTTGTAAATTTATGACAAGGATATAATGGTGTATGCTTCTTTATAAGGCATTTCTGTGTCTCTGATGTCATTTTTCCCATATTATATTAAAAGACCTTTCTCCGTGGAGCACATTCATTGTAAATATGGTCACACTTGTGCATGTTAATTTTGGTTTTTACTGTTTGAGTTACATAACCATGTTAAAAGTGACCCAAAAAAATTGCAAAGGCTTTCAAAAAACACTTTCATGTGTCTTAAGACCATTTTAAGTAATTTCCCTGTGGGCAGTGTTTTCAAATTATGAATTGAAAATCGTTATTGAGGTAATGGAATGTTGTTAAAATTTATGTGCGCCATATGCCCCCAAATTTCTTTTTCAGGGGTGCAGCAGGGTGTTCTTGAGACACACATGCACCCTTGGAAAAATTCCTAATTTGCGATGAGCTAATTGCTAATCGCAAATTGCACCTTCATTCCTATGAGCCTCCTAGCCCATGGAAATGAATGGGTAATTTGCAATTAGCAATTTGCTCATTGCAAATTAGGAATGGTAAAGAATTGCTATTTATTCCTTAAAATTTGCTATTTTGGAAATGCAAAATAGTTATATGATACATATGCCGGTTGATGTCTCACAAGATAAGAAGCTTAGGGATACATTTATGATGACTGGCGCAATGAAGTGGACATTACTTACTTCATTGGTAGAGCTTTACATGTATTATGTCCTCTGTATTCTTCATCAAGCGTAACTTTAATCTGCAATCCTGAGTAGGCCTCACCTTAAACAAACCTCTGGATAGGCCACACCTTATCGTCATCATGAATTAATCATTTAAAATGCTAGGGACAGATTTATGATAGGTGTATGCCTCTTTTGCGCCACTTACAAAACACTGTCCACGGGGAAATGACTTAAAATTTGCTTAAGACACATGAATGTGTTTTTTTAAAGCGTTTGCAATTTTTTTGGGTCACTTTTAACATGGCTATGTGACTCAAACAGTCAAAATCTAAATTCACCATGCACAGGTGGGAGCATATTTACAGAGAATGTGCTCCATGGGGAAAGGTCTTATAATGTAATATGGGAAAAATGACATCAGAGACAGTGAAATGCCTTATAGAGAAGCATACACCATTATGTCCTTGTCATAAATTTGCAAACCATTCCTTTTCCCCAAAAACGATTTTCAAATCATAATTTGAAAACACTGCACATGTGGAAAT
Source organism: Lissotriton helveticus (assembly GCF_964261635.1). NCBI lineage: Eukaryota > Metazoa > Chordata > Amphibia > Caudata > Salamandridae > Lissotriton > Lissotriton helveticus. The sequence continues at coordinate 1,141,604,070 of NC_136068.1, forward strand.
GACTTAAAATGTCCTTAATTCAAAATTTGCTATTCCTTATTTTGCGATTGCACTGAAGGATTTGCAAATTTTGCGATTTCTTAAATGCAATGTATCAAACAAAAAATATGTAAAAAATGACATTAAGGATTTGGAAACTACCACCAACTTCTAGTTTGTGGTAATTTGCAAATTCTTTTCAAAAAACATTTTTTTCCAAAAAACAAAAGGTGCCATATGACGCCAATACATGTCCTTAGGGCATGTATGTGCGCCATATGCCCCCAAATTTCTTTTTCAGGGGTGCAGCAGTGTGTTCTTGAGATACCCCTGCACCCTTGAAAAAATTCCTAATTTGTGATGAGCTAATTGCTAATCGCAAATTGCACCTTCATTCCTATGAGCCTCCTAGCCCATGGAAATGAATGGGTAATTTGCAATTAGCAATTTGCTCATTGCAAATTAGGAATGGTAAAGAATTGCTATTTATTCCTTAAAATTCGCTATTTAGGAAATGCAAAATAGTTTGATGGTACATATGGTGGTTCAACTGTAACAAGATAAGAAGGTTAGGGATACATTTATGATGACTGGCGCAATAAAGTGGACATTACTTACTTCATTGGTAGGCCTTTACATGTATTATCTCCTCTGTATTCTTTATCAAGCGTAACTTTAATCTGCAATCCTGAGTAGGCCTCACCATAAACAAACCTCTGGATAGGCCACACCTTATCGTCATCCTGGATTAATCATTTAAAATGGTAGAGACAGATTTATGATAGGTGTATGTCTCTTTTGCGCCACTGTGCGTCACTTTTATGATGCAGTGGCGGTGCAAAAGATTTGCTATGAGGCGAGAAAATTACAAATTGATGCATTTAGGCAGATGTGTCATGGTGTAAAAAAAACGTGCCACATGAAACCGATGCAGCAGTGATGCAAAAGATGCACCATGTTGCAAGACAGGCCTCACTTGGGGTCATATGTATCAAGCTAATTACCATTCGCAAAGATCAAAATTCTGCAAATTTCAGCCTTTGCGAATGCTAATTAGACAAATGGTATGTATCAAACAAGTTTGATGCAAAATAAGGAATAGCAAAATTTGCTATTCCTTATTTTGCGATTGCACTGAAGGATTTGCAAATTTTGCGATTCCTTAAATGCAATGTATCAAACTAAAAATATGTAAAAAATGACATTAAGGATTTGGAAACTACCACCAACTTCTAGTTGGTGGTAATTTGCGAATTCTTTTCAAAAAGAATTTTTAAAAAAAAAACAAAGGGTGCCACATGACGCCAATACATGCCCTTAGGGCATGTATGTGCGCCATATGCCCCCAAATTTCTTTTTCAGGGGTGCAGCAGGGTGTTCTTGAGACACCCATGCACCCTTGGAAAAATTCCTAATTTGCGATGAGCTAATTGCTAATCGCAAATTGCACCTTCTTTCCTATGAGCCTCCTAGCCCATGGAAATGAATGGGTAATTTGCAATTAGCAATTTGCTCATTGCAAATTAGGAATGGTAAAGAATTGCTATTTATTCCTTAAAATTCGCAATTTAGGAAATGCAAAATAGTTTGATGGTACATATGGCGGTTCATCTGTAACAAGATAAGAAGCTTAGGGATAGATTTATGATGACTGGCGCATCACCAGGGATGTGCCAGTCATCTTGCGCCGCTGTTCCGCCACCCATGGTGTGCTGCATTTACAATGCGGCGCAGCATGGGGCAAAAATGGCACAGATGCGTGACGTATCTGTGCCGTAAAGGTGGCGCATTGCTGGAATTGTATCGCAAGTGCGATGCAGCTCAAGCAAGGCTCAGGGGTGCCCCATCTCCACAATGTTGCGTCAAGACCTATGCCTGCTTAAAGCAGGCGCAGGGTTTTGACGCAGCTTTCTCCTATCTGATTGTAAATACGGCACACCATGCGTGGCAGAGCAGCGGTGCACGTTAACTGGTGCATGCCTGGGGATGTGCCATTTAACATAAATCTGCCCCTTTACATTTAAGTATGTGCAGGGGACACAGAGTCGGTGAGGCTTATCCAAGGTTAAGAAGAAATGAGTCCTGTTCACTGAAAAATTAGACATAGGCTTCACCTGCTCAGCATCGCTGGACATGGCTAAATAATAGCTACAAAATGTTACTCTTGTTAAACAATTTTACTATTATAATCTCTGAGATTTGTCTCTTACTCTGCAACATCTCATTGAACTTGTAATTGAAACATCAGTGGATGTTGATCCCTTGGATGATTTAAATCCTGAGGATGAAGAAGAGCGTGATGAGGATGCAGATTTGTCCGAATTATATGACATAGGGTGGGAAGCTGACCTGCTTGAGCCTATGGAACTATAAACATTTATTTTTAAAATTTATAATAAATAAAAAGTAAAAGTGTAAACCGTTTAATTTAAAAATAAAGACACCTTCAAAAACAGGTTATGTGTAGTGTCTTCAATAAAATATTAAAATATGCTCATAAAATTAGATCAGATTCACATATAAAATAGCACAGGTAACATGAATATAAATTCCATTTCTTTTGTGCTATTTCTGTATTGTAAATTTGCCAAGGACTAAAAAATCTTCTATTTAAAATGTCAAGTAGTGTGTTAAGTTTTTGATCACTGTTATTGATTTACTGTTTGGTAATAGTGGTTAATAAAATTTTTTAATATATTTTACCACAGATTCAACTGCAGATCATTTCAACATTTCACCATGCCAACGAAAGAAAGAGAGAGAAAGGCTGCAAAACGTCAAAGACAGCAGGCCAATCAAAAGAAGCAGCAGTCCTCTAACAAAAAGATTTGTCAAGTCACGAAGAAAGCACCGGGTAAGAGTACAAAAACATTCATAAGAAATATGTGTAGTAAAAAAAATATTACTACAGAAAATGTTTCAGTCCATAAAAAGAGAAGCAATTCAAATGGAAAGGAAAGGCCAATCAAAAATGTTACTGCTAGAGCAAGAGATAACTCTGTGCATGATAGTAGAAGGAAACAACAGTTTAGGGACATTCGTAAACGAATGTTCCGCAACAGGATAATTGGCAATTTGTTAAAAAATATTAAGAAAGGTCAACAGAAAGTGTTTTTTTATAAGAGAAAAAAAAAAGTTGAGAAAGTTATTGATCAGGCATTTGAAATTAAACGTAAGTTATTTATTTTGATAATCAATAGAATTAGGAAGCTAAACAAGGCAATTTATGATTTCAAAAGAAATAGTAGATGGAAGAGAATAGTTAATCGTAGTAATTTTTGTGAAGTTTTTTCTGGAGAATGGATGCATAGTTCAAGCTGTGAGGCATTTTTTAATGAGGAGAGTTATTTCCAGGATAATGATTTGGTGCATGCAGTTGACACCAGTGGTCGTGCTTATGAAGTGAAAGATGGTTGTCCAGTTGAAAAAGAAAAACTTGTGACAACAGAGGCAGAAGAGGTGTTAGGTAATGAGGTTTTAGGAAGACGTGCTAAGGGTCCTGTGTACACCTGGAAGTGTAGTAGTATTTGTAGTGTGCGACAGGATTCCATCAATTTGCTTTGTGATTTTGTACGGTCATTTAATAAGAAAAGTTTGAAGCAGAAAATAAGGTTGTTGCAAGAATTAGATCCTTGCAGAGTGAGAGAAGTGACAGGTTTGCATGGTCATTCACTGGCTTGTCTTTCCAGGAGAGTTTGCCAGAGTGTTTTTCATCATTTCAGGATGCTAGCAGTGCATCATAATAAAGTGAGGAAATTAGTTAGAATGTTGTATTATGCTAAGAGTCCAGCAATTATGCTTAAACAATTATGCGCTGCTCTTTTGCATGGTTCTGAAATAGATGTGAAGAATATGTGTGAAGAAATTGAGTTTTGTTACTTTGGAAGTAAAGAGGAGAATGTTGAAATTGACCAAGAAGAAGCGGGTAATGTGGAAGATAGTGTACAGGTTTCCAGTACAGATAAATTCCAGAGGGAAATTGCGACGTTTCAGGTCAAATCAAGTGAGAGGCCAAATTTCACTTGTGTGTGTTGTCGACGCACTTATTATAAGAATCAGACTAAGTTAGTGGATTTATATGCAAAAAGTGAAAGGGAAAATAATAGTGAATGGAAGGATTTCACAACATACTTGATGGTAGAAAATTGTTTTGATTTGGGATTGGATCAACGTGTGTGTACTTATTGTTGTAACAAATTAAATCAAAACCAGATGCCTGCTAGAGCAGTTCATAATAATCTGGAATTGATTGAGATTCCTTCTGAATTGAAGGATTTAAATACTTATGAATCTATTTTGATTCAAAGTATCCATCCCTTTCAGGCTATTGTAAGAATGGAGCCAAAGACAGGGAAATTGCCTCCATCAGATTTACAGAGAGGATTAAAGGGAAGAGTTGTTTATTTGCCTCTAGATTTGAAGAAAAACATTAACACAATTGGAGTAGAAAAAGTGGAAGAGGAACCTCTGGTTATCTTAGTTAATGGGGTTCCGACAAAGAATAAGAAAATATGGCAAGATTTAGTAGATGTTAGGAAAGTTAAAAAGGCAACATTGTATTTGAAAAAAAAAAAAAATACTATAAGAATGTATATGTTGCAGAAGAGGAAGTAAGTGAGGAAGAGGATAGCGATTTGTGTGCTGGTCAAATTGAGAAAGTAGAACCCTCTACTAGTGAAGAAATATATGAACATTATAGTGTTCATCCTTTGCATTCCAAGGAAGTCATGGGGAATGCTATTGAGTTGTTTCAAATGAAACAAGCCAAAGGGAGTCCCATTAGTGTTTGGGAGGAAAGTTTGGAAGCTCGGTGTTTCCCACAGCTTTTTCCAACAGGTCAGGGAGGAAGATATGATGAGCGACCTCATCAAATTCCTGCTTCTGAATACCGGACTTTGCGATTGTATGCAGTAGATGCTAGGTTTCGACAATGCATTCCTTATTTGTTTCATCTCCTGTTTGAAAGCAATCTGTCTGGACTGTCATATGCAGTGAACCACATCTTGAAAAGTGGTATACACATGCAAAACATCTCGGCAAGTGACTTTATGGATAAAGTCAATGTCCAAGACAGTATTTTGGATTCTCACCTGATTAATCTCATGGCGTGTCAGCGTGGTACTAATGAGTACTGGTACCGTCGTCATGGTGATTTAAAATGTATGCTGAGGAACTTAGGTACTCCCACATGGTTCCTCACTCTGAGCTGTGCCGAGTATGGCTGGGAAGACTTACTTGAATTTCTACGAGAGGCAAATGCTAACGTAGATAACATTGAATTCAAGACACCCGGAGAACTGTGCTCTTTGGATCCAGTCAATGTATGTAGGTACTTCAATCATAGATTTGAAGCTATGATGTCTTTCATCATGAATAAGAAGAATCCACCTCTTGGAGAGGTGTTGGATTTCTTCTGGAGAAAGGAGTACCAAGCAAGAGGTGCTCCTCATATACATATGTTGCTGTGGATCAAGGATGCACCTAAATTTGGAACGGATCCAGAAGACTCAGTGATGAGTTTCATCCAACAGTATTCTACGTGTGCTGTTCCAAACGCAAAGGAGAAGAAAAGCCTAAGAGAAAAAGTTCTGCGTTTCCAAAGCCATCGATGTGGAAAGTACTGCCGTCGTAAATTCCGAAACAAGGACAAGTTCTACACCAAATGTCGTTTCGGCTTTCCACGACCGGTGATTTCTAAAGGAAGAGTAAACAGTTTGATGTCTTCGCTGCGACATAATGTGATGAAGAAATCACCTAAAAACACATACAATTTGAAGAGGAACGAAGAGTCCAAGTACATCAACGACTACAACCCGGTGATTTTGTCCATGTGGAATGCTAACATGGATATACAGTTTGTGGCTGATAACTGTATGGCTGTGGCTCGGTATGTGACATCTTACATCACCAAAAAAGAGAAGACAGAATTGAAGGATATGTGGGAGGACATTTCCCATGAAAAGAGCCTCAGCAAGAAGTTGTACAGTTTCAGTCTGAAGATGTTGTCGCATCGAGAAATTGGAGCTTACGAATGCTCTGACCGGTTGTCTTCAGCAAGTCTCTATGCCAAGTCCAGGAGTATCGTTTGGGCGAGTCTTGGTCTTGCTGCAACGCGTAATCGAGTTCTGAAACCTGTGCGGGAAATTGAGTATTTGGCGGAAAAGGAGCCAAACAGTACCGACATTTTGAAGACCAACATGTTGGATACATATTATCCAAATAGAAGCAGTCACCTCGACAATGTTTGTCTGTATGAGGTTCTTCAAAATTACATATTCAAGAGGAACATCAAAGAAGATACTGAGAAAGGAGTGTATGCTATAATAGGAAGTTAGGGATGTCTGGTCAAGCAAAGAAAATGCCACTTGGTAAACCATCGAAAATTGAGTGGCGAATCTCCTGAAAAAAAGGAGTTTTTCTATTTAGCACTTTTGCAACTTTTCAAGCCTTGGCGTGCAGAAGAGGAACTGCTTGGAGATTTCCTCTGTTATGAAGACTCTTTCAATGCTGCAAAGGAGACCATAGAATGTCCTGCTTTTCCCAAATATGTAGAAATGTTGAATGCGGAAATTGAGCAGGAAGCAACGATTGCAGCCGAGATTGCCAGAGACAGTTCTCAGGACAGTCAGAGTTCTGCTTCATTGAGTCAGGATCCACTAGGAGGACCTGTTATCGAAAATGAAGCTGCCACTGCTATGAATGAAGTGGAAAAAGCCATGGCACATGCTCAGGAGGATGCGGTTAACTTAGAAGAGTTGGAAAGACAACTCAACGTTGAGCAGAGGAAAATATATGACGAAGTTACCATGCAAATTGATCATGGATTAAGTCATGACAAGAAAGAGTGCTCATGTACGTCGTTGAAGCCTGTCCGACTGTACGTGAGTGGAGAAGCGGGAACTGGAAAAAGTTTCCTCATTAAAGCAATTTCATGCTATTTGCAGGAAAGGACAGAGTCATCGCTGTCTTGTGTTGTCACCGCTCCAACTGGACTGGCAGCACATAACATTAAAGGGATTACTTTACATCGTTTACTGATGCTGCCAGTGGAGCATGACAACAAATTACAATATCACAAGCTATCTGGAGATGCTTGTTTTGAAGTTTCAAGAATCTTGAGGAAAATGAAACTTCTTATCATTGACGAAGTAAGCATGGTTTCCAATGTCATGCTTGCCTTTGTGCATTTGAGAATGCAAGAAGTTCTCAAAACAGAGTATGATGTGTTATTTGGTGGCAAACACATCATTGTTTTCGGAGATCTTTTGCAGCTGACACCAGTGAAAGGGCAACCTGTGTTCAAAATGCTCACGCATGAAGATACCAGGAAGTGCCTAGGCAGCATTGGCAACGTCAATATATGATTAAACTTCAATTATGCTGAACTGCATGAAAATATGCGTCAGGCGAAGGATGAAGTTTACAAGACTATTCTACAAGATGTTAGAATTGGAAAAGTGACCGAGCATGGGAAAGAAGCTTTACATGCACGATTACTGTCAAATTTATATCCAGAACAAGATGTTGTGCCTGAGAATATTTTTCAGAAAATTACTGATAAGAAATCTGGAATATGTTTGATGCCAACTCTTGCAGAATGTGCCAAATTCAACAACAAAATGTTGCATTTAGAAAAGCAAGAGATTGTGAAACTGGAAGCTATTGACAGAGTAGAGCATATGGGATCAACAATTATTTTGTCTGAGAATCTGAAAACAAAATTGGATTCATTAGAGAAGAGTATATCTAAAACTGCAGGTTTTGAAAAGACTCTGAATGTGTGCTTGAACTGCCGTATAATTTTAAGAAGGAATTTACATGTTGAAAGAGGTCTGGTAAATGGATCAATGGGTAATGTTGTTGATTTTGTAAAATACAGAAATAGAGATGGAATTGAATTTTTAAAAATTACATTTGATGGCATTGAGGAAGTACAGCTAATTGGTCGTTGCTCTGCTAGATTTTTGCTTGTAAAAGACTTATATGTTCGCCGTAAGCAGTTTCCTGTTTGCTTGGCATATGCGGTGACAATCCATAAATCGCAAGGTTTAAGTGTAGACTGTGCATTGGTGAATATTGGCAGTTCTGTGTTCAAGGAGGGTATGGCATATGTGGCATTGTCACGAGTTAGAACTTTATCGGGATTGTACTTGATTGAGTGTGATGTCACAAACATTTGTGCGGATCTAGATTGTGTTAAGGAATACAATAAGTTAAGAAGAGAGTATGCTCCACATTTGCCTCAGTATCCTTTGTTTGAGAAACGTGTGGTAGGCCGGAAACGAAGAAATGTGACCAATAATGGGGAGGTTGTAGCAAAAAGACGAAAAGTCGATGAACCTAAAATTACAAGCAGAAACAAAAAGGATTCTGTTGAAGATGTTGTTGGTTTTCAATTTGAAAACAGTTCTGGTGTCAACTGCTATGCTAATGTAGTGGTTAATGTTTTGTTTTCTCTAGAAAATGTAAAAGAAGAGATTGTGGTCAATTCTGATCAAAGATTTTGCAGTTTGTTAAATTCTGTGTTAGAGAAATGTAGCACTGATAGAACAAACATAGAAAGTGTGTCTGAAATTCGAAATCTGTTAGACAGATGTTCAGGCCAAACACAATTCTCTCAAAATATTCAGCAAGATTGTCAGGAGTTTTTAATGTATATGCTTGATGTATTGCATGCTGAAGGTGTAGATGTAGATCAGCTGTTTGGGCTTTCTTATCAATGGCAGCATGACTGCGAGAACTGTATGGTATCAAGTACTACTAGTGTAGACTCAGAAAGATTTATATATTTAACTTTGCCAGACAGTAAATCAGTCTCCTTTAATAAGCTAGTAAAAGGAGCTGATCACAACATGGAGTGTAGCCAATGTAAATCTGAAATGATTTCCACATTATTTATACGAACATATGGCCAGTATGTCATTTTAATGTTCCAACGATGTAGGCCTGATAGAACAAAATTGACAACTTTAATTAAAAATGTTGTAGCTTCGCAGTTGTCAATATCAGGAAGGACTTTTGTAACTGCAGCAATTATATATCATGACGGCCCTTCAATAACATCAGGACATTACACAGCTTATTTAAAGTCTAGAAATGGCTGGTCATTCTGCAATGATTCTGTTTTAATTTTCAAAAAAAAATTGCCGTATGACCTTAAAAACTCTTACCTGGTGTTTTTAAAACCAAAATTTTAGGGAAATAATCTCGGCATGTGCTCTGTGGAATTTCAAGAAGTTCTAATGGCTCCTACACAATTTGGCCTTGAGGATAAGTGTAGTTCAGAGACATAACTTCTAACCATAAGACTGGACGTCATGGAGAAATAAGTGCACTTTGAATGAGTTCAGAAAAACTATTTCTTTTTATAAGCTAATTGAAGCAGCCAATCAAAACATAGAGTAGAGGGAATGTAAGTCTGCAATGCTGTCTACTGTTTTACATTGCTTTGTGATTAAAAGTGATGTAGAGAATTAAATAATTGTAGTACTCATAGAGGTGGTGTAAGTCTGCTTCATAGTAAGCAGTATCAGTGTCATAGGAAATGTAGAACATGACTGAGCAAGAAGGGGAAGATATTACTATTCCAGGATTGTGAAAATGATCTTCAACATTTTAATTCTGAAAGTTGCAGAAATGCCAAATGACGGGATTGGCTTACAAGAAATCCAAGAGTTATAAATGGCTCTGACAAGATTTGGCCTTGTGGAAACTTGTGGTAGAGAGCAAGAAGTCATTTATCGCATGTAACATGTTTTTAAAAACGATGGAGATTTTCTTTCAGAAAGTGGCGGGCTGAAAGTAATAACAGCACAACAGAGTATAAGCTGTTCATAGGACATCCTTTGACGTCATGGAAAGTAAGTTAACTTTAAGGAGTTCTGAATTCTGATTTGTTATGTTGTATGGGTTTTTTAAACACAATCATTTTGATTGTGTTTTTTTTCCCCGCTGTTATATGATGAATACCTTCAAGTCACTGTTTTTAGTGAAATTTGATACATTCTGAGAACAGCAAAAATAAACCATTTAACATGTATAATTAATTCTGTACTGTTTGCATTTATGATGTATATGTAGAACTGTGTAGGAGGCATGGAGAAGGTGAGGCTTCTGTAAGTGTCAAAGTTGTTGCATGCAGTGCTGCACTTCTGCGTATTCTTTCATATGCTGGACTACATCTGCACAATGAGATACCTAAGCAAAGGAAACACAAGTGATGTGATTTTGAAATGAGCAAAATAAATTGTACGTATTTCATTTACATCACCTGTGTTTCCTATCATTACGAATCACATTGTGCAGATCAAGTTTAGGTCTGTCCAGGGAAACATAGGAGGTTTGGACTTTGTTCAAGAGTGCAGTGGACATGACTCACTTCATTGGTAGACCTTCACATGTATTATGTCCTCTATTCTCTTCAACAACTCGAAATTTCATCTGCAACCCTGAGTAGGCCTCACCTCAAACAAACCTCTGGATAGGACACATCTTATTGGCATCCTGAAGCAATTATTTAAATTTTTAGTGTCTTGCAACACTTTTCTGAGACAACAGCAATGCAAAAGATGCACCATGTTTTAAGATAGGCCTCACTTCATCTGCATCAAGATACTGTTAGTTTAAAATGTATATCTTTAGGACTGTGTAGGGGGCCTGGAGAAGCAGAAGCTTCTGTAAGTGTCAAAGTTGTTGAAAAACTGTTTGTCCTTCAATTTTTTCTCTTGTCTTTTGTAATTTTTAAATACATGTTTTAATATTTTTCAAATGTTTGTTCTCTCTTTCACAGATTGAAAGTATAAAAACAAAAAGTGAGTAATTTAACGACAATTATAAAGTAAATGTTTTGTACTCTTTTTGTTACATTTCTATCACATTTAACTTCTATTAGTTCCACTGCTTCATTTCTTTAACCCTTAGTTTCCTGCCTTTGCTACTTCCCTCATTCCTTTCTCTATTACCTACTTACTCAACTCCTTCCACTCTTTTTCTCAGTCCCTCTCTTCTCATAGTTCCTCACTCTTGTTCACTCACTCCGTCTCTATTACTCTTAGTGTCTTTGACTGATCACTGTATCACTATTTGTTCATAATGCTTTCTCTGTGTAGTTGAAGCACACTAAGGGGCATATTATGAACACAGCCAATAAAATTATTGCTCTTTTTATTGGCAGAAAACTGGTGCAAAAGTGGTTTTAGCGGCAGTTTTCTGCCGCAAAAGCGGCTTTAGCGACACATTTCTGACGATAAAAGCTGCAAAACTTTTATTGCCTATGTTGATGATATGGCTCTATGTTACTTACATTTCTTTGCTGTTTCAATTAATCTTTTTCTGTTATTTTTTGTTTTCTGTTTTCTATTGTTTCTCTCTGTTATTCCTCATGTTTTAATCTTATTTTGAACATTCACTCACATTCTCCAAGAAACTCTTCTTTGTTAATGTTATACTCTCTTTTTTTTTCTTTCACTTCGTTATCTATTTTGTTTTTCACAATTATACCCTCTTCCATCTTTTCTTCGGTAAATAGATCTATTAAACAGTATCTCTTCTTTACTCCCTATAGCTGTCTTTCTTTTAACATCACTGTCTGTTTACTTTCCTTATACTTACTCTTTTTTTTTTTTTTGGTTAGCTCCCGGTCCGCGTACCGGGAAGCTAACCGGGAAGCGAACCAAAAGAAATAGAGCTTGCCAGAGTGCTAAACATTCTAGCAATTTTTTTTGAAAGGGAAGGTAGTTCTGAAAAGAACTTTTTTTAAAAAATATTTTTGTTGTTTTATATATTTTTTTTTTTTTTGAACATTTTTTTTTTTTTTTTTTTTTGAACGATTTTATATTTTTTTTGGTTTTTTTGGGGGGGAAACAACAAAAAACAGGCATTGAAAAGGGCTCAACAGGAGCAAAAAAAAAATTACTGGGGGCGGTTAGGGCAATTATGATGTTCATAAGCCAGGTTGATAGCATTTATACTCATATTGCCACATGCTATCAACGCACCACAGTGCATACAAGTGTGTTTCATGTGGCCAAAATTCTCTTGTATGTTTGGCACAGTTTCCCGTGCCTCTGCTGGTGTCAATGAAATTGTTGATCTTGATCTGGCCACAGGAGTTGATGTTGGATTTTCCTGCAAATCCCGTATTTCCGCCCGGCTGTAATTGAGTGGATGCTTCCTGGTCATATGCCTATGCATAGTATAGTTCCCATAACTATATTTCTTATCCGTCCCTCTGGATAATTTTTCTTTACAGATGAGGCAGGTGACATACCTCGCATTCACTTTTTTTTGGCCAGGAGGGATTGAATAAAACTGCCAGATGAAACTGGCTTTCTTATGGGAAACCCGGGGCACCTCTTCTAAGAACTGTGGTTCTTCTCCCTCCTCTTCCTCCATTTCTTCCTCTTCCTCCTCTGTGTTGGTTATGACCTGGGGAGGTGGTCCTCTCTTCCCATGAGGAGGTGGAGGTGGTGGTGGGGGTGCACCAGCTGAAGCAACTACTGAAGCCATTTCTGAAGTAGTAGTAATAAAGGTCTTCCTCTCACAATGATGAAAGTCAGAGTGAGGAAAGAAGGAGGGGTTTTCATCATTTGGGAAAAACAATAGTTCTCAACCAATGAAAAGTGTTATTTTTAGGTCACCTGACCTAGCCTTACATCATTATGAAACCAAAAGTGAAATGAACCAATGAAAAGTTTTATTAACAAGTCACATGACCTCTCACGCTCATGTTACGCGCTGCGGAACGCGCCCCGGTTAGCTTCCGGGTCGCTGCGCTTCGCGCCTCGGTCCGCGCCCCGGGGCACTTCCGGGTGCGCTAACGCGGTACGTCACAAGACGCATTACGCGGCAACGCGATACGTTGCGCTTTCGCGACACGTCGCGGATCGCTTCCGGGGAGCTTCGTTTCGCGCCTCGGTCCGCGCCCCGGAGCACTTCCGGGTGCGCTAACGCGGTACGTCATAAGACGCATTACGCGGCAACGCGATACCGTCACGATGTTGATTTCTTACCGGTTCGCGGACCGGGTCGCGGCATCAATTTGAGCTAACGGAAAGCTTTCCGGTTCGCGGACCGGGAGCGAAACAAAAAAAATATTAAAAAAAAATATTAATAAACATATAAAATATATTTTTGGATTTAAAGAAGAATACATTTTACAGCTATAGATATTAGCTTTTAAAAAACCAATGAAATTCACTGAAAAAACCATAGGTTATAGACCATATATAGTTAGGAATTAGCATTTACAAAACCTTGAAAATTCACTGAAAAAACCATAGGTTATACACCATATATAGTTAGGAATTAGCATTTAAAAAACCTTATTTTACTCACACAAAACCAATGAAATTCCATATATAGTTAGTTGTACTAACTATATATCGCGCACCCGCAATCCACTGCTGATCATGTCACATATTACATCATTCATGACATGGTCAGTGACATCACTGATGACATCACTGATGACATCTCAAATGACATCACTGATGACATCACTGATGACATCTCAAATGACATCACTGATGACATCACTGATGACATCTCATTTGACATTACTGATCACATCACTGATGACATCATTCATGTGATAATACGATGAACCTCTTCAGACTCTAATAGAACCTTAGATACACTCAGTGTAAACAGACACTCACAGACTGTCACTCATCCATGGAGTTACTTACACACTTAGTCAGTCATGCAAAGAATCAATCACACCTCCATTTTCACAACTATACAGTTATACACACCTTACTTATTCAAACATATACTAAAACATATTTACTCACTTATACAATCCTGGATACAAGTTCACAATGATCCATACAGCCACTCACACATTCACTGGCTCTTATGCACAGTTATTTATATATGTCAACTCTCACATGTACTGTATTTTACATATGTACTTACTTTGACATGTAGCACTGAGATATCTATTCACTCACCAATACAGTCATGCACACAGTCAACCGCCCATACAGCTGTTTCCACATGCACTTTTGAACCCATACATCTATGCACAGAGTCATATACCTCCCAGCCACCCACACACACACTCAGTGTCCCATACAAATGCTTGGGCAACCAATCAATAACCCATATAGTTACTCATATAGCTACTGATCAACACATGCAGCAGTTTACAGAAGAACAGACATAATGATGCACAAATTAAGACAGTTTAGTCACTAACCCATGCACTCAGTGAGACTCATTTAACCACTCACTCATACAGTCAGTCATGCACCTACTAAATTCTTCATCCAGACACTTATACATCCACTCATTCTTAAATATGTAAGACATATTTTAACTTTACAGAAAAATACAGTCACTGGATGTTGTCATCAGTGATGTCATCAGTGATGTCATTTGAGATGTCATCAGTGATGTCATCAGTGATGTCATTTGAGATGTCATCAGTGATGTCACTGACCATGTCATGAATGATGTAATATGTGACATGATCAGCAGTGGATTGCGGGTGCGCGATATATAGTTAGTACAACTAACTATATATGGAATTTCATTGGTTTTGTGTGAGTAAAATAAGGTTTTTTAAATGCTAATTCCTAACTATATATGGTGTATAACCTATGGTTTTTTCAGTGAATTTTCAAGGTTTTGTAAATGCTAATTCCTAACTATATATGGCCTATAACCTATGGTTTTTTCAGTGAATATATATATATATATATATATTCACTGAAAAAACCATAGGTTATAGACCATATATAGTTAGGAATTAGCATTTACAAAACCTTGAAAATTCACTGAAAAAACCATAGGTTATAGACCATATATAGTTAGGAATTAGCATTTAAAAAACCTTATTTTACTCACACAAAACCATTGAAATTCCATATATAGTTAGTTGCACTAACTATATATCGCGCACCTGCAATCCACTGCTGATGATGTCACATATTACATCATTCATGACATGGTCAGTGACATCACTGATGACATCACTGATGACATCTCAAATGACATCACTGATGACATCACTGATGACATCTCATTTGACATCAATGACCACATCACTGATGATATCATTCATGTGACAATACAATGCATCTCCTCACATTTTAATATAACCTCTGTTTCACCCAGTGTTAAATACAGAATATAATTTTTGAAACCATTGACACACCAATACTAGTTACTACATACGCATTCACTGATTCCTACGTCTACACACACCTTCACTCATTCACCCATACTATCATTCATACATACAATCACTCATCTTTACAACACTATCATATGCACTCATACACCTATACAGACACTCACAGTCTGCCACTCATCCATGGAGTTACTCACACACCTAGTCAGTCCTGTAAAGAATCAATGACACTTCCATTTTCTTGTCTATACAGTTAAACATAGAGCACCTTACATTTTCAAACATATACTAACACATACTTACCTTGTTATACAATCATTGATACAAGTACACATTGATCTGCACAGAGTCACACACCTCCCAGCCAGCCACACACACACTCAGTCTCCCATACAAATACTTGGACAATCAATCAGTAACCCATATAGTTAATCATATAGCTACTGATCAAAACATGCAGCAGTTTACAGAACAACAGACATAATGATGCACAAATTAAGACACTTTAGTCACTAACCCATGCACTCAGTGAGACACATTTAATCACTCACTCATGCATTCAGTCATGCACCTACTAAATCCTTTGTCCAGACACTTATACTTCCACTCATTCTTCAATATGTAAGACACATTTTAACTTTACAGAAACATACAGTCACTGGATGTTGTCATCAGTGATGTCATCAGTGATGTCATTTGAGATGTCATCAGTGATGTCATCAGTGATGTCACTGACCATGTCATGAATGATGTAATATGTGACATCATCAGCAGTGGATTGCAGGTGCGCGATATATAGTTAGTGCAACTAACTATATATGGAATTTCAATGGTTTTGTGTGAGTAAAATAAGGTTTTTTAAATGCTAATTCCTAACTATATATGGTCTATAACCTATGGTTTTTTCAGTGAATTTTCAAGGTTTTGTAAATGCTAATTCCTAACTATATATGGTCTATAACCTATGGTTTTTTCAGTGAATTTCAATGGTTTTTTAATAGCAAATATCATAAGCTGTCGAATGTCAAGTACGTGGTAAGTGAAAACATTTTCGTGTTTATGCACACTGATCTGCTTTGAATGGTGCCCCCCCCCCTCATTTCTATTAGGAGTACTCTCTCTTTGCAGATAGTGAAAGGTAGTTAACGCAGGTCTTTGCCCCCATTGTAATCCGTCGTGCCTGCTTCTCTCTCCATTTGATTCATTGTTATCCAAGTATTTACTGTTTTAGAATTAGTTCTCTTTGGTTCATTCTCTATTTACAAACAAACACAGAGTCGCAATACTCTGTTTAGTCTTTGCAGATAACGAAAAATCGTGTAAAAAAAAAGAAAAGGAATCGAGCAAAATCAGTAGGCCACTAATGGGATCTCTTTTTGACCTCGCTAAAATAGAAACATTAGGAACAACCCCTCATGACAAATACAAAACTAGTGAGATGAACTGAACTCCACACAATGATGGCTGCAAAACAGCTCGGCTCCGCCACCCACCCCGCCCAAAATAACGATAAAGAACGGCTGCCATGATTGGTTGCGGAATGACCACGACGGAGCTACGAAATGGTGCTGCTCTCATGCTAACCCCAGCTTCAGTCTGAAACATCCAGAAACACTGTAGACTACCAATTCGATCAGTTCCGGTAGCGCCCCAATGTAACCCGGTAGAGAAGAACTAGCCCTCCCCTCTTTGACTGATGGTTCTTGTTGCCTGTCCCTTCTGTTGTCATTTAACAGAACTATTTAGCCTGCTGAAAGGGGTTGTGTTCCGACCGCTGGTTGGTGGAGACATTTTGACTATATTCTGTACCTGCGTTGTCGCGTAATGCGTCATATGACGCGCCGCGTTAGCGCATCCGGAAGTCATCCGGGGCGCGCAGCGCGTAACGTAAGCATAACAAGTCATGTGACTTGTTAATAAAACTTTTCATTGGTTCATTTTACTTTTCTTATTGTAATGATGAAAGGCTTGGTCATATGACCTAAAAATTACGCTTTTCATTACTTCCGAACATTATTTTTTCTTAAATATATGTTATAATGTTCCAGGCTAATGTACTTTCCCGGAAATTTTACAACTGTCCTGCAAGTAAAATATATTCTTTTTTCGAGAAAAAGAGCGTTTCTTCGTCCCATGACGGAGCCGTTGAGCAAAAGAGGGTCGACCTGCTGTCTTAGTCGCCGATACGCCTGAATATGAGATTCTTATCGATCACTTTATGTTGCAGGAATAGAAAACACAACAGCCCTTGACCATTTATCTTTACTGCGTTCCTTCGTATTATACCTTTTACCCTTCATGTAATTGGTCTGCTTTATTTCACTTGCCTTTTAATGATTCTAAAACAGTGACTATTATTAAAAACTTTACCAATGTATATACTACTACCATGTTTTCTTTTAAAAACCTTTATTGTGAAAATTTCATTATACAAATACAAGCCTATAACCACGTGGGCCGGCCACGGAGCAAACTGTAATCGTATATGATGAATAGACATTTACACTGTAGAGGAACGTAACGGGCGGGCCATTAGGTTGCAAGAACTAAGGTGTCTAACAGTTACGGAATCGGTGGACGTACATTTTATAATTAAAATACGACCGGGCCAGTTACAATAAAATTATCTAGATATACATTTGCGGGCAAGTACCATGGGTGACGTTAATTCGAACTTTCAACAGTACAGTAATCAATAACACATCAGAACTTAATATCAATAGGGATGTCGAAATATTCAATCAATTCTCGTCCCCGCCCGCCATGTGCTTCAAAACTGCATACGTATCTCGTGATTTCAAGGTTCTGCAACCAGTACACAACAAGGAGTTACGAGTCCCATTTATTCTGGCGCCATTTTGGGCGAGGACGGGCAGGTCCAGGATATAGTCAAAATGTCTCTACCAACCATCGACTATGATGATGTTCATATGCTGTATTTATTAGAGTAACACTCATCTGTCCACATGAAATTAATTTGCCACAATCTAAACATGTCATTTTAATCTTTCCAAAGTTCTTCTAAATATTTGGGACCGTTTCCCTTGCCTCTGAAGCTCTCAGTGCCACTTCTTTGATGAATGTACTAGCAGGTCAGGGGTTCTCCTCCAAATCTCTCTTTTATGCAGCACTATAATTAATTGGTGCCACCTCTCCATATGACGATGCATGGTATAGTTACCACAACTATATTTTTTTTCGGTTCCTCTGGAGAGTTCATCGTGGCAGATGAAGCGTGTAACGTACCGGGCATTTACCTTTTTTTGCATGTACAGGAAAGGAAAAAAAAATCGAGCGTCCGAGTTCTAAGGTGTCCCAGGGCCATTTTAGTGGACCAGGCCCAAATCCAAAGAACAGGCCGCCATTTTGAGAGTCCTGTTGCAGCCGCCTGTCGCTGTAGCATCAAGAGCAGCCGAAACTCAGCTGAATGGCAACTGAAACGGTAAAGGGGCGCCCCACTACAGCAGACGAGCCAGGCCCAAATCCAAAGAACAGCTATCTCACAGGCTAATGGGGCGACCCACGCCGAGTTTCAGCATTGTAGGATTACCACACAAGTACAGCAACTTGCTAGACATCACCTCGGTGCCATCCGGATCTCGGCGCCCCACTGCAGATGAAGTGCCTCTCAACTATGAAACCACCACGGTGACATCCGGATCTTGGCGCGTTGTGCTGCCTTCGGCCTATTCGCACATCGGTCCGCTACTGACGCCATCTCACAGGCTAATGGGGCGACCCACGCCGAGTTTCAGCATTGTAGGATGACCACACCAGTACAGCAACTTGCTAGACATCACCTCGGTGCCATCCGGATCTCGGCGCCCCACTGCGGATGAAGTGCCTCTCAACTATGAAACCACCACGGTGACATCCGGATCTTGGCGCGTTGTGCTGCCTTCGGCCTATTCGCACATCGGTCCGCTACTGACGCCATCTCACAGGCTAATGGGGCGACCCACGCCGAGTTTCAGCATTGTAGGATGACCACACCAGTACAGCAACTTGCTAGACATCACCTCGGTGCCATCCGGATCTCGGCGCCCCACTGCAGATGAAGTGCCTCTCAACTATGAAACCACCACGGTGACATCCGGATCTTGGCGCGTTGTGCTGCCTTCGGCCTATTCGCACATCGGTCCGCTACTGACGCCATCTCACAGGCTAATGGGGTGACCCACGCCGAGTTTCAGCATTGTAGGATGACCACACCAACTTGCTAGACATCACCTCAGTGCCATCCGAATCTTGGCATCTCAACGCCTAGTGGTATCTTCCATACAAAAAATATTGTTACGCTGCCTTTGGCCCCATTCGCACATCAGTCCGCAACTTAGACATCACCTCGGTGCCATCCGGATCTTGGCATCTCAGCGCCTTGTGGTGTCAGTCAGAAAATATTGTTGTGCTGCCTTCGGCCTATTCGCACATCGGTCCGCTACTGACGCCATCTCACAGGCCAACGGGGCGCCCCACGCCGACTTTCAGCATTGTAGGATGGCCACACCAGTGCGGCAACTTGCTACACACCACCTCGGTGCCATCCGGATCTTGGCATCTCAGCGCCTTGTGGTGTCTTCTACACCGGAAATATAGTAGAAAATATTGTTGCGCTGCCTTTGGCCCCATTCACACATCAGTCCGCTACTGACACCATCTCACAGGCCAACGGGGCGCCCCACGCCGACTTTCAACATTGTAGGATGGCCACAGAAGTGCGACAACTTACTAGACACCACCTCGGTGCCATCCGGATCTTGGCGCGTTGTGCTGCCTTCGGCCTATTCGCACATCGGTCCGCTACTGACGCAAACTCACAGGCCAACGGGGCGCCCCACGCCGACTTTCAGCATTGTAGGATGGCCACACCAGTGCGGCAACTTCCTACACACCACCTCGGTGCCATCCGGATCTTGGCGCGTAGTGAAGCTGCAGCAGCTGCAAATAAGCTTCAGACAGTGTTACAACCGCTGCTCAGAACTCTCAACTATGACACCACCTCGGTGCCATCCGGATCTTGGCGCGTTGTATTGCCTTCGGCCTATTCGCACATCGGTCCGCTACTGACGCCGCCTCACGTGCCAACGTATTTTCTCCGCATTTTATACCCTATGCCGCATAACAGGTCATGTGACTTGTTTATAAAACTTTTCATTGGTTCATTTTACTTTTGGTTTCCTAATGTTGGAAGGCTTGATCATATGACCTAAAAACAACACTTTTCATTGGATGAAAACTTTTTTTTTCCCCCAAACGATGAAAGCCCCACCTTGTTTCTGGATGTTTCAGACTGAAGCTGGCGTCAGCATGAAAGCACCACCATCTCGTAGCTCAGTCGTGGTCATTCCGCGAGCAATCATGGCAGCCGCTCCCCACCAGAAGCCTGCAGGAGTCGGAGCCCCCAAAACTTTTGATGAATTCTCAAGGCGGAGGGGACGCTTTCGAGAATGGGGTCCAAGACCTAGCAGACAAGCGTCCGATTTCCAAGGTGTCCCAGGGCCATTTCAGTGGACCAGGCCCAAAAAGGAAACAGCCTGCCGCCATTTTGAGAGTCCTGTGACAGCCGCCTATCGCTGCACCGCAAGAGTGGGCGCAACTCAGCTGAATGGCGGATTTTGACACAGTGGACCAAAAGCGGACGGAATGGCAACTGAAACGGTAAAGGGGCGCCCCACTAAAACAGATGAGACTCCACCTGGAGAGGCCCGTTCACGCCGCCTCCCCCGGGGCGCTCCACGCCGTTATTCGGAGCAGCATTGTAGGATACCAAAACCAGTGCGGCAACTTACTGGACATCACCTTGGTGCCATCGTTCTGCTGCCTTGGAACTATTCGCACAACAGTTTGCTACTGATGACCCACCCCCCGCGACGCCCCACGCCGTTATTTGCTGGGTGGCAACTTACTAGACATCACTTTCGTGTCATCTAGATTTCGGCGCGTTCTGCTGCCTTGGAACTATTCGCACAACAGTTTGCTACTGATCACCCACCCCCCGCGACGCCCCACGCCGGAAATCTGGACGTTGTGCTGCGTTGGGACTATTCGCACAGCCGACCGCTACTTCGTTGTTTTTCTCTAAAAATGTTTATATGTTATTACTATTTTTGTTTTCTTGTATATATTTATAAATTATTAAAGTTTTATAATCTTACTACTTTGTCGGAGTGCTATATATTTTTAATGTGACACATAATTGTAAAAACTTTGATGTACAAAGAGTCATCCCTGGAATCTTCCGCTTCACGCTCGGTCCCCTCCCCAATCACAATACAGGATGGTTTTCAGATAATAGCAACGCTTCTGCTGTGACGGATCTCATCGAGTGTGGGCCTTGATCTACTATAACTCCTTTGAAGACGGGTGATTCTTTACAGCTGTGGCCATAAACTACATCTGCAGGGCTAGCTGATAGCCTAGGACCGGCCTGGACAATCGGACACAGAGGAAAAGGAGTGTCAGAGGGTGCGGTAGTGAATAGGGCGAAAGGGAGGTGTCGGGCGGGCACAGGGTGTGATTCTCAGGGAAGAACAGCGCAGATGGGGGGAGGTTTATTACCCATGCATAAAACAGAGAGCGGGGGTGACCACTGCCTGGGGGAGATGCTTGCGAGGGTGGGGAGCCATGCTAAGGATCGACAGCGTGCACAGAGTGGATCTGGTCAAGGCATCTAAAATGGCTGCCGTGCACGACAAAAGTGTGGCATTTGAAAAAAGACAAGATGGCGCACACAATGTTTTTCAACAATTCCTGATTTCCTTCGAATCGAACGTTAACAGACGTTGGGGCATATTACCAAAGTTAAGCGATATTTATCCCTAACGATGCATTGCAAAGATTTTTTTACCGTCAGAAATTATCGCAGATAAACCTTGCTATTATCAAGGTTTATCGCAAATACGATAAAAAACGAGCGCAATGCATTAATATCGCTGAAAACTCCGCGATATTCATGCATTACCGAGCTAATGCTCTTAGCCATGTTATCCACCTCCCATTGGATAACATGGCTAAGAACTGCTCAGGGCAGCTGTTACTTTTTGGAGATATTCGCGCTTATCTCGAATATTTCCAAAAGTTGATAATAGGAGATAGCGATGTTAGCGACTGTTTCCAGTCGCTAACATCTTGGCATGCCCACTTTGCATGTCATTAGTGATAAATATCACTCACATGCAAAGTGGGACCCAAGATGGTCGCTATCTCCTACTAGCCGTCGCTAACTGGTGTTAGCAACAGCTAGGTAATACACATATAATTTTATTTCCGCGAAGCGGAGCGCTGTTACAGATATATATCTTGTTTTTGAACGTTAATTTCTCAAAATGCACTGAAGCACATATATTGAGACATAGCAAAGGCACATCGGGCTACCAGTCCCTAATATTTTACCAAGTTTCGTGCAAATCCATTCAGCCGTTCGATTATTATTATTATTTTTTTTTTTTGCCCCGCGGGGCCCTTTTAAAACCTCCACATCAAACCTAGGGGGTCAGCGAGGATCTACTATGCCCCCTTATGGTCATCAGCCGTTCGATTATTATTATTATTTATTTTTTTTGCCCCGCGGGGCCCTTTTAAAACCTCCACATCAAACCTAGGGGGTCAGCGAGGATCTACTATGCCCCCTTATGGTCATTTGCCCCTTCGCTTTGGCCTCCTCTTGTCTCTCGATCCTACCGAGAGACAAGATGGCGGCCGCTACGTACTGTTTGGAATGTTTACAGACACCGGAGAGCCAATCAGCTTCGCTTCGCAAAGCTCCGTAACGCGAAAAGTACGCGAAGCGGTGCGCTGTTACAGATATATATCTTTTTTTGAACGTTAATTTCTCAAAATCCACTGAAGCACATATATTGAGACCTAGCAAAGGCACATCGGGCTACCAGTCCCTACAATTTTGCCAAGTTTCGTGCAAATCCATTCAGCCGTTCGATTATTATTATTATTATTTTTTTTTGCCCCGCGGGGCCCTTTTAAAACCTCCACATCAAACCTAGGGGGTCAGCGAGGATCTACTATGCCCCCTTATAGTTATTTCCCCCTTTGTTTTGACCTCCTCTTGTCTCTCGATCCTACCGAGAGACAAGATGGCGGCCGCTACGGACTGTTTGGAATGTTGACAGACGCCGGAGAACCAATCAGCTTCGCTTCACAAAGCTCCGTTGCGCGAAAAGTCCGCGAACCAGAGCGCTAACCGGTCCGCTGTTACAGATATATATCTTTTTTTAAACGTTAATTTCTCAAAATCCACTGGAGCACATATATTGAGACCTACAAAAGGCACATCGGGCTACCAGTCCCTACAATTTTGCCAAGTTTCGTGCAAATCCATTCAGCCGTTCGGGCTAAAAGTGAGGCCAACCGCCCTATGGAAAACTCAATGATAAAAACACGTTTTGGGACACCCCTTTTTTCTCGGCCCCCACTGGACGAACCCCCCCCAAATTTTCAAGGGCTGCTCAGAAACAAAATGTGCCATTTTCCTGAAAATTTCAGCCGATTCCGTCCACAAACGCCAAAGTTATTAGACATAGAATTTTCAAAAAACCCATAGAGAAAAAATCCTAACTATATATACCTACTGGCGACCGCCAGTAGGTAATATATATATATATATATATATATATATATATATATATATATATAAACAAGCGTGACCCCTCCGGAGAAATAGAGGTCAGAGGACACCATGGGGCTTCGGAAGAGTCTTTAATACAAATTTGCTGGGCATAATGCATTTCAGCGTAAGTGTGCCTTCGTCAGATGCCCTTAACAAAAACAGGAAAACACCACGCCTCCCTTTAAAATGTTCCGGTCCTCCCCTAAGTGGGGAGTCAGCTGACTCAAAGTAAATGCAAAGCAGCTGTAGTTGAGCAATGGAAACTACAGCTACCATAATGCAGTGTTCGGTAAGTACCGTTTGATGAGCGCTGTGATACCAATGAAAGGGATCTTTGATGAAGCCAGTAAATAAAGATGAGAGCCTTCCTAGGGTCCCCACACGTTCTCCCTCATGTAGCAGGATGAAAGCGAGCAATGCAGCACAAATGCAGTGATTCTGCTGCCGAGTGAAGTCACATGCCGCTCCTGGCGGTGGCCGTTTGCTTGCCCTGGTTGATGAGGCGGGACTGCGACATCCAATATCTCGGAGAAAGAAAGCGTAGTGTTGCCACTGGATCCGGCAAGAACACAGTCCTCTTGTAGAGCGGGTCCTCTGAACGCGGCTTGCCAGCTGCCGCGGAGATGAATAAACAAGCACGACCCCTCCGGAGAAGAAGAGGTCAGAGGACACCATGGGGCTTCGGAAGAGTTTTAATACAAATTTGCTGGGCATAATGCATTTCGGCGTAAGTGTGCCTTCGTCAGACGCCCTTAACAAAAACAGGAAAACACCACGCCTCCCTTTAAAATGTTCAGGTCCTCCCCTAAGTGGGGAGTCAGCTGACTCAAAGTAAATGCAAAGCAGCTGTAGTTGAGCAATGGAAACTACAGCTACCATAATGCAGTGTTCGGTAAGTACCGTTTGATGAGCGCTGTGATACCAATGAAAGGGATCTTTGATGAAGCCAGTAAATAAAGATGAGAGCCTTCCTAGGGTCCCCACACGTTCTCCCTCATGTAGCAGGATGAATATATATATATATATATTACCTACTGCCAGTATATCTATATATATATATATATATATATATATATATATATATATATTACCTACTGGCGGTCGCCAGTAGGTATATATAGTTAGGATTTTTTCTCTATGGGATTTTTGAAAATTCTATGTCTAATAACTTTGGCGTTTGTGGACGGAATTGGCTGAAATTTTCAGGAAAATGGAACATTTTGTTTCTGAGCAGCCCCTGACAATTTGGGGGGGTTTCATCAAGGGAGGGCCGAGAAAAAAGGGGGGTCCCAAAACGCGTTTTTCCCATGTTAATTTCCATAGGGCGGTTGGCCTCACTTTTAGCTCGAACGGCTGAATGGATTTACACGAAACTTGGCAAAATTGTAGGGACTGTTAGCCCGATGTGCCTTTGCTAGGTCTCAATATATGTGCTCCAGTGGATTTTGAGTAATTTAGGTTCAAAAAAAGATATATATCTGGGCGGAGCCTAACCACACATCTGATCTGATTGGCTGTCAGCACTTCATCCAAGAAGTGTTGGCAGCCATCTTGGGACCAATATACATGATAGCACCTCATTAAAAAGCATTGTAGTTAATAGAGGGTTTTAGGACTTTAGTTACATTAT
The DNA here is from genome assembly GCF_964261635.1 of Lissotriton helveticus. Lineage (NCBI taxonomy): Eukaryota > Metazoa > Chordata > Amphibia > Caudata > Salamandridae > Lissotriton > Lissotriton helveticus. Next base: position 1,141,629,438 of record NC_136068.1, read on the forward strand.
AAATCATTTGTTGATGGTACCATACTCGTTTTAGGAATTGTGGTGGGTTCTAAGGTGATTTTACCATGTGAAAAAACCTTCTGCTGTGATATCATGAATATTGTTTGAAAGAAAACTAATATCTCATGATTTTCCCACAGTGGTTTGGAAGGGGATCTATAAGCTAAACTGAAAGCATATTTTCTGTAAATTCACATTATCTTTCTCAGTCATGTGAAAATGAAGTCTGACATTCTCAGTAAAACATGTACATCCAACAAGGACAGAGACTGTCAGTTGATTCCTTTGTGTTCTACTGCAGCCTCCTAGAGTGTTCTAAAGAACAACTAGAGCGCTAACAGTCCTACTTATTACAAAGGTATGGCACACCTGAAGCCATCTTGATTGGAATAAAGTGGTAACTCTTAAAACATTTAATTTAAAAAGAAACAACATGAGGGGGTATATTTTGCCATAGAAAGTAGGATTAGTGCTGCAGAATGAAAAATTAGGGCACATTTTGAGTGACTTCTCAAATCCTTTTCTATTTCATTAAAACATTCTAACATGCAGTCTCCCAAAATGGCCACCAGAGACAAAAGAGCCCAAATGTAGCCCAAATATCACCCAGATGTAGCCCAAGTATAGCCCAATGACAGAATGTCCCAGAGTGTTCTAAAGAACAACTAGAGCGCTAACAGTCCTACTTATTACAAAGGTATGGCACACCTGAAGCCATCTTGATTGGAATAAAGTGGTAACTCTTAAAACATTTAATTTAAAAAGAAACAACATGAGGGGGTATATTTTGCCATAGAAAGTATGATTAGTGCTGCAGAATGAAAAATTAGGGCACATTTTGAGTGACTTCTCAAATCCTTTTCTATTTCATTAAAACATTCTGACATGCAGTTTCCCAAAATGGCCACCAGAGACAAAAGAGCCCAAATGTAGCCCAAATATCACCCAGATGTAGCCCAAGTATAGCCCAATGACAGAATGTCCCAGAGTGTTCTAAAGAACAACTAGAGCGCTAACAGTCCTACTTATTACAAAGGTATGGCACACCTGAAGCCATCTTGATTGGAATAAAGTGGTAACTCTTAAAACATTTAATTTAAAAAGGAACAAAATGAGGGGGTATATTTTGCCATATGAATTATGATTAGTGCTGCAGAAAGAAAAATTAGGGCACATTTTGAGTGACTTCTCAAACCCTCTTCAATTTCATTAAAATAATTCTGACATGCAGACTGAAACATGCACTTTGAATACCAGCAGCAGACGTCCCTGGTGAGCAGTAGCTTTACTACAGTGATCTAATGTGCAACTAGAGTGCTAACATTCAGAATTGATGGCAAATGTGTGACACATCTGAATGCCTTCTTGATGGAACCAAAGTAAACAAGCATTGAAAATGCAATAGATCTCGCCCTCGTTTCAGTTAAAGCCATTCTGTTTGTAATGAGGTGGCTTTTTAGCTTTGCTTTTATTAGTGTTTTTTCAACTTTCATGTAAATAACATGCATCTGTATGCATATAAGTATATGTATGCATGCATTTATGTTTGTATTTATATAGATATACAGATGATATATGTTTATATATGTATGTATATATATATATATTCACTGAAAAAACCATAGGTTATAGACCATATATAGTTAGGAATTAGCATTTACAAAACCTTGAAAATTCACTGAAAAAACCATAGGTTATAGACCATATATAGTTAGGAATTAGCATCTACAAAACCTTGAAAATTCACTGAAAAAACCATAGGTTATAGACCATATATAGTTAGGAATTCGCATTTACAAAACCTTATTTTACTCACACAAAACCATTGAAATTCCATATATAGTTAGTTGCACTAACTATATATCGCGCACCCGCAATCCACTGCTGATGATGTCACATATTACATCATTCATGACATGGTCAGTGACATCACTGATGACATCACTGATGACATCTCAAATGACATCACTGATGACAACATCCAGTGACTGTATGTTTCTGTAAAGTTAAAATATGTCTTACATATTGAAGAATGAGTGGATGTATAAGTGTCTGGATGAAGGATTTAGTAGGTGCATGACTGACTGTATGAGTGAGTGATTAAATGTGTCTCACTGAGTGCATGGGTTAGTGACTAAACTGTCTTAATTTGTGCATCATTATGTCTGTTGTTCTGTAAACTGTTGCATGTGTTGATAAGTAGCTATATGAGTAACTATATGGGTTATTGATTGGTTGCACAAGTATTTGTATGGGAGACTGAGTGTGTGTGTGGGTGGCTGGGAGGTGTATGACTCTGTGCATAGATGTGTGAGCAGTTGATTCACTAGATGTATGGTTTCAAAAGTGCATGTGGAAACAGCTGTATGGGCGGTTGACTGTGTGCATGAGTGTATTGGTGAGTGAATGGATATCTCAGTGCTACATGTCAAAGTAAGTACATATGTAAAACACAGTACATGTGAGAGTTGACATATATAAATAACTGTGCATAAGAGCCAGTGAATGTGTGAGTGAGGGTATGGATCATTGTGAACTTGTATCAGGGATTGTATAAGAGAGTAAATATGTGTTAGTATATGTTTGAATAAGTAAAGTTTGTATAACTGTATAGTTGAGGAAATGGAGGTGTGATTGATTCTTTGCATGACTGACTAGGTGTGTGAGTAACTCCATGGATGAGTGACAGTCTGTGAGTGTCTGTTTACACTGATTGGGCCCGATTCACAGAACTAACTTAAGACAAAATCCTAAACTTACTACCATTTACGTATTCACAGAAGGCACTTACGCATTTTGGTATTCACAGAAGACACTTACTCATTTCGATATTCACAGAAGTTAGGACTCCTAACTTTAGGACTCCTAAATGCATTCTGTGAATACCGTAAGTCTTAAAATTAGGATTTTTCTCAATTTAGTAGTAGTAAAGTTAGGACTCCTAACTTTAGGACTCCTAAATGCCTTCTGTGAATACCGAAAGTCTTAAAATTAGGATTTTTCTCAATTTAGTAGTAGTAAAGTTAAGACTCCTAACTTTAGGACTCCTAAATGCATTCTGTGAATACCGAAAGTCTTAAAATTAGGATTTTTCTCAATTTAGTAGTAGTAAAGGTAGGACTCCTAACTTTAGGACTCCTAAATGCCTTCTGTGAATACCGAAAGTCTTAAAATTAGGATTTTTCTCAGTTTAGGAGTCCTAAAGTTAGGAGTCCTAACTTTACTACTATTAAACTGAGAAAAATCCTAATTTTAAGACTTACGGTATTCACAGAATGCATTTAGGAGTCCTAAAGTTAAGAGTCCTAACTTTACTACTACTAAATTGAGAAAAATCCTAATTTTAAGACTTTCGGTATTCGCAGAAGGCATTTAGGAGTCCTAAAGTTAGGAGTCCTAACTTCTGTGAATACCGAAATGAGTAAGTGTCTTCTGTGAATACCAAAATGAGTAAGTGCCTTCTGTGAATACGAAAATGGTAGTAAGTTTAAGATTTTGTCTTAAGTTAGTTCTGTGAATCGGGCCCATTGTATCTAAGGTTATATTAGAGTCTGAAGAGGTTCATCGTATTATCACATGAATGATATCATCAGTGATGTGATCAGTAATGTCAAATGAGATGTCATCAGTGATGTCATTTGAGATGTCATCAGTGATGTCATTTGAGATGTCATCAGTGATGTCATCAGTGATGTCACTGACCATGTCATGAATGATGTAATATGTGACATCATCAGCAGTGGATTGCGGGTGCGCGACATATAGTTAGTGCAACTAACTATATATGGAATTTCAATGGTTTTGTGTGAGTAAAATAAGGTTTTGTAAATGCGAATTCCTAACTATATATGGTCTATAACCTATGGTTTTTTCAGTGAATATATATATATATATATATTCACTGAAAAAAACATAGGTTTCACACCAGTTATAGTTAGCTGGAAATTTTACTCGCATAAAACCATTGAAATTCCCACGTTATAGTTAGTTGGACTCACTATAACTTGCGCGTGCAATGCACTGCTGATGACGTCACATATTACATCACTCATGACATGGTCAGTGACATCACTCATAACATCACTGATGACACCATCCAGTGAATGTGTGTCTTTCCGAAAAATAAATATGTGTTATATATGTGTATGTAAAAGTTGATGGAAGAATAAATGTTTAAATAGGTGTCTACATGGATGTTTTTTTAAAAAAAATTGATTGGTTAACTGGCTTATTAAGTGTATCTTAGTCAATACATATATTAGTGAGTAATGTTTAAATATTTAAATATATGGATTAGTGTTTCACTTTGTGTATAAGTGGCTGAATGGGTTGATGAGTAGCCACATGTGTATGTATATGGGTTATTAGATTTTTTTTAGTATCAGTATGAGTGTCTGTATGGTTTGTTTGGGTGTATTACTTAGCACATAGATGCATGAATGACTGACTCTCACTTTGTATGTGTTTTGAAGACAGCATATGTGCAGGACTGTATGGGTGGATGAGTGTGTATATGTGTGTGTTAGTGAGTGAATAACTGTCTCACTAGTGTCTTTATCAGTAACTACATATGTTTTAATCTAGTATATGTGAATATTGATGTATATAAGTGAGTATATGTGAGAGTAAGTGATTGTAAGAGTTCCTGTTTAAATAAGTATTTGTTTCTATAAGTGATTGTTTAAGAGAGTAAGTATGTGTAAGTTTCCTTAGAAGTAAGGTGGTAGTGTGTGCATAGCTGTATATGCAAATAAATGGATGTTCAATAGTTTATTTGCATGTGTGAGTATGTGTGTGAGTAACCTTTGGATGACTGTCGGTGTGTAACAAGATTTATAGGTGTATCACTACATATGATGAGTGAGTATATGTATGAGTGACTATGTAGAACTGTTGGTGAATGAGTGGATGTGTATATAGATGGTGGAATTACTGAATTGGTTGTTGTAACTGGTATGGTATCTCCATTTTTTTTAAAATGTTAGATTTGTATTTTTGAATATGTGTTTCAAGGGTTACATTACAGTGAAAGGAGGTCTGTCACTCTGTCACAAGGATGGTGTCATCAGTGATGTCATGAGTGATGTCACTGACCATGTCATGAGTGATGTAATATGTAACGTCATCAGCAGTGCATTGCAAGCACAAGTTATAGTGAGTCCAACTAATTATAACGTGGGAATTTCAATGGTTTTATGCGAGTAAAATTTCCAGCTAACTATAACTGGTGTCAAACCTATGTTTTTTTCAGTGAATTTAATAGGTTTTTTAAATGCTAATTCCCAACTATAACTGGTGTGAAACCTATGTTTTTTTCAGTGCATTTCCAAGGTTTTTTAATAGCAAATCTCTATAGGTATGAAATGTAATATTTTTCATAATGAATTTTATATTGTATATTTATGTAATACTATTTTTTTATGTATATATATATATATTTTTTTTGCCTCGGAGCGCTCCCGGGGCGCGTACCGATGCGCTTACCGGTAAGCGCAGTGTTACGGCGCGCCCCGATGCGCGTACCGGTGGGCGTCACGTTAGCGGTATTGCCTCGAACGAAAACATCATCGTGACGTATCGCGTAGCCGCGTGATGCATCTTATGACGCACGGAGTAAGCGCACACGGAAGCGCCCGAGCGCATACGATCGCGCAACGTAAGCACCCCCGGGCGCGCACTGGGGCGTGTAGCGTAAGCGCGTCGGGTCATGTGACTTGAAAATAACACTTTTCATTGGTTCAGAACACTTTTGGTTTCCAAATTATGAAAGCCCAGGTCATGTGACCTGAAAATAACACTTTTCATTGGTTCAGAACAGTTTTGTTTTCCAGATGATGAAAGCCCCCACCTTTTTTCCTCATTCTCACTTTGTTGTTTGAGTGAGGAAGACCTGCTTGTATTACCAGAGAAATGGCTACAGTAGCAGCAGCAGCTGGAGCATCTGCACCACCACCACCACCACCACCACAAGGACCACCACAACATCACATTGGTGGTCAAGAAGAAGAGGAGGAGGAGGAGGAGGAGGAGGAGAGAAGGCAGTTCCTGCCTGAAGACAATCCCCCATACAAACCTAGGGAGCACTTTATATGGGAGTTTTTTAAAATCCCAAGGGGTGCAAAGAAAGTGAACGCTGCAAAGGTGACCTGTCTCATCTGTGGCACTGTACTATCCAGGGGGAACCCTGCAAAAAAATATTCTTTTGGGAATCACACAATGATTCGCCACATGCAACGATTGCATCCTAATAACTATTCTGCAGCAGAGGTGAGAGAACTGTGCAGAAACCTTCCCCCATCGTCTTCCAGAACCTCAACAAGCAATGAACCCACTCCATCGGGTCCAGAGGCAAGGCAATTGGTTCCAAACATACAAACCAAGTTTGGTGGATACAAAATCGTTTGTATATTGTGTGGAAAAACAATTACATATGGTGAGCAAAGTATTACACTCATCAACCTTGCTGGTGATAACCACAAGTGCCCGAAGAAACTTTAATTTTTTCCTGATTTTTTTTTTGCTCCAGTTGAGCCATTTACAATTCCCTGTTTTTTGTTTCTCCCCATAACAAATACAAAAAATATATAAAACTGTTCAGAAAAGCAAAAAAAAGTAAAAAATGTTAAAAAAAATAAAAAAAATAAAACAACAAAAAGAATTTTAAAAAGTTATTTTTAGAACTACCTCCAATTTATAAAAAAAAAGCTACATTTAAAAAAAAACACTGTCATTCTTTTTTCTCCAGGGTACGTGTACCGGTACGTGCACCGGGCACCGAGGCGCGCACCAAAAAAAAAGAAAAAAAAAATAATGAAGGAGTGAGCATGAGGGAAGGGGACAGAGAGAGTGATGTTAAGAGAAAGAGAGCTAGAGGGAGCAACACAGAGGGACTGTTTATTACATAGTAGGACAGAGAAAAGGTGTAATAGGGTGTAAGTGAGAAAAGGAAAATGAATAAGGGAGCGAAAGAAGGGAAGAGAGAGGAAGAAGACTAAAGCAGAGGTACTGGGAGAATGTGAGTGGGTGTTGAAAGTGAAAGGAAGGACAGTAAAGGATGGGGAATGAGGGGTAGTGACGGAACCGGAGTAAATGAACAACGTGAGGGAGGGTGAGAAAAGAGCAGTGAGTGTAAGTAAAGAGGGGTGAAAGAGGGTGGATGAAAGTGAATAAGGGTAGGACATGGGGAGTGACAGAGAGAAAGGACAGAGAGAGTAAAGGAAGGAGTGACTGAAAGGGTATGAGTGAAGCAGGAAAGAAAGGTAAGTAAGGGAGTGTGGGTGAGTTGTAGGGAGTGAGTATGACGAAAGAGTAGTGACAGAGTGAGGGGACAGACACAGGGACGGTGAGAGAGACAGAGTGAGGGAACGGAAGTGAGGAACTGTGAGGACAGACGGACTGAGAGAAGGAGTGAGAGGAGTGAAGTAAATGAGTAAGGGAATAAGTGAGGGAGCGAGGGAAGGGAACAGAGGGTAAGGGAAGTAAAGCAGGGGTACTGAAAGAAGTTGATTGTGATAGGAGAGTAAGGGAAAGAAGAGTAAACATGGAGGATAAGAATAAGTGAGGGAAGCAGAGTAAGGAAACAGGAGTGAGGTAGGGTGAGAGAATAGTAGTGAGGTTAAAGCAAAGGGTGATGACAAACTACATTTTTTTAGTCACACTTACCATATATTTAAATGTAATTACATGTTTTTACTACACGTTGTATCTGTGAAAGAGAGAAAAAAAATAAGTTGTAATTAGTAAAATATATATTTTAAAATAGAAGAGACAAGTCAAGAGGTTAAAAATCATAAAAGAGTACTAAGAAATAAAGTAAGAGTGGAAGACACAGAAAGGGAAATAAAGTAATGTAGAAGGACAAAAAGAGGGAAAAAGAAATAGAAGGAAAGCAAATTACTAAGAGTAAGGCAGATACGTTCAGTGACAGAGAGGAAGAGAAGAAGAGAGAAATGAACTGAAGGTAAGAAAGATACTAAAAGAATGTGAGTTAGCAAAACTAAATCAAGAAACAGGAGTAAGTAAAAAGGGAATGACTGAGAGAGAAAGGAGTCTGATTGAGGATGCATTTAAAAGAATGACGAATGGAAGATGACTGAGAGTGAGTGAAAGGGAGTCACAGAGTGAAGGGATGAAGGGAGAGAGGATAATATAGAAGGATTGAGGGAAAAACAGTGAGGATGTTAGTAGACATAGGGACTTAGGGAAGGACTGAGTGAAGTGGAATACAATGAGTGAGGAAAGGAAAATGAGTAAGGGAGCAAAAGAAGGAAAGAGAGGGGAAGAGGAGTAAAGCAGTGGAACAGAGAGAATGTGATTCAGTGATGAAAGTAAAGAGAAGGGCACTGAATAATAGGAAATGAGAAGTAGTAATGGAACCGGAGTAAAAGAAAAGGGGATGAAGAATGATTAGAGAGGAGCAGTGAAGTTGTTGTAAGAGAAATGATAGAAGGTAGATAAACACAAGTGAGCATAACACAAGAAGAGTGAGGGACTGAGGACATAGAGGTAGTGAACGAAAAACAGAGAGAAGAGGACAAAAGAAAGGAGCAAAGAAAGATAAGTCAGGGAGAGTGGGTGAGTTATAGTAACAGACTGCAACAAAAGACGTGAGTGAGTAAAGAGGAATTACTAAAAGAGCAATGAAGGAAAAGATGGAAAAGGGAAATAAAGCTGAGAGACTGAAAGCTGAAAAGTGATGCAAGGGAGAGAGGGGATGCAGACACTTGAAATGAGAATGAGGGGTTGTGAAAGAAGTGGAGTAAAGGAACGTGGGTGAAAGAGAGTGAGAGAAAGACATTATGAGTGAGTAAAGAGAGCTGAAAGAGGGTGGAAAAAAGAAAGTGAGTGTGAGACAATGGGAATACAATTTAAATTACACAATATAAACTATAGAATAACTTGTACAACATGTTACATAGTTTATTTTTGCTGTTCTCAGAATATATTGAATTTCACTAAAAACAGTGAGTTCAAACTACTCATCATATGACAGCGGGAAAAAAAACACAATCTAAAAGATTGTGTTTTAAAAAAAAAACATATAAACTTAAAAATCACAAATGTACACTAATCTTTGATTCACTTACTTTTCTTTTAAGCCAAATAGTACATCATGAAGATCCTTTTCATTGGAAAATACTCTGCTGTTCTCTAAAACTTCAATTTCATCGACTTTCTATAAGAAAAGCTCCAAGAACACCTGAAATATTTTTCAATGTTTTCATTTCCTCCTTGTGTTCAGTCATGACTCTTTGCTCAATCCTTCACTTTTCCTTAAGGCCAAATAGTGTCAGATGCATCAGTATGTTTTTAAATTACTGTAAACAAACTCTGAAATTACCGTTTTCCCGACGTTCTGAAAGAAAAGCTCATAGAAAATGTTCACAATGTTTAAATATTCATATTTCCATCTCTGGCTTACTCATATTCAACATTTTCTATAATACTGATATCACTTACTATGAGATCCACTTACAGTACCTATATGATAACTCAATTTTTTATATTATCTTGATCACTTTTACCCAGAATATAATTTTAAACAGTAAACTAACTTTTATTAACTGCTCCCGTCTTCATAGGCCAATTACCTTTACTTAAATTTTGGTTCTAAAAACACTAGGTGTGAGTTTTTTAAGTCAAAAGGCAAACATTGTTTGAAAGTCAAATGGGTATCATTACACAGCTTCCACCCTTTTTGACATTTTAAATAGCATGTGTAATGCCCTGATGTTGTCGATGGCCCGTCATGATAAATAATAGCTACAGTTGCAAAGGTTCTTCCTGAAATTGATAACTGAGACGCCACTAAATTTTTAATAGAAGTTGTCAATTTAGTTCCATCAGGTCTACATCGTTGGAACATTAAAATGACATACTGACCATAAGTTTGTATAAATAATGTGGACAGCATTACAGACTTACATTGGGTACACACCATATTGTGATCAGCTGCTTTAACTAGATTATTGAAAGACACTGATTTGCAGTCTGGTAAATTTAAATATATAAATCTTTCAGTGTCTATTCTAGTACTACTTGATAAACTACAATTGTCACAGTCATGCTGCCATTGATAAGAAAGGCCAAATAGATTTTCTACATCTACACCTTCATCTTCTAATACACCAAACATATACATTAAAAATTCCTGACAATCCTGCTGAATATTCTGTGAAAATTGATTTTGACCAGAACTTATGTCTAAAATATTTCGAATTTCTGAAACACTTTCTATTTTTGCTCTATCACTGCTACATTTCTCAAACACAGAATTCAATAAACAGCAGAATGTTTGATCCAGATTTTCAACAATCTGTTCTTGTAAATTTTGAAGGAAAAAAACAACATTAACCACTACATTAGCATAGCAGTTGACACCAGAACTATTTTCAAACTGAAATCCAACCACATCTTCAACAGAATCCTTTTTCTTTCTGCTTACAATTACAGTTTCATCTACTTTTTGTCTTTTTGCTAGTACCTCACTGCAATTATTCTCATTTCTTCTTTTTCGGCCTACCACACGTTTTTCAAACAGAGGATATTGAGGCAAATGTGGAGCATACTCTCTTCTTAACCTATTGTATTCTTTAACACAATCTAGATCTGCACAAATCTTTGTCTCATCACACTCAATCAAGTACAATCCTGATAAAGTTCTGACTCATGATAATGCCACATATGCCATACCCTCTTTAAACACATAAGTTCCAATGTTCACCAGAGCACTATCTACACTTAAACCTTGAGATTTATGAATTGTCACCGCATATGCCAGACAAATAGGAAACTGTTTTCGGCGAACATATAAGTCTTTCACAAGCAAAAATTGAGCTGAACAACAACTGATTTGTTGTATTTCATCAATGCCATCAAATTTAATTTTTAAAAATTCAATTCCATCCCTATTTCTGTAATTCACAAAATCAACAACATGACCCATTGCTCCATTTACTAGACCTCTTTCAACATTTAAATTCCTTCTCAAAATGATACGACAATTTAAACACACATTCAGAGTCTTTTCAAAACCAGCAGTTTTAGATATACTCTTCTCTAATGAATCCAATTTTGATTTAAAATTTTCAGACAAAATAATTGTTGCTCCCATATGCTCTATTTTATCTATAGCTTCCAGTTTCACAATCTCTTCATTTTCTAACTTTAACATTTTGTTGTTGAAGATGGAACATTCTTTCACAGTTGGCATCAAACATATCCCAGATTTGTTCTCAGTAATTTTCTTAAAAATATTCTCTGGAAGAATGTTTTCATTTGGATACAAGTTTGAAATTAATCGTGCATGTAAAGCTTCCTTCCCATGCTCACTTAGTTTTCCGATTCTTACATCTTGTAGAATATTTTTATAATCTTCATCCTTTGCCTGTCGCATATTTTGAAGCAGTTCTGCATATTTGAAGTTTAACCATATATTAACGTTTCCAATGCTTCCTAGGCACTTCCTGGTATCTTCATGCGTGAGCATTTTAAACACTGGCTGTCCTTTCACTGGAGTCAACTGCAGTAGATCTCCAAAAACAATAATGTGTTTTCCTCCGAATAAGATATCATAGTCTGTTCTAAGAATTTCTTGCATTCTCAAATGCACAAAAGCAAGCATTAGATTTGAGACCATGCTTACTTCATCAATGATAAGAAGTTTCATTTTCTTCAGGACTCTCGAAACTTCAGAACACGCATCTCCAGATAGCTTGCGGTATTGCAATTTATTATCATGCTCAACTGGTAGCATCAGTAAACAATGTAAAGTAATCCCTGTAATGTTATGTTCTTTCAGCCCAGTTGGAGCGGTTACAACACAAGACAGCGGTGATTCAGTCTTTTTCTGCAAATAAGTTGCAATTGCTTTAATCAGAAAACTTTTTCCGGTTCCCGCTTCTCCACTCACGTACAGTTGGACAAGCTTAAATGATGTACATGAGCACTCTTTTTTCTCATGACTGAATCCATGTTGAATCTGTTCTGTGACTTTGTCATATATCTGTTTCTGCTCAATGTTTAGTTGTTTCACCAAATCTTCTAAGTTAATTACATCCTCTTCAGCTTGTTCTATGGCTCTTTCCACCTCATCCATGGCAGTGGTAGCTTCATTTTGAATAATTGGTCCTCCTAGTGGATCCTGACTCAATGAAGTAGAACTCTGACTGTCTTGAGAACTGTCTCTAGCAATCTCTGCAGCAATTGTGGCTTCTTGCTCTATTTCTTCGTGCAACATTTGCAGATAATTTGGAAAAACAGGACATTCTATGGTATCCTTGGTTGCATTAAAAGAATCTTCGTAACAGAGAAAATCTCCAAGTAGTTCCTCTTCTGTATGCCATGGCTTAAAGAGTTGCAAAAGAGCTAAATAGTAAAATTTCCTTTTCTCTGGATTTTCGCAACTCAATTTTCGATGATTAATCAAATGACCTTTTCTCTGTTTCACTAGACATCCTTCACACCCAATGACAGCATATATTCCAATATAGATATCTTCTCTGATGTTCCTCTTATAAATATAGTTTTGCAGAACTTCATACAAACAAGTGTTCTCAAGATGACTACTTCTATTTGGATAGTATGTATCCAACATGTTTGTCTTCAAAATATCTGTACTGTTTGGTTCTTTCTCCGCCAAATACTCAATTTCTTGTACAAATTTCAATACTCGGTTTTGTGTTGCAGCAAGACCTAGAGTCGCCCAAATTATGGTTCTCGATTTGGCATTGAGACTTGCTGATGATAACCGATCAGATCATTCATATGCTCCAATTTCTCGATGCGACAACATCTTCAGACTGTAACTGTATAATTTCTTGCTTATACTCTTTTCATGTGAAATGTCCTCCCACATTTCCTTCAGTTCTGTCTTTTCTTTTTTTGTGATGTAAGACGTCACATATCGAGCCACAGCAATAGAATTGTCAGCAACGAACTGAATATCCATGTTAGCATTCCACATGGACAAAATCACTGGGTTGTAGTCGTTGATGTACTTGGACTCTTCGTTTCTTTTTAAATTGTATGTATTTTTTGGTGATTTCCTCGTCACAGTATGTCGTAGAGAAGACATCAAATTATTTACTCTTCCTTTAGAAATCACTGGTCGTGGAAACCCGAAATGACATTTTGTGTAGAACTTTTCCTTGTTTCTGAATTTTCGACGACAGTACTTTCCACAACGATGGGATTGAAAACGTAAAACTTGTTGCCTTAAACTGTTTTCTTCGGTAGTTTTCGGAACAGCACATGTTGAAAACTCATCACTGTTTCATCCGAATCTGTTCCAAATTTGGGTGCATCTTTAATCCATAACAACATATGTCTGTGAGGAGCACCTCTCGCTTGATACTCCTTTCTCCAAAAGAAATCCAAAACCTCTCCAAGGGGAGGATTTTTTTTGTTGGTAATAAAAGACATCATAGCTTCAAATCTATGATTGAAATATCTGCATACATTCACTGGATCCAAAGAACACAGTTCTCCAGGTGTTTTGAATTCTATATTTTGTATATTTGCATTTGCCTCTCGTAGAAATTGAAGTAAGTCGTCCCATGCATACTCGGCACAGCTAAGAGTGAGGAACCATGTAGGAGTTCCTAAGTTTCTTGTAGACAAAAAATATTCCCTTGAAGAATGTGCAATAGAACGATTTAAAACTCAAAGCAAATAGCACAATACATGAAATCAACAACAGTTTTGCAAAAAATGTTTTACAATTTATTAAAATTACACAATGTATTTAAAATACCAAGTGGACAAAAGCACCACTTTACACAAATATAACCAGTTAAAAAAGTGAGACAATTAATCAAAATACATGGGGTTCAAGATTGACCAGCAAAATTGATACAAATAAAAGGGACAGACAACAGTGAGACATCCAATTGTGCAATACTGGGTGTATATTCAAGCTCTATCTAACCCCCATATGTTATGCACAGTCTGTTAATGTGTCAACACAGGTGTCCGAGTTGAAGAATTATACTTTGAAATGCGTCAACGCGTTTCGGTGGTACATGTGATTTTGGGCCACCTTTGTCAAGACACTACGTTCTGTCTGTCGAGTTTCTGGGGTCAGTGAGATCACCCTTAAAACTATCCGTTGAGTACGATCAAATGAGGGTCTATTCTGACGTTGTATTTTTCTCAAATATATGAGATTGGCTTTGTTTTTCGTTTTTCTCTCCTAATTATAAGCAGTCCGTTTCATTAGTTTGTTGGGTGTCCTGTAAGATAGGCGTGCTTTGTCTCAAACATCATTCCTTGTCTAATCACGTCTTTTCTCTTTAAAAACCTTTTAAGGAACCAGGGGCACTTTCGTCATGTCCTCCCGGTGGAAACAGTTGTTTCACTATTTTGCCGTGGAGAACTGCCTGCTTCTCTGGTTCTGTTCCTAAGTTTCTTAGCATACATTTCAATTCCCCTTGACGACGGTACCAATACTTGTTTGTACCACGCTGACATGCCATGAGATTGATTAGATGAGATTCCAAAATATTGTCTTGCAGATTGACTTTCTCCATAAAATCCCTTGCCGAAACATGTTGCAGATGTGCTCCGCTTTTCAGTATATGGTTTACTGCATAAGAAAGCCGAGACAAGTCACTTTCATACACTAGATGAAACAAATATGGAATGCATTGACGAAACCTTGGATCTTCAGCATATAATCTTAAAGTCCGGTATTCAGATGCAGGAATTTGAACTGGTCGATCGTCATATCGTCCACCTCAACCTGTTGGAAATAGCTGTGGAAAACAACGAGCTTCCAAACTTTCTTCCCATACACTAATGGGACTTCCTTTTGCTGCTTTCATTTGAAACAAGTCAATTGCATTCCCCATTACTTCTTTGGAATGCAAAGGATGAACAGTATAATGTTCATATATTTCTTCACTACTAGACACATCAACTTTTTCAATTTGGCCGGCTGAACAATCACTGTCTTCTTCTGCAGCTGTTTCCTCTGCTCCAACACATACATGTTTTTAGTACTCATTGTTTTTGACCAAATACAACGTTGCCTTTTTGACTTTCCTAACATCCACTAAATCTTGCCAGATTTTTTTACTCTTTGTCGGAACCCCATTAACTAGAATAAGCAGAGGTTCCTCTTCCACTTTCTCTACACCAATTGTATCAATATTTTTCTTGAAATCTAGAGGCATATAAACAACTCTTCCCTTTAATCCTCTCTGTAAATCTGAAGGAGGCAATTTCCCTATCTTAGGCTCCATGCGAACAATAGCCTGAAAAGGATGGACACATTGAATCAAAATAGATTCATATGTATTTAAATCCATCAATTCAGGAGGAATGTCTACCAACTCAAGATTATTATGAACAGCTCTAGCAGGCATTCTGTTTTCATTTAATTTATTATAACAATATTTACAAATACGCTGATCAGAACTCAAATCAAAAGAATTCTCCACCAACAAATAAGTTCCAAAATTCTTCCATTCACTATTATTTTCCATTTCACTTTTTGCATATAAATCAACTAACCTAGTCTGAATCCTATAATGAGTCCGTCGACAACACACACAAGTAAAATTAGGCCTTTCACTTGATTTCACCTTAAACTTGATAATTTCCTGGTCAAACTTTTCTGTACTTGAAATCTGTACATTGTCTTCCACATTACCTTCTATTACTGTGTCAATTTCTACACTGTCCTCTTTTTCACAAAAATAACAAATCTCAATTTCTTCACAAATCTTCTTCACATCTAATTCAGTTCCATGCAAAAGAGCACTGTTTAACTGTTTAAGCTTAAGTGCTGGACTTTTTGCATAATACAACCTTCTCACTAATTTCCTCATTTTGTTATGATGCACTGCTCATATCCTAAAATGATGAAAAACACTCTGACATACTTTTCTAGAAAGACAAGCCAGTGAATGCCCATGCAAAACTGTGTTTTCTCTCACTCTGCAAGGATCTAAGTCTTGCAACATCTTCATTTTCTGTTTTAGACTTTTCTTACTATATGTCCGTAAGAAATTATGAAGCAAATCGATTGAATCCTGTCGCACACTACAAATACTACTACACTTCCAAGTGTACACAGGACCCTTAGTACGTCTCCCTAAAACTTCATCAGCTAACACCTCCTCTGCATCTCTAGACACAAGTTTCTCTTTTTCAATCGGACAACCGTCTTTCACCTCATATGCTCGACCACTGGTATCAACTGCATGCACCAAATCATTGTCCTGGAAGTAACTCTCCTCATAAAAAAATGGCTCACAACTTGAACTATGCATCCATTCTCTAGAAAAAACTTTACAAAAATTTGTTCGATTAATTACTCTTTTGCATCTACTGTTTGATTTGAAAACAGCAATTGTCTTGTTAAGTGTCCTAATTCTATTGATTACTAAAATAAATAATTTTTTCTTAACTTCAAAAGCCTGATCAACAATCTTCTCTACACTTTTCTTTTTCTTGTAAAAAGCAGCTCTCTGTTTACCTTTCTTAGTATTTTTAACAAATTTAAAACCACCCTATTGCGAAACATTCGTTTACGAATGTCCCTAAATTTGTTTTGCCTTCTATTCCTATACATATTATTCTCTCCTGCTCCAGTAGTAACATTTTTTGGGGGCCTCTCCTTCCTTTTCAAATTTGCTCTCTCCTTCTGCATATTCACATTCTCATCAACATTATTTTTTTTTTTAAAAGACCTTTATTTTACTACAGAACTCTTACACAGCATCAGGCCTACAACCCGTGGGGCCGGCCGCGTCAGTTTCAGGTATGCGTATACGTTCAGAATCACACAGCCCATACGCCGACATCCCGGGGGTACGGCGGCGCCATAGATCAATACGTGTAATCAGTTATTTTTTCTTATACTAGGTTGCAGAGGTCTGTTTTGTATTTTACAACGTAACCAAGTTTAACAAGAAGATACCACATTAGGTCATAGGTCCTAGAAATGACAGGTGTAATTCCCCCAATCCAATTCACCTTGTTCGAGCGACTAACCTAAGGGAGAAGTACCTAGGCCCACTAGTTCGTCGTCATCATACTCTGTCACAATCGTGCAGGTTAGTGTGGCAGTCAGGAGTCAGAAATCATGAGTCACCCCGCCCACCCTTCTCCCCCCTTCTCATTTTACCCTTGATAAGCCCTGGTTACTTCCACTTTCCCCTTCCTGTCATGGTCCTACTTCTTCGTCCCCCTCTTCATCTGATGTCAATGCATCATCCTCCTCTAGTGGTTCGCATATGTCTCCCCTGTATACGTTCCAGTGGGTCCATAACTTATTCCATTTCCGTGGGCATGCTCTGGTGGTGTAGACTGTCCTCTCTATTATCATGACCCTGTCGATATTTGTGCACCAATGCGACAGTGTGGGGGTATCTACCGCTCCCCATTTTTGTGCTATATCGCGTTTTGCTATTATCATGCCTATCGTGGCCCACTGCTGATCGTACCTGGAAAGATCGTTGAGTCCCCAGATATTTAGCAAGCACATCCGAGGTTCAGGGACCAAGGATACCTCCAATGCTTGTGATATAGTACGCATTACTTGCCTCCAAAATTCCTGCATGTGAGGGCACTCCCAGATCGTGTGAAATAGTGGTCCCACCTCTCCGCAGCCACAAAGGCAGTACGGATGTTGCACCCTCTGTATTGTATGAAGCATCTTCCTCGTGTAATACACCCTGTGTAAAATTTTAAGCTGGACAAGCCTCAATTTAGATGATATGCCCACCTCCTTAGGGGATGCCAGTGCTGCATTCCAGTCGGACTCGTCCAGTTCTCCTATGTCCTCCCCCCACTTGTCTCTCAGTGTTACTGTCGGGTCTGGTAGATTATTCAGTAATTTACGATAAGTGAGTGATGTTGCCCTGTCCGGCATGTAATCTGTGAGGAGACGATCTTCCAGGGGAGATGCTTCTGGAAGTTTTGTGTCACGTGGAATGGCCATTAACAGAGCGTGTCGCACTTGTACATAGCGGTACAATTCCGTTTGTCGCAACTCATACCGTTGTCTCAGCTGTTCAAAGGGAATTACCGTGTCTCTTTCCCACAGATCTCCTATTGTGGATATTCCAATGGTATCCCAGAGTGCGAACCCTGTACTGTGTCTTAGATTGCCTAGCGCCCTCGCTTCCCACAATGGGGTGAGTCTAGTGAGTTTCCCCCTCCAGTCTAGTTTTGATTGTGCCGTGTGCCGTATTGATACGGTAAGTTTCGTTGGTCCAGTGAGCGTGCGTATTTTCCGCCTATTGTAAAGGGGCGCTAGCATGTTGTTTGTACCCAGTTGCGCCCTGTCCGCCCTGTAAGCCGGGTCGTCCTGCGGTACATGAAGCCATTGATTAATGGGCTTCAGTTGGGCGGCCCAGTAATACAACTGCAGGTTCGGTAGTGCTATTCCACCATCGTACCATCCCCTGTGCAGTTTCGCTTGTGCAGTGCGTGCCGGTCGATTGTTCCACATAAGGCCAGCCATCAGCGCAGCTACTCGCTTAAAATATCCCGGCGCTACAGGGTACGGCGCATTTTCTAGGATATACAAAAACCGGGGCAAGGACATCATCTTATAAAGTGCTGCCCTTCCTAACAGAGTCAGCGGCAACGCTGCCCAAAATTTAACATCCTGTTTCAGGCGTTCCAGTGGTTGTGTCAGGTTCTTCTGGAAAAACTCATTGGCATCTTTAGTGACATGGACCCCCAGGTATCGAAATGAGGACCCTGCCATCCTGAGGGGGCAGTCCTCGCATAGTGTGGGGGGCGGGCCGTGTAAGACATATATCTCCGATTTTGCCCAGTTGAGAGTGTATCCTGATATTCTACCCTGGTCATCACACAGCGCCAACAGCGCTGGTATGCTGCTCTCTGGTTCCGACAGGTACACCAGCATATCGTCCGCGTATAGAGACAGGCGGTCTTCCCATCCGTCTTTCCAGGTGATCCCTTTCAGTAATGGAGTGGAGCGTATTAGAGTCGCCAACGGTTCCAATGCGATCGCAAAGAGCAGCGGCGACAGCGGACAACCCTGTCGGGTCCCTCGCTTTAGCTGGAATGGTCGAGAAAGATGTCCATTTGCCACCACCTGCGCTACGGGTTTAGTGTACAGAAGCTGGACCCATGCGATGAATTTTGGGCCAAATCCCATGTGTGTCAGGACCTCGAATAGGTCCTACGTAGGTTGAGGGCAGTATTCCTGTGCAGCATAAAACCCGATTGATCGGGGTGTATAAGGTGCGGAAGGTGTGCTATCAGCCGGGTGGCAAGAAGCTTAGCCAAGATTTTAACCTAGGCGTTCAGCAGTGAGATAGGGCGATACGACGTGCACTCCTCCGGTGGTTTTCCGGGCTTAGGGATCGCAGCAATAGTTGCCGTTCGTTGATCTAACTGGAGTTCAGTCCTTTCCAGACTGTCAGCATACATGGCTAGTAAGGGTCCACTAAGTCTCTCCGACGCGGCCTGGTACCATTCTATCGGGATACCATTTGGTCCAGATGCCTTACCCGGTTTTAAGGCGTGTATTGCTCTTTGTATTTCCTCCCCCGTGAGGTCCACTTCCAGTTCCGCGGTCGCTTCCGGTGTAAGCGTCTGAATGGGGATGTGACCCAGGGATGCACGTGCCATCTCTGCCGACACTTCAGTAGTAGGAGTGTACACCCCCTGGAAATATTCTGCTAAGATTTCGACTATCTCCTCGGGGCTTGTGTGTTCTGTCCCTCGCCCGTCACAGATCCGCTGTATACCCTTGGTGCTACCTCCCCTCTTGTCCAGCCAGGCCAACATTTTTCCTGCCTTGTCGCCAATGTCGTAGATTCTGTGTGTCGTCTCTGTTATCTGATTGACTGACTGCACCCGCATGTGTTCCCTATACTGTTGTTGCCGCAGGGCCATGTCGTGGGCGGTATCAGGTGAAGGGTTTGTCTCGTGTGCCTCCGTTGCATCATGCAGTACCAATACTAACTCTGCCAGTTCGCTCTGTCGCTCCCTTTTGTGTCCCGTTATGGATGCTATCGCCTGTCCCCGCAACACCGTCTTATATGCCTCCCACAAGAGAGCAGAGGATTGCACTGACTCAGAGTCCTCCACAAACTAATGTGTAGTTGCCATTTTAAATGCTTTTCTCACCTTAGGAATTTTAAGGTATGTGGCGTGTATTGGGTAAATTCTTTTGCGTGACTTTCCTTGCGTGGAGAGCACAAGCGTGACTGGTGAGTGATCTGATATTCCCCTGGGGTGTATGTCGATGTTGTCTACGTGTTGCAGCCCTCCACCTAGCGCCAGGAAGTTGTCTATCCGCGATAAGCTGCTGTGCACCGTGGAGTGATATTTGTATTGCCTCGTGGAAGGATGTGTATGTCTCCAAATGTCAAGTAAGCCCATCGCATTCAGGAATTTCTGAAGTCGGGAGGGACCCCCCTTCTGAGGCCTCTCCGGGAACCTATCCAACCGGGTGTCTACTGCAGCATTGAAATCTCCACTCAATATTATGTCCCCTTCGGGTAGTTCCAATAAAAACTCTCCAAGCGCCGGCAACATTACCGAGTGCAGCGCCGGGGGAATGTATACTGACACTACATTCAGGAGCCTCCCTTCCCATTGTCCCTGAAGAGCTGCAAAGCAACCTCGTGCATCTATTTTAGTGCTAAGTATAATAAACTGTGCAGACTTCTTGACTAATATTCCCGTGCCCCTTGAACCTGTGTTAAACTCCGAATGTACCGCCATTTTGTATCCTTTTCTGTCTAAGGCCTTTGTCCCCCCCCGTGAGGTGTGTCTCCTGGAGAAGCACCAAGGTCGGTCCCTGCCTTTTTACTGCGTGCAATACCAATCCCCTCTTTATCTTATCTCCCAAGCCCCTTACATTCCACGTCATCAGCCGGAGAGAGCCCACCCGCGAGCTCCCAAATCTCCCTTCAGGTGTACTGGTAGTACAGTTGTGTATCGTCGAACCGGCGTTGAGAGTAGTGAAAACTGGGTCCTAATCTCGGGGTGTACCTGCCTTCAGTGTGGTCCATGTAGTACAATGTCAACAGTTCAAAATTCGACCTCACATGTGTATCTTCAAAAACTTTCAAACAAACTCCCCTCTCCCTGCCTCCCTGCTGATCGGGCTTTTAACCGCCCGCCTCCCCAACATAGCAGAGTGCTTGACCCAACCCCTCAACAGTTTACTTGCACGCTGGGGTGGAGTGTCCTCCAGAGTGGGCGGCCACCCTGCACTCCTCCATGCTTCCCAGGCCAGTGTCCAAGAGTGCCCAACCAGTGGTGGTTCTGCAGTGGATAAATCTTCTAATGACACCGGGAACTTAGGATTCTACACCCCCTTCCGCTCCCATGGAGCCCTGCGTTGGTGACCTAGGCAGTCCGCTTCTTTCTGACCTCTGCGATCTCGCCTGGCTGTCCTCCCGGTGATCTCGTGTGTTGTCGCGTGGGCGGCGGGAGTGACCTGTAGTTCTCCAGCCCTCCAGACAGTCTTGTGTCGCCTTCGATGTGTCAAAGAACCGGACCTTGTTTTCCGCCACCACCCGAAGTCGCGCCGGGAATAGCATAGAATAGGACAGTTCCTTGGTTCGCAGCGCCCTCTTAACTTCCAGGAAAGTTCTCCTACGTCGTGCTACATCTGCCGTGTAGTCCGGGAAGAAGGCAAGCGTAGAATTTTGGATTTGGACGGCAGGAGACACCCTCG
The DNA here is from genome assembly GCF_964261635.1 of Lissotriton helveticus. NCBI lineage: Eukaryota > Metazoa > Chordata > Amphibia > Caudata > Salamandridae > Lissotriton > Lissotriton helveticus. The sequence goes on from NC_136068.1 coordinate 1,141,651,114, forward strand.
CCGCCTGCAGAATTGCGTCACGATCGCGGAAATTTAAGGGTCTCGCAAGGATCGGTCTCAGTGGGGCTCCTGGTTTTGGTTGTCCTCCGGGCACTCTGTGGGCCCTTGGGTTTGAGGTGCGTCTTCTACATAGAGGTCCATGGCACCTTTACCTTCTGACTCCGGAACCCCCAATATTCGAACGTTGTTCCTCCTCGAGCGTCCTTCCTGATCGTCCATCTTTTCTCTTAGGGACTTGTTTTCAGCTACCATCTTCTCCATCGCCACCTGCAGATGCGATACGTCTTCCACCAGGGACTTCGTTACCACCTCCACTTGCTTCTCTCGTTCATTCATTTTCTGAAAGTCTGCTCTAATCAGCGTGCCCTCTGTGGCTGTGGTCCCCACCGTAGCTTGAACTTGAGCCAGATCACGCATAACGTCTTCCAGCGTCGCTCTTTTCGATCCTTCCCCCTCTGGCATTTTCCCCGGTGTAGTTTGAGTTTCTGTTCGGGGAGGATTGTGTCTGTCGTAAGCAAACTTGTCGAGCTTGGCCTGCGTTGAGTTATGTTTAGAGCCTCTGCCCATCATGGATCCCCCTGGGCCTGCCTCACTCTTGTGCTGTGTGTTCACCGTTTCCCGAGGGCTCTCTCGCGGCCCACCTATTCTCCTCTCTGACCGCAACCTCCGGGTCGTCTGATGTTCCCTGTATCCAGCGCTAGACTTGGAGCGTTCAAGCTCTGTGCGATGTTGTCAGTCTATACAGGGAATTGTCCGCAGGATGAGGTGTGTGCGTGCGGCTGTGACTCGCAGTCCACGTTGTCCCCCTGTCGGAGTCTCGTGCGGGGAGGAGATTCAGGGGTGAGGGGGGAGGGATGTGGCACCAGGGTCCTCAAAGTCTCGCAGTGTGAGGGGACCAGGCTTAGTCTCCCGTTTCGGCGTTGTCTACGGCCTCGGGTGTCCCGCTCAATGCCCTCCTCTACCTTTGGCGTACCTCTCACCTCCTCACAGCTTCGGCGCAGGTGTGGACGGGTGTTCGCCGGGCCGGAAGTCTACTGTGTTGGCCCTCGATAGTTCCGAGTTAACGCCACCCCAGTTGCCACTCCGTTGTCAGGGTGCGAATGCGTGCCTCCTCAGCCGTCTCTCCCCAGGGGACAGGGGTTGGTGGTAGAATTTACCCCCCCCCTGCGTTGGCAAGTTGGGTGCGGGACGCCCCCTTGGATGTCGCCGGTACCTTGTGGGCCGCCGTTTCCCTCTGTCCACTGCTGCCAGGGCGCCGCCGGCCTCCTCGTGTTCCTCCTCACGGCCGGCTTCTAGGGGGTTCAGGCGGGGGAGGGAGCCTCGGCTTCACCGCTCTCCCTTACTGTTGTTCGGACGCGTCCGGCACTCGTTGCGCAGCTCCTCTTCCGCGACCCTTGTGCCTCTTCACCGCTTCGCCGTCTCTGACCCAGCAATTGGACCCCCGCCTGTGTCTGCCACCACCTGCGCGATATTTTTACTGCCTTCTGAGACTGGGGCATCAAGCGGTTTCACTTTCGGCGCCAACTTCCGGCACCGTCGGTCCGCCGTGCCGCTACTTCCGCCCGGTCTGTCCCTGTACTAGAGTCCGGTGTCTGCGGCTTCAGGTTGGCCTTTTCTCGCCGAGCTCCACTTTTGCTGTTCCCGATGTCGTATGGCTCCCAGACTTTCACCGTTGAGCAACGCTCGGTCCTCGACCCGGGTCGCCCGGTCGGAGTTGATTTTTGCCGGATAGTTTTGCAGGATTTATGTGGGACGCCGCCTCACTACTGGAGCTCCTCCGTTAAGCGGCCGCCATGCTCGGCTGCTAGCCACGCCCCCCAAGACTTAGTTGTCTTACCAGGAGCTTTTTTCCTGTTTTTTTAAGTATTTGTTGTAGAGGAGTGCTTTAATTCCGTTGCTGTTTTTGATTTTTTCCGCTTGGCATCTTTTCTTCTCCTCTGCCTTGAGGGCATATTTCCTTACTATTGAAATCTTGATGTGTTAAAAAAAATAACACATTATAGACCACTATTACCAAACAACAAAGCAATGACAATAAGCAAACGATATAAACACTAGTTTACAACATATCTAAGTTTATATCACAACAACTATGTAACTAGGAGTAAGACAGAGAAAAAGAGCTAGAGGAACTAACACAAAAAAAGAGAGAGTCAGACAAAGAAACAGATAAGGGGAGTAAAACAAAGAGAAGGAGTAAGACAGAAAGAGTGTATAATATGTTGTAAGACAGAAAAAGGATGTAATAGGGAGAGGGAGTCAGTCAAAGAAAGGGAGAAAGGGAGTAAGTCAGAAAAAGGATGTAACAGGGTGGAAGACAGAGAGAGGGTGTAAAACAATGTAAGACAGAGAGAGGGTGTTAGAAGATGAGAGGATGTAAAATAGACTAAAACAGAGAGAGGCTGTAAAAGGTAGAGAGAGAGTAAGTTTGAGAGAGGGTGTAAGAGGAAGTAAATCAGAGAGAGGATGTAACAAGGAGTAATGAGAGAGAGGGAACAGCGTGTAAGAGAAAGTAAGTCAAACAGAAAGTGTAAGAGAGTGTAACACAGAGTCAGGATGTAAAAAGGAATATGTCAGAGAGAGGGTGTTAGAAGGGGACTGGTGGAAAAATAGAGAAAGTCAGGAAAAGAATATAAGAGAGACTTATACATTCTTGATAATACTTGGTAAAGAAATGTTGGTGCATAAAGGAATTGTATTTTGTAAATGAGCGAGGTTTCAGTACTGTAATGAAATGCTTATATTTATTACCTTTTCTCTGTTTTTTAAATGTTATTCTAAAAGAAGATTTCAGGCACATGAATTGGTTTTACATTATTGACAAGGATTAGATAATATCTACATGATTTAAAAAATATATTAGCACATTTCACAATCATGTCACGTGTGCTTTCTCAGATTAGTAAGTATATTGTGCGCATGAGGTGAAGCCTGTCCAGGGGTGCAGAGGAGGTGAGGCCTGTGTCCAACAGTGCAATGGACAGGACTCACCTCCTCTGACCTTTGGACAAGTGTCACCTCCTCCGTGCGCCTTGGACAGGCCTCAATGTATTGGGTATAATTGATGGTAACAGGATGCAGATAAAGTGAGGCCTAATCAGGAGTGCAGATGAAGTGAGGCCTGTCAAGGGGAGCAGAGGAGCTGAGGCCTGTGTCCAAGAGTGCAGTGGATAGGACTTCATAAAGCCCCCCCCCCACTGCACTCTTAGACACAGGCCTCACCTCCTCAGCAAATTTCACAATCATGAAAGCCATTTCGACTTTCCTCACCTCCTCTGTACCTTTTGCAATCATGTCAGATGTGTTTCCTCATATTAGGAATCACATTGTGTTTTTTTATTGTTGCTTTCTGTTATTTTTTTTCTTAATGCTTGGTATAAAATTTCTGATGCATAGAGGAATTGTATTTTTAAATATTATTTAAAAATCGATTTAGGGCACATGAATTGGACCCCTGGACAGGCCTCACCTCATTTACACCCCCTGGACAGGCCACACCTCATCTGCACCCTGTTAACATCAATTATACCCAATACATTTAGGCCTGTTTAAAAAATGATTTAGGGTTGCAGATGAGGTGAGGATTGTCCAGAGGTACAGAGGAGGTGAGGCCTGTGTTCAAGACTGTAGTGGGAGAGAGGCCTCTCCTGGGGAGCATAAGTGGTGAGGCCTGTGTCTAAGAGTGCAGTGGACTGGACTTCATGAAATCTATCGCCCACAGCAATCTTAGACACATGCCTCACCTCCTTTGCACCCCTGGACAGACCTCTCTTCCACTACACTCTTCAACACAGGCATCACCTCCTCTGCACCCCTGGACAATCCTCACCTCATCTGCAACCCTGAATAGACCTCAACTCATCTGCATCCCTAGACAGGCCTCAGTTCATCTACACCCCTGGACACGCCTCACCTCATCTGCACCCTGTTACCATCAATTATACCCAATACATTGAGGCCTGTCCAGGGGGCACAGAGGAGGTGAGGCTTGTCCAAGGGTCAGAGGAGGTGAGTCCTCTCCACTGCACTCATGGACACAGGCCTCCCCTCCTTTGCACCCCTGGACATGCCTCACCTCATCTACACAATCTACTGCCTAATCTGAGGAAACACAGGCGACATGATTGTAAAAGGTTCAAATATATTAATTTAATCTTGCAGACACTATTTATTCCTTCTCAAAATTGTAAAAGCCATTCATTTGCTGCAAAATCGTGTTTCCAATAACATTTATGAAACAGAGCGCAGGTCCTATGTACAAGCATTCCATTTCACTACTGAAACCTCACTATTTTTCAAAATACAATTCTTCTATCTAGGAAATGTTGATACCAAACATTATCATTAAACTTAACAAAAAGCAACAAGAAAAAAGCTCAATCTGCTCCCTAATGTAGAGTAACACAAGTGACATGATTGTGAAAACTGCAAATATATTTATTTAATCATGCACACACTATTTATTCCTAGTCAAAAATGTAAAAGCTATTCATTTGCCCAAAAATCGTTTTTCAAATAAGATTTTAGAAACAGAGCGCAGGTCCTATGTACAAGCATTCCGTTTCACTACTGAAACCATACTATTTTACAAAATAAATTTCCTCTCTCTTGCAAACATTGCTACCAAGAATTATCGAAAACCATGACACAATTCAACAAGAAAAATGCTCAATCTGCTTCCTAATTTGAGATAACAGAGGTGGCATCATTGTGAAAGGTTCAAATATATTTATTTAATCATGCAGACACTATTTATTCCTTCTGAAAAATGTAAAAGCCATTCATTTGCCCCAAAATCGTTTTTTAAATAACATTTTAGAAACAGAGCACAGGTCCTATGTACAAGCATTCAATTTCACTACTGAAACCTCACTATTTCACAAAATACAAATCCTCTAACTTGCATATGTAGATACCAAGCATTATCAAAAAACATAACACAAACCAACAAAAAAGAATTTCAATCTGCTTCCTAATCTGAGGTAACACAGGTGACATTGTGAAAGGTTCAAAATTATGTATTTAATCATACATACACTATTTATTCCTTCTCAAAAATGTAAAAGCCATTCATTTGCCCAAAAATCGTTTTTTAAATAACATTTTAGAAGCAGACCGCAGGTCCTATGTACAAGCATTCAATTTCACTACTGAAACCTCACTATTTCACAAAATACAATTCCTCTATCTTGCAAATGTTAATACCAAGCATTATCAAAAAACATGACACAAACCAACAAGAAACAAGCTCAATCTGCTTCAGAATCTGAGGTAACACAGGTGACATCATTGTGAAAGGTTCAAAAATATTTTTTTAATCATGCAGTCACTATTTATTCCTTCTCAAAAATGTAAAAGCCATTGATTTGCCCCAAAATCGTTTTTTAAATAACATTTTAGAAACAGAGCACAGGTCCTATGTACAAGCATTCAATTTCACTACTAAACCATTACTATTTTACAAAATACAATTCCTCTTTCCAGCAACAACTTTTTACCAAACATTATCAAAAAACATGACACAAAGCAACATTAAAATACCACAATTTGCTTCCAAATCTTCTCCATAGAGTATACAAGTCTCTATCTATATTAAATGAATCATTACTCACCTTTACAAATGCTTTGGGAGATTGAGAACAGTGTCAGACACACACACCAATATTTCTTTAGCAGAGCAAAAGGTATGCACTCCAGGCACTGCAACCATGAATGGCACAGAAAACCTCTAATTCTACACACATATCCCTCATGTTAACCAATCAAGACTCTTCCCTCTCTATTTTCAAACCAACACCTTTCCCCCCTCAGCCCTTTTTACCTGTTACCATAGCAACTCCCTCCTCACTGAGCTCTCAGGTTTATAAGTTTATTCTACAATGTTGAAAATGAACTCAGCAAGGATGTTTGACCTCTCAATACACCAGCTTATCCGGTGCAATGTTTCTTTAAATGACTTTTTCTTAACCATTCAAATTACTTCTTTCACAGAACAGAACCATGCACCCTAACTTTCAGTTTTCAACTATCTGAATCCACCAATCATTGCTTGTGATTCAAGAGCACTGAAACTCTACAGTTTTTTTTGTTGCAAACACCTACTCATTCCTACACTTCATCTGACTGCACCAGAACCTCCTCTCACCATGTATTCTGTCTGGATTATTGGACATAGCTACATCCACTGGGCTCAAAGGTATGCAGCTCTCAGAAATGTTCACAACCTTGATTTACCAAATGTGGACATCAAGTGGATTGGCCAAAGAGGATTGAGATGTCATCAATTGATACCATTGGTGAAAACCTTTTACCATCTGCCACACCCTGACCTCATAATTTTGCACTGTGGTGGAAATGACCTAGGCACTTTGACTGGGGTAGGCCTGGAAATGCTTTTAAAGGACACCTTTGTGCAATTGATGACTCTTTTTCCACAAACTGCCTTAGTATATTCCAATATATGCCAAAGACAGAAATGGAAGTGGTCCAACCAGATTTGTCCACAATTTGAGAAAGCACGGAAACATGTGAATAAATCTGTTTCTGCTTACATGAGAGACTATGGAGTGGGTTCAATATACAACAATAACTTGCGTTACAACATGCAAGATATCTACAGAGGAGATGGTGTGCACTTCACAGATGAGGGGAATAGAATTCCTCCTGAATTTAAGACTGTGCATTGGAACCTACTTGTAGGTACCTAAATCAGCCACAGAACCCAAAAGCTCTTTTCAGGGCTACCCTACCTCTGATCACTCAAAATGATTACTTTACTTTAACTTTTTTCACTGTTTTTCACCAAAGTACGCTCCCCGGTACGCTTCCCGGTGCGCGTACCGGGCGCTCCCCCCGCAAAAATATATTTTTTTTCTTTTTTTTACCTAGGGGTTCAGGGGGTGTCTACGGTGCCCCCTTTTACCCATTCCCAATGTTGTTTGTCCTCCATCTTGTGTCTCAATTCTTCCAAAACACAAGATGGGGGACTCCCGTTGCGCTGCCGGAAGTCAATTTACTTAAAAACCACTGGAGAGACTTTCACCAAATATAGAATAGGCCCTACTACATATCAGTCCCTACCATTTTCCCAAATTCGATGGAATTCCATTAAGCCATTTGGGCTGTAGCCCTGTCTAAATATCCTGAGGTAAATTACATGACTAAAACACATATGAAAGTGTTAACATTTGCAACCAATGAAAATGTTACTTTCATTTTCTACTTTTATTTCCTGACATTTGATTGGTTATGTACATGAATATACATGAAAAATGAGAGGGAAACACGGCCATTTTGACTACAACAACCTGAGGTACATCTTTAAAGGATTTTCTCATTTATCTTCATCATCTTTCTGTAAGGTAAGTTGTTAATTTGTAAGGGACACTTTAAGTTAATTTGTAAAAACGTTTTCTGATAGTTATTTAATGTCCCTCTGTTATAGTTATAGATTGAGATAGGCTTCTCTGTTATAGTTATGGATTGAGGTAGGCTTCTCTGGTATAATTATGAATTTACTTAGGCTTCATCACATGCACTTTTTTATATTTCTACTTCCTGCCTGATACCATACACTGCCCAAAGATAACTTGACTGTTAAAAACTCAGAAGTACCTCTCTGAACTAAAACCGAACAGTGCCCTAACTCTACTGATATAGTTATTTTTTATGCAATTTACAGCAAGAAAATGGAAGGTACACAACAGACCATCAATATTTCTTTCAAAATTACCGATGAGGAGATTCTTCAAGAAGATTTTCTTGACTTCATGGATGAGTCTCTTGACCAACAATTCATTGACTGTTTAGATAATATGGAATCATGCAATACAAATTTGGAGGAGATTCCAGATGATGTAATGTTGGAAGTTCTTTTAAATTTTGAAAAATCAGAACAATACATTTATATTTAATATTTAAAAATTGTTCGAGACATTATTAATTTTTATATGTAATTCATGAAATAGTACCAAAATTATTATAATATAAAGTGAGACTTATAGTATACTGTGCAACTTTTTTGCGTTACATAGTAATTTTGCTCATAGTTACTTCCTTTCTCCCACTATATTATCTCCAATGAGTATTTGACATCTCTTTTTCATCTCCTGCCTCCATGTTGTTTCTGCTTTCCTGACAGACTATGGTATGGATTCCATATACCACAATAACTTCTGTAACAACATGCAAATTATCTACAGTGGAGACGGTGTACATTGAATTTAAGACTCTGTTTTGGTACCTACATGCTGGTACTTAAATCACCCACACAACACAAGAACTCTATTCAAAGCTACCCTACCTCTAAGCACTTTAAATTATTATTTTACTGTTTCACTGGGTTTTCCTCATGGTACGCTCCCCGGTACGCTCCCGGTGCGAGTACCGGGCGCTCCCCCCGCGAAAATCAATTTTTTTTTTAACTTGCGAAGCCCTTTTATGGCCCCCACATCAAACCTATGGGGTCAGAGGGGGTCTACCCTGCCCCCTTTTGGTCATTTCCCCCTTTGTTTTTCCCACCTCTTGTGTCTCTATCCTACCGAGACACAAGATGGCGGCCGCTCAGGACTGTTTGGAATAGTGACAGACACCCGAGAGCCAATCAGCTTTCCTCTCGCAAATTCGCGTAGCTTATAGATATATATATTTTTTTTAACCTAAATTACTCAAAATCCACTGGAGCACATATCTTGAGACATAGCAAAGGCACATCGGGCTACCAGTCCCTACAATTTTGCCAAGTTTGGTGGAAATCCATTCAGCCGTTCGGGCTAAAAGTGAGTCCAACCGCCCTATGGAAATTAACATGGGGAAAACACGTTTTGGGACCCCCCTTTTATCTCGGCCCTCGCTTGACGAATCCCCCCCAAACTTTCAGGGAAGGAGCAGAGCGGAGCGAGCCATCTTCTTTGAGAAATTTGCGAAGATTCATCCACCCACGCCAAAGTTATTCCCAATAGAATGTTGCGGATTTCCTATGGAAAGTAGATCCTAACTATAACTACCTACTGGCGACCGCCAGTAGGTAATATATATGCATATATATATATATATATATATATATATATATATATATATATATATATATATATATATATATATATATATATTCAAAAAACAATCCTTCTTCCGAAAGAAAAATGGGGCGCACACCATTAGTTATCCACAGCATGCATGATTTATTCTTGGATCATATCAATAATACATGGTGAAAAGCGAGTGATCTACGCATTTTGGTGTCCCAGACACCTTGGTCACGATCAGGGAAAACTGCTCTTGCTTCAATGAAGCAAAACAGAATTGCTTTTCCGAAAGGGGTGCTGCATATCAGCAGCTCCCCTTGAGGAAAAGCAATGCTGGCTCCCGCTGGACGCGGGGTGCTGGCAGGAACGTGGGTTGTTGGGGACCCCCCACAGTCTCCAACAGATAGGGCTGGCCCTGGGTGTTGGGTTCCCCGGGGCCAGAAGGGGCCCGGGAGAGGGGCCATGCAGCCCTCCCTCCCCATCAAAATAAAAATAAAAAGGCAGGACGGCCCGGAGGATGGGGTCCCTGGGGCCAGAAGTGGCCCGGGAGGGGGACCAGGCGGCACGCTCCCAAAGAATACAAAAAAATATTAATAAAGGCAGTCTCCGGGGGATGGGGTCCCCGGGGCCAATAGAGGCCTTAGGAGGGGGCCACACAGCTCCCTCCATAATAAATATGGGGTCCCTGGGGCGGAATCGTCCATGGGAGGGTGGCGCACACGTCCCTCTTCCTGTTAACATTTATATTTTTAAATGGGGGTCAGGCCCTTGGGGATGCGGTCCCCAGGGCCTCAAAATGTAAAAAAAGGGGGGCCACAAAGCCCCTTCCAAAAAAAAGAAAAAACACGCGATCGTGCCAGAGGCCCCGCCCCCACCAAGCAACACTCTGCAATCGCGCCCTGTGGCGCGTTTTAAGTTGGAGTATTAATTCCCCTTTATTATTGAGGGTCCCTGGAGGCCAACTAGCCCACCAGGTACTTCCAGTAAGTGCTACAGGGCTGCGTTGCAGAGAGGTGGTCAAGGTCACGCCCCTTTTTACACCTCTCTGCATTGCAGCCCTGTGGCACCTACTGGAGGTACCTGGTGGGCTAATTGGACCCCAGGGACCCCCAGGATTCAAGGGGACTTTATCCCCCAACTTAAAATGCGCCACAGGGCATGTTTGCACAGTGGTGAAGGCAGGGGGCGGGGCCTGAGGTGACTTGTGCAAACACGCCCTGTGGTGCGTTTTAGGTTGGGGAATTAATTCCCCTTCAATCCCGAGGGCCTCTGGAGGCCAACTAGCCCACCAGGTATCTCCAGTAAGCGCCACAGGCCTGCATTGTAGAGAGGTGGTCCAAACCACACCCCTTTTTACACCTCTCTGCAACGCAGCTCTGTGGCACTTACTAGAGGTACCTGGTTCGGTAGTTGGACCCCAAAGACCCTCAGGATTCAAGGGGACTTCATCCCCCAACTTAAAACGTGCCACGGGCGCGTTTTCACAGTAGCGAAGTGAGGGCGCTGGCCTGAGGTCACATGTGTGCAAACACAACCTGTAGCATGTTTAAAGTTGGGAAATTCATTCCCTTTCAATCCTGAGGGCCCCTGGTGGCCAACTAGCCCACCAGGAGCTTCCAGTAAGCGCCACTGCGCTGCGATGCTGAGAGATAGTCCAGGCCATGCCCCTTTTTACACCTCTCTGCAACGCAGCTCTGTGGCACTTACTGGAGTTACCTCATGGGCTAGTTGGAGCCCAGGGACCCTCAGGATTCAAGGGGACTTTATCCCCCAACTTAAAATGCGCCACAGGGCATGTTTGCACAGTGGTGAAGGCAGGGGGCGGGGCCTGAGGTGACTTGTGCAAACACGCCCTGTGGTGCGTTTTAGGTTGGGGAATTAATTCCCCTTCAATCCCGAGGGCCTCTGGAGGCCAACTAGCCCACCAGGTATCTCCAGTAAGCGCCACAGGCCTGCATTGTAGAGAGGTGGTCCAAACCACACCCCTTTTTACACCTCTCTGCAACGCAGCTCTGTGGCACTTACTAGAGGTACCTGGTTCGGTAGTTGGACCCCAAAGACCCTCAGGATTCAAGGGGACTTCATCCCCCAACTTAAAACGTGCCACGGGCGCGTTTTCACAGTAGCGAAGTGAGGGCGCTGGCCTGAGGTCACATGTGTGCAAACACAACCTGTAGCATGTTTAAAGTTGGGAAATTCATTCCCTTTCAATCCTGAGGGCCCCTGGTGGCCAACTAGCCCACCAGGAGCTTCCAGTAAGCGCCACTGCGCTGCGATGCTGAGAGATAGTCCAGGCCATGCCCCTTTTTACACCTCTCTGCAACGCAGCTCTGTGGCACTTACTGGAGTTACCTCATGGGCTAGTTGGAGCCCAGGGACCCTCAGGATTCAAGTGGACTTCATTCCCCCAACTTAAAACATGCCACGGGGCACGTTTGCACAGTGGTGAAGTGAGGGAGGTGACATGTGTGCAAACTCGCTCTGTGGTGCGTTTAAAGTTGGAGAATTAATTCCCTTTTCAATCCTGAGGGCCCCTGGGAGTCAACTTGCCTACCAGGCTATATTGCGGCCGATGCCAGGTCGCAAGATGCCCCGCTGTGGAAGTTCAGCTCTTAAGCGCTGATGACCGAGCGCGCATTAGGAACGTCATGACCATTGTGGAAAAGAGAACACTGGCAGAGATTTAACATCATCCAGTTCAGTTACCTACTTTAGCAATGTAAGCCGGGATGAAGTCACAGCGGCATTGTCACATGGACTAATATGTCGCATTCCCATCTGAGGGCTATGAATGAAGTCAGCAGCAGAAACGAGTGCACCCATTCAGAGTAATATTATTGGGACATACTACGTGAACCAGAATTCCTTGCCTATTGAGGGCGTGGTATAATGCAAATTAATAGGTGCGTCCCACATCGCACACAGAATGTCGAGCCTTTGAGAAAGGAGCTACAGGCTTTGAAACGCGTCAGGCGTAATCGACTGTGAAGCTGCAAGACATCTGCACATGGAATGCGAGTGTGCCAATAAAGGATTTCCTGCCAGTTCATGTCCGAGTGCATTCCTAACTGAAGGGGCAGTTTGGAGCTGGATTTATAACGCGGCAGCCCTTGCCGCGAAGAACGCAACACCTCAATATCCTCGGGGGCCATGGGGCTCGGTATACAACCCTGTCCTGCTTATGGGACATGGACTTTAGATTTATCTTGCACCCATGTGCGGAGGCCCATCTGAGGGCTTTGAATTAAGTCAGCAGCAGAAATGAGTGCACTCATTCAGAGTAATATTATTGGGACATACTACGTGAACCAGAATTCCTTGCTAATTGAGGGCGTGGTATAATGCAAATTAATAGGTGCGTGCCACATCGCATACAGAATGTCGAGCCTTTGAGAAAGGAGCTACAGACTTTGAAACGCATCAGGCGTAATCGACTGTGAAGCTGCAAGACATCTGCACATGGAATGCGAGTGTGCCAATAAAGGATTTCCTGCCAGTTCATGTCCGAGTGCGTTCTTAATTGAAGGGGCAGTTTGGAGCTGGATTTATAACGCGGCAGCCCTTGCCGCGAAGAACGCAACACCCCATTAGCCTCGGGGGCAATGGCGCTCGGTATACAACCCTGCCCTGCTTATGGGACATGGACTTTTGATATATCATGCACCCATGTGCGGAGGCCCATCTGAGGGCTTTGAATGTAGTCAGCAGCAGAAACGAGTGCACCCATTCAGAGTAATATTATTGGGACATACTACGTGAACCAGAATTCCTTGCCTATTGAGGGCGTGGTATAATGTAAATTAATAGGTGCATCCCATATCGCACACAGAATGTCGAGCCTTTGAGAAAGGAGCTACTGGCTTTGAAACTCGTCAGGCGCAATTGACTGTGAATCTAGAAGAGATCTGCACATGGAATGCGAGTGTGCCAATAAAGAATTTCCTGCCAGTTCATGTCCCTGTGTGTTCCTAACTGAAGGGGCAGTTTGGAGCTGGATTTATAACGCGGCAGCCCTTGCCGCGAAGAACGCAACACCCCATTATCCTCGGGGGCCATGGGGCTTGGTATACAACCCTGCCCTGCTTATGGGACATGGACTTTGGATTTATCATGCACCCATGTGCGGAGGCCCATCTGAGGGCTTTGAATGAAGTCAGCAGCAGAAACGAGTGCACCCATTCAGAGTAATATTATTGGGACATACTACGTGAACCAGAATTCCTTGCCTATTGAGAGCGTGGTATAACTCAAATTAATAGGTGCGTCCCTAATCGCACACAGAATGTCGAGCCTTTGAGAAAGGAGCTACAGGCTTTGAAACGCGTCAGGCGTAATCGACCGTGAAGCTGCAAGACATCTGCACATGGAATGCGAGTCTGCCAATAAAGGATTTCCTCCCAGTTCATGTCCCCGTATATATATATATTCACTGAAAAAAACATAGGTTTCACACCAGTTATAGTTAGCTGAACATTTTACACATACAAAACCATTGAAATTCCCACATTATAGTTAGTTGGACTCACTATAACTCCCTCGCCCGCAATCACTGCTGATGATGTCACATATTGCATCATTCATGACATGGTCAGTGACATCACTGATGACATCACTGATGACATCTCAAATGACATCACTGATGACATCACTGATGACATCTCAAATGATATCACTGATGACATCACTGATGACATCATCCAATGACTGCGTGTTTCTGTAAAGTTTAAATATGTTTTACATATTCAAGAATGAGTGGGTGTATAAGTGTCTGGATGAAGGATTTAGTTGGTGCGTGATTGACTGTATGAGTGAGTGTTTACATGTTTCTTACTGAATGCATGGGTTAGTGACTAAACTGTCTGAATGTGTGCATCAGTATGTCTGTTGTTGTGTAAGCTGCTGCATGTGTTGATCAATAGCTATATAAATGGCTATATGGGTTATTGATTGGTTGCCCGGGTATTTGTATGTGAGGCTGAGTGTGTGTGGGGGTGGCTGGGAGGTGTGTGACTCTGTGCATAGATGTGTGAGCAGTTGATTCATTAGGTGTATGGGTTCAAGAGTGCTTGAGGAAACAGCTGTAAGGGCGGTTGACTTTGTGCATGGCTGTGTGGGTGAGTGATTGGATATCTCAGTGCTACATGTCCAATTAAATACATATGTAAAACACAGTGCATGTGAGAGTTGGCATATATAAATGACTATACATGAGAGCCAGTTATTGTGTGAGTGGCTGTATGGGTCAATGTGTACTTGTATCAGTGATTGTATAAGAGAGTAAGTATGTGTTAGTATATGTTTGTATATTTGAGGTGTTGTCTGTATAACTGTATAGATGAGGAAATGGGAGTGTGATTGATTCTTTGCATGACTGACTAGGCGTGTGAGTAACTCCATGGATGAGTGGCAGTGTGTGAGTGGCTGTATAGGTGTTTGAGTGCATATGATAGTGTTGTATTGATGAGTGACTGTATGTATGAGTGATTGTATGGGTAAATGAGTGGATGTGTGTGTAGACCTAAAAATCAGTGAGTGCGTATGTAGTAACTGGTAATGGTGTGTCAATGGTTTCAGGAATGGTAGTTTGCATTTAACACTGGGTGTATCAAAGGTTAGATTAGAGTTTGAGGAGGTGCATCGTATTATCACATGGATGATGTCATCAGTGATGTCATTTGAGATGTCATCAGTGATGTCATCAGTGATGTCATTTGAGATGTCATCAGTGATGTCATCAGTGATGTCACTGACCATGTCATGAATGATGTAATATGTGACATCATCAGCAGTGGATTGCGGGCGCGCGAGTTATAGTGAGTCCAACTAACTATAACGTGGGAATTTCAATGGTTTTGTATGAGTAAAATGTTCAGCTAACTATAACTGGTGTGAAACCTATAGTTTTTTCAGTGAATTTCAAAGGTTTTTCAAATGCTAATTCCTAACTATAACGATTGTGAAACCTATGTTTTTTTTAGTGAATTTCAAAGGTTTTTTAAATGCTAATTCCTAACTATAACGATTGTGAAACCTATGGTTTTTTTCAGTGAATTTCAGAAGGTTTTTTAAAGCTAATTCCTTGCTATATCGAGTTTGTAACCTACGATTTTTAAAGTGAAATATTAAGTTTTTTTAGTAGCTGTTTTTTATAACTATTAATTATTCATTTTTTTCTAAAATTAATTTTTCAACGTATTTTTCATGTGTTTTTTTTTATATCATTTTGTCTTGGAGCGCTCAGGGTGCGCGCTCCGGTAAGCGCACCCGAGAGCGCAGCGAGAACGCTATTCCTGCGTGCGGAAAAAAAACTGTAGGTATTTAAAGTAAATAATAATGCAAGACATTCAGGGGCATACTTATAAAAGTAGTATTTTTGATTTTAAATAACCGTATTTTAACTTTAAACGCATTTCCGAAAAGCTAGCAAAACGTCATTCAGGCGCGCCGCATAAGCGCCCCCGGAAGCGCCTACGTTCGTGCCGCGTAAGCGCCCCCGGAAGCGATACGGTGCGCGCAGCGTAAGCGCGTCAAGTCATGTGACCTTAAAATAACACTTTTCATTGGTTGTTAACAGTTTTTTTTACAACTAATGAAAACCCCACCCATTTCCTTCACTACCTCTTTCAATTTGGAGACAGCAAGACCTATTCCCTTCTGCTCTTCAATTCAGTGGAAAGAATGGCTGCAAGACCACCAAGCAGCAGTGATGACTCTGATGAGTTTATCCAGGAGGACCCTCCTCAGCCAAAAGTGAAGGAGCACTTCATATGGAAATTTTTTACATTTCCACCAGGGGACAAGAAGGTAAATGCTCCTAAGGTGGAGTGTAAGATTTGCCACACTGTTCTTTCTTGTGGTGACCGCACAAAAAATATAGTTTTGGCATTTCAACAATGATCAGACATGTGCAAAGGAGGCACCCCCAGAACTATGCCCGGGAGAGTGTCAGGGACCTGGCACGTAATCCCCCGAGAGATGGCGCCTCAACTTCCACCAGAGGAGCAACATCATCGGGGAGAGGAAGAGCAGTGGAGCTGATACCCAACATTCAGCCTGTTTTTACTGACATCACCATTAAATGTAAGCAGTGTGACGAACTGCTTTGTTACGGATAGCAGAGTATTCTGCTAATTGTACGTAAAAGGGAAGAACATCGCTGCCCTCCTCAGCCCTAATGTTTCCCCTTTTTTTGCTCCTGTTGAGCAGTTTGGCATTCCCTATTTTTGTTTTTGTTAAGAAAAATACCAAAAAAATGTAAAAACGTCCGGAAAAAGTAAAAAAATTAATAAAACCTAAAAAAGAAGAAAAAAAACAGTTCTTTCTAGAACTACCTCCAATTCTCCAAAAAGAG
Source organism: Lissotriton helveticus (assembly GCF_964261635.1). Lineage (NCBI taxonomy): Eukaryota > Metazoa > Chordata > Amphibia > Caudata > Salamandridae > Lissotriton > Lissotriton helveticus. The sequence continues at coordinate 1,141,667,488 of NC_136068.1, forward strand.
CTGTATTCTTTACAAATTCAAAAGGAGGGAGTGAAGTGGAGTACAGTGAGAGAGGAAACGAAAATGAGTGAGGGAGCAAAGAAAGTGATGAGAGGGGAAGGGAAGTGAAGTAGGGGGATTGAAAGAAGGTGAGTGTGGCAGGTGAGTGAGGGGAAGGGGAGTGAGCAAGGGGAATGAGGATAAGTGAGGAAAGCGGAGTAAGGGAACGGGGGTGAGGAAGGATAACAGAAGGGCAGTGAGGTTGAGGAAAGAGTGGATAAAGGCAAGTGAGCGTGAGACAAGGGGAGTGAGGGAGTGAGGAGACAGAGAAAGTAAAGAAAAGAGTGAGAGAAGAGGACTGAGTGTGGGAGCAAAAAAAGATAAGTGAGGGAATGTGGCTGAGTTATAGGGAGTGAGCATAACAGAAGAGGAGTGAGAGACTAAGAGGACGGAGAGAATGGGGGTAACAGAGAGAGAGTTAGGGAAGGGGAGTGAGTAAGTAAGAGGACAGAGGGATTGAGAGATGGAGTTACTGAAGTGGAGTAAGGAGAGTAACAGAAGGGAAAAGAGTGAAGGAGCGAAGGAAGGAAAGAGACAGGAAGGGAAGCAAAACAGGAGAGCTGAAAGAAAGTGAGTGTGGGCGTGTGGCTGAGTTATAGGGAGTGAGCGTGACAGAAGAGGAGTGAGAGACTAAGAGGAAAGAGAGAATGAGGCTAACAGAGAGAGAATGAGGGAAGGGAAGTGTAGAAGTAAGAGGACAGAGAGAGTAAGAGAAGGAGTTAGTGAAGTGGAGTAAGGAGAGTAAGGGAAGGGAAAAGAGTGAAGGAGAGAAGGAAGGGAAGAGAGAGGAAGGGAAGTAAAATGAGATCTGAAAGAAAGTGAGTGAGGGAGTGTGGCTGACTTATAGGGAGTGAGCGTGACAGAAGAGGAGTGAGAGACTAAGAGGACGGAGAGAATGAGGCTAACAGAGAGAAAATTAGAGAAGGGGAGTGTAGAAGTAAGAGGACAGAGGGAGTAAGAGAAGGAGTTAGTGAAGTGGAGTAAAGAGAGCAAGAGAAGGGAAAAGAGTGAAGGAGCGAAGGAAGGGAAGAGAGAGGAAGGAAAGTAAAGGAGAAGGTGAGTGTTGGAGAGAAGTGAGGAAAAGGGAAGTTAACATGGGGATTGAGAATAAGACATCAACTAAGCAAATTATTCATCCAGATACATTTAAATGTCTGTTTCTGCATGCAATATGTGTGTTTGTGCTAATACTATCTCACTGTCTCTACTGGCAAAAAACAAACCACATAACACATTACATATATAAGTTAGTTAGGCTTTAGCATATGTACTAGTAGGGAATCTTAGGCATATATGTAAGCAAGACATAACATAACACATAACATTCCTTTTTCATTTCAAAGGCACACCCTGGATCTTGATTGCACAGATTAGTACCTATTTCTGAAGTAAGAGGCCTAACACACATGCTGCCTAAGATTCCCTACTAGTACATATGCTAAAGCCTAACTGACTATTAAAAAACATGTACTTCCATATTTTTAAACACATCAAGTAAGCAAATTATTCACCCAGATCCATTTAAAATCAAGCTTGACTCACAGTGTGATCTTAGGCACATGACCAGGATGTTACATATAATCTACCATGTCTGTCTCTGCATGCAATATGTGTGTTTGTGCTAATACTATCTCACTGTCTCTACTGGCAAAAAACAGACCACATATATATATATATAAGCAAGACATAACATTCCTTTTTCATTTCAAAGGCACACCCTGGTCCTTGATTGCACAGCTTAGTACCTATTTCTGAAGTAAGAGGCCTAACACACATGCTGCCTAAGATTCCCTACTAGTACATATGCTAAAGCCTAACTGACTTTTAAAAAACATGTACTTCCATATTTTTAAACACATCAAGTAAGCAAATTATTCACCCAGATCCATTTAAAATCAAGCTTGACTCACAGCGTGATCTTAGGCACATGACCAGGATGTTACATGTAAACTACCATGTCTGTCTCTGCATGCAATATGTGTGTTTGTGCTAATACTATCTCACTACCTCTACTGGCAAAAAACAGACCACATATATATATATATATATATATATATATATATATATATATATATATATATATATGTTCTGCCATATTTTTAAACACATCAACTAAGCAAATTATTCACCCAAATCCATTTAAAATCAAGCTTGACTCACAGTGTGATCTTAGGCACATGAGACACATGTCATGACACACACACAAAGAGAGAAATGACACACAGAAAAAGAGAGATTATGCACGTGCAAAGTGACATGAGACGCAGGCACAGAGTACCTTTTAAGCTAAGAGAGGCAAACTGTTAGAAGGCACAGGTGACATTATTGAAAAATGTGAAAATATAATTCCTTATTTCACACAGACACTCAATGTGATCCTTGACCAAAATTTAAAAGCCAGACATTTTAGCAGAAAACATTTTCCATAGTAAATCGTTTTTGACACAAAGCACAGCCCATTTAAATGACCACTACAAAAACAAAGCAGAAACCTAACTCATTTCCAAAATACATTTCCAATATGCACCATTCAATTTTTAAACAGCATTACAAAAAAAATGACACACAATGCAAGAATAAAGAAGCACAATATGCTTCTTAATCTTCCCCATAGTGCATACAGCAGTCTATCTTTATTAAAAGAATCATTACTCACCTTTAAAAATGCTTTGGAAGATGTAGAACAGTGTCAGTCACACACACCAGATTTTGTTAAGCAGAATCTCTGAATAATGCGTCTGTCACTGCAGCCTCAGAACAATCGCACAGATTCCCTCTCATTTCAGACCCATATTCTTGTACATAACCAATCAAAATTATTCCCACACAAATTCAAAACCAAACTGCACATTTTAATTGGTTGTACATTTCAACACTTTGAAACCCACATTATATTCACCCATCCCCCCAGTGCTCATTCACCCTGTTACCATGGTAGCTCGCACCTAACCCAGCACACAGTTGAAAAGGTCATCATACTATGTTGCAAAAGAATCCAGCAAGGGTGTTTGACCTCTCAATGTACTAGCTAATCATGTGCAATGTTTCTTTAAATGACTTTTTCTCAACCATTAAAATAACTTTTTTTTTTTTAAAAGCATGCACCCTAATTTTCAGTGGTGAATTTTAAGAAAGCACCAATCATTTCTTGTTTTTCAAGTGCACTGAATCACAACCACTTTTTTTCATAATTCCTACTTTCAAACTGCCATTCCATTTCCACAACTCATCTGAAAAGAAGCACATCTACCTTTAAGATGCCAAAAGTCTGGTTTGTGGGTCATAGCTTTGTCTACTGGAGTGAAAAATTTGCAAGTAACAGAGGTATTTACAACCTTGATTTACCAAATGTGGACATTGTGTGGATTGGACAGAGAGGATTAAGAAGTCATCAATTGATACCATTGATAAAATCCTTTATGCATCTACCACACCCTGACCTCATAATTGTGCACTGTGGTGGAAATGACCTGGGCACTTTGACTGGGGTAGGTCTGGAAATGCTTTTAAAGGACATCTTTGGGCAATTGATGTCACTTTTTCAAAAAACTGCCTTGGTATTTTCTAATATATGCCAAAGGCAAAAATGGAACTGGTCCAACCAATTTTGTCCACAGATTGAGAAAGCAAGGAAACATGTAAATAAATCTGTTTCTGCTTTCCTGAGAGACTGCGGTATGGGTTCCATTTACCACAACAACTTGCGTTACAACATGCAAGGCATCTATAGGAGAGATGGTGTACATTTTACGGATGAGGGAATAGAGTCTTCCTCTTGAATTTGAGACTCTGCATTGGTACCTACTTGTAGGTACAAAAAACACCCATATAACACAACAGCTCTTTTCAGAGCTACCCTACCTCCAAGCACTCTAAATTATTTTTTTACTCTAATTTTTTACACTGTTTTTCCCCGTGGTGCGCTCAGGGTGCGTGTACTGGTGAGCGTACATGGGAACGCACCCATCGCTTACCCGCGAAAATGAAAAAAAAAATGTTTTGCCTTTCAGGGTCTTTCTAGGCCTCCCTCAGAAAACCTAGGGGGTCAGAGGGTGTCTACCCTGCCCCCTTTTAATCATTTCCCCCTTTTTATTTTCACCTCTTGTGTCTCGATTCTACCGAGACACAAGATGGCGGACTCTCCGGACTGTTTAGAATGTTGACAGACATCCGACAGACAATCAGCTTTCCGCTCTCGCACTCCCGTAGCGCGCCGGGTGCGCTCCCCGGTACGCGTACCGGAGAGCGCTCGGAGCGCGCCTATAGATATATATGTGTTTTTGAAGTTAATTTTCAAAAAAACCACTGGAGCAATTTTCACCGAATATAGCAAAGGCACTTCTGCGTACCAGTCCCTACAATTTTGCAAAGTTTGGCGTAATTCCGTTCAGCGGTTCAGGCTGTAGCCTTGTCAGAACGTCCTATGGAAATTAACATGGGGAAAACATGTTTTCGGACCCCCCCTTTTTTCTCGGCCCCCACTTCACGAATCCCCCCTAAACTTACAGGGAAGGATCGGAGCTGAGCTGGCCAAAACGTTGGAAAATTACACGCACATTCCTCAACCGGCGCCAAAGTTATTCCCAATAGAATGTTGCAGATTTCCTATGGTAGCTAGGTCCTAACTATAACTACCTACTGGCGACCGCCAGTAGGTAATATATATATATATATATATATATATATATATATATATATTTATATACATAACCTAATGGCGGTTGCCAGTAGGTAGTTATAGTTAGGACCTATTTTCCATAGGAACTCCGCAACATTTTATTTAGAATAACTTTGGGGCCGGTTAACGAATCTTCGCAAAATTTTCAAAACTGGTGAGGCGCTCCAGTCCGCTCCCATCCTGAAAGTTTTGGGGTGATTCGTGAAGCGGGGGCTGAGAAAAAATACATATATATGGCCCTGGTGGATTATAAGTGCACCGTCCCAATCATGCGCAGAATGCTGATTGGCCGTTAAGTGGTTGTCAACATTCAAAACCAGGAAGTGGTGGCAGCCATTTTGAGCCTTGGTAGAAGCGAGGATCTAGAAATTAGTGGAACAAGTGTTTACAACGTATGAAGGGGGCAGGTAAGACTTATTTTTACCCTGTAGACCTGCTTAGGGGGTCCCACATGGACCCCTAGGGCCAAAATAAGATGTTTTTTTTTTTTAAAAGGAGAAATGTGCAGTCGATGCATGGATCCGCCATGGAAGCTCCTGTGCTTGTTAAAAAATTAGCTACGTGGGAAGGAGAAATCTCGGGGTCTAAAATATTGCATTAGAAGCTGAGGCCGAGAAAAAAGGGGGTCCCAAAACTTATTTTCCCCATGCAATTTTCATAGGTAGCGTTCATTGCGGCTACAGCCCGATCGGCTGAATTGAATTACACCAAATTTGGCAAAGTTGTACTCCTTGGTTCAGACTCGTGCCTTTTGCTTATATGGTGTAAATCTGTTCAGTAGTTCCTGAGAAAATTACAATTAAAAGTACATGTATATCTATCGATGGATGCGTAATTGGCTGTCAAGTGGTTGTTAACATTCAAAACCAGGAATTGTTGGTAGCCATTTTGTGCCATTTTGCGAGGATCTAGAAAATAGTGGGACAAGTGTTTAAAAGGTATAAAGGGGGCATGTAATAAATATTCTGATCATCTAGACCTGCTTATGTGGTCCCACAAGGACCCATAGGGTCCCAATTCTTTTTTTGAGGGGGGGGAACGGAGAAATGTGTGTTGGGTTCTTGTTCTTGGATCCGCCGTAATAAAAATAAAAAGGAAGCAGGGTTCCTGTACTTGTTTAAGCATTAGTTACGTAGGAGGGCCAAATCCTGGGGTCTAAAAAATTACATTTGATGGGGGTCCAGAGGGGCCCTGTAGCCCGGGGACCACCATTCCTCGGTGCTACAAAATAAATGGGTGAGGTAGCTCCAAGGTCCGTCTAAGCCCCGGGGATTACCACCCTCTGGGGATTTTTATATTTTGGCAGGGGGGCCGCGTGGTCTGATTTCTGGAGCAGTCGAAAGCCTCGGGGAACACCATACCCCAGGAGCGGCTCCTGCTGTGTCTCAGGGTGTCTACCCCCGGGACACCGCTGTTTGCTATGGCAGGGCGGGAGTCAAGGTTCCTACTCTATCATAGGAAACTTGAAGGCATATTAACAAGTGCCATTTAGCCGCATTTTTTTTTTAAATGCCAAAAATGCGGTGAAAATTATATCACCCTATTTACTAGGCGACGCTAAGATGCATTCATGGATGTTAGCAGCCGGTTTCCTAAGGGCTCGCCTCGTATCTCCAATGAGTTGCAATGTAGGTGTTGTCAGTAGGAAGGTAGGTGTTTCTATGAGAATATAACAAGGAAGAGGGAGGTATGACAATAGCGTTGTATTTACAAGGCGGCCCTGGATTTGAGGACCGATAGGAAAACTATCGCTAATTGCGGTTTATGTCAGCTCTGTTCTGAAGTAGACTTAAGCATGTTTAATATTTTGCGGATTCGCAATCCGCGAATTTGCGGATTTGCGTATTCGCGGATTGCGAAAATCCACGAAATCCGCGAATTCTCGCGGATTTGCGTATTTTTTGAGGGTGTGTGTGTTCGCACGGGTTTCTGCAAGTTCGCGAGGGTTTTGTACAATTTCGCAAATTGCAAACTTACTTGTCGGGTCGCCAGTTTTGCGAACTTGTTATTTCTACGTGCCCAGCCTGTTTGCTAAGATTTCTTCATCACTGCCACCCTCTGTCACCACTGGCACTCTCTTTGGTCACCCATGCCACCCTCTGGCTCACCCATGTCACCCTCTGTGTCATCACATCACCCTCTAGTTCACCAGTGTACATTATTGGGGCAAAGCAAAGCACTGCCATCCTCTGTCAACACTGGCACTCTGGTTCACCCATGCCACCCTCTGGCTGGCACACCCATGCCACACTCAATGTCATCACAACACCCTCTGATTGACCACTGAGTGAACAAACACCTGCTAAGTGCTTTAAGTTTTGCAAACAACAATACCTGCCCTGCCCCAACTGACATTAATGAAGGCTGGCACCTGCTTGTCTGCTCCCTTTCCTTTTTGTTGCAAATGCAATGTAAATAATTTTTTTTAACAGGATGCAATGGCATACTTGTAACTATTCTGTGACTGTCAGAGCAGGGTCACACAATAGTTGCAAGTAGGCAACCGGATTCTGGAGGGCCCCTTCAGGAAGCACTACAGGTAAATGGTTACAAATGATGAGCTCGAACTTTTGCACCTGCTCGTTCGTTTTGCTTTTGCAAAACTCGTTTTTCGGTAATTTCGCCCTATTCGCGGGGCGCGTCGTAGTGCGAACTGGCCCGTGGAGGCCGCGAACTCGTGCGAGTTACCTCAAGGTTGAGTATGGGTGCCGCCATTTTGTTTGCGTGACGTATTTCCGTTTCCGCCCGCTATGTGTAATCTCGCGCGACTCGCGCCTTGCGAATACAAGTTCGCACGAGTTCGCGAGAGAAATCGCGTGCGAACTTACTTACGCGCACGTGGTCGGGCCGCCATCTTGTTTTTCATTCATTCTATGTGTCTGGGTATGGTGTTTCTATCCTCTGTATATCTCTGCCATCCTTTGCTTGTTTTAATATTTTGTTGATCTATTTAACTTATTTTCTATCCCTCTATTTTTCTAGATCTATATTTTTGTGTTTTAGGCTACTTTTGTTTACTTTTGAACTACTTTTTTAAACTTTTATTTCCTTCTTCCCTACTCTTATTCTTTTTCATTTTTTCTCTTCTCTTTACTGCTAACACCTGCCCAGAACATGGTGAAGACAGCTGTCAAGCTGCCCAAGACGGGCACCGCAGCCCGTGCCCGGCTCCCGTGTGGTCGCTTGAGGGCGGAAATGGTGGTGCCCCGGGAGATCTTCAGCCCTGAGGAGGTGGGCGCACTTGTTTTTTATGTGCAGCGCCGTCTCCCCAGGACCATCGCGGCAGGTGGCAGGATCGCTGCTGGTTACACCAACAGCCAGGAGCGACGGAAGCGGTGGGGGCAGGTGTGCCGGGCCCTTTTTAAGATCACGGGGGTCCAGCGCACCTACAATCAAGTCACCCACCGACATCCTGGACCGAGAGCGTGACCTGCTAGACGTGCTGGGAGTGGAGGTCCCCGGGCTTGGTGAGTAGTAGTAGCAATTTTTTCATTACTCACTACTCTGTTTTTTCTCCTGCTCTATGTGGCTGTGTTATATTGCAAATGTTTGCTTTAACTTTTTTACAAAGAGCAATATGCTGCTGGTGATTACATTGATAGGAGAGGTAAATTACTATTTCAAAATCTTCTGTGCATTTCAGGTGCACTGTTCTCCTTCTCTGTGCCGGTGCCACTGCTTATTTGTTTTCTATTTTGTGTTCATTTAATTGGGCTGAGTAATGTATGAGTGTATTTTACAGAACTGCGTAATGCTAGACACAAAGGGGCAGATTTACAAGCCCCTTGTTCCACGTTTACAGTGCCTTACCTGACGCACAGCGACGTAAACGTGGCGCATCCCTGCGAGTCATGTACAACGTGATGCATCTAAGGAGATGTGCCAAGTGAAGGCCTGGGCCTGCGCCACAATGGGTGCGTTCCCACGCAGGGGGGGGTGGGGGGTGGGGGGTGCCGGTCAGGCAGATGTGTGCCTCGCAAAAGTGCCTGCGTGAAATCTACAAGATTTAACGCAGGCACTTCTGCGACGCTGCTATGTCAATTCTTTATGCCTGCTTGCTTGAAGCAGGCGTAAGGACTGATGCGGTATGTTGAGTATTATTGGGCAGCCCTGAGCACTGCTATAGTTGCATCGCGCCCGCGACGCGACTCTAGAGATGCGCCCCTATTTCGTCACGAGATGCGTCACGCATCTGCCTACCCTTGCGCCAGGGTTTGCCGCATTGTAATAGCGGCGCATCTGCCGTGACGCAAGGTTAGTTTTGCGTTACGCATTTGTTCTGGTGCACATCTGGAGGTGTCCAGCTCAGAACTCGTAAGTATGCCCCTAAGTGTCAGATTAGCAATTACCTGCGCATCCCTGCAGAGGGTGCGGCACGCCAGCACCACCCATGATGCGCCGTATTTACAATGCGGCACACCATGGTCCCAAAACGTCACCGAAGCGTTACGCATCGGTGCCGTAAAGGCGGTTCATTGATGGAGTTGCGTTGCAACGATGGCGCAGCTCCAGCAATGCTGCGTCAAGCCGTAAGTCTGCTTCATGCAGGCGCAGGGTTTCAGTGACGCATCATTGTCCTAAATGACTGATTGAAATTTGATATATTCCCCATAACCACTTTTAGCATGCGTTCCTGCGCAGGAACGCCCTCCCTTGCGATGGAATGCTCCCTAATGGCGCAGGGTTTTAGAATGGGATGCATCTCCCATATGCGTCATGTTGTTAATATACGCCACACCATGGCGCCTCTCTTGTTGTGGCGCTGCGTCACAAAATTGACGCAAGAATGGAGCAAAAGAGCTGCAAGGGGCTTGTAAATCTGCCCCTAGAGTAGAGGCTCAGGTGCAGTCCTTCCTTTGTAGCCCTCTTTTTGGATGAAATAGTAGGTTCTTGTTCTTTCTAAATGTTTGATTTGGTTGACAAGGACATCGGCAAGCAGCAATCATCAATGTTTTCTGTTATTTCTTTCATGTTGTACGTCAGGTCCGCCCAGGGGCAAGCGGACCGAAAAATCTGATGCAGCAGTGGCTCCAAAGGAGGAGGATGCAGGCCAGGGCGGCAGGTGCTCCTTTGCTGGCCCCAGTAAGTTTTCATTTAAATATAGAGGACCTATTGTTGTCCAAGCATTCCTAATTTAATTGTTTCGAAATAGTGTTTAGATAGGAGCAAAATCAATAATCCTACTGTTGCAGGGACAAATCTCCACAAACCGAACTATGGACACCAAAGACCAGAGTAATAATATTTCAGAGTGGCGTGTTTGGCACACTGTATAAATAAACCTGGTAGTGTCAGCAACACAGACTCCTCCTTGCAAAAATTGCAAAACTTTTCGCTCAGTCACTCTAGTCTGGACTCTCTGGAGGACTAAAAACCACAGAGTCAATTCAAGTTTAAAAGCTTTATTAAAAGTTTAAGTAAACACATATATTAAAATAAAGTTAGTTGGAAATGGAAAAGTGCTTGGTGCTGAGTTGATGAGTACTGGATTGGTACACATTTCTTGTGGTCGAGCCGAGCTTTCACCTGGTTTGAAGTTGATGTTCCTCTTGTCCTTAGAAGTCCAGTTTCTGTCTGTTCAGAGAAAAATAGTGTGTGTTAAAATTAAGCAAGCATTCAACAATTGTGACAAAAAAATGAAGCAAGACAACAGCTTTCCCTAGAAGGAGGGACATTTTTACTTTAGACTAGAGTAGACAGTCAATTAATTTTTCTGTTGTTTTCACATTTTTTCATTCATAGACCAAATACTAGTGGAGTGGTGTAATCTAACATTCTTAAATCTACTTTGTAGGTGGAACATCTGGTGGCGGGGCCAGCTCGGATGTGGTGGTCATCAGTGACTCGGAGTCCGAGGGTCAATCTGGGGAGGAGGCGGCGCTAGAGGAGTCGGAGCAAGAGCAAGAAGTACAGACTGTGAGGAAGGAGACGGTGGCGGTGGCGAGTACAGGTAAGCTGGATCATGGAGGTACTATCTGACTCTTAGATAGGATATGATGTGTATTCAGTGGTGGCCCAGTGACAAATTACAATATGGTAATTACAGCAGGCTGGGACCGACAGACAGATAGAGGCAGAGACAGAGAGAGAGGAAGACAGAAGGAGAGAGAGAGAGGGAGGGAGCCAGAGGGAGGGTGAGGGAGGGAGACAGAGAGAGAGAGACAGCGAGGTAGAGGGAGACAAAGGGAGACAGAAAGAGGGAGACAGAGAGAGAGAGAGAGAGAGAGAGAGAGGGAGGGAAACAGACATATCGCCTGGGCCTGGTGCAGATGATACGGTTGCTGGTGTGGTTAACGGCTCAGAGGAAAAATCACTCACTTCTGCCAGATCTCTTTCATATGAAAGAGCACCAAACCAAGGATACAAGTGAGTTGTGGGAAGGGAAATGGTGATTCAAGCGCCCCTCCCTGCGGACGCCCATGATACTGGCCTGAATAGTTTTGTACTGCCCTGGCTAGTTGCTAGTTGTACTGTGACACAACTTCCTGCTGAATCATTTTGTGTTAATCATATTCTTAAAGAGCATTGGTTACAGATTATGTCTTTCTTTCTTCATATAGTTGGCAATACTAAAACCTCCAAACCAACGAGGAGTATGCTGGCTGTACTGGCCCGGCAACGGAGGCTGGAAGCAACTGTTGCGGAATATCGGCGACTGGTGGAACTGGAGGGGGACGACACGCACTCCAGTGCATCAAACCTAACAACATCTACATCCTCCTCTGTTACCCCACGTTCTGCCGGTAAGCACAGTGCTCCAGCGAACCGGAGCCGTGCCGGAAGACGCCACCGCCGAGCAGCAAAAGCTGCACCTCGCAGCACTGTTAAAGGTCGCTTGCGCCGCGCACTCCGCAGAGTGTCCGACCTAGAGGCGGAGGTCCAGAAATGGCACAAATATCAGAATGTGGTGGAGGGCCTCCGCCTAGATCAAGCCATCCTCCAAGAAAAATATGATGCCCTGGCCCTAAAGCATGATGCCCTGGAGGCCAAACTTAACAGCTTGCATCCCTAGAGTGTCCCTTGTCCCTTTTTTTGAGACTTTTGGGGGGTGGGAATTGGGAGTTGGGTTTTTTGGGGACTTTTGAGGACTATTTATTTGTTGGGGTTAGGGAGGGTCTTGCGGGAGATTATTTTGTTAGGGATATAAATATACTTTTTCAAACTTTATCTGAGCATACCTGTTTTTTTACTACTTTTGAGCTGGGTGGGTGGTGGTTTTGCAGTAATTTCATTTAACTGAACACTGTCATTGTGTTGGTTCACGTGCAATAGGCCAAATGTTTTCCAAAGTAAATGACTGTCACAGAGTTTGATAATTCTTGAGGCCTAGGACTTTGCTGCTAGTACCACTGTCACTCTCTCGCCTCTCCGAATACTCCATTATACTACCTCCCATCCAAACGCTTATCTTACCTGTAATTTGTGTTTGAGGGCTGGCTCCACCTGGAATTCACAGAGTCCCACTCCTAAAGTGTTCTGCAGCAGGGCCACAACTGGAGTTTCCCGGCGTGGATTTTCTGCAAATCAAAAGCAATCAACATTAGAAATGTGGCAGCAGTGCTCACACAACCCTAAAACCTAGAAGCCCCACAGACAGCACCCCTGAGACAGGCAAGCGAGCAATAATAACGCCTACACGTTCACGTGCAATAGGCCAAATGTTTTCCAAAGTAAATGACTGTCACAGAGTTTGATAATTCTTGAGGCCTAGGACTTTGCTGCTAGTACCACTGTCACTCTCTCGCCTCTCCGAATACTCCATTATACTACCTCCCATCCAAACGCTTATCTTACCTGTAATTTGTGTTTGAGGGCTGGCTCCACCTGGAATTCACAGAGTCCCACTCCTAAAGTGTTCTGCAGCAGGGCCACAACTGGAGTTTCCCGGCGTGGATTTTCTGCAAATCAAAAGCAATCAACATTAGAAATGTGGCAGCGGTGCTCACACAACCCTAAAACCTAGAAGCCCCACAGACAGCACCCCTGAGACAGGCAAGCGAGCAATAATAACGCCTACACGTTCACGTGCAATAGGCCAAATGTTTTCCAAAGTAAATGACTGTCACAGAGTTTGATAATTCTTGAGGCCTAGGACTTTGCTGCTAGTACCACTGTCACTCTCTTGCCTCTCCGAATACTCCATTATACTACCTCCCATCCAAACGCTTATCTTACCTGTAATTTGTGTTTGAGGGCTGGCTCCACCTGGAATTCACAGTGGGGGACTCATCAACGTTAAGTAAGTTTCTTCATTGTGCAGAATCCAGGCATCAGCATTATGGGTAATGGATAGGGTGAGTCTGGAGGAGGAGGAGGACTTAGGATAGACGACCAGGACTGAGTTCTTGTCAACTAACTGTTGTGAACCTGAGGAATGCTGCGGCATCAAAATCAAGACAGTTCTGTTGCTGGGCTTGTTGTTTTATTGGTTGATTACAGTTTTGTTGGAAAAGTGATGAAGCACTTGCTAAAGAAAGACAGACACACAGGAATAAAAGTGAATAAGGAGGACTATTTACAATTAATGAATGATTGAGTCATTTTCAGAACTCGCTGTCAGGGAAGCAGAACTTGTCCTCATACTCTGCTAAATCATCAGTCGGGGTTACTTCTGGTAACTGAGGAGAACTTTCCTCAGGTAGGGCGGTGTCCTCTTCTTCCTGCGTGCATTCTCGTACTCTGTAATCTGGTGGTATGAAGTGCTGGTTCATCTTTATCAAGGTGAGCCGCTCCACATTTGCGGGCAAGAGGCGGGACCTTTTGGAAGTCACAATGCCACCAGCAGAACTAAAAACACGTTCTGAGGACACGCTTGCGAGTGGGCAAGACAAGTAATTGATAGCCAGGTTGGTGAGCTCTCGCCATATTTTTCTTTTCCCATGCCAATACGCCAATGGGTCCTCAGTAATATTGACCTCTGTTGAGTCATCCAGATAGGCCTGCACCATTGAAAGAATGTCCTCCCGGATTCCTGTACTTTGCACTTCTGTGTCTTTTCTAGGACCAGGAAACCCTAGCTGAGTTAGCCAACTCGCTTCTGACATATCGCATGCGCCTGGTGCAGATGATACTGTTGCTGGTGTGGTTAACGGCTCAGAGGGAAAGTCACTCACTTCTGCCACAGGCACAGATGCAGAAGGGCTTTTTTGGGACGCCTGATGGCCTGCTGATTCACTAGTAGTACTGTCTTCTCCTACAGTTTCCTTCCGCTCTCTTTCAAAACGAATGGCTGACTGAGCTAGCCAACCTTTGTACTCTGTAACATCCGATGTTTCAAAAGGAATTATTACTTTGCCAAACAATGGCTTTTTGTAACGTGGATCCAGAATAGTAGCACAAATGTAGTGCTGTTGTTTCTTGATATTTACAAGCCGTTCATTGCTAACTAGGTGTTGTAATAATCTCTGCGCCAACTCATGTGCTTCGTTCTTTCCAGCATCTTTTAATTGTGAAGACACCACCTTGACTTGGTGCTCGAGCTTCAGCAACAGTGGGATAGCTTTGCTCAAAGAACAGTCCTCCCTGCTGACGTCACGCGTGAAGACCTCAAAAGGACGAAGCATGTCTGTCAGGCTTTTAACTAGCTGCCATTGCTCCACCGCTAGCATCATTTCTGTCGTATCACCACCCAGGTTGTAGAAATACTCATTGACTACTGGAAACAGCTCATGCAGACGCTCAAGCATGTAGAAGGTTGAGTTCCAACGTGTTGCCACCTCCTGGATAAGTGCTTTCACTGGCATTCTACGTTCATTTTGCTTGCGCCTCAGCTCCTTCCGGGCCTTAAAAGAATGGTTGAAATGTGTGCATATTCTTCTGCAGATTGTCAGTGTTTTGTCGACTGCAAGTTCTTTTTTCAAAAAATTTTGCACAACAAGGTTGATACAGTGCGCCAAACACGGCACTCTGAAATAGAAACCGTCTGCCATGGCCCTAACTACATTACTGCCATTATCTGTAGAAACATAACCAACCTTGCAATGTCTTGGGCGCAGCCATTGCAAGACCTTTTTGTTAAAGTCAGCCAAAATGTTGACTGCAGTATGACTTTTCTCCATGCCAAACATGGCTAATGTTGCATGTTTACGAGCACCCTTAAAAATCTCGATCAAGTCACCACCTGCATTTATCTGTTTTGTAACCCCTGAAAAAGAGACCCAGTGTGCAGTGATGCACATGTAATCAAGGGCTTGGCAACTGGTCCACATGTCTGTTGTCAGGTGTATAGTGTGAACAGCACTCTTCTGCAAAGCTGCCCCCACCAACTCAAGCACCTCTTTGTGTAGTGCTGGAACAGCAACCCTGGCAAAATAGTACCGGCTAGGAACCTTCCATTTAGGGGCCAATGTTGCCACGAGTTCAAGGAAACCCACACCTTCGACAAACGAAAAAGGGAGAAGGTCCACCGCTAGCATTTTTGCCAGCTTAGTGTTATAGAGGCGTACAGTTGGGTGGTTGCGTTGAAATTGCGCATCTGAGGAGAACATGGCTGAAATGGTGCGCTGGACAAATTTACGGGATGATGCTGATGCCTTCTTCGACCCACTTCTGATCAGTGTTGACATTTTCCGCATTGGTGTGTCTCCCAGACTCTCAGTGTGCCTGCTATGTGTTACGGAGGGTGTGGTGCTGCCAGGGGTACTGGGTGCAACCGGACACATGTCTGACGCTTCTTCTACCTCCCCATCATCTTCAGATGAAACACCTACTATGGGTATATTTTGGCCACTTGCCCTTTGGGATCGCTTTCCCTTGACGTTTGCTAGGTGCGGAAACCATTCGACAGCGTGCTTTCTTTCAAGATGACCTATCTGGCCTCCGGTTCCATAGTTGGTACCAGTCTTACAAATGCAACAAACGGCTATGTTATCATATTTTTCATGGACACTAAAAAAGTTCCAAACTGGGGACTGGAAACTTCTGGTTTTGCCGCACGAGGTGATACTGCTGCCAATGCCAGATGAAGCAGTGGTGGATGAGCCTTGCAGACATCTACTGGGTTGTGCAATTATTGCAGCAACCTTACTTGAGGGAGTCGAGCTGGATGGAGTCCCCCTCTGGGGAGAAAATATGGGAGCTGTAGGTTTTGTTGAACTTGTGGTACTACTTGACTGCGTTGGTGGTGCTACCAGTGGCACGTCGCCAGGGTCACGCTCAGCATGACGTCGGGATAGGGTGTAAATGTCTGTCTGCTGCATGGCCGGTGTGGCTGGACTGACATGTGTGATGAATAGATCATTGCTGTCATCCTCTTCAACAACATCAGAATGCACCACTTCATCAAGTCGGACGTTCGGATCCATAAGTATGAGCTTTCCGGGGCCCTTCCTTTTAACATGTGATACCTTTCGCAGCTCATGGTGTGCCTCCCTCTCAGACGTCAGAGATGGTTGCCAATCTAGATCCAGATCATCATCTGATGGAGCGGGGCTTGAAGAGGAACTTCTACACACCCTCCTTGATCTTTTCCTTGCTGGGGAGCTGGGAGAAAATGAATCATCAGGAGGAGTGGCTTCGTCTTCCTGACATGATACCCCGGCTCCAAAGTCAATTTCCTCCTGTGCCCCTACTTCTGGAAGAACAACCATTGTGGGCACTTGCACCGCTCCATGCGCCGCTACATGGGCATCTTCTCTGACCTCTACTTGCAAGTCTCCATGGACCTCTCCTTCTCGGCCTTCTCCTTCTCGGCCTTCTCCTTCTCGGCCTTCTCTTTCTCGGCCTTCTCCTTCTCGGCCTTCTCCTTCTCGGCCAGCTCCTTCTCGGCCTTCTCCTTCTCGGCCTTCTCCTTCTCGGCCTTCTCCTTCTCGGACAGCTCCTTCTCGGACAGCTCCTTCTCGGACAGCTCCTTCTCAGTTGTCTCATGCAGTTGTTGTTGCGGCTTTGGTTGTTGAATAGTACTTGTGAGATGAGTTACAACCTGTGTTGATGGTGTGCTGCTACTTTCTTGCGAGGAACCAACATCACTGGTCGTTGGTGATTCAACAACTAAACAGGCTACCTGTGCAGCACTCATGGTGGGCCTTTGTTTTTTTTGTTGTTGTTGCCCAAAAAATGTATTGGTTGAGCCACCAGTCTCCTTGGTAAGTGGTGCCACTTGCTTCTTCTTCTCCTTAGTAGAGACATCTTTATTGCAAGAGGACCTACGGGCACCTCTTTTTGGAGCCATCTTCTTCAGATGTCGGAACAACAGGCCACAGCAGCACTTCTTCCTGGCACTGATGCTCAACGATGATGCGGAGTTTTGTGCACCTAAATGCAAACGAAGACAGAGGAACATCAGTAAATATAAATGTTGCATATGTAGCGCTTGAATAAACAGTTTGCAAGTAGGCATTTATGAATACACACGTGCACACTGCACACCACCACACAATATGGAAATTTCAAAATTAGGATTTGCAAAATTTTTGGGAAACAGGAATTTAACATTGATCCAAGAGAGCAAACACACAGAGGGTTGTACTTTCATGTACCCCTGACTCCGCCTGGGCACAATGGGTGAAAGCAAGGCACAATGGGTGCAGGCCTATGTCTCAAAGCTCACTGCCTGCCTTCAAAATGGCCGCTTGACCCCCCCCCATCCACATGGCCAGGACCATGCCTCAAAATGGCCACCACCAACATAGCCAGCACCCAACCCCTACTCCAAAAAGTCAAAAAACACAACACAAATCAAATCACCACAATCCAATGCCATCCATCCATTTTCAGAAGGCTTATGCTGCCTGCTGGTGGTTTTCCGGTGCAAAATTGCAATTTTTACAATTTCGCGAGTGCGAGATTGTTGCTTCACGGTGCGAACGTGGCAAAAACCCGCAAAAACCGCGAACAGACCGATTCTGGGCCCCCCTGGGCATAATGGATGACATCAGAGCACAGTGGGTGCAGGCCTATGGCACAAAGCACACAAACTGGCTTACAAATGGCCCCTAGACCCCCACCCACACGGGACCAGACAATAAAATGGCCCCCACCCACATAGCAAGCCCCCAACACCACCCCAAAAAGTCCTAAAACACTCAAAAATCAGCACAATCCAATGCCATCCATGCCCTGGCCAGAATCATGTTAAAAAAAAATCAACAAAACAGTTGTATCATGCATGCACCCATAAATAAGCCTGGTGGTTTTCTATTCATGTGCAGCAGAATTGTAATTTTTACAATTTCGCGAGTGCGAGATTGTTGCTGCGCGGGACACGAGCAGTGCGAACACAAGCAAAAACACCCTCAGCTCGCGAACTTGCAGATTTTCCCCCCAAAAAGTCGAAAAAAGCAACACACACAAAAATCACCACAAACAAACAACATCAACTTACTTCTTTGTGAAATCAAATTTCGAATCCAAAAGTAATCCAAAAGGCCTCAAATCCAAATATCCAGCAGCAACCACAAAAAGTAATCCTTCCCAGTCAAGATCGAAATCAAAGTGGCCAGGAAATGGAGGAGCTTACTGGACAGGAACAGGAAGTTGGAGACTGGGGCACTTCCTTCACCCCACCCCTATGGGAGGAGCTTGCTGGACAGGAACAGGAAGTTGGAGACTGGGCCACTTCCTTTACTAATTTTTGTACTTTCGTTAGTGCGAGATTGTTCCTGCCCGCGCCGCGGACCGCGAGCAGCGCGAGCAGTGCGAACACAAACAAAAAATCCGCTTCGCGCGGATTTTGCGTATTCTCGCCGCATCCGCGAGAGTTCGCGGATTGCGGATTCTCCGAAAATACGAAAAATCCGCGAGCGTAACGGATTTTACGCCCATGCTTATTTAATATGCGATGTGGCAGATTCACAAGTACCTTGCATCACTACTGCATCACTTTTAACATGAGAAAAGTGACGCAAAAGTGGTGCAAGTGGCTTGTAAATCTGCTACACAGTGTTCTGTCTTAGTTTGCTTTCCTTTCTGTCATGTAGAGGATCCTGGTAAATATAACGGTTTCGGTACAGTACCTTTCAACCCTACCTCCAAACTGCTTTTAGTAACAGTTCATGGAATACTTAAGTGAGCACACAGGTTACAAGTTCACCACACAATGTTGCTAACAATTACTGTGCTGGAGTTTTTTTTTAAATTTTCCATAGGAACTGTTAATCCCAGGTACAGACTTTGTAAAGAACTGGTAAAGAGTTAGCCTCAGTATTATACTTCTAGTTATAAACATCATTTCTATTTTAATTGTTAATTGTTTTGTAAGCATATGATTATCACAATAAATAATAGTGAAATGTTGTCAGAAAAAGAAGACTTATATATATATATTTTTATTTACTTTTATTAAAGCAACAATAAATAACTAGAAATGTAACTTTAAAATAACAATATAATAAATAACTAGAAACATAACTTTAACATAACAATATGATAAACAAAATGTTCGATGGACTCCAATGCAAGGAGGGTAGGTAATCTCCAAAACAAAAATGAAAATACGTGTTTAAAATTAGATCGCTGTGACTGAATGAGGTCAACGATCACAAATTAAGGTAACACTTGACAATATTTGTTAATTTCCACGTCTGTAGTGTGCCTGATACATTCCACCTCTCTTATAGCCCAAGTTGAAGAGGTGTCTGTACGAAGTGCCTACTGCGTCAGATTTACAGAATGGACCAATAGGTCTTTAAAATGATTCAGAGATGAGACAGAATTAGCTGAGAGATCACGTCATTATGCAGGACAATATTCTTTATTTGGATCGCATTTAATCGGAGGCATTTATATCTAGGCCGCTCTGCTTACCTTGTGTAAACACTGTGGCGAACAGAGTTCACAACTTGAACTCAGCTTTGGTTCTACACTGCAGACTGTATTAAATTCAGCCTTGATTTTTTTTATCGGCAGAGTGGACAGCAGCATCCATAACTTTAAAAGAGAATGAGAAACAATGTGAGAGAGAGTGAGAGAGAGAAAAAGAGAAAAAACAACATTAAAAGTGTGAGAGAGAGAAAGTAATAGATGGAGCAGTTAATACTGGAGAAAATCTTTATAGCTCACCCTTTTTTTCTTTGTTGTGTGTTCAAACACGTGCCAGTTCACAGTGCACCCTCCAGTTTAGTGATCTGAAAGATAGTATAGCGTTAGCAATAGCATAGTACATACAACTGCATAAGTATATTTTTGCTTTATGTTTTTGTACACTCAGGATATTGTATTTCATCAACTTCCACTGCAAGAAGGTGTTTGTGCTATGTTTTTCTTCCAAAGTACTATACCACATGCACTCCCACTGCATAGCGGTGAGTTCTCATTACTGCGTACCCAGACTGTTGCATCCCATTGACTCCCAGATTACGGAGGTGAGTGCCTTTTCTAGCACACTCAGTGGCAGATTTACAAGCTCCTTGCACCACTTTTGTGTCACTTTTCCCAAGTTAAAAGTGATGGAAAAGTGGTGCAAGGGGCTTCTAAATCTGTCCCTCGGACTGTTGCAACCTATCTATTCTCACTGCTCGGAGATAATTGTACATTCCTACGCAGTCAAGCTGCACACTACCCACTCTCGCTGTCCACTGGTGACTTCTCGTTGCTTCGGAAACAAGCTTCTTTGCTCACCTTTGTGCCACTGGCGTGATTCAAAGAGGGTGTACCACATGTCGAAGCAGGCTTCACAGACGTTGTTACGATGGCCATGCATCATCGCAGAATCTTCGAACGTTGAGCTTTGGAGGTGTTGGGGGGACGCCAATTTGTGAAACACAACCTGCAAGATAAAAAGAAAGTTAATATTGTGCATCATTTCTTTATCAAATGAGAGAAGAAGTGAAAGAGTGATTGAAAAGAATATTTTTTCTGTCACAGGTGTGTCTTTCATAATGTGCCGGGACACAATGCAACCTGAAGCTTTACATCTAAAAGATAGTAAAAGAAAGATGTTATGTTTGGTAATTGTTGCTATCTTAATGTGGAGTTGAATTACATCGCCCTTTCACACACCTTCCCTCCCACATTGAAAAAACAACTATTTGTACAGTTCCAACTTGTTTAATAGGCTTCGATTTTTGTAAAATTACTATAGTAGTAATGTTTTTTATCTGGTTGAGAAAGCAAGTGGTGCGCAGTGATACACGTGCTTTCAATCATCACAAGTGACGGACATTTGACCAATCATAAAAGATTTCCTGCTATTGAAAATAAAATACAAATGCAATAAGATACGGTATATACGACTGTGTACACCTAAAACGCTGCGTCGCCTTTTTGTATCCAGTCTGCTGCACCCCATCTACTCCCTCCACTGCGCACTCAGGCTTGACTGCTTACCTTTTTGTGGACAGGGCACCTACTAAATCATGCAGTCCCACTCTGCAACCAAGAAGTGTAACATATGGTGTTGAGTCTTGAGCTATAGCTAACAACATACTTGTGCTCCCATCATCATCGCAGGTTCCTTACCCGCTCAGTCCTTGCGTTACCACTAAGTCAGTGACCAAAGAGGCCACGGACGCAGTGGTGGGCCCCCAAGCTCTGTGGTTTCGGCCTACATGAGGCTTCGGAACCACTAGGTCGGGCCATCACAATGCTTGCGATGGGAGCAACTCTAAAATGGCGAAGAGCACGTGCACCCCGTCTTTTTTATTGGTAGGGTCACGTGTGTAGTGACTCATGTGCTGGATGGGTGTGGTGTCGTTGTGTACCAGCCATGAGGGAGTGTGTGTGTGCCCTTCTGACAACTAGACCTGGAAGTAAGGAATCACTACAATGGAAATCTGGGCCATGTAGCATTGTTGTGTGGGCTGGACTGACGTATGCCAGTGCTGCGTGAGGCTGTGAACGATAACTCCGGAGCTATGGGCGTGGTTCCGTCATGAGCTATAAGAAAAATCTACTGATTTGGGTGTCCGTGTTGTAGTGCTGCCGTCACCTGGGTCTTACACGCAAATGTGTCATTATGTCGGTAAAGTTCCACAATATGGCTAACATGGAAGGTACGGGGTATCACTGACCCTATATTCATCCATAGATGCACACAGGTGGACATGACACATTTCTGTGAATATGAATGTTTGTTGTAGATCCAGTGGAGTGTTGTAGCTGTAGTAATACAGGGCTGTGAGAAGTTTAGGTTGCAGTTTTTAGCACATGAAGGACAGATAATATATATACGTATGTGGTCATTCAGGTATACTATCGAACTTGGTGCTGGAAATCATTGTTAGAGGCTCAGAGTCGCGTCCACATTCTGTTATTGTAGAGTAATGATGTAATCAACACATGCCTGAAAATGTACTGTAAATACGGTGCTCATGTAAATTGTTGATATAGTTTTAGGTCAACTTCGCTCTATATAAATATGCTAAAAAAATGAAAGAGTACACATTTATAAATTGACAATACAGATTCTTTGCAGTATTGTAATGGTCCACTTTGTATATTCGTATTTGTAGAATGTGCAAGAGAAAGTTATATAATTTAAGTTTTTGTTATTGGCAGAGGTAAGATGGTTGCATACGCTATTTACCGCACAATATAATGTGTTAGGGCACAGGAGCAGCATTTTCCAAATAAAATAAGTATACAGACACAGATAGATGGTTCAAGTGGGTACGGGCACGTGTGCTCAGCTACATTTAAACAGTTTATGACTTCTGCTGTACAAATGTAGGAGCACTGTGTGTGAAATTATACACAGAAGATTCTATTGTAAAGGGTTTATGAGTTGTGGTAGACTGAGGTAGGGGCAGTTTATGTAGAGCCTGTGATAATGCATGTCTTTTGGCAACTGAATTTTGCCTTAAGAAGGCCACGTGGCGATTATTTATGGTGCACTGAGTTAGTGGTACGTCTGGTGCTCAGTGTGTGCTCACCCTGCGTTGATGCCTGGTTCTAGCGGTCTGTACTCAAAGCATTAGCTGTTGTATACTAGACTGCATGATCTTTGTGGTGAAAAAAACTACTATCAATAGTTATCAATTACTCTGCAAACTAGGTCTAGTGATTGCTCCCCATAACAAATTAAATGATTGCATTTCACACAGTGCATTCTAACTTTCTCAAAATGGGGACGTATGTCTGGTGGTGATATTGAAGGTGATGCAATAGAGGTACTTGGTATTGCCGGTGGTGGAAGTACATTTAGGCGCAGTCTTCTACTTTCTTTGTAAGCATAGTTCACAAGATGCAGCGATTAAAGGTGCTTGTGCATACTAGCAGTGCCAGAGGAGTATTTTTTGTTTGCGCCTTAAATAAATCAAGGCTAAATTCCCTACTGTCTGTAGTGTAGATAGAAAGCTGAATTCAAGTTGTGAATTCTACTGTCCGCAGTGTACATCGAAACCACTAGTCAGCACAGTTATAGAAGAATGCTTTTTTCACTTATTTAAACAAACTCTGAATACATACAGTATAATTGTCTCTGCATCAAGTAAATCAAGGCTGAATTCTCTACTGTCTATAGTGTAGTTCCAAAGCTGAATTCAAGTTGTAAACCCTCCTGTCCGCAATGTAGATGTTAGAGTGGACTGCATCCTCTGCAATCTTGATTGAAATGACAGATAAAACATGTATACAATACATTATTAAAATATGTATGTTTCAGGGACATTTAAAAAGCACAGTAAGTCTCACCATGACATAAAACTGTTTACTCTTCTTTGCGATGATTTATGGTGCACTGAGTTAGTACTATCTTTGGCGCTGAGCTTGTACATATCCTGCGATAATGCGTAGTGCAGGGAGGCTGCACAGGGAACAATGTTTTTTGCCTAGTGAATTCTGCCTTAAGGCTACGGGGATATGTCTAAGTATGGGTGAATTTTGCAGATCTGCAATCCGCGAATTTGTGCAAAATCTCAAAAAAGTCCGCGAATTTGTGAATTTTCCAGCGAAATCGCTGTTTTTTTTAGAAATTTCCATCTACCCACCTGGAGTACTTTCAACTGGCTAATCAGTTAGTGCTACCTCGTTGGGTAAATGTATAGTGCTTTTCCTACACTGCAGCTGTGTAAAGGGCCAGAAGATTTGTGTCCACTGACCATGTGTGCCTGTAACTTTGCCACCGCGCCAAAAGGCGCCGAGGTCCCTTGAGTGAGCTGTCCATCATAGTTGGGAAAGGGCGGGAAGAAGTTTGATACCGCTAGTGTGTGGTGCGGGGCTTTTATGCGTGTTCACATGCCTCTTGTGTATAAAGGGTCAGAGAGCGAGTAGGGCAGCAGGTGAGGAGAAAGCAGCCTCCTGGTCACAGGAACGGGGATTGTGCTCGAGAAACTCAGGGATGCAAAGGCCTCCCTCGGGTATTACAGCTAATTTTCAACAGCAGATATGGGGTTAAAGCACACTTGCCCAGCCTCGACCGTGCTCACTAATGCTTTTGGGCTGATTAAAATGTTACTGAATTTGAGCTTCAACTCGGGCACCTGCTTTATTTATATCTGTAAGTGCTTCCTGTTGAGGTTTAATTTTTGAGACAGGAGCCTCGTGCCAGAATGAATCCTGCCCTGCATAGTTATCCACGAAGATGCCACCGTTTTGTGCAATACGTCTACTCAACTGGAGTACTACTGGCTAATCCAGTAAGTGCTACCTCGTTGGGTAAATGATAGTGCTTTTCCTACACTGCAGCTGCGTGGGGCCAGAAGATTTGTCTCCACTGACCATGTGTGCCTGTAACTTTGCCACCGCGCCAAAAGGCGCCGAGGTCCCTTGAGTGAGCTGTCCATCATAGTTGGGAAAGGGCGGGAAGAAGTTTGATACCGCTAGTGTGTGGTGCGGGGCTTTTATGCGTGTTCACATGCCTCTTGTGTATAAAGGGTCAGAGAGCGAGTAGGGCAGCAGGTGAGGAGAAAGCAGCCTCCTGGTCACAGGAACGGGGATTGTGCTCGAGAAACTCAGGGATGCAAAGGCCTCCCTCGGGTATTACAGCTAATTTTCAACAGCAGATATGGGGTTAAAGCACACTTGCCCAGCCTCGACCGTGCTCACTAATGCTTTTGGGCTGATTAAAATGTTACTGAATTTGAGCTTCAACTCGGGCACCTGCTTTATTTATATCTGTAAGTGCTTCCTGTTGAGGTTTAATTTTTGAGACAGGAGCCTCGTGCCAGAATGAATCCTGCCCTGCATAGTTATCCACGAAGATGCCACCGTTTTGTGCAATACGTCTACTCAACTGGAGTACTACTGTCTAATCCTGTAAGTGCTACCTCATTGGGTAAATGATAGTGCTTTTCCTACACTGCAGCTGCATAGGAGCAGAAGATTTGTCTCCACTGACCATGTGTGCCTGTAACTTTGCCACAGTGCCAAAAGGCGCCGAGGTCCCTTGAGTGAGCTGTACATTATAGTTGGGAAAGGGCGGGAAGACGTTTGATACCGCTAGTGTGTGGTGCGGGGCTTCTATGCGTGTCAACATGCCTTGTGTATAAAGGGTCAGAGAGCGAGCAGGGCAGCAGGTGAGGTGAAAGCAGCCTCCTGGTCACAGGAACGGGGATTGCGCTCGAGAAACTCAGGGATGCAAAGACCTCCCTCGGGTATTACAGCTAATTTTTGATGGCAGATATGGGGTTAAAGCACACTTGCCCAGCCTCGACCGTGCTCACTAATGTTTTGGGCTTCTTAAAATGTTACTGAATTTGAGCTTCAACTCAGGCAGCTGCTTTATTTATATCTGTAAGTGCTTCCTGTTGAGGTTTAATTTTTGGCCCACAGGAATCACTTACAGAGTTAAGGCAGGTGCCCGAGTTGAAGCTAACTTTGTAACCATTTTAGAATGGTGCCAGCAAGCACTCTGGCAGCTTGCCGAAGCCATTCTAAAATGGTTACAAAGTTAGTTTCAACTCGAGCACCTGCCTTAACTGTGCTTCTTGGGGCCCCAAAAATAAATCCACCCGCTCACAAATTCGCAAATTGTTCAGCAATTTCGCGAGATTCGCGGATCACGAAATTGCCGAAAATGTGCAAATTTCGCGAGCGGAGCGGATTTTGCGCCCATACTTAGATGCTTGTGGTACAGTGAGTTAGTGGTACCGGAAGAACTCAGCGTGTGCGCATTCTGCGATGATTCGTGGTTCGGGGGGGCGCAGTGGTATAATGTCTCTTGTCTACTGGAATGCGTCATGTACAATCACCATTCTACCTGAATCGTGAGCCCTCACAAGGTAGATCAAAGGCAGTAGTGATCACTGACATCAAGAAGTTCTTTTTGTCGTATCTTTTAACAAAATCTGAGGACATAAAGTACAGTTATCCCTACCTTAAAAAAATCAAGGCTAAATTTCATGCTGTTCATAGTATAGGTTCAAAGCTGAATTCAAGATGTGAACCCTGCTGTCCGCACTGTAGATGGAAGGCAGCAGTCAGCAGAGATATCAACGAATAATTTTTGTCACTTATTTTAACAAAATCAGAACACATACAGTAACTTTTTGTCTTTATTAAATAAATCAAGCTTGAATTCCCTACTGTCCGTAGTGTACATGCAAAGTTGACTTCAAGTTGTGAACCCTACTGTCCGCAGTGTAGATCGAAGGCAGTAGTTTGACACAGACATCGAGGAATGCTTTTATTGTCACATACTTTAACAAAATCTGAGGACACAGTGTTAAGGGTACACGTGCTCATGCAATCATAAGTACAATGTTGGTCTAATGGGAATACAAGTATTTGCTTAAAATGGTTTCTAGCCTGTACTTCCTTATTTTGTCATTTGTTGGTGCCAATGCTTGTTGGCTGGTATCAATGCTTGTTGTAAACTATGTTCCATGAAGCGAGTTTTCGGGAAGTTTAACACATGTTTGGAGAGCAGGTTGAACTCCGCGTGTGTATTATGCAAATTACTAACTGTAGCCTCTGAAACCCATAAAAGGAGCGCTTGCCGCTTTAACGATGCTTCGTGTCTTTGCATCGCGTTACGACGAACACTCCAGCCTCATTCAGTCAGCCTTCAATTCCTGAGACCCGGACTTCACCTGACCCCCTTTCTTTTCCTACCCTCCTTTTCCCTCGCTGTCTTCAGTCCGCCACCCTCGTCGTTACCTGCACTAATCTCCCGCTCCAGCCTGCCGATTCGGTGCCTCCTTTCCTTTGGGATCTTCAGATTTTCGACGGCCATTTCCACCGGAAGCCTTCTCCGTTGGCCCAACCTCCAGAAAGCGAACACTGTAAAAGAAGAAGGATAGTAAGAATTAGAGGTTGCTTAGCAACAAAGGACATATTCATTTAATACGAGTGTTATTAAAACAAACAAGCCTAAGACAGTTCCGCGCTAAAACTCATGTTGTAAATGTTACTGCTGATATTTCTGTAGCTCGGAAAGCGCTTCTGAAACAAACAAGTCTAAGACAATTCCGCGCAATATTTCTATGTTCTATGTTATTTAAAGATATTGTTGTAAAGTATTTTGGGGCACAATTTGTTTACAGAAAACTAAGAGTCTGAATAACTTATGAAACCAATGGGCTAAAATTGAACATAATGTGCTAAAGATTTCTGAACTATTATCATAAAAAAAAAACATTTTACTGCTGATAGAATCACAGTGCATTTGTAGGGCTTTTGTGCTTTTTCTCTTAATTTCTTGCAGACTCCATCTGCAGATATCAATCTGGGTCTCCAGGTATGTTCATGGAGTGATGAGTGTTTTCTGTGTCAACTAACCTGCGCTAACCTCGTTTCACTTGATCATTTATGAACATCATTTATTAAGTTTTTTCTATTGTTGTTTAAAGGAGATAGTCTAAGTGAAGGTTAATCTCCGGACCCAGTGAAGTGTGTACAAGGGCCGGTCTCTTACATGGTTGGTAATGTTTATTTCATATGTAAAGAAAGTTAAAGGCAATTTTTGAACTTCATTCAAGAGACTTAGGATTTATTATTTTTTGTGTAAACACAGAAAAGGTCGCACAAGCAATCAAGACAAGACAAGGAGTCGGCCCAGAACACTTCTGTGAGAAACAACACCTGGACGAAGACCAGTGTTTTGTTTGTTTGTTTCTCTCTCCACTCCCTTTTCCCTTGCGGACAAGTTAACTTAGCAAGAGGTTTCAATCCTTGTTGAGTTGACTGGTTCTTGAGGGAGTTGGGACCTTGCGACATCAAGAAGGAAACGACTGGAGTGCTCAGCGTGATTGCGCAACACACAGTACATTGGTCTTAGCTTAAATAAATCAACACTGAATTCAATGTTGTCTGTAGTGCTGATGCGCCACAGGTATCAAGTGGTAAACTCTGTTGATCGCAATGTACATTTGAAGGCAGTAGTTAGTATAGCTATTGAGCAATGTTTTTTGTGGCATCCTTTAACAAAATGGTCTCTGCCTTACATTAATCAAGGATAATTTGAATGCTGTCCGTAGTGTAGATGGAAAGCTGAATTTAAGTTGTGAACCCTGCTGTTCGCAGTGTAGATCTTAGGCTGCACTGCATTTTCTGTAATGTACTCCATACATTGATTGTTGCATATGGAACTCATGAACTGGTATCAAGTGGTGAACTCTGTTGATCTCAGTGTACATTTGAAGGCACTACTCAGTACAGACATTGAGGAATGTTTTTTGTCACATCATTTAACAAAATTGTCTCTGCCTTACATAAATGAAACGTAACTTGAATGCTGTCCGTAGTGTAGATGGAACGCTGAATTGAAGTTGTGAACCCTGCTGTCCGCAGTGTAGATCGAAGGCAGTAGTTGATACAGACATGGAGGAATGCTTTTTGTCACTTATTTAAACTAAATCTGAAGACATATAGTAGAATTGTTTCTGCATTAAATAAATGAAGGCTGAATTTCCTACTGTTTATACGAAATCTGAGGACATAGTACAATTGTCTCTGTTTTAAATAAATCGAGACTGAATTCAATGTTCTGTGTTGTGCTCATGCGCCACTGGTATCAAGTTGTAAACTTTACTGACCGCACTGTAGATCGAAGGCAGTAATCAGCACAGATACCGACGAAGAATTTGTATCACTTATTTTAACAAAGTCTGAGGACATAGTGTAGAATTGTCTCTGCCTTACATAAATAAAGGATAACTTCAATGCTGTGCGTAGTGTAGATCCAAAGCTGAATTCAAGTTGTGAACCCTGCTGTCCGCAGTGTAGATCGAAGGCAGTAGTCGATATAGACATAAGTCTGCGGTGCTGTGGTGCTGAGTTCACCATCAGCCTGTATCAAGGAGGCAAGTGTTCATAGCGCAGCCATGTGGCAGGGTGAGCACCTTCGCTGTGGCAGAGTCTTTTCTCTTTGCAGAAGTGAACCACGCCCAAGTCGTAGGCTAATTATTTATAGTCTTACATTGGAGTTGCGCACGTTGGATCAGCCCACTCCACTTCTGCTTCAAGGGGGGGAGACAATACAGCAATATGACTGAGATATTCCCCAGAGTCTGAGATAATATGGTTGCATCCACTGTGCAGTACACACGTATCAATGGTATATCTACACACTGAAAAGCTTTTGGTTTCTATAGTGAGTTGTGTATAGCATTTCACCGGTAGTCTTGGCAATGTGTAAATTATTGTTGATGTGCGAGTTCCTTCCCTTATACATAGTTGGTTGCCACATCTCTGAACATTGAGCTAGTGTGCTTTTGAGGGGATATATTATTTTGGGAAGGTCTGTTGTCCTGTTTTGCGCTGCCTCTGAGGTAGTAGAGAGGGAGGGGCCAGGAGGGGTGGTTGTAGTAGTGGTGGCGCTGGGTATTGTGATTTTGTTGGGTGTCGGAAGTGTATAATTAGTACCTCTATCACATATTGCTCTTTATATATGGGTGTGAGTTGGATGTAACTCACGCAGTACATATTCGACGTCCTTACACTAGTTAAATGTTGATGTTAATTTGTTAGTGGTAAGTGGAACTATTGCCTGTTTTTTTAGGTAGCATTGCAGATTTGGTTTCTTGTTGAAAATATGGGGAAGTCGTCAACATTATGATTAGGAATAGTCATTAAAAAAACCTTTGAAATTCAATGAAAAAGTCATAGGTTTCAGGCAGGTTATAGTTAGGAATTATCATTTAAAAAAAACATTTGACATTCACTGAAAAAATATTTTGGGGCAAGATGGCAGCCACTTGTACCGAGTGAGTGTCACTCCCTGTCTGGTTTGGCAGTATCGGATGGGTTTTGGATCGAGAAGGAAAAGTTTCCCGCAGTGAAGGATCAGTAATCCGCGACGCTGTAGCAGGAGTTCAAGGAAGCTGCTGAGGAGTTTTTTTTCGGAGTAAGAGGATCTATGTTGGTGGACCGGGAAGCACAGAGGCTTTGGCAGCTGTCCGTGCGGCTTGCAACAACCGCTCTCCGGAGCCAAGCATACCTGTGGACCTGGCGGGTGTGGCAAGCAGAGAGAGCGCAGAGAGTTGGCAGCAAGCCTGCCGCGCTCGGTGGTCAGCAAAGCTCTATGCCCCCCCCCGCAAGAACGGGAATGTTCCCGCAGTAATTACCAAAGCTGCGGGAGAATTGCCAGCCGTCGGTATGAAGAAAATACCGCCTGCACCGGAGAAACCAGAGAAAGCGGGGAAGCAGGACAAGCTGGAAAAACCCATACTCAGGGCAATGGCGGTGATTGTCAAAAAAGCGGGGCTGATTAAAGGGAAACTCGTGGAGAAACTTCCATCCAGCGTTAATGATAATATTAGGACAAAGGATTTTGGAAAATCGGGGACAATGGCAGTAGCTGCTGAAGGCACGGGACAGGGGAAAGTAGTAATCATCCCGGGGATGTTTTCAGGGAAAGTAACTGCAACTAGAAATCCTATACAAATTTCATCAGTTTCGCAAACCTCTCTCACCGGCATTTCTGCTATTGGTAAAAATGGGATGACCCCGGACTCGCAGAAAGACAGTGGCAGGGCAAAAAAGACTCCGGGGGTGGAAAAAGCTGAGATAGATGAAGGAGCAAAAAGCGGGACCACGCTTATGACACCACCTGAGGCCTCATGGACTATGTGCCATGAACCCAGCGGGGTTGAGGGGTTAAAGGGGTCCAACAACGTTGTGGCCAAAAAATCCCCTCAGAGTTTGCTACTGGAGCAGGAGGACAGCTTTACATTCACAACCCCTGTGGGAGAGAAACCAGAAACGGGAGCTGGCAGTATACCGGATGTCCAAGATGGTGATATCTTCTTCTCTCTTGCTGAGGAGTCTAATATTGAATCTACTGAGGACTCCATTAACGAAAACCTTACTTTAGGCAAAGAGAGTGGAAGCCCCCCAAATACAGCTGACACTCTGAAAAAGGCCACACCCCGCCATAGCAAATCCAGGTTGAGGTCCATACAGGGGCCAAGGAACGGTGATAGTGATGGCTCTGAGACTAGCAATAATCATCAGTGGGACTGTGCACAGGCCGATATTAGGCTTGCTGGCTCAGGAGGATCAAGGACCCAAGAAGAAGAGCAGAAAGGTTCCAGGGGTGAATCCAATTCACCCCCTTCTAACACTTTGATCTATGCCATGTTAAAATCCATTCTAAGCGATGCACAGCAGGAACATAAGAGAGCTCAGCTAGCGACAATGAAGATACAAGGGGCTATCCGGAAGAACACAGAGGCATGCTCAGAAGTTATAGCCAGGACCGCGGCCCTTGAGGAAAGGATCATCGAGCTTGAGACTGGGCTACAGAATACCGAAATAAAAACTACGGCTAATGATGAGAAACTTGCTGATATAATGTGGAAGCTAGAGGATTCAGAAAATAGGCTCCGCAGGAACAACCTCCGACTCTTAGGGATTGAGGAGAAGGCTGAGGGTCAAGATATCAGAGGATTTGTTCTGAAGTTATTCCAAGCTGCTTTTCCCGAGCTCTCTCATTGGTCTTGGCAAACTAAGATACAGAGAGTGCATCGATTTCCTCTCATGCTGTAAAATAACTCCGATCCTGAAGAAAAGCTAAGGGCTATTTTGATATTCTTCGGCAATTTCTTATTGAGGCAAGCCATTTTTGAAAAATCCCGTCCGGATGCTAAAAGATCTGTAGAGGGTCATACATTCTTTGTGCGCCCGGATTTTTGCCATGCAACAGTGGAACGGAGGTGGCGACTCCGTCTACTGATTACTCCTTTTCAAAAGAAGGGATGCGAGGTGTTCTTAATGAATCCTGCACGTTTAAAGGTTATTTGTCGGGGCAAGATACAGGTTTTTTCTTCAGAAATACAGGCCGAGGAGTACCTGAAAGAACTTCCTGATGGCTAATTGCTTATGGACTCTTAGTTTAAAACCTAGTTTTAATTATTGCTTGGGATCCGATTTTCTAAAATAGCTAAGATGTCTTATATATTTGCTCTGTTTTTTCACTGATTCTTCTTGGAATTTTTTTTTGTTTTGGCTTTCTTTCTCGCTCCTTCGTAAGGAGGATATATAGACAGGGAGTGACCAGGGGACACTCGGGAAGTGGGAGGCATCACTTGGGAATATAGACCTGTTTTGCCTGCTTTTGGGGTTGAGGGTTGAGGGGGGGAGGGGGAGTCAGGGTGGGGGATGCACTACGGGAGGAGGGAAGGTTAGGACCGGAGTCTGTTTTTGGAAATAAGCTAAATTAATCAGGATTGATACAAAGGGCCGGCTGTGTTTTTTTTCTTAGGAATATTTTGTTAGAGGTATGGCTAATATCCGAATAGCCTCCATAAATATTTGCGGGCTTAATGTCCCGGCTAAACGGCGTCGGATAAGAGAAGATCTGCGATTCTTGCGGGCAGATATCATCTGCCTTCAAGAAACGCACATCGAAGCTATTCGGCAAAAACTTCTGGATTTTGAGGGTTTTCAGTCGGTATCATGGACTAAATTGGAGACTAAGACCAAAGGAGTTGCTATTTTAGCACGACGGGGGAAGGTTAACATAATTCGTTCTTTTGTTGATAGCTTGGCCCGCTGGGTCATTGTGCATGGCAAATTTCAGAATAAAAATATCACACTATGTTCTATATATGGCCCAGTACTTGATGATCCAGAATTATATAAGTGGTTGAACCTGGAGCTGGTGGGTTGGCCGGCGCCGTTTATAGTCTGTGGTGATTTCAATATAAATATGGATTGTGAACTTATCAATCAACCAGGGACGGCATATGTAGGGAGAAAGCCAAAAGTCTATAGGGCCTTACGACATATGATAGATCTTCATGGTTTGATTGATGCCTGGGCTTTTTTTAACCGAAATGACCCTGGATTTACATTTTTTTCAGCACCTCACAAAATGTGTTTAAGGCTTGATTATTTTTTTATTTCACCAGTTCTCGCTCAAGGCTCTAGTATTACTAGATTCCCAAGAGTAATGTCGGATCATAATCCGCTTTTGCTTGAGGTTAATATACAATCTTTTGGTGCTAAACCAGACGTTTGGATGTTTAATTGTGGTCTGCTTAGGGTTAGCAAGTATATTGAATCTATGACCAAATGGATCATAAGATTTCTAGATGAAAATATAGACAATACCGGTATTCAAAATGTCTGGGATACACCGAAAGCCGGGATAAGGGGGTAAACAACTCGTTATGGTTGGGAAAGTCAGAAGGAAGAAAAGACAAAACTACAGAGATTGTATAAAGATCTAGAAGAGGCTGAGATGAAGCTGGCCCAGGTGATACTGCGGGGCGGGGATAGTGATGCAGCCCAAACACAGACCATTATAGCTAAGTCAGCTATAACAGAACTGTCTCAAGCTAAAGCGGCAAGCAAATTTGTAGCATGGCGATCTAAAATGTTTGAGAACAGTGAAAGAGCAGGACATATGTTAGCCGCAAGAATTAAAGAAAGAGAGTCTGCCACACGTATTAAAAGTATCTTGGCCCCGGATGTTGGCTTAGTGACTGAGGAGGGGGCCATAGCTTTAGCTTTCCAAAAATGTTATAAAAAATTATACAACGAGGGTATTAGCGATAATGAGGCACTGCAGGTCGAAATTCAGGAATATCTTAAGGAAATCAAGGTTGACGCATTATCCCCAGAAGAGCCTGATATATTAGATGCAGAAATTAGAATTGACGAGCTCTGGCAAGCTTTAGACTCTCTCCCTGCCGGTAAAGCTGTTGGCCCAGACTATCTACCGGGCGAATTTTATAAGGCTCTCAGACCTCAGCTTACTCCTGTCATGTTGGAGATGTTCCGTAGAGTTCAAAATGGGGATCTGCCTCCTGAATCATGGCGAAGAGCTAGAATTGTTACATTTTTAAAGAAAGGCAAGAGTCCATCTGATACAGGGTCTTATCGCCCAATCACGCTTATTAATAGTGACATAAAAATATATGCTAAGATTCTTGCAAACCAGCTATCTGTGGTGATTAAGAAGCTTGTGTCCTCTCAACAACATGGTTTTGTGCCTGGTCGAGAAACGATTGACCATATACGCCGCACAATCGCGTTATTTGACTTTACCAAGGTTTCAGGAGACCCTTTGGCTTTAATTCTGCTGGATGCGGAGAAAGCCTTTGATAGGGTCTCCTGGCTTTTTTTTTATGGGCTGTATTGAGGCATTATGGTCTGGGGGAAAGATTCATCCGTGCCATTCAGAGCATTTATAAACAACCTATGGCTCAAATTTCGGTTATGGGAATTCAGACAGGCACAATTAATATTTTAAGAGGTATACGGCCGGGGTGTCCCTGTTCCCCTTTATTATTTGCTATTTACATCGATCCCTTAATTAAAAACTTTCTTTCTAATGTTTTGATTCATCCGGTTAGATCCAAAGATGGAGACACTAAAATTCTCAGTTATGCCGATGACCTTGCTATCTTGACAGATTCCCCGCAGACCGCATTGCCAGAAATCCAGATTATGACATCACAGTTTGGTAGGATGTCAGGGTATCATCTAAATGACGCCAAAACTCAAATAATTTGCAATGATAAAATCACGCTGGTGGATTCACAGGTTATTGGCAAGGCAAAATATCTGGGGATAGAGATACACTCTAAACCTGAGGAGATTTTGGAGATCAATCTAAACCCTCTGTTAGGCAAAATCGAAACCAATGCGCGTTGGATTAACAATCTGCAGTTAACATTGATGGGTAGATACAATGTTGTAAAAATGATTTTTTTACCAAAGATTTTGTATTTCTTTAGCGCTATTCCTTTATTGTTTGATCAAATTTGGTTTAAAAAATAGGAACGAATAATCTCTTGATTTGTATGGGCCAGTAAACGACCTAGGCGAGCTATGAAATACATGACGCTATCCAGAGAGAGGGGGGTCTTGTCCATACCAAACTTCCAGATTTACTAGTGGGCAATAACATTGAGACATATTGCTGAATTACTAGATGGTGAGGATCTGAATGGTTCTGATATATCAATGTATCGTATAATTTATAGGGAAGTGGCTAGGGGGCTTTTATTCAGAGATATTGATTTCGCTTAGTTCAAAAGGGTGAGGGTTTACGTTTTGTTGGCGGCTTTCAAAATCTGGACGCCTGTACGGAAATTATACAATATCGGGAGTATACACTTATATATCCCTGTTACAGGAAATACTCTCCTACCGGAAATTTTTGGGGATGGATATTTTAGAGAATGGACAGTACAAGGAGTTACCGTAATAGGAGATATTGTCTCGGAAACAGGGGTACTGACCTTTGAATGTATAAGACAGAAATTTGGTATTAGTAATCAGAATTCTTTCAAATTTTTACAGATTAGAGATTTTTTTCCAAAAAAACTGTTAGCTGGACCTGTATTCCGCTAGTTGAAGCAATTAAGTGGGGCCAATCGACTATTTCCATGATTTATAAATTTGTTAATGAAAGAAGGAGTGATGATCTAGCTAAACACTTTAGCCGTTGGCAGATTGGATTACATGCTGGACAGGATGTGTGCGAAGATTCATTAAGCTTTGGTCGAACTGCTACTATATCCGCAAACCTCCAGGTTCAATGCTTTAAGACATGGCTCAATCTGTATATAACCCCACATCGTATTCAACAATGGGGCGGGGTGGTGGGAGTTAATTGCCCCAGATGTGGGGAGTTTGCGGTAGATAGTATCCACATGTTCTCATCCTGCCCTTGTTTGATTCCATCACTTAATACAATTGAACAACGGCTAGAACAAGTTTTTGGATATAGGATACAATTATCACCACAGGCTATAATGTTGGGGGTAGTGGCTTTGAATATGACCGAACTAGAGCTGAAGTTATTTTTTGTAGCTATGGCCACTTTGAGATTGTGTTTAGCAACGGCTTGGTTAGACCCTGTTCCCCCGAAAGTACATGAATGGTTCAGCAAATATATAAATGTCTGTAAGTGGGAGTTACTGGTTTTTAAGAGGAGAGGTCGAGGGCTCGTAGAGAGGGGGAATTGATATGGGAGCCTTTAACTAATTGGCTGAATCTTGAAAATTAAGGATGTGGGAAGTCTGACGAAACCCCTGATGAAATGGTTGTTCTCTTCTGACTCATGCCCTGGTCAATCTTTATTTTGTTCTTTAAAATTTCTCTTTCTTTTTCTCTTCTTTTTTCATTTTCTGTACTTTCCGATCCTCCTGTAGCAATCCCTTGGGGGGAGGGAATGGGTGGGGGAGGTAGAAAATAGTAAATTTGAGTAATGCCATAGATATTATGTACTGTGGCATTCTTTTTTTATACTTACTTTTGTTATTATGTCATTTCTCTAATAAAAAAATAAAAAAATGAAATTCACTTAAAAACCATAGGTTTCCGGGGTGTTATAGTTAGCTGGACATTTCCCTCATACAAAAACATTTAAATTCCTCCGTTATAGTTAGATGTACTAACTGTAACTCTTGCGCCCCCAATCCACTGATGATGATGTCACATATTACATCATTCATGACATGGTCAGTGACATCACTGATGACATCACTGATGACATCTCAAATGACATCATTGTTGACATAACTGATGACAACATCCAGTGAATGTGGTTTGGTTTGTTATTTAAATATATCAATGGTTTTGTATGAGTGAAATGTCGAGCTAACTATAACACCCCTGAAACCTATGCTTTTTTCAGTGAATCTCTAATATATATATCCACACAGCAAACTTGCTCCTTCCGAACCTCTGATGACCCGTGAAGGGTGGCGTGCACGCTGGCGGAGTCAACCGGCAAACAAATCCTCGATTAATGTCCAGTGGATTAAACAACACCTTGGTTGTACACTGGAGACTCTGTCCTTTTTGTCCTGAGAGCGTGCGTTATTTTGGACATTAATCGAGGATATATATATATATATATATATATATATATATATATATATATATATACATGCCATCACCTTCTTTCATCAAGAAGAAATTAGCACGCACTCACGACATCCAATATTTTCCAGGTTTTCTTTATTTGCGCCAGAGTCTCTGTTTCAGAAAATACCGGCGCGTTTCGTTACTAACAACTAACTTGATCACGGTTGGTGTGTGTTACAAATTAGCCTATAAACAGTGTCTGTTGGGGGCATGTGACTCTTTAACACATTGTTGCACAATGATGCATGGCATGTAGGTATATGTGGGTAACAAAGTGTAATATTTAAACAAATAACACATTCCGTGTTTTTGCAAAATGCTCTTCGTTTTTTTCTTTTACATCTCTTGTGAATCATTCATTTTATTACACCTATGGTTTAAATTATTCCACTCGGGCCTCAAGAGAGATGTATAATTGTTCTCGTTTTTAAATTACCCTTGTTCTCTTAACATCACCTCTGATTGATTTACCTGTCCGCTTCTTGGTTTTTTGTAAGACAAGTTTCACGGATTTTAACGTCCTGAGCAGTTAGTAATTAAATAACCGATCAATCCGGCAACTATATCCCTTGATATTGTCTCCTTGGATCGTATTATTTTTTAACTGTTTATTTGTTTATTGGAGCTCCGCTGTCATTTAATTATTTGAGACTGTCTCAATTATGATCGGTGGTTTTATATATGTATTCAGAAGAAAAGAGGCGCAGCACACTCACTGGACACCTAGAAGATTTATTCAGAGTAAATGCATTTCGGCACACTTTGCCTTCTTCAGTGCTCATTAGTTAGCACATTTGTTTGTGTGTGTTTTTAAATAACATGAGAATTGTTTCCATTGGAGAACACAAAAATGTAACCAGCAAAAAAGGACTGCCATTTAAAGTCCAAATACCAGTGTTGTTGGCCGCCATGCAGGCGTGTTAACTCTAGACTTTCTAGCCAGATAAAGAACACTTCGTTTTCATTATTTTAAAGTTCTCATAATCTCAAATGACCAAATGCAGCATTTTTTCTTGCATAGAATAAAATAAGAAAATGTTTGTTGTACCGTGCATGCAGGTAGGGTGACCAACTGGCATTGGTGCAAATTCAGGACGGTGAGTGTAAAAATTCAGGACAAAGGGTCAAAATTCAGGACACAAATTCAGGACAGGAGGTCAAAATTCAGGACAAAACTTCAGGACAATAGGTAAATTTTACAGACACGTCAGATGTCGCGCAATAGTATATAATTAAGCCCAGCCATTTCCAAACATATTCAACTATTTGCAAACCTATCCATCATGTATCCTTCCATCTATCATTTCACTCATCCATCCCTTCATCCATACCTTCATCCATCCTTTCACTCATCCATCCATTATCCATCCATCCACCCTTTCACCCTATCCATCTGTACACTTATCCATCCACTCTTCATCCCATCCCTCAATTCATTCATCCATCCAGCCATTTACCCTTTCACTAATCCAGCCATCCTTTCACTTACTAATCCTTCCACCCATCCACTCTTTTAGTCATCCATCCATCCTCCCTTTCTCTCTCCATCAACCCTTTCACTTAGCCATCCTTCCTTCCATCCATCCACCCACCCATCCATCTACTCATCCACTCATGAATCCATCCATTGACCCTATCACTCATCCATCTATCATTTCACTCCTTCACACATCTATTCATTCTTTTGTCCATCTACCCTCCCTTTCACTCACTCATCCATCCATCCTTACATCCACCCTTACATCCACCCTTTCACTCATACGTACATTCATTCGCCCTTGCACTTATCAATCCATCAATCCATCCATCATTTCACTCATCCACCCAACCACCCCTTATCCACCCAACCATCCACCCACCATCCACCCACCCACTCATCCATTTTTTCAAAAACCCACCCACCATCCAATCCACTCATCCATCCTTTCACCCACCCACCATCCACCCACCCACTCGTTCATCCTTTCACCCACCCACCCACCATCCAATCCACCCATCCATCCTTTCATCCACCCACCCACTCATCCATCCTTTCACCCACCCACTCATCATCCATCCATCCATCCATCCCTTCACCCATCCACTCATCATCCATCCATCCATCCTTTCACCCACCCACTCTCCACCCATCCTATCACCCACCCACTCATCATCCATCCATTCTTCCCCTCATCATCCATCCATCCTTCCCCTCATCATCCATCCATCCTTCCCCTCATCATCCATCCTTCCCCCTTATCATCCATCCATCCTTCCCATCATCATCCATCCATCCTTCCCCTCATCATCCATCCATTCATCCTTTCACCCACCCCCTCATCATCCATCCATCCATCCTTCCCCTCATCCATCCATCCATCCTTCCACTCATCCATCCATCCTTCCCCTCACCCATCCATCCCCTCATCCATCCATCCCCTCATCCATCCATCCCCTCATCCATCCATCCTTCCCCTCATCCATCCATCCCCTCATCCATCCATCCCCTCATCCATCCATCCTTCCCCTCATCCATCCTTCCCCACATCCATCCATCCATCCTTCCCCTCATCCATCCATCCTTCCTTCCACTCATCCATCCATCCTTCCCCTCACCCATCCATCCCCCCATCCATCCATCCTTCCCCTCATCCATCCATCCTTCCCCTCACCCATCCATCCCCTCATCCATCCATCCTTCCCCTCATCCATCCTTCCCCTCATCAATCCATCCATCCTTCCACTCATCCATCCATCCTTCCACTCATCCATCCATCCTTCCCCTCATCCATCATCCAGCTACCCTTCCACCCATACATCCAGCTATTTACATTTTCTCTCTACCCTCCTTCCCCTCACTCATCAATACATCCATCCTCTCTCATTATCCATTTATTCAATCTTTCATTCATCCATTCACCCTTTCACTAATTCATCCAGCCATCCCTTCACTTACTCACTCGCCCACCTTTCCATATTAATATTGAGCTGAGCCATTTTGAGAAGAGGCCCATCAGGAACTTCATCCTCGCTGCAGGAGCAGTTCCAGGAGTGGGACAGAAGCCACCCAGGGCGGAGACTGGATCCACCACAGGGGGGGACAAGAGCCATCACAGGTGGGGGTGGACTGGAGCCACAACATGGGGGGACAGGAGCTATCACAGGCGGGGGGGGTGGACTGGAGCCACCACATGGGGGGGACAGGAGCCATCACTGAGGGGAGGGCAGGAGCCATCACAGGAGAGGGAACAGGATCCACCAGGGTGGGCACAGGGGTGGGCATGCAGTATTCTAGTATCATCTTGGGCTCCTCACCCCCTCCTGCACAAGACAACAAGAAGACAGGCTCTCTTTCCAAAATGCCATCCCCCACTGTGATGTACAGTACTTATAGGAGATACTCTAAGAGAACTGGTTTAACTGATTGTCCTCCATACTTTGTTAATCAGGGTGGGTGCGATTGTGCCATTTCTTAATTTTATTACATTATAGACTGCATGTTTGAAGAACCGAGGTAGGTGTAATCTGGCAGAGTCTAGGATGTTTGGTGCCCTGGGTAGAAATGAATGTGTGAGGCCCCTCTAAATAGCAGAGACATGATGCATTCAGGGCTGTTTGCATGTGAATAGATGTCGCTGCTCCTGAACCTGCAGCCCCTCCCTCTCAGTCACCGTCAAGCACCTCTTAACAGCTCATCACGGGCTGAAGGTGTGAGGGTTGCCATCCCGCTGTGCCTCCAATGCTGCGGGGTGTCTGAGCTTTGGAACAGCCTCGGAGTCAAAGAGGGAGGTGGGGGCAAGCTGGGCCCGGTTAAAATTATGGACAAATGGCGTCCGTTAAAGAATCCTTCACGGACAACAGACAGATGGCCAAAATTACGGACTGTCCGTGAAATTTACGGACGGTTGGTCACCCTACATGCAGGCCAAATCACTGCAGTCCTTTTGATGATGAAAGGCCACTATTCTCACACACGGGAAGTGCCACAATATTACTGTCCCTCACCACTACTACTGTATAAATGTAGTACATCCCAGTTGGTTTTAGTCTATATGACTTCAATCCATTAATTCAATAATTTACAGCCCATCTGGTTGACAGGTTTGTATTTTCATTTCCAAGTGCACCTGTTCTGGCAGTACCTAAATTGCATGCTCAAAGGTCACACTAAACTGCCAAACTCAGGACTGGTGCTATCTCCACAGAAGTGAGGGTGAATTCACTTAAAAGTTATTCAGAAGAAAAGAGGTATGGAGCACTCACAGGACATATTCAGAGCAAATACACTTCGGCACAGTTTGCCTTCTTCAGTGCTCATTAGTTAGCACGATGGTTTGTGTGTAGTTTTGAATAACATGAGAATTGTTTTATCGGAGAACACTAAAATATAACCAGCAAAAAAGGACTGCCATTTGAAGTCCAAATACCAGCGATGTTGGCCGCCGTGCCGGTGTGTTAGTTCTTGACTTTCTAGCCAAATAAAGAACACTTCGTTTTCATTATTTTAAAGTTCTCATAGTCTCAAATGACCAAATGACACATTTTATCTTGCATAGGATAATGCAAGGAGTGTATCAACATGGAGTGCCTGTGATGCAAGGTGGTAATGGGTTTTAATAAAAAGTTAGGGGTCATGGTTAAGCCTGGGCAGAGTCGCCAGAGTTCCACTAAGCGGAAACCCTGCAGAGTCGCAAATAAACTATGCCGAGCTACGCAGATTTCAATGAGCGGAAGAGTGTGCCGTGTGCATTGATTTTTAGTGCCTGGTGTTTGTCACACACTGTGCAATCAGCGCGAACCTCATCTCACACAGTGCAAGAGGGTGTTGCTTCTTTCTGCCTCTTGAGTA
Source organism: Lissotriton helveticus (assembly GCF_964261635.1). Lineage (NCBI taxonomy): Eukaryota > Metazoa > Chordata > Amphibia > Caudata > Salamandridae > Lissotriton > Lissotriton helveticus. The sequence continues at coordinate 1,141,709,172 of NC_136068.1, forward strand.
GAAGCTCTACTTGAGCGGTAGCAACCATCCCTGTCCGCCCGCTTTGAGATTTCTCAAATGGAAGAGGTCTAGCATTGGATTTTTCTCACTCGTGCTCACCAACTTACCATTGGTGAGAGCAAGCAAGGTAAAAACTCTGCTCTGCATTATAGAGCACAATAGATAAAATAAATATTTTGAACTATAACAGTTACTCTGACAATTCTTCATGTCTTGCTACCGCGATTCCTAAGGGAGTCAGGAGTGTTGTGTTCTGGGTTATCTAATCATTGTAGCTTTGTGATTATGTATAAGAACGAATGAGACTCTATAGCTAGTCGGTTTTAAAATTTTGGGTACTAAGGTGGTAGGAATGTGCAAACCCTATACCCCGAGGTCCTGTTTCCTGCGCTTAGTTCTGTGTATGTGCAGAATCCCTGCAACATGGCACCGCAAACGTTTGGTCTGGTTCTTATCTGCGAGAATCTTGAGTAGTGCTTGTGCTTGTCCATAAACACCTCACTTCTGTTTCCGGAGACGGTTGTGGCAGTGTAGCCTCCAATATTGCAATATTTTATAGGTTTTTCAACCTTGAATTTTAAAAGGACTTTCTCTTTCTTATTAACCCGTTATTGCGCTGCCACGCATAGGTTGTTATTCTCTACTAATATCTATGGCGGTTGTCATTGCCCCGCCTAACCAAGCACCAGTCACAGCTTATTTGTCTCAATATGGTTCAGTGACTAAATATCGAGGGACATAATATAGAATGCCCAAAATATCGTCTCCAAAATATCGAAGTACAGAATCCCTATCTACAAACAGGTAAGTACTAAAATATCAAATCCAAAATATAGATAGTTAAAATATAGTTACCTAAAATATCATATTTTTTAAATGTATTAAAAATAATATAAGAGCAATTAAATATTAAAAACAATTAAATAAAACATACATAATATATGTAATGTAAAAAAAGTAGAGATTTTGTTGGATAGTGAGAGGGTAAAAATTACTATTCCCACTCCAGTGAGTGCAACAGTAGAGAAAACGTTGGATAGTGTAGGGGTAAAAATTACTATTCCCATTCCAAAGAGTGCAACGGTAGGGAAAGTGTTGGATAGCGGGAGGGTAAAAATTACTATTCCCACTCCAGAGAGTGCAACAGTAGGGAAAGTGTTGGATAGTGGGAGGGTAAAAATTACTATTCACACTCCAGTGAGTGCAAAACTAGGGAAAGCATTGGATAGCGTGGGGGTAAAAATTACTATTCCCACTCCAAATAGTGCAACAGTAGGGAAAGTTTTGGATAGCGGGTGGGTAAAAATTACTATTCCCACTCCAGAGAGTGCAACAGTAGGGAAAGCGTTGGATAGCGTAGGGGTAAAAATTACTATTCCCACTCCAGTGGGTGCAACAGTAGGGAAAGCGTTGGTTAGCGTAGGGGTTAAAATTACTATTCCTCTTCCAGTGAGTGCAACAGTAGGGAAAACGTTGGATAGCGTCGGGGTAAAAATTACTATTCCAACACCAAAGAGTGCAACAGTAGGGAAAGCATTGGATAGCGGGAGGTTAAAAATGAATATTCCCACTCTAGTGGGTGCAACAGTAGGGAAAGCATTGGATAGCGTAGGGGTAAAAATTACTATTCCCACTCCAGTGAGTGCAACAGTAGGGAAAACGTTGGATAGCGTAGGGGTAAAAATTACTATTCCAACTCCAAAGAGTGCAACAGTAGGGTCAGCGTTGGATAGCGGGAGGGTAAAAATTACTATTCCCACTCCAGAGAGTGCAACAGTAGGGAAAGCGTTGGATAGCTGGAGGGTAAAAATGACTCTTCCCACTCCAGAGAGTGTAACAGTAGGGAAAGCGTTGGATAGCATAGGGGTAAACATTACTATTCCCACTCCTGAGAGAGCAACAGTAGGGAAAGTAATGATTGAATATTACAATAAGATTACATTAATTATCAATACCAATAAAAAATGAATGAAAAATAATTACCAATTGATAAAAATTAATTACCAATTAAAAATGTATTACTAATTAATAAAAATTAATTACCAATTAATAATTAATTATCAATGAACTTATTATCAATATATGTAATTAAAAATTAATATTTAATTTACAATAAATAAATTACTTCCCACCCTATTTCCCTATACATCCACAACCCGCTACTGAATTAAATTACGAAAAAATTAAATTACATAACATTCATTACTTAAAAAAAATTAAACATACATTACAAAAATAATACATCATTTTAACACATATACTACCATATATAACACAAAAAAAATGGATATTATGGAAATCGATATTTTAAATTCGATATTATGGAAATCGATATTTCCTACCCCAATTTCGATATTCTGACTAACTATATTTTGGTGATTTGCTATTCTGTCCTATTTACATTTTGGAGTCAATATTCTTGCCTGTCTATATTTTGGATTCTATATTTTGGGCATTCACCGCTCAATATGGAGTCCCTAATGCTGGTGTTGCACTCGATTTTGTTGTTGAAGCGGATGCAGCTCACCGCTTCGAGGTATTTTATTTTTGTGTCACCTTTCCCCCAGTTGATGGGACAAATAATTTGTTTCATGAACATACTGCCACAGCCCTTCCTCAGAATTATCGACCTTACAGGTCTATTGAAGTTCCGCTAATGGCTTAGCAACATGCAAAATGGTTTGATGGCATCCTTCCTCACCCTATTCCACCGGTCGGTTTAGGCTCCTTATGAACAGAAAAGGCCACGTGGCCCTTTTTGACTGGGTATACCCCGCACCCAAATTAACTCAATGCTACGATTGCTACACGTATTGCCTACATTGCTGATACGTGTACATAGAGTTGTTATTCAGTTTATGTCACGCAACTTCAAGGTGGGAACACCTGGCGTTACTGCACAACCACCTGCACCTAATGGTGTAATCATTAGTCCATTAATGATTAATTCAGTGATAAGCAAGCGTCCGCCAAATAAGGATGAACAACTCGAGCCTGTTCTTCCTAATACCACGCCTGTGGAGAAACACAGGATCCTGACCATGAGATTACCTAAAGGCCTTGTTCCCGAATTGGCTGATTGTAACACTAGGGGTAGAGTGTTTGCAAGGGTATATTCTATGTGCTTTGGCACTCCCTCGAAGAACGTTCTCCCTTCCATGATAAAACGTGTTCAGGATGAACTTGGGGCCAAAGCGGCCCTGGAATTTGGAATGAGATTGGTGGGTGTGTTCGACATTGTCTGCGATATGATCCTTGCTAAAGTTAATGGTGATGCTGCGAGCTTACAAGTGGTGCAAGGCTTGGAGACTGTGGATCATCCAGACAAACAGCGCAAATTGCCATAGATTATTGCTAACGTTTATAAAACCTTAGGGCTCAATAGTCTGGGAATTAAGCTTTTGACTCAACCGCAAACTCAAGCTCAAATTCAACAAAAAGACCATGCTGATAAAGATGGGTGTCGGTTCTTTCCTAAAAAGAACTGGAGAAATAAAAAACAGGGGCAGCAACAACAGAAGCAGGGTTCACATGCTGGTTTACCGACCCCTGAGACTTCTGAGTGTACTTATGACTTGCGCGACCTCGCAAAAATTAAGACTCCTGATAAATTTCAATTCCCTGATCAGCGCTCTCCTCGTTCTTTACAGGACACATCTGACTCTCAAGTCAGTGGTGGGGAACGCCAGGATCGTGGCAAAGGCCCAACCACACAGCAAGGACGCAATCAACCTTGACAGTTTGATGTTAAAGCCAAACAAGAGGATATGCCTCATTTTAGACCACTGTATCAGAAGAAAAAAGTTGCCTCTTTAACAGCGAAGTATGCCTCAGATGGTGAGAATGCAGCTTCTAGATTGGACAAGGGCGGTGACTCAGCTCAACAGCGCAGCAGAGGTTACCATAGTGCTGGAGGCACTGCGTCCCTGTCTGGAGGCCAGAGCAACTGATACATTTATTACAGTAGAAACAGCAGATACATAAGTTGCCCTCCCAGATGGACTCTATGAAATTGACTTCCAAATTGAAGGGGATATACAGTCGTTTTCTGGGAAAATTTCACCTCTTCATATGACATTTTGTTGTCAGGGGCAGATTGACCTCCACCATTTGTGCTAGCCGCTTCTAGAGGGGGGACGTGATAGTTTTTTGTGTTACGTCCCTGAGGAACATGCAAAGGCTTACACATCTGACTGGGCCATGGCACTTGCCCACCAGTGTACCGTAATCAGGTGGGCTGGGATAGAGATTCACTGGAACTTGAGATACAGTTACGGTCTATGCCACAGCCACAGCCACAATATCCAATCAGACAAAAGGCTAAGGCTCCCGTTTGTGACGTTCTAACTCAGTTGGAGTATCAAGCAGTGATTGAATCGTGTGTATCACTGATGAATAATCCTCTTTTTCCAGTATTTAAACTTGATGGTTCGTATTTCTTTGTTATAGATTATCGAAATGTGAATAGTCATTGTCGTACATTTGCGGTACAGAACATACACAGCCCTGCGCTGGTGAGAAATACAAAACTACACTGGATATATCAGTCAGTCAATCAGTCAAATTTGCTTTATTCGAGGTAAAAAACTCATAAAAGCATGAAACATTTAAAACCATTACATTCACAATAGCAAGTTTTTAAAACATATTTACAAGCTCAAGAATTTTTTTTAAAAAAAAGATAAAGCATCATGACATCAGTTATATTAAAATTCATCAATAAAACCTCAAAATTCATACAATTATTTAACCAGTATAAGCACAAAAAGACCGGGTTCTCATTAGCTGGTTGGGAGAACAGGCAATGGCCTAGGTTCATCTCATCAGGCCTACTATTGTACAAGAGATTTCCTTCTGATAGCCCATGCCCAACCCAGGAATTTGGCAACTGCCACAGCAATAATTGGCAAAGAACTGGTGCAGATAATCCTTAGGGCCACGTCACTCTCTCTCGTGCCTAGATGTTTGCACATAGCCCTCAGCCAAACATGTCGAGGGGCTGAGTAAGCCCGGCACACAAAGAGCAAGTGGGCAATGGTCTCGGTACTGGTTTTACAGACTGGGCAAACATGAGAATTACCCTCTACCCATCTTCCGGTTAGCGATCTAATTGGGAGAGACCCCACTCTAAGCTGGAAGTATAACTTCCTGTCCTGGGGTTTGGTTATAATGTCCCAATAGGGCTCAAGGGAAGGGGAAGCTTTTACTGCCAAAAATAGTCCCTCCAAGGAAGATGGATCTGCATCATTCCAGTTCCGGCGATCTACCATTTCCCAATACTTTGATTTTATAGTTGCTTTTGTCGGGAACTGGGCATCCTCTGGTTTCTCCCATAGCTCATGCATGCCTAAAATCCCTAGTGTTCTACAAAAGTCCCCTAACCAGCCTATCTTATGGAACTTGTCGCAGTTAATTACATCCAGGAAGCCCCTTGCGTAATGAGCGAGTTCGGGGGTAACCCAGATACGCCGCCAATATAAAATGGGTCTTAATCTAGCCATGTCTGAAATGGCTTTCCTGCCTAACTCGCAACACAGAGGCTTCATGGGTGTACTTTTAGGGAGGCCAATGAGGTTTCGAAGAAATATGTTCTTAGCGAGCGTTAGTGGTGCTAAATTGCCATAGCCCCAAAGCTCTGCGCCGTAAAGCGCTGAGCTAATGGCTTTGGCCTCATATACTTGAAGTGCTGGCGCAATAGGTTTGGTCAAAGACCTTTTGTGTTCGGCACTTATAACACCAGTGTTTTGACGGAATTTAAGAGCCGCCATTTCTGTGTGTTTCCCCCACTTTGCGCCCTTAGCTATGTGGATTCCCAAATAGACAAAGTCCGAAACCATTTCTACCTTTTGGCCATCCATGAAAAAATTCCCTCTGAAGCTGGAATGGGGATTAAATGTCATGAGCTTCGTTTTGGCTACATTCACTTCAAGCCCATGATCAGTGCAAAACCCTCAAAGATATTCAAGGCATGCTGCAGGCCGCTGGGGTTTTTGGATAGTATGAGCGTGTCGTCTGCAAATAATAGGATTGGCGTTTTCACACCATCCAAAATTGGAGCATCTACAGAAGCAGTCAACATACGCTCCACTACTCCATTAATGTAAAGGGAGAAAAGCATCGGGGTCATGGCACAGCCTTGGCGTACCCCCCGTTCTACTGGGAATTCGTCAGTTACTTGCCCATGCCTCCCCCACTGAATCTTTGCAGAGTTTGACTTGTGCAGTCTCATCACTAGCGATAGAGTTTCAAGTGGCATACCCATCTCAGCTAGGACTTTCCATAGCAGGGAGCGAGGGACTAGGTCAAAAGCTGCACGTAAATCTATAAAGGCAGCATAAAGACTGCCCTTCTCCAACTGCACTGTCTTCCAATGCAGCAGTGTGAACCGAAAAATCTGGTCTATCGTGCTGGTCAGTTTGCGAAAACCTGCTTGATAAGAAGATAGAACATTATTTTCCTCCTTCCAGGTCATGATTTTTGCCAGGGTCATTTTGCCTATGACCTTCTGTACAGTGTATATGAGGCTGATGGGCCTATAGTTCCCTGGTGAGGTTTTCGCCCCTTTTTTATATACAGGGATTATTACCGCCCCCAGCCAAGATTTTGGTACCGGAGCCCCTAGCGCTACTGCATTAGCCAGATTTAAGATGTACTTGCCCCAGCATGATTTCTCATGGAGAAAGACATCTGCAGGCACCCCGTCTGGGCCCGGAGCCTTGCCCCGTGTAACTGAGTCCAAGGCCGCCGCTACATCCGCGTTATTGAAAGGAGGAGCTTGAAATGCGGCAGTGGCCATAGACTCCCTGGTCGTGTCTTCCGGGTGGCGCCTGTATTGGGGCCTAAAGTAGTCCAACCAGCTACTCTGGGAAACATGGTTGGAGGGTGGTTCTGGGAGACCCCCTTTCCCCCACTTGACAATATTCCAGAATAATCTGTAGTCTTTGGCAAAACTGGCAGCTTTAAGATCTTGCCAGTGCTGCTCGTCCCATTGCTTCTTGGCTATGGATACACTGTGCTTGTACTTCCGCCTTGCTTCCCTGATGGCGACTGGATCTTTGCTCTTAATGGCCATCCCCAGAGAAGTTCTAGCTGCCCTGCATGTCGCGTTATACCACCCCGCTACATGTGGTCGACTTTTCTTGCCCGGCTGCGAGCGTACTACCCTGTAGAAATGGCCCTTTATCGAGGTAAAAAATTTGCAGTGCAAATTAGTAATCTCTTCCACGTCTGTTCTGCTCTCCAATCCCGACTTCAAAATTACTTCCATAGCAGAAGTGATAAGATCCAGATCTTTGCTAATACTTTGTAGCGCATCATGGTTTGCCACAATTTGGGACCACTTAACCCGCCTCATATCGTTCGTTGGAACGATCTCCGCTATTGGTTCTCTTGTAATGTTTTGGCCCTCAAGGTCCCCCCCCCCACAACAGGTGAGTGATACAAAGGGGGTTGTGATCACTCTCTTGCCTACTGACCACCCTCATGTCTTTCATCAGATTCCAGATCGCCAAGCTGCAAATAACATAGTCGATCCGGCTTTGCCAACGGCCATTATCAAAGGTATTTGCCCCTTGTCCATCACTCACTGTCCTTCCATTCAAAGCTCTGAGCCCCATTTCACTACATAAGGCGTTCATCTGTATTACTTCTGTTGACCATCTACTCACAGGTTTTAGAGCCAGCGTGGGAATCCCCCATTCAGTGTCTGCGTCTTCTCCAAGTTGCCAGTCTTCTACGGAAAGGGGCTCAAAGGTCATGTTTATGTCCCCGGCAAGTAATATGTTGTTCTCGCTTGGCTGGGCACAGATCAGTTGGTCAAGTGCGGTCAAGACCTGGGATTTCCCCCCATCAGGACCTCTTCTATACAGGTTATAAATGTCTAAGCGTTCCCCCGAAGACAAACTAAGCCTAATGAGCTGGATGTCATTATTGCCTGTAGGGAGCTCTACTATATTATCAAAGAGTGCCTGCCGAGCCCAGATGGTTAGACCCCCTTTCGGTCTTCCCTTAGGGCCCTTAATGGCCGGGACAAAAAAATTAAGGAAACCCAAGAGATACAAAGGCTCGCAGGCCCACGTCTCTTGGAAGATACAGACGTCAAAGCCATTTATAAACGACGCCCGTTCTGTAGAGTGCATTCTGGAGCCCAATCCTGCAACATTCCACAAGACTATTCTTCCCCCAACCCCACTAGAATCTCCCCCCAATGGTGCGGTGGCTAGCGGCTGGACCCCTGGGCCACACACACTTCGCGAATCACAACCTCCTGCTGACTCCTTGTTAGCTACACCAAATTCATTCCCCCATCTAGGCTGGCCACATCGACTTCTGCCAAGAGAGAGCCTACCGAGCCTAGATGTTCAGCCCCCTCTACCCTACTACATATCTTTAGGTGGTTCCTACCCTTGGGCCCCTGATGGATAATTGACAGCTCTCCTGTCCCTCTGTGGGATAGTCAATCACTGGAGTTAAGTCTGGATCTATGTAGCCCATTCCCAGTCTCTCTTCGAGACATAGCTGTTACTAATGAGAAAGGTAGTGGGGGGATTTTCCTCAACTGGATGCCCGAATTGGCTGGGGGACTTGATCTATACTCCATCTTGAATAAGTTCTCTGCTAGATTGTCAGACACCAGGGTTAGTTCGATTACATCATGCGTAGCCCCGGGGTGGCTAACTCTCCTAGCTCTGGCAATGTCTTCCCTGATTATTGACCGGCACCGTCTAACATGCCTTAGCCAATGAATGGCCTTATTCGTCAAGGAATCTACCCCCTCCCTCATTCCATTAATTTTCATTTGGCACTTGGGCACATTAGTCATGTATATAGTGTTCGTTGCAAAAGTACCCGTTGCGTGCAATTGGTGCTCAGGTGGTTCAATGCTGTGACTTGTTGGTCTTTTGAAGGATGTTAAAGTGTCATTGAGCAGAGCCCCAGATGGCATTCCTGGTCCATTCCGTGGTTGCAGTCCTGAGGGGCCTCTCCTCCCTATAGGTCCCCCCTGGGTCCTCTGGGTGTTATCGTTGTACTAGCTTACCACCTTGGGTTCCCTCATGGGGAACTTCAAGGTGTTAGCAGTCAAAATCGAAGTAGGGGCAGTACCTATAATAATAGCTCCCCCTTCGATGTCAGCGGGCCGGGGCAACTTGGTGATTGTAATGCCATTTTTCCTAGTTGCTTGTTTAATACCCTGGGCTTTGGTTGGATATGCAGTAAGTATCACGGGAGAGGGCGAGTGTTGTTGACAAGTGGCACATAAATTGCCACTTGGAATGGTGGTTAAATTTAAAATTCGTTTTTTCATACCCTCTATCTCATCTCTTAATAGGGAGACCAAGTTGGCCAGGTCACTAATGGTACCGGAGTTTACAGCTTGTAGCTGAGGACCCTCAATTCCATTATTAGTGGTTTCTCCTTCTGGCTCCTACTGGATTTCAGCCAAAACTGCAAACCTATTGGCACATACTATTGGATCATTGGAAGTAGCGGATACAACCTGTGGGTTAACCACACTCCCCTCACTCCCTTCACTTAGGAGCGAGTCTACCCTTCGCCCTTTTGGCCGGCTGTCTTGGCCATTCTGATCAAGGGCAGCCGCCCTTTGCTTAACACTCGCTCTAAACATTTCAGGGATTATGATAGCTGGACCAACCACCTCTTGTGTAATAGAATTTATATCCCCTGCCACCCTTGCCACCTCATCAGTTTGTGGGAGCCCTACATCAGCAGTTAAAATGTCTTGGCAGTCCTCAATGATAGTATCAATATTATCCATAATGCAATTCAACCCCGCATGGTTGGGCGCTCTCTTTGCTTTCTTCTTTTTAATCTGTTTTTGACGTTTAGCAGCCTCTGTGGCCCCCCTCCCTCCATGGATTTACGCTTGCCCATTTCCACTTCACAACAGGCGAATGAGTCCCAAACAGCTAGGTGGTAGACAATGGTAAGACGCGCTATACCTTTAGTGTTGGGGCGCCACAACCGGGTTCTTTGTAAATTGCGGAGCAAAGGGGGCAATAGGGGTGTAAGAGTAGCGACCCGTCCCGTCCTCTTTCATCCACGGACGGCCACAGACGGCCCGCCCATTGCCTGGGCTTAGCCCGGCGCAGATCCGCGCATGGTCCCGCGCCACGGGAGGCTGGAGATTTCAAATAGTGGCAGGGGGTTGAGTGGGCGGTCCTCCGCTCAGGTGTGCAACGCACGGACTCCTGGGCAATGGAGTCCCGTGCAGTTGCCAACGAGCGCGTTCCCTTGGCTGGAGACCCCTCCTGGGGCGGCAGAGAGCTTAGATGGCAGAGAGCTCGGGGCGCCTATCTCGCGCCGGAATCGCAAAAATTGCCTGCAATGTGTCTAGAAGTGCCTTATAGACGCTCAGAGGGGAAAGCGGATGAACGAGTGTAAAGTCCCAAAGCCCTCTGGACACTGTGATCCCCCCGCTCGGCGGCTGCCTGGTGACTGTGTAGGCGGCGGCGGGGGGGACCAATTCAGCACCGGGGGTACACTGTGTAACTGGAGGGCAGTCCCGTAATATAAAACACCAGATAGTGTCCAGATAATGTCCCGATTGATAATAATAATTTGGAGTAGCAGGCAAACAGGCAAACAAAATCTCTGGCTCCTGGGTGCTCACCTCAGCTCCACAGCACTGCAGCTCCAAACTCTGCAAAGGGGGGCCAGACCAGAGTGGAGCACCAGCGTCAAAATCGCCATAGACGTGGGCGTGACACAGAAAAACAAACGGCAGTTGGCAAACAGCAGTCGGAAATCGGTGTTCCTCCATCGTCGCCGTCAGGAAAACGGAATTACTCACTCACTCTGCATAATGGGCTAAAGCGAAGCGAGTAAAAAGCCAGATTTCAGCGAGGGTTTTCAGAGAGCTCCGAGGCTCCAAGACCGACATCGAACACCGCAGCCGCGGCCGTGGTCATGGGCGGGGCTTATCAGTAAAATATATCCAATAGTTTCTATAGTCACAACCTATATGACTTGACAGCATTTACAGCTGTTGGAAATCAGAAGAAATTTACGTGTTTGCCTATGGGGGTATAAGAATAGGACCGGGGCTTTCGCTGCACGTGTTGGGTCTTTGTTACACAGCATAGACCCTTATGCATTCACGTACATTGATGATAACTATCTGACGGACGATGAACTGTTGCCGCATCTTGTCCGAGTCAACCAAATTATTCTGTTGTTTGCTGACTATGGATATCAATTCAATTTTGAAAAGTCACACATCTCATGTTTTGCACTGCTCTTTTTCTGGCTAAGAGCTCAATAATGAAGGTAGGGGCTTAGGCCCCCACTTTCTGGAGAAGTATGGACAATTGTAACCTCCGTCTACTCTGAAGAAACTTTAGTCTTTGCTGAGATTTTTGAATTTTGGGAGGACTTACATCCCCGATTATGCCCAGCATATCAAACCTCTCTATGCGCTGATACAACCAACATATTCTTCTGCCAGCTGGCTTCCGGAGCATACCACCATTCTGCAATTTTTGCAATCAGAACTGCTTGCGACTAACTTCTTGTTGGTGCGTGATAATACCACAAAACTGGTGATATGTATAGTACCAGAAACGGTGGGTTTCACTTACTTGACGTTCAATGAAGTAGACACAGTACCTATACACTGCGGCTGAAATGCAATTTTAGAATGTTAAAAAAGTTTTGAAAGTGGTCCAAAAGGGGATTCTGAAAGAACGCTCGCTGGCACAAGGAAAATGCATTCATATGGTCACGCCTCTCCCTGCTTTAGAAGCAGTAACTAAGGCAAATGTACCCAACTCTAAGGCACTACATCACCGCTGGCTACAATGGGCTACTTCATTGACATCGGCTGCAGTCCCGTTTATCTTTGAACTTGCACTTCAGACACAGGAGTTTTTACATTATGAACATGTTCATTCTCCCCCGTTGTCGTTGCTTCTTTTGGATGAGTACAAATGTATAATTTATACCGATGGCTCAGCTCAACCGGTCATCTGTTCCAAACATGCTTAGTCAGCGGCTTTCGCTATTGTGGCTAGTACAATTGTAAATGGAGAATTTAGTTCTTCCATATTGTATATGCAGGCACTTGGGGACTGTACAGAGCAATTGGCGGAACTGCGTGCTCTTGTTCTAGCTCTCGAGTTTGCTGATCCTAATTTGAATCCTCCTATTGTATGAGACTCTTACTACTGTGTCCAGTCTTATAATGACAACTTGTTCTTTTGGTCTCAGAATGACTATCAAGACTCTAAAGGCAGTGCAATAAAGCATAACATTCTTTGGGTTCAAGTGGCTGAACTTATGAACGTCTGCCACTCACACACGTTATGTATACTCTTGGCCATCAGCTTGTGGGAGCACATGCTGTTGGTAATTCATTGGTTGAAGAGGCAGGCAAATCTGCAGTAGCCACATGTTCTGTTGCAGCAGTTATGTCCCACAGCGCCTGTGTGAACTGCAACAGCTCTATCTTGGCTGTTATTTTCCTGCCTTATTGGGTTGCAACTATTAAGGTGTTTACATTGGGACATCCTTTATGCCCTGATACATTATAGGTGCAGCGGTCTTATATACTGCATGGCTCTATCCCTTATCGGGGGTGTCACTCGCCTTACCTCTAGGACATAGTGTGATAATTTGAAAGATAACTTCCCACAGGATTTACATTGAGCATCATTACTATATAAACTGGCGGAGCTGGACATCATTACAGTGGGATGTGCCTTTTTAGCTACGAATTGATTGTTGCCTCTATATAGGCGGTGCTAATTTTTGATACAATATTCGACTGGACGTGGAACAGTTCTCCTTAGGGAATCCTAGAACCAAAAAATGTATGGAGGTGTTTGACTCCACCTTCATTCAGTGCCCTGAAGAAGTTCTGCACTAGGACGAAACGTGTTGGCTGTTCTGTGTGTTGAGTCATTAAAACTGCACACTGTGTTTTATCTACAGGAAATGAAAATGAAACAATAAAAGAGAAAGAAAAATGAAAAAATTGAAGAACTCCCTTTACTGGATATGGACGCTATAAATGTCCTTCTTGATAAAGTTCTGATGTGTGGTACACCTGTGCTTTTGTTTTGAATTGTTAGGTTCCTAATGGGAACACGCACTGTGACAGTGGGTGCTATCCAGTGTGCACACAGATCCCACTTAGTATAGAAGGGACAATACTCAAGGAGTGGAAAACAGGTTAGATGCTGGAAATCAGAAGGTTCCCCTGTCAGGTCTTTTTGTTTATGCCTTCTTTTCCATCCCGTTGCATGAGGATAGTCAGTTTCTTGTTGTGGGTCATCCTTTAATTGTTTTTGTTCCCCATTCTGTAGAGGTATTGTTAACCCACACGAGAACATAGTATCTCACAAATAGCCACCTTACCAAGTATGAGCAGGTCATACTTGCTGTGGAAAATATTATGTTGAAACACTGAACTACTTTTAAACTTGGTATATTGTTGCCTGTATCTGGGAATTAAATAATTGAAGGTGAAGTTAAACATGACTGTCTTGATGTTACTGAACTATGCATCAAGCCGAGACTTGACATACAAGATGTGCCTCTACCTGGATTAGATTATGTCCTGTTTGTTGATGGCTCCTGCTTATGAACCTTGAAGGGAACCTGAGAGCTGCCTATGCACCATGTACTGTCTCAGGTGTAGTCAAAGCTTCAAGGAGTATTTTCTGTACAATTGCAAAATTGATTTCTCTAACTAGAGCATACTGGGTTTCAGACCAGCTAAGAGTGACCATTTTTACTGATAATCTATATGTTTCTGGTGCTGTTCATGACAGATATGGTCACAACATGGATTTATAACCACTTTGTAATTACCTATCCAGTTCAGTTCAATTATTCTTAATTCGATAATTCCAATCATGAAAGACACAATACAACATAAAAGTGTCATGTAAAAATATATCATCCTAAAAACGTGCAATACTCGCAAAATTTAATATCAACATTATCGAAAGTTCCTAACAATTATGAAATGAATGAATGAAATGGCATTTATCATGCGCAGCTATGCCCAGTGGGCGTCAAGGCGCCTAAATCAAATAACTAGCTGTCAGTAGTCAGGAACAGAGCTTACTGGTATGATTCAATAAAAAGCCAAGTTTTCAATGACTTCCTGAAAAGGTCAAGAGAAGGCAATGACTTGATCTCAAGGGGGAGTGAATTCCACATCTGGGGTGCCAGAATGGAAAAGGCTTTGCTCCCCCATCTAGCCTTCTTGGCTCGAGGGATTACCAGTTGATTGAGTTCACTAGAGCGAAGGCATCTATTCGGGACATATCTAGTAAGTAGGGATCCAAGGGCATCAGCCGAACCTGCACTTAACGCCTTATATGTTAGACAGAGAAGTTTGAACGTGATCCTTGAGGGAATAGGGAGCCAGTGGAGATTCTTCCTCGCCAACTATAGAAATAAATATATTATACACCCTTAAAACCATTCCATAAAATTCGACCATGGGAGCCTTCTTGCCAGGGGCATAATCAAGCAACTCATGCAATTCCCGAACCAGCCTCCAGGTTTTTCCTTCTCAGTGCCCAGGACCAGCTAAGAAATTTCACTATAGCAATAACAATGTCTGTACGGGTGTTCAATACCAGAATACGCAAGGCTGTCATACATGATCTGGTACCAAGATTGGAACACAGTGGCTTAAGCCACCTGCGATGAGGGCCCTTGTAAGCTGGGCACACAAAGAATATATGTGTTACTGACTCTTCCTTTAATGGGCACGAAGGGCAATTGATATCTAAAGCCTTATTCCGTTTTGCAGTAAAAGGTCTTAACGGAAGAGTACCTACTCTAAATTGGTGGTATAGTTTCCTATCACCACGTTTTGTAATCAAATTCCAGTAGGCTTCTACTTCCGTCACAAGCTTGTGATCCAGGAAGATGCCTGTCAGCGAACTGCTGCTCACCGTCGACAGGGTCTTTTTAGTAATCATAACCCAGTAGAGTTCTTTATACTAATTTTTACTGGGAAATAAATTCCCTATTGGATCTTCCCACAAGTGGCGGAGCACAATATCAAACAAATTACTCTTGATCTTCTGCAACCATTTAATCTTTGAGGACGGGTCAGCTTGTCTAATATGCCTAAGAGCATTGGCGTAAGACGTCAATTCAGGTGTGGTCCAAATCCTCTTCCAGTAGGCTAAGGGTCTGAATCCCGTAACCTCATCTATAGAAAGAGAGCCTAAATCTGACAAGAGGGGCTTGATGGGGGTTGATTGGGGCAGGGCGGTAAGCGATCTCAGAAACTTGTTTTGTGCAAGAAATAGGGGTGATAAATTTTCAGACCCCCATAGTTCTGCACCATATATTATAGAAGCTCTGATCTACCCGTTATAGATCGATAAAGCCGGCCCCACCGGTTTAGTATTTGAAAGTTTATATTCTTTAAGTAGGGCTCCTGCTAGCTGGTTGTGCCTGAGAACTAGAACATCTAACTGTGGGGTCCAGTTCATCTTCCTACCCATAGTCACTCCTAGATAGGTAAAGGTGTCAGTTTGTTCCAAAAGCACTTCATTCATTACTACTCTGCCTTTGATAAGTTTGTATTTATGCAGCACCATGAAATTGGTTTTGTTAACATTTACTACAAGTTCATGGTCGTTGAAAAACTCTGTAAATCTGTCAAGGCCACGTTGCAGACCGGATTGAGTTTTAGATAAAATTAGAGTGTTGTCTGCAAACATTAAAAGAGGAACCCGTGAACGGGCAAGAGTTGGAGCATCTGTTGGAAAGTTGGTATAATATGAAATAACCTTATTTATAAACAAGGAGAATAGGGTAGGGACAAGGACACACCTTTGCCGCACACCCTTATTTACTAGGAAACAATCTGTCAGTTCACCCTGCTGTCCCCACCTAACTTGGGCATAATTTGCCTCATGCAGTCTAATGACAAAGCTTAATATTTCAGGGGGCATCCCAGCCTCCTTTAGTGCGTTTCATAGCTTATGGCAGGGGACCAAGTCAAATGCTGATTTTAGGTCAACAAATGCTGTGTAAAGAGTTCCCCAGCGAGGATGACTGTACTCCAATATATCACCATAAATCTGAAGACTTCGTCATTGGTACTGACGTGGTTCTGGAAAACCTGCTTGGTATGTAGATAGTACATCCTGGTTCACTATCCATTCGTTAATTCTACCTAGCACAAGTCGAGCAACTATTTTCTGTAAGGTGTCAATTAGGCTTATTGGCCTATAGTTGCTAGGATTGGCACGGTCACCCTTTTTATATATGGGAATAATTTCAGCCCCACGCCAGATATCTGGTAACTGCGCGCCCCTGGCAATAGCATTTATAATGATAAGAATATACTCGGTCCAGTTCCTCTTGTCTTCTTTAAAGATATCAGCCGGAATACAGTCCGGGCCCGGAGCCCTCCCAGCTGAATCCCCTTCCAGGACCCTTTCTATCTCCCCTTTGTCAAATATTGAAACAACCTCAGTAGTGACCTCAGGATAAACAATTACACCCTATGCGAGGAAGCAAATTGGGCGTGGTAGTATTCCACCCAAAGTTCAGGAGGTACGTTGTTCACTGGAGTGGACCCAATCGTACCACTGCACCACTTAACTAATTGTCAAAATTTGTTCCAGTTTTTCCAGTTGCTAGCAATAGTTAAGGACACCCATCTATCCTCATCAAAATCCTTCTTTGCCTTTAGTTGTACTTTTTTATAGTTTGCCCTTGCTAGTTCGACCTCTTGGGAAGTCCCATCCCTGATTGCCATCGAAAGTTCCTTTAATGCAGCTCTACAAGCCTCATTATACCATTTGGCCACATTTTTTATGATGTGCCTAAATGGTCTCTTGTTTTTTGTGAACAGGTTTTTCAGTTTTACAAATAGCTCTTCATGCGCCTTCTTTAAGCAATAAAAAAAAATAACAGAATGATCTAATGAGCCAAATAGTAATATTGTTTCTTCCACCATTGCCTTAAACTGTGCTACGGTGGCTTCATCTTCTGAAACCACTGCCCATTTCAGCCGTCGGCAATCTTGAGACATGATCATTTCTCCTACTGCTATTTCCATGTCTGCCATTGTAGGGTCCAATCCCTTCCTAACCAAACTTAGTACCAGGAAATCGTGATCACTCTCGGGTCTTTGGTGTACCAGCATATCCACAAGTGTAGGCCAAAGCTCTAAGCTAATGAGAATGTAGTCTATTCTGCGCTTCTAGTCCCATTAGAAAAAGTATCAATGCCTTCCATATCTGAGGGGGATCTTCCGTTTACAGCCCTTAACCCCCTCCCAAGGGACATGCTTTTTAATTGTAACACCGCCCCACTCCATTTGTTAATTGGTGGCAGCGATAGGGAGGGTATCCCCCAGCTCTGATCTTCCTCCATAGTAAGGCTATAGTCATCTAAACCTAGGGGCTTGAATGTGCAATTGAGATCACCTGCAATCCCCAGGACATTTGGGCCATCTAAATCGTTAATAATTGTATCCAGGTGGACAATGGTTGGTGACGCTTTTCCTCCCACAATCCCTCTCGCATATATGTTGAAAAATATTAAATTAGGCTCTCCCTCAACACAAACTTTGATGGCAAGAATATCTGGGCTATCTATTGGCAATTCCTCTACTTGTAACAATGTCTGTTGCTTGGCCCATATAATCAGTCCCCCAATAGGTCTCCTCTTTCTATTTGCAATTGCCGCTTTGCCAAAAGCCAGATAACCTATCCACAATGGAGAGAGTGTATACAATTTATTGAAGACATTACAGCTACCTACCCAGATTTATGTTGTGTAGTGTGCTGCACACCACAATGGAACTGACTATGTGACAGTGGGCAATAAGAAAACGGATGAAACTACAAGATATTGTACTTTGAATGCTTGTACCTTCAATGGGGAGTACCTAAATGAAAGAATGGATGAGACAAATTGCAATCTGTTAATTAACCACAGTTGATACTTAGGAAGAAGTTAAAAGGTTGCAGGAGGAAATGTCAGAAGCAGAACAGCAAGTTTGATTTCATGCTGGTTGTGTCAAATGAGATGAGGACAGCATTTGGGTTTCAGGAGATGGAAGACCTGTGTTGCCAGATTCTTTATTGCCTCCAATGGTGAGACATTATCATGGACCTGCACATGTAGGTAGAGATGCCATGGTGCGGTTGTTCAGGCAAACCTTCTTCAATGCCAGGTTCAGATTGATGGCTGAAGCATTGTGTCACATTTGTGTTGTGTGCCAGCATCAGAATGTGGGCAGGAGTAACAGCCATACCACTGAGTCACATAGGGAGATCAGGAGGTCCCTTCAAGAGGATGCAAATGGACTTTATTGCGATGACTGTGTGCATTGGGCTGAGGTATCACCTAGTGACTGTGTGAACCTTCTTGCTTTGGGTTTAAGCATACCAAAACAGGAGAAATGATAGTCTCACAGTGGCTAAGTTGTTGTTGAGGGGATTAATACCATGTTTCAGGTTCTCAACTTCTCTGGAGTCAAACTATGGAACTCATTTTAATATTAAGGTCCTGAAAATGTTGTGCATAGCATTACCAGTCGAACAGAGGCTACGTTGCAGCTATCGACTGGAGGCTTCCTGGAACTGTGGAACAGATCAATGGGACTTTAAAAACCAGGTTGGCTAAAGTGTGTGCCTGTAAATCCTTGCAATGGCCTAATGCTTTGCCTCTGGTGTTGATGACCCTACACAGTACTCCAGATAGGAGTACAGGAATGCCTCCCCATGAGTTAATCATAGGCAGAGTCATGAGACTGCTAGCTGGGCCTGCACCTGTGAACATTGCAAATGATGTGACTCTTGATTGCTGCAAAGAACTGTCTGATGTGGTGTTTCTGTCTCTTATCAGGTTGGAGAGGCTACAGCCCGCCTCAACAGAAGCATTGCCATGACCTCAGTCCCGGCAACTGGGTTATGGCGAAGAAGCACATGTGCAAATCGTGCATGGAACCTCAGTGGCAAGGCCCCTCCCAAGTCATCTTGGTCACCACAAAATATGTAAAATGGGAGTATACGACCCATATTTGCAGAGTTTCTTGTCCTCTTAATTATATAACAGCACCTGCCCCTGAAGTGCTGGTGGTTACAGTAAGATGAAGGGAGCAGGTTAGTCAAGCTGTCAGGGACCTGCAAGGAGCTGGGACAGCACTTGATCAGCCTGAGGGGAGTATGTAGGGTTGACTGTGCTAAGAATCAGACCCCGACGAAGGGTCTAGTGCAGCAGTCACGTGAGTTGTGCATGGAGAATGGTGGCCTAGAAGGCAGGAGAGAGGGAGATGCAGTTTACCTGAAATGCATGTGCCAGACACTGTCTCAGACGATATTGAAGGATTTGGTCCAGTTGACGATGATGATGGAGGGGCAGAAGTAAGGAGATCAAAGAGAGCTAGAGTACCCTGTTGGAGGTACTCCTCACCTGAATGGGCATACTTGGCTGCCCATGACTGGGTGAGAGCATTTTGGGGATTTTGCTATAGCAATTTGCATTAAACTGCTCATCCTTGAACTGAGTCAATTTATCCTGGATGTGATCATTAGTGAATTTGAAATGCACGTTTATTAGAAAGGACTTAATATATTTTGCCCAGACTATTAAGAAGAGTACAGAGGCCCAAGTCTGCAGAAGGGCGTAAGGTTGCCATTTAGAAGAACATGTAGCTGGGAAACAGGAAGCCTCACGAAGATCCTTTGTACATACTATCCAGAAAAGACACTGAACTTTGTTGTTTGCGCAAGTGGAAAACTACCAAGATGACTGTGCTGCTATCTTTCACCTAAACAATCATGGAATCTAGTCCTAATACTAGTAGACATAAATGCTTGTGTGCAGCAGAATTTGTTGTTGTGTCATCAGTATTGATTGCTTGGTTGTAATCAGGGCTCCCAGTTGTATGGTATGTTCTTTTTGCCATTTCCGTCTGTCTTTATGCATATTTATTTTTTGCTAATTTAATCTGTATTTATCCATATTTATTTTGGGTTTCGTGAAAAGATTAAGCTGAAATTAGGATATTTCCACATTCATTTAACCGATAAATATGCACTCATGAACGCATGCTTGGATGTCTGCCAGGTTTCAGTGCCGTTAACACCTGCAGAAAGATAAATCCGTGCACTTATATGAAAATATGCACGTTTTAGTGTCAACCTTGTGCATATTTACTGCTGTCAAAGCCTCTTTACTAAAATCCCTTTCTTTTTTAACCGCCTTACACATCAATCCACACATCTACTGGCCTGGCAGAGATGGCAGACAGTATTTAGAATTACTCAAAAAGCTACACAATTTCCATTTTTATCCATATTTAAAAATAGATACAGACAAGAAAATTAATGTTTTGTGTCTGTATTTATCTGTAAAAATCAGTCAAAACAGAAAACAGGGAGCCTTAGTTGTAATGTTGTGCTAACCTACACTACCTCATGTATGTAAAGGAGATTAGGTCTACAAGTGCCCCTCAAATCCCATTCCCTACTGACAGTAGGTTATTACCTTCAATATATGAGAAAGATTTACATTTGATCCATCTAGATGAGACTATTCATTAAAGGTTTATTCCAAATTGCTTTATGAATAATTTGACACTATGAATGCTAGGATTGTTATGTGTTAGGAAACAACTTCCTACCTCTACATCAGAGGGTGTTACCTATCACCATATTGCCTTGACTTATGGTGTCCTGCAGTTTGTTGATGAGTCTTTTCTGTGGAAAGGGGAATCTCCAATATTGTTATTCGAATTAAGACTTTGGGGTCAATTTCAATGTTGTCCAGAAAGGCATCCGAGAGTCTTCTGGAGTCAGACCTTCTGACCGACTAGTACTGGGATTCGGTTTTCCCGAACGATGCATTACGATACCCAGAACCCATTACTTACCAAACAACTCAGTCATTCCGAATCCAACTGGATTTTCCTAATGAGAAGCCTCCAGATACGCAGAATGGAGTAGTTTGGAGGCACTTTTGAGTCTGAATCCGACCAGCCAAGTATGATGCATACTTCCGATGCGCCGAATCGGTCGGACCAACCAAAATGTTTGAGCAACCGGAAGGGGACGTTTTTCAGATCAGAATCGTGCACAACATGATTTCTTTGACCGAGACTGTCCAGCTATGCATCCCATGACACACGTCATCCCTCTACTGTACATCTATGATGAATACTACAACCCCAAACGATGCTGTCGTCACAGACGGTAAGTTAGACACCTACCCTTACATAATAACGCAATTACCCCGCGAAAGACAATACAAGAGAAAGCAGGGGTGAAACTAAAACCAGATTAAGGGGAGAAATTACTTTCAGCAATGTAGTGTCAAATTGGGGGTTGGGGGCAAATACTCACAGCAATGTTGAGCCAATTTGGAGGTTGGGAATCAAATACCCCCACCTATGTTGAGCCAACTTGGAAGTTAGGGGGAAAATACCCCCAGCAATGTTGAGCCAATTTGGGGGTTAGGGGGCAAATACCCCCTGCAATGTTGAGACAATTTGGGGGTTAGGGGCAAATACCCCCAGCAATGTTGAGCCAATTAGGGTGTTGGGGGAAATACCCCTAGCATTGTTGACCAATTTGGAGGTTGGGGGTAAATACCCCCAGCTATGTTGAGCCAACTGGGAGGTTAGGGGGCAAATACCCCCAGCAATGTTGAGCCAATTTGGGGGTTGATGGGTAAAATACCCCCAGCAGTGTTGAGACAATTTGGGGGTTGGGGGCAAATACCCCCTGCAATGTTGAGACAGTTTTGGTGTTGGGTGAAATATCCCAGCAATGTTAAACTAATTAAGGGGGAAATTACTTCCAGCAATGTAGTGTCAAATGGGGAGTTGGGGGAAATACCCCAGCAATTTTGAGCCAATTTGGGGGTTGGGGGACAAATACCCCCAGCAATGGTGAGCCAATTTGGAGTTTGGGAGGCAAATACCCCCAGCTATTTTGAGCCAACTGGGAAGTTAGGGGGCTCATACCCCCAGCAATATTGAGCCAATTTAGGGATTGGGGGGGCAAATAGCCCCTGCAATGTTGAGACAATTTGGGGGTTAGGGGCATTCAACTGCTCATTCTTGAACTGAGTCAATTTATCCTGGATGTGATCACTAGGGAATTTGAACTGCACATTTATTAGAAAGGACTTAATGTATTTTGCCCAGACTATTAAGAAAAGTACAGAGGCCCGAGTCTGCTGAAGGGCGTAAGGTTGCCATTTAGAAGGAACATGAAGCTGAGAAACAGGAAGCCTCATGAAGAACCTTTGTACATACTTTCCTGAAAAGACACTTGAACTTTGGTTTGTTGTTTGCGCAGGTGGAAAACTACCAAGATGACTGTACTGCTATCTTCCACCTAAACAAACTGCACTCAGAGAAACCATGGAATCTAGACCTAATACTAGTAGACATAAATGCTTGTGTACAGGAGTATTTGTTGTTGTGTAATCAGTATTGATTGCTTGGTTGTAATCAGGGCTCCCAGTTGTATGGTATTTTCTTTTTGCCATTTCCGTCTGTATTTATCCATATTTTTTTTTGCTGATTTTATCTGTATTTATCCATATTTATTTTGGGTTTCGTGAAAAATTAACATGAAATTAGGATATTTCCACATTCATTTAACCAATAAATATGCATTCATGCACTCATACTTGGATGTCTGCCAGGTTTCAGTGCCACTGACACCTGCAGAAAGATAAATCAGTGCACTTATATGAAAATATGCCCATTTTAGTGTCAACCTTGTGCATATTTACTGCTGTCAAAGCCTCTTTACTAAAACCCCTTTCTTTTTTTAACCCCCTTTACACATCAATCAACACATCTATTGGTCTGGCAGTCATGGCAGACAGTATTTAGAATTACTCAAAAAGCAACACAATTTCCATTTTTATCCATATTTAAAAATAGATACAGACAAGAAAATGAATGTTTTGTGTCTGTATTTATCTGTAAAAATCAGTCAAAACGGAAAACAAGGAGCCTTAGTTATAATTAACCCTGGGATAAGTACTTCGCTATGCCCACGGAGTGGGCGTAGTGTTGCCTACTTCGCCCTTTGCGCGGTAGGCGTAGCAGGCAACACTACGCCCATTTCGTAGGCGTAGCAAAGTTGCCGCCACCCGCCTCCCTCCCGCCCTCCCTAAATACTTAAATTAACTTTTAAAAATGAATAAAAACCACTTACTTTGTCCGCTGCGTCCCCGGGTATCCCTCTTGTAATCGCGCCGCCGTCTCAGATACGAATGCGCATGCGCGGCCGCCCGCGCATGCGCATTTCTCGTGACAGGTGCAGGCAGGTCGCATTGCAAGTAGGGTCCTCACAAGGAGGCAAGTTTCATTTGGCCATTCTATCCTACCCCACACCCCCTTAATCAGAAGCAGTATGCTATTTTTAAACATCCCTTGCCAGGGATATGCACAGTGGCTACAATTAAAGGGATGATCACGGAATGTGTGCCAATGACTTTGAGAGTGCCCGAGCATCATTGGGATCCCAATCCGACCCTGGTTCCATAGCATGTTGTGCCTGTCTGTCGAATCAGGAAATGTCATCATGAGGTAGGTACAGTCAAACCACTAAATACTAGGAGAAATACACATTTGACGGAACAGGAATTCCCATAGTCAAAGTTATGTATGTATCACAAAGTGAGTGCATTAGCCCACCACAACACACAACAAAACTTTGTAGGGCAACAGAACTCCAATGTACTAACAAAAGTATGTCCACAGAGACATATTCCCTGGCACTATGCCTGCAACTACATGCATCAGTTGCACAGGCAAAATCCTAAGATCTGCAATGCATACAAAGTCCACTACATCTCAGGTCATAGGAAGTCACATTGAAGGAAGTTACATCATTCATCCATGTTACCTTGCCATTTCCCAAGCACATTAGAATAAGTTAATGGTTTACTCTGGATAGCTGGCAAAGAAAGAAAACATGTGTAAATCACACAGGAAAGTGAAGTCAAAAGCAATAGCTGAACTACCAAGTAGCAGGACAATACATCCACACAATCAGATGAATAACCTAGGCCTAGCTTACTTACTATCTCACACCAAATGTTACCCAATGCACAAATTGTTGACAGATCAATACATGTCTACAAATATCAAATTGACTACTACAGTGCAACCTGGACCTCCATTCCCCATCAGACCAATCACACAGCATCACATTCTATGTCGTTGTGAGTACACCAGTGTCAGAATAGGTCATCATAGGGAGAAACTACCAAAATGGGAGAACAACATGGGAAGGACCCAGCACAGATCCAGAGCAGGGCTCAGATAGATTAATCACTTACATACAATCACAAACATGCACACAAGTCAGATAGCATGCACACCGCACTCAAGTACATAAAGAACACAACTATCATGGTGCACACTATGCTTTGCCAGGCTAGGTTGGCACACCCCTGGTGGACCCGTGCCATTCAACCACCACTATTCACTCAGGCCAACCAGCAGGGCACTGTTGTGTTTTAGCAATGTACAGTGAAGCAATTGTTACATGGATTGCGGGTGTCTCCAATCACTCAAGGTGGCCCAAGAGAGATACAGTCACCTGTGTCCAAGTAAAAGCTCATAGGCATCATCTGGACTGTGTGGGAGGCTTACCAAGGCATGAGCCGTCAAATTGGCAGTGCGCAGAATCACTCTGAGTATCTCTTTTACCAGCCAACAGGGTTTTGATGACTGCAAACGCTGTCAGATCAAGATTTGGTAGATTCTTTCCAGTCATGAATCAGGGAACATCTACCATGCATTCAGATTACGGCTGAATGCATAGGCCACAACAATACACTGGGAACAATTCATGGATGGTTGTCTGACAACCGTGCATCTGTGGAAGGTGAGCCATAATCAGCAACATCTGCTGGATTGTTATTAAGCAACAGAGGAGGCAGGACACGAGTTGCCCTGACTTATCCCACTCTGTGGTCATCTGGCAAAGTAAAATCAACCCACTTGCTTAATCAGATTGGTGTAGTTTGTTTGAGCATCTGTCAGCATGATTAACATCGCAGCCTGCAAATGAACCCCAGCCTATTGATGACATAGTAATGCCATTGTCTACAGCAAAGACCTGAGGAAATTGGCTCAGACAACATACAAATCCACAGACCCAGCCACTCAGTAATGATTTCAGTGATTACCACTCAAACAAGATAGACGTTGTTGTGTCCCAGTCGTCATTGAATTATTTGGAGACAAAATTCAGCAGGAATGTGAAATATGCATGGGCCAACAACAATATAGGCTACAGTCACCATGTGTGGACTTGGGGTGCTGCACACAACACCACATCTCTATGTGTCTAAGGTCATCTAAGAATGTCATTCACACCAATTCTGCATCTAGCTCCTCAGGCTGCAGTGTGTACTGCTAACAAATATTATATGAAAATAAACAAGGACCCCCTGATTTGGATCAATTTCCTGGGTCAGGGCAAAACAGTATATGTGAGTAAAATACCCAGGCAAATCCTCAATCGAACACTAGGACATGAGCAGTGACATTAACTCAAAAAAAAAAAATTTTGAGAAAATAATCAGAAAAACGTTTTTGCACATTAAGTAGATTTTAATTTCTATTATAAAACATGATTAAATGATAAAAAAAGATTTTAAGTACATTTGTATCGATACATGATAAAATATTCCAGCATTATACCATATGCGTGAATTTAGACATGAGTAGGTACATATATATTACAATAAAAAGATGGTTTCCTGTCTACGCGTTTCGACACAACTGTGTCTTCCTCAGGACTGTACCATCATATTTCTATAAATACCAACACTTGGTACCGGAATAAAAGCCAATATGAGGCAGATTACACCGGAATGGATCCCAGGGTAAAGTGAGAGTTGATAGGTTCTCCAAAGATGATATTCTGAGATCAGCAGCTTGTCACGTTTAAAAACAAATATTTCCTCCTGTTTTGGTGACAGTTATTGTGAGCCGGCTGCGTATGGTTCCCGGCGTCCTTAATTCATGCCGAATTTCAAGAAACCGCCGGGATCCATTTGCCACCGGTCCGTGCTCAGCCCTGCAATTCACGCACCAAAGACGCTGGAAACTACATGCAGCAAGGCTACGTAGATTAACTTCTGAAGCCGAGCCAAGCTGGCCGACTGAGAGAGAGGGTGCTAACTACGATATACAAATAAGGACGCCGGGAACCATACGCAGCCGGCTCACAATAACTGTCACCAAAACAGGAGGAAATATTTGTTTTTAAACGTGACAAGCTGCTGATCTCAGAATATCATCTTTGGAGAACCTATCAACTCTCACTTTACCCTGGGATCCATTCCGGTGTAATCTGCCTCATATTGGCTTTTATTCCGGTACCAAGTGTTGGTATTTATAGAAATATGATGGTACAGTCCTGAGGAAGACACAGCTGTGTCGAAACGCGTAGACAGGAAACCATCTTTTTATTGTAATATATATGTACCTACTCATGTCTAAATTCACGCATATGGTATAATGCTGGAATATTTTATCATGTATCGATACAAATGTACTTAAAATCTTTTTTTATCATTTAATCATGTTTTATAATAGAAATTAAAATCTACTTAATGTGCAAAAACGTTTTTCTGATTATTTTCTCAAAATTTTTTTTTGGGAGTTAATGTCACTGCTCATGTCCTAGTGTTCGATTGAGGATTTGCCTGGGTATTTTACTCACATATACTGCTAACAAATATTTACATTCTGAATGTTCAGATTGTGTACTGCAGAGTAGTAGGAGTACTCATGAGTCTCAGGACATACAGCCTGATTCATCAACGGGCCGTTTTGCGAGCCCCTAATAGCGAATCATAGCGAATCGCTATTAAGGACTCGCAAAACGGTATTCATGTAGGAATTGCTAAATAAATAGCGATTCCTACACATTCCTTATTTGCGAGTAGCAAATTGCTAATCGCAAATAAGGAATAACTCCCCATTCATTCCCTTGGGCCAAAAGGTCCATAGGAATGAATGGGGAGTATTCCTTATTTGCGAGTAGCAATTTGCTACTCGCAAATAAGATAGCGATTGAAAGGGTGCCAGGGGTGTCCAAAGGACACCCTGTAGCACCCCTGAAATGCAAATTGAAACAGGTGTTGGGCACACACATGTCCAAAGGACATGTGTGTGTGCAACATGCAACTTAGAAAAATGCTTTTAAAAGCATTTTTCTAAGTTTTTGCTATTTACCGAGAGGTCTGACCTCTCGGTAAATAGCAGCCCAAAATTGCAAATTCGCAATTTTTAAATGTGTCATGAATAGCATTTAAGGAATCTCTAATAGAGATTCCTTAAATGCTAATCCTCGCATATTTGCTAATTCTTTATTAGCGATTTTTGCATTTGGGATGATGAATCCCAAATGCAAAAATTGCACTCGCAAAGGGCCAGATTCTGAGAATCTGGCCCTTTTGCGAGCGCATTTAGCTTCATGAATCAGGCTGATAGGTTCCACTGACAGTATTTGACGGACAAGTGCACAGCACATTGTGTGCTGAGCTGACACCATTGTTGAGGATGCCCGGGGTCTCTTGTGGGGTGGGGTTTAACCTGTGACTTTCTGACACAATTGACATAGCCATCCTCAAGCCAGGGGATATGGTTACACCTTGTGAGGATGAAGGATATGTGCAGAATGTAGCTTGCTCTGTCCACATTTGGTAATGAAACAAGCACCCTAATATTTAAAAACATCAAGGAGACCCTCTACAAAGACATATTGCCCTCAGCCTCTGTGGCACTTTTCAATGTGGTAAATGTGACCTAGTATGGACCCACACAAGGGCTAGACTTGCAAAACCAGAATACAGATGGAAAAATACATTGACAATGCAAACACTTATGGAACTGGCAGTAATGTTCCGGTGTCAAATGTGTATTTTGTTACAGTGCACTGTATTCTCATCCGCACAACCAGAGATATCATTACAATGTGTCCATCTCCCTAGGTGTCCCCATACCTCTGACATTCAAAGTCTGAATGACATTAGTACCCATGTGTCTCCTGAGGAGTCTGGGGATGCGTTTCAGGAGTAGTCTGACCCCAGGTGGCCCATCAACACACATCCTTGACTTCTCACTGGGGGGGCTATAGCCCTCTAAGCAATGGACTGCCATCTAAAGTTTATGCATCATGACAGTATAATATAAGCAATCTCCACCTCCATCCCAGGGCTCTATCCAAGATGAAGATTGATCAATTGGTGATAACATCTACCTATAGAGGGTAACTCACCACTCATGTACACACACAACTCAGACAAGGCAAGGCTAGTTGGAGGCAAATTGTTTTGTGAGGACAATAGGTTTTGCATATGCCAATGTACTCAAACCGGCCATTCCAACAATCAGTCATGAACATTCATTGGCAGACAGAAAGCTGCAGCAAACACATACTACATCCTCAGATTTCATCTGCCAATTTGTTTTGCCTAGTTACATACACATATATTCTACACAAATGTACATTTCAACATACTCTCTTGGCATAATCTCTACTTGTGCGGGTATGACCCCTCTCACGTCCACCTCAAAGTACAGGCTCATCTCTCTAAACTATCAGACATACAGAAGCATGTCAAAAGCCCCCTCTGGTGCATTTCTCTGAAAACGCTTGTCTGTCCTACAAGCTCCTGCTTTGTACTCAAACTCTTCCAAACTGAATCTCAATATCTCACACTGGTGCTGCCCATCTTACATCCACATCTACATTCACAGCAACACTCTTCATCACTATGTATACAACACCTCTTACATAAATGACATATGGATCACTCTCATCACCAGTTGCACCCTCAGTAATGTCTTGGAATGCACTCATATCACAAAGTGTACCATCACAGCCCACTCTGATATGCACAGTTAACACATCACCACATGTCTCGACAAGACACTTACATTGCTCAATGAATATGTCCCCAGTCATTTGCATATCAACTTTCACACACCCTACTCTGATCAGGTTCTACAGATAGTAATTTTAAAAAGAAATGCATGCACAGATTTAAACACGGCATACATCAACTGGTTAACACCTCACATTTCACCATACAGCACCCTAAATTTCACAAATGTTGGGTACCCTTGGCATACTAATGGTAAGTGTAACCTTGTCTCACTGTGACCCTGTCACATCCACGTCTGAGTCCCATGCTCCATACCTTCATTGACTTCTGCACATCAACAACTATCCTTAGCCAATTACACTAACCTGTTTTAGTCATCTCTCACTGTAGTGCCACAAACTACAGCTCTCATCTCATGCCAGACTCCAACCTTGTCTAGCTGGTTCTACCCCATTCCATCTACCTATTCCTAGCATACCTACACCGGATTTAACCAGTCTTAGAAGCTCCCACACTCTGACTCACCTCCCAGCATTTCGAACCAAAAACCTTTCAACAATGAGTAAACTTCATATTTCCAACACAAGAACTGCCTCTGAACTATACTCCTACCTTACACTCTCTGAAAAACGCAATATTTTTCCTGCCCCCCTTACATATGAGTTTCCACTCCATTCACAAAAAGAGAACAAAAGTCTCTGTCACCTCTACCCTTGCTCAAGCTAGCTTAGCACATGCAACATGAACATTGCTAAACACATCAGCAGCTAAGCCTCACATCCCAAAATCCAGCTCCTCCCCTGTGTGGCAACTAAGAGCATGGGTGTGACATTGGCTCCTTTAGCATCTGCACAGCAGGCGGGCCAACAACACTTCTGTGAACTCACTGTCCACTCAGCTTACAACATGTACCACAGGCCAATACAATAGACATAACAGCACTCATAGTTCTGCTCAGTGTGATCTGGAACATCATCTAGCATAGCTCAAAAGGACTACATTATCAGTCATTCACAAATGACACCCTACACACAAATCATATGTTCAACTATGAATGATGTGTGTTTGAAACAAAAAAATTCCAAGCTTGGACAGACAAATCACTTGTCAGTCGAAGATTGTACAAAATACCTCACTACAACCATTCACAAATATCCACAATTGGCACTCACACCTGTCGAGCAATGCCCGAAAATCTACCACTACATCATGCATGTTAGACTTCAGTTGTGGGGTCGTAACATAGGATTTACCAAAGTCCATCCAGGCAGGTTGCAGTCACATACATAGGACTTATAGGTGATGTGGCCACATGCTGTGATGATGACAATGCATTGTGTACGCTGTGTGTGGAGTGACCACAAGTAAAGTGTGTATTTAGGAACAAGGGAACCCTATTTTAATGGTCAGGGACCTTGGGTATCTATAAGTTACAAACACAGTAGTCTTCGACAAGGAGAGTACAAGGAAGGGGAATGAATATAGACCAAAAATCAGTGCTATATTAAAGTTGTACAGCCGAACAGGGTTAGTTTAATGTTGTATAAACGTAAACACAAATACAGTGGGACACAGTCCTGCGTCCAGCAAGGTGCATATAACACAAAAACAAAACAAAGGCTCAGGCAGAACAGTTGCTTGCACAGTGTCATGAAGATGAGTCAGAATGTTTGTGCACATTGGATACAGCTCACCAGTTTAGGATGTGAACAATGGTCAACACACTTCCAAGTCCGATGACTGCATCTCCACAATGTTTCAGGTGGAACACTATGCCACTGGGCCGCCTGAGTGCATTGTGATTACAGACTATTCTTAATAAACCTCTGGGGGTAGATTTACAAGGAACTGACATATCTGCATAGATGCGTCAGTTTCCTTGCATCATTGCCGAAGGTCCTTGCTTCACTATGGATGCGATGTATTTATAATGGATGTATGACATTACAACGCATGCTTTTACCACGCATGCTTTTACATCGCAAGTTTTACAACGCATGCCTTTACAACGCATATCGCTTTGGGGTGCTGGATAGTGAATAGTTTAATTTACTATTCCAACTCCAGTCCCCGTGGATAGTAGGGAAGGTGTTGGATAGTAAATTAAATCTATTCCCTATCCTAGAGCGCCCCCCAGCGCAATGCGTTGTAATGGTTTGCGTTGTAAAAGTTGCGATGTAAAAGCATTGCGTGGTAAAAGTTGCGTTGTAAATGATGTTTCCCATTTATAATCAGTGCTCCATGGTGCAAGGATTCACGGATGTGTCAGAAATTCTGACGCATTTGTTGGCGCAAAAGTGATGCATTGCTGGAGTTGCTCATGAAAGTGATGCAACTCCAGCAATGCGCCACAATAGATGGGTGAGTCCCATTCAAAAAGCCCTGCGTCAGGATTAACAGATCTGTCAGAAATTCTGACGCATTTGTTGGCGCAAAAGTGATGCATTGCTGGAGTTGCTCATGAAAGTGATGCAGCTCCAGCAATGCACCACAATAGATGGGTGAGTCCCATTCAAAAAGCCCTGCGTCATTCCTTTCGCCTGGTCTAAGCAGGCATAGGGATTTTGATGCAGTGAAGGCGTAGAGTGACGCAGTGAAATCTTGCAGATTTCCCTGTGTCAGTTCTGCAAGGCTTTTTGCTGGGGAACGCCCACCCTGCATACATTATAACTGACGCAGGTATAATATGACGCAGGTCATTACAACATGACGCATCTCCCTAGATGCGTCACATTGTAAATGAAATGCGCTGCAACATTTACGCCGCAGCTGTGTCACAAAAGTCACACAAGGTGCTTGTAAATCTACCCCCTAGTCTTTAGGAGTCCAGTCAACACTGTGAACCAATCCTGTCTAAACTGTAGAAGTCCCCATTTGTTGGAGCCAAGTTTGAATGTCTGTCACTCCTTTTAGACATAGTGCACCCTTTGAACTGTATACATTGCTCTGGTTTACCATCTCATTTTGTAAACTTACACCAAAATGATGCACATTTCCATCTCTGAATCTGAAAGTGATGCATCAAAAACATGTTTTTCAAAGCCATTAAGTATGAAGAGTCAGGAGCTTTTATACACATGTCAACCTTTGTGACTGAATATCTAACATCATATCTTACAATTGCAGCCAGTTTTCCACCAGTGATCACCTGTGTTTGACACTGAATGGCATGTGTATTCACCGTTAAAGAGTCAGACACATGGACTCACTATTTGAATGGATAGAATAGAATCTTAGACACCACCACGTGAAAGGCCAGTGTGACAGGTGACCCAATATAGCAAACCTGTAATTGCCCCATGGGATACATTTGAATTCACTGAGCACCACGGTTGGAACCTACCATTGGCACACTGACCAAACAAAACTCACCACTGCCTCAACATAGATAACACCTGATGCTGGGAAGCATAGCATGGGCTTTACACACTTGAGTGCTCCAATGACAACATACTTCACAGATGTGTTGAAACCACACAGAGAACATGTCATACATTAGTCAATGTGCTGACACATGTCAAGCAATCACATTACTCCTGAAGGTTATCACCATGTATATGTTGTTGTTATCACCATGTATATGTTGTTGTCATGTGTGCATATCAAATTAGCATGGCACTACTGTCACTAACCTGAACATAACATCCTCAAATGTCCCTGATGCAAGGGGATTAGCCAGGTATCTCGTGTTGCCTGGGCATATGAATCGTTTGTTGTGGTTTTTGGGTGTCTTACAACCTGTAAAAGGGCCAGCAGGCTAAGATACTACAACATGCATGGTTAAAAAAGGTGTGTGACAAGGCACATACTTACCACCTCCTTGCTTTTATGTGGCTTACAGCATTCCAGCCTTGTCAGGGAAGATCATTGCTAGGATGTGAAGCATGTGAGGGGTCAGGGTTTGGCACCTGCCCCTCTTGCCAGGATCTGAGAGGCCTGGCTGGACTTCTGAGATCTTCTTAGTCCAGCCACGAAGGTCCTGCCAGCATTTGCGGCAGTGACGGACGCACCGAATTGCGGCCCCCACAGTGTGCTCCTTCTGGGCGATGGTCCTACACATCTCGACCTTCTGAAGGGAGTTGACCTGTATGGATGACATTATGACAGACCCTTAGTTTGCATGCAATATGTTTTTGTGTCAAATACTTGTACACATAGGTCATGGTCAGATTGGCAACAATGTCTAAGGGTTAGGCAAGTGGCATTATGTGCCTTTGTCCAGTATTCAATGATGACTCCATCACATGAGAACAGTGATATGATGTTTACCCCAGTACACCGACTTCTACAGCAGTGTACCTGCCCAGAACAGTTATCTACACACTATAATATTTACAAAAAACACAGTTTACATGCTTGCCTATGATATTACTAATGCTAGTAGTGCATGGTAATTGCACATGTCCAATGAAAATGCAGTATAATCATCACTCACCTGCTCCTCCGGTTTGCCATAGAGCTGGCTGTACAGTGGCAGGAGGGTGTCCAGCAGGCATGCTTCTCCTCCTCTGTGAAAGCTGGGGCCCTGCTAACTATACATGCCATAGTAGCTCACAGAGGATGTGGACAGAGCAGCAGAGAGATGGGGAGAAGCAGGAATGATGCAGGTAGTGCAGGCAAGTGAAATCTGTATGAATCAGACATATCTAATTTGCAGAGGCGGTCTTCATTCAATGCGGCCAAAGTTATTGGTTTGCGTTCGTCGCATTTTCCAAATTGGTCAAATGCATTACATTGCTTTCAGATGACACGCCTACTGCGACATTCAAAAACTCATCATCGGACAGTGATTGACTATAATACATTGGTAATGGGAGGTTACCGAGTTGGTTTCCAAGTGATGAGAACACAATCCTAAACCCATGTCTGTCACCATAACAACCAACAGCCTATAACTGTGTTCCAATCCATTAGGTTGCGGCTACTGCGTCCTTTCAATAATCAGTAGGCAAGGCAGACACTTCTGTAATTGAAGTATTTTTGTGCATCATGGGTGGATGAAGTTCTTTAATTATGAAATGGACCTTTAAATACATTGCTCACATTCCCAGGAGGAGCTCACCTTGAGGGGCACATTACACACTGATTTTGAGGCTAATACCAACATGAATCCAAACTACTCCATTTACCTTCCTAAGATTGGTCATAGTGCCAATGAGTTTTTGGGGATGTAAAAGTGAATTATTGACATATTCACTGCATTTGGGGAGTGTGTGACCCAGTGTGAAATCCGTGTGGTTTCTGACTGTAAATGTTTTGTGTCTAAGTCATGGCTAATGCATTTACCTTTGAATGAGTAGACCGTGACATTATACAGCCACATCAGCTTTTGTTTGTAATGCCATTGACTAGTGTATCTTGGTATCCAAGACTTAAGTGGATGATGACAACATATATTCAACTCCTACATAGTTAATGGTTTGAGTATGTGATGTTTGTGTATTGCAGACATGACTACTTGACAGTGTCCACCTTGTCACAGTAGTGTGCATAATTTACATTGTGAGACACTGTGTGTATTTGGGGTCCCACATATCTGGCATTGCATGATCCTATTGTGGGTACATTTGAAACATGTAATTTTACTCACAAACCTATAAATTGGCTTATTTGTTGAGGAGTTGTTTATTATGTGATACTTGATTAACATGAAATGTGACAGATACTAGTGATTTTTTCTCAATGACACTCTAATTGATGTGTCACCATACCTTGGTAACAGATCTGGCAAGAGTCATAATGCTGTGATATGCATCTAAGATCAACCGTATTAATTGAAACATGTATTTCCAATATTCCCTATTATTAGTTGTGTTCATATTTCATGTTCAGTTTGTCAAAATAAATGTTGCTTTGTACATTGTGAACTAACAACAGCAGTGTTTACACTCTACACATAGGTATCACAGGCAACCTCCAGTGTACAGGCCCTTTCCAGATATACAGACCATGGAAGAACGTGCCAACATAAGGAAATACCGTTTCACGAGGCCAATGATTGAACAGTTGTCTGAGCATTTCTCACTTCATTTACAGCCTGGTCGCAAGTATCCAACTGCACTGACCCCCAAGGTGAAGGTTATGGCAGCATTCCATTTCTTTGCCAAGGTCTTCTCCCAGTATACAGTGTCAACATCTGATTGAATGTCCCAAACAATGTTGAACCATGCTCTTCGTGATGTTTTGAAGGCATTGCTCCATTACCTGGACCAGTACATAGGGTTCCCAACACCTGAAAAGTTGTCAGACATTAAGGGGGAATTCTACACCTTGGGATAGATACTCCATGTCATTGGGTCCATTGATGGCACCCAGGTTGCATTGATCCCACCACATGCAAATGAGCAAGTCTATCAGAACAGAAAACATTACCACTCAATCAATGTCCAAGTGGTATGTTTGGCTGACATGTTCATTTCCTACGTCTGTGCATGTTTTCCTGGCTCGGCACATGATGTATATATTGTGAGAAACAGCGTCATCTCCATTTGATGTCTTACCTGCAACGTGACCGGGCTTGGCTTGTTGGTAGGCTATGTTTTATGTGTATGTTGTGATGTGTGTTGATTGCATGTCAGATAGAGCTCTGTTGTCAGACAACTGAAGTCTTTTCTGAGTTCTTTGTAGGACACTCTGGATACCCCAACCAACCCTGGTTGCTGACACCACTATGCAACCATACCCCCCCGTAGGAGTGTGGTTTAATAATGCCCATGGTAGGACCAGGCGAGTCAGGGAGCGGACTTTTGGGCTCCTGAATACCAGATTCCGGTGTCCGGATCGCACAAGAGTAGCCCTCCAATATGCCCCATTGAAGGTGTACCTGATCATCACAGCTTGCTGCATGCTCCACAACCTCACAATATGGAACGTAATAGCACTCCTACTGGACGACGGAGATCAGCAGCCACCAGCGAGGGAGGATCCAGGCTTGGGACATGATGCCAGTGGTGATAAGGATGATGGCCAGGATTTGAGACAACAACTTATCCACAACTTTTTCACATGATTGTAAGTATGCAATGAGAGGAGGTGACAAAGTCAAATTGTTTGTTAGTGTGTTTGCTGTTGTACAATGTGTATGATTGCCAGTGACTTTAGGATAAAAGTCCTGAGGTTTATGCCGAGATAGTTAAATTAAATTTGCAGGCCCACATCTACAGTGCTACCCTGAATACTAGCTTGAGTTCACACTGCGATTTGTGTGATTTAGCTGACATAGTTTTCAAAATTTAGCTACATTATTCCTGAGTTCCTGACCCTGTTCTATGTTTCTCCTTACAAGGTTACTATGCCATTTCATCTGCAGAGTTGTGACCTCACCAGACCCATGATGCTGTAACATACTGCAACAAAGAACTGTTGCGGAAACCCCTGGCACACACTTCCTTCAGACCTGATGGTCTTTTTTTTTAGCTGTGGGCATTTTGTTACTGTATGATGTGATTTGGGTTTGTGTTAATGCTCCAGGTTGGATCTGGAAAATAAACATGTGTTTCACATTGAGGTGTGCCTTGTCTGTTATCCCACATTCAAACATTGTTTGTAACCAAAATGGACCATAATGAGCTGGTTTGTTAACAATGATTGTTGATCGTGCCGGCAAATGGTGATAGTTTTGTAGACATAAGACTTCCATTGAATCAATACCATGTACTAAGGTTTGTGCGATAACCTGGTTGTGTCTATCTATCATGCTGTGACAAGGTACATTTACTTACAAGACATTACTTGACATTTTTGAAGTGATTTGCTAGCAATGTTGTTGACACTTTTTTATTTGTTATTTTGTTTATCATTTCAATCTGTACATTTGGGATGCACAGTCATGACATGAGCGATTATTTTGTGAAAAGTGATTTATTTTAGTGCATGATTTTAGGAGATCCTTCCACACAATAGTAGAGTGCTCAATAATTTTTTTTAGAAAAGGACAGGTAATAGTTGGAAGTGTTTATAGAGGAAGTCTTCAAAAGTAAATTTACAGTTATTTGAGTCCAAAGTCCAACTAAGACCAGTCAACAAAGTGAACGCTTGGCACACAATGGAGGATATTAGGGGCAGATTGTCACTTCCTAGGGGTGATGCATTGCCATCTGTCTCTCAGGAATTCTTCCTCTGATGACCTTTCCCAAGTTTTGTGGGGGGACCTTCAGGTGCAGGCAACTGGGGTGCTGGAGTCTCTTCGCCAGACTCCATGTCCCTCCGTGTGCCTGGTGCAGATGTGG
Source organism: Lissotriton helveticus (assembly GCF_964261635.1). Lineage (NCBI taxonomy): Eukaryota > Metazoa > Chordata > Amphibia > Caudata > Salamandridae > Lissotriton > Lissotriton helveticus. The sequence continues at coordinate 1,141,746,284 of NC_136068.1, forward strand.
AGGCACCAAATTTTGTGGACACACAAGGAGGTGTGGACATGTTGTTAGCAATCTGGCGGAGGCAGGTGACAATGTCCCGGTGCACTGCAGTCATTTCATCAGTTTTCGACATGAAAGTGTCCAGGCATTGGTTTTGACCTGCCTGCAGCTGTTCAATGTTCCTGTGGATCCCAACGACCTGGCCAAATTCTCCCTGGTATACCTCATAAGCATTGCTGATCTGGGAGAGGTTTGGGTACTCCTTATGAGCAGCACCAGCTGCTTGACGCCCCCCCTCCCCACCAGAGCAGGTCCAGCTGGTGTTGGCACAGTCAACACTGAGCCTCCTTCCTCGCTGACAGTGGTGTTGTTGTCTGCCAACTCCAGAGTGCCCTGTGTTGCTGTGCTGTCGGTGGTGCCTCAGGCTGCTGTGACTGTCAGGGTAGGGGTCAGCTGGGTGTTGTCAGCTGACATGGATGTGGTCACAGAGGAGCCTACTGTACCAGCTGCTGGTGCTGTCGGCCGACCCAAACCTGATGGGCCAGGTCAATCATCATCATCCGAGGATTGTTGAGAGACATCAATGCCAGAGAGCTCCTGGTCGACCAGAGTCTGGGGCAAGCTCTCTTGGTTGGTTCCAGGAGTGTTCCCAGCTCGCCCTGTGGGTACATAAATGACATAACGATTCATGTGAATATCCAAAGCCCCTCAAATTATACCCATTACATTGATGACTGAACATAATAATGAGTTAATGTACATAGATGGGCCTCCTTCATCCATGATGCTGGCCTACGTTTTTGGAGAACAATGCAATTCTAGCAAGATGGGGATTAATGAACATGCCCAGCTATGTGCATAGATGCGCATGTTGAGTTTAGTTGACATTATATGTCCTAAGACATTGACCGGGTTGTGACACAGGTGGGTTGGTGTTGTCCCCATCTGTACTTTCAAGGTGACATACCTACACTTTAGCTCCCAATCTTGGCATTTGTCAGGCCTGTGTACCGGGCTTAGTCCATGTCTCAGCAGTCACATAGATGTGGCTGCCTACACAATCATGGTCTATTTCTTTTCCCTGAATATTGTGGTCATGGTGTGAGTGTGGTGCTTATTGTTCTCATCTCATGACACTCAAGTGAATGCCTATATGGAGCCAAATTTGTGACTGCTTATCTTTGTGCCTGGGAAATGTACTTGCAAGGTGGTTGTCACTGGTGACTGGTGTTTGTTGCACAAAAGCACATTTGTTAGTTGTGATAGGTTTAGACAGCAGTTCCCAGTTTCAGCCATCTTGCTAGTACACATCAACTCACTTTCAGGTAGACATATGCCCGATGAAGTGGTTGTGCTGTGTGTGTGGAGGAGTGTTTGCTGTTATTCCAACTCTCATCAGTCACCGTCCAACATACACCTTCCCACCAAGCCCAACCAGCCAACCTGGAAATAGGCATTACTAACATTGAGTGTCAATGTACTTGTACATGTCTGACACTGGGGATAGGTGTCTGCCTTGAGACCACCTCACATCAGGGCCTTGTTCTCAAAAACCATGCACCAGTGTCGGACACCTTGCTGGCACATTTCCACTCACTCTCATTCACACAGGATCCCAGGGCTGGTGTTTGGGATTGGTGGGACAAATGTGTGCATGGCAATGCCTGATGGGATTTGGATTAATGGCAACCACACCTCCCCCCATGGCACAACAACTTAATTTGTGCCTATGGCTAAATGATAGTGAGTGTAGAATGGATTAGCAAGAGGTCTGACACTGGGGACTGTTCTTTGGAGCATGAAGCCATGTGGGTCCGCATTGTAGAGAGCGGTGGAATACCGCCTGGTTTCTCCCCTACATATGAGATTGATCGAGTCGTGATTGCTTATTGAAATGTTCATATAAAAAATTGTATCACGCTGGCTCCGTGATGTTAGAAGAGGCTGCTCTTGGCAGAGTGCTTCCCAGCCCGTTTACAGTATGGCAGAAGTTTGCCGTGTTATTTGTCCTTGTGTCGTACAATAATTTTGCCCAGAACAAGTTCCATATTTTTGTTTGATTTTCACTTTTCTCCACCTTCAGACGTCTTTGCACCTCCCTCACACTGCTTATTATTTCTGGGTCCATCTGGGACCTTTTGAAGCTTATCCACAGCTGGTTGATCCTTTTTTTTAGCACTTCTTATTATGTGGCAGGATCCTGGTCCTTGTGTGTCATGCAGCTCTGTCTTTACCAGTACCTGCTATGCATGCCGGTCTGCCAGTTTTTTAGTTAACATTGCCCAGCTAGTGACTGGATCTCACTTTAAGTTCTTTGATGTTGGTTTGTATTAGATTGGCTTCTGCAACCAAAGTTGGAAGAATGCTAATGGAGCATTTGATGCATTTGAGATTGATTGTATAGCTTTCAAAGCCTTGGTCCACTACAGCATCATACTCATCAAGCCTGATGTTAAAAGTAGGCTCTTGTGGGCAGTGGTCACACTCCATTTTTTCCCTGAACCCAAATGAAGTGATTTTGTTCAGTAAGGGAAGTCTGGCAAATGTGTAGTCAATTAGGGAGGCCCCAGTGTTTGTTAGATATGAGAGGGCAGGTGGCTGTCAGGGAGGAATCAACAGCAAATCTAATTTAGATACTTAATTTGTAGGTAGACGTAAAGGTGTCATACTTTCAAAACACGTGGAAATTGGGGATTATATTTGGATAGAGTAGATCCTATTGTTCTAGAAGTCTACTATATTTGTGGGATGAATATATAATGTTGGCATTTTGATGACCCAACAGTGGAAGAACATGGGAAAACTAAGGGGCAGATTTACAAGAACTGACACATCTTTGCGTATTAGCAGAGATGCATCAGTTCAAGTGCGTCACCCAAAAAAACCTTGTGCCACCATGGATGTGGTGCATTCACAATGCAGCGCACAGTGGCGCAAGGATCGATAGATGCATCACGCATCTGTTGTCGTAAAGGTAACGCATTGCTGAAGTAATGTCAAAAGCACAACCCAACTCCAGCAATGCTTAGGGATGCCTATTCCTACTGTGCTGAGTCACTCCTTACGCCTGCTTGAAGCAGGCATAAGGTTTTGACGCAGCGGCGTCATAGAAGTGACTCAGTGAAATCTTGTAAATTCCTTCCTAGATGCGTCACGTTGTTAAAATGTCGCAACAAGGCGCATTGTTTACGACACCGCTGCGTCACAAAAGTGATGCAACGACAGCGAAAAAGAGTCGCAAGGGGCTTGTAAATCTGCCCCTAAGAGAGGTGCCAGTGTTAGTAAAATTGTAGGAGATATCATTGGTGTTATAATACCATTAGTAGGAGTGATAATGAATTTGCATAAGAGCAGAAAGATTTCCACGATAGCTGATAAGTTGGCTACTAGAACAGCTGGAGGATTTTTAGTTAAAGATACTGAGATAATAGTGATTAGATCCATGGTTTTGAAGAATAGACTTGCATTGGATATCAGGGGTCTGTTGGATGTTAAAAGTTCAACAAAGCTGTTAAAATACATTAAGAACACAACTGACTTGAAGAGTGATTTGAAAGGGTTAGAAGCAACAGGTGCATGGTAAGCAATAGGGAATGGAATTTGTAGTATGAGCAGATGGTTTGAAACTTTGGGAGTGGCATTGTTGGAAGCATCTTGAACCCCCTAATGATGGCTGCTCTTATAGATTATTCTTGCTTGTAATCTTTAAGGGATAGAAACGTGCACAAGTGAGAAGGGGAATGAAGAGAAAGAAATAATATAGAGAACTAGAAAATAAATAGAGCAAGTACCATGAAGACGTGATGTTTTTGGAGGAATCTAGAAGAAACATGATGAAAACAATCAGATTGTCATTTGTCCATCTGATAAGAGATGCTTATCTTGATGGGATGGCGTGATTCACCATCAGAGGGGGGATTGGAGCAGTGTAATTTTGACTGCACCCTTAGACATCACAAATGTGCAATATATATACATTCACTGAGCACCTGATTTCTATGATTAGTACTTTTGTTTATTAGCATTTCAAATATTACAACAGTACATTATAATATTAACACTGAATCAGTTTCCTGGGTTTACAATTATTAATCCACGCTATGGAAGCAAGAGCTAGTGAACAGCCACATGAGATGGGGATATGGTCGCTCTTACTTCAGCATTAGATGCCATAGGATAATAATAATACACATTCAAAATATAAACTATAGCCATGCCCAGTCTTACCTGAAGCTCATCATAGAATGGATGATCAACATCAATTACAGAGAAGTAGGGGGTGGGGGGGGGGCAAAGGGTGCTCAATAAAAGCAAACCACTCTGCCTACAGCAGTTCCAGGACCTTTACACCCCGGGGCAATCAGGCCTCGGCTCAATTTTGCTGCCAAGACTGGAACCCACATTCGGCCCCTTCTCAGAATCAACTGCTGCGCAAGTCCCAGGGGATTCCCATTCATCAACCACTTCCCCCCAAAGCAGTTTGATGGGTCTGTGATGGACACCCCTTGCTAGCTCCCTCTGAAGCACTTTTTCCCCATCTCGTGCACAGTGTGTGACAGCAGACACACACATTTCCTTATTGGGTCTCCTGTGCGATTTCAGGCCATGGTCACTCTTTGCTTGGCCAGATCCAAGGCCAAGTCCACTAATCTGTTCTCCACCTTCTTGGGGGCCTGGCCTATGGAAGAGGTCCAGTAAATAAACAGCAGGTGTATGAGCAAGTGACTTGGACAGGGTCTTATTAAGATGCAAAATTACCTTTCCCCAGAACCCTGCAAAAACCCTGCAAGCCCACAACAAACCCAAGTCATGTGGCCAACATCAGCATCCAGTGTCAGGCAGCAAGGGCAACCTCTAGGCTCTCCGCCATAGATAGTCTGAATCATATGAGGAGTAAGGTACATTCTGTGGGTGTAATTAAATTGCATCTATTGAAGACGTGTGTTGCGAGAGGCTTTCTGTGGATATACAAGCACTCTCCCCCATTCAGTGTCTGTCATGTCCCGGCCCAACTCAGTAGTCGAGCGAGCCCAAACACCATCCAAAGGTTTCACTATCAGCCCATTTAGAGCCCTGTAGAGCCACAAGGCTAGTTGAGAGCTTGATCCTTGTGTCAGGAATAGTTAAAGGACCGCGTGCGTGGGAGGCTCTGCTCTCACATCCTCCCACAGGTCCCAAATGCCATAAGTAAGTGCTTTATATGTAAGAATATTGTCCCACTGGTAGACCTGTTTATTCCACCAGTTCTCCAAAGGAAATTAAGCCATTCGTCTGGAAGCAGACTCCCATGGTCACCAACCCCGCCACCATCCAGGAGTCCTATGCCTTGCCCTAAGAATGGTCAATGGGTCGCCATGGGGGAGGCTCACCAACGGGAGCTCAGGTGTATAAGTGGTCACCATACCAGTATGCCACAACCCACATCACCAGCAGCCCAGGGTAGTAGAAAAATGGATACCCATGCGGGGAATCCGAAATGCCGGGTGCAACAGCTTTGCCAATAGGAGTCCCTGATTGCGTTCAGTGCCCAACAGACTGAATTACGATAAGCCCACTCCATCAAGCCATTTCGTGATCCATTGAAGCTGAGCTGCAAGAAAGTACAATTCAAAATCTGATACTCCCAGGCCACACCCATGTGGGGGGCAGAGGAGGGTGGCTCTATGGTGCCCGCTATCCCAAATCAATTCCCACAGGAGTGCATCAAGCTTCTGAAATCAGAACACTGGGATTTTCATAGGGAGATTTACAAAAAAGTAAAGAAGCATTACCATTTTAGGGAATGCAATAAGTGCAATTGTTGGTAGCTTGAGGGTGTGGTGAAAAGAGACACAGGACTCCAGACACCGGATGCCCCCTCCCAGGTTCCTCTCACAGAGGTAATCCAGATTGTGGTAGACGTGGAAGCCCTAATATTTAAAGGTTTGTAGAACCCAAATTATACCAGGTAGACAAAAAATAGGGTGACTTACTCCAGCGACCACTGGAAGGACACATGTTTTACTCCAGTTTACCTAGATGACCAGGCACTTTCCAAATTCCTCAATGAGCAGCAGAGCACAGGCAATATCATTCACATCATACCGGAGGTAAATAGGTTGTTCACCTCCAAATAGTGAAATAACAGGGATCAAACCATCTAGCTTAATGCCTAAATTCATTCCCTCAGTTTGAAACCTTTCTGACAGCGGCTCCACGGCCAGAGCGAACAAGGGAGATGACAAGCAGAAATCCTGTCTAGTACCCCTAAATATATGGTAGGCTTCCAAAATCATTTGCCCTGTTTTAACCCTAGCCCTTGGGTGAGTGGAGAGCAGAGTGACCAATGGAATGGAATGGAAGTAGTTTTTATATAGCGCGATAGCTACCCGAAGGCATCCTAGCGCTTAACCAGATGCAAGTGTGTGGCCGGGTCAATGTTATTTGTTAAAGAAAAAAGTTTTTAATTTTTTCCGGAAGTGCAGAAGGTTGGGTTCTGAACGAATAGAGATTGGGAGGGAGTTCCATAGCCTTGCCGCATTTGTTGAGAACATTCTTCCTCCACTCCTTTCTCTTTTGAACCTGGGTCTGATGACTTGAAAGGTATGAGTCGACCTGAGTAATCTATTGGGTAGGGAGTAATCAAGGTATGGTTCAGGATTGCTCCTTTCCTCCAGTAGGCACGGTGAGCAATGCACATGCTTTTAAAGTTAATCCTGTCTTTTACTGGCAACCAGTGGAGGGCTTTTAGTTCATATTTCACTGATTGGCGCCGGGGAATGCGCAGGAGTGTGCGGGCAGCACAGTTTTCAATCACCTGGCGTCTTTTCAAGGTTGATTCAGGGGCGCCTAGATAGAGGGCATTTCCGAAATCCAGCCGGGAAAGGATTAGGCCCTGGACCATGATCTGTCTAGCCTTATAGGGGAGTAGCTGCAGGATTTTTCGGATGAGTCTTATGATGCCCGTGCATTTGGCGGATAATTTGGTTGCCTGGTGTCCGAAGGATAGACTGCTGTCAAGCCAAATTCCTAGACTCTTGATGGTGTTCCTGGCTGATGGAGCTGGACCTAGATCTGGTGGCCATGAAGACTCAATTGATTTTTGGGGGGAGTTACCCATTACCATTAGCTCTGTTTTGTCGCCGTTTAGTTTCAAGTACGATTGGCTCTTCCAGGTCCTTACTGCTTCCATGCAGCCTCTGAGATCGTTAGGACATGAAGAGGGATGATTTAGGGTAACCACCAGTTGCGTGTCATCCGCGTAGGACACAACTTGGACACCGAAAGGGCGGATTATTTCTGCGAGGGGGTGCATGTATATGTTGAACAGTGTGGGGCTCAGGGACGAACCCTGCGGCACCCCACAACTGAGTGGTTTACTGGGCGAGGTGGTGTCGCCCTCGCAGACTCGAAAGGAGCGTTCTGACAAAAATTATCGTAGCCAGGCCGCCGCTGTGGATGTTATCCCTAATTCTGATATTCTGTGAAGTAGTATGTCGTGATTCACAGTGTCGAAGGTGGCACTGAGGTCCAATAAAATAATGGCCGCAGTGCCGCCCTGATCCACGATCATTCTTGCTCCTTCTGTCACAGCCAGTAAAGCAGTTTCTGTTCCGTGCATGGGGCGGAACCCAGTTTGAGATGGGTCCAGTAGTTTATTTGTTTCCAGGAATTCTGTGAGGGATTGGTTGACGTGCTTTTCCGCCATTTTGGATATCCAAGGTAGCAGGGAGATTGGGCGGTAATTTCCTGGGTTCATCTGATCTAGATTTGATTTTTTTAGGAGGGCTTTGACTGTAGCCTGCTTCCATTTTGGGGGAACGACTCCTGAGGAAAGTGAGTTGTTGATTAGGCTCAGAATAGTGGGCAGGATGGTAGGGGTGATTGTTCTAAGAAACTGAGCTGGAGCAGGGTCACTGGGGGATCCGGATTTTACCTGGAGAAATAAGGTTTCCAGGCTAGTGCACTCCAGTAATGGAAAGTTTTCTAGGATGGTAAGTGGAGGTGGGCTGATGTCCTTCTGTTCTATTTTAGGATGAGGGGGCAGAGGGAAGGATGAGTAGATGGTGGCTATTTTATTGAAGAAGTAGTCTGCCTGTTCATTGCAGCGGGTTTTGAGCAGTGAGTGGATCAAGTGGTTTATCGGGAAGTTTGAGCAGGCTCTTCGCAATTTGATAGATTTCCTTGGGTTTTCATGCTGCTTCGTTAATTTTGTTTTCGTAGAAGGTGGCTTGAGCTTTTTTTATGTCATTTTTATAGATTGTTATGGCGGCCCGATATTCCTTTTTACTGATTTGTGAGTAATCAATGCGCCATTTCCGTTCCAATCTTTTGCATTCTTTTTTAAAAGTGCGCAGGTACTGTGAGTACCAAGGGGCGTTTTTGGATCCCTGTTTGGATTTGATATCGTTCAATGGGATAGTGAGATCTAAGGAAGTGATGATCCAGTTGTTGAAGTTGTCATTATCAACAATCGGATCAGGGTTGTTTACAGGGACAGAGGCTTTTAGCGTGGATGTCCACAGGTTGATGTTAAGTTGTGACCATTTGCGGTCCCTGTGGGAGGCAGTGAAGGGTTTGGGGCTTGGTCCGGACGGTGCCCAGATAAATGGGATCAGGAAATGGTCCGTCCATGGTAGGGGGATGGATGGACTAACTGTGAGATGGGTACAGTTAGTGAAGATTGGGTCCAGGAGGTGACCTTTATCGTGGGTGGGTTGCAGCACTCACTGGGAGAGTTCAAGAGCCTCCAGATTGTTGCATAGTTCGGCGGCTGCCGAATCTAAGGGGTCATCTAGGTGCACATTCAGGTCACCTAATAGGGTGTAGTTAGGTGAGGAGCAGACACGATTGGCTACTTCCAGTGCGAGTTGGTTTATGAAGGTAGTCTGAGTGCCCGGTGGCCGATAGATGAGAGTCCCTGAGAATGTGCATGTAGGGGAAAAGTCCAGCGAGAAGGAGAGGTGTTCACAGCTGGATAGAGTGGTTGGAGAAGAACGGCAGGTGTAGTAATTTTTGTAAATAATGGCTACACCGCCGCCTTTCCCAGATGGGTGGTCGACTCGAAGTATTTGGTATCCTACAGGAAGAGCTTGAATGACATCGGGGTCAGATTCCGGTTGTAGCCAAGTTTCCGTGAGATAAATGGCATCTGGATCTTTATCAGAGATTAACAGAGATATTTCTGCAGCATGTTTGGGGAGAGACCTGCAATTCAGCAGGAGCATGAGGTATGAGGGAGGAGTTATTTTTGGGCTACTTTGGTACGAACACTTAGGGCAGCAGAAAGATTTAGAGGTGGGGTTCCAGGACGCGATGCATTGATCGTGAATGGGGCCTCGTAGGTGATGTAGAGTGCTGGATGAATATTGGATAGATTTGATTTGGCCAGCGGTTGTGGCCCCTGGTCCTGGTCGGGCGCGGACGGGCGCAGACGGGCTTGCCTTTGGCGCGCCTTCGGCGCCGCGCCGGCGCGCCGCTGAGCCCGTCCGCTGCGCCTCCTGAGTAGAGTGATCATTTTATGGGGGTGAGGGCGTGAGGGTGGGAGGGGCCTAGCCCTGTTCAATGATCTGGTGTTCCTCACCCAAGATGGCGGGCCCGGAAATGCAATCTCACCCAATTAGCACTGTGTCCCATTCGATACTTAATGAAAAGCAGTGTGTCAAAGCCTTTTCAAGATCCACTGACACAATCACTATGGTAGGGTAAGATGGCTGGACATGAGCGTACAGAATTAAATAAAGTCAACTGACTTTGTGAGAGGTATTACAGGCTAATATAAAACCATTTTGGTCTCCACAAATCAGGGCCTGCATATGGGATAACAGTCGGGACGCTAATACCTTTCCTCACTGGAAAAACTGGTCATCAAGTGGGTCCGGTTGTTGTCTGTGCCAACACCACACAGAATCTGTCGAACATATCATTTGCTGCTGCCCAGCTTTGCTGTCCCCAAGGTGCATGTATTTAAGAACCGTGTTCATACATCACGGCGTAAGAACATGCGAGGCCTTAAGGCACATTTACACCACCATAGTCCCAATAGAGCTGGCACTAATTGGAAAGTTGTATGCGACTGCTGGAATGTGCTTATGATCGGCCAGAGAAGGGACAGTTGAATAAATCATGTTTCAAGGACTACTGGATCTTGCAACTACTGAGCATAGCACTTGTAATACTACTTACGTTTATACTAACTCTTACTAGGAACAGGATGCTCTCCGCAACGTACGTACCCCCGCATGTCATTTTCTAAATGAGTTGTTTCTAAACTGACCTTTTGTGGTACAAAGTTACTTATGTACAGTTACTTTATAGTACCTTTGCATTTTAACCTCTTCTTGTTTTATTTAGATTTTATGTATCTTATTTTTAACCTTTTCTAACTTGCACTTTCTCCCGCTTTTGTAAAGGATTTTTATTAATCATACAATAAAGTTGTTGTTGTTGTCGTAATACCTTACTAAGAATTTTGAAATCAGAGTTCAACATAGAAAACGGTGGAAGTCCGAGGGCGACACATCCCAGAATTTAGATTTGGGTGGGGGTACCACCAGTGCTTCCGTCGTTATTGCAGGGAGGATACCCCTAGAGGCCTCGGCATACTTTCCCTACAATTTAGGCACCAGTTCACACGCGAACACCTTGTAAAACTCCAAGTGGAGCCCTTCTGTACCAGGCATCTTGCCTATCGCCATATCTTTGATGGTGTTTCTCACCTCCACAACTGACGCTGGAGAGCCTAGTGGTTCTTGTTCTGTTTTTAAGAGAGATCGAAGTTGGAGTCTCTCCAAAGAGGATCCCAGTGATGTTGGAGGGCCTAAGTCTGGCAGAAAATAAGAGAGGGACACAAAGTAAGACCTGGATATTTCATTTAAATGTTTTGGCAGGAAGATGAGTATTCGCCGTGACAACACTAGGCAAGTGAAAGGGGCACCTCGATCTCCACTCGTTGTCATGTACTTGATTTATATAGTTTTTATAAACATAGCATCACAGCCATTTCAGAGCCAATTTATAAAATTTGCGTTTCTCCAGCAAAAGCAGAAGGTATCCTGAGCTCTCACCCAGCTCATGGAAATCAGCCTCCAACCTTAGCACCTGTTTTCTGTGTGGCCTAAATATATAAATGTAAAGTTTTGCACTTGACATCACTATTAAAGTACATTCACTGTAGAATTAGAGAATTCATATATACTGTGTGCCTTAAATCATTAAATGACATTTACTGTTTAGGTAATTGAATAAATCATCCTCACACTATTAAAAAGTATTTACTTTAGATTTTTTTTATGTATAGTGTGCACTATTTATATACGTGTATTCAAAGTTATTTTACCTTTATGAACCTTAACATTGATCTAATATACTTAGGGCCTCTTTACATGTTTTTGACGCAGGGCAGCACAGTAAGTCACTTTGCTGCACTGCCCTACATCAAAAGGAAAGGGCAGGAATGTGTTGTTTTTATGATATGCAGCACATTCCTGTCCTTTCCCACTGCGCAAGTGCTATTTTTGCTGCCGTGCAAGTGTATCTGTGTTGTAGCAATGATTGTTTTTGTGCAGGAAGGGACACCTTCCTGCACAAAAACAATCAATGGAGGAGTGTTCCTTTTTCTATGTGTACTCACATAGAAAAAGGAAACAAGCATTTGCGATGCAATAGTTCTTGCATTTGCTAGAGTTTAAGCTAGTGGCCCTGTAAATGACAATGCCTTTTATTTATCTGTTTTGATAATTTAGGAAATGAATATGCAATGTCAATAGCTCAAACTCTTGTAAATGCAAGACGTATTTCATTTCAAAGAAGCTTCCACCATTTTTCTACGCTGCTTGGAAAATGAAAGTGTGCATCACGAGCTGAATGTTGCAGGAAAGCATGTTGTGCCTGCAGTAGGAGAAACTCAGTAAAGAAAATAGTGCTTACATACTAAATAAGACATACTGTGTAACAACAAAAGTAAAAGGGCCAGTCCTCATGGGAGGTTACAAATAAAGACAAGGCGGTACTAAGGAGGGACTAACAAGCCTACTACTGAATCAGGAGCCATCATTTACAAAGGACAATGACACAAGCCAATGAGAAATAAGGGCGGAGAGTGGGCGGAGCTTCAAGTCCATACTCAAACACAGCATTCCTTGCAGAAACTGCATGCTCTTCCCAGACTCAACCAAAAAAGAAGGAGAAATAAAGTTATTTCTCCTAGTTAGGCTTTTGACACATTCCTAGGTTTACAAGTCCTTATAAATCTGGGAAAGCATCAACACCCATGTGTGTTGTGTGGCAACATCCACCCCATGACCATGGAATGCCTCTTTGATGCAGAGTAAGGCATTGCTGGGACTTATGCTCATTTGCCTTACTCCACATTAACAAGGCCATGAAAAATCACACAAAGGGGCTGTGCGGGGCCTCGTAGATATAGGTCTGCAATCTGCATCATCGCTGCATCAAAGAAATTGATGCATCGGTGGAGTAATGAGCTTGTAAATGAGCCCCCGAGTTGTCTTCATTTGAGCACACACATATTAAATAGGCACCACTGATTAAATACGCTAATTTGACATTACTAGATCTGCATTTCGTTCTGTATAGAATGCTGTTTTCTATTATCTACTTGTATGTCTTTTCCTTGCAGGTGCTATTCTCATGGTTTGTCAGGTTGAGATTAGATACAACTCTGTTCTAGTGATAGAGAGAGAGCCTGAGAAGTCGACCTTGATCAGGAACATGGAGAGCCAGACCATCAACTGAAAGCATCCTTTCATTATTGTTGCAAAGGCTCATTGGTGACAATGGACAAAACCGTTCCCATGTCTGGACTAGGAGAAAATGTTGATGTTTCAGCTTACAAGGTGAGAATGGAAAGTACAATGGAGACACTGATGATGTGAACAGACGTGTGTTATCCGGGAGATACTGATCGAAATAACTGGGGTTCACATTGTCTAAGGTTAAGCCACTTTCAATTGGACTTTGGGAGGTTTAGACCTCTATGCTTATTTATTTGATTCCTGCAGAGTGTGGCTAAGGCTAACACTCATCACCTTGAACCACAACGATTGTTGACGGAGCATCTGAAAATCTGACCCTTCTTATACCTTCCCACACTTTTATGCATTTTACTGTTCTTCTTCATTTTCATGATTTTTTAGATACTTTTAGGTGTTATAACCAATGTTCCCTCTAATCTTTTTCCTCTGTGTGCGGCAGTGTAAAGTCTCTGTGCGCTGCAGCCAAAGCTATGTTTGCCAACAACCAGACTGCCCGTGTGGGTACAGCAACAAATATCCGTGCAAAAATCACTGCAAGCGTTTGCTTAAAAAGTGAAAAGACGGTGCATTTGCACACATACAATGCAACATGATGGGTCTTATTTATATAGCGCTTGTTACCCCTGATGGGATGTTAAAGCACTTTTTTGGGCGAGTAGCACTCAACTGCAGAACCCATAAAGGATTAGTGGTGAATCTATATAGTGAAATATGAAAGTAATTTGAGTGGTGAATGATGAAGTTGGCCTTAAAAATTACACGGTCTTAGATAGGAAGCTTGTGTAGTTGGTTTCTTGACCATTATTTTACCCTCAAAAACGGAATGTGGCACAGTAATTCAGGTCAGAATGTTCCTTTGGGAGTGAGGTCACGGCTGATTTGCAAATTGTTCTTTACACGCACAGAAGAGCTAAACAGCCTTGTAAAGAAAAGCTAATTTGTATAAAGTGTTGATATATGTATTACATCCCTCTCTCTGCTTTTCTCAGCCAATATTCATAAATATGACAAAGAGAACAACTCACTTCAATATGTGAAACAAACAGGAATGACTAAGGCAGGGCCAGGCCAGCCAGTCACTCACTGGGCACCACAACATTTCAGTTCATGAGAGAATTAGCCTGATAATTCAGAGCTGCTTTAACTTTCTACCAGCAACTTCCATACTACCTTCTACCAGCAAGACAAAATCTCCATTCACGAATTGATCAGACAATTCTGATCATCTAGAGCAGTTTACATTCAGGATCGAAGACGCCACTGAATCTATGCAAACCACACATTGCCAAAGAACAATGGCTGTAGTGGAATTTTTTAAAACATTTCTCACACTCCATTACTCTCCACTCACTGGCTTGTGAAAATCATGGATTGCTCAGTACCTACCTAATCATAGGTTTTAGGAACCACAGAGTGGCTGTGAGGTTAAAGCTCTGGAATAGGCTTGTCGTTATGGAAGCCCTTTATGCAGGGTTCGGGCATGTCCCATCCACAGGAGTGAGAGGTGTAGTTTGTTAAGGGATATAACACCAGAATGTTGTCAAAAGTATGGTGAAGGTATAGATAAGGCAATTTTAGTTTGATGTCTACTTTTAGGGAAGCATATCAAATATGTCAAACTCATTTAGATAGGAGCAATCATAGCACGAGGTAAGGCTGCTGCCTTAAGATGACAGCACTAGGGCACGTGAAATTACTAGATCTGAAAACGGTCATCTCATCTCCTTTCATCTTGATGGCAGATCTCAGTGGTGTCAAATAACAAGAAAAGACCTCAAAGCGGATATTTCATCTCATCGTAGATGTCAGCACTAGATGGTGTTAAATTAGGCCAGAAAACAGCTCCTTCATCTCAACATAAGATTTTAATATTAAGTGCCAAATTACAGGCAAGAGCATGAACATGTCTATCTCATCTCATCATAGCTTAAAATGTCAGCAGTAACTGGTGTCAGATTACAAATTGTAACACATCAGCAGTTCACTAATATTAATCTCAAATTCACAGTAACGCACAAAAATACTAGTTACTGCTTTGATGTACTTGTATCAAAATGTCACTCGTTTGGCAGTAGAACGCCACTTATATTCACACTGAAACCAACAAAATTCCACACATATGTAGTATCACTCATAGTCCTGAAATGTCACTCAAACGTGCACAGAAATTATCCATAGGTTACACATAGCAATCTGAAACCTTGCCAGCTATGCCTGAAAGGCTGGGGCCCTGGCCCACTTTGGCCCTGCCTTAAAAGTCATCTTCCAACAGTAGTCTTTCAGTAACAAACCAATCACCAACCCGCACGCTCACATCCAAACAGCGAAGGAAGATGAAGAGAAAGGGGCGAAACAAAAGTTAATTCAATCAACATCTCCTTGCAGGGCCATGGTCCACCAACTGGAGAAAGACCATAAAGAGTATCTCCCTGAAATCACAACCCAGGTGGGCAATGGGACTAAGAGTCAACACCAACTTCCACAGCAGTTGCCCCAGGAAGAGGGGAAAAACGCAGAAGGAAGCAATTCCCCTAAAACAATCATAAGCGGGGGAGACGCCTCTAAGAGCGAACTCTGCAAGAAAAGAGGAATTATTTATGAGGGTACAATTGACTGTGAGCTGACAACCACATCAAGAGAATTCCCTGAGGCCGCTGATATATCTAAATTCAAACAGGCACCGCCTGTAGAAAGAAAACTACGCAACCTGACTCCACAATAATCATGTTTCACCCCGAATACAAATCAAAGGGACGGATCGACATATTGAATAGAGAAAACATCCTACGCTTGATAAACTCCATCTATAGGTTGAAGAATATTAGATCTAATGATTTAGAGTCAATAGAATTTGTGGAGTGTTCAGAACACCCGGGTGTGGAAGCAACTAAAGCAGTTTGGGCCACACCTGCGATAGCAGACAAAGTTCTAAAGGAATACACTAAGTTTAACACCTGGGGCATTAAGCTACACCCCTTTGCCAGACAAAGGTACCCTGAACCCCTAATCACAACCCCGGGAAATCAAAAAGTGCCTGGAGGGAGCCAACGAGGCAACTGAGCACACACTTGTACTCTGTGCTGCGCAGAGCCCACATCAAAACTCCAGAGGGTTCAGAAGCTAGAGAGCAGCGGCTCCACTGGTCCACTGTAACAAAAAGCATCCCCCCACAAGAGTGGAGCTGGATATTAAGGACCATAAAGACAAAAAAAATCAAAATCTTTGACGCTCCTGGTCCGCCGACTCTACACTGGTACCAAAAACTCCCTCAAACTTTGTTTGTGGAACATCAACGGGGTAGGAGACAAAACACTGGATCAGGAATTGAAACTTTACCTACAAAGCTTTGATATATTCTCATTCCAGGAAACTTGGAGCAATTCGCCACCCGCCCTGGATGGATTCAACCTGCTCTTCCTTCCTGCCATAAATAGCGCCAAATTTGGCCACAGCAAGGGAGGACTGGCCACATACTGCTCCATAAAGAGCATCTACGCTATTGAGTCAATGAAGTACAGCATAGCATCCCCAAACACAATGCAGGTGCTCAGACTAACCCTACAGGGGGAGGGAAAAGAAGAGCAGCTAATCCTCATAAACCTTTACCTACACCCCAGCGATAAAACAAAAGGCATTCCGCAGCTGAAAGAGAAGCTAGAGGAAATCCTTACGGAAGAGCAGACCAACAATCTAATCATAACTGGAGGCTTCAACACAAACATGTTCAGAAGAGGCCCTGAAGACACCAATAGAGGAGGATCCTTTCGTGTGAACTGCAACAACACAAGATAATAATGCAGGCGGTAGACACACAAAAACAGAACAGAGGCTCTTAGCAATCTTGGAGCAATTAGGCTTCCGATCTTTAAACTGAAGATTTCCAGGAGACCACCCACAGACCGCAACCTTTCATAATATAGTAGCAAGCACTACAATAGACTATACATTTGTCTCTCTCTGTATGTTCCCAAGAGTAAGGGACTATCACATCGAAAACTCTGAACACAGGGATCATTTACCACAGGACATCACAATAGGCTCAATCATCATCTCACAGACTGTGCCCGCAAACACTCATAATTCGAATTTTGAGTTAAATGAAAAACTAATAAAATGCAAAATGGATGATCAGGAAGGCCTCCTCATTCTTGCTAAAGAACTTGTGGAGGAAGCACAATCTGTAGACCCCGATAGCCTGAGAAGCTGGGACAGTTCACACTAAAACTTGGAAATCAACATGGAGTAAAAAAGGGAACCACCCTAAACAGGAACTCAGGACCCACTTGAATTAAACGCCCATGCCCCCACATTGGAAACAACGCGCAACTGAAAATCTATAAAAAGCTGATAAACCGTGCTCCTTGGAGATTCAAGAAAGATAACTCCGATTTTACAACCTTACGAGATCTGAGGGCACTGAAAGCAAAGCGGGGAAAATTAATTAAGAACCTCAAAAAAGAAGCTGAGGAACCTTTATGGGCCAAACTTTTGCATGATATTAAAAACAACAACAGTGCCCAATTCTGGCAAAAGGTGAATACTCTTGCCAGCCCATTACATCAAGGCATAAATTCTCACATATCAGAAGAGGCCTGGACAACCCACCTGCAAACTCACTTCAACAATGATTGTGCAATTGAACCGCACAAGGAAAATTACCTGTTCGAAGGTGATGTTCAAACACTTCAAATACCCTCTAATACAAATTCAGAACAGCCTCTTATCATTGCAAGGGAACAAATTTGCAAAAGAATTTCAAAGGAAAGGCGTGAAGGAGCCGCGGGACCAAATAGGATTCCCCCATACTATTTAAACAAGACCCAAATGACTAGGCATCTGTATTGAAACCAACCTTCGAATCAATCTTGCGCTCATCGACAATACCATATTCATGGAGGGGTTCAATCATCTCCCCCATCCACAAAAAAGGCAACGGGGACAACCCAAAAAACTACCCGTTGGTAGCTCTAATTGACAATGAAGCGAAATACTACACCAGATTGCTTTCACAAGAACTAACATCATGGGCGAAGGGAATCTCTGCAATCCCGATAAATCAAACAGGCTTCTGTAAGAAAATGGGGACTACCACCAATATCATGGCCCTCTCACTGCTTAATTTGTGCCGGAGCTTTCCGGGGCTCAGCACCGGTACTTTATTGTCAGGGCCGGGGCTATACATGTCTTTCAGGAGGCAGTGTTGGTGAAGGTAATTTTTCAAAAATACAGACAGAGAGTGAGACAGCTTAACTTTTTCCACGTCGTCTGTGCTGTTCAGCCTCTCGCTGTCTCCCATTCATCAAGGCATGCACTGACTCCAGGCTGGCTGGCGGCTGGATTTCAACTTTCGTGCTTTCACTAATAAAAAAAATAAACGGGCTCCCCACGAGCTGTCTTTATTTCCGTGGTTAATCTTCCCCTTCCCTTACAGCAAGTTGGAGAGCCCCTTCCCCCTCCCTTCGAGGAAGTTATAGAGCCTCTACCCTCCTCCCTTCGAGCAAGTTAGAGAGCCCCTTGAGGAGCGGAAGAAGGCTGGACTCTTACAGCCTGATTCATGAAGCGAAATAGCGCCCGCAATCGCAGCGAAAATGCAATTGCGGGTGCAATTTACGTAATTGGCATTCAAGAACTAAATAGCGAATTCGCTAACACATAATAGCGAATACGCTAACACATAATAGCGATTACGCTATAATAGTCGCAGATTCCCGGTAGTCGAGCATTAGCGATACGGAAAGAGCGACCAACCACGGAATCTGCGAAATAAATAGCGAAACGCAATATATTCTCAATCGGCATTCATGAAAAATCTACAATTGCGAAAAACCCCAAAATCGCAGTTTGCGCGGCGCAAATTAAGGACAACTCAAAGCAGGTGGTAACCATAAAAGCCATGAATAAGTAAAATTTGAAAAACCGTTGGCCAATCACCAACAGGTTCAGGCCTGACCAATCACACATAAGGACATTCAGCAGCAGCATTAGGCGTTCCACAATGCCAGGAATGTACATGGTGGTGAGGCGGCGAAGGCTACAGCGAGCAGCACGGAGGAGACGCATGAGGCAGGAAAGGATTTACCGCCAGCGGGTCACCTTGCTGGGCCAAACCAGAGAACAGATATTTGCTAAATACAGGCTGAATGGGGAAATGATCATCTGGCTGATACATGAACTTGACCCCCTCATGCAGCACCCAACAAGGCGAAACAATTCGGTGCCTACACATGTGCAGGTATTGTGTAGTCTGCACCTCCTGGCCTCCGGGAGTTTCCAGGGCATAGTAGCGGCTGCTGGGGGGATATCCCAGCCCACCATGTCACGCTGCCTCCACACTTTCATTGACGCCATGCTCACCCAGCTCCACCGTCACATCACATTTCCCACGAGCCAACAGGAATTGGACTTGACAAAACTACAATTTTACAATGTAGCCCATTTTCCCCATGTCCTCGGCTGCATA
This sequence comes from Lissotriton helveticus, assembly GCF_964261635.1. Classification (NCBI taxonomy): domain Eukaryota; kingdom Metazoa; phylum Chordata; class Amphibia; order Caudata; family Salamandridae; genus Lissotriton; species Lissotriton helveticus. The sequence continues at coordinate 1,141,765,478 of NC_136068.1, forward strand.
GACTGTACCCACGTCGCCATCTGCCCACCAGCTGCCACGGAGTATATGTTCCGCAACAGAAAGTCCTACCACTCCCTCAACATACAGATGGTCTGCAATGCCAAGACCATCATCACTGACATTGTCGCCCAGTACCCAGGGAGTACCCATGACTCCTTTATCTTCAGGCACAGCGGACTCCACACACGACTGCTCAGGGGAGAGTTTGGGGAAGGACACCTACTTGGTAAGTACACTTTGTCGACAATGTCACATTGCTATGAAGTAACTGCGCTGCATAGGCAATCAACATCTGCTCCTCTCATTCAGGTGACAGTGGCTACGCCCTACGGGAATACCTCCTGACCCCTTACCTCAACCCTGCCACACCTCAGCAACGCCGCTACAATGTTGCGCACATCCAGACAAGGAACTGTATAGAAAGGACATTTGGCCTGCTCAAGAGCAGGTTCCGTATACTGCACAAGACAGGTGGGGCCATGTATTACAGTCCTGCTGTGTGCTGTCGCATTGTGGCTGTCTGTGCAATGCTTCATAACATTGCAACCAAGCGCCGGATACCTGTTGACATCTCAGGCAGTGAATCAGAAGGGGACGACCGGCCACCAGCACATGCGCACCATGCACGCGGGGAGAACCCAGCTGAAGGCCACAGACGTCGCAACCACATCACAGAGAACAATTTCTAGCCCACCCTCTTCCCTCACCCCACAAATCACAATTGCATGCAAAATGTAATGATTACACAACGCTAATGTGTGCTGCAAAATAAATATATTTGTTTCATTCACAAAAAATGTAATCAGTACAACTATTTACTACTAACAGTATTCCTTCATACTGCAGTGTCAAATGACAGGGCAGGCTTATAGTCAGCCTGTGCCAGTGATTGTCTGAAAGAGTCAATTGCGCCTCCTGTGCGTTATGCCCAAGCGCCTCTGAGGCTCTTCCTCTTCCGGGGCACCTGTACCTGGCGTTGCCCTGGTGCTGCGCCTAAGTGGCGGGACTAGTGTGGCAGATTGGCTGCTGATGCTGGATGCCCCCTCACTGCCATTGTCACCCCCTACAGTGGCAGGTAGAGCAGGAGGGTGTAGTGCCGTAACCGCCGTGGTGAGGTGCTCCAGGACCCTGGTGATGTCCTCACAACACTGTACAAGTTGGTGCTGCTGTGTTAGTGACCGCCGCGACAACTGTGAAGTGGCATTTGCAGCCACATAATTGGACCTGCTGTAGGAGGCCAGCCGGCTCATGAGCTGGTGGTGGCGCCGGCTTGCTGCACTGCGCTGCTTAATCATCGCAGCAGTGTTGGCCTCCATGGCTGCAGTCATGCGGCCCATGGCCGCCGTCATGCGGTCCATGCGGTCTCCCACTCTGGCCACATTGCGCCCAATCTTGTGTAGCTGGAGCTGAATGGCACCTTGCTGCTGTGACTGGCGCTGATGAATCCTCAACATGCGTCTTTCGACGCTCAAACAGGCATGTCTCTGTCCATTGCCCCTCCTGCTGATTGCAGCAGTGGTGTGATGGCGAGACCTCCCACGCCTGCTCTGCTGGCCTGTCACTGTGGCTGGCCGCTGTGTTGGCGCTGTCGCAGGCCCAGATGTTGTAGCACCAGCTGCAGGTGGTGTCACAGCAGGCGTTGCTGGTGCGGCAGGGACTGGAGGCACATTAGTGGCGTGCCTGGCTTTGGCTGTGGGCGGTCCGCCAGATGCAGGGGGCACAACGGTGGGGGTCCTGGCTTTGGCTGTGGGTGGTCCGCCAGATGCAGGGGGCACAACGGTGGGGGTCCTGGCTTTGGCTGTGGGTGGTCCGCCAGATGCAGGGGGCACAACGGTGGGGGTCCTGGCTTTGGCTGTGGGCGGTCCGCCAGATGCAGGGGGCACAACGGTGGGGGGCCTGGCTGCTGGTGTTGTTGCAGCGGCAGGGGCTGGTGCCTGGGTTAGCGGTGGATAATCCTCCTCCTGGTCCTCCTCATCTATTTGCAGCCTTTCACTGTCGCTGCTTTCTGCGCCACCTGTGAGGGTAAGTGGATACTCATTAGTTGCATGTGACTGTCAGACGTGCTGATGTTTCATGCATGCTGGGTGACATTCCCTGGATGGCTGTGGATTTGCGTACTTTGGAACCTGTCTGGCTGCATTGTGGTACTACTACATTGTGGACAAACTACATCTCCCACAATGCTTCAGGGCATTTCCTGATGCGCAACAAAGGCATGACTAAGGGACATTATGTGAGCCTATTTGGTCAGGGACGGTCATAGGGGACAGGGTCGCAGTCGCATGCCACTTACCTTGGGTGTCTTGGGTGGGGCGGGAGGAGTCCAGAAGTGTGACGCCAACGCACGCCTCCCTCTCCAGGGTGTTCTCCACCTGGTCCTTCAAGGGTGTGTTCGGAGGGACTGTAGGTCCGCCACCTCCAGTGCCCGATGACTCTCCAAGGCGCTCCGCCACCCTCTCCTTGGCACAACCTCGGAGGTCATACCATCGTTTCTTGAGCTCCTCCAGTGACCTATCGGCCACACCCACGGAGTTCACACTGGAGGCTATTCCCAGCCAGATCCTCCTTTTGTCTTGCTCCGGGACCTTCCGGGAGTCTTTCCCAAAGAGTTTGTCGTGGTTGGCCACCACCCCTTCTATCAAATTTTCGAGCTCCTGCTCTGAAAACTTTAGCTTCCTCTTCCGCCCTGTGCTGTTGCTGGGGCCAGGAACAGGTTCCTCTGACATGGCAGCAGAGTAGTAGGAATTTCGCAATCACCAGAATAGCTGCTGCTTTCCAACTTGCTCCCTCGAGGTCTGCCTCACTGTGGTGAATGGGGGTGGGAACTGCCTGCTTCCTGGTTGTGATGTCATCACTGAGCTCGAAAAGCGACTTCCCGTTTTCCCGATCGCGCGAGATTGCGATTCGCATTCCCGATCGCACGAGATTGCGATTCGCATTCCCGATCGCACGAGATTGCGATTCGCATTCCCGACGCAGGTAGCCGGAAATAGCGATTATTCTGCGATTATCGTTAGTCGCTAACGGATTTTGCGCCCGCGTGCGAGTCGCTTTTTTTTCCCGGTAATCTTCATGATTTCTGATTTGCGAGTTCTCAATAGCGGTTCGCATTTTATCGCTATTTGAGACTCGCAAATCCCGTTTTTCATGAATCAGGCTGTATATGCCTGTTACCTGTCACGTAGGCATTCAGCAGCTCCCTATTGGTTAATGAAGGTCTAGGGAGTTGCTCAAGTTAAACAGACACTGAAATCTCAGGCCGAGATCCTTCCAGCCACGCACACATGACAATTTCTTCCAGGATGCAGAGGAGCTTGTTTATGATAATTGAACCCGCCCGGGCAGTCGAGTCAGACTCCAGCCAGGAGAAATGTGTTATGAATGGCTCTGCTCACCCCAGGTACCGATTGTTTTAAAGTGAGGCATGATGCAGGCAGTGATCCATTACCGCTTGTATTACATAGGATGCATAGCTTTATGGAGCTAACACTCAGAAAATCACAGTGCCGAGAGTATGCACATGGATTATAAGAACTCTAATTTTACCTCTTAAACACTGTGCTTGCGGGGCTAAACCTCTAAGTTATTTTTTTACCCCTTCTGATCCTCCTGCCCTTTCTTTGCTCCACCCTTGGGCCTCTCGTGCTCAACCGAGGTTGCTCCGCTCCTCTCCCCTTCCTTCACATCCGAGACTTGCAGTGAAGCGCCTTGATTCCTCTTGTCATGCAATTCTTGGGCCCTCCCTTCACAAGTTGCTTACCGTCTGTTTCATCCGGTGCCTCTCACCGCTATTCTCGGCCATTAATGTTTCATCCAGGTCTTCATTTAAGCACATTACTTTTTCTGTGGGACTCACATGCAGCCTACAGGCCCACCCCCATCACTCTCCTTTTCATGAGCCCCTATCACTTTGATTTATTCCTTCACCAGCACCTGGGAATCAGAGGCCAGAAACAGAAAACAAAACGTGCAAAACAGAGTTTGCTTTTGCAGGCAGGGTTGCAGTGATACATTTACCACAAACTTAAAGCCTAAGCCTTACTGTCATTGATACAATGTCACCAAAACCTTGCACTTAAAACTATGAGGGATTTATAAGCTGTTATGTGCAGCACCAATTGTGACTTTAAAGCAGCACTGGGGCGCTAGACTGAGGGTGATTTCTTTAAGTCAGGACAAAGGCCATCCATTGACATCTGCTATGTGATGCAACCTCAGGCTCTCAAGAGACTATTGCCAGGGCCACTGGAATTATGTGACTGAGCCACTACGGGCGATTTTCACATGATTATAGATTTGCCTCACAGTGGAAATCTTTTTGTAAAGCTGGAATAGTCAACCCTCAGGTGCTTATTGCTGTGTTTGGATGCTAAACTAGTAGTGAGTTGCAAGTAATGCCCACAGAGTGTTAGCACGTTTAAAAATTATAAAACAATAAACTAATTCTATTACAAAATGTGCTGCATTGTGACGCATAATTTTCCTTTTACTTGCCATGTAATTTACTCAACCCTGCCACATAATTTGGCTCTCTCCTGCCGCAGAGTTCCAGTGGCCCTAACTATAGCTCTGGTCTCACAACATGCATGCCCACAGGTGTTCCAAAATCCCACATTTTATCTAATTTACCACAACAGGCGAGTCTCTGAAAGCTCTTTTTGTCCCTTCTATTCCCTGCAAACACTATAAAAGTTCGGGTTAAACACAGTGCTCCTGTGTTGTTTTGCAACTTGAAGGTCAGAGGATAACTACATATCAGTTTATCATAATTTGTCTACTTTTCCTTTGGAAAAAACAGTCATTAAAAGGTGCCCTTGCGAAATCATCCACCCCTGATTTACCTCGAGTCAGCAACAGCATTCCCCCTAGAAATGCTACCCCTTCCACTTCACACAGCCCTGAATGCAGTGCTCATTGTAACCGTGTGTGGTGAGATTTTTTCGTTTACTTTACACACATCTTAATAGTTGGAATAGCCACGAATACAAAATGCTGTATTTTACTTTAGTAATAGCACTTAAGGTGCTGCATCCCTCCCTCGCCCCCAAATACATGTAAGCTGATTTGGCCATAAAGAATTTTTTTAAGTTCTGCTTTGACACTGCACTGTTTCATTCTATTTTCAAGAACAACACAGCCAGAATGCACTTAGGCCACATGTGCTGTGAGTTTCATTAATTTTCTTAAGTGTAAGACACATTTGTGTGTTTTTTAAATTCCATTCGATTTTTTTTAAGACAAATTCCAATGTATGGGTTTAGTGTGATTTTTCCTTCATTTTTCAGTTGAAAGGTTACTGTTTGGTTATTGCAAAATATATTGATTCATTAAACGTTTTAAGTGGTAAAATGACAGAATGAAAAACTAGTACTGAAATCTAGCAGAATGTATTTTGCTGTTTCAAGTGTTTTGTGCATGTGTAATATGTGTAGTGCATTTTGTACAGTTACGTTTGCTAACCTTCAAATGTTGCGTATACATGAAAACAAAACAGGATGGTATCAACATTCAAATGATTTTGGTCCATTGTCTCTTCATCTATGCACCCTGTCAAACATAGACCTCTTGATAGTCTGTTGTCAATTGTGTTCTGTGATGGTTGGGGTTTAACAGCTACATCATTGTGTATTACCTTCATGTTAGGGAGCAAAAGGTCCTGTTGTATGTTGGGAACAATATTTTAAGGGCTAAGGGGTGCCAATTGGGGTAAGATGTGTTCGGTTTATTCCCATTTACAATGCACTTGTGAGAGTAAATCCCTTTCTAGAGACTTGTCCCTCCTCCATCTCTCCTTTTACTCCACCCAAGCCTCATCTTACTACTTTGATCTCCCTAATAACCCTTTCTAGATTCTTCCCTCCTCTATCCCTCCCTCCACCCATCCCAGACCTTGTTTTACTGCTATGATCTCCTAAATAACACTTTCTAGCTGCTTCCCTTGTCCATCCACCCATTATACCATTCAATGAAACTAACAGACTCATATGTCCATCGCTCAAATTAGCATACATTTCCCTATATTTACTCACCACTAATACTTTTTGGGTTCCGGAGTAGCGTACTACTCACTGAAAAGTGCTGTGACGCCTCGTCAGGAGTGGAAGCGCTATATAAACGCTAGTTGGCCTAGGGACAGTCACAGGTGGTGACTTATGTGAGTTTGGCACAATTGTTCATTTTCTGCACCTCTGAATGTGTTTTTATGCGTCATGTGCCTTGTTCTTACACCTCTGAATGTATTGTTGATGCATCATGTGTTTTCCTTCCTTACACCTCTGAATGTATGTTATGCATTGCATCATGTGTTATGATCTTACACCCCTACAGGTATTGTAATACTTAGGTGGTTGTTTTTCTCCTAGTGCAGGTGGTGCTAGTGAGGTCCTGGTTACCAGTAGTTACTGGTTGTGTGCTACAGTGATTTTACATTCTATGTGCTAAAGTGATATTCAAAGTGTTACTTCTAAAAAGTGCTGATTCCTGACAGTGGTCCAGGTGGCCCTGTCTTGTACATATCCCCTGTAAATTCTGCCCGTGCCTCTGGCACATTGTAAAGTGTGTGTTTTATCTAATATGTTTTGGTGTAATACAAAGGCTATTTTTGCATATAACCTTGTGTGGAGTTTCCTTTGTGGTGGGCCTTTGGGTGTTGTTGCTGCGGTGCGTGCGCAAGTCCTTAACTCACATCGCCTCTGAGTTTAGCCTTGCTGCTCGCGCCACGTTACCTAGAGGGTGAGCAGGGGTTATCTTGGCGTGTAACTCCCTTGCCCTGACTTAGGAGTGGTGGTCTCTGACTGACTTTGGCGAAAGCCCTAGCCAGCCAGGGATCCCATTTCTAACATTGACTGCATTGGATCCCTCTGAAGCGGTCGCTCCCCAAGCTCCCTGACCATCCTGCTACCTGTAACGTTGTCTGGTATCGTAGCGCTTGCTGGCTGCTGTTGTAGCGCTTGATGCCATATCATTGCCTGTAACTCGGTCTGTTATCGTAGCGCTTGCTGCCTGACATCGTAGCGCTTGCCTAATTGTTGTGCCTTTCCTCTTGGGCTAATTGCCACTGTCGCACTGCTCGCATCGCCTGCTGCATTTATTGTGCCTCTTTGTGCCGATACCACTGCCCAGACCGTAGGATTGCTCCGGTGGTGCCCCAATATCGCTGTTTGTTTGTGCAGCCATTTTGTTGTTGACTTCTGGCCCGTCCCTCCTCCCCGCTCCCGCCTCCCAGCTGATCCCCCCTCCCACTGAGATATTAGGCTTGCCCCTTCTTGACTAGCGCTGTGACTGCCTTGGATCCCTCTGAAGCGGTCGCTCCCCAAGCTCCCTGACCATCCTGCTACCTGTAACGTTGTCTGGTATCGTAGCGCTTGCTGGCTGCTGTTGTAGCGCTTGATGCCATATCATTGCCTGTAACCCGGTCTGTTATCGTAGTGCTTGCTGCCTGACATCGTAGCGCTTGCCTAATTGTTGTGCCTTTCCTCTTGGGCTAATTGCCACTGTCGCACTGCTCGCATTGCCTGCTGCATTTATTGTGCCTCTCTGTGCCGCTTCCACTGCCCAGATCGTAGGATTGCTCCGGTGGTGCCCCAATATCGCTGTTTGTTTGTGCAGCCATTTTGTTGTTGACTCCTGGTCCGTCCCTCCTCCCCGCTCCCGCCTTCCAGCTGATCCCCCCTCCCACTCAGATATTAGGCTGGCCCCTTCTTGACTAGCGCTGTGACTGCCTTGGATCCCTCTGAAGCGGTCGCTCCCCAAGCTCCCTGATCATCCTGCTACCTGTAACGTTGTCTGGTATCGTAGCGCTTGCTGGCTGCTGTTGTAGCGCTTGATGCCATATCATTGCCTGTAACTCGGTCTGTTATCGTAGCGCTTGCTGCCTGACATCATAGCGCTTGCCTAATTGTTGTGCCTTTCCTCTTGGGCTAATTGCCACTGTTGCACTGCTCGCATCGCCTGCTGCATTTATTGTGCCTCTTTGTGCCGCTTCCACTGCCCAGATCGTAGGATTGCTCCGGTGGTGCCCCAATATCGCTGTTTGTTTGTGCAGCCATTTTGTTGTTGACTCCTGGCCCGTCCCTCCTCCCCGCTCCCGCCTCCCAGCTGATCCCCCCTCCCACTGAGATATTAGGCTTGCCCCTTCTTGACTAGCGCTGTGACTGCCTTGGATCCCTCTGAAGCGGTCGCTCCCCAAGCTCCCTGACCATCCTGCTACCTGTAACGTTGTCTGGTATCGTAGCGCTTGCTGGCTGCTGTTGTAGCGCTTGTTGCCATATCATTGCCTGTAACTCGGTCTGTTATCGTAGCGCTTGCTGCCTGACATCGTAGCGCTTGCCTAATTGTTGTGCCTTTCCTCTTGGGCTATTTGCCACTGTCGCACTGCTCGCATTACCTGCTGCATTTATTGTGCCTCTTTGTGCCGCTTCCACTGCCCAGATCGTAGGATTGCTCCGGTGGTGCCCCAATATCGCTGTTTGTTTGTGCAGCCATTTTGTTGTTGACTCCTGGCCCGTCCCTCCTCCCCGCTCCCGCCTCCCAGCTGATCCCCCCTCCCACTGAGATATTAGGCTTGCCCCTTCTTGACTAGCGCTGTGACTGCCTTGGATCCCTCTGAAGCGGTCGCTCCCCAAGCTCCCTGACCATCCTGCTACCTGTAACGTTGTCTGGTATCGTAGCGCTTGCTGGCTGCTGTTGTAGCGCTTGTTGCCATATCATTGCCTGTAACTCGGTCTGTTATCGTAGCGCTTGCTGCCTGACATCGTAGCGCTTGCCTAATTGTTGTGCCTTTCCTCTTGGGCTAATTGCCACTGTCGCACTGCTCGCATTACCTGCTGCATTTATTGTGCCTCTTTGTGCCGCTTCCACTGCCCAGATCGTAGGATTGCTCCGGTGGTGCCCCAATATCGCTGTTTGTTTGTGCAGCCATTTTGTTGTTGACTCCTGGCCCGTCCCTCCTCCCCGCTCCCGCCTCCCAGCTGATCCCCCCTCCCACTGAGATATTAGGCTGGCCCCTTCTTGACTAGCGCTGTGACTGCCTTGGATCCCTCTGAAGCGGTCGCTCCCCAAGCTCCCTGACCATCCTGCTACCTGTAACGTTGTCTGGTATCGTAGCGCTTGCTGGCTGCTGTTGTAGCGCTTGATGCCATATCATTGCCTGTAACTCGGTCTGTTATCGTAGCGCTTGCTGCCTGACATCGTAGCGCTTGCCTAATTGTTGTGCCTTTCCTCTTGGGCTAATTGCCACTGTCGCACTGCTCGCATCGCCTGCTGCATTTATTGTGCCTCTTTGTGCCGCTTCCACTGCCCAGATCGTAGGATTGCTCCGGTGGTGCCCCAATATCGCTGTTTGTTTGTGCAGCCATTTTGTTGTTGACTCCTGGCCCGTCCCTCCTCCCCGCTCCCGCCTCCCAGCTGATCCCCCCTCGCCCCTCCCACCCACTATCCACATATGACAGATGCTTCTGCGTGCAGCGTTCACGCGCAGCAGTCGCGCCCCATGCGCGCCGAAGGCGCGCCAAAGCTAAGCCCGTCTACGCCCGTCCACGCCAGGACCGCGCCCAGCACCAGACCCCCTGGCCCCCACATTAGCCACCCCGCCCGCATAACGTATGACGCCGATACCCTCCTTGCCCTTAACCCCGGACGCACCTCACAATGCTGCGTAGCTGCCCCAGGACGCACCCACGGACCATTCTCCTGCAACTTCTGCAAGTTCGCCTGCATCAGGACCCACACCAAATCTCCCTCCAAACACAGCTCCGACTCTAACCACCTGAAGTGCATCCTGCTGAACACCCGCTCGGTCCACAAACACGCCACTGAACTCTGGGACCTACTCGACACTACATCGCCGGACGTCGCCTTCCTTACAGAAACCTGGACATCGCCATAGCCATCCCGGACGCTTACAAGATCATCCGAAAAGACCGCTCCAACCAAACCGGAGGGGGCATCGCCATCGCCCATAAGAACTCCATCCGATTCACGACCAACTCCGACAATAACCTCGCGACCGCCGAACACCTTCACTTCAAGATCCACACCGACCCCAGGACCACTCTTAGAGGCACCCTCATCTACAGACCACCAGGAACCCGCACACAATTCATCGAAGAGATCACCGACTTCATCAGCCCACATGCCCTCACCTCCGAGAACTACATCCTACTGGGAGACCTCAACTTCCACCTGGAAAAGAATAACGACAGCAACACCACCACCCTTCTGGACAACCTGGCCAATCTCAGACTCAAACAACTTGTCGACACCCCCACCCACTTGGCAGGACACACGCTCGACCCTATCTTCACCTCCAGCAAACACATCTCCTTCAATCACACCACAGCTCTCCATTGGACGGACCACAGCTGCGTTCACTTCAACTACAAAAAGACCACGACCCACATCCCACCACAACCTATTCCCCGAGGAAACTGGAACAAAATCACCACCGACCAACTCTTCACATCGCTTCACCAAAAGCCTCCTGCAACATCATCGGACCCAAACCAAGCTGCCACCAAACTCACACAATGGATCACCCACTGCGCTGACGAATTAGCACCCCTGAAAAACCACCAGATCAAACAAGGTAACAAAAAGGCCCCCTGGTTCAACGATGACCTTAAGAAATCCAAGAAGTTATGTCGCACCCTCGAGAAAACCTGGAGAAAAAACCCAACCACTAACAACCTGACCACCTTCAAGGACGCCACCCGCAAACACCACCAACTGATCCGATCCATCAAGAAATCAGCGTTCAAGTATCGGCTCGACAACAACACCCACAACAGCAAGGAATTATTCAACATCGTCAAAGAATTCACCAACCCCACCGCCGGCACCAACGACATAACTCCCTCCCAAGAACTCTGCGACTCTCTATCGTCTTTTTTCCACAACAAAATCGCCGACATTCATAACAGCTTTGAGAACCTTTCCAAAGAAGGACACACTCCACCCACCTCCGAACCAAAACAGCACTCTCACAACCTTTGCGCCTGGAACCCAATCACGACTGAAGACACCATCCGTCTGATGAACTCCATCCACTCAGGTTCACCAACTGACCTATGCCCCCACCACATCTTCAACAAAGCAGACTCCATCATCGCACCCCATTACCGCGATGTCATTAACTGCTCCTTCAACTCCGCTACCTTCCCAGAAAGCTGGAAACATGCCGAACTCAGCGCACTTCTGAAGAAACCCACAGCAGACCCCTCTGAACTTAAGAACTACCGCCCCATCTCGCTCCTCCCCTTCCCGGCCAAAGTCATCGAGAAAGCCGTCAATAATCAGCTCGCCGCCTTCCTTGAATCCAACAATTCACTTGACCCTTCACAGTCCGGCTTTCGAACCAAACACAGCACAGAAACCGCCCTCATCGCCGCTACAGACGACATCCGAACGCTACTAGACAACGGAGAAACAGTTGCCCTCATCCTACTTGACCTCTCCGCCGCCTTCGACACAGTCTGTCATAACACCCTCATACAACGCCTCAACAACGTTGGAATACAAGGAAAAGCATTGGACTGGATCATCTCGTTCCTCACCGGAAGAACCCAGAGAGTCCACCTCCCCCCTTCAAATCAGAGGCCACCGAGGTCACCTGCGGCGTACCACAAGGATCTTCACTCAGCCCCACCCTCTTCAACGTGTACATGAGTCCCCTCGCATCCATCGCACACCAACGCAACCTCAACATCATCTCCTATGCTGACGATACCCAGCTAATCCTCTCCCTCACCAAAGACACTAACACCGCCAAAACCAACCTACACGAAGGAATGAAAAAAGTAGCCGAATGGATGAAGAACAGTGTCTTAAAAGTAAACTCGGACAAAACGGAAGTCCTCATCTTAGGATCATCCCCCTCTGCATGGGACGACTCATGGTGGCCACCAGCTCTGGGCACAGCTCCCACACCCACGGACCATGCACGTAACCTGGGCTTCATCCTGGACTCCTCCCTATCGATGACCAGACAATTCAACGCCGTCTCATCATCTTGCTTCAACATCCTACGCATGCTCAAAAAAATCTTCCGCTGGATCCCCACCGAAACAAGAAAGACAGTCACCCACGCACTAGTCACTAGCCGACTAGATTATGGAAGCACCCTTTACGCCGAAACCACAGCCAAACTACAGAAAAAACTCCAACGCATTCAAAACGCCTCAGCCAGACTCATACTCGACATACCCCGTCAAGCTCATATTTCCGGTCACCTGAAAGACTCCCCGTCACTTCCAGTCACCTGAATGGCTCCCCGTCAATAAGAGAATAACGTTCCGTCTCCTCACCCACGCACACAAGGCCCTCTACGACCTTGGACCCGAACGCCTCAACAAACGACTGTCCTTCTACACACCCACCCGCCAACTTCGCTCATCCAATCAAGCCCTCGCCGTAACTCCGCGCATCAATAGATCCACCATGGGAGGAAGATCTTTTTCCTACTTAGCGGCCAAAACCTGGAACTCTCTCCCCTCTCACCTCCGCCTCACACAGAACCACCTCTCCTTCAAAAAGCAGCTGAAAACCTGGCTATTCGATAAGTAATGCACCCACCCTCCCTCAAGCGCCTTGAGACCCTCTGGGTGAGTAGTGCGCTATACAAATTTTTGAACTTGAACTTGAACTTGAACTATAAATACAATTACAATATTGGGCTTATTACAAGACTGAATGACCTGCCACCATCATTACAAGTTGTGCATATACCAGGGGGGTGCATATTGTGCCTCTAGCAGAGTAAATATATTCTTTATGTGATAGATGCCTTCATAGTGGGCTTGTACCTCTGAGCTCTGTAATGTCATGTATGCTTTGACTAAAAAATTTACATATATCAGTGGGAAATTCCCCAAATTCTCAGAGCAAAAGAATTGAGAATTGTGTAAGGAGTGGTTCTGTCTTTTAGTAAAAGTTTGGTTCGGAGCAATTTAGTGTCATGCCTGGGGAGGCACAAAATACAACAGAAGATCATAGTCATATCAGCATTACTTTAGAGTCAGGTCTCTAAAGGTCAGAAAAAATACATTATCTGTGGTTCCAAAAGTCATGACATTCAGTTTATTTTGCTGTTTTGCCTTGATTTTATTAAGATATCCTTTCCAAGGAGCTCGAGACCAGCACGTTTAAAGTCAACGATCATATTACTAAGGTAGGAATTCAAATCGGGTATTACATGTGGCTTTCAGCCGAGCCAATTGAGGAGGTGGGTGGAGCCAGTGAAGGAAGTGGGTGGAGCCAGGAGAAGTGGGTGGGGCTTCCCACAAAAATGTGAGCACCTGCACTTCATATTTTACAAATTAAGCACTGCTCTCACTAATAATATACGCCACACTTATCACAAAACATCCCTTGTATCTATGTTTCATTGACTACTGCTCAGCATTCGAACACATAATTAGGAACCTATTGTGGCAAAAACTAAAAAAACGGAACATTCCACCACTACTACTAAAACAACTAGTGCTCTTGCACAGCAACACCTGGGTGCAAGTCTCTGTGTGAACTGGCGCAAGGAAAAGACCCAGCCTCGCTGGCATCTGGCTTCATGTAAACTGGAAGCTGCCCAAAATTACAAGTACCTGGGAATCATCATCGATGTTAAAGGAAAGTACACAGCCCAACTGGAGGCCATAAAAAAGGGGACTAACAATTGTGGTTCTCTTAAGAATCTTAAGAATAACATCTCTGGCCCAAATTTACTTCCCTTGATCAGAGTGATGCAGGCAAAGCTCATACCATAAATCAGCTATGGAAGCGAAGCCATGAGAGGGAAAGATGCTGAAACTCTGGATCGTACAATAACAAGAGCAATTCAAATTAGTTCTAGGCTCTCAGGAAATACATCTCCTGCACAACTAAGGCTTGAGCTTAGGATTTAAAGGCAAGGGATCGCCCAAAAAGGGGCATTTATTAAAAGCTGGTTCAAAATCAAAAGGGGTCCACCTGACTCATTAAACATGCATCTGTGGAAAGAACTAAACATCAAGTGGGCACACCCAGCCCGACGCTACCTGGACGACTCACTCAACCAGTTGGGTTTGCAGGAACTTTGGGGGTTCTAGAGACCATTGCCAGCTTAAAAAAAATTTAAATGATGTGATTAAGAAGGAATCACTTATACTGCACAAAGCCACCCTGAGTGAACGCGCTCACTGCTGGTTTACCCTGCAGATCTACAGAAAGGCATCACCACAAGCCTACCTCCTGACTAGCTTCTCTAGAGCCACCAAAGAGAAATTTCTGAAACACTGCCTGGGCATACTACCATCTGCATATCATATGCCACCTTGGCTCGGTCCCCCAAAATCCAGCGATTTGCCGACTCTGTGGGGGTTGAGGTTCTGAAAAACTGGATTTCGTATAATTACTCGAGAATTAAAACTTCGTCGAAACATGACGAAGTTGGTATCAAAAGACCGAGAATGACGAGTACATCATGTACATATATTTTCAGCATATTTGAGTGGCGATTTCACCTCAAAATCGTCATTTTTGTTCTGAACCTTGGCTCCATTTATATGTTGCCCTTTACATAGGCCTTAATCCAGTTGATTTCAATTCCACAAGGACACGTACTCCTTAATCGACTTTTCCATGACCTCAGTACAAGTTGGAACCATTGCCCCAGGCCGAACTCGTTAGGTCAGTTCCCTCCCAGTGGCCGAAGCAAGATAGCATCTAGGCTCAACAAACCATAAAACCATTTCAGTGCGCACACCTGCCATATCTCGCTCACATCTATCTTCACTCTTTTGCTTCACTTACTTTATGGTGGGGAGGTGCCCGGTTTTATTAGGGGTCCAGTGATATCTGATGAAATGTTGGGCCTTGCCAAATGATTTGTTGTAGGCAGCACGAAGTGAAATATGGACATGTCATCATGACTCTGCTTTCTCTTTGTACTAAAAGTATGTTAACGATTTACTTTACAACCAAGAATGTTTTGCCTGGAGCCCAAAACTGTGTATAAGAAGAGAAGCCTGACTTTGCAAAAGTGTGCAGTCTCCTGAGAATATACCTGTGTTGTACTTCTAGGACACTTGTTACCTTGGTTGCAGCCAATAAACTAATCTTTGACTTCACCTAGAAGACTCCGAGTTTCTGTAGGTCTGGATCAGGAAGAACCCGAGGTCTCTGGGTGTTGATTCCCTGGCACCGCTGGGTGACCGGTTCTGTGCCGGTTCTTAAAAACCCAGTACCTCAGTTGGCGCCCAACGTTTGGGGCGATTCCAGTGGTACAAGTCAGCCAGAAGATCGTGAGGAGCTTCGTGTGGAAATTCCGGAGGACGGCCAACCACCTCATCGACCCCTGCATGTCGACGTGGTCCGAAGGTCTTTGCTGCGAGGTTCCCCGCTTCCCGACGGCTACAATGACTGCTGCCCTGGCTATCGCCCTGATTTGGACCCTTGAAGTTTTTGGTAGAGCGAAACACTCAGACGAGTCTTCTGGTGACGTCATCGATATTTCAGTTAAGTATAAGTGGAGCGTCTCCCAGTCCTTAGTTGGACTTAGTTTTGGGTATCCTTGGGATACAAAGGTTTGTGTTGGTACTTGCAAGCACCAAAACCGAAGGACTCGTGTATTCACGAGAAATATCGTAATCGATAATCCTTTGAAGTTTGGAACTAGACTAGAGAGCGAGGATGCCTAGTCTTAGACTTGGGAATTTGTTTTGTCTTGGTAGTTATAATAGGGACTCCCGATTGGAGGACTCATGTCCGGTTCCTCCAGTTGGAACTCCGACTTACGAGCTATATGTGAAACATGGTGTAGGCCCCATCACTTACAACGAAGTATGGATTAAATACACCAGGAAAGCTGGTGTTCTAAAATGGCCCCAATATGGTAGCTTTGATTCCGAAATCTTAGACAACCTTGAAGTAAAGCTCTTTAAAAAGAAAGCCCGGCCGGCGATGTTTGACTCTTTCCGCCTATGGCGCAAAGAAGCCAAACAAAAAGAAATTAAATTAGCGAAGAAAAATAAAAGAGAAGGGGGACTTTCAGTAATGCAAGCTGCTGTGCAGTTTAAAGACAATGAAGAAGAGCAGATGAATGAGCAGTTGCACAGGCAACGTAAAATGGCAATAGATAAGTGTTATCCAGTTTTACCGTCTCTTCAGCAAGAGGCAGCAAAAGAGCGTGAAAAAGACTCATTAATGTTGCAGTTACTAAATTCACCACCCCCCTATGCGCAGAATGCCACAGCACCCCAGCAACCTTTAGTTGCACAAACTGCGCCTCCTGCTCCTCCACAGCACCCACCAGCTGTTCTTCAGCTGGCTCCTACTTCTTCGGTGCAGCCTCCTCCAGGCCCACCGACCACCTCTGTTTCACCTGTGTTTTCTACGGTTTTACCTACTGTATTCTTTTCGGCTCATAATGCTCCCTCTGCGATTTTGCCTAGTGCCCCCTCTATTTCCCCTGACGTCCCTTCTGCTATCTCAGCCCCTGCCTTATCTCACCCCGTTTTTCCATCTGTTTGTCCTTCAGTTTCACCTTCCATTCGGCAGAAAATGGCCAACACTGTTACTAACCTTCTTTTACCTCTTTTCGGGTCGCCTACTACGACCCCTAACACTGGAAGAAGACAGTTGCGAAGTCAACTGCCTGATTATCAAGAGAGAGATTCACTGAATAGTTTAGCACGGAAATGGGTCATGGACACTGTAAAATATGATGTACAGTCTGTCATGGAAGTTTTCCACCAATGGGAAACAGCTACACAGAGATATGTTTTCGAGCAGATGTGTGTTTTCCTTTGCGAGGATTTAGAAGACAATTATCAGGATTGCCTCCCACAAGAGATGTGTCGTGTGCGGTTTAAGTTTGGACAGGGTATGATTGTAGGTCCAGATGTGGAGAAAGCAGTTGAAATGTTGTTATCATATCGAAGTAAGGGAAGCAGTTCTGGGTCACCATCTGAATCTAATACATCCAGTAGGAAAAAGGCGCGACAATACCCTATGAGAGAAGTTCCCCCACAATGGAGAGAGGGTGACACGACTGCTGTCCCTCCTATTCTGCCACACTTCCAGCGTGTATGGGTACATGTCCCATGGAAGCGAGCTGAAGTTTTAGCACTCAAACAAACATTACCAGATCCGCGTAAAAATCCTGCAGGGTACTATAAAGAGTTGTCGCAAACCACTGGGTCATGTATAATGAATTTAGCCGATATCGATATGTTATTTGGGAATGTTGTTCCACAGCCTTTATGGGGAAAAATTTGTCATATAGATCATGACCAGGAATTAGGTGACACATGGGCTAATATTACTGCTGCAGATGCCCTACAAGTTGGTGGTGCCAAGCCTGAGCCTTTGATAGCAGAACTCCCTGGTAAAATAGTAGATTACATGAAAACGATAATGCCTGCAATACGCGTAAATTGGGATAAGTTGTCTGCATGCAAGCAGAAGGAAGAAGAAACAGTCTCAGATTTCTTCACCAGATTTGAAGAAACATTCGTTGACCACAGCGGTCAAGATATGACCACAGAAGGTGGTCAGAGATTGTTTGTCGATAAATTTGTGCACAATCCGCTTCCAGAATTGTGTAAAAAGTTAAAAGATTCAGAAAGTTCTTGGGCAGTCTCATCTTCAGCCCAGATATTGGCTACCGCACAATATTACGAAAATAGAGACAAAGATGAGAAAGATAAGGTAGAAAAGAAAACTAGAGAATTAAAAACGAAGGTTTTGCTACAGCAAGCCTATCCGCCACGTGGTGGTGGTAATAAAAATAATGGTCAGAATCACTACCAAAATACTTTTCAGCAGCCTCAACAGTATCAGAGAGACTCGCAAAGATTCGAGTATAATCAACCCCGTGTATTTGTGGGCCCCAACCAGTGTTTATATTGCAAACAAGAGGGTCATTACAAGTATAATTGTCCTGTCTTATCACAACGTGCAAATTGAATTTCTGGTGTTAGAGGTCGTGGCAGTCAGCAAGCACCTAGAGGTAGAGGGCGTGGAAACGCCCCACAGGACACACGCCCCCTTCCACCACAAAACTCTATGAACAGGTTTGATCAGCAAACTAACGTATCTGACAGGACAGCTCAATACTACGTTGATGATTATTACACAGAAGGTGAGCAGTGGGAGAATAATGATTGCTAGGACAGCCATAGACAAAGAGAGGGAGTTGTTTCAGTTCCAGTAGATCAGAGTGGACCTTACGTTGAGGTGATTACATCAGGTATGGCAGAACCTTTTCTGTTGGATACTGGTGCTACAAAGAGTTCTATTAGGCACTCCAAAGTCCCTGGCGCACCTTTGTCTGGCGAAATGAACGTTTCTGTAGGTTTTTCTGGCGCCCCAGTTAGAAATCCGATTTCTGACCCTTTATCTCTTTCTGTTGGTCCCTGCGAATTCGAAGCACCCCTTATTCTGACAACAGGTTGTGGTGAAAATTTGCTAGGTTTGGATTTGCTAAAAAGATTATATGCGACCTTGTACTGTTCTCCTTCAGGAGTACAACTCACTTTAGGTAAGAAAGTGGTTTCTCCAATGTATTTGTCTAGAGATGCACTTCCAGCAGAATTGTCGGTTCTCCCAGATATTCTTTGGGCTACTGGTCCTAATGATGTAGGTCTTTTAGAAATTCCACCATATGTTGTAACATTGAAATCCAATGTCAAAATGCCACGAATTCCCCAATACAAAATATCTAATGAGGGTGAAAAAGCTTTGCTAGCGATCGTTTACGAATTGATTGAGAAGGATGTGATTGAAGAAACGCGAGGCAATGTTTGCAATAGTCCTATTCTGCCTGTTTTAAAACGAACTGACCCTTCTCAGCCACCTGTGTACAGATTCGTGATTGATCTTAGAGATGTAAATAAGATAGTTGTACCACAATTCCCAGTTGTCCCCGACATTACCACATTATTGACCATGATTCCAGTTTCTGCTTCATGGTTTTCGGTGATCGACCTAAAGAATGCTTTCTTCAGCATTCCAATTGCTGAGGAGAGCAGGGATATTTTTTCCTTCAGTTTAGGAGGCCGAAGCTTCCGCTTCAAACGCGCTCCTCAAGGCTACTGTGAAAGCCCCTCAATATACAGTCAAGCCCTGAAAACACAGCTTGACACGATTGTTTTACCGAAAGGTGCCACTCCTGTACAGTATGTGGACGATTTACTCATTGCTGCAGATACTGAGAAAATCTGTAAAGAGGCCACATTGACATTATTGCGTCATCTGTGTGATCTGCATCACAAGGTGTCACTTTCCAAGCTCCAATATTGCCGACAAGAAGTGACCTACTTAGGTCACCTCTTATCGAAGGAGGGAAGGAAACTGACCCCAGAAAGAATCCAGGCAATAGCGAAATTGAATGTGCCAAGAACACAGAGAGAAGTGCGTGCTTTCTTGGGCATTACATCGTACTGTAGACAGTGGATTCCAAATTTTTCGTTATTGGCCAAACCCTTGGTGGCATTAACGTGTAAAAATACACCCAATCCCATTCCTTGGTCTGAAGAGTGTCAGAAAAGTTTTCTCGAATTACGCACAGCATTATGTTCAGCTCCAGTGTTAGGTACCCCCAACTACAGTAAACCTTTCACATTGTATGTCCACGAGAAGGAGGGCTGTGCATTGTCTGTGCTGACTCAATTATTTGGAGGTAGACAGCGGCCATGCGCCTATTTTTCGTCGACTTTGGATCCGGTAGCTAAGGCATTGCCAAGTTGTTTGAGGGCCACAGCAGCAGCAGCTGTTTCTATTCGACAGTCTGCTGGTCTAGTAATGAATAATACACTAATTGTGATGGTTCCGCATGCGTTGGACACATTGTTAAATAGGACCAAGACACAGCACTTAACTAGTGCTCGACTGTCAAGCTACGAATTGACACTGCTAGCGAGCCATGTGCACATAAAAAGGTGCAGTACCTTAAATCTAGCCACATTGTTACCAATTGCAGAGGAATCAGACGCTTTAGAACAGCACGATTGTTTTCTCACAACAGAGGAAGAAACAAAAGGGAGAATAGATTTACTTGACACTCCTCTTACTGAATGTGATGGTACATTATGGGTGGGTGGTTCATGCTTCAAGCTCCCAAATGGCAACGTGACCGCAGCATATGCTGTCACGACTTTGCACACAGTTGTTGAAACTGCACGAATACCACATGGTTCAGCTGCAGAACTAATTGCGCTCACGAGAGCATGTGTGTTGTCTAAAGGAATGAAAGTGACTGTCTATACCGACAGCCAGTATGCATTTGGAGTGGCTCACAGTTTCGGACGATTGTGGAGAGAACGTGGATTCATGACTTAGCATGGAGCTAAGATTCAGCATGGTCAGTTGGTGAATGAGCTTCTTGAATCACTGACCTTACCCCTGCAAATGGCGATTGTGAAATGTAGTGCTCACAAGAAGGTGACTGATGATGTTGGTCGTGGGAATGCATTTGCTGATGAGACCGCTAAAGAAACGGCAAAGAATGTGATGAGCCGAATGTATGTTGCAGGCCCTGAAAGATGGACTGGTGATGTTGGAATATGTGAGGACACGACAGAAAGTGTGAAGTCCATCCAAGCTGAGGCCACAGAGAAAGAGTTGAACACGTGGAGAGAGAGTACAGGAAGAATGGATGCAAATGGTTGTTGGATTGAATTGGCAGAGCATCAGAGATGGTTGTTACCCGATGCACATGTGCTTGCAGTGGTTACAATGGCTCATGGAATGGCTCATATCAGCGTGAAAGGGATTTGCGAGTGGTTGGCCCCAGTGTGGAAGAATTCAGGGATTCCCAAGTGTGCAGAGAATGTTGTCAAGAATTGCATGGTATGTCTGAAGCACAATCCTGGTAGGGGAACCCCAACTCCAGCTGGTCATTTTGCACCTCCTACGTATCCGTTCGAGGTTTTGCAGCTAGATTTCATACACATGGAGAGGTGCAACAACTTAAAATACGTGTTCGTGGTTGTTTGTGCTTTCTCAAGATGGGTAGAAGCCTATCCCCTTAAAGACAATACTGCCTTGTCCACAGCAAAAGCCCTTGTGAAAGAATACTTCCCCAGGTTCGGAATGCCTAGAATGGTCTGGTATGACAACGGAAGTGAATTTGTGGGTCGTGTGATGAAAAGTGTGTGTGAAGGGCTAGGCATTAGGCAGAAGTTCCACGCTGCAAATCACCCCCAATCAGCTGGATTAGTAGAATGTTACAATGGCACACTTAAACTTAAATTGGCCAAAATCCAAGCGAGCACAGGTCTTAAATGGCCTGACGCTCTACCCTTAGCACTCCTATCCACCAGAATGACTGTGCATTCGCGAGTGAAACTCAGCCCTTATGTCTTTGGCCGGCCAGCCAACATATGGGGAGTGCCTAGGCCCACAAAGTTCAGCGAGCTGCAACACCCTATTTTGCTTGATTACCTGTATGAATTGACGGCTAAATTGCGTGTTTTGCATCAACAGGTCCACAACACCTTGCCTCCGGTCTCTGAGACTCCGGGTCACGCCATTGACCCCGGTTCCTGGGTTCTCGTCCGCAACTTTCAAAGAACAAAGAACGACCAGCCCAGGTGGACCGGGCCTCACCTCGTCCTTCTGTCTACAAGGTCAGCCGTTCGGGTGGAGGGGAAGGCCAACTCGGTCCACGGGATCCATTGTAAAAAAATACCTTTCCCTCTGCCGTATGACCAGTGGGTCCAGAAGGGTGTCACTGACTCAGAGCTTACAACTGTGCCACGTATCATCTCCGTCAGCGATGACCATGTAAAAGGAACTAACCCTGGATGTGAAGGAGAGAACATTTTACAAAAGACTGTGCCACCATCGGAACAATTGAACTCTTTTGAACCTGAACTGCTGTTTCAGGACCAGACAATAACAGGAAAAAGACGTTACAATTTGCGACCGAGAAAAACAGACTAATAAAAGTGATTCCCTTTTACGATTTGAGATCGAGACCTATGGACAAATAAAATATTTTTTTTTCCCCCACGTACTATTTTTGAAAGTGCAGATCTCCCATCTAGGTAACTTGCTTATTTTTGTTTTTCGAACCGCCATCCGGGTTCCGCTGCTAGGGCCGCGGTTGATTAAAGTCTTTTGGGTGCAGCTGACGACGTTAGGTCGGTAGTTCTGGTCAGTCCAAGGGAGTTGCCCTAGACTGACGGAAGCATCCTTTAGCAGAGGCAACCTACCACCGCGGGCAGCACCTTAGAGAGGATGGAGCTTCCTGATGGGGAGATACCTGCCAAACAAATGAACTTTAAGCAGAGACTGTGTAACACGATGACCAAGAAAAGTTTTATAATATTGTGTATTTTTATGCTATCTAGCGTAATGATTTTTTTTATAAGTTATGTTTTATTGTCCTTCCATATAACATTTGTGCCCACTGCATCGCCCATACCTCCTCCTACTGTTTCCTCTCATTCTTTCCACCCTCTGCCTGGCCACGAATCGAATAGGAGACTAGAGTTCATTAATAACTCCTTTGTTCAGCTATTACACCAACACCAGCTTGTAATGAACACGACTAACTGTTGGGTGTGCGGTCTCATGCCTCACACAACGGATAAAGGTATCCCCTATTTGGTCCTGCCATTTAGTCACAATGGTTCAGTATGGGCATATAGGACAATGTTCATATATGCACGAGAAATCCAACCCCTACGTTCTGTAAAAGACAACCTCAAAACTAGCGCCCTAGTCAAAGGTATAGTTGACATGATCAAGGAAGTAACTTCTTATGAAGATACTCGGGATGATGAGATACTTGCATATGTAGGTTGGAACGTGACCGGGTATGGCACTACTTTAAGTGAGAAACAGCAAGCCAAAAGATCATCCCCTATCTGGATGTTACCCCATCAAGGTCACCTGTGTCTGCAAGGTATTGGCAAGAATCCCAGAGCTCAGCTAGGGAAGAGTATCTGTACAGAAACATATGTTTTTGGATCTCAGACTTCCCCTGCGTTTTTAGCCGCTAAGGGTACTTATTTCATCTGCCATGATAGAGCCTATACATGGTTGCCCCCTGACTTCTCGGGCTCATGTTTTGTTTCATTCCTGTTACCTCCCACCTACACAGCAGCGGCGGATTACCACCGGGCAAGGGTAGTTAGAGGTGTGTTGAGTAAAGAAGACACTGCAGGTCAAGAATTTGGGGACTTTGCAAAGGGTTTTCTGCCGTTCTGGGGATCCATGGCTAACAGTAGAAACATAAGGCAATTAACAAGGGTAGTTGAGTCCACCGTGACTGAAACTGCGGGTGCCCTTAGTAACTTGACTGCTGAGCTCCAGTCGGATCGACTTATGACCCTTCAGAACCGGGTCGCTTTGGATATAATACTTGCAGACCGAGGTGGAGTATGCAAATTGATCCAATCTAGTTGTTGCATTTTCATCCCAGATAATGCTCCAACCGTGTACAAGGCCATCTCCAAACTACATAAGATTTCCGAATCTATTCATGTGGATAAAGGAGATTGGTCGTTAATGGGATGGTTCTGGGAACTGATATCTGCCTGGGGATGGAAAATTCTAATGGTCATTGGGATGGTCTTAGCCATTCTTTTCCTGTTCTGTCTGTGCATACAGTGCGCTCCTGCAATATGTGGCCTCTGTGCTACATCATGTGTGAGGAAGCCTGTGTCAAGAGATGAACTTAGCACTAGAATGATGTTACAGCAACATCTCAATGACTTCACGAATATCGATCTGGACTCAGACTAACATGAGGATAGATTAATTGCCTATGTAAGGGCAAAAGGAGGGTTTGAGGTTCTGAAAAACTGGATTTCGTATAATTACTCGAGAATTAAAACTTCGTCGAAACATGACGAAGTTGGTATCAAAAGACCGAGAATGACGAGTACATCATGTACATATATTCGAGTGGCGAATTCACCTTCGAAATCGTCATTTTCGTTCTGAACCTTGGCTCCATTTATATGTTGCCCTTTACATAGGCCTTAATCCAGTTGATTTCAATTCCACAAGGACACGTACTCCTTAATCGACTTTTCCATGACCTCAGTACAAGTTGGAACCATTGCCCCAGGCCGAACTCGTTAGGTCAGTTCCCTCCCAGTGGCCGAAGCAAGATAGCATCTAGGCTAAACAAACCATAAAACCATTTCAGTGCGCACACCTGCCATATCTCGCTCACATCTATCTTCACTCTTTTGCTTCACTTACTTTATGGTGGGGAGGTGCCCGGTTTTATTAGGGGTCCAGTGATATCTGATGAAATGTTGGGCCTTGCCAAATGATTTGTTGTAGGCAGCACAAAGTGAAATATGGACATGTCATCATGACTCTGCTTTCTCTTTGTACTAAAAGTATGTTAACGATTTACTTTACAACCAAGAATGTTTTGCCTGGAGCCCAAAACTGTGTATAAGAAGAGAAGCCTGACTTTGCAAAAGTGTGCAGTCTCCTGAGAATATACCCGTGTTGTACTTCTAGGACACTTGTTACCTTGGTTGCAGCCAATAAACTAATCTTTGACTTCACCTAGAAGACTCCGAGTTTCTGTAGGTCTGGATCAGGAAGAACCCGGGGTCTCTGGTTGTTGATTCCCTGGCACCGCTGGGTTACCGGTTCTGTGCCGGTTCTTAAAAACCCAGTACCTCAGGGGGCGAGGAGGATATAGTGCACCTACTAACTATATGTGAGGCCCTAAAGCAGGAACGACAGACCCTGTTAAGCCCGTTCTTCAATAAGAAATCCATTCGAACCTGCAGGCAAGCAGTGTTAACATCATCTTCTGGTGAGGACATCCAACTGAGTTGTCACCCATCTCGCAGACTGCATTATAACGGAACGGACTACGGGGTCTGCACCGCTTTCCTAAATGAGAGCTTCAGTAGCGTTAAGACTGGTACACCATACACTTTAAGGACTGTGCAGCTGCTTCAAATGGGGAACTCAGTCACGTGAAACATGTAAACAATGCACTTTAAAAGCTTTGCACTAGGTGTTACCCTTTTCAAACTTTTTTTTTCTAAGTTAACCTTTTTTTAAATTTTTAAATTTTTTCTTTTCTCTTTTCTTTCACACATTATTGAATTTTATTGTGTTTTAACAACAATCTATTTTAAGTCACAAAAACAGTTAGAGAGAAATTTTAATGCATGAGTTTAAAGGTTTTAATTAACTGTGCAATAAATTCAACTTAACTAAACTATCTGGCTTTCTTAGTAGATCAGACTTTGCCTTAAAGCCTACGGGTGTTTGCCCTTACGCGCCCAAATAACGCCTGTGCAATCCCCACTTGGAGCAAAGCTCCATAAAAAGCTGCACAAAGCACTTTTGCGCTGAGAAAAGTTCAGCTTCCCAGCGCAAAATACATTTTGTGCTGGAAAGACAATACCAGAGTCATAGTGCGACACTTTGTAACAGCGTGACATAGTGTCACTTATCCCTGCGTTACTGTATGAGAGGCATGAGCATGCAGAAAAGAACATTTAAATTTGTTTGCTTCTTTGTTGGAAGAGAGATGCCATTAACTGCCTAGAATTTATACGTCCATTTATGACTTGACATCCAAGCATCTCTTTCTATGAACTACAGATAAAGTCAATAAAATGTATGAATACCCACTTCGATTTTAAGATACCAAAACAAGGGAAAATGTTACAAGAAATACAGTAGGTTCCCGCGGAGCACATCGGACGAGTCCTGGAAATTAATTTCCGCTCACTTCAGTGTGCACTTTAGGATCGAGGTCTGCTGGCCCTGCCAACAAAGCAAGACGCCGAGTCTTTTACTCAGAATAGGAAACTGTTAAATGCTGATGATTTTCCAACCTTGTTTCCCAGAGACGTCTTTTGCCTTGCCATTGACCCCACATGGGAGCTATTGGGATATTAAGTTTACAGGGTGAAAGAGAATGTGAATATAGCACGTGCACCTTGCCAGACTCCGACAGCCAGCCATGCGCGGCTCCAGTACGCTGGCCAGACTGAAGCAGACGCCTTCTATCAATAGTCCTTGCCTGGCAGCACACTAGCAATATACACGGATGCTAATATGAAGTGATGTTTTTTCGCAATGCTGTCTGCCTTTCCAAGTTCTAACGAAGCACTGTTCAGAAAAATGTAAGTTTTAAATGTAAGCGTTGGCTGTGGTCTGCATTGTTTCCTTCGTCTTACTTGCTGGCTATGTGTATTTGCTGGTTCTAGGCTATGCACCGAAAATAGACTACAGGGAACTGCCATTGCCACAATCAAATATGTTGATTGGTTCATGACATCATCAAAGGACTAGTGCTCGGAAAGGATGCAACAACAGTCTGAGAACCCAGCAGAAGCTGTTTGGCATTCAGCAGAAATGATTGTTTTGTAAAATACACTATTAATGTACTGATTATAGGGCAGATTTACATTAAACTAATGCAGAACGGTGCAGTAAGTCATTTTGCTGTGCCGCGCTGAGATAGTTTGGAAGCTCAGGGATGCAACATATTTACAACAATATGTCACATCTCTGTGCTCCCCCCTGCGCTGGTGCACAAACTGCTGCCATACGCAAGCACAGGCACCCTTGCAACATGATGCAAGATGTAACAGTTAGCAGTCCTGTGCTCCAGCTAGTTAGCCGGAACACTGACCACGTCATCCGCAGGCCACGCCTAGTCTGCAGATGACGTGGTCAGTGTTCCGGGATGAAATAAAAGGGAAGGGCCCGCATGTGGGTCATCTCCCGATACCACTAGCCATGAGTGTGTGTGTACACTTATTTCATAGTAGTTTAGTTTAGGCCTCACCTGGCTGTTGTTACTGCTGGATGCCACATTGGCAACGAGGGTGGTTGTGACCCTCGCTCTTCCCTGCCACCCTGTCTTGCCCTTCCAGGGCGAGTGAAGCTGCGGCTGTGCGATAAGTCCGCGACCTGCTACGCTGCATTGGGGACGCCGGAAGTAGCGTCAGTGCCCCGCGGAGGTGCGTTACCCTGCCATGGTGCCCCACACGTCCAGCTGCCCCACCGCTGTGCCTGGCGGCAGCCCAGTACTGTCCCAACCTGCGTGTGTGTCTCCCTGCAGGAATCTACTGCCACGCCTCCTACCCGCTTCAGGTGAGCGCCACAGATTAAGTG
The DNA here is from genome assembly GCF_964261635.1 of Lissotriton helveticus. Lineage (NCBI taxonomy): Eukaryota > Metazoa > Chordata > Amphibia > Caudata > Salamandridae > Lissotriton > Lissotriton helveticus. The sequence continues at coordinate 1,141,792,568 of NC_136068.1, forward strand.
CTGATCGGCATCTGGATTACCAAGCCGGGGGGGGTGGGGGTGTCAGCAGCCCCGATCATAGCACGCGCATGAGGTGCGTGCTGCAGTGCCTCTGCGAGACACGGTGTGAGCCTGCATTCCCCAGAGGTAAGGATGAGGACCAGCCAGGGTGCCTGCATCTGTGGAAATAGGCCTGTGGGGGAGTCAGCTGCGCGTTGCAGGCGGCCGCAACCTGTATGATTAATATTGCTGGATCGGAGGTGAAAGCAATTCTCGACACTGGGGCGTCCGTCAACATTATTGGTCTTCAGCAATACCGATGCCTCCAACCTTGCCCACTCCTCACCCTTTCCTGAACCAGGATATTTGCCTCTGGGAGGCAATCCCCCCTGTTGTTGAGTGGAAAGATATCTGTCCCAGCCAAATCCGACGACCATGAAGTCACAACCATCATTCACATCATAGACCATGAAGCGGACACACTAATAAGCAGCTGTACAGAGGAGGACCTGGGCTTTGTAGTCCTTCACCAGGAGTGTCCAAGCACACCAGGTTGACAAGATATTAGATCAGTTCCTGAAACTATTCCAAGGGCTCGGACAATCAAGTGGGATCCCATCAAGCTACACATTGATAGGTCCATCACCCTGGTCGCATTTTGACACAGGCAAATGCCTTTTTACCTTAGGCCATTGGTGGAGAAGGAACTGGAAAACCTGGAAAGACTAGGAGTGTTTGAAGAAGACTCTGGACCAACACCCTGGTTGTCCTCGATGGCTATAGCGGAAAATCCGAAACAGCCAGGTGGCATCCGCCTTCGCATTGATATGAGGCTGTCCAACCGAGTGATCAAAAGGGAGCGCTACATCATGCCAACTATGGATGACATAATTGCGGATGTTAATGGCTCGAGGTGGTTTTCGAAGATTGACCTGAATGCGTCGCTACAAACGACTGAACTTCGGAATATCCTCAGCCTCAGAGGTGTTCCAAAATGCCATTCGGGAAATGTTGTCCGGGCAGCCAGGGGTGATAAACGTCAGCGGTGATATTTTGATCCAATCCGCTATGGCCGCTGACCATCACCGACACCTGAGGAATACTCTGCGCCACCTTAGTGAACACGGTGCGACACTCCACAGAGAGAAGTGTCTATTTTTCCAGCCCTCGCTGGAATTCTTTGGGTACGTGTTCAATCAGCAAGCTATCCAGGTGGACCCGAAGAAATCGCAGGCAATCCGAAACGCTACAGCCCCAACCACCCACACTGAAATTTGGAGTTTCCTTGGCATGGCTACTGACTGTGGGAGGTTCATCCCTGATCTCGCAACCCGTGCAGAGCCGCTGGTTGCGAGGGACACCTTCCTGCACATAAAAATCACCAGAGGTGATTTCCTCTTTCTATGTGTGCTGCAGAATGCAGCACGCATAGAAAGAGAAAAAACGGAGGATAAATGAATACATTTGTCCTCAGTGCACCTCCCTGCGCCTCCTCTGGGAGGCGTAGCATTCTCACGCATTTCCGCATTTTCAATTTCTTATAAATCTGGTAGTGTGTCTGGTTCCATGGGTGTTGTGTGGGAGCACCCACAGCAACACCCGTGGAACGCCTCTTTCATGCAAAGTGCTGCGTATAAAGGGGCTGCTTTTACAATGACAGGAAAAGCCACTTAGGTCGCTAGGAACTTGTAAATGTGCCCCATAGAGTGTGTGGGTCATATGGGTGATTTATCACACTCAAAGTCAGACTCCCCAGGGTTCGGAATTCATCCACTGCAATAAATAGCACCTATTCCACATTCTCTTTTTTGGGGGAGGGGTGGGAGGGTAAAATTCAGAATTTAAGGCTTGCTGCAAACAAAATCTGCATGCTATTTACATACGGTTTTCTATTCATAAATTCTAGCAAGTTTGACCTGATAAAATGTAATGAAGGGTGAGGTATTAAAGGCACACAGTAATTATCGGGTGCAGAAAATACCACATAATTGCAGAAGTTCAATGTACTCATAATCAGGGCTATTGTCACGGTGGGGGGGGGGGGTATTTTTGCTATAAGAAGCACAGTTCTTGAGATAAAACTGATGGAATTTTTTTTAACTGATCTAATTGTAAAGTCTTTAACAAGTGACACGTAGAAATAAATGAGTCCACATTAGAGAAATGTTCAGATGTTCCAGATTGATAAGCAAGTACAGCACACCCCACTAGAACAGTTGCATAGTAAACAAAAATGAAGGCAGTAAACTAAATCAACGAAATAAATCAAAACATTTTCCTTGTTGATTTCAACAATATACACAGCGCTTAATTTGTAAAATAAAACAAAAAGTGCAGGAGTGTACAGGTTTTTCTACGGACGAGCTGCTGGAGCAGCCGAATACTGGGTTTGAGGAATACAAAGGCTACCTACTTTTAATTCCACCTCTTTCTTACACTTCCAGTCTCATTATCTTACAGTTATAGGTTACTTTTCATTCTTCCTTTTTCCCTTCCTCACCAATTTTGTCCTATCTTTCTCTTCCTTCTTTTTTGTCCCTTATCTGCCGTCCTCTTTCCAGCTGTGAGTCAAAATCTGACGATAAAAATGAAGCATCAATCCAAACTAATTAGGCACTTAATAAATATGCACACATTACTCAAAGGACTTATTGAATCTCTCAATTCCGGGAAGCCCTCTCTTAAAGAGGTATGCACTAATGGGTGGTATAGTTGTGTCTGTACAAATTACATACGTACCTGTTGAAGGGTGTATTTATTTATCATTTCACAATCATCCAACATATTTTACTTGTGCAAACCAAAATATGCCTCAAATTGTGCACAATTTTACATAGGAGCACACACTTGACGGTGTCAATTAAGGAAAGTTTGACCTTCTGGTGCACCAAATACATAAATATTATTAGATGCACAAATGCTGTATATCTACTGTGTGAAGTGTATGAAATAAAAGTAGGGCTAGATGTGCTGCTACACCAATTGCAAAAAATGGTTGCACATTGCACAGTGCCTTTTCATAACCACTCTTTCATTTTGCATGCAGAATTAACTCTCTAATGAATATTACTTAGGCTGGTCTCTACTTGGGAATCTCTGTCATTGGCTACAAAGAGAGGTCAGGTGGCCTCATAGGGAACAGTCGACCAGCATCCCAGGGTTTGTGTACCCAAACGAAGTGTTTTTTAAAAGCTCTTTTAAACATTCTGACATGTACAAGGACTTACTCTATTTTAAAAGTCACTTTTGGGGTGGCAAATGTAATGTTGTGGACGGCAGGGCGAGGCCGCGCCACTTGACCCAGCAGGGGTGACTGCTGTTGTGTTGCCTTTGGTTCCCCCCCACCTCTATGTGTAAGCATAATGGGCTGGACTGGCGTTAGTCCAGCATAGGCAAGCCAATAAAGAGCCCGGGCACCCTGGAAGCCCAGGCATGCTTAGTCATGTGACCACCACCGTAACTAAGCAGGTGTCCTTCCGTGTGAGCATTCACCAGCACTGGGCCTGTCACCACGTGGCCGGGCCCCCTTACGCCCAACACAACACTGGCGACGAGGTGGTTATGTCCTGTGCCCACCTCCGCACACCCTCACCTGCAGTGACTCCTCGGTTGCCTGGAGCGTCGCCCGTCCAGCCACGGGGCCGCCACTGGGCCAAGCGCGAGTTAGAACCTCCTGTTTGCCTGCCACCCGCTCACTGCACCCGCCAATGGCTGCCACCACCGGCACGGCGGTGAGTGCCGCCTTCCTCTTGCACGCTGCAGATGCCAACGATGGCCACCACAAATACAGCAGTGAGTGCTGTCCCTGCTGCCAGTCCTGTGCTGCATACATGTGACCTGTCCATGATCCCGCGTGCACTGGTAGCATCCAGCCGCTACGCCCCCACTGGACCGTGCAAGCACCACATGCTGTAGTCAAAGCTTTCCTCCTGAGGCCTCCACGTGGCCACCACATGGCCAAGGCCCAACGCTGCCTGCAGCACCACGGCCTACACCCAGGCCCCAGCAGCATACCAGACCCACTGTCTACAGCAAAACAGCCACAACCGAGGCCCCAGCAGCATATCAGGCCTCACCCTCTGCCACACTCTGGGCCCACGGCGGACTCGTGCTGCCCCACCTCCTGGCTCATTCACCATTCCAACACACAGGCATTGCTTGGAGTCTGACACTTCTGCAGGCCCACAGGACCCCCACCTGCGATAACCCACCCCAATGGGGCATCACTTACTGCCTCAGTACTGCCTCTGTAAAATTTCACGATCACTGGCCCTCCCCATCCCAAGCTGCATGCTGGAAAGCGTGAGTGGAGCACTTCGAATCCTACTTCGACGCAGTAGACATCCCGTTGCTGTGGAGAAGGCCCATACTCCTTCATCTGGGAGGTCCGGACATACACAAAATCTCGAAAAGGGTACACGAAGCTAGGCCCCAAGGAAATGACACCTCTATGCGTGATGCCATCACAGCACACTTCGAGCCTTACGCTAACCCTGACTACAAGTGGTTCCTCCTTTGCCAAGCCCATCAGCAACCAGACAAATCAGTTGACGTCTTCTATGGTTGCCTCAAAGAACTGGCAAGCACAAGTACCCTCCCGGACAAGGACGACGAAGTCCGGGCACAGTGCATTCAGGGGTGCGCCTCCTCCAAGCTTGGCGAGCGCATCCTGCAGGAGCACAACATGCCCATGAAAGACATTCTGACATTGGGGCGCTCAAAAGAACCATCCAAGGCACGAGCCACCCACATGGACCTTACTTCATTGACGACAGTCAAGGAAGAACCAGTGAATGCACTATGCACAGACTCGCGGGACACCCGCCCTAAGCCCCCCAAGGAGGCCCCTACTCCAACCACGCACTATCCACAAGGTCACCAATGAGGATGGTGCGGCAGCCCGTACCAGCATACTGGAGTTTGCCACACCAACGGCAAGACCTGCAGTACATGCGGAAAACGGAATCATTTTTCCGCCGCCTGCCGCTCATCACAAAGGCACCGGCCCAAAAGCTCACAGAAGCAGGTGCGTGCGGTCAGGCCACACCCGGGTGACACCACAGACAGCGACATGGATGAGGACGATGCTGCCATCATCCAAGTGGTACACATGCTGAACACACTCACAGACGTCCGTCAGTCTGCACCTAAGTGCAACATAACAGTGCAGTACCGCGCCGTAGCTGTGCTTATTGTCACTGGGGCCACCATCGACCTTATGGCCTAACACGTCTACCGTGGCCTGCCAAATCCTCCGAGGCTACACAACACCAGCGTTCAAGTGTATGCTTTTGGCAACCAATCCCTGCTCATGCTGTGTGGCGTCTTCCAAGCACAACTAACTCACGATGGCACCAGGCAACGCGCGAAAGTCTACATGTCACGTGAAGGGTCAGGATTCCTCTTCAGCTGCCGGACAGCCCAAGACCTCAATTTGATCCACTACGCATTCAACGTGCATGCCCAAGGCCTCAATTATCTTCTCCATGACTTCTCACCACTGTTTGATGGAATTGGATGCTTAAAAGGACCTGCCATCAAACTGCACATCGACAAGTCAGTAGACCCGATCGCCCTCTGAGACGGGAGAGTAGCCTTTTATCGACAGCCGAAAGTGGAGGCCGAGCCTCCGTTCCTGGAGAAAGCAGGCATCATTGAATGGGTGAGAGGACCAAGGCCATGGGTATCACCCATCGTCGTAGCCAAAAAGCCAAAGCAACCCGACGCAGTGCACATCTGCGAGGACATGAGGATTCCCAACATGACTATCAAGCGGGAACGCCACTTCACACCGACGGTGGATGACATCATCGGCGAGCTAGCAGGGTCGAAGTGGTTCTCAAAGATGGACCTCTGATCTGGCTACCACCAGATACTGCCACACCCAGACTCCCAACCCATCACCGCATTCTCGACCCACGCTGGCCTCTAGAGGTATACCAGGCTCAACTTTGGCATCTCCAGGGCAGCCGAGATGTTCCAGAACATCACCAAGAACATCCTTCATGGCCTCGAAGGGGTCCTCAATGTGAGTGATGAAATCTTAGTGCATGCCCCCACACTGGAAGACCACCTCATCTGCCTCCAAGCCGTCTTCTTGCGCCTCCAAGACCGTGGGCTCACAATGCACCGTGAAAAGTGTGACTTCCTGCGGCAGAACATCAGTTTCTTTGCCTACAAGTTTTCAGATGAAGGCATCAGCCCAGACCAGGGAAAAGTGAAGGCCTTCCAGGAAGCGGCAGCTCCAACCTCTGTCTCTGGAGTCTACAGTTTTCTGGGTATGGTGGCATGCTGCAGCAGTTTCATCAAGAACCTAGCAGACCTCATAGGCTAACTCCGTGACCTGATGCAAACCACCACCTCGTGGACGTGGGAGTCAGAGCAAGAAGAAGCGTTCCAGCAGACAAAAGCAGCCCTATCCAAAACAACCACCCTTGTGTACTTCGACCCCAAACAGGAATCGGAGGGGTGCTGGCCAGTGTCAAGACTGCGAAGAATAGGCCCCAGTGGCGTATGCCAGCCGCAAACTCACACCCACGGAACAGCGGTACTCGCAAATCGAAAAAGAATCGATCACCATCTTGTGGGGCTGCCAACACTTCCATATCCACCTGTACTGCTACCCATTCACAGTCGTCACTGATCATAAGCCCCTGATTACCCTCTTCCAAGGATCATCAGCTCGTCCTCCTGCCGAGGATTGAAAAGTGGGTCCTACAGCTACAAGAATTGCAATACACAGTGGTGTACCAACCTGGCAGCAGAAACCCAGCTGATATTCTGTCCAGACATGCCCATCCTGCCACAGCACCAGAAGCAGCTGGTGCAGCCACCAAGGATGATTACAGGTGGCCGGTCATTGATCAAGCCAGACCTCTCCCAATCTCTCTCGGAGATGTAGTAGCAGCCACCAAGGATGACGGCTGCCTCCAAATGGCTATCAAAGCGGTTGCCTCAGGTAACTGGAGCCCCCTGCAGCACCCAACACCACAATGTACGGAGACCGCCCAATCAGAGCTGAAAGCCCACTATGCGGTTCGCCATGAACTGTCTGTCACCTCAGACGGCTGTCTGTTGAGAGGCCCCCGCCTTGTCCTACTGGAAACCCGGACCCACAAATCAGCCTTCCTTGCGCAGTGGCGCACCAAGGAATTGTCAAATTGAAAAGCCGACTACGAAGTAAAGTCTGATTCCCAGGCCTCGACCTGAAAGTGGAAGCAGTGGTAAGGCAATGCTCCACCTGCTCGGCAACCAGCCTGCAAGACTTGCCGGCGCCAATCATCACAGAAACAGCTCTCTGCACCCCATGGAAAAGGGTGAGCGTGGACTTTGGAAGCCTTCCAGGTGGCCTACACATGCTGGTAGTGGTGGACGACTTCTCCAGGGTACTCAGAAGTGGAGATCGTTCCCACGACATCCGCCGCCGCAGTGATCCCCAAACTAGAGAAGATCATAGGAACGCATGGACTGTTCAAAGAAATTTGCACCAACAATGGGCCCCTGTTCACCAGCACTGAACTGACTAACTACCTGTCGTGCCACAACATTAAGCACTGCCGAATAACCCCGAGATGGCCCCAAGCAAACGGCAAGGTGGAGCGCCTGATGAGGACCCTCAACAAGACAATACAAATCGCCGTCGCCAAGAACCGCAACTTGGAACAATCCCTCTACCATTTCCTCAGGGAGTACCAGCTCACCCCACATCGCTCCAAGTAAGTTGTGCTTTGGTTGAATCATGGTGGATGATATTCCACATCACCCAAAGTGGGAAGAGGCTCCAAACCCACCAAACCTATCTGACTCAAGAAGAGCATGCGCAAATGACAAACCTTCCTAGAGAAGACGTGCCCGAGAACCCTCGCTCCGAGAGGGAGACCGTGTACTGGTTGAGAGTCGCCATACCGGTGGGAAGTTCCGGCTACTGTTTGAGTTAGCTCCATGGGTGGTAGTGAACGTCAGAGTCACCCAGGTGACGGCTCAACAGGGTCAGGAGATTGTAACGTGTCAGAATTCAAGAAGGTTCCCATTGACAGCGGGGAAGACTTCCCAGAGAGTGTACCGGCGGGAGACCCCTGCTGCCCCTTCCCGCCACAAATGAGGAACAGCTGAATGCTACAGCAGAATAATCCAATTTGGTGCCGCCCCGGTCGTCAGCCCTGGTCCATGTCCCAAAAATCCAGCGGGCAGGCAGGAGAACGACGAGTCAAGCACAGGCAGCAGTTCACCGATGTTGTCACCGAGACTGCCGCTGCGAAGTAACCAGAGCCGATATGAACTGAAACCGCACCCCATGCCATCAAAAAGGTACAGAGACTTTGTGCCCGAGTAACCTGACCTGGCAAAAGCACCAGTTTGCCATGAACAAACACTGCCATCAACATGCTGCAGAAGAGCTCCTGCCCCCAGCGACCAAGTAAGACTGTTCCATATGTACTCTATCTTGCAGAATGTAAACGCCCACTCAGGCTAATGCCTCTTGTGTTCATTTTGTTTTGCATTTGTTGTTACCTGGTATATGAGGAATGTAATGTTGTGGACTGCCAGGCGAGGCCATGCCACTTGACCCAGCAGGGGTGACTGCTGTTGTGTCACCTTTGATTCCCCTCCCTCTATGCGTAAGCATAATGGGCTCGACTGGTGTACGCCAGTCCAGTGTAGGCAAGCCAATAAAGAGCCCGGGAGCCCGGGCGCGGTTAGTCATGTGACCACCACCGTAACTAATCGTGTGTCCTTGTGTGTGCGCATTCTCCAGCACTGGGCCTATCACCACGTGGCCGGGCCCCCTTAGACCCAACACAACAGCAAACTCTGTGATTTTGTGAACTGTAGCATTTATGTCTACAAACCACTCCTGTGCATCTGCCCCCTAGCTTTTTTGCTAACATTTTGCTCTATTTCTTAGCACTGGCAGTAAGGTAAAGAAAGGAAAGCAAAGCACTGCGAGATAAAGTGACAGGCTCAGGATCACAAGATTTGGTGAAGTGGGGGCAATTCTGTTACTACTTAGGTCCCCAATTTGAGAAGCTGTAAACATGACTAATGAATCAGTTTCTGCTCTCTTACCTGTTGATATTCACTGAGACTGATCACGGCTACATGGGTAGGAGTAGCTGATTTCAAAATGGTGACTGTAGCAGCACATTTATGCTTAAAAAATGTGATAGCAAGGTGAAAGCAAAATCAATCACCTTGCTCCCTACGATAAGGAAAACAACAGAACAATCATATCTCCATACCTTGCAGGACACAGACCACAGAGAAAGGACTGTGCAACTCAGTTTGTCACAAGGAAAGTGATGCCTACTTAAATTTCAGGCTGTTTCACGAACACCAAGATATTCAACATTTGGAGAAGAAGGGCAGTGTTAAAAGAATGAATTCCAGCAGTGGAGGCGGAACTGCAGATTCACTATGATCACCAGACATAATCAGAGATTCAGAAGACGTGACGCAAACTGTGGAATACAGCAGACTCTGGGGCAGGTAGATTTATAAGCTAGTCAGTGAGCGATGGAGATGGGATTTGTTGGAGGACATAGCTTTGCACCAAATAAGAGGACCACTTCCTATTGAGCTCTGCAAATTACCTTCTAAATGATGGCAGAATCATGCTAAAGTTTGCATTTAACCCCACATTAATAGGCTACCATATGCACCGCATCATAGCCAAAGGAGGTGAGATACTAAGTCAACTGGTGACAACCAAGGCACTTAGTACATTGCCAGAGCGGCCCAATAAGACTACATGAAACCATGTGGAGCAATGCAAAAGACAATCTGAGCTATCTATCTCTTGCTGATTACCGGTTAAGCATGGCGGCTATGTGAAGCATTGTGAGAGGTGTTGTGCTGCCACTCGTAATGCCCGGAGGGTATCCACCTCTCTACCTCTGAATGAGGTATCGCCCTAATTGAGCGCCACAGACTGATCAGGAGCAGGAGATGTAGACCTTCAGAGATGCAACACACTCAGGGCAAGTTTTCCCCATTCAACAACCCACAAAGTAGTCACCCTCTGGGATTGGCAGAGAATTCCCGCCCGGGACAAATTTAGCACAGAATGAGAGACAACAGATGAGAAGGTAAATATCTGCTTTAGGGCAGCCATTTTTTTTTTTACTATTTTGTTTCATAATGCAGCTTTTTTATGGAGTGTAAAATTAACTTTGGCCCAATGGTTGTATGACATTGAACAGACACCATCACAAATGGGCAACACTTTCCTGAAAAAGAAAACAGTATTTTAGCCAGTTCTCTGGAACACCTGAGCAAATGCCTGGGAATAAATCCGTTAAACAACTCCTTTTTTCAGAGGTACTGATTGGTGGGCATAAGAAACCATGCTATGACACTCCAGATTAAATAATGACGTCAATAACACAAAGGAAAAGACAAAGAAACTGAAATCTGCATTCCAATCCCCCGTGTTTTCAACTCCGAGCAAAGTCTGGATGCCCTTGAGAAGATAGTACAAGAGTTACCCAAATCAAACTCTTACCACAGCCATGGCACCTACAGAAAAAGATCACTGACCATGATGACATAACCTGAAGGGACAAAGTATGGTACGGTGTTTCAGAAATGGAAATAAGGAGGACAAAACATGATTCCAGTCTACAATTATACTGAATCTGATAACCATAGATTTCCAGCCTCCTCTTTCATTTTAGAGGGCAGAAACATTCAGCCAGAGGAGACACACTGAGGCCTATAAATGCACTTTCTTCACCACGGACATTCCAGGATAATCTTGCAGAAATCAGAAAAATAAAACAATATACATATAAGGGCAATAACATTTAGCTTGCTGCACATTTCTCACACACAGTGTCCTTAGACGAGAATTACTTGCTATACCTCTCTTGTTAAAACATAAATACATCCTCTAGGGAATTCTGGGCCCGGCCATTATGATAATTATGATACCAGGAACAACAAGAGAATTCCACACCCCAAAGAGCTTGAAACCTTTCTGGAATTGCTTAAAAACTCCTTAATCAATACTTTTACCATAGATCCAGTTGGCAATGTCCAACAGCCCGTTTCATCGTCCAACACACACCCCTCAAATTGAGACCACCATTAGATCTCCTCTGTAGAATTACCAGTGAACGGCAAAGACAAGTCCAGATTGATGCTAAAGGTGTAGCTCACACCCTTAATGCTCAAATATTGATATTAGACAACAATAAAACTACATATGACTACACTAAAATGACAGAGTAATAGCAGAAGCCCAATGTAGGAATACGCCCCCATAAAAACTTAAACACACAATAGCCTGACTCTACATCAATCTACCTACAGAAACACACTTCTTCCTACGACCTACTCACAATCAACCTATACGTTATAACCCTGCCTCTCCTATAACTAAAAGTAAAACTCTTTAGAATTTAACCCACCGTTGTTACCTCTACACCCACCCTTAACAAGATACACAAAAATAGTACTCTCTCGATGTGGTCACTGAATGTAAACAGTTTAACACTCTATATATAGGAAAAAAAAGTTCTGAATCTACTCGCTATTAAGAATGAGGCTATTGATCTCCAGCAACAGGCACACCTATCCTGATATGATCCAAGAGACTAGGTAAAGAGGGTGATCTCAGAATCAGGCTCCTTTACATGAGGTGGGGGGCTTCCCAACCAAACACTTTCCAGAAAGGTGGTGTAGCTATTCTTGTACTCAAGAACCTACTGATCAAAGTGCAAACATGTCAATTTACTTTTACCAAGATGCTAATTTAAGGCAGCCCTATCATCAATGGGCCAGTCTATGCTACCAATGTCAGAAAAACACTACTTTTTTTTCTCACAACTTCGTAGGTTATACACGGACTTTGACCTCTATAAAGGGGAGATAGGGAATGTCTGGGATCTCACAACAGACCCAGTGCTGAACCATCCAGAAACCCTAGACTTCCTTAATTCCAATGATAGCAGCATGGTTAGAGATTGTATGACAAATTACTTTCTCATCGAACCATGGAAGCTTATCGATTATACAGCTAGAGGATACATCTTCTTGTCATTCTTGTTCTGTACTGAGACATGATTAGACTATTTCCTAATGCACAGTAATGTGCTTCTGAGAATAAACAGTTGTAACATAGGTGTAAGAGGTATCTCGGATCATGGCCCAACTGTTCTCTATCTTGACCAAATCCCAGTCCATAAGACCAAAATGTGGAAGATAGCTTTCTTGCAATATCATAATCAGACACGTTAGGAAAAAATAAAACTCTTGACTCAATTCGAGGAGTACCCGGATTTGAAGTCAGTTTGTCACAAAATCTTTGTGCCGCTAGAAACGCATAACTAAGAGGTCTCAGGATGAAAGATTCTGCAACCAAATGAAAAACCACAGCAGACAAACATCTAATATTAAACTGGAAATCCAGCAAAGGATGCTATCTCAAATTAAAGATAAAAGACACACTGAGGCTCCTTGTCTCTAAGAAACTTCATAATTTTGACCGTAGCGGAAAAGGCATTATACTGTATTAAATAAAAGGAATTTGAGCATGGTAAACAGGCAAGCATGGCCCTAGCATTTAGCAATGATTCTGGCTCTATGCAATCAACATAATGAAACATTTATCTGCCCACTTGCAATTGCTAAAGAATTTTTCACCTGCTATTCTACTATACACCCATTGGAAGAGGTGTGGCGCAGCGGCCATGGTGTCTGACTCCGGAACACAGGGTTCACGGTGGGATCCCTGGTGCCAGCGGCAGGTCAGCCCAGCACCTTGTGACTCTGGGCAATAGCTTGCTTAATCTTCTAGAGGGCCCCCAGCGCTGGGAAACCACTTCGGAGGTAGCTGAGTGCTTTACAAATTCAGGGTTTTTAATTATTAAGTGCTGTGTGACGACACCCATTAAAAGATCTTTATGGACCAACTCCCTAGTCCTCAACTACTGATGTATCCAGAAGAAGAACTGAGGAAAGAGATCTCAGATGGCAAGATAGCTGAGGAATTTAGACAACATCCACGGTGCAGTCACCATGCAAAGATGGATTAACCTCAGACTTTTATAAAGTAACCAATACTATATCCGTTCAACTATTGGGTAAAGGTTTAAGAGAAGCTGAAAATACAGGAAGCTTAGACTCTGATTTCAACAAAGGCACCATCACACTAATCCTCAAACCAGGGAAAGACCCACTACAGACCTATTTATTTGATTAACAACAATATAAAGATTCAAGGCAGTGTCCTGCCAAGTAGGTTGAAAAGAGTCTTCCTATTGCTGGTGCATATAAATCAAGTAGGATTTGTGCCAGGGTGCTCCTCATAACACCTCATGTGTACCCTCCTCTGTCTGCTATGGCAAACTTAAACATGCCAAAAATGGATCCCTTTCTCTCTATACCCAAAAGGCATTTGACAGGGTTGATTGGAGCTATCTTTTTTGCAATGGCTAGAATGGAACACTTTCCAAATTCATCACCATGACAAAATGTATTTATCAAAATTCAAATGTAGTGATGAATTGCAATATGGTTTTATTAGATACATGGTAGATATACCCTTTATTGTCCCTGCCCTTTCTGTTGGAAGTAGAACTCCTTGCAATTGCCATGGGCAGCTCAAAACATTAACCATGCAATACATACATCTACTGGCATTCACAAATTAATGCTATATGCAGAAGTTATACTTCTCACCGTAGCTTCACCATGTAGGTCCATCCCATCTGTTATGAAGATCCTCTCCCAAATTGCATCCTTTTCCAGGTAAGATTAACTTGACAAAAAGTGAATGCCTTCAAACGGCGAAGCTGACAACAGTCTACTCCCAGAGGAGATGAACCATCATGTGGCTACATTCCAAAAGGAAACAGCTAGGGTTCTTCCTAAGTGGTAATATTCATGCAATGGCCCGAGAAGCATATCAGTCATAATTGGCCAAATGCAGAGGGATTTTGCAAATTGGGTGAAACTACAGTCATCCCTCTAAGCAAGGGTAAAGACAATCAAAACAGTAGTGACATGCCGGTTACTTAATTTATTCAGTCTGCTACCAGTCATGGTTCCCCAGCCTCTCTTAGGAGAAATTGACTATCAGATAAAAAAAATCATATGACATGGAAGCAGACTAAAACTGGTGTTAAAAGTAAAACGCAACACATCAGGAAGCTTAAGACCAACTGGCGTTTAAAGCAAATTAGCAAGCAGCAGAGCAAAGCAGCTAAGAAAATTGTATTTTCAACTGACCAGTGCTCTAGAAAACGATCAGCTTGAGCTAAAAACGAAAAACACAATAACTAACCTAGTATATACAGGTTTTCTTTTAATTCAAGTAGATGTCACATGACACAAACTTGTTATTCTCAGGATAAACGTATCTATTTGCAGGTGACAGGATCTTCCCCCTCAAGGAAACAAAAAACTGCCTTGGAGAGAAAATACCGTTCATATACACAATACCAGCCTTATTATTCTGACAAAATCTTGACCCGCTTCTACTGGCCAGGTTTGAAAATAAAGTTACACTGTTGGGAAATGTGCAACGTACAGCCCTGAGCCCTATGACTCCTGGGCCTACCTGAACCATGAACATTTGCCAGAATATTCAGTGTCACAGGAAACTTTGAACTAATATGAAACAAGATTCATATTTAATTAAATGGTGGGTACATTCAGGATTATATATAGGATTACTAAAACTGCCATACAATATACCATGAGACAGACAGATTGTAAGTGTTTTCACTGGCCACCTTCTTCTGTCAATTTTAGATTTACAACAGTTCAGTGGAATTCTGTCTCACCATTTCTATGTTGACATCATCATTATTACTTTCCTCACCAACCTGAGAATTAGCAATTATAAAAGTATTGTCAGGGTCTTTTTTTGCATGCATGCAAATGCCACAAGAGCAATCAATAATTCCAAACAGACAAGTGTAGTATGTTTGTTATCAACAGTGTCCATAGGTGAATGGAATAAAATATATAAAATCTAGTTTTTTAAATACAGTCAGTGTATTTGTAATAAAAATGTATGTAGAAGAAAAGAGAAAGGAGGAGATATGACAAAGAAATGACAACTATGAAAGGATTGGTTTTATGTAAATAATTGTTTATAAACAAAACATCAGTATTTGCTTGATAGTCAATAATGACAAAAAACAATGCTGATGGTGAAAGTGGCCCGAAAACAGTGATCAAACAAGGAGAGTACAACAAAAACAATGAAAGACCATATAAAATTCAGTATAGAGAGTGCTCGTCATTTATAAAGTACCCAAGAAGTATATATAGTGCTCAGCAGATAAGTATCAAATGTCTTTAATGCAGTGCTACTGGTGACAGTGTTTCAATGTTACATGAGGGAACAGGTCATCAACAGGTCTGAAGAATATTTTTCTGAGCACAGGTAGTTTATATCACTAAATGAGTAATAATCAAAAATATAATAAAATAAAAATTCTGAAAAATATATATTTTACGTGCATGGTCATGTCATTAGGTTGTACCTAAAATTCATAACAGGTAGCAAATTCCTGAAAGAATTGAGAAAGAGAAAGGAATCAAGGATGTAGAGCAAGAAGTATTAAAACATGAATGGTAATCGCACCTGGTGAATAAGCGCAAACAGTTGTACACTAAAAGGAACTCACATAGCGCGAACTTGACACGAAACGGGTATCAGAGCGATTTACATAGCACTAGTTACGTTACATGAGGACACACATTGTTATGTTATGTTATGTTAAACACTCTTGTATAGCGCTCGAATCACCCTGGGGCATCTCGGCGCTGCCTACAGAGACATCACTGGTAGCGACACCTGAGCTGGAATGGAATTTAGTACAGAAAGTCTTTTAGTTGTTTCCTGAAGGTTGTGTACAGCGTAGTGTCCCTCAGGGGTTTGGGCAGACTGTTCCAGTACTTGGGGGCAAGATAGGAGAAAGCCAACCCTCCAGTGCGTTTGAGATGGATGCGAGGAATATGAAGCAACCTCGCCGATCCAGATCTCAGCAGATGACCAGGGGTGTATCTGTTCAGTTTCTTTTGAAAGTATTGAGGGCCTCAGCCGTTTAAGGCATTAAAAGACAGACAGCAGATTTTAAAGATGGATCTTTTTTTTATCGGTAGCCAGTGTAGGGTTTTTAACAAAGGCAGTGACGGGGTGCCTGCAGGCATATTTAAGATCATTCTAGCAGCGGTGTTTTGAATGACTTGAAGTTTGTTTAGAAGTTTTACCCCTACCTCAGCCGGTAGGGCGTTCCCATAGTCCAAACAGCTGATCACCATCGCTTGGACCAATGTTCT
The DNA here is from genome assembly GCF_964261635.1 of Lissotriton helveticus. Lineage (NCBI taxonomy): Eukaryota > Metazoa > Chordata > Amphibia > Caudata > Salamandridae > Lissotriton > Lissotriton helveticus. The sequence continues at coordinate 1,141,808,840 of NC_136068.1, forward strand.
ACGGTGGTCTGTTGGTATGCATGGGAGAATCTTTCGAAGTAGTCGAAGGCTATAGTAGCAAGATCCTGTGGTGGCTGCTACATGATCCTGCATTGACAGTGAGCGGTCTAATTTTACACCCAGTTTTTTGACACACTGTTTTGGGACAGGGGGGACACCCAGCTGTGAAGGCCACCATTCATTTGACCAAACGGTAGCGGCCTTTCCCAGAAGCATTACTTCAGTTTTTCCGGGATTCAACTGGAGGCAGTTGTTAGTCATCCAGTTGGATATTGCTAGAATACCTTTGGCAAAACAGAGCCTGTCTGCCTCTGGGTTTTGGCCGATGGTAAACAGTACCTTGGTGTCATCAGCGTAGGAGATTGTTTCAAAACCTAATGCTTCTACTGCCTCCGCCAATGGCGCCATATAAATGTTAAAGAGGGTAGGGCTGAGGCAGGAGCCTTGTGGGACACCCTTATCCAGCGTTATTTTATCCGAATGGAAATGACCCATGATAACAGTTTGGGATCTGTCCGTTAGGAAGTTTTTGAGCCATTTGAGGGCTGGGCCCTGAATGCCATAGGATGTTAACCTCTCCGCGAGCCTAGTATGAGAGATGGTATCAAAGGCCGCGGAGAGGTCAAGAAGAATCAGTATGGCTGATCCTCCAGCATCTACAGTCAACCTCAGGGAGTCCGTTACGGGCAGAACCCTGATTGCGAGGGATCCAAGATGTTATTGGTTTCGAGGTAACTGCTTAATTGTCTATTGACAATGCTTTCCAGCACTTTGCCAGCAGTGGGAGCAAGGAAATGGGGCGGTAATTGCCGAGCTCTTGTGGATTTGCCAGTTTTTTTTTAGGATAGGACGGACAAACGCTTCCTTCCAAGAAGTAGGGATTATTCCCGATTGAATGGAGCGGTTGGAAAAATTTTGAATAGCCGGAGCACAGCTGTAGGTCAGGAGAGTCATAATTTTAGTAGGGCAAAGGTCAGCAGAGGAGCCTGATTTGGCCACATTTAGTGCTTTGGTTATTTCTTCAAGTGAGGCAGGGGTAAAACAATCCAGTGAGCAGGTTAACCTGTTTGTAGGGCTTTCAGGGCAGAGCAGGGCTTGCGGATGAGTCATGTCCGGTGGAGGGAAGTTGGAGTAGATAGTTGAGATTTTCTCCTGAAAGAAAGCGGCTAGGGAATCACAAAGTTCCTGGGTTTCTACGGCCATTTGTTTGCATACTTCAGGTGATACAAAGTCCCTAACAATGTCGAAGAGTGCTTTAGAGGAGTTACTAGCATTTTCAATTTGATTCAAAATATAAAGGCGACTTTAGATTCCGGTGGTAGCTGGTTAGAGCTAGTTTGAATTTCAGTCTATTTTGAGAGGACTTAGTGGCTCACCACATTCATTTTGGTTAGGCACGGGGAGATTCAGTGATTTGCCCAGGATCACAGGATGTTTGGCTCGTTACCGAGACTCAAACCCAGATCCCCAGGTCTGAGGTCGAGGGCCCTAGCCGTTAGGCCAACTCCTGTGTAGAAAAGGGTAATGATTAGTTAAATCCCTGGAAGGAGGAATTATGTATATGCATAAGGAGACAAAGGACAATACTCACAAGTGTGCCCAAGGTAGGTTGAAGCTACAAATTAAGGAAGTGTCAACAAAGATTGTCTTCTTTTTTAAACCACCAGTCAGAAAGGAATCTAAGCAGATCAAAGTGCAATCACTTTTATGATCATCCAGGTAAGAGACACATTTGTCTTAAATACACAAAGAAAATAATACAGACATTACACCATCAATTTCAATGGACCAAACAAGTCTAGACATTACAAGTTAATCTGAATTTTAGGGTAAACACCATCCCCAACTTTAACTTGTCCAATCATGTTGTGTCCACCCAATTAATTGGTCAACTTAGCAAAAGCCTCTCTTCTATTCACACTGATTGCAGTGATTTATTTGCTCTACAGGAAGATATCCATACATTTTCCAGATGCATAAGACTTCAGATCTTCTTCTCTGATGAACAGGAGGAGTAACATTTTAATACATCATCCTCAAGTAGGCCTTCAGAGATTGGTTTTGAAACAAAATAATGAATGTAAAAAAAACATATGGATATGCTCAATCTATCAAAAGTGGAAAGTGAAATAATAAACTAATTTACACACACATCTCTAATGGTTATTACATCGTCAGATAAAGGGGGATTAAATAATATTATGAATAAACCATATTATCATAACAACATTTGTGACAGATGTCAGACATTGATTATTTACATCCCCTTACATATAACCCCCTCAAACAGATCCAGACTGACATTTCAAGGATTACTAAACAAGCTCAAACTCTGGGTATACTTAGAAGAAATTTCGGTTTCTAAATAATAACATGCCACGTGCACCAATAATTTACTAACTTCCTAGGATTCCTGAAAAAACCTCAATAATCCTCCCAGAGGGAAACATCCATTACAATGCAGTCATTACATTGCATTGCTTTTACAATGCAACTGTTACAACGCAACTGCCTTTACATCGCATGCCATTACAACACATGCCATTACAACGCATGTTACTACAACGCATGCCATTACAACGCATACTGTTACAAACCATGCCATTACAACACATTATAAGGTAAGTAATGGATATTTTTTAGTTTTAAGGTGGGTATGGGTTTTGGGGTAGATGGGAATAGTAATGTTTACCCCTACACTATCCAACACTTACCCTACTGTTGCACTCGCTGGAGTGGGAATAGTATTTTTTACCCCTAGACTATCCAACACTTACCCTACTGTTGCCCTAAAAGTAGTATGCATTGTAATGGTATGCATTGTAATAGTATATGTTGTAATGGAATGTGATGTAATGGTAGTTGCGATGTAAAAACCACATTGTAAAAACATGCATTGTAATTGTTTGCATTATAATGTCATATATTCCTTCCAGGTGCTCTTCTGTTTTCGGATGTGGCTCTGTTGGGAACCTCCAGGAAAATATCTAGCCACATTCATTAAAGGGCTCATACCACTCACATATACCTATATTAGGGACAGTATGGATTTGATTCTACTGATAGAAGATCTAGGGCCAAATGTAGGTAATCTACATTTACCGATTCTAAAATACCGAATTTTACCGATTCGGTATTTTAGAATCGGTAAATGCTATGTAGGAAAAAATTCGGTACATTTTACCGAATCGGTAAAATTCGGTAATTACCGATTCGGTAATTCCCATTCATTCCTTTGTGCCTGGAGACCCATAGGAATGAATGAGAATTACTGATTCAGTAAATACAGAATCGGTAATAGGGGGAAGACTTACAAGGGTGGCAGGGTGGCACATTGACACCCTGTTGCACCCCTGAATAGTGCATGGGTGCACATGTGGCACTGTTAAAAATTGCTTTTTTAACGGTTTTCGATATTTACCACCAACATGTAGTTGGTGGTAAATAACGAATCCTGCAATGAGAAAATCACTCATTTGAGTGCTCCCTACATTAAGGATTCAGTAATTTACCGAATCGGTATTTTAAGAATTCGGTAATTTACCGATTCCTTAAATTACCGATTCGGTAAATTACTGAATCCTTCAATTTGGCCTCCTACATCTGAAAAGCCTAATACCGTTCTGTAACTTCGGTAATTTCGGCTGTTACCGACCGGTATTAGGCTGCCTACATCTGGCCCCTAGACTTTGATATCTCTGTCAACCTATTAGATGGGTTGGACAAAAAATGTGCATATACTAGCATTCTCCAAAGACAAGGCCTATTTATATTTACTCAGCTCTAGGCCATGTCCTACTAAAGAACCTATATCTTTCTTATTCATTATTTGGAATTAGCAGTTACAAAAAACTACTCATTTGATAATGCCTTTTATCTACCAAAGAAGGGAGTTTTCATCAGGGCTTGTTTTGGCTTCAATTTCAATATCCTTTATGTGACAAATTTAATTTGAAAACTAACCAGATACTTACAACCTGCAATCCATTTTATCAACATTTTTGTGTATGGAAATGGTACATAGATGCTGTTTTTCTAAACTGGGAGGGCAGTACCAAGTCCATTACTTGTTTTATCACATGCCTTAACAGTGCTCATAAACTCATGTGTATATACATATATATATATATATATATATATATATATATATATATATATATATATATACAGACAGACAGACAGACAGACAGACAGACAGACAGACAGACAGACAGATAGATAGATAGATAGATAGATAGATAGATAGATAGATAGATAGATAGATAGATAGATAGATAGATAGATAGATAGATAGATAGATAGATTGATATAGATAGATTGATATAGATATAATCTACTGGCAGTCACCAATAGGCAGTCATAGTTTAAACCAATGTTTCTATAGGAGAAGCGTTTTTTGTTTTGTGAATGAAGTTGGCGCTGCTTGACGAATCGTCACAACATTTTAAAAAAACTTCCCCTTTTTGGTTCAGCTGCTGTGTTGAAAGTTTCAGGGTGATCCGTCAAGTGGGGGCCAGGATAAAAAGGCCGATCCCCCTTTTTATGTCCATGGGGATTTTCCATTTTTTGAACACGACTACAGCCCGACCCGCTGAATGGAATTACACCAAATTTGGCAGAAAGCTAGATGTTGGTCCAGAAAGAGTACGTTTTGTGATTTGTTGAAAATATATTTAGTAGTTTCAGTGATATTTAGGTTTAAAAAAATATAGATATCTGGGAGCCCAACAGCATACTGAAATGTGATTGGCTGCTTCTCTTCAACCAGGAAATGTTGGCAGCCATCCTGGGACTCGGTTGAAGTGAATCTCACAAAAAATGTAAATAAAAAAGAAAAGGGGGCAGGGTAGAAATGCCCTGGAACCCCCAGGCCGAACAAAATCTTTTTCAAAAATATTTCTGACGGATCCTCGGATCCAGCTAAACAAAAAGAAAAAAAAATTAAGCTCGGGCTCCCATGCTTTGATTATTGTCAGCCCCGTGGTGGACCAGGTCCCTGGGTATTGTTTTAAGAAGGGAGGCGGAGTGAACGGCCCCTCCTCCTGGGGCTTACTATGCCCCAGGACCACTCCTATGTGGGGGTTCTAATCTTCTTAATGAGGGGAAGACCCCTATGGTCTCCTCGATTATTTCATTTTAAATGGGGGGGCCTCTCTGCCCGCCAGCACCAGGGACTGCAAACTCCCCAGGGCTTTTTGAAATTTTATGCGGTGCGCATGGACCTCCTCCACAGCCCGATGGCCCCCATTTCCCCGGGGCTTTAATTTATAAAAATGCGGCGGGCTGCCACCTCCCCAGGGCTCTTATTAGGGCGTGGCCTCCAAACACCTTTCAGCAATCCAGCTGTATGGGGCTTACTAGAGGTAACACAAGGGGTAGTTAGCCCCCATGGACCCTCAAGAGCCAAGGGGAATTCATCCCCCAACTATTAGAGCATCAGGATGCGCACCTGCAGAGAGGTGGAGAAAGGGGACGTGACCACTGAAAACCTCTCAGCAATACCACTGTTTGGGACTTACTGGAGGTGATAGGAGGGGTAGTTGGCCACCACACCAAGGATGTCCTTGGGGATCAACTACCCCTTCCGGTAACCCAAGTAAGTCCCATACAGTGGGATTACTAAGAGGTCTTCAAACACAACACCCACTCTCTCCACCAATCTGCAGACACAGCTCATGGTGCTCTACTGGTTGGGGAATGAAGTCCACTTTACTCCTGAGGGGCCAAGAAGCCAAGAAGTGTTGTGGAATGGAGGGGGACTGCACTGCCCCTCTCTCGAAGCCACAGGTGGCTCTGGGAACCACCACCCCCTAAGGCCAGCCCCTTCTATGTCCTGGGGTGCCCACCCCCAGGACATAGCTGTTTGCATAGCTGTTTGCTATGGCTTGGCGGGAGCTTTACCAATGCTGCAAAAGCAATAACAAACTGTGCTCGCTTTCAGTAAGCAAGAGCATTGAAATGTTAAATGATTAAGTACGATTAATAATTAATTAAAAAATTATATCATTTCAATAACATCATACCTTATTTCCCTACAAAAGCAACAACCTGTACTAAATTATAAATTACTAACAAAAATATAAAAATAAAATATACATTATAATTTACAAATTACACCTAAATAAATTAAAGAATTAAGCAATGTAAAAAAGTCAATTAAATATTTACTTTACAATAAAGAAAATTTACCATATAATTTACAACAATTTTAATGTAATTAACTTGCCACAATATTCTCCTAAAAACTCTGCAACCCACTACTAACATATACCATGTATTGCCAACATAAATTAAAAAACTAAAATATACATTATAAATAACAAATACAACTTAAATAAATAAACAAAACTGTAACTAATAAACTATTTATATAATTAATAATGAATAACTAATAGATGAACAATAACAAATAATTAACATTAAAATTAAATGCATTTTAACCTAATTTACTTACAAGCCTATTCTCTATTACTTGTTTAAAATTACAAACTATATTTTAGAATGAATACAAATTACAAATAATAACACATAAAACTGATATATTAAATATGTCATAAATGAATAAAACAAAACTAAATGTTTATTACAGCTATATTGAAGTATATTTTATTAAATACAACAGTATTCAGATTTTTTAAAAATTTTATACCAAAAACTCATATTCGTACTGTAAACTGTTTGTGTTCTGCAATATTTTGATAGTCACAATATTTTTGATACAATATTCATGACATATTGGGTCATATTTACAAGGAAATGATGCAGCGCTGCAAGCAATTTAGCAGTGCTATGCTGCATCATTTACAAAATGTAGGGATGTGCCATATTCGCATGAATACTGAGTACCCCAGTGTTTTCCCTTGCACCGGCACAAAAAAGGCTGTCTAGTGCCAATGCAGGCGCCCTTGCACCATGGTGCAAGCGTACCTGCATTGCAGGGATGATTGTTTATGTGCAGGAAGGCAAACCTTCCTACACATAAACAACCATTAAAGGTCGATTTGCTCCTGCTAGGTGTGCGGAGGAAAGCAACACACATAGAAAGAGCAAAACCCATGGAGAAATAAAAGTATTTCTCCGCGTTGCTCTACCCTAACTCCTGCTTTTCAATGGGATTAGTTTTTGACACTGCCTCAGAAATACAGATTTTTTAAATCTGAGACAGTGTCAAAAAGCAATGGGTGTTGCGCTGGAACACCAACAGCTGCACCCATTGCATTACCCTTTCACGCAAAGTGATGTGTGAAAAGGGGCCGTATTTACAAGGCAATGAAAAGCAACGCAGGGTGGCTTTGCACGGCCTTGTAAATATGGGTTAGCACATATCATTTATTAGATTTTGATTTTTTCCTGCTTCTCACAGAGTCCCCATGGGCCCTTAGTCTGGTGGGTCACTCACCAGCAATTATTTAATACATTTGCTTTATTTTTGTCTGCCTCTCATAGAGTTCCCATGGGCCCTAGGGGCTTGTGGGTCACCAGCAATTATTTAACATATTTTCTTCTATATTTCCCTGCCCCCCTCCACCTCCCATAAAGTCCCCCCAGCCCCTGGTTGGTCACTAGCATTACTTAGTGATTTTTATTTTTTTATTTTTGCCTGCCTCCTAATTCCTCCTATAGAGGCACTGGCGAGGCACTCACCAGCAACTATTCTTTGCATTTTTCCTTGCATGTCAAGGCTTCTTTAGGGTTCCACTGCCCATCATGGCTCTGGATGGACACTCACATTTCTGTGTAATGTGTTGTCTTGTGAAAACATTGTTTATGCATGTTTATGGGTAAACTACTGTTAAGCATTTGGGATGTCGATAATGACTTCCCTTGTGTTATAATAGCTAGATTTTCTTATTACCCATGTTTCACTGATTTGTTGTGTTGATTTTCTTGCAGGTGCCGTAGAAGACATCACACACAGTAATAAAGTTCCTGAAGGTATCAACTGACAGTGACACTAGAGTCCTCCAATGTTAAGTGCTTCTGCTACTGGTACTAAGTGATAATGCTAGTGAAAATCAGATGGTCACAAAGAAGGAGGATTCGTATCAAGAAAGTGTCCAGTGGCGAGGCGAAGAAGCAGAGCCCCTACTGGCATCAAGACCTCCTCCTTTTCCAAGGCAGAAAGAGGCTGAGATGCCTGCATCAATGGCACTACTACCACCAAAACCTAAGGCCATGTCTCTCAGTGCTACAGTGACTGCAGCTATGGTCAGCAATTAATCTGAATTGGAATGTTCTCAGCCACAAACTACATCATTGAAAGAAAGTGGACAACAGGAGCCACAATCAGCAACAGATCTTCTTGATGTAGCAGAAGAACAGGAGGTTGAGGTTCTTGCTGAACAAGATATTGTTCAGAAGACTGCTCTTTACCATCACCTTCACAATCTCTAGCAAGGAGAAGAAGTACTACTCCATCTTCTCCAAACCCCCCTCTGAAGATATGGCTATGGATTGGACCCGGGCCAAGTTTGAGAGGAAAGGAAAAAGGCAGCATCCTGAAAGTCTTGCAAGGGAATAAGATGGTAATGATGCAGATGAGCCAGTGATCATCAATATGGAGAGTGGTACAGAAAATGTACAGATCACCTCTATTCAACCTTCTCAGATTCATGGGGATCCAGCAACAGTATTGGTTCACATATTTGCAATAACCCAGAAACCTGCAGCCACAACTACCACCCGTATGCAGCACCCCAAACAACAACAAAAGCATAAATACCAAGCGTTACCTCCAATTCTTCAGGCTTTGGCACAATCAGAAAGCTCTCCTCCCCTGTTTGGGACTTCTTTACGTTTAGCCCACATGGGGATAATGAATGTATGAAGATGTTCTGCATGCGTTTAGCACGCATGCCATCAGAACGCCTTCATTTGAAAGAATGCGTCTTCAGTTCGAATTCGTTAAGCACGCAAGTTGTTTTAACAAGTTGCATTTGGGGGGCTCTGGATTTCAGAATAGTTTAATTTACTATTCCAACTCCAGTCTGAGCAACAGTAGGGAAGGTGTTCGACTTTAAATCCAACACCATTGCTCTTTAAATCCAACACCATTCCAATAATGTGCCCCCTCTAGAGGAAGTTGTTGTTACGACTTGCGTGCTGAAGGAATGTATGCTAAAGACATGCTTGTTATATTGACGGCACTGTGAAGGCACAGCGTGATTCTGTCTTTATCCTAAAGGGCATTTCCTGAGGATAAATTGCAATATGCTCTGTTTGCCACAAGAATGTTTGTTGTGGTAAGCCAGTTGGGCACTATGGCACCAGAGGCCAACTGTCCCATTTGAAAGAGCAGCGCACAATCATGTGGGAAGAGTACCTTGAAAGAGTAGCTGGTTGTGGTGAGCGAGAACCAGCAGCTGAAGTGATAGTTGAAAGCAGTCAGGAGGAGGAGGAAGAAAACAATGGCAGCAGCAGCATCATGCAGCATAGCCTGGGCGGAGTTCGCTGAGTATGCTATGCAGAACTCCAAGAAGAGACCAACAAACTCTGCAGCGCTAAGCAGATTTCCTCAAGCGGTGGAGTGCATTTGGTCACGTTGTTCGCTCTGATTTTTACCACCGGGTGTTTGTCCCGCGCTGGAAACTCAATCTGAACAACACCATGTCCTGTGCAAAAGGGCGCTACTTCTTTCTGCCGCTCGAGTAGATGTTCTACTTGAGCACTAGCTTCCTCAACGCGAACAGAAGGTTTCTCAACTGATTGAGAAATCTTGCTGGGAGGTGGTCTAGAATTGGATTTTCCTCACTCACGCTCGACAACTTAACGCTGGCGAGCAAGGAAAAACTGTGTGAGCTCGGAGAAGCACGAAGTGCAGAAAACTCCGCAAACTCCATGAACAGAGCAGAGTTCATTGCTAAGGCCTACATGCATCCCCCCAAGCCCGCTTATAGTATAAAATCCTCATCTGCATCAACCTCTTCCTGGCACAGGGCACAGTGGGTTACAGCAACTCCCACCCCAAAGCGCATGGGAAGTCTACCTGCTGTTGGTGTGCGTAGGACGCTTGTGGCAGTAGAAAGCTATGTTTTCCCAGAGAAGTGCCGTACCACCGGAACCATGAAAAAAACATATTTCTATAAAAAGAAGCTGGCTAAAATGTTAGCGGTTGATCTCCTACCTAAACTGAAATAGAGTGGTCCAGTGTGCTTGGCACAGATAGTCAATCAAGGAAGACTCACTAATTACTTTGCCCTTTCTTCATGAGTAGTGAGATCTGGGTAAAACCTTTGGTACAACTGTTGACTTTGAAATTAGCAAATAGCAACAGTATGTGGAAATAGAAAGTCTCAATTTCCTATCCTTCCTTTCAATACCTTACTGGACAGCTAGTAAAGATGTTTAAAACTGAGGTTGCCCTATTTGTTTATTGCTTCCATGGAGAATGCAGAGACATAAGGGTGCCACACGCTTAGAAAAGGTACCTTATTTGCACTTATACCAAATAAAATATTGATCATGCTGTTGTGGAGGGGGGGATTTGGTATAATACATTAGATAAAGTATTGTCTGAGGCATTATAATGCATCATTGCTTGCCTTTCACATAATAGGCTGTGTACTTTCATTTTCCTTTTGTTAACTTAAGGCTGTCCCTTATCTCTGAGTTCTTCTGAGACCAGCCAGTTTATTTATCAAGAAGAGTAAACAAAAGGGGCACCTTCCTGCACAAAAACAATTTTTTTGAGGCATTATCCTCTAGTTTCTATGTGTGCTGTAGAAGGCTGAACAGATAGAAAGAAAAAGCAACAAGGAGAAATGAGCAAATGTCTCCTTGTTACACCTCACTGGTGAAGGCATAGATTTTTGACTCACTCCCATGTTCATAAGGTTTGGTAAATTTGGGAATGCACCAAAATCCGTGGATGGATGCATGGGAACGCTTACGCTCCCCCCATGGATTGTTTTCCCAACAAAGAGTAACGCAAGGCAACAATTTACACTGCCGAGCATTACTCTGGATTTACTAAACAATGCAGAGCCACACAAGGTGTGTTTGCATGGCTTGGTAAATATCACTTAAGCCCTTATGACGCCAATGCAAGGCCTTTGTAAATCTTTATAAATAAGCCCATGGTGCCACCACTCACATAAATAAATGGCATTTTTGTACCTGAAAATGATAGAAAAAAGGTGCGAAAGAGGCGACACCAGCTGCTGCACTGCTAAAATTTGGACAACAGTCCTTCTCATTTAAACTGTTTTTTAACATTAACCAGAGTAATCCAATTGTATTTCCATCTTTTTAACTTGTTGAGTAATCCATGTTTTCTATTCTTCTAAAATCACTAGGGAGACAGATAAGTTGAACTGGAATGCTTTATTCCTCATTTTCAGATGCCATATGCTGTTTATCCAAACTTAAACATAGACACGTGATGCCAACTATCCTTTGAGCCAGTACAATAAAAGACCCCATGCATTTCGAATGTGATAAGTTCTTCGTCAGGGGTACTGAAATAAATCAGAAACAGCTGTTTAAACAATTTCACAGAGAAATATGCACTAAATGATGGTGAAAAATGCGTTTTGTCAATGATCCCCCCACCCTGGCAACCCTCGTTCACCTCCCCCTTCCTGACAATGTCATACTAACGAAAATAGGTAAAACAGTGCGCTCCAAACCACTCGTAATTTATAACAACCACAGAAAACAATCAGTGTTCTTTTACCTTAGGAGGCCATAGCTCACAGGATAATGTGTGCGTGTCTCCCTTCATTTTCAAAACCGAATCAACTTCTCACTTTACCGCCATGATTATATTTTAAACTTGCTCTCGCACGTTTCCCCAATCAGTTCCTAATTAATGCAACCCCGTGACCTCTTCCACCATACCTGCCCACAAAAAGAATTCTTGCCTACTAAACCCATAATATACCAACCCAGTTACCATACCTGAAGGCATGTCTGACCCATATCCTTTGCTGCAATGGAGTAGTCAAATAAATTCCTATTTAAAAAAAAAATATATATATATATATTTTTTTTTTTAAACAATGAGGAAGAGCTCTGGGTCCATATTGAATAGGAATAATAGGAACTACATGAAGACAGTATCTCCTAATTGATAGAAAGCTTGCTTAGGTGATTTTCCCTTTCATTTGCAACAGTTGAATGAATTATGAGAAAAAGATATACAAAGGATTCGGACCCACCGGAAAAAAATGTCATTCTTCATACGAATCCATGGTGATAACAGAAAACAATCCATGATAGCCCATTCAGGCTGGAATTATTGGAATATTATTAATTGTATATCTGATAATTTTCTACTATTTTAGGGGGAATTGGATACAATGGTGAGCGCGATAATTATGACTTTGCCATAAGCCCATTCAGGGCAGGGTTGATAAATTGTCATATATTTTTTAATAACAATCAATGATGTATGTATTCATTGCTACATGGAACAGGGCATATGAAATGCTCATGCATAACCGTTCACCCAGCATTGTATCATTCCCAGTAGGAAAATGGATATAACTGTATATAAAGCACTGTTTTGCACTATGCATAGTAAATGAGAATGAATTAATTCAGACATTCCATCATGGCTGCTGAAGGAACACGAATAATTATTAGTGCTGGTCCTCTTCTTTATTAATGAACTAATGAATTGCCAGTTCTCTCTCTTGGTTTATTGTTTGTTTTATGCTTTAAAATTTAAACTGTTTATTAACTGAAATGTGACATTGAGGAAGGCGTGCAGCTGAAACACGTGTGTCCATCTTTGTATGTGTGGCGATTAAAATTTACTTACTTACTTTGCCAGTGGGCGCCTCATTTCGTGACCATGGAAGAAAGGAAGGTCACTCGCTGGAATATATATCTATATATATATATATATATATATTACCTACTGGCGGTCGCCAGTAGGTATATATAGTTAGGATTTTTTCTCTATGGGATTTTTGAAAATTCTATGTCTAATAACTTTGGCGTTTGTGGACGGAATTGGCTGAAATTTTCAGGAAAATGGCACATTTTGTTTTTGAGCAGCCCTTGAAAATTTGGGGGGGGTTCGTCAAGGGGGGGCCGAGAAAAAAGGGGGGTCCCAAAACGTGTTTTTAACATTGAGTTTTCCATAGGGCGGTTGGCCTCACTTTTAGCCCGAACGGCTGAATGGATTTGCACGAAACTTGGCGAAATTGTAGGGACTGGTAGCCCGATGTGCCTTTGCTAGGTCTCAATATATGTGCTTCAGTGGATTTTGAGAAATTAACGTTCAAAAAAAGATATATATCTGTAACAGCGGACCGGGCAGCGCTCCGGTTCGCGGACTTTTCGCGGTATGGAGCTTTGCGAAGCTCGGTAGGATCGAGAGACAAGAGGAGGCCAAAACGAAGGGGCAAATGACCATAAGGGGGCATAGTAGATCCTTGGCAAAATATTAGGGACTGGTAGCCCGATGTGCCTTTGCTAGGTCTCAATATATGTGCTCCTGTGGATTTTGAGAAATTAACGTTCAAAAAAAGATATATATCTGTAACAGCGCTCCGCTTCGCGTAACGGAGGTTTGCGAAGCTGATTGGTTCTCCGGCGTCTGTAAACATTCCAAACAGTCCGTAGCGGCCGCCATCTTGTCTCTCGGTAGGATCGAGAGACAAGAGGAGGCCGAAGCGAAGGGGCAAATGACCATAAGGGGGCATAGTAGATCCTCGCTGACCCCCTAGGTTTGATGTGGAGGTTTTAAAAGGGCCCCGCGGGGCAAAAAAAAAAAAAAATAATAATAATCGAACGGCTGAATGGATTTGCACGAAACTTGGTAAAATATTAGGGACTGGTAGCCCGATGTGCCTTTGCTAGGTCTCAATATATGTGCTTCAGTGGATTTTGAGAAATTAACGTTCAAAAAAAGATATATATCTGTAACAGCGCTCCGCTTCGCGTAACGGAGGTTTGCGAAGCTGATTGGTTCTCCGGCGTCTGTAAACATTGCAAACAGTCCGTAGCGGCCGCCATCTTGTCTCTCGGTAGAATCGAGAGACAAGAGGAGGCCAAAGCGAAGGGGCAAATGACGATAAGGGGGCATAGTAGATCCTCCTTGACCTCTTAGGTTTGATGTGGAGGTTTTAAAAGGGCCCCGCGGGGCAAAAAAAAAAATAATAATAATAATCGAACGGCTGAATGGATTTGCACGAAACTTGGGAAAATTGTAGGGACTGGTAGCTCGATGTGCCTTTGCTAGGTGTCAATATATGTGCTTCAGTGGATTTTGAGAAATTAACGTTCAAAAACAAGATATATATCTGTAACAGCGCTCCGCTTCGCGGAGATAAAATTATATCTGTATTACCTAGCTGTTGCTAACACCAGTTAGCGACGGCTAGTAGGAGATAGCGACCATCTTGGGCCCCACTTTGCATGTGAGTGATATTTATCACTAATGACATGCAAAGTGGGGATGCCAAGATGTTAGCGACTGGAAACAGTCGCTAACATCGCTATCTCCTATTATCAACTTTTGGAAATATTCGCGATAAGCGCGAATATCTCCAAAAGCTAGCACCTGCCCTGAGCAGTTCTTAGCCATGTCATCCAATGGGAGGTGGATAACATGGCTAAGAGCATTAGCTCGGTAATGCATGAATATCGCTGAGTTTTCAGCGATATTAATGCATTGCGGTCGTTTTTTATCGTATTTGCGATAAACCTTGATAATAGCAAGGTTTATCTGCGATAATTTCTGACGATGCTTAGCGGTAAAAAAATCGTTGCTAAGCATCGTTAGGGATAAATATCGCTTAACTTTGGTAATATGCCCCAACGTCTGTTAACGTTCGATTCGAAGGAAATCAGGAAGTGTTGAAAAACATTGTCTGCGCCATCTTGCTTTTTTTCAAATGCCACACTTTTGTCGTGCACGGCAGTCATTTTAGATGCCTTGACCAGACCCACTCTGTGCACGCTGTCGATCCTTAGCATGGCTCCCCACCCTCGCAAGCATCTCCCCCAGGCAGTGGTCACCCCCGCTCTCTGTCTTATGCATGGGTAATAAACCACCCCCCATCTGCGCTGCTCTTCCCTGAGAATCACACCCTGTGCCCGCCCGACACCTCCCTTTCGCCCTATTCACTACCGCACCCTCTGACACTCCTTTTCCTCTGTGTCCGATTGTCCAGGCCGGTCCTAGGGTATCAGCTAGCCCTGCAGATGTAGTTTATGGTCCCAGCTGTAAAGAATCACCCCTCTTCAAAGGAGTTATAGTAGATCAAGGCCCACACTCGATGAGATCCGTCACAGCAGACGCGTTCCTATTATCTGAAAACCATCCTGTATTGTGATTGGGGAGGGGACCGAGCCTGAAGCGGAAGATTCCAGGGATGACTCTTTGTACATCAAAGTTTTTACAATTATGTGTCACATTAAAAATATATAGCACTCCAACAAAGTAGTAAGATTATAAAACTTTAATAACTTATAAATATATACAAGAAAACAAAAACAGTAATAACATATAAACATTTTTAGGGAAAAACAACGAAGTAGCGGTCGGCTGTGCGAATAGTCCCAACGCAGCACAACGTCCAGATTTCTGGCGTGGGGCGTCGCGGGGGGTGGGTCATCAGTAGCAAACTGTTGTGCGAATAGTTCCAAGGCAGCAGAACGATGGCACCAAGGTGATGTCCAGTAAGTTGCCGCACTGGTTTTGGTATCCTACAATGCTGCTCCGAATAACGGCGTGGGGCGCCCCGGGGGAGGCGGCGTGAACGGGCCTCTCCAGGTGGAGTCTCATCTGTTGTAGTGGGGCGCCCCTTTACCGTTTCAGTTGCCATTCCGTCCGCTTTTGGTCCACTGTGTCAAAAGCCGCAATTCAGCTGAGTTGCGCCCACTCTTGCGGTGCAGCGATAGGCGGCTGTGCCCACTCTTGCGGTGCAGCGATAGGCGGCTGTCACAGGACTCTCAAAATGGCGGCAGGCTGTTTCCTTTTTGGGCCTGGTCCACTGAAATGGCCCTGGGACACCTTGGAAATCGGACGCTAGTCTGCTAGGTCTTGGACCCCATTCTCGAAAGCGTCCCCTCCGCCTTGAGGATTCATCAAAAGTTTTGGGGGCCCCCGACTCCTGTAGGCTTCTGATGGGGAGCGGCTGCCATGATTGCTCGCGGAATGACCACGACGGAGCTACGAGATGGTGGTGCTCTCATGCTGACGCCAGCTTCAGTCTGAAACATCCAGAAACAAGGTGGGGCTTTCATCGTTTGGGAAAAAAAAAAAGTTTTCATCCAATGAAAAGTGTTGTTTTTAGGTCATATGATCAAGCCTTCCATCATTAGGAAACCAAAAGTAAAATGAACCAATGAAAAGTTTTATAAACAAGTCACATGACCTGTTATGCGGCATAGGGTATAAAATGCGGAGAAAATACGTTGGCACGTGAGGTGGCGTCAGTAGCGGACCGATGTGCGATTAGGCCGAAGGCAACACAACGCGCCAAGATCCGGATGGCACCGAGGTGGTGTCCAGCAAGTTGCAGCACTGGTGTGGCCATCTTACAATGCTGAAAGTCGGCGTGGGGCGCCCCGTTGGCCTGTGAGTTTGCGTCAGTAGCGGACCGATGTGCGAATAGGCCGAAGGCAGCACAACGCACCAGGATCCGGATGGCACCGAGGTGATGTCTAGCAAGTTGCAGCACTGGTGTGGCCATCTTACAATGCTGAAAGTCGGCGTGGGGCGCCCCGTTGGCCTGTGAGTTTGCGTCAGTAGCGGACCGATGTGCGAATAGGCCGAAGGCAGCACAACGCGCCAAGATCCGGATGGCTCCGAGGTGGTGTCTAGTAAGTTGCCGCACTGGTGTGGCCATCCTACAATGTTGAAAGTCGGCGTGGGGCGCCCTGTTGGCCTGTGAGATGGTGTCAGTAGCGGACCGATGTGCGAATAGGCCGAAGGCAGCGCAACAATATTTCCTGAATAGAAGACACCACAAGGCGCTGAGATGCCAAGATCCGGATGGCACCGAGGTGGTGTCTAGTAAGTTGCCGCACTGGTGGGGCAATCCTACAATGGTAAAAGTCGGCGTGGGGCGCCCCGTTGGCCTGTGAGATGGCGTCAGTAGCTGACCGATGTGCGAATGGGGCCAAAGGCAGCGCAACAATATTTTCGGAATAGAAGACACCACAAGGCGCTGAGATGCCAAGATCCGGATGGCACCGAGGTGGTGTCTAGCAAGTTGCTGTACTGGTGTGGCCATCCTACAATGTTGAAAGTCAGCGTGGGGCGCCCCGTTGGCCTGTGAGATGGCGTCAGTAGCGGACCGATGTGCGAATGGGGCCAAAGGCAGCGCAACAATAGTTTCTGACTGACACCACAAGGCGCTGAGATGCCAAGATCCGGATGGCAACGAGGTGATGTCTAGCAAGTTGCTGTACTGGTGTGGCTATCCTACAATGGTAAAAGTCGGCGTGGGGCGCCCTGTTGGCCTGTGAGATGGTGTCAGTTGCGGACCGATGTGCGAATGGGGCCAAAGGCAGCGCAACAATATTTTGTGTATGGAAGATACCACTAGGCGTT
The DNA here is from genome assembly GCF_964261635.1 of Lissotriton helveticus. Lineage (NCBI taxonomy): Eukaryota > Metazoa > Chordata > Amphibia > Caudata > Salamandridae > Lissotriton > Lissotriton helveticus. The sequence goes on from NC_136068.1 coordinate 1,141,826,352, forward strand.
GAGATGCCAAGATCCGGATGGCACCGAGGTGATGTCTAGCAAGTTGCTGTACTGGTGTGGTCATCCTACAATGCTGAAACTCGGCGTGGGGCGCCCCATTAGCCTGTGAGATGGCGTCAGTAGCGGACCGATGTGCGAATGGGGCCAAAAGGCAGCGCAACAACATTTTCTGACTGACACCACAAGGCGCTGAGATGCCAAGATCCGGATGGCACCGAGGTGATGTCTAGCAAGTTGCAGCACTGGTGTGGCCATCCTACAATGCTGAAAGTTGGCGTGGGGCGCCCCGTTGGCCTGTGAGTTTGCGTCAGTAGCGGACCGATGTGCGAATGGGGCCAAAGGCAGCGCAACAATATTTTCTGAATAGAAGACACCAAAAGGCGCTGAGATGCCAAGATTCGGATGGCACCGAGGTGGTGTCTTGCAAGTTGTGGTACTGGTGTGGCCATCCTACAATGGTAAAAGTCGGCGTGGGGCGCCCTGTTGGCCTGTGAGATGGTGTCAGTAGCGGACCGATGTAGGCAGCGCAACAATATTTTCTGACTAGAAGACACCACAAGGCGCTGAGATGCCAAGATCCGGATGGCACCGAGGTGATGTCTAGCAAGTTGCAGCACTGGTGTGGTCATCCTACAATGCTGAAACTCGGCGTGGGGTGCCCCATTAGCCTGTGAGATGGCGTCAGTAGCGGACCGATGTGTGAATAGGCCTTAACCAGCACAAGGCGCCAAGATCCGGATGTCACCGTGGTGGTTTCATAGTTGAGAGGCACTTCATCTGCAGTGGGGCGCCGAGATCCGGATGGCACCGAGGGGATGTCTAGCAAGTTGCTGTACTGGTGTGGTCATCCTACAATGCTGAAACTCGGCGTGGGGCGCTCATTAGCCTGTGAGATGGCGTCAGTAGCGGACCGATGTGTGAATGGGGAAAGGTAGCGCAAGAATATTTTCTGAAGAGGAGATACCACAAGGCGCTGAGATTCGGTTAGCACCGAGGTGGTGTCTAGCAAGCTATGCAGCTGAGTTGCGTGCGCACTTGCAGCGAATAGGTCGAAGGCAGCAAAACAATGTTTTCTGAATAGAAGACACCACAAGGCGCTGAGATTCGGTTACCACCGAGGTGATGTCTAGCAAGTTGCCGCACTGGTGTGGCCATCCTACAATACTGCTCCGAATAACGGCGTGGGGTGCCCGAAGGGGGGGGGGGGGAGGCGGCGTGAACGGGCCTTCCTAGGTGGAGGCTCGTCTGCTGTAGTGGGGCACCCCTTTACCGTTTCAGTTGCCATTCAGCTGAGTTTCGGCTGCTCTTGATGCTACAGCGACAGGCGGCTGCAACAGGACTCTCAAAATGGCGGCTTGTTCTTTGGATTTGGGCCTGGTCTACTAAAATGGCCCTGGGACACTTTAGAACTCGGACGCTCGATTTTTTTTTTTCCTTTCCTGTACATGCAAAAAAAGGTAAATGCCCGGTACGTTACACGCTTCATCTGCCACGATGTACTCTCCAGAGGAACCGAAAAAAAATATAGTTATGGTAACTATACCATGCATCGTCATATGGAGAGGTGGCACCAATTAATTATAGTGCTGCATAAAAGAGAGATTTGGAGGAGAACCCCCGACCTGCCAGTACATTCATCAAAGAAGTGGCACTGACAGCATCAGAGGCAAGGGAAATGGTCCCAAATATTTAGAACTTTGGAAAGATTAAAATGACATGTTTAGATTGTGGCAAATTAATTTCATGTGGACAGATGAGTGTTACTCTAATAAATACAGCATATGAACATCATCATAGTCGATGGTTGGTAGAGACATTTTGACTATATCCTGGACCTGCCCGTCCTCGCCCAAAATGGCGCCGGAATAATTGGGACTCGTAACTCCTTCTTGTGTACTGGTTGCAGAACCTTGAAATCACGAGATACGTATGCAGTTTTGAAGCATATGGCGGGCGGGGACGAGAATTGATTGAATATTTCGACATCCCTATTGATATTAAGTTCTGATGTGTTATTGATTACTGTACTATTGAAAGTTCGAATTAACGTCACCCATGGTACTTGCCCGCAAATGTATATCTAGATAATTTTATTGTAACTGGCCCTGTCGTATTTTAATTATAAAATGTACGTCCACCGATTCCGCAACTGTTAGACACCTTAGTTCTTGCAACCTAATGGCCCGCCTGTTACGTTCCTCTACAGTGTAAATGTCTACTCATCATATACGATTACAGTTTGCTCCGTGGCCGGCCCACGTGGTTATAGGCTCGTATTTGTATAATGAAATTTTCACAATAAAGGTTTTTAAAAGAAAACATGGTAGTAGTATATACATTGGTAAAGTTTTTAATAATAGTCACTGTTTTAGAATCATTAAAAGGCAAGTGAAATAAAGCAGACCAATTACATGAAGGGTAAAAGGTATAATACGCAGGAACGCAGTAAAGATAAATGGTCAAGGGCTGTTGTGTTTTCTACTCCTGCAACATAAAGTGATCGATAAGAATCTCATATTCAGGCGTATCGGCGACTAAGACAGCAGGTCGACCCTCTTTTGCTCAACGGCTCCGTCATGGGACGAAGAAACGCTCTTTTTCTCGAAAAAAGAATATATTTTACTTGCAGGACAGTTGTAAATTTTCCGGGAAAGTACATTAGCCTGGAACATTATAACATATATTTAAGAAAAAATAATGTTCGGAAGTAATAAAAAGCGTAATTTTTAGGTCATATGACCAAGCCTTTCATCATTAGAATAAGAAAAGTAAAATTAACCAATGAAAAGTTTTATTAACAAGTCACATGACTTGTTATGCTTACGTTACGCGCTGCGCGTCGCGCCCCGGATGACTTCCGGATGCGCTAACGCGGCGCGTCATATGACGCATTACGCGACAACGCAGGTCCAGAATATAGTCAAAATGTCTCCACCAACCAGCGGTCGGAACACAACCCCTTTCAGCAGGCTAAATAGTTCTGTTAAATGACAACAGAAGGGACAGGCAACAAGAACCATCAGTCAAAGAGGGGAGGGCTAGTTCTTCTCTACCGGGTTACATTGGGGCGCTACCGGAACTGATCGAATTGGTAGTCTACAGTGTTTCTGGATGTTTCAGACTGAAGCTGGGGTTAGCATGAGAGCACCACCATTTCGTAGCTCCGTCGTGGCCATTCCGCAACCAATCATGGCAGCCGCTCTTTATCGTTATTTTGGGCGGGGTGGGTGGCGGAGCCGAGCTGTTTTGCAGCCATCATTGTGTGGAGTTCAGTTCATCTCACTAGTTTTGTATTTGTCATGAGGGGTTGTTCCTAATATTTCTATTTTAGCGAGGTCAAAAAGAGATCCTATTAGTGGCCTACCGATTTTGCTCGATTCCTTTTCTTTTTTTTTACTTGATTTTTCGTTATCTGCAAAGACTAAACAGAGTATTGCTACTCTGTGTCTGTTTGTAAATAGAGAATGAACCAAAGAGAACCAATTCTAAAACAGTAAATGCTTGGATAACAATCAATCAAATGGAGAGAGAAGCAGGCACGACGTATTACAACGGGGGCAAAGGCCTGCGTTAACTACCTTTCACTATCTGCAAAGAGAGAGTACTCCTAATAGAAATGAGGGGGGGGGGCACCATTCAAAGCAGATCAGTGTGCATAAACACGAAAATGTTTTCACTTACCACGTACTTGACATTCGACAGCTTATGATATTTGCTATTAAAAAACCATTGAAATTCACTGAAAAAACCATAGGTTATAGACCATATATAGTTAGGAATTAGCATTTACAAAACCTTGAAAATTCACTGAAAAAACCATAGGTTATAGACCATATATAGTTAGGAATTAGCATTTAAAAAACCTTATTTTACTCACACAAAACCATTGAAATTCCATATATAGTTAGTTGCACTAACTATATATCGCGCACCCGCAATCCACTGCTGATGATGTCACATATTACATCATTCATGACATGGTCAGTGACATCACTGATGACATCACTGATGACATCTCAAATGACATCACTGATGACATCACTGATGACATCTCATTTGACATCAATGACCACATCACTGATGATATCATTCATGTGACAATACAATGCATCTCCTCACATTTTAAATACAACCTCTGTTTCACCCAGTGTTAAATACAGAGTATAATTTTTGAAACCATTGACACACCAATACTAGTTACTACATACGCACTCACTGATTCCTACGTCTACACACACATTCACTCATTCGCCCATACAATCATTCATACATACAATCACTCATCTTTACAACACTATCATATGCACTCATACACCTATACAGACACTCACACTCTGCCACTCATCCATGGAGTTACTCACACACCTAGTCAGTCCTGTAAAGAATCAATCACACTTCCATTTTCTTGTCTATACAGTTAAACATAGAGCACCTTACATTTTCAAACATATACTAACACATACTTACTTTCTTATACAATCATTGATACAAGTACACATTGATCTGCAGAGAGTCACACACCTCCCAGCCAGCCACACACACACTCAGTCTCCCATACAAATACTTGGACAATCAATCAATAACCCATATAGTTAATCATATAGCTACTGATCAACACATGCAGCAGTTTACAGAACAACAGACATAATGATGCACAAATTAAGACAGTTTAGTCACTAACCCATGCACTCAGTGAGACACATTTAATCACTCACTCATACATTCAGTCATGCACCTACTAAATCCTTCGTCCAGACACTTATACATCTACTCATTCTTCAATATGTAAAACATATTTAAACTTTACAGAAACACACAGTCACTGGATGATGTCATTAGTGATGTAATCAGTGATGTCATTTGAGATGTCATCAGTGATGTCATCAGTGATGTCACTGACCATGTCATGAATGATGTAATATGTGACATCATCAGCAGTGGATTGCGGGTGCGCGATATATAGTTAGTGCAACTAACTATATATGGAATTTCAATGGTTTTGTGTGAGTAAAATAAGGTTTTTTAAATGCTAATTCCTAACTATATATGGTCTATAACCTATGGTTTTTTCAGTGAATTTTCAAGGTTTTGTAAATGCTAATTCCTAACTATATATGGTCTATAACCTATGGTTTTTTCAGTGAATATATATATATATATATATATATATATATATATATATTCACTCAAAAAACTAAACGTTTTAGGGGTGTTATAGTTAGCTGGACATTTCACTCATACAAAACCATTGATATTGCTCCTATATAGTTAGTTGTACTAACTATATTTTGCGCACCCGCAATCCACTGCTGATGATGTCACGTATTACATCATTCATGACATGGTCAGTGACATCACTGATGACATCTCAAATGACATCACTGATGACATCACTGATGACATCATCCACATGACAATCACATACACCTTTTCATACACTAGTACAATCTTTCATCACTCTTTGTAAAGTACAGAGTATCATATTTTAATCCATTGTTACTGCAATACATGTATCTAAAAACCCACTCAGTGATTCATAGATGTATACACACATCCAATCACTTACCTGTAGATTCACTCATACATGCTGTCAATGAACAATAGAACACTATCAAAAATACTTATACACCTAAATCGACATTACACACCAGCACAATCCTATTCACATATGAAGTCATTCTACTCACTTATGCAAACAATGGATCATACTTACATATTTACTTAGCTACACACTTATACAAACACAAGTTCATCTATTCATTTAGATAGTAAGTCATACTTAGTGAATTATAAAATCATTATTACAAGTATAAAGTTATCCATACAGTCACTCACACAATCATTGAGTCTTATGTATACTTATTTATATACAACAACTGACACATACACTGCCTTTTATTTTTCTAGTTTGTTGGACATGTACCATTGAGAAATATATTTGCTCATCACCACACCCATAAAGATATTCACTCACCCAAACAACTGTTAGAACATGTAGTTTTAACTTCATATATCTAGTGAATCAACTATTCACACATCTGTGGGCAGTCACACACCCCCACCGAACCACACATTCACTCTCCCATACAAATACTCAGTTAACTAATCAATAACTAATATAGACTTTCACATAGCTGGTAACCAACTGGAGAACCAGTTTACACAACAACTGACAACTGACAAAGTGATACAGATATTCAAACAGTTTAGTCACTATCCACTATATTTAGTGAGACACTATAAATTGGTCAAGTAAACAGTCAATTACACAGCTACTAAATCCTCCATCCAAATATTTATTTTTATATATCCACTCATTCTTCAATGCAAATTGCTATATATATTATGCATATTTAAATAACAAAGCAAACCACATTCACTGGATGATGTCATCAGTGATGTCATCAGTGATGTCATTTGAGATGTCATCAGTGATGTCACTGACCATGTCATGAATGATGTAATATGTGACATCATCAGCAGTGGATTGCGGGTGCGCAAAATATAGTTAGTACAACTAACTATATAGGAGCAATTTCAATGGTTTTGTATGAGTGAAATGTCCAGCTAACTATAACACCACTAAAACTTATAGTTTTTGAGTGAATTTTAAAGGTTTTTTAAATGCTAATTCCTAACTATATAAGGCCTGAAACCTATGGTTTTTTCAGTGAAAAAAAAAAAAAATATATATATATATATATATATAAAATACATATCTATGTATATTTCTTGCTTTATTAACCCATATATCCCTAACCAGCGGCCACCCTAAAACCTAAAGGTACCCATGCCACCCAAAAACCCATACCCACTCTAAACCCTAAAAAATACCAAGGCTATCCATAAACCCACACCCTAAACCCTAAGAATACCCTTGCCAACCAAAAACCCATACCCATCCTAGACACTATAACTACCTTTACCACCCATAAAGCCACACCCACCCTAAACCCTAAAATACACTTGCTACCCAAAAACCTTTACCCACCCTAAACCCTAAAAATACCCTTGCCACCCAAAAACCTACACCCACTCTAAACCCTAAAAAAGCCTTCCCACCCAAAAACCCACAGCCACCCCAAACCCTAAAAATGCCCTTGTCACCCAAAAACCTACACCCATCCTAAAACCTAAAAACCCCTCCCCACCCAAAATCCCACACCCTCCCTGCCACTCAAATCCCATACTCAACCTAAAAACACCCTTGTCCTTAATGAACATAAACACTCTCCAAATTAACAAAAGTGTTACTTTTGTTAATTTGGAGAGTGTTTATGTTCATTAAGCACCCAAAAGCATTTGTGTTTATGTTCATTAAGCACCCAAAAGCATTTGTGCTTATAACGATTGTGAAATTAGATCAGGGTTTAAGCATATGCTTTATAATAAGACTTACTCTCCTTTTGTGGTGCAAACTTAAATCAGTCTTTATTTGTATCGAGTATGTCAGTAGGATTGCTTTTGCCCATACAGGGCTATATCATGTCTGGATTTTTTATATATGGGATCCATGAGCGAGTAATGGCACAGTTGTAAACTGCTATTGTACAGCAACACAAGCGCATCTATTTGAATGTATATACGTTCCAAGATGGCTGCCGTTTTCGTCTTAAAATTATGCAGTCCTTCTTTGCTCTTTATGGCATTCTGGAAACTATTAAGTTCTTGTGCGTCTCTGCTTTTCTCATAACTTGACAAAGCCCTACGGCGAAACGCGTTGTTGCTGTTTGTTCCGCCACGAATAAATTGGCTTGGAACAACCCCCTGCGAGTGCTGCTTTCCTTTATGGATGTACGATCCTTGGATGTGTGTAATGAACATATATATATATATATATATATATATATATATATATATATATTCACTGAAAAAACCATAGGTTATAGACCATATATAGTTAGGAATTAGCATTTACAAAACCTTGAAAATTCACTGAAAAAACCATAGGTTATAGACCATATATAGTTAGGAATTAGCATTTAAAAAACCTTATTTTACTCACACAAAACCATTGAAATTCCATATATAGTTAGTTGTACTAACTATATATCGCGCACCCGCAATCCACTGCTGATCATGTCACATATTACATCATTCATGACATGGTCAGTGACATCACTGATGACATCACTGATGACATCTCAAATGACATCACTGATGACATCACTGATGACATCTCAAATGACATCACTGATGACATCACTGATGACATCTCAAATGACATTACTGATCACATCACTGATGACATCATTCATGTGATAATACGATGAACCTCTTCAGACTCTAATATAACCTTAGATACACTCAGTGTAAACACAGACTCACAGATTGTCACTCATCCATGAAGTTACACACACACCTAGTCAGTCATGCAAACAATCAATCACACCTCCATTTCCTCAACTATACAGTTATACACACCTTACTTATTCAAACATATACTAAAACATATTTACTCTCTTATACAATCCTGGATATAAGTTCACAATGATGCATACAGCCACTCACACATTCACTGGCTCTTATGCACAGTTATTTATATATGTCAAGTCTCACATGTACTGTGTTTTACATATGTATTTACTTTGACATGTAGCACTGAGATATCCATTCACTCACCAATACACTGATGCACACAGTCAACCGCCCATACAGCTGTTTCCACATGCACTTTTGAACCCATACATCTAGTGAATCAACTGCTCACACATCTATGCACAGAGTCATACACCTCCCAGCCACCCACACATACACTCAGTCTCCCATACAAATACTTGGGCAACCAATCAATAACCCATATAGTTACTCATATAGCTACTGAACAACACATGCAGCAGTTTTCAGAACAGACATAATGATGCACAAATTAAGACAGTTTAGTCACTAACCCATGCATTCAGTGAGACACATTTAATCACTCACTCATACAGTCAGTCATGCACCTACTAAATCCTTCATCCAGACACTTATACATCCACTCAAGACATATTTTAACTTTACAGAAAAATACAGTCACTGGATGTTGTCATCAGTGATGTCATCAGTGATGTCATTTGAGATGTCATCAGTGATGTCATCAGTGATGTCATTTGAGATGTCATCAGTGATGTCATCAGTGATGTCACTGACCATGTCATGAATGATGTAATATGTGACATGATCAGCAGTGGATTGCGGGTGCGCGATATATAGTTAGTACAACTAACCATATATGGAATTTCAATGGTTTTGTGTGAGTAAAATAAGGTTTTTTAAATGCTAATTCCTAACTATATATGGTCTATAACCTATGGTTTTTTCAGTGAATTTTCAAGGTTTTGTAAATGCTAATTCCTAACTATATATGGTCTATAACCTATGGTTTTTTCAGTGAATTTCAATGGTTTTTTAATAGCAAATATCATAAGCTGTCGATTGTCAAGTACGTGGTAAGAAAAAACATTTTCGTGTTTATGCACACTGATCTGCTTTCAATGCTGCCCCCCCCCTAATTTCTATTAGGAGTACTCTCTCTTTGCAGATAGTGAAGGGTAGTTAACGCAGGCCTTTGCCCCCGTTGTAATCCGTCGTGCCTGCTTCTCTCTCCATTTGATTGATTGTTATCCAAGCATTTACTGTTTTAGAATTGGTTCTCTTTGGTTCATTCTCTATTTACAAACAAGCACAGAGTCGCAATACTCTGTTTAGTCTTTGCAGATAGCGAAAAATCGTGTAAAAAAACAAAAGAAATCGAGCAAAATCAGTAGGCCACTAATGGGATCTCTTTTTGACCTCGCTAAAATAGAAACATTAGGAACAACCTGTTGAAAATAGCAATGTGTATGTACATAAGCGGCGTTCATTTGTGTTCACAGTACCCCTTGTTGATTGTTTGAATCGAGCATTGAATTGTTCGAAGTTGGTTCTCTTAAGGATCTTCTCTGCCTGCAAATGGGGAAGAATAGGAATATTCTCTCTCCCTTTGCAGATAGTGAAGGGTAGGTAACGCAAACCTTTAACACGTCGTGCCTATTTCATTCTTCACTGATTGATTGTTTGCCCGAACATTGACTGTTTGGGAATTGGTTCTTTTTGGAGGTATTCCCTGTTTGCAAATAAACGTAGGAAAATCTTTGCAAGTAGTGAAAGGGTAGGTAATGCGGACCTTTCTCCCCCGTTGTAATCTGTCATGCCTATCTACTCCCCACTGATTGATGCACCTGTTTCATCCGGACCATTTACTAGAGATAGGTCATCTGGCCCGACCAGAGAGCACCCCTAGTGAAAAGGACATATGCAATAATAACGAAGTGATCACTGTATCCTGTTAACAGAAACTTTAGCATGAAACAACCTGGAAAGAAAGGAAGAGGAAAACGAAAATCAGTAGGCCACTGATGAACTTTTTATTAAATAACAAACAAAGAAACGATAACAATACGTAATGATAAAACCTATTATTGTCCTAGAAACAAGAAACGTTAGAAGTAAGCCCGTAATAAGAAACCTGAAAACAGTAAGAGAAACCAAGTGTGACATAGCAACGGCCACAAGGCAACGAGGCTTCATCGCCCCTCACTGCCCCAAAACGTGTCTGTCCCACCGCCTGCCACGGCCAAATAACGGCAAACTGGGAAAGATACAAGTCAGCAGACATCTGCCCCATTCTGGAAACTTCCAAAGTGCAACAGGTTTGCGGCTACGCCCAGCCGGAAGCAACACATATAAGGCGGGTCCTGCTGCCAACCGTCGGCAGAAGATCATCACGTAGGGTGTAGCCGGAGGAAAGGCCGAGGCCAATGGGACCCGGCCACGGGGATTGCTACAACAACCCTGGAGAGTTGCAAGGGGGGGAATGTCTGTGTCCTCGACCCTCCCCTCTCTCTCCCAGTCCGGCCACCATCAACCAGAGGCCGAGGCCGACGGGATCCGGCCGCGGTGGCGGTAACCCTGGAGAATTGCAGGTTAGACCCTCTCTCTCCCAGTCTGGGCCAGCATCCATGGAGGGCCTGGGAGTGGAGAGGCCACTGCACGAAAGGCCCAGGAGAGGCACCACACGCCAAGGCCTGCCCCACCGGATGAGCCAAGGAACCCGTTCATGGGGCCAGAGCAAAGGGCGTCCGGCCGCCATCCACCGGAGGTCCGGCCCAAAGACGGACGGGACATTTCTTCTTTCTTTTATAATGGCTGCGACAACACTGGGGGGGATGTCTTGCACATGCCTCCGACCCCCCCCCTCGTCCTCATCGCCTGGTCCGGCCATAACAAATGTCAAGCGAGACGCCGTGGGGTGCACTGGGTGGGAAAGACGGTGCGAACAGGCCTCTCCCGCCTCCCCAGGTGGAGGCTTCCCAGCTGCACCCTCAGCGCTCCAGGCGCCCGGAAAAAGGTTCTTCCACTGTGGCGATGCTGCAACGTCTCGCCCGGCAGGGTGGAGCCCGTCCGCTCATTTGACCCCGCGATCGCCGGTAGCTACCGAACTCTCAAAATGGCAGTCGACCTGGCAAGAGCGGACCCAACATAAAGAAATGGCCCGGTCACTGGTTGACTCCACCACCGTAGTCCTCCACGACCTTGAAGATTCTAGAGGAGCCGCGGAAGTCCCCGACCCCCGCAGACACCCCCGATGGGGAATGACTGCCATGATCGCCCGTGGAGTGACGAAACTGTAGACGCGGGACGTCGGCGCTCCCATGCTGGCGCCAGCCTCAATTTGAATGACTAGAATCCTGCAGACCACAGTTCGGATCAGTTCCGGTGAAAGCACAGTGTGACCCGGTAGGAAAAATTGTTGCACCCCCTCCCCTTTTTGACTGATGGTTCAAACCACCGATCCTTTCCTTTGCCCTTTTAACGGAACTTTGGACTGCCTCCCCCCCCCCCCGGGGCGCCCCACGCCGTTATTCGGAGGGAGGCAACTTACTGGACATCACCTTGGTGCCATCGTTCTGCTGCCTTGGAACTATTCGCACAACAGACCGCTACTGATGACCCACCCCCCGGGACGCCCCACGCCGGATACCCAAATCAGTGCGGCACCCAGGCAACATCACCTGGGTGCCGTCCAGAAATCTGGACGTTGTGCTGCCTTGGGACTATTCGCACAACCGACCGCTAATGACCATTGTTCCTTCTTTTTCCCTAAAAATGTTTAAATGTTTTTACTGTTTTTGTTTTGTTGTATATATTTATAAGTTTTAAAGTTTTATATTCCTACTACTTTGTTGGAGTGCTATATATTTTTAATGTGACACATAATTGTAAAAACTTTGATGTACAAAGAGTCATCCCTGGAATCTTCCGCTTCAGGCTCGGTCCCCTCCCCAATCACAATACAGGATGGTTTTCAGATAGTAGGAACGCGTGTGGTGTGACGGATCTCATCGGGTGTGGGCCTTGATCTACTATAACTCCTTTGAAGAGGGGTGATTCTTTACAGCTGGGGCCATAAACTACATCTGCAGGGCTAACTGATAGCCTGGGACCGGCCTGGACAATCGGACACAGAGGAAGAGGAGTGTCAGAGGGTGCGGTAGTGAATAGGGCGAAAGGGAGGTGTCGGGCGGGCACAGGGTGTGATTCTCAGGGAAGAGCAGCGCAGATGGGGGGAGGTTTATTGCCCATGCATAAGACAGAGAGCGGGGGTGACCAGTGCCTGGGGGAGATGCTTGCGAGGGTGGGGAGCCATGCTAAGGATCGACAGCGTGCAGAGAGTGGGTCTGGTCAAGGCATCTAAAATGGCTGCCGTGCACGACAAAAGTGTGGCATTTGAAAAAAGGCAATCTTTTTCAACACTTCCTGATTTCCTCCGAATCGAACGTTAACAGACGTTGGGGCATATTACCAAAGTTAAGCGATATTTATCGCTAACGATGCTTAGCAACGAATTTTTTACCGCTAAGCATCGTCAGAAATTATCGCAGATAAACCTTGCTATTATCAAGGTTTATCGCAAATGCGATAAAAAACGGCCGCAATGCATGAATATCGCTGAAAAGTCAGCGATATTCATGCATTACCGAGCTAATGCTCTTAGCCATGTTATCCAGCTCCCATTGGATAACATGGCTAAGAACTGCTCAGGGCAGGTGTTAGTTTTTGGAGATATTCGCGCTTAGCGCGAATATCTCCAAAAGTTGGTAATAGGAGATAGATATCTTGCATGTTGTAATGCAAGTTATTGTGGTATATGGAACTCATACCATAATCTCCCAGGAAAGCAGGAACTGATCCTTTTGGGACCGCCTGAGAAGGCCTAGGGGGTGAGGGGTACTCTACTTTGCCCCCTTTTCACGATCTGAACTATTTTATTTTACTCTCTTCTGTAATTACACAAAATGGCAGCGATAGGATGCATCAGAAACAGACAGTGAGAGAAAGGAGGCCGGAGATGAAGAAGAGATGTCAAATACACATTGGAGATAATATAGTGGGAGAAGGGAAGTAAATATGAGTAAACTTACTATGTAACATAAAAATGTTGCACTCTATACTATAAGTCTAATTTTATACTACAATCACTTCGCTACAACCTCATAAATTAAAAATAAAAATGAATAATGTCTCAAACAATTTTTGATTTCTAAATATAAATTTATTCTTCTGAATTTTCATAATTTGAAAGAACTAGTAACATGTCCTCATCAGGAATTTCCTCTTCAATCATCTCATCAGGAATCTCCTCATGAAAAGTCTGCAATGATGATTCTTGTAACTCTATGGTCTCCAAACATTCGATAAATTCGCCGTCAAGAGATTGATCAAAAAAATCATTCAAGTCATCTCCTCCTTGTGAGAATATTTCATTATTGGTGCTGTCAATTTCAATAAATGTAGTGGATAATTCAAAAGAAATTGCCACGGTCTCTTCATTGTGATCCATTTTATTTCGAAATTTCTTGCTGTAAATTGCAGAAAAAAATAATCACTTTCATTTATCGTTTTTAGTAATACATAATATAAAACTAACTTTATCAAGTATTTAGTATAACAGAAGGACTGTAAATAAATAACAGAAAACATTTTTCAAATTATCTTAAAGTGTACAACATAGTTCCCCTTACAAATTAACAACTCACCTTTTTGAAAGTAGGAGAAGCGTTAGTACTGTGTAAATCAAACACCAGAAATTGAGCACCAAAAATTCCTCACAAATGTACCTCAGACAGTAGTATCACAAAATGGCTGTGGTTTCCTCTCATTTTAGATATATACATAACCAATTAACTTTCATCACACACAAATACAAAACCAAAGCAACATTTTAATTGGTTCTAAATTTGAACACTTTCAAATGTGTTTTCCCCATGCAATTTTCCATAGGACATTTAGATACGTCTACAGCCTGAATGGCTGAACGGAATTACACCAAACTTGGCAAAATGGTACATCAAACCTAAGGGGTCAGGGAGGATCTACTATGCCCCCTCATGGTCATTTGCCCCTTCGCTTTGGCCTCCTCTTGTCTCTCGATCCTACCGAGAGACAAGATGGCGGCTGCTACGGACTGTTTGGAATGTTTACAGACGCCGGAGAACCAATCAGCTTCGCTTCACAAAGCTCCGTAACGCGAAAAGTACGCGAAGTGGAGCGCTGCCCGGAGCGCTGTTACAGATATATATCTTTTTTTGAACGTTAATTTCTCAAAATCCACTGGAGCATATATATTGAGACCTAGCAAAGGCACATCGGGCTACCAGTCCCTACAATTTTGCCAAGTTTCGTGCAAATCCATTCAGCCGTTCGATTATTATTATTTTTTATTTTTTTTGCCCCGCGGGGCCCTTTTAAAACCTCCACATCAAACCTAGGGCGTCAGGGAGGATCTACTATGACCCCTTATGGTCATTTGCCCCTTCGCTTTGGCCTCCTCTTGTCTCTCGATCCTACCGAGAGACAAGATGGCGGCCGCTACGGACTGTTTGGAATGTTTACAGACGCCGGAGAACCAATCAGCTTCGCTTCACAAAGCTCCGTAACGCGAAAAGTACGCGAACTGGAGCGCTGCCCGGTCCGCTGTTACAGATATATATCTTTTATTGAACGTTAATTTCTCAAAATCCACTGGAACACATATATTGAGACCTAGCAAAGGCACATTGGGCTACCAGTCCCTACAATTTTGCCAAGTTTCGTGCAAATCCATTCAGCCGTTCGGGCTAAAAGTGAGGCCAACCGCCCTATGGAAATTAACATTGGAAAAACGCGTTTTGGGACCCCCTTTTTTCTCGGCCCCCCTTGACGAACCCCCCCAAATTTTCAGGGGCTGCTCAGAAACAAAATGTGCCATTTTCCTGAAAATTTCAGCCAATTCCGTCCACAAACGCCAAAGTTATTAGACAAAGAATTTTCAAAAATCCCATAGAGAAAAAATCCTAACTATATATACCTACTGGCGACCGCCAGTAGGTAATATATATATATATATATATATATATATTACCTACTGGCGGTCGCCAGTAGGTATATATAGTTAGGATTGGCGACCGCCAGTAGGTAATATATATATATATATATATATATATTACCTACTGGCAGTCGCCAGTAGGTATATATAGTTAGGATTTTTTCTCTATGGGTTTTTTGAAAATTCTATGTCTAATAACTTTGGCGTTTGTGGACGGAATTGGCTGAAATTTTCAGGAAAATGGCACATTTTGTTTCTGAGCAGCCCCTGAAAATTTGGGGGGGTTCGTCAAGGGGGGCCGAGAAAAAAGGGGGTCCCAAAACGCAAAGAATTTTCAAAAATCCCATAGAGAAAAAATCCTAACTATATATACCTACTGGCGACCGCCAGTAGGTAATATATATATATATATATTACCTACTGGCGGTTGCCAGTAGGTATATATAGTTAGGATTTTTTCTCTATGGGTTTTTTGAAAATTCTATGTCTAATAACTTTGGCGTTTGTGGACGGAATTGGCTGAAATTTTCAGGAAAATGGCACATTTTGTTTCTGAGCAGCCCCTGAAAATTTTGGGGGGGTTCGTCCAGTGGGGGCCGAGAAAAAAGGGGGGTCCCAAAACGTGTTTTTAACATTGAGTTTTCCATAGGGCGGTTGGCCTCACTTTTAGCCCGAACGGCTGAATGGATTTGCACGAAACTTGGCAAAATTGTAGGGACTGGTAGCCCGATGTGCCTTTTGTAGGTCTCAATATATGTGCTCCAGTGGATTTTGAGAAATTAACGTTTAAAAAAAGATATATATCTGTAACAGCGGACCGGGCAGCGCACTGGTTCGCGGACTTTTCGCGCAACGGAGCTTTGTGAAGCGAAGCTGATTGGTTCTCCGGCGTCTGTCAACATTCCAAACAGTCCGTAGCGGCCGCCATCTTGTCTCTCGGTAGGATCGAGAGACAAGAGGAGGTCAAAACAAAGGGGGAAATAACTATAAGGGGGCATAGTAGATCCTCGCTGACCCCCTAGGTTTGATGTGGAGGTTTTAAAAGGGCCCCGCGGGGCAAAAAAAAATAATAATAATAATAATTGAACGGCTGAATGGATTTGCACGAAACTTGGCAAAATATTAGGGACTGGTAGCCCGATGTGCCTTTGCTAGGTCTCAATATATGTGCTCCAGTGGATTTTGAGAAATTAACGTTCAAAAAAAGATATATATCTGTAACAGCGCTCCGCTTCGCGTAACGGAGGTTTGCGAAGCTGATTGGTCATTCTGTCACTGGGCTATAGTTGGGCTACATCTGGCTGATATTTGGGCTACATTTGTTTTTTTGTGTGTCTGGCGGCCATCTTTGGGCTACATTGGGCTACATTGGGCTTCATTGGGCTACATTCGGCTAATTAGCAAATAGCTCATCGCAAACTAGGAATGGTAAAGAATCGCTATTTATTCCTTAAAGTTCGCTATTTAGGAAATGCAAATAACTTTGATGATACATATGGCGGTTCATCTCTAACAAGATAAGAAGCATAGGGATACATTTATGATGACTGGCGCATCACCAGGGATGTGTTAGTCATTCTGTGCCGCTGTTCCGTCACCTATGGTGTGCTGCATTTACAATGCGGCGCATCATGGGGCAAAAACAGCACAGATGCGTGATGTATCTGTGCCGTAAAGGTGGCGCATTGCTGGAGTTGTATCGCAAGTGTGATGAAGCTCCAGCAAGGGTCGGGGGTGCCCCTGTCGCAGGGTTTCTGTTCTCACACAGAACTGTGGACAGAGGATTGGAACCTCGGCGAATGCATTGCTGGAGTTGTATCGCAAGTGTGATGAAGCTCCAGCAAGGGTCGGGGGTGCCCCTGTCGCAGGGTTTCTGTTCTCACACAGAACTGTGGACAGAGGATTGGAACCTCGGCGAATTAGGGTGTCCCAAAACTCACGTTAGTAATCAAAAACTCCTTAGCAAGCTAGGTACAGTGTCACATTGGATATAACAAACTCTCAATGTTTAGACAATCCAGAATATGAACTTATAGTACCTCAGGATACGTGGAACTCATGAACAGTCGGTCGTTATAGATTTCTTAGAAACCAGAACATGGAGTTAAGAAGAACAGATGTGTATTTGAAATGTTTATTTACTAATGCCGTCTTCTCAGGCGTAGTACCTTAGATAATAAAAGTACACATATTATCAGTAGCAAAATTACCAGCATAGTTACTAGTACATAAAAAGTGAATGGTGATAGTATGTTAACATGCTGTAAATGAATAAGAGTTAGCAACACTTATAAGCAGCCGCGGGCCGTGGAGGGAGTTACGGTGAGGCAGGGAGGCGGGGAGGGGGAGAAGCAGGGTGGAGAATACAAGTACACATATTATCAGTAGCAAAATTACCAGCATAGTTACTAGTACATAAAAAGCGAATGGTGACAGTATGTTAACATGCTGTAAATGAATAAGAGTTAGCAACACTTATAAGCAGCCGCGGGCCGTGGAGGGAGTTACGGTGGGGCAGGGAGGCGGGGAGGGGGAGGGGCAAGGTAGAGAGGGCTCCACCCTGCTTCTCCCCCTCCCCGCCTCCCTGCCCCATCGTAACTCCCTCCACGGCCCGCGGCTGCTTATATCTCACCCTCCCTAATACACATATTATATTATTTGCTAAGAAGGTCTCTTTGTGTTGGTTTAGGGCGTGCCCATACTTTAGTGTCTTAGATTTGAAGGAATCACATCAGCATACACCAGCTCTCTCTTCATGTGAACCGCATCAACTGTTGTGTATGTGTGTTCGGCAAAGCAATATAAAACCCGCCTCATGCCCAGAATTGGCAGAAGTTGCACTTATGTTATGAGTATGAAGTCGTGGACATCAGACCTCATAACAATTCTGTATCGTGTTGTTCTTGAAACTTTAGCACTCGCTGTACAGATATAGTTTAACAAGTAAAGCAGATAGTAGACCAATAACATATTATTCTCATGTAAACCACGATGAACTACTAGGTGGAAAGCTAAAGCAACAACTAAGTGTCGTGTGCAGAAGTTGCAAAAAAGGAAAAATGGCGTTTAAACCGGTAATGAGCCCATGCTAACTTAACACGGTGTAAAGATATCCAGGACCTAGATGACACCTCCTCATGATCCGGAAACGAACTGAATAAGATAATAGAAGTGCCATCTCATGAGAGCAGATTGCAAGTTTATATGTGGACGGTCCGCAAGGTAAAGCATTAAAAACTAGGAAAATTTAATGCTAAAGAAAAATAAAACAGCCAAGTACTTTATCGAGTCTTAAGCCAATAGGCAAGGTAAATAATAAAAACTTGACAAATAAGTCAATGAATTGTCAATGAAATGCTAGTACTCAGCATATCAAACATGAAAAAGGTCTATGACATAACTGTGTATGCAAAATAAGCTGCAACAGCCTCCAATAGGAAGTCACCGTCTTCATCCGAAAACAGTTCAGCCATCCAATTTAAAAGCGGAAAAGAACATACGTGCTCTCCCAGCACCGGATCCTCTATCACCATCAGAGGACAGCTCGGTGGGTTTTCAAGAAAGCTCTGTTCCAAGAAAGACTGTGCTGCCGCCAGTAAATTCCAGGGACCAAGTAGTCCATGCATCAATGCCACAGCCATAATCCTTTCGCCAGGACAAACCAACTCGTGAGTAATGATAGGAGTCATCAGCTGATTAAAGTCGACGTCAGGAGAAACCGGTCCGCAGAGACACAAATCAATGGCCCAATCGAAATCACAGGTCAGGCAGTGAAATACAGGCTGGACACAGGTGAAGTAGGAGAACCGAAAAGATAATCCATATGCCGTGCTTAATATCGCCAACGGCATTGTGCCATAATATTCTAGCATGCGATTGCGGAACAGTGTCAGCAGCTGCAGGGTCGGAGGTTGCATAGGAGGGACATCCATATTTAAAAATGTAAAAAAGCACAAGAGCGTCCGCTGGTAATGCAAGTAAAAATGCCAATCTACGAACCAGAGTGCAGAAAATACAATGAAAGGAAGCAGGGATGACTCCAAAGATTTTCTCAAATGAAGTCACGAGACCACTGGTAACAACTTTAAAAAAGTGTGCCAGGGACTTTGTGGAGGATGCGTTAAAGATAGTCGGAAACATGTTGCTGAAATTGAAAGGCAAATCTTAATTGAAAAGGGTGTGCACCTCTGTATGGGTGTTCGCTATGTGAAGTACGAAAGTTTCACGGGCCGAACTCAAGGCCACCTCTCTCTGAGACAAAAGAGCTCTTATTCTTGCCATGCCGTTGAAACGTGTCCCAAGGTTGGTATTTGTGGCCAGATTGAAAACTCCCTATGTTCATGTGTGGGAGGAAATAGAACATTTCTGCAGCAAATAACCCGTTCACTTACTGTTACGATAAAAGGAATACTTTTAATTAACTCAGAACAATCTTCATTATTGAGCATCAAATAACTACCATTTTCCAACAACTTGAACGTGGGGATGATAGCAGGAACTGGCGTGCCTTGCAACACGCAAGCCATATTTGGTCGGTGTTTGTTGCATGAACCGTGTAACTGTATGTGCCTACACATTAGTGAATGATCTGGCGTCTCAGTGCATTCCTCTCCATTCAGATAAACTTCTTGATCATCTTTGAAACATCTGTATGTGTATGGAAGCGACCAGACCTCATGAAGAAAAGCACTACCTAAAGGTTCATAACGACCTATTGGTATATATTTCATACAATTTGAAAACTTATATAAAGCAAAAGGCAGCGTTATTAAACCGTGGATAAGGCATGTTGCCAAAAAACCCGCAATCCTCTGCTGATGATGTCACTGAGCATGTCATGAATGATGTAATATGTGACATCATCAGCAGTGGATTACGGGTAATGGTATCTCTAGTTTACTCCCTTATAGCTGTGTTTCTTTTAACATAAGTGTCTGTTTCCTTCCCTTATACTTACTGTTTTTGGTTCGCTTCCGGTTCGCGTACCGGCGAGCGAACTAGGAAGCGAACTAAGAGAAATAGAGGTTGGCACAGTTCCAAATATTGTACCAATTTTTTAATAACGGGGAGGTAGTTCTGAAAAGAACTTTTTTTTTATTTTTCTGAACATTTTTTTACTGTTTTTGAATTTTTCGGAACAGTTTTATATTTTTTTGGGTTTTTCTTGGAGGGGGCAATGAAAACGATTCATTGTAAAGGGCTCAACAGGAGCAACAAAACAAAAAAAAGAAGTATTTATTATTTTGGGCGTTTCGGACAAACTTGCATATGATAGTCAATAGCTCTGTTGATCAGAGTGATGCTTTTTTCTCCGTAGGAAATGAATCCATCGCAAAATGCGCAGATGTGTTTTACATCACCAAATCTCATTTGTATATTTGGCACCATCTCCCTGCCCTCTGGTCCCGTTACTTCCGGTACAACAGATCTTCTGGCCATAATAGGGAGATTATCTAGGTCGTTCCGAAACTGTGCAGCACTGTAGTTGTTAGGATGCCACCTAGTCATATGGCGATGCATTGTGTAGTTTCCGAAACTGTATTTTTTGTCGGTCCCTCTGGACAGTCTATCTTGACATATAAGGCAAGTTACGTATCTTGCATTTACTTTTTTCTGACCTTTGGGAATTTTAAAAAATTGCCAAATGAAGTTTTCTTTCCGGTGAGACGTCTTGGGCTGCTCAGGCAAAAACTGCCTCTCTTCGTGCTCGTCCTCCTGTTCCTCTTCTTCTTCTTCTTGTTGAATTACAACTTGAGCAGGTGGTCCACTCTTCCTTGGATGTGGTGGAGGTGGTGGGGAAGCACCAGCTGAAGCTACTAAAGAAGCCATTGCTCAGTGATCACAAAGGGTCTTTCTCTCACAATGATGAAAGTCAGAGTGAGGAAAGAAGGAGGGATTTTCATCATTTGGGAAAAACAAGAGTTCTCAACCAATCAAAAGTGTTCATTTTAGATTATATGACCTAGTCTTACATCATTAGGAAACCAAAAGTGAAATGAACCAATGAAAAGTGTTATTACCAAGTCACATGACTTGCTGTGTTTACGTTAAGCGCTTTGCAGGGCCTCCCGGTTTGCTTCCAGAAACCTGCGCTTTGCGACTCGCTTCGCGTACCAGTTCGCTAACGTAGCACGTCATATGACGTATCACGCGACAACGTGAAACGTCATGCGGACGGGAGGCGTCACGATGTTGTTTTCTAACGCGGCACTTGCGGTAAAGAAACGTTTACCGGCTCGCGGTCTATTTCGCGGCATCAAGGTCAGCTAACGGGAAGCTTCCCGATTCGCGAAGCGGGAACGAAGAAAAAAAAATATTTAAAAAAATTTTTTTTCATAAACATATAAAATATATTTTTGGATTTAAAGAAGAATACATTTTACAGCTACAGATATTAGCTGTTAAAAAACCAATGAAATTCACAGAAAAAACCATAGGTTATAGACCATATATAGTTAGGAATTAGCATTTACAAAACCTTGAAAATTCACTGAAAAAACCATAGGTTATAGACCATATATAGTTAGGAATTAGCATTTAGAAAACCTTATTTTACTCACACAAAACCATTGAAATTCCATATATAGTTAGTTGCACTAACTATATATCGCGCACCCGCAATCCACTGCTGATGATGTCACATATTACATCATTCATGACATGGTCAGTGACATCACTGATGACATCACTGATGACATCTCAAATTACATCACGGATGACATCACTGATGACAACATCCAGTGACTGTGTGTTTCTGTAAAGTTAAAATATGTCTTACATATTGAAGAATGAGTGGAAGTATAAGTGTCTGGACGAAGGATTTAGTAGGTGCATGACTGAATGTATGAGTGAGTGATTAAATGTGTCTCACTGAGTGCATGGGTTAGTGACTAAACTGTCTTAATTTGTGCATCATTATGTCTGTTGTTCTGTAAACTGCAGCATGTGTTGATCAGTAGCTATATGAGTAACTATATGGGTTATTGATTGATTGCCCAAGTATTTGCATGGGAGACTGAGTGTGTGTGTGGCTGGCTGGGAGGTGTGTGACTCTGTGCAGATCAATGTGTACTTGTATCAATGATTGTATAAGAGACTAAGTATGTGTTAGTATATGGTTGAAAACGTAAGGTGCTCTATGTTTAACTGTATAGATTAGAAAATGGAAGTGTGATTGATTCTTTACAGGACTGACTAGGTGTGTGAGTAACTCCATGGATGAGTGGCAGAGTGTGAGTGTCTGTATAGGTGTATGAGTGCATATGATAGTGTTGTAAAGATGAGTGATTGTATGTATGAATGATTGTATGGGTGAATGAGTGAATGTGTGTGTAGACGAAGGAATCAGTGAGTGCGTATGTAGTAACTAGTATTGGTGTGTCAATGGTTTCAAAAATTATACTCTGTATTTAACACTGGGTGTAACAGAGGTTATATTAAAGTGTGAGGAGATGCATTGTATTGTCACATTAATGATATCATCATTGATGTGACCATTGATGTCAAATGAGATATCATCAGTGATGTCATTTGAGATGTCATCAGTGATGTCATCAGTGATTACACTGACCATGTCATGAATGATGTAATATGTGACATCATCAGCAGTGGATTGCGGGTGCGCGATATATAGTTAGTGCAACTAACTATATATGGAATTTCAATGGTTTTGTGTGAGTAAAATAAGGTTTTCTAAATGCTAATTCCTAACTATATATGGTCTATAACCTATGGTTTTTTTCAGTGAATATATATATATATAAAAATATATATATATATATTCACTGAAAAAAACATAGGTTTCACACCAGTTATAGTTAGCTGAACATTGTACTCATACAAAACCATTGTAATTCCCACGTTATAGTTAGTTGGACTCACTATAACTCGCGCACCCGCAATCCACTGCTGATGATGTCACATATTACATCATTCATGACATGGTCAGTGACATTACTGATGACATCACTGATGACATCTCAAATGACATCACTGATGGCATCATTGATGACATCATCCAGTGTCTGTGTGTTTCTGTAAAGTTAAAATATGTTTAACATATTGAAGAATGAGTGTATGTATGAGTGTCTGGATAAAGGACTTAGTAGGTGCGTGACTGACTGTATGAGTGGGTGATTACATGTGTCTTACTGAATGCATGGGTTAGTGAGTAAACTGTTTGAATTTGTGCATCATTATGTCTGTTGTTGTGTTAGCTACTCCATGTATTGATTAGTAGCTATATGATTGGCTATATGGGTTATTGATTGGTTGCCCAAGTATTTGTAATTGAGGCTGAGGGTGTGGGTGGGTGGCAGGGAGGTGTGTGACTCTGTGCATAGATGTGTGAGCAGGTGATTCACTTGGTGTATGGGTTCAAGAGTGCATGTGAAAACAACTGTATGGGCAGTTTATTGTGTGCATGGGTGTGTTGGTGAGTGAATGGATATCTCAGTACTACATGTCCAATTAAGAACATATGTAAAACACAGTGCATGTGAGAGTTGGCATATATCAATGACTATACATGAGACCCTGTGATTGCGTAAGTGACTGTATGGATCAATGTGTACTTGTATCAGTGATTGTAAAAGATAGTAAGTATGTGTTTGTATATGTTTGAATAAGTAAGGTTATGTATGTATAACTGTATAGATAAGGAAATGGGAGTGTGATTGATTCTTTGCATGACTGACTAGGTGTGTGAGTAACTCCATGGATGAGTGGCAGTGTGTGAGTGTCTGTATAGGTGTATGAGTGCATATGATAGTGTTGTATTCATGAGTGAATGTATGTATGAGTGATTGTATGGGTGAATGAGTGGATGTGTGTGTAGACTTAAGAAACAGTGAGTGTGTATGTAGTAACTGGTATTGCTGTGTCAATGGTTTCAGGAATGGTAGTCTGTATTCAACACTGGATGTATCAAAGGTTAGATTAGAGTGTGATGAGGTGCATTATATTATCACATGGATGATGTCATCAGTGATGTCATTTGAGTTGTCATCAGTGATGTCATTAGTGATGTCACTGACCATGTCATGAATGATGTAATATGTGACATCATCAGCAGTGGATTGCAGGCGCGCGAGTTATAGTGAGTCCAACTAACTATAACATGGGAATTTCAATGGTTTTGTATGAGTAAAATGTTCAGCTAACTATAACTGGTGTGAAACCTATGGTTTTTTCAGTGAATTTCAAAGGTTTTTTAAATGCTAATTCCTAACTATAACGATTGTGAAACCTACGGTTTTTTCAGTGAATGTCAAAGGTTTTTTAAAAGCGAATTCCTTTGTATATCGAGTTTGTAACCTACGATTTTTAAAGTTTTTTTTTTATTAGCTGTTTTTTATAACTATTAATTATTATAATTTTTTTCCAAAAATTATTTTTTCAATGTATTTTTCATGTTTTTTATCATTTTGTCCAGGGGCGCTCATGGTGTGCGCCCCGGTAAGCTTACCCGTATCATTTTGTCTTGGAGCGCTCAGGGTGCGCGCACCGGTAAGCTCTAAAGAGAGCGCAGCGAGAGCGCTATTTCTGCGTTCGTAAAAAAACATATGTATGAAAACTAAATATTAATGCAAGACATTCAGTACCATACTTATAAAAGTAGTATTTTTGATTTTCCGAATTAAAATGATTTTGCATTTCCGTAAAGCTAGCAAAACGTCATTTAGGCGCGCCGCGTAAGCGCCCACGGAAGCGCCTATGTTCGTGCTGTGTAAGCGCCCCCGGAAGCGCTCCGGTGCATGTAGCGTAAGCTCGTCAAGTCATATGACGTTAAAATAACTCTTTTCATTGGTTGTTAACAGTTTTTTTTACAAATAATGAAAACCCCACCCTTTTCCTTCACTCCTTCTTTCACTTTGGAGACAGCAAGACCTGTTTTTAGGAAGGTGGATATCTGACTATGGTTACCCCCAAACTTTTAGCCTGGTGTTTAGCTGGTTTTTGACTTTAGTTGGCCTGGGATCCTGCTATTCAGGGCCCCAGGCTAATTGCTCTCTCCTTAAAATGGACTCCATGTACCTTAGGTACATACACAATTGGAATTGGTTCACCTTATTGGTCCCTGTAACAGTGTACCCAGGTACCCAGGGCATAGGTGCTTCCAAGGCCTACCAGGGGCTGCAGCACGTATTGTGCCACCCCTGGCCTGGCCTCCATATTTGACACAACTGGCTGATCACTCAGCTGGGGTAAGTCGGTGTAACCACCCCTTACTTAGGTGTAGTATGCCTATACCTAACCTAAAATGGACACATATGTTCCTATCAGCCACTCCTATGGAAGGCCTCATCAATCCTGGAGGCAGAGTGCTTGGAAATATGTGAGATGGTGCTCTGGCATGAGCTGAGCCTGTCTGCAGCTTTCGGAACCATGTCCTTTAGCTGTTTCATGATACTGCCATACCATATACTCTTAAGTGCATTATAATCCTCGCGGTTAAATGCTATCTTGGGTTTGGCTTTATCAAAACATGTCGAGTAAGGTGTCATACGAATTGGAATACTACCCCCTCGCCAGTTCTGGTGACGGGGGTAGCATTCCACCCTTCTAGAGGGACACGACATGTACCTAACCTGAACCCCGGTTAAAGTTAAACAGAGCCTCAGCATCACAAAATGGATGCTGCCACCACAGACACAAGTCTGACCTCCTGTTGCTGGGAGTCCTTCCAGCGAGGGCAGCTTGGACAAAGGGTTTCCTGCCTTGGGAGGTGCTAGCACCACCCCAGACAGGATTTTGTGTATTGGGTAGGACAGGGCTGAATAGAATCAGACATGCCTGGGGCACACAAGGTGTCCCCGTGCATAGGCCAGTTCAAACCGGTGCTGGGGCTTTCCAGCCCCAGTCCTGGCACGAACTGGACAAAGGAAAGGGGGTGTAACGACTCCCCTTCCTGGTCCCACCCAGAGGAGGTACCTAGTAGGTGATCCGGCCCCCCAGATTCGAATAAGAGTGGGAGCTGTGTCCTGAGACTTCAGATCATCCTGAATCAACTTGAAACTAAGAAGACGACTGGACTTCGACATTCTGCTGCACAGAAGACTGAAGAGCATCTCCCTTGTGGCCTAGGAGTGGCCACCCTGTGAACACAATTGGTTCATTAGGAAACACAAAATTTCTTTTCTTATCTCATAAAATATGTAGATATTTAAGACACACAAAGCAGAATCCAAATACCATCTGAGTATTTATGCACTATTTTATCAATTTTAGTCAATCATAAACACTTGTTTCATAGGTAAATTGCAAAGAAGGCTGTACAAAAAACGTGAGTATTGCAAAGGTGACTTAAAGTGCTCGGTGCTTACGGCGCAAAAGTGGTTAAACCAGAGGAGTGAAGATATACAGTTTACAATCTCAAGTAGCTCTGTTTCATTAAATTTCCTGGATTTAACATTCAAAGTCCATGAAGGGAAGTTGTACTGTGACTTATATGGCAAACCATCAGAACGAAATACCTTGCTGATGTATAAGTCCCACCATCCACGCAATCTACGGGATAATCTCCCCCTGGGTCAATACCTCCCCATACGGAGAAATTGTAGCCAGAGAAAGGACTTCTTTCGGGAAGCAGACGAATTGACAACTCGCTTAAAAGAAAGAGGATATCCGATTAACTTATTGAAGCGTGCAAAGAAAAGGGCATGGTACAGTCCCAGATCTATCTTACTTGAAGTGAAAGAGAAAAAAGAAAACCCCAACAATATTGTGTGCGTTACGACCTATAACATCAAAAGTAATGAGCACCGTGCCACTCGATGCGCCATCCCGGCCCCTTGCCACACGGCTAGCGCCCATCTTGGCGACGAAATCTACAATCTACACTGCTGGTCTGGTTGCTCCAGACTGGCCCTTGCTCCCCTAAAAAGGATCACCCGCTCTGACCTTGCTGGTCCGAGTGAGAAGCTTGAATCACTTCCTGCTTGGCTTGCTTTAGCCAAGGCCTGTTTGCTCCAATCAAGTTGCCGACACCGCCATCAGCGAGGGCCTACGTGGAACAGCTCGTGACCAACGCCTGGATGTCCTTGACCTCTTCGTGTCCACGTGGCTGCAGAGACAATCTTCACGACATCACCTGTTTGCACCCGACATCGCCTGGTTCCTTCCTGGTTCCACGGTAGTCACTGGCTAGTGACTTTGAACATTGTCCCCTCTGCTTTCAGGTCTTCACCTCTTCAGATCCACCCTTGGATCCACCGGAACTCTTTACATCGAGCCGCCTGCAGCCTCTTCAGCTCCAAGCACCATCGACCTGCGTGACGAAACCCGACACTACTTCGACCCTGTGCACCCGCTTCCTGTGGGTGAGGTAACTCAGCAACGCCAGTGTTCCCACACTGGTACACACCTCTAGTGTCTGTGTCTAAAGTTTCATCCTCCTAGGTCACTCGGAAGGTTCCTTAATAACTAACTTTGTAACTTTTACGCACCATTGACATTGCATTGGTATTGCGTGCACTGTCCGCACTGCACCCGAGTTCCGCGGGCCTTTCCCGACTTCTTCACTGCTTGTCCCGAACAGCTCCAGCGATTCCGCAGGCCCTAGGCCTCTTCACTTTCCCCATAGTGGTTCTTATACCACTATTTTAGTATATGGTTTAGGTGGCCCCTAGGGCTCATCCATAATTGTGTAACTTTTGTATATTTAAACTGTGTTTTGTTTTAACGCATTTGCTTCTGTGCTTATAAAGAGTATCAGGGATAATTGTAGAAATAAATCTATTTATATTTTCAATATATATCTGTGTGGTGTCCTTTCATTTGGTATTCAAGGGGATTGTGTATGGTAAAACAGCTTGCTTCACATGCCTTTACAGAGTTTAGCCTAAGACTGCTTAGTCCATGCTACCCCTAGGATAGCTTGTCTATAAGGTTGACTTTACAACCTGCACCATAAGGGTTGCTTGGCATGGTACAAGGTGATCACTAGAACTAGTGAGCATCATATACCAGGCCAACTTCTCACATTGGTGAGCAGCGGATTGGGATTTGAGCTTGCTGTTGTTTTACCATTACAATCTTTGAGAGTATCATTTGAAAGATCATACAGGTACCTGATAGGTACACTAAAACAAGACTAGTATACTTAAGTTCTACTGAACTTAGTTGTTGTAGAGGATAGGGAGTAGCACACCCTGACTCAACTACTAGATAGGTTTGGTAGGAAAACACCAGTGTAGGTAGATTGCAACACATCCACCACACTAGAGCAATGTCTGGAGCAGAGGGATCCACTGTACCTATCTCTGTTGAGAGTGACCCTCCAAGGGCACCATCCAAATTTGCTATCTTTCCTTTTAAGGAACTGAGGCAGCTGTGTTCCATGAGAGGAATCAAAACAGGTCCTACTCCTACAGCAGGACACCTCAGAGAGCTGTTAGACCAGTCTGAAGCTCTAAAGAACTCCAAACCAGGCCCCTCAGAGACTGGTGAGGAAGGTTCTCCTTCTGAAGAAGAAAACACTAATGCCCCTGCCCCTGTTATCCACATAGATGAGGAAGACCAGGTCACTGGAGATACTCAGCCAGAGGATGAGGAAGAAGAGGAGGAGGAGGAGGAAAGTGGATCTGATGATGAGAGAAATAGCCAGGTGTTAGTCAGCAGGCTTAACCAGGCTAACTTAAGCTTATTTGGGACTGAAGGTGGGTCCAACCCATTCAGACCCCCAAATGCACTTAACCAGGAGCATAGGAGGAGGAGGAATCACTCAAGTGAATCCAATACTTCCCATGTTTCTAGAGGTTCTCATGGCAACTCCAGAAGGGAGTTGACTAGCCCTCAGAGAAGGGAACATGAGGCCAAAATGAG
Organism: Lissotriton helveticus; assembly: GCF_964261635.1. Taxonomy (NCBI): domain Eukaryota; kingdom Metazoa; phylum Chordata; class Amphibia; order Caudata; family Salamandridae; genus Lissotriton; species Lissotriton helveticus. The sequence goes on from NC_136068.1 coordinate 1,141,855,564, forward strand.
AGAGGCTGAACTTAGGATCCAGAAGCAAGAATTAGAAGTTGCCCTGGCCAAAGAGAAACTTGCTAGAGCAAGGCAGCCTAGAGAGAGTGGATTAGGATCCACTGGTGGCAGCACTATCCCTAAGGATAAAGACAGGTCCTATGACAATAGAAACCTGAGTAAGATTGTTCCCCCCTACAAAGTTGGGGATGATATCCACAAGTGGATGACTGCACCTGAGAGAGCTTGCAAAGTACAGCAGGTCCCCCAGGAGCAGTGGGCAGCAATCTTGTGGCTCTCCTTTGAAGGTAGAGGCCGAGACAGACTCCTCACAGTTAGTGATGGGGATTCTAGAAACTACCTAGTCCTGAAGAGTGCTCTGATTGATGGGTTAGGCTTAACCACTGAACAGTACAGGTTAATGTTCAGAGATACCCAGAAGACACATACTCAGGACTGGTCTGAATTTGTTGAATGTGCCACTAAGGCTCTGGAGGGCTGGTCGCTGGGAAGTAAGGTTACAGACTATATAGGATTGTATAATTTAATTATGAGAGAGCAAATCTTAAGTAATTGTCAACATCAGCTTCTACATCAGCACCTGGTGGACTCTGATCTGACCTCTCCACAAGAATTGGGTAAGAGGGCAGACAAATGGGTCAGAACCAGGATCAGGCCTAAGAACCAGGGTGGTGACCAAAAGAAAAGACTACCAAGCCTCAAGAGAAAGGTGGGGATAAAACCAAAGAGAAAACTTCCCCAGGGCCCCAAAACTCCAAGGATGGGGGTGGGTCCCAAGGCACTTCCTCTACACAGAAAAAAGCCTTACTGCCATAACTGTGAACAGGTTGGCCATTGGAAAACAGACAGCTGTTGTCCAATGAATGGTAATAAGGACAACATACCTCCAGGTAAAGCTCCAAACCCTCCTGTCACTGTTAGCAGTGGTCCCCCAGTTGGTGGGAGCACCCCCAAGAATTTGGGTGGGTTTACCTTTGGAACAGAGGTGGACTCTGGCCTAACCAGGTCCCCAACTGATCTTGTCTATGAGACTGGCAGGGGGTTTGCCAATTTCACTGATTGCCCAAATACTTTGAGCAAGTATAGACAAGAACCCCTCATCAATGGTTTGAAAGTTGAGGCCTTTAGAGACACAGGGGCTAGCATCACCATGGTGGCTGAATGTCTTGTCCCCTCAAGGCAACTTTTACCTGATGCCAGATATCAGGTGACAAACATTGATGGAGTTCAGAAACATCATCCCATAGCAGTGGTAAATCTCAGCTGGGGAGGAGTCACTGGCCCAAAGAGAGTGGCAGTGTCCCAAAAACATGCCTGTAGATTGTCTACTGGGGAATGATTTGGAAATCTCTGCCTGGGCTGAGGTTGAACAACAAACCTATTCTAGAATGGTAAATCTCCATGGAAAAGTTAGTGGGGCTGTGATGGCTACAGCCCCAATCCAAGATGTCCTTCCTGAAAAGGTTGGTAGGGCTGAGCAAACCTCAGCCCCATCTTCAGCTAACTTCCCTCCTGAAAAGATTAGCAGGGCTGTGATGGTAACAGCCCATACCCAAACTGAGTCTCCTCCTGAAAAGGTTGGTGGGGCTGTGATGGCCACAGCCCAAACTCAAACTGATACATGTGTTGTGAAGCCTGAAAAGATGGATCACTCCACACAAACAGAGAGCATTGAGGAGGAAGAGCAATCTCCCTCCCACCAGACTTTAGGAAAGGATCAGCCTCCTCAGGGAACTGATCTTACCCCTGATGAAGGAACTGCCCCAGAGGTAGTAAGGCCTAGCCTGACAGAGCCTCTGATGTCAGTGGACCCTTCTCAGGTGGGACCCAGTCTGGAGCAGGTATCCTGCCCCTCTCTACCTTGCCTTAGTCAGCCCAGGGCTGCAGAGGACAAGAAGGACAGTGAGCCCCAAAGGGCCCCCTGTCAAATAAAGCACCCACATCAACAGATTAGGGGCACCAAAGCTAGCAGCCCTAGCCAGGTGAAAACTTTAAAAACTCCTGAGGGATCCCCCTTAAAATTAGTTAGGGACCTCCCACAGATGGATTCTGTTGGGCACAGCCAAACCTGGGACCCCAAGGGCCCAAACCTGACCTGTCCCTCCAGTAAGCCAACAGAAGGGACCCAGCCTCCAGCTTTAGGTAGCCAGAGGTTGACCCTGAGAGCACAGTGCAACTCAGTCAAAGAAAGAAAGGCCTACATGGTGGAAAGTGATTGGAGGAAGCTGAGTCCTACAGAGGAATCTCACTTCAGTACTCCATCTCAACATCAGCCTTTAACTTTGCCAAGACACACCACAGGTAGAGATTCCCTATGGTGGAGACCCTCAGATACCCTTAGGGTGAGGGATTGCTTAGTGGACTATGAGACAGGGGGTAACCAAGCCAGAGCTGGTACTTCCTTAAATGGCCACTTAGGCAATATAGGCTTACCTGGTCAAGGATAGCCTTATCTCCTTTCGTTTGGGGGGGGGGTTGTGTAGGAAGGTGGATATCTGACTATGGTTACCCCCAAACTTTTTGCCTGGTGTTTAGCTGGTTTTTGACTTTAGTTGGCCTGGGATCCTGCTATTCAGGGCCCCAGGCTAATTGCTCTCTCCTTAAAATGGACTCCATGTACCTTAGGTACATACACAATTGGAATTGGTTCACCTTATTGGTCCCTGTAACAGTGTACCCAGGTACCCAGGGCATAGGTGCTTCCAAGGCCTACAAGGGGCTGCAGCACGTATTGTGCCACCCCTGGCCTGGCCTCCATATTTGACACAACTGGCTGATCACTCAGCTGGGGTAAGTCGGTGTAACCACCCCTTACTTAGGTGTAGTATGCCTATACCTAACCTAAAATGGACACATATGTTCCTATCAGCCACTCCTATGGAAAGCCTCATCAATCCTGGAGGCAGAGTGCTTGGAAATATGTGAGATGGTGCTCTGGCATGAGCTGAGCCTGTCTGCAGCTTTCGGAACCATGTCCTTTAGCTGTTTCATGATACTGCCATACCATATACTCTTAAGTGCATTATAATCCTCGCGGTTAAATGCTATCTTGGGTTTGGCTTTATCAAAACATGTCGAGTAAGGTGTCATACGAATTGGAATACTACCCCCTCGCCAGTTCTGGCGACGGGGGTAGCATTCCACCCTTCTAGAGGGACACGACATGTACCTAACCTGAACCCCGGTTAAAGTTAAACAGAGCCTCAGCATCACAAAATGGATGCTGCCACCACAGACACAAGTCTGACCTCCTGTTGCTGGGAGTCCTTCCAGCGAGGGCAGCTTGGACAAAGGGTTTCCTGCCTTGGGAGGTGCTAGCACCACCCCAGACAGGATTTTGTGTATTGGGTAGGACAGGGCTGAATAGAATCAGACATGCCTGGGGCACACAAGGTGTCCCCGTGCATAGGCCAGTTCAAACCGGTGCTGGGGCTTTCCAGCCCCAGTCCTGGCGCGAACTGGACAAAGGAAAGGGGGTGTAACCACTCCCCTTCCTGGTCCCACCCAGAGGAGGGACCTAGTAGGTGATCCGGCCCCCCAGATTCGAATAAGAGTGGGAGCTGTGTCCTGAGACTTCAGATCATCCTGAATCAACTTGAAACTAAGAAGACGACTGGACTTCGACATTCTGCTGCACAGAAGACTGAAGAGCATCTCCCTTGTGGCCTAGGAGTGGCCACCCTGTGAACACAGGCACCATCCAGCAACTCGACGTCTGCTTTGCCGCCGCCTCCCACCGGAGCCCGAGCCCAGAACCCGACAAGACCCAGACTCCCAGACATCTCACAGCCCGATCCACAGTCCCTGCAAAGAAGGGACCCGTGGAGGCACCGAGAGACGTGGGACCGGACCTCTTAGAAGACCCCTGAGAAGCTGACTGCGCAGCATCAGAGGCACCCTCGATGCTGTGCTCTGGAGTTTGAGAAGCCCCAACCTCGAGCAGCCCTTGCACCGAAGACCAGCCCCCCATCATCTCCACGATCTGCGTGGGGCCCTTTTGCACCGTGCCACTCGACGCACCATCCCGGCCCCTTGCCACGCGGCTAGCGGCCATCTTGGTGACGTAATCTACAATCTACACTGCTGGTCTGGTTGCTCCAGACTGGCCCTTGCTTCCCTAAAGAGAAGCACCCGCTCTGACCTTGCTGGTCCGAGTGAGAAGCTTGAATCACTTCCTGCGTGGCTTGCTTTAGCCAAGGCCTGTTTGCTCCAATCAAGTTGCCGACACCGCCATCAGCGAGGGCTTACGTGGGACAGCTCGTGACCAACGCCTGGACATCCTTGACCTCTTCGTGTCCACGTGGCTGCAGAGACAATCTTCACAACATCACCTGTTTGCACCCGACATCGCCTGGTTCCTTCCTGGTTCCACGTAGTCACTGGCTAGTGACTTTGAACATTGTCCCCTCTGCTTTCAGGTCTTCACCTCTTCAGATCCACCCTTGGATCCACCGGAACTCTTCACATCGAGCCGCCTGCAGCCTCTTCAGCTCCAAGCACCATCGACCTGCGTGACGAAACCCGACACTACTTCGACCCTGTGCACCCGCTTCCTGTGGGTGAGGTAACTCAGCAACGCCGGTGTTCCCACACTGGTACACACCTCTAGTGTCTGTGTCTAAAGTTTCATCCTCCTAGGTCACTCGGAAGGTTCCTTAATAACTAACTTTGTAACTTTTACGCACCATTGACATTGCATTGGTATTGCGTGCACTTTCCGCACTGCACCCGAGTCCGGCTGGCCTTTCCCGACTTCTTCACTGCTAGTCCCGAACAGCTCCAGCCATTCCCAAGGCCCTAGGCCTCTTCACTTTCCCCATAGTGGTTCTTATACCACTATTTTAGTATATGGTTTAGGTGGCCCCTAGGGCTCATCCATAATTGTGCAACTTTTGTATATTTAAACTGTGTTTTCTTTTAACGCATTTGCTTCTGTGCTCATAAAGAGTATCAGGGATAATTGTAGAAATAAATCTATATATATTTTCAATATATATCTGTGTGGTGTTCTTTCATTTGGTATTCAAGGGGATTGTGTATGGTAAAACAGCTTGCTTCACATGCCTTTACAGAGTTTAGCTTAAGACTGCTTAGTCCATGCTACCCCTAGAATAGCTCGTCTATAAGGTTGACTTTACAACCTGCACCATAAGGGTTGCTTGGCATGGTACAAGGTGATCACTAGAATTAGTGAGCATCATATACCAGGCCAACTTCTCACACTGTTCTTTTCTGTTCATTTTTGTGAAAAGAATGGCTACTAGACCACCCAGCAGCAGTGAGGACTCGGATGAGTTCATCCAGGAAGAGGCTCATCAACCCAAGGTGAAGGAGCACTTTATTTGGAAAAAAATTTCAATACCACCTGGAGAGAAGAAGGTTAATGCTCCAAAAGTGGAGTGTAGAATTTGCAAAACTGTGCTTTCACGGGGTGACCCTACAAGGAAGTATAGTTTTGGGAACTCGACGATGATTCATCATGTTCAGAGGAGGCACCCTCAGAACTATGCCCGGGAGAGTGTCAGGGCCCTGGCACGAAATACCCCAAGGGATGGTGCTTCAACTACTACTGGAGGACCAACTACATCAAACGTGAGAGGGAGACCTGAACAGCTGATTCCTAACATTCAGCCTGTTTTTGATGGCATCACTATAAAATGTAAATACCCGTGATGAACTACTTTGTTACTGTGAACAAAGTATCATGAACATTGTCCGAACAAGGGAAAACCACAGCTGCCGTCCCCAGCCCTAATTTTTACTTGTTTTTGCTCCTGTTGAGCAGTTTGACATTCCCTGTTTTTGTTTTTGTTCACAAAGAAAACCTAAAAAAGAAGAAAAAAAAGTTCTTTTGAGAACTACCTCCAATTCTCCAAAAAGAGCTGTATTCTTAACAAATTCAAAAGGAGTGAGTGAAGTGGAGTGCAGTGAGAGAGTAAAGGAAAATGAGTGAGGGAGCAACAAAAGGGACGAGAGGAGAAGGGAAGTGAAGTAGGGGGATTGAAAGAAGGTAAGTGTGGGAGTATGGCTGAGTTATAGGGTGTGAGCGTGACAGAAGAGGAGTGAGAGACTAAGGGGACGGAGAGATTGAGGCTAATAGAGAGAGAATGAGGGAAGGGGAGTGTAGAAGTAAGAAGACAGAGGGAGTAAGAGAAGGAGTTAGTGAAGTGGAGTAAAGAGAGTAAGGGAAGGGAAAACAGTGAAGGAGTGAAAGAAGGGAAGAGAGAGGAAGGAAAGTAAAGGAGAAGGTCTGAAAGAAGGTGAGTGTGGGAGTGTGGCTAAGTTATAGGGAGTGAGCGTGACAGAAGAGGAGTGAGAGACGAAGGGGACGGAGAGAATGAGGCTAACAGAGAGAGAATGAGGGAAGGGGAGTGTAGAACTAAGAGGACAGAGGGAGTAAGAGAAACAGTTAGTGTAGTGGAGTAAGGAGAGTAATAGAAGGGAAAAGAGTGAAGGAGTGAAAGAAGGGAAGAGAGAGGAAGGAAAGTAAAGGAGAATGTCTTAAAGAAATTGAGTGTGGGAGTATGGCTGAGTTATAGGGAGTGAGCGTGACAGAAGAGGAGTGAGAGATAAAGGGGACAGAGAGAATGAGGCTAACAGAGAGAGAATGAGGGAAGGGGAGTGTAGAAGTAAGAGGACAGAGGGAGTAAGAGGAGGAATTAGTGAAGTGGAGTAAGGAGAGTAAGGGAAGGGTAAACAGTGAAGGAGTGAAAGAAGGGAAGAGAGAGGAGGGAAAGTAAAGGAGAAGGTCTGAAACAAGGTGAGTGTGGGAGTATGGCTGAGTTATAGGGAGTGAGAAATGTCCAGCTAACTATAACTCCCCTGAATCCTATGTTTTTTTCTTAATTCAAAACCAAACTGCACATTTTATTTGGTTGTACATTTCAACACTTTGAAACTCACATAACATTCACCCATCCCCCCAGTGCTCATTCCCCTGTAACCATGGTAACTCCCTACTAACCCAGCACACAGTTCAGAAGTTCATCATACTATGTTGCAAAAGAATCCATCAAGGGTGTTTGACCTCTCAGTGTACTAGCTAATCAAATGCAATGTTTCTTTAAATGACTTTTTCTCAAACATTGAAATGACTTCTTTCAAAAACAAAAGCATGCACCCTAATTTTCAGTGGAGATTTTTAAGAAAGCACCAATCATTTCTGGTTTTTCAAGTGCATTGAATCTCAACCACTTTTTATCATAATCAAACTGCCATTTCATTTTCACAACTCATCTGAATACAAGCACATCTACCTTCAAGATGCCAAAAGTCTGGTTTGTGGGTCATAGCTTTGTCTTCTGGGGTGAAAAATTTGCAAGCAACAGAGGAATTTACAACCTTGATTTACCAAATGTGGACATTGTGTGGATTGGACAGAGAGGATTAAGATGCCACCAATTGATACCATTGATAAAATCCTTTATGCATCTTCCACACCCTGACCTTATAATTGTGCACTGTGGTGGAAATTACCTAGGCACTTTGACTGGGGTAGGTCTGGAAATGATTTTAAAGGACATCTTTGGGCAATTGATGTCACTTTTTCCAAAAACTGCCTTGGTATTTTCTAATATATGCCAAAGGCAAAAATGGAATTGGTCCAACCAATTTTGTCCACAGATTGAGAAAGCAAGGAAACATGTAAATAAATCTGTTTCTGCTTTCCTCAGAGACTATGGTTTGGGTTCCATTTACCACAACAACTTGCGTTACAACATGCAAGGAATCTATAGGAGAGATGGTGTACATTTTACAGATGAGGGGAATAGAGTTTTCCTCTTGAATATGAGACTCTGCATTGGTACCTACTTGTAGGTACAAAAAACACCCACATAACACAACAGCTCTTTTCAGAGCTACCCTACTTCTAAGCACTCAAAATAATTAGTTTACTCTATTTTCTCGCACTATTTTTCCCCGTGGTGCGCTCAGGGTGCGCGTACTGGAGAGCGAACCTGGGAACGCACCCAGCGCTTAACCCGCAAAAATAAAAAATAAAAAAACAACGCCGCCTCCGGGAGAGGGAACAGTTAATTTCCGATACTATGGCCAAATATACCACCATCACAAATTTATCAAAGACACCCCTCACCGAAAAGGAAGAACAGATTTTAAAACTCGGACTATCATTCTGCCCTCCTGCAGAATTTAATTACGTGGACACATATAAATTTGTAAGGGCTCTGAAATTGAAAAAAATCTTCGCAACGAACAAAAATATTAAACAAAAGTCAGCTGCACAATCAGTCCTGGGTAATCCCAATTTGATCGAGAATTTATCAGTAGCAGACATGGATTTGATGTTAGAACTCAGAGACATAGACTGTCTGCAAACAGGTGACTTTGTTGAGTTGTCCCAAGCAGTACCCGGGTCAAAGGAGTCAGAAGTGCCAATGACCAGTAGCCAAGCACGACAGATGGCAGCTGAACAGGATGTAGACATTGGGAGCAGTGTACCTACGGACTTTAAACCAAGGTCCAAATGTATCCCTGTCACTGCCCGGGACTCAGTGGATGTGTTTCATGAACTGATTACTAATGACCTAAAAAATCTAGAAAAATGCACGAGTGTACAGCATAAAATTTTCACCAAGCAAGAGAAAGAGTTAGATGCTTTGATTTCTTAATTGAAAATGGATACAAATTGTATAGTGCGTGATGCAGATAAGGGGGGCAACATCGTGTTATGGGATAGAGAGAAGTATTTGAACGAGGCACACAAACAACTGAACAATTGAACCAATTATACCAAGAGCTCAGACAAGGAGATGAAAGATAGCTTTGATGTGTATAATAGACAATTGCAGGATTGGTACAGTCAAAATCTACTATCCAGAAAAGAATTGCAATTTCTCAAAATCTCAAACCCAGTGACCCCAGTATTCTACCTTATCCCAAAGGTACATAAAAACGCAGAGAATCCACCAGGGTGCCCCATTATTTCAGCTATAGGGGGAGCACTAGAAAATGCATCCAAATATATCAACTCTTTTCTTTGCCCTTTGGTACAACATTTACCATCTTACATATAAGATTCAAGAGATTTTTTAAGGAAAATCTATGACCTCCCATGGGAGGATGATCTCTTAATGGTGACTATTGATTTCACCACATTGTACACCAGCATAAAACATGAAGATGGCCTACGAGTTATCAAACATTTCCTGAGAGGTCGTTCAATCAAGTTATGGGCACAAACACAGATGATAATAACCATGGCATCAGTGTGCTTGAAAAACAACTTTTTTTTGTTTGACAATATTCAGTACAAGCAAATATGTGGGACCGCGATGGGCACCTGCTTCGCCCCGTTATGCTAATCTGCATATGGGCTGGTCGGAGGAGCAGGTGGTCCTAGCGGATTTCCAGCAAGAGTGGGAACACAATGTGTTACACTGGAGTCGATACATAGATGATCTTTTTATTGTGTGGAGAGGAACCGAAGAATCAGCTAGAGGCTTCATTAGTAGCCTCCAACACAATGATTTAATTCTAAAGTTCACAAGCACTATAAGTCGTACATCACTGAACTTCTTAGATCTCACGATATTTGTGAAAAACTCCAAACTTCACTCCAACATGTACAGAAAGCCCACGGCAGGGAATACGCTGCTTCATGCAGCAAGTTTCCATCCGAAAAGTCTTATAAAGAGCATTCCCTATGGCGAGAGCCTTCGGGCAATAAGAAACTGCAGCGATGTAGCAGATTTGGAGTTAGAACTCGAAACCTTTAGCTCTAGATTTAGAGAGAGAGGATACTCATCAAACAACATGCGCAGTTCAATTGTAAATGCCAAGAAAAGAAGCAGGGAAGATATTTTATTCAATGACAGTAAGGCACGAAAGAAACGTAATACCCCAGACAACCAAGTCAGGATGATTACCACCTATAATCGAAGACACAAAGAGGTGAGGAATATCTTAAATAGGCATTGGCACTTGATCTACAATGACCCTATATTACAACCTCTGGTATCTAAGAAACCAGCAATAACCTACAGAAAAGCTAGATCTTTTAAACAAATGGTAGTCTCAAACACACTTACCCAGAAAACAAAGGCAGGTGGGACAGACTGGCTGAAGAGAAAATCAGGGTTTGTAAAATGTAACAAATGTAAAGCGTGCAAACAGGGCAAAAATACACAGACCTATACTCCAGGTCTCTCGAAAAGAGTAAAAAAGATCAAGGGATGCTTTATGTGCAAAACTGAATATGCTGTCTACGTGCTTCAGTGCCCATGTGGCCTGAGGTGTGTAGGCAGCACAATCAACCCTGCCTACATGAGGATCTTACAACATTTAAGGGCCATTAGGAATGCAGACCAGACATACCCTGTCGCCCGCCATTTTGAGATAGAACACAACAAGGATGACTCAGGACTGAGTTATTTTGTAATAGATCAGGTATAACAGAGTGTACGAGGTGGAGACAGGGAGAAAAAGCTGAGGTGCCTTGAATCACGCTATATTGTAGAGCTAAACAGTAAGGCACCAATGGGGTTGAATGTTGAAGAAGACCTTCTGACTCACTTGTAATACGCTGTAAGAAAATTGAGATTTAAAAAAAAAAGAATGATGGAATATCAGTAAAATGAAGGGCAGGTTCGCATAAGTTCGGTTTTTAGAGTTTTATGTAAGATATGTTTATTTTTGGTACATTGTAGCACTACACGATAAGGGTTATAGGGGATTTTTTTCACTTGAATAAGTAGACCTACTTGACAGGATAAAACTTATTGAGCCCACTGGGGCAGGATTGAAGGAACAGTAACAAGACACACAGCTCTGCATAAAATGGGGAGGAACTAATTTGGGTCTCCTGAGTAGGAGTGGACTAGGGTATAAGCGCACTATGCGCAGTATTAAGTACCACCTAGGGCACCTGGACCACACCACAAGTGAGGTATACAAGTAGTCAATGCGAGCCTAGGATTGTCTCAATAAAGTTTTTAAAAAAACACGTAATACTGCAAAATGTTCGCGATGTGAAATATCAAACCTGTATTTTAATTGTAATGCAGTTTTTCAGTTTTTTGTTGAGACCCCAAAGAAGTCCTCACTTGACAAGAATTACAATGTTCACATTGACCGTTAATGCGATGGGCTGTGGTAATGCACTGTGAACTACGAGTATTTTATCTATGTCCACTATTTTGTAGTTCTTGTGTCACGTGATGAGGTGTATGTTGCACTGCATTTATAATGGCCGCGAACAAGCATAAAACTTCGGTGAGCAAGCCTGCGGGTCAGGCGAAACGCGTCCGAGGGGCTGAATTGAAATAAAATGTTTTGGCCAGCACACGTATCGTCATTGCGTGGTAATTTACTGCGGAAGTGAGCTACATATATATATATCAAGTTGGCGCAACAAGAAATTGATCAGTGAGGATGAACATAACTACTTGAAAAATGACAATCCGGTTGTACCCACGATTTATTTCATTCCAAAAATCCATAAGGACAACAAAATACTTACCGGACGTCCTATTATTAGTGCCAGGAATAGCATTTTGGAAAAGACATCTGTATATGTTGATTATTTCCTGCAAGACTATGTTAAATCTTTGCCCTCATACGTAAGGGACACAAGTGACTTTATAAATACATTATTTACTGTTGGCATTGGATGTGTCATCATTATACACAAGTATATCTCATGTTGATGGTATCCAGGCGGTGAAGTACTATTTAATGACAAGAGAAACAATTTATAAACAACACAACAAAATGCTTTTGGCTATGATAGAATTTTGCCTCTACAATAACATCTTTATGTTTAATCATTTGCTGTACTGCCAAATTCAGGGTGTGAGCAAAAAAATTTGGAGGTACCCCTGATTTTGTGCAACAGGGAGGGGGGTTCAAACAGTAGAAATATGAAGGAAACCCTGTCTGAAAAGACAGCCAATAGCTGGTGTAAGAACTACTGGGGGTGGTCTGGGTAAGGGGGGGATCTATTATCCACCAATCCGTATATGGTACAGGCGTACCTACTAGGTAGCACAGTTACAAACCATTTAGATGAACTTGTGAACACACTCGAATATACCAAACAGAAAAGTTTTGTGTCTTTAAAAAATTAATCAAGAATGATTTATTTACCTCCCAATGGGGTTACAATCTAACATATTATCACAGTATTAAAAAGAAATAAAAACATTTAAGTATTTATCTTTTTACAAGTTCATCCTTTTGACCTAGTCATATTACTATCTATTGTTATACACCACTAGATATACCCTTAGATATACCAGACCACTTTGTTCAAGTAACAGAGAATTTGTTCTCTTTGCATATTTGGAACTTAGATTCAAGATCCTTTGGGTAACTGAACCTCGTAGATGGGACCGCGTCCCTCTACCGATTGTATCTAATTTGCTGCATCGCTGTTTTTAACATTAGGATGCTTTTTTTGTATAAAATTATATTATTTATTGTTAAACTTTTATTGAAGATGTTCGTCATACCTGTATTTTATTAAGAAATTAAGCATTTCGAAATAATCCCACATGAATTTGCAAGATGCTCAGGTTTTTCAATTTCCTTGAGCTGAACTGGTAATAAATAACAAAAGTTCGATTAAGTAATGGATATCCGGAAATCACAGTTTAGACTAAGTTACTAAACAGTTGTCAATATTACCTCTAGGTCTGAGCAACTCTGTGTTGTGTGTGCACGGAGGAGCCACCATCAATCAGGGCGGTACTTCTTATGGTATTTGTTACAAAACCTAGAAATGCATAGATAACAAGACTAAAGTATCTTTTCCACGATTATTTAACGGTTGTTCTTACTTTATGTTCAATAATCACCCGTGTTTGTGATCTTTACGATTAGAGCGCAAAATTACTAACCTTATCGTATTTTTAGCTGATTCAAAATGGGCTTCGGCGGCAAATGGATAGTGCGCGGCCTCACTGTCAGGATTTCTTTCATCAAGGATCCAAGTCTCTAAGGATATTTTTTTTTAAAAACATCCATTTGTCAAATAGATTTCACTAGGGGTTACAGATTTGCACACGGTCATACAATATTACTGATTATTTTTATTTTTATGTACCCTCTTTTTATAAACGTTAAACGTTTGTGTCTATATTATAAGCCATAAGTTTTTTGAGAGAGGGAGCAGCCACCGTATTGTTACTCAAGGGCTTATTCTATTTATCTATATATACCCTGAGTCAAAATCTTGTGCTCAAAGTGGAAACTTCTAATCCTGCTCATTCTCTTCCAGACTTCCTATTAAAAAAGTAATTTAAATAAATAACCTACCCAGAGCGTATGGGGCTAGTTCTAACCAACTGGATTAGTGCCCATGTCTCACCTTGTGTTTCGTAAGTGGCCTCCCTGCTCCTCCGTAGCGGCGTCTTCCTGAAGATTAGAAGAGTGGCGCCCATGTTTTGAAACGTCCTTTTTATATCCGGTTTCTCTAATTCGACCCGGAAGTGCTCTGATTATCAAAAGAACGCCGTTTTATCTAGAATTTTAATAGTCATAATAACGCACAAGTATACTCCACTTTCAAAGCGTTTTGACCTAAATACTAAATCGGACCTCGTATTTCTGTACCCGCCCGGGAATAGAAACTATTTTGAAAAGAAAAACGGACTTTTCGTGTTCCACTTATTTAAATAATAAAGCACTACGATGTCCCTTGCACCGATCTTTTAATTATAATTCAAGACTCACTTATGTGTCGTGACATGGTAGCAACCTACTTGGACAATATTTAATGATTTCGACGTATTTTTGACGGCCGCCATATTGGAACGGGTAGAGAGCCCATGGCGCTTAGATTATAGAACGTCCATAACGTCACTCACAATACAGAAAACACCTCTTTGTTATGTTTTTGCATTTAGATCTCTAGAATTATGCTATGACAATATCAATCATCAATCATCCTTCCCATTTTTCAGCACAATATATGTCTTAACAATGATATTATTATGTTAAGTTTTCCATACCATTATTTGCTCGTTCCACATTCTATTACATTAGCTACCGCATTGCTCTGTATGTATTAGCAAGACAACATCTTTACACCGCTATCCCAATGTCATATTTCTCAAATGCTGACAGTACATGAAATGACAATAGAATGAAAAATTATAATAGAATCAAAAAATCACATAACTATTAATCACAATGTGTGCAGCACTATCTTTCTCTGTGGAAGACATGTTACTTGAAAGAACATTTCGCTGAGAAAACTGAAAAACATTTTTACATGTTTCACTAGTAATATTGTCTATGCAGTTTTTTGGATTCGTTAACCCTATAAAACCATTTTATATATATGTCATGGTGATATTGTCTATGAAGTTTTTCTATGTGGATCCTATCTTATTTTCCCACAATGGCTTTTCTACATCTCATAGTGCCACACCTTTATTGCTATACAGTAAAAGGACAGTATGACTGAACCGTTGTCTCATGGGTATTCTGATTATCGTTATAACACCAGTCTTTCCCATTCCTCCCTGTTATTTAATCCAGTCAGTACGGAAGGTATCAAAGAGAGACATGTAGAACTGCTCTCTCTTCTTTCGTTTATTATCCATACTGCCTCCCCTAGTGTTATGAGAGATGGCTTCTATCACACACCACTTGAGATCTTCTACTTTATGGTTGTGTGTTGTCCAGTGTTCGACAAGAGGGGCAGATTTTTTGTTGGTTCTAATGGCGGATTTGTGCTCTGTTATTCTGGTCTTGATTTCTCTTGCGGTTTCCCCGATATATGCTTTGTCGCAAGGACATTTGATCATATAAATCAGGTTTTTTGTTCTACAATTTACAAAGTTTTTCATGTTGTGCTCTACATCGTTATATATTATTGATTTGCCTTTCATTAACGATGTGCAATTCGAACACATATTGCAGGTAAAATTCCCCACTGGCAATGGTGCATTATTGATGGTATTACGATTAGGTCGTGCTTTTTCTTTGAAAGTATGGACCAAACAGTTCCTAATTGTTCTGTTGCGCCGAAAACTGAACATGGGTTTCGGAATATTCTCACCTGGTTTTGTGTTCAGTAGTGACCAGTTACGATATATAATATTCTTAATTTTATTACTGGCTGCACTGTAGTTAGTTACAAAGATTAATCTATTTTTTGTGTTATCCCCTTTCATCTCGTTGTTCTCAGTGTTCTTTTTCTCAAAGATAGTCTCTCTATTGTAGTACTTTGCTCGTTTATAGGCCCGTCTGATTAAACTTTTTGGGTATCCTCTCTCTTTTAATTTATCAGATAAAACATCTGCATGTTTATTAAAATCTTGAATGTCGGTACAGTTCCTTCTTATGCGTAGATATTGTCCAAACGGTATATTGTTTTTCTGGCTGTTAGGGTGGTTACTCTTGTAGTGCAACAGAGTATTTCTGTCCGTTGGTTTAGTGTAAAGGTCCACACCTAAGATACCATTGCTTGCTCTAATCCTAATATCTAGGAATTCTATTGTATCTTTATTGATGTTAGAGGTAAATTTCAAATTACTGTCCCCCAGATTAAGCCAGAGGATAAATTTGTTAAGTAATTCTAAGGATCCGGACCAAATGAAAAAAATGTCGTCGATATATCTCGACCAGTTTGTGATGTTTTCACTGAAAGGAGCTATGTCATTAAAAATATGTGCTTCCTCGAAGGCCGCTACATATAGGCATGCTAGACTAGGGGCACAGGTGGCCCCCATGCTGGTCCCCTTGGTTTGTTTAAAAAAACTGTTGTTAAACCGAAAAATATTATTTTTTAGTATGATTTCCGCACACTCTACAATGAAAATTGCGTGTTCAGTTAGATCATCCGAACCCACTTTTAAGAGGCCCTCTAACATTCTGATGGTATCATCCTGTGGGATGTTAGTATAGAGGGCCTCTATGTCTAAGGTCACCAACCATTGTGAAGTGATGTCATATGGCATACCTTCTACTTTTTCAATCATGCATGTGGTGTCCTTTATGTAAGCTTTCTGCTTGCATACAATCGGTTGAAGAAATTTGTCGATATATTTACTTAAAGGTTCTGTAACAGAGTCAATCGGCGAAACAATAGGTCTCATAGGGGGGTCAGTGATGCTTTTGTGGACTTTGGGAAGTCCATAGAGTGCAGGAATGATGGGTGCCTCATTCTTTAAAAACTTATATTCCTCTGTACAGATTATCTCATCTTCTTTGGCATGGTCTAGAAGTGTGTTTACTTTGAGGATCAATGCATTCCACTCGGATCTGCTAGAGGAACAATAGTGTTCCTTGTTGTTGAGGAGGGACATCATCCTTTTATCATAGTCCTCAGAGTTCATTAAAACAATACTACCTCCCTTGTCACCAGGTTTAATTGTTAAGAGGTCGTTCTTTTCTAGGTTTTTTAGAGCCATTCTTTCAGTAGGGCTTAAATTATTAATGCCTCTGAGAGGGTGTGTCAGGAGTTCAGAGATGTTGTTTTCCACCACTTTTTCAAAGAGGTCAACTTGTTTATTTACCATACCAATATTGGGTGTCCATGTCGATTTGGGTTTAAGACCCGATTTATTGATAATGTTTTCTCTAGGAGGTTTATCTCTAAAAAAGTCTTGTAGCCTAATCTTTCTAAAGAAACTTTGTAGGTCTCTTTCTAAGTTATATTTATTGATTTTAGAGCTAATAGCGAAGCCTAAGCCTTTTCTCTAGGACTGCCTGTTCCGTTTCTGTTAAAGTTAAATCAGACAGATTAATAATAGCTGCTTTTCTATTTAGTCCCATTTTGGTTGGCTTCTGGTATAATACCTCCTTTGCTGTTGAGGTTGAGGGAAGAACTTCCCCCTCCCGTTTCCTCTCGATTGATGGTTGTTTTGGTAGTTCCCTCTTCCACGTTGGCCTAAAAAAGGTAGCGAATCTCTATTGGGGGTAGATGTTGATTCACCTGTCCTGTTTTTATCCACTGTTTTCTCTTGTTCGGAATCCGTACTGGTGTACGAAGAGTCCGAAAAAGTAACTCTTTTTTTGGGGTATGTGCGCCGGGGTTGTTGCCAATGATTCCTATTCTGAAAGCTTTCTTTTGGACGGTCAAAGAAGTCTTTCTGGGTATAGGGATAAACCACTTCGGTGTTATAATTGGCCACATCTTTGTTGAATTTATTTGCTTTTTTACCAAACAGATAGTCTCTATACCCTGAAACATCTCTTTGAATTTCGTCTAATTTTTTCTTGGCATCCTCCAAGATTGAGGTGTCTAGTTTGGCTTCTAATTCAGCTATTTCTTTTCTTTCTATTATTAAAATAGAGTTGGCAGTTTCGATTATCAACAGCATCCAATCCCTACTACATCTATTTGCAATTAGGGTCCAGTTTTCTATGAAACCCTCGTGTCGGATGAAGACACCGGGTTCATTTTTGACTTGAAGGCCACTGGGAATGATGCCCTTTTTCAAATAGTCAACTAAGAAATCGGCGTGTAGTTCTGTGCGGACTAGTTTCTTTTTATTGTTCCATAGTTCGCGCCATTTCTCCTCGTCATTGTTGCTACTTGTTGTTGCGGTATAGTTTTTTGAAGTGCCGTTTACAATCTTATTAAATTCTTCTTCAGAAAACCC
The DNA here is from genome assembly GCF_964261635.1 of Lissotriton helveticus. Classification (NCBI taxonomy): domain Eukaryota; kingdom Metazoa; phylum Chordata; class Amphibia; order Caudata; family Salamandridae; genus Lissotriton; species Lissotriton helveticus. The sequence goes on from NC_136068.1 coordinate 1,141,873,137, forward strand.
TTTAGTTTTTAATGTATCCATTTTTGATAATTTTTGGATACTGAAGATAGGTCAATGCCTTGAACTGATATGTTCGAGAAAGCCTCCCAGCTAACAAGCTGTACAGTCAATAAGCAAAAAAAATTGGAGGTACCCATGATTTTGTGCAACAGGGAGGGGGTTCAAACAGTAGAAATATGAAGTAAACCCTGTCTGAAAAGACAGCCAATAGCTGGTGTACGAACTACTGGGGGTGGTCTGGGTAAGGGGGGGATCTATTATCCACCAATCTGTATATGGTACAGGTGTACCTACTAGGTAGCACAGTTACAAACCATTTAGATGAACTTGTGAACACACTTGAATATACCAAACAGAAAAGTTTTGTGTCTTTAAAAAATTAATCAAGAATGATTTATTCACCTCCCAATGGGGTTACAATCTAACATATTATCACAGTATTAAAAAGAAATTTTAAAAAACTCATAACATTGTTATACAGTCATGTATAAAAAGTCAAAATTTAATCAAAAACAGTCGACGCAGCGTTTCGGTGCTTTTTTCTTTTTTCACACCTTCTTCAGGACTTTACAACATTTTGACTCCATTGATTCTAAAAATAAATAAAAACATTTAAGTATTTATCTTTTTACAAGTTCATCCTTTTGACCTAGTCATATTACTATCTATTGTTATACACCACTAGATATACCCTTAGATATACCAGACCACTTTGTTCAAGTAACAGAGAATTTGTTCTCTTTGCATATTTGGAACTTAGATTCAAGATCCTTTGGGTAACTGAACCTCGTAGATGGGACCGCGTCCCTCTACCAATTGTATCTAATTTGCTGCATCGCTGTTTTTAACATTAGGATGCTTTTTTGTATAAAATTATATTATTTATTGTTAAACTTTTATTGAAGATGTTCGTCATACCTGTATTTTATTAAGAAATGAAGCATTTCGAAATAATCCCACATGAATTTGCAAGATGCTCAGGTTTTTCAATTTCCTTGAGCTGAACTGGTAATAAATAACAAAAGTTCGATTAAGTAATGGATATCCGGAAATCACAGTTTAGACTAAGTTACTAAACAGTTGTCAATATTACCTCTAGGTCTGAGCAACTCTGTGTTGTGTGTGCACGGAGGAGCCACCATCAATCAGGGCGGTACTTCTTATGGTATTTGTTACACAACCTAGAAATGCATAGATAACAAGACTAAAGTATCTTTTCCACGATTATTTAACGGTTGTTCTTACTTTATGTTCAATAATCACCCGTGTTTGTGGTCTTTACGATTAGAGCGCAAAATTACTAACCTTATCGTATTTTTAGCTGATTCAAAATGGGCTTCGGCGGCAAATGGATAGTGCGCGGCCTCACTGTCAGGATTTCTTTCATCAAGGATCCAAGTCTCTAAGGATATCTTTTTTTAAAAACATCCATTTGTCAAATAGATTTCACTAGGGGTTACAGATTTGCACACGGTCATACAATATTACTGATTATTTTTATTTTTATGTACCCTCTTTTTATAAACGTTAAACGTTTGTGTCTATATTATAAGCCATACGTTTTTTGAGAGAGGGAGCAGCCACCTTATTGTTACTCAAGGGCTTATTCTATTTATCTATATATACCCTGAGTCAAAATCTTGTGCTCAAAGTGGAAACTTCTAATCCTGCTCATTCTCTTCCAGACTTCCTATTAAAAAAGTAATTTAAAGAAATAACCTACCCAGAGCGTTAGGGGCTAGTTCTAACCAACTGGATTAGTGCCCATGTCTCACATTGTGTTTCGTAAGTGGCCTCCCTGCTCCTCCGTAGCGGCGTCTTCCTGAAGATTAGAAGAGTGGCGCCCATGTTTTGAAACGTCCTTTTTATATCCGGTTTCTCTAATTCGACCCGGAAGTGCTCTGATTATCAAAAGAACGCCGTTTTATCTAGAATTTTTAATAGTCATAATAACGCACAAGTATACTCCACTTTCAAAGCGTTTTGACCTAAATACCAAATCGGACCTCGTATTTCTGTACCCGCCCGGGAATAGAAACTATTTTGAAAAGAAAAACGGACTTTTCGTGTTCCACTTATTTAAATAATAAAGCACTACGATGTCCCTTGCACCGATCTTTTAATTATAATTCAAGACTCATTTATGTGTCGTGACATGGTAGCAACCTACTTGGACAATATTTAATGATTTCGCCGTATTTTTGACGGCCGCCATATTGGAACGGGTAGAGAGCCCATGGCGCTTAGATTATAGAACGTCCATAACGTCACTCATGGTATGGAAAACTTAACATAATAATATCATTGTTAAGACATATATTGTGCTGAAAAACGGGAAGGATGATTGATGATTGATATTGTCATAGCATAATTCTAGAGATCTAAATGCAAAAACATAACAAAGAGGTGTTTTCTGTATTGTCAGTGACGTTATGGACGTTCTATAATCTAAGCGCCATGGGCTCTCTACCCGTTCCAATATGGCGGCCGTCAAAAATACGGCGAAATCATTAAATATTGTCCAAGTAGGTTGCTACCATGTCACGACACATAAATGAGTCTTGAATTATAATTAAAAGATCGGTGCAAGGGACATTGTAGTGCTTTATTATTTAAATAAGTGGAACACGAAAAGTCCGTTTTTCTTTTCAAAATAGTTTCTATTCCCGGGCGGGTACAGAAATACGAGGTCCGATTTAGTATTTAGGTCAAAACGCTTTGAAAGTGGAGTATACTTGTGCGTTATTATGACTATTAAAAATTCTAGATAAAACGGCGTTCTTTTGATAATCAGAGCACTTCCGGGTCGAATTAGAGAAACCGGATATAAAAAGGACGTTTCAAAACATGGGCGCCACTCTTCTAATCTTCAGGAAGACGCCGCTACGGAGGAGCTGGGAGGCCACTTACGAAACACAAGGTGAGACATGGGCACTAATCCAGTTGGTTAGAACTAGCCCCTAACGCTCTGGGTAGGTTATTTCTTTAAATTACTTTTTTAATAGGAAGTCTGGAAGAGAATGAGCAGGATTAGAAGTTTCCACTTTGAGCACAAGATTTTGACTCAGGGTATATATAGATAAATAGAATAAGCCCCTGAGTAACAATACGGTGGCTGCTCCCTCTCTCAAAAAACTTATGGCTTATAATATAGACACAAATGTTTAACGTTTATAAAAAGAGGGTACATAAAAATAAAAATAATCAGTAATATTGTATGACCGTATGCAAATCTGTAACCCCTAGTGAAATCTATTTGACAAATGGATGTTTTAAAAAAAAAATATCTTTAGAGACTTGGATCCTTGATGAAAGAAATCCTGACAGTGAGGCCGCGCACTATCCATTTGCCGCCGAAGCCCATTTTGAATCAGCTAAAAATACGATAAGGTTAGTAATTTTGCGCTCTAATCGTAAAGACCACAAACACGGGTGATTATTGAACATAAAGTAAGAACAACCGTTAAATAATCGTGGAAAAGATACTTTAGTCTTGTTATCTATGCATTTCTAGGTTTTGTAACAAATACCATAAGAAGTACCGCCCTGATTGATGGTGGCTCCTCCGTGCACACACAACACAGAGTTGCTCAGACCTAGAGGTAATATTGACAACTGTTTAGTAACTTAGTCTAAACTGTGATTTCCGGATATCCATTACTTAATCGAACTTTTGTTATTTATTACCAGTTCAGCTCAAGGAAATTGAAAAACCTGAGCATCTTGCAAATTCATGTGGGATTATTTCGAAATGCTTCATTTCTTAATAAAATACAGGTATGACGAACATCTTCAATAAAAGTTTAACAATAAATAATATAATTTTATACAAAAAAAGCATCCTAATGTTAAAAACAGCGATGCAGCAAATTAGATACAATCGGTAGAGGGACGCGGTCCCATCTACGAGGTTCAGTTACCCAAAGGATCTTGAATCTAAGTTCCAAATATGCAAAGAGAACAAATTCTCTGTTACTTGAACAAAGTGGTCTGGTATATCTAAGGGTATATCTAGTGGTGTATAACAATAGATAGTAATATGACTAGGTCAAAAGGATGAACTTGTAAAAAGATAAATACTTAAATGTTTTTATTTATTTTTAGAAACAATGGAGTCAAAATGTTGTAAAGTCCTGAAGAAGGTGTGAAAAAAGAAAAAAGCACCGAAACGCTGCGTCGACTGTTTTTGATTAAATTTTGACTTTTTATACATGACTGTATAACAATGTTATGAGTTTTTTTTTAATTTCTTTTTAATACTGTGATAATATGTTAGATTGTAACCCCATTGGGAGGTAAATAAATCATTCTTGATTAATTTTTTAAAGACACAAAACTTTTCTGTTTGGTATATTCGAGTGTGTTCACAAGTTCATCTAAATGGTTTGTAACTGTGCTACCTAGTAGGTACGCCTGTACCATATACAGATTGGTGGATAATAGATCCCCCCCTTACCCAGACCACCCCCAGTAGTTCTTACACCAGCTATTGGCTGTCTTTTCAGACAGGGTTTCCTTCATATTTCTACTGTTTGAACCCCCCTCCCTGTTGCACAAAATCAGGGGTACCTCCAATTTTTTTTGCTTATTGACTGTACAGCTTGTTAGCTGGGAGGCTTTCTCGAACATATCAGTTCAAGGCATTGACCTATCTTCAGTATCCAAAAATTATCAAAAATGGATACATTAAAAACTAAAGGGTTTTCTGAAGAAGAATTTAATAAGATTGTAAACGGCACTTCAAAAAACTATACCGCAACAACAAGTAGCAACAATGACGAGGAGAAATGGCGCGAACTATGGAACAATAAAAAGAAACTAGTCCGCACAGAACTACACGCCGATTTCTTAGTTGACTATTTGAAAAAGGGCATCATTCCCAGTGGCCTTCAAGTCAAAAATGAACCCGGTGTCTTCATCCGACACGAGGGTTTCATAGAAAACTGGACCATAATTGCAAATAGATGTAGTAGGGATTGGATGCTGTTGATAATCGAAACTGCCAACTCTATTTTAATAATAGAAAGAAAAGAAATAGCTGAATTAGAAGCCAAACTAGACACCTCAATCTTGGAGGATGCCAAGAAAAAATTTGACGAAATTCAAAGAGATGTTTCAGGGTATAGAGACTATCTGTTTGGTAAAAAAGCAAATAAATTCAACAAAGATGTGGCCAATTATAACACCGAAGTGGTTTATCCCTATACCCAGAAAGACTTCTTTGACCGTCCAAAAGAAAGCTTTCAGAATAGGAATCATTGGCAACAACCCCGGCGCACATACCCCAAAAAAAGAGTTACTTTTTCGGACTCTTCGTACACCAGTACGGATTCCGAACAAGAGAAAACAGTGGATAAAAACAGGACAGGTGAATCAACATCTACCCCCAATAGAGATTCGCTACCTTTTTTAGGCCAACGTGGAAGAGGGAACTACCAAAACAACCATCAATCGAGAGGAAACGGGAGGGGGAAGTTCTTCCCTCAACCTCAACAGCAAAGGAGGTATTATACCAGAGGCCAACCAAAATGGGACTAAATAGAAAAGCAGCTATTATTAATCTGTCTGATTTAACTTTAACAGAAACGGAACAGGCAGTCCTAGAGAAAGGCTTAGGCTTCGCTATTAGCTCTAAAATCAATAAATATAACTTAGAAAGAGACCTACAAAGTTTCTTTAGAAAGATTAGGCTACAAGACTTTTTTAGAGATAAACCTCCTAGAGAAAACATTATCAATAAATCGGGTCTTAAACCCAAATCGACATGGACACCCAATATTGGTATGGTAAATAAACAAGTTGACCTCTTTGAAAAAGTGGTGGAAAACAACATCTCTGAACTCCTGACACACCCTCTCAGAGGCATTAATAATTTAAGCCCTACTGAAAGAATGGCTCTAAAAAACCTAGAAAAGAACGACCTCTTAACAATTAAACCTGGTGACAAGGGAGGTAGTATTGTTTTAATGAACTCTGAGGACTATGATAAAAGGATGATGTCCCTCCTCAACAACAAGGAACACTATTGTTCCTCTAGCAGATCCGAGTGGAATGCATTGATCCTCAAAGTAAACACACTTCTAGACCATGCCAAAGAAGATGAGATAATCTGTACAGAGGAATATAAGTTTTTAAAGAATGAGGCACCCATCATTCCTGCACTCTATGGACTTCCCAAAGTCCACAAAAGCATCACTGACCCCCCTATGAGACCTATTGTTTCGTCGATTGACTCTGTTACAGAACCTTTAAGTAAATATATCGACAAATTTCTTCAGCCGATTGTATGCAAGCAGAAAGCTTACATAAAGGACACCACATGCATGATTGAAAAAGTAGAAGGTATGCCATATGACATCACTTCACAATGGTTGGTGACCTTAGACATAGAGGCCCTCTATACTAACATCCCACAGGATGATACCATCAGAATGTTAGAGGGCCTCTTAAAAGTGGGTTCGGATGATCTAACTGAACACGCAATTTTCATTGTAGAGTGTGCGGAAATCATACTAAAAAATAATATTTTTCTGTTTATCAACAGTTTTTTTAAACAAACCAAGGGGACCAGCATGGGGGCCACCTGTGCCCCTAGTCTAGCATGCCTATATGTAGCGGCCTTCGAGGAAGCACATATTTTTAATGACATAGCTCCTTTCAGTGAAAACATCACAAACTGGTCGAGATATATCGACGACATTTTTTTCATTTGGTCCGGATCCTTAGAATTACTTAACGAATTTATCCTCTGGCTTAATCTGGGGGACAGTAATTTGAAATTTACCTCTAACATCAATAAAGATACAATAGAATTCCTAGATATTAGGATTAGAGCAAGCAATGGTATCTTAGGTGTGGACCTTTACACTAAACCAACGGACAGAAATACTCTGTTGCACTACAAGAGTAACCACCCTAACAGCCAGAAAAACAATATACCGTTTGGACAATATCTACGCATAAGAAGGAACTGTACCGACATTCAAGATTTTAATAAACATGCAGATGTTTTATCTGATAAATTAAAAGAGAGAGGATACCCAACAAGTTTAATCAGACGGGCCTATAAACGAGCAAAGTACTACAATAGAGAGACTATCTTTGAGAAAAAGAACACTGAGAACAACGAGATGAAAGGGGATAACACAAAAAATAGATTAATCTTTGTAACTAACTACAGTGCAGCCAGTAATAAAATTAAGAATATTATATATCGTAACTGGTCACTACTGAACACAAAACCAAGTGAGAATATTCCTAAACCCATGTTCAGTTTTCGGCGCAACAGAACAATTAGGAACTGTTTGGTCCATACTTTCAAAGAAAAAGCACGACCTAATCCTAATACCATCAATAATGCACCATTGCCATTGGGGAATTTTACCTGCAATATGTGTTCGAATTGCACATCGTTAATGAAAGGCAAATCAATAATATATAACGATGTAGAGCACAACATGAAAAACTTTGTAAATTGTAGAACAAAAAACCTGATTTATATGATCAAATGTCCTTGCGACAAAGCATATATCGGGGAAACCGCAAGAGAAATCAAGACCAGAATAACAGAGCACAAATCCGCCATTAGAACCAACAAAAAATCTGCCCCTCTTGTCGAACACTGGAGAACACACAACCATAAAGTAGAAGATCTCAAGTGGTGTGTGATAGAAGCCATCTCCCATAACACTAGGGGAGGCAGTATGGATAATAAACGAAAGAAGAGAGAGCAGTTCTACATGTCTCTCTTTGATACCTTCCGTACTGGATTAAATAACAGGGAGGAATGGGAAAGACTGGTGTTATAACGATAATCAGAATACCCATGAGACAACGGTTCAGTCATACTGTCCTTTTACTGTATAGCAATAAAGGTGTGGCACTATGAGATGTAGAAAAACCATTGTGGGAAAATAAGATAGGATCCACATAGAAAAACTCATAGACAATATCACCATGACATATATACAAAATGGTTTTATAGGGTTAACGAATCCAAAAAACTGCATAGACAATATTACTAGTGAAACATGTAAAAATGTTTTTCAGTTTTCTCAGCAAAATGTTCTTTCAAGTAACATGTCTTCCACAGAGAAAGATAGTGCTGCACACATTGTGATTAATAGTTATGTGATTTTTTGATTCTATTATAATTTTTCATTCTATTGTCATTTCATGTACTGTCAGCATTTGAGAAATATGACATTGGGATAGCGGTGTAAAGATGTTGTCTTGCTAATACATACAGAGCAATGCGGTAGCTAATGTAATAGAATGTGGAACGAGCAAATAATGGTATGGAAAACTTAACATAATAATATCATTGTTAAGACATATATTGTGCTGAAAAACGGGAAGGATGATTGATGATTGATATTGTCATAGCATAATTCTAGAGATCTAAATGCAAAAACATAACAAAGAGGTGTTTTCTGTATTGTGAGTGACGTTATGGATGTTCTATAATCTAAGCGCCATGGGCTCTCTACCCGTTCCAATATGGCGGCCGTCAAAAATACGGCGAAATCATTAAATATTGTCCAAGTAGGTTGTTACCATGTCACGACACATAAATGAGTCTTAAATTATAATTAAAAGATCGGTGCAAGGGACATCGTAGTGCTTTATTATTTAAATAAGTGGAACACGAAAAGTCCGTTTTTCTTTTCAAAATAGTTTCTATTCCCGGGCGGGTACAGAAATACGAGGTCCGATTTAGTATTTAGGTCAAAACGCTTTGAAAGTGGAGTATACTTGTGCGTTATTATGACTATTAAAAATTCTAGATAAAACGGCGTTCTTTTGATAATCAGAGCACTTCCGGGTCGAATTAGAGAAACCGGATATAAAAAGGACGTTTCAAAACATGGGCGCCACTCTTCTAATCTTCAGGAAGACGCCGCTACGGAGGAGCAGGGAGGCCACTTACGAAACACAAGGTGAGACATGGGCACTAATCCAGTTGGTTAGAACTAGCCCCTAACGCTCTGGGTAGGTTATTTCTTTAAATTACTTTTTTAATAGGAAGTCTGGAAGAGAATGAGCAGGATTAGAAGTTTCCACTTTGAGCACAAGATTTTGACTCAGGGTATATATAGATAAATAGAATAAGCCCTTGAGTAACAATACGGTGGCTGCTCCCTCTCTCAAAAAACTTATGGCTTATAATATAGACACAAACGTTTAACGTTTATAAAAAGAGGGTACATAAAAATAAAAATAATCAGTAATATTGTATGACCGTGTGCAAATCTGTAACCCCTAGTGAAATCTATTTGACAAATGGATGTTTTTAAAAAAAAATATCCTTAGAGACTTGGATCCTTGATGAAAGAAATCCTGACAGTGAGGCCGCGCACTATCCATTTGCCGCCGAAGCCCATTTTGAATCAGCTAAAAATACGATAAGGTTAGTAATTTTGCGCTCTAATCGTGAAGACCACAAACACGGGTGATTATTGAACATAAAGTAAGAACAACCGTTAAATAATCGTGGAAAAGATACTTTAGTCTTGTTATCTATGCATTTCTAGGTTTTGTAACAAATACCATAAGAAGTACCGCCCTGATTGATGGTGGCTCCTCCGTGCACACACAACACAGAGTTGCTCAGACCTAGAGGTAATATTGACAACTGTTTAGTAACTTAGTCTAAACTGTGATTTCCAGATATCCATTACTTAATCGAACTTTTGTTATTTATTACCAGTTCAGCTCAAGGAAATTGAAAAACCTGAGCATCTTGCAAATTCATGTGGGATTATTTCGAAATGCTTCATTTCTTAATAAAATACAGGTATGACGAACATCTTCAATAAAAGTTTAACAATAAATAATATAATTTTATACAAAAAAAGCATCCTAATGTTAAAAACAACGATGCAGCAAATTAGATACAATCGGTAGAGGGACGCGGTCCCATCTACGAGGTTCAGTTACCCAAAGGATCTTGAATCTAAGTTCCAAATATGCAAAGAGAACAAATTCTCTGTTACTTGAACAAAGTGGTCTGGTATATCTAAGGGTATATCTAGTGGTGTATAACAATAGATAGTAATATGACTAGGTCAAAAGGATGAACTTGTAAAAAGACAAATACTTAAATGTTTTTATTTATTTTTAGAAACAATGGAGTCAAAATGTTGTAAAGTCCTGAAGAAGGTGTGAAAAAAGAAAAAAGCACTGAAACGCTGCGTCGACTGTTTTTGATTAAATTTTGACTTTTTATACATGACTGTATAACAATGTTATGAGTTTTTTAAAATTTCTTTTTAATACTGTGATAATATGTTAGATTGTAACCCCATTGGGAGGTAAATAAATCATTCTTGATTAATTTTTTAAAGACACAAAACTTTTCTGTTTGGTATATTCGAGTGTGTTCACAAGTTCATCTAAATGGTTTGTAACTGTGCTACCTAGTAGGTACGCCTGTACCATATACGGATTGGTGGATAATAGATCCCCCCCTTACCCAGACCACCCCCAGTAGTTCTTACACCAGCTATTGGCTGTCTTTTCAGACAGGGTTTCCTTCATAAATTCAGGGTGTGGCCATGGGGGCTAGCTTCTCCCCAAGTTATGCTTGCCTTCATATGGGCAAATGGGAGAAGCTAGTCCTTATGGAGAAACACAGAGATATAATGTCAGCCAAGGTGAAGCTTTGGCTCAGGGTTATCAACGACCTCTTTATAATATGGCAGGGAACCAGGGAAGAAGCTGAAATGTTTGTGGCACAAATTAATATAAATGATTTAAACTTAAGGTTCACTGCAGAAATAAGTGAAACAAGTGTGAATTTACTGGATACTAAAGTGTATATATGCAATAACAAACTGGAAACCACTTTGTACCGTAAGAAAACAGCAGGAAATTCGGTGCTACATGCATCAAGTGCTCACCCTCGCCACCTGGTAAATAGCATACCATATGGCGAAATGCTTAGAATAAGGAGGGTATGCAGTATACCAGAGGAACTAAAAATGGCACAACAACAAAGCAAAGAGAGATTTTTAGAAAGAGGCTACTCTCAACAAATAGTAGATCAGGCCATTGCCAAAACAGAGATTTTAGTCAGAAATGACTTACTGGCCAAAATCAACAAAAAGTATCAGGCCATTAATCCTAGTGAAGGAGTAAAGATTGAGGACGATTGGAGTTTTCGCCTTATAATAGGTTATAGTAAACAGCACAAGGCACTTCAAAAGATCATCCAAGGAAGCTGGCCTATACTCCTCAACGACCCAGTATTAGGACCCCTGCTACCGCAGAGGGCGTCCATTACCTATAGCAGGGCTCCCTCAATGAGAGATTGCCTTGTGGTATCCGATCCAGAAATTATATCTAATCCTGTTTGGTAGCAGAATTTAAAAGGGTTCAGAAAATGCAAAACTTGTAAGGCCTGTACCCATGGGACTAACACCACGACCTATTTTAGCCCATTTAGCTCTAAACCTTACAAAATAACGAAAATGTTAACATGCAAGACTGAGTACACAGTGTACGTCTTAACTTGCCCGTGTGGGCTCACATACGTGGGCAGTACAAAGGTACAAGCACACGTTAGAATACTCCAACACCTCCGCGCAATAACTAACATGGACAACACCTATCCGGTGGCGAGACATTTTAAGGAACGCCATGGATCCAACAACAAAGGGTTGTCCTATTATTTAATTGACGCAATTTCCCCAAATAGACGCGGAGGAGACAGAGAAAGTAAATTACGCAAGTTGGAGACCAGATATATTTTATTACTTGATTCTAAACACCCACAGGGCTTGAATATAACTGAGGACATGTACATGTGCTTAGAGTAACAGCGAGCAAAATTCACAATTATAATCATACTTGTATGTCCTAGAGAGAAGAATTGAGAAGAATAAGAATTATTGTCTAAAACATCAGTTTTTCTTAAAAAATAGATATCTTGTAAATATAATGAATTTTAATATCAAGATATTAAGGATTTTTTTAATTATGTTTAACTTTGTATAATATTTATTTGAGACATAGATATATTTGAATGGGATATAAAGTATCAATGTCAACAATGTATATAGTAAACAAATGTTTAAGGCGAAGACAATAGATTATTATGAAGTCCTGTCGGAACAGGACTAGTCTCTCATTAAAGGAATTGTGGAATTGACCTAGAGTGGTCAGTTGGGAAGTAACTTTGAAAAACTTGTTACGTGAACTAAACTATGAATACACATAAAATCATATGATGAGAATGTGATTTATGAAAAGAATTGTACAAGTCAAAGCAGGCAACAATATACAGAAAGGCTAGACTGCACAATAGGTTCGTAAGAATTTATAAATGTAACGTATTGGTTTTAATTTTTCACTAGCACTTTAGGCACTTTTATAGACTACCTCAAAGATTTAAACTCACAACAAGAAAATTGTTTATGTATTTTTCTAAGATATCGATAAGTGTAATTAGCAAAATGGCTGTGACCCAACCAAATATGCCATTGCTTAAACCCGCGTTTCACTATTTAAGCATAAGAAACAGGCGGGCCAAATTAGGACGATCATGCACGTAAAGAGGTTTAATAGACATGTTATATTATATTTTGGTAAATGCACAAAATATTGTGGTTTGTAAATATTTGGCATTTCAGATGGGCTAGGAATTAGTGTTTCACTGAGTGGAATATTGATTTTGGTTTGGAAGTAGAGTAATTCCAAAACGGACTCATTCTTGGCAAAAGGCATTATGTGTTTTAGGGTCAAATGTTATATAGTATTTTACTTATATACATACATTTATTTATTGCGATTTTGCACATGAATAATGTAAAGTTTTGCACATAACATTGTGAAGGAATTACGCGATAGTATTCTTTCCATTGCGATTGAGAATGGTAATCACGTGACACACTTTAATTATGCACTGCCACTTTAAAAATGTTTCCCAAATCCACAACATTTGTCGAGTGAACAAGTGGCGTCAAGCTGCGAAACGCGTATCTGACCTTTGGGGAATAAACAATTGAAGCACCGATATTGGGTCTGTGTCCTGTTTGCTGGCGGCAGTGCGTGAGTGAAAACGTGGCGGCTGATTTGACAGGATTGTTGGATATATATATATATATATATATATATATATATATATATATATATATATATATATATATATATAAGTCGAAATGTCTTCGTTTCTGTAACAGAAGAAAGCACACAAACACCGTAATCTCCAAGTGGCCTTTTAATGAAGCAGATCAAAGGCAATCATCACTCTAATCTATATTATTACCTTGCCAGTAGGTAGTTATAGTTAGGACCTAGTTTCCATAGGAAGAACAATTTTTGTTTTGCTTATAACTTTGGCGTTGTTTATTGAATCTTCGTGACATTTTCAAAACAAATTCTTTGTTCATATCAGCTCTTATGTTGAATGTTTGGGGGTGATTTGTCAAGGGGGGCCGAGAAAAAAGGGGGGTCCCAAAAGTGTTTTCTCCATGTTAATTTCCATAGTAAACTTTAGACAAGGCTACAGGTCGAACGGGTGAACGGAATTAACCCAAATTTGGCAGGGAGAAGGGTCTTGGTCTAGAAAGCACACTTTTGTTTATTTGTTGTAAATCCGCTCAGTAGTTTTTGTGGAATATCTAAATTTACAGATATCGATATTTGGGAATTCTGCCATCTGATTGGCTGAGGCGTTACGAGCATAAGCTTGCTGTTGATTGGCTGCGAGCGGTGCAAGCGGTTGCAACTAGGAAGTGTTGGCCGCCATTTTGTGAATTCGGTCAAGCGAGTAAGGGGAGAAATGGGCAAAAAAAATGGGAAAGAGGAGGGTAGGACACTGTAACCTCTGTGGGGTGTTTAGTGTGTGCTATAGAGGGGGTGCGATGGGAAGTATTCACCCCTACCAGTGTGAAAGTGCTGTTTTGCCCACTCTGAGATGTGCTGAGGTGAGGTGCCGGTACACTCGCGGATGAAAGCGTGCGTGTAAACCGTTAGCTGAGTGCTGTAAACTGATGTGCTCTGGACGCTGTAGCATACTAGCACAAGCAAAGTATTTACCCTTACCGGTGTGAAAGTGCTGTTTTGCCTAGAGTCAGATGGTGTTGAGGTGAGGTACCTGTAAAGTCGGGGATGAAAGCTTGTGCTTAAACTGTGAGCTGAGTGCTGTAAACTGATGTGCTCTGGGCACTGTAGCATACTGGCGGAAGCGAAGTATTTACCCCTATCGGTGTGTGAGTGCTGTTTTGCCCACTGTGAGATGGAGCGGAAGTGAGGTAATGGTACACTCGGGGTTGAAAGCGTATGCCTAAACTGTGAGCTGAGTGCTCTGTAGTATACTGGCAGAAGCGAAGTATTTACCCTTACCAGTGTGAAAGTGCTGTTTTGCCTAGAGTGAGATGGTGCAGAGGTGAGATACCGGTAAACTCAGGGATGAAACTGTGCGCCTAAACTATGAGATGAGTGCTGTAACCTGATGTGCTCTGGGCACTGTAGCATACTGGCTGCTATAGCATATCTGTGCAGGTGGTGTTAGTATGCGTTTAGAGTATAGCGGGAGTGGGAAGCAAACTACTCAGTGGTATTGGTCTGAAGACTCGGGATGAAACTGTGAGTGTAAGTCGTGAGTTTATTGCTGTGAAGTGATGTGCTGTGGGCGCTGTAGGAGATTGGCCGTTGCAGTATACTTGAGTAAGTAGTGTTAGTATGCGTTTATACTATACAGGGAGTGGGAAGCGCACTACTCACCCATACCCGTCTGAAGACTGGAATGAAGTGTTTCTAGCAAGCAGGAATAAATAAATAATCGGGAAGAATATGATGCAGAATGTTGCAATGCCACAGAAGACAAATGGTGAAATCAGGTGTGTCTAAGAAAGTGGCTGTGTGTAGTAAAGGGATGGAGTTTGAAAAATATATAGAAAGTGCCTTTATTAAGTGCCATAATTGAACCCACTGGTGCAAGAGCTAAGGCATCCAGCTGATGCAAAGTTGAACCACTTCTGCTGTATTCAAACATAAGGTCCCACATCAGTGAATTCCATATTACATGTTACAGTTCCATGTGACATAAATAATAGCTATTACACTTGAATGACTAAATTCTATAAGGAAAATAAAGGTAGGATACGATTACTGCATGCATCCTTTAAGAAAAAGAAAGAAAAAAAAAGAAATTGCAAAATGTAATCATCAAACTTTGTAGGTACCCTGGCAGTGCTTTTTTGTAACACAAAATTATCAACAGTAGAACAGTCAGCAATCTTTTGTACAGTAAATTCAATGTGGTGCGTGTCAAAATTGGTACTAGTTCTACCCACATTGGAACTTTGAGGATGAATACAAACATTGCGCGTTTGATTAGCACATTCGGTATCTTTCTAGTCAAACCATACATTATTGTCTTCAGCTGTTTCAAAAAAACATTCTTGTGTAAAGAGCTAAGGCATCGAGCTGAGAAAAAAGTCATACCACTTCTGCTGTAGTCAAATCGAAGCTCCTGCATCAGTGAATTCCACATTATATGTTGCAGTTCTATGTGACATACAGAATAGCTATTAAACATGAATGACTAATTGTATAATGAAAATAAAGGTAGAATACGATTACCACACTGTGCCAAACAGTTCCTACACAAATTCATCATTTTTCATTTTTATCGGTAGGCTGTGAGCAGAGGCTGAGTATGAGTACATTTTTGTGAAAGGACTTCGTGAATAACAGGCAGGCAGAGAGGCATGTGCACAAAGAATAGACGTGGTTTCTAAATGGGTGTCAGGTTTAGGCTAATTTAGCAAGTAAATAGCGTATTTGCATAGGCCATACATCACCGATCCCTGGTTTGAGTAGAAACGTAAGGGGTAATGATAAAGATAGAGTTCAAATGTCTGAGTATACTTAGAAAGTTATTATATCAAAGTAGTAGGATTGAAGTGTATTATAAAAAATTTAACGGAAAAAATAAAACAAGATGGAATAAATCCATCCAAGAATAACATGAGCTTCTTACAAGTCTTGGAGATTGCAGTCTAGGATTTCTTCAGCGGCTTGAGATGCGTAATGTTGCAAGAGGCCATCGTTTGAGAAAAGCGAAGCGATCCAATTCATATCCTCGAAGGGACAGTAATGTTCCTCGAATGTTGGAGCGGCAATTTGAATAGGGAGGCAATCTGCGATGTTGTGAAAGGTCGCACATTGCAGGAGATCTTTAGCGGCCGCGCAGAAGACCCATTCCACCACAATACCTTTTTGCATTGCATTCGCCATTGCTCCACTGCCAGAACAATCACGTTCATGGTTTTCAATATACTGCATTACCTGCAGGATATCGGGAGCGATTGTTGGAATGTTGGCAAGGCATAGATCCATTTGCCAGTCGAATGGGCAAGTTTTGCAATCATACGATGGTTGTACGCATATTGCATAGGTGTAGATAAATGTTATATTGTAGTTGGCTTCGATAATAGATAGAGGCAGGTAGCCGAAAAGTTTTTCAATTTTTTTACAGTATTGATGTAGCTTGGAGTAGAGGTGTATTCTTTTGGACATAGTTGTTACCACAGAGAGCGTAGCCATTCCTTACAAACAGAATTAGTAGTAGTATGGCCGCAAAGAGAGCGAGAATTATGGGCACTGTTCCTGTTATTCCAGAGATGGTCGGATGAGTAAAGTGTGGTATTAAAAGAAGAACAGTGTGAAAGCGTGTTAGAAGGCCATTAGAGACCTTGTTAAAAAAGTGTGCCACACCCTGAGTGTGACATGTGTTGAAAATTGTGTAACCATTCACAAACTGTAATTGGCTGTTCGTATTTAAAAGGGAGTGTATTTTACTTGAAGTTCGTGGTATCTGCAGTCGATACATTACTTTTGCTGAAGTGAGGGAGATTTCTGTTCTGAACAAAAATGCTTTTAGTTTGGTTTGTTTCATTAAATCTGTTTTGAAACTAGGGATTGAAGCCCAAATTGAAGTTTGGGAGTTAGTTTGTGTGGGTGGGAATAGACATTGCCACGGGAAGTTACTCGGTTTGAAACAGTAAAGACATGCGGTATGCCAGCTCACATTCGGTAGGAGTGCATGTTATTGAGAAGCAGATAACTGCCGTTAGAAAGCTGTGTGAATGTTGGTCTGATTGTTGGAGTTGGCATCCTTTTAAGAAAGGATGCAAGATTGGGGGCTGTAAGCTTTGAAGCGCCGTGTAGTTGGACATTCTTTGATAGTAATGAATGACTGCCAATGTGGTCTCAGTTTTCACCTGTGAGAAAAACTTCTGAATGCTCTTTAAGACAGCGATCTGTAAATGGGAGAAACCACTGCTTGTGAATAAACATGCTACCTTATATAATCATATTCAACATGACAAACAACATGTACACCTAGCAGACACAACAACACTACATTCTGTGGGAACTGCGGCTAGCCTTGAACACAAACCAAACATGGTATGGCACCTTTGCCACACAATGCAGAATGCAGGGAGAGATGGGAGAAAAGTATGTGCAAAGGTGGCAAGTAATTCTCGATTCTAAAAGTATACAATGCAAAGTCTTGAGGGGATGTGCCAGACAGACTTGAGTATGCAGAGCACAGACATGTACATGTCAACATGCATTGATGGTCTATTGAGTGATGTGGACAGTGGGCGCAACCATTATAGTATAGTCAGTAGGGAAGATTACGGAATGGTAGTGCGTACGTGCCTCCCCCCACAAATGTTTAGGAAAGTGGGCTGGCTCGGCATACGCAAGGGTAGCATAGGGGTATGAAGAAGAGGCACATTTCTCTGGGTGTGGTTCTCTTCCGGATTGGCGAACGTGTCTGCCAGGTCTGCGCAGTTTATACCGCCACGAGGCTGACTCTGTGAACGAAGGTGGCTGCGTAAAGCGTGCTAGTACCCAGAAACTGTTATATAGGCCCCACAGTTCACCTTACGACACAGTCGTATGTGAAAGAGGGCCCACCATGTGCAGGCAGAAGCTCCTGGGCCTCGGAAGGCTCCTGAGATTAACGCTGGCTACCGCGAAACAGGCACACAGCGCCCAGCCTGAGGCCCAGGAGCGTGGAGTGCTCTGTATACTACTAACACAGTAGTCCAGCAGGTACCAACAGTGAAACGGTGTTTTGATACCATAGTGGGCGATGTTAGAACTGTATCTGAGAGTGGAGAGGAAGGTACTCCCTTCGACCAGGTGCAAACAAACTCTAGGTCCCAACAGTGGAACGGTGTCTTGATCCCACAATGGATGATGTTAGAACTGCATCTGAGAGTGGAGATGGAGGTACTCCCTTCGACAAGGTGTTACCAACTGTAGGTCCTAACAGTGGAATGCTGTCTTGATCCCACAATGGACGATGTCCAATATTACCTGCTTGTTGCTTTTCACAGAGCTTCCTCTGTTGAGGTGCATTAGGCTTTGTGCATCCGTAGTTAACTGTTGCCAATGATTAATGGACACAGGTTACTACAGTCGCTGGACTACACAGAGGTACTGCAGGTCCGAACAGTGAAACAAGATCTTAATTCTATGATTGAGGATGTCAGAAGTGTGTGATGCATTTTGTGTACCACCTCTGATGAGGCGCAACCAACTCTAGGTCCTAACAGTGGAACGGTGTCTTGATCCCACAATGGTCAATGTCCGATATTACTTGTTGCTTGGTTTTCACAGAACTCCCTTTGTTGAGGTGCATAAAACTCTGTGCTTCCGTAGTTAACTACTGCACATGATTGTTGGGCTTAGTTGACTGCTATCGCTGGAATACACCGCTGTACAGCAGGTCCAAATAGTGAAACCGGGTCTTAATTCTATGATTGAGGATGTCAGAAGTTAAAGTTTGTGATTATTTTTGTGTACCCCCTCCAATGAGGTGCAAGCAAATCTAGGTCCCAACAGTGGAACAGTGTCTTGATCCCACAATGGACAATGTCCGATATTACCTGCTGCTTGCTTTTCTCAGAATTGTGTCTGTTGAGGTGCATCACACTCTGTGCTTCCATAGCTAACTGCTGCACATGATTATTGGGCTTGATTGACACTAGTCGATGGAGTATACTGTGGTACAGCAGGTCCGAACAGTGAAATGGGGGTCTTGATTCTATTATTGAGGATGTCAAGTTAAAGTCTGTGATTATTTCTGTGTACCCGCTCCTCTGGCCTACACTCTGGTTAGCAGGGTTCACAATTCAGATCGAGTGGTGATTGTTTAATTGCAGAATCCAGTAGTTAAGTAACTACAACGTCTATTCAAATATACACAATATTGTTTTATTAGAACATTGGAATGGTGGGAGCTCGATTGAAAACAATGTAGTACCCCCGGGCTTATAATGGCTGGTATGAGCCTGGAGCTCCAACATTGCAATGTTTCTTTGTTCACAGCTCAGGCTGTGAACAAAGGCTTCAGGGAGCCTGAGGGGATTCCAATCCCCTTGCGCTCCCTTAAGGCTTTGCTTTATTTGTTAGAACATTCTACCCTCTAGTGGCAGAATGTTCTAATAGCCCTTCGTAGCTGGGCTATACCGGCTATTAAAGTCCCTCTCCCTTGTTAAAGGCCCTCGGCTTCGGTTCGGGCCTTTAATGCTGGGGAGGGCCTTTAATAGCCGGTATAGCCTGCTTTTTTTAGATGAGTTATAGGTTTAGTAAAATGACCAAATTCATCTTGCAAGTCCAAAAGAACAGTGAATAGTGTAGACTGTGGACAAATGAAATCCCAAATCGAAATGTTTTGATTTATTTATTGTAGCGTTTTCTGTGATTTATGTTGTTGTATTTTGTGAAGCGGCAGTGAGAAAAGTATTCATGGTTGTGTGTGAGAGTACTGCCTTCAATTAACAATGCAGACAGTAGTGTTCACAATTCAGAACAAGTCTCTATTGTGGATGACGCAGTCCTGTAAGAGAAGAGATTGCTGTAGTGCACTCTGTCTGCACCACTCATACGCATCATTGCAGGCTCTCCACACGGTCTTTGTGGCTTCGCGCATTGAAAAATGTGGAGCACAAGTCAATACTACGTGACTGTGGGCCATTGCTGAACGCTCTCTCTGGCCTATACTGCAGACTTCAGTGTTCACATGTGACATTGAGTCGGTATTGTAGATGATGCAGTCCTGTAGGAAAAGACATTGCTCCAGTGTGCTCTGTCTGCACCAATCATATGCATCATTGCAGGCTCCGCACACGTTGTGGTTCTTTTACGATAGAATTGTTTCTGTATTATTTCACATCTACTGTCCCTACCTTACTGTAGCACAAATTATTGATTCTGTTAATATTGAATCTCTGTGTGTAATCCAATGATTACTGTTGTAGTTGATGCTTGCAGCAACCATTCCCTGCGGGCTGGTTTACACTCACCCCACATGCATCCATCACAGACGTCACTGGATATGTGACACAGGTAATAAAAAGGAGTCGGGCGCACATACCCATACCCACTTTCACTATCTATCTGTGTTCCTGTGTTCATTATCTATGCATGATACTGTCTTTGGCTGTACTATATTTTGTTGTGCTGTGGACAGCGTCTGCAACCATGTTACCTCCGGTATTGGAGAACATTTTGGTAATGTAACTTTTAGGTGTATGGCTATCACAGGTGAAAGGCTACTTTACAGCGCAGGAATATTGATGAAGATGATGGTTGCATGTTGTGTGTAGTGTAGGATATGTGAATATCGCAAAAAGTTTAGAACAAAGCTCTAAAAGCAGAAGAGTTGTGTCTCATGAAATGCAGTACAGATATTGACTAAAGTGAGTGGCGTTTTTGAACTGATACAATGGGAAATGTTATGAACTAATGAAATGCTTTTTTAATGGTCACATGGTAATTGCGCACCCAGTGCGCAATGAGACCGCACCCAATGTGATTTTGAGAAAATATATTTGCTATAAGTTTATTACAGTTAGAAATATATGAATGTTTAAAATATTTTTAATTATCGCTTGCTCTAATATACACTACAAAGTTATTTAGATATAGTTTTGAGACAAAAAAATGAGGGAATGGCATATGCGGCGCGGCAGCGCGCATTCGTCGCATTCGGAACGCGCAGCGGGTGCCTCCCCATACGTACATGACGTAACGTACCGCTTGGTAGTGCGTACCGGTCGCATGCCACTGTAGCAGCTGGCAAGACCTCATACATACATGTTGTTACGCGGGAAGCAGAGCAACAAACCCGTCAGATATGAAATGCGCATTATTAAAATGTGGTGGATAGGATTCGCATGCTGATGGAGCTTGGTAGGCTACCGGTACGGGACTGTAGATTTCTCCCCCCCCCAAAAAAAAGATATACATTTTGTGGGGAAGATATAAAAGATTACATAATTTCTTTAAGTTTAAAAAAAGGATAATAGAGTTGCAAAAAATAAAAAACTATTTGAAAAAATATAGGTTTTATAAATATTAAAATATGAAATTAACATTTAAAAAGCCTTTGAAATTCACTGAAAAAAACATAGGTTTTCCAGATGTTATAGTTAGGAATTAGCATTTAAAAAACCTTAAAAATCCACTGAAAAAACCGTAGGTTTAAGGGACATTATAGTTAGTTGGACATTTGACTCATATAAAACCATAGAAATTCGCAAGTTATAGTTATTTGAGCTAACTATAACTCGCGTGCCCGCAATGCACTGTTGATGACATCACATACTACATCACTCATGACATGGCATGGTCAGTGACATCACTGATAACATCACTGATGACATCTCAAATGACATAACTGATGACATCAACCACGTGATAATCTGATGCACATACTGATGCTCTAATATAAACTTTGATACACCCACTCTAAAATACAGACTACTATTTTTGAAACCATACATACAACATACAACAATGCCAGATACGACATACCACCGAATATTTCCTAGGCCTATACACACATGCAGTGTCTTATACATACAGTTACTCATCAATACAGTACTATAATATGTACTCATACACCTATACATACAGTCACACTCTACCACTCATCCGTAGAGTAACTCACACACCTAGTCAGTCATGCAAAGAATGAATTACATACTCATTTACTCATGTATACAGTTATATACACCAACTGAGTTATTTATACACACACCACATCACTTATTTATGAAGATACTAACACATACTTAGTGTCTTATACAATCACTGATACAAGCAGATAGTCATTTATACACCCACTCTTCAAATAGCTTACTCTCCAGTATAGTCATTTATATACTCCAAAACTGACAGATACTGCCTTAAAACATATGTAGATACTTATACATATTCCACTGAGAAATTCATTCATTAACCAACAGACCCATACACATACTATCTCACCCATACAGCCCTTTACAGATGTACTTTTGTACTTTTGAATCCATAGAACTAGTGAATCACCCACTCAGACATCTATGCACAGAGTCACACACCCACCCACACAGACACTCAGGCACCTATACAGATACTCAGACAACAAATCAATAACCCATATAGACACTCATGTAGCTAGTTACACACAAACTGAGAGACTAATGCAGACTTTCACACAGTTTAGTCACTAACCCATGCATTCAGTAAGACATGTTCAAATACTCACTTATACAGTCAGTCACACACCTACTAAATATTACATTCAGGCAGTTGTAAATCCACTCATTCTTCAATACACCCTGGCATAGATATATATGAAAAATATTTAAACTTTACAGAAACATACATTCACTGATTGATGTCATCAGTGACGTCATTTGAGATGTCATCAGTGATGTCACTGACCATGTCATGAGTGATTTAAGATGTGATGTCATCAGCAGTGCATTTCAGGCGAATGTCTCTGGTTTTATATGAGTCAAATTTCCAACTAACTTTAAAGTCCCTTAAACCTATGGTTTTTTCAGTGAATTTTTAAGATTTTTTAAATGCTAATTCCTAACTATAATGTCTGTAAAACCTATGGTTTTTTCAGTGAATATATATATATATACGTTTCTCCAAACCACCAATGTCGCCTGCACTAATGGGCGGATGCTCGATCTCATGAGGGTGAACTCATGTAAATGAATGCCAGCTCAAAAAAGAAACAACCTGCACTTGCGGGATATCTCAAAGTACTTTAATTAAGAGCTCACAAACAACACAAGCAGATGTGTGTAAGCTTGAGGGCCTTTGTCAATGTTGGTGAGTTTAGTTTAAGGCAATCAATTATGCATATTTCCGGCAACATTTCATTGAGTAATGTAATCTTAGATGAAATCAAAAATGGACTTCGAAAACATAGTGAACTCTCTTCTTTATTTCACATGGTCATCTTAGTACTATTATAATATATTGTACAATGGTCCTATGTCTGTACTTAATTCATCATTACATTTATTGCATAACACTGCCGGCTTTGCAATAGAATCTAGTGAAATATAGTCCATGCATTTCTCAATATCTTCGAATGAATAGGTGAGGAGTATCCTTGTCTAAATGGATAATCACTAACCCATGTTCCTTCCTCCTTTGGGTTATACATCGACATGAACATTCACATTTAAATTACATATTGCATCATACACTGGATCTGCTCACCCAAATAACGCTCCGAATGGGCTAACAAAAGTAACCTCAACACATATTCTACTGTTTTTCATATTTTCTTTGCATTTGTAATTCACTCTAATGAAACATCTTCATGTACTCCATCAAATAATTCTGAAGCAAATTGCAAACAATGGTACTCTTGCCCGAAGGTAACTATAACTGGCCTCCTTGCAATGCACTGCTAATTACCTCACATATTACATCACTCATGACATGTTCTATGACATCAGTGCAACATTTACAATCAAATTATTCATGAGAAAACTGTGCATGGCAGGGGTGCGAGATCTAGTTACCTTGGGGCACGATTTATAATTACTTGAGATAACTCTACCTATAACTGCTCAATATCTCGGATTTTTTGTTTGTAAAATCTGAACCTAACTTTAGCATCCCTGAAAGATTTGTTTTTAGTGAATATATATATATTTATAGATGTATTATTTGTGTCTGTGACACTTGCTGTCTAGCACCTAGTTATGCTTATGAGTGGCAACTGTCTGGACTCCCTTTAGGTGGCCTTTATTCAACTTCACAACACTGGATAGGCACTATGCCGTCATATGTTAGGACCACTGTGCCACGTGTAATAATGTCCAGTCACTATACTCCTTTGTGTTCACTGCCTTTGGATTTCCAATATGCTCTGTAGCATGTTTGGGATGCACTATGTTAGCCTAATACCTGTTCTGACATTGTTTTTTCACCATTCCAATATGGCTGAAATGTTAGATCCTCAATGTTGCCCTTTCTCTATGTTTATCATACATTTCTAAGACACCTTAGTGGTGGTGATTTCACATGTGACCAAGGCTGCTTGGCAGCCGAAACGCTTTATGTGAATGAACAGTTTCCTGCTCATATAGTGGTGTGGATTTTGCTGTTCTGAGAGTGAGCCTAGTGAACTTTGTGGATTGATTTACAGCTGGTATGCTCTGCCGGCATGCACGCCACCTCCCACGGATCCGGGAGTTCCAAAAGGAGCAAAGTGGATATATATATATATATATTTATATATGTTTATATATGTATATATAGATATAGATAGGTAGATGTATATAGTAAGTAGCACATCATATTTATATTATATATAAAATATGTTATGAATGTAGTTATTGAGAATAACAGATACATTTGTCATATAAAATATTTTTAGAAAGAATAAATTAAATAATTATAAATGTATTTATACACACAGAAACTTAGCTGTGAACTAAAGTTACCTGAGAAGGTATACATTTAATATTAAAACATTTTGTTTGCAGAGCATCACTTACCTTGCCCTGCCACTCCCAGGTGATGCAGCAGGTAATGCTCCTGGTCCATTATGTCGGGCCCAGTGGTGCATCACTTGCTGCAGGATGCGAGAGGCCCCGTCTTATGGTGCATGCATTACAGCACTCTTCTCCCACCTAAGTCGAGGCTCCGCAGGCCATAGTCCCGACCGGGACTGCTGCCAGCATAAGGGGGAGGTGACACTGTGCAAAAAAAACTAGTGCTGCCCCATCTGCCTCACTAAAGACGTGGTGAGACATCACCTTTATCTTGCCACCAACTGCCACAGGGGTGCTGGACTCAGCAGCGCTGCCTGTCTGCTATAGCTAGGGGTTGGGCGGACGGGTACAAAAAAAGCTAACCTGGGGAAAAAATTGAAATAAACACAAAGGGGGTGAGGGTAGGAAATGAATGCAAAAGTGAAAATACATTAAAACAAAGTGTGATAGGTGGAGCAGAATGGGTTGAATTGAGTTGGGGCCGAGGGAAGCAGTAATTTGAGGGGATGGCTAGGCAGGATTTGGCATTAAAAAACAAAATGGGTGCATGCTTGTGCTGCGCGATACACTGTTCATGCTGTTTTTTTAGCGAGAAGTCATCAGCATAATTATTCTGATGCAACATGTGCATCTCGTGCAATTCTTTGTAATGTCACAGAAGTCTTGGGGAGTTACGCCCATCCCTACATTTATCCTTATTTAACTTTCAGTTCCTGCTTCTAACTTCATGCATATGAGGCTAAAGGTTGAATGTCCAGGTCCAGGGGTACCAAAGGGCAAACCTCCTGATTGGCAACCATGTCAGGAAGTGTTCAGTGGAGTAGCACAAACCCTCTGCGGAAAAGGTATAGGGGAATCGGACGTTTCTCCATCCTGAGAAGGTTGTCTACCTCACAGTTCCACTGTGTAGATGTCTGTACGTTGAAACATGTAATGGAAAAATGTAGTCTAATGTCTAACTTCACAGAGTGTAATGATATATTCATGCAAACTAATACTTTAACTAACAAATAATATCAATGCAGTTTACAATGTTTTCAAAAAGCCAAATCAAATATGTAGTTCAAAGTCCTTAGAAGGAGGAAGAGGTCATCACTTTAGGTCAAGAATAATTTTAGTACTCATTAAAGTCCATCACAAACAATACCACCTTAAAGGAAGAATTCAAAGTCCAAATGAAAGTTGATGGCAAAATTCCAACAAATAAAAAGAATCCACAGGATAGTAGAAGCATGGATCAATCTTCCCACTAAGCAAGATGCGAGCAGACAATGGTTCAGGCTTTTAGGAAGCAAGGTTCCTGATATACTGGAGTAGAGATAGGGCGGCCACACTTTGTTTCTCATTTGTTCTCATTTGTCCTCAGACATTCATTATGTGAGTGCTATCTTGGTTTGGGAAAGATGTATCAAATACTCACCATTTAGGCTTCCATATTAAAGTATAGAATATGACTAAAACCTGAATTTAATATTAACTACATGAAATCATAATTCAAGGTAATGGGCCTTATTGTGAGTTTGGCTGTCTGACCGATGAAGGACCATGACCACAAGGAGATCGCTGGGTCTATGGCCTTCCAACCGCCATATCATGAGTTTCCAGAGGTGCTGGCGGTATGGCTGTCTTGTGGTTGTGGGCAATGCATTTCTATATGTATCAGTGCCTGTGTGTATATTCTGACTGCATGTGTGTCGAATGCACACATATGCATGATATATGTGGAAAAATACCACCTACTCATTGCCGGAGTCTGACCTATTTGTGGGCAGTCCTGGTAATGGGTACCATTACCAGGACTGTATTTGGTGACTATATTTTGGCAAAGACCGGGTCGTATTCTTCGGGGTAAAGATGCTCCTGTTTAGAGGGAACCTGGAGAAAGGGATCCTCATCAAAAACTGCTGGGAAGAACTGGAAAGGGGAGACTATGCCCCAAAACCTTAGTTTCCGCTGACCATTTTGCAATGGTCCAACCATCACAGTTGGCTCGTCGGCAAGTAAACTCATAATACGGATGGCTTGTTTGCGCCTCTGTACCACCCAAAGGAGGCTGCCTTCCCCTCACATCGACCTTGGTGGTGTGCTGGTGGTGACCATGGTTCAGCCGTGGTCTTCACAAAGCCAATATGCCCAACTCATAATAATTTGGAATAATGCCCATAATGTTCTGAATAACTAAGATATGAGAAACCATAAGTGTATCTAATGTCTAGGACCATATATCTCTATTGGCCTCTGTGACAAATACTTGTCAACTCTGACCACAAATGATGCATACTATGGTGATATTCCTGGCAGGGGCTCACCTAGCCACCTCCATAGCCTGGATTCAATGTCACTGAAAACATCAAAGCATGCCACTTTATGTTTACAATCTGTAGTGCTCTTTTCCCAGATCAAAATGTAATGCATGTATGAAATAATTAACTCATTGCTGGTGGAGTGGATACCAGCAAAAGGGCACCTCCCTGCCTCTCACTATCAATAAGCATATAAACGAGGTCAGAAGTACAGCTATGGTAGTAGCAGGATATAGACAGATCAAGGATAGAAGAAAAAAAAGTGGAGAGAAAGTGGGCAGTACAGCAATACAGGTGAGAGACAGAGGGAAGAACTGAAAGAAAGATAGATATGTGTGTGAGAGAGAGTGTGGAGGTGATAAAGAGGTAGTTGAGATGAGAGAGAGTTCATAAAGGCACAGGAGGGTGAAATACACAAATAGAAAAGACAGAGGAAGGGGTGAAAGACAGAGGGTGTTACAGTGATAAATAGAGGTTAGAAAGAAACAGCTCAGTGAGAGGCAAAGAAGAGATGGGTGAGAGACAGAAAATGATAGAGAAACAGGCATGAAAGAGAAATGTGGAGACCAGTAAGAGAGCAAATAAAGAAGAATCTGAAAAAGAGGCAACTGAGAGAGAGCGTTGGAAAGGTAAACGAGAAAGGTGATAGAAAGACTAATAACTGATATTGGAATACCTGGGAGAGATAATATAACAGGACTGAGACAGGTGAGAAAGAGACACCTGATTTAGAGAAAACATGTGACAGAAAGACAAAGGGGTAATAATGACAATGGCTAGTGAGAATGAGAGAAAGTCAGAAAAAAATAACTAGAGTAGGGCCTTTTGTGAATTACCGGGTAATAAAGAAGTGCATGTTCAACAGTGAGAGGTGAGGTAGATTAGAAAGAAAGATGACAAATAAAGAAAAGAGATCTAAGAGAAAAATAGGGATACAGTTGTGAGATTTGATAAAGAGACAGACACATGTAAAAATAGAAGTTAGAGAAGAGTGGGGCATGTGAGAGTGAGAGGTGCGCAGTACGGGGGCAGCTGAGAGAGAGACGGGGTGATAACGAAATAGTAAGGTGATAAAAAAGAGAGAGGAACAAAAGTGACATAAAAAGGTGTGATTAAGAGTCAGAGACAGGTGGGAAACATATAGCTGAGTTAGAAAAGTGGAAACTGAAGAGCGAGGTAAGATAGAGACAAGCAAGTGAATATATTACCATTTAGTTGCAACCATTTATCATAACAAATGGCATAGAGTTAAGACTACACAATGATCATTGGTTAACTGGTGTGGTTTATGAAACCTCCTCAAGAAATGGAAGACAAATATTAAATATACAACCCAGCAGTCAACTGAGCACTCATGGTCATGGTCACTAGTCCCCCAAAGCAGGGTCAATCGATCTAGCGGACTCTTTCCTCTAGGTTTGCATGATCTAGCGGGTGTGGCAGGGGAACTCGGCCCATTTCAGATGCATTAGTTTGCGCACGTACACCAACAGGTTTCCTTGGCGCTGGGGAGTCTCAGGGGGGAACAGTTAAGCAGGGTAGCAGCTAATTGTAGGCCAAAGTGAACAACCAGTTCTTGAGTTGTTTCCTGAACCGTAGATAATTGTCCTCAAGCCTGAGGAAGGAGGGAGTGCGTTCCAGAGCTTAGGCCCCAAAAAAGAGAACTGGGTCCCATCAATGTGTTTAAGTCTAATTCTAGGCACCGTCAGAAGATTCTGATGCATAGATCCAGAGTGTGCTTGGGTTAGTGCTTGCTGATTAGCAAGACAATAAATCTAGGGTCGGTATCTTGTATAGCTTTTAAAAGAATACAGCCAGTTTTAAACATAGCTCGCTGCTCCACTGGGAGCCAGTGGAGATCTTTAAGCAAAGGGGTGACAAGGCATTGCCTATCTTTAAGGTAGATGATTATTGCTGCTTGATTCTAGACCATCTGAAGAAGATGTCTCTGGAATTGTGGGAGGCATACGTAAAAGGCATTACTGTAGTCAATTGTGGATAGAATAAGAGTTATTGCAATTTGGGTAATAGCCTCTTTACTAAAAAAGCGTCTGATCTTGCTGAATTTGCGAAGTTGGACAAAGCAAGCAGATGTAACTGAGCCAATTTGGGCACTCATAGAGAGATCCGCATCAATATGAAGTACCAGACTCTTTATCACTGGTAGTGCAAGAGCAACAAGGGTAACCAGAACCCTCTAAACTCAACTTATCGAAATAAGCTGCTGGAGTGTATCTGCCCCAAATGTCTCCTACGTTTCCCGTGCAACTCAACTTGTTCAACCACATCCACCCACAACCGCACCCACTAGTCATACACCAACCATGGGCCTGTGGCTTTCCTCTAGTAGTATGAGGTGAATCAGTGACCAATGAAGTGGAAGCCTAGGTTAGAGCTCAACACTACAACCTCCAGCTATGATGGGTCAAAGGGTAGGATCAGCAGCCAGCAATGAAAAGCAGCAGTTGAGAGGGGGCACAAGCACATTAGGCTGCTTCTGAAGAAGGATCAGTTTTCTTCAAGGCACTACACCAATCACGGTGCTTAACTGTGCCAGCACCTGACACGTTGATATTTTTAAAAACTGTGTTCAACTTTTAAACTGCGCACACCTCCTCTAAAATGACAGGTATTATAACTAAAAGAGCTTCTAGTTCTGCACCATTAAAGACATCAGATACAAGCTTTACAGTATATCATAAAATGCCCGTTAGGTCCCAATCCACTCGCACTCAGATAGCATTGACTCATGAATGCAACTGTGGAGGTGGCAACACCCAACACTAGTTGCCGTATAAAATAACTCTTGGCTTACTTATGTCATATGTACTCATTAGCTCTAAAATTACTAACGGAACGATGCTGAGACACTCAAGGTGTGCATCATGATTGGAATTGATCAAATGAGACAAGCAAAAACATAAAATGCCTTTTGACTTTAAATCCATTCACAAATAAGACATGGTCAGGTGGTGGTCACTTGTGGGGGTGAGTGCAGCAACTTGCTTGTTGTGCTTGGCTGAAGGCTATGGGAAGTGGTGTAGCCCGCTCAAAGAGGATTTTAAGAAATGACAGGCCTGGTCCCAGCCCCTTCAGTACATTACCATATTGACTGCTTCAGACACAACCTGCCCTTCATTGAGTAAACTGAGGAAAGGGAAGGTTTCTTAGTGGCAAAGTAAACTTCTCAGTGGACCTGACCTTAACTGTACACTACAAAAGGCCCACTTCAAACAGCCCTCGTCTGTATGCTGCCAAAAGACAATATAACACTTTTGTATTGAATATTTTCTTTTATCATAGGTTCCTTCGGTGACTAGAGGTCATTTATCATGGGCCTATAACCTAATTTGCTATTTCACTGTTAAGCTTAGTTTGTCTTTGTAGACCGTAGATATTTCTCATATCACTAGTTTTGTTGTTGAGTTCAATATTGTATGAGAAGCTTGCATATTCCTCATCATTGGTCACTCTGCTGCTGCCAACCCTGCCTACTATGAGCTGCCATAATTCCCACAAACGCCCAACACTTGGGTTCTGGAAGGAACCTCTTCTCTTGATCGGAATCTTCCTGTTTTCTTGCAGGCAAGAGACGACCACGTGGTTCACTCTACTCCACAGCAACCTTTGAACTTATCTCTGAATAATAAATAACAAGACGCCTTCTGGAGTTCAACAGCTGCCCTGAAGAGCGACATAAGGAACCAACTGCACGCACGATGTCTACGGCATCCTTCAAACAACCTGTTGAATGCCTAAGGTCATGTGGATACACATTCCATCTGTCTACACTGTGCTATTTTTGGAACTGTGTGATGCTATGCCAGCTTAGTGGAAAATGAGGGAGTGGCACATTCAACTCAGATCGAGAAGCCCGCAGTGTTCACCGCATTTTGAACTTCGGCTCTGACAGGAAATCTGGGATTTAGCAAAGTATGACATTGATTGAGAGAGTGTAGCAATTTCACTTCCTCTTCAGGGCAGGCTATTCATCATGTTAAAGCATTCTAAGAAACGAGTAAAGAATAATACTTATTACCAAAAAGATTTATTAGCCGATTTCTGAAATTCAGAACTAAACATGAATTAATATAGTTAAGAGAGTGCTGAACAATATGACATTCCAAACACATCACAGTAATCATACTACAAATGTATCTCTTGCGCAATGCTGGCATTTGAAGTAATTTAATTATGTTATTATTTTTTTAATATATTTTTCCAAGCTGTGAGGAAATAGGCTTTTCAGACATAGAAGCTGATAAAAGAATCCTTGCCCCAGGCTCGGTCAAGATCAAGAGTAAAAACCTACAGGAGCTTGTGGTGTATGGAAGACACATCATGCTTAAATCAAGACAATTACAAAACAAATCATGAAACAATGAAATGGAAGGGAATCTCCAAGGAGAATGAATGTATCGGTAACTACGGACATGTCAGGTAAGTAAAAACAAATGAAAAGCATTGCAGTAGCAGTAGGAGCTCTGTGGCAGTTGAGTGGGGAAGTACAGATTTGCACTGTACTATGATTGGCTGTGTCACTGCCTGATATAAATCTAGGGGTCTTGTCTGACCAGTGGCAAGTTGGGGGCAGGCGGACTTGGACTTACCGACTTAGAGATACATGGTTCCCGGATGTAATAGGCATGTTTTGGTTGCCTACATTGCCAGTGTGTGAGTTTTGTAAGTAGAAGAGCAGGACGTTTTATGTGTTGCAATGTTTTTCTGCCACATGTGTCGCTTGGAACAAATAGACAGTGGCAACTAACACTTTCACTCTCCACCAAATTCACCTCCACTCCCAGTCCCCCATTTTTGTACAGGAATACATATATGGATCTTGATTCATTGTTATCTAGTTGGTCCATGAAAGTCATATCGTTTTCGATTATTTGGTTCCTCTTGATTGTGGAAGTCACAACATCTTTCATTTCTTCCCGGTAGCAAGGTATCCCCTGGTGGTGTTCAAGGCAATTACCTGCAGTTAATTATTTGTGGAACTACCATCTCTGGTGCTATCCTCTGTGGCAGTCATTGACAAATATAAATGTCTCCAAGGTCTGTATGGCATGTAAAAGATAGCTTGAAATAAGTGTATATGCTGTGAGTCAGCATTCGGGGAGAAAGGTCTAGGGATATATGTTGCTTGGATTTATGCCATGCCGACCTTTAGTTGGATGTGCAGTCAAACTGGCATGGATTTTAAGTTCATCAGTCCATGCTTAGCTGTGGAAAGGCAGGAGGCGCATTGCCTGTTTCTCTTGGCATCGGGCTTCGACCAGGCTACCGGTGGCCAATATAGGTTTAGAAGGGCAATGTCCTGTTTTCCGAATATCCGTAAAATCAAAGGGGCAGATTTACAAGCCCCTTGCGACACATTCACGCCGCTGTTGCGTCACTTCTATGACATATCAGCATCGTAACAATGCGCCGTGTTGTGAAAAATTTAAGATCTTACGCATCTAGGGAGTTGCGCCACATAGTAAAGCCCTGCGCTACATTATACCTGCGTCAGGTATAATATATGCAGGGTGGGCGTTCCATCTAAAGGAAACCGCTGCGTCAAAACCTCACGCCTGCTTGTAGCAGGCGTAAGGAGTGATACATCACAGCACGTATAGGCCACCCCCGAGCAGTGCTGGAGTGGCTTCATGCTTGCGACACTACACCAGCACTGTGTCACCTTTACGCTGACAGATGCTTCCTGCATCTGTCTATCCTTGCACCACGGTGCACCACGTTGTAAATGCAACGCATCCATGGTGGTGCAAGGGTTTTTTGACGTGTTGCATTTTAACTGGCACATCCCTGCTAATATACAGGGATGCGCCAGTTCTTGTAAATCTGCCCCCAAATGTACATACAATCAATTCAAAGGGAACTCATTTGCACAGTCAAGGGTTATCCTAAACATTTACAATGGATTTAGTACGTATGGATCTACATTTTACACACCTGATCTAGGCAATTGTGTTGGATCATTTAGTGGTTGAGTGTATTGTTATAAAATTATGTTTTGGGTACTAATTTATCATGTAAATAGTAATTTGCTGTAGATCGTATTGTGGTATGATTGATAGAGCAGTTCATTGGGTACTGCTGTGATGTCCACAACGTTCCACCTGCAACCCATTTATAGGGGTGTTATGTTATGTTATGTGGTTTTATAGAGCACCCGTGTACCAGAAGGTGTCCTGGCACTGTTCTGACTGACTGGTCAGGCCTGGTTGAGGTGCTGTATGGTTATTATAGCCTAAAAAGGCATGTTTTCAGTGCTTTTCTAAAATATAGGAGGTTCTGGGATTTTTTCAGTTCAAATGGAAGGGAATTCCACAATTTGGCTCTGCATGTTGCAATGCTTTTCCCACCCCAACAGACCAGTCTAAATTTTGGTACTTCAATATTTTTCCCGCCCGAAGATCGCAGCTGTATTGAAGGCAAATACCAGCGTAAATGCTGCCTAAGGTCTGATGGTCCAATGTTGTGTAGTGCCTTAAAGGCCGTGCACAGAGCTTTAAAATCAATTCTTTTTTTTATTGGCAGCCAATGCAGTTGGCTCAAAGCCATGGAGGCTGTTTGGGTTTTGGGGAGGTCAAAAATAAGCTGGGCTGCACCATTTTGTAAGGTCTGAAGTTTGGAAAGCATTCTTTGCTGCATTCGGATATATAGTCCATTGCGTTAGTCCAGTTTAGACAAGACTAGTGCTGACATGATTATTTTTTGTAGAGTTAAAAGGTAAGATTTTTCTCAAAATCTTCAAAAGAAAGAACACTGCAGAAGCTATTTGATTGATTTGGTTCTCAAAAGAGAGTTTTCTATCAAATATGACCCCCAAAGGTCTTACTTTTTCTACTGGAGATGGGACTGGGTCCATGTCTAAAGGCTACCAGTCAGGGGACCAGAAATTAGTGTTGTTTCCAAAAAGTAAACCTCTGCTTTACCTGAGTTTAATCTCAGGCAGTTTTCAGGCATCCAGCTTCCAATTTTTTCTATGCAAATGAGGAATTAGGAGGATATATGGGTCGGATTTCTTGCGATTGACGCCACAATTTGTGTGTAGTTTGCATTGGAAACAACTGAAAAGCCAATGGCCTGATATACAAATTGAACAAGGTGGGGCTTAAAGATGCTCCCTGAGGAACACCGCATGGAAGATTCCATGTTGTAGAGGCACGATTTGTAATATGATGTATCGCTTGAAACGAGGTCAGTAAGAATAGGGCTTTGTCTTTAATACCTAACTCATGAAGACAGTTGATAAGTATACCATGATCAACCGTATCAAACGCCGTTGAGAAATCTAATAGTATCAGGGCAGCATTATCACCAAGGGTGGGCGGACTTATTAGAGTTGGACTACGTGGAATTCTGTGCAGTTGAAAAAGAACTCCCTGGAATTCCACTGAGTTCCTCTCCGCCCTGCACTCACTCACCTCGCATCCTTTTGCATGGCTCCTCCTGTCATGGTGACTCGTCGTTGTGATGATCTCGGGACAGTTTGTTAGCAGTGGCACCTGAGGGCTCTGGACATTTAATTCCCGCTCTGCACAGGAGGACGTGAAGCACACTGCTTGTCTGCTTCCTGCTGCTTTCCTGGTGCCCCAGCCGTGATGTCCTCACTTTCGCCGTCCCTGTAAACTAAGGTCACGCTGGGTTCACTTCCTTTATGCAAGCCAGAGAGCCGGAGTCTTTGGAGTAGTGCGACCCAGAGGATTTTTCTATGCGGGCAGAAATGTTTTTTACATGGCGGGCGCTCGAGCCTGGACGACAGCATTGGGGAACTTCAAAACCGCATACTAGGTTAGCGTTGGTGTCTTATATAGTGTGTTGTGGTTGTGGGCGGTCGGGTGGTGAGTGACACAGTGAGGGATCAGAGAAGCAAGGGTGCATTGGAGGTGGCAGAGCCGGGCTGCCTTCAATGGTTTGAAGGCCACACTTGGCTAGACACACCACACTACTGTCCTGCTGGAGGCCCTCCAATGCTGTTGATGGAGTGTAGGGCGGTGAGGCCGGGCCCTAAGCTTGTTAAACTCTGCTCCGCTGGCAGTAGACGGAGTTGGCTTAACTTCGTTCTCCAAGCAGAGCAAGGGAGTGGCAAAACTTTGTGAACTCTGCCAGCAGAGTGGAGTATACCGCCCATGGTTAATTATCACCTATGTCAATGATAGACCTAATGCTCTCTGTGGCGACTATGAGGGCTGATTCAGTGCTATGATGGCTCCGAAAACCAAACTGTGAGCCGTTCAGCAAACTGGTTTCATTTATAAAAGCCGAACGTTGAAGGTTAAGTGCTTTGTCTACTATTGTGGCTGGCAAAGGCAAATGAGATATAGAACAATAGTCTGTTGGGTCCGTTGTAGAAAGAGTGTCCTTTTTTATAAGAGGGAGAAAGGCTGCTTCTTTCAATGATTTGGAAAGATACCTATGCAGATAATATCATTAAAAATTAATGTGAGTTGTGCTGCAATGGTCTTGATTGCAAGCTGTAATTCTTTAGGGGGGCATGGGTCGTCTGGGGAACCTGATTTAATACTGGCCAATAGATTTATAGCTTGCTCTTGGTTCAACACAGTGAACTTAAAAAAGCAACTGGAGGTATCATTTTTTGATTTGGTGATGTCATTGTCTTTCAATTCAGCCGATTTTGAGATAGTTGTATATACATAGAGTATTTTTTATTGGGAAGTTTTGGTTAAGGTGTTACAGACATTTTTACTAACATTACTCTTTTTATTTTGAGGTTTATTAGATAAAATATTGACTATTTTAAACAATTCTTTGGTCGAATTATTTGCAGAATCTATTTTTGCTACATAATAGTACGAGTTATTTGCAAAGATCATCTTTTTGTATGTTTTAAGGGCTTGCTTATATATTATTTTGTCCTCCTAGTCATAGTTTAGTCTCCACTTCTGCTCCAACCTCCAGTAAGTCTTTTTATTCTTCTTTAAGCCTTGATGAATACCAAGGTTCCTAAGAACTTTTGCATTGTCGTGATGTAGTGGTCGCTGGGGCAAGAGTGATCATGGCTTTAGTTAGCCATGAATTATATTTTGCACCATTATATCAGGGTCTGCCCATAGGGTGGGATCGTAAGTCAATAGAGTTTTTATTAGGCTGTCAGAGTCAATTTTGTGCCAAGGGCGCGTAAAACTCAATGATGTTTTTGTGCTGCAGTTTGTGTAGCTTGCACACTGAGTGCCATTCCATGCCCTAGATGTCAGTTGTGAATGCTAGGAGGAATCTTTATCTATTCAGTAAATTCAGTTAATCATTTGATAATGTAAGTTTTGTGTGAAATGCTGTGGCTGATCTGCAATGTGTGGAAAGAGACTGACAGCTTGCAGTGAATTTCAGGACTGCAGTGTTAGTTGGAAAACTTAGGGGCATATTCGCAAGTACGTATGATAACCAACACAAAAGTTACTTAATGCAACTTCCAACATTGCAGTATATCACGGGAAAATTACGCCGTGTTAACCAAGCATTCTCAACACTGTGGTACCATGCGATAGTCTCTAGGTAATGTGTCAACTGACGCGTTAAAATCAACGCCACAGCACAAAAATGCAATACGCAAACACAAAAAAAGCTGCAATGAGGTCAATTGTGATATTAAAATCAGTGAAAACCAGCTACAGGCCTGCAATTGACACGCGTAAGGTGGGAAAAATCACCATAAAAGTAGAAGAAAAACTGACATACAAATGCCAAACAACAGCGAAGCACACTCGACGCTGCCGGAGCAAGTACGGAGGAGAACCAGAACCCCACAAGCCCCTCGGAGCACCTGCCTGGGACCTCGGGTTCATGGAAGGCCAAGGAGAAGAAGAGTAGGAAGAAGTGCTTCAGTACGCAGGACAAAAGGTTCCTGATAACGGAGGTGGTCGAACACCATCCACAACTGTTCGTCACCTCCACTGTGTCATTGGCAATCAAAAATGGACTATGGCAGTCCATCGTGGACAAGGTGAATGCAGTGGGAGTGCTACAGAGGACAATGGAAGAGGTCAAGAGGCGCTGTAATGACGTCAAGCGCAAAACCAAGCTTAAACTCACCAACAACCAGAAGGCAGCAATGCAGGCTGGAGGTGGGAGTCCTGCGCCACAGAAGGAGCTGGACAACATGGAGGAAATGGTGTCCACAGTCATCAGTGGGAAGACGGTGACTGGAGTCGGGGGACCTGACACTGCTCAACATGACCAGACACAACAGCACTAGGGTGAGTAACGACCAGGAATTCGGGGGACGGAGGAAGATGGCCACAATGGCACACATGTACAATTGAGCAGAACACATCAGTGGATAAACCATGCCCCAGACCCCAACTCCCACCAAGAGACCAATGTACCCAAGTATGCAACATCTCAGCACTGTATAAGCACAGAAGACAAAGGCACATTGCGCAAAAGGGAAAAGGGGCAGCAAAACAGAGCATCAGGGTCCACACTCCCGAAATGCAGCACATGCACATAACATGCAGAGCACAGCAACACTGACAACAATATGGCACAAACTGCAACACATTCACAACAGAACACAGGACACAACTGGTGCCGACTGGGTGTAGACATGGCCAATCACAAGTGGCATTGCAGGGAAATGTGAAGTGACTATGTACAAGTACAAAAACACACA
Source organism: Lissotriton helveticus (assembly GCF_964261635.1). Taxonomy (NCBI): domain Eukaryota; kingdom Metazoa; phylum Chordata; class Amphibia; order Caudata; family Salamandridae; genus Lissotriton; species Lissotriton helveticus. Next base: position 1,141,910,903 of record NC_136068.1, read on the forward strand.
TGTCTTTTGTCAAAATGTCCACTGTCCGCCATCAAATAGGCACCTCCTTCCAAACAGCCACGATATACACAGTCATGCAGTCTGTATGTAAACATGTACAATGCGCCAACACACATGTGAACACATTGTTAAACTGCATCTCCCCTTCACCTTGCAGAGGGGGAATCAACATCTCCTGCTGAGCAGCCCAACCACACAGTGCGGCAGACATTCCACCTCTGGCCCCTGAGGTGTCACTGCCACACAGTGCTGGAGAAAGGCCAGCACCACCCACACGTAAGGAACATGGAACAGCAGAGGACGAAGATGTGGATGAAAGCGACATCATGGTAAGAAGGATGCAGTAGCATTCATCTCTGCCATATGGGCAGTTTCAGCTTGGTTCTGCCCTCTGCATCATCACCTTCCACTGTCCCTCGATGCACTCTGCGACACTCACCTTGGACCTCGCAATGGACTGCCATATTCTGTTTGATCGCCAATGACACAGCATACAGACTGGGGACTGAACTCTTCATCTTCATTTGGACTGAAGGACTCTGGATGGCCCTCCAAGGGCCAACATTGTAAAGTGGGGTTTGCATAGTCCTGTAGTGCTCCAGATGCAACACTCCACTGAATGTGCATTAAACATTCTGAATCACATTCTGAATCACACCGATGTGTCGTGTCTATAGTCTTTCATGGGTGGTAGTATTGATGAATGTAGGGTCAGTGAATTCCCCCTACGTCCATGTGGCTCATGCCGTTGTACTTGGGTCACAGGGTGACACATTGCCGATTGTTGTCTGGGTGGCGTTGACGCAACAACGGGGACACACGCATTAGTTACTTCCTTGTCCAGCCCTGTATGGAACCACGACCCGAGCCCCGGGGTCATTGTTCAAACCCTTATGCTGGACTGGCATATGCCGATCGACTTCTCGCCGATCTGGCTGGTCGTTGAGAATGTTGCGGAGTGGTGTTGTTGCGGCTCTTAGCTCGGGAATGCCTACTCTGCATCTCATTAGCGATAGTTGTGGGGATCATCTGTGGCGATGTTTTTTGCGGCTGCTATCGCAGGTAAACTGGTGCTATGGGCTGTTAGCACCAGCTTGTGAATGGGGCGATAATTTATTGTGACTTTGGCTTCAATAAAGGGCCGTTAACTCGGCGATAGCTCATTGTGAATATGCCCCCCGGAATTTTAACTTGTACGGTAACAGCAGGCCTTGTGTCTTATTTAGCACTTCTTTGGGTATGTGTGCATGCCTATGAAAGTAGTAAACATTGCATGAACGACAGTTCAGTGTGTGCAGGTATGACAGGGGGAGGGAACTCATTTTAGAATCACATTATAGCATGCATAGTGGTGATGTGTTAGTGCACTGAAGGTTGCCCTTCATAGCTGGCTGTTCCTTTTTGACAGCAATAGGTGTTGTGTGTATTCAGAGGGGTGTGTTTGGGGGTATTGGACAAGATCCTTCTGTCAGGATGCATTGCCTTTGCTCTATGGCTGTGCCCTGCAGCATCCATAAAGTAGTGGTGGTCTTTAAGAGGTTTTTTTATGATGGCGTCTTTGTTTATGATATGATATTATACGATATATGATATGATATATGCAATTTTAAACAAAAATTCCACGTAACATTTACACGTCTCCACTGACTGCTAAAACAGTGGAAATATTAAAGGTAATAGCAACTCTTCGCTCATCACTTTATCAACCCACAGTTCCTGGAATTTTACCTAGACATGTCCTAGAGAGGTAATGTGTATTGAGTGATAAATGAACAGTACACGGACAAAATAAATACAAGAATTTATCTTAAATGACGTTTATGTATGAAACGAAACTAAATGTATTCATTTCAAGGCAACAAGTACCCCTTCTGTTCCACTGCTCTAGGTTCAGTTAAAAGGCCTTCTCAGGTCGTTAGTCTTTTATTCAAAGCTGGCATGAAATGGAGTGTCCTCGGATTACCATTTGTTTTTTTTCTGAAGTGCACCTGCATGGGATCCAAATGGAGGTTTGGAACAGTAACAAATCACAGAGTCTAAACAAAAATGTTAGCCAGTAATTCTGACCAATGCATTAATATATATATATATATATATATATATATATATAGATATATATATATATATATATATATATATATATATATATATATCTATATATATATATATATATATATTACCTACTGGCGGTCGCCAGTAGGTATATATAGTTAGGATTTTTTCTCTATGGGTTTTTTGAAAATTCTATGTCTAATAACTTTGGCGTTTGTGGACGGAATTGGCTGAAATTTTCAGGAAAATTGCACATTTTGTTTCTGAGCAGCCCTTGAAAATTTGGGGGGGGTTCGTCCAGTGGGGGCCGAGAAAAAAGGGGGGTCCCAAAACGTGTTTTTAACATTGAGTTTTCCATAGGGCGGTTGGCCTCACTTTTAGCCCGAACGGCTGAATGGATTTGCACGAAACTTGGCAAAATTGTAGGGACTGGTAGCCCGATGTGCCTTTTGTAGGTCTCAATATATGTGCTCCAGTGGATTTTGAGAAATTAACGTTTAAAAAAAGATATATATCTGTAACAGCGGACCGGTTAGCGCTCTGGTTCGCGGACTTTTCGCGCAACGGAGCTTTGTGAAGCGAAGCTGATTGGTTCTCCGGCGTCTGTCAACATTCCAAACAGTCCGTAGCGGCCGCCATCTTGTCTCTCGGTAGGATCGAGAGACAAGAGGAGGTCAAAACAAAGGGGGAAATAACTATAAGGGGGCATAGTAGATCCTCGCTGACCCCCTAGGTTTGATGTGGAGGTTTTAAAAGGGCCCCGCGGGGCAAAAAAAAATAATAAAAATAATAATTGAACGGCTGAATGGATTTGCACGAAACTTGGCAAAATATTAGGGACTGGTAGCCCGATGTGCCTTTGCTAGGTCTCAATATATGTGCTCCAGTGGATTTTGAGAAATTAACGTTCAAAAAAAGATATATATCTGTAACAGCGCTCCGCTTCGCGTAACGGAGGTTTGCGAAGCTGATTGGTCATTCTGTCACTGGGCTATAGTTGGGCTACATCTGGCTGATATTTGGGCTACATTTGTTTTTTTGTGTGTCTGGCGGCCATCTTTGGGCTACATTGGGCTACATTGGGCTTCATTGGGCTACATTCGGCTAATTAGCAAATAGCTCATCGCAAACTAGGAATGGTAAAGAATCGCTATTTATTCCTTAAAGTTCGCTATTTAGGAAATGCAAATAACTTTGATGATACATATGGCGGTTCATCTCTAACAAGATAAGAAGCATAGGGATAGATTTATGATGACTGGCGCATCACCAGGGATGTGTTAGTCATTCTGTGCCGCTGTTCCGTCACCTATGGTGTGCTGCATTTACAATGCGGCGCATCATGGGGCAAAAACAGCACAGATGCGTGATGTATCTGTGCCGTAAAGGTGGCGCATTGCTGGAGTTATATCGCAAGTGTGATGAAGCTCCAGCAAGGGTCGGGGGTGCCCCTGTCGTAGGGTTTCTGTTCTCACACAGAACTGTGGACAGAGGATTGGAACCTCGGCGAATTAGGGTGTCCCAAAACTCACGTTAGTAATCAAAAACTATTTAGCAAGCTAGGTACAGTGTCACATTGGATATAACAAACTCTCAATGTTTAGACAATCCAGAATATGAACTTATAGTACCTCAGGATACGTGGAACTCATGAACAGTCGGTCGTTATAGATTTCTTAGAAACCAGAACATGGAGTTAAGAAGAACAGATGTGTATTTGAAATGTTTATTTACTAATGCCGTCTTCTCAGGCGTAGTACCTTAGATAATAAAAGTACACATATTATCAGTAGCAAAATTACCAGCATAGTTACTAGTACATAAAAAGCGAATGGTGACAGTATGTTAACATGCTGTAAATGAATAAGAGTTAGCAACACTTATAAGCAGCCGCGGGCCGTGGAGGGAGTTACGGTGGGGCAGGGAGGCGGGGAGGGGGAGGGGCAAGGTAGAGAGGGCTCCACCCTGCTTCTCCCCCTCCCCGCCTCCCTGCCCCATCGTAACTCCCTCCACGGCCCGCGGCTGCTTATATCTCACCCTCCCTAATACACATATTATATTATTTGCTAAGAAGGTCTCTTTGTGTTGGTTTAGGGCATGTCCATACTTTAGTGTCTTAGATTTGAAGAAATCACATCAGCATACACCAGCTCTCTCTTCATGTGAACCGCATCAACTGTTGTGTATGTGTGTTCGGCAAAGCAATATAAAACCCGCCTCATGCCCAGAATTGGCAGAAGTTGCACTTATGTTATGAGTATGAAGTCGTGGAGATCAGACCTCATAAAAATTCTGTATCGTGTTGTTCTTGAAACTTTAGCACTCGCTGTACAGATATAGTTTAACAAGTAAAGCAGATAGTAGACCAATAACATATTATTCTCATGTAAACCACGATGAACTACTAGGTGGAAAGCTAAAGCAACAACTAAGTGTCGTGTGCAGAAGTTGCAAAAAAGGAAAAATGGCGTTTAAACCGGTAATGAGCCCATGCTAACTTAACACGGTGTAAAGATATCCAGGACCTAGATGACACCTCCTCATGATCCGGAAACGAACTGAATAAGATAATAGAAGTGCCATCTCATGAGAGCAGATTGCAAGTTTATATGTGGACGGTCCGCAAGGTAAAGCATTAAAAACTAGGAAAATTCAATGCTAAAGAAAAATAAAACAGCCAAGTACTTTATCGAGTCTTAAGCCAATAGGCAAGGTAAATAATAAAAACTTGACAAATAAGTCAATGAATTGTCAATGAAATGCTAGTACTCAGCATATCAAACATGAAAAAGGTCTATGACATAACTGTGTATGCAAAATAAGCTGCAACAGCCTCCAATAGGAAGTCACCGTCTTCATCCGAAAACAGTTCAGCCATCCAATTTAAAAGCGGAAAAGAACATACGTGCTCTCCCAGCACCGGATCCTCTATCACCATCAGAGGACAGCTCGGTGGGTTTTCAAGAAAGCTGTGTTCCAAGAAAGACTGTGCTGCCGCCAGTAAATTCCAGGGACCAAGTAGTCCATGCATCAATGCCACAGCCATAATCCTTTCGCCAGGACAAATCAACTCGTGAGTAATGATAGGAGTCATCAGCTGATTAAAGTCGACGTCAGGAGAAACCGGTCCGCAGAGACACAAATCAATGGCCCAATCGAAATCACAGGTCAGGCAGTGAAATACAGGCTGGACACAGGTGAAGTAGGAGAACCGAAAAGATAATCCATATGCCGTGCTTAATATCGCCAACGGCATTGTGCCATAATATTCTAGCATGCGATTGCGGAACAGTGTCAGCAGCTGCAGGGTCGGAGGTTGCATAGGAGGGACATCCATATTTAAAAATGTAAAAAAGCACAAGAGCGTCCGCTGGTAATGCAAGTAAAAATGCCAATCCACGAACCAGAGTGCAGAAAATACAATGAAAGGGAGCAGGGATGACTCCAAAGATTTTCTCAAATGAAGTCACGAGACCACTGGTAACAACTTTAAAAAAGTGTGCCAGGGATTTTGTGGAGGATGCGTTAAAGATAGTCGGAAACATGTTGCTGAAATTGAAAGGCAAACCTGTGTACGGGTGTTCGCTATGTGAAGTACGAAAGTTTCACGGGCCGAACTCAAGGCCACCTCTCTCTGAGACAAAAGAGCTCTTATTCTTGTCATGCCGTTGAAACGTGTCCCAAGGTTGGTATTTTTGGCCAGATTGAAAACTCCCTATGTTCATGTGTGGGAGGAAATAGAACATTTCTGCAGCAAATAACCCGTTCACTTACTGTTACGATAAAAGGAATACTTTTAATTAACTCAGAACAATCTTCATTATTGAGCATCAAATAACTACCATTTTCCAACAACTTGAACGTGGGGATGATAGCAGGAACTGGCGTGCCTTGCAACACGCAAGCCATATTTGGTCGGTGTTTGTTGCATGAATCGTGTAACTGTATGTGCCTACACATTAGTGAATGATCTGGCGTCTCAGTGCATTCCTCTCCATTCAGATAAACTTCTTGATCATCTTTGAAGCATCTGTATGTGTATGGAAGCGACCAGACCTCATGAACAAAAGCACTACCTAAAGGTTCATAAAGACCTATTGGTATATATTTCATACAATTTGAAAACTTATATAAAGCAAAAGGCAGCGTTATTAAACCGTGGATAAGGCATGTTGCCAAAAAACCCGCAATCCTCTGCTGATGATGTCACTGAGCATGTCATGAATGATGTAATATGTGACATCATCAGTAGTGGATTATGGGTAATAGTATCTCTAGTTTACTCCCCTATAGCTGTCTTTCTTTTAACATAAGTGTGTGTTTCCTTCCCTTATACTTACTGTTTTTGGTTCGCTTCCAGTTCGCGTACCAGCGAGCGAACTAGGAAGCGAACTAAGAGAAATAGAGGTTGGCACAGTTCCAAATATTGTACCAATTTTTTATTAACGGGGAGGTAGTTCTGAAAAGAACTTTTTTTTTTATTTTTCTGAACATTTTTTTACTGTTTTTGAATTTTTCGGAACAGTTTTATATTTTTTTGGGTTTTTCTTGGAGGGGGCAATGAAAACGATTCATTGTAAAGGGCTCAACAGGAGCAACAAAACAAAAAAAAGAAGTATTTATTATTTTGGGCGTTTCGGACAAACTTGCATATGATAGTCAATAGCTCTGTTGATCAGAGTGATGCTTCTTTCTCCGTAGGAAATGAATCCATCGCAAAATACGCAGGTGTGTTTTACTTCACCAAATCTCATTTGTATATTTGGCACCATCTCCCTGCCCTCTGGTCCCGTTACTTCCGGTACAACAGATCTTCTGGCCATAATAGGGAGATTATCTAGGTCGTTCCGAAACTGTGCAGCACTGTAGTTGTTAGGATGCCACCTAGTCATATGGCGATGCATTGTGTAGTTTCCGAAACTGTATTTTTTGTCGGTCCCTCTGGACAGTCTATCTTGACATATAAGGCAAGTTACGTATCTTGCATTTACTTTTTTCTGACCTTTGGGAATTTTAAAAAATTGCCAAATGAAGTTTTCTTTCCGGTGAGACGTCTTGGGCTGCTCAGGCAAAAACTGCCTCTCTTCGTGCTCGTCCTCCTGTTCCTCTTCTTCTTCTTCTTGTTGAATTACAACTTGAGCAGGTGGTCCACTCTTCCTTGGATGTGGTGGAGGTGGTGGGGAAGCACCAGCTGAAGCTACTAAAGAAGCCATTGCTCAGTGATCACAAAGGGTCTTTCTCTCACAATGATGAAAGTCAGAGTGAGGAAAGAAGGAGGGATTTTCATCATTTGGGAAAAACAAGAGTTCTCAACCAATCAAAAGTGTTCATTTTAGATTATATGACCTAGTCTTACATCATTAGGAAACCAAAAGTGAAATGAACCAATGAAAAGTGTTATTACCAAGTCACATGACTTGCTGTGTTTACGTTAAGCGCTTTGCAGGGCCTCCCGGTTTGCTTCCAGAAACCTGCGCTTTGGCACTCGCTTCGCGTACCAGTTCGCTAACGTAGCACGTCATATGACGTATCACGCGACAACGTGGAACGTCATGCGGACGGGAGGCGTCACGATGTTGTTTTCTAACGCGGCACTTGCGGTAAAGAAACGTTTACCGGCTCGCGGTCTATTTCGCGGCATCAAGGTCAGCTAACGGGAAGCTTCCCGATTCGCGAAGCGGGAACGAAGAAAAAAAAATATTTTAAAAAAAAATTATTCATAAACATATAAAATATATTTTTGGATTTAAAGAAGAATACATTTTACAGCTACAGATATTAGCTGTTAAAAAACCAATGAAATTCACAGAAAAAACCATAGGTTATAGACCATATATAGTTAGGAATTAGCATTTACAAAACCTTGAAAATTCACTGAAAAAACCATAGGTTATAGACCATATATAGTTAGGAATTAGCATTTAGAAAACCTTATTTTACTCACACAAAACCATTGAAATTCCATATATAGTTAGTTGCACTAACTATATATCGCGCACCCGCAATCCACTGCTGATGATGTCACATATTACATCATTCATGACATGGTCAGTGACATCACTGATGACATCACTGATGACATCTCAAATGACATCACTGATGACATCACTGATGACAACATCCAGTGACTGTATGCTTCTGTAAAGTTAAAATATGTCTTACATATTGAAGAATGAGTGGATGTATAAGTGTCTGCATGAAGGATTTAGTAGGTGCATGACTGACTGTATAAGTGAGTGATTAAATGTGTCTCACTGAGTGCATGGGTTAGTGACTAAACTGTTTTAAATTGTGCATCATTGTGTCTGTTGTTTTGTAATCTGATGCATGTGTTGATCATTAGCTATATGACTAACTATATGGGTTATTGATTAGTTGCCCAAGTATTTGTATGGGAGACTGAGTGTGTGTGTGGGTGTCTGGGAGGTGTATGACTCTGTGCATAGATGTGTGAGCAGTTGATTCACTAGATGTATGGGTTCAAAAGTGCATGTGGAAACATCTGTATGGGCGGTTGACTGTGTGCATGAGTGTATTGGTGAGTGAATGGATATCTCAGTGCTACATGTCAAAGTAAGTACATATGTAAAACACAGTACATGTGATAGTTGACATATATAAATAACTGTGCATAAGAGCCAGTGAATGTGTGAGTGGCTGTATGGATTATTGTGAACTTGTATCAGGGATTGTATAACCGTGTAAATATGTGTTATTATATGTTCCAATAAGTAAGGTGTGTATAACTATATAGTTGAGGAAATCGAGGTGTGATTGATTCTTTGCAAGACTGACTAGGTGTGTGAGTAACTCCATGGATGAGTGACAGTCTGTGAGTGTCTGTTTACACTGAGTGTATCTAAGGTTATATTAGAGTCTGAAGAGGTTCATTGTATCATCACATGAATGATGTCATCAGTGATGTGATCAGTAATGTCAAATGAGATGTCATCAGTGATGTCATCAGTGATGTCATTTGAGATGTCATCAGTGATGTCATCAGTGATGTCACTGACCATGTCATGAATGATGTAATATGTGACATCATCAGCAGTGGATTGCGGGTGCGCGATATATAGTTAGTGCAACTAACTATATATGGAATTTCAATGGTTTTGTGTGAGTAAAATAAGGTTTTCTAAATGCTAATTCCTAACTATATATGGTCTATAACCTATGGTTTTTTCAGTGAATTTTCAAGGTTTTGTAAATGCTAATTCCTAACTATATATGGTCTATAACCTATGGTTTTTTCTGTGAATATATATATATATTTATATATATATATATATATATATATATGCATATATATATATGCATATATATATATATATATATTCACTGAAAAAACCATAGGTTTCAGGAGTTATATAGTTAGGAATTAGTTTTTAAAAAACCTTTGAAATTCACTCAAAAAACTATAAGTTTTAGTGGTGTTATAGTTAGCTGGACATTTTACTCATACAAAACCAATGAAATTGCTCCTATATAGTTAGTTGAACTAACTATATTTCGCGCACCCGCGATCCACTGCTGATGATGTCACATATTAGATCATTCATGACATGGTCAGTGACATCACTGATGACATCTCAAATGACATCACTGATGACATCACTGATGACATCATCCAGTGAATGTGGTTTGCTTCGTTATTTAAATATGCATTATATATATAGCAATTTACATTGAAGAATGAGTGGATATATATAAATAAATATTTGGATGGAGGATTTAGTAGCAGTGTAATTGACTGTTTACTTGACCAATTTATAATGTCTCACTAAATATAGTCGATAGTGACTAAACTGTGTGAATATCTGGATCACTTTGTCAGTTGTTGTGTAAACTGATTCTACAGTTGGTTACTAGCTATGTGAAAGTCTATATTAGTTATTGATTAGTTAACTGAGTATTTGTATGGGAGTGTGAAAGTGTGTGTGGTTCGGTGGGGGGTGTGTGACTGTCCAAAGATGTGTGAATAGTTGATTCAGTAGATATATGAAGTTAAAACTACATGTTCTAACAGATGTTTGGGTGAGTGAATCTCTTTATGGGTGTGGTTATGAGCAAATATATTTCTCAATGGTACATGTCCAACAAACTAGAAAAATAAAAGGCAGTGTATGTGTCAGTTGTTGTATATAAATAAGTATACATAAGACACAATGATTGTGTGAGTGACTGTATGGATAACTGTATACTTGTATAATGATTTTATAATTCACTAAGTATGACTTACTATCTAAATGAATAGAAGAAGTGGTGTTTGTATAAGTGTTTTGCTAAGTACATATGTAAGTATGATCCATTGTTTGCATAAGTGAGTAGGATGACTTCATATGTGAATAGGATGCGTGCTATTGTTTAATGTCGATATAGATGTATAAGTATTTTTGATAGTGTTCTATTGTTCATTGACAGCATGTATGAGTGAATCCATAGGTAAGTGATTAGATGTGTGTATACATCTATGAATCACTGAGTGGATTTTTAGATACTTGTATTGCTGTGACAATGGATTTAAATATGATACTCTGTATTTTACAAAGAGTGATGAAAAATTTTAATAGTGTATGAAAAGGTATATGTGATTGTCACGTGGATGATGTCATCAGTGATGTCATCAGTGATGTCATTTGAGATGTCATCAGTGATGTCACTGACCATGTCATGAATGATCTATTATGTGACATCATCAGCAGTGGATTGCGGGTGCGCAAAATATAGTTAGTACAACTAACTATATAGGAGCAATTTAATTGGTTTTGTATGAGTAAAATGTCCAGCTAACTTTAACACCACTAAAACTTATAGTTTTTTGAGTGAATTTCAGAGGTTTTTTAAAAACTAATTCCTAACTATATAACTCCTGAAACCTATGGTTTTTTCAGTGAATTTCAAAGGTTTTTTTAAATGCTAATTCCTAACTATATAAGGCCTGAAACCTATGGTTTTTTCAGTGAATTTCAAAGGTTTTTTAAATGCTAATTCCTAACTATATAAGGCCTGAAACCTATGGTTTTTTCAGTGAATTTCTAAGGTTTTTTAAATGCTAATTCCTAACTATATAAGGCCTGAAACCTATGGTTTTTTCAGTGTTTTAAAAAAAAAATTGATTGGTTAACTGGCTTATTAAGTGTATCTTAGTGAATACATATATTAGCGAGTAATGTTTAAATATTTAAATATATGCATGAGTGATGTAATATGTGACGTCATCAGCAGTGCATTGCAGACGTGCAAGTTATAGTGAGTCCAACTAACTATAACGTGGGAATTTCAATGGTTTTATGTGAGTAAAATTTCCAGCTAACTATAACTGGTGTGAAACCTATGGTTTTTTCAGTGAATTTCAAAGGTTTTTTAAATGCTAATTCCTAACTATAACTGGTGTGTAACCTATGTTTTTTTCAGTGAATATATATATATATATATATATAAAATTTCCATGGCAAAATGAACCCCCTCATTTTGTTCTTTTTCAAATTAAATGTATTAAGTGTTACCACTTTATTCCAATCAAGATGACTTCAGGTGTACCATACTTTTGTCATAAGTAAGACTGTTAGCGTTCTAGTTGTTCTTTAGAACACTCTGGGACATTCTGTCATTGGGCTATAGTTGGGCTACATCTGGCTGATATTTGGGCTACATTTGGGCTCTTTTGTCTCTGGTGGCCATCTTGGGAGACTGCATATCAGAATTTTTTTTAATGAAATATAAGAGGATTTGAGAAGTCACTCAAAATGTGCCCTAATTTATCTTTCTTCAGCACTAATCATAATTTCAATGGCAAAATGAACCCCCTCATTTTGTTCCTTTGCAAATTAAATGTTTTAAGTGTTAACACTTTATTCCAATCAAGATGACTTCAGGTGTGCCATACTTTTGGCATAAGTAAAACTGTTAGCGCTCTAGTTGTTCTTTAGAACACTCTGGGACATTCTGTCATTGGGCTATAGTTGAGCTACATCTGGCTGATATTTGGGCTACATTTGTTTTTTTTGTCTCTGGTGGCCATCTTTGGGCTACATTGGGCTACATTGGGCTACATTGGGCTACATTTGGGCTCTAACATATATATAGCCCAATGTAGCCCAATATATATTTTTTCAAAGTTAATTTTCGTAAAAACCACTGGAGCACATATCTTGAGACATAGCAAAGGCACATCGGGCTACCAGTCCCTACAATTTTGCCAAGTTTAGTGGAAAACCATTCTGCCGTTTGGGCTAAAAGTGAGTCCAACCGCCCTATGGAAATTAACATGGGGAAAAACACGTTTTGGGACTCCCCTTTTATCTCGGCCCCCGCTTGACGAATCCCCCCCACACTTTCAGGGAAGGAGCGGAGCGCCGCGAGGCAATGTTAAGGAAAATTTCAGGAAGATTCCTCAACCGGCGCCAAAGTTATTCCCAATAGAATGTTGCGATTTCCCTATGGAAAACAATCCTAACTATATATATCTACTGGCTATCGCCAGTAGGTAATATATATATTGTTTCAGCAAATGTCCCAATACGAGAGGAGCAACTTAATGGCTGGTGCTGGCGGCGAGGTCCGGGACGCCCTCGCAATCAATGTTTTGAGCAAAAACCTTCCAAAGGAAGACGCCGCACACCACTTCGTTTCTCAATCCTTATTTAATTTTCTGTAGGTTCCCCACCTACACGTTTCGGACAGAACCTGTCCCTGATCACGGTACAAACAATTGTCCTTCATGTCTGTTTACTATTTAACTGATGACACCACATAACGTGTTAGGATGCTTGGTGGGCTCAGTAGTTTATGTATGCGTTTAACACATTCTGGCACTTTGTATCTGCGGACTGTTGCAGTTTTTAACACAAACGAATATATGATTGTCCATGTTAGTCATGTAAAATGATTGCGCATGATGAAGACAGGTATGTATCATTTAAATGGCGCTTTATTCATACAATAGAGGACTAAGTGTCCAAGTTATAGTTACGGCTAAGTGCCTAATTTTCGAGTGTGTCGTCAGTGCCCCAATCACAGTATCAACAATGCCAAAAGGGAATTATTAGTCAATTTACATATTAGTCGCATAAGTTTCATTATTCTATTTTTCACCACTCATATCTAAACCAGTTGGCATGAATACATTACATTTCAATTGTCATTGGATTCAGTAAAAAGTTCAGAGTTAATTAATTTGACCAGAGTTTCATAAGTGAACATATAGCTCTTCGTCCGCATTTAATCCCCATGGGCTTCTTGTTTTAAATCGTATTATAAGCTTGGATTCCAAACGTCTCAAATTTCTAATTCGATCCCCTCCTCTTTCATTCTCCCTCACCATAGCAATCCCAGCATACTTCATGTCATTCCAAGTTTTGCCTGGTTGGGTTTTCAGGTGTTTAGCAGTCGCATAGCTGAAATCATTGTTCTGGATAGCTCTTATATGCTCAAGTATTCCCTTCTTGAGCGGGCAGACTGTTGAGCCTATATACCTTTTTCCACAAAAGCATTGTATCTGGTATACCACAAATTGTGAATCACAGGTTATTTTATCTTTAATTTAAAAAATCCTGCCCTTAGGATCTTTGATGGTCTTGATGTTTTGGCCGATCTTGCATGCTTTGCATGTTAAGCCTTTGGTAAATCCTCTTTGACGTTTCTCTAGCCATGTCAAAGTTCTCACTTGTTTAAAGTGACTATTTACTAGAGTATCCTGAATCGAGGGTGCTTTTCGATATGATATTAATGGTCCATCACCAATTAGTGTGCCTATTTCTGTGTCTTTTTTTAGCACATTCCAGTATTTTATCAGGATTTGTCGTATTTTATGACTTTCTTTTAAATAAGTCAAAATCAATCGTGGTTTGTCATCATCCATTTTTATTGAAGATCTATTTTTTGATATCAGAGTTTCTGCTCTTGATTTGGCTCTTGCTTTTTGTTCACCTCTTATTATGTCTGCACGTTTGTATCCTCGTTTGGAGAAACGATCTCTAGTTTCTTTAAATTTGTTTTCCATTTCATTTACTTCAGAACAATTGCGTTTCATGCGTATACATTCTCCGTATGGGATGCTTTGTTTTAATGAGACAGGATGAAAGCTTGTCCCGTGAAGTACACTGTTGGTTGATGTTTTTTTTCTAAATTCTGTAGTTTCCAATTTATTGTTCATTGTGTAGATTTTTGTATCAAGAAATTCTATCTCTTGTTTCTGAATGTTGGAGGTAAATTTCAGTCCTACCTCATTATCATTTAAGATGGGAATGTATTCGCTCAGTTTTTGTCTAGAACCCTTCCGCAAAAGGAATAGGTCATCAATAAATCTCAGCCATAACACCACGTCCGTGGTGTATGGCTCGTTTTCATCTCTCCAAGCTATGTTTTTCTCCCACCTCCCCATGGTGAGATTGGCATAGCTTGGAGAGAATGAAACACCCATAGCGCAGCCGCATGTTTGAGTATAAATAGACTTGTCAAAGGTAAAGACATTATTTTCAAGACAAAAGGTTACCATGTCCAATAGCATATTCGTATGCCGTAATGCTGATAGAGGTCTTTGACTCAAAAAGTATTTGATTGCAGTTAGACCTATATTGTGTTGAATCTAAGTATACAAAGATGCAACATCTATGGTGACTAGCCAATATTCAGGTTGCCAATCTACTCCCATGATTATTCTTAAAAAGTCGCCAGTATCTTTTATGAATGAGCTAAGGGTCGGTACTATCGGGGCCAGAAAATGGTCTACATACGAAGCGACATTCTCACACAAAGATCAGCAGCTGGATATGATTGGACGTGCGGGTGGTTTGACTAGAGTCTTATGTATTTTCGGCAGAAAATATATAGTTGGCATGATAGGATGTAATACTGTCAGATAATTTTTCTCTTCCTTGCTGAGTAATCCATTTTCATGCCATATTTCAATGCGCTTGTGTAGAATTCTGGTCATTTCTGGAGTTAGGTTTAGTTGTAACAGTTTATAATTGGTTCAGCTAACTATAACTGGTGTGAAACCTATGGTTTTTTCAGTGAATTTCAAAGGTTTTTTAAATGCTAATTCCTAACTATAACGAGTGTTAAACCCATGGTTTTTTCAGTAAGTTTCAAAGGTGTTTTAAAAGCTAATTTCTTACTATAACGAGGTTGTAACCTACAGTTGTTAAAGTGAATTATTACGTTTTTTAACAGCTATTTTTTTATATTTATTAATTATTATAATTTTTATAAAATTATTTAAATGTATATTTTTCTAAAATAATTTTTTTAATGTATTTTTCCTGTGTTTAAAAAAAAAATCATTTTACCCTGGAGCGCTCAGGGTACGCGCACCCGTAAATGCACCCGTAAACGTAGTGAGAGCGCTATTCCCGCGTGAGAAAAAAAATATAATTATGTATTTAAAGTAAATATTAATGCAAGGCATTCAGTGGCATACTCATAAAAGTAAAAATTTTCATTTTTAATATTCGTATTTCATCGATAAAATCTAGCGAAACGTCATTCTGACGCGCCGCGTAGGAGCCCCCGGAAGCGTTCCCGGAAGCGCCTACGTACGTGATGCGTAAGCGCCCCGGGACGCGTAACGTAAGGGCGCGTCAAGCCATGTGACCTTTAAACAACACTTTTGATTGGTTAATAACAGTTTTTTTTCACAAGTGGGGAAACACCCCACCCATTTCCATCACAACCTCTTTGCTTTTGCTGAGACAACACCTCTGGTCTGTTCTTGAAAAAACAAAACTTCTACTATCATGTCTGGTTCCCAGAACCCTTCACAGGACCAGTCCTCAGACTCTTCTGATGGATTCCTGCCTGAGGTCCCCCACCGAGAAAAGTGAAGGATCACTTCATTTGGAAATTTTTCTCTTTTCCAGAGGGGGAGAAGAAATGCAATGCAGCAAAAGTCACGTGTAAAATTTGTGACACTGTACTCTCTCGTGGAGATCCCACCCGGAAATATAGTTTTGGAAATGCAACATTAATAAGGCATGTGGAGAGGAGGCACCCGATTAATTTTGCACGGGAGAGCACCAGAGCCCTGGCTTGCAATCCACCACAAGAAGGCCCCTCCACTTCCACCGGAGCATCCACATCATCAGTGAGAGGAAGACCAGAACTGATGATTCCAAATATTCAACCTGTTTTTAGTGACATTACAATTGGGTGTAAGCAGTGTGACCAACTGCTCTGTTATGGGGAGCAGAGCATTCAAATAATTGTGAGAACCAGGGAACATCACCGCTGCACCCCTCGCCCCTAATTTTTCCCCTTTGTTTGCTCCTGTTGAGCAGTTTGGCATTCCCTAGCTTTATTTTTGTTCTAAAAAAAAACACAAATAAATTTAAAAATGTTCGGAAAAACTAGAAAAACTAAAAAACTAAAAAAGAAGAAAAAAAACAGTTCTTTTTAGAAGGACTCTGGATGGCCCTCAACAGGCCAACATTGTAAAGTGGGGTTTGCATAGTCCTGTAATGCTCCAGATGCAACTCCACTGAATGTGCATTAAACATTCTGAATCACACCGATGTGTCGTGTCTATAGTCTTTCATGGGTGGTAGTATTGATGAATGTAGGGTCAGTGAATTCCCCCTACGTCCATGTGGCTCATGCAGTTGGACTTGGGTCATAGGGTGACACATTGCCGATTGTTGTCTGGGTGGCGTCGACGCAACAACGGGGACACACGCATTAGTTACTTCCTTGTCCAGCCCTGTACGGAACCACGACCAGAGCCCCGGGGTCATTGTTCAAACCCTTATGCTGGACTGGCATATGCCGATCGACTTATCAGCGATCTGGCTGGTCATTGAGAATGTTGCGGAGTGGTGTTGTCGCGGCTCTTAGCTCGGGAATGCCTACTCTGCATCTCATTAGCGATAGTTGTGGAGATCATCTGTGGCGATGTTTTTTGCGGCTGCTATCGCAGGTAAACTGGTGCTATGGGCTGTTAGCACCAGCTTGTGAATGGGGCGATAATTTATTGCGACTTTGGCTACAATAAAGGGCCGTTAACTCGGCGATAGCTCATTGTGAATATGCCCCCAGGAATTTTAACTTGTACGGTAACAGCAGGCCTCGTGTCTTATTTAGCACTACTTTCGGTATGTGTGCATGCCTATGAAAGTACTAAACGTTGCATGAATGACAGATCAGTGTGTGCAGGTATGACAGGAGGAGGGAAATCATTTTAGAATCACATTATAGCATGCATAGTGGTGATGTGTTAGTGCACTGCAGGTTGCCCTTCATAGCTGGCTGTTCTTTTTTGACAGCAATAGGTGTCGTGTGTATTCAGAGGGGTGTGTTTGGGGGTATTGGACAAGATCCTTCTGTCAGGATGCATTGCCTTTGCTCTATGGCTGTGCCCTGCAGCATCCATAAAGTAGTGGTGGTCTTTAATAGGTTTTTTATGATGGCGTCTTTGTTTATGATATGATATTATACAATATATGATATGATATATGCAATTTTAAACAAAAATTCCATGTAACATTTAAAAGTCTCCACTGACTGCTAAAACAGTGGAAATATTAAAGGTAATAGCAACTCTTCGCTCATCACTTTATCAACCCACAGTTCCTGGAATTTTACCTAGAAATGTCCTAGAGAGGTAATGTGTTTTGAGTGATAAATGAACAGTACACGGACAAAATAAACACAAGAATTTATCTTAAATGACGTTTATGTATGAAACGAGACTAAATGTATTCATTTCAAGGCAACGAGTACTCCTTCTGTTCCGCTGCTCTAGGTTCAGTCAAAAGGCCTTCTCAGGTCGTTAGTCTTTTATTCAAAGCTCTCATGAAATGTAGTGTCCTCGGATGACCATTTGTTTTTTTCTGAAGTGCCCCTGCATGGGATCCAAATGGAGGTTTGGAACAGCAACAAATCACAGAGTATAAAGAAAAATGTTTGCCAGTAATTCCGACCAATGCATTAATATATATATATATATATATATATATATATATATATATATATTATATATATATATATATATATATATATATATATATATATACATATATATATTACCTACTGGCGGTCGCCAGTAGGTATATATAGTTAGGATTTTTTCTCTATGGGATTTTTGAAAATTCTATGTCTAATAACTTTGGCGTTTGTGGACGGAATTGGCTGAAATTTTCAGGAAAATTGAACATTTTGTTTCTGAGCAGCCCCTGAAAATTTGGGGGGGGTTCGTCAAGGGGGGGCCGAGAAAAAAGGGGGTCCCAAAACGCGTTTTTCCCATGTTAATTTCCATAGGGCGGTTGGCCTCACTTTTAGCCCGAACGGCTGAATGGATTTGCACGAAACTTGGCAAAATTGTAGGGACTGGTAGCCCGATGTGCCTTTGCTAGGTCTCAATATATGTGCTCCAGTGGATTTTGAGAAATTAACGTTCAAAAAAAGATATATATCTGTAACAGCGCTCCGGGCAGCGCTCCGCTTCGCGTACTTTTCGCGTTACGGAGCTTTGCGAAGCGAAGCTGATTGGTTCTCCGGCGTCTGTAAACATTCCAAACAGTCCGTAGCGGCCGCCATCTTGTCTCTCGGTAGGATCGAGAGACAAGAGGAGGCCAAAGCGAAGGGGCAAATGACCATAAGTGGGCATAGTAGATCCTCCCTGACCCCCTAGGTTTGATGTGGAGGTTTTAAAAGGGCCCCGCGGGGCAAAATAAAAAAAAAAAATCGAACGGCTGAATGGATTTGCATGAAACTTGGCAAAATTGTAGGGACCGGTAGCCCGATGTGCCTTTGCTGGGTCTCAATATATGTGCTCCAGTGGATTTTGAGAAATTAACGTTCAAAAAAAGATATATATCTGTGACAGCATCCCGGGTAGCGCTCCGTTTCGCGTACTTTTCGCGTTACGGAGCTTTGCGAAGCGAAGCTGATTGGCTCTCCGGTGTCTGTAAACATTCCAAACAGTACGGAGCGGCCGCCATCTTGTCTCTCGGTAGGATCGAGAGACAAGAGGAGGCCAAAGCGAAGGGGAAAATGACCATAAGGGGGCATAGTAGATCCTCCCTGACCCCCTAGGTTTGATGTGGAGGCTTTAAAAGGGCTCCGCGGGGCAAAAAAAAAAAAAAAAAATCGTTTTTTTTCTGGTGGGGTGCGCCCGGTTCGCGTAACGGGAAGCGGACTGGGGAGCGAACTACAAGGAAACAAGAATGATTGACTTTTAACTTATTGTATGTTTATAGACTTTTTTTTTCTTTTTTTTCTGCTGAGTGACGTCTCGGCCTATCTCCACGGGATGCAGTCCCTACCATCTCGGCGTTTAAGCCCAGGGGGACCGGTAGTGTGGGAGAGATAACGTCTGTTAACGTTCGATTCGAAGGAAATCAGGAAGTGTTGATAAACATTGTCTGCGCCATCTTGCCTTTTTTCAAATGCCACACTTTTGTCGTGCACGGCCGCCATTTTAGATGCCTTGACCAGACCCACTCTCTGCATGCTGTCGATCCTTAGCATGGCTCCCCACCCTCGCAAGCATCTCCCCCAGGCACTGGTCACCCCCGCTCTCTGTCTTATGCATGGGCAATAAACCTCCCCCCATCTGCGCTGCTCTTCCCTGAGAATCACACCCTGTGCCCGCCCGACACCTCCCTTTCGCCCTATTCACTACCGCACCCTCTGACACTCCTCTTCCTCTGTGTCCGATTGTCCAGGCCGGTCCCAGGCTATCAGCTAGCCCTGCAGATGTAGTTTATGGCCCCAGCTGTAAAGAATCACCCCTCTTCAAAGGAGTTACAGTAGATCAAGGCCCCCATCCGATGAGATCCGTCACACCACACGCGTTCCTACTATCTGAAAACCATCCTGTATTGTGATTGGTGAGGGGACCGAGCCTGAAGCGGAAGATTCCAGGGATGCCTCTTTGTACATCAAAGTTTTTACAATTATGTGTCACATTAAAAATATATAGCACTCCAACAAAGTAGTAGGATTATAAAACTTTAATAACTTATAAATATATACAACGCAACAAAAACAGTAAAAACATTTAAACATTTTTAGGAAAAAAGAAGCAACAATGGTCAGTAGCTGTGTTTTGTGCGAATAGTCCCAAGGCAGCACAACGTGCTGAGTTCTGGACGGCACCCAGGTGATGTTGCCTGGGTGCCGCACTGGTGTGGCCATCCTACAATGCTGCGCCGAAAGTCGGCGTGGGGCGCCCCGTTGGCCTGTGAGTTCGCGTCAGTAGCGGACCGATGTGCAAATAGGCCGAAGGCAGCACAACGCGCCAAGATCCGGATGGCACCGAGGTGGGGTCCAGGAAGTTGCCGCACTGGTGTGGCCATCCTACAATGCTGCGCCGAAAGTCGGCGTGGGGTGCCCCGTTGGCCTGTGAGGCGGCGTCAGTAGCGGACCGATGTGCGAATAGGCCGAAGGCAGCACAACGCGCCAAGATCCGGATGGCACCGAGGTGGGGTCCAGCAAGTTGCCGCACTGGTGTGGCCATCCTACACTGCTGCGCCGAAAGTCGGCGTGGGGCGCCCCGTTGGCCTGTGAGTTCGCGTCACTAGCGGACCGATGTGCGAATAGGCCGAAGGCAGCACAACGCGCCAAGATCCGGATGGCACCGAGGTGGTGTCCACCAAGTTGCCGCACTGGTGTGGCCATCCTACAATGCTGCGCGGAAAGTCGGCGTGGGGTGCCCCGTTGGCCTGTGAGGCGGCGTCAGTAGCGGACCGATGTGCGAATAGGCCGAAAGGCAGCACAACGCGCCAAGATCCGGATGGCACCGAGGTGGGGTCCAGCAAGTTGCCGCACTGGTGTGGCCATCCTACAATGCTGCGCCGAAAGTCGGCGTGGGGTGCCCCGTTGGCCTG
Source organism: Lissotriton helveticus (assembly GCF_964261635.1). Lineage (NCBI taxonomy): Eukaryota > Metazoa > Chordata > Amphibia > Caudata > Salamandridae > Lissotriton > Lissotriton helveticus. Next base: position 1,141,931,782 of record NC_136068.1, read on the forward strand.
TGAGGCGGCGTCAGTAGCGGACCGATGTGCAAATAGGCCGAAGGCAGCACAACGCGCCAAGATCCGGATGGCACCGAGGTGGTGTCCAGCAAGTTGCCGCACTGGTGTGGCCATCCTACAATGCTGCGCCGAAAGTCGGCGTGGGGCGCCCCGTTGGCCTGTGAGGTGGCGTCAGTAGCGGACCGATGTGCGAATAGGGCCAAAGGCAGCGCAACGCGCCAAGATCCGGATGGCACTGAGGTGGGGTCCAGCAAGTTGCCGCACTGGTGTGGCCATCCTACAATGCTGCGCCGAAAGTCGGCGTGGGGCGCTCCGTTGGCCTGTGAGTTTGCGTCAGTCAGTGGGGGTTGTGTGAGGATCTGACTGCATTGGAAAGCAATGTGATGCTGTGCGTCGCCCCCAAGATGAAGGTTCCTCGGCTGCAGTGGGGCGCCCCTTGGTGTTTCACTCGCTATGCAGCTGAGTTGCGTGCGCACTTGCGGCGAATAGGCCGAAGGCAGCACAACAATATTTTCGGAATGGAAGACACCACAAGGCGCTGAGATTCGGTTGGCACCGAGGTGGTGTCTAGCAAGTTGCCGCACTGGTGTGGCCATCCTACAATGCTGCTCCGAATAACGGCGTGGGGTGCCAGAAGGGGGGGGGAGGCGGCGTGAACGGGCCCCCCCAGGTGGAGGCTCGTCTGCTGTAGTGGGGCACCCCTTTACCGTTTCAGTTGCCATTCAGCTGAGTTTCGGCCGCTCTTGATGCTACAGCGACAGGTGGCTGCAACAGGACTCTCAAAATGGCGGCCTGTTCTTTGGATTTGGGCCTGGTCCACTAAAATGGCCCTGGGACACCTTAGAACTCGGACGCTCTAATTTTTTTTCCTTTCCTCTACATGCAAAAAAGGTAAATGCCCGGTACGTTACCTGCCTCATCTGCCACGATGTACTCTCCAGAGGAACCGAAAAAAAATATAGTTATGGTAACTATACCATGCATCGTCATATGGAGAGGTGGCACCGATTAATTATAGTGCTGCACAAAAGAGAGATTTGGAGGAGAACCCCCGACTTGCCAGTACATTCACCAAAGAAGTGGCACTGACAGCATCAGAGGCAAGGGAAACGGTCCCAAATATTTAGAAGAACTTTGGAAAGATTAAAATGACATGTTTAGATTGTGGCAAATTAATTTCATGTGGACAGATGAGTGTTACTCTAATAAATACAGCATATGAACATCATCATAGTCGATGGTTGGTGGAGACATTTTGACTATATCCGGGACCTGCCCGTCCTCGCCCAAAATGGCGCCGGAATAAATGGGACTCGTAACTCCTTGTTGTGTACTGGTTGCACAACCTTGATATCACGAGATACGTATGCAGTTTTGAAGCACATGGCGGGCGGGGACGAGAATTGATTAAATATTTCGACATCCCTATTGATATTAAGTTCTGATGTGTTATTGATTACTGTACTATTGAAAGTTCGAATTAACGTCACCCATGGTACTTGCCCGCAAATGTATATCTAGATAATTTTATTGTAACTGGCCCTGTCGTATTTTAATTATAAAATGTACGTCCACCGATTCCGCAACTGTTAGACACCTTAGTTCTTGCAACCTAATGGCCCGCCCGTTACGTTCCTCTACAGTGTAAATGTCTACTCATCATATACGATTACAGTTTGCTCCGTGGCCGGCCCACGTGGTTATAGGCCCGTATTTGTATACTGACATTTTCACAATAAAGGTTTTTAAAGAAAACATGGTAGTAGTATTTACATTGGTAAAGTTTTTAATAATAGTCACTGTTTTAGAATCAGTAAAAGGCAAGTGAAATAAAGCAGTCCAATTACATGAAGGGTAAAAGGTGTAATACGCAGGAACGCAGTAAAGATAAATGGTCAAGGGCTGTTGTGTTTTCTACTCCTGCAACATAAAGTGATCGATAAGAATCTGATATTCAGGCGTATCGGCGACTAAGACAGCAGGCCGAGCCTCTTTTGCTCAACGGCTCCGTCATGGGACGAAGAAACGCCCTTTTTCTCGAAAAAGGAATATATTTTACTTGCAGGACAGTTGTAAATTTTCCGGGAAAGTAAATTAGCCTGGAACATTATAACATATGTTCAAGAAAAAATAATGTTCGAAAGTAATAAAAAGCGTAATTTTTAGGTCATATGACCAAGCCTTTCATCATTAGAATAAGAAAAGTAAAATTAACCAGTGAAAAGTTTTATTAACAAGTCACATGACCTGTTATGCTTACGTTACGCGCTGCGCGCCGCGCCCCGGATCGCTTCCGGGGAGCTGCGCGCCGCGCACCGGAGCACTTCCGGATGCGCTAACGCGGCGCGTCATATGACGCATTACGCGACAACGCAGGTCCAGAATATAGTCAAAATGTCTCCACCAACCAGCGGTCGGAACACAACCCCTTTCAGCAGGCTAAATAGTTCTGTTAAATGACAACAGAAGGGACAGGCAACAAGAACCATCAGTCAAAGAGGGGAGGGCAAGTTCTTCTCTACCGGGTCACGTTGGGGCGCTACCGGAACTGATCGAATTGGTAGTCTACAGTGTTTCTGGATGTTTCAGACTGAAGCTGGCGTCAGCATGAGAGCACCACCATCTCGTAGCTCCGTCGTGGCCATTCCACGAGCAATCATGGCAGCCGCTCCCCACCAGAAGCCTGCGGGAGTCGGGCGCCCCCAAGACTTTTGTAGAATCTTCAAGGCTGAGGGGACGCTTTCGAGAATGGAGCCCAAGCTCTAGCAGACAAGCGTCTGAGTTCCAAGGTGTCGCAGGGCCATTTAAGTGGACCACGCCCAAATCTGAAGAGCCGGCCGCCATTTTGAGAGTCCTGTGGCAGCCGCCTATCGCTGCACCGCAAGAGCGGGAGCAACTCAACTACATGGTGAGCGAGACGCTGTAGTCGAAAGAGCGGGCGGTAAACAGCTGAATAGCGGAAGAGGCACAGTGTAGCAAAAGCGGGCGGAATGGCAACTGAAACGGTAAAGGGGTGCCCCACTACAGCGTGTCTTTAGGTGAAACGGATTGTGGGACAAGGTCAAGAATGGAAGAGTCACCAAAAGGCAAAAAGTTCCGCTTGACCCCGGGAGCCGGCCACCTATGTCGGGGGTGATCTCAGGCCACACCAGGGCAACACGACTTGGGGAGGGGGCCGTAGCCAAGCGCCCCCTCCGAGTCCGTGCCATCACACCGTCCCTCGGGGGCCTCCGTCAAGCGGTTCAGGGTGGCACCGCATCACATTGTTTTCAAATGCAGTCACGTCCTCAAACAGCCCCCACTTACATTGAGAATAGTGAAGCTGTAGCAAGTGCAAATAAGCTTCAGACAGTGTTACAAGCACTCCTCAAAACTTTGAACTATCAGAGTGCATGAGTTTCATGCTCGATCGATTGAGCTAGCCAGATCGGGCAACAAAAAGTATAAAATAGTTATGTAAATAGTTATTTAATAAAATGTTTTACCCTGTTACTTTGCTGGTGTGTTGTATATATTTGTAATATTTGCATAGAGTTTATCGTTATTTTGGGCGGGGTGGGTGGCGGAGCCGAGCTGTCTTGCAGCCATCATGGTGTGGAGCTCAGTTCATCTCACTAGTTTCGTATTTCTCATGAGGGGTTGTTCCTAATGTTTCTATTTTAGCGAGGTCAAAAAGAGATCCCATTAGTGGCCTACTGATTTTGCTCGATTCCTTTTGTTTTTTTACACGATTATTCACTATCTGCGAAGACTAAACAGAGTATTGCGACTCTGTGCTTGTTTGTAAATAGAGAATGAACCAAAGAGAACCAATTCTAAAACAGTAAATGCTTGGATAACAATCAATCAAATGGAGAGAGAAGCAGGCACGACGGATTACAACGAGGGCAAAGGCCTGCGTTAACTACCCTTCACTATCTGCAAAGAGAGAGTACTCCTAATAGAAATGAGGGGGAGGGGGGGGCAGCATTCAAAACAGATCAGTGTGCATAAACACGAAAATGTTTTTACTTACCATGTACTTGACATTCGACAGCTTATGATATTTGCTATTAAAAAAACATTGAAATTCACTGAAAAAACCATAGGTTAGAGACCATATATAGTTAGGAATTAGCATTTAAAAAACCTTGAAAATTCACTGAAAAAACCATAGGTTATAGACCATATATAGTTAGGAATTAGCATTTAAAAAACCTTATTTTACTCACACAAAACCATTGAAATTCCATATATAGTTAGTTGCACTAACTATATATCGCGCACCCGCAATCCACTGCTGATGATGTCACATATTACATCATTCATGACATGGTCAGTGACATCACTGATGACATCACTGATGACATCTCAAATGACATCACTGATGACATCACTGATGACATCTCATTTGACATCATTCTTGTGCTAATACGATAAACCTCTTCAGACTCTAATATAACCTTAGATACACTCAGTGTATACAGTATACTATAAGTCTGACTTTACATTATCATCAATTTGGTACTAGTTTATGAATTACATATAAAAATGATTAAAGACTCAAACAATTTTTTAATATTAAATATAATTTTATTTTTCAGATTCTTTTTCAAAATTTAATAGAACTTCTAACATTTGACTGTCCGATATGTCCTCTTGTTGAGTGAACATAACTTCCCACATTTGACCGTCATCATAATGAAGTAAATAATCCACAGATTCTACACATTGTAGAAGTTCATGGTCTCGTGATTCATCCATGAGTTCCAAGTCAATGGGTTCAATTATTTCCTCATTATTCATGTCTAGGACAATTTCAAAGGAAACGTTCTGTTCTCCTTGCATTTTTGTGCTGAAATTTGAATAAAAAATAAATATATCAGTAGAGATAGGGCACTGTTGGGTTTAAGTTCAGACAGGTACTTTTGAGGCATGAAGTAGTACTATTAAAAAGTGCCTGTGAGAAAGCCTATGTAAATTCATAATTATACCACAGAAACCTAAATCAATCCATAATTATAATAAACAAGCCTTTCTCAATGTCTAACTCTTACAGAGGGATAGTATATAACTATCTGAAAATGTTTTCAAATTTATGAAATAATATCTTACCTTTTAAAAACAAGTTTAAGTTGTGAGTGAAAATGATCTTGCAATGTAGTTCAGGAAGTAGTAGTCAAAATGGCTGTGTTTCTCTCTCTTATTTTATATATATTCAGGTACATAACCAATCAAATGTCAGGTAAAAAAAGTAGAATTTGAAAGTAACATTTTAATTGGTTGTCAATTCCAACACTTCAGATGTGTTTTGTGAAGTAATTTACCTCAGGGTATTTAGAGAGGTCTACAGGCTAAATGGCTAAATGGAAATACAACCAAATTTGTGAAAATGGTAGGGATTGGTATGTAGTATGAGCAAATCTATATTTGGTGAAAGTGTCTCCAGGGTTTCTTCTGTAAATTACTTTCCCACCTTTTTTAATGGAGCGCTTCCCGGTGAGCGCCCCGGTACGCGAACCGGCAGCGTTACGGGAGTCCATCATTTTGTGTTTCGGTCGAATTAAGATACAAGATGGAGGGCAAATAATGTTCAGAATGGGTAGAAGGGGGCACGGTAGACGTATTTTGACCCCCTAGGTTTTCTGAGGGTGGCTGAGGAGGCCCATATGTGCGAAAAAAAACATTTTTTTTTTTAATTTCGCGCGGTTAGCTTCCGGTTCGCGTACCGGGTAGCGCTCCGGGGAGCGTACTTTGTTGAAAATTAGGGAAAAAAGTTAGAGTAAAATAATAATTGTGAGTGATCAGATGTAGGGTAGCTCTGAGAAGAGCTTTTGGGTTTATGGTACATTTAGGTACTTATAAGTAGGTACCAATGCACAGTCTTAAATTCAGAATGAAAACTCTGTTCCCTTCATCTGAGAAGTGAACTCCATCTCCTCTGTAGATATCTTGCATGTAGTAACGTAAGTTATTGTTGTACATGGAGCCCATTCCATGGTCTCTCATGTAAGCTGAAATAGATTTGTTTACATGCTTCCTCGATTTCTCAATTTGTGGACAAAATTGGTTCGACCACCTGCATTTCTGTCTTTGGCATATATTTGAATATACCAAGGCAGTTTGAGGAAAAAGTGCCATCAATTGCTCAAAGGTGTCCTTTAAAAGCATTTCCAGACCTACCCCAGTCAAAGTGCCCAAGTCATTTCCTCCACAGTGCACAATTAACAGGTCAGGTTTAGGCAAATGCATAAAGGTTTTCACCAATGGTATCAATTGGTGACATTTTAATCCTCTGTGGCCAACCCACTTAATTTCCACATCTTGTAAATTGAGGTTAGGTAAATTTCTGTTATCAGCATACCTCTGAGCCCAGTAGATGTAACTATGTCCAACAATCCAGACAGAAAACATGGTGAGAGAAGGTTCTGCTGCAGTCAGATGAAGTGTGGCAATGAAATGGCAGTTGAAAAAATAAGAGTTTAAAATGAAAAAAACTGTGGAGTTTCTGTGTTAATGAAGCAGTAGCAGTGATTGGTGGATTTTGATTGCTGAAAACAGAAAGTTAGGGTGCATGGATGAGTTCTTTGAAAGATGTAATTGGAATGGTCAAGAAAAAATCATTTTATGAAAGATTGCACTGGATATGCAGGTGTACTGAGAGTTCAGAGTTCAATTGAAACATTGTTGTGTGAACTTGCAAACATCAGAGGTCTTTCAGGAGGTGGTTGCTATGCAAAAAAGGCAGAAAGGGCAGAGGGGGGAAGGGTGTTGATTTGAAAAAAGTGAGGGAAGAGTTTTGATTGGGTGACATGAGAGATATGTGTGATGAATTACAGCATTTCTGTGCTTTTTATGGCTGCAGACTCTGGAGTGCATACCTTTTGCTCTGCTACAGACAAATTGGTGTGTTTCTGAGACTGTTTTGAAACTCATAACTTATTTGCTAAGGTGAGAAAAGATTCATTTAATTTAGATAGAGAATAGTACGGTTTAGGGAGAAAATTTTGAAGAAAGTTGTGTATTTAAAATGTTCCTTTGTGTCAAGTGTTTTACAAATAGATTTTGTTTCTTTGTGATACATAGCCATGTTAAAAGTGACGCAAAAATAGTGCAAGGGTCTTACAAAAATGCTTTCATGTGTCTTAGGGTATTTTAACTCACTTCCCCATGAATGTATGAATATAATTGCTTTACAAGATGTGTTTAAAAACGTTTTTTCAAATCAATTAGGTTTCTTGATATGTACTGCTAGAGTTTCATAGGTTGCTTGGGGCATATTTTCAAGGCTTTTGAGTTCCTTTGATGTAATTTTTCCCATTTTAATTTAAGACCTTTCCCCGTGGTGCAAGCTCCTTGTAAATATGCCCCCATCTGTGCTTGGCAAATTTAGATTTGAATTCTTTGACTAACATAGCCATGTTAAAAGTGACCCAAAAATGTTGCAAGGGCCTTAAAAAAAACGCTTTCATGTGTCTTAGGCCATTTTAAGTCATTTCCCCTTGAATGTAGGTATATAATTGATTTAGATGATGTGTTTAAAAACGATTTATGAAAACAATTAGGTTTCTTGATATGTACTGCTAGAGCTTCATAGGTTGCTTGGGGCATATTTATAAGGCCTTTGAGTCTCTCTGATGTTATTTTTCCCATTTTAATTTAAGACCTTTCCCTGTGGTGCAAGGTCCTTGTAAATACGCCCCCATCTGTGCTTGGCAAATTTAGATCTTGATTATTTGACTTACATAGCCATGTTAAAAGTGATCTAAAAATGGAGCAAGGGCTTAAAAAAAACGCTTTCATGTGTCTTAGGGCATTTTAAGTCACTTCCCGATGAATGTAGGTATATAATTGATTTAGATGATGTGTTTAAAAACGATTTTTGAAATCAATTAGGTTTCTTGATATGTACTGCTAGAGCTTCATAGGTTGCTTGGGGCATATTTATAAGGCCTTTGAGTCTCTCTGATGTTATTTTTCCCATTTTAATTTAAGACCTTTCCCTGTGGTGCAAGGTCCTTGTAAATACGCCCCCATCTGTGCTTGGCAAATTTAGATCTTGATTATTTGACTTACATAGCCATGTTAAAAGTGATCTAAATATGGAGCAAGGGCTTAAAAAAAACGCTTTCATGTGTCTTAGGGCATTTTAAGTCACTTCCCGATGAATGTAGGTATATAATTGATTTAGATGATGTGTTTAAAAACGATTTTTGAAATCAATTAGGTTTCTTGATATGTACTGCTAGAGCTTCATAGGTTTCTTGGGGCATATTTATAAGGCCTTTGAGTCTCTCTGATGTTATTTTTCCCATTTTAATTTAAGACATTTCCCTGTGGTGCAAGGTCCTTGTAAATACGCCCCCATGTGTGCTTGGCAAATTTAGATTTAGATTATTTGACTTACATAGCCATGTTCCATACAGTTCTAACTTTCTGCGTAGTCTTTGATATGCTAGACTCCATCTGCACTATGAGATACCTAAGCAAAGGAAACACAGGTGATGTGATTGTGAAATGAGGAAAAGAAACTCCACATTTTTTAATTACATCACCTGTGTTTCCTAAGTTTACGAATGACATTGTGCAGATGAGGTTTAGGCCTGTCCACGGACACAGAAGAGGTCTGGCCTTTGTTCAAGAGTGAAGTGGACATGACTTACTTCATTGGTAGGCCTTCACATGTATTATCTCCTCTGTACTCTTCAACAAGCGTAAATTTCATCTGCAACCCTGAGTAGGCCTCACCTTAAACAAACCTCTGGATAGGCCACACCTTATCGTCATCCTGAATCAATCATTTAAAATGTTAGGGACAGATTTATGATAGGTGTATGCCTCTTTTGCGTCACTGTGCGTCATTTTTGTGACGCAGCGGCGTTGCAAAAGATTTGCTATGTGGCGACATATTTACAACTTGATGCATCTAGGCAGATGTGTCATGCTGTAAAGTCCCGTGCCACATGAAACCGATGCAGCAGTGATGCAAAAGATGCACCATGTTGCAAGACAGGCCTCACTTCATCTCCAACCAGATAAGAAGCTGAATCTTCTGTAAATGTCAAAATTGTTGTATACACTGCTGAACATATATGTACTCTTTGATATGCTAGAGTCCATCTGCACTATGAGATACCTAAGCAAAGGAAACACAGGTGATGTGATTGTGAAATGAGGAAAAGAAACTCCACATTTTTCAATTACATCACCTGTGTTTCCTACGTTTACGAATGACATTGTGCAGATGAGGTTTAGGTCTGTCCACGGACACAGAAGAGGTCTGGCCTTTGTTCAAGAGTGAAGTGGATATGACTTACTTCATTGGTAGGCCTTCACATATATTATCTCCTCTGTACTCTTCAACCAGCGTAAATCTCATCTGCAACCCTGAGTAGGCCTCACCTTAAACAAACCTCTGGATAGGCCACACCTTATCGTCATCCTGAATCAATCATTTAAAATGTTAGGGACAGATTTATGATAGGTGTGTGCCTCTTTTGTGCCGCTGTGCGTCACTTTTGTGATGCTGCGGCGGTGCAAAAGATTTGCTATGTTGTGACATATTTACAACTTGATGCATCTAGGCAGATGTGTTATGCTGTAAAGTCCTGTGCTACATGAAACCTGCGTCAGGTTTCATATAGGTGTTTTGTTGCAGGGTGGGCATTCATTTGCATGAAAGCCCTGTATAACTAACACAGTGAAATTTAGAAGATTTCACTGAGTCAGCTTTATAGCATTGCTGAATGAAATCCTTATGCCTGTTTGAAACAGGCATAAGGAGTGAAGCACCATGCAATGTGTGGCTTCCTCCTGTGCATTGAAGTAGACATGTCGTGCTTACGACGTGATTCCTGCAATGTGCTGCTTTTGTGGCACAGATGCGTGACGCATCTGTGCTGTTTTTACTCAATGGTGCTCCACATTGTAAATGCGGCACACCATGGGTGGCAGAGCAGTGGTGCATGTTAACTGGTGCATCCCTGGGGATGTGCCAGTTAACATAAATCTGCCCCTTTACATTTAAGTATGTGCAGGGGACACAGAGTCGGTGAGGCTTATCCAAGGTTAAGAAGAGATGAGTCCTGTTTACTGAAAACTTGGACATAGGCCTCACCTCTTCAGCATCGCTGGACATGGCTAAATAATAGCTGCAAAATGATACTCTTGTTAAACAATTTTACTATTATAGTCTCTGAGATTTGTGTCTTACTCTGCAACATCTCATTGTTGTTCTCTTTTTTTAAAGATAACGACAACATCAAGCATGAGTGATAATGAGCAATCAGTTGATCTCGATGTTATCATTGAATTTGTCATTGAAACGTCAGTGGAAGTAGATCCCTTGGATGATTTAAATCCTGAGGATGATGAAGAATATGATGAGGATGCCGATTTGTCAGAATTGTATGACATAGGGTGGGAAGCTGACCTGCTTGAGCCTATGGAACTATAAACATTTATTTTTAAAAATAACAAGAAATGAAAAGTAAAAATGTAAACCGTTTAATTTAAAATTAAACACACCTTCAAAAAAAGGTTACGTGTAGTGTCTTCAATAAAATATTAAAATATGCTCATAAAATTAGATCAGATTCACATATAAAACAGCACAGGTAAAATGTAGAAGCATTCCATTTCTTTGCTACTATTTGTGAATACTAAATTTGCCAATGCACTAAAAATTATTCTATGTAAAAATGACAAGTAGTGTGTTAAGTTTTTGACGACTGTTATTGATTTACTGTTTGGTAACAGTGGTTAATAACATTTTTTATTATATTTTACCACAGATTCAACTGCAGATCATTTCAAAATTTGAATATGCCATCTAAGGATAGAATCAGAAAGGCTACAAAACGTCAAAGACAGCAGGTTCATCAATTATTGCAGCAGTCCTCTACAATAAAAAATCGTCAATTCACCAAGAAAGCACCGGGTAAGAGAACAAAATCATTCATAAGAAACATTTGTAAAAAAAAAAGTAGTACTACAGAAAATGTTTCAATCCAGAAAAAGAGAAGCAATTTAAACGGAAAGGAAAGGCCAATCAAAAATGTTACTGCTAGAGCAAGAGATAACTCTGTGCATGATAGTAGAAGGAAACAACAGTTTAGGGACATTCGTAAACGAATGTTCCGCAACAGGATAATTGGCAATTTGTTAAAAAATATTAAGAAAGGTCAACAGAAAGTGTTTTTTTATAAGAGAAAAAAAAAATTGAGAAAGTTATTGATCAGGCATTTGAAATTAAATGAAAGTTATTTATTTTGATAATCAATAGAATTAGGAAGCTAAACAAGGCAATTTATGATTTCAAAAGAAATAGTAGATGGAAGAGAATAGTTAATCGTAGTAATTTTTGTGAAGTTTTTTCCGGAGAATGGATGCATAGTTCAAGTTGTGAGGCATTTTTTAATGAGGAGAGTTATTCCCAGGATAATGATTTGGTGCATGCAGTTGACACCAGTGGTCGAGCTTATGAGGTGAAAGATGGTTGTCCAGTTGAAAAAGAAAAACTTGAGACAACAGAGACAGAAGAGGTGTTACGTAATGAGGTTTTAGGAAGACGTCCTAAGGATCCTGTGTACACCTGGAAGTGTAGTAGTATTTGCAGTGTACGACAGGATTCCATCAATTTGCTTTGTGATTTTGTACGGAAATTTAATAAGAAAAGTTTGAAGCAGAAAATGATGTTGTTGCAAGAATTAGATCCTTGCAGAGTGAGAGAAGTGACAGGTTTGCATGGTCATTCACTGGCTTGTCTTTCCAGGAGAGTATGCCAGAGTGTTTTTCATCATTTCAGGATGCTAGCAGTGCATCATAATAAAGTGAGGAAATTAGTTAGAATGTTGTATTATGCTAAGAGTCCAGCAATTATGCTTAAACAATTATGCGCTGCTCTTTTGCATGGTTCTGAAATAGATGTGAAGAATATTTGTGAAGAAATTGAGTTTTGTTACTTTGGAAGTAAAGAGGAGAATGTTGAAATTGACCCAGAAGAAGAGGGTAATGTGGAAGATAGTGTACAGGTTTCCAGTACAGATAATTTTCAGAAGGAAATTGCCACGTTTCAGGTGAAATCAAGTGAGAGGCCTAATTTCACTTGTGTGTGTTGTCGACGCACTTATTATAAGAATCAGACTAAGTTAGTGGATTTATATGCAAAAAGTGAAAGGGAAAATAATAGTGAATGTAAGGATTTCGCAACATACTTGATGGTAGAAAATTGTTTTGATTTGGGATCGGATCAACGTGTGTGTACTTATTGTTGTAACAAATTAAATCAAAACCAGATGCCTGCTAGAGCGGTTCATAATAATCTGGAATTGATTGAGATTCCTTCTGAATTGAAGGATTTAAATACTTATGAATCTATTTTGATTCAAAGTATCCATCCCTTTCAGGCTATTGTAAGAATGGAGCCAAAGACAGGGAAATTGCCTCCATCAGATTTACAGAGAGGATTAAAGGGAAGAGTTGTTTATTTGCCTCTAGATTTGAAGAAAAATATTAACACAATTGGAGTAGAAAACGTGGAAGAGGAACCTCTGGTTATCTTAGTTAATGGGGTTCCGACAAAGAGTAAGAAAATATGGCAAGATTTAGTGGATGTTAGGAAAGTCAAAAAGGCAACATTGTATTTGAAAAAAAATAATAAGTACTATAAGAATGTATATGTTGCAGAAGAGGAAGTAAGTGAGGAAGAGGATAGTGATTTGTGTGCTGGTCAAATTGAGAAAGTAGAACCCTCTAAAAGTGAAGAAATATATGAACATTATAGTGTTCATCCTTTGCATTCCAAGGAAGTCATGGGGAATGCTATTGAGTTGTTTCAAATGAAACAAGCCAAAGGGAGTCCCATTAGTGTTTGGGAGGAAAGTTTGGAAGCTCGGTGTTTCCCACAGCTATTTCCAACAGGTCAAGGAGGAAGATATGATGAGCGACCTCATCAAATTCCTGCTTCTGAATACCGGACTTTACGATTGTATGCAGAAGATGCTAGGTTTCGACAATGCATTCCCTATTTGTTTCATCTCCTGTTTGAAAGCGATCTGTCTGGACTGTCATATGCAGTGAACCACATCTTGAAAAGTGGTATACAGATGCAAAACATCTCGGCAAGTGACTTTATGGATAAAGTCAATGTCCAAGACAGTATTTTGGATTGTCACCTGATTAATCTCATGGCGTGTCAGCGTGGTACTAATGAGTACTGGTACCGTCGTCATGGTGATTTAAAATGTATGCTGAGGAACTTAGGAACTCCCACATGGTTCCTCACTCTGAGCTGTGCCGAGTATGGCTGGGAAGACTTACTTGAATTTCTACGAGAGGCAAATGGAAACATTGAAAATATCGAATTCAAGACACCCGGAGAACTGTGCTCTTTGGATCCAGTGAATGTATGCAGGTACTTCAATCATAGATTTGAAGCTATGATGTCTTTCATCATGAATAAGAAGAATCCACCTCTTGGAGAGGTGGTGGATTTCTTCTGGAGAAAGGAGTACCAAGCAAGAGGTGCTCCTCATATACATATGCTGCTGTGGATCAAGGATGCACCTAAATTTGGAACAGATCCAGAAGACTTAGTGATGAGTTTCATACAACAGTATTCTACGTGTGCTGTTCCAAACGCAAAGGAGAAGAAAAGCCTAAGAGAACAAGTTCTACGTTTCCAAAGCCATCGTTGTGGAAAGTACTGTCGTCGTAAATTCAGAAACAAGGACAAGTTCTACACCAAATGTCGTTTCGGTTTTCCACGACCGGTGATTTCTAAAGGAAGAGTAAACAGTTTGATGTCTTCGCTGCGACATAATGTGATGAAGAAATCACCTAAAAACACATACAATTTAAAAAGGAACGAAGAGTCCAAGTACATCAACGACTACAACCCAGTGATTTTGAAAGTATAAAAATAACAAGTGACTAAGTTAACGACAATTATAAGGTAAATGTTTTGTACTCTTTTCATTACATTTCTATCACATTTAACTACTATTAGTTTCACTGCTTCATTTCTTTAACCCTCACTTTCCTGCCTTTGCTACTTCCCTCATTCCTTTCTCTATTACTTACTTACTCTACTCCTTCCACTATTTTTCTCAGTCCCTCTCTTCTCATACTTCCTCACTCTTGTTCACTCACTCTGTCTCTATTACTCTCACTGTTTCTGACTGATCACTCTTTCACTACTTGTTCATTATGCTTTTTCTCTGTAGTTCAAGCACAGTAAGGGGCATATTATCAACACAGGCAATAAAATTATCGGTGCTTTTATCGGCAGAAAACTGCCGCAAAAGTGGCTTTAGCAGCAGTTTTCTTCCGGAACAGCAGCTTTAGCAGCAGTTTTCTGCCGATAAAAGCAGTAATTATCGCCAGAAAACTGCCGCAAAAGCGTCTTTAGCATCAGATTTCTGCTGATAAAAGCAGCAAAATTTTTATCGCCTATGTTGATAATATGCCCCTATGTTATTTACATTTCTTTGCTGTTTCAATCATTCCTTTTCTGTTACTTCTTCTTTTCTGCATTGTGTTTTTTCTCTCTGTTATTCCAATGTTTTAATCTTAATTTGATCATTCAGTCACATTCTCTAAGAAACTCTTGTTTGTTATTCTTCTACTCTCCTTTTTTTTCTCACTTCCTTATCTATTTTGTTTTTCACAATTATACCCTCTTAAATCTTTTCTTCAGTAAATAGATCTATTAAACAGTATCTCTAGTTTACTCCCTATAGCTGTCTTTCTTTTAACATAACTGTCTGTTTCCTTCCCTTATACTTACTCTTCTTTTTTATTTTTTATTTTTTTTGGTTCGCTCCCGGTTCGCGTACCGGAGAGCGAACCGGGAAGCGAACTAAAAGAAATAGAGGTTGGCAGAGTTCCAAATATTCTACCAATTTTTTTATAACGGGGAGGTAGTTCTGAAAAGAACTTTTTTTTATTGTTTTTGTTGTTTTATATTTTTTTTATTATTTTTCTGAACATTTTTTTACTTTTTTTGTATTTTCTGAACGGTTTTATATTTTTTTGGGTTTTTTTGGGGGGGGGAACGAAAACGATTCATTGTAAAGGGCTCAACAGGAGCAACAAAAAAAAAAGAATTTATTCTCTGGGGCGTTTCGGACAAACATGATTGTCGATAGCTCTGTTGATTAGATTGATGCTACTTTCTCTGTAGCAAATGAACTGATTACAACGCACGCACACTTGTTTCACTTCCCTGAATCTCATCTGTATATTTGGGACCATCTCCCTCGCCACTGGTCCCGTCACTTCCTGTACAACTGATCTTCTGGCCATAGAAGGGGGATTATCTTGCTGGTCACGTAACTGCGCAGCACTGTAGTTGATAGGATGCCACCTCTCCATATGGCGATGCATTGTGTAATTGCCGTAACTGTACTTCTTGTCTGTCCCTCTGAACAGTCTATCTTTACATATAAGGCAAGTTACGTACCGGGCATTGACTTTTTTTTGGCCCCGGGGATATTTAAAAAATTGCCAAATATAATTTTCTTTGACATGAGACCTCCTGGGCTCCTCTCGCAAAAACTGCCTCTCTTCCTGCTCTTCCTCTTCTTCCTCTTCTTCCTCTTCTTGCTGAATGATAACTTCAGCAGGTGGTCCTCTCTTCCTTGGATGTGGTGGAGGTGGTGGGGAAGCACCAGCTGAAGCTACTAATGAAGCCATTGCTCAGTGATCACAAAGGGTCTTTCTCTCACAAAGATGAAAGTCAGAGTGAGGAAAGAAGGAGGGGTTTTCATCATTTGGGAAAAACAATAGTTCTAAACCAATGAAAAGTGTTAATTTTAGATCACATGACCTAGTCTTACATCATTAGGAAACCAAAAGTGAAATGAACCAATGAAAAGTGTTATTACCAAGTCACATGACCTGTTGTGTTTACGTTACGCGCTTTGCGCCACGTCCCGGATCGCTTCTGGGAAGCTGCGCTTCGCGCCTCGCTTCACGTACTGGTTCGCTTCCGGGTACGCTAACGTGGCGCGTCATATGACGTATTACGCGACAACGCGATACGTCACGCTGACGCGACGCGTCACGATGTTGTTTTCTAACGCGGCAGTTGCGGAAACGGAACGTTTACCGGTTCGCGGACCGGGTCGCGGCACCAAATTGAGCTAACGGGAAGCTAATCGGTTCGCGGACCGGGAGCGAAACAAAAAAAATAATAAAAAAAAAAAATTGTATTAAAAACATGTAAAATATATTTTTTGATTTAAAGAAAAATACATTTTAAAGCTTTTGTTATTTGCTATTAAAAAATCATTGAAATTCACTGAAAAAACCATAGGTTATAGACCATATATAGTTAGGAATTAGCATTTACAAAACCTTATTTTACTCACACAAAACCATTGAAATTCCATATATAGTTAGTTGTACATCTCAAATGACATCACTGATGACATCACTGATGACATCCCAAATGACATCACTGATGACATCACTGATGACAACATCCAGTGACTGTATGTTTCTGTAAAGTTAAAATATGTCTTACATATTGAAGAATGAGTGGATGTATAAGTGTCTGGACGTAGGATTTAGTAGGTGCATGACTGACTGTATGAGTGAGTGATTAAATGTGTCTCACAGAGTGCATGGGTTAGTGACTAAACTGTCTTAATTTGTGCATCATTATGTCTGTTGTTCTGTAAACTGCTGCATGTGTTGATCAGTAGCTATATGATTAACTATATGGGTTATTGATTGGTTGCCCAAGTATTTGTATGGGAGACTGAGAGTGTGTATGGGTGGCTGGGAGGTGTATGACTCTCTGCATAGATGTGTGAGCAGTTGATTCACTAGGTGTATGGGTTCAAAAGTGCATGTGGAAACATCTGTATGGGCGGTTGACTGTATGCATGAGTGCATTGGTGAGTGAATGGATATCTCAGTGCTACATGTCAAAGTAAGTACATATGTAAAACACAGTACATGTGAGAGTTGACATATATAAATAACTGTGCATAAGAGCCAGTGAATGTGTGAGTGGCTGTATGAATCATTGTGAACGTGTATCAGGGATTGTATAAGAGAGTAAATATGTGTTAGTATATGTTTGAATAAGTAAGGTGTGTATAACTGTATAGTTGAGGAAATGGAGGTGTGATTGATTCTTTGCATGACTGACTAGGTGTGTGAGTAACTCCATGGATGAGTGACAGTCTGTGAGTGTCTGTTTACACTGAGTGTATCTAAGGTTATATTAGAGTCTGAAGAGGTTCATCGTATTATCACATGAATGATGTCATCAGTAATGTGATCAGTAATGTCAAATGAGATGTCATCAGTGATGTCATCAGTGATGTCATTTGAGATGTCATCAGTGATGTCATTTGAGATGTCATCAGTGATGTCATCAGTGATGTCATCAGTGATGTCATTTGAGATGTCATCAGTGATGTCATCAGTGATGTCACTGACCATGTCATGAATGATGTAATATGTGACATGATCAGCAGTGGATTGCGGGTGCGCGATATATAGTTAGTACAACTAACTATATATGGAATTTCAATGGTTTTGTGTGAGTAAAATAAGGTTTTGTAAATGCTAATTCCTAACTATATATGGTCTATAACCTATGGGTTTTTCAGTGAATATATATATATATATATATATATATATATATATATATATATTCACTGAAAAAACCATAGGTTTCAGGAGATATATAGTTAGGAATTCGTTTTTAAAAAACCTTTGAAATTCACTCAAAAAACGTTTTAGTGGTGTTATAGTTAGCTGGACATTTTACTCATACAAAACCAATGAAATTGCTCCTATATAGTTAGTTGTACTAACTATATTTCGCGCACCCGCAATCCACTGCTGATGATGTCACATATTAGATCATTCATGACATGGTCAGTGACATCACTGATGACATCTCAAATGACATCACTGATGACATCATCCCGTGAATGTGGTTTACTTCGTTATTTAAATATGCATTATTTGTATGGGAGTGTGAAAGTGTGTGTGGTTCGGTGGGGGGTGTGTGACTGTCCAAAGATGTGTGAATAGTTGATTCAGTAGATATATGATGTTAAAAATACATGTTCTAACAGTTTGGGTGAGGGTGTTGGATTTCCCCCCCAACTCAACCCACACCACAGGAGCGAGGATGGCCCCAATCCTCTGCCCCTATTCGGAACGCAACACGCCCTTATTACCACAGCGTGACAGCGGACCGAACAAAGGGAGAAGGTGGGAAAAAACAAAAGAAAGAGAAAAGCCAAGACTCCTTCTATGTTTCAGCTTCAGCTAGACAACCCTGTCCTGGTTGCAAATATAGATCTTCTAACCTGCATCAGGGAAAGAGAAGAAACAAAGAAAACAGACTCATAACACAATTCTCAGTGTCCTCTCACCTGAAATCACCACAGTACCCACATAATTATTGCCCAACACAACCCAATTGCCCTCCTTACTTGAGTGACACAGAAGGTTCTTCGGAAAGGAGACTTGACGTAATTCCAAAGAAAAGCAAAATAAAGGGTAACAAAACACCCTCACTTCCTGGCGTTTTGTAATACAGGGGAAAAAGTCAGAAGACTGACAAAAAACCCTCTGTTTGCTATTATCAGCGAAATCGCTGTGTATACTTAGCATTTACCTCACTTGTGGCCACAAACTAAAGCGCGTTCCTCATTAAACGCGAGAAGCTTAATGCTTCGTGAAAACGTCCAAAGTTTCACACAATGATGTGAAACGGGTTATACAAAACCCGGAAATCGGCTCGTCAAAGTGTAATAAACTCCACACTCCGATTCAGCACTACGTCTCAAACGGCAAATGTCCCATTCTTCTCTTTGCACGATTCCTCCACCACTCAGCTCCCAACTCCTTACGAGCAAAGAGGAAGTAAACGTCTTCTGACGAGTCCCAAAACTCCAGGAAGCAGAACGAAGCCTCGTTCTGCTCGGCAAAGCTCCAACGCGTTTTCGTTACTCAGCCACAGGGAAACACGAACATAGGGAGAAATGCGAACTCCCAAAACATGACCTGGATAGAAACCCAACCAGGCTAGAAACCAAGCCTCGAGTACTGGTGCTGGCTCTCAGATAAAGCAAAGAGGAAAAGGAGGGGCTAGGGCAAAAGGGGAGGAGGCTACCACTGCAGGGAAACAGAGAGAGGACAGCGAGAATACAATAAACAGAGAAGGCAGAAAAGAGAGCTAAACCCGGCTACTTCCTAACCTTACCTCCCCTCAAAGGCCTCCCAACTGGATGGGGCTTCGTCAGGTGTCGCAAATGAAACAATCTAACCAGACGAGGAGCATTCACCCCAGAGGCTGGCTCCCACGTTCGTTCCTCCGGAGGATACCCCTTCCAATCAACCAGATACAATAGTCTCCCCCTTCTCATCTTTGAGTCAAGGATGGCATTGACCTCGAATTCTTCCACTCCATCAATTAAAAGGGAAGGAGGAGGGGGCAAGGTCTGATCGGTATCCTTATAGGGCTTCAATAATGAGGTATGAAACACCGGATGGATGCGATATTCATCAGGCAATTCTAACCTCATTGCCACAGGGTTTATCACCTTTTCTATAGGAAATGGACCCACGAAACGAGGCTGCAGTTTCCTTGAACCCTCCATCCTTAGATTTTTTGTAGACAACCAGACACGCTCCCCAACAACATACTGTGGAGCTGGAACCCTATGTCTATCAGCATACTTTTTCATGTCTTCTTTAGCCTTCACCAGATGTTCCTGAGCTATACCCCAAACCTTTCCCAAGACTACTCCCAACGAATCGACAGCTTGTACATGCCCCAAGGGTTGAATAGGAATGGCCTTTGGATGAAATCCCATGGAACAGTAAAAGGGGGACATTCCAACAGCGGAATGCACGCTGTTATTATATGCGAATGCGCAAGAGGAAGAGCTAACACCCAATTACAAGTCAAGGAAGTCAACAAACATCGTAGATATTGCTCCATCGTTTGGTTAATCCTCTCAGTTTGACCGTCGGACTGAGGATGATAAGCAGACCTCACACAACTCAGTTCAGAAATGGGAAACAAACTGAGCCCCCCTATCGGTTACAATGGCAGATGGTAAACCATGAAGTCTCACTATAGATGTTACAAAAGTTAAGGCCATTTCTTTAGCAGTTGGCAATTTAGATAAGGGGATAAAATGGGCCATTTTCGTGAAAGAATCAACTACTACAAGGATCACTGTACATCCTGACTCTAACGGTAAATCCGTAACAAAGTCCATGCTGATCGTGTGCCATGGAGCAGGAGGTATAGGTAAAGGCTGCAACAGACCAGACGGACTGGAATGAGATGGCTTACTCACAGCACATACTGGACAGGAAGCCACAAACTGTTGAACATCATGGGACAAGGACTCCCACCAGAACCAACGTAAACAAAATTCCCTGGTCTTATTCATTCCCGGATGACCGACTAAGGCTGATGAATGACACCACTTCAACACTGTTTCTCTCAAAGCAGGAGGAATGAACAATTGGGATTCATGATACAATAATCCATCTGTCACAGAGAACAAAGGCTGGGATTCCCAAGGTTTCAGATCTATGTCCCTCAACTTTTCCTTCACTAGTGCCAAAAAACCATCCACAGAATACTACCTACAATCTTATCTGGAGATATGAAAGACCCCAAATCCTTTTCATCCCCCCACTCAATCTGTTTCACATGGATTCGGGACAAGGCATCTGATTTCAATTGCTGTGCAGCAGGCCTGTAAGTAATTATGAAATCGTATTCATTGAAGAAAGAGACCCACCTCATCTGTCTAGGGGTCAAGGCACGAGCGGACCTAAAGAATTCAAGATTCCTATGATCAGTAAAGATGCTAATAGAATGGCGGGCTCCCCACAAATGATGTCTCCATTCTTCGAAAGACAACTTAATAGCCAATAATTCCCGTTCTGCTACCGTATAGTTTCTTTCAGCTGGCAACAATGTTTTCGAAAAGAAAGCTACTGGATGCATGAATCCAGTTTCTACATCTCTCTGAGACAATACTCCCCCCACAGCCCCCAAAGAAGCGTCCGCTTCGACAAAAAAGGGCAAGGCAGGGTTAGGATGAACAAGAACAGGGGCCGAGGTGAACCGTTCTATCAATTGATCTAACGACATTTGTGCCAGATCTGACCATACAAAAGGAACTCCTTTTCTTAACAGGACAGTCATAGGGGCAACAATCTCCGAGAAATGTGAGATAAACCGCCGATAGAAATTAGCGAATCCAAGTAATACCTGCACCTCCTTTACACATTTGGGTGAGGGCCAAGATGTTATAGCCTCGATCTTACGAGGATCCATTCTAATGCCCTCAGCAGAAACAAGGAATCCCAAAAACTCCACTCTGTCAGTATGGAAATTACATTTCTCCAGTCTTACGAATAGCTGATGGTCTTTCAATTTCTGTAAGACTTGGCAAATGTGTACTTTATGTTCAGCCACAGAATCGGAGAAAATCAAGATATCGTCTATGTACACGATGACACTCAGATCCAAATATTCCCTTAATACTTCGTTAATGAAGAACTGAAAAGCAGCCGGAGCATTACATAGTCCGAAGGGCATAACGCAATACTCATACAGACCGACCTTAGTCCGGAAGGCGGTTTTCCATTCATCGCCTTCACGGACTCGTATGAGATGGTATGCCCCTCGGAGATCCAATTTGGTAAAAACCGTCGCATGCTTCAGTTGATCAAGCAACACAGGTATTAAGGGAAGAGGATACTTGTTCTTAATAGTACCCTTATTGAGCGCCCTATAATCCACACAGGCGCGGAGGCCTCCTTCCCTTTTAGGAATGAAAAAAATAGCTGCGGAAGCAGGAGAGGAAGAAGGACGAATAAACCCCTTTGCCAACATCTCTTCTACATACTCTTTCAAATATATTTCTTCAGGCCCAGATAAGGCATAGATACGACAACAAGGCAATGGTGCCAAATCAATTCTACAATCGAAAGATCGATGGGGAGGCAAGTCCTTCGCTCTCCCTTTGTCAAACACCTCGGCAAACTCTACATAGGAATCAGGAACCTTCTCCACTGTACTACTTAACCCCTCACCTACTGCACAAGTCAACGGGGTGATCCAATCCGTGGCAACCTTATAACAACTCTGCAGACAATAGACTGAATCAAGAGTCACAGTCCGTCTGATCCAATCGATCTTGGGATTGTGTGATTGCAACCAGGGCACCCCTAACACAATACCAAAAGAGGGTGCATCAATCAAATCAAACCCGAGGTATTCTGAGTGCCCATTATCACAGATCATACACAATGGTTCTGTTTGTTTAGTAATAGTACCAGAAGACAACTCCGTACCATCTATGGCTCTCACTGGTTCGGGCTGGTCTTTCATAATCCATGGCACCTTTAATTGTTCTGCCAACTTGATATCCATGAAATTACCAGTGGCACCAGAATCTAGTAATGCAGACACAGGGGCCCGTTGACTATTGGAAATAACCAAACACACGGTAATCATGAAATGTTTAGGAACTCTCTTGACTATACCAGATATTTGGTAGGAGGGATTTTGCTTATCTCCCACTATCAAATCCTCAGATGGCTGCACACAGGCTGCCACTTTCTTAATAGGAATCGAAGACGGCTTTATGGAACATTCTCTGGCATAATGACCCCCTTTCCCGCAATAGAGACACAAATTCTGGGTACGTCTTCTACTCTTTTCTTCAGCAGACAGGGGACCCCTCACACCACCTATCTCCATGGGTTCTGGAGCTGTTCGTCCTTCTCCAGTATTCCGTACTTCACTTCTAACAGGGACCCCTCGGGATACTTGGAATCGGGTTTTCTCACCTCTCCTTTCCATTAATCTGTGATTTAACTTTACCACTAAGTCGATGAATTCTACACAATCCTCAGGCGGATTCACCACCTGTGAGACAACATCCTTCAAGTCTTCGGACAACCCTTGGTAGAATAAAGAGGTTCTCTTATCGGTGGGCCCATGAGTTTCCGAGACTAAACGATTAAAAGTGGACACATAGGTTAACAAATCCTGTTTCCCCTGTCTCAACTTTATTAGTTCGGCATCGCTGGCTTGCATAAAGGCATGCTTTGCGAAGAGACAACGCATCTGTTCTTTAAATGCCCTGTAATTATACAAGACAGGGTCATCATTGTCCACCAAAGGTACCGCCCAAGAAGCAGCTGTCCCAGCCAAGTAGGAGATGACAAACGCCACTTTAGCTGAATCGTCAGGAAACGAAGTGGGACGACACATAAAGTGGAGATGGCACTGGTTCATAAACACACTGTATTTACTTGAATCCCCAGTGAACCTTTCTGGAACTGCCAATGGAACAGGGGTAGGGGTAGTAACATTCACCGTTAAAGGGGGATTGCTTGCGCCTGAGCTCCTATCATACTGGAAAGTGGCGGGCTGGACCAAAGGCGTTTTACCGATACCCCAGCCGGGATCCTTAGTCTTTGCTGCACTCATCTCCTGTCTTAACCCTAGATTCTCTTGTTGTAATTTGTGGACTTGTGTCTGAAGGGAATTAATCGCCCCCATTAGTTCCTGCATAGTAGGGACCCTGTCTACCAAACTATTCCCATCCTCATCCATTCTCGCTCGGGTAGTGTAAATTTCGTGGGCTTTCGTGAGGAAAATTGAATTTTGCCCTGTTATGTGTCCCTACGTGTTCCCCAACATGTAATATATGTGCATGATCGCTATGCATTTCCCCTCTATGGCCGATAATCAAGACGCATTTGCAGTTGCGTCCAACGTTAATATGTTAGTTATCCAGTTCTCCGTGAAAGCAACGTGAATTAGGCTTTTAGGCCTATGTTGCCAACGTATTTACATGGTGCACGTTAAATCATCGAGATGCACCCGTTTCTAGGCCCCACAGGGCCCGGACACCAGATTCAGGCCTCAAGTCTCCTGAAATGCTCCGAGAGATACAGCCCCGCCCGCATCCCTGACCCTTCACTTACTTCCTGCCAAGCAACGCGGTGCCCGGCTCGGCCTGGCCTGCCTGCCAAGAATATGTTATGCCTACAGTTATCTGTTCAGCTCCCCGGCTTCACATTCCTAGCTAACGAACAGCATAACCATATCCATCTACAGTCTAGTCTTTCTGTCTCCATGCAAGTAATTTACTGAATTAGTATCCATAGACGATCCATAGCTCACGCATACATGAAGAAATATATGCACACACTAGCCTTTAGTGACAAGTAGCCTTTGCCCTGATGACTTTTAGAATCAAGCAACATGTACTCTAAACACAAGATATCAGATACGCTATAGGTACAGGTCGTTCTGACATCCCAGACTTCAGTCTCCTCTACTAGTGCTAGGAGTCAGCGCCCCCAGCTCTCCCCAGTTACACGTCATGACTCATTTTGCGCGCACCAGTAGGTTAAAGGTTCCAGCTGCCCATGAAACCGCCTCCATGTGTCCACCCACTTATGACACTTCCGTGACGTCTACATCACACACCTCCGTGCACGCCCTGTGCACGCCTTCTTTTCACGCCCATATGTTTTTATCTTTCGTTTGTCACTTGTTACGCCTACTGTATTCAATGCAACTGTATGGTTCTACTATATATATTGTATGATGTTAAAGAAATGTCGAATGTCCCTTCCTGAACCTTAGTAGGTGATGGAACCCGATATCCATTGGCTCGAGCCACTTAATTAAAGCCCGTATGACTCAGACACCACGGACTCTGCCTCTTATTTATTGAGCTATCCTTTTCATTTAATGCATAGAAAAATAGTACCGGTAATTTATTTATTTACCACATAAGGGCGCCCGAACAGGGACGAGCCCCTTCCCCACGCGCCGGCGATGTAACGCAGGCCCCCTGACCCTTCTACAGCCGTGACGGACCCCTTTCAGCGCACCTGCAGGTTTTCCTGCTTAAACTCCCTCAGGCCCACGGAGGAGATGGAGACTGCGGTCCGGCATCCAGACGAGGCGGTGAGGAATGCGGCGAGTCCCGACCAGAGCCCAAGCCGAGAGAGCGAGGTCCGAGGTATCCTGAGGCCCACCTGTTTCCGAAGCCCGAAGCGCATGCGTAGTGCGTAGCAGTAACCAGACGTCGTAGCAGTCCGGTCCAGTCCAGTCCAGTCCGAGGCTTTCAGTTTTGCTTCCCGGTGAGTACCGTTGCTGGGGACGCATCTAGACGGGTTCATTAATTTGTGCCCGGTCCAGACGGGTTTGGGTACACAGATCCGGTCCGACGTGTTCACCTAGGTGGATACGGTATGACGTGTCTCTTTATGAGACCGGTATGTTCTGTACTGTTTTAGCAGTGCATCCAGTAATCCTGTTTTTTAGTATAGTCTCTCGAGATTTCCAGTATTATGTTTTCGATGTATTATGTTTTCGATGTACTAGGTAGTATCTGTTCGAACTGTTTTTAATGTGTTTTGATGTCGTGGTATGAATGATTTGTTTTGCTATTCATTACTGTGTTTATTGTGTTCAAGTCCAAGTACGTTCAAATATGCCTCTGCTTTCAAAGTTACGTCAGATAAGAACCAGAAAAGGGATACTCGAAGAATCAGTTCCTGTCCCACCTAGGGACAGTCCTGGACATTTCATGTATTATAAACATGGCTTAGATGCCATACTGTACTTAGACTTATGGGTAGATTATACCAAAAATCTGGAAGAGAAATATAGATGGCCTGTTTCAGGAACCTGGGATGCCGAGTGCATCATGAGAGTAGAGGAAGCATTATGGAAAAAGAAAGCCAGACAGTCCCAGAAAGATGCCATAGAATTGTGGCGTAAAGAATCGCATAAAAGAACAGAAAAAGAATTCAGGAAAGCAGAACTAAGTAGGGAATCATCAGAAAAAGCCCAAGAACGGGAACTACTAGAAGAAGGTGAACGAGTTAAAGCAGAACAGTTAGACAGACAAAGAAATGCCCTTATTAAAGGCATGTATCCCCTTCTCGCCGAGGGCCTGCCTAAGGCGACCCCGGAAGCACCCTGTAATTTACCGCCACCATTGGTCCCGACTAAGCTACGTCATAAACCGACCGCAGCTGAAATTTTCCTTTCTTCCTATTTAGACGACACTGTCCCAGAATATGCTAATACGCGTCCTCCTCCGCCTGCTCAACCTCACAACCCTGTTATTAACGCAATTACTGTTCCTCCAGCCACTGGTCCCGGAAATCCTTTTAATCAGCCAGTAACTCAGGACCAACCCACATTACGTATACCTACTGTACCAGTCACATTACCAGCAACGTCACACACAGTATTAGTTGCCGATTCTAGTTCAGGAGGAGCAGGGGGTGGTATCCCTATCACCCCGCCTCAAGTAAAACGAATGACGCTGAGAGACGCAGCATTACAACGTACGCCAAAAATGGCTACATACGCAGCTCTCAAACAATACCTTACTGATTGTAGATATGACCCAGTGCCAGGCGAAGATCACATGATATTATATTCCGTACGTCTACGTCGAGTTGCAAGTTATTTGGCTATCATGCCAGAAATGAGGGAACATTTAGACAGAATATATAAAGTAAAGTCCACATTTGTAAAGCGCACAATCACCCGTAAGGGTCTCTAGGCGCTGGGGGGCCGTCGGGAAGATTATTGCCCAGAGTCACATGGTGCTGGGCTAACCTGCCGCCGGAGCCGGGGATCGAACCGTGGTCCCCAGATTCCAGCGTCAGTCGCCCTGGCCGCGGCGCCACACCTCTTCCACAAATCATTCCATATATCATTTCATCAGAACAGGACAAGGACCAGAAAGTATTCACGAGGCTATGGCACACAGGAAAGTCGAGACTCAAAATATGATCCTGCAGTTTTTGATAAACTGTTTAATAAGAGAACAAGACCAGCCTGGTAAAAATAAAGACGAGATGAAGGCCCTGATAAAATGGAGTGACAATATAGCAGACGGAAAACACAGTAAACAAGGTAGTATAGAAACCATGTATAGAAAGATTCGTAAAGAAATTCTAGGCATACACGAAAGGGAGAAAGCAGCAAGAGGAACCGAGAAAGAGAATGACACTTCAGACGAAGATGTAGACATAGAGAACCCAGACAGAATAGCGTATGTCGGTAGGACGAGACCTTTTGACAGACACACACGCCTAGAATGCAAGAAAACTTTTCTTCCTCCCGTACCAGAACAGTGTTCTCTTGAGCATTTATTCCAAGCTACCGACAGAGTTCTGAAACTACGAATAGGTTACAGTGAGCTTAGTACCATGCATGAACAGGAACTAGCCCGATCAGCAGTGCAATGGACTAGTGATTCTAGCATATTTTCAGACGAAGTAGTGGCCCAAACATTTCTGAAACTATCCCCAGACGAACAGCGACTGGTGGGTATGTACATGATCCAGCACCTCATTACACTGTACGAAAGTCAGCATTCTGATCCAGGTCCCCTATATAATGTATTGGACGAGTTACTCCTAAACAGATGGAAAGGTCTAGGTACCGATTTGATTAAACAACGCCACAAATACAGAACGTTCCTGACTCCACATTTTGTTCCTGTTCCACCCCCAGTAAGGAAGACATTTTACATAGACAGACAGAATCCCTTGCGAGAAGTCCACCCTGTTAAGGGAACGGGAGGTACGCTCGAACGAGTATTTGTTTACACCCCTTTAACGAAAATAGAACTACTGGAAATGAAAAAGTTAGTGCCCTGTCACGATAAAGATCCAGCAGGGTTCCATCGTGAATTAAAAGACATGCTCCGCATGGGAGAATACACGTATCCCGATATCATTAAAATGTTAAAGGTCCTGTTGCCTGCGGGCATATACGAAAAACTTAAAGAAAAGGAATGGGAGGTGGGAGAGAAAAAGATTGACTGGGCAGAATTAGAGAACGAAGATAACACACGAGTTCCTGGTACTGGTCTCGGGGAAAAAGCCAAAGCATTGCCCGAGTTGTTAATACAAGTCTTGCCAAGATTATTAACCACGAAAAAGGAAGACTGGGATGCCATCTCAGCCTGTAAGCAGAAACAAGACGAAGACACTAGTGATTTTTATTCTAGATTTGAGAAATGTTTCATTATTAACAGCGGCTTGAAAACAAGTAGTGAGTCGTGTCCACATCTTTTTGTTACCAAATTAGTAGAGAATTCTTTACCACAAGTTAAAAATCGAGTACTGAAAGTCGAGAGTACATGGCAAGCTAATACCCCGTCCCAAATGTTACAAATGTTACAGTACCACCAGAACCGAATCAGAGAAGAGCAAGAACACGAAAGGAGACGTATGAAAGACACGAAAATGAATGTACTGGTGGCACAGTCTGTTCCAGTTGATAGTCAGAAGAGGGGTACGACTCAGACCAGTCATTCTGCAGCTCCCGTTAAAGGGACATGCAATTACTGTAAACAGCCAGGTCACTATATAAACGAATGTGCAGTTCTGAAACACAACATAGCCACTGGTAAGACGAAAGAAAGACCGCGTCCTCCTAGACAGGAACATGTTCCACAAAACACGCAACCACCGCAGAACGCACAACAGACAGTAACAGTACCGCAGCCTATAGCTGCCACACAACACGTTACACAGCAGATGTACCAGTACGCACAGTCAGATTATCCAGAATATCAGCAGTATTCATGAAACAGCCTAGAGAGAGAGGTTGGCTTGCCTCTCATCGAGGTTCCTGTAGATCAAGAAGGTCCCTATGTACACAGCCAAGTATTAGGGAAAGACAGAAAGTTTCTGATTGATACAGGGGCAAGTAGGACTACCATCAGTCATGACGAGGTTCCAGGGGCCCCTCTCTCAGGCTCAAGAAATGTTTCCCTGGGATTTTCAGGAAAGCCTATTGTAAATGAAATATCGAAACCAGTTTCCCTAGAAGTCGGTCCATTGTCCCGAACTACAGACTTGTTACTTACGAAATCATGTCCAGAAAACTTACTTGGTATTAAAACATTGAAAGAACTAGGTGCCGTGATTTGTTGTTCTCCGGAAGGAGTGAGATTGTTTTTACGTGATTTTAAAGGACATTATGTGTTAAGAGATTTTGATCCAAGATTATTGAATGTACCACAGCATTTATGGGCGCAAGGTCCAACTGATGTAGGTTGTATGCACATTACACCATACCGCGTCACTCTGAAACAAGGAGTTGTACTACCACGAATCCGACAATACAAGTTGCCACCTGAGGCTGTAACAGCCTTATCAAAAATCATTGACGAGCTCATCGCTCAAGGAGTGGTTATAGAAACTGACTCCAATGTATGTAATTCTCCTATCATTCCGATTCTTAAACGCACTGACCCAAATGCACCTCCAGTTTATCGACTAGTGATTGACCTTCGAGAACTTAATAAATGTATTATACCCCAGTACCCAGTGGTTCCAGATATCTCTTCCCTATTGACTGCCATTGATTCTGAAGCAGCGTTCTTTACTGTTATCGATCTCAAGAACGCCTTCTTTAGTGTACCCATCCATCCAGACAGCCAGTTCCTTTTCGGATTCTGTTTAAATGGAAGAAGCTATAAATTTACACGTGCACCTCAAGGGTTCACAGAAAGTCCCAGTATTTACAGTCAAGCACTGAAACGACAACTAGATAGTATTCACATGCCAACTGACACTGCCCTGCTCCAGTATGTCGATGATCTATTGATCACTGCCCGTACAGAACGTGACTGCGAACGTGCGTCACTGACAGTCTTGTATTTTCTGGCAGAAATGGGGCACAAGGTGTCCCCTTCGAAACTGCAATTCTGTGTCCAGCAAGTGGTATACCTTGGACACTTGCTGTCCAAGAGGGGTAGACAGTTGACACCTGACCGCATCCAGTTAATTACACATCTTCCACAGCCCAAGACACACAAGGAGGTACGAGCTTTTATCGGCCTCACTTCTTACTGTAGACAATGGATCCCTCAGTACGCATATCTAGCCAAGCCACTGATACAGTTGACAACACAGGAGGCAGCGACATCGACTGTCCTCCCTTGGACCCAGGAACATACACTTGTTTTCGAAGAATTAAAGAAAGCTTTATGTCAAGCACCTGTTTTAGCGACACCAAACTACAGTAAACCTTTTACACTTTTTATCACTGAACGCGATGGTACAGCATTATCTGTTCTCACACAAGACCAAGCAGGACAACACAAGCCTTGTGCTTATTTTTCTAGCACATTGGATCCAGTAGCCCAGGCTTTGCCTGCGTGCCTCAAATCAGTTGCCGCCACAGCGTTAGCTATCAGACAAAGTGATTCCATAGTGTTAGGACACCCCCTGACAGAACAGGTTCCACACTCCGTGGAAGTTCTTTTAAACCGAACACAGACTCAGCACTTGACAATAGCACGATTGACAGGATATGAACTGACACTGTTTCAGCCACACATAGAGATCAGACGTTGTAACATATTAAACCCTGCTACACTGTTACCCTCGATTACCTCAAACCCTGCAACACATGACTGTGTGGAAGTTATTAACACCATGACGAAGCCAAGACAAGACTTGACCGACATTGCATTACCAGACCCAGACCTGACACTTTATGTGGACGGTTCATGTATGAGAACAAGTACAGGAGAGTTAGTAGCAGCATATGCAGTGACTACTGAAACTGAAGTTATAGAAACACATCGTGTTGACACTTTGTCTGCTCAAGCAGCAGAGCTCATCGCTCTGACCCAAGCCTGCATACGAGCCAAGAACCTGAAAGTAAACATATATACAGATTCACGTTATGCATTCGGAGTCGTTCACGACTTTGGAGTCCTGTGGCAAGAAAGAGGGTTTATGACCTCTCATGGAGCCAGGATTCAGCATGGCCCCCTCATTCAAGCTCTGTTAGAAGCAATACATTTACCTACAGCTATAGCGATTATGAAGTGCAAAGCACATACGAGAGTCACTGACACCATTTCCCAGGGTAACGACCTGGCAGATCGAACAGCCAAGCTTACAGCTCAGACTCCAGACATTCCAGCTGACACGACGAAGACAGACGTTTCAGTCCTGACGACTTGCATGACAGTCAAGGACCCTATACAAGATGTACTAGACATACAGACACATGCTACTCCAGACGAAATCAGGAAATGGACTGAACAAGGAGGGGTCCTGACAGATCAGGGATGGTTGACGAAGGGAAAAGCCACATGGTTTCTCCCCGACTCTAGGGTTCAAGTCATTATTAATACAGCACACAGTCCAGCACACTTAGGAGAAAAAGCCATGTTAGACAGCATCCAGAACCTCTGGTTTAACAAGCATTTACGAGCAGCAGCGAAGCAGAAAGTGCCTACCTGCATGATCTGTTGTCAGTTTAATCCAGGTAAAGGTGTTCCCGTGGAGCAAGGTGGATTTCATCCTCCTGACCATCCTTTTGAAGTCCTCCAGATGGATTATATCCAGATGGATCGATGTCGAGGATTCAAGTATGTCCTCGTAGTTGCATGCGCTCTGTCCAGATGGACAGAAGCATATCCAGTCCCAGATTATACTGCCGTGACCACTGCCAAGCAGTTGGTACGTGAGTTTTTCCCTCGATACGGTTTACCCCGTGTCGTGTATTCAGATAATGGACAGCCATTCTCGTCCGAACTCATGAAACAGGTATCACTTCTGTTAGGGTACCAGTGGAAATTCCACTGCGTACGACACCGCGAGGCAGCTGGCCTCGTCGAGCGACACAATCAAACTCTGAAAATACGAATAGGTAAGGTCTGTGCAGAAAAAGGTGTAGATTGGATGGTAGCCCTGCCGGTTGCCCTCTTCTATATGCGAATGGTCGCTCACTCCAGATCTGGTTTGTCACCCTATGAAGTAGTTTTCGGTCGTCCCCCAAACATGTGGGGTACACCTATGCCTCGTAAAATCACCGATGTTGACAGTAACATGCTGACAGATTACCTAGCTTCCTTGATGTCTGCACTACTCTCTTGTCGTTCACAGGTCGCGGCTGCCTTTCCAGACAACACCCAGGTGAAACCGCAGGAGATCTTGTTCTGGTTAGAAATTTTGATCGCTCAAGTCCTCTGGAGCCCCGCTGGAAGGAGCCAAAACTCGTTCTGATGACCACAAGGACCGCCGTAAAGCTAGAAGGAAGAAAAGGCTGGCTCCATTCCAGCCACATCAAGCGTTTCCATGGACTGTGTCCAAAGACTTTTTTCAAGGACTGCCCCGATACTGACTCTAAACTTCCCCTGTTAGAGAAAACTCCGCAGCAGGAGTATAAACTGAAACTAAGGTCTAGTAAGTCAGACAGCGTTTAATTGTTTAAGTCCCCCTCGGGTGAAGCGGTTAGACAGGTTTCTGACATGTATGAGATAGACCCACATAGTGAGAGAGATAGACGAAACGTCAAGAAAACGAAATATTGTAAAAGTCTACGAAGCAGATGTATCGTTACATTATTGTTTATGTTTATTCTGAGTCTTACGATCACATGTATAAGTTATATGCTACATGTATTTTTTCCTCCTCTTGGTTCACATTCACACCTTTCCTCTAATGATACTGTAGAACACACATTTAGTGAACTACCCCCTCACGAGTTGTCCTATCGACTTGCAATGCGCAACAATACTTTTATTCGTATGTTACACTATTCACATCAGACCAGCAATGCCACTAATTGCTGGGTATGTGGTCGACTTCCCCCTTTCCAGACAATGAAGGGAGTTTTGCCACTCTTTCCCTATCCGTTTTCGCACAATGGTTCGTGTGGAGCATGGTTTACATTGACGTCATCTTTAGACGACAAGTCTACAGTTTCCCTTCTGAATACAGTTATGAATGAAACCTGTTTCCCAGACAAGGACGGTCTTCCCCATAGGACAGGGATAGATCTAGAAAATGAAGTATATGATCTAGGCAATTTTTCCTCTAACCTCATGGTTTTGAATGTTCAGTCCGAGACCAATTCAGACTTGCCTTCTATAACAGTTCTACCAGTGAAAGGCGAATTATGTGTTAGAAAGAATGGTTCAGTACATCTAGGACACAGTGATTGTACTACTATGGTCGAGTACAGTGACAGTGGGAAGTCTACTTTCAAAGCTTCACGTCATTCCTATTTTATATGTGGTCAGACCGCTTATGTACGTTTGCCCCTAGATTGGGATGGAACCTGTTACATTGCATTCCTACTGCCACCAGTTTTCCTAGCCCCATCTGATTATCACCGAAATACCCATCTAGTACACGTCAGACATAGAAGGGAGATCGAGTCCCCAATTGTCGATCAGACTGAAACTGCATTGGAACAGTATACGGATTTCAATAAAGGTTTCTTTTTCTTCATAGGTCCTGTCCAGAATAGTAAATTAATACGCAGGTTAACCAGAACCCTTGAAGCAGTAGTGAATGAGACTACTTCCGCCCTAGGTAACTTAACAGAAGAGCAGTCTGCTATGAGATTTGTTGTTCTTCAGAACCGCCTTGTCCTTGACGTCATCCTGGCCGATAGGGGCGGAGCTTGTAGAGTCATCGGATCTAGTTGTTGCGTTTTCATTCCTAATAACGCACCGTCTGTGTATTCAGCAATAACTAAACTTCATAAAATAGCTCATCAGCTACACCAGAATCCAGGCACCTGGACTTGGTACGGCTGGCTCTGGAGTGTAATTTCTGCATGGGGATGGAAAGTACTGTCATTCCTGGGATTAGTAGTAATGATCATATTCAGTTGTTGTCTCTGTTTACAATGTGGCCCATCGATTTGCGGCTTGTGCGCTACAGCTTGTATTCCACGTCCACAGTCCCATGCCCAAATGAGAAAAGACGAGCAAATGATGCTGTATGAACAGATAGATGGTCTCATGAATATTGATGTTTCCTGAAGGGAACGTAGGGAACAAGGAGGGAATGAGGAAAATTGAATTTTGCCCTGTTATGTGTCCCTACGTGTTCCCCAACATGTAATATATGTGCATGATCGCTATGCATTTCCCCTCTATGGCCGATAATCAAGACGCATTTGCAGTTGCGTCCAACGTTAATATGTCAGTTATCCAGTTCTCCGTGAAAGCAACGTGAATTAGGCTTTTAGGCCTATGTTGCCAACGTATTTACATGGTGCACGTTAAATCATCGAGATGCACCCGTTTCTAGGCCCCACAGGGCCCGGACACCAGATTCAGGCCTCAAGTCTCCTGAAATGCTCTGAGAGATACAGCCCCGCCCGCATCCCTGACCCTTCACTTACTTCCTGCCAAGCAACGCGGTGCTCGGCTCGGCCTGGCCTGCCTGCCAAGAATATGTTATGCCTACAGTTATCTGTTCAGCTCCCCGGCTTCACATTCCTAGCTAACGAACAGCATAACCATATCCATCTACAGTCTAGTCTTTCTGTCTCCATGCAAGTAATTTACTGAATTAGTATCCATAGACGATCCATAGCTCACGCATACATGAAGAAATATATGCACACACTAGCCTTTAGTGACAAGTAGCCTTTGCCCTGATGACTTTTAGAATCAAGCAACATGTACTCTAAACACAAGATATCAGATACGCTATAGGTATAGGTCGTTCTGACATCCCAGACTTCAGTCTCCTCTATTAGTGCTAGGAGTCAGCGCCCCCAGCTCTCCCCAGTTACACGTCATGACTCATTTTGCGCGCACCAGTAGGTTAAAGGTTCCAGCTGCCCATGAAACCCCCTCCATGTGTCCACCCACTTATGACACTTCCGTGACGTCTACATCACACACCTCCGTGCACGCCCTGTGCACGCCTTCTTTTCACGCCCATATGTTTTTATCTTTCGTTTGTCACTTGTTACGCCTACTGTATTCAATGCAACTGTATGGTTCTACTATATATATTGTATGATGTTAAAGAAATGTCGAATGTCCCTTCCTGAACCTTAGTAGGTGATGGAACCCGATATCCATTGGCTCGAGCCACTTAATTAAAGCCCGTATGACTCAGACACCACGGACTCTGCCTCTTATTTATTGAGCTATCCTTTTCATTTAATGCATAGAAAAATAGTACCGGTAATTTATTTATTTACCACATAAGGGCGCCCGAACAGGGAAGAGCCCCTTCCCCACGCGCCGGCGATGTAACGCAGGCCCCCTGACCCTTCTACAGCCGTGACGGACCCCTTTCAGCGCACCTGCAGGTTTTCCTGCTTAAACTCCCTCAGGCCCACGGAGGAGATGGAGACTGCGGTCCGGCATCCAGACGAGGCGGTGAGGAATGCGGCGAGTCCCGACCAGAGCCCAAGCCGAGAGAGCGAGGTCCGAGGTATCCTGAGGCCCACCTGTTTCCGAAGCCCGAAGCGCATGCGTAGTGCGTAGCAGTAACCAGACGTCGTAGCAGTCCGGTCCAGTCCAGTCCAGTCCGAGGCTTTCAGTTTTGCTTCCCGGTGAGTACCGTTGCTGGGGACGCAT
The DNA here is from genome assembly GCF_964261635.1 of Lissotriton helveticus. Classification (NCBI taxonomy): domain Eukaryota; kingdom Metazoa; phylum Chordata; class Amphibia; order Caudata; family Salamandridae; genus Lissotriton; species Lissotriton helveticus. Next base: position 1,141,967,184 of record NC_136068.1, read on the forward strand.
CTAGACGGGTTCATTAATTTGTGCCCGGTCCAGACGGGTTTGGGTACACAGATCCGGTCAGACGTGTTCACCTAGGTGGATACGGTATGACGTGTCTCTTTATGAGACCGGTATGTTCTGTACTGTTTTAGCAGTGCATCCAGTAATCCTGTTTTTTAGTATAGTCTCTCGAGATTTCCAGTATTATGTTTTCGATGTATTATGTTTTCGATGTACTAGGTAGTATCTGTTCGAACTGTTTTTAATGTGTTTTGATGTCGTGGTATGAATGATTTGTTTTGCTATTCATTACTGTGTTTATTGTGTTCAAGTCCAAGTACGTTCAAATATGCCTCTGCTTTCAAAGTTACGTCAGATAAGAACCAGAAAAGGGATACTCGAAGAATCAGTTCCTGTCCCACCTAGGGACAGTCCTGGACATTTCATGTATTATAAACATGGCTTAGATGCCATACTGTACTTAGACTTATGGGTAGATTATACCAAAAATCTGGAAGAGAAATATAGATGGCCTGTTTCAGGAACCTGGGATGCCGAGTGCATCATGAGAGTAGAGGAAGCATTATGGAAAAAGAAAGCCAGACAGTCCCAGAAAGATGCCATAGAATTGTGGCGTAAAGAATCGCATAAAAGAACAGAAAAAGAATTCAGGAAAGCAGAACTAAGTAGGGAATCATCAGAAAAAGCCCAAGAACGGGAACTACTAGAAGAAGGTGAACGAGTTAAAGCAGAACAGTTAGACAGACAAAGAAATGCCCTTATTAAAGGCATGTATCCCCTTCTCGCCGAGGGCCTGCCTAAGGCGACCCTGGAAGCACCCTGTAATTTACCGCCACCATTGGTCCCGACTAAGCTACGTCATAAACCGACCGCAGCTGAAATTTTCCTTTCTTCCTATTTAGACGACACTGTCCCAGAATATGCTAATACGCGTCCTCCTCCGCCTGCTCAACCTCACAACCCTGTTATTAACGCAATTACTGTTCCTCCAGCCACTGGTCCCGGAAATCCTTTTAATCAGCCAGTAACTCAGGACCAACCCACATTACGTATACCTACTGTACCAGTCACATTACCAGCAACGTCACACACAGTATTAGTTGCCGATTCTAGTTCAGGAGGAGCAGGGGGTGGTATCCCTATCACCCCGCCTCAAGTAAAACGAATGACGCTGAGAGACGCAGCATTACAACGTACGCCAAAAATGGCTACATACGCAGCTCTCAAACAATACCTTACTGATTGTAGATATGACCCAGTGCCAGGCGAAGATCACATGATATTATATTCCGTACGTCTACGTCGAGTTGCAAGTTATTTGGCTATCATGCCAGAAATGAGGGAACATTTAGACAGAATATATCATTTCATCAGAACAGGACAAGGACCAGAAAGTATTCACGAGGCTATGGCACACAGGAAAGTCGAGACTCAAAATATGATCCTGCAGTTTTTGATAAACTGTTTAATAAGAGAACAAGACCAGCCTGGTAAAAATAAAGACGAGATGAAGGCCCTGATAAAATTGAGTGACAATATAGCAGACGGAAAACACAGTAAACAAGGTAGTATAGAAACCATGTATAGAAAGATTCGTAAAGAAATTCTAGGCATACACGAAAGGGAGAAAGCAGCAAGAGGAACCGAGAAAGAGAATGACACTTCAGACGAAGATGTAGACATAGAGAACCCAGACAGAATAGCGTATGTCGGGAGGACGAGACCTTTTGACAGACACACACGCCTAGAATGCAAGAAAACTTTTCTTCCTCCCGTACCAGAACAGTGTTCTCTTGAGCATTTATTCCAAGCTACCGACAGAGTTCTGAAACTACGAATAGGTTACAGTGAGCTTAGTACCATGCATGAACAGGAACTAGCCCGATCAGCAGTGCAATGGACTAGTGATTCTAGCACATTTTCAGACGAAGTAGTGGCCCAAACATTTCTGAAACTATCCCCAGACGAACAGCGACTGGTGGGTATGTACATGATCCAGCACCTCATTACACTGTACGAAAGTCAGCATTCTGATCCAGGTCCCCTATATAATGTATTGGACGAGTTACTCCTAAACAGATGGAAAGGTCTAGGTACCGATTTGATTAAACAACGCCACAAATACAGAACGTTCCTGACTCCACATTTTGTTCCTGTTCCACCCCCAGTAAGGAAGACATTTTACATAGACAGACAGAATCCCTTGCGAGAAGTCCACCCTGTTAAGGGAACGGGAGGTACGCTCGAACGAGTATTTGTTTACACCCCTTTAACGAAAATAGAACTACTGGAAATGAAAAAGTTAGTGCCCTGTCACGATAAAGATCCAGCAGGGTTCCATCGTGAATTAAAAGACATGCTCCGCATGGGAGAATACACGTATCCCGATATCATTAAAATGTTAAAGGTCCTGTTGCCTGCGGGCATATACGAAAAACTTAAAGAAAAGGAATGGGAGGTGGGAGAGAAAAAGATTGACTGGGCAGAATTAGAGAACGAAGATAACACACGAGTTCCTGGTACTGGTCTCGGGGAAAAAGCCAAAGCATTGCCCGAGTTGTTAATACAAGTCTTGCCAAGATTATTAACCACGAAAAAGGAAGACTGGGATGCCATCTCAGCCTGTAAGCAGAAACAAGACGAAGACACTAGTGATTTTTATTCTAGATTTGAGAAATGTTTCATTATTAACAGCGGCTTGAAAACAAGTAGTGAGTCGTGTCCACATCTTTTTGTTACCAAATTAGTAGAGAATTCTTTACCACAAGTTAAAAATCGAGTACTGAAAGTCGAGAGTACATGGCAAGCTAATACCCCGTCCCAAATGTTACAAATGTTACAGTACCACCAGAACCGAATCAGAGAAGAGCAAGAACACGAAAGGAGACGTATGAAAGACACGAAAATGAAAGTACTGGTGGCACAGTCTGTTCCAGTTGATAGTCAGAAGAGGGGTACGACTCAGACCAGTCATTCTGCAGCTCCCGTTAAAGGGACATGCAATTACTGTAAACAGCCAGGTCACTATATAAACGAATGTGCAGTTCTGAAACACAACATAGCCACTGGTAAGACGAAAGAAAGACCGCGTCCTCCTAGACAGGAACATGTTCCACAAAACACGCAACCACCGCAGAACGCACAACAGACAGTAACAGTACCGCAGCCTATAGCTGCCACACAACACGTTACACAGCAGATGTACCAGTACGCACAGTCAGATTATCCAGAATATCAGCAGTATTCATGAAACAGCCTAGAGAGAGAGGTTGGCTTGCCTCTCATCGAGGTTCCTGTAGATCAAGAAGGTCCCTATGTACACAGCCAAGTATTAGGGAAAGACAGAAAGTTTCTGATTGATACAGGGGCAAGTAGGACTACCATCAGTCATGACGAGGTTCCAGGGGCCCCTCTCTCAGGCTCAAGAAATGTTTCCCTGGGATTTTCAGGAAAGCCTATTGTAAATGAAATATCGAAACCAGTTTCCCTAGAAGTCGGTCCATTGTCCCGAACTACAGACTTGTTACTTACGAAATCATGTCCAGAAAACTTACTTGGTATTAAAACATTGAAAGAACTAGGTGCCGTGATTTGTTGTTCTCCGGAAGGAGTGAGATTGTTTTTACGTGATTTTAAAGGACATTATGTGTTAAGAGATTTTGATCCAAGATTATTGAATGTACCACAGCATTTATGGGCGCAAGGTCCAACTGATGTAGGTTGTATGCACATTACACCATACCGCGTCACTCTGAAACAAGGAGTTGTACTACCACGAATCCGACAATACAAGTTGCCACCTGAGGCTGTAACAGCCTTATCAAAAATCATTGACGAGCTCATCGCTCAAGGAGTGGTTATAGAAACTGACTCCAATGTATGTAATTCTCCTATCATTCCGATTCTTAAACGCACTGACCCAAATGCACCTCCAGTTTATCGACTAGTGATTGACCTTCGAGAACTTAATAAATGTATTATTCCCCAGTACCCAGTGGTTCCAGATATCTCTTCCCTATTGACTGCCATTGATTCCGAAGCAGCGTTCTTTACTGTTATCGATCTCAAGAACGCCTTCTTTAGTGTACCCATCCATCCAGACAGCCAGTTCCTTTTCGGATTCTGTTTAAATGGAAGAAGCTATAAATTTACACGTGCACCTCAAGGGTTCACAGAAAGTCCCAGTATTTACAGTCAAGCACTGAAACGACAACTAGATAGTATTCACATGCCAACTGACACTGCCCTGCTCCAGTATGTCGATGATCTATTGATCACTGCCCGTACAGAACGTGACTGCGAACGTGCGTCACTGACAGTCTTGTATTTTCTGGCAGAAATGGGGCACAAGGTGTCCCCTTCGAAACTGCAATTCTGTGTCCAGCAAGTGGTATACCTTGGACACTTGCTGTCCAAGAGGGGTAGACAGTTGACACCTGACCGCATCCAGTTAATTACACATCTTCCACAGCCCAAGACACACAAGGAGGTACGAGCTTTTATCGGCCTCACTTCTTACTGTAGACAATGGATCCCTCAGTACGCATATCTAGCCAAGCCACTGATACAGTTGACAACACAGGAGGCAGCGACATCGACTGTCCTCCCTTGGACCCAGGAACATACACTTGTTTTCGAAGAATTAAAGAAAGCTTTATGTCAAGCACCTGTTTTAGCGACACCAAACTACAGTAAACCTTTTACACTTTTTATCACTGAACGCGATGGTACAGCATTATCTGTTCTCACACAAGACCAAGCAGGACAACACAAGCCTTGTGCTTATTTTTCTAGCACATTGGATCCAGTAGCCCAGGCTTTGCCTGCGTGCCTCAAATCAGTTGCCGCCACAGCGTTAGCTATCAGACAAAGTGATTCCATAGTGTTAGGACACCCCCTGACAGTACAGGTTCCACACTCCGTGGAAGTTCTTTTAAACCGAACACAGACTCAGCACTTGACAATAGCACGATTGACAGGATATGAACTGACACTGTTTCAGCCACACATAGAGATCAGACGTTGTAACATATTAAACCCTGCTACACTGTTACCCTCGATTACCTCAAACCCTGCAACACATGACTGTGTGGAAGTTATTAACACCATGACGAAGCCAAGACAAGACTTGACCGACATTGCATTACCAGACCCAGACCTGACACTTTATGTGGACGGTTCATGTATGAGAACAAGTACAGGAGAGTTAGTAGCAGCATATGCAGTGACTACTGAAACTGAAGTTATAGAAACACATCGTGTTGACACTTTGTCTGCTCAAGCAGCAGAGCTCATCGCTCTGACCCAAGCCTGCATACGAGCCAAGAACCTGAAAGTAAACATATATACAGATTCACGTTATGCATTCGGAGTCGTTCACGACTTTGGAGTCCTGTGGCAAGAAAGAGGGTTTATGACCTCTCATGGAGCCAGGATTCAGCATGGCCCCCTCATTCAAGCTCTGTTAGAAGCAATACATTTACCTACAGCTATAGCGATTATGAAGTGCAAAGCACATACGAGAGTCACTGACACCATTTCCCAGGGTAACGACCTGGCAGATCGAACAGCCAAGCTTACAGCTCAGACTCCAGACATTCCAGCTGACACGACGAAGACAGACGTTTCAGTCCTGACGACTTGCATGACAGTCAAGGACCCTATACAAGATGTACTAGACATACAGACACATGCTACTCCAGACGAAATCAGGAAATGGACTGAACAAGGAGGGGTCCTGACAGATCAGGGATGGTTGACGAAGGGAAAAGCCACATGGTTTCTCCCCGACTCTAGGGTTCAAGTCATTATTAATACAGCACACAGTCCAGCACACTTAGGAGAAAAAGCCATGTTAGACAGCATCCAGAACCTCTGGTTTAACAAGCATTTACGAGCAGCAGCGAAGCAGAAAGTGCGTACCTGCATGATCTGTTGTCAGTTTAATCCAGGTAAAGGTGTTCCCGTGGAGCAAGGTGGATTTCATCCTCCTGACCATCCTTTTGAAGTCCTCCAGATGGATTATATCCAGATGGATCGATGTCGAGGATTCAAGTATGTCCTCGTAGTTGCATGCGCTCTGTCCAGATGGACAGAAGCATATCCAGTCCCAGATTATACTGCCGTGACCACTGCCAAGCAGTTGGTACGTGAGTTTTTCCCTCAATACGGTTTACCCCGTGTCGTGTATTCAGATAATGGACAGCCATTCTCGTCCGAACTCATGAAACAGGTATCACTTCTGTTAGGGTACCAGTGGAAATTCCACTGCGTACGACACCGCGAGGCAGCTGGCCTCGTCGAGCGACACAATCAAACTCTGAAAATACGAATAGCTAAGGTCTGTGCAGAAAAAGGTGTAGATTGGATGGTAGCCCTGCCGGTTGCCCTCTTCTATATGCGAATGGTCGCTCACTCCAGATCTGGTTTGTCACCCTATGAAGTAGATTTCGGTCGTCCCCCAAACATGTGGGGTACACCTATGCCTCGTAAAATCACCGATGTTGACAGTAACATGCTGACAGATTACCTAGCTTCCTTGATGTCTGCACTACTCTCTTGTCGTTCACAGGTCGCGGCTGCCTTTCCAGACAACACCCAGGTGAAACTGCACGAGGTCGTTCCAGGAGATCTTGTTCTGGTTAGAAATTTTGATCGCTCAAGTCCTCTGGAGCCCCGCTGGAAAGAGCCAAAACTCGTTCTGATGACCACAAGGACCGCCGTAAAGCTAGAAGGAAGAAAAGGCTGGCTCCATTCCAGCCACATCAAGCGTTTCCATGGACTGTGTCCAAAGACTTTTTTCAAGGACTGCCCCGATACTGACTCTAAACTTCCCCTGTTAGAGAAAACTCCGCAGCAGGAGTATAAACTGAAACTAAGGTCTAGTAAGTCAGACAGCGTTTAATTGTTTAAGTCCCCCTCGGGTGAAGCGGTTAGACAGGTTTCTGACATGTATGAGATAGACCCACATAGTGAGAGAGATAGACGAAACGTCAAGAAAACGAAATATTGTAAAAGTCTACGAAGCAGATGTATCGTTACATTATTGTTTATGTTTATTCTGAGTCTTACGATCACATGTATAAGTTATATGCTACATGTATTTTTTCCTCCTCTTGGTTCACATTCACACCTTTCCTCTAATGATACTGTAGAACACACATTTAGTGAACTACCCCCTCACGAGTTGTCCTATCGACTTGCAATGCGCAACAATACTTTTATTCGTATGTTACACTATTCACATCAGACCAGCAATGCCACTAATTGCTGGGTATGTGGTCGACTTCCCCCTTTCCAGACAATGAAGGGAGTTTTGCCACTCTTTCCCTATCCGTTTTCGCACAATGGTTCGTGTGGAGCATGGTTTACATTGACGTCATCTTTAGACGACAAGTCTACAGTTTCCCTTCTGAATACAGTTATGAATGAAACCTGTTTCCCAGACAAGGACGGTCTTCCCCATAGGACAGGGATAGATCTAGAAAATGAAGTATATGATCTAGGCAATTTTTCCTCTAACCTCATGGTTTTGAATGTTCAGTCCGAGACCAATTCAGACTTGCCTTCTATAACAGTTCTACCAGTGAAAGGCGAATTATGTGTTAGAAAGAATGGTTCAGTACATCTAGGACACAGTGATTGTACTACTATGGTCGAGTACAGTGACAGTGGGAAGTCTACTTTCAAAGCTTCACGTCATTCCTATTTTATATGTGGTCAGACCGCTTATGTACGTTTGCCCCTAGATTGGGATGGAACCTGTTACATTGCATTCCTACTGCCACCAGTTTTCCTAGCCCCATCTGATTATCACCGAAATACCCATCTAGTACACGTCAGACATAGAAGGGAGATCGAGTCCCCAATTGTCGATCAGACTGAAACTGCATTGGAACAGTATACGGATTTCAATAAAGGTTTCTTTTTCTTCATAGGTCCTGTCCAGAATAGTAAATTAATACGCAGGTTAACCAGAACCCTTGAAGCAGTAGTGAATGAGACTACTTCCGCCCTAGGTAACTTAACAGAAGAGCAGTCTGCTATGAGATTTGTTGTTCTTCAGAACCGCCTTGTCCTTGACGTCATCCTGGCCGATAGGGGCGGAGCTTGTAGAGTCATCGGATCTAGTTGTTGCGTTTTCATTCCTAATAACGCACCGTCTGTGTATTCAGCAATAACTAAACTTCATAAAATAGCTCATCAGCTACACCAGAATCCAGGCACCTGGACTTGGTACGGCTGGCTCTGGAGTGTAATTTCTGCATGGGGATGGAAAGTACTGTCATTCCTGGGATTAGTAGTAATGATCATATTCAGTTGTTGTCTCTGTTTACAATGTGGCCCATCGATTTGCGGCTTGTGCGCTACAGCTTGTATTCCACGTCCACAGTCCCATGCCCAAATGAGAAAAGACGAGCAAATGATGCTGTATGAACAGATAGATGGTCTCATGAATATTGATGTTTCCTGAAGGGAACGTAGGGAACAAGGAGGGAATGAGGAAAATTGAATTTTGCCCTGTTATGTGTCCCTACGTGTTCCCCAACATGTAATATATGTGCATGATCGCTATGCATTTCCCCTCTATGGCCGATAATCAAGACGCATTTGCAGTTGCGTCCAACGTTAATATGTCAGTTATCCAGTTCTCCGTGAAAGCAACGTGAATTAGGCTTTTAGGCCTATGTTGCCAACGTATTTACATGGTGCACGTTAAATCATCGAGATGCACCCGTTTCTAGGCCCCACAGGGCCCGGACACCAGATTCAGGCCTCAAGTCTCCTGAAATGCTCCGAGAGATACAGCCCCGCCCGCATCCCTGACCCTTCACTTACTTCCTGCCAAGCAACGCGGTGCCCGGCTCGGCCTGGCCTGCCTGCCAAGAATATGTTATGCCTACAGTTATCTGTTCAGCTCCCCTGCTTCACATTCCTAGCTAACGAACAGCATAACCATATCCATCTACAGTCTAGTCTTTCTGTCTCCATGCAAGTAATTTACTGAATTAGTATCCATAGACGATCCATAGCTCACGCATACATGAAGAAATATATGCACACACTAGCCTTTAGTGACAAGTAGCCTTTGCCCTGATGACTTTTAGAATCAAGCAACATGTACTCTAAACACAAGATATCAGATACGCTATAGGTACAGGTCGTTCTGACATCCCAGACTTCAGTCTCCTCTACTAGTGCTAGGAGTCAGCGCCCCCAGCTCTCCCCAGTTACACGTCATGACTCATTTTGCGCGCACCAGTAGGTTAAAGGTTCCAGCTGCCCATGAAACCCCCTCCATGTGTCCACCCACTTATGACACTTCCGTGACGTCTACATCACACACCTCCGTGCACGCCCTGTGCACGCCTTCTTTTCACGCCCATATGTTTTTATCTTTCGTTTGTCACTTGTTACGCCTACTGTATTCAATGCAACTGTATGGTTCTACTTTATATATTGTATGATGTTAAAGAAATGTCGAATGTCCCTTCCTGAACCTTAGTAGGTGATGGAACCCGATATCCATTGGCTCGAGCCACTTAATTAAAGCCCGTATGACTCAGACACCACGGACTCTGCCTCTTATTTATTGAGCTATCCTTTTCATTTAATGCATAGAAAAATAGTACCGGTAATTTATTTATTTACCACACTAAGTCGATGAATTCTACACAATCCTCAGGCGGATTCACCACCTGTGAGACAACATCCTTCAAGTCTTCGGACAACCCTTGGTAGAATAAAGAGGTTCTCTTATCGGTGGGCCAATGAGTTTCCGAGACTAAACGATTAAAAGTGGACACATAGGTAAACAAATCCTGTTTCCCCTGTCTCAACTTTATTAGTTCGGCATCGCTGGCTTGCATAAAGGCATGCTTTGCGAAGAGACAACGCATCTGTTCTTTAAATGCCCTGTAATTATACAAGACAGGGTCATCATTGTCCACCAAAGGTACCGCCCAAGAAGCAGCTGTCCCAGCCAAGTAGGAGATGACAAACGCCACTTTAGCTGAATCGTCAGGAAACGAAGTGGGACGACACATAAAGTGGAGATGGCACTGGTTCATAAACACACTGTATTTACTTGAATCCCCAGTGAACCTTTCTGGAACTGCCAATGGAACAGGGGTAGGGGTAGTAACATTCACCGTTAAAGGGGGATTGCTTGCGCCTGAGCTCCTATCATACTGGAAAGTGGCGGGCTGGACCAAAGGCGTTTTACCGATACCCCAGCCGGGATCCTTAGTCTTTGCTGCACTCATCTCCTGTCTTAACCCTAGATTCTCTTGTTGTAATTTGTGGACTTGTGTCTGAAGGGAATTAATCGCCCCCATTAGTTCCTGCATAGTAGGGACCCTGTCTACCAAACTATTCCCATCCTCATCCATTCTCGCTCGGGTAGTGTAAATTTCGTGGGCTTGGTTTTCTGTTGGATTTCCCCCCCAACTCAACCCACACCACAGGAGCGAGGATGGCCCCAATCCTCTGCCCCTATTCGGAACGCAACACGCCCTTATTACCACAGGGTGACAGCGGACCGAACAAAGGGAGAAGGTGGGAAAAAACAAAAGAAAGAGAAAAGCCAAGACTCCTTCTATGTTTCAGCTTCAGCTAGACAACCCTGTCCTGGTTGCAAATATAGGCCTTCTAACCTGGATCAGGGAAAGAGAAGAAACAAGGAAAACAGACTCATAACACAATTCTCAGTGTCCTCTCACCTGAAATCACCACAGTACCCACATAATTATTGCCCAACACAACCCAATTGCCCTCCTTACTTGAGTGACACAGAAGGTTCTTCGGAAAGGAGACTTGACGTAATTCCAAAGAAAAGCAAAATAAAGGGTAACAAAACACCCTCACTTCCTGGCGTTCTGTAATACAGGGGAAAAAGTCAGAAGACTGACAAAAAACCATCTGTTTGCTATTATCAGCGAAATCGCTGTGTATACATAGCATTTACCTCACTTGTGGCCACAAACTAAAGCGCGTTCCTCATTAAACGCGAGAAGCTTAATGCTTCGTGAAAACGTCCAAAGTTTCACACAATGATGTGAAACGGGTTATACAAAACCTGGAAATCGGCTCGTCAAAGTGTAATAAACTCCACACTCCGATTCAGCACTACGTCTCAAATGGCAAATGTCCCATTCTTCTCTTTGCACGATTCCTCCACCACTCAGCTCCCAACTCCGTACGAGCAAAGAGGAAGTAAACGTCTTCTGACGAGTCCCAAAACTCCAGGAAGCAGAACGAAGCCTCGTTCTGCTCGGCAAAGCTCCAACGCGTTTTCGTTACTCAACCACAGGGAAACACGAACATAGGGAGAAATGCGAACTCCCAAAACATGACCTGGATAGAAACCCAACCAGGCTAGAAACCAAGCATCGAGTACTGGTGCTGGCTCTCAGATAAAGCAAAGAGGAAAAGGAGGGGCTAGGGCAAAAGGGGAGGAGGCTACCACTGCAGGGAAACAGAGAGAGGACAGCGAGAATACAATAAACAGAGAAGGCAGAAAAGAGAGCTAAACCCGGCTACTTCCTAACAGAGGGAATCTCTTTATGGGTGTGATGATGAGCAATTATATTTCTCAAAGGTACAGGTCCAACAAACTAGAAAAATAAAAGGCAGTGTATGTGTCAATGTTGTATATAAATAAGTATACATAAGACACAATGATTGTGTGAGTGACTGTATGGATAACTGTATACTTGTAATAATGATTTTATAATTCACTAAGTATGACTTACTATCTAAATGAATAGAAGAAGTGGTGTTTGTATAAGTGTTTGCTAAGTAAATATGTAAGTATGATCCATTGTTTGCATAAGTGAGTAGGATGACTTCATATGTGAATAGGATGTGTGCTGTTGTTTAATGTCGATATAGATGTATAAGTATTTTTGATAGTGTTCTATTGTTCATTGACAGCATGGATGAGTGAATCCATAGGTAAGTAATTAGATGTGTGTATACATCTATGAATCACTGAGTGGATTTTTAGATACTTGTATTGCTGTGACAATGGATTTAAATATGATACTCTGTATTTTACAAAGAGTGATGAAAAATTGTAATAGTGTATGAAAAGGTGTATGTGATTGCCACGTGGATGATTTCATCAGTGATGTCATCAGTGATGTCATTTGAGATGTCATCAGGGATGTCACTGACCATGTCATGAATGATCTAATATGTGACATCATCAGCAGTGGATTGCAGGTGCGCTAAATATAGTTAGTACAACTAACTATATAGGAGCAATTGCATTGGTTTTGTATGAGTAAAATGTCCAGCTAACTATAACACCACTAAAACTTATAGTTTTTTGAGTTAATTTCAAAGGTTTTTTAAAAACGAATTCCTAACTATATAACTCCTGAAACCTATGGTTTTTTCAGTGAATTCGCAAGGTTTTTTAAATGCTAATTCCTAACTATATAAGGCCTGAAACCTATGGTTTTTTCAGTGAATTTCAAAGGTTTTTTAAATGCTAATTCCTAACTATATAAGGCCTGAAACCTATGGTTTTTTCAGTGAATTTCAAAGGTTTTTTAAATGCTAATTCTATTAGCGGATAACGTTTAAATACATTAATATCCTAGAGGAACCACCTGAGCATTCCTAACTATATAAGGCCTGAAACATATGTTTTTTTCAGTGAATTTCAAAGGTTTTTTAAATGCTAATTCCTAACTATATAAGGCCTGAAACCTATGGTTTTTTCAGTGAATTTCAAAGGTTTTTTAAATGCTAATTCCTAACTATATAAGGCCTGAAACCTATGGTTTTCTCAGTGAATTTCAAAGGTTTTTTAAATGCTAATTCTATTAGCGGATAAAGTTTAAATATATTAATATCCTAGTGGGACCACCTGAGCAGCCCTAAGGGGTCAGGGTGTTTCTACCCTGCCCCCTTTTTGTGTTCTACATGTTTGTTTTTCTGCTTTCTTGTGCCTCAGTCTACTAAGACCCAAGATGGATGCCAACACTTCCTGGTTAGAAGTGTTGACAGCCAATGAGCATGCAGCTTTCTCGGGAAGGCATGCTGATTGGCTTCCACTGTCTGTCAACACTCAAAACCAGGAAGTGTTGGCAGCCATCTTGTGCCTTGTTAGAACCAAGCGATACAAAAGGGGATGATGGACGGAGCGTTTGAACAAATCAAACACTCACCCCCAGTCAACTGATCTGGGTTTAATCCATCACCATTCTTTAGTTCACTCAGCCACCCCAGTTTAGACATGGCTATATGCAAATCAGTCTGACCCTGTGCCTTATGGGAACAGTCCAGCCCGAACTGCCAAGCCATGTCTTCCCTGGACCGGAAACAAGCATCCTGGGACCGGTTTCGGATTCATAATCCTCATCAGCCAGGCTATCTTGAATCCAGTGGCCAAGTGAACAAGGGACTCACGTCTGAGAATACCCTGCCACACTTAGGGCGAACAAAGCGATACAAAAGGGGATGATGGACGGAGCGTTTGAACAAATCAAACACTCACCCCCAGTCAACTGATCTGGGTTTAATCATCACCATTGTTTAGTTCACTCAGCCACCCCAGTTCAGACATGGCTATATGCAAATCAGTCTGACCCTGTGCCTTATGGGAACAGTCCAGCCCGAACTGCCAAGCCATGTCTTCCCTGGACCAGAAACAAGCATCCTGGGACCGGTTTCGGATTCATAATCCTCATCAGCCAAGCTATCTTGAATCCAGTGGCCAAGTGAACAAGGGACTTACGTCTGAGCATACCCTGCCACACTTAGGGCGAACAAAGCGATACAAAAGGGGATGATGGACGGAGCGTTTGAACAAATCAAACACTCGCCCCCAGTCAACTGATCTGGGTTTAATCCATCACCATTCTTTAGTTCACTCAGCCACCCCAGTTCAGACATGGCTATATGCAAATCAGTCTGACCCTGTGCCTTATGGGAACTGTCCAGCCCGAACTGCCAAGCCATGTCTTCCCTGGACCGGAAACAAGCATCCTGGGACCGGTTTCGGATTCATAATCCTCATCAGCCAGGCTATCTTGAATCCAGTGGCCAAGTGAACAAGGGACTCACGTCTGAGCATACCCTGCCACACTTAGGGCGAACAAAGCGATACAAAAGGGGATGATGGACGGAGCTTTGAACAAATCAAACACTCACCCCCAGTCAACTGATCTGGGTTTAATCCATCGCCATTCTTTAGTTCACTCAGCCACCCCAGTTCAGACATGGCTATATGCAAATCAGTCTGACCCTGTGCCTTATGGGAACAGTCCAGCCCGAACTGCATAGCCATGTCTTCCCTGGACCGGAAACAAGCATCCTGGGACCGGTTTCGGATTCATAATCCTCATCAGCCAGGCTATCTTGAATCCAGTGGCCAAGTGAACAAGGGAATAACGTCTGAGCATACCCTGCCACACTTAGGGCGAACAAAGCGATACAAAAGGGGATGATGGACGGAGCTTTGAACAAATCAAACACTCACCCCCAGTCAACTGATCTGGGTTTAATCCATCACCATTCTTTAGTTCACTCAGCCACCCCAGTTCAGACATGGCTATATGCAAATCAGTCTGACCCTGTGCCTTATGGGAACAGTCCAGCCCGAACTGCCAAGCCATGTCTTCCCTGGACCGGAAACAAGCATCCTGGGACCGGTTTCGGATTCATAATCCTCATCAGCCAGGCTATCTTGAATACAGTGGCCAAGTGAACAAGGGACTCACGTCTGAGCATACCCTGCCACACTTAGGGCGAACAAAGCGATACAAAAGGGGATGATGGACGGAGCGTTTGAACAAATCAAACACTCACCCCCAGTCAACTGATCTAGGTTTAATCATCACCATTCTTTAGTTCACTCAGCCACCCCAGTTCAGACATGGCTATATGTAAATCTGTCTGACCCTGTGCCTTATGGGAACAGTCCAGCCCGAACTGCCAAGCCATGTCTTCCCTGGACCGGAAACAAGCATCCTGGGACCGGTTTCGGATTCATAATCCTCATCAGCCAGGCTATCTTGAATCCAGTGGCCAAGTGAACAAGGGACTCACGTCTGAGCATACCCTGCCACACTTAGGGTGAACAAAGGGATACAAAAGGGGATGATGGACGGAGCGTTTGAACAAATCAAACACTCCCCCCCAGACAACTGATCTGGGTTTAATCCATCACCATTCTTTAGTTCACTCAGCCACCCCAGTTCAGACATGGCTATATGCAAATCAGTCTGACCCTGTGCCTTATGGGAACAGTCCAGCCCGAACTGCCAAGCCATGTCTTCCCTGGACCGGAAACAAGCATCCTGGGACCGGTTTCGGATTCATAATCCTCATCAGCCAGGCTATCTTGAATCCAGTGGCCAAGTGAACAAGGGACTCACGTCTGAGCATACCCTGCCACACTTAGGGCGAACAAAGCGATACAAAAGGGGATGATGGACGGAGCTTTGAACAAATCAAACACTCACCCCCAATCAACTGATCTGGGTTTAATCCATCGCCATTCTTTAGTTCACTCGGCCACCCCAGTTCAGACATGGCTATATGCAAATCAGTCTGACCCTGTGCCTTATGGGAACAGTCCAGCCCGAACTGCCAAGCCATGTCTTCCCTGGACCGGAAACAAGCATCCTGGGACCGGTTTCAGATTCATAATCCTCATCAGCCAGGCTATCTTGAATCCAGTGACCAAGTGAACAAGGGACTCACGTCTGAGCATACCCTGCCACACTTAGGGCGAACAAAGCGATACAAAAGGGGGTGATGGACGGAGCGTTTGAACAAATCAAACACTCACCCCCAGTCAACTGATCTGGGTTTAATCCATCACCATTCTTTAGTTCACTCAGCCACCCCAGTTCAGACATGGCTATATGCAAATCAGTCTGACCCTGTGCCTTATGGGAACAGTCCAGCCCGAACTGCCAAGCCATGTCTTCCCTGGACCAGAAACAAGCATCCTGGGACCGGTTTCGGATTCATAATCCTCATCAGCCAGGCTATCTTGAATCCAGTGGCCAAGTGAACAAGGGACTCACGTCTGAGCATACCCTGCCACACTTAGGGCGAACAAAGCGATACAAAAGGGGATGATGGACGGAGCGTTTGAACAAATCAAACACTCGCCCCCAGTCAACTGATCTGGGTTTAATCCATCACCATTCTTTAGTTCACTCAGCCACCCCAGTTCAGACATGGCTATATGCAAATCAGTCTGACCCTGTGCCTTATGGGAACTGTCCAGCCCGAACTGCCAAGCCATGTCTTCCCTGGACCGGAAACAAGCATCCTGGGACCGGTTTCGGATTCATAATCCTCATCAGCCAGGCTATCTTGAATCC
This sequence comes from Lissotriton helveticus, assembly GCF_964261635.1. NCBI lineage: Eukaryota > Metazoa > Chordata > Amphibia > Caudata > Salamandridae > Lissotriton > Lissotriton helveticus. The sequence continues at coordinate 1,141,983,533 of NC_136068.1, forward strand.
AGTGGCCAAGTGAACAAGGGACTCACGTCTGAGCATACCCTGCCACACTTAGGGCGAACAAAGCGATACAAAAGGGGATGATGGACGGAGCTTTGAACAAATCAAACACTCACCCCCAGTCAACTGATCTGGGTTTAATCCATCGCCATTCTTTAGTTCACTCAGCCACCCCAGTTCAGACATGGCTATATGCAAATCAGTCTGACCCTGTGCCTTATGGGAACAGTCCAGCCCGAACTGCCAAGCCATGTCTTCCCTGGACCGGAAACAAGCATCCTGGGACCGGTTTCGGATTCATAATCCTCATCAGCCAGGCTATCTTGAATCCAGTGGCCAAGTGAACAAGGGAATAACGTCTGAGCATACCCTGCCACACTTAGGGCGAACAAAGCGATACAAAAGGGGATGATGGACGGAGCTTTGAACAAATCAAACACTCACCCCCAGTCAACTGATCTGGGTTTAATCCATCACCATTCTTTAGTTCACTCAGCCACCCCAGTTCAGACATGGCTATATGCAAATCAGTCTGACCCTGTGCCTTATGGGAACAGTCCAGCCCGAACTGCCAAGCCATGTCTTCCCTGGACCGGAAACAAGCATCCTGGGACCGGTTTCGGATTCATAATCCTCATCAGCCAGGCTATCTTGAATACAGTGGCCAAGTGAACAAGGGACTCACGTCTGAGCATACCCTGCCACACTTAGGGCGAACAAAGCGATACAAAAGGGGATGATGGACGGAGCGTTTGAACAAATCAAACACTCACCCCCAGTCAACTGATCTAGGTTTAATCATCACCATTCTTTAGTTCACTCAGCCACCCCAGTTCAGACATGGCTATATGTAAATCTGTCTGACCCTGTGCCTTATGGGAACAGTCCAGCCCGAACTGCCAAGCCATGTCTTCCCTGGACCGGAAACAAGCATCCTGGGACCGGTTTCGGATTCATAATCCTCATCAGCCAGGCTATCTTGAATCCAGTGGCCAAGTGAACAAGGGACTCACGTCTGAGCATACCCTGCCACACTTAGGGCGAACAAAGCGATACAAAAGGGGATGATGGACGGAGCTTTGAACAAATCAAACACTCCCCCCCAGACAACTGATCTGGGTTTAATCCATCACCATTCTTTAGTTCACTCAGCCACCCCAGTTCAGACATGGCTATATGCAAATCAGTCTGACCCTGTGCCTTATGGGAACAGTCCAGCCCGAACTGCCAAGCCATGTCTTCCCTGGACCGGAAACAAGCATCCTGGGACCGGTTTCGGATTCATAATCCTCATCAGCCAGGCTATCTTGAATCCAGTGGCCAAGTGAACAAGGGACTCACGTCTGAGCATACCCTGCCACACTTAGGGCGAACAAAGCGATACAAAAGGGGATGATGGACGGAGCTTTGAACAAATCAAACACTCACCCCCAATCAACTGATCTGGGTTTAATCCATCGCCATTCTTTAGTTCACTCGGCCACCCCAGTTCAGACATGGCTATATGCAAATCAGTCTGACCCTGTGCCTTATGGGAACAGTCCAGCCCGAACTGCCAAGCCATGTCTTCCCTGGACCGGAAACAAGCATCCTGGGACCGGTTTCAGATTCATAATCCTCATCAGCCAGGCTATCTTGAATCCAGTGGCCAAGTGAACAAGGGACTCACGTCTGAGCATACCCTGCCACACTTAGGGCGAACAAAGCGATACAAAAGGGGGTGATGGACGGAGCTTTGAACAAATCAAACACTCACCCCCAGTCAACTGATCTGGGTTTAATCCATCACCATTCTTTAGTTCACTCAGCCACCCCAGTTCAGACATGGCTATATGCAAATCAGTCTGACCCTGTGCCTTATGGGAACAGTCCAGCCCGAACTGCCAAGCCATGTCTTACCTGGACCGGAAACAAGAATCCTAGGACCGGTTTCGGATTCATAATCCTCATCAGCCAGGCTATCTTGAATCCAGTGGCCAAGTGAACAAGGGGCTCACGTCTGAGCATACCCTGCCACACTTAGGGCGAACAAAGCGATACAAAAGGGGATGATGGACGGAGCGCTTGAACAAATCAAACACTCACCCCCAGTCAACTGATCTGGGTTTAATCCATCACCATTCTTTAGTTCACTCAGCCACCCCAGTTCAGACATGGCTATATGCAAATCAGTCTGACCCTGTGCCTTATGGGAACAGTCCAGCCCGAACTGCCAAGCCATGTCTTCCCTGGACCAGAAACAAGCATCCTGGGACCGGTTTCGGATTCATAATCCTCATCAGCCAGGCTATCTTGAATCCAGTGGCCAAGTGAACAAGGGACTCACGTCTGAGCATACCCTGCCACACTTAGGGCGAACAAAGCGATACAAAAGGGGATGATGGACGGAGCGTTTGAACAAATCAAACACTCGCCCCCAGTCAACTGATCTGGGTTTAATCCATCACCATTCTTTAGTTCACTCAGCCACCCCAGTTCAGACATGGCTATATGCAAATCAGTCTGACCCTGTGCCTTATGGGAACTGTCCAGCCCGAACTGCCAAGCCATGTCTTCCCTGGACCGGAAACAAGCATCCTGGGACCGGTTTCGGATTCATAATCCTCATCAGCCAGGCTATCTTGAATCCAGTGGCCAAGTGAACAAGGGACTCACGTCTGAGCATACCCTGCCACACTTAGGGCGAACAAAGCGATACAAAAGGGGATGATGGACGGAGCTTTGAACAAATCAAACACTCACCCCCAGTCAACTGATCTGGGTTTAATCCATCGCCATTCTTTAGTTCACTCAGCCACCCCAGTTCAGACATGGCTATATGCAAATCAGTCTGACCCTGTGCCTTATGGGAACAGTCCAGCCCGAACTGCCAAGCCATGTCTTCCCTGGACCGGAAACAAGCATCCTGGGACCGGTTTCGGATTCATAATCCTCATCAGCCAGGCTATCTTGAATCCAGTGGCCAAGTGAACAAGGGAATAACGTCTGAGCATACCCTGCCACACTTAGGGCGAACAAAGCGATACAAAAGGGGATGATGGACGGAGCTTTGAACAAATCAAACACTCACCCCCAGTCAACTGATCTGGGTTTAATCCATCACCATTCTTTAGTTCACTCAGCCACCCCAGTTCAGACATGGCTATATGCAAATCAGTCTGACCCTGTGCCTTATGGGAACAGTCCAGCCCGAACTGCCAAGCCATGTCTTCCCTGGACCGGAAACAAGCATCCTGGGACCGGTTTCGGATTCATAATCCTCATCAGCCAGGCTATCTTGAATACAGTGGCCAAGTGAACAAGGGACTCACGTCTGAGCATACCCTGCCACACTTAGGGCGAACAAAGCGATACAAAAGGGGATGATGGACGGAGCGTTTGAACAAATCAAACACTCACCCCCAGTCAACTGATCTAGGTTTAATCATCACCATTCTTTAGTTCACTCAGCCACCCCAGTTCAGACATGGCTATATGTAAATCTGTCTGACCCTGTGCCTTATGGGAACAGTCCAGCCCGAACTGCCAAGCCATGTCTTCCCTGGACCGGAAACAAGCATCCTGGGACCGGTTTCGGATTCATAATCCTCATCAGCCAGGCTATCTTGAATCCAGTGGCCAAGTGAACAAGGGACTCACGTCTGAGCATACCCTGCCACACTTAGGGTGAACAAAGGGATACAAAAGGGGATGATGGACGGAGCGTTTGAACAAATCAAACACTCCCCCCCAGACAACTGATCTGGGTTTAATCCATCACCATTCTTTAGTTCACTCAGCCACCCCAGTTCAGACATGGCTATATGCAAATCAGTCTGACCCTGTGCCTTATGGGAACAGTCCAGCCCGAACTGCCAAGCCATGTCTTCCCTGGACCGGAAACAAGCATCCTGGGACCGGTTTCGGATTCATAATCCTCATCAGCCAGGCTATCTTGAATCCAGTGGCCAAGTGAACAAGGGACTCACGTCTGAGCATACCCTGCCACACTTAGGGCGAACAAAGCGATACAAAAGGGGATGATGGACGGAGCTTTGAACAAATCAAACACTCACCCCCAATCAACTGATCTGGGTTTAATCCATCGCCATTCTTTAGTTCACTCGGCCACCCCAGTTCAGACATGGCTATATGCAAATCAGTCTGACCCTGTGCCTTATGGGAACAGTCCAGCCCGAACTGCCAAGCCATGTCTTCCCTGGACCGGAAACAAGCATCCTGGGACCGGTTTCAGATTCATAATCCTCATCAGCCAGGCTATCTTGAATCCAGTGGCCAAGTGAACAAGGGACTCACGTCTGAGCATACCCTGCCACACTTAGGGCGAACAAAGCGATACAAAAGGGGGTGATGGACGGAGCTTTGAACAAATCAAACACTCACCCCCAGTCAACTGATCTGGGTTTAATCCATCACCATTCTTTAGTTCACTCAGCCACCCCAGTTCAGACATGGCTATATGCAAATCAGTCTGACCCTGTGCCTTATGGGAACAGTCCAGCCCGAACTGCCAAGCCATGTCTTACCTGGACCGGAAACAAGAATCCTAGGACCGGTTTCGGATTCATAATCCTCATCAGCCAGGCTATCTTGAATCCAGTGGCCAAGTGAACAAGGGGCTCACGTCTGAGCATACCCTGCCACACTTAGGGCGAACAAAGCGATACAAAAGGGGATGATGGACGGAGCGCTTGAACAAATCAAACACTCACCCCCAGTCAACTGATCTGGGTTTAATCCATCACCATTCTTTAGTTCACTCAGCCACCCCAGTTCAGACATGGCTATATGCAAATCAGTCTGACCCTGTGCCTTATGGGAACAGTCCAGCCCGAACTGCCAAGCCATGTCTTCCCTGGACCGGAAACAAGCATCCTGGGACCGGTTTCGGATTCATAATCCTCATCAGCCAGGCTATCTTGAATCCAGTGGCCAAGTGAACAAGGGACTCACGTCTGAGCATACCCTGCCACACTTAGGGCGAACAAAGCGATACAAAAGGGGATGATGGACGGAGCGTTTGAACAAATCAAACACTCACCCCCAGTCAACTGATCTAGGTTTAATCATCACCATTCTTTAGTTCACTCAGCCACCCCAGTTCAGACATGGCTATATGTAAATCTGTCTGACCCTGTGCCTTATGGGAACAGTCCAGCCCGAACTGCCAAGCCATGTCTTCCCTGGACCGGAAACAAGCATCCTGGGACCGGTTTCGGATTCATAATCCTCATCAGCCAGGCTATCTTGAATCCAGTGGCCAAGTGAACAAGGGACTCACGTCTGAGCATACCCTGCCACACTTAGGGTGAACAAAGGGATACAAAAGGGGATGATGGACGGAGCGTTTGAACAAATCAAACACTCCCCCCCAGACAACTGATCTGGGTTTAATCCATCACCATTCTTTAGTTCACTCAGCCACCCCAGTTCAGACATGGCTATATGCAAATCAGTCTGACCCTGTGCCTTATGGGAACAGTCCAGCCCGAACTGCCAAGCCATGTCTTCCCTGGACCGGAAACAAGCATCCTGGGACCGGTTTCGGATTCATAATCCTCATCAGCCAGGCTATCTTGAATCCAGTGGCCAAGTGAACAAGGGACTCACGTCTGAGCATACCCTGCCACACTTAGGGCGAACAAAGCGATACAAAAGGGGATGATGGACGGAGCTTTGAACAAATCAAACACTCACCCCCAATCAACTGATCTGGGTTTAATCCATCGCCATTCTTTAGTTCACTCGGCCACCCCAGTTCAGACATGGCTATATGCAAATCAGTCTGACCCTGTGCCTTATGGGAACAGTCCAGCCCGAACTGCCAAGCCATGTCTTCCCTGGACCGGAAACAAGCATCCTGGGACCGGTTTCAGATTCATAATCCTCATCAGCCAGGCTATCTTGAATCCAGTGGCCAAGTGAACAAGGGACTCACGTCTGAGCATACCCTGCCACACTTAGGGCGAACAAAGCGATACAAAAGGGGGTGATGGACGGAGCGTTTGAACAAATCAAACACTCACCCCCAGTCAACTGATCTGGGTTTAATCCATCACCATTCTTTAGTTCACTCAGCCACCCCAGTTCAGACATGGCTATATGCAAATCAGTCTGACCCTGTGCCTTATGGGAACAGTCCAGCCCGAACTGCCAAGCCATGTCTTACCTGGACCGGAAACAAGAATCCTAGGACCGGTTTCGGATTCATAATCCTCATCAGCCAGGCTATCTTGAATCCAGTGGCCAAGTGAACAAGGGGCTCACGTCTGAGCATACCCTGCCACACTTAGGGCGAACAAAGCGATACAAAAGGGGATGATGGACGGAGCGCTTGAACAAATCAAACACTCACCCCCAGTCAACTGATCTGGGTTTAATCCATCACCATTCTTTAGTTCACTCAGCCACCCCAGTTCAGACATGGCTATATGCAAATCAGTCTGACCCTGTGCCTTATGGGAACAGTCCAGCCCGAACTGCCAAGCCATGTCTTCCCTGGACCGGAAACAAGCATCCTGGGACCGGTTTCGGATTCATAATCCTCATCAGCCAGGCTATCTTGAATCCAGTGGCCAAGTGAACAAGGGACTCAGGTCTAAGCATACCCTGCCACACTTAGGGCGAACAAAGCGATACAAAAGGGGATGATGGACGGAGCGTTTGAACAAATCAAACACTCACCCCCAGTCAACTGATCTGGGTTTAATCCATCACCATTCTTTAGTTCACTCAGCCACCCCAGTTCAGACATGGCTATATGCAAATCAGTCTGACCCTGTGCCTTATGGGAACAGTCCAGCCCGAACTGCCAAGCCATGTCTTCCCTGGACCGGAAACAAGCATCCTGGGACCGGTTTCGGATTCATTATCCTCATCAGCCAGGCTATCTTGAATCCAGTGGCCAAGTGAACAAGGGACTCACGTCTGAGCATACCCTGCCACACTTAGGGCGAACAAAGCGATACAAAAGGGGATGATGGACGGAGCGTTGGAACAAATCAAACACTCACCCCCAGTCAACTGATCTGGGTTTAATCCATCACCATTCTTTAGTTAACTCAGCCACCCCAGTTCAGACATGGCTACATGCAAATCAGTCTGCTGTCCCTGTGCCTTATGGAAACAGTCCAGCCCGAACTGCCAAGCCAAGTCTTCCCTGGACCGGAAACAAGCATCCTGGGACCGGTTTCGGATTCATAATCCTCATCAGCCAGGCTATCTTGAATCCAGTGGACTGTTCCCATGAGGCACAGGGTCAGACTGATTTGCATATGGTCTTGTCTGAAATGGGGTGGCTGAGTGGGCTAAAGAATGGTGATGGATTAAACCCAGATCAGTTGACTGGGGGTGAGTGTTTGATTTGCTCAAACGCTCCGTCCATCATCCCCTTTTGTATCACTTTGTTAGAACCAAGGCACAAGAAAGCAGTGAAACAAATGTGTGAAACTCGCAAAGAGGCCAGAGTAGAAGCACCCTGACCCCCTAGGCCTGCTCAGGGGGTCCCACAAAGACCCCGAAGGCAAAAAAATATTTTTTTTTTTTTTTTTTTAAAGTCGGGGTACGCGTACCGCGATTTAAAAAAAATAAAAACTTTTTTTTTTGCCTTTGGGGTCTTTGTGGGACCCCCTGAGCAGACCTATGGGGTCAGGGCGCTTCTACTTTGGCCCATTTGCGAGTTTCACACATTTGTTTTTCTGCTTTCCTGTACCTCACTCTACCGAGGCACAAGATGGCTGCCCACAATTTCTGTTTTAGAGTGTTGACAGACATTGGCAGCCAATCAGAATGCAGCTCGTGCACTAGAGGTAAGCGTACGGTACGCGTACGTGCGTGTACCGTAAGCGCACGGGTAAGCTCACGGGTAAGCTGCTATAGATATATATATTTTTGAACCTAAATTACTCAAAATCCACTGGAGCACATATCTTGAGACATAGCAAAGGCACATCGGGCTACCAGTCCCTACAATTTTGCTAAGTTTGGTGGAAAACCATTCAGCCGTTCGGGCTAAAAGTGAGTCCAACCGCCCTATGGAAATTAACATGGGGAAAACACGTTTTGGGACCCCCCTTTTATCTCGGCCCCCGCTAGACGAATCCCCCCAAAACTTTTAGGGAAGGACCGGAGCTCCGCGAGGCAAAATTAAGGAAAATTTCAGGAAGATTCCTCAACCGGAGCCAAAGTTATTCCCAATAGAATGTTGCGATTTCCCTATGGAGAACAATCCTAACTATATATACCTACTGGCGACCGCGAGTAGGTAATTTATATATTCACTGAAAAAACCATAGGTTTCACACCAGTTATAGTTAACTGAACATTTTACTCATACAAAACCATTGAAATTCCCACGTTAGTTAGTTGGACTCACTATAACTCGCGCGCCTGCAATCCACTGCTGATGATGTCACATATTACATCATTCATGACATGGTCAGTGACATCACTGATGACATCACTGATGACATCTCAAATGACATCACTGATGACATCACTGATGACATCATCCAGTGACTGTTTGTTTCTGTAAAGTTTAAATATGTTTTACATATTCAAGAATGAGTGGGTGTATAAGTGTCTGGATGAAGGATTTATTTGGTGCGTAACTGACTGTATGAGTGAGTGATTAAATGTGTCTTACTGAATGCATGGGTTAGTGACTAAACTGTGTGAATGTGTGCATCAGTATGTCTGTTGTTGTGTAAGCTGCTGCATGTGTTGATCAATAGCTATATGAGTGGCTATATGGGTTATTGATTGGTTGCCAAAGTATTTGTATGTGAGTCTGAGTGTGTGTGTGTGGGTGGCTGGGAGGTGTGTGTCTCTCTGCATAGATGTGTGAGCAGTTAATTCACCAGGTGCCTGGATTCAAGAGTGCATGTGGAAACAGCTGTATGGGCGGTTGACTGTGTGCATGGCTGTGTTGGTGAGTGAATGGATATCTTAGTGCTACATGTCCAAGTAAGTACATATGTAAAACACAGTGCACATGAGAGTTGTCATATATAAATGATTATACATGAGAGCCAGTGATTGTGTGAGTGGCTGTATGGATCAATGTGTACTTGTATCAGTGATTGTATAAGAGAGTGAGTATGTGTTAGTATATGTTTGTATATTTGAGGTGTTGTCTGTATAACTGTATAGATGAGGAAATGGGAGTGTGATTGATTCTTTGCATGACTGACAAGGTATGTGAGTAACTGCATGGATGAGTGGCAGTGTGTGAGTGTCTGTATAGGTGTATGAGTGCATATGATAGTGTTGTATTGATGAGTGTCTGTATGTATGACTGATTGTATGGGTGAATGAGTGGATGTGTGTGTAGACCTAGGAATCAGTGAGTGCGTATGTAGGTACTGGTATTGGTGTGTCAATAATTTCAGGAATGGTAGTTTGTATTTAACACTGGGTGTATCAAAGGTTAGATTAGAGTGTGAGGAGGTGCATCGTATCATCACATGGATGATGTCATCAGTGATGTCATTTGAGATGTCATCAGTGATGTCATCAATGATGTCATTTGAGATGTCATCAGTGATGTCATCAGTGATGTCACTGACCATGTCATGAATGATGTAATATGTGACATCATCAGCAGTGGATTGCGGGCGCGCGAGTTATAGTGAGTCCAACTAACTATAACGTGGGAATTTCAATGGTTTTGTATGAGTAAAATGTTCAGCTAACTATAACTGGTCTGAAACCTATGGTTTTTTCAGTGAATTTCAAAGGTTTTTTAAATGCTAATTCCTAACTATAACGAGTGTTAAACCTATGGTTTTTTCAGTGAGTTTCAAAGGTTTTTTAAAAGCTAATTCCTTACTATAACGAGGTTGTAACCTACAGTTGTTAAAGTGAATTATTACGTTTTTTCAATAGCTATTTTTTATAGCTATTAATTATTATAATTTTTATAAAATTATTTAAATAATGTATATTTTTCTAAAATTAATTTTTTAATGTATTTTTCCTGTGTAATTTTTTAAAAATCATTTTACCCCGGAGCGCTCAGGGTACGCGCACCCGTAAACGTAGCGAGAGCGCTATTCCCGCGTGAGAAAAAATATCTAATTATGTAGTTAAAGTAAATAATAATGCAAGACATTCAGTGGCATACTCATAAAAGTACTAATTTTCATTTTTAATATTCTTATTTCACCTTTAAACGCATTTAATAAAATCTAGCAAAACGTAATTCTGACGCGCCGCGTAAGCGCCCCCGGAAGCGTTCCCGGAAGCGCCTATGTACGTGCCGCGTAAGTGCCCCGGGACGCTTAGCGTAAGCGCGCGTCAAGCCATGTGACCTTTAAACAACACTTTTGATTGGTTAATAACAGTTTTTTCACAAGTAGGGAAACACCCCACCCATTTCCATCACAACCTCTTTGCTTTTGCTGAGACAACACCTCTGGTCTGTTCTTGCAAAAACAAAACTTCTACTATAATGTCTGGTTCCCAGAACCCTTCACAGGACCAGTCCTCAGACTCTTCCGATGGATTCCTACCTGAGGTCCCCCCACAGAGAAAAGTGAAGGACCACTTCATTTGGAAATTTTTATCTTTTCCAGAGGGGGAGAAGAAATGCAATGCAGCAAAAGTCACGTGTAAAATTTGTGACACTGTACTCTCTCATGGAGATCCCACTCGGAAATATAGTTTTGGAAATGCAACATTAATAAGGCATGTGGAGAGGAGGCACCCGATTAATTTTGCACGGAAGAGCACCAGAGCTCTGGCTTGCAATCTACCACAAGAAGGCCCCTCCACTTCCACCGGAGCATCCACATCATCAGTGAGAGGAAGACCAGAACTGATGATTCCAAATATTCAACCTGTTTTTAGTGACATTACAATTGGGTGTAAGCAGTGTGACCAACTGCTCTGTTATGGGGAGCAGAGCATTCAAATAATTGTGAGAACCAGGGAAGATCACTGCTGGTCCCCTCGGCCCTAATTTTTCCCCTTTTTCTGCTCCTGTTGAGCAGTTTAGCATTCCCTAGTAAGAGCACTTTTAAAATGTATAGAGTTTTGATATTTCTTTCCATCAGACTTTCCTTGCGGATAGTTCATCTGCACAATGGAGTGTCATTAGACATTTCGCCAGGCCTCGATCAGTCTTCAATGGGTTGAGAGGGATAATTATGTATCTTGGAAAAGATCAGGTGTTACTGCAGGGAAAACCATTTTTGAGAAGCCTTGTTCTTAGTCCTTCCCGCTTACTGACGAGTACAGCTTGAGGGAGTGGTGACGGTGGTGGGGGAGGTGGGGTGGTTATCTGCTGCTCACTTACCCCTGTAGATTTTCTGAAAGTGGGCAAAGGGAGGTGGTAGTTTCAGTGGCAGCTACTTCGGAACAGGGGTGGTGGGGTGTATCCAGGGTTGGGCGATGGGTATTAAACAAAAGTAAAAAATGAAAAACATACGCCTCTCCTCTGCTGGAAAAATGGGAAGCAATCTGGTTTCTGGGCTCTCCTGTTGGATGCTCAGTCAGAGCCTGGGGAGACTGGGCATGTTCTCCACGTGGTAGTTTTCTTAATTTGAGCAGGTGCTTAGAACCTGCACTTCTTTCACAGGGCCAGGGCTGCAATTTCTGAACCTGCAGGTGGTGTTTCTCAATATTAATTGTTCAATTCAAAATAAAAATGACATACATTGCATGGTGACTCGCTCGTAGATGTTCATAGGCAGACTGGCATATGCCTGTCCAGGCAGGCATGATTGTGTATCACCACGTTAGTGATGATGTCATCACGCTGATCACAGTGAGGGCTCTTGAGGAAGAATACATTAAAGTAAGTGTGGACTTTTCCACTTGTTGCGTAGCCGGAGTAGCATATCCATCAGCCCTGCATTGCTGCTATCCTCAATGTGCTTGAGGCGGCTGTGGCCCAACACAACTTTTCTGCGCCATGGCGTCATCTGTAGAATCTGTGCGCAGCACCCCAGCATGGTAATTGCTGAGCGTGAGTGAGTCCAGTAGGCACCAGAGCCATAATTACGGCATTGGCAGCATTAGTGTTGGGGACAATGCCTGTGCTGCAGGAGGCAGGGTCAAAGCAAGCTGAGCAGTGGATGCCGATGCCGTTCCCATACCTGGATCTACTAATTACAGGCAGCACTAGCAGTGACATGACCTGCTGTGCTCAAGCAGTCGCCTGCTCCGCAATAAACCCAGTCATACAACACTGATTAAAATATGCAAAAAAACATTTTCATTTGGTGTACATTTTGTTTTTGCACTCGGTGTAGGTAAAAGTAAAACACGTAATCTTCGCCTTCTTTAGGAATGACAACAAGAAAACGCATAATTCAAAATATCAGGGACATGTACAGGCTGACGACAGGGGTCATAGGCAGCAGCAGTGTTAGAGATGAGAGACAGCAAAAGAAAAGAGGAGAAGAAACAACAAGAGAGGAGAGAGATAAAACTGAGCAAAGTAGAAGAAAAGGAGCAGAGCAAATCAGATACAAAGAGAAAGCAGCCATGATGTGAAGAAGAGAGCATTAAGAAGAGAGAAGAGAGAATGAAACGATGTGGAGGGCAGAACAGAGGAAAAAAAGCAGAAAAATGATAAAATGGAGATATAGCTAATCACTGCTGGAGAGTGATAGTATAGAGCCAAGATCGAAGGGAGAGAGAGCAGAGCATGGATAAAAGAGAAGAGAAAAAAGGACAGGGCAACAATTAATAGAGGTCAAATCAGAAATACAGGGTGTGACAAAGATGATAGAAAACAGAGAAGTTAGAGGATAGACTCTTAGAACAAAGACTTAGGGGACAGACAACAGATCAAGGTTAGAAGATAAAGACTGAGGCAGTGAGAGTGTTGAGAGTGGGGCTCACTGGAGGAAGACGTGAGCGGTGGCCTCTTTGGCAACATTTTCAGCACCTGCACTTCTTTTTTTACAATTTAAACACTGCCACAGGGCTGTGCAACACAGCCCAATGGAGAACATGCCAAATGTGCATGACGGTTTGGCCGACCCTAGAGGGCCAATCAAATTGTAATGTGCACTTAGAGGAGTGCAAACCACTCCTCCCCTGCTCTGGCATCAGGGACAGGCACGGCCCGTGCCGGGTGTTATACTGGGGCGGTGACGTCAGGCAGGGGAGGGTCAGAGTGGGGGGTTGTAAAATGCGGGATATGGACCGTTAGAGGTAAGTACCGATAAAAATAAATAAAACAAATTTCGTTGCCCACGCTGCATCGCCAATTTTGAAAAAGCATACAAAATTGTGCTACATTTTGACTATTTTCTCAGTTTCTCTAGTGGAATACACAAACCTTGGATACATTTAAAAATCCTTGCATATGATAAAAAAGGAAACATTTGAGGAACAAAGTTATGAAGAGTGAAGTGAGAAGTGTCCCAAACACCAAAAAAGGGACACCAGCTGAAGAATGTGCAACCATTTCAGCCATTCTTTTAAGGCCTGGAAGCATCTGAGGAGCCTGCTACATGAACGTCGAATGCCAGTGAAAGCACTCATCCAGGAGGTGCCAACACGTTGGAACTCAACCTTCTACATGCTTGAGCGTCTGTATGAGCAGTTTACGGTACTTGATCAGTATTTCTTAACACTGGGTACAGCTCAGAAGGACCTGAGGCTAGATGCTGCAGAATGGAAGTTAGTTAAAAGCCTGACAGACATGCTTCGTCCTTTTGAGGTCTTCACGCGTGCAGTCAGCAGGGAGGACTGTAATTTGGGAAAAGCTATCCCATTGTTGCGCATGCTGGAGCACAAACTGAAGGCGGTGTCTTCTAAGTTTCAAAAAGATGAAGAAAAGCAAGAAGCTTTTGTTTTGGCGGAGAAATTATTAGAGCTCCTACTTGGCGATGTACGTCTTCAAAAGATCCACTCAGAACAGCATTACATTTGTGCTACTATTCTGCAACCACGCTACAAAAAGGTGCTGGCAGGCAGAGCAATATTTCCTCTTGGTGATGAAGATGTTACAAAGTACAAACGTTGGCTAGTCTTGTCAGCCATGAGGTTTGAAAGAGAACGGCAGAAAATTGAAGGAAAAAGCCTTACATCAGCAGGCCATCCCCAGTCAAAAGAATCCACTTCTGCACCTGTGGCTGTGGCAGAAGTGACCTCTCAGCCGTTAAAGACACCGGCAACCGGATCATCTGCACCAGACACAACAGAAACATTGGGTGATGATGGTGAAGAGGATTGGCTAACTGAGCTTGGGTTTGGTTATCAAAAGGTCCCAGCAAAAAGTAAGCAAAGTGGAGGAACCGCGGAGATCCTTCAGTCGATGGTGCAGGACTATCTGAATGACTCAACAGAGGTCTATGTTAATGCTGACCCATTGGCGTATTGGCATGGGAAAAAAGAATTGTGGACAGAGATCACCAAGCTGGCTATAAATTACTTGTCTTGCCCACTCGCAAGCGTGTCTTCTGAACGTGTTTTCAGTGCTGCTGGTGGCATTGTAACTTGCAAACGGACCCGCCTCTCGCCCAAAAATGTGGAGAGGTTAACAATGATCAAGATGAATCAGCACCTCATACCACCAGATTACAAAGTACGAGAATACACGCCGGAAGAAGACGAGGAGGACAGCAACTTAGATGAGGGAATTTCTTCTCAGTCAGGTGACACTGACCTACTCGTGCCTGAATTCGCAGAGTATGAGGACATACTCTTATTCCCTGACACCGAGCCCTGAAAATTAGCCAATGAATCAATAACTTTCGTTTTCGTCCTTATTCACTTTTATTCCTGTGTGTCTGTCTTTCTTTGTTTTGCACAGTTAATATAATTAAAACTTTAACCATCTAATCACAAAAACAAGCCCATCAGCAGAACTGTCTTCACTTATTTGCTTATTGATTTGAAGGTGCCGCAGTCTGCATTCCTCAGGTTCACAAGTTCACAAGAACTTGACCCTCTATCCTCCTCCTCCAGACTCCTATTTCCCTCAAAGCAGAGGGCTGGATTACGCCCAATGAAGAAAGACTCTGCACTTGTGGGGGTGTTCTACCTCTTTGCGGGTGAGTTGGCGGGTCTTGGGACATTGCTGGGAAGGTCTAATACCGGAAAAAACTGGTTTTGACCAAATCAGACTTGAAAACGTTTTTGACTTTTTGCTCTCTAATACTATCATGTTTTCAGGGGCCTGTTTGGGGGGCTTCCTGGTGTTTGTGGGTGGGTTTTGGGGTCTGGGAGCACTGCTGGAACAGTCTAGTTTTGATTGCATTTGCTTTTCAGGAAATCCATGGTGGAAAACGGAAGTTATGACCTAGCTGCACAGCGCGTTTGGACAGAAGGCCGAAAAATATTGTAAGTAATATGAGATTTTCCATGTTGGCTTTTTGGCTGTTTGGGGGTCTTCTACTTGTTTTCGCCTGGGTTGACGGCTCTGGGGCCATTGCTGGGAAGCTCTAATACCGGATAAAACTGGTTTGGACAAAATCCATGAGGAAAAAGTTTTTGCATTTTCCGACATTTCGCTCAATGTAGCGTTTTCGGTGGCCTGTTTGGGGGGCTTCCTGGTGTTTGTGGGTGGGTTCCGGGGTCTGGGAGCACTGCTGGGTATGGATAGTTTTGATAGCAAGAGATTTGAAGGAAATCCATTGAGGCAGAGGGGAGTTAGGGCCTAGCTGCAGAGCGCGCGCTGAGTGATTTTGGAAATTTCACCAAAAGTGACAAAGTCCCCATTTTTGTACTTTTGCTTTTTGGCTGTTTGGGGGTCTTCTACTTGTTTTCGCCTGGGGTGACGGCTCTGGGGCCATTGCTGGGAAGCTCTAATACCGGATAAAAGTGGTTTGGACCAAACCGGAGACGAAATATTTTTGGGTGTTTTTGCTGACTTGCTTGTATTTGAGGTGCTCTTTGGGGGGGTTCCGGGTGTTTGTGGGTGGGTTTTGGGGTCTGGGAGCACTGCTGGCACCATCTAGTTTTGATTGCATTTGCTTTTCAGGAAATCCATGGTGGAAAACGGGAGTTATGACCTAGCTGCACAGCGCGTTTGGACAGAAGGCCGAAAAATATTGTAAGTAATATGAGATTTTCCATTTTGGCTTTTTGGCTGTTTGGAGGTGCTGTGCTTTTTTGCGGGTGGCTTGGCGGGTCTTGGGGCATTGCTGGGAAGGTCTAATACCGGATTAAACTGGTTTGGAGAAAATCCATGCGGAAAAGCCTTTTGGTACTTTTTGTAACTTAGGGTTCGTTAGGGTTAGCCCTAGCAGCAGGATTGCATGTGTTTCGGGGTGTTCTAGATTTTTGCAACTGAGTTCTGGGGTCTTAGAGCACTCGTGGGAATGTGTAATTTTGGTTGCAAGTGATTTGAAGAAAATCCATGGTGGGAAAGGGGGGATTTGGCATAGTTAAAGAAAGCGTTTGCCACTATTCTTAACTTAGGGCTCGTTAGGGTTAGCAGTATTTGTATTGCATCTGTTTGGGTGGAGGGCTGTTTGTGGGGGGGTTTGCGAGTCTTGGAGCGATGCTGGGTATGGATACTTTTGCTTGCTTGCAAGTGCTTTGAATACAATCCACAGTGGGTAAGGGGGGATTTGGGCCTACTTTTACTTTCTTTTTAAAAAAATTTTTTTTAATTTATTTAATATCATCGTTGGGTCATATGACAATACAGATAATACATTCACAGGTTTGAAGAAAAATTTACTAAACCATCTTTTACATTAATATATGATTGTAGCAGGTAGGTGGGTAAAAATGGGTTCCTGATAATACAAAAAAGTGACAAGAAAGAAAGAAAAAAGGCGATTATTGATCTAGATACTCTTTAAGTATATACCTATTAGTTTTTATCTAATTCCCTTCAAAGCATACAAATTCCATTCTAACTCGTATATATTAAACATTTTCCTTCTCCAAAATTCAAACGATGGTGCTTCATATTGTAACCATTCTGTGGCTATACATAATCTAGCGATTGACATAGCCATAAACAAAAAGTTCTTATATTTACATAGATTCTGGTTATCGTTGACAATTTTTCCTCCCCCCATTAACATAAGTGCTGGGGATATTTTAAGCGGATAGTGGATGACCATAGATATAAATTTTTCCACATTTGATATGAAGGGTGATAATTTCGAACAGTTATAAAAAACATGAATGTCATCTGCATCTTCCCCCCCACATCAAAAACATTTTCCATCATACTTAGGCCCCCATGATGCCATACATTTGGGAGTATAGTATAACCTGAATATTGTCTTGTATACCTGAGCTTTCAAATTAGCAGACAAACATATATCCTTCGCCATCAAAATATAATCCACAATATTTAAATCAGTTTCCTCTAGTTGATTCTGCCAATTAGCATTATTTTTATTCAAATCATCAGGCTTGTAATTCATCAGCAATCGATAAAGCGTACCAATCTTTTTTTTTGATTGAACAGCCTCTATTAACTTATTAGGGCTGAGTCTGTTTAGCTTCTTTAAACAAAAATCTCTGATTTGGAGATATTTATAAAACGATGACTGAGGTGTATGGAATTTGCTGGATATATTAGAGAAAGAATTAAAATTTCCATCAGTATCATATAAATCTCCAATTTTACTTATACCTTTCCTGCCCCATTCCTTTATTACATTATCCCAAAATATTGATGGTAGTAATTTATCCGCAGAAAAGGGAGTATAATATATGATTCTTTCTATCTTCAGTATCCTAGCAACCCTTCTCCACACTTTAAATCCAGATTCCAGATATAAGCACCTTGAATCGAGTATGTTTGTAGTAATGCCCCTCCAGTTCTTTTAACAAACATCCCTTCGCGTGTTCCCCTAATAGTAAATAAAATATCGATGGGGATTCTGCCGGATCCTCAATTTGTTCTCCCGTCAACAAAATTCTCATTCTCTGTAAAAAGCAGACATAATAATAGAACACAAAATCCGGAATCCCACGCCCTCCTCTCTCTATAGGCAAAGTTAGCCATTTTATTGCTCGTCTTGTTTTACCAGGTGCCCAAAAGAATTTTGTACATAGACATCGTAATTTATATATGTGGCTTAAGGGTATCTCTAGAGGAATACAGCGATAAAGATATAAAATCTTTGCTAATATGTTCATTTTAATGATGTTACCTCTCCCTATAATAGATAGTTGGAGTCTCTCCCACCTGTCTAAAGATTGCTTAATTTGTAACATTGTTTTATCCCAGTTGACCATAACTATCTCTTGTGTGTGAGATTTTATTATTATACCTAAGTATGCCACTTCATGGGTGACCCTGTGGTCGTTGAACTGGACAGAATCCGAACAGAGCACCTGTGTTTTCACAGCATTTAATTTATAACCGGAACTTTTTCCAAAATCCACTGCCAAACGTTCAATCTCTATCAAAGCGAGTCTTGGGTCTGTTGTGATAATGGCGATGTCATCCGCATATTCGAATACTGAGTGGGGTATAAATGAAACTATAAAAGGTTTAATATATGGTGATTGTGATAGTTTTAATAAGAATGGATTAATAAATAACGCGAAAAGAAGTGGGGAGCAAGGGCACCCCTGACGAGTACCTCTTGTAATGTTTATCTTTTCCGATTTTCTACCAATAGCTACGACTCTTGCGTTAGGTGAATGATATAGTATTTTTATTGCTTTTAAAAAGTGTTTGCCAAATTCCATTCTTTGCATCACTGCCCATAAGTATGCCCACTCTACTCGGTCAAACGCTTTCTCAGCGTCTAATAGTATCAACGCTAGGTCTCTTTTCTCGGTTTCTGCAATGTCTATCAAAGTTATCACTTTATTAATGTGCGATATAGTCCCTCTGTTAGGTATAAACCCATGCTGGCTCAATGATACTAGTGGTGTTATAACCTTAGAAATTCGGTTTGCTAACATCTTTGAATAGATTTTGCTGTCACAGTTTAACAGCGATATAGGTCTATACGAGGCCGGCTGGTCCGGTGGTTTCCCTTTTTTGGGAAATATTACAATTAAAGCATCCTCCCAAGACTGTGGAGCTCTCCCTAATTGTGCCTTTCTAAAAATCTCCAACAAAAAGTGTTTTAAGGGTTCAAAAAAACATTTATATACTTCCCCTGGAATATAGTCGGGTCCGGCAGCTTTCCCTTTCGGAATATTTTTTACCGCTCTTTCCAATTCCTCCATCGAGAAAGGTTGGTCTAAAAATTCTTTCTCGACATCAGTTAATTTATTAACTATAGCCTCCTGCAGAAAAGTTTCAGAAGAGGGGTTGGATTGACTTGTATATAGTTCAGTATAGAATTGGTATAGTATTTCCCAAATTTTCTCTGGATTTTCAGTTAATACCCCATTTTCAATTTGCATTTTCCTAATTTGACGGGCGGAATCCTTCATTTTTAATTTTAAAGCCAATGCCCTTCCTATAGATTCTCCATATTCATGAATATGTCTTCTATATGTTAAGTATTTCTTAGCTATTGCCTCACACCAAACTCCTGTGATATTAGCACGACATTTAGCTATAATCCCTTCACATTCCTGAATTTTAATCATATTGTCTCTCTTCTCTATTTCTTTAATCAAGTTTTCTTCCGCTTTACTCAGTTGATCATACATTTCCAACATCTTCCCCTTTTGTAGATTTTGATTACAAAGTCCGAAGCTTACCGCCTCTCCTCTAAAACCTGCTTTCCAAGTATCCCATATTATTTCAGTTTTTGCAGAACCGATATTATTCTGTAAAAACTCTGCTATCCATTTATTAATGTGTTCTCTATATTGTACATCCAAGCATAATTTTCTATCAAACGAAAAGCTCCAATTTGGTCGTATTTCCCCCGTTTTAGAGATCTTAATTATTAATGGGGAATGATCCGATGTTACCCTGGGGTATAGTTGAATCTTGGTGAATGATTGAATACTGACTGAAGTGAAGAAATAATCGAGACGGACAAACTTTCTATGTGGTGAGGAATAGTAAGTATACCCGGGTGATGTTGGATAATTTTTACTCCAGATATCAACCAGCGCGTGATCTTTAACTAAGTTATATAATGCTTTGAATACCCTGGGTTTACGCCCTTTATATTTCTCAGGGCCCGCCTCTAATTCTCCCCCTGCTAAATTAATGTTTAAGTCACCACATACGACTAGGGGAGAGCCCCAGTTAGCCAACTCAGAGTTTAAGTATTTAAATACTTCCTCCTCATCTATATTAGATCCATATATAGAACATATCGTGATCAATGTACCTCCTAAGTTTAATGTTGCTATCACCCATCTACCCCATTTATCACATAAACTACGTACAAGTGAACCGAGATTCGGTTTTATCAGCATCATAACCCCTCTTGTCAATCCTGTTTGTTTAGACGCCACTAAGACTATATATCCTAGCTCAGTAGCTAACCCCCTTTTCTCCCAGGGGAGATGAGTCTCCTGTAGACACAGGATATCTTTTTTCAGAAAACGAATTTCAGATGCAATCCTTTTCCTTTTATTTATGTTTTTGAGTCCAGAGACATTAAAAGAACATATTTTGATATTGCTACCCATTAGAGTGATTTACTACCCTCTATACTATCTACAAGGTCAACAATTGCTGTGGTACATCCCATCCCTATCTTGCATCCCCACCTACCATTTTCTAGAAATCTCTTGTTACAGCTAAGTTTCTTCATCTTCTCCATGTAATCATCTGACTCCAACGTGAATTTTTCCCCCTTTAACCCAGTGCCCCCCTCCACCAATACCCCCCGGACCCCTTCTCCCCCGCCCTCCTTAACCGAGGCTCTCGGACTCCTGGTCCTGGTGATGGAGTGAGCCACCCACCCCCCCCCCTGTACCCCACAGTTTTTTTCCTTCCTTTTTTCCTCTTTTCTTTCTTCTTTTTTCTAAATCTTACTCCAAAACTTTGAAACAGTTAAATTATACAATATTCCTAACGTATTAAACTGTTAAACAGTTCCTTATCTTTAAAAAAAAAAAAGATATACGGCATTCTGTATTGGGATTTTGATTTCATACAAAATGCTCTGTCCATTCATTAACAGATTAATGCCAGCTTAATACCAGTTTAGAACGTTCCATAATGGTCAGTTTATAATCTGTGTTCTAAGATGTTCTGTAGATATTCCTTTGCCGCAGAGACACTTGTAAAGAAGCAGGTATTCTCCTTGTGTATCACTTTAATATAAGCTTGGGCTCCCTTTGCTTGGTATTGGCTCACTAATTGTCGAAGCTGCCAGCGAGTGTCCATAGTAAATTTACTGTAGTCCGAAGTTGCAAAAAAAGTAAACCCATCGCCCTGGCCTTTACTGTTTGGACGTGTGTGCGTATATACTTCTTCTCTAGCACGGAAGTTGTTAAATGCAACTAAAAAAGGTCTCGGTTTAGTAACATTCTGTCCTGATCTTAGTTGAATATTAAAAGGATATCTATGGGCTCGCTCAATCTCTCGGTCCCAGTCCCATTTATTCAAGTCCGGAAATGCTTTTTGAAATAGTTCGACTATGAATTTACGAGGATCTTGTCCTTCTTTTCCCTCGGGAATTTGCATCAGTCTTAAATTGTTGCGCCGTGCCCGATTTTCATAATCAGCCATTTTCCATAACATATCCTCTTTATTAGCACTTAATGTTTCCGTAGTAGTTTTCTGTTTTTGCAATTCATCCTCAATATTAGATATCCTCGTTTCGACCTCCGTGAATCTTTCCCCGAAGTCCGCCTGTGACTTTGCTAATCTACTAATAGAGTTCTGGAGCTTCCGGCAGGAATTTTGTATTTTTAAGCTTTCTTGTTCAGTTTTGTCCATGTGGTTCAAGATCGTTTGATATATCATATCTAAGGTAATATCGCCACTTGGACCTTCTTGAACCCCTCCTGCAGCCCCCTCCATCGTGGATGCGTCCCCTCTCACAGTTATAGGGCTCTCCTCTGAGAAATCATCAATTTCTTCTTCATCAACCTCGCTCTCTACTTCCTCCATACGAAGTTGTTTGGAGTACTGCACCGCTAAGTCCTCACAGGAAGAGGTTGAATTTTCTGAAACTGAGTAGAAATCCAAAGAATCTGCCTGGTTGGATGCCACCACTTTTTACTTTCAAAGTACGTTTTGTCACCAGTTTTCTACTAGGCCTCGTTTTTTGAAATCTGATTGGTGGTCTTCTACATTTTTGCGACTGGCTTTAGTAAGGGTCTGGGTGGGAGCACTGCTGGGAAGGTCTAATTTTGTTCTAAAACACAGTTTACAGTACACCTAGCTTGAGGGGAAAGATCCGCTAAATTAATTTGCCCATACCTATTTATCCTTCAAAAGGAGACTCAGACAGAGTACGCACTTTCAAAAATATTGTACTGTCTATCTAAGTGTGACTTTTTGCACTACACAGCTTACATACCTTATATTTATTTGTCAGTGGTGTTCTAATATCACTTCCTGTTTTTCCATCAATAATTACAGGCCGGGTTTCAGTCTGTGCAATGGGAAAAAAAGGATGGAGTCAGGCTTCACATTAGCGAGCCGCAATTCAGCATCCGCCAGGCAGGCAGTGGACAGTGTGTCTTCTGGTCACCAACATTGATGGACGGAGCGTCAGCTGGAATGGAGGAGTCCCGCTAATAAGAGGAATGGTTTGATGCATGCAACTTACCAAATTCAACAGGACAACTACAACAACATACAGATACAGTATCAGTTCTTTTCTAATTATCTTTAAAGTAATGTTATTGCTGTGAACTTCTATGAGAGTGACTCTGCATTTCTTGGATCTCCATTCTCTGCTTCTAAATTCATCCCTACAGCCATTCTATAGGTTTTACTTCTGCTATTTTTTAAACCTAATTTAATGTAAGAAGTGTTTCTCTGAGTGCAGAGATAGGCAAGTGAAAACGCTGCAGCCCTGTACTGTCGCATTCTGTCATTCACGGTTGTGGAAAATAGTACTTACTTTTCAGTAACCATGCATGCAGTCGTGCATGCACTTCCTTTATGTCACTTAAAAGATTTATTGTTAGCTTTGTACCCAAAAATTTCTTTGTCTTCAAATATTGTATGTACATGCTGTGCTTTTTTTTCTTCTCCCAACAAAACTTACCCCAAAAAAAAAACATTCCCATCCATTTTCCAAACCCTAACCCTCTTCCACCGGGATGTGTGGTTTTGATTGATGTGTGACTAAATGACAGCAATAATTCCACACACTTGCTGGGGAGGATAAGGTCATAGCAACAGGCTGGTGAAGGAATCCGAGGATATATTCTAGACTTACTCAGCTTCAGTACTATTTCTTGTATTAGTAGGCAATGTCAAAGAAATTCAACGCAAGTACTATTTATACTTTCAATACTTTACCATTTGTTAGGCTACATTGTGGCACTGTTCAAGTGTACTGTCACCTGCTATATTCTTTATCGTACCGTTGTAATGCTCCAGTAAGGACAAAGCAGGTTTCATTTTCTTTTTTTCCATAGGCATGCAACTGCCACTGTGTCACACCACTAGTACCACCGCAATGAGGACATTTCATCTGCCCAGGATTGCCAACCTTAATCGCCATTTCCCGTGGAGCCAGCCCTGGGCCTAGCCCTACTTTCAAACACAAAATACAGGTAAGATAAGCGTTTGGTGGGAGGTAGTAAAATGGAGTATTAGGAGAGACGAGAGATTGACGGTAGTACTACTAAAGTCCTAGGACTCTTGAATTCACTTACTCTGTGAGAGGCACTTAGTGTTGAAAACATTTAGCCATTTAAACTTAAAGGAAGAAAATGACACAGACTTAAGTTTCAGGAAAACAAACTTACTGTTAAACCCCCACCCACCAGACTCAAAAGCAGTAAAAAACAGGTATGCTCAGATAAAGCTTCAAAAAGTATATTTGTGTAGCCCTAACAAAATAATCTCCCGCAAGACCCTCCCTAACCCCAACGATTGTCCTTCAAAAGTCCCAAAAACAACCCAAGTCCCAATTCCCACCCTCCAAAAGTCTCTAAAAAAGGGGCAAGGGACACTACGGCAGGATGCTGTTCACTTTAGCGGCCAGGGCATCATACTCCTTGCGGAGGGTGGCATGGTCGGAGCGGAGGCCCTCCACCAAGGTCTTATATGTTAGGACCTCCTGCTCCAGGTAGGACACTCTGAGGCATAAGCGGCGCTGGCGTGCCTTGCAACTCCTGTGGGGGGCAGCTGCTGTCGTTGCTGCTCGGCGGTGGCGGTTGGCTTTGGTAGCCCAGCTCCGTACCGCTGGAGCACTGCGCTGGGGGCACGGAGGAGGATGCAGCTGTCCCAGTGGATGTACCAGTAGACTGCATGTCCTCCTCCTCCAGGGCCAGCAGCCGCCGATATTCGGCGACAGTGGCATCCAGCCTCCGTTGCCGGGCCATTCGAGCCAGCTCCTTCCTTGTTGGTTTTTTGGATTTGGAAGGAGCAACTATATGAAGAAAGAAAGACATAGTCTGTAACCAATGCTCCTTAAGATTAACACAAAATGATTGAGCAGAAAGTTGTGTCACAGTACAACTAGCAACTTGAAAGCACAGTACATAACTATTGAGGCCAGTGTCTATCTAACCTCCCACTTCTTCATCCTTGCTCTAACATTAGTGGGAGTTTAAGGAACAAATTCTACGAGCACTATGGACTTCCATTACAGTCGACTATGACAGTACACCAGTCTTATTCTTCTTCTTCTCTCTTGTTTAGGAAAATTGGTACGTTATCTTATGCAAGCCGGCATAATGCCAGCGCAGTGAACTTGCACCTGAGAAAAACAGAAGCACACCATGATGAGTGAGACAGACTTGAGTTACTGTACCTGTCCAGTACATGCAGGTGGTGAAGCTCTTACTTTTCTATTACGGGTGGCACTGCGAATACTCTGTTAAAAGGGCTACTGCTTAATTAATTTAACTTTCACCCTACAGTGCAAATGAGTCCTAGAAAAGGAAAATGAAGAAGCTAAATAATCTGATTATCTATCACTTCACATGGGATGTATTTGATTACATATGGGATGACTTTAGGTGCTTTGCTTTTTATTGAGTGAACAGTGATACACCCACACATGAATGACGTACTACTACTAAACTAAACTTATTAAGAGAGGTAGGGAGTGTCCACCGTAATAACCGGATATATGCTGTGCTTGCAGTTGCAATACAAACTACTGCTACTGTTCATGGTAGTATTTGGACAAAATTACAACTTCTTTTCCTTGCCTTTCCTATACTGGAACGGACGTGCGGGTGCGGTGTTACATGCTCTTCAAAGTAACACTTAGTTCATCCAGTGACCGTTTACTCTCTCTAGATACACATATGCTATCTAAGAGTCAGATAGTACCATGATCCAGGCATCCATCCATTCAAAGTATATGCAGACATACAGTTTCTGTTTCACCCACCCAGGCTGTTCTCCTTCCACCCATCCTTGCTTCATCATTCACCCAGCCATGCACCATACCATATTCTTTCCTTCCCAGCCACCTCGGGGACCAAGCAAACACATATCATTCTTCTTTGCCAGTCATCATTAAATTTCTCGTCCTTCCACACTTACTTACACCCTTCTTTCGCTTTTCGTTCATCCCATCCATCAAGTTCATCTCAGACCTGATTGGGATTCTTCTCGCAAAAATCTTCACAGCTAAGTCGAAGTACATTTAGAGGAGGCTACTACCTGGTTGATTTATAATACACCCGTGCAGAAAGCACACTCTGCAGTCTTCAATCTCAATAAGTAAGGAATATATAGCTTACCTCTGCCCGCCACCACCGTGTGAACCCTCACAGGCACATTGGTGTTGTCCGGCACTTGCACCGCCTCCTCCCCAGAAGTGTTCTCCTCATCCAGCACCACCACCTCCGCGCTGGCCCCGCCACCAGATGTTCCACCTACAAAGTACATTTAATAATGTTAGAATACACCACTCACTACTATATAATATTTGATCTAGGAATAAAGAAATGTGAAAAAAACAGAAAACAATGCAATAATTTGTGACTGTCTACTCTAAAGTAAAAATGTCCCTTTTTCCAGGGAAGGCTGTTGTCTTGCTGCACTTTTTGGCACAACTGATGAATGCTTGCTTTTTATTTTTAACACGCACCACTTTTTCTCCTAACAGACCGAAGCTTGACTTCTAAGAACACGAGCAAGATCAAGTTCAAACCAGGTGAGAGCTCGGCTCGACCACAAGAAATGTGTTCAATTAATCGTCAGCACTAAGCACTTTTCCATTTTCAGTTAAACGTTTAGTTTTATGACAAACTTGATTTTAATAAATGTGTTTACTTTTAATAAAGCTTTTAAACTTAAATAGACTCTGTGGTTTTTGGTCCTCCAGACTAGAGTGGCTGAGCTAAAGGTTTTGCAATTTTTGCAAGCATGAGTCCGTGCCTCTGACACTTCTTGACTCTGACTCCGTACTCTTGTCCTGCGTTGGATAATCATCATTGGGGATCAATCATCAGTG
Organism: Lissotriton helveticus; assembly: GCF_964261635.1. Lineage (NCBI taxonomy): Eukaryota > Metazoa > Chordata > Amphibia > Caudata > Salamandridae > Lissotriton > Lissotriton helveticus. Next base: position 1,142,009,932 of record NC_136068.1, read on the forward strand.
ACTTTGGGAGCTAAATGACTCTGCCACACTATCTAGTCAGTAAGATGATTGGGGGTTCAACTACAAAGTCTGTTATCACTGAGGTATGTGGAAAGTCTAACAGTGCCTATTATAATCGATAAGCTGAGCAATGCATTATTTAGTGTCCATAGTTCTGTTTGTGCAGATTTGTCCCTGCAACAGTTGCAACAGTAGTAGAATGGATTGTCCTCCTATCCAAACCAAAAGTAAAGTAGTATCTTATTCTTTCTTGGTGGTCATTCACCTTTTTATTGTTGTGTCAAAGCATAAAAATTTAGAAGACTTGAAAAGACATTATGGACAATCCCAGTGGACTGCACTCAGTGCATCGAGCTATTGCTGACTAAAAAGGGAGTCCAATGGTTTTGCCAAATGTGCAATCTTAGTTAGCTACACAGACAGACTAATAAGAATAATCTAGTAATACCACAGGGAGTCATAGTCGAGGCAGGATAAAAATATAGATACAGTCTACAAGAAGATCAAAGACGATTTAGAAAAAATCAAACGAGGAACGCTAGGAAAAAATAGATACTCTATATTAAAATTAAAACTTACCGGGGCCAGCAAAGGAGCCCTCGCCTGACCGATCCTGTTCAGCAGCAGCAGCAGCCTCCTCCAATGCCCTATAGCCCCTGGGGGGAGCTGATGTACAACATGAAAGAAAGAAAGACCAGAAAACATGGATGATATTTGTCAACCTAATCAAACATTTCAAATGAACAAAAATTAAATATTTTGGCGAAATAGCAAATAGACAACTATTCCACGGGATATATTGACCGATCTCATGTGGTCTACTACGTTATTAGTATTGCTTGATTTGCGGACCGTCAACTTGGAAAGTTCTTATGTAACTCACTAAACAAACTACTAAAAAGGTTCGCCTAGGACTGGCAGGCAGCAGTCCGCAGCACGCGAAGTGACAGACAAAGTCCATCGTGATTGCAGATCAGCGACAACACTAAAAAGTTTCCTGCTACATTAACCAGTCATTAAAATACTCAAACTATCAATCCACCACCACTATTTCTTCTTATCGCCATGTGTACAAAGAAAGGACTGGACTTGAGTCTGTAGGGGCTGATTTAGAAGCCCATTGCGGCTCTTTTGCTCCATTGTTGCGTGACTTTTGTGACGCAGGGGCAGAACAAAAGAGGCGCCATGGTGCGGCGTATATTAACAACGTGACGCATATGGGAGATGCATCACGTTGTAAAGCCCTGCGCCATCAGGGGGCGTTCCGGTGCAAGGGAGGGCGTTCCTGCGCAGGAACGCATCCTAAAAGTGGCTGAGGGACATCTACAAGATTTCAATCAGTCACTTTGAGGACAATGATGCGTGACTCAAACCCTGCGCCTGCTTGAAGCAGACGTACGGCTTGACGCAGCATTGGGGAGATAGGGCACCCCAGAGCATTGCTGGAGCTGCACCATCGTTGCGACGCAACTCCAGCAATGCGCCGCCTTTACGGCACAGAAGCGTAACGCTTCGGCAACGATTTGGGCACATGGTGCGCCGCATTGTAAATACGGCACACCATGGGTGGTGGTGGCGTGGCGCACAATTACTGACGCATCCCTGCTACTTTGCAGGGACGCGCCGGTAATTAGAAATCTGACCCTTAGTGTCTAGCATTACGCAGTTCTTTAAACTACACTCATGCATAATTTCACAGGCCAATGAAATGAACACAAAATCGAAAACAAATAAGCATAGTAGCAGCGCTACTGAGAAGGAGAGCTGTGCACCTGAAATGCACAGAAGATTTTGAAATATAATTTACCTACAATGTAATCAGCAGCATTATTGCTCTTGGTAAAAAACTAAAATTTGCAAGATAATAACACACAGAGCAGGAGAAAACAGAGTAGTAAAGAAATAGCTACTACTACTCACCAAGCCCGGGGATCTCAAGGCCGAGCAGGTCCAGCAGATCGCGTTCCCGGTCCAGGATATCCGTCCAACGGTGGGTGACCTGGTTGTAGGTGCGCCGGACCCGAGAGTGTTGGTACATGGCCCGGCACACCTTCTCCCACCGCTTCCGGCGCTCCCGGATCCCGTACCCGCTAGCGATCCTGCCGCCTGCCATGATGGTCCTGGGGAGGCGGCGCTGAACATAAAAAACTAGTGCGCCCACCTCCTCCGCCCCGGGCGTGGACATCCTCCCCCCTCAAATGCCCGCATGGGAGCCGGGCACGGGGTGCGGGACTCTTCCCCTTCTCAGGATGCTTCCCGGTTCCCTTTACCATGGTCTGGGCAGAAAGGAAGCTAAATAATAAAGAAGAAATAGAATAGGGAAGAAGAAAAGAAAGAGTTTAAAAAAGTAGTTTAAAATTAAACAAAAGTAGCAGAAAACACAAAAATATAGAGCTAGAAAAATAGAGGGATAGATAATAAGTAAAATAGATTACAAAAACTTCAAACAAGCAAAGGATGGCAGAGATTCAGAGAGGATACAGAAAGCATGCCCAGAACCATAGCAATGAATGAGAAACAAGATGGCCGCTCCCATTCACGACCGCGTGGGTAAGTTCGCGCGAGATTTTCATCGCGATCACATGCGAAATTGTACTAGCGAGCCACACACTTTGCGAGATTACACATAGCGCCCGGAAAGGGAATTACGTCATGCAAACAAGATGGCCGCGCCCATGTACGACCGCTAGGGTAACTTGGCAAACGTTGCGCTACAAGCGGCTTGCGAACACGCAAAAAATCACGCGAACAAACACGCCGCAAAAAAACTAATCGTGTATTCGCACGAATTCGCGGCTTCCGAAATCGATCTCGCACGAATTCGCGCCCCGCGAATCTCGCGAAATTGCATAAAAACGATTTTTGCAAAACTGAAAGCACTCAGCAGGTGCAAAAGTTCAATCTTAACATTAGTAACCATTCACTCTAGTGCTTCCTGAGGGGCCCCTCCAGAGTTCAGTTGCCTATTTGCAACTATTCTATGACCCTGCTCTGACCCTCACAGCAGGCTCATAGAATAGCTACAAGTAGGCCACAAAGGTCCTGTGAAAAAAAATTGCACTGCAACAGAAAGCAAATTACAGATAAGGAAGCAGGTGCCAGCCAGACTGGAAGTTTAAATTCAGTGACACATTAATCAACCCCAAATTACTTCATGTCAGTTGAAGCAGGGCAGGTGTGCTTTCTTTTTTTCACCCCCATAATCTACAGTAATGTACCAGAGGGTGGCATGGGTGTACCAGAGGGTGGCAGTGGTGAAACAGAGGGTGCTGTGAACCTGTGATGATGAACCAGACGTAGAAACAACATAGTCGCGGCCGTTGCGAGCCGACAAGTAAGTTCGCAATTGCGAACTGGTACACAAACCTCGCGAACTGGCAGAAACCCTTGCGAACACAAAAAAAAACCCGCGGATTTTGCGGATTGCGAATCCGTAAATACGCAAGTTCGCGGATTGCCAATTCGCAAAATCCGCCCATCCTTTAATTAGAAAACTTTTTTCAGTTCCTGCTTCTCCACTCACATACAGTTGGACAGGTTTAAATGACGTACATGAGCACTCTTTTTTCTCGTGATATAAACCATGCTCAATCTATTCTGTCGTATATTTGTTTTTGCTCAACATTTAGTTGTTTTTCCAATTCTTCTAAGTTTATTACATCCTCTTGAGCTTGTTGCATTGCTGTTTCCACCTCATCCATGGCAGTTGCAGCTTCATTTTGAATAATTGGATCTCCTAGTGGATCCTGACTCAATGAAGGAGAACTTTGACTGTCTTGAGAACTGTCTCTAGCAATCTCTGCTGCAATTGTAGCTTCTTGCTGTATTTCGTCGTTCAACATTTTCAGATAATTAGTAAAAACAGGACATTCTATAGTATTTTTAGTTGCGTTGAATGATTCTTCATAACTGTCAAAATCTCCAAGTAGTTCCAGTTCTGTTCGCCATGGCTTAAAGAGTTGCAAAAGAGCTAAACAGTAAAATTCCCTTTTGTCAGCAGATTCGCAACTCAATTTTCCGTGAGTAATCAAATGTCCTTTTCTTTCTTTCACTAAACATCCTTCAGATCCAATCACAGCATATACTCCTTTATTGATATCTTCTGTAATATTCCTCTTAAAAGTATAGCTTTGCAGTACTTCATAGAGACAAACGTTCTCAAGATGATTACTTCTCTTTGGATAGTATTTATCCAACATATTTGTCTTCAAAATATCTGTACTTTCTGGTTCTCTCTCTGCTAAATACTCAATTTTCTTGTACAGATTTCAAAACTTGGTTTGTGTTCTTGCAAGGCCTAAACTCACCCAAATGATTGTTCTAAATTTGGAGTATAGACTTGCAGATGATAAACGATCTGAACATTCATATGCTCTGATTTCTCAATGAGACAACATCTTCAAACTGTAGCTGTACAATTTCTTACTTAGGCTCTTTTCATGAGAAATTTCTTCCCACATTTCCTTTAGTTCCGTCTTTTCAGATTTAGTAATGTAAGATGTTACATATCGAGCCACAGCAATGGAGTTGTCTGCAACATATTGAATATCCAAGTTAGCATTCCACATGGACAAAATGACTGGGTTATAGTCATTTATGTATTGACTCTTCATTCCTTCTTAAGTTGAAGGTATTTTCTGGTGATTTTCTTGTGACAGTATGTCGCAAAGATGACATAAAATTGTTCACTCTTCCTTTTGATAATACTGGACATGGAAATGCAAATTGACATTTTGTGTAGAACTTATCCTTAGATTTGTTCTTTAGACAACAGTATTTTCCACAATGATGGGTTTGAAACCGTAAGACTTGATGTCTTCAATTCTTTTCTACTGCACTTTTGGGTACAGCACATGTAGAATATTGTTCAATGAAACTCATCACTGTGTCATCTGAATCTGTTCCAAATTTGGAGGCATCTTTGATCCATAGCAGCATATGTATGTGAGGAGCACCTCTTGCTTGATATTCCTTTCTCCAAAAGAAATCCAGAACCTCTCCAAGAGGAAGATTTTTTTTGATTGTGATAAAAGACATCATAGCCTCAAATCTATGATTGAAATACCTGCATACATTAACTGGATCCAAAGAGCACAGTTCTCCAGGTGTCTTGTATTCTATATTTTCTATGTTAGCATTTGCCTCTCGAAGAAATTGAAGTAAATCTTCCCAAGCATACTCTGCACAGCTTAGAGTAAGGAGCCATGTAGGAGTTCCTAAGTTTATTAGCATACATTTCAATTCCCCATGACGACGGTACCGATACTCATTAGTACCACGCTGACATGCCGGGAGATTAATTAGCTGAGATTCCAAAACAGTATCTTTCTGTTGGACTTATCCATAAAGTCCTTTGCCGAAACATTTTGCAAATGTACTCCACTTTTATTTATTTATTTATTTTCAACATTTATAAAAGCGCACTGTTACCAAACGGTGTCCTGGCGCTTAAGTATATGGTTCACTGCATAAGAAAGTCCAGACAAGTCACTCTCAAACAGAAGATGAAACAAATATGGAATACATTGGCAAAACCTTGGATCTTCTGCATATAATCTTGAAGTCCGGTATTCAGATGCAGGAATCTGCCTAGGTCGTTCATCATATCGTCCACCTTTGCCTGTTGGAAATAACTGAGGGAAGCAACAAGCTTCCAAGCTTTCTTCCCATACACTAATGGGACTTCCTTTTGCTTCTTTCATTTGAAATAACTCAATAGTATTTCCCATCACTTCTTCAGAGTGAAGTGGATGCACACTATAATGTTCATAAATTTCTTCAGTTCTGGACATATCCATTTTTTCAACTTGTGCAGTTGGCAAATCACTCTCCTCTTCTATAGTTGTTTCCTCTTCTCCTACATAAGCATTTTTATAGTATTGATTATTTTTTACCAAATACAACGTTGCCTTTTTCACTTTCCTAACATCCACTAATTGTTGCCAGATTTTCTTACTCTTCGTAGGAACGCCATTAACTAGAATAACTAGAGGCTCCTCTTCCACATTTTCTACACCAATTGTTTCAATATTTTTCTTTAAATTTAGAGGCAAATATACAATTCTTCTCTTTAATCCTCTCTGTAAATCTGAAGGAGGCAATTTCCCTGTCTTAGGCTCCATGCAAACAATAGCCTGAAATGGATCCACACATTGAATGAGAATAGACTCATAAGTATTTAAATCCATCAGTTCAGAAGGAATATTTACCAACTCAAGAATAGTATGAACAGCTCTAGCAGGCATCTTATTCTCATCTAATTTATTATAACAATATTTACAAATATGTTGATCAGAACCCACATCAAAACAATTCTCTACCAACAAATTAGTTGCAAATTCCTTCCACTCATTATTATTCTCCTTTTCACTTTTTCAATATAGATCAACTAACCTGGTCTGATTTTTATAATGAATTCGTCTACAACAAATACAAGAAAAGTTTGGCTTTTCACCTGAAATGACCTTAAACCTTGTAATTTCTTGCTCAAAATTTTCTATACTAAAATTCTGTACATTTTCTTCCACGTTTCCTTCTATTAATGCATCTGTTTCTGCACTGTCTTCTTCAGGACCAAAGTAACTAACCTCAATTTCTTCAGAAATGTTGATCACATCTAACACAGATCCATGCTAAAGAGCACTGTTTAACTTTTTTAACATTAGTGCTGGACTTTTGGCATAATACAACCTTCTCACTAATTTCCTCACTTCAGTATGATGCACTGCTAACATCCTAAAATGGTGAAAAACACTCTAACATACTTGTTTAGAAAGACAAGCCAAAGAATGACCTTGCAAACCCGTTTTTTCTCTCACTCTGCAGGGGTCTAATTCTTGCAACAACTTAATCTTCTGTTTAACACTTTTCTTAGTATGCTTACGTAAAGAATTGCGGAAAAACTCTATTGAATCCTGTCGTACACTACAAATACTACTACAATTCCAGTGTACACTGGAGCCTTAGGACGTCTCCCTAAAACTTCATCAGCTAACACCTCTTCTGTATTTCTAGGGACAATTTTCTTTTTTTCAATCGGAAATTATTCTGCCACATTTTTCTGAAATGAATTCTGACTCACACTGTGATCTTAGACGCATGACAGCATCCCTTGCAATTCAATAAAATGATTACTACAGTGGAAGGGGGTCTTGCTGGGAGTGCTTTTTCAGGGTTTAGAGCAGTGCAGTAGTGTTGAAAGAGTTTAGCAAATTTTGTTACATATGGTGTTTCAGATTTTAGGACAGTGCTGTGGTGTTCAGGCAGTGTAGAGGGTCAAGGTGAGACTGAGAATGTAGAAATGAGAATTCACTGAAATGATTACTACATCATACAGAGGCAGTTGCTATTCAATTTCTACAGCACACCCAGGATCTTTATTACACAGCATGGACACTATTTGGGAATTCTAAGGCCTGGCACACATGCTGCATTGGACTTTATAGCACTAAATGTCCTAAGGCCTGACTCACTTCATGACTACATGTATTGCCATATTTTTAAACACATCAACTCAGCAAATTATTCTGCCACAATTTTGTGAAATGAAGTCTGACTCACATCGTGATCTTAGACACATGACAGTATGCCTTGCAATTCCGTAAAATGATTACTACAGTGAAAGAGACCGTAAGACTTGATGTCTTAAATTCTTTTCTACTGCACTTTTGGGTACAGCACATATAGAATATTGTTCAATGAAACTTGCTGGGGGTGCTGTTTCAGATTTTAGGACAGTGCAGTGGTGTTCAGGCAGTGTAGGGGCTCAAGGTGGGACTGAGAATTTAGAAATGAGAATTCACTGAAATGATTACTACATCATACAAAGGCAGTTGCTATGCAATTTCTACAGCACACCCAGGATCTTTATTACACAGCATGGACACTATTTGGGAATTCTAAAGCCTGGCACACATGCTTCATTGGACTTCATAGCACGAAATGTCCTAAGGCCTGACTCACTCCATGACTACATGTATTGCCATATTTTTAAACACATCAACTAAGGAAATTATTCTGCCACATTTTTTTTAAATGAAGTCTGACTCACACTGTGATCTTAGACACATGACAGTATGCCTTGCAATTCAGTAAAATGATTACTACAGTGAAAGAGAGTCTTGCTGCGAGTTCTGTTTCAGATTTTAGGACAGTGCAATGATGTTCAGGCACTATAAGGGGTCAAAGTGAGACTGAGAATGTAGAAATGAGAATTCACTGAAATGATTACTACTTGCTACAGAGACAGTTGCTATGCAATTTCTACAGCACACCCAGGATCTTTATTACATAGCATGGAGACTATTTGGGAATTAAGAGGCCTGACACACATGCTTCTTTGGACTTTATAGCACTAAATGTCCTAAGGCCTGACTCACTCCATGACTATATATATTGCCATATTTTTAAACACATCAACTAAGCAAATTATTCTGCCACATTTTTCAGAAATGAATTCTGACTCACACCACACTGTGACTCACACTGTGATCTTAGACACATGACAATATGCCTTGCAATTCAGTAAAATGATTACTACAGTGAAAGAGAGTCTTGCTGGGAGTGCTGTTTCAGATTTTAGGACAGTGCAGTGATGTTCAGGCACTATAAGGAGTCAAAGTGAGACTGAGAATGTAGAAATGAGAATTCACTGAAATGATTACTACATACTACAGAGACAGTTGCTATGCAATTTCTACAGCACACCCAGGATCTTTATTACACAGCATGGAGACCATTTGGGAATTAAGAGGCCTGACACACATGCTTCTTTGGACTTTATAGCACTAAATGTCCTAAGGCCTGACTCACTCCATGACTATATATATTGCCATATTTTTAAACACATCAACTAAGCAAATTATTCTGTCACATTTTTCTGAAATGAATTCTGACTCACACTGTGATCTTAGACACATGACAGTATGCCTTGCAATTCAGTAAAATGATTACTATCTGCTACTGAAAGATTTTCTATGGCATTTGTGCAGCACACTCAGCATGTTTACAAGACTGCAAGCAGACTATCTGAGAATTCTAACCCTGATATACAAGTGTCTAAGTGGTTAGACCACTTCATGTACAAACTCTACATTTTTAACCACAGCACTGTACTGCAAAGAAATATCTCCTCAAACACGTCAGCATACCAAATGCTCCTTTCACAATGTTTTCCCCAAAGCAGACAAATTCAAAATCAGACTCTATAGAAATAAACTCCTACTTCCACTTTAGAATACATTTTTCAATTTAACTAAAACTGCACACTATAGATCCCCTTACAAATTAACAACTCACCTTTAAAAATGTTTTTGTAGTTTTAGAACAGTGTCAATCACACACCAGATTTTCTTAAGCAGAATCTCTGAATAGTGCACCAGTAACTGCAACCACACAATGGCATGGCTTCCCTCTCATTTTACACTCATATTCTTGTAGATAACCAATCAAATATCTTCCCACACAAATTCAAAACCAAACTAACATTTTAATTGGTTCTACATTGAAACACTTTCAATCTCACATAATATTCAACCTTCCCCCACTGCTCTCTCTGCCTGTTACCATGGTAACACTCCCTAGAACACCTAACTGAATACACAGGTGAAAAGTTCATCTGCAAAACAAACCATCAAGGGTGTTTGACTTTTCAATACAGCAGCGAATCCTGTGCAATGTTCCTTTCAATCACTTTCTCTCTACAATTAGCATTTCTCCTTAAAAAAACAACAGTAGCATGCACCCTAGTTTTCAATGTTGAATTTTCAGAAACCACCAATCATTTCTTTTTTTTCAAGTGCACTGAATCTCATCCACATTTTTTTCTAAACACCTAGGGGTCCATTAGGATAGCGGGCGGTGGCACCACCGCGGTGGTGGCGGGCGGTAAAACTGCTTTTTCCGCCCGCGAGCTGCGGAACTCACGTCCGCTACATTAGGATAGGTAAACACAGGTCATTTCCCGTCCGCCGCAGAGCGCCGTGCCCCGCCATCAAGGTGCGCCCGCCACTGCGGCGGCGGGAACCAATCGAGACACTCTGCCGCGCCCGATGACGTCTGCCCCGCTCAACAAATTAGGATGGCCCAAACAAGCAGACGCACCGCAGCGGAGACACCGCACAGCTGAAGCAGGCGAAAAGTCGACAGCGGAGCACGAACGCCGAAACCCGACATGAACCCCCATGGACCCAGCCCTCCACATGCATCCGGTCATGTACCTGCTGCAACACTATCGCCAGATGGGCCGGCGCGGACGCCGCCGCTGGTACGCCACTACACATATGCACCACACAACACACATGCCGACACAGGGCCCAAGCACAACACTGGCATCCTGCTGGGGGGCAAAACACATCCACATGGGCACCCACACATCACCCACCTCACAACAAGGCACCCCACGCCATCCGGAACACACAACATCCGCCAACCTGCAGCAACGTCACGGTCACGGTCACGGACACGTCACCGCGGCGGTCAACACATGCGCACTATGCAGAAGGCAGGACCACACCAAGGCATGGGCAGGGCACAAAGATCACAGGGACACACAACCCCAAACAACACTGCACGCCACCCAAGCTAGTCACAGGCCCAGTGCCTATCCCGTGCACCCCCATGCACACCAACAAGCACTGTAACAACAAGCACACTACACACACACACACTGCAACACACAACACACAACCAGGGACACAGGCACTGCAGGATTGGCTGACAAGGAACACACAACACCAGTGCACTCCCCACAGCCCACACAATAGCATACAATCATCCACACAGGGCAAGACAAAACAAACAACAGGCATACAACTCCTGGCTGACACATGTGTGTCTCACACCATACAGGGGCACACATACATACACTACAAACTAACACCCTTCACACTGCACACCTCTGCCACACCCAACACCACACATGCCATGTAAGCCATGCCACCAGGACTAAGGGCCAACACAAGATGACCATACACATACATGCCTGGGCACACAGAAAGGAAAACACACACATACCTCATGACATCACAGACAGCTACAAAACCACTGAACAGCTGCACACCCTGTGCTGCCAGTGTCCCCCAAGGTGACCTGTGAACAGTGTATGCAGCACTACCAAAACACCATCAAGAAAACTGCATGGCCTGTAAAATAGCCATCACAGAGTATAACATCAGCAGGGCCAGAATGGACTGAAGACCCTGTCACCCCTGTATATAAATCAGATGGCCACAAAGAGCCATGCAATGGTGAACTTAAAATTGGAGCATGGTACTCAGTCAAGCAAATGCATACAAGAAAAGGACTTTAATCAGCAAGGAGAGTGATAAAACACACATCAGAAGTGTCTGTATTATTCATATATTGCACAGATGTAGCAATACAACATTAGTAGACAACAGCAAGCTACAAAATCATGTACAAATGGTTGGGACTATGCACAGGTCAAACACAAACAGGAAGTGCAGAGTCCATGGCAGGGGAGATTACAGCATATCAGAGCAACAGGCCCAGAGTCCTTGGCAGGGGTGAGAACAGCACATCAGAGCAACAGGCCCAGAGTCCTTGGCAGGGCAGGGGAGAGAACAGCACATCAGAGCAACAGGCCCAGAGTCCTTGGCAGGGTTGAGAACAGCACATCAGAGCAAGAGGCCCAGAGTCCTTGGCAGGGGTGAGAACAGCACATCAGAGCAACAGGCCCAGAGTCCTTGACAGGGCAGGGGAGAGAACAGCACATCAGAGCAACAGGCCCAGAGTCCTTGGCAGGGGTGAGAACAGCACATCAGAGCAACAGGCCCAGAGTCTTTGGCAGGGCAGGGGAGAGAACAGCACATCAGAGCAACAGGCCCAGAGTCCTTGGCAGGGGTGAGAACAGCACATCAGAGCAACAGGCCCAGAGTCTTTGGCAGGGCAGGGGAGAGAACAGCACATCAGAGCAACAGGCCCCGAGTATTTGGCAGGGGTGAGTACAGCACATCAGAGCAACAGGCCCAGAGTCCTTGGCAGGGGTGAGAACAGCACATCAGAGCAACAGGCCCAGAGTCCTTGGCAGGGCAGGGGAGAGAACAGCACATCAGAGCAACAGGCCCAGAGTCCTTGGCAGGGGTGAGAACAGCACATCAGAGCAACAGGCCCAGAGTCTTTGGCAGGGCAGGGGAGAGAACAGCACATCAGAGCAACAGGCCCAGAGTCCTTGGCAGGGGTGAGAACAGCACATCAGAGCAACAGGCCCAGAGTCTTTGGCAGGGCAGGGGAGAGAACAGCACATCAGAGCAACAGGCCCCGAGTATTTGGCAGGGGTGAGTACAGCACATCAGAGCAACAGGCCCAGAGTCCTTGGCAGGGGTGAGAACAGCACATCAGAGCAACAGGCCCAGAGTCCTTGGCAGGGCAGGGGAGAGAACAGCACATCAGAGCAACAGGCCCAGAGTCCTTGGCAGGGGTGAGAACAACACATCAGAGCAACAGGCCCAGAGTCTTTGGCAGGGCATGGGAGAGAACAGCACATCAGAGCAACAGGCCCAGAGTCCTTGGCAGGGGTGAGAACAGCACATCAGAGCAACAGGCCCAGAGTCTTTGGCAGGGCAGGGGAGAGAACAGCACATCAGAGCAACAGGCCCAGAGTCTTTGGCAGGGGTGAGTACAGCACATCAGAGCAACAGGCCCAGAGTCCTTGGCAGGGGTGAGAACAGCACATCAGAGCAACAGGCCCAGAGTCCTTGGCAGGGGTGAGAACAGCACATCAGAGCAACAGGCCCAGAGTCCTTGGCAGGGCAGGGGAGAGAACAGCACATCAGAGCAACAGGCCCAGAGTCCTTGGCAGGGGTGAGAACAGCACATCAGAGCAACAGGCCCAGAGTCCTTGGCAAGGGTGAGAACAGCACATCAGAGCAACAGGCCCAGAGTCTTTGGCAGGGCAGGGAAGAGTACATCACATCAGAGCAACAGGGCCAGCAACACACCCAGATCGCAAACAATGGTCTTGACTAGCACACCTCTCTGTGGTACAGGCGTATGAGGGTGTTGGCAACTCACTCCTGGCTGTCATGTGGAGTGGGACCTGGCTGTGTGTCAGGGACAGCAGATCCACTTGACTGGTGTGACAGAGGGCCATGTGATGTGGTAATAACAGAGGGCCTGCAAGGTGGAGGGCTGTGCGGACCAGGTGGCACCGTGGCACGTGGAGGTGGAGTCATGCTCACCCTTGACACAGTGTGGGTGGGAGAGGTTGGAGGGGTGCCCTTCCACTTTTTCGGAATATGAAATTGCTTCCCTGTCGTAGGGTTGATGGGAAGTGGCGTTGACACCACCGGCACACACCCCAACTGTCCCACATCAGGGGCAGACACTGGCACTCCCTCTGGAGAAGTGCTTGATCCTGCAGAACGCTTGGGCTGGCTACGCCTCCGGACCACCTTACCCCCTCTGGAAGGTGTACCCCCTATAGTAACCACCTTCCCACTTCCCCCAGGGGTGGTGTCTACAGTGCCCCCCTCTCCCTTCTTGCCAGGGATGCTCACAACACTACCCTCCTCTACCTGAGTCACTGGCCTGGACACAACACTGCCCTCCCTTTCCTTAATCACTGGTCTGCTCACAACAGGGCTCTCCTCTGCCACAATGACTGGTCTGCTCACAATAGGGCTCTCCTCTGCCACAATGACTGGTCTTCTCACAACAGGGCTCTCCTCTGCCACAATGACTGGGCTGGTCACAACAGGGCTCTCCTCCACCTGCCTCGATGTACTTTTTTCTGGGGTTGATGTGGTGGGTGGTTGTGTCCCTGTGCTCTCCCCAGGTGTAGCCATGACATCCCACACATCCTCTGTGGGCATAGCTGAGTCAATTTCTGGTGATGCCTCTGCAGCATGTGAGCCTGATGTCTGCCACAATGATCTTCTGGCCTTGCTCTTCTGTGACTTCACCTTGTCTGTGCATATTGGGGGGCCCTGCTCTTCTTTGGGGATGGAGTCTGTGGACGGGATTGTTTACTTTGGGTCTGACCTGTGCTCCTAGTGTTTTATCGTTTAGTTGATGTAGGTCCCAAGTGGTCACTGTCATCTGATGTGGCCACGGAATGGGTGGACGTCACAGGCACCTGAGCTGCAATGGGAGCATGTGCCTGTTGGAGGGCTGACGTGACTGTTGCTGACAATGACTGGAGTGTACGGTGTAGCCCACCCACGTCAGAGTGTATGCCCTCCATGAATGCCAGAACCTGGCCTAATTGGTTATCGTGGGCACTGAAGGCATTGAGCAGGGCGGTCTGGCCCACGCAAAGTTGGCGCAGGAGCTCTACGAACTCTGCACTGAGGGCAGCAGGGGGGACAGGTGCAGGGGCAGCGGTTCCATGTGTGAATGATTATGTTACACGTCCCCTCTTAGTGACGTGGATGGGAGGCTGGACAGTGACCGCTGGTTGTCAGATGCTGCAGCAGACTCCCCATCCCCTGTGGCTGCTAACAGGGACGCATCCCCCCTGCCATCAGATGAATTGGTACTCTGTGTCTCAGCCACAGATTCCTCGTGCATACTCCAGTCACCCTCAGTAGCGCTGGTGTGGTCAGTGTCACTTGGCCCAGTCTCACTTTGCTCCGCTGCCGCTGTCGTGCTGGTCTCGCCACCACTTTCAGGATCATGTACCGCCGTGGTGTCTTGCGAATCTGCATTTGTGAGAAAAACAGGGTTGTGTAAGTGTCATCATCTGGTCACACGATATCAGATCAATGCAGCACATGAGAGGCCTAGAGCTACATGGTAACCACCACACCCTCCAATCACTGTGCAGCTACACACTATATAGACCACAACAGTGCCTGTCATGCAGACAAACAGCCATGAGTGGAGCAATGTCGATGCCACACAGCACTACACCCTACCCATGGATGGTGTTCCCCCAGCCCACATTGACCTTCCCCATGGACATGATGTAGCCACAACACACATCACCACTTACAGCCCAAAAGGGAACCAGAGGGGACCACACACACCTGTATTTACTACACATGCCACATTGCAAAATCGGCCATTCCAATCACCATGTGCCAATCAGGGTTCACATTGTCGTCAGATGTGTGGGCCTCTACCATCATGGTGCATGCAAAGTAGACAGACATAGTGTCACACTCATTAAGTGGACACAGCTGTACGGCAGAATATCGACTCCACCCACCATCCCAAAGAAGAGTGACCATGTGGAGACCACAAATCTGTCAAGGACTGAAAACTGCAGGCAGGAGCAGCACAGTAAGGCCATGGTGGCCCAATGCCTCATACAGACACACATCACAGTTGCCACTCACATCACATATCACAGCATGGCAGCACACGCACATCACATGTGTCACCGCTGCCACAGGCACTGTACACATGCATCCACTCCCAGACAAACTCTCCCTCCCCGGATACTCACCATCTCTGTCTTGCTGCTGATGCCCCTTCAGACATGCATCCAGGTCTGGATTGGTCACTGCCAGTATGCGTCCCATCAGCGGAGTCATGGTGCGCCGTCCCACACGCCCTGTGCGTGGTACCATCCCCAAGGGCATCTCTGCCACTTGCTTAGCCAGCCGGCTGATGTCGTCCCACCTCTTGTGACAGTGTGTGTGTCGTCTGTTTGATACCCCCAGGGCTCGCACCTTTGCTGCTATGGCCCTCCAGACAGCCTTACGTTGGTGTACCTTGAGCTGCAGGTATGAGAGTAAAGAAGGCCAAATGAACAATTACACAATGTCATATGTCAGCATCTATCAATACAGCAGCCAGACACTGACTCGGGACTCACAGTAACCTCCCTCCCTCCAGAACTGGGGGTACCCTCACAAGGCCACTCTGCATGGCATTAACATTAGTGAATGCATGCACACATTGAGGTTCCTAGCCTCCATGATAATCACACTAAAGCATGATGCTTCAACACTAATGCATCGACAGCACTGTGTAATTCTGAAATTGTACAGGGCACTGATGGGGCATATCCACTAATCAGTGTGAAGCAACTGTAGCATGTAAGTTGGCTGATGTCCAACGTTTGGCTGTGCAGCCACTGAACCTACTCTGTGGGTCACACTGACTATGACTACATGGGCACCCTGAAATGTCATCACAAGCGTACACTGTCCTGGCATCTACAAGGCTAACAACCGTTGGTTATGTCTGCCCCAAAAAGTAGCACAATCCACTCACACATACAAGTACAGGCCTAGGAAAGAGTCACAGTGCAACACACACACTCCCACGACCTGGAAACAGCTTGTCTGTCAGTGTTTGTCAGCACCCCACCTCCCAAAGCACATACTGCAGTATCATGACTACACGTCTGGCACCACCCTGCCCTACTGCTCCCTTCATGGTGACTTACCACGACATTGGGGCCACCAAACAGGCGTGGGTACTGTGCCAGCACCTCGTTCACAAGGACATCCAGCTCCTCACTCGTGAATGGACTGGCACGGATCTTATCTGTTCTTGACATCCCTGTGGATATGGCAGACCTGTGGCTGAGGTGAGTTGTGAGGGGTCCCAGGCAGCAGGCTCTTGAAGCAGCAGCAGGACAGGGTCCCAGGCAGCAGGCTCTTGAAGCAGCAGCAGGACAGGGTCCCAGGCAGCAGGCTCTTGAAGCAGCAGCAGGACAGGGTCCCAGGCAGCAGGCACTTGAAGCAGCAGCAGGACAGGGTCCCAGGCAGCAGGCACTTGAAGCAGCAGCAGGACAAGGTCCCAGGCAGCAGGCACTTGAAGCAGCAGCAGGACAGGGTCCCAGGCAGCAGGCTCTTGAAGCAGCAGCAGGACAGGGTCCCAGGCAGCAGGTTCTGTGAGCAGTGAAAATGTGAGGCTCACTCCCACAGATTTATAGCCCCCTGGGGTCGTCCAGAAGCTGAAAAGATGCAACAATTGGTTGTCCGGGTCTGCCTTATTCAAAAGCACCCAATGACCGCCTCCGCGGTAGCAGAGCACAGCTTCCGCGATTTTCAAATCTGCATCATGCCACCGCGATCATCGATGCCATTGGCTGTATGCAATGCTCCACGGCGGTGACGCACCGCGGGTGCCCGGGGTACGCTACCACGATGGTGCATCATTCAAAAGCCCCCAATGACCGCCACCACGGTGGCGGAGCACACGTTCCATGATTTTCAAATCTGCATCATGCCACCGCGATCATCGATGTCATTGGCTGTATGCAATGCTCCACGGCGGTGACGCACCGCCGGGGCCAGGCAGTAGGTACTGCGACTCATGCGGCGGAGCATACCCACCGGCATGTACACAAGTCCATGGGCCAATGGCTACCTTGGCTGGGTAGATGGTGGTGCTGGGCTCACACCGCCGGGGACCCGTGGTAGGTACCGCGACTCATGCGGCGGAGCATACCCACCGGCATGTACACAAGTCCATGGGCCAATGGCTACCTTGGCTGGGTAGATGGTGGTGCTGGGCTCACACCGCCGGGGACCCGCGGTAGGTACTGCCATTTTCATACACATTGCTGTGTATGTCAATCCTGGACAATGTATCAGCAACCTGCAGCTACATGGTGTAGGGCACATCATTGTACACACGATGCCACACAGCCATGTCATCCACAGGAGGACGCACGTTCAGTGTGAGCCACTTTTGCCTGTGTTTCTGCCATTTTAGTAAGGGTTTTGATGGCTGATGATGATTGACAGACGTCAGGTGCTCTACATTGATGTCGTGACGTTTAATGTGTTGTTGGTCAGTGCAGACCTTGACCGGGCTGGTGTCACTGCATTGTATCGTACCTGACTTGTGCATTCACAACTGATCATGCACACAACCGGAAGTGTCCCTGCTACTGTGATGATTGTGTTAATGAATGTGTGCCGAATGTACATGATGCATTGAGGTGTGGCAGGTACATCAGATGGGTATGACAGACATGTTAAGTCACATTACATTGGCGGGTCTTGTTGCACCATGTCTGCACATGTCAAATGTTCTACCATTATATCCGCATTCACATTCCCCGATGTGTTACTGTCACTTGGGTATTGTCACTGGAGAGGCCTGCCCTCTGTGTGTAGCTATTGGCCAGCCATGTAGCCAGATGTGCCATGCATCTCTCTGGCCCTTGTTTTTTTCCCATTACATCATTGATGCTTTGTGCTATGGCCATCTCATGATGCTTGTCACTGACATATTCATTTTACTCCTCAACTAGGAGGAGGCCGAATCTCCTACGTCACTTGACTGTGCTTGAGGACATGGAGAATGAGGCAATCATCAGGAAATTCAGGCTGGACAGACCAACATTGAAGATCGTGTGTGATCTATTGGAGCCCCACCTGCAGCCTCGCCGTCACTATCCTACTGCATTCACACCCACCTACAAGGTGTTGGCAGCACTCCACTTCTTTGCGACTGGTTCCTTCCAAGAGACCGTGGCTAACGCTGGGGGGATGTCGCAGCCCATGTTCAGCATGGTGCTGAGGGATGTACTTGAGGCCATGATGATATATCGCAATCACTACATACATTTCCCCAGGGGACGTGAATTGGCTGCCGTTAAGGGGGACTTCTATCCACTTGGGCGCATCCCACATGTAGTCGGTGCCATAGATTGCACCCATGTAGCTCTGGTGGCACCCCAGGCGACGGAGCACATTTATCGGAACCGCAAACACTACCACTCCATGAATGTACAGGTGGTGTGCCTTGCGGACATGACAATATCACATGTGTGTGCAAAGTATCCCGGTTCCGCCCATGATTCGTACATTATGAGGAACAGCATGGTGCCACGGATGATGGAGAATCTGCATCCCGAACGTGCCTGGATTGTGGGTGAGTATCACTACTGCTATCACGTGCTATGTGTCACTGGCTTTACTGTGGCCGTACAACATTGCAATGGGTGTTTATCATTCACAGGTGACTCTGCATATCCCAGTAGGCCATGGCTGTTGAGCCCACTCCGGAATCCCCGGACACCAGCAGACATCCGCTACAATGAGGCCCATGGCAGGACACGACGGGTAATCGAACGGACTTTCGGCCTGCTGAAGTCAAGGTTCCGGTGCCTTGACAGGACCGGAGGCGCACTGGCATACTCGCCTGGGAAGGTGTGCAAGATCGTTGTGGCATGCTGTATGCTGCACAACCTGGCCATCCACAAGGGGGTCCCCCTGCTCCTGGACGATGGTGAGGAACCAAGGCCACAACCTGCTCAGGGACCAGAATCCAGTGATGAGGACAGTGGAGAGGAGGAAGGAGTTGACCTACGCCAGCAGCTAATCCAACGCTACTTCACTTGAAGGTGGGTGACGAGTCACAACGTGTACATAGTCTGGTGTGGTTGCATTTGTAGTAAATGTATATGCGCAGATGTTCCCGACAGGCACATGTTCTGTCATCTATGTATGGTATAGGTGGAATTGACGATACGTACGGAGATGTATGCTGCACCGTATTTGTGCGTATCTGCTAGACATTGTGTAGTATGCCTGTGATATTTTGGATATTTTTGGAGCAGTGATCTGTGTGTGTTGCCACAATGAGGCCAGTGACTGTAGTTCTGTTGTGTCTCCCTAGGTGCTACAGAGTGTTCCTACCCTGCATACTGTACATCATGTTTACACATCATGGACATTATCAACAATGTCAATATTGCACTAAAGAATTCACTACACAAAATCTGGAGTGTCAGGTATTTTATTTTGGGAGTGAACATGTGAATTGTGCGGGAATATTTACAGGAAGGTGGGGAATGAGCAGTGAGTTGACAGTCATGGTCGCAGAGATGCGAGAGTAGACACCACATGGATGTGGTGACCCAGTCCAACAGAGAGAGGTGCCATTGCCAAGGCAATGTGGGGAAAGACAGTCCAAACAGTGAATGCAGTTGGGGAGAGGGTTGTCTTCACGGCTGGCTCCGTGACTGGCGTGTGGCAGATGCTTTGCCTCCAGAGACTCCCAGGCTCTTCTTTGGGCGCCCCCTAGATCTTTTTGGCAGTGGGGGGCCTGCTGAATGGCCAGCGGCATCAGAGGACTCGCCCCTCTCTGTTGGCGCAGGGGAGGATGGTGGACTGTCATCCTGCTGCACAACAGGAGGGGACGGTGGTGATGGTTGGGACACAGGCCTGTCCCTCTGCAACGCCACTTGCTGGCCCATGAGGTCCACCATCTGTCCCAGGCGGTTATCGATGGACCTCATCAGCAGGATGAGCTCCCTTAATAGTTCATCCGACCGGCCACTTTGTCCCTGGACCTCTTGGTAGGCCTCCACGACTCTGGTGAAGTGGTCCAGGGATGGTGTCCACTCCTCCCGAGGTCTAGTGTTTACCCTGGCCCTCCCACCTGCTCTGCTGCCACAGACCTCTTTCCTCGCCACTGGTGCGCCACGCACTCTCTCCCTGCCCTCCACAGGTGTTGCTGTGGGCTGGTCATCCCTAAGGACAGGAAGGGTGCTGCAGGTGGTACTGGTGGTAGTGGTGGTGTCGGTGGCAGTGGCGGGGGTGGTGGTGGTGGTTGCGGTGGAGGCAGAGGCCGGGACAGCAGGGGTCTGCTGTGTTGTTGTTGCAGCAGAGGTGGTGTTGGCGAGGATGGGGGCCTGGGACCTCTGGGTCTGTGGCACACCAGATGGGCCGGGCTGGAGCTCATCATCCAAACTGTCCTGGGAGTCCGCATCTGTGAGGCCATGTGCCGGAGGTGGAGACTGGCTCTGCTGGTCGTTGGTGTGGTCCTCAGCAGTGAGTTCTTCATCACCTGTGGAGTAGATGGGGAGTGGTCAGTGTTTCCGTCATCTACGTATCATCATCTGTCTGTACACTAGTTATATATGCTGTCATCAGTTGGACAATTAATAGGAACACCGTGTAACATTTCATAGTGCTGAGTGACATCATGGAGTCATACATGTTGGATGTCAATGCATTGCGTCCAATAGTTATCTATTTTCTACACACACATTTCATCAACAATTACGGTTGGTACGTACCTGTAAGGTGAGTGTGCAGGGTGCAATGTCTGACACTTGCTCCTGGGAGGGGGTGGCCTCCATGCTGCTGGGCTGTGGGCCAGGGGGCATGCTGGGAGTAGTGGTACAGGCCTCCCTCCCTGCCTCCCATCACACACCCTCCAAGTGAAGATGGCTACCTACCTGTAAGTTTGTTTGTTAAACAGTGCACTGGCTGACACTTGCTCCTGGGTGGGGGAGGCCTCCATGCTGCTGGGCTGTGGGCCAGGGGGCATGCTGGGAGTAGTGGTACAGGCCTCCCTCCCTGCCTCCCATCACACACCTCCAAGTGAAGATGGCTACTAAGCATGGGCGTATTTTGCGGATCCACGATTCGCGGATTTGCGTATTCACGGATCGTGGATCCGCAAAATCCGCGGATTTTGCGGATTGGCGGATTTGGGGCGGGGCTTCCATGCGAGTGCACATGCCTCTTGTGTGTAGAAAAGGTCAGAGACCGATCAGTGTCAGAAAGTACCCTGCCCTTGATATTTATTCAAGAAGACGCCACCGTTTTGTGCCATACCTCTACTCAACTGGAGTACTTTCTACTGGATAATCAGTAAGTGCTACCTCGTTGGGTAAATGTATAGTGCTTTTACTACACTACAGCTGCCTAAAGTGCCAGAGAGTTGTCTACAGCGACCAGGTGTGTGTTACTATGCAATCGAGCCGAAGGGCGCAGGGGTCCCTTGAGTGAGCTATTATAGTGGGTAAATGGCGGGAAGACGGTGCACACCACGAGTGTGTGGGCGGGGCCAAACGGACGAGGCTTCCATGCGAGTGCACATGCCTCTTGTGTGTAGAAAAGGTCAGAGACCGATCAGTGCCAGAAAGTACCCTGCCCTTGATATTTATTCAAGAAGACGCCACCGTTTTGTGCCATACCTCTACTCAACTGGAGTACTTTCTACTGGATAATCAGTAAGTTCTACCTCGTTGGGTAAATGTATAGTGCTTTTACTACACTACAGCTGCCTAAAGTGCCAGAGAGTTGTCTACAGCGACCAGGTGTGTGTTACTATGCAATCGAGCCGAAGGGCGCAGGGGTCCCTTGAGTGAGCTATTATAGTGGGTAAATGGCGGGAAGACGGTGCACACCACGAGTGTGTGGGCGGGGCCAAACGGACGAGGCTTCCATGCGAGTGCACATGCCTCTTGTGTGTAGAAAAGGTCAGAGACCGATCAGTGCCAGAATGAACCCTGCCCTTCATATTTATTCAAGAAGACGGGGATAATCTCCTTTGCCTGATTTTCGATGGTATATTTGGGAAGAGGGCACAGCTGCCTGGCCTGTGAACTATTTTACGATGGCGCCGGCAAGCTGCCAGCGCCATCCTAAAATAGTAACTAAATTAGCTTCAACAGGAAGCTCGAATAGATAAAATAAAGCAGATGCACGAGTGCCTGCTTGATTTTATCTATTAGTGCTTCCTGTTGAAGCTAATTTAGTTACTATTTTACGATGGCGCTGGCAGCTTGCCGGCGCCATCGTAAATCACTTACAACAACAGGCCAGGAAGGCTTGAACTTTTGGCCTCGAAATCCGCCGCTCGCGGATTGCGAATTTTCGGTAAATTCGCGAGAGTTCGCGGATCGCGGATTTACCGAAAATTCGCAAAATCCGCGAGCGTAGCGGATTTTGCGCTCATGCTCAATTGATACCTACCTGTAAGTTTGTTTGTTAAACAGTGCAATGGCTGACACTTGCTCCTGGGTGGGGGAGGCCTCCATGCTTCTGGGCTGTGGGCGAGGGGGCATGCTGGGAGTAGTGGTACAGGTCTCCCTCCCATCACACACCCTCCAAGTGAAGATGGCTACCTACCTGTAAGTTTGCTTGTTAAACAGTGCAATGGCTGACACTTGCTCCTGGGTGGGGGAGGTCTCCATGCTGCTGGGCTGTGGGCCAGGGGATATGCTGGGAGTTGTTGTACTGACCTTCCTCCCCCATACAGGCCTCCTCAGCAAAATGGCTGGCTACATTTTGGCTGGGGATGGACAGTGTATTGGTGGTTGGGTATTGCAAGGAGGTTAATCTCAATGTGATGTTCAACATTTGTGTGTACTTACCAGCCTCCGCTCCCCCGGCTACTTCTGTGAGACTCTCAGGTAGCAGGATGGCAAGCACCTTCTCCTCCCATGGTGTGAATGTCTTCTGTGGAATGGGAGGGCCACTGCCAGTCACGTTTGCCAGAGTCCAGTTCTTGCTCCTCTTCTCCTTGACAACCCCTTGAGATCATTCCACCGCTTCTGGATCTCCTTCTTGGATCTTGAGGTGGCCCCAACTGCATTCACCCTTTGGACTATCCTTTCCCACATTTGTGTCCTGGTGGCTAATGGTGTCTGTTGGACCAGGTTACCAAATAGTTGTGGCTCTACTCTCACAATCTCGTTGACCATGACTGTCAACTCACTCTCGGTGAATTTTGGCATTTTATGTGAGGTCATGGTGTGTGGGGGTTGAGGTGTTTGTGGGTGCAGGGGTGTGGTAATGAGGTGTGTTGTGTGCTGGGGGGTTGTTTGTGATGGTGTGATGGTGGTGTTGATGGTGGTGGTGGGTGGGTGGGTGTGGTGTGCTCTTTTGCCTCTCCTGTCAGATGTGGTGTATGGCCTTCTGTTCTGGAAAGATGCAAAGGATTGTGGTGAGTGGAGGGGGTGGCTTTGTACTCAGCTGTGTGGGTGTGTCCAATTGGATTGTGAGTGTCAGGTGTGTTGTGGGTGTGGTTCTGTGGTTTAGTATATTTGTTTTGTTAATTTATGTATCTGTGTATGTGTGTTGTATATTTTGGGGGCAGGGCTACTTTGTTTATGCAATGTTAGGCATCACTGCATTGCTTTCACATCGACCGCCATGTATTTAATGTTCGTCCGCTGCGGTGGCTTTGCAGCTGCTTGACCGCCATTTCTCCCATTCAATCCTGGCTGCGACCGCGGCGGTCGTTGTCGGCGGTTCCGCCCGCGACGCCCTCGGGATATTGTAATTTTCTGTGCGGTGTCTCCGCTTTCCCTGTGGACGGTTTTGTCATTTCCGCTGCTTTTCCGACCGCCGCGGTCGGAGTTTTGGCATCACCGCACACGTCGGGCGGTTTCATTTTCACCGCTACCGCCGCGGTCGGTCTGTAGTGGCGGTGGATCCTGATTTGAACGCCGGTTTATCCGCAGTCATGGCGGGCGGTTGTTTTCCGCCTCCATGGCGGGCGGGGTGATTTTCCGCCCGCTATCCTAATGGACCCCCTACTTTTGAAACTGCCATTTAATTTCCAGAGCCCATCTGAGTACAACCAGATCTCCCTTCAAGATGCTTAGAGTGTAGATTGTAGGACACAGCTATATTTTCTGGAGTGAACCGTATGCAGCAAATAGATCCTTTCTCAACCTTGCTTTACCAAATGTGGATATTATGTGGATTGGCCAGAGAGGATTGAGATGTCACCAATTGATGCCATTGGTAAAATCCTTTTTGCATCTCCCACACCCTGACCTCATAATTGTGCACTGTGGTGGCAATGACCTAGGCACTTTAACTGGGGTAGGTCTGCAAAATGCTTTTAAAGAACACCTTTGGGCAATGGATGACACTTTTTCCACAAACTGCCTTTGTATATTCTTATATATGCCAAAGGCAAACATGGAACTGGTCCAACCAATATTTTCCACAGATTGAGAAAGCAAGGAAACATGTGAATAAGTCTGTTTCTGCTTTCCTCAGAGACTATGGTAAAGGTTCTATATACCACAACAACTTGCGTTACAACATGCAAGGCATTTATAGAAGAGACGGTGTACATTTCACAGATGAGGGAAACAGAGTCTTCCTCTTGAATTTTAGAATCTGCATCGGTACTTACTTGTAGGTACAAAAAACACTCAATAAACACAACGGCTCTTTTTAGAGCCAACCGATCTAAACACTCAAACTTGTTATTTAACTGTATTTTTTTTGTTTTTTGTTTTTCTGACGTGCGCGCAAAGTGCACGCACCTCGCGATTTTTGCCTCAAGGGTGCGTGCAACGTGCGCACACCTCGTGATTTTTTTTCTCCAAAAAAAAGGTTATTTTGACCTTCGGGGTCCTTCAGGGACCCCCTGGGACAACTTAGAGGGTCAGGGAGCCTCTACCCTGCCCCCTTTTCACGTTCTCCACTTTTGTTTTTGACTCACTTCTGCCTCGTGGTGCGTGCAATGTGCGCGCAACGCTCGATTTAAAAAAATATATATATTTTTTGGGGGGGCCTTCAGGGTCCTTCAGGGACCCCCTGAGAAGACCTAGGGGGTCAGGGAGTCTCTACCCTGCCCCCTTTTCACGTTCTCCACTTTTGTTTTTGACTCACTTCTGCCTCCGGGTGCGTGCAACTTGCGTGCACCCCGCGATTTTTTCTAAAATAAAAAATATTTTTGGGGGCCTTCGGGGTCCTTCAGGGACCCCCTGAGAATACCTAGGGGGTCAGGGAGTCTCTACCCTGCCCCCTTTTCACGTTCTCCACTTTTGTATGGGCTCTATTCTGCCTCGGAGTGACAAAATGGCGGCCAGCACTTTCTGGTTTCCACCGATTAGAATGTTGACAGATGTCAAACAGCAAATCAGAATTCCGCTCGCGCACACCCGATTCGCGCACCGTGCGCTCACGGGTGCGCGCTTATAGATATATATATTTTTTTCTTTTGATTTTCTCAGAAACTACTGAAAGGATTTACACCATTTCAGCAAAAGCGTGATCTGCGAATCAAACTCCACTATTTTGCCAAATTTCTTGTAATTCCGTTCAGCAGTTCGGGCTGTAGCCGTGTCTAATCATCCTATGGAAAATAACATGGGGAAAACACATTTTGGGACCCCCCTTTTTTCTCAGCCCCCACTTGACGAATCCCCCCAAAACTTTCAGAGAAGGAGCGGAGCAGAGCGGGCCATCTTCTTTGAGAAATTCGCGAAGATTCATCAACCGGCGCCAAAGGTATTCCCAATAGAATGTTGCGGATTTCCTATGGAAACTAGGTCCTAACTATAAAAATAAATATATAATATATGTGCAACAATAGGGAAAGTGTTGGATAGCAGAGGGGTAAAAATTACTATTCCCACTCCAGTGAGTGTAACCGTAGGAAAAGGGATGGATAGTGGAAGGGTAAACATTAGTAGTCCCACTCCAGTGAGTGCAACATCAGGGAAAATGTTGGATAGCGTACGGGTAAAAATTACTATTCCCTCCCCAATGAGTGCAACGGTAGGGAAAGTGTTGGATAGCGGACGGGTAAAAATTACTATTCCCACTCCAGTGAGGAAAACAGTAGGGAAAGTGTTTGATAGCGGAGGGATAAAATGTACTTTTCCCACTCCAGTCAGGGCAACAGTAGGGAAAGTGTTGTATAGCGGAGGGGTAAAAATTACTATTCCCACCCCAGTGAGTTTAACAATAGGGAAAGTGTTGTATAGGGGAGAGGAAAAAATTACTATTCCCATTCAAATAAGTGTAACAGTAGGGAAAGTGTTGGAGAGCGATGGAGTAAAATTACGATTCCCGCTCTAGTGAGTGCAACAGTAGGAAAAGTGTTTGATAGTGGCGGGATAAAATGTACTATTCCCACTCCAATCAGTGCAACAGTAGGGAATCTGTTGGATTGCGGAAGGGTAACAATTACTATTCTCACTACAATCAGTTCGAAATAAAAACAAATTAATAACAACAACCAAAATATTTTAAAACAAAATAAATAAAAAATATATATTAATATGTTAAATATTAAAAATACAAATAAATTTAACATTAACGATTAAACATATTATAATGTTAAATACAAATGAAAAACACCTATAAATATTATATTAAATAAAATAAGAAATAATTTTCAAATAAATACTTATTTTTAATTACAAATTATTTATAAACAAACATTAATTAGTACATAGATTTACTTTTTTATATTTCCTACCCTATAACACCACAGAATTCACAACCCACATCTCACATATACATTTTTTTTAAATGTACTTCCATAATTAACATAATTAATTACCAGTAAAGAAATATTATTAATTAAAAAACAAATAAAACTCCTAAAAATGTATAAGCATCTCACAGGTTACCCCTATAATCCTCACAGCCCACAACTAAAATTAAACTGTGTTAAAATGAATTACACAATTAAAACTTTTTTTCAATAAAAAAACTTATAATATTTAACAACTAATTATAAAGTAAAATTAATTTACTCCCCACCCTTTACCCCCATAAAAGTAAAACCCACACACAAAAATATAAACAATTACCCTAATTAAATATCAATCAACTAAATATGATTAATGAGCAACTGTGTATTAATTAATTAAACATAAATTACTTCACAGCCTTTATCACTATAAACCCCAATACCTGCACCTAAAATTAATTACACAATTTCCATAATTAAATTACAATCAATTAATTAGTATAAATTAACAACTAATTTATAATGAATCAAAAATATTAGTCCCCACCCTTTACCCATGTAAATCCCACAACACATCTAAAAAAAGACACAATCACCATAATAAATTATCAATAAATTAACAACCAATTAATAATTAATTACACATAAATTACTTCCCACAATTAACACTATAAAATCTCAATAAAATAAAAATAATAAATAAAAAATAGTCAGTAATTTATTATAATTACATTACTTCCCACCCTATTCCCCTATAAACCCCCAACCCGCTACAGAACTAATGAATGCAAAGTTTAATTAAAATAAAATTGATAACTACTAAAACATATATTAAAAAACATAAACAATACTTATACAAAAAAATACATCACATATATTTAAAAAATAAACTAAAATACATAACATTAATTAAAAATCAATGTTTTAGACAACTATATTTTTGTAAACAATATCAACAACTTCTATATTTTTAAAAAAGATATTTCTTCACTTAAATTCTATATTCTTGACCACAGTATTCTTGCTGTCGATATGTCTGTGTCATGATATTTCTAACTTGATATTTGTTTAAGCCGACATTTCCAACTGTCTGAATCCCCTCCATGTAATGAAACATCTTTGCATAGTAGAGATCCACTCAAAGTGTTCTCGCAGTTAGTACCGGTGAGAAAAACTTCAGTGTCCTTATTCTGACATCGGAACTTTAAAGGAAGCTCCAAATGTTCATGTACATACCCTTCACCTAATGCTTCTTATCTGCCCACTTGATGTTGTTACCAACAGTACTGAAAGTGGAAAGTCAAAATTGGTAGTGTGATATAACCATGGCCTATCCAATCGGAGGATGCTATTACATCAACTGTGAAAGGTGTTTTCTCCAGCTTCTATATATGTAGCATAATGTATTTTGCATTGTTATGTGCCATAATTATCTGTTATTCTGTAAAAACAGATTTGTGAAGTTAATGAGTCGCCAGAACGTAGTGTCTGTAATGTCCAGCTCAAAAGTAGATTAGACTTAAGTTGCCACTGTCCTTGCCTCACTAGGCAAATAGAGGCAGAAGAATGGAGTGCCATATTGAAAGAGATAAACAACAAACTTGACAGATATGGAAAAGATACCCAAGATCGCAAACTCAGGAAGTACAAAAGAGACACCATTGATTATAAATTAAATGAGGTGTACACTTGGGCAGAGGTCTACGCCCAGCGTAGACCTCCACCGAGAATGGCAACATCTTTACAAGAAAGTGTCGTCTCTGATCAAGAGTTAACTACTGCTAGACAACCACCAAAGTTGGTAATTTCATCTGTGCCTAATGAAGGAGATGAAACACAAGCTTCAGGTAGTGCAACCAACACACAACAACAGCCTGTTTTTTTAGCCAAGGGACCAGCTACAGGCAAACCTCCAGAAACATTGGACACAAGAAATCTCGCCGTGGGAAAAGAACCAGTGAGCTCAAACTTGCGGAGCAAGAACAGACATTAGTGATTAACATTTTGTCAAAAACTTTAAGTAAACAACAACTTCAGGTCTTGGAAAGAGGCATGAGTTGTGTACCCACAAGCAAAAGTACTTGTTTTGACACAGAAATTAGTTTATTTAGATTTATGCGACACTATGTCTTAGACATTTTTTCAGCAACATAGTACCAACCATGCCGGAGCTTGCACAAAAGGAGATTTCTGAATACAAGGAATTTAAACTTCCAAGCACCTTTATGCCGCCAGTATCACACAAACTACCTGATACTTTTGAAATATTGGTTAAGCAAGATTTACAAAAAATCAAATGGAACAAAAACATCAGAAAAAACATCAATAAACATGATGAGCATATCATTAAGGAATTAGCCAATGACACATCAATTACAATGCAAACGGCGGATAAGGGCGGAGCCCTAGTTATCATGGACACATAATTTTATGATGCAAAAGTCACAGAACACATCAGAGATGAAACAGCATATCTCAAACTAACACATGATCCTACAAAGGAAATTAAGGACACACTAACACTACTTTTGGACAAAGCAGTGGAAATGGGATGGATCAATACCAAAACA
Source organism: Lissotriton helveticus (assembly GCF_964261635.1). NCBI lineage: Eukaryota > Metazoa > Chordata > Amphibia > Caudata > Salamandridae > Lissotriton > Lissotriton helveticus. Next base: position 1,142,039,397 of record NC_136068.1, read on the forward strand.
AAAAAATTTTTAACCACAGTTTTTTCAAGATGCCCACACATTTACATGCTGCCAAAAATTCACAAAAGACTTCAAAACCCACCTTTCAGACCTATTGTCAATGGCTGTGGATCAGTCTTGGAGCCTTTGGGGAAGTACATAGATGAATTTTTACCACCTTTTGTCCAAAACTGGACGACATACCTGAAAGATACAACTCATTACCTACAGCTCTTACAAGAAGTAACATTAGGTTCTTTGCAGGTTATCTTATGTACCATCGATGTAACTTCTTTATATACATCTATACCTGTAAACAAAGGACTTGAAGCATGTGAATGGGCGTTACTACAAACAACAGACATAGGAGCACACAAGGTTGTTGTACTTGAATTATTACAGTTCTGTCTACGGCACTCATACTTTTGCTGGAAAGAGGAGTACTTTTACAAACCAGTGGAACGTCCATGGGATTTGCAGGAGCTCCTGTATTTGCAAATACATACATGGCCAAGTTCGAAAATTACTTCATTTTAGTAGACAGAACCTGACAAAGGCACACAATTTTTTTCAAAAGGTTTATCGATGATATTTTCTTACTATGGAATGGACCGGAGTCAATACTGAGAGATTTAATTGAACAATTAAACACAAAAAACAGTAGAATCAAGTTCACTTTTCATATCGACCATTTGAAAATTCCATTCTTGAATGTAATGGTAGCCATAGTAGATCAAAAATTGGAAACTGAAGTATATCATAAACCTACCGACCGAAATAACACTTTGATCTTCACCAGTTTTCATCCAAGGGCGCTACTCCAAAATTTACCATACTCGCAATTGCTACGGGCCAGACGCATTTCATCTACTGAATCAGCATCTCGCAATAAAGTGAACAACCAGAAACAGAGGTTCACCAAACAAGGATACCCCTTAAACATCATTGAACGGGCTGAGACCAGGATGCCAGCAATACCCAGAAAAGAGCTGTTACGCACCAAAACACATGCCAAACAAAACAGAATGGTCTTCGTAACAAAATATTCAACTGCGTCTACACAAATTAAAGCCATTGTGAATACATGCTGGGAATTACTTCAATCAGAAGAAGACTTTAAAGGTCTGTTCAATGATCGACCATTGTTTGCATAAACTAGAAGCAGAAACCTTAAAGAGATGGTGAAATAAAAAAAAAACATAGGTGATTCAGCAAGCAAACACCCTGGGATGAGGAGGTGCATGAATTGCATCCATTGCAATAAAGTGATTATTGGAGCTTCTGTCTTACATCCGCAAACAGGCAAAACAATTAAAATTCGAGATCAAGCAGATTGTAATTCTACCTGTGTAGTCTACAGCATCAAATGCCCATGTGGAAAACTGTACATAGGTGAAACAGAGAGAAAAATAAAAGTGCGTATTTCTGAACACAAGAGCCTCATTCGTAACAAATCCACCACGTCCAGCTTAGCTACTCATAGGATTGAACTCAACCATACCATACCACAATTACGTTTTCAAATATTGGAGATAGTTAAGCAAACACCAGATCGAGATAATGCCAAATGGCTCTCGCAACAAGAGATTTGGTGGATCAAATTCCTGGATACTTTGATTCCGAAAGGTCTTAATGACAAATTGGATATGATTTGCTTTCTTTAATCAGCTATGAATTCCAGTTTCCAGTTAACCTATTCTCGAATAGGATAATCAATCACACTTATCAGCTAGCTGCCTATAACAAGATCTAAAACTAACATGGAACATATTAGCATCAATAAGACAATTATAGTCATCAGGTTAAACATGTTTGGTAACAATGGTTCTTTCAATTTATTTTTTCAATTTTGATTGTGTATATAACCATGCATAGTTATAATTATTTTATATGTCTGGTGGACACTATCTTTTCTTTCTTTTCATCTTTTTATCACCCCTTATTATATTCTGAATTGGATTACTAGGGCAATTACCAGGTTGTGGCAGGACTTTATTCATTAGGACTCATTTGAACAACGCTAACATTCCCCTCGATTTGTTGGGGCACAACGATCCACAATTGGTTGTGGCCATGGTTGATAGAATTGAGTTTTGGTGAATAACATGTTTTATACACTTTGATAATATGGCTGCCACCACTACAGAGTATTAGTACAGACGCCGCTAGTCCTACGTTTATGTTTTGATTTTTCAACAGGGAAGAAGTAGTATTTGGCAGTACAGGCACCGCCAGTCCTTTGTTTATGTTTGGTTCTTGTACGCTGAAGTATTTCTAGCAGGAATCGTTTTACAGAGTTGCGTGGTACGGCAACCAGCGTGAGGCATAGTCGTCGCATTTAACCCGAAACCAAGGTAAAAAGAGTGAATTAGCCCATACTTCTAAATATTTTGATATTCCACTGATGGTACTATTGTTTAAAGGACTTTTTTTGACAGGACGGTTTGAACGTGATTAGCGGCTTGGATTAAGGTCACGACATTGCGAGCATTGTATCGTGACCCCAGGTATTTGTTCAAGGCACGGATCAGTGTTATCTACTTAAACGTTTACATAGATGATCTTGGTTTGAATACAAATGATATCTCTTTTCAGAAATTACACATGAGCCTACGATTGTCACAGAATAACTTGCTTCGACGGAGGTTATCCAGTTACAGTGAAGGTAACAATCACAAGGTGCTAGACACAGGTTTTTTTTCACCGCGCTACCATCCGCATTGCAGGTTTTTTATTGCATGTTCTCGTAGGTGTTGTCAGCTATTTCTGTTGGATTATCCTTGCATACCAGTTGCAACGCCTCAGTTTGCAGGTAACAAAGTGATATTTTTAAGGAACTACCTGTCTGTTCATACGCTCACAGCGTTAGTATTTAGCAGACACAAACTTATAGTGACCTGCATTTGTATTCATAGGCCTTGCAGATCGTATCCTTTAACTGTGTGACTTTAGGGGGTCGATTCCGATTCGGGAAAAAAAACGTCCGTACGGTTTGTATCCGGAGCCCTCTCTGTACGAATCGTACCCGTCCTTCTGAGTCGCGAAGTACGATCCGTATTCCGTGAATTTGTCCGAATCGTCGCGATCCGTACGTATGCAAGGCTGAAACCGTGAACTGTACGACTCGTACACATACCGTACGACTCATACACATGCCGTACGACCCGACGAGTACGATCCGGACCGGGGTATGAGGACGCGATTTGTACAATCCATGTCAGGTAAGGGCGAGTCGTACGGAAAAGCACACAAACACATACACACCGTACGGTCCGTACACCCCATGATCGCAGGGGTACACACCGTACCCCTGCGATCATGGAGTGTACGAGCCGCACCCCCATTGTACGATGGGTGTACGAGCCGTACCCCCATTTCACGATGGGTGTACGAGCCGTACCCCTATGGGGTACGGCTAGTACACCCATCGTACATGGGGTACGGCTCATACACCCATTGTACAATGGGGGTACGGCTCATACACCCATCGAACAATGGGGGTACGGCTCGTACACCCATCATACATGGGGTACGGCTCGTACACCCATCGCGCAATGGGGGTATGGCTCGTACACCCATCGTACATGGGGTACGGCTCGTACACCCATTGTACAATGGGGCTATGGCTCATACACCCATCGTACATGGGGTACGGCTCGTGGGGTACGGCTCGTACACCCATTGTACAATAGGGGTACGGCTCGTACACCCGTCGTACAATGGGGTACGGCTCGTACACCCCATGATCGCAGGTGTACGGTGCGTACCCCTGCGATCATGGGGGTACGCACCGTACCCGGGGGGCCGTTCCGTACCTGTTTCTGCGCGAACTCTGCTTTTACGGCTGTTTTCAGCTCCCGTAGAAAAAGGGTCGTACGGTGCGTACTAGACACGTATCGTACTTGCTGGGTCGTAAAAACCAGCCGCGAACCGTACAGATGTCGCGTACAGCGGGTTCCGAGGGAGAATCGTACGGAGATCAGAGTCATTCGGTCTCAGTACGACTCGTACGGAGTACGGCTCCTGGTACGAATCGTACTTCGTTGTACGTACGGGGACGTTGCAGGGTACGATTCGTACAGGAAAAACGCTCCGAACGGCTATTCGGAGCGGTTTTTCCCGAATCGGAATCGACCCCCTGATGTTCTTAGTCAATCAACAAGATTAGTTTGTTGGTAAGCTATTTCCAGTGTTTTTGTTCCTCTATGCTTATCTCATAATTTCACATTCGCATATCATTCAGGTGGAGGTTTACTCATAACACATAATATTGTGATTATAATTGACATTATTTCTAACCATGGTTTTCCCAAAAATGGCAATTTGTCATTTTCTTGAACCACTTTGTGCACATTAGGCAATATTGACAAAGATTTTGTATTAATTCTTTTTAGTTCCCCTGAAGAAGGGATCTTTTCGATCCCGAAATGCATTGGGAGTCTCAACAAATTCAATATGTAAAAAATATATATTTGTAATGTATGTTTTGTATACTTTTGTTTTGAACTGAATTTTGATTATTCATGAACCACTGTATTCATGAAGAATTGAATGAGCACAAAGATATATAGCAATAAATATGGTCAACTCCAAAGAAATATAATTTTCTTTTGATAAAGTATGGTTTAAACACTGTTAATTAATTGTCAAAGCGTAAGAAAATGTTTTAAAAAAAGCTGAGCAAACCAAGAGTTTGCAACCGCAGTGCAGGAAGGGCCAGGTGATCAGTTTGGCACTTGTTTCCAATTTATTCATTTCAGGAGGGTAGCTTCCTCCTTCCAACCTAGCATGCCCCGTTCAAAAATTGGTCAAGAATTGAAATAGAATATTGAACTTTCTTTAAAATAAATAAGCTAAGAGTGCTGAGGATACAATGTTACCCAAGGAGTAGATTATAGATAACAGGGTAGTCATACCATTGTCGACTACTTCAAAAGCCTGTTCTAAATTGGCCTCATCCATTTTGCACAATCTTTCCATATTTCATTATAGATGGCATACAATAAGCGTTTTTAATGCGATTTTTGAGGACCAAATAAGGTCTTTAATCAATCAAGGATCAACTTCCCAACACTGTAAGTTGTCACCAGCCCCAAATGTTCAGACTGCACGTACTAAATGGCTGGCATGTTTTCTCAAATTGTGCAGGCATGGGAACTTGTGATGTGTTCAACTCTTTTATCTTGGCGAAGCAAAGACACAATATTTGCTGCAAAGGAAAATCATTTGTTGGTGTATTAAGCAAGCTCTAAATAAAGCGTTGGTACCCTGAACCTGCCAATCTTTAGTCTGCCAAATAGACTTCACATCAATTGTGTCCCTCCAGAGGTCTATATCTTGTACAGAGAGTTGGGAAAGAAAAGAAACAGAGCAAATCAGCTTAGTGTCTGTTGAAATATTTTTCTTTGCAGGTGACGGTGCAAGCTATAATAGAAAGAGGTCCGGTCAGCGATGTCATATACAGAAAAATAATCAAACTTCTGTGCAAATGCCTTTTAACTTCCCCGTGACGTAGGGCAATGTGTCCATTGTGTGCAGTTAAACACTGTATGAGGAATACTATCTTTGTATAGGAAATGATGTCCTCACATCCCATCATAGTTAGCTGTACCATCATATAACTCATCAGAAGAGAATACTGGAGAATGCTCTAGATTGTCTAGAAATGCATGCACTGTATCAATGTCCCAATAATCAGAAACAGTACTAGGGGTGATCATTTGATTTAAGGAAACTTTAAACAAATGTTGAATTTGTCAAAGTTCGATAGGACCATACTCATCAAATGATACCCTATTCCATACAATCCCATTCAGAACTGGAGCAGTTGAACTGTTTGCCAGTGTAGTGATGCATGTGGTTTCAGAACCAAGTATACTATTTGTACTGCAGAGTGTTCTAGGATAAAATGCCCATTCAGAAGCATAAAGAACACTGTCACAAAACCAATCCAAAGGACCAGGAAAACGAATGCAATTGTAATCCAAATGTGTAGCCATGGAGAAAAAACCTATGTTCTTTTCAGCCAAAAATAGAAAACACACACCTTCAGTCCGAGAGGGAGAGGCAGTGGAGGCAGATGTTGCTCTGATGTATCAGAGGAGAAGTCATCAAAATTGATGAAGTACCCAGAAGCCATCCGGTCCATCCTTCGTAGCTCAGTAGGTTGTGTTGAACTTGATGAAGGCCCGATCTGTGGTACGTTGACATAGACCTTGTTCTTTTCAGGATTTCAAATTCATATTTGTGCTGCTGTACTCATTGACTGTACAGTTGTTGTAGTTTTTGCAACATGTAGAAGACATACTTTGTTGTTGTTTAGTATTGTCTCTTACTGAAGAGACCATGCTTCATTTAAAATTAAAGTTTCCATCTGAACTTCCTGTATGGTAGCGAGAGGAGAATGGTAGCCATCCAGAAGTCCACATGGCTTACAGTTGGGAATCAGCCACATAGTGTGGGTTTATCAGATCAATGGAGGCAAATGTTTTACAGGTCTCTTACTTTCAACAGCCATGACAGGTACAGGTACTCTGTAGGATGGCCCAAACGCTTTGTTGTCCACAATTTTCTCTCTGACCAGATCCCCAACCTTGGGTATCCAGCCAGGCCTTGCTGGATCTACCTTCACTTCTCCAGTGGCATTGCGTTTTACTTGGACATTACTTTGCTCGTCCCAAAATGTGTTCATTTCCTAAAAATAGCGAAACGCTCATTGATGTCACATGGTGTTTCTGCCACCACAGTGCTGGGGTCTGGGATCCCCAAAAGATTTCAGAGGGGGTCCAAATACCCAGAGATTTTCTAGGCATGTTATTCACAGCACTCTGGATCCCATATAGGTGATGTACCCAACTGCGACCTGAGCCTAGGACCCTTGCTGCCAAAGACTGCTTTAAGTCATAGATTTTCCTCTCCATAACCACATTTGCCTCAGGATGTCATGTATGCTCTAGAGCTAAACGCCAGACCTTGGCCGGAATGTAATGTGCCAACTGCATATGTCCAGATAAAGACTTGCAAATCCTTTATGACAGTTTGGGCCTCGGCTGATCGCTGTGGCTGCACCCACAGGAATCAAAAGCAGGAATCCACTGTCACCGAGATATACTTGCAAGTCCCGTCTGACAATGGGGGTTGCAATGGTCCAAGTAAATACAAGCCAATGGCTTGTTTGAAATCAGTAGAGGCATCTGTGGTGGACGCACAATGGTGGAACCCTTAGCTGCTGGCAGATGTTGCATCTAAGGACAAAGTCATTGGTCTGTTTGTAAAGACCTGGCCACTAGTAGCCTTGCTGCAATAATGAAATTGTAGCAGCCACCCCTACATGTGCAGTAACCAGACCCTCATAGGCAGCTAGAATTAACCCCAGTATAAGATCACTGTTTGGTATTACTCTATGCCCCACTTCTGGAATCTGAGCATACAGTATGTTTTGTGCAATTAGTATTTGTGTAAAAATCAATTCAGCAGGTGTGTGTCAGTGTGAGATGCATTGACGGCCACAATGATGTCTCTGTCTATCCTCATACTAGAATGAGTGATTGCAACAACCACAGCAGTGCAAACTGCTGCTTTTGCAGCTTCATCAACAATGGAATTCCCTGCAAGTGAATGTCAACACTTTGATGGCTCAGTGTATGTATGACATGAGCCCGTTGTGCAAAATAACTTTCGGGGCATTCTTGACTTCACCTGTGGGTCCTGCTGGTTCCTGGAGGGTCTCGACCCGACGCTGCTGCCCGGCTCTGTCTTTGTCCTCCCGCCGCCGCACATGCCATTGCGGCCACAGTGAGGAGGACTACGGTATCCAGACTCCTCCGCGACTGACGCCGCCCTTGCCAATTACCGCGCCCGGAGGCGCTTTAAATTCCGCTTGCCTCCGGTGGAGCGGGTTGTGCAAAATAACTTTCGGGGCATTCTTGACTTCACTTGTGGGTCCTGCTGGTTCCTGGAGGGTCTCGACCCGATGCTGCTTCCCGGCACTGTCTTTGTCCTCCCACCGCCGCACATGCCATCGCGGCCACAGTGAGGAGGACTACGGTATCCAGACTCCTCAGCGGCTGACGCCGCCCTTGCCAATTACCGCGCCCGGAGGTGCTTTAAATTCCGCTTGCCTCCGGTGGAGCGGGTTGTGCAAAATAACTTTCGGGGCATTCTTGACTTCACCTGTGGGTCCTGCTGGTTCCTGGAGGGTCTCGACCCGATTCTGCTGCCCTGCTCTGTCTTTGTCCTCCCGCCACCGCACATGCCATCGCACCCGCAGTGAGGAGGACTACGGAATCCAGACTCATCAGCGGCTGACGCCGCCCTTGCCAATTACCGCGCCTGGAGGCACTTTAAATTCCGCTTGCCTCCGGTGGAGCGGGTTGTGCAAAATAACTTTCGGGGCATTCTTGACTTCACCTGTGGGTCCTGCTGGTTCCTGGAGGGTCTCGACCCGACGCTGCTGCCTGGCACTGTCTTTGTCCTCCCGCCGCCGCACATGCCATCGCGGCCGCAGTGAGGAGGACTACGGCATTCAGACTCCTCAGTGGCTGACGCTGCCCTTGCCAATTACCGCGCCTGGAGGGCCTTTAAATTCCGCTCGCCTCCCGCGTCACGGGAACGCGCGCGGGATGAGCCGGGCGAAGCCCGGACAAAGGGCGGGCAGCCTGTGGCCGTCCGTGGACAATCGAGGCCGGGCAGGGCCACCCCCCTTTGAGTTGGGTCCTGCATATCGTCGTAAATATTATTATCATTGTACCTTTTATGTATATTGATTTGTGTTAGCAGCTGTTTTAGGCATAATGGCTCAACGCCTTAGGAAGGGCCGTAATGTCACCATATCTACAACGGGGGGGTGGTCACAGGTACTATTGACCAATTTATCACACGGGCTACAGTGGTTTTAGAAAAAAAGATAGTCCTTGCTGAGAAACGTTTGTCAATAGACCTCCTAACAGGGAAACGTTCCTCTCTGGGTAAAATTGGGTCAGCTGTTACCCTGAACGTCCCAAACAAAAAGATACATCAGCCACTTTGAGCCCAAAATCTAGTCTTATGGGGCTTGTTCTATTCTAAGTTCAACACCAATTAGCATGGTTTCTAGTACATCACGGGGTAGTGTTTCACTACCCCTCTCGCCACTTACACCGCCACCGCCATCGAAATCTGCTAACCCTGTGCCACAAATACTAAAATTACTGGCTTACCTGGCAAAAGAAAAAGATGGGGTAGTCCACAAAAGGGTGCTGAGGCTAAAATTATGAAAAAACCCAAGTTACATCAGGCACCCCAGCAGTCTGTGCAGTCCCCCTGTCCACACTTGGCCATTATAGACAAATCTCAACCAGTCGCCCAATGTAGCATTAATGAGGGGTTCCTAGAGAGAATGGAAACGTTAATTAAATCATTGATCCTGCCGTTAATCGAGAGAACGAAAATTATTAATTTTATATAGGACCATTTAGAAAAACTAGTTATTGGAAATATGAGATCATTGGATAGTATAACAAAATTATGAAGAATATAAAGGCTTCACCCTCTGCCCCTGTTTCTCAAGTCACTGGCTTTAGTAGTAGCAGTGGGGCGACGCAAACAAATACCACTGCATATCCAGTCACCCAGCCTGCTCAAATCTGTGCGGAAAATTGCCCAGTAGAGAGTAATATATCAGGATCTGCTGGGGACAAGGTTGTGGGGACAGGTGCGACGGCTAGAAAGCAACCCGCACTGTGTGCACAAACAGTAGAAAGTCAGCCTAATGGGCATGTTTCCACGGGTAACAAGTGTACTCCCCAACGACTCCCTTGTATAAATCTTCCCCCTGAAGCAGTACCTTATACGATCATTTTGGTGGGAGTCCGAGGGATTGGGACTGAGAAAGTTGAAACACACAGGGAACTGAAAAATAAAGTCACCTTCTGGCTTAACAAGAATAGAAAGCTCCCCCCCTTTTCTAATACAGAGATATTAAATGTTAGGAGGGTGTTGGGTGGGGAGTAGTGTCAAGGACTTAGAAGGTGAGTGCGTTATCGTGAATTTCAAAGATCCTTGGGTAGTTGATTTTATTCGCAGGGGACCAAGTTTTGGGAGAGAGGGAGATATACAAACACTAGATTTAAACTAATTCTATCCTGGTGCAAAATGTCGTCCATCATTCCCCCCGCACTATGCATATAGAAGGAAACCATGTGGTGTAAGTCCTTTTGATAGGGTGGTGTACCATCTTCCCCTGTCTAATCGATTTGAGCCTTTTACAGATTTAGAGGGGGTAGACTGACTTCTACATCCCATTGGCGATACTATCAAGCCTCAGATGATAGGCAGTGATGAAAATGGAAACATATCTGATAGGAAACGGGACTTTTTTGTGGTTGGTATACCGGTAGGTGATGAAATTGCTGAAAAGGGCATGATGCTTGGTGTCCCTTTAGAGGTGGACACAGTAGATCATGTTCTGAATGTTTTGGATAAGGCAAGGGTTAGTCAGTAGGACGGCCAGGAGGATGGGCATGATGTGGATATGCCACACTTCGGCGCCTTGGTCGAAATAATAAAAAAGGGAAGAAATAATACAAAAGACATCGTTCGGAATGCAGACCCCTGTAATAAACTGGGCTGTAAACAATCTGGGACGGCCACAGATAATGATACTTTAGAGGCTGAAACTTTGATACAATATAATAATATACCAATAACTGACATTAATCTAATACCACCACCCTCATACCAAACAATGCATGACATGGGAGATGGACTGAATATCACTACCAGGAACATAGCGGATATAAATGGTAAACTTACTACCCCTTTTTGGAAGGATTTTACTACACAAGGGTACGATATAATATGTCTTCAAGAGACATGGTATAGAGACCAAATACATGTTGAAGGTTATACGTCCTTTTGTGTAGATGCCGTAAATTCTGTTGCAGGTGGGGCTAAGGGTGGTCTGTTGACCCTGATATCCACTGGGCTAACAGAAATTAAAATAGGAAAATGTCTTGAGGTTGGGCCTTATGCACAAATAATATGCCTGGAGCATCATAAAGTCAATGATTTAGTCATTGTTAATTTTTATAATAACATCTTTGATGCTAGCTGAGGATCTGTGGTACAAGATATAGGAAGAGCAATAGATGAAATTCTTGTAGAACATTAAGATTCCCCGGTTATCCTCTGGGCAGGAGATTTTAGCTTACAAGTTTGTAAAGATGCCCAGAAGGGGATCTGCGGCACTACATATGATCATGATGATAGAGGTAATATTATATATAACCACTTCCCCCACAATACATATGGACTGGCGTTGAACAGTTTAGCCGCCAAATTAGATCTAGAATTATTGGATTGCTCAAAAAAAAGGGGTAACATTAGGTGCCCAACCTTTAAAGGTAGGGACTCTAATTCTAATATTGATCACATATTAGTTTCCTGTGGCACGGTCTATTGTGATTTATGGATAGTTGAGCAAGCAGTGAGTGATCATAATAGTATTATTTTGACATTATTAGGTTGGGGCTGTAAAACTCATGTTTATAGTAAACCAACCCAGGATATCACGGCTGTAAGACCAAATGGACCAAGAATAAAGTGGGCCAAAATTAATCCCAATAAGCTCCTAGCGGACGTTAATGCTAAATGTGGAGTAGAAATAAGTTATTGTTTAAGAGATGAGATTAGCCCGGAAACTGTGCTATCTATGATTAGCAAGATAAATATAACAATAGAGGGATTATTGACTGGTAAGACTCGTAAGCAGAGGGCAACACAAATTGGATGGTTCAATAAAGACTGTATACAAGCCTTGTCCTCACTAAAACTTGCTCTGGCAACAAAACCAAGAGATGTGGAACATATCAGGGAAAAGCGCCATATATAAAATTACTCTAGGGGTACGAAAAAACAGCTACAAGATGAGGCATGGTATAGTCTAGACATGGCTGTAATTACAAAAAATAGTAAACTTCTGTGGGAGACCATTAACTGCCCTTTTTTAAAGAATGACAACACACCTGTAATATCTTCCAACGTTAACTGCAATGCATGGATAGACCATTTTTCTAAGGCTTTTAACTCAGATGGGCTGATTTTAGATTGTGAAATAGACACTCATGGTAAATGGCCGACTATCCCGTTATCTATTAGTTTGGATGAGGTCCAGGCAGGACTTGAGAAGAGTAATGGCGGCAAGGCCCCGGGGCCGGATGGTGTGCCGGTGGATCTATATAAACATGAGATGGACTTATGGGCACCCATCTTAACACGTTTTTTTAATGCTGCAATTGAATATGACCTTACACAGACTTGGGGCCAATCAATTATCGTCCCCTCTTGAAAAAGGGTTCAAGGTCAGAGGCATGCAACTATCATCCCATCTCCCTTCTGGACTCATCGATTAAAGTACTAAGTAGAGTCCTCCTAGATAGATTAGAAACATGGGCGGAGGAGGAATCTATTTTATCACCAGTACAGTGCAGATTCAGGAGGGGGATGGGTACGATGGAGCAATGCATAAACCTTGACCTTATTATTAACAAATTTACAACAGTTAAGGAAGGAAATCTTTTTTTATGTTTTGCCGATTTAAGCTCTGCTTTTGATTTGGTTGAACACTCACTTTTATGGCCTGTCTTATTAGAAATGGGTGCACCAAAAGAGGTCATATATTTCCTGGCCAGACTGTATGAAAGATTGACATGTAAGGTGCGCTTCGGGCTTGCCGGCGAGTGCACGCCGTTTTTTAAAGTCAATAGAGGCATAAGGCAAGGCTGCGTTTTAGCACCACTTTTGTTTTCTTTATTTATTAATCAGATAGATTCAATACTTAGAATGACCGCTGTGGATGCCCCCCTAATTGATGGTAAGCATATTCCAATTCTGCTATATGCAGATGATGCGGTTCTTTTATCACACACTCAAAATGGCCTTCAATGCCTCATTGACAAATTTCAGACATTCATAGCCAAACGGAAATTGTTAATTAATAAAGATAAAACTTTTATAATGACATTTGTGCCATGTATACAAAATGAAATACAGAGTAGGTATTCACAGTAAGAATTAGATACTTTCAAGCTTGAACCAGCAACACCAATACATAGGATACACCTACACAGCTGAGGAGGATATTCCCTACCACTGCAGGTGTTTAGGGGTGTCTGAGAAGGCACGAATAAACTACTCAAATGATTCATACAAAATAAGAACCCAATCAATGTTGGCTGCGCAATGTCATGAAGTTTCCACTAATCAGTAAGAACTGTGCGTTTCTGGACAGCCTAAACGTTGGGATAGTGCCAGACTGATTCTGTGCACCCATCAGGATATGTTGACCCATAGACCAGCTAGCTCACAGTGCCACCATAAGCACCCCTAAAACAGACAGGGAATAAATAGTTCTGGCAACCATTAAACGTGACAACCCTGGTCCCTCATGAATCATGGTGATGGCTCTAGAACCTATTGCTCAGGCACTCGTGCTCTCTTTTGCACTGAGAAATTTACTCAGAATACACAGAGGGACATTTTAAATGTTTACTGAACCAACGTGATTCTTGTATAGAATATGTGTGCTTCAATAATCAATAGACATGGCATGAATAAAATAAAAAGTTCCACCATCTTGCTGAAACAACGTATATATGCAAGCATATGAAACAATATAACAATCTGGCATACTCCTGCCATGACTCCCTCAACGTACATGTCTAGGGTGTATGTTCTGCCAAGATTCCCCGTGCTGGATGATCCAACCCCATTACCTGTAGGAAAAGAGTGTAGGACCCCATCTTGGTCACAAGCTGGACACCTCTCATGGAGCCATCAGTCAGTTGCTGGGCGAAAGCATCAGAATGTAGAGACCTCTCGATGGCAGCTGACTTGCTCCTCCGCCAACACACAGAAACAGATGTTTATTTAAAGAAAAAGGCACCTTTGCCTTTGCTGATATTGGTATCAGGCTGTCATTGTTTGTGTGCTATAGATAGCTGTGTCACCATTTGGATGAAAATAGCAAGCAAATTTGTTTAGTGTATGTGTAGGCCTTGTATATAGTGTCAAGGCAATACAATAGTATTCTTGCAAAGCTGACTCACGTGAGCAATGTTATTGTTTCTAGGAAACTAACCCAAAGTGTCACGAATGCAAATGGGTGTCAAAGGTTGATGTGAAAAAGTGAAGGCAACTTTGGAAAAGACCTGTGTTTATGTAAAATGGCAATATTTCCTTCTAGGCTTAATTGGGACACATGACACTCTGTAGTCTGAGTCTATGCACCTGCCCCCTCCCTCCTGCCTTGCATGGTCCGATGTGATGCCAATGCCCTCTAATTAGCTTGCTGTCTCTGCCCACTCCTCCTGCCCTTTATTGCCCAAGTCTATGCCCCTATCACTGCCTTGCTGCTTAGCCTATGTGCTTAGCTTGCTGCCCTTGCCCTGCTTCCCCCGCCCTCTGATGTCTGTGTGTATGCCCCTTCACCCTAGCTTTTGCCCACCATGTTCCATGTAGATGCAACTGCCCCTCTTATCTACTATGAGTATTCTGTACTCTACGTATTCTGTACGCTGCCATTTCCCCTCTTGCCTGCCCAGCATGATCAGATGGCTTGTGCTTGTCCCTGCCCCCGCTCCTCTCCCTTTCATGGTCTGAGATCCAAGCTCCTATATCCTCCCTCCTAACCTACCGGGTCCATTTTGCTTCCACATTCCTCTGCCCTCCATGCTCTGTTGTCTTGCAACTGCTCCTCCTGCCCCCCTTGCATGGTCTGTTCTGAAGCCCTTCCTGAGCCAGCATGATCAGATGGCTCGTGCTTGTCCCTGCCTCCGCTCCTCTCCCTTTCATGGTCTGAGATCCAAGCTCCTATATCCTCCCTCCTAACCTACCGGTTCCATTTTGCTTCCACATTCCTCTGCCCTCCATGCTCTGTTGTCTTGCAACTGCTCCTCCTGCCCCCCTTGCATGGTCTGTTCTGAAGCCCTTCCTAATTCCCCTACCCGCTTTTGTCTGGGTCCAGCACCTACCCCTTCATGCCATCCATGGTCATTTGTGCCTGCCCCTGCCCCCTCCCTCTTTTCCTCCATGGCCGTTGGCCTGCCATTAACCCTCTCCCCTGCCATGCATGCTCTTTTGTTCTGCTACTGCCCCTCCCACCTGCCCTCTATGGACAGCTTGCTGCCCCTGACACGTCCCACCTTCCCTCTGTTGCCCATTTGTATTCCTTTATAGGCTCTCTGTTGTCCTCCATGGTGTGTTGCACTTCCAGTGCCCATCGTGCCTGCCTTGCATGGTCAACATGCCTCTCCCGACCTACTCTCTTGCCTTTTACCCTCTATTGTCCATGTGCGTGGCCCTTTTTCCTCCCCCTACTTTCTATGGTCCCTTGGCTTGCCCCTGCCCCTCTCCTCTTACCCTCTATGCATTTTTCACAGGATAAAATCTCCTTAGAACACACCACAATTCCTCTGTAGCGCCCTTTCCTCAGCCCAAGCCCAGCCCAGTCAGTCACCCATGTTTCCACACGAGGTCTCTTGTGTGATTTCCAGGACATGGCCACTCGTCGCCTGTCGAGAGCCAGGGTCAAGTTCACAAATCTGTTCCCAACCTTCTTGGGGCCACGCCTATGGAAGATGCCTAATAAACAACATGCAGACATATTAGCCAGTGTCCAAGGGGTCTTATTGAGATGCAAAATTACCCTCCCCCCGAAACCTGTGAGCCCAGGGCAACCCCAAGTCATGTAACCAGAATCAGCATCAAGTGTCGCCCAGTTAGGGCAACCTCTAGTCTTCCCGCAAAAGATACTTTGAATCCTATGAGGAGTAAGGTACGTCCTGTGAATGTAATTGAATTGTATGTATTTAAGATGATGCAAATTGCGAAAAGACTTTATGTGGATATGCGAGCACTCTCCCCCAATCAGAGTCAGTCATGTCCCAGCCACTGAGCCTGAAAGATGTCCAATGGTTTCTTACCCAGCCCATTTAGTGCCTTATAGAACCATGAGACTAAGCGAGGGCCCAATTCCAACATCAGGAGTAGCTGAAGGACCGCATGTGAGGGAGGTTCTGTTCTCACAACATCCCACAGGTCCAGTAGGGCATGGGTAAATGCTTCATAGGTAAGAAATTGTCCCACTGGCAGGTCTGTATGCTCCACCAGGTCTCCAAAGGACATTAAGACATTTAACTGAAAGCAGACACCAAGGGTCATCAACCCACCCTCCTTCCAGGAGTCAATTTGCCCTCCAGTAAAGAAAGTCAATGGGTCGCCGTGAGTGAATGGAAGTTCAGGGGCTTTGGGGATCACTATACCAGTAAATCTCAGCCCACATCTCTAGCAGGCCAGGGCAGTGGACAAAGATGCCCAGGTGGGGAATCGGAAGAGCCGGCCGCAACAGCTTTGCCAGCAGGAGTCAATGGTTGGGCTCAGCACCCAACTGACCATGTTCCTGTAAGCCTGCGTATCTAGCCATTTTGTGATCCACTGAAGCTGAGCTGCGAGAAAATATAATTCAAAGTCTTGTACTCCTTATATTATCCTTTATACCTGCACATTTTTGTGACCCTCAAAGTCAAACCATTCACTACAGTGTATTTCAATGGGGACCATGTCCAAGAGGCCTGTAAGTTAATCCACATCAAGCTGTCCATGTTGTGGCAAGAAATATGCCTACATGCCCTTTAAGGTCAGAGTGTGCCCCCCACACCCTAACATATTTTTTTAATTCGTTTCTAGGACACAAGGACCAAGTCCCTGAGTCTTGTAATGGCTGCCAAAACATATCATTGAGTGCCATCAACCAATCAGGATAGAATAGGCCCCTTTAATATGGCTAATCAGATCATATCTCAACATCAACTGCCCAGATATACAATTAATTTTTAACCTTATTGTCAAAAAACTGCAGAACGGATTGACACCAAATCAGAAAAATCTCAATCTGTGGACCAAGATTTAGCTTCCTGCTAAATTTGGTGCAATTCCATTTGGCAGTTTTTGTTGTAATGCTTCTTAAAAAAGTCTTGGAAAATTACAAGGGAATTTTTTGCTTTGGGACACCCACAACCCTTTTCTCGGCTTCTTCTTGACAGATCACCCCAAAACATTCCATGCACAAACTAGGCAAAAAAATTGACTTTATGGAAAGCTTCATGAAGATTCATCAAATGGCGCAAATGTTATCAGCCAAACAAAAAAGGCTTTTCCTATGGAAACGCTGACCTAACTATAACTGCACACTGGTGACTATACACACACACACATATATATATTCACTGAAAAAACAAACTTTAAAGTAATGTTATAGGTAGGTGTGATAAAAAGATCCTTTTTTGTTGTTTAAAACACCTTAGAAAGCCACTGCAAAACACAAAGGTTACGGTAATATTATCATTAGGAAACTATATCAGCGATAAATTAACGTTTTGAACAAAAACAAACACAGAAATTCACCAGTTATAGTTAGCTGAGCTAACTTAAATGTGCACCCCAGCCATGCAGTTCTTATGACCTCACATATTACATCACTCATGACATGTTCTATTGCATCATTTATGACATCACTGAAGACATAGCAAATTAGATCATAGATGATATCACTGATGACAATTTCCAAGCTTCATTTTTGCACATATTGCTTGATAAATTAGCATTGCTTTATAAATTAGCATGGCATTAGAGGCCTCAAAGTAAGTACGAAATAGCTCTGAAGAATATGAGGCTTCATTAATGTCATCACATATACAACTCCCTTAGGTGTAGAAAGAATGGTTTTTGTGAAACATTGACCCTAAACCATACGCTTCAGAGGTAGCTTTGTTCACAGTAACAATCAGCCACAGATACATGGGAAACCATCATTGCATACCGTGTTCAACTCCATCCCCCTGGCCCTATTGTTTTTTAAAGGGGAGGGGGACTTAGAGGGCACCCCGCAAGGACATATTAGTGCCTTATTAGGCCCAGGGCTGTTTTTGTTTAAAGGGAGGAGGGCTGCTCTGCCCCACCCAAGCCTTTAAAAGGTCCTGGGGATCTCATCCCCCAGGGTCATATTTTTTTAAGTGGATTGAAGCGACGCAGCCTCCCTCCCTGGGCCATTAAAAGGCACTGGGGACCCCATTTCCCAGGGCCATATCTCTTTTAAAGGGAAGGGAGCCACATCCCCCCCCCTCTCTAAGACTCATTAGGGCCTGGGGACCCATCCCAAACGACCCTAAGTATTTTCAAGGGGAGGGGGTCAAGTGGCTCCTGTACTCGAGCATTATTAGGCATTGGGGACCTCCACCCTGTGGGCCATTTTTATATTTAAAGGGACGGGCCACATGGCCATCCTCCCTGAGCCTTTTCAAGCCCTGGGGATCTTATCCACAAGACCCGCACCATACACTGATTGGGGGCCACAGAGGGAGCCCCAGTGCCCTCACGCCTCACCGGCTTCCCGCACGCAAGTCTAGCATTGTTCCCACCCACAGGGAGCAGCTAATTATGCCGCTCCTTCCAGGTCAGTGAGGGCAGGGAAACAGATCAAAGTCTGATACCAACTGGTGGAAGCACTTTCACAACTCCCCACTAGGAGCAGACTGTAGGAGAGTAGGGTCTGCTATCCTATGGTCACCCCAAATTTTTGCTTTTTGCTTCACTGGTTTCTGACTTAATGTGGCTGTGGGCCTGCTAATCAGACCCACAGCCTGCTGTTCTCTCTCTAAATTGTAACCCATGCACTTTAGGTGCATAACGACATTGGAACTGGTTCACCTTATTGGCCCCTGTAACAGTGTACCCAGGTACCCAGGGCATAGGTGCTTCCAAGACCTACCAGGGGCTGCAGCACGTATTGTGCCACCCCTGGCCTGGCCTCCATATTTGACACAACTGGCTGATCACTCAGCTGGGGTAAGTCGGTGTAACCACCCCTTACTTAGGTGTAGTATGCCTATACCTAACCCAAAATGGACACATATATTCCTATCAGTCACTCCTATGGAAGGCCTCATCAATCCTGGAGGCAGAGTGCTTGGAAATATGTGAGATGGTGCTCTGGCATGAGCTGAGCCCGTCTGCAGCTTTCGGAACCATGTCCTTTAGCTGTTTCATGATACTGCCATACCATATACTCTTAAGTGCATTATAATCCTCGCGGTTAAATGCTATCTTAGGTTTGGCTTTATCAAAACATGTCGAGTAAGGTGTCATACGAATTGGAATACTACCCCCTCGCCAGTTCTGGCGACGGGGGTAGCATTCCACCCTTCTAGAGGGACACGACATGTACCTAGCCTGAACCCCGGTTAAAGTTAAACAGAGCCTTAGCATCTCAAAATGGATGCTGCCACCACAGACACAAGTCTGACCTCCTGCTGCTGGGAGTCCTTCCAGCGAGGGCAGCTTGGACAAAGGGTTTCCTGCCTTGGGAGGTGCTAGCACCACCCCAGACAGGATTTTGTGTATTGGGTAGGACAGGGCTGAATAGAATCAGACATGCCTGGGGCACACAAGGTGTCCCTGTGCATAGGCCAGTTCAAACCGGTGCTGGGGCTTTCCTGCCCCAGTCCTGGCGCGAAACTGGACAAAGGAAAGGGGGTGTAACCACTCCCCTTCCTTGTTCCACCCAGAGGAGGGACCTAGTAGGTGATCCAGCCCCCCAGATTCGAATAAGAGTGGGAGCTGTGTCCTGAGACTTCAGATCATCCTGAATCAACTTGAAATAAAGAAGAAGACTGGACTTCGACATTCTGCTGCTCAGAAGACGGAAGAGAATCTCCCTTGTGGCCAAGGAGTGACCACCCTGTGAACACAGGCACCAACCAGCAACTCGACGTCTGCTTTGCCGCCGCCTCCCGCCGGAGCCCGAGCCCAGAGCCTGACAAGACCCAGACTCCCAGACTTCTCACCGCCTGATCCACAGTCCCTGCAAAGAAGGGACCCGTGGAGGCACCGAGAGACGTGGGACCGGACATCTTGGAAGACCCCCGAAAAGCTGACTGCGCAGCACCAGAGGCACCCTCGACCCTGTGCTTTGGGGTTTGAGAAGCCCCAACCTCAAGCAGCCCTTGCACCGAAGATCAGCCCCCCAGCATCTCCACGATCTGCGTGGGGCCCTTTTGCACTGTGCCACTTGACGCGCCATCCCGTCCACTTGCCACGCGGCTAGTGGCCATCTTGGTGACGAAATCTACAACTTTCACTTCAGGTCTGGTTGCTCCAGATTTGCCCTTGCTCCTGTGAAAAGGAGCACCCGCTCTGACCTTGCTGGTCTGAGTGACAAGCCTTTCTTGAATCCTGCGTGGCTTGCATTAGCCAAGGCCTGTTTGCTTCCATCCAGTTGCCGACACCGCCAACAGAGAGAAGCCTGCGTGGGACAGCTCGTGACCGACTCCTGGACGTCTTCGACCCCTTGTGTCCACGTGGCTGCAGAGAGAAGCTACACCTCGACGCCTGTTTGCACCCGACATCGCCTGGTTCCACTCTGGTTCCACGGTAGTCACTGGCTAGTGACTTTGAACATTGTCCCCTCTGCTTTCGGGTCTTCACGACTTCAGATCCACCCTTGGATCCACCGGAACTCTTCACCTCGAGTCGCCTGCAGCATCTTCAGCTCCAAGCACCATCGACCAGCGTGACGAAACCCGACACTACTTCGACCCTGTGCACCCGCTTCCTGTGGGTGAGGTAACTCAGCTCCGCCGGTGTTCCCACACTGGTACACACCTTTAGGGCCTGTGTCTTAAGTTTCATCCTTCTAGGTCACTCGGAAGGTTCCTTTTTAACTAACTTTGTACTTTTTACGCACCATTGACACTGCATTGGTATTGCGTGCACTTTCCGCACTGCACCCGAGTCCTGCGGGCCTTTCCCGACTTCATCACTGTTAGTCCTGAACAGCTCCAGCGATTCCCCAGGCCCTAGGCCTCTTCACTTTCCTCATAGTGGTTCTTATACCACTATTTTAGTATATGGTTTAGGTGGCCCCTAGGGCTCATCCATATTCGTGCAACTTTTGTGTATTTAAACTGTGTTTTGTTTTAACGCTTGTGCTTCTGTGCTCATAAAGAGTATAGGGTATCTTTTGAGAAATAAATCTATATATATTTTCAATATATATCTGTGTGGTGTCCTTTCATTTGGTATTCAAGGGATTGTGTATTGTAAAACAGCTTGCTTCACATGCCTTTACAGAGTTTAGCCTAAGACTGCTTAGTCCATGCTACCCCTAGGATAGCTTGTCTATAAGGTTGACTTTACAACCTGTACCATAAGGGTTGCTTGGCATGGTACAAGGTGATCACTAGAACTAGTGAGCATCATATACCAGGCCAACTTCTCACATTGGTGGCAGCGGTGGGATTTGAGCGTGCTGTTGTTTTACCATTACAATCTTTGAAAATATCATTTGAAAGATCATACAGGTACCTGATAGGTACACTAAAACAAGACTAGAAATACTTAAGTTCTACTGAACTTAGTTGTTGTAGAGGATAGGGAGTAGCACACCCTGACTACAACTACTAGATAGGTTTAGTAGGAAAACACAAGTGTAGGTAGATTGCAACACATCCACCACACTAGAGCAATGTCTGGAGCAGAGGGATCCACTGGACCCATCTCTGTTGAGAGTGACCCTCCGAAGGCACCATCCAAATTTGCTATCTTTCCATTTAAGGAACTGAGGCAACTGTGTTCCATGAGAGGAATCAAAACAGGTCCTACTCCTACAGCAGGACACCTCAGAGAGCTATTAGACCAGTCTGAAGCTCTAAAGAACCCCAAACCAGGCACCTCAGGGACTGGTGAGGAAGTTTCTCCTTCTGAAGATGATGCCCCTGATGCCCCTGTCCCTGTCATCCAGATAGATGAGGAAGACCAGACCCCTGGGAATTCTCAGCCTGAGGAAGAAGAGGGAGAGGAGGTAGAAGAATGTGATTCTGATGATGATAGAGATAGCCAGGTGTTAGTCAGCAGGCTTAACCAGGCTAACTTAAGCTTATTTGGGACTGAAGGTGGGTCCAACCCATTCAGACCCCCAAATGGACTTAACCAGGAGCATAGGAGGAGGAGGAATCACTCAGGTGAATCCAATACCTCCCATGTTTCTAGAGGCTCTCATGGCAACTCCAGAAGGGAGTTGACTAGCCCTCAGAGAAGGGAACATGAGGCCAAAATGAGAGAGGCTGAACTTAGGATCCAGAGACAAGAATTAGAAGTTGCCCTGGCCAAAGAGAAACTTGCTAGAGCAAGGCAGCCTAGAGAGAGTGGGTTAGAACCCACTGGTGGCAGCAATATCCTTAAGGATAAAGACAGGTCCTATGACAATAGAAACCTGAGTAAGATTGTGCCCCCCTACAAAGTTGGGGATGATATCCACAAGTGGATGACTGCACTTGAGAGAGCTTGCAAAGTACAGCAGGTTCCTCAGGAGCAGTGGGCAGCAATCTTGTGGCTCTCCTTTGAAGGTAGAGGCCGAGACAGACTCCTCACAGTTAGTGATGGGGATTCTAGAAACTACCTAGTCCTGAAGAATGCTCTGATTGATGGGTTAGGCTTAACCACTGAACAGTACAGGTTAATGTTCAGAGATACCCAGAAGACACAGACTCAGGACTGGTCTGAATTTGTTGAATGTGCCACTAAGGCTCTGGAGGGCTGGTTGCTGGGAAGTAAGGTTACAGACTATGAAGGATTGTACAATTTGCTTATGAGAGAACAGATTTTAAATAACTGTCAGAACCAGCAGTTGCATCAACATTTGGTTGACTCAGATCTAACCTCTTCCCAAGAATTGGGAAAGAGGGCAGACAAATGGGTTAGAACCAGAGTTAAGCAAAAGAACCAGAACTAGAACCAGGGTGGTGACCAAAAGAAAACAGACCAGAAGGGTGGGGAGCAGAAAGCTAAAGACCAGAAGTCTTCAACAGGGCCCCAAACTAATACTGAGGGTGGGTCCCAAACTTCCAAGAAGAAGAAGAAAGAAGGTCAAAGAAAACCCTGGTGTAGCTTTTGCAAAAACACCACTCACTGGACAAGTGATTGTAAAAAGGGTGGAGCCCCCAACACTGCAGCCCCTAAGGCACCTGCACCCACTAGTACAGCTGGCAGTGTTGGACCACAGACTAAGGGGGTAGTGGGTATCACCTTGGGAACTGATGGAGATTCTGACCTAGTCAGAGTCCCCACACAGGCTGTTCTGATCTGTGATGGGGAGATTGATTTCTCCCCTACTGTCAGTCTCAATAATTTGGGCAAGTACAGGCAGACGCCTTTAATTAATGAAAAAGTGGCTCAAGCATACAGGGACACATGTGCCAGTGTCACCATGGTGACGCCTAGCTTTGTGGACCCTGGACAATACATACCAGGTGATAATTACCTGGTGACCAACGCCAGCAATGTCACTACTACCCATAGTGTGGCAATTGTTAACTTTTCCTGGGGAGGGGTAACTGGCCTAAAAAGAGTTGTGGTTAGTGCTGATCTCCCAGTAGAGTGTTTGTTGGGCAATGACCTGGAGAGCTCTCTATGGTCAGAAGTTGAGTACAGGACTCATGCAGAGATGTTAGGGATATCATCACATGTCCTTGCTGTGACCAGAATAATTTCAAAAAGGGGGTGGTGATGGACAGAGTATCTGAGTTAATCAGAACACTCCTACCCAGTCAACAGATCAGGGCTTGATCCATCACCGTTTTTTAGCTCACTGCACCATCCCAGTTCAGAACCTGGCTCTATGCAAATTAGTCTGTCCCTGGCCCAGTGCATCATGGGAACAGGGCAGACCAAACTACCAAGCCAATTCTTCACTGCAAAGGAAACAAGCTTCCGGGGACCGGTTTCTGGCATTACAGCCGTCTTCGGCCCGGCTTGCTTGAATCCTGATGGTGCAGTGAGCAAGGGACTCATGTCTGAGCATACCCTTCCTCACTCATGGTGGCCAAAATAATTTCAAAAAGGGGGTGGTGATGGACAGAGTATCTGAGTTAATCAGAACACTCCTACCCAGTCAACAGATCAGGGCTTGATCCATCACCGTTTTTTAGCTCACTGCACCATCCCAGTTCAGAACCTGGCTCTATGCAAATTAGTCTGTCCCTGGCCCAGTGCATCATGGGAACAGGGCAGACCAAACTACCAAGCCAATTCTTCACTGGAAAGGAAACAAGCTTCCGGGGACCGGTTTCTGGCATTACAGCCGTCTTCGGCCCGGCTTGCTTGAATCCTGATGGTGCAGTGAGCAAGGGACTCATGTCTGAGCATACCCTTCCTCACTCATGGTGGCCAAAATAATTTCAAAAAGGGGGTGGTGATGGACAGAGTATCTGAGTTAATCAGAACACTCCTACCCAGTCAACAGATCAGGGCTTGATCCATCACCGTTTTTTAGCTCACTGCACCATCCCAGTTCAGAACCTGGCTCTATGCAAATTAGTCTGTCCCTGGCCCAGTGCATCATGGGAACAGGGCAGACCAAACTACCAAGCCAATTCTTCACTGGAAAGGAAACAAGCTTCCGGGGACCGGTTTCTGGCATTACAGCCGTCTTCGGCCCGGCTTGCTTGAATCCTGATGGTGCAGTGAGCAAGGGACTCATGTCTGAGCATACCCTTCCTCACTCATGGTGGCCAAAATAATTTCAAAAAGGGGGTGGTGATGGACAGAGTATCTGAGTTAATCAGAACACTCCTACCCAGTCAACAGATCAGGGCTTGATCCATCACCGTTTTTTAGCTCACTGCACCATCCCAGTTCAGAACCTGGCTCTATGCAAATTAGTCTGTCCCTGGCCCAGTGCATCATGGGAACAGGGCAGACCAAACTACCAAGCCAATTCTTCACTGGAAAGGAAACAAGCTTCCGGGGACCGGTTTCTGGCATTACAGACGTCTTCGGCCCGGCTTGCTTGAATCCTGATGGTGCAGTGAGCAAGGGACTCATGTCTGAGCATACCCTTCCTCACTCATGGTGGCCAAAATAATTTCAAAAAGGGGGTGGTGATGGACAGAGTATCTGAGTTAATCAGAACACTCCTACCCAGTCAACTGATCAGGGCTTGATCCATCACCGTTTTTTAGCTCACTGCACCATCCCAGTTCAGAACCTGGCTCTATGCAAATAAGTCTGTCCCTGGCCCAGTGCATCATGGGAACAGGGCAGACCAAACTACCAAGCCAATTCTTCACTGGAAAGGAAACAAGCTTCCGGGGACCGGTTTCTGGCATTACAGCCGTCTTCGGCCCGGCTTGCTTGAATCCTGATGGTGCAGTGAGCAAGGGACTCATGTCTGAGCATACCCTTCCTCACTCATGGTGGCCAAAATAATTTCAAAAAGGGGGTGGTGATGGACAGAGTATCTGAGTTAATCAGAACACTCCTACCCAGTCAACAGATCAGGGCTTGATCCATCACCGTTTTTTAGCTCACTGCACCATCCCAGTTCAGAACCTGGCTCTATGCAAATTAGTCTGTCCCTGGCCCAGTGCATCATGGGAACAGGGCAGACCATACTACCAAGCCAATTCTTCACTGGAAAGGAAACAAGCTTCCGGGGACCGGTTTCTGGCATTACAGCCGTCTTCGGCCCGGCTTGCTTGAATCCTGATGGTGCAGTGAGCAAGGGACTCATGTCTGAGCATACCCTTCCTCACTCATGGTGGTCAAAATAATTTCAAAAAGGGGGTGGTGATGGACAGAGTATCTGAGTTAATCAGAACACTCCTACCCAGTCAACAGATCAGGGCTTGATCATCACCGTTTTTTAGCTCACTGCACCATCCCAGTTCAGAACCTGGCTCTATGCAAATTAGTCTGTCCCTGGCCCAGTGCATCATGGGAACAGGGCAGACCAAACTACCAAGCCAATTCTTCACTGGAAAGGAAACAAGCTTCCGGGGACCGGTTTCTGGTATTACAGCCGTCTTCGGCCCGGCTTGCTTGAATCCTGATGGTGCAGTGAGCAAGGGACTCATGTCTGAGCATACCCTTCCTCACTCATAGTGGCCAAAATAATTTCAAAAAGGGGGTGGTGATGGACAGAGTATCTGAGTTAATCAGAACACTCCTACCCAGTCAACAGATCAGGGCTTGATCCATCCCAGTTCAGAACCTGGCTCTGCAAATTAGTCTGTCCCTGGCCCAGTGCATCATGGGAACAGGGCAGACCAAACTACCAAGCCAATTCTTCACTGGAAAGGAAACAAGCTTCCGGGGACCGGTTTCTGGCATTACAGCCGTCTTCGGCCCGGCTTGCTTGAATCCTGATGGTGCAGTGAGCAAGGGACTCATGTCTGAGCATACCCTTCCTCACTCATGGTGGCCAAAATAATTTCAAAAAGGGGGTGGTGATGGACAGAGTATCTGAGTTAATCAGAACACTCCTACCCAGTCAACAGATCAGGGCTTGATCCATCACCGTTTTTAGCTCACTGCACCATCCCAGTTCAGAACCTGGCTCTATGCAAATTAGTCTGTCCCTGGCCCAGTGCATCATGGGAACAGGACAGACCAAACTACCAAGACAATTCTTCACTGGAAAGGAAACAAGCTTCCGGGGACCGGTTTCTGGCATTACAGCCGTCTTCGGCCCGGCTTGCTTGAATCCTGATGGTGCAGTGAGCAAGGGACTCATGTCTGAGCATACCCTTCCTCACTCATGGTGGCCAAAATAATTTCAAAAAGGGGGTGGTGATGGACAGAGTATCTGAGTTAATCAGAACACTCCTACCCAGTCAACAGATCAGGGCTTGATCCTTCACCGTTTTTTAGCTCACTGCACCATCCCAGTTCAGAACCTGGCTCTATGCAAATTAGTCTGTCCCTGGCCCAGTGCATCATGGGAACAGGGCAGACCAAACTACCAAGCCAATTCTTCACTGGAAAGGAAACAAGCTTCCGGGGACCGGTTTCTGGCATTACAGCCGTCTTCGGCCCGGCTTGCTTGAATCCTGATGGTGCAGTGAGCAAGGGACTCATGTCTGAGCATACCCTTCCTCACTCATGGTGGCCAAAATAATTTCAAAAAGGGGGTGGTGATGGACAGAGTATCTGAGTTAATCAGAACACTCCTACCCAGTCAACAGATCAGGGCTTGATCCATCACCGTTTTTTAGCTCACTGCACCATCCCAGTTCAGAACCTGGCTCTATGCAAATTAGTCTGTCCCTGGCCCAGTGCATCATGGGAACAGGGCAGACCAAACTACCAAGCCAATTCTTCACTGGAAAGGAAACAAGCTTCCGGGGACCGGTTTCTGGCATTACAGCCGTCTTCGGCCCGGCTTGCTTGAATCCTGATGGTGCAGTGAGCAAGGGACTCATGTCTGAGCATACCCTTCCTCACTCATGGTGGCCAAAATAATTTCAAAAAGGGGGTGGTGATGGACAGAGTATCTGAGTTAATCAGAACACTCCTACCCAGTCAACAGATCAGGGCTTGATCCATCACCGTTTTTTAGCTCACTGCACCATCCCAGTTCAGAACCTGGCTCTATGCAAATTAGTCTGTCCCTGGCCCAGTGCATCATGGGAACAGGGCAGACCAAACTACCAAGCCAATTCTTCACTGGAAAGGAAACAAGCTTCCGGGGACCGGTTTCTGGCATTACAGCCGTCTTCGGCCCGGCTTGCTTGAATCCTGATGGTGCAGTGAGCAAGGGACTCATGTCTGAGCATACCAGGTCACAGGCCAAAAAGTGCCTCTCTGAACCTCAGGTCTTGGATCCTGGAACAATGGACCAAGTACCTTCCAAGACAAGGAACAGGAGGGTAAAGGCTGTGCCTTCCCAACTGCCTACAAGTGAGGATCAGCCTTCACAGGAAGATGATTCTGAGACCCCTGAAGGAACTGTCCCTATAGAGCTTGAACCTGATCAGGTTGAGTTTCTGGGGACAGGGGGACCTTCTAGGGCAGACTTGGGGCAGGCTCAGTTATCCTGTCCTTCGCTTGAACCCCTCAGACAGCAGGCTGCTGCTGAGGCTGCTGGGAATGCTCAAGGTACCTATAAGGTCTATTGGGATGATGGGCTCCTTTATTCAGAGGGTCGAGACCCCAAGCCTGGTGCAACCAGGAGGTTGGTCATACCTCTGCAATTTAGGGGCTTCCTTCTTACCTTGACACACGATATTCCCTTAGCAGGACACCTAGGCCAGGACAAAACATGGGACAGACTTGTCTGTCACTTTCACTGGCCTCACATGTCAGAAGATACAAAGGAGTTTTGTCGCTCCTGTGTAACCTGCCAAGCAAGTGGCAAAGCAGGTGGTTCCACAAAGGCCCCCCTGATACCACTACCTGTGGTGGGGGTGCCCTTTGAGAGGGTAGGGATTGACATTGTTGGACCAATGGATCCTCCCACAGCATCTGGGCACAGATTCATACTGGTGGTTGTGGACCATGCCACCAGGTACCCAGAGGCAATTCCACTTAGGACCACAACAGCTCCTGTTGTGGCCAGGGCCTTACTTGGAGTTTTCTCCAGAGTGGGGTTCCCTAAGGAGGTAGTATCTGACCGAGGTGCAAACTTCATGTCAGGATACTTGACAGCAATGTGGAAGGAGTGTGGTGTCAACTATAAATTCACCACTCCCTACCATCCGCAGTGCAATGGGCTTGTTGAGAGATTTAACAAGACCCTAAAGGGCATGATCAAAGGATTACCTGAAAAGCTCAGGCGAAGATGGGATATCCTTCTGCCCTGCCTTCTGTTTGCTTACAGAGAGGTCCCACAAAAAGGGGTTGGCTTCAGCCCCTTTGAATTGTTGTTTGGGCACCCTGTAAGAGGACCCCTATGTCTGGTGAGGGAAGGATGGGAGTTACCTCTCAAAAAGCCCAAGCAAGACATAGTGGACTATGTACTTGGTCTCCGCTCCAGGATGGCTGAATACATGGAGAAGGCCTCCAAAAACCTTGAGGCTAGCCAGGCCTTACAGAAAGCCTGGCATGACCAAAAGGCTGTCCTGACTGAGTACCAGCCTGGACAGAAGGTATGGGTGCTGGAGCCAGTGGCCCCAGCAGCACTCCAAGACAGATGGTCTGGACCCCATACAATCATGGAGAAAAAGGGAGAGGTTACCTACTTGGTGGACCTTGGTACTCCCAGAAGCCCCCACAGGGTGCTCCATGTTAACAGGCTGAAAGCATATGTTGACAGGGCAGACATGTGCTTGCTCATGGCTACAGATGAGGGGCAGGAGGAAGAGAGTGACCCTCTCCCAGACCTGCTGACTCAGAACCCTGAGGATGGCTCAGTTGATGGTGTGGCCTTAGATGGCAGCCTCACTGAACATCAGCAACATGACTGTAGACAGGTTTTGCAGTCATTTCGACATATGTTCTCCCTGACACCCAGCCAGACTAACTGGTGTACCCATGTGGTGGACGCTGGTGATAGTCTTCCTGTGAAGAACAAAATTTACAGGCAGCCTGACCATGTCAGAGACTGTATCAAGGCTGAGGTACAAAAGATGCTGGAATTAGGTGTCATTGAGCCATCAGAGAGCCCCTGGGCTAGCCCAGTGGTTCTGGTCCCCAAACCTCACACCAAAGATGGGAAGAGAGAGATGAGGTTCTGTGTGGATTACAGAGGACTCAATGCTGTCACTAGGACAGATGCACACCCTATTCCAAGGGCGGATGAGCTCATAGACAAATTGGCTTCTGCCAAGTATTTGAGCACATTTGACTTGACAGCTGGCTACTGGCAAATCAGGTTAGCTGAGGAGTCTAAGGCCAAGACAGCATTTTCTACCCCCAGTGGGCATTATCAGTTTGTGGTGATGCCCTTTGGTTTGAAAAATGCACCTGCCACCTTCCAAAGGTTGGTGAATCAAGTCCTTACTGGGTTGGATAACTTTTGTGCAGCATATCTGGACGATATTGCTGTCTTTAGTTCCACCTGGGAGGATCACCTGGTCCACCTGAAGGAAGTGCTAGAGGCTCTGCAAAAGGCAGGCCTCACTATCAAGGCAACCAAGTGCCAGATAGGGCAGAGTAAGGTTGTGTACTTGGGCCACCTTGTGGGTGGAGGCCAAGTTCAACCTCTGGAGAGTAAGATTCAGACGATAAAGGACTGGACTCCTCCAACTACCCAGACTCAGGTCAGAGCTTTCTTGGGCCTGACTGGGTACTACAGGAAGTTTGTTAAGAACTATGGGTCCATTGTGACTCCTCTTAATGATCTGACATCCAAGAAGATGCCCAAAAAGGTTCAGTGGACAGAATACTGTCAAAAGGCATTTGATGACCTGAAGAAGGCCATGTGCTCTGCACCTATCCTGAAGAGTCCTGACTACTCAAGAGAGTTTATTGTCCAAACAGATGCTTCTGTGTTGGGAGTGGGAGCTGTGCTTTCACAACTTAATGTAGATGGTCAAGACCAGCCCATTGCTTTCATTAGCAGAAGGCTGACCCCCAGAGAGAAACGTTGGTCAGCCATTGAGAGGGAGGCCTTTGCTGTGGTGTGGGCCCTGAAGAAGTTGAGACCATACTTGTTTGGCACTCACTTCAAGATTCAGACCGACCATAAGCCCCTCTTATGGCTTAATCAGATGAAGGGTGAAAACCCCAAACTGCTCAGGTGGTCCATTTCCCTACAGGGGATGGACTTTACAGTGGAGCACCGCCCAGGGACTGACCATGGCAACGCAGATGGTCTCTCCAGGTACTTCCACTTAGAACATGAAGACACAACTGGTCAAGGTTAGTCTAATGTCCCTGCGTTTGGGGGGGGTTGTGTAGGAGAGTAGGGTCTGCTATCCTATGGTCACCCCAAATTTTTGCTTTTTGCTTCACTGGTTTCTGACTTAATGTGGCTGTGGGCCTGCTAATCAGACCCACAGCCTGCTGTTCTCTCTCTAAATTGTAACCCATGCACTTTAGGTGCATAACGACATTGGAACTGGTTCACCTTATTGGCCCCTGTAACACTGTACCCAGGTACCCAGGGCATAGGTGCTTCCAAGGCCTACCAGGGGCTGCAGCACGTATTGTGCCACCCCTGGCCTGGCCTCCATATTTGACACAACTGGTTGATCACTCAGCTGGGGTAAGTCGGTGTAACCACCCCTTACTTAGGTGTAGTATACCTATACCTAACCCAAAATGGACACATATATTCCTATCAGTCACTCCTATGGAAGGCCTCATCAATCCTGGAGGCAGAGTGCTTGGAAATATGTGAGATGGTGCTCTGGCATGAGCTGAGCCCGTCTGCAGCTTTCGGAACCATGTCCTTTAGCTGTTTCATGATACTGCCATACCATATACTCTTAAGTGCATAATAATCCTCGCGGTTAAATGCTATCTTAGGTTTGGCTTTATCAAAACATGTCGAGTAAGGTGTCATACGAATTGGAATACTACCCCCTCGCCAGTTCTGGCGACGGGGGTAGCATTCCACCCTTCTAGAGGGACACGACATGTACCTAGCCTGAACCCCGGTTAAAGTTAAACAGAGCCTTAGCATCTCAAAATGGATGCTGCCACCACAGACACAAGTCTGACCTCCTGCTGCTGGGAGTCCTTCCAGCGAGGGCAGCTTGGACAAAGGGTTTCCTGCCTTGGGAGGTGCTAGCACCACCCCAGACAGGATTTTGTGTATTGGGTAGGACAGGGCTGAATAGAATCAGACATGCCTGGGGCACACAAGGTGTCCCTGTGCATAGGCCAGTTCAAACCGGTGCTGGGGCTTTCCTGCCCCAGTCCTGGCGCAAAACTGGACAAAGGAAAGGGGGTGTAACCACTCCCCTTCCTGGTTCCACCCAGAGGAGGGACCTAGTAGGTGATCCGGCCCCCCAGATTCGAATAAGAGTGGGAGCTGTGTCCTGAGACTTCAGATCATCCTGAATCAACTTGAAATAAAGAAGAAGACTGGACTTCGACATTCTGCTGCTCAGAAGACGAAAGAGAATCTCCCTTGTGGCCAAGGAGTGACCACCCTGTGAACACAGGCACCAACCAGCAACTCGACTTCTGCTTTGCCGCCGCCTCCCGCCGGAGTCCGAGCCCAGAGCCTGACAAGACCCAGACTCCCAGACTTCTCACCGCCCGATTCACAGTCCCTGCAAAGAAGGGACCCGTGGAGGAACCGAGAGACGTGGGACCGGACATCTTGGAAGACCTCTGAAAAGCTGACTGCGCAGCGCCAGAGGCACCCTCGACGCTGTGCTTTGGGGTTTGAGAAGCCCCAACCTCGAGCAGCCCTTGCACCGAAGATCAGCCCCCCAGCATCTCCACGATCTGCGTGGGGCCCTTTTGCACTGTGCCACTCGATGCGCCATCCCGTCCACTTGCCACGCGGCTAGTGGCCATCTTGGCGACGAAATCTACAACTTTCACTGCAGGTCTGGTTGCTCCAGACTTGCCCTTGCTCCTGTGAAAAGGAGCACCCGCTCTGACCTTGCTGG
This sequence comes from Lissotriton helveticus, assembly GCF_964261635.1. Taxonomy (NCBI): domain Eukaryota; kingdom Metazoa; phylum Chordata; class Amphibia; order Caudata; family Salamandridae; genus Lissotriton; species Lissotriton helveticus. The sequence goes on from NC_136068.1 coordinate 1,142,071,751, forward strand.
TCTGAGTGACAAGCCTTTCTTGATTCCTGCGTGGCTTGCATTAGCCAAGGCCTGTTTGCTTTCATCCGGTTGCCGACACTGCCAACAGCGAGAAGCCTGCGTGGGACAGCTCGTGACCGACTCCTGGACGTCTTCGACCCCTTGTGTCCACGTGGCTGCGGAGAGAAGCTACACCTCGACGCCTGTTTGCACCCGACATCGCCTGGTTCCACTCTGGTTCCACGGTAGTCACTGGCTAGTGACTTTGAACATTGTCCCCTCTGCTTTCAGGTCTTCACGACTTCAGATCCACCCTTGGATCCACCGGAATTCTTCACCTCGAGTCGCCTGCAGCATCTTCAGCTCCAAGCACCATCGACCAGCGTGACGAAACCCGACACTACTTCGACCCTGTGCACCCGCTTCCTGTGGGTGAGGTAACTCAGCTCCGCCGGTGTTCCCACACTGGTACACACCTCTAGGGCCTGTGTCTTAAGTTTCATCCTTCTAGGTCACTCGGAAGGTTCCTTTTTAACTAACTTTGTACTTTTTACGCACCATTGACACTGCATTGGTATTGCGTGCACTTTCCGCACTGCACCCGAGTCCTGCGGGCCTTTCCCGACTTCATCACTGTTAGTCCTGAACAGCTCCAGCGATTCCCCAGGCCCTAGGCCTCTTCACTTTCCTCATAGTGGTTCTTATACCACTATTTTAGTATATGGTTTAGGTGGCCCCTAGGGCTCATCCATATTCGTGCAACTTTTGTGTATTTAAACTGTGTTTTGTTTTAACGCTTGTGCTTCTGTGCTCATAAAGAGTATAGGGTATCTTTTGAGAAATAAATCTATATATATTTTCAATATATATCTGTGTGGTGTCCTTTCATTTGGTATTCAAGGGATTGTGTATGGTAAAACAGCTTGCTTCACATGCCTTTACAGAGTTTAGCCTAAGACTGCTTAGTCCATGCTACCCCTAGGATAGCTTGTCTATAAGGTTGACTTTACAACCTGCACCATAAGGGTTGCTTGGCATGGCACAAGGTGATCACTAGAACTAGTGAGCATCATATACCAGGCCAACTTCTCACACAGACTTTGTGTTGGCTTCCCCATGGAGGGAGATTAAAAAATGCTCCCGCCAAGAGGAAGCAAACACAGGTTTCTGTGACAGCGACAGTACGGGCAAGGAAACCTCTATGTCTGAGAGTGGGCTCCTTGGGACATAAATAGTGAGCCGGCCCCGGGAGATGGGGTCTCTGGGGCCATTAATGGTAATTAATATATAATTTAAAAGTATAAAACATAAAGTTAAACAAAATGCACTACATATTAAATATATATATACCATTAAGATGAAATAAAAATTTTAGCAAGAGTTTGACTTTAAATTTTTGTATAAAGATTCTTATTTATTCTTATTTATCAATTGCATTAATACATTTAATCAGTTACTTAATAAATATATAAATGCACATGAATTAATATTTATTGATCACGATTGATGAATATTATTTAATAGTAATAGATATTTAAGTTATTGAAACAAATTTGATGGGGTGAGATAATGGGCCAGAAGTACAAAGGGTTTTAGTGTTTGCAAGATCAGAGGTTTTGTGAATAGTAAAACCCTTTTCTCTATGTAAGAAATTCAGAGAAGAGTTTCTGAGTAGCTAAATATGCTCAGGATTTAGAATGGGTGTGATGTAGGTGTCTCTTCCAAATACCAATCAATATCATACGTATCAATATTTTGGATCGAGATTATTTCGCAAAGAGATAAATATTTTACCGACACCTCAAGGGAGATGGGAAGCCTTTCACAAAACAAAAGAGGGAGGCAATTTGCTAAATGAATGCAATTTTTTTCAAGGGACAGTGATGAACCAGCAAACCTCTGCCTTGTTTTAAGCAAACAAAAAAAGTGCGTTTTTTCTTTTTTTGTTTTTTAAAGCAGTCCTGCTCCTGTTAAGGAAAAGCCGCTGCATTAAAAAAAAATTGAAATGCAATCCCATACATTGAGGTCTACATATCCCAGCAGCCCATCATCACTGTGACGGCTGCAAATCATAGAGGGTCTTGATTTGCAGCTTACCTTATTAATATTTCTGAGGTAGGTCAAGTTGCTATCCACCACATTTCGGTTTTTTTATGAACTGACCTATTAGTACATAGGTCGTTTAAAAAAATACAATAGTGGTCCCAAACATATTGGTTGCAAATTGTGATGCATATTCGCAACCAGTGTTCAGCACATCTGGCCCATTATGTACCATTTCATTATGTTATTTCTAAGGTATAATTACATATTTTACATAACATTTTAAATATTCTTTAATGAATAATAAACTTAGATAATTTTCTGTATGTTTTACCTTAAGAGAGACGGCCCCCTTTGGTGGTTGAAATTTCCACCTACAGGTACAAAGTTATAAGTAGTAACTTTGTACTTGTAAACAGTAAATAGGATGCTCCACTCCCTGATTTGAGGGGTGGATAATTCTAAGTCTACACCTAAATGTACATCTGCATATAGAAAAGAAGAGCAGCAAAAAAAATAGATATACACCTAGTTATAATAGTAATTATTATTGTGAACAGCCCCCAGTATGTCTTCATAAAAGGACCAATGTATAAGCATCAAAAGCAGTGGCAAAATGCGTACTGGAGAAACGTTCACAAAAAAACAGGCGAGCTTTGATTGCAGGCCTATTCAAAGTATTATTTCATCAATTTCTCAAAGAGACTGTGCTTAGTAAATCTTTCATCCATTCAGGAAACTAGTATATTTAAATATATTTAAACTGGGGAAAAAAGGACAGGCTGATAACTCTGAAAGCTTAGTGTGACAGGACTGGTATCTGTTTCTCCTGACACATGACTGACAGCTGTTGTGAGGCACAATTTAACCGTAGATTCTGAGAGAAGTTGCCCTATACAAAAAAACTACTTAAAGTGAAAGCAGTTACATAACCTGTCTCAACACCCAACTGCCCTATAGTCCCTCCTTGGCCCTCTTGCCCTCCCTCCCCTCGTTGCTCTGCTTCCCTCATGCCCCTTGAGAGCTTCTTGCCTCTGCTCCACATCCCTACCAGAAAGGACATCAATTAGGTGTAGCCAGGATTAGCAATTGTTACTCTTGACCTGCCTTTGGTACCCCTGGCACTGCCCTTTGTAACCTCAGTGTCAGCCAGTAACAATAACAGAAAGTAAATATAGAACTAGTCTATTGTTTCCATGTATGCCCTTTCTGTAGCCCATCAGCAGTAAATAGTAAACTACAGGTGTTCCAAGGGGTCCCTTCTGCGTCATCATAGAGCTACAATGGGCGTGTTTTCACTTCTACTACCTTTGTCAATATTGTGAATCGACAGCCAACATCACCTGCGTTATGTTCTCTCCACTTGTTGATATGTACCTTATAAGTCTCAGGTCTCTGATGCTATCGAGCTAGGCATGCACTTTATAAATCCACTACATACACTGAGCAGTTTTGGCACCTGTCCATTTATATGCATACGATAAGAAATGATGACATCGTGGAAAATTTTGAGCATCAGTAAGAAAATAGCGCCACATCATAGCAGGGTGCAATTAGTGCAAGACAACATGCAGTGTCAATGTGGGGGCGTCTATTTCTCTAAAATGCCAGGACTACAGAAAATCAGATTGTACCTCCATTGATGAAAACACAGGGTTCATTTAAGTTTTTGTCTAAAACAGGATTACAATGTCTGTACAAATCATACTTGTTTGTTCCTGTGATTTGCAGCAGTGAAAACTTGTGCAAATATCTGCAGCAAATAGGACATAACAGCTGTTTGTCCACATTAGAATGGGGAATAATGTATTCTAATAGGCCCTCTTACAAATTAAGAGCTAAATTCTGATGCCGCAAGAGTTTCAACAGGGATCAGAACGAAGGGATGAGGGATAATTATCACATCTTCAGAGTTTTTCCATGATACGTTCAGTCACTTCAAACCTGACAAAATGTATGTGGGTGGAGGGTGAACACCTGGACAAAAGGCAAACTATGTGGAATATGTTGTGTTAACAATTGTCAAATGTGTAATTTGGTGCTGCTTTGTGAAACCTGTGCAATTGCAAAATGGCAGGTACTCAATTCGCACCTGGCTTTTGCTTGCCAGTCATGGGGGGTTTATCGTGTCTTGTTTACTTTCTCTGTTGCCAGCAGTAAGAAGTTAAAGGTTAAGCAAGGTGTAATCAGGTGTACAAGCACTAATTTAAGTCCATTGTTGTATGCGGCTCATTTCTTCTGTTTTCATATATTTGAAAAGCGGCACATTTGATCACTTCTCGATGCAAGGAAGTATTTCAAGCGGTTGACAACACAAGTCGGTGGTAAACCGCTTCTAACACTGCTGCAAGGTACACAAATCATGCCTCTGTAATGACTTCTTGATGTGTGTGAAACATAAACACATATATTCCACAATAAAGGCAAATTCAATCTACATTTGCAGAGCGAGTAGTGGGCAGATGCCACCTGCCTAAAATGCCCACCTGTGTTCAAAGAAAATGCCACAAGGGATTTACATTTTTTTTGCCCCTTAAAAAATATCAGGAATGCAGCATTTCAACTGAATATACCACAAAAGAGCAATAGTTCCAACGGAAATGTAACAAAGAGTAGGTTGCCAGTGGAAATACCACAAGAGAAGTGTTTCCATTGAATAGAAACCCACACGAACAGTGTGTTTCCATTGAAGGCAACCCAAAGCGTCAGTTCTGTGGTAAGCGAAAAAGGGAAAAAAATTACAAAACTCTGGCGTGACCTCGGAGTGCTCAGCTCGAATTAATTATACAGTAAAACGAGACAATACAAAAGCAGCAACTCACAGCGACAAGATATTGTTAACTTCATTGAAACAATAGGCGAATTAACACAACCTAGCACCCCGACGCACCCAGGGTTGGACTGGAACAGAAAAGAGGCATGGGCACCAAAACAACAGTTACACCTATTTGTGAATTAGATAGATAAAAATGCGGCACACATTTGTAAATTGGTGCACAATGGCAAGTAAATAAAACAATAAGGCCTGAGGTACATACAATCAGGTCTCCTCAAATAACTAATGCACATTGTACAGTGTCTTTTTGTGACCTGACAGTCATTTTGTAATAGGACCAATGTCCTAAAGGTCTAGTCACAAAGGGTCACACACTGACCTTCCAAATGAATATTAATTAGGAATGTCAGTATTTGCAACTGTTTGTAAACGGCTGCAACTTTAGAGTGGGGTGCCCACAAGGGTTTGCAGACCTATGTCCATGCATTTGCATTCCCAAATTGTACATTTTTTAAAAATAACGTCTGTCAATTAAAGGAGCCTGTGCTACTTTAAAATACGTTTCATGTTTGGAAAGACACTTCAGGGAGCAGGCAGTGGTCCCTAAGTAATTGTCCACTCCTTCGAGGCCACTGGACACAATTATCAAAGTGGAAGCTGTCCCTCAAAAGAGAATGACCCTTGATTTATAGTAGTGGTTATTTAGCTGGACTCTTGGTAAATAGGAACTTTTCTCTGCTATTTACTTGCCAGCTTTCTGAATAGTACAACCTATTTACTAGTAATACGTAATAGTAAGTAATAATTCCTTTATTTAGATATAAAACATATCTTTAAAAGATTACCCAAATCACATTATATACAATTTTGTGAATAAAAAAATAATTTAAAGAGTAGAAAGATAAAATATGACCGTGAGCATGCTTGTTAAAACATTTCGATTTGTAGATTGGCCCTCCCGGTCGTTACAAGTTCTATTAAAATACATGTTCAATCTAGACAGTGAGCAATGAGGCCTTAGCAGTGTCCATTTTATTTAAATTGCGGTATGCTTGCTGAATGAATTTGGCCAAATTTATATTTAGGACAATGTTATCTAGAGACAAAGCAGCAATAATGGCATGCCTACAAGTCCGAACTCCCAACCTGTTCCATTCTGGCTTAAGCAAACACCTGCGTTGAGAATTGAATGAAGGACAGATACAGAGCACATGCAAAATTGTTTCTGTTGCTAACCCGCATCCTCTACATGTTGTGTCCTCCTTCTTGCGACGCCAGGTGGGTTTGTTTTGAAGAAAGCGCCAATCTCCCATTCTTAGGGCAATCAGGCAGCGCTTTAGATAAAGTGAAAATGTCGTGGACAGGTAGGCGGCAGGGGTTAAACGTTTGTAGGAGTTAACTACTGCCCAGGAATGACTACGTTTCATGACAAGAGCTTTATCTGAAGCCAGAGATTACAGTCTTACACATTTTTTAATTGTATTTTTAAAAACAGTCTGACTGGAGTTAAGAGCCCAAAGGTCGGCAGCTGACATTTGATGGATATAGTCATTCAAAAGGCAGCCGAATGTTCCCCCTTGATTAATCTCGTTGATTTCTTTCCAGCCTAGAGATTCTAGTGTACCTGGCTCAGCCTGTCTTAATTTATGACAGAGCTTGAGATAGGTACCAACATTAGAGGCTTCATAGTTGGTTAATCCCAGCTCTAATCTAATCTGGGCCGGGGAAGCGGTGCTCGGCAAATGAAGTGCCTTTCTATAGATTTTAGTTGTGTATTTATTTAGGACTGTGTTCATTTTGCCTTTAAAGATCTCTATGCCATATGAAAGTGTAGGCCCGATCTTTGCTCTAAGGACTTCTAATAGAGGAAAAAAGGTTGGACCTGAAAGTTTCTTCGATAGCTTGGCCAAGGATACCACTAGGGCCGTGGTTTTAGCTGCGATCACATTACTTTGCTTTGAGAAGCTGCCCCTCGAGTCCAAGTGGACACATAAATATTTGTGCGATTGGCCAATCGAAAGACTTATTTTATTAATTGACCAGCCTCCGCTACTGTAAGTTTCTTACCGAATGGAACTATCAGGGTTTTTTCCATATTAATTTCTAGTTGATTACCAATCGTATATTGCGATAGTGCATCAAGGAGCCTTTGTAACCCTACACTAGTAAGGCTAAACAGGGCCAGGTCATCGGCATATAAAAGATTACATAATGCCATACCTCCTATTTTGGGTGGATGACTATTTACCTTGTCTAGAGTGCTTGACAGGTCGGCTACAAATAGGTTAAAGAGAAGAGGGGCCAGCACGCATCCCTGCTTGACACCACGTGAGGTCATGATTTTTCGCGAGAGATGCGAGCCGGACCTAAGCTTCACTCGAACCCATGTGTCAGAATAGAGTTGAAGGATTTTATCTGGAATTCCCCACTGGGTCAGTTTTTTCCAGAGAGCCGCCCTAGGCACTCTATCAAACGCTGCTTTGAAATCGACAAAGCAGCAAAAGGCCATCCTGCGTGCTGATAAAGCTTTGTCGATGATGGTGGAAACTGCTAATAAGTTTGTCGAAGTTCCTGAATTGGCAACAAACCCTGTTTGATTCAGAGGAATCAGATCATGGTCCTTTGCCCATTGCCTGAGGTCTTCCAAAATGAGTCCTGCATAATGTTTCGCCTCTATGTCTAGTAGGGCGATTAATCTGTAGTTATTCGGCATGGCTCGTGATCCAGCTTTGTGAATGGGATGAATTATTGTACCCCGCCATGAGTCTGGGATTGTCAGTGTCCTCAAGGTGTAGTTAAAGAGATTTAGTAACACCGTGGACCAGAAAGGGATGTCCTCTGTGGCAGGCCATTTGGGCCTGGAGTTCCATCTTGTCTTCCTTTTGTCACTGCTTTGACAACTCGTTCTTCAGTTAATACATATGCTGAGGTGAGCCCCCGAATTATGTCGAGGGAAGTATTCAATGATACGTCAGCGCCAATCCCATATGCCCTGGATGATCTGGTGCAGTCATGGTGATCTTGTGCCTGAAAATGATCTGTTAGGTATGATACCCATTCTGCTTCCTGGATATTTGCTGAGCCAGAGATTGTTAGGTTCAGGTTGGTGCGGTTGACAAGGGACCCGAATTTCCTTGAGTTTTTTTGCTTGCTTTCCCACACCAATTTTACCCAATATTGGTTTTCCTGAACCTGTTTCTCTTGGGAGACTGCCCTCCTGAATGCTTTTTGGGCATGGTGATATGTGGCAAAAAAGGCACTGTTGCCCGGAAATTTTGAGAGCAATTTCAATGCATTGTTCCTCGCTCTCTTTAATAGTTTTATAACGGTAGAAGTTGCGGCCCCCGCTGGTGGTAAGCTGTTTGATCTCTGCGCAGTCGCTGGATATGAGCTGATCAGGTGAAGGCACAACTGCGACCATTTCCATATTGGGTTGACATCTTTATCAAGACTGCCTGTTGTAAAGTCCTTGCTGGCTTTTAACACACTCTGACTGTTGGATTCATTCCATTTGAGGTGCTTTAGGTTTTCAGTGTGAATTCCCTTATAGGTTATAGGAGCCATTTTATGGAATTCAGGGTTTGTAATGAAGGTGATGACCTGGGGCCTGTGATCGCTTTCAGACCGTGGGTGGATGCAAAAATTGTTCAAATTAAACAGTAGTTCTGAATTGCAGATAGTAAAATCTAAGTAAGACTTTTTTCTTCCGTTCGACCAGGTCCAGTTTGGAGGTGAATCGTTGGTTGACCTTCCGTTCACTACCAGGTAGCCTGCGTTATAGAATCTCATCACAGAGAGCTCGCCTAATATATTTGGGGCTTGCCTCAGGGGTTTAGATTGAGTCATAGCCTCGATGATGTTAGTCAGGTCGGGCCCTTCCATGTCTGCTGCATTCCCCTGGAATAGATTTGTGTTGAAATCACCCGTAATAATACGGTCCGAATTGGGATATTCAGTGGCGATGTCATTCATGATTTCACAGAGTCGGACCAGGTGGTCTTTTTTTGTACGGGTGCTGGGGTTGATGTACACGTTTACGAGGAGGAGCAAACCCTGCCTCCTCCGGGGGTTGATTTTGACCCCTAGTAACCAATCTTCTTTGAAATGAAATTAGTTAAATGCACCTTTTAGATTATTTGAGATGCATATGGACAGACCACCTTTGGGATGGCCAAATCTGCTGTCCCTGAGTGCTGGTTTCCGAAATTCAATGTATCCTTCTATGGGGCGGCCCTCTGTCGCCCAGGTTTCCTGTAGGGCGATTGCTGCATGTTTGCACAAGAAAGCCATAGTGTCATTGTTTGAAGTTTTTTGATGAAGTCCACTGATATTCCTTGAACACAATGAAAAGGGCAACCGCCCTTGCTTGTTGTCTCTTTTGTGCTGTGTGTCCGCCGCTGAGAGAGGTTTTCTGGAAGGATTATGTGTTTCTACAAGTGTTTCACCCACAGGCGGTCAATTTGAGTGTTTTGAAAACAGGATTGCTGGCAGCCACCCCCAGCTGTGGTTAAGTTCTGCATTGTCTCTGGCTTTTTTGGGGCCTTTTGATTCGACGTCAGACCCTGAGGCATTTTTTAAGACCGAGTAGGGTCTTGCGCGTCCTGTTGTTTTGATTGTTGCCAGATGACTGGGTGAAGTCGATCTTGTTAACAGGGAAGTAGGATACCCAGGGGTGGAATAAGGGTACACTCTAATTCCCCAATTCCGCTGAGTAGACTTCTGTTCAAGAAAAGCTCCTACCCAGCTGGCCGATGAAAAAGTCGCCACAGTGACCTCAGAGGGTTGGTTTCCTCGAGGGGAGAGGAATTCGATGGACTCTATGTTGTTCGAAGCCAGTCCAGCTAGTCCCGGAATTCCTTCTGCTAGTTTTAACAGATTGGATCTGTTGAGAATGTCGTGCCGCTCTTTAGATTTATATTCGGGGGCCAGTAAAATCTGATGACACGATGGGTCATTGTTAATTGCCTCCGGTACACTTGTGGGCTTAATGTTGGAATTTTCGACTATCCTGTCTGGTTTGATTTCGTATAACTGTTGTGACAGTCGTTGCGAAGCCCTCTTTGAATATAGACTGTGACTGGTCGGGTCTATAGGATCGTTACAGATAGTTTTGGAGTCTTAACAATGCGTTTTATTTTTCCAGGAGAAATAAGAGCCATCGGTGGCCGGGGTTTTTCTGGTGTCGTCTTAGGCCCGGATTCGCTTGCCGTCTCTGAGCTCACCCTAATGTTTTCTGTGTGGGCACTGCCCTCAGCTGTTTCTGGGGCCATAGTTTGTTTGCTTTGGTCCTGTGGGCTCCTCACTGGTTCTTAGGTGAGTTTTTCCAGGATAACTCCGTTGAGGTTTGTCCTTTGCTCTGCAGCACTGTTTTTGACAGGGGATTTTTTATTTTCAGCTTTTTTGAAAATAGGAAAAAGTTCCTGATGAACCATGTTGGAGTTTGCCCTAAGTTTATTTCTGGCTTTGCGCTAACGTGTACGCTCTCTCTTACTGCGTGGCAAAAGAGGCCCTGGGAGGGCCGCCACTGTTGATTCGTTCTGAGGGACAGGGCTATTTATTCACACAGGCTCAAGTTGATCATGCCTGGTTGTAAGTCCAGTTGGTAACAATGGGGGACCGTTTTTAACCATCAGATTTGGTTGTGGTCGAGCGCTCTGGGAATGAGCGTTCATCTTCGTTAAGCCAGTGATTATTCCTGTGATTGGCGCCTCTCCTTCATTTGTGTTTGTGTTCTGAATAACAGGAACCTCAGTAGGTATTGGATGTTCTTGCTGTGTGGGGGGTGGCGGTTTACTAAAAACGTTTCCTCCCCTCAGCAACTTAACTTCCCTTATGACAGTGGTTAGGCATTCTGGGAGCAGAGAAAGAGAATCTATAATTGGGGAACAACAGCAAGTTGATTGGGCAAGCTTCGTGGAGGCTTGCGCCCTTAAAATTAAGGAATTGAGTTTGTCTAGTTTGTTGTCGATCCCAGACGTAAATAGTGCCAGGGTGTTTACTAGGTCAACCTGGACCTCCAGTTTCATCGAATGATAATTAAGTGCATTAACTGTTTGCTGAAGGGTCTGTAGAAGTTGTGGCCAAGCACTGGTCCCAGTGTTTTCTTCAATGTTTAGTTTTTCGTTTGGAGTAGGGCTGGACCTAGGGGAACTTTGAGTCGTCTTGAAAAAAAGAGACAGGTCCGTCATAAGCTGATCATTCTGGGCAGGCAGAACTGGCTGGATTTGCGATATGTCCTTTGTATGACCAGATGGTGAAAATAACATGTACGGGGGACTCAAAGCTGGTGGTGCTGTTGAGGAGATTATTGATTGTGGGGATGAGGATTGTTGACTGCTATTGGAGTGCTCGAGGTTGGCTTGCCCATGAATTTGCGCCATCGTTGTTTGATGGAAAGAGGCCACAGGAGGCTTGGTCGGGGTCGCTACACAAATAACAGTAGGTTGTGACAGCATTGAATGGACCTCTGTTGAGCATGTAGTGTTCTCCAACTGGGTTTGCGGTGCTTGACAAGACCCGTGGTCCTCTGCTTGAGACACAAGAAACTTGTCCGATTGGAGGTGGACAAATTGAGAATTTTTACTCTTATGGTTTGTGCCGGAAGACCCAAAAATGTAGACCTCTGATGGCTCAATTGCCCTCGTGGTTTCAGGTGCCCAATATTGCATCAGGGCCAGGTTAATCGACCCTGATTGCGCCAGGGTAGTAATGGTGGTTGCCTCCGAAGATTGTGCTCGTGGTTGTGGCGATTCCATGGACTGATGACGTTTTTCTAAAGAAATCCCGTATGCTTAAGGGTTTTTGGAGTTTTAAACTGTGATTGGCGTTGGCATTAGCTGAGACCTCAGTGACGTCAAGTTGTTTGGCTTTCCTTCTTTTGGGCGCTGTGTACTTCCTTTCTTTTCCGGATCTCATTATTCCACAGGGCTTGGGCTTGGGCTCTTCTGGTTGCTCTCGAGTCCAACACCGATGGTACTTTGTTGCACCTTTTTACAGCAGCGAGTTGTTGAGATTTTGTTAAGATTTTGGCTTCTGGGACTGTGTGCAGGCTGTGCGTTGCATGGCTATATTGTTATATAGCAAGTGGCACCCCCCTGCTCACCCCGTCCCTCCCGCACTGGGCCCCCCAACCCTAACCTCTCCCGCTGACACCACCTCACCACCTCACCACCTCACCTCTCCAGGTCGGACCGAAGTCCGAGGGCAACTGGGGCTACGTGCTACGCAAACTCTGAGAGGCGCGTGCAAGCACCTCACGACCTGGGGGGTGAAATGGAGCCAGCAGGATCTGGGTGGGCTAGTCAGGACCCGGGCAGGCTCTGGGATGGAGAGCAAGGGGAGCAGCCCCAGAGCTGGTGAGTTCCCGTGACCAGCCAGGCGACGAGCAGCGAGTGAGGGGTGACTAAGGGCCGCAGGCGCTAGGAGGCTAAGGCACCCGCCAAGAGCCCTAACGTGAGCAGCAGGAGCACAGCGAGCCGCGAGGGCTACAGGAGCTTAGCCGATAGGGAGAACTCGGGGAGGAGCTTAAGAACTCAGTAGCTCTGGACGTGTAGGGCTGCAAGCGCAAATGCCAAGAAATCAACACGTCAAGGGGGGGGGCGGGACAAGGGAGGAAGTGAACGGCGGTGGTGGTACGAGAGATTGCCTCTCAGATTGCCTCTCAGTCAACCCCAGTCGATCCCTGTACCCCCCTCGCGTGTGGTAAATGCTGCCTTACCGCGAGTCTCCCGGTCTCAGCCGTTCTCAGCCACGGCTACAGGGGCGTCCGTCCGTCCGTCTCACTGTGCCCTCGCCTAGCTCACAGCCCGCTCCCCGCTCGTTTCTGGCTCTCAGCGCGGCAGCCCCCGCGCACCGCGCACCCACTGCCGGCAGCCTCTCCACTCCCTACGTTGCCACGCCTACCTGACTGGCCTCGGTAGTCACGCTTGTGGGACGCGGCCAATCTCAGAGCAGCACCTTATTTACTAATTTGCAGAGAGCCTTGAAAATAGTTAGAAACTTTGCTATTTACACGGCCGCTGGCTATGTTATAGAGATTCTGCACTGTAAAGATGGCAGTCATGCAAGTAACAGAAAAACATCACTGTTCACCCGGCCCCTGGTTAAATAGTAGAGATTCTGCACTGTTTGGCTGGCAGTTGAGCAAATAACAAGAAATCTTCACTATTTACCTGGCCCCTGGTTAAACAGCAGACGTTATGTACTATTTAGCCAGCAGTCAAGAAAACTGCAAAGAAACTTCACTTGTTACCTGACAACTGGCAAAACTTCGGACATTATTTATGTTTTGGCCAGCAACATGGCAAAAAGTAATAATATTTACCCAGCTGTTGGGTAAATAGCAGATATAATGCACTGTTTGGCCTTTCAAATAGAAAAGAAACGTCACTAGTCACATGGTGGCTCTCTAAATAGCAGTCTACAAAGGTACTGCATCTTAACTATATGAAATAAGTGTTTTTTTTGGTGAAACTGTCCTCATATTCCTCTGCATTAGAACACATCACCAAACATATTGGGAGACATGCTTGGGGGGGCACTTTTGGTAAGCTGTTCCTAAAAATGGGAAGAGGCTGGAAGACCTTTGCCTATTACTGGGGTGGACGGTGCAGGGTCATTAGCAATTTGGCCAGAAGCCATGCAAAAAAATAGCAGAGGAACTTCACTATTTATCCTGCTGCTGTCTAATTCAGGGGTAGGGAACATATTTTTGGCCCTGAAGAAACGCTAGGGATCTGCATTGGACCAACATAGCATGAAACATGTCGACCAGAATAGTGAACCCACAATAGGTCACTACAACATACTCACTGAGAAGTGGCTTATCATAACCTTGCGCACACGACCGCATCTTAGTTTTTAAACTTACCAAAGGGTCCCTAAATAAAATTTGATCTCCTTTCAGTAATTTTAAGATCTATACTGTCGACTCAAGAATATGGCCTCGTTGCAAGCTCCCGTCATGCTTTGTGGTTGACACGACTGGCGGCACTCGTCGGTGTTCGAGCACAACCTCTGCAGTTTCTCGGCGTCTGACCAATGCCTGGGAGACCAGCAGACCGGCAATGAGCACAGTAATCGGATGGCAGCTGCCCTTTATGTTGGCCTGTTGAGACAGATCGAGGAGTTTGGGCGGCATGGAGGATTAATCCCTGCAGGTTGTGGATACTGGATGGAGCAGCTGAGCTGGCTTGCCTGGATGGGGGTTGGATTGACTTCTCTCTAAATGACAGGGACTCACCTTGCCTCTTTTCTATTTTCCCACGTCGGGTAAAGGTGAGTGAGTGACATATAAGGGGCCCTGGGAGAAGCTTTTTATGAGTACAGCAGGAGGTGAATAGTACACTAAAAATGTGGTGGACTGCTTTCAATTACTTTGAATCGCCTTAACAGCACTGAGGGGGAGCTCTGATCAACTGAAAACCGTGTGAAAACGTTTTGGGCCCTTATTTCTTTTTTTTTTTAAGAAAGAAAGGATTGTTGGGACTGCGGATGCGCCCCATGTAGCTATGGGTGTGGCTTGTGGCCATTAAATGTACTACCAGTGACTGATTGGTAGGTGAACATGGATAATGAAATCTATTTCTAGGGACTCCACAAGTAAGCCTCCCTTTGTTAAAGCTTCAGCAAAAACAACTCGCAAGCAGCTTTAAGGTTCAAGAGAAAATGACAGCCGGATCCCCTTATGTTTGTGAGCCCTGAGCAGACTGTAGGAGAGCGTTCAAGTACTCCACAAGGATTTGTAAACGATAAGGATACGGCACCCCTCTTGTCAGCTTCTAAACTGTTTAGCTCGATTCTGGACTCTGCAGTTAAAGCTGCAGGTGCGGATTCATCAATAGAGGCAAGGGGAAAGAAAGTTTCGGATAGAGCACAGGGGAGCATGAAATCACAGACCTATCCTCTATTTGCGGTATCCAGACTGAAAGAACCCCATAATGATAATACCTCCCACATTGCTGTCCAGGAGTTGGATCAGAGTAAAGATAATTTCACACCCTGGGTATCAGATAGTGCCACTAATTCAATGTCTTCTAGCTTTGCTTCATCTATACCGACTTTCAAAGCAGGAGAGCTACTGCAAGGGGCAATAAATAAGACATGCCCTCTGTCTGAATGCGCTGGTCTACAGCTAACTGAAGATTCTGATATCGTAGGTATTGGAGACGAGAACCTTTCCACCACCGAGTTACTGCTACACTGACTCTTGAATAAACTCAAATGAACAAAAATTTCCCAGGGTGAAGCGAGCAAAAAAGACAGATCTACACCTAAATTCAATAAATCAGAACATGCTGAATTTAACCACAAGACTTTGAGAGATTGAACAGTGGGTTTCTGATATAGAAGATGCAAGACCTGGACAGGATTCTTTAATTTCTAAATTTCAGACCTAGTTTGAAGACTTACAAGTAAAAATTGATGACGCTTTAAATCGGTCACGTTGGAAAGACCTGAGGTTCACTGGGATTCCTGAGGGTCAGTAAAATGGCCAACCTATGGCCAGCTTCATTTCTGAACTTACAAGAAAATATGTGTATTCAGAGACAGCGCCTCGTGATCAGGATTTAACCCTTACAAGAACTCATTGTGTACCAACGTTTGTATGACGTTACAACGCATACTTTTACAATGCATGCCTTTACAATGCATTTTTTACAACGCAACATCCTTTACAACGCATTCCATTACAACGCATGCCATTACAAGGAATTGCCTAAAAACTACCTTTACAGCGCATTTCATTACAACGCATACTACCTTTACAACGCATACCATTACAACGCATACCATTATATTGCATGTATGGTAAGTATTGGATAGTATAGGGGTAAAATTTACTATTCTAACTCCAGGGGGTGCAACAGTAGGGTAAGTGTTGGATAGTGTTGGGGTTAACATTACTATTCTAACTCCAGGGGGTGCAACAGTAGGGTAAGTGTTGGATAGTGTAGGGGTAAAAATTACTATTCTAACGCCAGGGGGTGCAACAGTAGGGTAAGTGTTGGATAGTGTAAGGGTACTGTGTGTTGTAATGGTATGCGTTGTAATGGTATGCATTGTAATGACTGCGTTGTAATGATATGCGTTGTAATTGTATGCGTTGTAGTGTCATGCGTTGTAATGGTTGCGTTGTGATGGCATGCGATGTAAGGGATGTTGTGTTGTAATGACTGCGTTGTAATGGTAGTGCGTTGTAAAAGTTGCATTGTAAAGGTTGTTTCCCGTACCGAACATTCAATCTTTGGGTGCCAAGTATCCCTGGACAGTAATCGTGAACTTTGGAGACTATCAGATTAAAGAGGAGATACTTACAAATGCAATTAAGAATAAGGCTTTCCAGGTACCAGGATATTACACTTTTAGGATTTTGTCCGATATCTCTGCTATGTCAGCCCATCGTAGAAAAGAATTTAAGAATTTAATCAGTAATTTCCAGAAAGCTGGGGCCCCTGCAGGCATTATACAGCAATCAAAACTAAAAGTTATTTTTATGGGTCCGGTTCAAATCTTCCATTCTATAGAACAAGCGCGTGATTTTTTGCAGTCAATCCTGAGGGCAGCTGTGAAACTTCTTTTGTTTTGTTTTGAATTTATTTAGCACTCTCGAAGCATAGAGTCGCCTCAGTCATTCTTCAGGTGCCATGTCAAGGCGCCACCTTAAGGTTAAAGATGGAGGGGGGTAGATGGGAAGGTAAACATGGAGATAAAAGCAATTGATGAGATGTAAGAAATATAATGTCACACATGTGAAAATTATTTCATGCCGTGTGAATGGGCTTAATAATAGATTAAAGACCCAGGCAATGCCAGCCTGGTTTAGATCATTACTGTCAGATATAATAATGTTACAGGAGACACATTTAAAGAATCAGGGCATACAACCTCGGCTTCACTCACTGATTAAATATGCATTTTCTGCTTCAACACAGGCATCAATTAGGGGGTGGCTATATTGATAATGCAATCAGTTCAAGCAGATGTTTTGAAAATAGTTCGAGATCCACTCGCTAGGTGGATTTTTGTTAAATTACAAATTAAAAGGTAGATTTATAATTTAATAAGCTACTACGGCGCTATTGAGATTCTCCGGCAGTCCTACAGGAATTACATTTAGTTTTGCAAAATGAGACAGGATATATTATAATGGGTGGGGATTTTAATTTAGTTAAACATTTAGCAATGGATACAACACACCTGAATAATCTACAAAACAAACCTGAATCTATAAGGGCTTTGCAGATTTTAACCCAAGGTTTCGCACTTATAGATCCCTGGTGGACGCAGAAGGATGCCATATGAGATTATACCTGTTATTCGAAATGCTATGGTACCGCATCCCGCATTGATTATTTTCTGACATCATACATTTTAGGGTGCGAGGGGGCAAGCGTTGTTAATAAAGTATTTTCAGATCATGCGTTGATTAGTCTATTTATTCCATTAAAACCATCTGGATCTCTCAGCGTCAGATGGAGTTTTAATACGGCATTATTATTAGAAGATTGCTGGGTTAAACGGATGAAACTTTATCTGGAGGAAATTTTAAAGCACAATATAGTCTCAGCAACAGACTTTACGGTTTGGTAAGCACTTAAAGCATTTTTAGGGGGCTAGCAATTCCATTTTCTGCCGCTATTAAACAGAAGGAGAAAATGCAACAGGATATTTTGAGCAAAGTCATAGATAAGGCCATAATGGCATATACTATCTCTCAATCTGAAAGAACCATGTAATTAATGAAAGAAGCAAAGTAGAATCTTTAGGAATTATTTTATTTGAAGCTCACATTGAATCATGCTTCATACCTACAGCAAAGAAACAAAGAAAGTGCATTTGTGGGTAGGTTTCTCATTTGGTCTGCAATATCGAAGCACATTAATAGCTTAAGCAATATTGCAGGTTGTAGCACTGGAAAGCCATATTTGGGTTATTATAATTGTTTTAGTAAAACAGCTATTCGAGCAGCCAATTTAAGCGTATGAGCTTTTATTGTAAAAATTAAAAACATGTAACCATACTGTAGATCCCTCTTGTTTTAGATGTAGATCTCAGTCTGGTGATTTTCTTCATATGATATTTATCTGTATTAAATTGAATGAGTTATGGACGGGGATATTTCTGAAATAAGTAATTGGGTGGGAAGAGTGATTCTACCAGATGGGAGCCCTTTTGGCGTCCTGTCAACTGCTCATAATTTGACCACCAAATTAAGGCAGCTTTGTTTTATAGCATTTTTGATAGCCAAATAATTCGTCTTGGCGGATTGGAAGTCTATTAAAATATGAATCACGAATCATTGGCGCAACAAGATGGACAAAGTGTTTTGCCACGAGTTTCTCTATGCAAAGTGAGTAGGTGCTATTCAGCGTTTTAACAAAATATGGTCAAGTTGGCAGAGGGTATTGGGCTTAGAGTAAGGAATTAAGTCTCCCTGTAGATAATATTTTAGCAATCCATTAGCTTAGCTTATATAGCATGGCCAATCGGTTATATTGGGATATCTTATGAATATTATTTGTGATTATTTGACAGTCGGTTATGCTTTAGTATGAAGTATTTTATTATCTTTTTAATTATTCAGAAGAAAATTTAGCATGGATTATTTATGGTATGATGTTCGAGAGAAAGTAATTAATTAAGATGTTTTAGGAATAATTTGTATGAACCAGAAATATGAGTTTGATTTTGAGATTCAATTGATTTTTTTTTTTTTAAAGACCTTTATTGTCCAACATGTACGTTACACAGCATTCAGCTTACAACCCAGCCGGGCCAGCTGCGAGTAATGAGTATTGCATCAAGCGTAGCAATGGAACACAGCTTTAAGGCCGACAACCCTGGGGTTCGGCAGCGTATATCGACGTGTCACGATATTTCACAATCATACAATCATTCGGTGTTATAAAAGTATGGGTCTGTGGGGTTTTTCTCATTCTATCTGCGAACTCAGAGTTATAGCGTTAGGTTGGCACTCATCAGCATCTTCAGATTAGGCAGAGCTCACTATGACACCTGTGCATCGTTAGAAAGGGTATCAGTTGAGTCCGTCCTTCAAGCGGGCATGGTGCTACATAAATGAGGGATGAGGCTGCTCAGTATCCAAGTGTGTTGGTGAGCGTGTATCTACATAGCTCACCCACCTTGACGAGAGTGTCTGATATTTGTGTTGGCACTCAGGTGAAATGCCTAGGCCATGGCTGCCATTCCCGAATGCCTCGTAGTGTATGAAGTGCAATGTTCTATCTGCAAGGGCTTGGTCCAAAAGGAGATAAGATCAGAATATCAATAAACCATAAAACAGTAACACAAGTAATACAAAAGATAGGTAGGGGTGGATGGGGGCAGAGATAGCCACGTGTTCGGGGTGGGTAGTGCGGTGCTAGTGTGTTGGTTGCAGTCCAGTGGGTGGGTAGGTAGGAGACCGGAGGAGGGCAGTTTGCCCGTATGTCAAGTGCACCAGGGGGGGACCCCACTATAAGGGCTCGTCGGGTGTAGCGTTTCAATGCCTTGTGGGAAGCATTCGGTGGCTGGACCCATTGTTACAGCGCTGTGCGCGGGGATGTAGGCGTGGGAGGGGCAAAGCACCCGCTATTGTGGAACAGTCAAGTATGTAATACACGGCGGGCAAGGCATGGTGGCCGTGTAGGCAACGATCGGTGCATTGTATCTATCTCGTAGTAACCATTACAGGGATGGGAAGAGGGGGCAGCATACAGTTCTTCACGTAATCCCCTGTTCCACACATTTCTGCTGAAAGGAGTCATCCCAGTGTTGTGCGATAGGAAATTTCCTGAGTCCCGCTGTCTCTTCTCGCCGCAGGACAGTGCCCTCCGCCCGCGCCCAGTTCACTAGCGACAGGCTCCAGTGTCAGATGTGTGGGGGTGTGTCAGCCTTCCACCGCTTGGTAAGCAGTCTCTTGGCCGTGATCAGTCCGAGATCCCAGTAACGGGCCTGGACTTTGTTTAGTCGTGTACGTTTGTACAATCCCAGTACGCAGGCCTCCCATGTTTTCGGCACGTGTTCCTTTGTGCAATGTCGGAGTAACGTAGTCACCCCATCCCAATACTGCTGGAGGGCAGGACAGAGCCAGAGCATGTGGAGGAGGTCCGCTCCCAGTAGGGAACAGCGACCGCAGGCAGTATCAGTGACTGAAAAATATCTGTTTATCTTGTCCGGGGTGAGATATGCGCGATGTAGTATGTAAAGTTGTATGATTTTGAAGCGAGGGTTGTGGGGGATGTTCACTGGGCCAGCCAGGATCATAGCCCACTCTTTGTCCGTCCAGTCCCTTCCCCTGTCTGTCGCCCACTTCTCCCTTAGTTGCATGGTTGTGGGATGAGTATGGAGAAGGAGTGCTTGTGCTATCCAATGAATTATGTGTGTGCCATTGCTCATGACATGAAGGTATTGTATAAAGTGATGTGTGGGTAGCTCACCAGACATGTCCCCCCAAGCGGCAGTCAGCGTATGGATGAGGGATGCGTGTGATAGGAACTGTCCAGCCGGAAGAGATGTGTCTCTCACGAGATCCGCAAAGGGTAGGAGGGCGCCATCAGAGTATAGATCTCCCAGTGTTTCCACCCCCGCGGTGGTCCAGTTGTCCAGCTTTACAGCTGTCAAGGTCCCCGCCGTGGTCGGGGTGCCCAGTAGTGGTAATATCGGGGCATATGGTACTGTCGCCCGGGTCAGACGCAAACAACGGAGGAAGCATCTGCGCGCCACCGCGAGCAGTAGTTGCGGTGGTCGGGGAGTCCGGGTCAGTGGATGAAACAACACGTGGATCTGCAACAGGGACCAGACAGCGGTGTCTGTGGCTGTGTCTCCCAGGTTCTTGCCACCTAGCCTACCTGACACCCACTGCATTTGCACCGCTAGATAATATAACTCCATGTTGGGAACAGCTAGTCCGCCCGCCTCAGTGGGCATATATAGTTTTGTCAATGCAACTCGTGGCCGGCCCTTATTCCAAATCACGTCACGTAGCAGGACTCGAAACACCCGAGTAGGAACATAGGATGGAATATTTGCAAAGTAGTACAGTAGCCTCGGTAGGACTATCATCTTTGTTAGGGCTATGTGGCTAGGAACGTTCAGTGGTAGCGTCTTCCAGAACCCAGCCTGTGCTCGGGTAGATGCGATCGCTCGCATCAGGTTCCCTTCCAAAAAATCGGTAGGGTCTCGGTAGATGTGTATCCCAAGGTACGTGAACGTCGTGGGGCACCACTGTAATCTCTCACCCCCGATGCGTATCTCGCTCTTGGGAACGTTCAGGTTAAAGGAGTAGGCCCCTGATTTGGCCCAGTTCACCTTCAATCCCGACATTTCCTCGAAAGTGCTGAAGATACCAGTTAGGGACGCCGGAACATTACTTAGGTCGTTGACATACAAAAGGAGGTCATCAGCATACAATGACACCACATGTAGTCCATCCGCCATCGGTATACCCCAATCCGCCCCTTGGGACCGGAGTTTCGCAGCCAGGGGTTCCACAGCTAAGGAGAACAACAAGGGCGATAGGGGGCAGCCTTGCCTGGTGCCTCTCCGCACACAGATAGGGTCAGAGAGCAGTGCTCCAGTACGGACGTGGACTGTGGGTCTACGGTATAAGAGTCCAACCATAGTCTGATAGTCGTCCCCAGCTCGAATTTGTCCATGACCGCTCGCAGGTAAGGCCATTCCACCGAGTCAAACGCCTTCTCTAGGTCTAGCACCAGGCACCCGGCTATTGGCCACTGTCGTGTGGCGTATTCTTGTAAGCGGAATAGGCGGCGGATGTTGTGGGACGTGTGTCGTGTCGGTACAAACCCGTTTTGGTCGTGATGTACCAGCGCGGGAACCATAGGGGCTAATCTGCGAGCAAGTGCGGAGGCAAGGATTTTGTGATCCGTGTTGAGGAGTGCTAAAGGGCGGTAGGATCCCATCTGCTCGCTATCCCTGCCAGGTTTGAATAGAGATACGAGAGTGGCCTCATTAAGTGTCGGGGGCAAACAGAAGTCATCTGTAGCCGCAGAGTACAACCTCACCAGATGAGGAATTAGGACGTCCGAGGCGGCCATATAGAATTCAGCTGGCAAGCCATCCGGTCCCAGAGACTTGCCATTCAAGAGGTTAAAGATGGTATCACGAAGTTCCTCGGAGTCCAGCGGTGCTCCGAGGTCATTCTGCTGTGCCGCCGTTAGGGCGGGCAATTGTATGGCAGAGAGATATTCAGTGATGGCAGCCAGTGGGACACGCAGTCGGGAACAGTACACTCCCGAGTAGTGACCCGTGAATGCCTCGTGTATTTGGTGTTGGGAGTAGAGTAATCCACCGTCTTCCGCCTGTATTGCCGAAATGGGGGTCGAGCGATCCTCCCGCGCGATCAGCCAGGTTAACAGTTTGCCAGGTCTATCACCCTGTCTGTGGACTCGGGCGGAGTGTGCTGCGAAGTTGACGTTACTCAAACGGTCTAGTAGGCGGACATGTTCCGCCTTGGCTTCCGTCAGCCGAGTGATCGCATCCCCCCCCCACAGCACGCTCAAGGTCCAGTAGTTCGGTCTCTAGTCGCGTCAGGTCTTGCTCAAGTTGTCGTCACATGTGCCCCTGTGCAACGCTACATGAAATTTGTGACGCCGTAAATAAGAATAGATTTGGTAACGTCTCGACGGTGTGTGCATGCCTCTTACATTCCACGTGCATATCCTGATCTCAGCCATACTCGCTGTCGTGGTAAGAAATACCCGCTTCACCCACCACCCATCCCTCAGGCGAGTGCCTCCACAAGACCCTCGGCCCCCCCCTCCCACTCATATCAGACACAGAAATCCGCACAGAAATAAAGGGTATAGGCATTTCTCTGAGGTTGAGGGTGGGAAAAGGAACAGGGTGTGCAAACAGTGCTAAACAGTAATAGATACCAAAAGGTCGGCTACGCAACATGTCGCCGTCCAAACACACCAAAGAGGCAATAGAACAGTATTCAAGTCTAGGGGGTAACGTGTGCTAGTTACAGTTCTGGCAGTTCACCAATTCAAATCAAGAAAGGGGGTCATTGGCCCTTCCCCGGGCCATATGTCATGTGCACCATGTAGCCAAAATCAGTGTTCAGGAAGGCAGTGCCGTCTCACGTCGTGGGGTTGCTATTTTGACTAAGCACGCACAGGGGAGAGAGGTAAGTTCCACTCCCCAAGTTACCGGAGTAGGAAGGTCCCCAGGCGATATGGGCAGCTGGCATGGGGGAGAGAAGGGGAAGCACTGCAGTGTGGCCCCACCACTGTATCACCCTCTCAGTGTCTATATGTCTGGGTGGGTACTCACTGCGTCAAGGTCTCTCCCTCTGTCTCCAGGGCGGCAGGGGACATCTCAGGCAACAGCCCATAGTCACGGCATCCCAGCAACTGTCTGGTCTCTGGTTCCGTCCCCACCGCCCCGGCAGGGTCTGTTAGGTTGGCATGAGTGGTTTCAATGGAGCATGTCAGCCATTTGCGGCGTAACATCCGGCAGATCTACGGACAGTTGGGAGTCTGGTATCCCGTAAATAGCATCGTCATCGCTCGGAACCATCCGTGGGCTGGCGACGTGAATGACATCCGAAGTTGGTGAGGCGCTCAGTTGGGAGACTCTTCGGAGTGCATCTCGTTGCTCCTGGATCATTTGGTCCGTCGGCGGGGAGTGGCGCGTCGCTTCCTCCGGTCGGCCGGCCCTTCGGTCCCTGTTCCTGCGGCGACGTCATGGCCCACGGGCCCGAGGTCTTGTCTCAGAGCTCTGTGGCTGCCTGGGTGCTGTGTCTGTACCGCTATCAAGCCATTCGCTTACCTCTTCAGGAGTGCTAGAGAAGTAGGTCTTGTCTTGCGCCACCACTCTTAGTTTTGCAGGAAAGAGTAGGGAGTATTTAAGGCCTGCTGTGCGGAGACGTCGCTTCACGTCCAAGAAGTCGTGTCTCTGACGTTGCACCTGAATGGTGTAGTCCGGGAAGGACATCACGGTAGCATTGTCAATGCGAACTTCCCCGAGCCGTCTAGTTTCTCTCAGTATAGTGTCCCTGTCCCGATAGTTCAGGACCTTGAACAGTAGCGGCCTCGGGTTGGAGCCAGTGGTGTGAGGTCTCGTGGGTATGCGATGTGCCCGTTCCACCCCAAAATGGGGCGATAGCGTGTCTTCAGGTAACATATCTCTTAGCCAGTCTTCCACTCGTTGAGCAGGACGATTGCCCTCCCATTTTTCCGGGACCCCCACGAGTCTGATGTTGTTGCGTCTCGCCCTCCCTTCCGCATCCTCAGCACGGTCTTCGAGGAACTCCACTCTGTTCAGAAGGTTTGGGACTTGTTTATCAGTTTGTGTGACCTTGGGGCCAAGCTCCGCCACCGTCCCCTCCAGTGTTTTGGTCCGGTCAGCCAGTTTCCTGTGGTCGTCTCGTAGGTGGGTGAGATCTACGGCAACACTGTCTATTTTGGATTCTAAGGATGTCCTGGTCAGTTGGAGCGACTGTTCCATGCGTTCCATGGCGGCGAGCACGCTGTCCAACATCGCGGTTACCTGATCAGCAGCCATCTTGTGTAGTGACTTATCGGTTTTTCCCTTCGGCGGGGCCTCTCCGGTTCCAGTGCGAGTTCTCACCCCTCCGGACATGTGCAAGGCGACCCGGCCAACAGTGTAGTCCAATTTAGCCGGGGGATGAGGCGTTGCCTGGTGCGCAGCTCCGGCAGTGCTCGTGGTCCGCGGCGCGTTGCCACTTGTGCCGGGTGTTGTGTAGTTGTTTAGCCGGCCCCTCGCGTGTCCTCCGTGCCGGTTCGCGGGGTAGGCCTGCGTAGTAGTGCGCCGGAGCAGGCGTCTGACAACAGTATCGAGGGCGTTGCGCTCACCGCAGACAGCCCACCGCGTGGCAGCAAAGTGTCTTGTGTTTGTGAGAGCCGCAGATTTCCCCTAGGCAGACGGGGTAGGCTGAGTGTCGCCATGTGCTTGCTGGAGAGTCTAGAGGCACTGGATCACAGCCTCAATGCACCTCCATGCGTTGTAGGGAAGTCAGGCCCATGCGATGGTGGGCGTCTGTGTCACAGTGTCTCTCAATGCATGCGTGGCCCTTCCCTCCACACTGGGCCGAGAGCCCCTGCACCGCGCCTCCTGCGTCCCCGATGGGGTCGGATTTTCGGTGGAGGCGCTGTCAGTCAGCCGCCACCAGGGCCCTGCAGGCCTGCCAATCTCAGGGAGCCCAGGGGGGGGAGTCCGTAGTACACAGAACCAGGTATCGTCTCTACCAGCAGAGAGTGTCTCTGAATGGGCGAGGGACGTCGATGTGGTCTCAGCGTCGCTGACGCATGGGCTATGGTGTTTAATTCAGGCCTCTGTTCGCATCCGCCCCCCACAGAATCGCCGCACCTGCGTGGGGAGGGGGCCTCTTCAGGTGGCCACGGCCGTCCAGCAATGTCCAGAGCATAGGGCCCTCCCACTTGGCTCTCCGGTTCCGCTTGTGTGTTGCTAGCCGTATCTCCGGGGTCGCGTCACCCTCGGGCGCACAAACAGGCAGTCGGGCAGCCGCGCCCCTGGTATGGCCCGCCGTCAGCGCAACGGCCGTGCCACACCAGCCAGGCCTCCGCACCTCCCCGGCGTGGGCCTCCCGTAGTCTCCCAGGAGCAGGGGGGGGCAGGGGTCAGAGTGTTGAGATGGCCCCCAAATCACGGTCCCGATGCGTGGGGAGGTCGCGGAGGCCAGGCCGCGGGCCGCGCGGTGGGGCCCAGATGTTAGGCCCAAGCCGCGGTCTCCCGTAGTCTCCCTCGCCGTCGGGGTGGTGGCGAGTCCCGCCAGAAGCTCTCAGGAAAGGCCGGTGCTGCTGGGTCGGGTCTCCGATTCGAAAATCGGCCAGAATGCTGAGTATGGCCCTATGATGGTCCACCTGCAATTTCAGGCGGCTCCGAGGATAATTGGCAGAGAATCGGCCCGGGGAAGGGGAGCTCGGCTTGGAGCTCTACCCGGTTGCGACCTCCGCCATTGCGCGCCTAGCCACGCCCCCTTGAGATTCAATTGATGATGCTGTTAATTTATAACACTATAGCGCATAGTCAATGGATTGTGAGAAGCTAGCCTGTCAGTGATAGCAGGACTTCCCAATTAGGTATGCCTGTCTGGAAAAGAAAATTCTTTTCTTTAGTCCCCTCACTCACCAGAGGTTGCCCTTAGGTGACATGCTTCATCATTGGGGCTTCCAAGCATCTACTGCTTGGGGCGTGCTGCTACTTGCGAAGGATACGTAGGAGGTCTTTTGTTTGAAACTATGTATGGTGCAGTGTATGGTGGAGTAGTGATTAGTGTGAGTTAAAAATACCTAGCTAGTAAGCCAACACATTTATTCTTGCCTCTAGTTGGTATGCTAAAAAGGGGTTAGATATAGGATTTAGATCATTAATGTGGTCAAAAACCTAGTTATCATGTTTCAAGGTGTCCCCTACACCTTTTCTTCAGGACCACATGGGGAACATCCCCATGTATGCCACTCCGGTTGTGAACCTCGAAATGAGGTTAACAAATTAATGGAAGGACACACCTAATGTGTGTATCTATCTTGTATACATACGGTTTAGTGATGATTCCGTAGTATCTGTATTTAGGAAAGAAAAATTAAATTAGTACAAGGAGCCTGCCCACATGGGCAGGCCAAATCCGAATACAATAGCTGATCCTCATGGACTGTGCCTATGGAGTGAAATATTACATTAGGTGATCAGTATGGTGCCCCTAAAAAAGAAAGAAAGAAAGGAATATAGAACAAATGGTGGTGGTCCTCCATTAACATCTATGCATAGTATTCCTGTTCAGAAAAAGTAAAATATATCTGTATTCCTATTGGAACGGACATCTATATATGTAGACTATTTCCTCCAAACTTTTGTACAAGGATTGAAATCCTATGTCAAGGATACGGGGGATTTCCTGTCGAAAATCAGCAACATACAGGTACGAGAGGGTGATTGGCTAATTGCCCTCGATGTTACATCCCTCTACACGAGTATTCACCACTCGGATGGTGTGGCGGCTGCACAGCACTACTTGGGGAGGAGGGATGACAGGTTTCATCAACATAATGTTATGCTGATTTTAATGTTGAACTTTTGCCTCAAACATAACATATTTATGTACAACAGTCTGATTTACAGGCAACTGCAGGGTGTAGCTATGGGGGCCAGTTTCTCCCCAAGCTTCGCGTGTCTTCACATGGGAGCTTGGGAGGAACTGGTCCTCCATTCTCGTTACCAACATGAAATGGAGAACCATGTCATTAGTTGGCATAGGTTCATAGATGATTTGTTTGTTGTATGGAGGGGGGAAAAGGAGAAGGCATTAGAATGTATTGATTGCCTGAATGATAATGAATTCAATATTCATTTTACTGCTGAATTAAGTCAACAACAAGTACCCTTCTTAGACACACTGGTGTACATACGAAACAACAATCTAGAAACTAAGATGTACAGAAGAAGTACTGCGGGTAACACTACACTCTATGCAGGCAGCACACACCGAGGTCATCTTATCATGAGTATTACGTATGGAGGGATGCTGCGTTTAGGTAGATTGTGCAGCAATGATGATGATTTAATGGTAGCTCAAGCAGTAAGCGCTATGAGATTCAGAGAAAGGGGATATAGTCAGAAAATCATTGACGAGGCTATAAACAAATCCAAAAATCTTGATCGCCAATCCCTACTGACTAAAAGCAATACATCCACCAGCATTACTACTAAGAAAACAACTACTGAGTCTAGTACCAATTCAGGCGATGGTACATTTAGGATTATAACTGGCTACAGTTCCCACCACAAGGAGGTGAGGAAAATCATTAATAAAAGCTGGCCTATAGTCTTACAAGACCCCATAATTGGACATAACCTTCCCAAACGGGTTAATATCACTTACAGTAGGGCTCCCAATATGAGAGACAGACTAGTGGATACTGGACCGGAGGTCATTGCCAAAACAGTAAGGTTTCAGAACAAGGGAAGATTCCATAAGTGCAAATCTTGCAAAGCTTGCACACATGGTATCAACCGTACAGGCTATCATGACCGCTTTTGTAATAATTTACAACAAGGGGTGGTGAGGGACAGAGCCTCTGAATTAAGCAGAATACTCTCACCCAGTCAAGAGATCAGGGCTAGATCCAACACCGTTTTTTAGCTCACTGCACCATCCCAGTTTCAGAACCTGGCTGTATGCAAATTAGTCTGTTCCTGTCCCAGTGCATGATGGGAACAGGGCAAACAAAACTACAAAAGCCAATTCTTACACTGGGAAGGAAACAAGCTTCCGGGGACCGGTTTCTGGCATTACAGCCGTCTTCGGCCCGGCTTGCTTGAATCCTGATGGTGCAATGAGCAAGGGACTCATGTCTGAGTATACCCTTCCACGCTTAGGGTGGACAAAATTATTTACAACAAGGGGTGGTGAGGGACAGAGTCTCTGAATTAAGCAGAATACTCTCACCCAGTCAAGAGATCAGGGCTAGATCCAACACCGTTTTTTAGCTCACTGCACCATCCCAGTTTCAGAACCTGGCTGTATGCAAATTAGTCTGTTCCTGTCCCAGTGCATGATGGGAACAGGGCAAACCAAACTACAAAAGCCAATTCTTACACTGGGAAGGATACAAGCTTCCGGGGACCGGTTTCTGGCATTACAGCCGTCTTCGGCCCGGCTTGCTTGAATCCTGATGGTGCAATGAGCAAGGGACTCATGTCTGAGTATACCCTTCCACGCTTAGGGTGGACAAAATTATTTACAACAAGGGGTGGTGAGGGACAGAGTCTCTGAATTAAGCAGAATACTCTCACCCAGTCAAGAGATCAGGGCTAGATCCAATACCGTTTTTTAGCTCACTGCACCATCCCAGTTTCAGAACCTGGCTGTATGCAAATTAGTCTGTTCCTGTCCCAGTGCATGATGGGAACAGGGCAAACCAAACTACAAAAGCCAATTCTTACACTGGGAAGGAAACAAGCTTCCGGGGACCGGTTTCTGGCATTACAGCCGTCTTCGGCCCGGCTTGCTTGAATCCTGATGGTGCAATGAGCAAGGGACTCATGTCTGAGTATACCCTTCCACGCTTAGGGTGGACAAAATTATTTACAACAAGGGGTGGTGAGGGACAGAGTCTCTGAATTAAGCAGAATACTCTCACCCAGTCAAGAGATCAGGGCTAGATCCAACACCGTTTTTTAGCTCACTGCACCATCCCAGTTTCAGAACCTGGCTGTATGCAAATTAGTCTGTTCCTGTCCCAGTGCATGATGGGAACAGGGCAAACAAAACTACAAAAGCCAATTCTTACACTGGGAAGGAAACAAGCTTCCGGGGACCGGTTTCTGGCATTACAGCCGTCTTCGGCCCGGCTTGCTTGAATCCTGATGGTGCAATGAGCAAGGGACTCATGTCTGAGTATACCCTTCCACGCTTAGGGTGGACAAAATTATTTACAACAAGGGGTGGTGAGGGACAGAGTCTCTGAATTAAGCAGAATACTCTCACCCAGTCAAGAGATCAGGGCTAGATCCAACACCGTTTTTTAGCTCACTGCACCATCCCAGTTTCAGAACCTGGTTGTATGCAAATTAGTCTGTTCCTGTCCCAGTGCATGATGGGAACAGGGCAAACCAAACTACAAAAGCCAATTCTTACACTGGGAAGGATACAAGCTTCCGGGGACCGGTTTCTGGCATTACAGCCGTCTTCGGCCCGGCTTGCTTGAATCCTGATGGTGCAATGAGCAAGGGACTCATGTCTGAGTATACCCTTCCACGCTTAGGGTGGACAAAATTATTTACAACAAGGGGTGGTGAGGGACAGAGTCTCTGAATTAAGCAGAATACTCTCACCCAGTCAAGAGATCAGGGCTAGATCCAATACCGTTTTTTAGCTCACTGCACCATCCCAGTTTCAGAACCTGGCTGTATGCAAATTAGTCTGTTCCTGTCCCAGTGCATGATGGGAACAGGGCAAACCAAACTACAAAAGCCAATTCTTACACTGGGAAGGAAACAAGCTTCCGGGGACCGGTTTCTGGCATTACAGCCGTCTTCGGCCCGGCTTGCTTGAATCCTGATGGTGCAATGAGCAAGGGACTCATGTCTGAGTATACCCTTCCACGCTTAGGGTGGACAAAATTATTTACAACAAGGGGTGGTGAGGGACAGAGTCTCTGAATTAAGCAGAATACTCTCACCCAGTCAAGAGATCAGGGCTAGATCCAACACCGTTTTTTAGCTCACTGCACCATCCCAGTTTCAGAACCTGGCTGTATGCAAATTAGTCTGTTCCTGTCCCAGTGCATGATGGGAACAGGGCAAACCAAACTACAAAAGCCAATTCTTACACTGGGAAGGAAACAAGCTTCCGGGGACCGGTTTCTGGCATTACAGCCGTCTTCGGCCCGGCTTGCTTGAATCCTGATGGTGCAATGAGCAAGGGACTCATGTCTGAGTATACCCTTCCACGCTTAGGGTGGACAAAATTATTTACAACAAGGGGTGGTGAGGGTCAGAGTCTCTGAATTAAGCAGAATACTCTCACCCAGTCAAGAGATCAGGGCTAGATCCAACACCGTTTTTTAGCTCACTGCACCATCCCAGTTTCAGAACCTGGCTGTATGCAAATTAGTCTGTTCCTGTCCCAGTGCATGATGGGAACAGGGCAAACCAAACTACAAAAGCCAATTCTTACACTGGGAAGGAAACAAGCTTCCGGGGACCGGTTTCTGGCATTACAGCCGTCTTCGGCCCGGCTTGCTTTAATCCTGATGGTGCAATGAGCAAGGGACTCATGTCTGAGTATACCCTTCCACGCTTAGGGTGGACAAAATTATTTACAACAAGGGGTGGTGAGGGACAGAGTCTCTGAATTAAGCAGAATACTCTCACCCAGTCAAGAGATCAGGGCTAGATCCAACACCGTTTTTTAGCTCACTGCACCATCCCAGTTTCAGAACCTGGCTGTATGCAAATTAGTCTGTTCCTGTCCCAGTGCATAATGGGAACAGGGCAAACCAAACTACAAAAGCCCATTCTTACACTGGGAAGGAAACAAGCTTCCGGGGACCGGTTTCTGGCATTACAGCCGTCTTCGGCCTGGCTTGCTTGAATCCTGATGGTGCAATGAGCAAGGGACTCATGTCTGAGTATACCCTTCCACGCTTAGGGTGGACAAAATTATTTACAACAAGGGGTGGTGAGGGACAGAGTCTCTGAATTAAGCAGAATACTCTCACCCAGTCAAGAGATCAGGGCTAGATCCAACACCGTTTTTTAGCTCACTGCACCATCCCAGTTTCAGAACCTGGCTGTATGCAAATTAGTCTGTTCCTGTCCCAGTGCATGATGGGAACAGGGCAAACCAAACTACAAAAGCCAATTCTTACACTGGGAAGGAAACAAGCTTCCGGGGACCGGTTTCTGGCATTACAGCCGTCTTCGGCCCGGCTTGCTTGAATCCTGATGGTGCAATGAGCAAGGGACTCATGTCTGAGTATACCCTTCCACGCTTAGGGTGGACAAAATTATTTACAACAAGGGGTGGTGAGGGACAGAGTCTCTGAATTAAGCAGAATACTCTCACCCAGTCAAGAGATCAGGGCTAGATCCAACACCGTTTTTTAGCTCACTGCACCATCCCAGTTTCAGAACCTGGCTGTATGCAAATTAGTCTGTTCCTGTCCCAGTGCATGATGGGAACAGGGCAAACCAAACTACAAAAGCCAATTCTTATACTGGGAAGGGAACAAGCTTCCGGGGACCGGTTTCTGGCATTACAGCCGTCTTCGGCCCGGCTTGCTTGAATCCTGATGGTGCAATGAGCAAGGGACTCATGTCTGAGTATACCCTTCCACGCTTAGGGTGGACAAAATTATTTACAACAAGGGGTGGTGAGGGACAGAGTCTCTGAATTAAGCAGAATACTCTCACCCAGTCAAGAGATCAGGGCTAGATCCAACACCGTTTTTTAGCTCACTGCACCATCCCAGTTTCAGAACCTGGCTGTATGCAAATTAGTCTGTTCCTGTCCCAGTGCATGATGGGAACAGGGCAAACCAAACTACAAAAGCCAATTCTTACACTGGGAAGGAAACAAGCTTCCGGGGACCGGTTTCTGGCATTACAGCCGTCTTCGGCCCGGCTTGCTTGAATCCTGATGGTGCAATGAGCAAGGGACTCATGTCTGAGTATACCCTTCCACGCTTAGGGTGGACAAAATTATTTACAACAAGGGGTGGTGAGGGACAGAGTCTCTGAATTAAGCAGAATACTCTCACCCAGTCAAGAGATCAGGGCTAGATCCAACACCGTTTTTTTAGCTCACTGCACCATCCCAGTTTCAGAACCTGGCTGTATGCAAATTAGTCTGTTCCTGTCCCAGTGCATGATGGGAACAGGGCAAACCAAACTACAAAAGCCAATTCTTACACTGGGAAGGAAACAAGCTTCCGGGGACCGGTTTCTGGCATTACAGCCGTCTTCGGCCCGGCTTGCTTGAATCCTGATGGTGCAATGAGCAAGGGACTCATGTCTGAGTATACCCTTCCACACTTAGGGTGGACAAAATTATTTACAACAAGGGGTGGTGAGGGACAGAGTCTCTGAATTAAGCAGAATACTCTCACCCAGTCAAGAGATCAGGGCTAGATCCAACACCGTTTTTTAGCTCACTGCACCATCCCAGTTTCAGAACCTGGCTGTATGCAAATTAGTCTGTTCCTGTCCCAGTGCATGATGGGAACAGGGCAAACCAAACTACAAAAGCCAATTCTTACACTGGGAAGGAAACAAGCTTCCGGGAACCGGTTTCTGGCATTACAGCCGTCTTCGGCCCGGCTTGCTTGAATCCTGATGGTGCAATGAGCAAGGGACTCATGTCTGAGTATACCCTTCCATGCTTAGGGTGGACAAAATTATTTACAACAAGGGGTGGTGAGGGACAGAGTCTCTGAATTAAGCAGAATACTCTCACCCAGTCAAGAGATCAGGGCTAGATCCAACACCGTTTTTTAGCTCACTGCACCATCTCTTGACTGGGTGAGACTGGGTGAGAGTACTCTGCTTAATTCAGAGACTCTGTCCATCACCACCCCTTGTTGTAAATAATTTTGTCCACCCTAAGCGTGGAAGGGTATACTCAGAAGTGAGTCCCTTGCTCATTGCACCATCAGGATTCAAGCAAGCCGGGCCGAAGACGCCTGAAATGGCAGAAACCGGTCCCCGGAAGCTTGTTTCCTTCCCAGTGTAAGAATTGGCTTTTGTAGTCTGGTCTGCCCTGTTCCCATGATGCACTGGGCCAGGGACAGACTAATTTGCATACAGCCAGGTTCTGAAACTGGGATGGTGCAATGAGCTAAAAAACGGTGTTGGATCTAGCCCTGATCTCTTGACTGGGTGAGAGTACTCTGCTTAATTCAGAGACTCTGTCCATCACCACCCCTTGTTGTAAATAATTTTGTCCACCCTAAGCGTGGAAGGGTATACTCAGATGTGAGTCCCTTGCTCATTGCACCATCAAGATTCAAGCAAGCCGGGCCGAAGACGCCTGAAATGGCAGAAACCGGTCCCCGAAAGCTTGTTTCCTTCCCAGTGTAAGAATTGGCTTTTGTAGTCTGGTCTGCCCTGTTCCCATGATGCACTGGGCCAGGGACAGACTAATTTGCATACAGCCAGGTTCTGAAACTGGGATGGTGCAATGAGCTAAAAAACGGTGTTGGATCTAGCCCTGATCTCTTGACTGGGTGAGAGTACTCTGCTTAATTCAGAGACTCTGTCCATCACCACCCCTTGTTGTTAATAATTTTGTCCACCCTAAGCGTGGAAGGGTATACTCAGATGTGAGTCCCTTGCTCATTGCACCATCAGGATTCAAGCAAGCCGGGCCGAAGACGCCTGAAATGGCAGAAACCGGTCCCCGGAAGCTTGTTTCCTTCCCAGTGTAAGAATTGGCTTTTGTAGTCTGGTCTGCCCTGTTCCCATGATGCACTGGGCCAGGGACAGACTAATTTGCATACAGCCAGGTTCTGAAACTGGGATGGTGCAATGAGCTAAAAAACGGTGTTGGATCTAGCCCTGATCTCTTGACTGGGTGAGAGTACTCTGCTTAATTCAGAGACTCTGTCCATCACCACCCCTTGTTGTAAATAATTTTGTCCACCCTAAGCGTGGAAGGGTATACTCAGATGTGAGTCCCTTACTCATTGCACCATCAGGATTCAAGCAAGCCGGGCCGAAGACGCCTGAAATGGCAGAAACCGGTCCCCGGAAGCTTGTTTCCTTCCCAGTGTAAGAATTGGCTTTTGTAGTCTGGTCTGCCCTGTTCCCATGATGCACTGGGCCAGGGACAGACTAATTTGCATACAGCCAGGTTCTGAAACTGGGATGGTGCAATGAGCTAAAAAACGGTGTTGGATCTAGCCCTGATCTCTTGACTGGGTGAGAGTACTCTGCTTAATTCAGAGACTCTGTCCATCACCACCCCTTGTTGTAAATAATTTTGTCCACCCTAAGCGTGGAAGGGTATACTCAGATGTGAGTCCCTTGCTCATTGCACCATCAGGATTCAAGCAAGCCGGGCCGAAGACGCCTGAAATGGCAGAAACCGGTCCCCGGAAGCTTGTTTCCTTCCCAGTGTAAGAATTGGCTTTTGTAGTCTGGTCTGCCCTGTTCCCATGATGCACTGGGCCAGGGACAGACTAATTTGCATACAGCCAGGTTCTGAAACTGGGATGGTGCAATGAGCTAAAAAACGGTGTTGGATCTAGCCCTGATCTCTTGACTGGGTGAGAGTACTCTGCTTAATTCAGAGACTCTGTCCATCACCACCCCTTGTTGTAAATAATTTTGTCCACCCTAAGCGTGGAAGGGTATACTCAGATGTGAGTCCCTTGCTCATTGCACCATCAGGATTCAAGCAAGCCGGGCCGAAGACGCCTGAAATGGCAGAAACCGGTCCCCGGAAGCTTGTTTCCTTCCCAGTGTAAGAATTGGCTTTTGTAGCCTGGTCTGCCCTGTTCCCATGATGCACTGGGCCAGGGACAGACTAATTTGCATACAGCCAGGTTCTGAAACTGGGATGGTGCAATGAGCTAAAAAACGGTGTTGGATCTAGCCCTGATCTCTTGACTGGGTGAGAGTACTCTGCTTATTTCAGAGACTCTGTCCATCACCACCCCTTGTTGTAAATAATTTTGTCCACCCTAAGCGTGGAAGGGTATACTCAGATGTGAGTCCCTTGCTCATTGCACCATCAGGATTCAAGCAAGCCGGGCCGAAGACGCCTGAAATGGCAGAAACCGGTCCCCGGAAGCTTGTTTCCTTCCCAGTGTAAGAATTGGCTTTTGTAGTCTGGTCTGCCCTGTTCCCATGATGCACTGGGCCAGGGACAGACTAATTTGCATACAGCCAGGTTCTGAAACTGGGATGGTGCAATGAGCTAAAAAACGGTGTTGGATCTAGCCCTGATCTCTTGACTGGGTGAGAGTACTCTGCTAAATTCAGAGACTCTGTCCATCACCACCCCTTGTTGTAAATAATTTTGTCCACCCTAAGCGTGGAAGGGTATACTCAGATGTGAGTCCCTTGCTCATTGCACCATCAGGATTCAAGCAAGCCGGGCCGAAGACGCCTGAAATGGCAGAAACCGGTCCCCGGAAGCTTGTTTCCTTCCCAGTGTAAGAATTGGCTTTTGTAGTCTGGTCTGCCCTGTTCCCATGATGCACTGGGCCAGGGACAGACTAATTTGCATACAGCCAGGTTCTGAAACTGGGATGGTGCAATGAGCTAAAAAACGGTGTTGGATCTAGCCCTGATCTCTTGACTGGGTGAGAGTACTCTGCTTAATTCAGAGACTCTGTCCATCACCACCCCTTGTTGTAAATAATTTTGTCCACCCTAAGTGTGGAAGGGTATACTCAGATGTGAGTCCCTTGCTCATTGCACCATCAGGATTCAAGCAAGCCGGGCCGAAGACGCCTGAAATGGCAGAAACCGGTCCCCGGAAGCTTGTTTCCTTCCCAGTGTAAGAATTGGCTTTTGTAGTCTGGTCTCCCCTGTTCCCATGATGCACTGGGCCAGGGACAGACTAATTTGCATACAGCCAGGTTCTGAAACTGGGATGGTGCAATGAGCTAAAAAACGGTGTTGGATCTAGCCCTGATCTCTTGACTGGGTGAGAGTACTCTGCTTAATTCAGAGACTCTGTCCATCACCACCCCTTGTTGTAAACGCTTTTGTAATAAAGCACATAAAATCACCAAAACCCTTACGTGCAAAACTGATTTTGCCGTATATGTTCTGGAATGCTCGTGCCCACTGCAATATGTGGGCAGTACTAAGCTACCTGTACATAAACGTATACTCCAACATTTACGGGCTATTACAACACAGGATAATACTTATCCCGTTGCACGTCATTTCAAAACCCACCACAACAGTGACAACAAAGACCTTAGATACTTTGTGGTGGATTCTGTTCTGGCCAGTAGGAGGGGCGGCAACAGAGAGGCAAAATTAAGAAAACTTGAAACTAGATATATACTAGAACTCAACAGTAAATACCCGGTAGGTTTAAATGTGACGGAAGACCTTTATACCTGTTTACATTAAGAGAACCGAGTTTTAAACTATGTAGGGGTATATGAAAGTTTAATATATTCTATGTTTTGTGACAGTTGTTGGTATATCAACAGTTCTAATGACAACTTTTTGTTGTTTCACTCAAACCTTTACTAGGGACTAATCCCCGATGTATCAACTGTTAAACGCCAAAACTCAGAAATTGAACATTGGAAAAGTGTGGGCGGTCAGCGTTTTGCAACATTTGGGCTCCTTTGGATTTTGGATATTGGAGATTACTACCCATTGGAATATCGAAATGTAGGGTCTAAATGTATGGTCTGATGCCTTTTCAATGACATTTTAACTGGGCTCAGTTAAATCTGTGGTTGTTTATATGATGAATTGAAGTATAGGATTATGTCCTACTTTTAGGTGACACAAGGGACAATTTGAGATGGAATGAATTAACAAAGCTATGGGGTTATTCAACTCTTTCCAATTGTATATATATGAAATATTTATAATATTGTATTTTTAACAATAGGTATTTAACTATGATAATTCCTCCTATTTTGTACTCATTAATTTTGCAATATTTTGCACAAAGTGACCAACTATATATTTGATAATTATTACTTTTTGGTATATCAGCACATCAATGTGGTTTAATAATGTGTTGTTGGATATGCCTTTGTATTATACAACCAATATCCCCCTTACAAACCTGTTTTCCATGTCTATTTGAATTTGTCCAATCAAAATTGAGCACTTTCACTTTAAATATTTTACCCTCACTCACTATCGCTGTCATGTGAGCAAAGCACAGGGGTGCCGAAACGTTATGAAACCGACAAGCGAATAAAAAGACTGAACACCGTGAAATCTGGTCCGTACTTTGTGTATCTGTGCCAGCTGGGAGTGTGTGGCGACGCGCAGGAATACTTTGGTCAGTAATATATATATGTATACACACACACATTTCTATGTACCCTTTAAGCACACTCATTATGGACACACACTCACAAAAGAGACAGACATGACATGAAACATAAATCATTTTCCAGTGAGGGTACTGGACAGTTGGTAAATGTACTTGGGTATTAGCAGTAATATGCCCCATGGTCCGCTTGGGTGGAGGGGCCTGTAGACCCTGTATGATCACAAAAGAGTAGTATGCAACATTGACAATATTGAATCATTATTGTAGCATAGGATTTCGAGTGCTTTTAATTCCTTTAGGGTTGTAATGAAAGCTTTTTATGTACAAATATGAGTCCATTTTTTCTGTGTACTCCTGTCTCTACAATCATAGGAGATTTTGAATGATCGAAGAACGTTATCTTTATATTCAGCCAGAGATGTTCACACTAACTATGCCGTGTGTGTGCTCGTTGCGGTTATCATATCGTCAATGAATGCTTCATTTTTTATAGTGAGCACCCCATTGAAAAGAAGGACCCGTTGTGTCTTTTAGCCCTGGTAAAAGTCTGTGCTAATTACTACTATATAGTTAGTTCTCAAATATAAACCCTCTGTTGCGGCGTTCCCGAGTAGAGTGTTTCTAAAATCGAGTGAATTGAATTAGATCGAGTGAATTTAAAAGGTGCGCATTATAGGCGGTAGAGATTGCCATGGTTAGCCTTTGCGTTCTTTGTTTTACCGCCTGTAAAGGAGTGTAGATTACTTACATTGGCTCGTCAGCCCTCCGTCTTTTCAGAACCTAGTTGTCTCACAGCGGCCGTATCTTACTGAGTCGCGGGGCTGCTTATACGTATTTCCAGGTCGTTTTTCCCATGGCCACGTGGTTGGACAACAAAAGACTAGTGCGTCTACCTTATTACTAATGGCATGATGTAGTCGCCAGTACTTGCTAGAAAAACTCGAGCCGGATTTCTTAGTTACTGCGATCTCCTTTATATTAAAAAATACTAATTGGAAAAAGGCCTTATCTTTCTGGGGCAATATTTGATAATTAGCACAGGATTGGTACTTTGTTGTGTTGTGGCGGCCATTTTGGGTTGGGCCAAATTTTTCAAGGTTTTCCAAAGTGGGCTCGGAGGATAGGGACTCGAGTCCCCACAAGTGGAAGAATTAAATCAATGCCAATTGAATAATGATTGTGAATAAAATTAAACAAAAATTAAATTAAAATTAAAACTGAAAACAATAAATTCTAATTAGAGGGCAAACTACATCCAAGATCATTTTGTTTATGGCAGCTGTACTTAGTTACATGCCACAGGTAGTAGTGAAAAATTGTTGTAGAAATTCAAGGTTCTCCTTACTTAAAGTTTTTTTGGGGGGATTGTAATCATCTCGAGAACTGCCCCCAAGGTATATTCTCATTAAGTCCCATACTGTCTGTGTGCAATTTGAACACCCATCTTTGTTCTTTTTCTAGTAATGCCTGTTCAAGGTTATCACATTCTTTTATGTGTTCAAGGATTACCCATCGTAAATCATTCGGGTGTGTTGTTTCTCATTGGAATGGGCCGCCATCTTAGTGCTTGCTCTGTTGCATCTAATGTTGCTGCGATGTTCGCAAATCCTGGTGCTTGCTTTCCTTGTCGTCATTCCCACATAGTGTAAGTTGCAGACACAGGTGATGAGGTATACAACTCCCACTGTATTACAATGTGTGAATATGCATAGTTCCCATGTTTGGCCTGTGTTGAAGACCACTTTTTTTGTGGTGTTGGTGAGGTGGCAGATACTACAGTTGCCACATGGGTGGTGGCCGGTTGGTAGAGTGCTGATGGCTTGCCACCTAAAAGAAAACCTCCCCTTTGGCCAGTTCTTTAGATTGAGAAGGAACTGTTCGGACACCAAGGATTACGACACACAAGCCAGTGAGCTTGCTGGAAAACTAAAAATACGTCAATACCCAACCAGAACCATTATGAGGGCTAAGAAAAGAGCAAGGAACAACCAGAGACTCCCTGCTTGAATGCTATGAAAAGGAAGATACAGGAAAGGAAACCAAACCAATATGTATCACTACATTCAACATCGCATCAACCCAAGTCGCTAAATTTGTCAAGAAACATTGGCAAATAGTGAACAGTGGCTAACTGAACATACCCACTCCTATGTTTTCCTACAGGCAAGCAAAAAACCTACGAGATTTATTGGTGCACACCCGCCCAAAACCAAATGACAGAGGCACCCAACAAGCCATAAGCACTCTACCAACCGGCCACCACCCATGTGGCAACTGCAGTGTCTGCCACCTCACCAACACCACAAAAAAAGTGGTCTTCAACATAGGCCAAACATGGGAACTACGCAAATTCACAAATTGTATTACAGTGGGAGTTGTATACCTCATCACCTCTGTCTGCAACTTACACGATGTGGGAATGATGACAAGGAAAGCAAGCACCAGGATTTGCAAACATCGCAGCAACATTAGATGCCACAAAGCAAGCACTAAGATGGCGGCCCATTTCAAAGAGAAACAACATACCCCGAACAATTTACGATGGGTAATCCATGAACACATAAAACAATGTGATAACCTTGAGCAAGCACTACTAGAAAAAGAACAAAGATGGATATTCAAATTGCACACAGACAGTATGGGACTTAATGAGAATATACCTTGGGGGCAGTTCTCGAGATGATTACAATCCCCCCCAAAAAACTTTAGGTAAGGAGAACTGTGAATTTCTACAACAATTTTTCACTACTACCTGCGGCATTTAACTAAGTACAGCTGCCATAAACAAAATGATCTCGGATGTAGTTTACCCTCTAATTAGAATTTATTGTTTTCAGTTTTAATTTTTATTTTATTTTTGTTTAATTTTATTCACAATCATTATCCAATTGGCATTGATTTAATTTTTCCACTTGTGGGACCTCCAGTCCTTTTCCTCCGAGCCCACTTTGGAAAACCTTGAAAAATTTGGCCCCACCCAAAATGGCCACCACCACACAACGAAGGACGAGGTTCGAGACTCCCCTTTCCAATCCTGTGCTAATTATCAAATATTGCCCCAGAAATATAAGGCCTTTTTCCAATTAGTATTTTTCAATATAAAAGAGATCGCAGTAACTAAGAAATCCGGCTCGAGTTTTTCTAGCAAGGAATGGCGACTACATCATGCCATTAGTAATAAGGTAGATGCACTAGTCTTTTGTTGTCCAACCACGTGGCCATGGGAAAAACGACCCGGAAATACGTATAAGCGGCCCCCAGACTCAGTAACAGTAACATACGGCCGCTGTGGGACAACTAGGTTCTGAAAAGACGGAGGGATGCCGAGCCAATGTAAGTAATCTACACTCCTTTACAGGCGGTAAAACATTGAAAGCAAAGGCTAACCACGGCATTCTGTATCGCCTATTATGCGCACCTTTTAAATTCACTTGATCTACTTCAATTCACTCGACTTTAGAAACACAACTCGGGAACCCCAGAACAGAGGGTTTATATTTGAGAACTAACTATATAGTAGTAATTAGCACAGACTTTTACCAGGGCTAAGAGACACAACGTGTCCTTCTTTTCAATTGGGTGCTCACTACAAACGGAACGTTCATTGACGATATGATTACTGCAACGAGCACAAACACAGCATAGTTAGTGTGAACATCTCTGGCTGAATATAAAGATAACGTTCTTCAATCATTCAAAATATCCTATGATTGTAGAGACAGGAGTACACATTGAAAAAACTGACTATTATTTGTACATAAAAAGCTTTCATTACAACCCTTAAGGAATTAAAATCACTTGAAATCTTATGCTACAATAATGGTTCAATATTGTCAATATTGCATACTACTGTTTTGTGATCCTACAGGGTCTACAGGCCCCTCCCCCCAGGCAGACCATGGGGCATATATTGCTAATACCCAAGTACGTTTACCAACTGTCCAGTACCCTCACTGGAACATGATTTATGTTTCATGTCATGTCTGTCTCTTTTGTGAGTGTGCTTCCATAATGAGTGTGCTTAAAGGGTACATAGAAATGTGTGTATATATATATATATATATATATACAGATATATTTTATTTTTTCTGAACAGGAATACTATGCATAGACGTTAATGGAGGACCATCACCATTTGTTCTGTATTCCTTTCTTTCTTTCTTTTTTAGGGGCACCATACTGATTACCTAATGTAACATTTCACTCCATAGGCACAGTCCATGAGGAACAGCTATTGTATTGGGATTTGGCCTGCCCATGTGGGCAGGCTCCTTGTACTAATTTTATTATTTCTTTCCTAAATACAGATACTACGGATTCATCACTAAACCGTATGTATACAAGATAGATACACACACTAGGTGTGTCTTTCCATTTATTTGTTAACCTCATTTCTAGGATCACAACCGGAGTGGCATACATGGGGCTGGTCCCCATGTGGTCCTGAAGAAAAGGTGTAGGGGACACCTTGAAACATGTCGACAAGATAACTAGGTTTTTGACCACATTAATGATCTAAATCCTATATCTAACCCTTTTTAGCATACCAACTAGAGGCAAGAATAAATGTGTTGGCTTACTAGCTAGGTATTTTTAACTCACACTAATCACCACTCCACCATACACCCCACCACACATAGTTTCAAACAAAAGTGCTCCTACGTATCCTTCGCAAGTCACAGCACGCCCCAAGCAGTAGATGCTTGCAAAGCCCCAATGATGAAGCA
This sequence comes from Lissotriton helveticus, assembly GCF_964261635.1. Lineage (NCBI taxonomy): Eukaryota > Metazoa > Chordata > Amphibia > Caudata > Salamandridae > Lissotriton > Lissotriton helveticus. The sequence continues at coordinate 1,142,113,772 of NC_136068.1, forward strand.
TGTCACCTAAGGACAACCTCTGGTGAGTGAGGGGACTAAAGAAAAGAATTTTCTTTTCCAAACAGGCATTCCTAATTAGGAAGACCTGCTATCACTGACAGGCTAGCTTCACACAATCCATTGATTATGGGTATAGTGTTATACTTTAGAATCAAGAGGCAGAACCTTGCCTTAGCCTCTTTTTCCCTCCTTTTTTGATGATTGCTGTTAATTGACCCCAAAAAGATTCTAGGTATCTATGTCATACTCACCCCAGGACGAATCCATAAATCAACCCCCACTGCTAGGCCATAATATGCCCTAGGTCAAGGCAGGCGACCATAAGATTATTGTGGTTTAGTTCCATGCACTGTCAGCAGCCTGTCACCTACCCCTCGTCCTGTCTGCCTGCAGATGACTCTAGATACCCACCCTAATTCAGGGCTGGAAACATAGTTTTTGGTCCTGAATAAATATGCTAGGGATCCAGTACTGGCCCAACACAGCGTTAAACATGTCGACCTGAATAGTGAAACCACGATAGTTCACTGCAGCACACTCACTGAGTAGTGGCATATCATAAACTTGCGCACACTCCGGCATATTCGTTTTTAACCTCACTGAAGGGTCTCTGAATACATTTTGACCTCTTTTAGGTAATGTTAATATCACTCTCTCCATCTTACACATTATACCCGACACACCAGCATACACCAAAACGGCTGATACAAGAAAAGATCTCCGACAAAGATCCCTGGGGCATTGCAGCACTAGCCCCTCGAGGAGCAAAACCCGATGATGAAGCATGGCCTGCTACTAACACTACACTATCATTCCTATTACTGCAGTGCAAAATGGAAACATTGTTTTAAAGCACCCCATATTCCTTAAATGAAGCAGAGCGTCTCTTGAAAAACAAATTTCTATTTCAGAAAATGTCTCCCCGTGCCTGCCAACATGATTCACAAAGGGAAAGGCCTTCTAAGGTGACTGGTTTTCCTTTGTAAATTAGCTACCACCCCAAGATGAGGGTCGTTAGTTCATAAATTAATTATGACAGCAATTGCAGTAGTAAACTATCTGGATGATGTAATCAGTGATGTCATCAGTCATCTAATTTGTGATGTCATCGGTGAAATCACTGATCATGTCATGAGTTATGTAATTTGTGAGGTCATTCACAGTGCATTACTGGGGGTAAATTATAGTTAGCTCAGGTAGCTATAAATGCTAAATTTCTATGATTTTGTGTGTGTGAAATCTAAGCCTTGCTATAATGTCCCTGTGATCTTTGGTTCTTCGGTGAATTTCTGAGCTTTACATGTTATATCCTAACTGCAGCCTAAACCTTTGGGGAGTGGGTGTGCGAGTGGCTGTACAGGTCAGTGAATGGGTGTGTGAGTGGTTGTATGGGTCGATGAGTGGGTGTGTGAGTGGTGGATGGGTCTGTGAGTGGATGTATAAATCCTTGAGTGGTTATGTGAGTAGAATTTGTGCACATGTGAGTGGGTGTATTTGTGGCTGTATGGGTTGCTGAGTGGGTGTGTGAGTGGCTGTATGGGTTTCTAAGAGGGTGTGTAAGTGGCTGTATGGTCAGTGAGTGGGTATATGAGTGGCTGTAGGGATCTTTGAGTGGGTGTGTGAGTGCCTGCATGGGTATATGAGTGGGTCTGTGAATAGTTTTGAGCATGTGTGAGTGGGTGCGTGAGTGGTTTTGTGGGTCAGTGAGTGAGTTGTGTTCCTGGCTGTATGGATAGCTGTGTGAGATACTGGGCCAGAACGGAATCTCACCTCCCCCTTTATCCAACAAGAGTCCACAGTTTTGCCATGTCAACCCAGCAGGAGTACTTTCTACTTGTGCTACCTTGTAGTGTAAATTATATTGCAAACTTTAAACTACAGCTGTGTAATGGACCAGGAGCAATTGTCTCCAGTGACCTCGTGTGGGTTTAGTTTCAGAAATGTGATTGTTCCTCAAGCGTCTTCTTCCAGAAATCTGTGACAACATGAATCCTCCTATAGAGGTGACGAGGTACAAAGTGGTGAACGTCTACCAAACAAAGGTGCTTCTTCTTAACTAAGTGAAGTAAGTGTTTTTTTTGTGGAGATGTCCTCACATTCCTCTTCATGAGAACACAATACCCAATTCATTGGGAAATACAGTGGGGGGGGGGGCTTTTGGTAAGCTGTAAAAATGGGAAGAGCAGGGAAGATCTTTGCCTACTACTAAGGTGGACGGTGTAGGGCCAAATGGGTGTGAGCTTACAATTGATTTTGCTCATTTGCATTGTCGGAGTAATTTAAAGAGAAAACTGTGTACTCTGCTCTCACCAGGAGGTAAAAAGAAACAGCCTATTTGTCAAAGTCTCTACAGTAGAGATTGCGCTCTAACAGATCAACGATGTATTTACCTGCATCAAGCATTTCACATCTTTTGAAAAGTGGAATTTCTGAGTAAACACACTTGCTCTGCCAATCCCAAGAAACTAGGATCATTTGTTATTTACAGACGGAGAGAAAGGCCGCACAGCCCCCCCAGGCCAATTTGTGCCCCATGACTCCAACCCATGGGCTCACCATGAATTAATGGGGGTGGGTGGCTGAGCGGGCCACCCTCCCTTGGCTGATTATGGCCCCAGAGATTCCATCCGCCAGTGCCAGATGGTAAAGGGTGGGTGCTCTGAAGTTCACCTAGGGAATCCACTGCATAATTGTTGGGAACCACAAACGGAGCCCCAACGGAGCCCCAATACTCAGGTGGTCCCTGCTGGCTCACCGCCTCCATTGGGCGGCAGCATTGCCATCCTACACAGGGATCAGCAAAAAATGCTTATCCCTGCATGTGGGACCTGTATCTGTTTTGCCACCCACTCCACTGCACTGTAGGCAGGGAAACGGATAAAAAGTACACTCCCAGTACACTCCCAGTACACTCCCAGGGGTCTGGTGCATTTTTAATATTCCCTCACTCTGGGAGCAGATTTACTGTTTAAACTCGCTTGGCGGGAGCTTCAAATGGCTCCCACCAAGTGAGAGTAAACAGAGGTTTCCCTGTCTGCACTAGTTCAGGCAGGGAAACCGTTATGTCCTGGAGGTGGGCACCCTGGGCCACAGCTGAGCCAGACCTTGGGATTGTGTCCAAAGGGTCATTAATGGCTCTGGTAGGGGAGGTTGCATTTAGATTGCATGGCTAGGCCCTGGGGGATGGGATCCCCAGGGCCGAAAACAGCCCTGAGAGGGGGGCTGCGTATCCTCCTCATATTTCTGTATGGCCGGGCCCTCAGGATCTGGGACCACAGGGCTGATATTAGTTTGGAAGGGTGCCATGCAGCCCCCTCCTTGCATTTCTGTATGTCTGGGTGGTCTCCAGGGCTGAAATTGTCATGTGTGCCCCTGCTCCCTAATATTGTAATGAATTCACACCCCGGGACTTCACTCACCCAGTGGGAATTGAAAAAAACAAGAGTGGGAACCACGACTTAGTTTTCTTTTTCAATTTTGCTGCAGATTTGTGGATCCTACTTACACTTGCAGCAAAACTAGAGAAATAAAATGATTTGGCCCCCAGCTGGGTCCTTTTCGGATCTGACCACCATGCCTAGGGGTCAGGATATTCCTACACTGCCCTTCTTTTTTTACCTTTTTTCTTGTAACTCTGATAAGTCTGAGTCCCAAGATGGATGTCAGCACTTCCTGGTTAAAGTGTTGGCAGTCAATCAGATGGTAGTTTGGTCTGCCCTGTTCCCATGATGCACTGGGCCAGGGACAGACTAATTTGCATATAGCCAGGTTCTGAACTGGGATGGTGCAGTGAGCTAAAAAACGGTGATGGATCAAGCCCTGATCTGTTGACTGGGTAGGAGTGTTCTGATTAACTCAGATACTCTGTCCATCACCACCCCCTTTTTGTAATTAGTCAATCAGATTTCAGCATAAGATCTAGCGGATCTGTGTGTGCTCTGCATCCCTAGATATCTATAAAGGTTCTTTCTTTGCTAACTCTAAAACTACATGACGGATTTACAACAAACTGCAAAAATGCCTCTTGCTGGACCAAAATATAGCTTTCTGACAAATTTGGTGTAATTCAGTTCAGCAGTTTGGGCTGTAGTCGTGTCTAAAATCTCTATAAAAAATTGCATTGAAAAAGCATGTTTTTTGACACTCCCTTTTTCTCAGCCCCTGCTTGATAGACCCACCTCAAACTTCCCATGCAAAACTAGGTAAATCAGGGCACTTTTTGGGAGTATTTTGAGAAGATTTGCCAACTGTGCAAAACTTATTAACAAACCAAAAAATCCTTTGTCTATGGAAACTGGATTCTAACTATTACTACTTACTTACATGTGACCGTTAGTAAGTAATATGTATATAAGTAAACAACTGGTGTCCCATGTAATCATCGGTAAACAAGAGGCAGTCAACCATTTGAGGTAATTCCATCCTTTAAGCATGCTCAGTCCCTACGCATTTCAACTTCACAAAAGGCTTTCTCAGAGTAATTTCAGTGTACCCGATTTCCTCTAGAAATACAGTTCTAAAACCATGAAGAGCGACAACATTCTATGAGATCATGCCTGATTCCATTAATACATGAATATAGAACAAAAATTCAACATAATTTCACTTCACAAATGTATACAGAAAATGTATTCTCCACTATCAAGTTATTCTTAATAAAAATGCAATTAATTAATTTGTGTTGTAAATATTATTGACGCAGTTGTGCAGCTCAATTGAGCAGAGAATTTAGAGTCTTTTTTTTTCTTTAAGTCCTCATTGTGCAACAAATTAAAGTATGGAGATTCTCAGGGTCCTTCTCTTTATACGACCTTTCCTTGTTTACAAGAGGAAGAGCGCCTTACTTCCATATACTTTAAAAAGAAGGTTTCTTATCCGGAGGGGGCGAGCTAGCCATTATGGCTACTCTTTCAGGCCTTCGTCTGAAGTTATGTTGCCCGCACATAATCATTGGACTTATTGACTAAAACAGATCTGAATATAAACTGATGTTTTTAAATATAATTTTCAGATCCCTGTGTACGAGAACTTAAGCCTTATTGAACGTTTCCCAGATTTCCCAAAATGTATACTTCTTAGAAAACTATTTATTTTTTCTATCCAAATTATAGACCTTTAAAACTGAAGCTAGCCATTCGCTATGTACAGGCGGGGCTGGACTTATCCACTTTACACAGACCTCCCTCCTTGCCAAGAGGATCAACATGAACATTAAGTTTTCTTGAGCTTTAGTTAGTTTACTTAATGCATTTAAGCCCATAACCCCAAAAATAACTAAGTCAGTACTTACAGTTAGTTGTCTTCCCATTACCTCCTCTAAAGTCTTACCCACATCCTTCCAGAAACCATCGAGACTGGGGCACTGCCGGAACATATGCAGGTCGTTGGCTTTCTGTAATCCGCATTTTGGACAACTCTTGACTGTAGACCCGCTCAATTTGGACAGTCTTTTCCGTGTCCAATACGCTCTATGGGTAGTAAGTAAGTGATTTCTTTTAAGCGCAGCAGAAGTTACAATCGACCAGCATTTGCTCATAGATACTTGCCATATATTATTTGTATCCAGCGTCGGCAGGTCTTTCCCTCATATAGTCTCTGGAATTCGGAAGCCTTCCTCCCCCGCTGAGATTAGGGCCCAATACCAAAAAGATATTTCTTTCCTAAAAGGTTTATTATCCAGTATCTTTACTTCTAGAGGTGTGTTTCCTTTTCTAGTTTCTTTGAGTGACTTTGTCCAGCTTAGAAGTTGGTAATATTTGAATTTCGATAATGTGAAAATCGTGCTTTCCGATAATATTTCCCAATCAAGAAGTTTGTTCTGATACAGGAGTTGCCCCCACTCAGTTATTTCTGCAGATCTTAGTGGTGCCGCCAGGCTGTCTTAGAGGCAGTCTGGCGTACTCGGGGAATCCCAGATCGGAGCCTTGTCACTATAGAGAGGGATATCCAACGTAGATCTTATGCAGAACCACAGCTTAGTGGCTGATTTCAAGATCTTCAATTTTATTTATTTTTAAATTTCGGGTGACCGAATTTATATAAAAAATGGCTAGTATTATTTGTCAATTTCTGTAGAAAAACTGGGTAGTCTTGGTAAAAGCCCAACAACGTCCTACTAAATTTGAATTGGAAGGCTCTGCAATATTCCAGGAGGTCTGGGCTGGCCAGGCCTCCCTGTTCTTTCCTTCTTCTTATTTTACACCAGGCAATTCTTGGTCTTTTTGAGGACCAGATAAAACTCGATAATGAGAGAATTTAGAGTCTACACTTTTACACAAGGAATATGTAAAATAATACTACCATAGAAAATCCACAGTGTAAGGAAAAAGAAGAAAAAGAAAAAATGCAAATAGTGCAATAACCATAACACCAATCCCATTTTTTGTCAACAAAGCCTGGCTTGACAATGCTGTAGTTTCACAGTTCAAATATGTATAAAGGAATTGGGACAAGTGTCCACTATAATTTGACATATACTGATAAAGGAGCACACGAGATCTTCACTGTAATATGCTATCAACAATAAAGTGTTGACATATAATCCTGTATTCATGTTAGTACAGTAAATTTCAATGACCTTGCCACACACCAGACCCAATAATGAATGTGCTAATACAGCTACTGTGATCACTAATCACATCATCATCTGTACAAATCTCTTAGAGGAACATTTTAAAAAATACTAAATAATAGAGTTAAAATCAATGAATGTATAAGAGACTTATCATCTTCCTATTCAACAATGTGTGAATTATAAAAATGTAAACAGTTTCATTCATGATACAAAATTACATATATCAAGAAACAAAAGTTATTTATTTATTTATTTATTATGCATCTTGTATTGCGCAAAACTAAACCCGAAGGTGTCAAGGCGCCTAACAAAAAAGATCAAAATGCAGGGCACAGCTACTCATAAGCTTGAACAAAGAGACGAGTTTTAAGGGCAGATCTAAAACTCTTTAGGGAGGGAAGGGACCTTAGTTCTATCGGGAGATCATTCCACCATTTGGGGGCCAGATGGGAGAAAGCCCTACCACCCCATCTGGTTTTCCGGATACGCGGGACACGGAGAAAAAGATGATGGGAGGAGCAGAGGTGTCTGCCCGGATGATAATAGGACAGGATGGATCCAATCCCTGTAGGGCAATTTCTCGCCAAAGCCTTATAGACCATGCACATGGACTTAAAAACTATCCGCTCCTTGATCGGAAGCCAGTGAAGCTGCTTCCTAGCCAGCGTGGCCCAAGACCGGCTGGGGAGATCCAGGACAAATCTGGCTGCCGCGTTCTGGACTACCTGCAAGCGCTGCAGCTGACTCTTATTCAGTCCAGCATACAGCGCATTGCAGTAGTCCAAGCGGGAACCCAGAAGGGCGACAGCAAGTTGCCTTCTTGCCTGCGGGGAAAGGTAGTGCCTAATTTTCCTTATTATGTGGATTATACCCCAACAGGTGGAAACAGTCCTATTGACCTGTTGGCACATATCAAGGTTGGGATCTATCATGACCCCTAGATTTTTGGCCAAAGATGTGGGTTTGGGGCAGGCACCCAACGAGTCGGGCCACCACTCCATAGACCAGATCTCCTCCTTTCCACTGAACACCATTACCTCGGTCTTCTCCCCATTCAGTTTCAGTGAATTGTAGATCATCCACTGACTGACAGCCTCCATACAAGATCTAAAATTGGAGGCTGTCAGCTCGGTAGACTGGGAGAGAGACACGAGGATCTGGGTGTCATCCGCATAGGAGACTACCTCCATCCCAAAAGATCTAATAAGTCTGGCAAGGGGGGTCACATAGATGTTAAAAAGGGTGGGGCTAAGCGCCGACCCCTGAGGGACCCCACATTGCACAGACAGGGATGGAGATAGAAATTTTCCCAGCATTACCCTCTGCTCTCTGTGGTCCAGAAAGGAGGAGAGCAGCTCCATGGCTGCCCCCCGGACCCCAATCTCACCCAGTCGAGATGTAAGAACGCGGGGAGAAAGGGTATCGAAGGCAGCCGTGAGGTCCAGAAGGATCAGGAGGGACGTCCGACCCCCATCCACACTCTTACGGATGGAATCGAGCACCAGGGTGAGGGCAGACTCGGTGCTATGTTCCCTCCTGAACCCATGCTGGGAAGGATCCAAGCAGCCCGAATTCTCCACAAAAACAGCAAGATGCCTGTTCAAATGGGCCTCCAGCATCTTTGCGGGCGCCGGGAGCAGTGAGATGGGGCGAAAGTTCTTCAGTACCCCTGGATCGAGGGAGGGTTTCTTAAGCAGTGGTTTTACCACAGCATTTTTCCACTGCTGTGGAAAGACACCCTCCCTCATTGCCCCATTCATGATGTCAAGCAGAGGGGGCAAAAGAGATCCTCTACACTGCTTCAAGATCTTTAGAGGGCAAGCATCCAGCGGAGACCCTGACTTAGTTTTATCAAGCAGCGTCTCCAGTTCTTGTAAGGAGAGCGGAGGAAATGAGTCCAGACAGCCGGTCGAAGTAGGCTCTACCGAAAAAGTGTCCAAGACCGCTGTACCCGGTGACTCAGCCGTAAGAAGTCTCTGTGACTCCAAGGAGGTGTAGATGTCCGATATTTTGGACTGAAAGAAGAGCGCTATGTCATTGTTACCAATTGTTAAACTTAATTAGGCCTTTGTTGCTATAGGGCTTTGTTAATATCCAAAAGCAAAAGAGAATGGTTGGCAACATTTAGTATGTATTGAATGTGTCTAGGTAAAGACAATGATGAAATTCCAAAAGACGATAAAACATGCATACAAATTAGTGCAAATGTTTGAAAAAACTAACAAAAGTGGTCCTTACTGAGAGATGTCATCTTAACCTAGGAATGAATAAGACAGATCTTGTTAATAACCAGAAACCAGTAGATCGAGTGTAGAATACATCTATCTATAAACCTCTCATCAGAAGCACTTCTGATGAAACTATTCTGGGGTTTACCAAAGCTAAATACCATCAGGCTTCGGACAGCAACACCTTTACGGGCAGGTTTTTGACCAAAAAGCCATATCTGTAGTTTGAGGCATACCTTGATGAGGTTAATCCTTATTGGGCCAGAACCCTTTTATATTAAGTCTCAAGTTGGTTACTTGGTGCTCAAGAGTTATACACCTAAATGGAGTGGGGAGTGCCCAGGCAACAACTTTTGTACTACAGGAATGATGGGGTGGAAACTATTGAGTATGTTCAGTTCAGTTGCCTGCTGTACAAATGTGCTAGAAGAAAGTGGCTGAAACCCTAATGTTGGAATCTAGGGATCTGGCATTATTCCCATGTCCTCTGTTTACTCAGCTCAAATACGAGCAGGCCAACGGTTTCATGCTGAAGCAGATTCCTACTAGCAGTGAAAGTAAAAAGGAAGTATAGGGGTCTCCTACTCTAGAAGATGCATGTCTTGGCAATATGGCATTGAGTCAGTGGCGGCTAACAGCGGTAACCCTGTGAGTCGGTGGGGCATGGTAGGGGCGGGGCTCAGTGGGTAGAAGTGGAGTCTGACATACAACGGTAGATATTTATTTATTTATTTACGCTCACCTTTGCCGTCGTATGTCGGACTCCACTAACCCCCCACCAAGTCCCGATCCCACCCCACCTCACCGCCCTACGGCGTTACCTCTCTGCGAGCCGCCACTGCATTAAGTGAACCTACATCCTTTTACCACCTTGGGCTGTAAGGTCTTGGCAAAGCCAGAATAACTGGTTTTAGCATGCTTGTACGTCTCCTGATTGTTTTAAACTGCTGAGACTATATCTTCCTGGTCCCATGTTTTTATGCTGTTTTTAATGTAGAATTGTTTACTGCCCTTGCACTTTATTAATGTGGTTGACTAGTGATACCTCGCTGGGTATGCACTTTTCAATGCATGCGGAAGTATGCAAATAATTCTCAGTTTGCAGCCTTGAGCAGGGTTATGCCATGGCTTTTATTTCCATTTTTATCCTTGCTGTTTTAACTTTATAGACTTTGAGCATATGGCCGTTTTCTAAAGATGCATTTTATGTATCTGCTTTTATGGCCCTAGTGACTGAAATAAGTGACAGAAATAAATTGTTTGACTGATACCATTGATGTACAATATGTATTTCTAACTCCTCATTGCTGTTCAGGTCAGTCAACCATTTCATATTAAGTTCAATAATAGACTGTGATTCCAAGATTCTTAGATGTTTCTCCATATCATCTGCGCTTATGTGTTTTTCAACTCTCTATATCAGAAAATAAGTGATTCATTGTCACTTAGGTGAGTTCTCGCAAAATGGTGTGCCCCAGCTATTTTATTCTACTGCGAAATTACATGAGTTACGACCAGTATCTGGAAGCAACTGTATGATGTATGACCCTGAGTATGCTTTAAATACAACTACCATGAGCTGCCCCCATTGTAAGTCCTCTATACCTTTTATTAGTAAAATTGCCGACCCTAGAAAGACAAAGAATAGAAAATCCACAAACACCTCAGTAGCGCTCATTAATGCTCGTTCGCTAGGTAGGCACAGACAGGATATAGCTGACCTCATCAGCGACAGGAAAATAGATATACTTTTCATAATAGAGACCTGGATGGACAACGCATCCGACCCAGATCTTGTGATTGCCGTCCCTCAAGGATACAAGGCCTACCGCCAGGACAGACAAGGAAAGAAAGGGGGTGAGTTAGCAATAATTGCTCGGGACAATTTCATGGTGAGGACATCTTTCATTCCCTCACCAACCTGTGAAGCCATGCAATTTGCCATTATTCTGACCCCCTCGCACAATTTTAAAGGAGTTCTTCTATACAAACCCCCAGGAGCACGCTCTGGGTTCCTTTCAAATTTAAATACAATCTTGGAATCTTTAGCAATAGAAGATTCCCTAACGGTTCTAGGTGATCTTAACTTTCATCTAGAAAAGTTAGATAACATCGAAACTCAATTTTTATTATCAGATAAGGAAACCCTAGGGCTCCCTCAATTGGTCACATCCCCCAATCATGATGCCGGTCATACGCTGGACGGTATTTTTTCTAATTTAGACGGTATCCATATACAAGATATCCTCCCGCTCCCATGGTCGGACCATCATGCTATTTTGTGCACAATTACCTCTAAGGATGCCCCCACATATAGTACAGTAGTTCCTAGTCGCACACCTTTTAACGCTTGGAAGGATATAAACAACGAAATCTTAAAAGCATTATTGGATAGCACTCGTCCCATTATATCCTCAGATTCGAATACAGCTACTAATCAATACCTGGAATGGCTCGGTCATGCAACGAATTTACTGGTCCCACTGAAAACAGTAACTAGAAATAGGATAGCGCCCTCTGCGCTCTGGTTTACAGACAACCTTAGGAAACAGAAGCAACTCTGTAGGAATAGTGAGAGACACTGGCGGAAATCCTATGACCCAGAAAACAAATCCTGTTACAAGGAGATGCTTGTTACATATAAAAAGATGTTTACGGAGGCTAAGAGGAAGTTCTTTAGTGAACAAATTGAGAACGCCAAGAACTCCAATAAACAACTTTATGATATAACAAAGCAATTAGCAGGGAAAGCCCCCGACCTGGCCCCTCCTCCCTCTCAACCCCTTTGTGACGCACTGGCAAATTTCTTTTTCACAAAAGTTAATGACATCTATCAAGCCTTTTCGTCCAAGATAGGCGTCTCTACACATTCCACCTGTACCATTCCACTGGACTTTTCGCTAACTCAATTTAAAGAACTCACTGAGTCACAAATAATGGATATTATTACATCCATAAAAACAGGATCAGCCCTGGACCCTTGTCCTTTCAAAATTCTTCCCCCGGTCATGGACTCCCTAATAACTGTAATTACACAAGTATGTAACACCATGTTCAGATCAGGGATTTATCCAGACACACTAAAAAACACCCTTTTAAAAACATTGTTAAAAAAATCGCATCTGGATAAAAATGATTTAAAAAACTATAGACCAATAACCAGCCTTCCATTCTTGGCAAAGGTGGCAGAGAAAGCGATGAACCAGCAGTTGTCTGAATTCATCGAGGAACATCGCCAGTTGGATAATACCCAATTCGGGACCCGTAAATTTCACGGCACAGAGACAGCCCTGATTAAAGCCGCCGAGGATATTAGAGTCATCCGAGATCAGGGAGGAACAGCAGTGCTCGTGTTACTGGACCTATCTGCGACTTTCGACACGGTCGATCACTCTATTCTGATCAACCGTGTCGAGAAAATGGGCATCCAACCTACTTACCTCTTTTCTATCTGCAAGAACACAGGCTGTCACGCAAGGACCGTTCCAATCGGCTAACCTGTCTCTGCCTTGTGGGGTTCTTCAATGCTCATCCCTGAGTCTGACACTTTTTAACATCTATGTGTCGGACCTAGCCACAGTCATCAAATCGCATGGGATGAGCCTAACCTCCTACGCAGATGACACTCAGTTAGTGCTGTTCATCAACAATGATGGAGAAAAGGTGGCCGAATGTTTCCAAAAAGGCATGCTAGCAATTGGAGACTGGATGGCCTCCAATTGCCTTAAGCTAAACTCTGAGAAGATGGAGGTTGTCATTTTTGGAAAACCTATTGATCTGTTAATTCTTCTAATCCCTGCATTCTCCTATTTATTACTTATTTTCTATATTTCAAATTTCTGTTCTTGCATTCAAACTATCTGTGCTAGTCTGTATCTCACCATTCTCCTGCATTGTCAGTAAGCTTTCCCTCTCCCCTTATAGACATGTGGTAAAGTAAGACTCTGAGAACCCATTTTAGGCAAGGTTGGTACTCTACTGTGAAGATTGCATGCTCAGTTAAGGTATTCTATGCATATTTGTTAAGCAGGCTTTCTTTTTCTTGCTCCTGCTCAAACAGTAAAACGAGAGAGTGGCCATGGTCATGGTGGACACCCCAGAGTTGTGTATATATTATTATTTTAATAGTATACCAGCAGTTAATGACTGTGTATCATGGCTGGAAGTATGAGGAGGACAGCCCTATTTATCCAATTATTGCACCCCTTCATTGCTCTTCAAAAACTCGGATTCAATATAGCGCTGCCCCCCCCCCCCCATTACAAAAAGTTTTTGTATGGCTTGACTACCTGGCTTTTCAAAGATTTCCAACCAACAAAATCCCTAATGTGACATTTTGAATTTTCGATAAGAGATTAAGATACCGTAACTAAACTGCAGTGATGTTTTGTTTCATGGTTGAATTATGCTATAAAACAAAATAGGGGGAGGCGTATCTGGCATCTAAAATTATAAATGTGCAATGTTTTTTCTAGCCGCACAGACACCAGCGTCAGGGCTGGTGCCAGTGGAAGCGGTGTGGCAGCAGCAGTCACTGAGGGTGGAGCCCCAGCGGCAGCCGGGGCGGGTAGTGGTAAGTCACATTGCTTAGTTATTAACGTATAGTACTATACTCACTGCAAGGGCGCTGACTGACTTGTGAACACCCTGCTTTACCAGATGCAGTGGGAGTTGAGTGGGTATGTCCTCTTCTATCTAAAACTCAGCAGACAATGGTTCATAAATGAATTATAAAAATACCGGTTTGGTGGGAAATGCAAAACAGGACAACAGGAGAAAGCATAGGTAAAATGTATGTAATATATGAGTGAAAGGATGCACGGGTGACAGGATGCATAAAGGTTGGTGATGATGGTAGGATTCTGCATTGCTGGGTGAATGATGGATGAATGGGTATATATGGGTGAAACTGGAATGATGCCTAGGGGGGTGAAAGGAATGCTTGGGTGGATTAAGGCAAAGCAGGATGGGTGAATGGAATGGGTAAAAGCAAGGATGAATTGGTGGGTAAATGGATGTTTGTGAAAGGTTTATGCAGAGCTATGTTTGGCTGGATGGATTGATTGGATAATGATGACTGGTTTTCTATGGTGAAAGAGTAGATAAGAGAATGTAAAGCTTAAATGGTGCATACCTATCAAAGCCAAGGGTGAAGATTAGGAATACTAAAAGAACAATGCAATTATGAATGGATAATATAATTTGCTTGAGATTTGTGGATGAGATAATCTGTGACAAATGGACCAAAGCTTGATCATCTCACTGACTGTACTTCAGTACATCACCTTTCCCATCGTCTACTTGTGGCAGATAGGATATCTGCATGATTGATTTAATTTATATGTGACGTGTATCATTCATATTATTCATCTACCTTATTGTCAGGGTAACATTGTCTATTAAAGCTGCCATCGCTGCAGACTGCAGAGACTATGAGTAGAAATCTCGGGCTCTAGCTTAGGCATAACACCATTATTTAATTGTTCACAGCAATAGACAGAATACTTAGACTTCATAGTGCATAAAGCCTTTCTCATTAGCAAGAGAAATGTTGTTTTTATTTCTCAGTTTCCACACGGGGCCGATTATAATGGCGGACGGACTTGAGTCCGTCCGCCACCATAGAGTGGGAGGGACCGTCCGCAGGGGCAGCGGCGGTACCTCCATACACATCCTCTATTTTTAACATTGCGGCGGGTGGAGCTTCAAGCTGCACCCGCCGCAATGTTAAAAATGCATGACCAGCATTTGCGTGCACAAAGCGGCAGACACCGCGCGGTGCCTGCCGCTTTGTTCACGCAAATGCAGGGGGGTACCATAGGTACCCCCCATGTGCATTCCCCACCCCCCTTTACCCAGGGGGCCCGCAACGGGCCCCCGAAGTGAAGGTCCGTATGCTTTTCCACGGCGGAAAAGCCGCCGTGGAAAAGCATACTTTTTACTCCATCCTAATATGGCTGGCGGTGTCTGATAGACACCGCCAGCCATGTTACAGCTTATCCGCCGCGGTTGTAAGTCAACCGCGGCGGAAAAGCGGCGGACTGAAACCAGGACCCACCAGCCATCCTAATGTGGCGGTGGGTCTTTGGTGGGTCCGCCGAGGATTTTCCGCATCCTCCGGGCCAGCGGTGGCGTCCGCCGGCCCGGAGGATGCGGAAAATCCTCCATCATAATGAGCCCCAAAGTGTCTATTCTTTTGTTTAGTTAATAAGCAAGTACACAATACGTGTGCATCACATAAGTAGAACATGGGCACTCTGTTGTAAACAACATTGGAAAATAATAATGCCTAGACATAGCAATTCAACATCCTGCAGGGCATTTTATCAAAAGGAAATAGATTATATCTGAGGGAGTTAAAGGTTAAATAGGCCTGAGGTGATAAAAAAAGTAACATGCACATGGCAACACAAGGATTCTTGTTTGGCAATCCCTGTTAAGAGCGTGTATAACCAGCTATTTAAGACAACAAAAAAATCTTGATCCAAGACCAACAGGCTTTCCAAACCTTGCAGAGCAAAGGGCCGATCACTTTGCACAGTTTGTAGTGGACTAATCACATCAAATTGAATGGCCCTAGTGTACCTTCAATGTTCAGCTACTGTGCCACCTACTACATCATTTTAAACAAGTTTTATTCTGCAGAGCATTGTTTAAAATTCACCTTGATTCTTTTTAGCTACTCATGGTCACCATCGTCCATCTTGCCAGGGTGCAGCAGCCCGGATGCAGTAGCAGATCCTGGAGGCAATACAGGCTGAGTACCATCATCTGGTGGATCTGGAGGAAGATGAGGGGGAGGCAGATGTCC
The DNA here is from genome assembly GCF_964261635.1 of Lissotriton helveticus. Classification (NCBI taxonomy): domain Eukaryota; kingdom Metazoa; phylum Chordata; class Amphibia; order Caudata; family Salamandridae; genus Lissotriton; species Lissotriton helveticus. The sequence goes on from NC_136068.1 coordinate 1,142,129,385, forward strand.
AGAGTCTCAGCCAGATCCCAGAACCAGCACCTCCAGCTTTTTCCCATGCAGAACATTGTGCCGCAGACTGCTGGTAGCTACCTGTCAGCAATCACTCACTGCTGCCCCCCTTTCAGACCGCACTTTATTATCCCTCTGGTACGGATCGAAGGGTATACACCCATTACAACGCATTTTTTACAACGCACTACCATTACAACGGAACTTTTACAACGCAAATACTATTACAACGCATTTATTTACAACGCATGTTTTTACAACGCAGGTACTTTTACAACGCATACCATTACAACGTAAGTATTGGTAAGTATATAATTATATTTAAAATGTTATATGTTAGGTTTTTGTTAAAGGGGTATTTTTAGGGTTCAGGGTCAGTTTTGGGTTTTTGGGTAAAGGGGTATTTTTAGGGTTCAGGGTCAGTTTTAGGTTTTTGGGTGAAGGGGTATTTTTAGGGTTCAGGGTCAGTTTTGGGTTTTTGGGTAAAGGGGTATTTTTAGGGTTCAGGGTCAGTTTTGGGTTTTTGGGTAAAGGGGTATTTTTAGGGTTCAGGGTCAGTTTTCAGTTTTTGGGTAAAGGGGTATTTTTAGGGTTCAGGGTCAGTTTTCAGTTTTTGGGTAAAGGGGTATTTTTAGGGTTCAGGGTCAGTTTTCAGTTTTTTGGTAAAGGGGTATTTTTAGGGTTCAGGGTCAGTTTTCAGTTTTTGGGTAAAGGGGTATTTTTAGGGTTTAGGGTCAGTTTTGGGTTTTTGGGTAAAGGGGTATTTTTAGGGTTCAGGGTCAGTTTTGGGTTTTTTGGTAAAGGGGTATTTTTAGGGTTCAGGGTCAGTTTTCAGTTTTTGGGTAAAGGGGTATTTTTAGGGTTCAGGTTCAGTTTTCAGTTTTTGGGTAAAGGGGTATTTTTAGGGTTCAGGGTCAGTTTTCAGTTTTTGGGTAAAGGGGTATTTTTAGGGTTCAGGGTCAGTTTTCAGTTTTTGGATAAAGGGGTATTTTTAGGGTTCAGGGTCAGTTTTCAGTTTTTGGGTAAAGGGGTATTTTTAGGGTTTAGGGTCAGTTTTGGGTTTTTGGGTAAAGGGGTATTTTTAGGGTTCAGGGTCAGTTTTGGGTTTTTGGGTAAAGGGGTATTTTTAGGGTTCAGGGTCAGTTTTGGGTTTTTGGGTAAAGGGGTACAGGGTAAAAATAAAATAAAATTAAATTTTAATTAAATTAATTAAATGAAATTAAATTAAATTAAATTAAATTAAATACAATTACATTACATTATATTAATTTTAAATAATATACAATTAAAAAAAATATATATACTTACCAATACTTACGTTGTAATGGTATGCGTTGTAAAGGTACCTGCGTTGTAAAAAAATGCGTTGTAAATACATGCGTTGTAATAGTATTTGCGTTGTAAAAGTCCCGTTGTAACGGTATGCGTTGTAAAAATATGCGTTTTAACGTCATATATCCGGATCGAAGCCCATCAACAACAAAAATAATTAAGGGGGACCCAAGGGCAGTTTATTGACCAGCTCTTAATACACGCCCCAATTACATGAACCACAAAAGTATTAGAGGGTCAGAATCTCAAAGGTGATTACCAAGAACAGAGGTGGTTACCAGAAAGCCAAACAAAAAGAACTATAGCAACCAAATAAGGTTTGTGTCTAGTCTCTGACACCCATCAGTCACCACTCGGAACCGCCCTTCATCATTTGGGGCTCCGAGGACAAACACCAAACCTGTTGTTTACTCCGACAGAGAAGGACTAGCCCTCCTGTGGGATGAGGATGGTTGATGTGAGTTAGGTATATACTCACGAATGTGACTGTGGGGTAAAAAAAGAGAGTGCAGTGCTGGGGATAAGTAATACCAAGAGTGATAAAAGTGAGTAAAATTGGTTTAAAGAGCAAAAAATATATTTTATTAAAGTACAGCTCTTGACACCAAGGTTAAAAAATAGCCAAGACAGGGGAATAAATAAGCTGTCTAGCTGTGGAACGTGGTCGACATGTTTCAGCAAATATTGGCCATGTGGCCTTGCTTTCTTCAGGACCTCAATTTAAACGCTACTGCAAACAAAAAAAAACCCAAATGTGAGATAATATGTTCTATACATAAAAAATACTAGAAAAATACTGGAACGAATTCATTATTAATTTAGTATGTCACCTGAACCTTCTAGGTGTACTCGTTCCGTTACTCCTTACCAATTCAGTAAATCACTGAAAAAGAAAGACATGGCATAAACACCGCAACCACCACCTGTCCACCACAGTAAACTACCTTATACACCATTGTACATTCTTAGCTTAGGTGAGATCCATATCCAGGATATTTAATCATCGAATCGGATCGGATCGAAGCCCAGCATGGACAAATGAAGAGGCACCTCAATTAGCTCCTGAGCCTGGCCACTGTGCCTAGTGCCCCGTGCCCCTTTTCTAAATGCTGTTTTGGGGTGTGGAACTTGTTTGTTATTGTGGGGGGGAGGGTGGGGATGTCGAATTCGGGATTGGGGTTTATACAATTTGGACTTTGGAGTGACTACTTTTTTTTGCAGACATTGGACATTTTGATTTTTGTTGGACAATGTTTGGGGACGGGGAGATTTCATTTAATTGGGGAGAGCTGTGGGCCATTTGTTGGAAGTGGGATGAACAGGTGGGTTTTTAAATATTTGGGTGATTAATAAACATTTGTGTTGCATTATTTATGCCTGAAATCTAGGTTTTTGCGGAAGTTTTACTTCTCACTGCTGCTTTTTAGCACAAGCTACTTTAAAAAATGTGCTGATAGTGTATAACAACAATTAGGTATGTGCTATGCCTATGTGGTACCTCTCCCACTACTCTCCTAGTCTCTGCAGTCTGCAACTACATTGAGCACTAAGGGGTAAGGGGTTGCCATTGCCTTCCTTACTACAACTTAGTAAAACAATGAACCATAGTTCTCTTACCGAATAGAAGAAGCGAGGGATGCAGAGTTTCCCAAGGTGCCATGGTGGTGATAGTAGTACCTGACTAGTGCACTAACAACAGGGAAGGAACCAGAGGTCAGGTCTCACTCCCACCAAGGCGAACTCCAACAGTAGGATTTTAATAGGAACGAGTATTCTTCGTAGGCATCTACATTGAGTTATTGGGTTATATGATCTTTTATCATAGCTTTACAAACATTTAAGTCCAGACTACTACACAACAAAGAATACCTGATAATGAATAACAAACCATGCAAAATTTTTGGGAGCAATGGTGAGCTAGTATTTTGATTAAATAAAAGTGACATTAGAATCATGATTTGGAAGAGAACTTAAAGTCTGTGGTGGACATGGTTATTGGTTACGCATTTACGTAATGCAACACGCATTGTCTGAATGATGATGGTGACAAATAATGTTCTTCTATATCTAAAATATTGATCACTTGTATGCGTTGGTTAGTAAATGGGGACAGTGTGGACTATTGTTTCAGTAACAGGGGTAGAACTGAAGTACATGCACTGATTTGATTTTGCTTTCACCACATCCATCCCACCAAGTGTGTGATAAATTAATGGTATAAATTATTACGTCACACCTCAATAAATCATGCAGTTTGGGGGAAGAGGGTTAGGGATTTGATGAATGGATGGAAAAGGGGGTTTGTGGAACGTTGTGACAAAGACAAACAACGTACAAGGACAATATTCAATTGGGCAATGAGTAGTCAGCCATCAAATTGTTGTGGGAGGAAAAGACAATGAAGGAATGACTACAGGTAACTTAAATGCAATGGAAACTAAAAGGTCTGTCATCTCCAGAGAGCTCCAAGTAGCATTATTTTATATCTAAATGTTCTGTCACCTAGGTTTAAAAAATATCAAATATATTACAAATTACTTAGGAGTAAAGCGAACATCACACACAGTTCCAAAAAAACGAATATTAAAAGAAAAGTAATGTTTTGACAAATTGGGAGGTGCATCTACATTCTTCTTGGATTAGCCATCAATCTTAGGTGCCTTGTTGATGCAGTCTGGCAGCGTAAGCATGAGTGTTATGGTGCTTTTCCCTTTTTTTTGCAGGAGAAGAGAAGACCTGCAGATTGAAAAAAAAATATATATTGTAGATTCATGAGAAGGACAGAGCTAAACTTCATAAGGAGTGCACAACAAAGACTCATAGGCAGTGCAACAGAGAAGAATAATCCTTTTTGCAATCATTAATTTTATGACTGATATGCGATCAATTAGATGAGAGCAATTACAGCAACCAACAATCACACACAAGTGGCCGCATGCATCAGGCTGATCAAAATTTCAACTGTCATGACCATCATCATTATAATATGTAGCCCAGCAGCACCTGCATAATGTGATAATTACCACATGTCTGTCTCCATTTACCTTCAACAGGCACACCACCCAACCACCACATAGCTTCAAATTTAAGCCAGCCTGCATACACACTTAGGAACATTCCATTTTCCAAATCAAGTAAAATCAACGCACCTCTATCACCACCAACCCGCAGAGTTGGGTAGACCTCTTTAGAGTCATCACCAAATCTGTTGGGTTCTGTGAAGTTAATAACTTCTTTCTTCTGGTGGCAGTTGTTGAAGTAGTCACACCCTGAGTCCTTCCATCAACCTCCTGACTCCGAGTAATATGTCCACCTGAAACAAGACCATCTCGAAACAAAGACTTACAAGAAAAGCACTGCCTGCAATAGCCTCCTCTCTTTTGAGACCCATCACCCAAAGGCCCTTTGGCAAAATCTTCCATATGGCTGGTTCCTCCGCCTTCGACGCAACTGCAGCGATTTGACCAATTACCGCATCCAAGCCAAGGAACTCAGCAGGTATCTCCTTGAGAGAAAATACCCTCTGAAGGTAGTGAGACTGGCAGAAAAGAGGGCACACAACAACAAGAGAGAGACCCTTTTGGAAAATAACACACGCACTAAGGACGATGTCATGACATGTGTCACTTCCGTTACTCCTCTCTCTAAAAAGCTTAAATCCATCATATTAAAACATTGAAGAATCTTGAATTCTGCGACCTGAACCTAGACCGCCCCCATTTTGCTTTTAGGAGGACACCCAATTTAAGAGACAGCTGGTACACACTAGACCACGCATCCATAAAACAAATACACAGACCACCCTTTGGAATCTTCTTCGGGTCACTGGACACTTCCCAAGCGGCAACTGTACCGTGTGCAACTCTACCACTCACTCGACCACTCTGCAAATGGGTGCTTTCTGATGGACACAAAGGCAGCATACCAACTGCAACACAAGGAACTCTATTTACCTGATTACATCCCCTGCACAATGTACTTTCTAGGGATGATACCAAGACCGGTGAAGATCAGGATAGGGGAGAACAGGAGTACAATCAGATGTGGACGGAATGCACCCAAAATAAGTAACCACTTCAAGGAGGCAAACCACTTCACTGATGACCTGAAATGGACATTCTCTGAAGCAAACTCGTCCTGGAGTGCAACTACCATCTTCAGAAGGGAATAACGGTTGGTGTTTTGCCTCCAGACCAACCGGAGCAGACTCAATGATGAGATTCCATGGACAGAGTTATAGGTATATAGACCTCACTGTAGTAGAGGCAATAATACAGCTCAATTCCTATGCAAAATAAGCCCCTATGTCCTTTAACATTTATTATTTATTGCGATCTCCAGTCCAGTAACCTAATCACTGAAGGCACGCGGGAGGAGAGGTGTGGCGCCGCGGCCAGGGCGACTGACGCTGGAATCTGGGGATCACGGTTCGATCCCCGGCTCCGGCGGCAGGTTAGCCCAGCACCATGTGACTCTGGGCAATAGCTCGCTTAATCTCCCCGACGGCCCCCAGCGCCTAGAGACCCTTACGGGTGATTGTGCGCTTTACAAATGTGGACTTTACTTTACTTTACTTACGCGCATCAGCTCTATGCAGGGTATATCTAGTCCCCAACCCCCTTCCCACTCACCACCAGATTTTAGGGCAGACATCACCATCTCCAGGATATGGGCAGACGTGGAAGTATACCTCTAATACATATCCCCTGGCACACCAAGAAAATATATCTAACATCTATCCCATTTGATGTCAAAGTTAACAATTGCCCAAAAATTGATATGTCACATTTTATGTCTTTTAAATACCCACATAATTTGCTATACTTCTTTGACTAGGAACAACCTCCATTTCACATGATAAAGGCCACCATAGCCCCACCCGAGCGCAATTCACATGTGATCATCTGCTTAACCACTCCGGTTGGGCTACACTACTATGGTAGGACTACAAGACATACATCACAATGGTGAGATACATCTTTTTCTTACCCCTTATACAACTCGCTATTCAATCCTGTATGATCAGTTGCCCACCTACATTCTGTCAAAAGCCCCTCATTTTTTTTTTTTGAAATATATTTTTATTGCAGAATCAGGAATAAACACATCCAACAAGCCAACCCATACACCAACGGCACCCAGCATACAGTGCGATAGTAATACAATACACAGCCGATTAGCCCACATCCCGGAGGCTGGGCGGCGCGTCAATAGTCAGTTCACTGGAAGTACCTCGGTGCATGCCCCATTCGGGGCACAGGTCAAGTGTAACACTTCGTTTCTGCTTTTAACCCAGAACAACCAACCCACCCTCTCCATCTAAACCTAGGCCACTCCAATATCATGTCACTAATCATCACGACTACCATCCTGGGCCATCCGGTTCCGGGAGGTTGCCGCTTGCCGGCCAACCACCCCCTCCTCCGACTCCTTCCCAATGCCCTCCCCCTCAACTGCTGCTAATGCGGGTTCCACCATCCCTCTCCTGCTCCAGGGTGACAACTATCAGGAAGTTTGACAAGCAAGTAGCCACACGGAATCCCTGCCTATAACTGATCAGTTTCTTCGCCTTCAGTCAGGTAGTCCCTTAATGCCTGCACCACCAGCTCCCAGGACCGTGCCAGTTCCAAGCTCTTCTCGTTACCAGTTCTAGTCGCCTGGCGCATTCGTAACACACTCTCACAGCTCGACCACTTCACCAATTCATTCCTCCACCTCCGTACAGACGGCCCCTCTTTAGACTTCCAATGCCAAGTGATTTCCCGCTGTGCCAGTATCAGTCCCAACCCAATGAATTTGCTCGTAACCTTGGTCTTTTTGGTATGCGGGAACCAAAGAAGCAGGCATGCGGCCATGTCAAAGTCTACCTCCCGATCCGTGACAGCATTCAAGAGGTCCCCTACCTCAGACCAATAGTCCCCTAATTTCGAACAACCCCACAGCATGTGGTCAAGATCCACCTCAGGTTCTAGACATCGCGGGCACACGGCATCAATCACCTGGAAGTGTCGACGTAACCTCTCCGGGGTCAAATATGCCCTATGGAGCACAAAATAATGCACCTGTTGGAATCTCGCATTCCTCGTCCCTTTCCAGGTCCTGTGTAGCACCTGACCCCATACGGAGTCCGGGATTTGTCTACCGACGCTGGTCTCCCAACGCGACTTCAACTCAACCAACGGGGCCAGACCTTCATTTAACATCCTATTGTGGAGGCAGGTCACCGCCTTGACGGTGCCCGCCGCCATCACCACATATTGGCACACCGCCGTCACCTCCGGTTCAGCCAATCCACCCCCCCAATGCCTCTGCAGAGCCGCGACAACCGCCGCGTGCAACAGGAAGGTACCACTCGGCAGGCCGAATTGTTCATGTAAGGTCTGGAACGGGGCCAGCATCCCGTCCACATAGAGGTCTCCTACCATCTGCAAGCCCAGGTCCTCCCACTCTAATAATCGGGACCAATCACCTCCGTGCGGTAAGGCAGTGAGCATCCCCAGCGGAATCTCCGGTGCGTATGGCCGGCGCATCCCAGCCCTCTTCAGGTACCTATTCCAACACAATCTGAGTGTCCATTCCTCCATCGTGAGGTCCCTACTGGCCAGTCTCTGTTGCATCACGATAGACGACAAGACATGCCTCTGAATGCCGACCCCTCGGCTACCGTCAGGCCCCCTGAATTCCCTGGCCACGTTCTGCGTCAGGACCTGGAGCTGCGCCGCCAGATAGTATAACTCATAGTCGGGGACGGCCATCCCTCCTTCACACTTGGGTCTCATCAGGGTGGTCAATGCCACCCGTCTGCGACCGTGGCCCCAGAGAAAGCCAGTCACCAACATCTTCAGCTCCCTAAAGATACCCTGCGGGATCCACACCGGCAGCGTTCTAAAATAATAGAGGAGCCTCGGGAGTGCCACCATTTTCAACAGCGCCACACGGCCCAGTACAGACAGCGGAAGAGAGGCCCAGAAGTCCATACTGCCTCTCAGCGCCCTAATACAGCGCCCCACTTTCCCCTCAAGGAGGGCCGCCGCGTCATGGTAGATGCGCACCCCTAAGTAAACAAAACAAGAGGGTTCCCACACTACCGGCCTCGTAAGCTGCGGGCAGAGCGTGGTCTTCCGCAGCGGAAACACACAAGTCTTAGTCCAGTTCACCCTGAGGCCCGAAAGCCTCCCGAACCTGCCCAACATGTCCACCGCGCCTTCTAGAGCCCTACCAGAGTCCGCCAGGTACAGTAACAAGTCGTCGGCATACAACGAGATATAATGCGAGTCAAGTCCCTGCGCAATCCCGTCGAAAACGACTCCCGTTCTCGCCTGCGCCGCTAGTGGTTCCATCGCTAGGGCAAAGAGCAGAGGGGATAGCGAGCAGCCTTGCCTTGTGCCCCTACAGACCGGATAAACCGAGGAGACCAAGGTCCCCAGCCGCACCCGCGCCTTAGCCGAGGAATAGAGCACTCTCGTCCAGCCCCGGAACCCCTCCCCAACCCCGAACTTCAACAGCACGCCATCTAAAAAATCCCATTCCAAGCTATCAAACGCCTTTTCAATATCAACCGTCAGCACTACCGGGCCTGGATCCGCCATGGCAGCACTATCAATGACCCCAATCAGCCGACGGATATTCATCGAAGTGCTCCTAGAGGGGATGAATCCCGCTTGATCCCTATGCACCAAAGAGGTCATCAGTGGTAGGAGCCGGGTGGCTAGGATTCGGCTCAAGATCTTGTAATCCACAGTCAGCATAGACAACGGACGAAAAGAAGAGACATCCAAAGCATCTCTGCCCGGCTTCAGCAGGGGCACAACCAGCGCCTCCGTCATAGAGTCAGGCAACCGCCCCAATTGTTTCGCCTCCGCATACACAACCTGCAGTCTGGGTGCTAGCACTTCCATAAATTTGGCGTAGAACTCAATCGGCAACCCATCCACCCCAGGGGTTTTGTTCCGCGCCATATGACTAATCGCCCCTCTGATTTCCGCTAGGGTGACCGGGCCCCCCAGATCCCGGGCTTCCTCCTCATCCAATACCGGCAAAGGGATCTGATTTAAATAATCGCCAATGTCCGCGGTGTCCACTTCGAGGTGGCTGGTGTACAGGCCCGTGTAGTAGGATTGAAAGCGCCCCAGGACCGCTGACTGCGAATACACCACCTCCCCATCCTCCTGTCGCACACTCATAACCGGACATCCTCTAGGGTTCGGATCAGCCAACTTCGCAAGGAGCGTGCCCACTTTATCTCGCTCCTCATGCACTTTCACCGCATACAACTTATAATCATAGCACCGCAATCTCTCCATCTCAGTCGCCACCGCCTCCTTAGCACGCAACAAGCTGTCTTGCAGCTCCGGCTTCTCGGGTCGCTGCCGTTCCCCCCCTCTCAGCACTTCCTCCGCCTTCGCGAGGTCATTCAGCACTGTTCCTCTCACAGTCAGAAACCGTCCCATACACACCCCCCTCACCACCACTTTCATCGCATCCCATTCAGTCGCTCTAGTCACTGTCGACCCAGCATTGACCGTGAAGTAGTCGTCTATGCCCTGTCGGACCGTGGCACAGAACGCCGGGTCATCCAGCGTCTCCGGACGAAGTCTCCATGTAGGGACCGCCGATCTCGCCAGCTGCCACTGCACAGAAATCAGCAGTGGGTTATGGTCCGAGATGGTTCTAGACAAATACTCTGAGTGAATCACCACCTTCGCTAGAGACTCGCAACATAGCACCGAATCCAGTCTAACATGCAGATCATGCAGTGCTGAGAAGTAGGAGTAATCTCGAGTTTCGGGGTGCTGCGCCCTCCATACATCCACCAAGCCCCACCTCTCCTGCCAGTCCCGCCTATGGGTCGCAAGTCTGCGCACCGGGGAGTCTACCAAAGGCGGGTGTGACCTGTCCAACAGCACATCTGAAATGGAGTTAAAATCCCCTGCTAGCAATATAGGGCCCGCCAAATAATACGCCAGTGAGCGCGACAAACCCTCAAAGAAACGTTCTTGATCAGCATTGGGGGCATAGATGTTACACAGCACCACTTCCCTACCACACAGCCGTCCTTCCACCACCACATAACGACCCTCCGGATCTATCCTCTGGCTCGTGACTTGGAATGGCGTGCCCGCTCTGATCCATATTAACACCCCTCTGGCAAACGCTGAGTAAGTCGTGCCAAACACCTGACCCCGCCACCTCCTCTGTAACGCCCCACATTCCTGCCGTGTCAAGTGAGTCTCCTGAAGCATCGCTATCTGAACGCCCCTCCTCACCAAGTAGGCATGTACCCTGTGGCGCTTAACCATAGTCCGAATACCCCGGACATTCCACGTGACCCATTTCAAATTAGGTAACGTCCCCATAGAGCATCAATCCCAACAGTGGCGCACGCCAATAAATGTGACCCGCATCGCAGCAATTGTACAACCCCTTCAAAACATACCCCGTAACTCCCATCCACCCCCTCCCCAGGACAGGGCCTAATAACCCAGCTTCAGCCCCGTTCCAAACCTCAAACACCCAACACATCACACTTATCTGTGGTCGACACCACAGAAGACCTTAAGGGTCTAATGAGGACTATGGAGCCCCGAACCAGGACGACAGAGCAACCACCCCGCGCCCACAGCCCCATACTGCTAATGCAGCCCCATACCTGGCAGTCCAATAGAAATCAGGAGCGTCCAGGCCTTACAGCAAGTTCAGCGGCCTCGAGCTTCACCCATTAAAGATACCATCTGATGTTTGTGGGGTAACCTCCGGCCCCTGCGCTCCCCCCACCTCCGAGTCGTCATCACCGGTCTTCACACCTTCACCCTCCGAAGCCGAATCTCTGGAGGCGTCGTCTCGCTGCGAGCCCGTGATGTTCGCCGTGGCCTCCAACGCACTCTGTCTATCAGCCAGCATTTGCGCCTCTCGCTCGGCCCGTTGGCGCCTATTCCGGGAGCGGATGCGCTGCGACTTCCTGACCCTGACCGGCTGCTCACGATCCCTGGCGGGCCTGTGTGCTCGATCCGTCCCAGCACGATACAGTTCCAGCCAGTTTGTAGTGGACTAATCACATCAAATTGAATGGCCCTAGTGTACCTTCAATGTTCAGCTACTGTGCCACCTACTACATCATTTTAAACAAGTTTTATTCTGCAGAGCATTGTTTAAAATTCACCTTGATTCTTTTTAGCTACTCATGGTCACCATCGTCCATCTTGCCAGGGTGCAGCAGCCCGGATGCAGTAGCAGATCCTGGAGGCAATACAGGCTGAGTACCATCATCTGGTGGATCTGGAGGAAGATGAGGGGGAGGCAGATGTCCAGAGTCTCAGCCAGATCCCAGAACCAGCACCTCCAGCTTTTTCCCATGCAGAACATTGTGCCGCAGACTGCTGGTAGCTACCTGTCAGCAATCACTCACTGCTGCCCCCCTTTCAGACCGCACTTTATTATCCCTCTGGTACGGATCGAAGCCCATCAACAACAAAAATAATTAAGGGGGACCCAAGGGCAGTTTATTGACCAGCTCTTAATACACGCCCCAATTACATGAACCACAAAAGTATTAGAGGGTCAGAATCTCAAAGGTGATTACCAAGAACAGAGGTGGTTACCAGAAAGCCAAACAAAAAGAACTATAGCAACCAAATAAGGTTTGTGTCTAGTCTCTGACACCCATCAGTCACCACTCGGAACCGCCCTTCATCATTTGGGGCTCCGAGGACAAACACCAAACCTGTTGTTTACTCCGACAGAGAAGGACTAGCCCTCCTGTGGGATGAGGATGGTTGATGTGAGTTAGGTATATACTCACGAATGTGACTGTGGGGTAAAAAAAGAGAGTGCAGTGCTGGGGATAAGTAATACCAAGAGTGATAAAAGTGAGTAAAATTGGTTTAAAGAGCAAAAAATATATTTTATTAAAGTACAGCTCTTGACACCAAGGTTAAAAAATAGCCAAGACAGGGGAATAAATAAGCTGTCTAGCTGTGGAACGTGGTCGACATGTTTCAGCAAATATTGGCCATGTGGCCTTGCTTTCTTCAGGACCTCAATTTAAACGCTACTGCAAACAAAAAAAACCCCAAATGTGAGATAATATGTTCTATACATAAAAAAGACTAGAAAAATACTGGAACGAATTCATTATTAATTTAGTATGTCACCTGAACCTTCTAGGTGTACTCGTTCCGTTACTCCTTACCAATTCAGTAAATCACTGAAAAAGAAAGACATGGCATAAACACCGCAACCACCACCTGTCCACCACAGTAAACTACCTTATACACCATTGTACATTCTTAGCTTAGGTGAGATCCATATCCAGGATATTTAATCATCGAATCGGATCGGATCGAAGCCCAGCATGGACAAATGAAGAGGCACCTCAATTAGCTCCTGAGCCTGGCCACTGTGCCTAGTGCCCCGTGCCCCTTTTCTAAATGCTGTTTTGGGGTGTGGAACTTGTTTGTTATTGTGGGGGGGAGGGTGGGGATGTCGAATTCGGGATTGGGGTTTATACAATTTGGACTTTGGAGTGACTACTTTTTTTTGCAGACATTGGACATTTTGATTTTTGTTGGACAATGTTTGGGGACGGGGAGATTTCATTTAATTGGGGAGAGCTGTGGGCCATTTGTTGGAAGTGGGATGAACAGGTGGGTTTTAAATATTTGGGTGATTAATAAACATTTGTGTTGCATTATTTATGCCTGAAATCTAGGTTTTTGCGGAAGTTTTACTTCTCACTGCTGCTTTTTAGCACAAGCTACTTTAAAAAATGTGCTGATAGTGTATAACAACAATTAGGTATGTGCTATGCCTATGTGGTACCTCTCCCACTACTCTCCTAGTCTCTGCAGTCTGCAACTACATTGAGCACTAAGGGGTAAGGGGTTGCCATTGCCTTCCTTACTACAACTTAGTAAAACAATGAACCATAGTTCTCTTACCGAATAGAAGAAGCGAGGGATGCAGAGTTTCCCAAGGTGCCATGGTGGTGATAGTAGTACCTGACTAGTGCACTAACAACAGGGAAGGAACCAGAGGTCAGGTCTCACTCCCACCAAGGCGAACTCCAACAGTAGGATTTTAATAGGAACGAGTATTCTTCGTAGGCATCTACATTGAGTTATTGGGTTATATGATCTTTTATCATAGCTTTACAAACATTTAAGTCCAGACTACTACACAACAAAGAATACCTGATAATGAATAACAAACCATGCAAAATTTTTGGGAGCAATGGTGAGCTAGTATTTTGATTAAATAAAAGTGACATTAGAATCATGATTTGGAAGAGAACTTAAGGTCTGTGGTGGACATGGTTATTGGTTACGCATTTACGTAATGCAACACGCATTGTCTGAATGATAATGGTGACAAATAATGTTCTTCTATATCTAAAATATTGATCACTTGTATGCGTTGGTTAGTAAATGGGGACAGTGTGGACTATTGTTTCAGTAACAGGGGTAGAACTGAAGTACATGCACTGATTTGATTTTGCTTTCACCACATCCATCCCACCAAGTGTGTGATAAATTAATGGTATAAATTATTACGTCACACCTCAATAAATCATGCAGTTTGGGGGAAGAGGGTTAGGGATTTGATGAATGGATGGAAAAGGGGGTTTGTGGAACGTTGTGACAAAGACAAACAACGTACAAGGACAATATTCAATTGGGCAATGAGTAGTCAGCCATCAAATTGTTGTGGGAGGAAAAGACAATGAAGGAATGACTACAGGTAACTTAAATGCAATGGAAACTAAAAGGTCTGTCATCTCCAGAGAGCTCCAAGTAGCATTATTTTATATCTAAATGTTCTGTCACCTAGGTTTAAAAAATATCAAATATATTACAAATTACTTAGGAGTAAAGCGAACATCACACACAGTTCCAAAAAAACGAATATTAAAAGAAAAGTAATGTTTTGACAAATTGGGAGGTGCATCTACATTCTTCTTGGATTAGCCATCAATCTTAGGTGCCTTGTTGATGCAGTCTGGCAGCGTAAGCATGAGTGTTATGGTGCTTTTCCCTTTTTTTTGCAGGAGAAGAGAAGACCTGCAGATTGAAAAAAATATATATATTGTAGATTCATGAGAAGGACAGAGCTAAACTTCATAAGGAGTGCACAACAAAGACTCATAGGCAGTGCAACAGAGAAGAATAATCCTTTTTGCAATCATTAATTTTATGACTGATATGCGATCAATTAGATGAGAGCAATTACAGCAACCAACAATCACACACAAGTGGCCGCATGCATCAGGCTGATCAAAATTTCAACTGTCATGACCATCATCATTATAATATGTAGCCCAGCAGCACCTGCATAATGTGATAATTACCACATGTCTGTCTCCATTTACCTTCAACAGGCACACCACCCAACCACCACATAGCTTCAAATTTAAGCCAGCCTGCATACACACTTAGGAACATTCCATTTTCCAAATCAAGTAAAATCAACGCACCTCTATCACCACCAACCCGCAGAGTTGGGTAGACCTCTTTAGAGTCATCACCAAATCTGTTGGGTTCTGTGAAGTTAATAACTTCTTTCTTCTGGTGGCAGTTGTTGAAGTAGTCACACCCTGAGTCCTTCCATCAACCTCCTGACTCCGAGTAATATGTCCACCTGAAACAAGACCATCTCGAAACAAAGACTTACAAGAAAAGCACTGCCTGCAATAGCCTCCTCTCTTTTGAGACCCATCACCCAAAGGCCCTTTGGCAAAATCTTCCATATGGCTGGTTCCTCCGCCTTCGACGCAACTGCAGCGATTTGACCAATTACCGCATCCAAGCCAAGGAACTCAGCAGGTATCTCCTTGAGAGAAAATACCCTCTGAAGGTAGTGAGACTGGCAGAAAAGAGGGCACACAACAACAAGAGAGAGACCCTTTTGGAAAATAACACACGCACTAAGGACGATGTCATGACATGTGTCACTTCCGTTACTCCTCTCTCTAAAAAGCTTAAATCCATCATATTAAAACATTGAAGAATCTTGAATTCTGCGACCTGAACCTAGACCGCCCCCATTTTGCTTTTAGGAGGACACCCAATTTAAGAGACAGCTGGTACACACTAGACCACGCATCCATAAAACAAATACACAGACCACCCTTTGGAATCTTCTTCGGGTCACTGGACACTTCCCAAGCGGCAACTGTACCGTGTGCAACTCTACCACTCACTCGACCACTCTGCAAATGGGTGCTTTCTGATGGACACAAAGGCAGCATACCAACTGCAACACAAGGAACTCTATTTACCTGATTACATCCCCTGCACAATGTACTTTCTAGGGATGATACCAAGACCGGTGAAGATCAGGATAGGGGAGAACAGGAGTACAATCAGATGTGGACGGAATGCACCCAAAATAAGTAACCACTTCAAGGAGGCAAACCACTTCACTGATGACCTGAAATGGACATTCTCTGAAGCAAACTCGTCCTGGAGTGCAACTACCATCTTCAGAAGGGAATAACGGTTGGTGTTTTGCCTCCAGACCAACCGGAGCAGACTCAATGATGAGATTCCATGGACAGAGTTATAGGTATATAGACCTCACTGTAGTAGAGGCAATAATACAGCTCAATTCCTATGCAAAATAAGCCCCTATGTCCTTTAACATTTATTATTTATTGCGATCTCCAGTCCAGTAACCTAATCACTGAAGGCACGCGCATCAGCTCTATGCAGGGTATATCTAGTCCCCAACCCCCTTCCCACTCACCACCAGATTTTAGGGCAGACATCACCATCTCCAGGATATGGGCAGACGTGGAAGTATACCTCTAATACATATCCCCTGGCACACCAAGAAAATATATCTAACATCTATCCCATTTGATGTCAAAGTTAACAATTGCCCAAAAATTGATATGTCACATTTTATGTCTTTTAAATACCCACATAATTTGCTATACTTCTTTGACTAGGAACAACCTCCATTTCACATGATAAAGGCCACCATAGCCCCACCCGAGCGCAATTCACATGTGATCATCTGCTTAACCACTCCGGTTGGGCTACACTACTATGGTAGGACTACAAGACATACATCACAATGGTGAGATACATCTTTTTCTTACCCCTTATACAACTCGCTATTCAATCCTGTATGATCAGTTGCCCACCTACATTCTGTCAAAAGCCCCTCATTTTTTTTTTTTGAAATATATTTTTATTGCAGAATCAGGAATAAACACATCCAACAAGCCAACCCATACACAAACGGCACCCAGCATACAGTGCGATAGTAATACAATACACATCCCGGAGGCTGGGCGGCGCGTCAATAGTCAGTTCACTGGAAGTACCTCGGTGCATGCCCCATTCGGGGCACAGGTCAAGTGTAACACTTCGTTTCTGCTTTTAACCCAGAACAACCAACCCACCCTCTCCATCTAAACCTAGGCCACTCCAATATCATGTCACTAATCATCACGACTACCATCCTGGGCCATCCGGTTCCGGGAGGTTGCCGCTTGCCGGCCAACCACCCCCTCCTCCGACTCCTTCCCAATGCCCTCCCCCTCAACTGCTGCTAATGCGGGTTCCACCATCCCTCTCCTGCTCCAGGGTGACAACTATCAGGAAGTTTGACAAGCAAGTAGCCACACGGAATCCCTGCCTATAACTGATCAGTTTCTTCGCCTTCAGTCAGGTAGTCCCTTAATGCCTGCACCACCAGCTCCCAGGACCGTGCCAGTTCCAAGCTCTTCTCGTTACCAGTTCTAGTCGCCTGGCGCATTCGTAACACACTCTCACAGCTCGACCACTTCACCAATTCATTCCTCCACCTCCGTACAGACGGCCCCTCTTTAGACTTCCAATGCCAAGTGATTTCACGCTGTGCCAGTATCAGTCCCAACCCAATGAATTTGCTCGTAACCTTGGTCTTTTTGGTATGCGGGAACCAAAGAAGCAGGCATGCGGCCATGTCAAAGTCTACCTCCCGATCCGTGACAGCATTCAAGAGGTCCCCTACCTCAGACCAATAGTCCCCTAATTTCGAACAACCCCACAGCATGTGGTCAAGATCCACCTCAGGTTCTAGACATCGCGGGCACACGGCATCAATCACCTGGAAGTGTTGACGTAACCTCTCCGGGGTCAAATATGCCCTATGGAGCACAAAATAATGCACCTGTTGGAATCTCGCATTCCTCGTCCCTTTCCAGGTCCTGTGTAGCACCTGACCCCATACGGAGTCCGGGATTTGTCTACCGACGCTGGTCTCCCAACGCGACTTCAACTCAACCAACGGGGCCAGACCTTCATTTAACATCCTATTGTGGAGGCAGGTCACCGCCTTGACGGTGCCCGCCGCCATCACCACATATTGGCACACCGCCGTCACCTCCGGTTCAGCCAATCCACCCCCCCAATGCCTCTGCAGAGCCGCGACAACCGCCGCGTGCAACAGGAAGGTACCACTCGGCAGGCCGAATTGCTCATGTAAGGTCTGGAACGGGGCCAGCATCCCGTCCACATAGAGGTCTCCTACCATCTGCAAGCCCAGGTCCTCCCACTCTAATAATCGGGACCAATCACCTCCGTGCGGTAAGGCAGTGAGCATCCCCAGCGGAATCTCCGGTGCGTATGGCCGGCGCATCCCAGCCCTCTTCAGGTACCTATTCCAACACAATCTGAGTGTCCATTCCTCCATCGTGAGGTCCCTACTGGCCAGTCTCTGTTGCATCACGATAGACGACAAGACATGCCTCTGAATGCCGACCCCCTCGGCTACCGTCAGGCCCCCTGAATTCCCTGGCCACGTTCTGCGTCAGGACCTGGAGCTGCGCCGCCAGATAGTATAACTCATAGTCGGGGACGGCCTTCCCTCCTTCACACTTGGGTCTCATCAGGGTGGTCAATGCCACCCGTCTGCGACCGTGGCCCCAGAGAAAGCCAGTCACCAACATCTTCAGCTCCCTAAAGATACCCTGCGGGATCCACACCGGCAGCGTTCTAAAATAATAGAGGAGCCTCGGGAGTGCCACCATTTTCAACAGCGCCACACGGCCCAGTACAGACAGCGGAAGAGAGGCCCAGAAGTCCATACTGCCTCTCAGCGCCCTAATACAGCGCCCCACTTTCCCCTCAAGGAGGGCCGCCGCGTCATGGTAGATGCGCACCCCTAAGTAAACAAAACAAGAGGGTTCCCACACTACCGGCCTCGTAAGCTGCGGGCAGAGCGTGGTCTTCCGCAGCGGAAACACACAAGTCTTAGTCCAGTTCACCCTGAGGCCCGAAAGCCTCCCGAACCTGCCCAACATGTCCACCGCGCCTTCTAGAGCCCTACCAGAGTCCCCCAGGTACAGTAACAAGTCGTCGGCATACAACGAGATATAATGCGAGTCAAGTCCCTGCGCAATCCCGTCGAAAACGACTCCCGCATAGACAACGGACGAAAAGAAGAGACATCCAAAGCATCTCTGCCCGGCTTCAGCAGGGGCACAACCAGCGCCTCCGTCATAGAATCAGGCAACCGCCCCAATTGTTTCGCCTCCGCATACACAACCTGCAGTCTGGGTGCTAGCACTTCCATAAATTTGGCGTAGAACTCAATCGGCAACCCATCCACCCCAGGGGTTTTGTTCCGCGCCATATGACTAATCGCCCCTCTGATTTCCGCTAGGGTGACCGGGCCCCCCAGATCCTGGGCTTCCTCCTCATCCA
This sequence comes from Lissotriton helveticus, assembly GCF_964261635.1. Classification (NCBI taxonomy): domain Eukaryota; kingdom Metazoa; phylum Chordata; class Amphibia; order Caudata; family Salamandridae; genus Lissotriton; species Lissotriton helveticus. The sequence continues at coordinate 1,142,148,407 of NC_136068.1, forward strand.
ATACCGGCAAAGGGATCTGATTTAAATAATCGCCAATGTCCGCGGTGTCCACTTCGAGGTGGCTGGTGTACAGGCCCGTGTAGTAGGATTGAAAGCGCCCCAGGACCGCTGACTGCGAATACACCACCTCCCCATCCTCCTGTCGCACACTCATAACCGGACATCCTCTAGGGTTCGGATCAGCCAACTTCGCAAGGAGCGTGCCCACTTTATCTCGCTCCTCATGCACTTTCACCGCATACAACTTATAATCATAGCACCGCAATCTCTCCATTTCAGTCGCCACCGCCTCCTTAGCACGCAACAAGCTGTCTTGCAGCTCCGGCTTCTCGGGTCGCTGCCGTTCCACCCCTCTCAGCACTTCCTCCGCCTTCGCGAGGTCATTCAGCACTGTTCCTCTCACAGTCAGAAACCGTCCCATACACACCCCCCTCACCACCACTTTCATCGCATCCCATTCAGTCGCTCTAGTCACTGTCGACCCAGCATTGACCGTGAAGTAGTCGTCTATGCCCTGTCGGACCGTGGCACAGAACGCCGGGTCATCCAGCGTCTCCGGACGAAGTCTCCATGTAGGGACTGCCGATCTCGCCAGCTGCCACTGCACAGAAATCAGCAGTGGGTTATGGTCCGAGATGGTTCTAGACAAATACTCTGAGTGAATCACCACCTTCGCTAGAGACTCGCAACATAGCACCGAATCCAGTCTAACATGCAGATCATGCAGTGCTGAGAAGTAGGAGTAATCTCGAGTTTCGGGGTGCTGGGCCCTCCATACATCCACCAAGCCCCACCTCTCCTGCCAGTCCCGCCTATGGGTCGCAAGTCTGCGCACCGGGGAGTCTACCAAAGGCGGGTGTGACCTGTCCAACAGCACATCTGAAATGGAGTTAAAATCCCCTGCTAGCAATATAGGGCCCGCCAAATAATACGCCAGTGAGCGCGACAAACCCTCAAAGAAACGTTCTTGATCAGCATTGGGGGCATAGATGTTACACAGCACCACTTCCCTACCACACAGCCGTCCTTCCACCACCACATAACGACCCTCCGGATCTATCCTCTGGCTCGTGACTTGGAATGGCGTGCCCGCTCTGATCCATATTAACACCCCTCTGGCAAACGCTGAGTAAGTCGTGCCAAACACCTGACCCCGCCACCTCCTCTGTAACGCCCCACATTCCTGCCGTGTCAAGTGAGTCTCCTGAAGCATCGCTATCTGAACGCCCCTCCTCACCAAGTAGGCATGTACCCTGTGGCGCTTAACCATAGTCCGAATACCCCGGACATTCCACGTGACCCATTTCAAATTAGGTAACGTCCCCATAGAGCATCAATCCCAACAGTGGCGCACGCCAATAAATGTGACCCGCATCGCAGCAATTGTACAACCCCTTCAAAACATACCCCGTAACTCCCATCCACCCCCTCCCCAGGACAGGGCCTAATAACCCAGCTTCAGCCCCGTTCCAAACCTCAAACACCCAACACATCACACTTATCTGTGGTCGACACCACAGAAGACCTTAAGGGTCTAATGAGGACTATGGAGCCCCGAACCAGGACGACAGAGCAACCACCCCGCGCCCACAGCCCCATACTGCTAATGCAGCCCCATACCTGGCAGTCCAATAGAAATCAGGAGCGTCCAGGCCTTACAGCAAGTTCAGCGGCCTCGAGCTTCACCCATTAAAGATACCATCTGATGTTTGTGGGGTAACCTCCGGCCCCTGCGCTCCCCCCACCTCCGAGTCGTCATCACCGGTCTTCACACCTTCACCCTCCGAAGCCGAATCTCTGGAGGCGTCGTCTCGCTGCGAGCCCGTGATGTTCGCCGTGGCCTCCAACGCACTCTGTCTATCAGCCAGCATTTGCGCCTCTCGCTCGGCCCGTTGGCGCCTATTCCGGGAGCGGATGCGCTGCGACTTCCTGACCCTGACCGGCTGCTCACGATCCCTGGCGGGCCTGTGTGCTCGATCCGTCCCAGCACGATACAGTTCCAGCCAGGACCATGCTTCATCGGGCGTTTGGAAAAAGTGAGTCCTGTCATCAACGATGATCCGCAGCTTGGCTGGAAAAAGCAAGGAGTATTGAATCCCTTCCTCTCTCAGCTCTTTCTTCACCGACAGAAAGGACGCCCTGCTCCGCTGCACCTCCTGCGTATAGTCCGGAAATATCGTCACCTTGCTGTTGTCCACTTGGAAGGGCCCACGATCTCTCGCCCTTTGGATCAGCAGATCCCGATCCTTATAGTGCAGCAGTCTGGCCACCATCGGTCGGGGCGGTCGGCCCTCCAGAGGAGGCTTCGCGGGCACCCTGTGCGCTCTTTCCAGGGAGAAGAAGGGGGAGAGGCCCTCCGGCGCTACCACTGTGCGGAACCAGTCCTCCAAGTAGGCCACCGCATCACCCTTCTCAATTTTCTCTGGAAGCCCCACTACCCTCACGTTGTTCCGGCGGTTGCGTCCTTCCGCGTCCTCTGCTCGACGCTCCAGAATCGCCAGTCGATGGATAACGTCATCAAGTTTATGCTCCGCCGTGATCACCGCCGGTTTCAGCTCCTGGAGCAGTTGCTCGTTGGATTTCACACCGGTCAGAGAGCTTGGCATGGTCCGCTCTCAGCAGGCCAAGCCCGGACGCCACCTGCGCAATATCCTGATGCAGCTCATCCTTGGTGGTGGTGATCGTGGCCAAAATGGCATCAAGACGGAGGTTCAGCCGCAGCTCTTGCGGCGAGGGCCCCGTTGGGAGATCGCCATCCGCGGCCTCGGACTGCCCGTCACCTCGCTCAGGAGGCGCAGCGAGGTCAGCCCCCTGCGCGGCCATCTTGTCAACGGGAAACGTGCCACCTCAGCCGTCTCTTTCAATGGAGGCCGGCGGCTGCAGTCCTTCCGTCCTTCCCGTCTCCAGGGCCACCTGGCGAGCCCAATGGCAGATCACAAGGTGCGCAGCTCCCCGGTCTCCCGGCGGTGCCAATTGTCCTTCCTCTGCGCCCCGTCGCTAACCTCCAGCCCAGAAATGGCGTCCGTGCAGCCCCACCGATATCCTCAGTGCGTCACCAAAGTGCGGAGGCCAGGGGTGTGAGCCCCCTCAGAAGACAGGTAGTCAGGCGTTGCCCCACTGGGCAGTTTGAGCCCACCGCCCCCGGCGGCACCGATCTGCGCGGCCTCAGCGCACTGCGGGGTCCACACACTGCTTTATCGGCCTCATCCCCACCTGCCTCCAACCGGGCGTCCAATCGCCCTGGGCAACCGCCCCCCCAGCACACGGCCAACTCGCCGGTCTCCTCAGTGTCCCGGTTGCCTCTGCTTCAGCGCCCTCAGGGATGGGTCGGCCACAGACGCCAGCAGCGCCGCCACCGGTGCAGCGCGAGTGATGGCTGCGCTCTCCTACCGTCCGGGCGAGCAGGTGGGGGAGGGGCGCCGCTCGCGCCAGGGCAGCGCCGGCGCTCTTCTCCGTTGCTCCGGTCCCGCTCTCCTGAATCCCCCACCAGTGCACCGCTTCGCTAGGGCCCCCAGGCGCCTCAGACCGCGCAGCACCCCACATCGCTCCGCTCTCCGGACTCTCGCTCTGTTGGCGCCGCCATCTTGCCTTTGTTCCCCAGCTTCATCAAGCGGGGCTCCAGGTCCGTCTGCCTGCAGCGCCCAGGGTCCCGACGGGGGTCAGATGCTCCCTGCTGGTCCAGCGACCCCACCGGAGCCCAGTTCCAGCCGCCAGGTATTGTGGGGCTAGTTACTGCAGGATAAAGACGGGACTCGGCGCGGAGCAACTCGCTCACGCAGCCATCCCGGTCGGCGCTTAAACCACGCCCCGTCAAAAGCCCCTCATGCTTGAACGATCAAACAAAACCCTTCCGGAAAATCGTTTAGCCCCTCCAGGATGGCCGCCAGACATGCACAGAGCCGCCGATACGGCGGGTAACATTGCAGCATCCCACATACTTGACACATCAAAATGAGACCCTTTGCTCATAACAATCACCTTCCCGGGGACGCGGACATTGGAGGGTAGGTGCAGACATGCTGTCTGCACTCCAAAGTGGTAAATACTTATATCGGCCCTGTGGCAGATTGACATGCCCGATGTCTGACCCGACGTGCCATTTTTATCTTGAAACTTTTTACTGCTTGTGCTCATTTTCCAGCTCAGCACGATTGAGCTCGGCACCTAAACACCACCTGATGCGGTCTTAAGTTTCTTTTACTTAAGTAAAGATCTCCACAACCCAATCCCCTACTTTTCAGTATGCCCCGATTACATTTTTAAAAACCTCTAGGGAAGAACCATCCCCTTCACCTGATGGTTGAGAATGAAGGACCTCGTCTCTGCTTCGAGGATGACACCAAGCAAGGGATGTCAGACTGCTGCGTGTGAACAATTCAGCATGCAGGACCCATGTCAGCTTGGAAGGAATTCTCCTCTGATTTGCAGGGGGGAAAGGGGTCTTAAATACTAGAGCGGTCAGTCCATGGTTTCTTTTAGAATCAATATGTTTTGAAAACAATAATAAATGTTTCTATAAACAAATGTGATCATGCACAGCGGGCATGCAAAAAATTGTGACTCTTATACAGAATGAATATGCCGTGCCTAAGGACATGTTTATATAGGTCAGATACAGGGTTTATGATAGAATACTAAGAGCCTGGTGTTGAAGAGACAGGAGCATGCTAATAGGTGAAAGGTCACCTGTTTGGAATCGTTATTGTCTTGTGGATAGGACAATGTATGAAAATAGGGATATACATGACAGGAATAGCCTAAAGGACATGACTCCCACTCCTTACCAAAAGGTCATCAGGGTCAGCTAGATAGTGATAAAACTACGACCATTAAAAAAGCATTTATCATTAAAATTACTAAAAACATAAAAGTCTGGAAAAATGTCCACATCAGAAAAGTAATTTATCCCTAAAAGCAATCAAAAGGTCCTCTAAATTTTGTATTTGTGGTTAATATTACACTGAGCACCTTTAAAGCCACCACGCTCATTTAGAGCAGATAAGGATAAAATAAAGTCAGTTATGACCTTCAATTTGGTAAATGTTTAAATAATGCAGAATAGTTCCCAGCAAAGGATATGCCAGATTGTCTATGCATCCTGTGCCAAAGACTGAACATCGCTGAACATTGCATCCGCAGGTGGCAATCCCTCCAGTACTTCTAATATAATGTAGAATGAGAAAAGAATAACTTTGGTTCCCACCGCAGCCGCCGGGGAAGAATTAGATGCCTGCACTCCTGGAACTTATGCCTGTGCCTCTGGAGAAGATCCAATTTTGCTTCTAACAGGAGTGGAATCATCCCTTGGAGGCTCTAAAAATGCTGTCGTCAACATGGAAATATGCTGTGGATAATTGTACACCTGGGCCTGCAAGGGCTCCTGAAGCACGTCTATGTCCAGTGGCGCAACTGATGGAAGTGTCAGACACAGATCCGACACTCATCCGAATCCGCAGAAGAGGCTGTGGAACACAGGCAGGACACAATCTAGACAGACTGGTCTAAAAGACAGGGACCAATGCTCACTCAGATCTCGAAGCTGAGGAGTATTCATGTAGAACACCATACACTCCAGACAACTTGTTCCAGCAGTGTTCGCTCCATGTCTTGAGGGATTGAGACGTACATTGTGAAACAATAGGATTAAAATCAGGATGCCTGCCACTGATAGCAGGACCAAAAGTAAGCCCTCCAATACGGAGAGTATGAAAGCTGGAATTACTCCAAAGATTGTCTGAAAGGTGATTAAAATACCTGATCCAAGGAGTATCAGACATGTTAAAGATACGATGAACCATTTTTCCTAAATGGATCAGGAATTTCATACGGGCAAGGGCCTGTATCTCTGAAGAAGACCTTGTAACCTGGAGATCAAAAGTCCTTGGGCTGAAGTTAAGGCTACATTTTGTTGAAACTATTACAAAAAACAAGGGAACCCAAAAGGTATGCCATAGGAACCTTGGGCAGTATCATATTCTAGAGAACAGTGGTCCCTATTTTGGAAGGGAGAATCGAAAAAAACGGTAATCATACGCTGGATAGTTAGTATGTCTTTTGTCCAGCCGGACAAGAATTTATTTTTCAAATAGGTTCAGTTACAAGTAGTTGTTTTTTTAAAAAACAAAACAAAACATTTGATGACAAGTGGGCACAGCCGTGACCCACGGAACACAAGACAAACCAACGAAAGCAGAATGGCCAAAAGGCAGGGCAAAATACGTCTGTATGCTTGTACTCAGTTTAACAGACTTAGATCAGTATTTTCACACCATTGCACATTACAATATTGCTTATTCATATTGCATATGGCGTTTAGGTGGTGACGACGTTTCGATGCCAACGTTACATACAGTTGCAAAAAGAAGTGGTCGGTTACAAAACAATGTTCATTGCATTTGTGTTCTCAGTAAATAGTTAAAAGGTACACATTAGCCGTGTCAAAATGAAACTGAATTTAATTCAGCTATAAGCAGTGGTATTCAAACACAGTTATTTAGTATTTAATTCATACATTGCATAACGGTGAATTTGATCATTATTCAAAATAGTGCTCAGTGGGTGACAAAAGGAGGGATTCCAGATTCAGTAGGGTAGGGGGTGGTTGGAATAGATGAAGGGACAAAGAAAAGGAATTGTGTCCTGTAGACAATTCAAAATTAATCTCGAAACATTTCCTGTCTATAAACAGATCAAATTGTTCCCTATACAATCAATACACGAAAACCATTTATGGCAAATCCTAGCGTAACGTGTATGTTGGAGAGTAATGATGTCGACGTTTCGACCCCGGTAGGTAAGGGCGGGTGGTTCCTCAGTTTAGGGTCTTCATCAGGACAGTGAAGATAGTGTTAGTGAGCACCTACGGAAAAAGATACGCATATCACTCAGTAGGGTGAAATTAAAAACCTTTAAAATCAATGAATGGTTTCTAGACTCGTGTACCTACATTGACTCAGGCGTATCAGGTAGTCCCACCTCAGTTGGAGACTTGCGCCGTTGTTGATGTTCTGTGAAAGAACAATTGACATTAAGGAAGGTACGAAAAGGGGCAGGTCAGGAAGGAAACATCCCACACATGAGATGGCCCTACTTACTAAGTTCTTTCGGATCATCCGCCTTGGAATGATGATTGAAGTCCCAGATCGAATGGGAATTGGCGTAAAATCTGTGGATACAAACGTTATATCCTTGTATCTCTATGCCATTGCAGGGGTGCACAGTTTTAAAGAAATCCAGGTGAAAACCAAAGAGTACAGAAAGGATGAACTTACTTGAAAGTGTCTTGATTTTGTGTTAGTTGGTGAGGAATCAGTCAAACACCAACTCAAAGGATTAGTCTTCCAAAAGTTGTTCTCACATCATCTGTAAAGACCCAATGCACACAGACATTCTTAAATTGAGTCAATGTGTGGGGTTCCTAATAAAACGGTATTCAGAGCACTAATTAAGTTAAATAACCCCCTCTATCTCGCCAAAGACAAATCCCAGTTGTAAATACATTCCACTCACCACCTGGGACCGATCGGGACTTTTACATACACTCGAGGAACTCGATTGCGGGGGCATAATATCAGCGCTACAATGAGCGCCGGGGTTGCTAGGATGCCAGGCACGCTGTGCATCTGTGGATGGATCGGGATTTTGAATAATAAATAATAAAAGGCCACGGGTGCGGGGAAAATTATGGTAGAGTTCCTGGTTGCGCTATTGAGAAATCGAGTATTGCAGCATGAAAGGGGCAGCCTCCCTGTATCACGTACCTGTGCTGTGCTGCAATTACTCCAAAGCAGGTCCAGTCAGCGCCCGCACGGGATCGCTACTGAAAGACTAGACGCTGGAGGCGTGGCTCACGGGGCGTGTCAGAGTACCTCGCGGTGCCGGCGCTGGATGCTGCTGCCGCCGAAGTGGCTAGACTGCGCATGGGCGCTGCTGGAAATACTTCCCCTCCCGTGTGCGCGGCTGTGTGGACGTGAGTGACGGCATCCACGAGAAGACTAATGACAGTCTGGATACATCGGGTTGCTGAAATTCAAGCGAACCCATATGCTTCCTATTGTTAACACAATGTAGACCATGCTGCTGCATTATACCGATGGGGGAGGTTGCATGACCTACATGTTATTACTGTGGAAGACAGACGCATAATTAATGAATTATTGGTCGGTCTCACTGTCCTTTGTGAAATAAAGGGAAGATGAGAGCGATTGTCAAGTCAAATGTTTATACACCTGCATATACAACAGGAAGCTAGTCCAAAGGCCCTATGTAAATAGATGGAATTTCATGACCAATATCAGTTCGACTGTATCTACTTAGGCATCAACCAATATTGTGGGTGAATATCTAAATATACAATTAGACAAAAGTCAAGCTGATTACATAGTTGAGCACTAAGGCAAAGAGAGATAAATCAAAATATCTACATCATAATTAATGAATTATTGGTCGGTCTCACTGTCCTTTGTGAAATAAAGGGAAGATGAGAGCGATTGTCAAGTCAAATGTTTATACACCTGCATATACAACAGGAAGCTAGTCCAAAGGCCCTATGTAAATAGATGGAATTTCATGACCAATATCAGTTCGACTGTATGTACTTAGGCATCAACCAATATTGTGGGTGAATATCTAAATATACAATTAGACAAAAGTCAAGCTGATTACATAGTTGAGCACTAAGGCAAAGAGAGATAAATCAAAATTTCTACATCATCTATGCCTAGAGCATGCACAACACACATATATAGAACAGTCCCACTAGTTGAGCGTAGGTCACATACCCACAGTATCAAACATATCGTTCGCAGGTGGTATTGTTAAACATTTTCTAAGTGTTAAACCATACTAAGCACAGTGTTCTTGTTAAACATTAACCAAGTGGATTGTGAGTCCTTTGCCCGAAAGAAGCACTAATTCATAAATTCTGTATATTGCAACATTTCCTAGTATACTCTTTCCATACATAACGCATTAACCAAAGTCAGGGATCAGATAATAATCCCGCTAGCTGGGAGTAGGTAGCGTCAAGTTCATTCAGACCATTGTCCACAGTGTCCAGAGTGTACATCCATTTGCATTCTCGTAAGTTAAGAAGCGAATCCAAATCGCCCCCTCTAGAACCAATCTCAATTTTCTCAACCACCAGCCATTTGAAGGATTCAGGAGTGTGGGCTTTAGACACAAAGTGTTCGACCAAAGGGGAGCCCGGTGTTTGACACCTTATCCGACTGCAGTGTTGGAGAATGCGCTTCTTTACATGTTGTTTTGTTTTGTTTTGTCTGTCCAATATATACAAGGTCACATGGACATATAATGGCATAGATAACCCCACTTGTATTACAATTAGTCATTGTTTTAAGATTCACCTTATGGTTCCGATATTCCCAAACCTTGGTCTCTAAGGTGAGTGGGCAGGCTTTACACTTGGTACATTTAAAATGACCCACTACTTGGGGCAGATTCCAGATACTTTGTAAAGTCGGAGGGGCAGGTGTTTCTAGAAGTGAACAAACCACTTTATCTCTGATATTTTTCGCCTTTTTGAAAGCGTGCATCGGAAGTTCTTTGTGGTCAATGACATCTGCTACCATCCCCTTTGGTCGAACACTTTGTGTCTAAAGCCCACACTCCTGAATCCTTCAAATGGCTGGTGGTTGAGAAAATTGAGATTGGTTCTAGAGGGGGCGATTTGGTAATGCAGAATAGTTCCCAGCAAAGGATATGCCAGATTGTCTATGCATCCTGTGCCAAAGACTGAACATCGCTGAACATTGCATCCGCAGGTGGCAATCCCTCCAGTACTTCTAATATAATGTAGAATGAGAAAAGAATAACTTTGGTTCCCACCGCAGCCGCCGGGGAAGAATTAGATGCCTGCACTCCTGGAACTTATGCCTGTGCCTCTGGAGAAGATCCAATTTTGCTTCTAACAGGAGTGGAATCATCCCTTGGAGGCTCTAAAAATGCTGTCGTCAACATGGAAATATGCTGTGGATAATTGTACACCTGGGCCTGCAAGGGCTCCTGAAGCACGTCTATGTCCAGTGGCGCAACTGATGGAAGTGTCAGACACAGATCCGACACTCATCCGAATCCGCAGAAGAGGCTGTGGAACACAGGCAGGACACAATCTAGACAGACTGGTCTAAAAGACAGGGACCAATGCTCACTCAGATCTCGAAGCTGAGGAGTATTCATGTAGAACACCATACACTCCAGACAACTTGTTCCAGCAGTGTTCGCTCCATGTCTTGAGGGATTGAGACGTACATTGTGAAACAATAGGATTAAAATCAGGATGCCTGCCACTGATAGCAGGACCAAAAGTAAGCCCTCCAATACGGAGAGTATGAAAGCTGGAATTACTCCAAAGATTGTCTGAAAGGTGATTAAAATACCTGATCCAAGGAGTATCAGACATGTTAAAGATACGATGAACCATTTTTCCTAAATGGATCAGGAATTTCATACGGGCAAGGGCCTGTATCTCTGAAGAAGACCTTGTAACCTGGAGATCAAAAGTCCTTGGGCTGAAGTTAAGGCTACATTTTGTTGAAACTATTACAAAAAACAAGGGAACCCAAAAGGTATGCCATAGGAACCTTGGGCAGTATCATATTCTAGAGAACAGTGGTCCCTATTTTGGAAGGGAGAATCGAAAAAAACGGTAATCATACGCTGGATAGTTAGTATGTCTTTTGTCCAGCCGGACAAGAATTTATTTTTCAAATAGGTTCAGTTACAAGTAGTTGTTTTTTTAAAAAACAAAACAAAACATTTGATGACAAGTGGGCACAGCCGTGACCCACGGAACACAAGACAAACCAACGAAAGCAGAATGGCCAAAAGGCAGGGCAAAATACGTCTGTATGCTTGTACTCAGTTTAACAGACTTAGATCAGTATTTTCACACCATTGCACATTACAATATTGCTTATTCATATTGCATATGGCGTTTAGGTGGTGACGACGTTTCGATGCCAACGTTACATACAGTTGCAAAAAGAAGTGGTCGGTTACAAAACAATGTTCATTGCATTTGTGTTCTCAGTAAATAGTTAAAAGGTACACATTAGCCGTGTCAAAATGAAACTGAATTTAATTCAGCTATAAGCAGTGGTATTCAAACACAGTTATTTAGTATTTAATTCATACATTGCATAACGGTGAATTTGATCATTATTCAAAATAGTGCTCAGTGGGTGACAAAAGGAGGGATTCCAGATTCAGTAGGGTAGGGGGTGGTTGGAATAGATGAAGGGACAAAGAAAAGGAATTGTGTCCTGTAGACAATTCAAAATTAATCTCGAAACATTTCCTGTCTATAAACAGATCAAATTGTTCCCTATACAATCAATACACGAAAACCATTTATGGCAAATCCTAGCGTAACGTGTATGTTGGAGAGTAATGATGTCGACGTTTCGACCCCGGTAGGTAAGGGCGGGTGGTTCCTCAGTTTAGGGTCTTCATCAGGACAGTGAAGATAGTGTTAGTGAGCACCTACGGAAAAAGATACGCATATCACTCAGTAGGGTGAAATTAAAAACCTTTAAAATCAATGAATGGTTTCTAGACTCGTGTACCTACATTGACTCAGGCGTATCAGGTAGTCCCACCTCAGTTGGAGACTTGCGCCGTTGTTGATGTTCTGTGAAAGAACAATTGACATTAAGGAAGGTACGAAAAGGGGCAGGTCAGGAAGGAAACATCCCACACATGAGATGGCCCTACTTACTAAGTTCTTTCGGATCATCCGCCTTGGAATGATGATTGAAGTCCCAGATCGAATGGGAATTGGCGTAAAATCTGTGGATACAAACGTTATATCCTTGTATCTCTATGCCATTGCAGGGGTGCACAGTTTTAAAGAAATCCAGGTGAAAACCGAAGAGTACAGAAAGGATGAACTTACTTGAAAGTGTCTTGATTTTGTGTTAGTTGGTGAGGAATCAGTCAAACACCAACTCAAAGGATTAGTCTTCCAAAAGTTGTTCTCACATCATCTGTAAAGACCCAATGCACACAGACATTCTTAAATTGAGTCAATGTGTGGGGTTCCTAATAAAACGGTATTCAGAGCACTAATTAAGTTAAATAACCCCCTCTATCTCGCCAAAGACAAATCCCAGTTGTAAATACATTCCACTCGCCACCTGGGACCGATCGGGACTTTTACATACACTCGAGGAACTCGATTGCGGGGGCATAATATCAGCGCTACAATGAGCGCCGGGGTTGCTAGGATGCCAGGCACGCTGTGCATCTGTGGATGGATCGGGATTTTGAATAATAAATAATAAAAGGCCACGGGTGCGGGGAAAATTATGGTAGAGTTCCTGGTTGCGCTATTGAGAAATCGAGTATTGCAGCATGAAAGGGGCAGCCTCCCTGTATCACGTACCTGTGCTGTGCTGCAATTACTCCAAAGCAGGTCCAGTCAGCGCCCGCACGGGATCGCTACTGAAAGACTAGACGCTGGAGGCGTGGCTCACGGGGCGTGTCAGAGTACCTCGCGGTGCCGGCGCTGGATGCTGCTGCCGCCGAAGTGGCTAGACTGCGCATGGGCGCTGCTGGAAATACTTCCCCTCCCGTGTGCGCGGCTGTGTGGACGTGAGTGACGGCATCCACGAGAAGACTAATGACAGTCTGGATACATCGGGTTGCTGAAATTCAAGCGAACCCATATGCTTCCTATTGTTAACACAATGTAGACCATGCTGCTGCATTATACCGATGGGGGAGGTTGCATGACCTACATGTTATTACTGTGGAAGACAGACGCATAATTAATGAATTATTGGTCGGTCTCACTGTCCTTTGTGAAATAAAGGGAAGATGAGAGCGATTGTCAAGTCAAATGTTTATACACCTGCATATACAACAGGAAGCTAGTCCAAAGGCCCTATGTAAATAGATGGAATTTCATGACCAATATCAGTTCGACTGTATCTACTTAGGCATCAACCAATATTGTGGGTGAATATCTAAATATACAATTAGACAAAAGTCAAGCTGATTACATAGTTGAGCACTAAGGCAAAGAGAGATAAATCAAAATATCTACATCATAATTAATGAATTATTGGTCGGTCTCACTGTCCTTTGTGAAATAAAGGGAAGATGAGAGCGATTGTCAAGTCAAATGTTTATACACCTGCATATACAACAGGAAGCTAGTCCAAAGGCCCTATGTAAATAGATGGAATTTCATGACCAATATCAGTTCGACTGTATGTACTTAGGCATCAACCAATATTGTGGGTGAATATCTAAATATACAATTAGACAAAAGTCAAGCTGATTACATAGTTGAGCACTAAGGCAAAGAGAGATAAATCAAAATTTCTACATCATCTATGCCTAGAGCATGCACAACACACATATATAGAACAGTCCCACTAGTTGAGCGTAGGTCACATACCCACAGTATCAAACATATCGTTCGCAGGTGGTATTGTTAAACATTTTCTAAGTGTTAAACCATACTAAGCACAGTGTTCTTGTTAAACATTAACCAAGTGGATTGTGAGTCCTTTGCCCGAAAGAAGCACTAATTCATAAATTCTGTATATTGCAACATTTCCTAGTATACTCTTTCCATACATAACGCATTAACCAAAGTCAGGGATCAGATAATAATCCCGCTAGCTGGGAGTAGGTAGCGTCAAGTTCATTCAGACCATTGTCCACAGTGTCCAGAGTGTACATCCATTTGCATTCTCGTAAGTTAAGAAGCGAATCCAAATCGCCCCCTCTAGAACCAATCTCAATTTTCTCAACCACCAGCCATTTGAAGGATTCAGGAGTGTGGGCTTTAGACACAAAGTGTTCGACCAAAGGGGAGCCCGGTGTTTGACACCTTATCCGACTGCAGTGTTGGAGAATGCGCTTCTTTACATGTTGTTTTGTTTTGTTTTGTCTGTCCAATATATACAAGGTCACATGGACATATAATGGCATAGATAACCCCACTTGTATTACAATTAGTCATTGTTTTAAGATTCACCTTATGGTTCCGATATTCCCAAACCTTGGTCTCTAAGGTGAGTGGGCAGGCTTTACACTTGGTACATTTAAAATGACCCACTACTTGGGGCAGATTCCAGATACTTTGTAAAGTCGGAGGGGCAGGTGTTTCTAGAAGTGAACAAACCACTTTATCTCTGATATTTTTCGCCTTTTTGAAAGCGTGCATCGGAAGTTCTTTGTGGTCAATGACATCTGCTACCATCCCCTTTGGTCGAACACTTTGTGTCTAAAGCCCACACTCCTGAATCCTTCAAATGGCTGGTGGTTGAGAAAATTGAGATTGGTTCTAGAGGGGGCGATTTGGATTCGCTTCTTAACTTACGAGAATGCAAATGGATGTACACTCTGGACACTGTGGACAATGGTCTGAATGAACTTGATGCTACCTACTCCCAGCTAGCGGGATTATTATCTGATCCCTGACTTTGGTTAATGCGTTATGTATGGAAAGAGTATACTAGGAAATGTTGCAATATACAGAATTTATGAATTAGTGCTTCTTTCGGGCAAAGGATTCACAATCCACTTGGTTAATGTTTAACAAGAACACTGTGCTTAGTATGGTTTAACACTTAGAAAATGTTTAACAATACCACCTGCAAACGATATGTTTGATACTGTGGGTATGTGACCTACGCTCAACTAGTGGGACTGTTCTATATATGTGTGTTGTGCATGCTCTAGGCATAGATGATGTAGAAATTTTGATTTATCTCTCTTTGCCTTAGTGCTCAACTATGTAATCAGCTTGACTTTTGTCTAATTGTATATTTAGATATTCACCCACAATATTGGTTGATGCCTAAGTACATACAGTCGAACTGATATTGGTCATGAAATTCCATCTATTTACATAGGGCCTTTGGACTAGCTTCCTGTTGTATATGCAGGTGTATAAACATTTGACTTGACAATCGCTCTCATCTTCCCTTTATTTCACAAAGGACAGTGAGACCGACCAATAATTCATTAATTATGATGTAGATATTTTGATTTATCTCTCTTTGCCTTAGTGCTCAACTATGTAATCAGCTTGACTTTTGTCTAATTGTATATTTAGATATTCACCCACAATATTGGTTGATGCCTAAGTAGATACAGTCGAACTGATATTGGTCATGAAATTCCATCTATTTACATAGGGCCTTTGGACTAGCTTCCTGTTGTATATGCAGGTGTATAAACATTTGACTTGACAATCGCTCTCATCTTCCCTTTATTTCACAAAGGACAGTGAGACCGACCAATAATTCATTAATTATGCGTCTGTCTTCCACAGTAATAACATGTAGGTCATGCAACCTCCCCCATCGGTATAATGCAGCAGCATGGTCTACATTGTGTTAACAATAGGAAGCATATGGGTTCGCTTGAATTTCAGCAACCCGATGTATCCAGACTGTCATTAGTCTTCTCGTGGATGCCGTCACTCACGTCCACACAGCCGCGCACACGGGAGGGGAAGTATTTCCAGCAGCGCCCATGCGCAGTCTAGCCACTTCGGCGGCAGCAGCATCCAGCGCCGGCACCGCGAGGTACTCTGACACGCCCCGTGAGCCACGCCTCCAGCGTCTAGTCTTTCAGTAGCGATCCCGTGCGGGCGCTGACTGGACCTGCTTTGGAGTAATTGCAGCACAGCACAGGTACGTGATACAGGGAGGCTGCCCCTTTCATGCTGCAATACTCGATTTCTCAATAGCGCAACCAGGAACTCTACCATAATTTTCCCCGCACCCGTGGCCTTTTATTATTTATTATTCAAAATCCCGATCCATCCACAGATGCACAGCGTGCCTGGCATCCTAGCAACCCCGGCGCTCATTGTAGCGCTGATATTATGCCCCCGCAATCGAGTTCCTCGAGTGTATGTAAAAGTCCCGATCGGTCCCAGGTGGTGAGTGGAATGTATTTACAACTGGGATTTGTCTTTGGCGAGATAGAGGGGGTTATTTAACTTAATTAGTGCTCTGAATACCGTTTTATTAGGAACCCCACACATTGACTCAATTTAAGAATGTCTGTGTGCATTGGGTCTTTACAGATGATGTGAGAACAACTTTTGGAAGACTAATCCTTTGAGTTGGTGTTTGACTGATTCCTCACCAACTAACACAAAATCAAGACACTTTCAAGTAAGTTCATCCTTTCTGTACTCTTTGGTTTTCACCTGGATTTCTTTAAAACTGTGCACCCCTGCAATGGCATAGAGATACAAGGATATAACGTTTGTATCCACAGATTTTACGCCAATTCCCATTCGATCTGGGACTTCAATCATCATTCCAAGGCGGATGATCCGAAAGAACTTAGTAAGTAGGGCCATCTCATGTGTGGGATGTTTCCTTCCTGACCTGCCCCTTTTCGTACCTTCCTTAATGTCAATTGTTCTTTCACAGAACATCAACAACGGCGCAAGTCTCCAACTGAGGTGGGACTACCTGATACGCCTGAGTCAATGTAGGTACACGAGTCTAGAAACCATTCATTGATTTTAAAGGTTTTTAATTTCACCCTACTGAGTGATATGCGTATCTATTTCCGTAGGTGCTCACTAACACTATCTTCACTGTCCTGATGAAGACCCTAAACTGAGGAACCACCCGCCCTTACCTACCGGGGTCGAAACATCGACATCTTTACTCTCCAACATACACGTTACGCTAGGATTTGCCATAAATGGTTTTCGTGTATTGATTGTATAGGGAACAATTTGATCTGTTTATAGACAGGAAATGTTTCGAGATTAATTTTGAATTGTCTACAGGACACAATTCCTTTTCTTTGTCCCTTCATCTATTCCAACCACCCCCTACCCTACTGAATCTGGAATCCCTCCTTTTGTCACCCACTGAGCACTATTTTGAATAATGATCAAATTCACCGTTATGCAATGTATGAATTAAATACTAAATAACTGTGTTTGAATACCACTGCTTATAGCTGAATTAAATTCAGTTTCATTTTGACACGGCTGATGTGTACCTTTTAACTATTTACTGAGAACACAAATGCAATGAACATTGTTTTGTAACCGACCACTTCTTTTTGCAACTACATGCTGACCCAGGTTGGTGAACTAAGGGTTTACCCCATTATCACCTACCAAACGTTACATACAGGGCATCATCCTCAGGACAGTTAAATGAATCATTGTTTGTCTTTAGAAAGTTAAATACACTATGCCTTTTTCGCATTACTGAACATATAATACATATAGGGAGAAAAAGGGGGAAAAAATAAAACATATAATAGGTGAACACAGGGTCTGCTAGGCAAATTAAATCATCATCAGTGACTTAAGTGAATTTAAAATTACGTTGAGCGTTGTGAGTCGAAGGGGTCGTTAGAGTAGAAAACCGGCGAGTGGTCTGTGGCGGCGTCAATCATGGGTGCTCACTCCTATACCAACAATTACACTCTCTAAAATTAAAGAGTGATGGAAGACCGATGCTAGACTAGATAGTGACACACTAAATGCATTTTCTGGGTGGACGCAATTGGTTAGGTGACTCAGTGGTCCTCAGGTGAAAATGACGCTTCTGGGATGGTGAAGAGGACTCTCGGTATGATGTTTGTAGTGTCTGGGTGAGTTAAAAACGCCGCAGTGGTACATTCGTCCGGTAGAACAGTTAGGGCGGGTCATGATGGTTATATGTATTTGTGCCAAGACGTGACGGCGGAGTGGTGAGGGGTAACAAGTCACGGAGAGCCATGGTTCCTTACGTTTAAAGTTTCAAGACCGGAATAGGTGCGGTGGCTCACATTTGGTGCAGAGGAGCGGTCGGTCAGCTAGTAGGACCTGGTGGGAAAGCAGGTGGGGGGAGTTAGGGTTTCGGTGCCTACGAACAGCACAAGGAGGACGGTAAATAAGATGGATAAAAATTACCGTAACGGTTGGGGCATCCGACTCAAGGGGAGTGCTGGTGCATCCAAGGAAGTGCACGATCGCACCGTCTGGGAAGTAATGGGTTTGAGTTAGTGATGGGTAACAAGGTTAGGGCAGCGGGGGTCTGTGTGGAACCTGGTTGTGACTCACTTGGAAGACGGGAGCTCGGTGGCTAGTCCTGCTGCATGGTGGCAGTGAATGTGAGCGTGTTGGTGAGGTCCATGTTTATGGCTGCCCGACCATAGAGAGCGAGGACGGACTCGGGCGCCTCAGGTGGAGTGGTTGGGGCCGGAAAAGTGGCGGCCATCTTGAGACGGGGTTCAGTGACCTGAAAGATTGTGCGATTGTGAGGTGAGTGGGAACGGCGCATGTGACTTAAAAATACCATGCATAGGAGCAATTCTGAGGCAGTGAGATGGTGGTGTGGTGAGAACGGCGCATGTGACTTAAATTAACAGTACATAGGAGCAGAGATGCCATACTCAATACATGAACATCATTAGAGCAGGGAGGACCAGTCCTCAAGCCGGTTTAGACCGCTTCGAATACTGTTAGTCCTTAGAATCCAGTGCAGTTCTTCTTTGTTTAGTACCAGAGATACATCTGCTCCCCTGGGAGGGGGTTTGATCAATGTTATTATAGTCGAGACCAGATCCTTCTCACTATGTCCTTTTTCTGTGAAGTGATCCACGAGGGGGGCGTTGGCCGTTTTGCAGCGAATCCTGCTGCGGTGTTGTCCAATCCGGAGTTTTATCTTCTGGCTGGTTTGACCTACATAAATCAGCATGCAGGGACAGAAAATAGCGTACACCACGTTTGACGAGTTGCAATTTGAGAAATATTTTCTATCAAATTTAATGGTGCCATATTCAAAACTTTTCCCTTCGATTGTTCAATCACAACAGACACATCTGCCACATTTGGCATGACCTGTGAGGGTGGGCAGGCCCCATGTGTCATTGAGTGTGGTTTTGAGTGGTTGTTGGGGGAGAGATGCACGCACCAAGTGGTCCTATATATTTTTAGCCCTTTTAAATGCGAACATTGGGCGTTCGAGATTGAGTGGGCCAGCGTTGAGTACAGGCCAGTGTTTTAACACACTTTTCCTGATAGCATTGGATGCTGGGGAGAAAATAGTCACACAAATAAGCCTATCCTGGGCTTTTTTTGGATTTAGGAGGGTCTCTCTAGGACAATACCAGGCCCGTTTTAATGAGCGGCGCACAAGTGTGCATGGATACCCCCTGCTTCTAAGTTTGTGGCTAAGGGTTTTGGCCTCAGTGAAGTAGTCCTCCTTAAAATAACAATTTCTCCTGATGCGTAAGAACTGCGAAAAGGAGATGGAATATCTCAGTGCACGTGGGTGGTGACTATTGTAGTTGAGCAAGGTGTTTCTCTCGGTGGGTTTGCGATGTAAACTAGTAGTGAGGCGGCCTTCCGTGTGTTTTATTTCAAGGTCTAGAAAGGGCAGGGATTGTTTCTTGGTGGATAGTGTGTATTTAAGGCCTGCACTTTTATTGTTGAGCCAATGATGAAACTGCGTTAGGCTGTCAGGGGATTCGGTCCAGAGAAGGAAAATATCGTCTATGTACCGTTTCCACAAGGCAATGCCATTGTGGAAAGGGTTAGACGTTTCCAGGATACAGGTTGTCTCTAAATGGTCCATATAGAGAACAGCCAGATTAGGGGCAAAAATAGCTCCCATTGAGGTGCCGCGTACCTGGCCATAAAATTGTCCTTCAAAAAGACAAAAGTTTTTTGTCAGACATATCTCAAGTAATTGAAGAATAAAGACTGATGGGACATTGTGAGGGCGCAGGCGTGTCTCCAGGACTTTCTCAATTACACGGAGGGATTCATACTGGGGAATGTTGGTGTAGAGTGATTCCACATCCAGCGTGCACATGGAGCTGGATGTGGGATCAAACAGGAGGTCCTCGATGAGGTTGATCATATCCATGGTATCTTTTATATAGCATGAAGTGACAGGGACAAATGGTTTTATGAAAAAGTCTATGTAGTGTCCCATGGGTTCTAATACAGAATCACACCCTGAGACGATGGGACGGCCCGGAGGGGATTCGGAGTCTTTGTGAATTTTGGGGAGACAGTAAATGACTGGTATGCGGGGTGATTTGGTATTGAGAAATTCATATTCCTTCTTGGTAATAAACCCAGAATCATGTGCCTCTGTAGTTACTTGTACAATCAATTTCTGGATCTCACCGGTGGGATTGCGTGGTAATTTACAATAGTGCTCAGTATTACTGAGTTGGTGTAGTATTTCTCTTTTGTACTGGTCACAATTTTGGATTACTATGCCTCCCCCTTTGTCTGCTGGTTTTACAACTAGGGACTGATTGTTTTTGAGGGTGGATATGGCATTTTTCTCATGAATCGTGATATTGTAGGGCACAAAGGACCTCTTGCTCTTAAGGTCGGTCAGGTCATAAAGGACCAATTTTTCAAAGGTTGGAATTTCCGGGGGTATCATCCCTGTAGTGGGGGAGAATTTGGATGGAGGTTTAAAAGGCGTGTTGGAATGCTTAGGTGGGAAAGGAAAAAAACAATAGGAGGGAGGTAGAGTATAGGGGTAGGATTCTTACTCCACGGGCACTGTTACATAAACAAAAGGAATCCTACTCACAGGGGAAGGGGTGTCTTCCACATGTGTGGGGACACTCAGTGTTGTGTAAAATACCCCTCAAACACCAACAGGCCCCTTGGTGTCATGCTTCATCATTGGGGTCTTCGCACCCCTCGAACGGGATGCGGAGTGCTGCGACCTATGACTACGCGGGAGCACTGTAAGATGGACTATGTGTGGTGTATGTGATGTAAGTGAGGGGGTATGGAATGTGAGTGGTGGGGTTTGGTGAGGGTTAAAAAGTACCTGGCTCGTGGGTGTATGGAAAAAACTTTATTCTAAACCCCGGGCTGGTACTAATAAAAGAGTGCAGAGTGAGGTATTTACCTGTCGTAATTATGGACAGTACCTCTGGTGTGCGTCTTTTTTTTTTATCATTGGGGTCTTCGCACCCCTCTAACGGGATGCGGCGTGCTGCGACCTATGACTACGCGGGAGCACTGTAAGATGGACTATGTGTGGTGTGTGTGATGTAAGTGAGGGGGTATGGAATGTGAGTGGTGGGGTTTGGTGAGGGTTAAAAAGTACCTGGCTCGTGGGTGTATGGAAACAACTTTATTCTAAACCCCGGGCTGGTACTAATAAAAGAGTGCAGAGTGAGGTATTTACCTGTCGTAATTATGGACCGTACCTCTGGTGTGCGTCGACATGTTTCGGAGCGTGTGCTCCTTCTTCAGGACGGGGGCACAACTTCCCACCTTACTCACGTATTTCTATTGTTTGTGTAAATTACAAAAAAGTGCAAGACTATATACAGTGAATTAATATAAAATTAAGGCTATAATGTGCCTACAGCGGTTTGTGACCATGCATTTGAATGACCTACAAAGAAAAAGAAAAAGAAAATGAGTGTGGTTGCCCCAATAAGGGTGGCTCAAACAGGTGCAGTCACCTGGAGCACCACATGGCATATTCGCCCTGTAAAGGAAAGAAGACAAACTAAAACACACAACATATAAGCACACACAGATGGTAATTTTCAAATATATGGTCATACTCATTGTGAGTTGATGTCTTGCTTCATGAGCATTCTCGGACGTCTGGGGATGATTGCTAAATTTGCAATCTAAAGGAACAAAGGATTATGTATATATGGGCATCAGGCATGTCCGACAATAAGCCAATGAGGATAGCACTGTACTTAGGCATTCAGAGTATAAAAGGCACGTAGTACCCATCGCTAGTCAAAACCAGCGGAGCAGCGGTTGGGGAAACACGGAGGCGCACTTTGTCCCGAGTTAGTGAGTATTGATAAATAAGACAACACCACTTCCCAAACGAAAAGTGAGTAAAAAACTGAAAACAATCCTTTGTTCCTTTAGATTGCAAATTTAGCAATCATCCCCAGACGTCCGAGAATGCTCATGAAGCAAGACATCAACTCACAATGAGTATGACCATATATTTGAAAATTACCATCTGTGTGTGCTTATATGTTGTGTGTTTTAGTTTGTCTTCTTTCCTTTACAGGGCGAATATGCCATGTGGTGCTCCAGGTGACTGCACCTGTTTGAGCCACCCTTATTGGGGCAACCACACTCATTTTCTTTTTCTTTTTCTTTGTAGGTCATGCAAATGCATGGTCACAAACCGCTGTAGGCACATTATAGCCTTAATTTTATATTAATTCACTGTATATAGTCTTGCACTTTTTTGTAATTTACACAAACAATAGAAATACGTGAGTAAGGTGGGAAGTTGTACCCCCGTCCTGAAGAAGGAGCACACGCTCCGAAACATGTCGACGCACACCAGAGGTACTGTCCATAATTACGACAGGTAAATACCTCACTCTGCACTCTTTTATTAGTACCAGCCCGGGGTTTAGAATAAAGTTTTTTCCATACACCCACGAGCCAGGTACTTTTTAACCCTCACCAAACCCCACCACTCACATTCCATACCCCCTCACTTACATCACACACACCACACATAGTCCATCTTACAGTGCTCCCCCGTAGTCATAGGTCGCAGCACGCCGCATCCCGTTAGAGGGGTGCGAAGACCCCAATGATAAAAAAAAAAAAAAGACGCACACCAGAGGTACTGTCCATAATTACGACAGGTAAATACCTCACTCTGCACTCTTTTATTAGTACCAGCCCGGGGTTTAGAATAAAGTTTTTTCCATACACCCACGAGCCAGGTACTTTTTAACCCTCACCAAACCCCACCACTCACATTCCATACCCCCTCACTTACATCACACACACCACACATAGTCCATCTTACAGCGCTCCCGCGTAGTCATAGGTCGCAGCACGCCGCATCCCGTTAGAGGGGTGCGAAGACCCCAATGATGAAGCATGACACCAAGGGGCCTGTTGGTGTGTGAGGGGTATTTTACACAACACTGAGTGTCCCCACACATGTGGAAGACACCCCTTCCCCTGTGAGTAGGTGGGAAAGGATTCAGAAGGAAAAAACTGTATAAGCGTATTTTTCTAAAGACTCTTAGAAGTTCAGTTTGGGCGTCCAAGAAGTTTGGGCGTATTGTGGGAACAATGGATAATCCTTTGTTGAGGAGTGACACTTCGTCGGCCGACAGAGTGTGCTGGGTAAGGTTTAAGATGGGTAGGAGACCTTTCTCCAGTTCCATACCTGTTCCTGTAGGGTCAGGGGAGGTTACCAGCGATAATGTTGGCGACGGGTGAACCGTTCGCCTGAAGGATTCGGGGGGTTGCGCCATCTCTGTGGTTGTTTTCCTTTTCCTGGTCCCTGGGACTCCGGTTGGCCCCGGCCCCTTCCTAAAAAATTCCTGTGTGAGGGACCTGGGCTGTCACTTTGGTCCGAATGTTCCGATGAGTCAGCCAAACTATCGGTAAAACCTACAAAGTGTTGTCTTCTATTGTACCTACATGTTTTTTTTACTGCTCAGTGAATCAAACCTTATACTGGAAACATTCAATGAAGGCCACAATGGACCCTCACTCACTGTGCGAGCAGGGGGACACAATTCTTGCTTACAAAAAACAACCCTGAGGTTTACTGTGACTAGATTGCGATGCCTGGCACCATTCCACAAAAGCCTTGATCCTTCAGCATTAAATAACTCCCATTCAAACGTAACTCGAAAACTGGATGATTCACGGCAGCTGGGGAGCCTTTCAAGTAGCAAGAAAAGTTTGCCTTTGAAGAATTATACCCGCCGTGAAGCGAGACCTCCTTACACACTAAAGATCCACCTAAAGCCTTTTCACAGTCTGTTCCACTTAAGAAAACTTCAGTGTCCCTATTTCTACACCTGTATCTCTATGGTGACTACAAGGTTTCCTGTATGTACCCTTCACCCACCGCTTCATATCTGCCTGCTTGGATGTATCTAAGGCAGTATTGGAACTGGAATATCATGATTGGCAGTATGATATAGCTATGAATTGACCATTCCTTAGACGGTGACTCTGCTAGGTAAGTTCTCTAATTTTTAAAGAGCAGCATGCTGTACTTTACAACTCTGCATGCCATGGTCAACTGCCTGTAAGTCAGATTATGAGCCGAAAACAGATTTGAGCCATTAATGTACTGCCATGGCATGTGGCCAGAATGCATTGATTGTAGCGTCCATCTCAAAAGCAAAATGGAGCGCAATTGAGATTGCCCATGTTGTAAAATAGACACATCCTGTTCCATTATGTCAATTGCAGAGGACGCAATGTTGCGCAGTGAATAAATATGTGAAGAAAGTGTGATCAAACCATTGTCTACCACAGCCAAAGATTTTTCTAGGTTAATCCTATCAATCTCACGTAATCTCTTAGCATCATGAAATGAAATTAAATGAAACATTTGTATAGCGCGATAGCTACCTTGAGGCGTCCTAGTGCTGTGGACAAACGCGTGTGGAAGAGGGGTGGGGACCTAGTCTGTTTTGTGGAACAGCAGGGTTTTTACCTTTTTTCAGAAGGGCAGAAGATTGGGCTCTGAACGCAGGTGGAGGGGAAGAGAGTTCCAGAGTTTGGCCGAGTTGAGGGAGAACGCACGGCCCCCACATCTGGCTCTCTTGATCCAGGGTTCTGTGACAAGAAAGGAGGAGGCTGATCTAAGCTGTCTATTGAGGTGGTAGGGGGTGATCCGAGAAAGTTTGATGATGGCGCCCATTTTCCAGAAAGCTCGGTGAGCGATGCACAGGCCCTTAAATACAATTCTTTCCCTGACCGGAAGCCAATGAGGTTTCTAAGTTCGGTTTTGACAGGGAGGCGACAAGGGATCTGGAGGAGGGTTCGTGCTGCGCAGTTCTGGATGACCTGGAGCTTGTTTAGGGTGGCATGGGGGGCCCCTAGGTAAAGGGCATTCCCAAAGTCCAAACGAGACAAAATGAGACCCTGGATCATGATTTGTCTGGCTTTAAAGGGTATTAGGGGACGGATTTTCCGGATAAGCCTGAGTATACCAAAGCAGGTAGCTGAGAGTTTGGTTGCTTAGTGGTTAAAATTGAAAGACTTATCCAGCCAGATGCCCAGGCTCTTAATTGTGTCTTTGGGTATGGGGAGGTCCAAGGCATGTGTAGTAATTGTTAATCACACAGGAGTTAGGTTCAGAATGAATTTATTCTAGAAGAAAGGCAGCTTAACAACCACAAGAGGAAATAGACGTTTCTCTCCGTAGATCCTTTCCCAACTGATACAGAAAACCAGTCTCAACATTCCACGTGACATCAAGTCATTCTAAATTACATCAAGACATGGAATACCACACACCTCCCCCCTTTTAATAAAAAAAAGAAAACATAAAAAAACAAAAAGAAAATAAATAACAAAAAGAGATAGAACAAAGCATAGTCATCAAACTTTAAAATAGTCTTTAAACTTTAAAGGAACACTTTTTACACGTTCACTACGTCTTAAAGAGATTCCATGACAATCCCCATACAGTGAATGATCGTCCAATTCAACATTAGCATCTGATCTCACATTGGAATTGATTACTCCGTCAGAATTATTTACATCCTTGCTTCCTAAATTGTCATAGACTTCATGTGTGCCAGGAAAACCATCAGAATTGTGATCAAATACATTCTTTTCTGGCAAAGAAATCCTTTGAGTGAAAGGGATAACAGTGGTCTTACATAAAGAAATTCTTCTCAAATTCCATATTTTACCTCCATCCACTCTAACAGCTTTGCTAAAAACTTCAATTACTTTAACAGGATCAGACCATTTTGATACTCTTCTGTGCAATAATCCACCCAATTTCACGCGTACAAAATCACCAACTTTCAACTTGCAAACATTATACTTCCTCTTAGAAAGGTTTTGGACCATCTTTTCCTGGTATTTACCAATCCTACTTTCCAATTCTTTAAAATCCACTTCATAAGAAGAATTACTTTTTAACCACCAAGGCAAAAGTCGAGAACCTGGTTTCCTGCCACGAAGTAACTTGAAAGGAGACAAACCAGTTACAGAGTTGGGAGATAGACGGTAAGTCAATAAAGTCGACTGGAGAGCTTTTTTCCACTTCAAACCACTCTTCACAGCTAGTTGACAAGATTCCTTGATAACCCTATTAAACCTCTCGACTTGGCCATTAGCTTGTGGAAAATAATTTGAGGTCCTCTTATGTATAATTCCACATTTACTAAGAAAATCTTCAAATTCTTTATTGATGAACTGTGGACCATTGTCCGAAATAAGTTCCTCTGGCAAACCTACCCTTGAAAATATTTCATCAAGAAATTCAATCACGTTCTTAGAGGAAATTCTCTCCACAATCTTCAATTCCGGCCATTTCGAAAAGTAGTCAACTAAAACCAAACCAAACAACTCTTTACCGGATTGATAATTGAAAGGTCCAATGATGTCAATAGCTACTCTCCGCCAAGGACCTTTGGCGTATTCAATAGGGGTCCTTGCAGCTCACCTGCCACACGGAGCAACCAGGGAAAACCTTGCCGCCAGATACCACACCTCGCACCTGGGGCCCTGACGTTGTGGTCTCGCCGCTCCACGCCATCGCAGCGGCTGGAGACTACAGCTCCCAGAGGGCAGTGCGAGAACTTCCGGCTGGCCACTTCCTGACGCTGCGCGCCCGGAGGCACTACTTAACCAGGGAGTCACCTCGGCAGAGCGGGGAGATACCTTGCAGCTCACCTGCCACACGGAGCAACCAGGGAAAACCTTGCCGCCAGATACCACACCTCGCACTTGGGGTCCTGACGCTGTGGTCTCGCCGCTCCACGCCATCGCAGCGGCTGGAGACTACAGCTCCCAGAGGGCAGTGCGAGAACTTCCGGCTGGCCACTTCGTGACGCTGCGCGCCCGGAGGCGCTACTTAACCAGGGAGTCACCTCCGCGTCGCGGACGCGCGCGGATGGCGCCGGGCGAAGCCCGGGCAAAGGGCGGGCCGTCTGTGGCCGTCAGTGGTCAGCAGTGGTCGGGCGGGCCTCCCCTCTACCTTTGCCTTATTGCCATCCTGTCACTGGTGAGTCTAATTCTCTGTCTCCCATTATGGAATCTGCTGATATTGTTGATATACAGGATGACTTTCCGTTTCCCCCTCCCACTTTTGAGTCTCTACTTGAAAATGCATTGACCTTGGTATCTAATGAGATAGCTGATACGGAAAGAAGAATGTCCATAAGCTGCACTAGCAATATCACACAACCATCATCACTATCATTGCCAAACAGTCCTGGTCTTCCATTATCACCAGCTGTTGTCATTACAAAACCGGCATTGATACCAACACTGCCTGTACCCCAGATGACTGAGATTGAAACTGTCCCTACCATTACAATTACCTCCCAGGATGATGTCATTACCTTGTGAACTATCGAATCAACTAATAAACAGGGAGGGGAAAAACGCAAAAGAGGCACCGCCAAACCGAGTGCCAATAAAAGGAGACAACCTCTATCTAATAAGAATCAACCCACGCCTCAGAGCATGTGGAATAAACCAAAACCAAAACCTACTGGTGTACAAAATGTTCATGATGTGGATAAAGATTTAGTGGATGCAAATGATATTTCGACCACTATCACTATTGACTCAAGTGGGACTACTAATACGATATGGACCCAAACATCAATTATGGGAGATAATCATAACCTCTCGAAACAAAATGGGAACCTTATCGAAACGATAGTGGACACTATTTTTAATCGTTTAGAGAAGCAAATGATCAACCAATTTAATAACGTTTTTAAAAGACTTGATAGATTAGATAACTTGGTTAAAAATGAAGAAGCGAAAAGAAAGGCGTCTGCCATTTTAGATCAAATCAGAATCGATCGTCTCTTAAAGGAATTTGAATCCGTGAGTAACACTATGTCACAAAAGAAACAGGAGGCCTACACCCCATCAGGTGAGGGCACAAGTAACACCAGAATATCACCACCTTCTACTGTATTACCCACAACACAATCTCGATCCGTTAATGGAGGGAAGAACCTGGCCAAATCTACTCAACCTCTTGAATCCATACCAACGCCTGCACCCAGAAAGACTGCCCCCGCTGTTACTACTAACAAAAATGATACCAATCATAATCACGACATGACTCAATCTACATTAGCAACAAAATCCATCGCTGCTAATAATAATAAAAGTACTGGGCAAGCAGAACTAAGCAGGCCTTCTAAACATCAAGGGCATCCCTTACATTTACCACCGGATGTCTGTCCCTTTGTCTTTGTCCTTGCAGGAGTACCACCGCTGAGGGAGGAACAGGGTGAATCATGGGTGCAATTGCGAAATAAAAGCATAGACTGGTTATCCAAGCATAAAGGTGTTGGATATGATATCTCGAGTGAGATCCTATCGACTCGCATGGTGTCATGGGTAGGGCCCTTATTTAAAGATAAGGAAGGTGATTGTATAGTTCTCAATTTTAAAAACCCTGGCACTGTGAGACATCTACTCAGTAGAAATGGCAATTGCTCTGCTATTTCTACTGTTGTAACTATGTTACCTCTGAGTTACTTCTACAGACAACCACCAATGCAACTTCGACCACCCCTAATGCAATTCCAACCACCACCAATGCATTTTCAGCCGCCCCCCTTGCAATGCCAGCCAGCTTTATTCCCATTTAAGATGTTTAATAGATTTGCACCTTTGTCGGATCTTGATATGTTGGACTGACCGTCTTTGCCTGATTCGGGTGAATCAACATTACCATCAAACACAGAATCCCATGAAGTACCACAACCATCACCACGGATTGTTGTGAGGCAAAAATCCCCGAGCCAAAAACCGTTGTTCCAGGGTTCAGACCTATCTCTTGTAAGCTGGAACATTGCGGGTCTCAATTCCAAATTGAAAATCAAAGAATGGTCAGAGTGGGTCAATAATAATTGTGACATACTGATGCTACAAGAGACTTGGTGCACCACTACACCCATTCTGGAGGGATTCTGTTGCTATAATTTAATGGCTTCCCCCTCACCTATGGGTCGCGCCAGTGAAGGTCTATCTATCTGGACTAAAATTAAACCCGGAGTACAAACTAAATTGATTCCTACACCGGATAAATGTTTTATGGCTATGATGTACATTAACAGAATGAAATTATGTTTTATTAACTTTTATAATAATGATTTTGTTACCCGACCGAATGGAAATTTTATGTTATTGTTTAACTTTATTGATGAAATTATGGAAGGGCAGAAGTACGGGCCCTTTGATGGCATTTGCATTGGAGGAGACTTTAACGCCCATATATATCGCAATAGCCCATTGTGTAGAAATGGAGAGGAGTTAAAAAACCATCTAGCCTCCCATGATCTAACAAATGCTATGGAAATTGCTGGTTCCAGTGCAAACAATATATTAACGCCTACATACATAGGTCAGGGCTGTGCTTCCACGATAGATTATATATTTATCTGCCCGACAATAAGTGACATAATTTCAAAAGCAGAAGTCATCTGCTCCGCTTATAGTGACCACTACCCGCTTAGAATATTTTTACATAATCTGCAGATCACAAAAGCCGCTTTGAGAGTAGAGAGTGGGGCTCAAAACTTGGAGTTATCTACTGATAAATTAAGATTAATATGGAAAGGGGTGGATAATAAAGACATTTTAGCTAGAGTAATTCGAAAACACCCTAAGATAGTAGAGACCTGTCTGTCGCTTACTAGTTTTGGCGACGATGTGGTTGTGTCTTTTGATAATCTCTGTGGGGCTATTAAGAGAGAATCCTCAAAACCAGTTAGGCCTAACATTGATCATGGCCCCCGTTGGTTTGACTCCTCCTGCTCTAAGGCCAATAGGTACCTGAGGGCGGCCTTAAAAATTAATCCCAGGGACGCCCCACTCGTGAGAGAATTAAGATCAAAATACAAAATTACGCTACGTATCAGATCTGAGGCCCTAGTGATTAATCATTGGGAATCTCTCACGCGTACTGCCACATTAAAGGATACGGCAGGTTTCTGGAGAGAAGTAAAGTCCCTTAGATCCTTTGGTTCCAATATCAAACCAATTAACTGTAATATAACTGGTGAGGCATGGGTAGAGCATTTTTCAAAAATTTATGCTATATCAGCCTTCTCTCTAGATACTGCCCCCCCATCTAATACTGTTGAACCACTGAACATTTTATTTTCCGAGGTCGAGGATGCTATAATTGAGAGTGCTAGCAATAAAGCCCCCGGCCCGGATGGTCTCTCTATTGACCAGATTAAATCGGAAATCAACTTTTGGGCCCCTTTACTTTGCAATTTATTTAATAATTTGACTGACAGCTCTATTCCCGAGTCCTGGTCAAACAGTGTCATCGTACCGATATTTAAGAAAGGTGACAGGATGGACCCTGCCTGTTACCGTCCGATTTCACTTATTGATAATACGTTAAAAGTCCTCGGAAGGGTAATTTTTAAAAGGATAAGGAATTGGGCTGAGGATAACAACATTTTACATTGCAGTCAATTGGGATTCAGAAGCCATGTGGGCACTGTTGAACAATGTCTTAATTTGAATTTGATTATGACCAAATACACTATTGTTAAAAAGTCCCCGCTTTATTTGGGTTTCATGGATCTGAGTTCCGCTTTTGATTTTGTTAATCGTTCTAGGTTGTGGTCACTTTTGCTTGAATATGGTTTGGATGACTCACTGGTATATTTTCTTTCTTATTTGCATAGGGATTTAAAGGCAAGAGTACGTATAAATAATGATGGTGATCTATCCAATGATATTTTTATTAGCAGAGGTGTTAGACAGGGCTGCGTACTCGCCCCACTGCTTTTTATCTTGTATATTAATGGATTGAGCAGCACTTTAAGTAAAATCACTAAGGATGTACCAACTATAAAAGGTTCCCCCGTTACTACATTACTTTATGCGGATGACGCAGTATTAATAGGGCGCACCCCGAATGCTTTACGTATTTTAATTACTGGGTTTGTTGCTTTTATGTCTGATCTGGGTCTAAATACCAATTTTAAAAAATCTTTTATTATGAACTGCGGACCTAAAAAATACAATATTACCTCAATTAAATCAGGTGACAACATTCTCAAATGCACCAGCACTTTTCCCTATTTAGGGCTAATATTTTCAAATACAAGCTCATGGCAGCTACATGCTGCCCATGCGAGAAATAAAATTGGTAAATCAATCAATTCAATTTTATCTCTCCGACAACCTAAACTGGCTGATGTTATTACCCCCCTGCTCAATATTTATCGTACCCAATGTCAACCCACGGGGACATATGGAGCAGAAGTGTGGGGTTACAGTAACAGCATGTCTCTTCAGCTGGAGGAAAATAGATTTTGTAGGAGGGTGCTGGGGGGTGTTCCCAGTGCCCCCACACTTATTTGTCATAATGAACTTAGGTTGCCTTACATTACTGATTTTATTAGGTCGAGGCCCGCGCTCTTTTGGATAAAAATATGGTTAAACCCATCGGCATCTTTAACACGTAGCATAATATCCGATTGTTTATCATGTGAAAGATCCCAATGTATACCCTGGTTAAAAGCTGTTAAGAATAGCCTGGTGAGCGTGGGACATGGTGTTTTGTTTAGTTCTCCTAACACCATTGTACCTGCTCATAAGAATAGTGTAAAACGGGCATTGTTTGACTTATATAAGGAAGAAAGAATGAGATGCGAATTCTCCAAACCAGTTGTAAGTAAATACCGGTCCCTTATCGACTCAGGCAATGAGGAAGCAAACAAACTTTGCAGATACTTGTCAATTCCCATAGGAAGATGGAACCGGAGTCTTCTGTTCAGGTTTCGGGATGGAAGCATTGTTAATTTATTAAGCTTCCCCCTGGGTTTTAACAAAAACTTAGAAGAGATGAATTGCTCCTGCTCCGAAGGTGGGAAACAAAGTTTGTTGCATTTCTTCTTTTTCTGTGGCTATTATAAACTGTATATTCGCCAATATTTAATGCCGATTCTCCGTAAATATAACCTAAGGGACTTTAATCTGGCAATGAGATTTCTTCAAACACTGTCAACAAACGAAGTTATATACACTGTAAGCTGCTTTTTAAAAGTCTGTGTGAGATCAAGGGCAAGTATGGAACATGCATAATGAACAACAGTATTGTACTAGCAAATGCACACCGCACTTCAATTATCTGAACGCACTTTGCACTTTATTGTTTTTGCATAAATTTGCACAAAGTTTTACCAATATGTGTGTCTGAATATGTACGATTATTTTGGGAGTGGACTAACTGAAACCTATTTATATTAATAGGACAAATGTTTCCCCTTCACTATGTATTATGTGTCCTATGTACATATGCTGCTAAAACCCAAATATAACTCGTTTCTATTTTTATATGTTTTTAAATGTTTTTAAATGTTTCACTCTGTATGTACTTTTATGGATGCATTTAACTCCGAATAAAGATCATTTGAATTGAATTGAATCAATAGGGGTCATCTCAATAATGACATTTTTAACAGACTTGTCACTTGACAAACAAGGAGAACAATTCCTTACCCAACTATCCACCATGGAATCAACTCCAGGCCACCAGTAATGTTCCCTGATCCTTCTTTTAGTTGTGGACATACCCATGAGTCCTTCATGCGCCAACTTACAAATAGTTTCCCTGAGCTTTAGTGGAGGAACGATTTTATCAGATCTCATGATAATATCTTGATTCAACATTAATTCATCTCTGACTTTATAAAATGACGCTAACTCGCCAGAGAGTTTCCTCTCCTCAGGCCAGCCATTAGTCAAAAATTGCTTAACAAAGTTCAAAACTTCATCATTATTCGTGGCTTGTAACCAATCCTTCTCTGACAAAACCAAAGAACCTTCTCGGCTCAAGATCACATTCACATCTGCAATGGAGTATGCAACATCACATTCAACACTTCCACCAACAGCTACGCTCGCAGGAAAACGTGACATACAATCTGCATGGACATTTAAGCGTCCTGGCACATACACAACTTCACAACGGTATTCCTGTAATTTAGCGGCCAGCCTTGCTAAACGAACGGTAAGTACCCTTCCGCCACCTGCAGACAACATAGTAATTAAGGGTTTGTGGTCAGTTCTTAAGGAAAGCTTAGTCCCCCACAAAAATTGTCTGAAATGTTGAGATGACCATGTACAGGCAAGCAATTCTCTTTCAATAGTTGAATAATTCTTTTCAGCGTCACGTAAAGCTCTAGAGGCATACGACACCACAAACTCACCAGAATTATATTTCTGCATCAATACTGCGCCTAAACCAACATTACTAGCTTCAACAATTTTGCTTTTCAAAATTTCGATAGATTCCTGTTGTTCTTTACCCCATTCAAATTTAGCATTTTTTTTTAGCAAAATCCTCAGTGGATGTACAATGTCTGAATAATTACGTACAAACTTCCCATAAAATTCAGTCAGACCTAAAAAGGAAAGTAACTGTTCTTTAGATTTAGGTGTAGGTGCAATACATTGTACATGGTTACGGCTTAATGCCATCCTTTGAAATTTCATGGCCTAAATACTCCACTTTCTCCTGCCTGAATTTGCATTTATTAAGTTTCAAGGTAAGACCTTTAGACCTTACATTTTCTAGAACAGAAATTAAATTCTCATCATGTTCATAGCTATCCTTCCCAAAAATCAATATATCATCCTGGAAGGCTATAGCCCCTCTACATTCCACCAATAACTCTTTCATTAAACGTTGGAACACGGAAGCTGCACTCGCTAAACCAAAAGGCATACGCAGATATTGAAACATGCCTTCTGGAGTAACGAATGCAGTTAATTTCCTGGAGTTATCGTGCAACTCCACCTGGTGGTAGGCACTAGCTAGGTCGATAGTGGAAAATACAGTGGCCCCAGATAATGCAGCAATTAACTCATGGATATTAGGCAAAGGATGTTTATCTATCCAAATCTCTTTGTTAAGGCTGCGAAGATCCGCACACAAACGAAGATCACCTGAACTTTTAAGTGATAGTACTATAGGCGAAGCCCAAGGGGATGATTCAATTGGCTCAATTATGTTTCTTTTGATCAAGTCATCCAACATTTCCTTTAATTTTGGTCTATATGATAGGGGAACGTTTCTCACTCTGTGCCTAACAGGGACAGCATGATCATTCACTATGATTTTGTGTTTTAAATTAACATATTTCCCCAATTTTTCATTAAAGATTTCTGGAAACTTTTCTAAAACCTTCTCAGTAAATTTGGTATTGCTAGATGAATTGTGGGTTAAATTCACCATAGAGTCAATTTTTGGTTCCACACAAGAAGACTCATCAACGTAGACCGGGGGATTAGCATTTGGGTCTAATTTTATTCCTAGATCACGTTGATGAGGCCAACTAAGAATAGATACCCCTTTGGTAGCGACATAAACTTTAGCTCTGGTGTCCCTATTCTTAAAAGATATTTTCGCCCAGAAAAATCCTTCTAGAGCAATCTTTTGTCCGGTGTACCCGCCAGGATATATGTCCGGGCTTAATAATTCTCTTTGACACCATAATTGTTCAAAGATGTTCTTGCCAATAATGGTGTACCACGCACATGAATCGACAAAAATTTCAACAGGTTTGTCTTCCATTAAAATTGTACAAGAAGGAAATTTCTTTTGGGCACACTCATTCACAGAAAGTATACAGTTCAAACTGTTTAGAAATTCCTCTTCTTCAGGTGATATATAATTAATTTTCTGCCCTGACTTACATACGTTACCAAAATGCCTTTTTCTTTTGCATTTTACACAAATTTTGTCCCAAGCAGGGCAACCTCTGTAATTGCCTACGTGGTTGGAACTTCCGCATCTGTAACAAAGTATTGTACCTCTTTTCATAAACCTCTATTTTCATTAGCATTCCTTACATATTCTTTCTTGAAGTTACTTTTACCACTAGAAACACTCGAGGTGGGTTGACTTTTAACAACAGCTACTTCAG
Organism: Lissotriton helveticus; assembly: GCF_964261635.1. Lineage (NCBI taxonomy): Eukaryota > Metazoa > Chordata > Amphibia > Caudata > Salamandridae > Lissotriton > Lissotriton helveticus. The sequence goes on from NC_136068.1 coordinate 1,142,183,312, forward strand.
TTTCAGGTACATGTGTCTTCAGATTCTTCCCTCTAATTTGAGACACGAAAAACTCAGAGTGTTCTATGCCCTTTGCTATATTAACGACTGCAGCTAAAGTAGTTTCTGTACCTAACCAGAGTCTTTCCTGGATTTTTTTACTCTTGGTCTTCATCATAATTTGATCTCTTAGGACTTGTTCGTAAGATATAGTCTCAAAAGAACAAGAACAAGCAAGAGAACGTAATGCTGCGACATAATCCTCAATTGTTTCGTCAGCTTTCTGTTCACGAGAATAAAATTTGAACCTTTCCATTGCTATATTTATTCTTCTACCAAAATGAATTTTCATTTGTTTTGCGGCTTTGTCAAACACATTTAAATCACCAGCTTCCTCCAAAGGTGGTAAATTGTCAAATTCTTTGATCCCAGCACCCCCTAGACAATGTCTCAAAAGGGCTAATTTCCTTTTGGCAGAACAATCATCCTTTTCCAAAACATCTACGTATGCAATAAACATGGGATACCAAAGATCCCATTCTATATTAGGTTCGCCGGCAACTTGAAGGAAATGTGGAGGTGCAGCTATATTTGACATTTTGTTATAAGATTGACAGAAGTGAAAATAAATTTAAAATAACAATACCACCAAAATCGTACATTTTGAAATAGAATAACAATATTAGTGTGCAAATCACTGTTGATATTGACTTGCCTACGCGAGATTTCCGATATAAGGTCTTGAATGTGGTGTGCAAATCACCGTAGGTACTGACTTGCTGAAGAATAAATCAAAAGAAGTTTTAACGATGTATGAAGGACGAATGTGCTTGTTCTTTCGTTAAGTTTTCTTTATTTTTTTGAAGTAAAACGAAGATCCTCCAGTTCACGCTAATTAAACTTCAAGTTTGACCAAGATGGCGGCCGTAGACGTGTGTGATGACGTCAGGTTTCCCAGCATGCACTTTGAGAAATTCGGAGCTCGGAGAATCAAGCGGATTCTAAATACGGAGCCTGAAGACTCGAGGTAATCTTCCACATTTAAATGTTAACTGTTCCTTTTGAACGTACGTTTTGTTTCCTTAGATTCACTCACTTTAGACAAATAATACTCAATTTTGTCAGGGTCGAATGAAATATGGCAAGCACCGCTCGATATATGCGGTCGAAACAATCGCAATTTAATTTTAGCGCTAATTCAAAGAAAGGGAAAGTCTTAACTCACGTTTTAAGAGTCGCGGATTCTTGACAGTATTACCGCTGGCAACCTTTCCTGTAGATCTTCATGAATAGCAATCTAAAAATGCGATTTAGTTGAATTGTACAAGGATTGTAGGTTTCTCCTCGTATAAGAACGTGTGAGCGCTGTCTTCCTTGAATCTTGGTACTCCCAATCGTCGCCAGTAATTGTGTAGTAATTGTTAACCACACAGGAGTTAGGTTCAGAATGAATTTATTCTAGAAGAAAGGCAGCTTAACAACCACAAGAGGAAATAGACGTTTCTCTCCGTAGATCCTTTCCCAACTGATACTGAAAACCAGTCTCAACATTCCACGTGACATCAAGTCATTCTAAATGACATCAAGACATGGAATACCACACACCTCCCCCCTTTTAATATAAAAAAACATAAAAAAACAAAAAGAAAATATATAACAAAAAGAGATAGAACAAAGCATAGTCATCAAACTTTAAAATAGTCTTTAAACTTTAAAGGAACACTTTTTACACGTTCACTACGTCTTAAAGAGATTCCATGACAATCCCCATACAGTGAATGATCGTCCAATTCAACATTAGCATCTGATCTGACATTGGAATTGATTACTCCGTCAGAATTATTTACATCCTTGCTTCCTAAATTGTCATAGACTTCATGTGTGCCAGGAAAACCATCAGAATTGTGATCAAATACATTCTTTTCTGGCAAAGAAATCCTTTGAGTGAAAGGGATAACAGTGGACTTACATAAAGAAATTCTTCTCAAATTCCATATTTTACCTCCATCCACTCTAACAGCTTTGCCAAAAACTTCAATTACTTTAACAGGATCAGACCATTTTGATACTCTTCTGTGCAATAATCCACCCAATTTCACGCGTACAAAATCACCAACTTTCAACTTGCAAACATTATACTTCCTCTTAGAAAGGTTTTGGACCATCTTTTCCTGGTATTTACCAATCCTACTTTCCAATTCTTCAAAATCCACTTCATAAGAAGAATTACTTTTTAACCACCAAGGCAAAAGTCGAGAACCTGGTTTCCTGCCACGAAGTAACTCGAAAGGAGACAAACCAGTTACAGAGTTGGGAGATAGACGGTAAGTCAATAAAGTCGACTGGAGAGCTTTTTTCCACTTCAAACCACTCTTCACAGCTAGTTGACAAGATTCCTTGATAACCCTATTAAACCTCTCGACTTGGCCATTAGCTTGTGGAAAATAATTTGAGGTCCTCTTATGTATAATTCCACATTTACTAAGAAAATCTTCAAATTCTTTATTGATGAACTGTGGACCATTGTCCGAAATAAGTTCCTCTGGCAAACCTACCCTTGAAAATATTTCATCAAGAAATTCAATCACGTTCTCAGAGGAAATTCTCTCCACAATCTTCAATTCCCACCATTTCGAAAAGTAGTCAACTAAAACCAAACCAAACAACTCTTTACCGGATTGATAATTGAAAGGTCCAATGATGTCAACAGCTACTCTCCGCCAAGGACCTTTGGCGTATTCAATAGGGGTCATCTCAATAGTGACATTTTTAACAGACTTGTCACTTGACAAACAAGGAGAACAATTCCTTACCCAACTATCCACCATGGAATCAACTCCAGGCCACCAGTAATGTTCCCTGATCCTTCTTTAAGTTGTGGGCATACCCATGTGTCCTTCATGCGCCAACTTACAAATAGTTTCCCTGAGATTTAGTGGAGGAACGATTTTATCAGATCTCACGATAATATCTTGATTCAACATTAATTCATCTCTGACTTTATAAAATGACGCTAACTCGCCAGAGAGTTTCCTCTCCTCAGGCCAGCCATTAGTCAAAAATTGCTTAACTAAGTTCAAAACTTCATCATTATTCGTGGCTTGTAACCAATCCTTCTCTGACAAAACCAAAGAACCTTCTCGGCTCAAGATCACATTCACATCTGCAATGGAGTATGAAACATCACATTCAACACTTCCACCAACAGCTACGCTCGCAGGAAAACGTGACATACAATCTGCATGGACATTTAAGCGTCCTGGCACATACACAACTTCACAACGGTATTCCTGTAATTTAGCGGCCAGCCTTGCTAAACGAGCGGTAAGTACCCTTCCGCCACCTGCAGACAACATAGTAATTAAGGGTTTGTGGTCAGTTCTTAAGGAAAACTTAGTCCCCCACAAAAATTGTCTGAAATGTTGAGATGCCCATGTACAGGCACGCAATTCTCTTTCAATAGATGAATAATTCTTTTCAGCGTCACGTAAAGCTCTAGAGGCATACGACACCACAAACTCACCAGAATTATCTTTCTGCATCAATACTGCGCCTAAACCAACATTACTAGCGTCAACATAAACAATGCATTCTTTACCAACCGAGTATGGTCTCAAAAATGGAGCTTCAACAATTTTGCTTTTCAAAATTTCGATAGATTCCTGTTGTTCTTTACCCCATTCAAATTTTGCATTTTTTTTTAGCAAAATCCTCAGTGGATGTACAATGTCTGAATAATTACGTACAAACTTCCCATAAAATTCAGTCAGACCTAAAAAGGAAAGTAACTGTTCTTTAGATTTAGGTGTAGGTGCATTGACAATACATTGTACATGGTTAACCTTAGGCTTAATGCCATCCTTTGAAATTTCATGGCCTAAATACTCCACTTTCTCCTGCCTGAATTTGCATTTATTAAGTTTCAAGGTAAGACCTTTAGACCTTACATTTTCTAGAACAGAAATTAAATTCTCATCATGTTCATAGCTATCCTTCTTAAAAATCAATATATCATCCTGGAAGGCTATAGCCCCTATACATTCCACCAATAACTCTTTCATTAAACGTTGGAACACGGAAGCTGCACTCGCTAAACCAAAAGGCATACGCAGATATTGAAACATGCCTTCTGGAGTAACGAATGCAGTTAATTTCCTGGAGTCATCGTGCAACTCCACCTGGTGGTAGGCACTAGCTAGGTCGATAGTGGAAAATACAGTGGCCCCAGATAATGCGGCAATTAACTCATGGATATTAGGCAAAGGATGTTTATCTATCCAAATCTCTTTGTTAAGGCTGCGAAGATCCGCACACAGACGAAGATCACCTGAACTTTTAAATGATAGTACTATAGGCGAAACCCAAGGGGATGATTCAATTGGCTCAATTATGTTTCTTTTGACCAAGTCATCCAACATTTCCTTTAATTTTGGTCTATATGCTAGGGGAACGTTTCTCATTCTGTCCCTAACAGGGACAGCATGATCATTCACTATGATTTTGTGTTTTAAATTAACATATTTCCCCAATTTTTCATTAAAGATTTCTGGAAACTTTTCTAAAACCTTCTCAGTAAATTTGGTATTGCTAGATGAATTGTGGGTTAAATTCACCATAGAGTCAATTTTTGGTTCCACACAAGAAGACTCATCAACGTAGACCGGGGGATTAGCATTTGAGTCAAATTTTATTCCTAGATCACGTTGATGAGGCCAACTAAGAATAGATACCCCTTTGGTAGCGACATAAACTTTAGCTCTGGTGTCCCTATTCTTAAAAGATATTTTCGCCCTGAAAAATCCTTCTAGAGCAATCTTTTGTCCAGTGTACCCGCCAGGATATATGTCCGGGCTTAATAATTCTCTTTGACACCATAAATGTTCAAAGATGTTCTTGCCAATAATGGTGTACCACGCACATGAATCGACAAAAATTTCAACAGGTTTGTCATCCATTAAAATTGTACACGAAGGAAATTTCTTTTGGGTACACTCATCCACAGAAAGTATACAATTCAAACTGTTTAGAACTTTCTCTTCTTCAGGTGATATATAATTAATTTTCTGCCCTGACTTACATACGTTACCAAAATGCCCTTTTCTTTTGCATTTTACACAAATTTTGTCCCAAGCAGGGCAACCTCTGTAATTGCCTACGTGGTTGGAACTTCCGCATCTGTAACAAAGTATTGTACCTCTTTTCATAAAACCTCTATTTTCATTAGCATTCCTTACATATTCTTTCTTGAAGTTACTTTTACCACTAGAAACACTCGAGGTGGGTTGACTTTTAACAACAGCTACTTCAGTTTCAGGTACATGTGTCTTCAGATTCTTCCCTCTAATTTCAGACACGAATAACTCAGAGTGTTCTATGCCCTTTGCTATATTAACGACTGCAGCTAAAGTAGTTTCTGTACCTAACCAGAGTCTTTCCTGGATTTTTTTACTCTTGGTCTTCATCATAATTTGATCTCTTAGGACTTGTTTGTAAGATATAGTCTCAAAAGAACAAGAACAAGCAAGAGAACGTAATGCTGCGACATAATCCTCAATTGTTTCGTCAGCTTTCTGTTCACGAGAATAAAATTTGAACCTTTCCATTGCTATATTTATTCTTCTACCAAAACGAATTTTCATTTGTTTTGCGGCTTTGTCAAACACATTTAAATCACCAGCTTCCTCCAAAGGTGGTAAATTGTCAAATTCTTTGATCCCAGCACCCCCTAGACAATGTCTCAAAAGGGCTAATTTCCTTTTGGCAGAACAACCATCCTTTTCCAAAACATCTACGTATGCAATAAACATGGTACACTAAAGATCCCATTCTATATTAGGTTCGCCGGCAACTTGAAGGAAATGTGGAGGTGCTGCTATATTTGACATTTTGTTATAAGATTGACAGAAGTGAAAATAAATTTAAAATAACAATACCACCAAAATCGTAAATTTTGAAAAAGAATAACAATATTAGTGTGCAAATCACTGTTGATATTGACTTGCCTACGCGAGATTTCCGATATAAGGTCTTGAATGTGGTGTGCAAATCACCGTAGGTACTGACTTGCTGAAGAATAAATCAAAAGAAGTTTTAACGATGTAAGAAGGACGAATGTGCTTGTTCCTTCGTTAAGTTTTCTTTATTTTTTTGAAGTAAAACGAAGATTCTCCAGTTCACTCTAATTAAACTTCAAGTTTGACCAAGATGGCGGCCGTAGACGTGTGTGATGACGTCAGGTTTCCCAGCATGCACTGTGAGAAATTCGGAGCTCGGAGAATCAAGCGGATTCTAAATACGGAGCCTGAAGACTCGAGGTAATCTTCCACATTTAAATGTTAACTGTTCCTTTTGAACGTACGTTTTGTTTCCTTAGATTCACTCACTTTAGACAAATAATACTCAATTTTGTCAGGGTCGAATGAAATATGGCAAGCACCGCTCGATATATGCGGTCGAAACAATCGCAATTTAATTTTAGCGCTAATTCAAAGAAAGGGAAAGTCTTAACTCACATTTTAAGAGTCGCGGATTCTTGACAGTATTACCGCTGGCAACCTTTCCTGTAGATCTTCATGAATAGCAATCTAAAAATGCGATTTAGTTGAATTGTACAAGGATTGTAGGTTTCTCCTCGTATAAGAACGTGTGAGCGCTGTCTTCCTTGAATCTTGGTACTCCCAATCGTCGCCAGTAATTGTGTAGTAATTGTTAACCACACAGGAGTTAGGTTCAGAATGAATTTATTCTAGAAGAAAGGCAGCTTAACAACCACAAGAGGAAATAGACGTTTCTCTCCGTAGATCCTTTCCCAACTGATACTGAAAACCAGTCTCAACATTCCACGTGACATCAAGTCATTCTAAATGACATCAAGACATGGAATACCACACACCTCCCCCCTTTTAATATAAAAAAACATAAAAAAACAAAAAGAAAATATATAACAAAAAGAGATAGAACAAAGCATAGTCATCAAACTTTAAAATAGTCTTTAAACTTTAAAGGAACACTTTTTACACGTTCACTACGTCTTAAAGAGATTCCATGACAATCCCCATACAGTGAATGATCGTCCAATTCAACATTAGCATCTGATCTGACATTGGAATTGATTACTCCGTCAGAATTATTTACATCCTTGCTTCCTAAATTGTCATAGACTTCATGTGTGCCAGGAAAACCATCAGAATTGTGATCAAATACATTCTTTTCTGGCAAAGAAATCCTTTGAGTGAAAGGGATAACAGTGGACTTACATAAAGAAATTCTTCTCAAATTCCATATTTTACCTCCATCCACTCTAACAGCTTTGCTAAAAACTTCAATTACTTTAACAGGATCAGACCATTTTGATACTCTTCTGTGCAATAATCCACCCAATTTCACGCGTACAAAATCACCAACTTTCAACTTGCAAACATTATACTTCCTCTTAGAAAGGTTTTGGACCATCTTTTCCTGGTATTTACCAATCCTACTTTCCAATTCTTCAAAATCCACTTCATAAGAAGAATTACTTTTTAACCACCAAGGCAAAAGTCGAGAACCTGGTTTCCTGCCACGAAGTAACTCGAAAGGAGACAAACCAGTTACAGAGTTGGGAGATAGACGGTAAGTCAATAAAGTCGACTGGAGAGCTTTTTTCCACTTCAAACCAGTCTTCACAGCTAGTTGACAAGATTCCTTGATAACCCTACTAAACCTCTCGACTTGGCCATTAGCTTGTGGAAAATAATTTGAGGTCCTCTTATGTATAATTCCACATTTACTAAGAAAATCTTCAAATTCTTTATTGATGAACTGTGGACCATTGTCCGAAATAAGTTCCTCTGGCAAACCTACCCTTGAAAATATTTCATCAAGAAATTCAATCACGTTCTCAGAGGAAATTCTCTCCACAATCTTCAATTCCCGCCATTTCGAAAAGTAGTCAACTAAAACCAAACCAAACAACTCTTTACCGGATTGATAATTGAAAGGTCCAATGATGTCAACAGCTACTCTCCGCCAAGGACCTTTGGCGTATTCAATAGGGGTCATCTCAATAGTGACATTTTTAACAGACTTGTCACTTGACAAACAAGGAGAACAATTCCTTACCCAACTATCCACCATGGAATCAACTCCAGGCCACCAGTAATGTTCCCTGATCCTTCTTTAAGTTGTGGACATACCCATGTGTCCTTCATGCGCCAACTTACAAATAGTTTCCCTGAGATTTAGTGGAGGAACGATTTTATCAGATCTCACGATAATATCTTGATTCAACATTAATTCATCTCTGACTTTATAAAATGACGCTAACTCGCCAGAGAGTTTCCTCTCCTCAGGCCAGCCATTAGTCAAAAATTGCTTAACTAAGTTCAAAACTTCATCATTATTCGTGGCTTGTAACCAATCCTTCTCTGACAAAACCAAAGAACCTTCTCGGCTCAAGATCACATTCACATCTGCAATGGAGTATGAAACATCACATTCAACACTTCCACCAACAGCTACGCTCGCAGGAAAACGTGACATACAATCTGCATGGACATTTAAGCGTCCTGGCACATACACAACTTCACAACGGTATTCCTGTAATTTAGCGGCCAGCCTTGCTAAACGAGCGGTAAGTACCCTTCCGCCACCTGCAGACAACATAGTAATTAAGGGTTTGTGGTCAGTTCTTAAGGAAAACTTAGTCCCCCACAAAAATTGTCTGAAATGTTGGGATGCCCATGTACAGGCAAGCAATTCTCTTTCAATAGATGAATAATTCTTTTCAGCGTCACGTAAAGCTCTAGAGGCATACGACACCACAAACTCACCAGAATTATCTTTCTGCATCAATACTGCGCCTAAACCAACATTACTAGCGTCAACATAAACAATGCATTCTTTACCAACCGAGTATGGTCTCAAAAATGGAGCTTCAACAATTTTGCTTTTCAAAATTTCGATAGATTCCTGTTGTTCTTTACCCCATTCAAATTTTGCATTTTTTTTTAGCAAAATCCTCAGTGGATGTACAATGTCTGAATAATTACGTACAAACTTCCCATAAAATTCAGTCAGACCTAAAAAGGAAAGTAACTGTTCTTTAGATTTAGGTGTAGGTGCATTGACAATACATTGTACATGGTTAACCTTAGGCTTAATGCCATCCTTTGAAATTTCATGGCCTAAATACTCCACTTTCTCCTGCCTGAATTTGCATTTATTAAGTTTCAAGGTAAGACCTTTAGACCTTACATTTTCTAGAACAGAAATTAAATTCTCATCATGTTCATAGCTATCCTTCTTAAAAATCAATATATCATCCTGGAAGGCTATAGCCCCTATACATTCCACCAATAACTCTTTCATTAAACGTTGGAACACGGAAGCTGCACTCGCTAAACCAAAAGGCATACGCAGATATTGAAACATGCCTTCTGGAGTAACAAATGCAGTTAATTTCCTGGAGTCATCGTGCAACTCCACCTGGTGGTAGGCACTAGCTAGGTCGATAGTGGAAAATACAGTGGCCCCAGATAATGCGGCAATTAACTCATGGATATTAGGCAAAGGATGTTTATCTATCCAAATCTCTTTGTTAAGGCTGCGAAGATCCGCACACAGACGAAGATCACCTGAACTTTTAAATGATAGTACTATAGGCGAAACCCAAGGGGATGATTCAATTGGCTCAATTATGTTTCTTTTGACCAAGTCATCCAACATTTCCTTTAATTTTGGTCTATATGCTAGGGGAACGTTTCTCACTCTGTCCCTAACAGGGACAGCATGATCATTCACTATGATTTTGTGTTTTAAATTAACATATTTCCCCAATTTTTCATTAAAGATTTCTGGAAACTTTTCTAAAACCTTCTCAGTAAATTTGGTATTGCTAGATGAATTGTGGGTTAAATTCACCATAGAGTCAATTTTTGGTTCCACACAAGAAGACTCATCAACGTAGACCGGGGGATTAGCATTTGAGTCTAATTTTATTCCTAGATCACGTTGATGAGGCCAACTAAGAATAGATACCCCTTTGGTAGCGACATAAACTTTAGCTCTGGTGTCCCTATTCTTAAAAGATATTTTCGCCCTGAAAAATCCTTCTAGAGCAATCTTTTGTCCAGTGTACCCGCCAGGATATATGTCCGGGCTTAATAATTCTCTTTGACACCATAAATGTTCAAAGATGTTCTTGCCAATAATGGTGTACCACGCACATGAATCGACAAAAATTTCAACAGGTTTGTCATCCATTAAAATTGTACACGAAGGAAATTTCTTTTGGGTACACTCATCCACAGAAAGTATACAATTCAAACTGTTTAGAACTTTCTCTTCTTCAGGTGATATATAATTAATTTTCTGCCCTGACTTACATACGTTACCAAAATGCCCTTTTCTTTTGCATTTTACACAAATTTTGTCCCAAGCAGGGCAACCTCTGTAATTGCCTACGTGGTTGGAACTTCCGCATCTGTAACAAAGTATTGTACCTCTTTTCATAAAACCTCTATTTTCATTAGCATTCCTTACATATTCTTTCTTGAAGTTACTTTTACCACTAGAAACACTCGAGGTGGGTTGACTTTTAACAACAGCTACTTCAGTTTCAGGTACATGTGTCTTCAGATTCTTCCCTCTAATTTCAGACACGAATAACTCAGAGTGTTCTATGCCCTTTGCTATATTAACGACTGCAGCTAAAGTAGTTTTTGTACCTAACCAGAGTCTTTCCTGGATTTTTTTACTCTTGGTCTTCATTATAATTTGATCTCTTAGGACTTGTTTGTAAGATATAGTCTCAAAAGAACAAGAACAAGCAAGAGAACGTAATGCTGCGACATAATCCTCAATTGTTTCGTCAGCTTTCTGTTCACGAGAATAAAATTTGAACCTTTCCATTGCTATATTTATTCTTCTACCAAAACGAATTTTCATTTGTTTTGCGGCTTTGTCAAACACATTTAAATCACCATCCAAAGGTGGTAAATTGTCAAATTCTTTGATCCCAGCACCCCCTAGACAATGTCTCAAAAGGGCTAATTTCCTTTTGGCAGAACAACCATCCTTTTCCAAAACATCTACGTATGCAATAAACATGGGACACTAAAGATCCCATTCTATATTAGGTTCGCCGGCAACTTGAAGGAAATGTGGAGGTGCTGCTATATTTGACATTTTGTTATAAGATTGACAGAAGTGAAAATAAATTTAAAATAACAATACCACCAAAATCGTAAATTTTGAAAAAGAATAACAATATTAGTGTGCAAATCACTGTTGATATTGACTTGCCTACGCGAGATTTCCGATATAAGGTCTTGAATGTGGTGTGCAAATCACCGTAGGTACTGACTTGCTGAAGAATAAATCAAAAGAAGTTTTAACGATGTAAGAAGGACGAATGTGCTTGTTCCTTCGTTAAGTTTTCTTTATTTTTTTGAAGTAAAACGAAGATTCTCCAGTTCACTCTAATTAAACTTCAAGTTTGACCAAGATGGCGGCCGTAGACGTGTGTGATGACGTCAGGTTTCCCAGCATGCACTTCGAGAAACTCGGAGCTCGGAGAATCAGGCGGATTCTAAATACGGAGCGTGAAGGCTCGAGGTAATCTTCTACATTTAAATGTAAACTGTTCCTTTTGAACGTACGTTTTGTTTCCTTAGATTCACTCACTTTAGACAAATAATCCTCAATTTTGTCAGGGTCGAATGAAATATGGCAAGCACCGCTCGATATATGCGGTCGAAACAATCGCAATGTAATTTTAGCGCTAATTCAAAGAAAGGGAAAGTCTTAACTCACGTTTTTAGAGTCGCGGATTCTTGAAAGTATTACCGCTGGCAACCTTTCCTGTAGATCTTCATGAATAGCAATCTAAAAATGCGATTTAGTTGAATTGTACAAGGATTGTAGGTTTCTCCTCGTATAAGAACGTGTGAGCGCTGTCTTCCGTGAATCTTGGTACTCCCAATCGTCGCCAGTAATTGTGTAGTAATTGTTAACCACACAGGAGTTAGGTTTAGAATGAATTTATTCTAGAAGAAAGGCAGCTTAACAACCACAAGAGGAAATAGACGTTTCTCTCCGTAGATCCTTTCCCAACTGATACAGAAAACCAGTCTCAACATTCCACGTGACATCAAGTCATTCTAAATGACATCAAGACATGGAATACCACACCATGTAGGCCAGAGGGGGTCAATTTTAGGATTGGGGGAGTTACCTAGGAGCATCAGCTCGGTCTTGTCTCCATTTAGTTTGAGACATGATGATGTCATACATGAGGTCACTGCTTCTAAGATATCCCTGAAGTTGTTGGCCCCTGTGTGAAGTTGGTTTAGGGCCACCACTACCTGAGTATCGTCCGCGTGGGTGACTATTTTTATCCCTAAGGGGCGGACAATCTCAGCAAGGGGGCTCATGTAAATATTAAAAAGCGTAGGGCTCAAAGAAGAGCCCTGCTGCACACCACAGCCGAGAGGTTTGCTGGGGGAGGTGATGTCGCCCTCAAAGACTTGAAAGGACTCAAACCATGTGAGTGCTTTCGATGAGACTCCTAGATTGGTAAGTCCTTGCAGTAATATGCTATGATTTACAGTGTCGAAGGCGGCACTTAGAACAAGAAGGATGATGGCTGCGGTGCCTCCTTGGTCCATGATCGTCCTTGCCTCCTCTGTCAAGGCAACGAATGCGGTCTCAGTCCCATGCATGGGTAGGAATCCTGTCTGGGAGTGGTCGAGCAGGTGGTAGGTCTCTAGGAACTCCGTCAGTGCCTTGTTGACGTGTTCCTTTATGATCTTGCTTAGCAAGGGTAGTAGAGAGATTGGTCGATAATTCCCTGGGTTGCTTGGATCTACGTTGGGCTTTTTGAGGAGGGCTTTGACCATGGCCCGTTTAAAGGGGAGCAGGACGGTTCTGGTGGCTAAGGAGGCATTGAGCAATTCCAGAATGGTGGGTAGGATGTGTGCGGCAACTGTCAGCAGAGAGCGTGAGGTGCTGTGTCATTAGGGGAGCAGGATTTTACTTGAAGCATGATGGATTGTAGCGTGGAAGAGTCAAGAGAGGGAAGGTTGACAAGTGTTGCTGGGGGGTTGAGCCCTAGCTCAAGAGGTTTGATGGATGATGTGGGGATCCGAGTGTGGGGAAAGGAGGTATAGATGTTTGTATTTTATTGTAAAAGAATTCTGCCAGGTCATTGCAGCAGGGTTGGGCGTTAAGGGGATTTTGAGGTTTTTCTGGGAGTTTGAGAAGGGTTTTTGCAATTTGATGAATGTCCTTAGGCCTAGATGCAGCTGCATTGATCTTATATTCGAAAAAGGCAGCTTGCTCGATTCTGATTTAATTTTTATAGGTTTTTATTGCAGCTCTATATGCAGTTTTTCTGGGGAGTGAGTAGTCCTCCAGACGCCAATTCCTCTCCAGAATTTTACATTGGCGTTTCTTTTCTTGTAAATCCTGGGAGTTCCAGGGGGAAGTCTTAGTGCTGCACTTGGATTCAATGTGTTTTATGGCGAGAACAGAATCTAATGAGTTTGAGATCCATCTATTGAAGTTTTCATTAGCTAGGGTGGGGTGGTCTGGAAGTTTCTAGAGTTGATGCCCATTCCACTGGGGGAAGTTTAGACCAGTTGCGTTCCCTCCGAGTGACTATAGTGGGGGCAAAGTGAGTATGTGGGGTAACCCAGGAGACAGGGATCAGGAAGTGGTCCATCCATGGCAGAGGGATGGATTTCCCACTAGGAGATCTGGACAATTGCTGAAAATGGGATCTAGAAGATGACCCTTAGAGTGAGTTGGTTTGAGCACTAGTTGTTGAAATTGTAGTACAGCAAGACTGGCGGTCATTTCTAGGGCATTATGGTCCGTGGTATCATTAAAGTGGATATTAAAATTTCCTAGGAGTGTGAAGTTGGAGAAGTACATGCTAGGCTGGCTATGGAGGAAGGCAGTGAGTTGAGAAGTTGTCCTAGGGTCCCGGGTGGACGATATACAAGAATCCCTGAGAAGGTGCTAGTGGGGGAGAAGTCAAGGGAGAAGGAGAGACTTTTGCAGTTAGGTATTGGGAAGGGGGAGCTGCGGCAGCCATAGCATTCTCTGTAAATAATTGCTAAGCCACCTCAACGTCCCGTTGGGCGGTCTTTGCGTAAAATTTGGTATCCTCGGTAGTGTGTTTGGGGAGTGAAATGCAATTTAGGAGATACATAGTTCGCTGTGTGTTTTTCGTTAAGGGGTCAGGGAGAGACTGAAATCTGCAATGTGGGCAGATTGAGTCTTGTTCTACTGGGTTACATGTGGAAAGGCATGGGGTGAGAACTTTCCTCTTTGTTTAAGTTGAGAGTTGGAGTGCCCTCTGCTCACGGCCGCTGCGCATCCTGAAAAGAAGTGAGTGAATTAAATAAGTGAGTGAATTAAAATCGAACTGTTTAGAAAGTAAAATTCACAGTAAGAAGGCAGGATTTAAAAAAAAAGTTCAGGACTGAGAGGCAAGACCGTAGTCCTTTCTCAGGTGCTCCTCTCACGCAGAGTGTCCGTCTTTCTTCAAGTGGGTCTGCTGCGCGTCCTGAAAGGCATGAGCTTTTATGGCGTGTGCAATGTTAGCTGCTAGCAGCTGATTGGCTGCCTGGCGCGGAAGTCGTGATTCACTTCCTGGAGCCCGGTTCTCGTCCCTCCACGCAATCCAAACAATTGGCGGTGGACCGGGGACTCGGGACAGGAGAGGCGATGCAACAAACAATATTTTAGCACAAGTGAGTGAATTAAAAAAGTGAGTAAATTAAAATCAAACTGTTTAGAAAGTGAAATTCACAGTAAGAATGCAGGGTATTTTTTAAAAAGTTCGAGACTGAGAGGCGAGACCAGAGCCCTTTCCCAGGCGCTCCTCTCACCCAGAGTGTCTGTCTTTCTTCAAACGCGTCCGCTGCGCGTTCTGAAAGACATGAGCTTTTGAGGCGTGTGCGATGTCTGCTGCAAGCAGCTGATTGGCTGCCTGGCCCTGAAGTCGTGATTCATTTCCTGGAACCGGGTTCTCGTCCCTCCACGCAAACCAAACAACTGGCTGTGGACCGAGGACTCAGGACAGGTGAGGCGATGCAACAAACAATATTTTAGCACAAGTGAGTGAATTAAAAAAGTGGGTGAATTAAAATCGAACTGTTTAGAAAATGAGATTCACAGTAAGAATGTGGGATCATGTTGGGAGACTTTCCTCAGTTCATTGTAGATGGCATATAATAAGTGTTTTTACGTGGTTTCTTGGGACCTAGCAAATTAACCCTAAGATCCATTTTGTCTGACAGAAGGGACAAGTATTGTTTCACCTGTTGTAGTATTGAGTTTTTTAGTCACTTTAGGCACAACTTCCCAACACTATAAGAAGTCACTACCCCTGGGTCGCCTGTGTGTAAATAGGCTGGGTTAGGCCAATGGATATTAAAACCTCCGGTGGTACCCCTTAAATCTTGACTGACACCTCTTTGTGTCGATAGACCAAACCAACCATTCCTTCCAATTGGGACCTGATGAATTGTATGTAAGTTCTACAGTATTGCACCCAGCATCTCTTCACTTATCAGTGTGTCATTTAATTAACACTCAATGTGTGTGGGTAAGGAGATGCGTAATGTTTTCAGGTCTTTTATTTTTGCAAACCTGTTGCATGTAGTCTGTTGTACAGTTCTATTCAGAAAAATTATCTTAATGGTATGAGGTAAGCTCTAAATAAAGTCTCAGAACCCGGAACTTGCCATTCTTTTGTCCCCCAGATGGATGTTGTGTCTATTGTGTCCCTCAAAAAGTTGAAACCTTGTATAGACAGTTTGGAGATGATATTGAATATATAAGCTTGGTATTTGTCAGAATCATTTTCTTCACAGTTGCATTAGTTTGCGTAAGCTTATTATAATATGACATTAGGTCTGATGTATTGAACCCGGAAAAGCACTCAAATTTATGTATGAATTTGGCAGAACTACCTTTCGGCGGTTTTGGGCAATGTTCCCATTGATGGTAAGTGTTAACTGAGCGTGGCACACTCGCTTTGTACAAAACGTGATGACCATACTGCTGGTAACAACACATACTGTCGAAGTCAGGTGTATTTTCATACAATTCCCTGTAAGAAAATGCAGCAGATTGTTCTAAATCTGAAAGCTTAGTATTTACAGAGTCAATGTCCCAATCATCAGAGAGTGTACTCAAGGTAATGAAATCATTCAATGAAATTTTGAAATACTTGTGAATTTTTCAAATGTTCAGTAGGACCAAATACATCATATAAAACCTTATCCCAGACAATACCATCTGATACTGGAACTGCTGTAATGTTCACTAGGGACAAGTCTCTCTGTTCACAGTATGTATGATGTATGTGGTTTCAGGGACAGGTTCACGGGTTGTACTGCAGCGTGTTGTGGGACAGTTACTATACCAATCCAAATTAACAGGAACAGGATCCCTAATGCAAACCAAAGATTCAGCCAATGGTACACAAAGTAAGCCTTTTTCAGCCATGGATAGATTTGTCAAAATCTTTTTTTTTTGGAGATGGGTGACGTCTGCTCAGGTTTACTTGGATCTGAAGAAAAGTCATTGAAGTTGATGTAGTGGCCAGACACGGTTCAATCTATCTTTGGGAGCTCAGCAGTGTCTGTAGAACTGGCAGTTGCTTCTTGTGAGGGCACGTTGGTGTAATTTTCTTTACTGGGTCAAATTGCGATTTGCTTTTTAGTTTCATTTGGATGTTGTTCTGTTTCAACAGGTGAAATTCGTACTCCATTTATGGCTACTCCAGCATCTTGCACAGAGGAGTCTTGAAACATTATTAGTTTTTCATCTGCACTTCCTGTATAGTAGCAAGAGGATATCTGTGACTATACAGGATTCCGTGCGGCCTACTGTTGAGAATCGGCCACATAGTGGGGTTGGATCAGATCAACGAAGACTAATCTTCTTTCTTTTTTACCGCCAAGAGGCGGAAAATGTATTGTTCTTGTTCTTGGAACCACCAGGACAGGTATAGGTGTTCTGTAGGATGGCCCAAACTCCTTCTTGTCCATGATCTTTTCTCTGACCAGGTCCCCAATCTTCGGGACCCAGCCAGTTTTTGCCGGTACTGGTTTCACTTTCCCAGAGGGGGTGTATTTGACTTGGATGTTGCTTTGTAATGACCGGAATTTATTGAGTTCCTGTAAAACAGCCAAACGATCATTCAATTCAAATGTTTTTACATCTGCCACTGCGCTGGCACACTCAAGGTCAGGTGCCCACATTCTTGTCCCAAACAGGATCTCATAGAGGGTACGTCCTTCCAAGGAGTTTCTTGGCATATTGTTTAGTGCCCACTGGACCCCATGTAGGTGATTGACCCAACTACCGCCTGCACCTAATACCCTTACAGTTAAGGATTACTTTAGGTCCTGGTTTTTCCTCCTCGCCACCAGATTTTCTTCGGGATGGGAGAGCGAGGAGTACCGCAAGGTCACATCCTTACTTTTCATTGCTTCGGAATGTAACGTGCCAATTGCCTATGTCCCGATGAAGACTTGCAAATCCTTTATAAAAGTTTGAGCATCAGCCGAGCGCTGAGGCCAAACCAATAGAAATCTAGAGCATGAATCTACTGCCACCAACATGTACTTGTAAGCCCTGTCTGAATTTAAGGGGCTGCAGTGATCCAAATAGACACATGCAAGAGGTCTGTCTGAAATTAGTAATTGTGCTTGTGGTGGCTGTGCTACGGTGGAGCCTTTCATCTGCTGAGAGATGTTGCAATTTAAGATATAAACCTTTCTTTGTTTAGACAAACTTCGCCACCAGAATCATTGCTACAGTAATGAAATTGTAACAGTGACTCCTGCGTGTGCTGAGCCCAGACATCCGTGTGTGGCTATAATTAAACCTAATCTACAATCTATGGGGCCGATTAGGATGGCGGTTTTTCCGCATCCTCCGGGCCGGCGGAAGTGTCCGCCGGCCTGGAGGATGCGGAAAAACCGCTGCGGAGCCTCCAAAGACCCACCGCCAAATTAGGATGGCTGGTGGGTCTGGAATTCCGTCCGCCGCTTTTCCGCCGCGGTCGGCTTCCAAACGTGGCGGAAAAGCTATAACATGGCAGGCGGTGTCTATGAGACACCGTCCGCCATATTAGGATGTTCGTGAATACATGCTTTTCCACGGCGGCTTTTCCGCCATGGAAAAGCATACGGACATTCACTTTGGGGGCCCGTTGCGGGCCCCCTGGGTGAATGGGGGGTGGGGGGTGCACATGGGGGGTACCTATGGTACCCCCCTGCATTTGCGTGCACAAAGCAGCAGGCACCGTGCGGTGCCGGCCGCTTTGTGCATGTAAATGTAAAACATGCTTTTTTAACATTGCGGCGGGTGCAGCTTGAAGCTGCACCCGCCGCAATGTTAAATATAGAGGATGTGACCGCCACCCTGGCGGTCACATCCTAATCAGCACGGAGGGAACGCCGCAGCCCCTGCGGACGTTCCCTCCTCCTCAAGGGTGGCGGACGGACGCAAGTCCGTCCGCCATCCTAATCGGCCCCTATGTTTAGTATAACTCTATCCCCCACTCTTGGAATTTTAACATATGGTGTGGTTTGCACATCCATTTGATAGCAATATTTGAGTTGAAAGCCTTTTGGGATGGCAACCCATTCTTTGAGGGGTTGATAGCTATCAGTATGTCTCTGTCTATCCTTGTGCTAGAACGAGTGATTTCAGCAATGGCAGCAGATCGCACTATTGCCTTGACATCTTCATCAGCCAAAGAATTCCCTTCAACGTGTACACCAACACGCTGATGACTCAAGGTGTGAATAACTTGAGCCCTTAGGAGGCATACTTTCAGCTTTGCAACTTGTTCCCATAACAATTTATGTTTAGTTGTGCAACCCTTGGAATCTCTAAACCCATTCTGGCCCCAGTAATGAAGATATTCATTATAGGACTGCACACAGTAAAACAAATCGCACACTATCAGTGTGGGGAATTCCCAATCCATATATTGTAGTGCTAGTATCAGGGATTTCAGCTCTGTCAACTGTGCTGTCCAATCTCCTAGAGATTGCGTAGTCATATTGCTTGTATGGAACCTACCATCCCGCATACTGCGCTATACTGTGGTTTACTTCCTATGGCAGGCTGAGCAGAACCATCAATATAAATGATGTATTCATACTTCTCTAGAGGCAAGATTTCTTTCAGGAGAGGATATTCTTGTTCGTACAGCAGAAACGCTTGCGTTTTTAATGTGGAATCATATTTGTACACTACATATGTTGCAGTGAGAGAATTAGCTCATTGTATTCATCACAGATGCAGTGCGTTCACGTTTGGAATGCTCGCTTTGGTGACAGGTTCTAAAATTGGTACTGGGTTACAACAATAATGTGTTTCCCCTGTGCTAGTGCTCTTTCTCACACTACCGCAGTCTGTACTGCTATCAGTATTTTTTCTGCGGCTGCAAATGGCATTGCAGCATTTGTGTATAAATGTGGTTTGTATGCAATTGGGCCTGTTTCATCTTCATTGAAACTGAAGTATGTATACTCTGTAAAAACCCGGGACCACCCGGATCACCAAGTTGGTAGAATTCACACATGTGTGCAAATGTTTTGATGCTATAATGTCAGCCTGAACTGAACTGAGAGTAGCTGTGTGTTGCTGTGTCCACTGGTGTGGTGTGAAATCAGGTCTGATTAAGTCGTAGAGAGGTTTTACTTTTTATGCATAATCTAGAATGTATGTTCTGCCAAAAAATTCAGAAATCCTAAAATTGATTGCAAACCTTTGAGAGTCTTTGGAGGTTGGAGCAGCGCACACTTTTCTAAAAAGTTGGCTGCCAGGCTTTTGCCTTCACTTCCTAGCTTATATTCTAAATATAGGACATTTTTTTATATTATTTATTTTATTGCCTCGGTTCGGTCTAAATAACATAATACAATCATCAAATACAATAATTCATTTCATTACATTATAGATAGCTCAGAAGTTATTTCTCTATATACTCTTTAAGTACCCCCATGTCAATAAGCCAGTCTTTTTTTTTCTTGCCCCTTTTAACACATATAAATTCCACTCTAATTCATAAATATTAAATAGTTTTCTTCTCCAAAACTCAAACGTAGGTGCTTCCGGTTGTAACCATTCAGTAGCAATACAAAGCTGAGCTATAATAATTAATACAAACAAAAAATTCTTAAATTTACACAAATCCGCATTATCATTAATAGATTGGTTCACCCCAGTTAACATAAGAGCTGGGGAAATTTTTAAAGGATAATGAATAACTTCATTTATAAATCTTTCTATACTAGAAATGAAAGACAGCAGTTTGGAACAGTTGTAAAAAATATGCATTATATCTGCCTCTTCCCCTCCACACCGAAAACATTTTCCATCATATTGTGGACCCCATGTGGCCATTCGTTTGGGAGTGTAATATAGTCTAAACATAGTTTTGTACACTTGCGCCTTCATGTTAGCTGACAAGCATAACTCTTTGGCCATCAAAATGGTATCTACAATATTCCAACCATTTTCTGCCAGCTGACTCTGCCAAAATGTATTGTATTTATTCAGATCGTCAGGTTTGTATTCCAGTAATAACCGATATATTAGGCCAATCTTTTTCTTGGATTGAATTGCCTCTATTAATCTAATAGGGGCCGGTTTATTTAATTTCTTTGAACAAAAATCTCTGAGTTGAAGGTATTTAAAAAAACTGAGATGGAGTATTTGATATTTACTATTCAAATCAGAGAAGGCTCTAAACGTTCCATCCGTCTCAAACAGATCTCCGATTCGACCCACTCCTTTCTTGTTCCATTCCTTGGCCACATGGTCCCAAAATATAGAGGGAAGTATCTTCTCCGCTGAGAACGGGGTATAGTATGCAATTTTCTCTATCTTCATTAAAGACCTGACTTTTCTCCAAACTTTATATACTGAATCAATCACCTTAAATCGGGTATGCTTGTAGTAATTCCCTTCCAACTCTTTTAATAGACAGCCCTTTGAATGTTCTCCCAATAATAAGTAAAATATTGAAGGGGACTCTGCTGGGTCCTCTATTTGTTCTCCAGTCAATAGAATTCGCATTCTTTGTAGGAAACATACATAATAATAAAATAAAAAATCCGGGATCCCCCGTCCTCCTCTCTCTATCGGGAGTGTAAGCCATTTCATAGCACACCTGGTTTTCCCGGGTGCCCATAAGAATTTTGTACATAAAGATTGCTATTTAAATATATGACTGGTAGGAATTTCTAGGGGAATGCTGCGAAATATGTATAATATTTTGGCTAATACATTCATCTTAATGATGTTACCTCTACCAATTATAGAGAGTTGAAGTCGCCCCCACCTATCTAAGGATTGCTGAATTTGATATAATATATTACCCCAATTAGATTCCGCTTTCTCTTTTGTATGTGATTTAATAATGATTCCTAAATATGTCACCTCCGATGTTACCCGATTATCATTGAATTGAATGCTGTCTGAACACAACACCTGCGTTTTCAAAGCGTTCAGTTTGTAACCAGAGCTATTTCCAAACTCGATAGCTAGGCGTTCAATCTCTGTAATTGCCTGACTGGGATCAGTGGTAACGATGGCTATATCATCTGCATAGGCGAATATAGAATGAGGTATATTGGCAACAACAAATGGTTTGATATATGGTGATTCTAGTAATTTACTTAAAAAAGGGTTTATAAATAACGCAAAAAGAAGTGGAGAACAGGGACACCCCTGTCAGGTACCTCTTGTAATGGTTATCCTTTCTGACTTTTGACCCATAGCAGTAATTCTCGCATTAGGTGATCGATACAATACCTTAATAGCTCTTACAAAATTTGTACCAAATCCCATTCTATCCATAACTTCCCACATGTAAGCCCATTCTACGCGATCGAACGCTTTCTCAGCGTCGAGTAATATCAGTGCAAAATTTATTTTCTCAGTTTCTGCTATGTCTATTAAAGTAATCACCTTATTAATATGTGCGACAGTTCCTCTGTTGGGGATAAACCCATGCTGAGTCAGAGAAACTAGCGGTGTTATAATCCTGGACATGCAATTTACTAACATCTTCGAATAAATCTTGCTATCGCAATTCAATATATAGGTCGATATGAAGCAGGTTGCTCCGGGGGGTTCCCTTTTTTAGAAAAGACAACGATTGAAGCATCATCCCATGATTGTGGAGCATTCCCCAGTTGTGCCCTTGAGGAAAGTCTCCAGCATGAGTATTTTTAAAGATTCAAAAAAACATTTGTACACTTCAGCTGGAATAAAGTCGGGGCCAGCAGCCTTCCCATTAGAAGTACTTTTAACTGCCTTCTAAAAGTTCTTCCAATGAAAAGGGTTGGTCTAACGCCATTTTTTCCCTATCTGTTAATTTTCTAAAGGTAACTCCCTGCAGAAAAGTGTCGGGATCTAGGTTAGATTGCTTAGTATACAAATCAGAATAGAATTGATACAGTATTTCTAATATTTTCTGTGGGTCTTCAAATTTTGTCCCATTTTTATCTTGTAACCTAGCAATGTTACGATTAGATTCCTTCATTTTTAGTTTTAAGGCCAAAGCCCTGCCTATCGCTTCTCCATATTCATGCATGTACCTCCTGTATGTTAAATATTTCCGCGCTATCTCCTCACACCAGATTCCTGTAATGTGCGCGCGGCGATTGGCGACTAGACCCTCATATTCATGAATTTTAGTTAAATTATTATCCTCCTTCTTGATCTCTGAAATTAAATGTTCTTCAGCTTTAGAGAGGTGATCATATAGATCCCGCATTTTTCCTCGCTGTAAATTCTGATAATAAAACCAATAGCTTGTTGTTTCCCCTCTAAAACACGCTTTCCATGTATCCCATATTATCTCAATATTAGCAGAGCCAAGGTTGTTCTGTATAAATTCTTTAGTCCATTTAGCTATAGCCTCTCTATATTGTAGATTCAAGCATAATTTTCTGTCAAACGAAAAATTCTTATTCTGTTTCATTTCTCCTATACGAGCAATCTCTATTATCAAAGGGGAATGATCCGATGTTACCCTGGGATATAGCTGAATCTTTATATTAGGATGGATTGCAGTTGAAGTAAAAAAATAATCCAAGCATACTAATTTCTTATAGGGCGAAGAGTAATAAGTGTATCCTGGTGCAGTAGGGTAATTTTTAGCCCATATATCAACCAATGCATGATCTTTCACTAAATCATATAATGCTCTAAATACACAAGGTTTTCTGCCCTTATAGTTCTCTGTTCCTGCCTCAAGCTCACCTGCCAGCAAATTAATATTTAAATCCCCAAACAAGACTAAGGGGGATCTCCAATTAGCAAGTTCCATATTTAGGTATTCAATTATTTCCCCTTCGTCCAAATTAGATCCATAAATAGAGCAAATCGTTATAAATGTACCTCCTATGTTTAGTGTAACTATCACCCATCTGCCCCATTTGTCCGATAAACTATTTACAAGAGTACCTAGCCGTGGTTTTATCAAGATCATTACCCCTCTAATCATAGTTGTTTGTCGAGATGTTGCCAAGAGTGTATACCCCAGATCAGATGCTAAAGCTCTTTTCTCCCAGGGAAGATGACTTTCCTGTAGACATACAATATCCGGGTTCATAAATCGAATTTCAGTTGCAATTCTCTTTCTTTTATTTATGTTGTTAAGGCCCGAAACATTGAAAGAACATATTTTAAGATTCTTAGCCATTACAATAATTCCCCAACATGTCTCCGTTTGCGTTATTGATTAAATTAGAGCATCCCGTCTTACTCCTTGCAGGTCCTTTAATGATAAATCTGTTCCCTCTTATTAGTGCTATGCACTCATTTGACCCCCCGAGGCATTTTCCCCTTTTACACACAGTGCCCCCTTCCACCTACACCCCTGCCCCAATTATCCCCACCCTACTCCCCCCCTCCTTTACCGAGGCTTTCGGACTCCTGGTCCTGGTGATGGTACTGACCTACACCTCTCCCCTGTTGTTACCCCACAGGTCATCGCTTCACATATGTACACATCATTTATATATACTGATCAACTAAACTTTTCAAATTCTCTCTAACTTATGCAGTTGACTCTTGTGAAACTATTGTAGCGCTTTCCTTCCTCAACAGTTAACAATTAACAGAAGAGAAGAGAAACAAAATTATACTGCACAGTTAGAGAAGGAGAAAAAGAAAACTAAAATCATGAAATCATGAAATCAATAAACATTCCTGATCTAAGAATCTTTTAGATCATGCAGATATCCTTTGGCAGCTTTAACATTATTAAAGAAACAAGTATTTTCTTTATAAATGACTTTCAATTTAGCCGGGTTCATAATAAATGCTTGTGCGCCCTTTCTTTGAAATTGATTCACTAATTGTCTTAATTGCCAACGAGTGTCCACCTACTAAATCATCCATTCAGACACTTATACACCCACTCATTCTTCAATACACCTTGGCAAATATATATATATATATTCACTGAAAAAACCATAGGTTATAGACCATATATAGTTAGGAATTAGCATTTACAAAACCTTGAAAATTCACTGAAAAAACCATAGATTATAGACCATATATAGTTAGGAATTAGCATTTAAAAAACCTTATTTTACTCACACAAAACCATTGAAATTCCATATATAGTTAGTTGCACTAACTATATATCGCGCACCCGCAATCCACTGCTGATCATGTCACATATTACATCATTCATGACATGGTCAGTGACATCACTGATGACATCACTGATGACATCTCAAATGACATCACTGATGACATCACTGATGACATCTCAAATGACATCACTGATGACATCACTGATGACATCTCAAATGACATCACTGATGAAATCTCATTTGACATTACTGATCACATCACTGATGACATCATTCATGTGATAATACGATGAACCTCTTCAGACTCTAATATAACCTTAGATACACTCAGTGTAAACAGACACTCATAGACTGTCACTCATCCATGGAGTTACTCAGACACTTAGTCAGTCATGCAAAGAATCAATCACACCTCCATTTCCTCAACTATACAGTTATACACACCTTACTTATTCAAATATATACTAAAACATATTTACTCACTTATACAATCCTGGATACAAGTTCACAATGATCCATACAGCCACTCACACATTCACTGGCTCTTATGTACAGTTATTTATATATGTCAACTCTCACATGTACTGTGTTTTACATATGTACTTACTTTGACATGTAGCACTGAGATATCCATTCACTCACCAATACACTCATGCACACAGTCAACCCCCCATACAGCTGTTTCCACATGCACTTTTGAACCCATACATCTAGTGAATCAACTGCTCACACATCTATGCACAGAGTCATACACCTACCAGACACCCACACACACACTCAGTCTCCCATACAAATACATGGGCAACCAATCAATAACCCATATAGTTACTCATATAGCTACTGATCAACACATGCATCAGTTTACAGAACAAAAGATATAATGATGCAGAAATTAAGACAGTTTAGTCACTAACCCATGCACTCAGTGAGACACATTTAATCACTCACTCATACAGTCAGTCATGCACCTACTAAATCCTTCATCCAGACACTTATAAATCCACTCATTCTTCAATATGTAAGACATATTTTAACTTTACAGAAACATACAGTCACTGGATGTTGTCATCAGTGATGTCATCTGTGATGTCATTTGAGATGTCATCAGTGATGTCATTTGAGATGTCATCAGTGATGTCATCAGTGATGTCATTTGAGATGTCATCAGTGATGTCATCAGTGATGTCACTGACCATGTCATGAATGATGTAATATGTGACATGATCAGCAGTGGATTGCGGGTGCGCGATATATAGTTAGTGCAACTAACTATATATGGAATTTCAATGGTTTTGTGTGAGTAAAATAAGGTTTTTTAAATGCTAATTCCTAACTATATATGGTCTATAACCTATGGTTTTTTCAGTGAATTTTCAAGGTTTTGTAAATGCTAATTCCTAACTATATATGGTCTATAACCTATGGTTTTTTCAGTGAATTTCATTGGTTTTTTAATAGCTAATATCAAAACCTTTACAATGTATTATTCTTTAAAAAGAAAAATATTTTTTACATATTTTTAATACCATTTTTTTTTTATAATTTTTTTTGTTACGCTCCCGGTACGCGAACCGGTTAGCTTCCCGTTAGCTCAATCCGGAGGCGCGACCCGGTCCGCGAACCGGTAAACGTTCCTTTTGCGCACCTCTCGCGTTAGAAAACAACATCGTGACGCTTCGCGTCAGCATGACGTTTCGCGTTCTCGCGTAATACGTCATATTACGTGCTACGTTCGCGTACCCGGAAGCGTAGCGGTACGCGAACCGGAAGCGATCCGCGGCGCGGCGCCGACCGCGTAACGTAAACACAGCAGGTCATGTGACTCGGTAATAACACTTTTCATTGGTTCATTTCACTTTTGGTTTCCTAATGATGTAATACTAGGTCATGTGATCTAAAATGAACACTTTTCATTGGTTTAGAACTTTTGCTTTTCCCAAATGATGAAAACCCCTCCTTCTTTCCTCACTCTGACTTTCATCTTGGTGAGAGAAAGACCCTTTATTTACACTTTGACATGGCTTCATTAGTAGCTTCAGCTGGTGCTAACCCACCACCTCCACCAAATCCAAGAAAGAGAGGACCACCTGCAGAAGTAATTTTGCAAGAAGAGGAAGAACAGGAAGAGGAGGAAGAGGAGGAAGAGCCAAGGTTTTTGCCAGAGGAGCCCAGGAGGTACAATCGAAAGGAGAATTACATTTGGCAATTCTATAGAATTCCTGAGGGGCAAAAAAAAGTGAATGCACGCTACGTGTTTTGCCGTATATGCGGTGATAGATTGTCAAGGGGAACTGATAAAAAATACAGTTACGGCAATCACACTATGCATCGGCATATGAGTAGGTGGCACCCAAATAATTATAGTGCTGCCCAGCTACGTGATGAGCAACAAAATCCCCTCCCAATGGCAAGAAGATCGGTTGTTCCAGAGGTGTCGGGACCAGAGGCGAGGGAGATGATCGCAAACATCCAAATGTTGTTTGGGCACGTAAAGCAAGTGTGCGTGGAATGTGGCGATTTCATCTGCTACAGGGAAAGTAGCATCACTTTGATTTTGCGAGCAATTCAAAATCATGTTAATGTTTGTACGAAACGCCCCAAAAAATAAATTCTTTTTTTTTTGTTGCTCCTGTTGAGCCCTTTACAATGGATCGTTTTTGTTTCCCCCCCCCCAAAAAAACCAAATTTTTTTTAAAAACGTTCAGAAAATACAAAAAAAGTAAAAAAATGTTCAAAAAATACTAAAAAAAATATAAAACAACAAAAACATTAAAAAAAAAGTTCTTTTCAGAACTATCTCCCCATTATAAAAAAATTGGTAGAATATTTAGAACTCTGCCAACCTCTATTTCTCTTAGTTCGCTCCCCGGAGCGCTACCCGGTACGCGTACCGGAAGCTAACCCAAAAAATATTTTTTAAAAAAAAGAACAGTAAGTATAAGGTAAGCAAACAGACAGTTATGTGAAAAGAAAGACAGCGCTAGGGAGTAAACAAGAGATACTGTTACCTACAATCCACTGCTGATGATGTCACATATTACATCATTCATGACATGGTCAGTAACATCAACAGCAGTGGATTGTAGGTAACAGTATCCTTAGTTTACTCCCTATAGCTGTCTTTCTTTTAACATAACTGTCTGTTTCCTTCCCTTATAGTTACTGTTCTTTTTTTTTTAAAAATTTTTTGATCAGTCATAAACAGTGACATTAATAGAAACAGAGAGAGTGAACAAGACTGAAGAACTATGGTCCTCCTCAGCCACCCTCAGAAAACCAAGGGGGTCAAGATACATCTACCGTGCCCCCTTCTACCCATTCTGAACATTATTTGCCCTCCATCTTGTATCTTGATTCGACCGAAACACAAAATGGTGGACTCCCATAACGCTGCTGGTTTGCGAACCGGGCCACTTCCCGGGAAGCGGTCCAAAAAAAAAGGTGGGAAAGTAATTCACAGACACTAAGAGTAATAGAGATGGAGTGAGTGAACAAGACTGAGGAACTATGAGAACAGAGGGACTGAGAAAAAGAGTGGAAGGAGTTGAGTAAGTAGGTAATAGAGAAAGGAATGAGGAAAGTAGCAAAGGCAGGAAACTGAGGGTTAAAGAAGTGAAGCAGTGGATCTAATAGTAGGTGAATGTTATAGAAATGTAACGAAAAGAGTACAACTATTTACCTTATAATTGCCGTTAAATTAATCACTTTTTATTTTTATATTTTCAATCTGTGAAAGAGAGAACCAACATTTGAAAAATATTAAAACATGTATTTAAAAATTACAAAAGACAAGGGAAAAGATTGAAGGACAAATAGTTTTTCAACAACTTTGACACTGACAGAAGCTTCTGCTTCTCCAGGTCCCCTACACAATCCTAAAGATATACATTTTAAACTAACAGTATCTTGATGCAGATGAAGTGAGGCCTATCTTAAAACATGGTGCATCTTTTGCATTGCTCTTGTTTCAGAAAAGTGTCGCTTCAGGATGCCAATAACATGTCTCCTATCCAGAGATTTGTTTGAGGTGAGGCCTACTCAGAGTTAAAGATGAGATTTACACTTGTTGAAGTGCACAGAGGAGATAATATCTGTGAAAGTCTACCAATGAAGTGATTCATGTCCACTGCACTCTTCAACAAAGTAGAAACCTCCTATGTTTCCCTGGACAGAACTAAACTTGATCTGCACAATGTGATTCATAATGATAGGAAACACAGGTGATGTAATTGAAATATGTGCAATTTATTTTGCTCATTTCACAATCACATCACTTGTGTTTCCTTTGCTTAGGTATCTCATTGTGCAGATGTAGTCCAGCATATGAAAGAATACGTAGAAGTGCAGCACTGCATGCAATAAATTTAACACTTACAGAAAACTCACCTTCTCCATGCCTCCTACACAGTTCTACATATACATCATAAATGCAAACAGTACAGAATTAATTATACATGTTAAATGGTTTATTTTTGCTGTTCTCAGAATGTATCAAAATTCACTAAAAACAGTGACTTGAAGGTATTCATCATGTAACAGCGGGGAAAAAAAAACACAATCAAAATGATTGTGTTTAAAAAACCCAAACAACATCAGAAATCAAAATTCAGAACTCCTTAAAGTTAACTTACTTTCCATGACGTCCAAGGATGTCCTATGAACAGCTTACACTCTTTTGTGCTGTTATTACTTTCAGCCCGCCACTTTCTGAAAGAAAACCTCCATCGTTTTTAAAAACACGTTACATGCAATAAATGACTTCTTGCTCTCTACCACTATTTTCCACAAGGCCAAATCTAGTCAGAGCTATTTATAACTCTTGGATTTCTTGTAAGCCAATCCCATCATTTGGCATTTCCGCAACTTTCACAATTAAAATGTTGAAGATCATTTTCACAATCCTGGAATAGTAATATCTTTCCCTTCTTGCTCAGTCATGTTCTACATTTCCTATGACACTGATACTGCTTAATATGAAGCAGACTTACACTACCTCTATGACTACTACAATTATTTAATTCTCTACATCACTTTTAATCACAAAGCAATGTAAAACAGTAGACAGCATTGCAGACTTACATTCCCTCTACTCCATGTTTTGATTGGCTGCTTCAATTAGCTTATAAAAAGAAACAGTTTTTCTGAACTCATTCAAAGTGCACATATATCTCCATGATGTCCAGTCCTATGATTAGAAGTTATGTCTCTGAACTACACTTATCCTCAAGGCCAAATTGTGTAGGAGCCATTAGAACTTCTTGAAATTCCACAGAGCACATCCCGAGATTATTTCCCTAAAATTTTGGTTTTAAAAACACCAGGTAAGAGTTTTTAAGGTCATACGGCAATTTTTTTTTGAAAACTAAAACAGAATCATTGCAGAATGACCAGCCATTTCTAGACTTTAAATAAGCTGTGTAATGTCCTGATGTTATTGAAGGGCCGTCATGATATATAATTGCTGTAGTTACAAAAGTCCTTCCTGATATTGACAACTGCGAAGCTACAAAATTTTTTATTAAAGTTGTCAATTTTGTTCCATCAGTCCTACATCGTTGGAACATTAAAATGACGTACTGGACATATGTTCGTATAAATAATGTGGACATCATTTCAGATTTACATTGGCTACACTCCATGTTGTGATTAGCAGCTTTTACTAGCTTATTAAAGGAGACTGATTTACTGTCTGGCA
This sequence comes from Lissotriton helveticus, assembly GCF_964261635.1. Lineage (NCBI taxonomy): Eukaryota > Metazoa > Chordata > Amphibia > Caudata > Salamandridae > Lissotriton > Lissotriton helveticus. The sequence goes on from NC_136068.1 coordinate 1,142,213,618, forward strand.
AAGTTAAATATATAAATCTTTCTGAGTCTACACTAGTAGTACTTGATACCATACAGTTCTCGCAGTCATGCTGCCATTGATAAGAAAGCCCAAACAGCTGATCTACATCTACACCTTCAGCATGTAATACATCAAGCATATACATTAAAAACTCCTGACAATCTTGCTGAATATTTTGAGAGAATTGTGTTTGGCCTGAACATCTATCTAACAGATTTCGAATTTCAGACACACTTTCTATGTTTCTTCTATCAGTGGTACATTTCTCTAACACAGAATTTAACAAACTGCAAAATCTTTGATCAGAATTGACCACAATCTCTTCTTTTACATTTTTTAGAGAAAACAAAACATTAATTACTACATTAGCATAGCAGTTGACACCAGAACTGTTTTCAAACTGAAAACCAACAACATCTTCAACAGAATCCTTTTTGTTTCTGCTTGTAATTTTAGGTTCATTCACTTTTTGTCTTTTTGCTACAACCTCCCCAGTATTGTTCTCATTTCTTCGTTTCCGGCCTACCAGACGTTTCTCAAACAAAGGAAACTGAGGCAAATGTGGCGCATACTCTCTTCTTAACCTATTGTATTCCTTAACACAATCTAGATCTGCACAAATGTTTGTGACATCACACTCAATCAAGTACAATCCCGATAAAGTTCTAACTCGTGACAATGCCACATATGCCATACCCTCCTTGAACACAGAACTGCCAATATTCACCAATGCACTGTCTACACTTAAACCTTGCGATTTATGGATTGTCACCGCATATGCCAAGCAAACAGGGAACTGCTTACGGCGAACATATAAGTCTTTTACAAGCAAAAATCTAGCAGAACAACGAGCAATTAGCTGTACTTCCTCAATGCGATCAAATTTAATTTTTAAAAATTCAATTCCATCTCTATTTCTGTATTTCACAAAATCAACAACATTACCCATTGATCCATTTACCAGACCTCTTTCAACATGTAAATTCCTTCTTAAAATTATACGGCAGTTCAAGCACACATTCAGAGTCTTTTCAAAACCTGCAGTTTTAGATATACTCTTCTCTAATGAATCCAATTTAGTTTTCAGATTCTCAGACAAAATAATTGTTGATCCCATATGCTCTACTCTATCAATAGCTTCCAGTTTCACAATCTCTTGCTTTTCTAAATGCAACATTTTGTTGTTAAATTTGGCACATTCTGCAAGAGTTGGCATCAAACATATTCCAGATTTCTTTTCAGTAATTTTCTGAAAAATATTCTCAGGCACAACATCTTGTTCTGGATATAAATTTGACAGTAATCGTGCATTTAAAACTTCTTTCCCATGCTCAGTCACTTTTCCAATTCTAACATCTTGTAGAATAGTCTTGTAAACTTCATCCTTCGCCTGACGCATATTTTCATGCAGTTCAGCATAATTGAAGTTTAACCATATATTGACGTTGCCAATGCTGCCTAGGCACTTCCTGGTATCTTCATGCGTGAGCATTTTGAACACAGGTTGCCCTTTCACTGGTGTCAGCTGCAGAAGATCTCCGAAAACAATGATGTGTTTGCCACCAAATAACACATCATACTCTGTTTTGAGAACTTCTTGCATCCTCAAATGCACAAAGGCAAGCATGACATTGGAAACCATGCTTACTTCGTCAATGATAAGAAGTTTCATTTTCCTCAAGATTCTTGAAACTTCAAAACAAGCATCTCCAGATAGCTTGTGATATTCTAATTTGTTGTCATGCTCCACTGGCAGCATCAGTAAACGATGTAAAGTAATCCCTTTAATATTATGTGCTGCCAGTCCAGTTGGAGCAGTGACAACACAAGACAGCGATGACTCTGTCCTTTCCTGCAAATAGCATGAAATTGCTTTAATGAGGAAACTTTTTCCAGTTCCCGCTTCTCCACTCACGTACAGTCGGACAGGCTTCAACGACGTACATGAGCACTCTTTCTTATCATGACTTAATCCATGATCAATTTGCATGGTAACTTCGTCATATATTTTCCTCTGCTCAACGTTGAGTTGCCTTTCCAACTCTTCTAAGTTAACCGCATCCTCTTGAGCATGTGCCATGGCTCTTTCCACTTCATTCATAGCAGTGGCAGCTTCATTTTCAATAAGAGGTCCTCCTAGTGGATCCTGACTCAATGAAGCAGAACTCTGACTGTCCTGAGAACTGTCTCTGGCAATCTCGGCTGCAATCGTTGCTTCCTGCTCAATTTCCGCATTCAACATTTCTACATATTTGGGAAAAGCAGGACATTCTATGGTCTCCTTGGCGGCATTGAAAGAGTCTTCGTAACAGAGGAAATCTCCAAGCAGTTCCTCTTCTGCACGCCAAGGCTTGAAAAGTTGCAAAAGTGCTAAATAGAAAAACTCCTTTTTTTCAGGATATTCGCCACTCAATTTTCGATGGTTTATCAAGTGGCATTTTCTTTGCTTGACCAGACATCCCTCACTTCCTATTACAGCATACACTCCTTTCTCAGTATCTTCTTTGATGTTCCTCTTGAATATGTAATTTTGCAGAACCTCATAGAGACAAACATTCTCGAGGTGACTGCTTCGATTTGGATAATATGTATCTAACATGTTTGTCTTCAAAATGTCGGTACTGTTTGGCTCCTTTTCCGCCAAATACTCAATTTCCCGCACAGGTTTGAGAACTCGATTACGCGTTGCAGCAAGACCAAGACTCGCCCAAACGATACTCCTGGACTTGGCATAGAGACTTGCTGAAGACAACCGGTCAGAACATTCGTACGCTCCGATTTCTCGATGCGACAACATCTTCAGACTGAAACTGTACAACTTCTTGCTGAGGCTCTTTTCATGGGAAATATCCTCCCACATATCCTTCAATTCTGTCTTCTCTTTTTTGGTGATGTAAGATGTCACATACCGAGCCACAGCCATACAGTTATCAGCCACAAACTGTATATCCATGTTAGCATTCCACATGGACAAAATCACCGGGTTGTAATCGTTGATGTACTTGGACTCTTCGTTCCTCTTCAAATTGTATGTGTTTTTAGGTGATTTCTTCATCACATTATGTCGCAGCGAAGACATCAAACTGTTTACTCTTCCTTTAGAAATCACCGGTCGTGGAAAGCCGAAACGACATTTGGTGTAGAACTTGTCTTTGTTTCGGAATTTACGACGGCAGTACTTTCCACATCGATGGCTTTGGAAACGCAGAACTTTTTCTCTTAGGCTTTTCTTCTCCTTTGCGTTTGGAACAGCACACGTAGAATACTGTTGGATGAAACTCATCACTGAGTCTTCTGGATCCGTTCCAAATTTAGGTGCATCCTTGATCCACAGCAACATATGTATATGAGGAGCACCTCTTGCTTGGTACTCCTTTCTCCAGAAGAAATCCAACACCTCTCCAAGAGGTGGATTCTTCTTATTCATGATGAAAGACATCATAGCTTCAAATCTATGATTGAAGTACCTACATACATTGACTGGATCCAAAGAGCACAGTTCTCCGGGTGTCTTGAATTCGATGTTATCTACGTTAGCATTTGCCTCTCGTAGAAATTGAAGTAAGTCTTCCCAGCCATACTCGGCACAACTCAGAGTGAGGAACCATGTGGGAGTACCTAAGTTCCTCAGCATACATTTTAAATCACCATGACGACGGTACCAGTACTCATTAGTACCACGCTGACACGCCATGAGATTAATCAGGTGAGAATCCAAAATACTATCTTGGACATTCACTTTATCCATAAAATCACTTGCCGAGATGTTTTGCATGTGTATACCACTTTTCAAGATGTGGTTCACTGCATATGACAGTCCAGACAGATCGCTTTCAAACAGGAGATGAAACAAATAAGGAATGCATTGTCGAAACCTAGCATCTCCTGCATACAATCGCAAAGTCCGGTATTCAGAAGCAGGAATTTGATGAGGTCGCTCATCATATCTTCCTCCTTGACCTGTTGGAAAAAGCTGTGGGAAACACCGAGCTTCCAAACTTTCCTCCCAAACACTAATGGGACTCCCTTTGGCTTGTTTCATTTGAAACAACTCAATAGCATTCCCCACGACTTCCTTGGAATGCAAAGGATGAACACTATAATGTTCATATATTTCTTCGCTAGTAGAGGGTTCTACTTTCTCAATTTGACCAGCACACAAATCGCTATCCTCTTCCTCACTTACTTCCTCTTCTGCAACATATACATTCTTATAGTATTTATTATTTTTTTTCAAATACAATGTTGCCTTTTTAACTTTCCTAACATCTACTAAATCTTGCCATATTTTCTTATTCTTTGTCGGAACCCCATTAACTAAGATAACCAGAGGTTCCTCGTCCACTTTTTCTACTCCAATTGTGTTAATGTTTTTCTTCAAATCTAGAGGCAAATAAACAACTCTTCCCTTTAATCCTCTCTGTAAATCTGATGGAGGCAATTTCCCTGTCTTTGGCTCCATTCTTACAATAGCCTGAAAGGGATGGATACTTTGAATCAAAATAGATTCATAAGTATTTAAGTCCTTCAATTCAGAAGGAATCTCAACCAATTCCAGATTATTATGAACTGCTCTAGCAGGCATCTGGTTTTGTTTTAATTTGTTACAACAATAAGTACACACACGTTGATCCAATCCCAAATCAAAACAATTTTCTACCATCAAGTATGTTGCAAAATCCTTCCATTCACTATTATTTTCCCTTTCACTTTTTGCATATAAATCCACTAACTTAGTCTGATTCTTATAATAAGTGCGTCTACAACACACACAAGTGAAATTAGGCCTCTCACTTGATTTCACGTCAAACGTCGCAATTTCCCTCTGGAAATTATCTGTACTGGAAACATGTACACTATCTTCCAAATGACCCTCTACTTCTTGCTCAATTTCAACATTCTCCTCTTTACTTCCAAAGTAACAAAACTCAATTTCTTCACATATATTCTTCACATCTATTTCAGAACCATGCAAAAGAGCAGCGCATAATTGTTTCAGCATAATTGCTGGACTCTTAGCATAATACAACATTCTAACTAATTTCCTCACTTTGTTATGATGCACTGCTAGCATCCTGAAATGATGAAAAACACTCTGGCATACTCTCCTGGAAAGACAAGCCAGTGAATGACCATGCAAACCTGTCACTTCTCTTACTCTGCAAGGATCTAATTCTTGCAAGAACCTCATTTTCTGCTTCAAACTTTTTTTGTTAAATGACCGTACAAAATCACAAAGCAAATTGATGGAATCCTGTCGCACACTGCAAATACTACTACACTTCCAGGTGTACACAGGACCCTTAGCACGTCTTCCTAAAACCTCATTACCTAACAACTCTTCTGCCTCTGTTGTCACAAGTTTTTCTTTTTCAACTGGACAACCATCTTTCACTTCATAAGCACGACCACTGGTGTCAACTGCATGCACCAAATCATTAGCCTGGAAATAACTCTCTTCATTAAAAAATGCCTCACAGCTTGAACTATGCATCCATTCTCCAGAAAAAACTTCACAAAAATTACTACGATTAACTATTCTCTTCCATCTACTATTTCTTTTGAAATCAAAAATTGCCTTGTTTAGCTTCCTAATTCTATTGATTATCAAAATAAATAACTTACGTTTAATTTCAAATGCCTGATCAATAACTTTCTCAACTTTTTTTTTTCTCTTATAAAAAACTAGTTTCTGTTGACCTTTCTTAATATTTTTTAACAAATTGCCAATTATCCTGTTGCGGAACATTCGTTTACGAATCTCCCTAAACTGTTGTTTCCTTCTACTATCATGCACAGATTTATCTCTTGCTCTAGCAGTAACATTTTTCATTGTCCTTTTCTTTCCATTTGATTTCCTTCTCGTGTTATGGACTGAAACATTTTCTGTAGTAATATTTTTTTTATTACAAATATTTCTTATGAAATATTTAGAGCTCTTACCCGGTGCTTTCTTCGTAGCTTGAGAAATCTTTTTGTTAGAGGACTGCTGTGTTTTTTTTTCTCCTGCTGTCTTTGACGTTTTGCAGCCTTTATCTGTCTTTGTATTGTAGGCATATTAAAATCTTGAAATGATCTGCAGTTGAATCTGAGGAAAAATATAATAAAAAATGTTAATAAACATTATTATCAAACAGTAAATCAGTAATAGTGATCAAAAACATAACACACTACTTGACATTTTAATTTGAAGATTTTTTAGTCATTGGCAATTTTACAATACAGAAATACCAGAAAAGAAATGACATTTATATTTATGTTACCTATGCTATTTTATATGTGAATCTGATCTAATTTTATGAGCATATTTTAATATTTTATTGAAGACACTACACATAACCTGTTTTTGAAGGTGTCTTTATTTTTAAATTAAACGATTTACCTTTTTACTTTTTATTGATTATAAATTTTAAAAATAAATGTTTATAATTCCAAAGGCTCAAGCAGGTCAGCTTCCCATCCTATATCATATAATTCGGACAAATCTGCATCCTCATCACGCTCTTCTTCATCCTCAGGATTTAAATCATCCAAAGGATCAACATCCACTGATGTTTCAATTACAAGTTCAATGATGAGGTCAAAATCAACTGATTGCAGATTGTCGCTCATGTTGAGGTTGTCTTTATCTTTAAAGAAAGATAACAACAATGAGATGTTGCAGAGTAAGAAACAAATCTCAGAGATTATAATAGTAAAATTGTTTAACAAGATTAACATTTTGCAGCTATTATTTAGCCATGTCCAGCAATGCTGAGCAGGTGAAGCCTATGTCTAATTTTTCACTGAACAGGACTCATCTCTTCTTAACTGGATAAGCCTCAACGACTCTGTGTCCCCTGCACATACTTAAATGTTAAAGGGCAGATTTATATTAAATGGCACATCCCCAGGCATGCACCAGTTAATGTGCACCATTGCTTTACCACCCATGGTGTGCCGCATTTACAATCAGATAGGAGAAAGCTGCGTCAAAACCCTGCGCCTGCTTGAAGCTGGCATAGGTCTTGACGCAGCATTGTGGAGATGGGGCACCCCTGAGCCTTGCTGGAGCTGCATCGCACTTGCGATACAACTCCAGCAATGCACCACCTTTACGGCACAGATGCGTCACGCATCTGTGCCGTTTTTGCCCCATGCTGCGCCGCATTGTAAATGCAGCACAACATGGGTGGCGGAACAGTGGCGCAGGATGACTGTCACATCCCTGGTGATGCGCCAGTCATCATAAATCTATCCCTAAGCTTCTTATCTTGTTACAGATGAACTGCCATATGTATCATCAAAATATTTTACATTTTCTAAATAGCGAATTTTAAGGAATAAATAGCGATTCTTTACCATTCCTAATTTGCGATGAGCAAATTGCTAATTGCAAGTTACCCATTCATTTCCATGGCCTAGGAGGCTAATATGAATGAAGGTTTAATTTGCGATTAGCAATTTGCTCATCACAAAGTAGGAATTTTTCCAAGGGTGCAGGGGTGTCTCAAGAACACCTGCTGCACCCCTGAAAAACAAATTTGGGGGCATATGTCACATATACATGCTCTAAGGGCATGTGTTGGCGTCATATGGCACCTTTTGTTTTTTTGAAAAAAAGCTTTTTGAAAAGAATTCACAAATTACCACTAATTTACCACAATAGTTTCCAAATCCTTAATGTCATTTTTTACATAGTTTTTGTTTGATACATTGCATTTAAGTAGTCACAAAATTTGCAAATGCTTCAGTGCAATCGCAAAATAAGAAATAGCAAATTTTGCTACTCCTTATTTTGCATCAAAGTTGTTTGATACATACCATTTGTCTAATTAACATTCGCAAAGGCCGAAATTCATAGAAGTTTGATCTTTGCAAATGCTAATTAGCTTGATACATATGGCCCCAAGTGAGGCCTGTCTTGCGACATGGTGCATCTTTTGCATCACTGCTGCTTGGGTTTTATGTGGTACGTTTTTTTTACACCATGACATATCTGCCTAAATGCATCAATTTTTAATGTTGTCACCTCATAGCAAATCTTTTGCACCACCGCTGCATCATAAAAGTGACGCACAGTGGCACAAAAAAGGCATACACCTATCATAAATCTGTCCCTAGCATTTTAAATGATTAATCCAGGATGACAATAAAGTGTGTCGTATCCAGAGGTTTGTTTAAGGTGAGGCCTACTCAGGATTGCAGATTAAAGTTACGCTTGATGAAGAATACAGAGGAGATAATACATATAAAGGACTACCAATGAAGTAAGTAATGTGCACTTTATTGCGCCAGTCATCATAAATGTATCCCTAAGCTTCTTATCTTGTTACAGATGAACCACCATATGTACCATCAAACTATTTTGCATTACCTAAATAGCGAATTTTAAGGAATAAATAGCAATTCTTTACCATTCCTAATTTGCAATGAGCAAATTGCTAATTGCTATTTTACCCATTCATTTCCATGGGCTAGGAGGCTCATATAAATGAAGGTGCAATTTGCGATTAACAATTTGCTCATTACAAATTAGGAATTTATTCCAGGGGTGTCTCAAGAACACCCTGCTGCAACCCTAAAAAAGAAATTTGGGGGCATATGGCGCACATAAATTTTAACAACATTCCTTTACCTCAACAACGATTTTCAAATCATAACTTCAAAACACTACACATGGGAAAATTACATAAATTGTCCTTAAGACACATAAAAGCGTTTTTTGATTGGCTTTCCTGCATGGTAGGGTCACTTTTAACATGGCTATGTAACACAAACATTCAAAATCAAAATTTTCCATGCACAGGTGGGAGCATATTTACAAGCAATTTGCGCCACAGAGAAAGTTCTTATATTTAAATGGGAAAAATAACATCAGGGACAGTCAATTGCCTTATAAAGAACCATACACGATTATGTCCTTGTCATGAATTTAAAAACAATTCCTTTTCCCCAAAAACGATTTTCAAATCATAATTTCAAAACACTGCACATGAGAAAATGACTTAAAATGTCATTAAAACACATGAAAGCGTTTTTTGATTGCCTTTCCAGCATGGTTGGGTCACTTTTAACATGGCTATGTAACACAAACATTCAAAATCTAAATTTTCCATGCACATGTGAGAGCATATTTACAAGCAATTTGCGCCACAGAGAAAGGTCTTACACTAAAATGAGAAAAATAACATCAGGGACAGTCAATTGCCTTATAAAGAACCATACACCATTATGTCCTTGTCATGAATTTAAAAACAATTCCTTTTCCCCAAAAACGATTTTCAAATCATAATTTCTAAACACTGCACATGGGAAAATGACTTAAAATGTCATTAAAACACATGAAATCATTTTTTGATTGGCTTTCCAGCATGGTTGGGTCACTTTTAACATGGCTATGTAACACAAACATTCAAAATCAAAATTTTCCATACACATGTGAGAGCATATTTACAAGCAATTTGCGCCACATAAATCATAATTTTCTCCTTAAAGCACACTATTCTCTATCTAAAGTAAAGAAATATTTTCTCACCTTAGCAAATACTTTGATTTTGAAAACAGTCTAAGAAACACACCAATTTGTCTTCAGCAGAGCAAAAGGTATGCACTCCAGAGTCTGCAGCTATCAAAAGCACAGAAATGCTGTAATTCTTCACACATATTTCTCATGTCACCCAATCAAAACTCTTCCCTCACTTTTTTTCAAATGAAAACCCTTCCCCCTCTGCCCTTTCTGCCTATTTTCCATAGCAACCACCTCTTGGAAAAACTGTGGTGTTTGCAAGTTCACACAACAATGTTGCAATTGAACTCTGAACTCTCAGTGCACCTGCATATCCAGTGCATTCTTTCATTTAATGATTTTTTATTGACCACTCAAAATACATCTTTCAAAGAACACATCTCTGCACCCTAACTTTCTGTTTTCATCAATCAAAATCCACCAATCACTGTTACTGCTTCATGAACACAGAAACTCCACAGGTTTTTTTTCATTTTACACTCTCATTTTTTCAACTGCCATTTCATTGCCACACTTCATCTGACTGCAGGAGAACCTTCTCTCACCATGTTTTCTGTCTGGATTGTTGGTCATAGTTATATTCACTGGGCTCAAAGGTACGTTGAAAGCAGGAATTTACCTAACCTCAATTTACAAGATGTGGAAATTAAGTGGTTTGGCCACAGAGGATTAAAATGTCACCAATTGATACCATTGGTGAAAACCTTTATGCATTTGCCAAAACCTGACCTGTTAATTGTGCACTGTGGAGGTAATGACTTGGGCACTTTGACTGGTGTAGGTCTGGAAATGCTTTTAAAGGACACCTTTGAGCAATTAATGGCACGTTTTCCTCAGACTGCCTTGGTATATTCAAATATATGCCAAAGACAGAAATGGAGGTGGTCAAACCAATTTTGTCCACAAATTGAGAAGTCGAGGAAGCATGTAAACAAATCTGTTTCAGCTTACATGAGAGACCATGGAATGGGCTCCCTGTACAACAATAACTTGCGTTACTACATGCAAGATATCTACAGAGGAGATGGAGTTCACTTCTCAGATGAGGGCAACAGAGTTTTCACTCTGAATTTAAGAATGTGCATTGGTACCTACTTATAAGTACCTAAATGTACCATAAACCCAAAAGCTCTTCTCAGAGCTACCCTACATCAAGAGTGATGTAATATGTGACGTCATCAGCAGTGCATTACACGCGCAAGTTATAGTGAGTCCAACTAACTATAACGTGGAATTTCATTGCTTTTATATCAGTAAAATTTCCACCTAACTACAACTGGTGTCAAACCTATGGTTTTTTCAGTGAATTTCATAGGTTTTGTAAATGCTACTTCCTAACTATAACGTGTGTAAAACCTATGGTTTTTTCAGTGAATTTCATAGGTTTTTTAAATGCTACTTCCTAACTATAACGTGTGTAAAACCTATGGTTTTTCAGTGAATTTTGAAGGTTTTGTAAATGATAATTTTTAAATGTATTATTTGTTATATTTTTTTTACTGATTTACTACTAATGGCTAAACATTCTTTTCTCGGGGGGGGCAACAGTTAATCGGGGTCATCAGTCATACTTCGTGTTATGGAGCTGGGGCCAATCGGGAGAAAACGGGGACGTTTTGGACATCCGTACTTGGGTGCAGAGGGGTGGGGTAATCTGGGCATTGTTTCTAACGAGCTGAGAACAGAAAGCCACTGACATATAGTCCTCCTGTAAGAAGGCCAGATTAGGGGACTTCAGTCGTCTAACCTGTCCTTTCCTTCATAGCCAATTCAAGTTCCATCATTTTACAGAAAGGAGAGGTAGTAATATGGCAAATTACACTTGTTTTGGTTTCTGTCAATTTGCCGAACACCTTTGTGTTCGAAAACCAATTAGGCTCGTGCCGGCGGGGCACGGCGTTACCACACAAAGGAAGGGGGAACAGGGGGACTCTCAGAGAGAGAGAGAGTCGTCCGCATTTTAAATGAACTATTCGGTACACGTACAACATGAAGAGAGAGAAAAAGAGAGAGAGTGAGAGAGAAACGTGTACAATAATAGGCCATTTAATGCGCACACAACACGAAACAGTAGGGTCACGTTATATAGAAACATAGACTGAGGGACAACGTAAATCCATATACTACGTACACATGAATTCAGGCGGGGGGTACATGTATTATATACAGAACTCAAGACAACACATAGAACAGTACTTGGCCAAAGATATTTCCTCCTGCATGCTGCGCATCCTTAGTATCCTATTTAATTAGTTTGGCTGTCTTTTGCTGTTGGCCTCTGTTGCCAATACTTACACTTTCGTCGATTGTTCGGGAACTAACCTGGTCGGGCTAGTACTTACGGTGGAATCTTTGAATCGTTATTAGTGAATGGGTATCCAGGCTGAGGCAACGGGGGTGTCAGTCGGGGGAACAATGGGCAGTTTTGAGTTTCACGTCTATGAGGGTGTAAGTGGGAGGTGGTAAATCTTAGACATTTGATGATTTTCTTAGTCTTCCAGGAGGAGGGTTCTTTGGTAAACCTTACCCATGAATAGTCCTGAACCTTCCCCTATTTTGTTACCGTATGAACCTACTCGTAGGTGCACGTCATTCTTGGTTGCATTGTTCGTCGTGTATAGGTGCCATGCTCAGACCCTCTTTTTCCCCATTCCATCGGTCGTTCGTTCATCACTCAAGTCGTACGAAAACATCTCTCTTATCGAGTCAACGCGTGCAACGTATGTCCAGTTGGGTTACACACATCCGGTCATACACGCGTGCATTCATATCACCCATATTCATCATGTCCTCGGGGCAGTCCCCATGGTTAATGTATCATTTTTCCCCCCGGAACCCTGGCGTGTTGCTTAGGTCTTCTCCATACTTTAGTCGATGTTCCGATGTGACCTGCAGAAAGAAGGGGAAGAAGAAGGGGTGGGGGCAGCGTTTTAAAACACATCCGCGCGCATAAACCCAAAAGGCTTTTACTTACCACGTATTCGACCTATCTCCGCGGGGTGCAGTCCCTTCCATCTCGGCGTTTTAAGCCCAGAGGGACTGGTAGTGCGGGACGCATAATCATTGATGGACTGCACATTGCATAGATTGCCCACGTGTGGTATTGCGGATCTTGTGTAGGGGGGGTGTTGAAACAAAAGGGCAGTCAGTGTAAAGTGGGGTGAACTCGTGTTCTCCTTCGAGGAGGCGGGGTGGTCTACAGTGGTACCGGGTCTGGTTTAGGGGCATCTGAAACAATTTCCCTGTCATCACGGCACCTTGAGAAGACGCCGCGGCGCGGTCCGCACTCTATTCGCCGGTACCAGGAATACCCCTGACATTCATCCGCCTCTGACTGCATTTGCCAGAATGGAGGACGCCGCACAGCGGTCTGTGTACCCTACCCTCGAACCAGGTCAGCGAGGGATAGGCACCTACTTTGATGTTGACTGAATATAATAGAAAACACACCATAGCGGTCAGAGTCCTTCGCTTTTTTAAAATAAGGACCAGTCTGAACCCTTATCCTCCCCGGTGATGTATTGCCAGAACTGAGGACGCTGCTGTGCTAACTGTGCTTAGCTTCCCCTAACATGGATTGTCTCTGGGATATCTGTCTGTCTTCTGCCTGTATTCGTTTGCACAGAGAACGCCACTTGGCGATTTGTACCCCTTCCTCTTCCAATCAGGACCAGTGGGGTGACTCTTCGTCAATCTGTTTAGAATCACTGGAATATAACCTTTTGGAATAAGAGGCTGTGTGTCCTACACCCTCCAAGGAGTACACTTTGTATGAAGGACGCCCCCTACACTCAAACTATGACCGTCCTGAAGTAGAATCAGATCAACCTGGGACTCCTAGCACACATCCTACGTCTCTCTCAGTGTTAAAAGAGTGTACCCGTTTGTTGTCTTGCCCCCTCCCATGGCCCTCCTCGCCCTGATGAAGGTGCACCCTAAATAGGCAGAGCATCGAAACGCGCGTTGGCGTGACCTACCTGGATGGCATCATTGCAGTACAAACTTTTCCACCTTATTTATTGCACCCTGCCTCCATGTTATAGCTTCAGTCCTAGAGGCTATTAAAATATCTTTTCCCGGACTGCTATGGTCCCTGTATGAATGTGTCAATACTGTGATGTTTGCGGTTATGAATGTGAATATATGTTTTGGATGCCTGTGGGAGTTAGTGGAATATAAAGAAATGTTTGAGATGTAGAAACCCTTATGACATATTGTACAGTTAAAACTTATTCTGATTAATTACAAATAAAATATATTTATTTTTCCTAGAGAATTGTATGGATCTACGTTATTCTATGTTGTCTCTGATATGTAAACTTCCGTCACCATTCATTCGAATATGAGGATCCCCTAGTGGGACCTTAAAATTGACCCTGGCAGGGTTTCCTCCGTTTCTATTCTGCGGGGCAGCGTTTTAAAACACATCCGCGCGCATAAACCCAAAAGGCTTTTACTTACCACGTATTCGACCTATCTCCGCGGGGTGCAGTCCCTTCCATCTCGGCGTTTTAAGCCCAGAGGGACTGGTAGTGCGGGAGGCATAATCATTGATGGACTGCACATTGCATAGATTGCCCACGTGTGGTATTGCGGATCTTGTGTAGGGGGGGTGTCGAAACAAAAGGGCAGTCAGTGTAAAGTGGGGTGAACTCGTGTTCTCCTTCGAGGAGGCGGGGTGGTCTACAGTGGTACCGGGTCTGGTTTAGGGGCATCTGAAACAATTTCCCTGAGATATGTGGCATACAAAGTAAACCAGAACACCGGGGCCTTTATCGATTGCCTTATGTTGCACAAAAGTAAAAAAAATACACGCAACAAACTTGGACCATTCACATTTTCAATATTTCTAGGTACTTTGCTTTTTAACCTTTCAGTAATCGACTTGCTTTATTTTGCCTGTATTTTACGTAGGTCGGAAACAATGGCTATGTATTCGAACTTACCAATCCAAGAGCTACGACTATATTTTCACAAAATCTTTATTTAAAAAAATGTTGACGTACAAATGCAGGCCTGCAACCACGTGGGCCAGCCACGGAGCAGACTGGAACTGTACATGAGGACATATTTATCTGAGGAGAACATAACTGAGTCGGTGGTCATTTTATTTCATCAAGGTACGATAAGTGCAAATAAATCATATCGAGAATTCATTGTGGGCAAGTATCATCAGTGTCAAAAATTCGAACTTTCAATAATACTGTAACCAATGATGCGTCAGAACTTAATATCAATTCATTGTCCGAATGTTCAAGCAATACTCATCCCCTCCCGCCATGTGCTTCGAAAACTGCATACATATCTCATGATATCAAGTCTGAGCATCCGGAACACAACGGGGAATTGCGAGTTTCGTTTTTACCGGTGCCATTTTGGGTGGGGTCAGGCAGGTCCAAGTATAGTCAAAATGTCTCCCCCAACTCGGGGTTGGACCAGAATCTCTTTCAGCAGTCCAGAAGTTCCGCTAAGGGGCAACAGAAGGGACCGGTGACATGAACCATTAATCAAAGAAAAGAGAGGGGGCAACAATCTTTCCTACCGGGTCATACTGGTGTTCCACCGGAACTGATCAAATCAGTAGTCTGCAGGATTCTTGGTCATTCAAACTGAGGCTGGCGCCAGCATGAGGGCGCCGACGTCTTGTGGCTACGTCTTGGTCGTTCTGCGGGCGATCATGGCAGTCATTTCCCATCGGGGGCGGTTGGGGGCCCGCGGAGGTCGAGGGCCCTCCGCAACTCTCGTAGAATCTTCAAAGCTGAGGAGAACGCCTCTGGACAGGGGCCCATTTTCTGGTTGACAGGCGACCAGGCCAATCTTTTCACGCCAGGCCCATTCCTGCAAAGTCGACCGCCATTTTTAGGAGTTCTGCAGCTACCGGCAGTCACTGGGTCAAATGAGCAGACGGACTCCAGCCTGCTGGGTGAGGCGTCGTAGCACCGCCACAGTGGACGAGACCCTGCTGGGTGAGTGGAGTGTCTCTATACTGCAAGAGTGGACGAACCCTTTGCCGGGTGTGTGGACCGTCCCTATACTGCAAGAGTGGACGAACCCTTTGCCGGGTGTGTGGACCGTCCCTATACTGCAAGAGTGGACGAACCCTTTGCCGGGTGTGTGGAGCGTTGGGGGTGCAGCTAAGGGGCCTCCACCTGGGGAGGCGGGAGAGGCACGTCCGCGCCGTCTCTCCCTCCCAGTGCACCCCACGGCGTCTCGCTGACATTTGTTATGGCCGGACCAGCCGATGAAGAAGAGGGGGGGGGTCGGAGGCATATGCAAGACATCCCCCCCTCCGTGGCCTGGGAGGCGCCGGGAGAAGAAGGTAATGGGAGGACCAGTACATTCCGGGTCGGGCCCATGCCTTCTCCGGCCGATGGCGGCCGGCCGCTCTTTGCCACGGCCCCAGGAACGGGTCCCTTGGTTCATCCTGGGGACAGGCCTTGGCGCGTGGTGTCGCCTCCGGACTATTCGCGTAATGGTTCTCCACCCCAGGCCGCCGCCAACGGCTTTTGTAGACTTTCTGACGCCCAAAAACCTACTAGAAAGTAGCCCAAAGCAGCCCAACATTGCTACTTTGGGGAAGGAGGGACAGGAACGGCGTCAAGCAGACGGCGAAATGCATTGTGGGTTTGTTGTTGCAGCCCTTTGCCATGTAAATAGTTGTTTAATATATTTTTGTTCAAATAAAAACGTTTTAACCTGTTACTTTGCTATAGTGTTGTATATTTCTAATATTTGCCTAGGGTTTGTCGTTAATTTGGCGGGGTGATCGGTGGAGCCGAGCTGTCTCGCAGCCATCATGGCGTTGAGTTCGGCTTTCCTCACTAGTTTCATATTTCCTGAGGGGTTGTTCCTAATGCTTCCATTTCAGTGAGTTTGAAAAGAGATCTCATCAGTGGCCTACTGATTTTACTCGATTCCTTTTGTTTTTCCTAACGATTTTTATATTCTTTTATTTGCTAGCACGATACAGCGGCTAATCCGCATTTTCTTTATATATGTCCTTTTTATTAGGGGTGTCCTCCGGTGGAGATATTTGTTTGACGGAAGTCTCAATTATGCTGCTATCACTGCAACCAAAATTCAATGGCACAGATATCCAGTCAATACAGACTCATATATGTCTCTTCAGCCAATCATATTTCCTCCCGCAAAATTTTGTATTCAAATTTACATTTCAGTTGGTTGTCCCTCACAATATTTTCAATGTCACATAAAAGTCACCCATCACCCACTGCCATCTCTGGCTGTTTCCATGGTAACACCTCATTCTGCACCTGGCTGAAGGCACAGGTCAAAAGTTCATCTCTCAACGTTCTACAGCATGTAGTACTCCTCCTGCTACAGCATACAGAATACATTCTATTACCTATAAAAAAGTGAAACACCCATGCTACAATCATATAGAATACTTCCTCTAAAGAAGCCTGTGAATAACTTTAAAACATCAGCTTAACCTTTTTTTACTCTCTCATCATTGTCAAAAATTTAACACACTACTTGTCATTTTTACATAGAATAATTTTTAGTGCATTGGCAAATTTAGTATTCACAAATAGTAGGAAAGAAATGGAATGCTTCTACATTTTACCTGTGCTGTTTTATATGTGAATCTGATCTAATTTTATGAGCATATTTGACTATTTTATTAAAGACACTACACATAACCTGTTTTTGAAGTTGTGTTTAATTTTAAATGAAACGGTTTACATTTTTACTTTTTATTTCCAGTAAATTTAAAAAATAAATGTTTATAGTTCCATAGGCTCAAGCAGGTCAGCTTCCCACCCTATGTCATACAATTCATCATGTTCTTCATCATCCTCAGGATTTAAATCATCTAAGGGATCTACTTCCACTGACGTTTCAATGACAAGTTCAACGATAAGATCGAGATCAACGGATTGCTCATTATCACTCATGGTTGATGTTGTCGTTATCTTTAAAGAAAGAGAACAACAATAAGATGTTGCAGAGTAAGAGACAAATCTCAGAGACTATAATAGTAAAATTGTTTAACAAGAGTAACATTTTGCAGCTATTATTTAGCCATGTCCAGCGATGCTGAGGAGGTGAGGCCTATGTCCAAGTTTTCAGTGAACAGGACTCATCTCTTTTTAACCTTGGATAAGCCTCACCAACTCTGTGTCCCCTGCTCATACTTAAATGTAAAGGGGCAGATTTATGTTAACTGGCGCATCCCCAGAGATGCACCAGTTAATGTGCACCGCTGCTCTGCCACCCATGGTGTGCCGCATTTACAATGTGGAGCACCATTGAGCAAAAACAGCACAGATGCGTCACGCATCTGTGCCGCAAAAGCAGCACATTGCAGGAATCACGTCGTAAGCGCGACATGTCTACTGCAATGCACAGGAGCAAGCCACACATTGCATGGTGCATCACTCCTTATGCCTCTTTCAAACAGGCGTAAGGATTTGATTCAGCAATGCTATAAAGCTGACTCAGTGAAATCTTCTAAATTTCACTGTATTAGTTTTACAGGGCTTTCATGCAAATGAATGCCCACCCTGCAACAAAACGCCTATATGAAACCTGACGCAGGTTTCATGTGGCACAGGACTTTACAGCATGACACATCTGCCTAGATGCATCAAGTTGTAAATATGTCGCAACATAGCGCATCTTTTGCGCCGCCGCTACGTCACAAAAGTGACGCACAGCGGCGCAAAAGAGGCACACGGCTATCATAAATCTGTCCCTAACATTTTAAATGATTGATTCAGGATGATGATAAGGTGTGGCCTATCCAGAGGTTTGTTTGAGGTGAGGCCTACTCAGGGTTGCAAATGAAATTTAGGCTTGTTGAAGAATACAGAGGAGATAATACATGTGCAGACCTACCAATGAAGTGAGTCATGTCCACTGCACTCTTGAACAAAGGTCAGACCTCTTCTGTGTCCGTGAACAGGCCTAAACCTCATCTGCACAATGTGATTCGTAAAGTTATGAAACACAGGTGATGTAATTGAAAAATGTGGAATTTCTTTTCCTCATTTCACAATCACATCACCTGTGTTTTCTTTGCTTAGGTATCTCATTGTGCAGATGCAGTCTAGCATATCAAAGAGTACACAGAAGTTCAGCACTGTATACAACAATTTTGACATTTACAGAAGATTCAGCTTCTCCATGCCCCCTACACATTCCTAAATGTTTACAGTTTAAACAGACGGTATGTTGGTAGAGATAAAGTGAGGCCTGTCTTGCAACATGGTGCATCTTTTGCATCACTGCTGCATTGGTTTCATGTCGCACAGGACTTTACAGCATGACACATCTGCCTAGATGCATCAAGTTGTAAATATGTCGCAACATAGCAAATCTTTTGCACCGCCGCTGCGTCACAAAAGTGACGCACAGCGGCGCAAAAGAAGCACACACCTATCATAAATCTGTCCCTAACATTTTAAATGATTGATTCAGGATGACGATAAGGTGTGCCCTATCCAGAGGTTTGTTTGAGGTGAGGCCTCCATATTAATATATATCCTTAATATAATAATCCTCTAAGGATGCATACATATTTGCGTAGCGGCCCATGGCAGGAATTTGGCGTGCTCTGGCTCTGTTCCACTTCCAAACACCTTGATCCACCCCCCCTATTCAGTGGGCTGCACGCTCCGCCCCACCCCGCCCAAACCCCCTGTTACAGAGCCCTCTACCTACGCTCCCTGCCCAGGGCTGCCATGACCCTATACCCGCCCCTGGAAAATGTATAAGACACAGCAACAGTAAAAATCAAAGAATAGGCAACATGCAGAAAAACTGCACAGTAGATAAAGAAACATATGTTTAAGATAACCCCATTGAAAAACATGTAGTAATTTGTTTAATCTGCCATGCATCTGGCCCTCCAGGACCGCTTTGGAAACTCCTGCTTTAAACCTTTACATTTCATTTTCATCACACACACGTTTTGTAAAAACCCATGTAACGGACAACAACTGCATACACAGAAAATGCAGAGCTGGCCTTACGCATATGCAAGCTGTACACCTGCACTGGATCACCAAACCCCAGGGGCCACCATGCCAATATATATCCTTAATATAATAATACTCTGACAATAGATACATGTTTCTGTGATGGCCCATGCCAAGAATTACGCGTCCTCTGGCTCTGTTCCACTTCCAAACACCCTGACCCCCCCCCCTCTTCACTGGGCTCCGCACTCCGCCCCGCTCGGACCCCCTGTTATAGGGCCCCCTACCTACGCTCCCTGCCCACGGCCACCATGACCCTAGATCCGCCCCTTGAAAATGTATAAGACACAGCAATAGTAAAACTCAAACAATAAGCAACATGCTGAAAAACTACACAGTAGATAATGAAACATATTTTTTAGATAACTCTATTGAAAAACATGTAGTAATTTTTTTAATCTACCATACATCTGGCCCTCCACGACCGCTTTGGAAACTCCTGCTTTAAACCTTTACATTTCATTTTTAAACCATACACACGTTTTTTTTCAAAGCTGCATATTAAACGCCTAAACATGTATTTAGTCGTCCACATGCAGGCACTTTCAATGACATGACTTATTTAAGTGGAATCCCTGTAATGTTGCATATCTTTCCAAAAATACACCAGTGCCTATTATTATAACGATTTTTCTTCATTCTTCATCAGTGATATTATTTTTTACATATAATGAAAATCACTATGACTTTTTAAACGACAAAGCTTACGCGGTAAAAATCACTCTGCATTTGCTTCCCTTTAAGAATGTAGTTTATCTACCCCACGCATGTGAACCTTGATGTTTTCATCTGGCAGCGAATTCCGGCCTTGAATCACAAGACATGAACAACAGCCTTATTGTCACAAAAAGAAGTTAGCGTAGCATCTGTTCGCGAACATATCTTTCACTTAGCTAATATTCACAGACAACACCATTCCTTATAAAAGAGTGGCCTTCCTTTACAATTTACTGAGGTGACTCCCTTAATTTTAAACGCATCCTCCACTTCAAGACAGGCTATTTTTTTTATAACTACTAAGCAATGGTTTAGTGACCGGACTGCCAAAAATTATATCAAGTCATTCTGCTACTCTTCACTCCATGCTCTGCGACCTATTTCTGTGGACTTCCTGTTGAACTGCCAGTGCTGCGACGTTTGTGTTCCCATCTCGTTTATTTCAAAATGGATGTCCCTCCTGTCTTCGCAAACAAGCCGGAACACTTAGAACTATTTCGCCAGAAGATGCTTGACTACTACGGCATCTTAGCACTCTCGACTCTGAATACTTCATATCGATTATCATTTCGATATTCCTATTTCACCTGTGTACAGCCTGTATTTCATTGCCTGAGCTGTGATTTCATGTGGGCCCAGGACTTATGTCTCTGCAACTTGGTACCTCCTGAAGTGAATTACAATCATCTCATGAATCCGTTAATTGATCATGAACAGCTATGTTGCAACGGAGGGATTATGGCCTTTGCAGCGATACAAGGAGTTCTAGGTCATTGGAATATATTCGCAGTGGCGCAAGATTTCCTGACAGACAGCTACATTGAAAACCCACCGAGCTGTCCTCTGATGGTACTAGAGGCTCCGATAATAACAGATCATGAATGCTGCTTTCCTCTTTTCAATTGGATGGCTGACATGTTTTCGGATCATAACAGTGACTTCCTGTTACAAGCAGTTGCTGCCTACTTCGCCTATACAATACTTGGATGACTGTTATACAAGCCATTGACGTCCACATTTCGTTTTGCCTCCCTATCTTTTTCACGTTTTCTTGGATGAACAGACCTATTGGCTTTACTAACAGTGGACATTTTGATTTCCTGCTGGTTAAATTTTGATCTTTTCTGTGGACTAAATTTTTTTCTTCAGCTACTCGATTTTGAACTTTATTTTTTATTAAAGTCTAATCTCAACACTTCTATTGTATATCTTATCTTATGTTCTTTCAAACGTACTCGAAGGAAAACTCGGTAATATATGCTACATGTGCCCTAATTAATGTGTAAATATAGAATGAGTTTTTCATAACTGTAAACGCCATTTCGCATTTGAACTGCTTATTTCCGCCTCACACACCTCTGCTCGTTTAATTTTCCATAAACTAAAATATTTTTTAATACATAAGAGAAAAATATGTTCTTTCAATAATATTTCCATTGTTTTTCGTACTGTACTTCAAATGCAATACTGCAACCTTCAAAAGATATCTCAATACAGTAGTTCTTCTCAACACTGATTTGCGAACGATCCAACACATTACATACATGCACCTCTCGCCATTTTGTCGGTTTTGGCGCATTTTTTTTCCCTTACACAATAGCATAACAGAAACGTGATAGTGCTTCGCATGCAGAGAGCTCATTGATAAAGACATATTGTCTAACCACTAGCATTTTCATGTATCGTTCCTAAACTGAAAGGCCAGAGACCTTCTTCCATTTATTAACATATAATGAGCCTTATTTATGAAGGCCTTGCGCCGCCGGTGTGTCACTTTTTCCCATGTTAAAAGTGACGCACCGGCGGCGCAAGGCCTTCATAAATCTGCCCCAATATACATCCTCATAAGAGTGTATAATTAATTTTGCTAAACCATATTCATTTTTCATCAACTATACCGTTTGTATTTTATGTACTAGTGGCTATACCGATTACTTTGTTTTTTGCAATGTCTGTACTCGTATTAGATAAGAAACTTGCCTTGAAAACAGTGCATTTCAGAATAAACATTTCAAATATACACGTTCTCTCTTTTAATCCATAATCTCAACTAAAATGATTGTATATTGAAACAGTATTCATGTGTTCCACGTAACTTCAGCTGTACTAACTTAATATTTTCTTTTGTCGACCTGATTTACTCATACTAGAACCCACAGGCCTATAACAGCCCGTGAACCCTTTCTTAGTAGGTCGCGCACCATGCAGACAGTTGTACCTCTGTAAAAAAATAATGTATTACTCTTACCAAGCACTACCGCAGTTCCGCTTCTCTCAGTGTTAATCACTGCTCCCACGCTTCTACAGACCAGACGCTATGTCGTATTTCACTCCTTATCACGCTTTAATCTCCACAATAACAAACACTTCTCCGCCAGCCACCAGAGAACAGAGTGCAGATGCAGAGGCACTAAGTAGTGAAATACAACATACCCTCTGCTCTATGGAAGCAACCAAGCGGTAATTCTGAAAGAAAACACTCACTAGCGCTTCAAAAAAGCATTTCAATTATATAAATAGTTTTTTGAAAACGTTCCAACTACTTTGATGCGACTATCTGTGTGTGCCTCCACAGCAAAGTTCCTCAACCCGGACTGAAGGCAGACACAGACAGACACACACACAATAAGATAACACAGGGCAACGGAGACGGAAAACAGAAGGGAGATGAAGATGCAGTCAAACAGCAGGAGTGAGAGAGATATTTTTATACTCCGTTTGGTACCTCAATTTACGAACACATTTACTGCACAAATCTGTGTACAACCTCATGGTCAGAACTTTTCATTTTATTTTACTCGACCACCTCCCCCTCTCACCCCACCAGTACAAGCCGCGGCCACAAACTACAATGTAATTTTGTCGTCTGTCAGAAAGTTTAAGAATTCATTAAGCATTACCACTTTTTCAAGACGGTATCACATGTAATATACCAACTTTTCATTTTATTTCACTCAACCACCTGTCCCTCTCACCCGACACCCACCAATGCAGGCCGCGTCCTGAAATCGCACTCTAATTTTGTCGTGTGACAGAAAGTTTACGAATTCATTAACCATTAACATTTTTTCACGACGGTATCACATGTAATTTACCATTTCTCTCTCTATCTGCATTATCTGTCTCTCTGCTAATATCATTTTTTCACTTCATAAACAACTTCTCTCATTATATATAAAGGCTTCAAAATCACACAAATAATTACTCTTTATATTAAACATATTTTAAACTTCATATTTCACATTTAAATTAAAAATAGTTTTAGAAATACAACACATTATGACAGCCAAAAATGAGTTTCGTTTCAAACTATGAGGAAAATCAATCATTGTTTGTGAGTAAACCATATTTTACGGTACATGACAAAACAAACAGTTACAGACTTACCTTTACCAATGCTTTGTACGATGTACAACAGTGACAGTCACAAAATAGATATTCGTTTGACGGAAGTCTCAATTATGCTGCTATCACTGCAACCAAAATTCAATGGCACAGATATCCAGTCAATACAGACTCATATATGTCTCTTCAGCCAATCATATTTCCTCCCGCAAAATTTTGTATTCAAATTTACATTTCAGTTGATTGTCCCTCACAATATTTTCAATGTCACATAAAAGTCACCCATCACCCACTGCCATCTCTGGCTGTTTCCATGGTAACACCTCATTCTGCACCTGGCTGAAGGCACAGGTCAAAAGTTCATATCTCAACTTTCTACAGCAAACTAACAACACTGTTTTCCCTCCATAAAACACCTGCCTATCCACAGCTCTGTTACATGTCATTTTTTTCACACCCAATACTACTTTTTCTTTTACATAACATTAACATGCAACGTAGTCTTCAATCTTCACGTATTAGAATCAACCAATCATTTTTCCTTTTTCAACCACACCAAGCTTCATCCATTTTTTTATCCTGACTTTCAGCTTCTAACTGCCATTCCACTTCCAGAACCCATCGGAGTACGAGTGCATCTGCCTTGAAAATGAAGGTTTGGCTTTTAGGACACAGCTATATTCACTGGAGTGGAAAATATGCAGCAAGCAGACGAATTTCCAACCTTGATTTACCAAATGTGCAGATAATGTGGATTGGGCAAAGAGGATTAAGATGTCACCAATTAATACCATTGGTGAAAACTTTTATGCATCTCCCAGAACCAGACCTTATAATTGTGCACTGTGGTGGGAACGATCTAGGCACATTGACTGGGGTAGGTCTGGAAATGCTTCTAAAAGACACCTTTCGACAATTGATGACACTTTTTCCTCGAACTGCCTTGGTATATTCCAATATATGCCAAAGACAGAAATGGAATTGGTCCAATCAACATTGTGCACAAATTGAGAAAGCAAGGAGACATGTTAATAAATCTGTTTCTGCTTTCCTCAGAGATTATAGCATGGGTTCTATTTACCACAACAACTTGCGTTACCACATGCAAGACATCTATAGGACAGATGGTGTTCATTTCACGGATGAGGGAAACAGAATCTTCCTCTGCAACATCAGACTCTGCATCGGTACTTACTTATAAATGCAAAAAAAAACTCAATTAACACAAGGGCTCTTTTCAGAGCCACCTTATATCAAAGCACTCAAACTTCTGATTTATCGCCATTTTCACACTCTTGTAGATAGGTGTGCGCGCCCGAGTGCGCGCACCCCGCAACTTTAAAAAAAAAAAGAAATATATATATTTTCGCGTTTAAGGGCCTTACTGCACACCCTGAGAGAACCTACGCAGCAAAACAATCTCTACCTTCTCCCCTTTCCATGTTCCAACGCTTTGAAATGACAATATATTTACTCGCAGTGACAAAATGGCGGTCAACACTTCCTGATTTCCTTCGAATCGAACGTTAACAGACGTCACGCAGCAAAAAAAAATTCCGCTCGTGCGCAGCCGCTTGAGTGCGCGCACCCGTGCGCGCTTATAGATATATAATTGACTTTAACTTTAATTTTCTCAGCAACTACTGAACAGATTTACACGATTCCAAAAAAAGCGTAATCTGCGAGCCGAACTCTACAGTTTTGCCAAATTTCTTATAAATCCATTCACCTGTTCGACCTGTAGCCGTGTCTAAACGTCCTATGGAAAATAACATGGAGAAAACACGTTTTGGGACCCCCCTTTTATCTCAGCCCCTTTTGCAGGCAAACTTCGTGTTTATGTTTGAGCGGTGAGCCTGAGCCGCGGAGGGAGGCCCTGGGGCTTGCTGGCCCCCCATGGAGACGCCTAAAACGCCACCGGTATGGAAGCAATGGGGCACTTGTTGGCAGACTATGGAAAGCTTTGAATTGAGAAGCATAACAGCACACCCCACTCGGGTTTTATTGTGACATTATCTAGGTGCTTGGGGGCAGGCTACTCACTCGAGTAAGACAGGTGACTACCAAGACCACAAGGCCATCTGATTGGCAACGCCCACTGAGGCGGGAAGTATGTTGCTGCCTGATAAAAATGCTTGCCTCCGAGTACAAGCCCAAGCCTCTGATGAAGTAAGGCTACGAAACGCGTCAGGCTGGACTTTGATGCTTGTTGCTGGAAATTTGCATCCATTTCACTGCTGCTCCCAACAGGATTAAAAAGCCGTGATTTCACCTTGCTTGTGGGCTCCTTCCTTTTGCAGGCAAACTTCGTGTTTATGTTTGAGCGGTGAGCCTGAGCCGCGGAGGGAGGCCCTGGGGCTTGCTGGCCCCCCATGGAGACGCCTAAAAACGCCACCGGTATGGAAGCAATGGGGCACTTGTTGGCAGACTATGGAAAGCTTTGAATTGAGAAGCATAACAGCACACCCCACTCGGGTTTTATTGTGACATTATCTAGGTGCTTGGGGGCAGGCTACTCACTCGAGTAAGACAGGTGACTACCAAGACCACAAGGCCATCTAATTGGCAACGCCCACTGAGGCGGGAAGTATGTTGCTGCCTGATAAAAATGCTTGCCTCCGAGTACAAGCCCAAGCCTCTGATGAAGTAAGGCTACGAAACGCGTCAGGCTGGACTTTGATGCTTGTTGCTGGAAATTTGCATCCATTTCACTGCTGCTCCCAACAGGATTAAAAAGCAGTGATTTCACCTTGCTTGTGGGCTCCTTCCTTTTGCAGGCAAACTTCGCGCTCCTTCCCTGAAAGTTTGGGGGGGATTGGTGAAGTGGGGGCTGAGATAAAAGGGGGGTCCCAAAACGTGTTTTCTCCATGTTATTTTCCATAGGACGTTTAGACACGGCTACAGGTCGAACGGCTGAATAAATTTATAAGAAATTTGGCAAAACTGTAGAGTCCGGCTCGCAGATTACGCTTTTTTTGGAATGGTGTAAATCTGTTCAGTAGTTGCTGAGAAAATTAAAGTTAAAGTCAATTATATATCTATAAGCGCGTACGGGTGCGCGCACTAGAGCGGCTGCGCGCGAGCGGAATTTTTTTTTTGCTGCGTGACGTCTGTTAACGTTCCATTCGAAGGAAATCAGGAAGTGTTGACCGCCATTTTGTCACTGCGAGTAAATATATTGTCATTTCAAAGCCTTGGAACATGGAAAGGGGAGAAGGTAGAGATTGTTTTGCTGCGTAGGTTCTCTCAGGGTGTGCAGTAAGGCCCTTAAACGCGAAAATATATATATATATTTTTTTTTTAAAGTTGCGGGGTGCCCGCACTCGGGCGCGCACTCCTATTTACAAGAGTGTGAAAATGGAGATAAATCAGAAGTTTGAGTGCTTTGATATAAGGTGGTTCTGAAAAGAGCCCTTGTGTTAATTGAGTTTTTTCTGCATTTATAAGTAAGTACCGATGCAGAGTAAGCATGAGCGCAAAATCCGCTACGCTCGCGGATTTTGCGAATTTTCAGCAAATCCGCGATCCGCGAACTCTCGCGAATTTACCGAAAATTCGCAATCCGCGAGCGGCGGATTCCGGGGGCAAAAGTTCAACCATTCCTGGCCTGTTGTAACTAATTTACGATGGCGCCGGCAAGCTGCCAGCGCCATCCTAAGATAGTTACTAAATTAGCTTCAACAGGAAGCTCTAATAGATAAGATAAAGCAGGTCATCGAGCGCCTGCTTTATTTTATCTATTAGAGCTTCCTGTTGAAGCTAATTTAGTAACTATTTTAGGATGGCGCTGGCAGCTTGCCGTCGCCATCGTAAATTAGTTACAACAGGCACAAAACGGTGGCGTCTTCTTGAATAAATATGAAGGGCAGGGTTCATTTTGGCACGACGGTCCTGGCACAAAAATTAAACCTCAACCGCAGGCACTTTCAGATACCGATTAAGCATGTGCCCTAGTTGAAGCTTAAATTCAGTGACTCATTCATCTGCCCAAAACCAATCGTGAGCGTTGTCAAGGCTGGGCAGATGTGCCTTCTTCCTAAATATACCATCAAAAATTAGGTGTGATGCTGGGCAGAGGCCTTTGCATTCTTGACTTTCACGAGCGCAATCCTCGTGCTGTTCCTGTGGCCAGGAGCTTCTGTATCTTTATCTGCTGCTCTGATCGGTCTCTGACCTTTTATACACACAAGAGGGATGTGCACTCGCATGGAAGCGCCGTCCGTTTGGCCCCGCCCACACACTCGCGGTGTGCACCGTCTTCCCGCCATTTACCCACTATGATGGGCAGCTCACTCAAGGGACCCCTGCGCCCTTCGGCGCAATTGCATAGTAACTCACTACCTTCAAGGAGATCTTCTACACGAGGGATCACCAAAAGATCCCAGGCTCCAAACCCTCTTAGTTTCCTGATCAATCACACCCCCCCCCCAGAGCGGTGTCTTTCATGTAAACTTACAAGCCCTATATATTCAGCCGGTGGCCTTTCGCCAGAACTCAATTGCCACCTGGGTGGCTGGCAGCAGTTGTCGTACTCCCTTCTAACCATAGTGGAGACAGGAGTGGCCAGTAAATTGGTTGCGTTCCAACAAATAGGCTGAATGATCCAGAGATGTGACTAGCCAACTGTTCACCGCCACCAAGTGTGTTGCCCAGTAGTAGGACATAACGCCTGGGAGCGCCATAACTCTGTTATTAGGGTTATGCTGAAGGGTGGAGAGGGCCATTCTTGTGTTTGGCGCACCGCTGCAGGCAACATATATCACTACCCAGCTTGGCGAACGTGGCCTCGGGGAGCGGGTAGTATGTATTCTGCATGGCATATAGTAGTTTTGGAAGAGTAATCATTTTGAAGACGGGAGCTCTTCCCAACAATGTTAGGGGCAACTCACACCACCATACGACCTCATCCTGGAAAGTGGATCACTCTTCCAAAATTTTTTGTGAATCTAGTCTCCTGGTGCGGTGCCACATATATGCTCAAGTATTGAAAACCGTCAGTCACTATGAGTAGCGCCCGAGGGAGACTGGTAGGGTTCAAATGGGTATAGGGATGGCATAGTAACACACACCTGGTCGCTGTAGACAACTCTCTGGCACTTTAGGCAGCTGTAGTGTAGTAAAAGCACTATACATCTACCCAGAGGCCTTTGCATCTTTCATCTGCTGCTCTGATCGGTCTCTGACCTTTTATACACACAAGAGGCATGTGCACTCGCATGGAAGCCCCGCCCCAAATCCGCGGGTTCGCAAATCCGCAAAATCCGCAGATTTTGCGGATCCACGATCCGTGAATACACAAATCCGCGAATCGTGGATCCGCAAAATCCGCCCATGCTTAATGCAGAGTCTGATGTTGCAGAGGAAGATTCTGTTTCCCTCATCCGTGAAATGAACACCATCTGTCCTATAGATGTCTTGCATGTGGTAACGCAAGTTGTTGTGGTAAATAGAACCCATGCTATAATCTCTGAGGAAAGCAGAAACAGATTTATTTACATGTCTCCTTGCTTTCTCAATTTGTGCACAATGTTGATTGGACCAATTCCATTTCTGTCTTTGGCATATATTGGAATATACCAAGGCAGTTCGAGGAAAAAGTGTCATCAATTGTCGAAAGGTGTCTTTTAGAAGCATTTCCAGACCTACCCC
The DNA here is from genome assembly GCF_964261635.1 of Lissotriton helveticus. Classification (NCBI taxonomy): domain Eukaryota; kingdom Metazoa; phylum Chordata; class Amphibia; order Caudata; family Salamandridae; genus Lissotriton; species Lissotriton helveticus. The sequence goes on from NC_136068.1 coordinate 1,142,242,841, forward strand.
AGTCAATATGCCTAGATCGTTCCCACCACAGTGCACAATTATAAGGTCTGGTTCTGGGAGATGCATAAAAGTTTTCACCAATGGTATTAATTGGTGACATCTTAATCCTCTTTGCCCAATCCACGTTATCTGCACATTTGGTAAATCAAGGTTGGAAATTCGTCTGCTTGCTGCATATTTTCCACTCCAGTGAATATAGCTGTGTCCTAAAAGCCAAACTTTCATTTTCAAGGCAGATGCACTTGTACTCCGATGGGTTCTGGAAGTGGAATGGCAGTTAGAAGCTGAAAGTCAGGATAAAAAAATGGATGAAGCTTGGTGTGGTTGAAAAACGAAAAATGATTGGTTGATTCTAATACGTGAAGATTGAAGACTACGTTGCATGTTAATGTTATGTAAAAGAAAAAGTAGTATTGGGTGTGAAAAAAATGACATGTAACAGAGCTGTGGATAGGCAGGTGTTTCTGGAGGGAGAACAGTGTTGTTAGTTTGCTGTAGAACGTTGAGATATGAACTTTTTTGACCTGTGCCTTCAGCCAGGTGCAGAATGAGGTGTTACCATGGAAACAGCCAGAGATGGCAGTGGGTGATGGGTGACTTTTATGTGACATTGAAAATTTTGTGAGGGACAACCAACTGAAATGTAAATTTGAATACAAAATTTTGCGGGAGGAAATATGATTGGCTGAAGAGACATATATGAGTCTGTATTGACTGGATATCTGTGCCATTGAATTTTGGTTGCAGTGATAGCAGCATAATTGAGACTTCCGTCAAACGAATATCTATTTTGTGACTGTCACTGTTGTACATCGTACAAAGCATTGGTAAAGGTAAGTCTGTAACTGTTTGTTTTGTCATGTACCGTAAAATATGGTTTACTCACAAACAATGATTGATTTTCCTCATAGTTTGAAACTAAACTCATTTTTGGCTGTCATAATGTGTTGTATTTCTAAAACTATTTTTAATTTAAATGTGAAATATGAAGTATAAAATATGTTTAATATAAAGAGTAATTATTTGTGTGATTTTGAAGCTTTTATATATAATGAGAGAAGTTGTTTATGAAGTGAAAAAATGATATTAGCAGAGAGACAGATAATGCAGATAGAGAGAGAAATGGTAAATTACATGTGATACCGTCGTGAAAAAATGTTAATGGTTAATGAATTCGTAAACTTTCTGTCACACGACAAAATTAGAGTGCGGTTTCCGGACGCGGCCTGCATTGGTGGGTGTAGGGTGAGAGGGGCAGGTGGTTGAGTGAAATAAAATGAAAAGTTGGTATATTACATGTGATACCGTCTTGAAAAAGTGGTAATGTTTAATGAATTCTTAAAGTTTCTGTCAGACGACAAAATTATAGTGCGGTTTGTGGCCGCGGCCTGCATTGGTGGGCGTAGGGTGAGAAGGGCAGGTGGTCGAGTAAAATAAAATGAAAAGTTGGTACATTACATGTGATACGGTCTTGAAAAAGTGGTAATGCTTAATGAATTCTTAAAGTTTGTGTCAGACGACAAAATTATAGTGCGGTTTGTGGCCGCGGCCTGCATTGGTGGGCGTAGGGTGAGAAGGGCAGGTGGTCGAGTAAAATAAAATGAAAAGTTCTGACCATGAGGTTGTACACAGATTTGTGCAGTAAATGTGTTCGTAAATTGAGGTACCAAACGGAGTATAAAAATATCTCTCTCACTGCTGCTGTTTGACTGCATCTTCATCTCTCTTCTGTTTTCCGTCTCCGTTGCCCTGTGTTATCTTATTGTGTGTGTGTCTGTCTGTGTCTGCCTTCAGTCCGGGCTGAGGAATTTTGCTGTGGAGGCACACACAGATAGTCGCATCAAAGTAGTTGGAACGTTTTCAAAAAACTATTTATATAATTCAAATGCTTTTTTGAAGCGCTAGTAAATGTTTTCTTTCAGAATTACCGCTCGGTTGTTTCCATAGAGCAGAGGGTATGTTGTATTTCACTACTTAGTGCCTTTGCATGTGCACTCTGTTCTCTGGTGGCTGGCGGAGAAGTGTTTGTTATTGTGAAGATTAAAGCGTGATAAGGAGTGAAATACGACATAGCGTCTGGTCTGTAGAAGCGTGGGAGCAGTGATTAACACTGAGTGGAGCGGAACTGCGACGGTGCTTGAGAAGAGTAATAAATTATTTTTTTACAGAGGTACAACTGTCTGCACGGTGCGCGACCTACTAAGAAAGGGTTCACGGGCTGTTATAGGGCTGTGGGTTCTAGTATGAGTAAATCAGGTCGACAAAAGAAAATATTAAGTTAGTACAGCTGAAGTTACGTGGAACACATGAATACTGTTTCAATATACAATCATTTTAGTTGAGATTATGGATTAAAAGAGAGAACGTGTATATTTGAAATGTTTATTCAGAAATGCACTGTTTTCAAGGCAAGTTTCTAATCTAATACGAGTAGAGATATTGCAAAAAACAAAGTAATCGGTATAGTCAGTAGTACATAGAATACAAACGGTATAGTTGATGAAAAATGAATATGGTTTTGCAAAATTAATTATACACTCTTATGAGGAAGTATATTATATTTTAATAAATGGAAGAAGGTCTCTGGCCTTTCAGTTTAGGAACGATACATGAAAATGCTAGTGGTTAGACAATATGTCTTTATCAATGAGCTCTCTGCATGCGAAGCACTATCACGTTTCTGTTATGCTATTGTGTAAGGGAAAAAAAAACGCGCCAAAACGGACAAAATGGCGAGAGGTGCATGTATGTAATGAAAATATTTCAGTTTATGGAAAATTAAATGATCAGAGGTGTCTGAGGCGGAATTAAGCAGTTCAAATGCGAAATGGCGTTTACAGTTATAAAAAATTCATTCTATATTTACACATTAATTAGGGCACATGTAGCATATATTATCGAGTTTTGGTTCGAGTACGTTTCAAATAATATAAGATAAGATATACAATAGAATTGTTGAGATTAGACTTTAATAAAAAATAAAGTTCAAAATCGAGTAGCTGAAGAAAAAAAATGTAGTCCACATAAAAGATCAAAATTTAACCAGTAGGAAATCATAATGTCCACTGTTAGTAAAGCCAATAGGTCTGTTCATGTTAAGAAAGTATGCAAGAAAACGTGAAAAATATAGGGAGGCAAAACGAAATGTGGACGTCAATGGCTTGCATAACAGTCAACTCAGGATTGTATAGGCGAAGTAGGCAGCAATTGCTTCTAACAGGAAGTCACTGTTATGATCCGAAAACATGTCAGCCATCCAATTGAAAAGAGGAAAGCAGCATTCATGATCTGTTATTATCGGAGCCTCTAGTACCATCAGAGGACAGCTCGGTGGGTTTTCAATGTAGCTGTCTGTCAGGAAATCTTGCGCCGCTGCGAATATATCCCAATGACCCAGAACTCCTTGTATCGCTGCAAAGGCCATAATCCCTCCGTTGCAACAAAGTTGTTCATGATCAATTAACGGATTCATGAGATGATTGTAATTCACTTCAGGAGGTACCAAGTTGCAGAGACATAAGTCCAGGGCCCACATGAAATCACAGCTCAGGCAATGAAATACAGGCTGCACACAGGTGAAATAGGAATATCGAAATGATAATCGATATGAAGTATTCAGAGTCGAGAGTGCTAAGATGCCGTAGTAGTCAAGCATCTTCTGGCGAAATAGTTCCAAGTGTTCCGGCTTGTTTGCGAAGACAGGAGGGACATCCATTTTGAAATAAACGAGATGGGAACACAAACATCGCAGCACTGGCAGTTCAACAGGAATTCCACAGAAATAGGTCCTAGAGCATGGAGTGAATAGTAGCAGAATGACTTGATATAATTTTTGGCAGTCCGGTCAATAAACCATTGGTTAGTAGTTATAAAAAAAATAGCGTGTCTTGAAGTGTAGGATGTGTTTAAAATTAAGGGAGTCACCTCAGTAAATTGTAAAGGAAGGCCACTCTTTTATAAGGAATGGTGTTGTCTGTGAATATTAGCTAAGTGAAAGATATGTTCGCGAACAGATGCTACGCTAACTTGTTTTTGTGACAATAAGGCTGTTGTTCATGTCTTGTTATTCAAGGCCGGAATTCGCTGCCAGATGAAAACATCAAGGTTCACATGCGTGGGGTAGATAAACTACATTCTTAAAGGGAAGCAAATGCAGAGTGATTTTTACCGCGTAAGCTTTGTCGTTTAAAAAGTCATAGTGATTTTCATTATATGTAAAAAATAATATCACTGATGAAGAATGAAAAAAAATCGTTATAATAATAGGCACTGGTGTATTTTTGGAAAAGATATGCAACATTACAGGGATTTCACTTAAATAAGTCATGTAATTGAAAGTGCCTGCCTGCATGTGGACGACTAAATATATGTTTAGGCGTTTAATATGCAGCTTTGGAAAAAAACGTGCGTTTGTTTTAAAAATGAAATGTAAAGGTTTAGAGCAGGAGTTTCCAAAGCGGTCGTGGAGGGCTAGATGCATGGCAGATTAAAAAAATTACTACATGTTTTTCAATGGGGTTATCTTAAACATATGGGGACATAATATGAAGCAATAGCGATAATTATCGCTATTGCTTGGTTGGAGACAAAAATGTACCGCTGCGCTGCGGTAATTTTTATCGCAGATAAACCTTGGTATTACCAAGGTTTATCGCAAATGCGATAAAAAACGGCCGCAATGCATGAATATCGCTGAAAAGTCAGCGATATTTATGCATTACCAAGCTAATGCTCTTAGCCATGTTATCCACCTCCCATTGGATAACATGGCTAAGAACTGCTCAGGGCAGGTGTTAGCTTTTGGAGATATTCGCGCCTAGCACGAATATCTTCAAAAGTTGGTAATAGGAGATAGCGATGTTAGCGACTGTTTCCAGTCGCTAACATCTTGGCACGCCCACTTTGCATGTCATTAGTGATAAATATCACTGACATGCAAATTGGGGCCGAAGATGGACGCTATCTCCTACTAGCTGTCGCTAACTGGTGTTAGTGACAGCTAGGTAATAGGGAGATAATTTTATCTCCGCTTTCTTGGCTTTTAAAGCCAAACAAGCGGAGATAAACCCCCTTGATAATATGCCCCTCGTTTCTTTATCTACTGTGTAGTTTTTCTGCATGTTGCCTATTCTTTGATTTTTACTGTTGCATTTTCCAGGGGCGGGTGTAGGGTCATGGCAGCCCTGGGCAGGGAGCGTAGGTAGGGAGCTCTGTAACAGGGGGTTTGGGCGGGACGGAGCGTGCAGCCCACTGAAGAGGGGGGGGGGTGGATCAAGGTGTTTGGAAGTGGAACAGAGGCAGAGCACGCCAAATTCCTGCCATGGTCCGCTACGCAAATATGTATGCATCCTTAGAGGATTATTATATTAAGCATATATATTAATATGGTGGCTCCTGGGGTTTGGTGGTTCTGTGCAGGTGTACTGCTTGCATATGCCCATGGTTGGCCCTGTATTTTCTGTCTATGCACTTGTTCTCCGTCACATGGGCTTTTAGTTATCAAGGCCTTGTGTCGCTAGTGCATGAGTTTTAACATGGGAAAAAGTGATATATCTGTGGCGCAATGGTTTCATAAATTAGACATTTTGTATCTTATTGTAATGATAGAGAATCTTGGGGAATTTATCTGTTATGCTTGTTCTTTGTTATAATGGCTCTATGTTGTGTAAGAAATAAGTCTGTAATAAGTTAATTAATTTTTATTATTTTCTTTTTTACAGTGTTTGGTGCTGAAAAGCAACAACGTGCCTTCTGAATTACAGAATTTGAGTAATTATATTCTTTTTTTCAGGTGAGTTGGTATTTTTGCATAGGCAATTTTTTGGGTGCACATGAAAATAATGGAGAAGATTTTTTTAAATGTTTGTAAAATTTCATTTTGTAATATGATTTTATCTTGAATTATTCACATGGGTTGTATCTGCTTATACTAGATATGTATTTTGAGATATTCTCCACTGACAGTTGAAATTATCTTTTAATGGGCTTGGTGCATGTGTTCTTTTTGATGGAGTTCAGATTTACGGATCATTGGAGTATAATTCTTTCATGTTTCCATTACTTAAATCTTGTGAAGTGCTCATGATTTTTGAAATCTTGTTGCATTATGTTTGGCAGTTTTTCTGTTTTATTTACAAAGAGGTATTATGATATGGTTCTAGGTGTGATGGGTATCTTTCCTGCATATCTGTGATTATACTATGTATAGGCATTGTTTTACATATTCATGCAGAGGTTTATTATGAGGTTGTTCTTCATGCTTAGTATGACTTTTTGTATATGCTATGACTTTTACATGGTGAGTATGCTGTTGAAACATAAAAGGAACTGTCTCTGTGAGAAGTAGTAATCTGTTAAGTGAATGCTATGGTTTGTATAGTGTGAGCCTTCTCTTCAGAGTGCATATAGTTTACATAGCTCTTTGTACTGGTGAACTGAAAAAATGGGTCTCTAAAAATTAATTTGACAGATTATCAATATTTGTGATATCTAGAAAATCTAAAAAGAAATTTTACAGTAAAATGTCTTTTAACAACAGTAATTATTTAATGGAAAAAAAAGATCAGTGTTAATGTTTAGGGTTATATTGCCAATTTCTTTTCAAAAGAAGAGGAACGTGATATCTTAAAATATATAGAGTTAATAAGTTAAAAATTATAGAAATATATGTAGTTTAAAAATTAGTAAAGGTATTTTTAAGTTATACATTTATGAAAAAAGATATAATTTAGTCTCTATATTTTTTTTAAAGGATACAGAAGAATTAACTGAGTCTAGTTATGGAGAATTCCTCAGAAGAGAAACAAATTCATTTTGAAATCATTAACGAAGTGGTGGAGGAAATTTAAGACGCAGTCTTTGAAGAGGAAATAGATGAAAAAAATTATTTTATGGACATGTCTTTAGACTCCGCTTACTTAGAGATGGTTGAAGGAGATGAGGACTTTGGACTTGAAGAAGTCCCTGATGATATAATGGTGGAAGTTCTACAAAATTATGAAGATTTCAATAAATACATTTTTTTTTATAGTAAAGCATTCTTGAAGACAGTTTTCTTGTCCTATTCGTCGTTGATGTGCTTTAGGAGAGTGATAAGACATGTTCTCATGAAGTGTAAAAGAGATTGTAGTAAAAAAGATTAAAACATCTACGATGACCCATAGTTCTTGAAAAAAGTGTACTGTTTGTATGCTTTAAAAATTTGAATTAAAAACTGTCTATAATGTTAAAACAGATATGGAGTGTGATAAAATTAAGAACCAACATTCACTACAGGATTTCCTACTCTGTTCAGAGTCTTTCTGTTATTTTCTTAATTCTAGTTAGAAAATGAATCTGTGGTTTACATTTGTACGTTATATGCTAGTAGTCAAGTATAATATTTGTTATGTTTGTGTTTTACAGATTGAGAATTTCATCAAAATCTTAAATTAAGATGCCGACCAGAACTGAAAAAAGAAAGCTCTATAAACGGACTTACAATTTGAAGAAGAAAGGAATTGAAGAAGTATCAAAAGAACATAGGACGGATAAAAAGAAGAGTGCTCCTGGTAAGCAAACCAAAAAGTTTTTGAGAGCAATATGTGGAAGGAAAAATGTTAGTATTGAAGTGGACAATGGAAAAAGTATACCAGTATCGAGAAGGAGACATGGAACCAAAGATAAAAATGTTTCTGGAATCAGGAGACAGGAAAATCTGTACAGTAAAACTCGGATGAATCAATTTAGCCAAATCAGGAAGCGTATGTTTTACAACAGAGTAGTTTCGAATTTATTACAAAAGGAGAAAGTTTCTAAAAGAAGATCTGCTTTTCTTAAGAAGAAACAATATATAGAGGGTATTGTTGAGCGCGCGTTTGAGACAAAAAGAAAATTATTTATTTTAGTACTTAATAGAATAAATACGCTAAATAAGGCAATACAAGTTTTAAAAGCTAAAAGTAAATGGAAGAGACACATAAATAGGAGTAATTTTTGTAAAGTGTTTTCTGGGAAGTGGATGCATACTTCAACGTCTGAACCATTTTTTAATGAAGAGAGTTACTTTCAAAGTAACGATTTGTTGCATGCAGTTGACACCAGTGGTCGAGGATACGAGGTGAAGGAGGGATGTGTAATTGAGAAAGAGAAAATTGTGGTTAGAAATGCAGAAGAGGTGATGGCTGGAGAAGCTTCAGGGGGACGTGCTAATGTTCCTGTTTACAGTTGGAATTGTAGTAGCATTTGTAGTGTACGACAGGATTCAATTGATTTCTTTCGCAATTTCTTACGTAAGTACACTAAAAAAAGTCTTAGAAAAAAAATTGTTATGTTGCAAGAATTAGATCATTGCAGAGTGCGAGAAAAAATAGGTCTGCAAGGTCATTCTCTGGCTTGTCTTTCTAAAAAAATATGCCAGAGTGTGTTTCATCACTTCAGGATGTTAGCAGTGCATCATACTAAAATGAGAAAATTGGTGAGAAAGTTGTAATATGCAAAAAGTCCAGCACTTAAACTTAAACAGTTAAATACTGCTCTTTTGTATGGATGTGAATTAGATGTTAAGAAGATTTGTGCAGAAATTGAGGTAAGTTATTTTGGTCCAGAGGAAGGTAATGCAGAAACTGATATAATTATAGAAGGAAATGTGTTAGAAAATGTTGGACATGTTAATATTGAACATTTTGAACAGGAAATAATAAAGTTTAAGGTAATTGCAGGTGAGAAACCAAATTTTTCTTGTGTCTGTTGTCGACGCATTCATTACAAAAGTCAAACTAGGTTAGTTGATTTATATTTAAAAAGTGAAGATGAAAGTAATGGTCAATGGAAAGATTTTGCAACTTATTTGTGGGTGGAAAACTATTTTGATTTGGGTTTTGAGCAACGTATTTGTAAATATTGTTATAATAAATTAAATGAAAATAAAATGCCTGCTAGAGCTGTTCATAATAATCTAGAGTTGATAAATATTCCATCAGAATTGATGGATTTAAATACTTATGAGACTATTCTGATCCAATGTGTACATCCTTTTCAGGCTATTGTTCGTATGGAGCCTAAGACTGGTAAATTAAATCCTTCAGATTTACAAAGAGGATTAAAGGGTAGAGTTGTATATTTGCCACTTGATTTAAAAAAAAAAATGGAAACAATTGGTGTTGAAAATGTAGAAGAGGAACCTCTAGTTATTCTAGTTAATGGTGTACCTACAAAGAGTAAGAAAATCTGGCAAGATTTAGGGGATGTTAGAAAAGTCAAAAAGGCAACGTTGTATTTAGTTCAAAACAATAAGTACTATAAAGATGTATATGTAGAAGAAGAAGATGTAAGTGAAGAACAGGAGAGTGATTTGTCTATTGGACAAATTGAAAAAGTTGATCTATCCAGAAGTGAAGAAATTTATGAACATTACAGTGTTCATCCACTGCATTCCAAAGAAGCAATAGGGAATGCTATTGAATTATTTCAGATGAAAAAGGCGAAAGGAAATCCTATTAGTGTGTGGGAAGAAAGTTTGGAAGGTCGTTGTTTCCCACAGTTATTCCCTACAGGTGAAGGTACACGATATGATGATCGACCTATGCAGATTCCTGCATCTGAATACCGGACAACAAGATTATATGCAGAAGATCCGAGGTTTCGCCAATGCATTCCATATTTGTTTCATCTTCTGTTTGAGAGTGACTTATCTGGTCTCTCTTATGCAGTAAATCATATCTTAAAAAGTGGAGTTCATCTGCATAATATTTCAGCAAAGGAATTTATGGATAAAGTGCAACAGAAAGATAGTGTTTTGGATTCACACCTAATTAATTTAATGGCTTGTCAGCGTGGTACTAATGAGTATTGGTACCGTCGTCATGGAGATTTGAAGTGCATGCTTAGAAACTTAGGAGCACCAACATGGTTTTTAACTCTAAGCTGTGCAGAGTATGCTTGGGAAGATTTACTTGAATTTCTTCAGGAGGCGAATGCAAACATAGAAAATATAAACTACAAGACACCCGGAGAACTGTGTTCGTTAGATCCGGTTAATGTTTGCAGATATTTTAATCATAGATTTGAAGCTATGATGTCTTTTCTTACAAACAAGAAAAATCTGCCTCTTGGTGAAGTACTGGATTTCTTTTGGAGAAATGAATACATAGCAAGAGGTGCTCCTCATATTCATATGCTGTTATGGATCAAGGATGCTCCTAAATTTGGAAGAGACTCGGATGAGACTGTACTCTCTTTTATTGAACAGTATGCCACTTGTGATATACCTAATAGTACAACTGATAAGGACTTAAGAGGAAAAGTGTTACGCTTTCAAAGTCATCGTTGTGGAAAATATTGTCGGCGAAAATTCAAATCAAAGAGTAAATTCTACACCAAATGTCGTTTTGGATTTGCACGACCGGTACTTTCAAAAGGAAGAGTCAACAATTTTATGTCATCTTTGCGACATAACATCAGAAGAAGGTCACCTAAAAATACGTACAATTTAAGAAGAGGTGAAGAATCCAAATATATAAATGACTATAACCCAGTCATTTTGTCCATGTGGAATGCTAACATGGACATACAATATGTTGCAGACAACTCTATTGCTGTGGCTCGATATGTAACGTCTTACATCACAAAATCTGAAAAGACGGAACTGAAGGAGATGTGGGAAGACATTTCTCATGAAAAGAGCCTAAGCAAAAAATTGTATACGTACAGTTTGAAGATGTTGTCTCATCGAGAAATTGGAGCATATGAATGTTGTGAGCGATTATCATCAGCAAGTTTTTATGCTAAATCAAGGACTATTCTCTGGGTGAGTTTGGGTCTGGCAGAAACACGAAACAGTGTTCTAAAACCTGTGCAAGAAATTGAATATTTAGCCCAGAAAGAACCAAACAGTACAGACATTCTGAAAACAAATATGTTGGATACATACTATCCAAATAGAAGTACTTTTCTAGAAAACATTTGTCTGTATGAAATACTTCAAAACTACACTTTTAAAAGGAATGTTACAGAGAACATTGATAAAGGTGTATATGCTGTAATTGGACAAGAAGGATGTCTGGTGAAGCAAAGAAAAGGACACTTGATTAATCATCGGAAACTGAGTTGCGAAACACCTGACAAAAGAGAATTTTACTATTTTGCTCTTTTGCAACTCTTTAAACCATGGCGTAGAGAAGAGGAACTACTTGGGGACTTTGATAGTTATGAAGATTCATTCAACGCATCTAAAAGTAGTATTGAATGTACTGTTTTTAGTAATTATCTGCAAATGTTGAATGATGAAATAGAGCAAGAAGTGAGAATTGCAGCGGAGATTGGTAGAGATAGTTCACAAGATAGTCAAAGTTCGGCTTCATTAAGTCAAGATCCACTGGGACAACCAATTATCCAAAATGAAGCAGCCACTGCCATGGATGAGGTGGAAAGAGCAATGCAGCAAGGTGAAGAGGAAGCAATCAACTTAGAAGAATTAAAGAAGCAATTTAATGTTGAGCAAAGACAGATATATGATGAAGTGACAGAGCACATTGAGCATGGCTTTCGTCATGAGAGAAAAGATTGCTCATGTATGTCATTTCAACCTATTCGATTATATGTAAGTGGAGAAGCTGGAACTGGTAAAAGTTTCCTAATTAAAGGAATTACTACATATTTACAGCAAAGAACTCAGTCAACACTGTCGTGTGTTGTTACTGCTCCAACTGGATTGGCAGCACATAATATTAAAGGTATTACTTTACATCGTTTACTGATGCTGCCAGTTGAACATGAAAATAAATTACAATATCACAAGCTATCTGGAGAAGCTTGTTTTGAAGTTTCTAGAGTGCTTAAAAAAATGAAACTTCTTATTATTGATGAAGTAAGCATGGTTTCTAATTTAATGCTTGCTTTTGTGCATTTAAGAATGCAACAGATACTTAAGACAGAGTATGATGTGTTATTTGGAGGTAAACATGTCATAGTTTTTGGAGATCTACTCCAACTAACTCCAGTGAAAGGACAACCTGTATTTGAAACTGTTACGCATGAGGAGACTAGAAAGTGCCTGGGCAGTATTGGAAATGTTAATATATGGTCACATTTCAAATATACTGAACTGATTCAAAATATGCGACAGGCAAAGGATACTAAATATGGAAATATTCTTCAAGATATCAGGATTGGAAAACTAACTGAAGATGCGAAACACACTCTACGAACACGATTACTTTCCAAGCTGTTTCCTAATGAAGATAATGTACCTGAGAAAATATATAGTAAAGAGGTAGCAGATAAATCAGTGATATGCTTGATGCCAACTGTGAAAGAATGTTCAGTTTTTAATGAGAAAATGTTGAATTTAGAAAATCAACAAATTAGGAAACTGGAAGCTAAAGATAGAATAGAGCATGAAAGTAGTACTATTGTTTTGTCTGAAAAGTTGAAGTTAAAATTGGATTCTCTTCAAAAAAGTATATCTAAAACTGCTGGTTTAGAGAAAAATCTGTATGTATGTTTAAATTGTCGGATAATTTTAAGGAGAAATTTACATGTAGAAAGAGGATTGGTAAATGGAGCAATGGGTAATGTTGTTGGTTTTGTTAATTATACAAATAGAGATGAGAATTTTTAAGAATAAAATTTGATGGAATTGAGGAAGTTCAGCAAATTAGTCGCTGTTCAAATCGTTTTTTGCTTGTGAAAGACTTATATGTCCGTCGGAAGCAATTTCCAATTTGTTTGGCATATGCAGTGACTATTCACAAATCTCAAGGTTTAAGTATAGATTGTGCTTTGGTAAATATTGGAAGCACTGTATTCAAAGAGGATATGGCATATGTTGCTTTATCGCGAGTTAGAACTTTATGTTGACTTTATTTAATTGATTATGATGAGACAAAGATTAGTGCTGATTTAAATTGTGTGAAGGAGTATAATAGGTTAAGAAGAGAATATGCTCCAAGTTTACCTCAATATCCTTTAATTGAAAGGCGTATGGTTGGTCAGAAAAGGAAAAATGAGGAGAAATGTGCTGAAGTAGTTGAGAAACGACGAAAAAAAGATGTAGCTGTTGTTGGTAGGCATAAGAAAACGGTTAGTATTGAAGAGATTGTTGGATTTAAGTTTGAAAACAGGTCTGGTGTCAACTGTTATGCAAATGTAGTACTTAATGTTGTTTTTTTTCTAAAAAATGTTAGGGAACAGATTGAAGAAAATCAGGAGCAAACATTTTACTATTCCTTAAATTCTATATTTGAAAAATGTAGTAGTGGTGAAAGTGAAGTAGGAAGTGTTTTAGAACTAAGGAATGTTTTAGACATATGTGCAGGAGTAAATCAATTTTCACAGAATATTCAGCAAGATTGTCAGGAATTTATTATGTATATGTTTACAGTTTTGGAAGATGAAGGTGTAGATATTGATAATCTTTTTGGCCTTTCTTATAAATGGGAACATAACTGTGATAATTGCTCATTTTCAAGTAGTACTGATATACACAGTGAAAGATTTATATATTTAACATTACCAGACTGTAAAGAAGTGTCTTTTAATAAACTAGTTAAAGATGCGCATCAGAACATGGTCTGTTCTCAATGTAAGTCTGAAATGTTATCAACTTTATTTATCCATAGATATGGACAATATGTAATATTAATGTTTCAACGATGCAGAGCTGATGGGAGTAAATTGTCAACTTTAATAAAAAATGTTGTGGCTACTCAAGTATCTATTTCTAGAAGAACATTTGTAGCTGTAGCCATTATTTTTCATGAAGGGCCTTCCACATCATCAGGACATTATACAGCTTATTTGAAGTATGGAAGTGGCTGGACGCTTTGCAATGATACCCAATTGACTTTTAAGAAACGTTTTCCTTTTGCCTTAACTAACTCCTATCTGCTATTTTTGGAACCCAAATTTCAGTAGAATCACTTGCTGTAGGAAGATTAATACTGTAAAGATATGAAACTTTCTTGTTTACAAATATCATGTGACTGAGGGTCTACAAATCTATAAATGAAATTTGTGTTTGGTATAGTGATAACATCGGCTAGAAATTTAGTTAATGTTTGGTGGTATAAAGCATGTTACACATTTTTACTGTAAAGGTTCACAAAAGAATAGATAAGATTAAGATTAAGAAATTTCAGAAAAAAACTACTTAACTCATAGTATTTGGCCATGTGGTAAAATATGAGAGAAGAAAATGAGTACTTTAGATGATTATTTTAGAACATATATGGACGCAAGTTTTTGGGAGAGGTATTTAAAAGGTAATGAGTTAACTTATACAATTTGGCCATGCGGAAAGGTATGAGAAAAGAAAATGTATACTTAAGATAGATTTTTATAGGAGATACTTGCACGGTGTTTTTTTGAGATATATTTAAAAATAGGTCGTATAGTTTAATTAGTTTGTAACTGTGGAAGATGTAGTGTGCTTACTCAAGAAATTGCGAATTTGAGAAAAACATTTAAGATATGTTTTTTTCAGGTATTTATAATATGTATGGAGATTTTGGATGGGTTTTTTAAACACAATCATTTTGATTGTGTTTTTTTTTCCCCGCTGTTATATGATGATTAATATTGAAATCACTGTTTATAGTGAAAATCAATGTATTCTGAGGACAGCAAAAATAAACCATTTAATATGTTGTTTGAGTTATTTTGTTACATTGAATTTAGAAATATGTATTAAAACATATTTTTTTACTGTCTTCCACAGATATTATATTTATAAGGTAAGTACAACTAATAACATCCGAGAGTTTTCTCTGCCTCTCTCTTATTTTCTCTTATTTTTTTTATTTTATGAAATGTACATTATAATCTTATTTTTACTTTTCTTCCACAGGTACTACGTTTTTAAAAGAAATTTACTTTACTTTTCTACTATTTTTTAGGTAAGTATAAAAAATAAAGAAAGTTTTACATCACTGTGTCATTTCATTGTCTATCCTGCTTAAAGCAATGTCATGTTTAATATAAGCACTTCCACATAGGATTGGGTGCATTGTTATAAGGCATGCTTTAAAAGTGATTTAATGAAATGAGCGACATTTTACTGAGTGAGTTCAGCAACACTGATATATGAAAACATTGGTGGGAAATGATATTAAATGTTACATGTTGTTCTTTCCAGGAGTTTAAGTCCTTTGCTGCAGTGGCAATTCTGCCTCAGCATTAGGGGGCCGGGGGGCTGAGTGGTACTTCTATGTTCATGATAGAGGTACTCCTTCATGAGCCACGGTTGAGATCTGTTCATGATACAGTGGTTCTCTCATGGCTCTGCTTAGTCAATAGAACGTGTCATGGAGGTACAATATTAGTGCTGTGCAAGCACAGGGGCAAGGCCATGACAAAACTGGTCTATTCTGGGGACAGCTGAGGCAATGCTCGTGATGGAGCGGCTCTGTCATGAGCATGGAAGGACTTAACAGGTGTTAAAAAAACATGAGGGGTCTCTTCAAAGAGAGTGTTGGTTGTAATTTAAAGGGCACTTTAAAACATATTGTAGCAGCTTTATGTTGACGTTGCGTCTCTTTGCGCCACAATTTCGTCAGTTTATTTAATACAATGACAGTGGAAATAATACCATATTTACAACGTTATGGATTTAGGAGATATGTCACATTCTAAAGCCCTGCACCATAAGGAAGTGTTCCTCTGAAGGAATGCGTCTTGAAAGTGGCTGACTGTAATGCATGATATTTCACTCAGTGACTTTCAGACCTATGCTGTTTCAAAACTGTGCATGTGCTTGAAGCAGGCGTAGGTATTGACGCAGTATTGTGAATATAGTGCATTGGTGAGCCTTGCTGGAGCTGCATCACACTTGCGATGCAACTCTAGCAATGTATTACTTTTTCAGCACAGATGTGTTACGCATGTATGGTGTTTTTGTACCATGGTGCGCCACATTTCAAATGTGGCACACCATGGGTAACGGAGCACTAGCATACTGTGGTGCACATTAACTGGTGCATATCTGGGTATGAAGTAGTTAACATAAATCTGCCTCATAGGTTACAAATCCGCGTTTAGTAGAGTGTTCGGCCTTTGTAGTGTTATGTTTTTTCTGTTATTCTATGTAGGTATGTAATATTGCAAGATTTTTGTCACGAAAAAGAAGCCATGAGTATTGGGTTTGTGAAAGATTGCAAGATTTTTAAAATTAAAAAGCAAGAACCATGGCATTGTTTAATATAGCATTGTAAATACTTATCTTTAATAATGATGAGAGAGTAAAAAAAGGTTAACCTGATGTTTTAAAGTTATTCACAGGCTTCTTTAGAGGAAGTGTTCTATATGATGGTAGCGTGGGTGTTTGACTTTTTTATAGGTAATAGAATGCATTTTGTATGCTGTAGCAGGAGGAGTACTACATGCTTGAATATTCTTCAGTGCTTATTTTCATTTCGTAAGTGGTATTGAGACCGACACAGAACTTCAATGGATCGGAGGGGCTGTTCCTGTGCATCTGGAGGACTGCCAAGCCGTTGCAGCAGTGGGAGTGAGGCCTCTCACGACAGAGAACTTCAATGGATCGGAGGGGCTGTTCCTGTGCATCTGGAGGACTGCCAAGCCGTTGCAGCATTGGGAGTGAGGCCTCTCACAGGGGCGTAGCGCAGCTCCTTTTGATGCTCACAATTGCAGATAACAGGGTAGAGATGTCTGTGGAATTTATAGATGGTTAGTCACACTAGAGTGTGGGCGGCGCCCCTAGCACTTCATTACGGCACACAGGGGAGCCGCGTTGCACAGTTTGAGAATCAGAGACTTATGAGATAAACCTTCATAATAGGAAGGCTTCTAAGTGATAAAAATCCTGTAACAATCTCAGTATTTCACATTATCGCGTGAAAAGAAAGTCTTTCGGAAGATGTTGAACGTTGTTCTCTTTTGAGAGTAGAAAAGATAGTGACATAAGTGGGTGGAGTGCTGCATGTAAATTGCAGAATAGAAACTACTAAGAACCAATTGGAAGTGTTGTTTTCGAGTCACATGACTTCACATGCGCGTCTCGGGATGTGTAGGTGGTGACAGTATCTGGTCACGTACGCCATTTGGAAGTAGCGGTCTAATTCAGCGAAGTTTCAAAACGTGAAAAGGAGTAAATCCAAACACATCCGGATTTAATATATCTTCTGAGCTCGATTCAAGCATACAATTGTTAAAGTATAAAACCTTTTATATATTTTTTTTAAAATACCAAGGTGTGTACATTCGGTCACGCACGAAAGTTTAAAAAGACATTCGGCTCCATTTTATGAAAATTTTCATAATAATAAAAAAGAAGCCTAGGTTTACTGTCTTTGACGTAGTATAAGTTCTTTGATGGGTCTATGAAGAAATTTAGGAAGTTGCAATTGCAAAGTTTTCACGAAATATATAGGCGGGTGCGCGCACACGGTCGCGCACGAACGAAAGCCAAAAAAGCGGAGATAAACCCTTTTATAATATGCTCCTGGAGCTCTTTTTGCTACAATGAGTTAGTTCTGAAAAAACTTTTTATTTTTATTTTTTTTAAACAAGTGTTATGTTGTTTTTGATTTTTTAAACTTGCAACAACATTTTCATGTGTGACACAGGATCAAAATGAAATGAAGAAATTTATCTTTTCTCGGGGCATTTATGACTCTCAATTTTTAGTTTAGTAAGAATGAGGCTCTGCTCTCCGTACAGAAGAATTTCTCCACACTCGTTGCATTTCATGTGCACCGTTGCAAGATATGGTCTCAAGTCCATCACAGCACTCGATGGAGATACAGGTCGGCCACCAGAAGATGTGCTGGCCACCTCTGATGGTAATAGCGTGGCCAGGGCTCTTGTCGATGCCTTTGCAAATTCCACAGGGTGCACTTGTTTGACATGCCGCACCATGGTATATATGGAAAAGGAATATTTTTTTCTTGGATTTCCTCTTGAGAGAACCGAATTGCATATCGTGCAGGTAACTTTTGGCGCATTCACTTTCTTTTGTTCTTCAGGATAAGTGAAAAATTGCCAAATAAAAGATTCCTTTTTTCTTTTTAAAGGTAGTCGCTCATTTCCTTCAGATTCGGAAGATGAATGCGGGGCGGCAGCCATTTCAGCAAAGTCTTCCGAAGGGTGTTGAACGTCGTTCTCTTTTGAGAGTACAAAAGATAGTGAGAGGAGTGGGTGGAGTCCTCCGTGTAAATTGCAGAATAGAAACTACTAAGAACCAATTGGAAGTGTTGTTTTCGAGTCACATCACTTCACATGCGCGTCTCAGGACGTGTACGCGGTGATAGTATCTGGTCACGTACGTCATTTGGAAGTAGCGGTCTAATTCAGCGAAGTTTCAAAACGTCAAAAGGAGTAAATCCAAACATATCCGGATTTAATATATCTTCTGAGCTCGATTCAAGCATACAATTGTTAAAGTATAAAACCTTTTATATATTTTTTAAAATACCAAGGTGTGTACATTCGGTCACACACGAAAGTTGAAAAAGACATTCTGCTCCATTTAATGAAAATTTTCATAATATTAAAAAAGAAGCCTAGGTTTAGTCTCTTTGACGTAGTATAAGTTCTTTGATGGGTCTATGAAGAAATTCAATAAGTTCAGATTGCAAAGTTTTCACGAAATATATAGGCGGGTGCGCGCAGTCGGTCGCGCACGAAAGCCTGGAAATGCGATATCCATTTTATTGAGAACTGTTGCCGAGAGTGCGCACACCGGGTCGTGTACGAAAGTTTAGAAAGGCTATTTTTATTTACAGGCAAATTTTAATGCGTTGAAAAAAAGGTAAGGTAGAGACTTTCTAATTCTGTATCGCTTTACAAGGAGTCTGTATGCAACTTGAACAGTGAAGAAAAAGGCTTGTTTCTGAAAAGAATATTGCCAGAACTTTATTGACAAAAGTATAGGTTGTATACACGAGATATTTCTGAATTAGCATTTTAAAAACCAATGAAATTCACTGAAAAAACCATAGGTTTTACACACGTTATAGTTAGGAAGTAGCATTTACAAAACCTATGAAATTCACTGAAAAAACCATAGGTTTGATACCAGTTATAGTTAGCTGGAAATTTTACTGATATAAAACCAATGAAATTCCACGTTATAGTTAGTTGGACTCACTATAACTTGCGTGTGTAATGCACTGCTGATGACGTCACATATTACATCACTCATGACATCACTGATGACACCATCCAGGTGTATGAGTTCAAGAGTGCATGTGGAAACAGCTACATGGGCAGTTGACTGTGTGCATGAGTGTATTGATGAGTGAATGGATATCTCAATGCTACATGTCATCGTAAGTACATATGTAAAACACAGTACATGTGAGAGTTGGCATATATAAATAACTGTGCATGAGAGCCACTGAATGTGTGAGTGGTTGTATGGATCATTGTGAACTTGTATCAGGGATTGTATAAGAGAGTAAATATGTGTTAGTATATGTTTGAATAAGTAAGGTGTGTATAACTGTATAGTTGAAGAAATGGAGGTGAGATTGTTTATTTGCATGACTGACTAGGTGTGTGAGTAACTCCATGGATGAGTGACAGTGTGTGAGTGTCTGTATACACTGAGTGTATCTAAGGTTATATTAGAGTCTGAAGAGGTTTATCGTATTAGCACAAGAATGATGTCAAATGAGATGTCATCATTGATGTCATCAGTGATGTCATTTGAGATGTCATCAGTGATGTCATCAGTGATGTCACTGACCATGTCATGAATGATGTAATATGTGACATGATCAGCAGTGGATTGCGGGTGCGCGATATATAGTTAGTGCAACTAACTATATATGGAATTTCAATGGTTTTGTGTGAGTAAAATAAGGTTTTTTAAATGCTAATTCCTAACTATATATGGTCTATAACCTATGGTTTTTTCAGTGAATTTTCAAGGTTTTGTAAATGCTAATTCCTAACTATATATGGTCTATAACCTATGGTTTTTTCAGTGAATTTTCAAGGTTTTGTAAATGCTAATTCCTAACTATATATGGTCTATAACCTATGGTTTTTTCTGTGAATTTCATTGGTTTTTTAAAAGCTAATATCTGTAGCTGTAAAATGTATTCTTCTTTAAATCCAAAAATATATTTTATATGTTTATTAAAAACTTTTTTTTTTAATATTTTTTTTTCTTCGTTCCCGCTTCGCGAATCGGGAAGCTTCCCGTTAGCTGACCTTGATGCCGCGAAATAGACGCGAGCCGGTAAACGTTTCTTTACCGCAACTGCCGCGTTAGAAAACAACATCATCACGCCTCCCGTCCGCATGACGTTTCGCGTTGTCGCGTGATACGTCATATGACGTGCTACGTTAGCGAACTGGTACGCTTACCGAGTCGCAAAGCACAGGTTTCTGGAAGCAAACCGGGAGGCCCTGCAAAGCGCGTAACGTAAACACAGCAGGTCATGTGACTTGGTAATAACACTTTTCATTGGTTCATTTCACTTTTGGTTTCCTAATGATGTAAGACTAGGTCATATAATATAAAATGAACACTTTTCATTGGTTGAGAACTATTGTTTTTCCCAAATGATGAAAATCCCTCCTTCTTTCCTCACTCTGACTTTCATCATTGTGAGAGAAAGACCCTTTGTTACCAGTGAGCAATGGCTTCTTTAGTAGCTTCAGCTGGTGCTTCCCCACCACCTCCACCACATCCAAGGAAGAGTGGACCACCTGCTCAAGTTATAATTCAGCAAGAAGAGGAAGAAGAGGAACAGGACGACGAGCACGAAGAGAGGCACTTTTTGCCTGAGGAGCCCAGGACGTCTCACCGGAAAGAAAACTTCATCTGGCAATTTTTTAAAATTCCCAAAGGTCAGAAAAAAGTAAATGCAAGATACGTAACTTGCCTTATATGTCAAGATAGACTGTCCAGAGGGACCGACAAAAAATACAGTTTCGGAAACTACACAATGCATCGCCATATGACTAGGTGGCATCCTGACAACTACAGTGCTGCACAGTTTCGTAACGACCTAGATAATCTCCCTATTATGGCCAGAAGATCTGTTGTACCGGAAGTAACTGGACCAGAGGGCAGGGAGATGGTGCCAAATATACAAACAAGATTTCGTGAAGTAAAACAAGTCTGCGTACATTGCAGTGGATTCATTTGCTACGGAGAAAGAAGCATCACTCTGATCAACAGAGCTATTGACTATCATATGCAAGTTTGTACGAAACGCCCCAAATAATAAATTCTTTTTTTTTGTTTTGTTGCTCCTGTTGAGCCCTTTACAATGAATCGTTTTCGTTGCCCCCTCCGAAAAAAAACCAAAAAAAATATAAAACTGTTCAGAAAAATTCAAAAAAAGTAAAAAAATGTTCAGAAAAATAATAAAAAAAATATAAAACAACAAAAACAATAAAAAAAAAGTTCTTTTCAGAACTACCTCCCCGTTATTAAAAAATTGGTACAATATTTGGAACTGTGCCAACCTCTATTTCTCTTAGTTCGCTTCCCAGTTCGCTCCCCGGTACGCGAACCGGAAGCGAACCCAAAAATTTTTTTTTTTAAAAAGAACAGTAAGTATAAGGGAAGGAAACAGACAGTTATGTTAAAAGAAAGACAGCTATAGGGGAGTAAACTAGAGATACTATTACCCGTAATCCACTGCTGATGATGTCATACAACATAACGAATCAGAATTCAGAACTCCTTAAAGTTAACTTACTTTCCATGACGGCCAAGGATGTCCTATGAACAGCTTACACTCTGTTGTGCTGTTATTACTTTCAACCCGCCACTTTCTGAAAGAAAACCTCCATCGTTTTCAAAAACATGTTACATACAATAAATGACTTCTCGCTCTCTACCACACGTTTCCACAAGGCCAAATCGTGTCTGAGCCATTTATAACTCTTAGAATTCTTTTAAACCAATCCCGTCATGTTGTATTTCCGCAACTTTCACAATTAAAATGTTGAAGATCATTTTCACAATCCTGGACTAGTAATATCTTCCCCTTCTTGCTCAATCATGTTCTACATTTCCTATCACACTGATACTGCTTACTATGAAGCAGACTTACACTACCTTTATGACTAGTACAATTATTTAATTCTCTACATCACTTTTAATCACAAAGCAATGTAAAACAGTAGACAGCATTGCAGACTTACATTCCCTCTACTCCATGTTTTGATTGGCTGCTTCAATTAGCTTATAAAAAGAAACAGTTTTTTTGAACTCATTCAAAGTGCACGTATTTCTCCATGACGTCCAGTGTTATGATAAGAAGTTATGTCTCTATACTACACTTATCCTCAAGGCCAAATCGTGTAGGAGCCATTAGAACTTCTTGAAATTCCTCAGAGCACATCCCGAGATTCTTTCCCTAAAATTTTGGTTTTTAAAACACCAGGTAAGAGTTTTTAAGGTCATACGGCAATTTTTCTTTGAAAATTAAAACAGAATCATTGCAGAATGACCAGCCATTTCTACACTTTAAATAAGCTGTATAATGTCCTGATGTTATTGAAGGACCATCATGATATATAATTGCTACAGTTACAAAAGTCCTTCCTGATATTGACAACTGTGAAGCCACAAAATTTTTAATTAAAGTTGTCAATTTTGTTCCATCAGGCCTACATCGTTGGAACATTAAAATGACATACTGGCCATATGTTCGTATAAATAATGTGGACATCATTTCAGATTTACATTGGCTACACTCCATGTTGTGATCAGCTGCTTTTACTAGCTTATTAAAAGAGACTGATTTACTGTCTGGCAAAGTTAAATATATAAATCTTTCTGAGTCTACACTAGTAGTACTTGATACCCTACAGTTCTCGCAGTCATGCTGCCATTGATAAGAAAGCCCAAACAGGTGATCTACATCTACACCTTCATCATGCAATACATCAAGCATATACATTAAAAACTCCTGACAATCTTGCTGACTATTTTGAGAGAATTGTGTTTGGCCTGAACATCTGTCTAACAGATTTCGAATTTCAGACACACTTTCTATGTTTGTTCTATCAGTGCTACATTTCTCTAACACAGAATTTAACAAACTGCAAAATCTTTGATCTGAATTGACCACAATCTCTTCTTTTACATTTTCTAGAGAAAACAAAACATTAACCACTACATTAGCATAGCAGTTGACACCAGAACTGTTTTCAAATTGAAAACCAACAACATCTTCAACAGAATCCTTTTTGTTTCTGCTTATAATTTCAGGTTCATCAACTTTTCGTCTTTTTGCTACAACCTCCCCAGTATTGGTCACATTTCTTCGTTTCCGGCCTACCACACGTTTCTCAAACAAAGGATACTGAGGCAAATGTGGCGCATACTCTCTTCTTAACCTATTGTATTCCTTAACACAATCTAGATCCGCACAAATGTTTGTGACATCACACTCAATCAAGTACAATCCCGATAAAGTTCTAACTCGTGACAATGCCACATATGCCATACCCTCCTTGAACACAGAACTGCCAATATTCACCAATGCACAGTCTACACTTAAACCTTGCGATTTATGGATTGTCACCGCATATGCCAAGCAAACAGGAAACTGTTTACGGCGAACATATAAGTCTTTTACAAGCAAAAATCTAGCAGAACAACGACCAATTAGCTGTACTTCCTCAATGCCATCAAATTTAATTTTTAAAAATTCAATTCCATCTCTATTTCTGTATTTCACAAAATCAACAACATTACCCATTGATCCATTTACCAGACCTCTTTCAACATGTAAATTCCTTCTTAAAATTATACGGCAGTTCAAGCACACATTCAGAGTCTTTTCAAAACCCGCAGTTTTAGATATACTCTTCTCTAATGAATCCAATTTTGTTTTCAGATTCTCAGACAAAATAATTGTTGATCCCATATGCTCTACTCTGTCAATAGCTTCCAGTTTCACAATCTCTTGCTTTTCTAAATGCAACATTTTGTTATTGAATTTGGCACATTCTGCAAGAGTTGGCATCAAACATATTCCAGATTTTTTCTCAGTAACTTTCTGAAAAATATTCTCAGGCACAACATCTTCGTCTGGATATAAATTTGTCAGTAATCGTGCATGTAAAGCTTCTTTCCCATGCTCGGTCACTTTTCCAATTCTAACATCTTGTAGAATAGTCTTGTAAACTTCATCCTTTGCCTGACGCATATTTTCATGCAGTTCAGCATAATTGAAGTTTAACCATATATTGACGTTGCCAATGCTCCCTAAGCACTTCCTGGTATCTTCATGCGTGAGCATTTTGAACACAGGTTGCCCTTTCACTGGTGTCAGCTGCAGAAGATCTCCGAGAACAATGATGTGTTTGCCACCAAATAACACATCATACTCTGTTTTGAGAACTTCTTGCATTCTCAAATGCACAAAGGCAAGCATGACATTGGAAACCATGCTTACTTCGTCAATGATAAGAAGTTTCATTTTCCTCAAGACTCTTGAAACTTCAAAACAAGCATCTCCAGATAGCTTGTGATATTCTAATTTGTTGTCATGCTCCACTGGCAGCATCAGTAAACGATGTAAAGTAATCCCTTTAATGTTATGTGCTGCCAGTCCAGTTGGAGCGGTGACAACACAAGACAGCGATGACTCTGTCCTTCCAGTTCCCGCTTCTCCACTCACGTACAGTCGGACAGGCTTCAACGACGTACATGAGCACTCTTTCTTGTCATGACTTAATCCATGATCAATTTGCATGGTAATCTCGTCATATATTTTCCTCTGCTCAACGTTGAGTTGTCTTTCCAACTCTTCTAAGTTAACCGCATCCTCCTGAGCATGTGCCATGGCTCTTTCCACTTCATTCATAGCAGTGGCAGCTTCATTTTCGATAAGAGGTCCTCCTAGTGGATCCTGACTCAATGAAGCAGAACTCTGACTGTCCTGAGAACTGTCTCTGGCAATCTCGGCTGCAATCGTTGCTTCCTGCTCAATTTCCCCATTCAACATTTCTACATATTTGGGAAAAGCAGGACATTCTATGGTCTCCTTGGCAGCATTGAATGAGTCTTCATAACAAAGGAAATGTCCAAGCAGTTCCTCTTCTGCACGCCAAGGCTTAAAAAGTTACAAAAGTGCTAAATAGAAAAACTCCTTTTTTTCAGGAGATTCGCCACTCAATTTTCGATGGTTTATCAAGTGGCATTTTCTTTGCTTGACCAGACATCCCTCACTTCCTATTACAGCATACACTCCTTTCTCAGTATCTTCTTTGATGTTCCTCTTGAATATGTAATTTTGCAGAACCTCATACAGACAAACATTCTCGAGGTGACTGCTTCGATTTGGATAATATGTATCCAACATGTTGCTCTTCAAAATGTCGGTACTGTTTGGCTCCTTTTCCGCCAAATACTCAATTTCCCGCACAGGTTTCAGAACTCGATTACGCGTTGCAGCAAGACCAACACTCGCCCAAACGATACTCCTGGACTTGGCATAGAGACTTGCTGAAGACAACCGGTCAGAACATTCGTAAGCTCCGATTTCTCGATGCGACAACATCTTCAGACTGAAACTGTACAACTTCTTGCTGAGGCTCTTTTCATGGGAAATGTCCTCCCACATATCCTTCAATTCTGTCTTCTCTTTTTTGGTGATGTAAGATGTCACATACCGAGCCACAGCCATACAGTTATCAGCCACAAACTGTATATCCATGTTAGCATTCCACATGGACAAAATCACCGGGTTGTAGTCGTTGATGTACTTAGACTCTTCGTTCCTCTTCAAATTGTATGTGTTTTTAGGTGATTTCTTCATCACATTATGTCGCAGCGAAGACATCAAACTGTTCACTCTTCCTTTAGAAATCACCGGTCGTGGAAAGCCGAAACGACATTTGGTGTAGAACTTGTCTTTGTTCCGGAATTTACGACGACAGTACTTTCCACATCGATGGCTTTGGAAACGTAGAACTTTTTCTCTTAGGCTTTTTTTCTCCTTTGCGTTTGGAACAGCACACGTAGAATACTGTTCTATGAAACTCATCACTGAGTCTTCTGCATCCGTTCCAAATTTAGGTGCATCCTTGATCCACAGCAACATATGTATATGAGGAGCACCTCTTGCTTGGTACTCCTTCCTCCAGAAGAAATCCAACACCTCTCCAAGAGGTGGATTCTTCTTATTCATGATGAAAGACATCATACCTTCAAATCTATGATTGAAGTACCTACATACATTGACTGGATCCAAAGAGCACAGTTCTCCGGGTGTCTTGAATTCGATGTTTTCTACGTTAGCATTTGCCTCTCGTAGAAATTCAAGTAAGTCTTCCCAGCCATACTCAGCACAGCTCAAAGTGAGGAACCATGTGGGAGTTCCTAAGTTCCTCAGCATACATTTTAAATCACCATGACGACGGTACCAGTACTCATTAGTACCACGCTGACACGCCATGAGATTAATCAGGTGAGAATCCAAAATACTGTCTTGGACATTGACTTTATCCATAAAGTCACTTGCCGAGATGTTTTGCATGTGTATACCACTTTTCAAGATGTGGTTCACTGCATATGACAGTCCAGACAGATCGCTTTCAAACAGGAGATGAAACAAATAAGGAATGCATTGTCGAAACCTAGGATCTCCTGCATACAATCGCAAAGTCCGGTATTCAGAAGCAGGAATTTGATGAGGTCGCTCATCATATCTTCCTCCCTGACCTGTTGGAAAAAGCTGTGGGAAACACCGAGCTTCCAAACTTTCCTCCCAAACACTAATGGGACTCCCTTTCGCTTGTTTCATTTGAAACAACTCAATAGCATTCCCCATGACTTCCTTGGAATGCAAAGGATGAACACTATAATGTTCATATATTTCTTCACTAGTACAGGGTTCTACTTTCTCAATTTGACCAGCACACAAATCGCTATCCTCTTCCTCACTTACTTCCTCTTCTGCAACATATACATTTTTATAGTATTTATTATATTTTTTCAAATACAATGTTGCCCTTTTGACTTTCCTAACATCTACTAAATCTTGCCATATTTTCTTATTCTTTGTCGGAACCCCATTAACTAAGATAACAAGAGGTTCCTCTTCCACTTTTTCTACTCCAATTGTGTTAATGTTTTTCTTCAAATCTAGAGGCAAATAAACAACTCTTCCCTTTAATCCTCTCTGTAAATCTGATGGAGGCAATTTCCCTGTCTTTGGCTCCATTCTTACAATAGCCTGAAAGGGATGGATACTTTGAATCAAAATAGATTCATAAGTATTTAAATCCTTCAATTCAGAAGGAATCTCAACCAATTCCAGATTATTATGAACTGCTCTAGCAGGCATCTGGTTTTGATTTAATTTGTTACAACAATAAGTACACACACGTTGATCCAATCCCAAATCAAAACAATTTTCTACCATCAAGTATGTTGTAAAATCCTTCCATTCACTATTATTTTCCCTTTCACTTTTTGCATATAAATCCACTAACTTAGTCTGATTCTTATAATAAGTGCGTCGACAACACACACAAGTGAAATTTGGCCTCTCACTTGATTTCACCTCAAACGTCGCAATTTCCCTCTGGAAATTATCTGTACTGGAAACCTGTACACTATCTTCCACATTACTCTCTTCTTCTTGGTCAATTTCAACATTCTCCTCTTTACTTCCAAAGTAACAAAACTCAATTTCTTCACATATATTCTTCACATCTATTTCAGAACCATGCAAAAGAGCAGCGCATAATTGTTTAAGCATAATTGCTGGACTCTTAGCATAATACAACATTCTAACTAATTTCCTCACTTTATTATGATGCACTGCTAGCATCCTGAAATGATGAAAAACACTCTGGCATACTCTCCTGGAAAGACAAGCCAGTGAATGACCATGCAAACCTATCACTTCTCTCACTCTGCAAGGATCTAATTCTTGCAACAACTTCATTTTCTGCTTCAAACTTTTCTTATTAAATGACCGTATAAAATCACAAAGCAAATTGATGGAATCCTGTCGTACACTGCAAATACTACTACACTTCCAGGTGTACACAGGACCCTTAGGACGTCTCCCTAAAACCTCATTACCTAACACCTCTTCTATCTCTGTTGTCACAAGTTTTTCTTTTTCAACTGGACAACCATCTTTCACTTCATAACCTCGACCACTGGTGTCAACTGCATGCACCAAATCATTATCCTGGAAATAACTCTCCTCATTAAAAAATGCCTCAGAGCTTGAACTATGCATCCATTCTCCAGAAAAAACTTCACAAAAATTACTACGATTAACTATTCTCTTCCATCTACTATTTCTTTTGATATCATAAATTGCCTTGTTTAGCTTCCTAATTCTATTGATTGTCAAAATAAATAACTTACGTTTAATTTCAAATGCCTGATCAATAACTTTCTCAACTATTTTTTTTCTCTTATAAAAAACCACTTTCTGTTGACCTTTCTTAATATTGTTTAACAAATTGCCAATTATCCTGTTGCGGAACATTCGTTTACGAATGTCCCTAAACTGTTGTTTCCTTCTACTTTCATGCATAGAGTTATCTCTTACTCTAGCAGTAACATTTCTCATTGGCCTTTCCTTACCGTTTGAATTGCTTCTCCTTTTCTGGACTGAAACATTTTCTGTAGTAATATTTTTTTTACTAGATATATTTCTTATGAATGTTTTTGTACTCTTACCCGGTGCTTTCTTGGTGACTTGACAAATCTTTTTGTTAGAGGACTGCTGCTTTTTTTTCATTCACCTGCTGTCTTTGACGTTTTGCAGCCTTTCTCACTCTTTCTTTGCTTGGCATCCTAAAATCTTGAAATAATCTGCAGTTGAATCTGTGGTAAAATATAATAAAAAATGTTATTAACCACTATTACCCAACAGTAAATGAATAACAGTCATCAAAAACTTAACACACTACTTAACATTTTTACATAGAAGAATTTTTTGTACATGGCAAATTTAGAATACAGAAATAGCAGAAAAGAAATGGAATTTATATTCATTTTACCTGTCCTGTTTTATATATGAATCTGATCTAATTTTATGACCATATTTTAATATTTTATTGAAGACACTACACATAACCTGTTTTTGAAGTTGTCTTTATTTTTAAATTAAACGGTTTACATATTTACTTTTTATTTATTATAAATTTATAAAATAAATGTTTATAGTTCCATAGGCTCAAGCAAGTCAGCTTCCCATCCTATGTCATACAATTCTGACAAATCTGTATCCTCATCACGTTCTTCTACATCCTCAGGATTGAAATCATCCAAGGGATCAACATCCACTGATGTTTCAATTACGAGTTCAATGATGAGGTCGAAATCAACTGATTGCTGATTGTCGCTCATGTTGATGTTGTCTTTATCTTTAAAGAAACATAACAACAATGAGATGTTGCACAGTAAGAGACAAATCTCAGAGATTATAATAGTAAAATTGTTTAACAAGAGTAACATTTTGCAGCTATTATTTAACCATGTCCAACGATGCTGAGGAGCAGAGGAGGTGAAGCCTATCTCCAATTTTTCACTGAACAGGACTCATCTCTTCTTAACCTTGGATAAACCTCACCGACTCTGTGTCCCCTGCACATAATTAAATGTAAAGGGGCAGATTTATATTAACTAGCACATCCCCAGGGATGCACCAGTTAACATGCACCGCTGCTCTGCCACCCACAGTGTGCCGCATTTACAATCAGATAGGACAAAGCTACATCAAAACCCTGCGCCTGCTTGAAGCAGGCATAGATCTTGACGCAGGTAGGCTGAAAGCTAAAGCAACAACTAAGTGTCGTGTGCAGAAGTTGCAAAAAAGGAAAAATGGCATTTAAACCAGTAATGAGCCCATGCTAACTTAACACAGAGTAAAGATATCCAGGATCTACATCAGTTTGGGGTTCACGAACCTGGCAGGTACAAGGCACTGAGGCTTTGCACCGTGCATGTCTCATCCCAAATCATATGTTGTTTGTGAATGAAACAATTTCCCAGACCAAATGCTTTGGATTGGCTACTTCTAAAAAATTAAACACCCCTACTATCCCGGAGTTACAGGAATATGATGCTTGGAGTAATTTTACTCGTTGTCCATTAAAGATTTACAGGCCCTACTCCGTAATTCTTCCTTTAACATTTCGAGTATAAATCCAAAAGGTTGACTGCTTTGGCAACGTGCCTTATCCACGGTTTAATAACGCTGCCTTTTGCTTTATATAAGTTTTCAAATTGTATGAAATATATACCAATAGGTCGTTATTAACCTTTAGGTAGTGGTTTTCTTCATGAGGTCTGGTCGCTTCCATACACATACAGATTTTCAAAGATGATCAAGAAGTTTATCTGAATGGAGAGGAATGCACTGAGACGCCAGATCATTCACTAATGTGTAGGCACATACAGTTACACGGTTCATGCAACAAACACCGACCAAATATGGCTTGCGTGTTGCAAGGCACGCCAGTTCCTGCTATCATCCCCACGTTCAAGTTGTTGGAAAATGGTAGTTATTTGATGCTCAATAATGAAGATTGTTCTGGGTTAATTAAAAGTATTCCTTTTATCGTAACAGTAAGTGAATGGGTTATTTGCTGCAGAAATGTTCTATTTCCTCCCACACATGAACATAGGGAGTTTTCAATCTGGCCACAAATACCAACCTTGGGAGCACATTTCAACGGCATGGCAAGAATAAGAGCTCTTTTGTCTCAGAGAGAGGTGGCCTTGACTTCGGCCCGTGAAACTTTCGTGCTTCACATAGCGAACACCCGTACAGAGGTGCAGACCCTTTTAAATACAGATTCGCCTTTCCATTTCAGCAAGATGGTTCGGACTATCTCTAACGCGTCCTCTACAAAGGGCCTGGCGCACTTTTTTAAAGTTGTTACCAGTGGTCTCGTGACTTCATTTGAGAAAATCTTTGGAATCATCCCTGCTTTCTTTCATTCTATTTTTTCCACTGTGCTTGGTGGATTCCCATTTTTACTTGCATTACCAGCGGACGCTCTTGTGCTTTTTTACATTTTTAAATATGAATGTCCCTCCTGTGCAAGCTCCCGCCCTGCAGCTGCTCACGCTGTTCCGCAATCGCATGCTTGAATATTATGGCACAATGCCGTTGGCGATATTAAGCACGGCATATGGATTATCTTTTCGATTCTCCTACTTCACCTGTGTCCAGCCTGTATTTCACTGCCTGACCTGTGATTTCGATTGGGCCATTGATTTGTGTCTCTGCGGACCGGTTTCTCCTGACGTCGACTTTAATCAGCTGATGAGTCCTATCATTACTCACGAGTTGGTTTGTCCTGGCGAAAGTATTATGGCTGTGGCATTGATCCATGGACTAATTGGTCCCTGGAATTTACTGGCGGCAACACAGTCTTTCTTTGAACAGAGCTTTCTTGAAAACCCACCGAGCTGTCCTCTGATGGTGATAGAGGATCCGGTGCTGGGAGAGCACGTATGTTCTTTTCCGCTTTTAAATTGGATGGCTGAACTCTTTTCGGATGAAGACGGTGACTTCCTATTAGAGGCTGTTGCAGCTTATTTTGCATACACAGTTATGTCATAGACCTTTTTCATGTTTGATATGCTGAGTACTAGCATTTCATTGACAATTCATTGACTTATTTGTCAAGTTTTTATTATTTAGCTTGCCTATTGGCTTAAGCCTCGATAAAGTAGTTGGCTGTTTTATTTTTCTTTAGCATTAAATTTTCCTAGTTTTTAATGTTTTACCTTGCGGACCGGCCACATATAAAGTTGCAATCTGCTCTCATGAGATGGCACTTCTATTATCTTATTCAGTTCGTTTCCGGATCATGGGGAGGTGTCATGTAGATCCTATATATCTTTACACCGTGTTAAGTTAGCATGGACTCATTACCGGTTTAAACGCCATTTTTCCTTTTTTGCAACTTCTGCACACGACACTTAGTTGTTGCTTTAGCTTTCAACCTAATAGTTCATCGTGATTTACATGAGAATAATATGTTATTGCTCTACTATCTGCTTTACTTGTTAAACTATATCTGTACAGCGAGTGCTGAAGTTTCAAGAACAACACGATACAGTATTGTTATGAGGTCTGATCTCCACGACTTCATACTCATAACATAAGTGCAGCTTCTGCCAATTCTGGGCATGAGGCGGGTTTTATATTGCTTTGCCAAACACACATACACAACACTTGATGCGGTTCACATGAAGAGAGAGCTGGTGTATGCTGATGTGATTCCTTCAAATCTAAGACACTAAAGTATGGGCACGCCCTAAACCAACACAAAGAGACCTTCTTAGCAAATAATATAATATGTGTATTAGGGAGGGTGAGATATAAGCAGCCGCGGGCCGTGGAGGGAGTTACGGTGGGGCAGGGAGGCGGGGAGGGGGAGGGGCAGGGTGGAGCCCTCTCCACCCTGCCCCTCCCCCTCCCCACCTCCCTGCCCCACCGTAACTCCCTCCACGGCCCGCGGCTGCTTATAAGTGTTGCTAACTCTTATTCATTTACAGCATGTTAACATACTGTCACCATTCGCTTTTTATGTACTAGTAACTATGCTGGTAATTTTGCTACTGATAATATGTGTACTTGTATTATCTAAGATACTACGCCTGAGAAGACGGCATTAGTAAATAAACATTTCAAATACACATGTGTTCTTCTTAACTCCATGTTCTGGTTTCTAAGAAATATATAACGACCGACTGTTCAGGAGTTCCACGTATCCTGAGGTACTATAAGTTCATATTCTGGATTGTCTAAACATTGAGAGTTTGTTATATCCAATGTGACACTGTACCTAGCTTGCTAAGGGGTTTTTGATTACTAAGGTGAGTTTTGGGGCACCCTAATTCGCCGAGGTTCCAATCCTCTGTCCACAGTTCTGTGTGAGAACAGAAACCCTGCGACAGGGGCACCCCTGAGCCTTGCTGGAGCTTCATCACACTTGCAATACAACTCCAGCAATGCGCCACCTTTACGGCACAGATACGTCACGCATCTGTGCTGTTTTTGCCCCATGATGCGCCGCATTGTAAATGCAGCACACCATAGGTGACGGAACAGCGGCACAGAATGACTAACACATCCCTGGTGATGCGCCAGTCATCATAAATCTATCCCTATGCTTCTTATCTTGTTAGACATGAACCGCCATATGTATCATCAAAGTTTTTTGCATTTCCTAAATAGCGAACTTTAAGGAATAAATAGCGATTCTTTACCATTCCTAGTTTGCGATGAGCTATTTGCTAATTACAAATTACCCATTCATTTCCATGCAGCAGGAGGCCCATAGGAATGAAGGTGCAATTTGCGATTAGCAATTACCTCATCGCAAATTACGAATTTTTCCGAGGGTGCAGGAGTGTCTCAAGAACACCCTGCTGCACCCCTGAAAAAGAAATTTGGGGGCATATGGCGCACATAAATTTTGAAAACATTCCTTTACCTCAAAAACGATTTTCAACTCATAATTTGAAAACACTGCACATGGGGAAATGACTTAAAATGTCCTTAAGACACATAAAAGCGTTTTTTGATTGCCTTTGCAGCATGTTTCAGTCACCTTTAACATGCCTATGTAACGCAAACATTCAAAATCTAAATTTGCCATGCACAGGTGGGAGCATATTTACAAGCAATTTGCTCCACAGACAAACTTCTTACATTGAAATGGGAAAAATAACATCAGAGACTCTCAATTACCTTATAAAGAAGCAGACACCATTATGTCCTTCTCATCAATATTAAAACCATTGCTTTTTCTCAAAAACGATTTACAAGTCATAATTTGAAAACACTCCACAGCTCCTATGCACATAAAAACCCTGTCAGTACTAATACTTCACATTTTCTCCAATTACAATTTCTCAAAGAAACAAAATCTATTTGTAAAACACTTGAGACAAAGCAACATTTGAAAAACACAACTTTCTTCATAATTTTCTCCTTAAAGCACACTATTTTCTATCTAAATTAAAGAAATCTTTTCTCACCTTAGCAAATACTTTGAGTTTCAAAACAGTCTCAGAAACACACCAATTTGTCTTCAGCAGAGCAAAAGGTATGCACTCCAGAGTCTGCAGCTATCAAAAGCACAGAAATGCTGTAATTCCTCACACATATCTCTCATGTCACCCAATCAAAACTCTTCCCTCACTTTTTTTCAAAGCAAAACCCTTCCCCCCTCTGCCCCCTCTCTGCTTTTTCTGCATAGCAACCACCTCTTGCAAGACCTCTGGTGTTTCCAAGTTCACACAACAAAGTTGCAATTGAACTCTGAACTCTCAGTGCACCTGCATATCCAGTGCAATCTTTCATTTAATGATTTTTTCTTCGCCACTCAAAATACATCTTTCAACGAACTCATCCATGCACCCTAACTTTCTGTTTTCAGCAATCAAAATCCACCAATCACTCTTACTGCTTCATTAACACAGAAACTCCTCAGTTTTTTTCATTTTACACTCTCATTTTTTCAACTGACATTTCATTGCCACACTTCATCTGACTGCAGGAGAACCTTCTCTCGCCATGTTTTCTGTCTGGATTGTTGGACATAGTTACATCTATTGGGCTCAGAGGTACGCTGAAAACAGGAATTTACCTAACCTTAATTTACAAGATGTGGAAATTAAGTGGTTTGGCCACAGAGGATTAAAATGTCACCAATTGATACCATTGGTGAAAACCTTTATGCATTTGCCAAAACCTGACCTGTTAATTGTGCACTGTGGAGGTAATGATTTGGGCACTTTGACTGGGGTAGGTCTGGAAATGCTTTTAAAGGACACCTTTGAGCAATTGATGGCACTTTTTCCTCAGACTGCCTTGGTATATTCAAATATATGCCAAAGACAAAAATGGAGGTGGTCGAACCAATTTTGTCCACAAATTGAGAAATCGAGGAAGCATGTAAACAAATCTGTTTCAGCTTACATGAGAGACCATGGAATGGGCTCCCTGTACAACAATAACTTGCGTTACTACATGCAAGATATCTACAGAGGAGATGGAGTTCACTTCTCAGATGAGGGCAACAGAATTTTCACTCTGAATTTAAGACTGTGCATTGGTACCTACTTATAAGTACCTAAATGTACCATAAACCCAAAAGCTCTTCTCAGAGCTACCCTACATCTGATCACTCACAATTATTATTTTACTCTAACTTTTTTCACTAATTTTCAAGAAAGTACGCTCCCCAGAACGCTTCCCGGTTCGCGAACCGGGCGCACTCCACGCAAAAAAACTAAAAAAACTGTATATTTTTTTTTGCCCTGCGAGACCCTTTTAAAGCCTCCACATCAAACCTAGGGGGTGAGGGACGATCTACTATGCCCCCTTATGGTCATTTGCCCCTTCGCTTTGGCCTCCTCTTGTCTCTCGATCCTACCGAGAGACAAGATGGCGGCCGCTACGGACAGTTTGGAATGTTTACAGACGCCGAAGAACCAATCAGCTTCGCAAACCTCCGTAACGCGAAAAGTACGCGAAGCGGAGCGCTGTTACAGATATATATCTTTTTTTGAACGTTAATTTCTCAAAATCCACTGGAGCACATATATTGAGACCTAGCAAAGGCACATCTGGCTACCAGTCCCTACAATTTTGCCAAGTTTCGTGCAAATCCATTCAGCCGTTCGATTATTATTATTTTATTTTTTTTTGCCCCGCTGGGCCCTTTTAAAACCTCCACATCAAACCTAGGGGGTCAGCGAGAATCTACTATGCCCCCTTATGGTCATTTGCCCCTTCGCTTTGGCCTCCTCTTGTCTCTCGATCCTACCGAGAGACAAGATGGCGGCCGCTACGGACTGTTTGGAATGTTTACAGACGCCGGAGAACCAATCAGCTTCGCTTCACAAAGCTCCGTTGCGCGAAAAGTACGCGAACCGGAGCGCTGCCCGGTCCGCTGTTACAGATATATATATTTTTTTAAACGTTAATTTCTCAAAATCCACTGGAGCACATATATTGAGACCTACAAAAGGCACATCGGGCTACCAGTCCCTACAATTTTGCCAAGTTTCGTGCAAATCCATTCAGCCGTTCGGGCTAAAAGTGAGGCCAACCACCCTATGGAAAACTCAATGTTAAAAACACGTTTTGGGACCCCCCTTTTTTCTCAACCCCCCCTGGACGAACCCCCCCCAATTTTCAGGGGCTGCTCAGAAACAAAATGTGCCATTTTCCTGAAAATTTCAGCCAATTCCGCCCACAAACGCCAAAGTTATTAGACATAGAATTTTCAAAAATCCCATAGAGAAAAAATCCTAACTATATATACCTACTGGCGACCGCCAGTAGGTAATATATATATATATATATATATATATATATATATATATATTTATATATATATATATATATATATATATATATATATATATATATATATATACATATACATATACATATATATATATTCACTGAAAAAACCATAGGTTATAGATCATATATAGTTAGGAATTAGCATTTACAAAACCTTGAAAATTCACTGAAAAAACCATAGGTTATAGACCATATATAGTTAGGAATTAGCATTTAAAAAACCTTATTTTACTCACACAAAACCATTGAAATTCCATATATAGTTAGTTGCACTAACTATATATCGCGCACCCGCAATCCACTGCTGATGATGTCACATATTACATCATTCATGACATGGTCAGTGACATCACTGATGACATCACTGATGACATCTCAAATGACATCACTGATGACATCACTGATGACAACATCCAGTGACTGTATGTTTCTGTAAAGTTAAAATATGTCTTACATATTGAAGAATGAGTGGAAGTATAAGTGTCTGGATGAAGGATTTAGTAGGTGCATGACTGAATGTATGAGTGAGTGATTAAATGTGTCTCACTGAGTGCATGGGTTAGTGACTAAACTGTCTTAATTTGTGCATCATTATGTCTGTTGTTCTGTAAACTGCTGCATGTGTTGATCAGTAGCTATATGAGTAACTATATGGGTTATTGATTGATTGTCCAAGTATTTGTATGGGAGACTGAGTGTGTGTGTGGCTGGCTGGGAGGTGTGTGACTCTGTGCAGATCAATGTGTACTTATATCAATGATTGTATAACAAGGTAAGTATGTGTTAGTATATGTTTGAAAATATAAGGTGCTCTATGTTTAACTGTATAGACAAGAAAATGGAAGTGTGATTGATTCTTTACAGGACTGACTAGGTGTGTGAGTAACTCCATGGATGAGTGGCAGAGTGTGAGTGTCTGTATAGGTGTATGAGTGCATATGATAGTGTTGTAAAGATGAGTGATTGTATGTATGAATGATTGTATGGGTGAATGAGTGAATGTGTGTGTAGACGTAGGAATCAGTGAGTACATATGTAGTAACTAGTATTGGTGTGTCAATGGTTTCAAAAATTATACTCTGTATTTAACACTGGGTGAAACAGAGGTTATATTAAAATATGAGGAGATGCATTGTATTGTCACATGAATGATATCATCAGTGATGTGGTCATTGATGTCAAATGAGATGTCATCAGTGATGTCATCAGTGATGTCATTTGAGATGTCATCAGTGATGTCATCAGTGATGTCACTGACCATGTCATGAATGATGTAATATGTGACATCATCAGCAGTGGATTGCGGGTGCGCGATATATAGTTAGTGCAACTAACTATATATGGAATTTCAATGGTTTTGTGTGAGTAAAATAAGGTTTTTTAAATGCTAATTCCTAACTATATATGGTCTATAACCTATGGTTTTTTCAGTGAATTTTCAAGGTTTTGTAAATGCTAATTCCTAACTATATATGATCTATAACCTATGGTTTTTTCAGTGAATTTCAATGGTTTTTTAATAGCAAATATCATAAGCTGTCGAATGTCAAGTACGTGGTAAGTGAAAACATTTTCGTGTTTATGCACACTGATCTGCTTTGAATGGTGCCCCCCCCCCCTCATTTCTATTAGGAGTACTCTCTCTTTGCACATAGTGAAGGGTAGTTAACGCAGGCCTTTGCCCCCGTTGTAATACGTCGTGCCTGCTTCTCTCTCCATTTGATTGATTGTTATCCAAGTATTTTCTGTTTTAGAAATGGTTCTCTTTGGTTCATTCTCTATTTACAAACAAACACAGAGTCGCAATACTCTGTTTAGTCTTTGCAGATAACAAAAAATCGTGTAAAAAAAAAAAGAAAAGGAATCGAGCAAAATCAGTAGGCCACTAACGGGATCTCTTTTTGACCTCGCTAAAATAGAAACATTAGGAACAACCCCTCATGACAAATACAAAACTAGTGAAATGAACTGAACTCCACACAATGATGGCTGCAAAACAGCTCGGCTCCGCCACCCACCCCGCCCAAAATAACGATAAAGAGCGGCTGCCATGATTGGTTGCGGAATGGCCACGACGGAGCTACGAAATGGTACTGCTCTCATGCTAACCCCAGCTTCAGTCTGAAACATCCAGAAACACTGTAGACTACCAATTCGATCAGTTCCGGTAGCGCCCCAATGTAACCCGGTAGAGAAGAACTAGCCCTCCCCTCTTTGACTGATGGTTCTTGTTGCCTGTCCCTTCTGTTGTCATTTAACAGAACTATTTAGCCTGCTGAAAGGGGTTGTGTTCCGACCGCTGGTTGGTGGAGACATTTTGACTATATTCTGGACCTGCGTTGTCGCGTAATGCGTCATATGACGCGCCGCGTTAGCGCATCCGGAAGTCATCCGGGGCGCGCAGCGCGTAACGTAAGCATAACAAGTCATGTGACTTGTTAATAAAACTTTTCATTGCTTCATTTTACTTTTCTTATTCTAATGATGAAAGGCTTGGTCATATGACCTAAAAATTACGCTTTTTATTACTTCCGAACATTATTTTTTCTTAAATATATGTTATAATGTTCCAGGCTAATGTACTTTCCCGGAAAATTTACAACTGTCCTGCAAGTAAAATATATTCTTTTTTCGAGAAAAAGAGCG
Source organism: Lissotriton helveticus (assembly GCF_964261635.1). Lineage (NCBI taxonomy): Eukaryota > Metazoa > Chordata > Amphibia > Caudata > Salamandridae > Lissotriton > Lissotriton helveticus. Next base: position 1,142,281,771 of record NC_136068.1, read on the forward strand.
TTTCTTCGTCCCATGACGGAGCCGTTGAGCAAAAGAGGGTCGACCTGCTGTCTTAGTCGCCGATACGCCTGAATATGAGATTCTTATCGATCACTTTATGTTGCAGGAATAGAAAACACAACAGCCCTTGACCATTTATCTTTACTGCGTTCGTTCGTATTATACCTTTTACCCTTCATGTAATTGGTCTGCTTTATTTCACTTGCCTTTTAATGATTCTAAAACAGTGACTATTATTAAAAACTTTACCAATGTATATACTACTACCATGTTTTCTTTTAAAAACCTTTATTGTGAAAATTTCATTATACAAATACGAGCCTATAACCACGTGGGCCTGCCACGGAGCAAACTGTAATCGTATATGATGAGTAGACATTTACACTGTAGAGGAACGTAACAGGCGGGCCATTAGGTTGCAAGAACTAAGGTGTCTAACAGTTACGGAATCGGTGGTCGTACATTTTATAATTAAAATACGACAGGGCCAGTTACAATAAAATTATCTAGATATACATTTGCGGGCAAGTACCATGGGTGACGTTAATTCGAACTTTCAATAGTACAGTAATCAATAACACATCAGAACTTAATATCAATAGGGATGTCGAAATATTCAATCAATTCTCGTCCCCGCCCGCCATGTGCTTCAAAACTGCATACGTATCTCGTGATTTCAAGGTTCTGCAACCAGTACACAACAAGGAGTTACGAGTCCCATTTATTCCGGCGCCATTTTGGGCGAGGACGGGCAGGTCCAGGATATAGTCAAAATGTCTCTACCAACCATCGACTATGACGATGTTCATATGCTGTATTTATTAGAGTAACACTCATCTGTCCACATGAAATTAATTTGCAACAATCTAAACATGTCATTTTAATCTTTCCAAAGTTCTTCTAAATATTTGGGACCGTTTCCCTTGCCTCTGATGCTGTCAGTGCCACTTCTTTGATGAATGTACTAGCAGGTCAGGGGTTCTCCTCCAAATCTCTCTTTTATGCAGCACTATAATTAATTGGTGCCACCTCTCCATATGACGATGCATGGTATAGTTACCATAACTATATTTTTTTTCGGTTCCTCTGGAGAGTTCATCGTGGCAGATGAAGCGTGTAACGTACCGGGCATTTACCTTTTTTTGCATGTACAGGAAAGGAAAAAAAAATCGAGCGTCCGAGTTCTAAGGTGTCCCAGGGCCATTTTAGTGGACCAGGCCCAAATCCAAAGAACAGGCCGCCATTTTGAGAGTCCTGTTGCAGCCGCCTGTCGCTGTAGCATCAAGAGCAGCCGAAACTCAGCTGAATGGCAACTGAAACGGTAAAGGGGCGCCCCACTACAGCAGACGAGCCTCCACCTAGGAAGGCCCGTTCACGCCGCCTCCCCCCCCCCTTCGGGCACCCCACGCCGTTATTCGGAGCAGTATTGTAGGATGGCCACACCAGTGCGGCAACTTGCTAGACATCACCTCGGTGGTAACCGAATCTCAACGCCTTGTGGTGTCTTCTATTCAGAAAACATTGTTATGCTGCCTTCGACCTATTCGCCGCAAGTGCGCACACAACTCAACTGCATAGCTTGCTAGACACCACCTCGATGCCATCCGGATCTTGGAATCTCAGCGCCTTTTGGTGTCTTCTCTTCAGAAAATATTGTTGCGCTGCCTTTGGCCCCATTCGCACATCGGTCCGCTACTGACGCCATCTCACAGGCTAATGGGGCGCCCCACGCCGACTTTCAGCATTGTAGGATGACCACACCAGTACAGCAACTTGCTAGACATCACCTCGGTGCCATCCGGATCTCGGCGCCCCACTGCAGATGAAGTGCCTCTCAACTATGAAACCACCACGGTGACATCCGGATCTTGGCGCGTTGTGCTGCCTTCGGCCTATTCGCACATCGGTCCGCTACTGACGCCATCTCACAGGCTAATGGGGTACCCCATGCCGAGTTTCAGCATTGTAGGATGACCACACCAGTACAGCAACTTGCTAGACATCACCTCGGTGCCATCCGGATCTCGGCGCCCCACTGCAGATGAAGTGCCTCTCAACTATGAAACCACCACGGTGACATCCGGATCTTGGCGCGTTGTGCTGCCTTCGGCCTATTCGCACATCGGTCCGCTACTGACGCCATCTCACAGACTAATGGGGCGCCCCACGCCGAGTTTCAGCATTGTAGGATGACCACACCAGTGCACCTTACTAGACACCACCTCGGTGCCATCCGGATCTTGGCATCTCAGTGCCTTGTGGTGTCTTCTATTCAGAAAATATTCTTGCGCTACCTTTGCCCCATTCACACATCGGTCCGCTACTGATGCCATCTCACAGGCTAATAGGGCGCCCCACGCCGAGTTTCAGCATTGTAGGATGACCACACCAGTACAGCAACTTGCTAGACATCACCTCGGTGCCATCCGGATCTTGGCATCTCAACGCCTAGTGGTATCTTCCATACAGAAAATATTGTTGCGCTGCCTTTGGCCCCATTCGCACATCGGTCCGCAACTTAGACATCACCTCGGTGCCATCCGGATCTTGGCATCTCAGCGCCTTGTGGTGTCAGTCAGAAAATATTGTTGCGCTGCCTTTGGCCCCATTCGCACATCAGTCCGCTACTGACACCATCTCACAGGCCAACAGGGCGCCCCACGCCGACTTTTACCATTGTAGGATGGCCACACCAGTGCCACAACTTGCTAGACACCACCTCGGTGCCATCCGGATCTTGGCATCTCAGCGCCTTGTGCTGTCTTCTATTCCGAAAATATTGTTGCGCTGCCTTTGGCCCCATTCGCACATCGGTCCGCTACTGCCGCCATCTCACAGGCCAACGGGGCGCCCCACGCCGACTTTCAACATTGTAGGATGGCCACACCAGTGCGGCAACTTACTAGACACCACCTCGGTGCCATCCGGATCTTGGCGCGTTGTGCTGCCTTCGGCCTATTCGCACATCGGTCCGCTACTGACGCAAACTCACAGGCCAACGGGGCGCCCCACGCCGACTTTCAGCATTGTAGGATGGCCACACCACTGCTGCAACTTGCTGGACACCACCTCGGTGCCATCCGGATCTTGGCGCGTTGTATTGCCTTCGGCCTATTCGCACATCGGTCCGCTACTGACGCCGCCTCACGTGCCAACGTATTTTCTCCGCATTTTATACCCTATGCCGCATAACAGGTCATGTGACTTGTTTATAAAACTTTTCATTGGTTCATTTTACTTTTGGTTTCCTAATGATGGAAGGCTTGATCATATGACCTAAAAACAACACTTTTCATTGGATGAAAACTTTTTCTTTTTCCCAAATGATGAAAGCCCCACCTTGTTTCTGGATGTTTCAGACTGAAGCTGGCGTCAGCATGAGAGCACCACCATCTCGTAGCTCCGTCGTGGTCATTCCGCGAGCAATCATGGCAACCGCTCCCCACCAGAAGCCTAGAGGAGTCGGTGGCCCCCAAAACTTTTGATGAATCCTCAAGGCGGAGGGGACGCTTTCGAGAATGGGGTCCAAGACCTAGCAGACAAGCGTCCGATTTCCAAGGTGTCCCAGGGCCATTTCAGTGGACCAGGCCCAAAAAGGAAAGAGCCTGCCGCCATTTTGAGAGTCCTGTGACAGCCGCCTATCGCTGCACCGCAAGAGTGGGCGCAACTCAGCTGAATTGCGGCTTTTGACACAGTGGACCAAAAACGGACGGAATGGCAACTGAAACGGTAAAGGGGTGCCCCACTACAACAGATGACACTCCACCTGGAGAGGCCCGTTCACGCCGCCTCCCCCGGGGCGCCCCACGCCGTTATTCGGAGCAGCATTGTAGGATACCAAAACCAGTGCGGCAACTTACTGGACATCACCTTGGTGCCATCGTTCTGCTGCCTTGGAACTATTCGCACAACAGTTTGCTACTGATGACCCACCCCCCGCGACGCCCCACGCCGGAAATCTGGACGTTGTGCTGCGTTGGGACTATTCGCACAGCCGACCGCTACTTCGTTGTTTTTCCCTAAAAATGTTTATATGTTATTACTATTTTTGTTTTCTTGTATATATTTATAAGTTATTAAAGTTTTATAATCTTACTACTTTGTCGGAGTGCTATATATTTTTAATGTGACACATAATTGTAAAAACTTTGATGTACAAAGAGTCATCCCTGGAATCTTCTGCTTCAGGCTCGGTCCCCTCCCCAATCACAATACCGGATGGTTTTCAGATAGTAGGAACGCGTGTGCTGTGACGGATCTCATCGAGTGTGGGCCTTGATCTACTATAACTCCTTTGAAGAGGGGTGATTCTTTACAGCTGGGGCCATAAACTACATCTGCAGGGCTAGCTGATACCCTAGGACCAGCCTGGACAATCGGACACAGAGGAAAAGGAGTGTCAGAGGGTGCGGTAGTGAATAGGGCAAAAGGGAGGTGTCGGGCGGGCACAGGGTGTGATTCTCAGGGAAGAGCAGCGCAGATGGGGGAGGTTTATTACCCATGCATAAGACAGAGAGCGGGGGTGACCACTGCCTGGGGGAGATGCTTGCGAGGGTGGGGAGCCATGCTAAGGATCGACAGCGTGCACAGAGTGGGTCTGGTCAAAGCATCTAAAATGGCTGCCGTGCACGACAAAAGTGTGGCATTTGAAAAAAGACAAGATGGCGCAGACAATGTTTTTCAACACTTCCTGATTTCCTTCGAATCGAACGTTAACAGACGTTGGGGCATATTACCAAAGTTAAGCGATATTTATCCCTAACGATGCTTAGCAACGATTTTTTTTTACCGCTAAGCATCGTCAGAAATTATCGCAGATAAACCTTGCTATTATCAAGGTTTATCGCAAATACGATAATAAACGACCGCAATGCATTAATATCGCTGAAAACTCAGCGATATTCATGCATTACCGAGCTAATGCTCTTAGCCATGTTATCCACCTCCCATTGGATAACATGGCTAAGAACTGCTCAGGGCAGGTGCTGGCTTTTGGAGATATTCGCGCTTATCTTGAATATTTCCAAAAGTTGATAATAGGAGATAGCGATGTTAGCGACTGTTTCCAGTCGCTAACATCTTGGCATGCCCACTTTGCATGTCATTAGTGATAAATATCACTCACATGCAAAGTGGGGCCCAAGATGGTCGCTATCTCCTACTAGCCGTCGCTAACTGGTGTTAGCAACAGCTAGGTAATACAGATATAATTTTATCTCCGCGAAGCGGAGCGCTGTTACAGATATATATCTTGTTTTTGAACGTTAATTTCTCAAAATCCACTGAAGCACATATATTGAGACCTAGCAAAGGCACATCGAGCTACCAGTCCCTACAATTTTGCCAAGTTTCGTGCAAATCCATTCAGCCGTTCGATTATTATTATTATTTTTTTTTGCCCCGCGGGGCCCTTTTAAAACCTCCACATCAAACCTAAGAGGTCAAGGAGGATCTACTATGCCCCCTTATGGTAATTTGCCCCTTCGCTTTGGCCTCCTCTTGTCTCTCGATCCTACCGAGAGACAAGATGGCGGCCGCTACGGACTGTTTGCAATGTTTACAGACGCCGGAGAACCAATCAGCTTCGCAAACCTCCGTTACGCGAAGCGGAGCGCTGTTACAGATATATATCTTTTTTTGAACGTTAATTTCTCAAAATCCACTGGAGCACATATATTGAGACCTAGCAAAGGCACATCGGGCTACCAGTCCCTAATATTTTACCAAGTTTCGTGCAAATCCATTCAGCCGTTCGATTATTATTATTATTATTTTTTTTTGCCCCGCGGGACCCTTTTAAAACCTCCACATCAAACCTAGGGGGTCAGCGAGGATCTACTATGCCCCCTTATGGTCATTTGCCCCTTCGCTTTGGCCTCCTCTTGTCTCTCGATCCTACCGAGAGACAAGATGGCGGCCGCTACGGACTGTTTGGAATGTTCACAGACGCCGGAGAGCCAATCAGCTTCGCTACGCGAAGTTCCGTTACGCGTAAAGTCCGCGAACCGGAGCGCTGCCCGGTCCGCTGTTACAGATATATATCTTTTTTTGAACGTTCATTTCTCAAAATCCACTGGAGCACATATATTGAGACCTAGCAAAGGCACATCGGGCTACCAGTCCCTCAAATTTTGCCAAGTTTCGTGGAAATCCATTCAGCCGTTCGGGCTAAAAGTGAGGCCAACCGCCCTATGGAAAACTCAATGTTAAAAACACGTTTTGGGACCCCCCTTTTTTCTCGGCCCCCCCTTGACGAACCCCCCCCCAAATTTTCAAGGGCTGCTCAGAAACAAAATGTGCAATTTTCCTGAAATTTTCAGCCAATTCCGTCCACAAACGCCAAAGTTATTAGACATAGAATTTTCAAAAATCCCATAGAGAAAAAAATCCTAACTATATATACCTACTGGCGACCGCCAGTAGGTAATATATATATATATATATATATTACTTACTGGCGGTCGCCAGTAGGTATATATAGTTAGGATTTTTTTCCTATGGGATTTTTGAAAATTCTATGTTGAATAACTTTGGCGTTTGAGGACGGTATTGGCTGAAATTTTCAGGAAAATTGAACATTTTGATTCTGAGCAGCCCCTGAAAATGTGAGGGGGTTTCGTCAAGGGGGGGCCGAGAAAAAAGGGGGGTCCCAAAACGCGTTTTTCCCATGCAATTTTCCATAGGGCGGTTGGACTCACTTTTAGCTCGAACGGCTGAATGGATTTACACGAAACTTGGCAAAATTGTAGATATTGTTTGGCCGATGGGCCTTTGCTAGGTCTCAATATATGTGCTCCAGTGGATTTTGATTAATTAACGTTCAAAAAAATATATATATCTGTAACAGCGCTCCGGTTAGCGCCCCGGTCCGCGTACCTGACGCATAACGGAACTTCGCGAAGCGAAGCTGATTGGCTCTCCGGTGTCTGTCAACATTCTAAACAGTCCGGAGCGGCCGCCATCTTGTCTCTCGGTAGGATCGAGAGACAAGAGGTGAAGAAAAACGAAGGGGGAAATTAATGAAAGGGGGCAAGGTAGTCCCCTCCTGACCCCCTAGGATTGATGAGGGGGTTATTAAAGGGTCCAGCGGGGCAAAAAATAAAAATAAAATTCGTTTTTTCGCGGTAGAGGCGCTACCCGGTACGCGAACCGGGTAGCTAACCGGTAGCGTAACGGGAGTCCGCCATCTTGTGTTTTGGTGAAATTTAATCACAAGATGGAGGAAAAACAATGTGGGAAATGGGTATAAGGGGGCACGGGAGACGTATCCTGACCCCCTAGGTTTTCTGAGGGTGGCTGAGGAGGCCCATATGTGCGGAAAAAAAAACAAATGTTTTTAAAAAATTTCGCGCGGTTAGCGTCCGGTGCGCGAACCGGGTAGCGTTCCGGAAAGCGTAAATCGTTAAAATTAGTGAAAAAAAAAGTTACATTTAAAATTTGTTTAGAGTGATCATAGTTAGGGTAGCTCTGAGAAGAGCTTTTGGGTATGTGGTAGATTTAGGTACTTATAAGTAGGTACCAATACATAGTCTTAAATTCAGGATGAAAACTCTGTTCCCCTCATCTGAGAAGTGAACTCCATCTCCTCTGTAGATATCTTACATGTAGTAACACAAGTTATTGTTGTAGATGGAGCCCATTCCATGGTCTCTCATGTAAGCTGAAACAGACTTATTTACATGCTTCCTCGATTTATCAATTTGTGGACAAAATTGGTTAGACCACCTCCATTTCTGTCTTTGGCATATATTTGAATATACCAAGGCAGTTTGAGGAAAAAGTGCCATCAATTGCTCAAAGGTGTCCTTTAAAAGCAGTTCCAGACCTACCCCAGTCAAAGTGCCCAAGTCATTTCCTCCACAGTGCACAATTAACAGGTCAGGTTTTGGCAAATGCAAAAAGGTTTTCACCAATGGTATCAATTGGTGACATCTTAATCCTCTGTGGCCAATCCAGTTGATTTCCACATTTTGTAAATTGAGGTTGTGTAAATTTCTGTTATCAGCATACCTTTGAGCCCAGTGGATGTAACTATGTCCAACAATCCAGACAGAAAACATGGTGAGAGGAGGTTATGCTGCAGTCAGATGAAGTGTGGGTATGAAATGGCAGTTGAAACAGTAGGAGTTTATAATGAAAAAAACTGTGGAGTTTCTGTGCTAATGATTCAGTAGCAGTGATTGGTGGATTTTGATTGCTGAAAACAGAAAGTTAGGGTGCATGGATGAGTTCTTTGAAAGATGTAATTTGAATGGTCAAGAAAAAATCATTTTATGAAAGATTGCACTGGATACGCAGGTGTACTGAGAGTTCAGAGTTCAATTGAAACATTATTGTGTGAACTTGTAAACATGAGAGGTCTTTCAGGAGGAGGTTGCTATGGAAAAAAGGCAGAAAGGGCAGAGGGGGGAAGGGTGTTGATTTGAAAAAAGTGAGGGAAGAGTTTTGATTGGGTGACATGAGAGATATGTGTGATGAATTACAGCATTTCTGTGCCATTGTTGGTTGCAGCCTCTGGAGTGCATACCCTTTGCTCTGCTAAAGAAAAATTGTTGTGTGTCTGAGACTGTTTTGAAACTCAAAAAGTATTTGCTAAGGTGAGAAAAGATTCATTTAATTTAGATAGAGAATAGTATGCTTTGTGTCAAGTGTTTTACAAATAGATTTTGTTTCTTTAAGTTACATAGCCATGTTAAAAGTGACGCAAAAATGGTGCAAGGCCCTTAAAAATATGCTTTCATGTGTGTTAGGGCATTTTAAGTCACTTCCCCATGAATGTGGGTGAATAATTGGTTTACTTGATGTGTTTAAAAACGTTTCTTGAAGTCAATTAGGTTTCTTGATATGTACTGCTAGAGTTTCATAGGCTGCTTGGGGCATATTTACAAGGCCTTTGAGTCACTTTGACGTTATTTTCCCCATTTTAATTTGTCATTTCCCCGTGGTGCAAGGTCCTTGTAAATACGCCCCCATGTGTGCTTGGCAAATTTAGATTTTGTTTCTTTGAGTTACATAGCCATGTTAAAAGTGACGCAAAAATGGTGCAAGGGCCTTAAAAATACGCTTTCATGTGTGTTAGGGCATTTTAAGTCACTTCCCCATGAATGTGGGTGAATAATTGGTTTACTTGATGTGTTTAAAAACGTTTCTTGAAGTCAATTAGGTTTCTTGATATGTACTGCTAGAGTTTCATAGGCTGCTTGGGGCATATTTGCAAGGCCTTTGAGTCACTTTGATGTTATTTTCCCCATTTTAATTTAAGTCATTTCCCCGTGGTGCAAGGTCCTTGTAAATACGCCCCCATGTGTGCTTGGCAAATTTAAGTACCGACAGGGTGTGCTTCTACATAGGAGCTGTGTTGTGTTTTCAAATTATGACCAGAAAATCGTTTTTTTTTAAAAAAGAAATGCTTTTCACATTTATGAGAAGGTCATAATGGTGTCTGCTTCTTTAAATAAATATTTTACTTTCCACCATGAATATGTGAGAATAATTTTCCTTGTTTGCCGGTTTAAAAACACGTTTCTTGAAGTCATTAAGGTTTCACAATATGTTCTGCAAGAGTTTCATAGTCACTATGATGATAATGATATACATTTAGAACTGTGTAGGAGGCATGGAGAAACTGAGGCTTCTGTAAGTGTCAAGGGAGGTGAGTAATGTACATTGCTCTGTTGCATACAGTCCTCATCTTCTGCGTACTCTTGGATATGCTAGACTACATCTGCACAATGAGATACCTAAGCTGAGGAAACACAGGTGATGTGATTGTGAATTGAGCATATATATTTGCACGTTTTTCAATTATATCACCTGTGTTTCCTAACATTACGAATCACATTGTGCAGATGAGGATTAGGCCTGTCCAGGGAGACAAAGAGGTCTGGCCTTTGTTCAAGAGTGCAGTGGACATGTCTCACTTCATTGGTAAGCCTGCACATGTATTATCTCCTCTGTACTCTTCAACAAGCCTACATTTCATCTGCAACCCTGAGTAGGCCTCACCTCAAACAAACCTCTGGATAGGCCACACCTTATCGTCATCCTGAATCAATCATTTAAAATGTTAGGGGCAGATTTATCATGGCCGTGCGCCTCTTTTGCGCCGCTGTTGCGTCACTTTTGTGACGTAGCAGTGGTGCAAAAGATGCACCATGTTGCAAGATAGGCCTCACTTCATCTGCAACAAGATACCGTCAGTTTAAACTGTATACATTTAGGACTGTGTAGGGGGCATGGAGAAGCTGAATCTTCTGTAAGTGGCAAAATTGTTGCATACAGTGCTCACCTTCTGCGTACTCTTTGATATGCTAGACTACATCTGCACAATGAGATACCTAAGCAAAGGAAACACAAGTGATGTGATTGTGAAATGAGCAAAAGAAATTGCACGTTTTTCAATTACATCACCTGTGTTTCCTAACATTACGAATCACATTGTGCAGATGAGGTTTAGGCCTGTCCATGGAGACAGAGGAGGTCTGGCCTTTGTTCAAGAGTGCAGTGGACATGACTCACTTCATTGGTAGGCCTGCACATGTACTATCTCCTCTGTACTCTTCAACAAGCCTAAATTTCATCTGTAACCCTGAGTAGGCCTCACCTCAAACAAACCTCTGGATAGGCCACACCTTATCGGCATCCTGAATCATTCATTTAAAATGTTAGGGGCAGATTTATGATGGCCGTGCATCTCTTTTGCGCTGCTGTTGCGTCACTTTTGTGACGCAGCAGTGGTGCAAAAGATGCAGCATGTTGCAAGATAGGCCTCACTTCATCTGCAACAAGATACCGTCAGTTTAAACTGTATACATTTAGGACTGTGTAGGGGGCATGGAGAAGCTGAGGTTTCTGTAAGTGTCAAAGTTGTTGCATACAGTGCTCACCTTCTACGTACTCTTTCATATGCTAGACTACATCTGCACAATGAGATACATAAGCAAAGGAAACACAGGTGATGTGATTGTGAAATGAGCAAATAAAATTGCACGTTTTTCAATTACATCACCTGTGTTTCCTAACATTACGAATCACATTGTGCAGATCAGGTTTAGGCCTGTCCAGGGAGACAGAGGAGGTCTGGCCTTTGTTCAAGAGTGCAGTGGACATGACTCACTTCGTTGGTAGGCCTGCACATGTATTATCTCCTCTGTACTCTTCAACAAGCCTAAATTTCATCTGTAACCCTGAGTAGGCCTCACCTCAAACAAACCCCTGGATAGGCCACACCTTATCGGCATCCTGAACCAATCATTTAAAATGTTAGGGGCAGATTTATGATGGCCGTGCGCCTCTTTTGCGCCGCTGTGCGTCACTTTTGTGACGCAGCGGCGGCGCAAAAGATGCGCTATGTTGCAACATATTTACAACTTGATGCATCTAGGCAGATGTGTGACGGTGTAAAGTCCTGTGCCACATGAAACCTGCGTCAAGTTTCATGTGGGCGTTTTGTTGCAGGGTGGGCATTCATTTGCATGAAAGCCCTGTAAAACTAACACAGTGAAATTTAGAAGATTTCACTGAGTCAGCTTTATGGCATTGCTGAATCAAATCCTTACGCCTGTTTGAAACAGGCATAAGGAGTGATGCACCATGCAATGTGTGGCTTGCCCCTGTGCATTGCAGTAGACATGTCGTGCTTACGACGTGATTCCTGCAATGCGCCGCTTTTGCGGCACAGATGCGTGACGCATCTGTGCTGTTTTTGCTCAATGGTGCTCCACATTGTAAATGCGGCACATCATGGGTGTCAGAGCAGCGGCGCACGTTAACTGGTGCATCCCTGGGGATGCGCCAGTTAACATAAATCTGCCCCATTACATTTAAGTATGAGCAGGGGACACAGAGTTGGTGAGGCTTATCCAAGGTTAAGAAGAGATGAGTCCTGTTCACTGAAAACTTGGACATAGGCCTTACCTCCTCAGCATCGCTGGACATGGTTAAATAATATCTGCAAAATGTTACACTTGTTAAACAATTTTACTATTATAGTCTCTGAGATTTGTCTCTTACTCTGCAACATCTCATTGTTGTTCTCTTTCTTTAAAGATAACGACAACATCAAGCATGAGTGATAATGAGCAATCTCTGGATCTCGATCTTATCATTGAACTTGTCATTGAAACGTCAGTGGAAGTAGATCCCTTGGATGATTTATATCCTGTGGATGATGAAGAATATGATGAGGATGCCGATTTGTCAGAATTGTATGACATAGGGTGGGAAGCTGACCTGCTCGAGCCTATGGAACTATAAAGACTTATTTTTAAAAGTTACTGGAAATGAAAAGTAACCATGTTAACCGTTTTATTTAAAATTAAATACAACTTCAAAAACAGCTTGTGTGAAGTATCTTTAATAAAATAGTGAAATATGCTAATAAAATTAGTTCAGATTCACATATAAAAGAGCACAGGTCAAATGTAGAAGCATTCCATTTCTTTGCTACTATTTGTGAGTTTTAAATTTGCCAATGCACTAAAAATTATTGTATGTAGAATTGACAAGTAGTGTGTTAATTTTTTGACGACTGTTATTGATTTACTGTTTGGTAATAGTGGTTAATAACATTTTTTATTATATTTTACCACAGATTCAACTGCAGATCATTTCAAAATTATACAATGCCTTCGAAGCAAAGAAGGAGAAAGGCTACAAAACGTCAAACACAGCAGCTTACTACATGCTTGCAGCAGTCCTCTACAATAAAAACTTGTCAAGTCACCAAAAAAGCTCCGGGTAAGAGAACGAAATCTTTCCTAAGAAACATTTCCAGAAAAAAAAGTATCACTACAGAACATGTTTTAGTCCAGAAAAAGAGAGCCAATTTAAACGGAAAGGAAAGACCACTCAAAAATGTAACTGCTAGAGCAGGAGATAACTCTGTGCATGGTAGTAGAAGGAAAAATCAGTTTAGGGACATTCGTAGACAAATGTTCCGCAACAGGATAATTGGCAATTTGTTAAAAAATATTAAGAAACGTCAACAGAAAGTGGCTTTTTATAAGAGAAAGAGAAACATTGAGAAAATTATTGATCAGGCATTCGAAATTAAGCGAAAGTTATTTATTTTGATAATCAATAGAATTAGGAAACTAAACAAGGTAATTTATGATTTCAAAACAAATAGTAGATGGAAGAGAACAGTTAATCGTAGTAATTTTTGTGAAGTTTTTTCAGGAGAATGGATGCATAGTTCAAGTTGTGAGGCATTTTTTAATGAGGAGAGTTATTTCCAGGATAATGATTTGGTGCATGCAGTTGACACCAGTGGTCGAGCTTATGAGGAGAAAGATGGTTGTCCGGTTGAAAAAGAAAAACTTGTGTCAACAGAGGCAGAAGAGGTGTTAGGTAATGAGGTTTTAGGAAGACGTCCTAAGGGACCAGTGTACACCTGGAAGTGTAGTAGTATTTGCAGTGTGCGACAGGATTCCATCAATTTGCTTTGTGATTTTGTACGGACATTTAATAAGAAAACTTTAAAACAGAAAATGAAGTTGTTACAAGAATTAGATCCTTGCAGAGTGAGAGAAGTGACAGGTTTGCATGGTCATTCACTGGCTTGTCTTTCCAGGAGAGTATGCCAGAGTGTTTTTCATCATTTCAGGATGCTAGCAGTGCATCATAATAAAGTGAGGAAATTAGTTAGAATGTTGTATTATGCTAAGAGTCCAGCAATTATGCGTAAACAATTATGCACTGCTCTTTTGCATGGTTCTGAAGTAGATGTGAAGAATATTTGTGAAGAAATTGAGTTTTGTTACTTTGCAAGTAAAGAGAAGAATGTTGAAATTGACCCAGAAGAAGAAGGTAATGTGGAAGAGAGTGTACAGGTTTCCAGTACAGATAATTTTCAGAAGGAAATTGCCACGTTTCAGGTGAAATCAAGTGAGAGGCCTAATTTCACTTGTGTGTGTTGTCGACGCACTTATTATAAGAATCAGACTAAGTTAGTGGATTTATACGCAAAAAGTGAAAGGGAAAATAATAGTGAATGGAAGGATTTCGCAACATACTTGATGGTAGAAAATTGTTTTGATTTGGGATCGGATCAACGTGTGTGTACTTATTGTTGTAACAAATTAAATCAAAACCAGATGCCTGCTAGAGCGGTTCATAATAATCTGGAATTGGTTGACATTCCTTCTGAATTGAAGGATTTAAATACTTATGAATCTATTTTGATTCAAAGTGTCCATCCCTTTCAGGCTATTGTACGAATGGAGCCAAAGACAGGGAAATTGCCTCCATCAGATTTACAGAGAGGATTAAAGGGAAGAGTTGTTTATTTGCCTCTAGATTTGAAGAAAAACATTAATACAATTGGAGTAGAGAAAGTGGAAGAGGAACCTCTGGTTATCTTAGTTAATGGAGTTCCAACAAAGAGTAAGAAAATCTGGCAAGATTTAGTGGATGTTAGGAAAGTCAAAAAGGCAACATTGTATTTGATGAAAAACAATAAGTACTACAAGAATGTATATGTTGCAGAAGAGGAAGTAAGTGAAGAAGAGGACAACAATTTGTGTGCTGGACAAATTGAGAAAGAAGAAGCCTCTAAAAATGAAGAAATATATGAACATTATAGTGTTCATCCTTTGCATTCCAAGGAAGTCATGGGGAATGCTATTGAGTTGTTTCAAATGAAACAAGCCAAAGGGAGTCCCATTAGTGTTTGGGAGGAAAGTTTGGAAGCTCGGTGTTTCCCACAACTATTTCCAACAGGTCAAGGAGAAAGATATGATGAGCGACCTGATCAAATTCCTGCTTCTGAATACCGGACTTTACGATTGTATGCAGAAGATCCTAGGTTTCGTCAATGCATTCCCTATTTGTTTCATCTACTGTTTGAAAGCGATCTGTCTGGACTGTCATATGCAGTGAACCACATCTTGAAAAGTGGTATACAGATGCAAAATATCTCAGCAAGGGACTTTATGGATAAAGTCAATGTGCAAGACAGTATTTTGGATTCTCACCTGATTAATCTCATGGCATGTCAGCGTGGTACTAATGAGTACTGGTACCGTCGACATGGAGATTTAAAATGTATGCTGAGGAACTTAGGAACTCCCACATGGTTCCTCACTCTCAGCTGTGCCGAGTATGGCTGGGAAGACTTACTTGAATTTCTACGAGAGGCAAATGGAAACATTGAAAATATCGAATTCAAGACACCCGGAGAACTGTGCTCTTTGGATCCAGTGAATGTATGCAGGTACTTCAATCATAGATTTGAAGCTATGATGTCTTTCATCATGAACAAGAAAAATCCACCTCTTGGAGAGGTGTTGGATTTCTTCTGGAGAAAGGAGTATCAAGCAAGAGGTGCTCCTCATATACATATGCTGCTATGGATCAAAGATGCACCCAAATTTGGAACAGATCCGGATGACTTAGTGATGAGTTTCATAGAACAGCATTCTACATGTGCTGTTCCAAAGACAAAGGAAGACAAAAGCCTAAGAGAACAAGTTTTACGCTTTCAAAGCCATCGTTGTGGAAAGTACTGTCGTCGTAAATTCAGAAACAAGGACAAGTTCTACCCAAAATGTCGTTTCAGCGTTCCACGACCGGTGATTTCTAAAGGAAGAGTGAACAGTTTGATGTCTTCGCTGCGACATAATGTGACGAGGAAATCACCCAAAAATACATACAATTTGAAAAGAAACGAAGAGTCCAAGTACATCAACGACTACAACCCAGTGATTTTGTCCATGTGGAATGCTAACATGGATATACAGTTTGTGGCTGATAACTGTATGGCTGTGGCTCGGTATGTGACATCTTACATCACAAAAAAAGAAAAGACAGAATTGAAGGATATGTGGGAGGACATTTCCCATGAAAAGAGCCTCAGTAAGAAGTTGTACAATTTCAGTTTGAAGATGTTGTCGCATCGAGAAATCAGAGCTTACGAATGTTCTGACCGGTTATCTTCAGCAAGTCTCTATGCCAAATCTAGGAGTATCATTTGGGCGAGTCTTGGTCTTGCTGCAACACGTAATCGAGTTCTGAAACCTGTACGGGAAATTGAGTATTTGGCGGAAAAGGAGCCAAACAGAACAGATATTTTGAAGACCAACATGTTGGATACATATTATCCAAATAGAAGCAGTCACCTCGAGAATGTTTGTCTGTATGAGGTTCTACAAAATTACATATTCAAGAGGAACATCAAAGAAGATATTGATAAAGGAGTGTATGCTGTAATTGGAAGTGAGGGATGTCTGGTCAAGCAAAGAAAATGACAATTGGTAAATCATCAAAAATTGAGTGGCGAATCTCCTGAAAGAAAAGAGTTTTTCTATTTAGCTCTTTTGCAACTTTTCAAGCCTTGGCATGCAGAAGAGGAACTGCTTGGAGATTTCCTCTGTTACGAAGACTCTTTCAATGCAGCCAAGGACACCATAGAATGTCCTGTTTTTCCAAAATATCTAGAAATGTTGAATGCGGAAATCGAGCAGGAAGCAACAATTGCAGCCGAGATTGCTAGACACAGTTCTCAGGACAGTCAGAGTTCTGTTTCATTGAGTCAGGATCCACTAGGAGGACCAGTTATCGAAAATGAAGCAGCCACTGCCATGATTGAAGTGGAAAGAGCCATGGCATATGCTCAGGAGGATGCGGTTAACTTAGAAGATTTGGAAAGACAACTCAACGTTGAGCAGAGGAAAATATATGACGAAGTTACCAACCAAATTGATCACGGATTAAGTCATGAGAAGAAGGAGTGCTCATGTATGTCGTTGAAGCCTGTCCGACTGTACGTGAGTGGAGAAGCAGGAACTGGAAAAAGTTTCCTCATTAAAGCGCTTTCATGTTATTTGCAGAAAAGGACTGAGTCATCGCTGTCTTGTGTTGTCACCGCTCCAACTGGTCTGGCAGCACATAACATTAAAGGTATTACTTTACTACTGATGCTGCCAGTGGAGCATGATAACAAATTACAATACCACAAGTTATCTGGAGATGCTTGTTGTGAAGTTTCAAGAGTCTTGAGGAAAATGAAACTTCTTATCATTGACGAAGTAAGCATGGTTTCCAATGTCATGCTTGCCTTTGTGCATTTGAGAATGCAAGAAGTTCTTACAACAGAGTATGATGTGTTATTTGGTGGCAAACACATAATTGTTTTCGGTGATCTTCTGCAGCTGACACCAGTGAAAGGACAACCAGTGTTTAAACTACTTACACATGAAGATACCAGGAAGTGCCTAGGGAGCATTGGCAACGTTAATATATGGTTAAACTTCAATTATGCTGAACTGCGTGAAAATATGCGTCAAGCGAAGGATGAAGATTATAAGAATATTCTACAAGATGTTAGAATCGGAAAAGTGACCGAGCATGGGAAAGAAGCTTTACATGCACGATTACTGTCAAATTTGTATCCAGAAGAAGACGTTGTGCCAGAGAATATTTTTCGGAAAAATACTGAGAAGAAATCTGGAATATGTTTGATGCCAACTCTTGCAGAATGTGCCATCTTCAACAACAAAATGTTGAATTTAGAAAACCAAGAGATTGTGAAACTGGAAGCTATTGACAGAATAGAGCATATGGGAGCAACAATTATTTTGTCTGAGAATTTGAAATCAAAATTGGATTCATTAGAGAAGACTATATCTAAAACTGCTGGTTTTGAAAAGACTCTGAATGTGTGCTTAAATTGCCGTATCATTTTGAGAAGGAATTTACATGTTGAAAGAGGTCTGGTAAATGGATCAATGGGTAATGTTGTTGATTTTGAGAAATACAGAAATAGAGATGGAATTGAATTTTTTAAAATTAAATTTGATGGCATTGAGGAAGTACAGTTAATTGGTCGTTGCACTGCTAGATTTTTGCTTGTAAGAGACTTATATGTTCGCCGTAAGCAGTTTCCTGTTTGCTTGGCATATGCAGTGACAATCCATAAATCGTAAGGTTTAAGTGTAGACAGTGCATTGGTGAATATTGGCAGTTCTGTGTTCAAGGAGGGAATGGCATATGTGGCATTGTCACGAGTCAGAACTTTATCGGGATTATACTTGATTGAGTGTGATGTCACAAACATTTGTGCGGATCTAGATTGTGTTAAGGAATACAATAGGTTAAGAAGAGAGTATGCGCCACATTTGCCTAAATATCCTTTGTTTGAGAAACGTGTGGTAGGCCGGAAACGAAGAAATGTGACCAATAGTAGGGAGGTTGTAGCAAAAAGACGAAAAGTTGATGAACCTGAAATTATAAGCAGAAAGAAAATGGATTCTGTTGAAGATGTTGTTGGTTTTCAATTTGAAAATAGTTCTGGTGTCAACTGCTATGCTAATGTAGTGGTTAATGTTGTCTTTTCTCTAGAAACTTTAAAAGAACAGATTGTGATCAATTCGGATCAAAGTTTTTGCTGTTTACTGAACTCTGTGTTAGAGAAATGTAGCACTGATAGAACAAAAATAGAAAGTGTGTCTGAAATTCGAAATCTGTTAGACAAATGTTCAGGTCAAACGCAATTCTCTCAAAATAGTCAGCAAGATTGTCAGGAGTTTTTAATGTATATGCTTGATGTATTGCAAGATGAAGGTGTAGATGTAGATTATCTGTTTGGCCTTTCTTATCAATGGCAGCATGACTGTGAGAACTGTAGGGTATCAAGTACTACTAGTGTAGACTCAGAAAGATTTATATATTTAACTTTGCCAGACAGTAAATCAGTGTCCTTTAATAAGCTAGTGTAGTGTGTTTATCTAGGTACCTATATTGATACTCCTATTTCTGACCCTTGTCCGGTTATTAATTCATTAATGTCCATACACCGGCACAGAAACCCGTCTTCAGATTAGGTCATAGCGCATGCTGTCACATTAAGCAAGCACTATCCCTTCAGCCCCCTAGAAAGCACACCGAGTTCTCAAAACAAATCAAACCTCCAACAGACCTGGGAAATCCCCCGCAGCTATTGTTTTGATTTCGCTCGAGAATTCCTGCAAAGAATGTAAGAACGACCAGTCCTTATGACATTCTTGCTGACGTCTTATGTCCATCCTTACGTCAAACACGGCACCTTTCAGGTATAAATATACCGACGCTGCCCTAAGCTAAGACATGGTGGTGACGAGCTTGGAGCAGCGCTACTTGCCGGAGAGCCCAGCTGATGCAGGAAAGCCCACGGACGCTGCCCCTCCCTTTTGACGCGCTGAGAGAGACGCTGCCTTTTCTCCTGCCGAGAAATCCAGCCTCCGGCGTTTCCAGCTGCCCTCGCGGGTAACTGGGATATCGAGTCCTGAGACAGAGATACCAACCCTCCAGCCTTCTAAATCCCAGGTACTGAACTGACTAACCCCTCACAGAGAATTCTTGAGTCAGATTCTTGGCAAAACAAACTTAACTTAAACTGCTACTTACTTACTCCCTCCCAAGTATTAGGCTTAGGTCAGGTACACCGGGGTAGGCGTAGTTAGAAGCACCAGTTGAGTACGATTAGTCAATGTATATATGTATGTATATCTTTTATCCATTTTAAGTATCATATGGCTAAGAAACCATATAAATGCTTTTACAGTATTATTTTATAATTCTGTTTTTACTGTATGCACTTTACTTAACTATAAGTATTGCAATAATAGCGATTCATTTCTCTTGTATGAGAAAAGAGACTGATCAATAAATAACATCTTTTTATTGAAGAACGCCCATCTCATATTTCTCTACAAACTGGTGAAACTAAGAATGCACTTACTGACTGAGTAAAATAGTTGTCTTTTGTTTTCACACGACTCTAGAGATATACTCTTGATTAGGGGAGAGCAAAGTTGTCATGTTCTATGGTTGTCAGAAACTAAATCCCTTCTTGTCTATCCAGGGAGGTTAAACTCCTCCTTGCCTATTTGAGAAAGTTTCTAGTGAACTCTGAGCTAGCTGGCACACATAACTTTAAGTCTAATATCGTCAGTAGAAGACCTAGTTAACCACAGTCCTACGTCTATACTATTGAAGATATTATTCCAATGCCCAGAGCCTATTGGGATAATAGGAACTACACTACATGGCGCCCAACGGTTTGGATAGGCGATAAATCTAACGCAAGACATTAGAGTAACTCAGTCGTGCTTTTTCACACAGACCCTTTTTTCCATAAAACTCCAAAGACGTCTGGAGTGGATGAAAGGTTAAATCCGCCAAACTTAGTAGGAGGAGACTCCTATGTATGGTTTTTGGTTTATTCAATGTTGAAGGATACAGTGTTCCAAAATATTGTGCATCTAATCTTTGTTTCCTTGAAAACCTGATCTGCAACAAAAAACCTTCTTGTCAGTAAAATGTCAGACAATGAAGAAGAAAGGGAGGCAGCTAGAATAGCAGCTCAACTCCTAGCGGAAGACACAAGTCTCCTACAGCAAGACCCGGGTGCAATACTCATCCCGGTCAGCATAAGAAAAACTAAAACTTTAAAACTTATAGAAAATGGACTAACACCGAGAGGTGGTACAGTCATATTCGTAATTGAGGCACACGAATATCGGCAGACAGAGGTATTCTATTCATGGATAAATTTTCCAGCAGCAAACGCTGTAACAAAGGAGTTCCATTATTACAAGATAGAGGAACCTCCGGATGAATACACCCCTTTCGAGGAGGTGGAAATACCACTCAAATACCAAGAGCACCTGCTCTGGTTTAAAGGCGCCCTAAAACATAATGATCACATCACCAGGCTCGGTCCACTAGGTAGACCAGGAACAACGTGGCCGGTTCTAGCCAGATTCACACCACATCCAGACATTGAAAAAATGGCAATACCAGAACTTTTATCACAGTTAAAACAACTGATTAAAATACACAGACAACTAGTCCAATATGTAATGCGGACTTCAACAGTCCAACCAGCTATTAAAATTCCACAGCTGACCCCACATCAGGGGAACACAAATAAAATCACACCACAGAACATACAGTCCTGTCTAGGTAAAGTACCCATTAAACGGGAACAAATTCCATTCTGGTTAGCACAGAAAATCACTCAAATAGAGGCGGTATTTCCAGATACCACCCCTGTTGAGAAACACAGAATTCTGACTATCTGTCTTCCAATGGGGATCGCACCACATGTGGAGGACTGTGACACTTGGGGTACAGTCTTTGCTTCCATTTACTCAAAAACACATGGTGTTCCGTCCATGGCGGTAATACCAGAGGTGCTAAAACAGATTCAAAATGAATACGGTCCAGAACCTGCTTTAACTCTGGGTATGAAATTACTGAAAGACTTCAAGCAGGTCTCGGCGATATTACTAGCAAACATAAAAGGGGAAGCAGCAAATGTGGCGATCCGCCAAAGATTGAAGGAAACAGATATAGCAGACCAACCATTTGAACTTGCCAGAATCATAGAAAAATCCTATGAAGAACTAGGAAGAGATAGTTTGGGTGGGAAACCAGTGAAACCCCAACTAATTGTAAATCCTGAAATAGTATTTATTAAAAATAATCTAAACACTTCAAAAAAGAACTGGGATGGAAATAAACAATCCACTCCCAAAGAAAAAAGATTCCAGTCCAGAGGAAGTTCTCCTCGGCGGAGAGAAAGATCTCCGGACCAAGGACACAAGTCTCCCCAGAGGGAGCCCTCTGAGAAAAATACAACCTTAGAAATAGGGATAATGTGAAGAAACCTGACAGAGATCAAGATATTGATACACGTCCCTCTCGATCTTTTCAGACTTCCTAGCAGAAATCGGAAAGAAGAGGACGGTCAGAACACAGGGAAGAGCACGTCAAGTCCAAAGACAAAGAACCTGCTCATCAAAGTAAAAAGTTACAATTTTCAAAGAAGAAGGTAGCCAGCATTAAAATAATCAAACATGCCGAGGATCCTGAGGACTCAGCTGAAAAACGGAGAGTGGGCTCAGACAATGTTAGACAGCGCAGCAGAAGTGAGCATAGCTCGCAAGATCCTGATGAATCATCTGGAGACAGTGGACACGAATGAATACATTCAGGTGGAAACTGCAGATACCAGAGTTAGCAAACCTCATAAAATATATGAAATAACCTTACGTATAGAGGGAGATAAGACTAGGAAAATAAGGGGTCTATTTTGGGATAATCTCTCCAAGGGCTATGACATCCTTCTAGCTGAAAAAGACTGGCCACCAGAGTTTGTCAGGGAGTGCCCTCATGGCGAAGAAATGATTATGCCTGCCTTCTCAAATCATATTCCAATTCATAAAAAATATACACTTGCAAGAAAGTGGGCAGTAGCCCAGGCTCCTGCATTATATAAAAATCATGTGGGATGGGATGAGGACTCTCCTCCTCACAAAATCCAGTTAAAATCTCAACCGACTGCACAGAGGCAGTACCCAATTAAGCAAGAAGCTAAAAAACAGGTCAGGGAGATCTTAGATCAACTTGAATACCAGGGGGAGATTGGAACATGCACCTCACAAATGAACAATCCTTTGTTTCCTGTCTCCAAACCAGATGATTCATATCGTCTAGTTTTGGACTACAGACACCTTAACTCATGCTGCAAAACGTTTGCAGTACAAAACTCACACAGTGCAGCACTAATGAATAGCATAGTGCGCAAAAAATACAAAACAACATTAGAAATTCTCTAATGGATTCTTTTGTCAAAATATAGCACCTGAAAGCAGATATTTGACGGCTTTCTCAATAAATGGCTCGCAGAAAAAATTTCTGTCGTTTGCCCCAAGGGTTCAAGAACAGCCCAGGATTATTCTCTGCAAGAGTAACAGAGTTACTACAAATGTATGATGATGAGGCATTATCTTATGTCGATGACATCTATCTAACAGACGATGACTTGGATACTCACTTGAAAAGAGTGAACACCATAATACTTGGGTTCGCAGCAGAGGGTTACAAATTCAACTTCAAGAAGTCAAGAATTGCCCATCTGACTGTCCTATTTTTAGGATATGAAATATCAAGTGAAGGCAAAAGCCTGGCTAAAGATTTCCTAGAGAAATGTGCTGTAATCCAAGCACCTAGAACGCTAAAAAACTTACAATCAATTCTAGGTTTCCTAAATTTCGGAAGAACTTACATTATAAATTATGCAGAGAGGGTTAAACCCCTCTATGATCTAATAAAACCAGATTTTAAAAGAATCAACTTGACTCAAAAACACACAGAAATTTTGAGATCTTTACAAACAGACATGTTAGTTAAAACAAAACTGCAAACACACGATAACACACGCAACCTTGTGATTCGAGTCATCCCAGGAAGATGCGGATTCACATACGTAACCTCTAGGGCGAAACGGTACCAATAGCATACAAATCACACTTGTACACAAAAGCTGAAATGAAATTTAGCCCAACGGAAAAAATTCTGACCGCGGTACAAACTGCTGTAGCGAAAGAAAGAGCCCTAGCACAAGGTAAACGAATAATCATCGTGACACCAATACCAGCCCTGGAGGCGGTAACAAAGGCAAGCATTCCGAATGCTAAAGCCCTACATCCAAGATGGATACAGTGGGCCAATTCCCTTGCTGCAACAGACGTGGTATACAAATTTGATCCTAATTTAAAAACACAAGAATTTCTACAATATGAATTTGAATGTCCTCTGCCTACTGAAATTCTGCCTCTAGAACATTACGGCTGTATAATATATACGGACGGATCAGCACAACCCGCAGTTGGGGGTAAACATGCTTACAGTGCTGCATGCGCGATTGTTAAAGGTCGCCGGCACGAAGGAAAATTTAGACCACTGGTCACAAAAACTCAATCTCTAGGAGATTGTACAGCTCAGCGAGCTGAACTACTGGCATTTAAGATGGCGCTTGAAAATACCAATCGCGAATTCCCCACACTCATAGTGTGCGATTCATATTATTGCGTTCAGTCTTACAATGAATACTTGCAGATATGGGTTCAGAACGGTTTTAAAGATGCAAAAGGTGGCACAATTAAGCATAAAATGCTCTGGGAACAAGTAGTTCTTTTACAAAAGGAACTACAAAAGACTCACGTGATACATACACTGAGTCATCAACGTGATGGCGTTCACGTTGCATGGAATTCATTGGCTGATGAAGCAGCGAAGGCAGCTGTTCAAACGGCTTCCGTAGCTGCCATCACCCGGTCAAAAACAAAAATAGATAGTGAAATACTGCAGGCTGTCTGCGCTACAGTAAAAAATGCGAAAGAAACACTCCCGAAAGACTTTCCAGTAAAGTACTCATACATAACTGATGCGAAAAACGTTCCATTTGCTCGAATCCCTGGAGTGGGGGATAGGGCAATTCCAAACATGGAACATAGGTTAGGACTCATTATAGCGGCACACGAAGGGCTCGCTTCTGTACATGCTGGCGTTTCAGCCACGGTATCATTATTAAAACAAAGATACTGGTGGCCACGAATGAGAAGACAAACTAGGAACTATGTTCTAGAATGTGAAATATGTCAAAGAATGAAGGTATCAACAGAGAAACGACCAGCCCAGACGCCCCTTCTAATCTCAAATAAACCATTAGCTTGTGTTTACCTGGACCACTGCGGTCCCTTACAAAGGGATGGTAACTATAAATATATCATGGTCACAGTGGATTCATGCACGAGATTCATATGGATGTCGCCCCAGCGATCGGCTTACGCCAGAACTGTTATAAAAGATTTGCGAGTCTTTATCGGCACATACGCAATTGGCATGCTACATTCTGACCAGGGTCCTGCGTTTAGCTCTAGGGCTTACAAGGAGGCCATGACCAGCATGGGCATTGCATTGCGGTACTCTTGTCCCTTTCATCCTGAGGGAAACGGAATTGTGGAAAGAAAAAACCGTGACATAAAGCAATCTATAACAGCAAAGGTATTAGGTTCGGGAGCTGGGTGGGTCAAAAATGTAATAAGTGTCCAACGTAGTCTTAATAATCTGCCAAGAAATTCTCTGAGAGGTCTCAGTCCGTACGAACTATTGTTTGGGACTAGAATGTTAATCCAGGACCTTGATAGTCAAACTTCAGTGGTTAAAGAAAAATGCTTTGATATCAAAGATCGTTTGGCTATTTTACAGGACTTAAACGAAACAAGAAAAGACCTGAGCAACATAAAGTTGAAACAGCAGCCAATAACCACTGAAGAGAAACCACCTGTCCCAGCAAGGCCTGTCTGGATTCCAAAAATCGGGGATCTGGTCAGAGAAAAGATCGCGGTGAAGAAGGAATTTGGGCCTTCTTACAGAAAAGCAGTTCCTGTCTTGTCTGTCAACGGGACAAGATCAGTAGTACTACCGCCCCTTGCTGGTAAAAAGGAGAACCGAGTTGTATCCATCGACCTGGTTAAACCACAATCATGTGGCCGATAACAAGTAGTAGGCCAAGTGGACTCCCAAGAAGTAGCAGAACACCAAAGTTTGCTACAAACACAGAGGTTCAAACTGAAAGACTAATCACAATTGATAAACCTACAGTAAAACAACAAGGACTATGCAACAAAGCCATGGAACTTAAACCTCTTGAAACCCAAATTAAAATATTAAATCAAGAAACACCAGTCTATAATGATGTAACCACAGACTATGCTAATGAAACAAAGAAAATTCCAAAAACAAAAAGGAATCCAGAAGCGATTGAAACAATTGACAGAACAGCATCAGGCTACTTCATCAACTTCGATGATTTTTCTGAAGATCTGAGTGAACCAGAGGAACAGCGGACAACAAAAACTTTTAATGATAAAGCAAAGGAACTCTTTCATCGACTAAAAGAAACCTATCTGATTTCTCCATGGATTGAACTTTGGGTGGCACTAGGAGTATTCATCCTCATACTTTGGCTCATCATGGTACTATGCTTGGGACATTTCATTGAGGGAAAATATGTTACAATGGACACAGCAAGTCAGAACATCAACTTGGTCCTGAAACCACACAAGTCTTCACACATCAAGAAAAGAGATCTTTCTTCAGTAAACTTCACAGCCAATCCTATACCCGGTGGGGTAGCATGGGACAAAACTGATTACGAAATATATGGTCCGGTTGAGCTCCTGAAGTATCCTCATCAATTCAAGATTTCATTAAGTGACTTTGTAAAACCAAGCACATTTGCTGATGATTGGGACTTTGAAAGTATTAATGATATGATGTCTGATCTAGTAATGTCAGCTAAATTTACAGAACATGATTATTTGCAAGGTTCATCTAATTACGATCAAATGTTTTGTTACAACCATTATGGTAACCATTATCTGCATAAATCTACTCAACCTAGAAATGTTTTACATTTTAACCAATGGGAACATTGTGCAACTCCACCAAAAGGCAGTTCAAAGACATATTTTGATAAATATTCATACTTTTCAGGGGCCAACACAAGTAATGCAGAATCATTTTATTTCAAATTGTTAAATAAGACAGGAGTGAAAACCATGCTTATAAACACAAAATTGATATATTCACACTCATTTTTTGAAAAAATGAATACATTCGGTTTTGATTTCTGGAACAATAACATTGAAACGAAAACGATCTGGGGCACAAAAGATTGGCAAGTGCAAGGTATAGAATCATTATTTAGAGCCTGCATGATCCCAGAACAAATTATATTTTTGAATGATACAATTCAACAGACATCCTGTCTTGGCCTAGCCAAGATTAAAGACTTGAATAAACCGTCTATTCCAAAACCAACACCTAATAGTAATAGCACAACGGATGTTGAGATAGACGTATCTCATATTTTAAACCAAAACAGAACACATGCTGATTGGAAACAATGGTTGATCTGGCCCACAGACACAAATAACTGTCAAGACAGATTCCTGAACAAAATACAGGGGTTCACATTGACCAGGCCAGACCCAAGATACTCCCAGAGACAACATCCAGGGATTGTAACTACTTATAGTGTGGGGAAACTCTGCCTTCAATGGCTACATACATCCACACTGTCAGAAATTAAGCAACACTTAACTTTACTTAAAGAAGGTGCTGACTTGCGTGATTTCATCATGGGACCACGCAAACAGCGTCTAAAACGTTTCATAGCGGCCTCTATATATGCAGCTTACAACGAAGCTTGGAAAGTAACTCAAATTGAGACAGCAGAAAAAATACGGGAAATTGACCGTGTTAATTTGGAAAAATCACTTTCTGTTGTGGACAATGGGTTAATGACTCTGTCTTCCAGAATATATTCACTGGACAGTATTGTATCTTCTGCAATCAATATAATAGAACAAGACTTACTGATGTTGCAACACGGTCAGTCTCAATTACGTTCTATTGTACAGCTTGGCTGGACGTTACAAAATCTGCGTTCAGGCTATGTGCCTTGGCGTTTAATCAACACAACGTCACTATTTAATATCTTTAACCTTACTGATAAACAAATCAGTTTGGCACAAAAGGGTGCTGACTATACAATTCTGAGCATTGAAAAACTTGAGAGATTACCATTGACAATGTCAGAACGACCTGTCATTGAATGGATAATACATGGGATAATACATATTCCGATAACAACTTTCCAGTTTCAATACTGCCGAAAATATATACAGGCAGGCCAGTATGAAAGGTTGGGTAAAGGATACATTAAGTCCACATGGAACTTGCCCTATACAACACACATGTGTCAGTAATAACGGACAGAGTGTATTTCTTAGTGGTAATAATTGTGAAAAATCACTAAGTGGCATACTTCTGTGTCAGGGTATTAGTTTGCATGGGGCCTGTGAAGGGACTTCAAATAACCTTTCATGTCACCAGTTAGGCACACCTACAACACAAATAGAACCATTCTTTAGAAGACTTTCGAACGGGAGTTTCATTCTAATTGTAGATCACAGATGTTGTGGCTTGCTGCCAGGAAAACCTCATCTTGTAAACGTGACTTCCAGGGTCATGTGCTGGAAAGAGTATTGTTCCCGAATGATGCTCCAGACAGGGAGGGAAGGTTATGGCCCAGTTTAAAATCTCTTCTATTCGAATTGATACTTTAAGCAGAATGAAGACTGTGCTGCTACAGATGCCAACCCAGTTGACGTCATCAAAAGAAACGTATGATCTCCAAGTTGCAAGGACGACGGCAGAGATTCATTCAATGTTATCAACAAATTGCCCCCTACACTTCGCAGAAATGCTGAACGAAATCTTAAATATTTCTGATACAAGTGGTATCGCGAGTATATTTAAGACAGTTTTTTCAGGCACTTTAACCCCATTCAAAGCGATCCTGGGTATTTTTCCAAATTTCGTCCATTCCATCTTTGGCGGACTTCCACTCCTGTTGGGACTCGTAGCAGGCATTTTATTCTTGCTACTATTGCTTCGTTATGGCAAGCCATGTCACAGACAAGACTCCAGCAACAATGGAAGAAACGATCCTAGCTATCCGCTACCGGGACCGCATAACTAAAGTCCTTGGCTTAGCCCGGCTACGAGATCTGAATATGACCTGGTTTCTTTCATTCAGACCCATCTGGCAGAATTGTGTTATGCCTGTATTAAGATGCATGCTATGCGGCGAAGAATGCGTGTTGGACACCTGTCTTACACTACAATCAGAAGTACCATTGGATGCAGATACTTTGTTGGGTCCAGTAAAGGCTCATGCATTGTGCTGTCCCCAGCGGCTACCTATCCTGAACCTAGTCGAACTTTCACCAGAAGCTGTAGACTGTTTTTTCGAGAGTCTGTCTGAAATGATGTTTTCACCGGAACAGAGAGAATGATTTTAAACAAACTTGCACACGGCGTTCCCTGAACTCTGAATTTGGCCTTCAGTCTTTTGAAAACAAAGTGACTGTGAACTATTTTTTCTCTTCTCCCCTGAATAGCAAAAACTTTTTTTCCAATTCCAAAATATTTACCTTTTTTGGCACTTATCTTCTGCTTAAAGTAAAACTATTCTTAGAGAACAGAACTTCTATTCTTAGGAATACTAGAGACATTACATTACCTAAACCTCTAGTTTATATGCAATTAATTGTGTTTATATGTGATGAGATGGTCTCGCAATTTTTTTCTGTATCAAGAGCCATTTCATGTGTAATTTCGCAAATCATTCATGCTGATATAAAATATGCATCTCCTTATTGAATGATTATACTGCTTGAATGCATACAGTACCTATACTCATTTCGTGCATTTCGCATACACCATTTTTCAAATACAAAACAAAATGTTTTTGGGGTGGTTCGGTATACATATGCACTGTTAGTTATGTTTACTATTGCTTAGGTTAGTAAATATGTACATAAAATTGTGGAGTGGGTGTAGTGTGTTTATCTAGGTACCTATATTGATACTCCTATTTCTGACCCTTGTCCGGTTATTAATTCATTAATGTCCATACACCGGCACAGAAACCCGTCTTCAGATTAGGTCATAGCGCATGCTGTCACATTAAGCAAGCACTATCCCTTCAGCCCCCTAGAAAGCACACCGAGTTCTCAAAACAAATCAAACCTCCAACAGACCTGGGAAATCCCCCGCAGCTATTGTTTTGATTTCGCTCGAGAACTCCTGCAAAGAATGTAAGAACGACCAGTCCTTATGACATTCTTGCTGACATCTTATGTCCATCCTTACGTCAAACACGCACCTTTCAGGTATAAATATACCGACGCTGCCCTAAGCTAAGACACGGTGGTGACGAGCTTGGAGCAGCGCTACTTGCCGGAGAGCCCAGGTGATGCAGAAAAGCCCACGGACGCTGCCCCTCCCTTTTGACGCGCTGAGAGAGACGCTGCCTTTTCTCCTGCCGAGAAATCCAGCCTCCGGCATTTCCAGCCGCCCTCGCGGGTAACCGGGATATCGAGTCCTGAGACAGAGATACCAACCCTCCAGCCTTCTAAATCCCAGGTACTGAACTGACTAACCCCTCACAGAGAATTCTTGAGTCAGATTCTTGGCAAAACAGACTTAACTTAAACTGCTACTTACTTACTCCCTCCCAAGTATTAGGCTTAGGTCAGGTACACCGGGGTAGGCGTAGTTAGAAGCACCAGTTGAGTACGATTAGTCAATGTATATATGTATGTATATCTTTTATCCATTTTAAGTATCATATGGCTAAGAAACCATATAAATGCTTTTACAGTATTATTTTATAATTCTGTTTTTACTGTATGCACTTTACTTAACTATAAGTATTGCAATAATAGCGATTCATTTCTCTTGTATGAGAAAAGAGACTGATCAATAAATAACATCTTTTTATTGAAGAACGCCCATCTCATATTTCTCTACAAACTGGTGAAACTAAGAATGCACGTACTGACTGAGTAAAATAGTTGTCTTTTGTTTTCACACGACTCTAGAGATATACTCTTGATTAGGGGAGAGCAACGTTGTCATGTTCTATGGTTGTCAGAAACTAAATCCCTTCTTGTCTATCCAGGGAGGTTAAACTCCTCCTTGCCTATTCGAGAAAGTTTCTAGTGAACTCTGAGCTAGCTGGCACACATAACTTTAAGTCTAATATCGTCAGTAGAAGACCTAGTTAACCACAGTCCTACGTCTATACTATTGAAGATATTATTCCAATGCGCAGAGCCTATTGGGATAATAGGAACTACACTACACTAGTAAAAGCAGCCGATCACAACATGGAGTGTAGCCAATGTAAGTCTGCAATGCTGTCCACATTATTTATACGAACATATGGCCAGTATGTCATTTTAATGTTCCAACGATGTAGGCCTGATGGAACAAAATTGACAACTTTAATTAAAAATGTTGTGGCTTCGCAGTTGTCAATATCAGGAAGGACTTTTGTAACTACAGCAATTATATATCATGACGGTCCTTCAACAACATCAGGACATTACACAGCTTATTTGAAGTCTAGAAACGGCTGGTCATTCTGCAATGATTCTGTTTTAACTTTCAAAAAAAAATTGCCTTTTGACCTTATAAATTCTTACCTGGTGTTTTTACAACCAAAATTTTAGGGAAAGAATCTCGTGATTTGCTCTGAGGAATTTCAAGAGGTTCTAATGGCTCCTACACTATTTGGCCTTGAGGATAAGTGTAGTACAGACTAAAAAGTTATTTTTGAGTTTTAAGTAGTTCCTGAAAAAAAAGAAGGTTTTCTTACAGAAAGTGGTGGGCACGGATTAGTTAAAGGACAACAGAGTATTTCCCAAAGCAAACGGTGTTCTTACCATAACACTTGACGTCATGGAAAAATAACTGCACTTTGAATGAGTTCAGAAAAACTGTTTCTTTTAATAAGCTAATTCAAGCAGCCAATCAAAACATGGAGTAGAGGTAATGTAAGTCTGCAATGCTGTCCACATTATTTGTACAAACTTTTGGTTATAATGTCATTTTAAAATTCCAACTATATAAACCTGATGAAAGTAAGTTTTCAACTTTAATTACAAATGTTGTGGCTACACAGTCGTTGATTTTAGGAAGAACATTTGTAACTGCAGCTATTATATGACATAATGGTCCTTTGACAACATCCGCTTATTACACAGCTTATTTAAAATGTAAAAAAAGCTGATGTTTCGGAAATGATTCACATTTGACTATGAAACAATGTTGCCTTTTGACTTAAAAATATTCTTACTTTCTGTTTTCAGAAGAGAGAATTTTGGGTAGGTAACTGGCCTATAATGATTCTAGGAGTTGATATAATTTTATGTACTGTTTTAAATTGCTTTGTGATTAAAAGTGATGTAGAGAATTAAATAATTGTAGTAGTCATAGAGGTAGTGTAAGTGTGCCTCATAGTAAGCAGTATCAGTGTCATAGGAAATGTGGAACATGAGTGAGCAAGAAGGGTGAGATATTACTAGTACAGGATTGTGAAAGTGATCTTGAACGTTTTCTTTCTGAAAGTTGCGGAAAAAGAAAATGACGGGATTTGCTTAGAAGAATTCCAAGAGTTATAAATGGCTCTTACACGATTTGGCCTTAAGGAGAAGTGCGGTAGAGAGCGAGAAGTCATTTATTGTATGTAACATATTTGTCAAAACGATGGAGCATTTCTTTCAGAAAGTGGCAGGCTGAAAATAATAACAGCACAACAGAGTATAAGCTGTTCATAGGACATCCTTCGACGTCATGGAAAGTAAGTTACTTTTAAGGAGTTCTGATTTCTGATTGGTTATGTTATATGGGTTTTTTAAACACAATCATTTTGATTGTGGGTTTTTTTCCCCGCTGTTATATGAATACCTTCAACTCACTGTTTTTAGTGAAATTTGATATATTCTGAGAACAGCAAAAATAAACCATTTAACATGTATAATTAATTCTGTACTTTGTATAGTGAATTTAAATTTGTACTCGTCTTATCTCATGCTCACTCATCTTTTACTACCTTCTATCAATCCTCCTTACATACTCACATTGCCTTTTGTTTTATTCTCTTTATTCTCTTTCACCCTTGCTGTCTAACTCCACTTATCTTTCAACCTTTGTTTCCCTAATCCAACTCTGCTTTTTTCTTTTCTCCTTTGCACTATTTTCCAGCTTTTAGACCCTCTGCTTCGCTTGTCTTTTCCATCTTTCCTCCCTTTGTTTTCTAAATTAAATATTTTTGGGTTCTCCTTTTTTGGTGCTATCAGTTAGTATAACTCACCCTCACTCATTTATCTTTCTTTGTTGCCTCACTCAGTCTGTATCTGACACTCTTTCCTTCACTTCCTCTGTCTCCTCTCTCCCTCACTCTCTTTTCCTTATTCACCCTTTCCTTATATAGTTTACCTTACTCACTTTCTTTTAGTAGTTTACACAACTTCAATTTAGTTTTCTCTTTTATCCTTCTTTTCTGTCACTAAAAGTATCTTCCTTTTTTTCTCTTAGTAATTTACTCTATTACAATTTCTTTTTGTCTCTGACTGTCCATCACTGTTTCTTTCTCTTTTTTTCTGCATGTTTATCTCTAACTTTATTTCTTTGTAAAATTGGATGATTTTCAATCTTTTCCCTTTTCTTTTTTAATTTTTAAATACATGTTTTAATATTTTTCAAATTTTTGTTCTTTCTTTCACAGATTGAAAGTATAAAAATAACAAGTGACTAAGTTAACGACAATTATAAGGTAAGTGTTTTGTACTCTTTTCGTTACATTTCTATCACATTTAACTTCTATTAGTTCCACTGCTTCATTTCTTTAACCCTCAGTTTCCTGCCTTTGCTGCTTCCCTCATTCCTTTCTCTATTACTTACTTACTCTACTCCTTCCACTCCTTTTCTCAGTCCCTCTATTCTCATAGTTCCTCACTCCTGTTCACTCACTCCGTCTCTATTACTCTTACTGTCTCTGACTGATCACTCTTTCACTACTTGTTCATTATGCTTTCTCCCTGTAGTTCAAGCACACTATGTTATTTACATTTCTTTACTGTTTCAATTATTCCTTTTCTCTCACTTCTTCTTTTCTGCTTTCTGTTTTTTCTCTCTGTTATTCCACATGTTTTAACCTTAGTCACTGTCATACATCTTGTTTTATTCCTATTTACTTTCACTCACTCTTTTCTTAACACTTTCCCTCAGGGTTGTTCTTTTAGTCCGGTTCTATCCCTACCTCTCATTCCACATCCTTTACTGTTTTTCTTCTTAATTTGAACATTCACTCATATTCTCCAAGAAACTCTTGTTTATTATTCTTCTACTCTCCTTTTTTTCTTTCACTTCCTTATCTATTTTGTGTTTCTCAATTATACCCTCTTACATCTTTTCTTTGGTAAATAGATGTATTAAACAGTATCTCTGTGTTACTCCCTCTAGCTGTCTTTCTTTTAACATTACTCTCTGTTTCCTTCCCTTATACTCACTCTTCCTTTTTTAAAAAAAAAATGTTTTGTTTCGCTTCCGGTTCGCGTACCGGCGCGCGAACCGGGAAGCGAATCAAAAGAAATAGAGGTTGCCAGAGTGCTAAACATTCTAGCAATTTTTTATAAAGGGGAGGTAGTTCTGAAAAGAACTTTTTTTTAATTGTTTTTGTTGTTTTATATTTTTTTATTATTTTTCTGAACATTTTTTTACTTTTTTTTTATTTTTTGAACGGTTTTATATATTTTTTGTTTTTTTGGGGGGGGAAAACAAAAATCATTTATTATAACGGGCTCAACAGGAGCAACAAAAAAAAAAGATAATTTACTTTCTGGGGCGTTTTGGACATTTATGATTTTCAATTGCTACGTTGATCAAATTTATGCTACTCTCCCTGTAGCAAATTAATTTGCCGCAATAAATGCACACTTGCTTCACTTCCCCGAACTTCAACTGGATGTTGGGGACCGTCTCCCTCGCCTCTGGTCCCGTCACTGCCTCTCCAGATGATGTACTGGCCACAGGAGGGGGGTTTTCCTGCAGGTGA
The DNA here is from genome assembly GCF_964261635.1 of Lissotriton helveticus. Lineage (NCBI taxonomy): Eukaryota > Metazoa > Chordata > Amphibia > Caudata > Salamandridae > Lissotriton > Lissotriton helveticus. The sequence continues at coordinate 1,142,316,074 of NC_136068.1, forward strand.
CGTACCTGCGCAGCACTATAATTTATAGGGTGCCACCTCTCCATATGCCGATGCATGGTGTAATTGCCATAGCTGTACTTCTTATCAGTCCCTCTGGACAGATTTGTTTTACAGATGAGACAGGTATCGTAGCGGGCATTAACTTTTTTTTTGCCCCGGGGAAATGAGTAAAATTGCCAGATGTAATCTTCTTTTACACGGGACCTCCTTGGTTCTTCAGGCAAAAACTGCCTCTCTTGCTCCTCTTCCTCTTCTTCCTCTTCTTCCTCCTCTTGATTGAGGATTACCTGAGGAGGTGGTCCTCTCTTCCTAGGAGGTGGTGGTGGTGGTGGGGGTGCACCAGCTGCAGCTACTAATGAAGCCATTGCTTATTAGTCAAAATTGGTCTTCCTCTCACAAAGTTGAAAGTCAGAGTGAGAAAAAAGGTGGGGGCTTTCATCATTTGGGAAAAAAAAATTCTAAACCAATGAAAAGTGTTATTTTTAGGTCACATGACCTAGCCTTACATCATTAGGAAACCAAAAGTGAAATGAACCAATGAAAACTTTTATTAACAAGTCACATGACCTGTTACGCTTACGTTACGTGCTGCGCACCGCGCCCCGGATCGCTTCCGGGGAGCTGCGCTTCGCGCCTCGGTTCGCGCTCCGGAGCACTTCCGGGTGCGCTAACACGGCGCGTCATAAGACGCATTACGTGAGAACGCCATACGTCGCGCTTACGCGACGCGTCACGATGTTGTTTTCTAACACGGCAGTTGCGCAAACGGAACTTTACCGGTTCGGGGACCGGGTCGCGGCACCAAATTGAGCTAACGGGAAGCTACCCGGTTCGCGGACCGGGAGCGAAACAAAAAAAATAAATAAAAAAAAATACATAAAAAATTATATTAAAAACATATAAAATATATTTTTCGATTTAAAGAAGAATACATTTTAAAGCTTTTGATATTTGCTATTAAAAAACCATTGAAATTCACTGAAAAAACCATAGGTTATAGACCATATATAGTGAGGAATTAGCATTTACAAAACCTTGAAAATTCACTGAAAAAACCATAGGTTATAGACCATATATAGTTAGGAATTAGCATTTACAAAACCTGATTTTACACACACAAAACCATTGAAATTTGCATATATAGTTAGTTGTACTAACTATATATCGCGCACCCGCAATCCACTGCTGATCATGTCACATATTACATCATTCATGACATGGTCAGTGACATCACTGATGACATCAATGGTTTTGTGTGAGTAAAATAAGGTTTTGTAAATGCTAATTCCTAACTATATATGGTCTATAACCTCTGGTTTTTTCAGTGAATATATATATATATATTTATATATATATATATTTTTGCCAAAGGTGTATTGAAGAATGAGTGGGTGTATAAGTGTCTGAATGGATGATTTAGTAGGTGTGTGACTGACTGTATAAGTGAGTGATTAAATGTGTCTTACTGAATTTATGGGTTAGTGACTGATACAGACATTTAGACAGTTTAGTTTGTCAGTTGGTGTGTACGCGGTTGCATGGGTTGGTGAGTAGTTAAATTAGGGTTTATATGGGTTATTGATTGGTTGTCTGAGTATCTGTATGGGTGTCTGAGTGTCTGTGTGGGTGGGTGGGAGGTGTGACTGTGTATAGATGTGTGAGTGGGTGATTCACTGGGTGTATGTGTTCAAGAGTGCATCTGTGAAGGGCTATATGGGTAGGTGAGTGTGTGTATGGATGTGTTGGCGAGTGAATTGATGCCTCAGTGGTACATGTGTGAGTAACTGCATATTTGAAAGGCAGTATACGTGGCTGTTGGAGTATATAAATGACTATATGTGAGAGTGAGTGATTGTGGAAGTGGCTGAATGGATGAGTGTGTGCTTGTATTAGTTATTGTATAAGAGTGTAAGTATGTGTTAGTATATGTTTAAATAAGTGAGGTGGTGTGTGTGTAACTGTATAGGTGAGTAAATGGGAGTGTGATTGATTCTTTGCATGACTAGGTGTGTGAGTAACTCTATGGATGAGTGGCGGTGTGTGAGTGTCTGTCTAGATATGTGAGTGCATATAATAGTGCTGTATTGATGGATGACTGAATGTTTGAGTGACTGTATGGGTGAATGAGTGGATGTGTGTGTAGATTTTGGCATTATTGAGTGGGTATGCACTAACTGGTATTGGTGTGTCTACTGTTTTGAAAATGGTAGTCTGTATTTTAGAGTGGGTGTATCAAAGGTTATATTAGGGTATGAGGAGGTGCATCAGATTATCAAGTGAATGATGTCATCAGTGATGTCATTTGAGATGTCATCAGTGATGTCACTGACCATGTCATGAATGATGTAATATGTGATGTCATCAGCAGTGCATTGTAGAAGCGCAAGTTAACGGCCAAATTTCTCTGGTTTTGTACTAGTAAAATGTCCAATTAACTATAACATCCCTGAAATCTGTGGGTTTTTTCAGTGAATTTCCCTGGTTTTTTAAATGCTAATTTCTAACTATAATGTTCCTGAAACCTGTGTTTTTTTCAGTGAATTTCAAAGGTTTTTTAAATGCTATTTTCAAACTATGCCTACAAAGGTAGGACATGTGCAGAAAGAGGAAGAAGGGCGCAGAAAGAAGCACGAGAAATGCAGGAAAGAGGAAACAGAAGTCCCGAAAGATGAAGAAAGGTATAGAAAGAAGCAAGAGATGTGTACAAAGAACCAACAGAGGAGCAGAAAGAGGCCTTGTTGTAAAGTCATCCTGTGCCCCCCAACTTTTTGCTGACAGGTACTGGCGATGACTGACTCTGAAAGACACTTAGAATACAGTGAAAACACCTACATACACTAGGGTACACTATGGGTTGGGGTTCCCCTGTGATTGGCATGACCTCCCCTGTATGGCCCTAGTACGTAATAGGGCAAGGGGATTAAAACTACCTCTAACTAAGAGGTGCAGAAGGAGGCAAGAGAATTGCTGAAAGAAGCAACAGAGGTGTAGAGAAGCAAGAAACGTGCAGAAAGAGGCAAGTGAGATGCAAAAACAGGCATGAAAGGTACAGAAAGAGGGAAGACGAGTGCTGAAAGAGAAAACAGGGGTGCACAAAGAAGCACATGAGATGCAGAAAAAGGCAACAGACATGAAGAAAGAGGGAAGAGAGGTGCAAAAAAGGCAAGAAAAATGCAGAAAGAGGCAGAAGAGGGACATAAAGAGACATAGGGGGAGCAGAAAGAAGCAAGAGAGGTACTGAAAGAAGCATGGAAAGTGCAGCATGAAGCAACAGGGGTGCAGAAGGAGGCAGGAGAAGAGTAGGAAAAAGCAACTGGGTCACTGCATGAGTACTTGGGTAATGACTGAATGATTAGAGTACTGCAAGGAGAGTGCCTGGGTGAATGTATAAGTGGTTGGATTTTGGCACAGTGAATGGATTAGTACATGGTGCTGGATGGCTGACTGGAGGAGTGCATGTTGAGTGACAGGGTGATTGCTGGAATGTATGGTACTGCCTGGGTAATTGAAGCTGTGAAAGACAAGTGTGTAGGTGGTTAGAGGACTGCATGCGTAGTAGACAGGGGTTTGTAGCAGTGCATGTCCTAAGGCCTGGGTCATTGAATGAGTACTTGGGTAGTGACTGAATGATTGGAGTACTGCAAGACGAGTGCCTGGGTGAATTTAGAAGTGTTTGGATTTTGGTGCAGTGAATGGAGTGGTACATGGTGCTGGATGGCTGACTGGAGAAGTGCATGGGGAATGACAGGGTGATTGCTGGAGTGTATGGGTACTGCCTAGGTAATTGAATGTGTGAAAGACAAGTGTGTAGGTGGTTAGAGGACTGCATGTGTAGTAGACAGGGTTTTTAATCAGTGCATGTGTTAAAGCCTGGGTCACTGCATGAGTACTTGGGTACTGACTGAATGATTAGAGTACTACAAGGAGTGTGCCTGGGTGAATTCATAAGTGGTTGGGTTTTGGTGCAGTGTTTGGCTTAGAGCATGGTGCTGGATGGCTGACTGGAGGAGTGCATGGCGAGTGACAGGATGATTGCTGGAGTGTATTGATACTGCCTGGGTAATTGAAGGTGTGAAAGACAAGTGTGTAGGTAGTTAGAGGACTGCAAGCGTAGTGGACATGGGCTTGTTGCAGTGCATATGTTAAGGCCTGGGTCATTGCATGAGTGCTTGGGTACTGACTGAATGATTAGAGTACTGCAAGGAAAGTATCTAGGTGAATTTATAAGTGTTTGGGTTTTGGTGCAGTGTTTGGATTAGTACATGGTGCTGGATGGCTGACTGGAGGAGTGCATGGGGAGTGACAGGGTATTTGCTGGAGTGCATGAGTACTACCTGAGTAAATGAAGGTGTGAAAGGCAAGTGTATAGGTGGTTAGAGGACAGCATGCATAGTGGATAGGAGTTTGTAGCAGTGCATGTGTTAAGGTCTCTGTCATTATATGAGTACTTAGGAACTGACTGAATGATTTGGGTACTGCAAGGAGAGTGCGTGGGTGAGTTTATAAGTGTTTGATTTTTGGCGCAATGTTTGGATTAATCCATGGTGCTGGATGGCTGACTGGAGGAGTGCATGGGGAATGACATGCTTTTTGCTGGAGTGCATAAGTACTGCCTCAGTAATTGAAGATGTGAAAGACAAGTGTGTAGGTGGTTAGAGGACTGCATGTGTAGTGGACAGGATTTGTTATCAGTGCATGTGTTAAAGCCTGGGTCACTGCATGGATACTTGGGTACTGACTGAATGATTAGAGTACTGCAAGGAGAGTGCCTGGGTGAAGTTATAAGTGTTTGGGTTTTGGCACAGTGTTTGGCTTAATACATGGTGTTGGATAGCTGACAGGTGGAGTGTGTGGGGAGTGACAGGGTGTTTGCTGGAGTGTAAAGGTAATGCCTGGGTAATTGAAAGGTGTGAAAGACAAGTGTGTAGGTGGTTAAAGAACTGCATGTGTAGTGGAGAGTGGTTTGTCGCAGTCCATGTGTTAAGGCCTGGGTCACTGCATGAGTACTTGGGTACTGACTGAATGATTACAGTACTGCAAGAAGTGTGCCTTGGTGAATTTATAAGTGTTTGGGTTTTGGCGCAGTGTTTGGATTAGTACATGGTGCTTGATGGCTGACTGGAGGAGTGCATGGCGAGTGACAGGGTGATTGCTGGAGTGTATAGGTATTGCCTGGGTAATTGGAAGTGCGAAAGACAAGTGTGTAGGTAGTTTGTAACAGTGCATGTGTTATGGTCTTGGTCATTGCATGAGTACTTGGGTAGTGAATGAATGATTAGAGTACTGCAAGAAGAGTGCCTGGGTGAATTTATGAGTGCTTGGGTTTTAGTGCAGTGAATGTAGTAGCACATGGTGCTGGATGGCTGACTGGACGATTGCATGGGGAGTGACAGGGTGTTTGCTGGAGTGTATGGGTACTACCTGAGTAAATGAAGGTGTGAAAGACAAGTGTATAGGTGGTTAGAGGACTGCATGCGTAGTGGACAGGGGTTTGTAGCAGTGCATGTGTTAACCCCTACGATGCTCACAATGGAGCGGTTCCATCATGATCATCGGTTGGGCTGTGCTGATGACGGAACCCCTCTGTCATGAGCACAGCCCCCCCGGGGCATCGATTGTGGCACCACAGAGGGGGATGGCAGCGGAAGAGTTACCACTGCCACTCGAACCCCCATGCTTCCCCATGATGTCAGCACGCACAGCGCACGTCAACATCATCAGGAAGCGCTGGAAGCACTGGAAACCATTTGTTTCCAGCGCGTCCACGGAGAAGGAGGTAGGTTTTGGCCTTGGTGGGGAGGGAGGGCCACATTTGGATGCCTTGAAGCATTGGGGAAGAGTAAACAGTGTTTCCTTGCCCCTGATGTCTCAATGCAGGGCATTCCCGGTGCACAATAGTGCACAGCATCGCGATCGTGCACCAGGAATGCCCCCACTAGACACCAGGGATGTTATTTTGTGAGCAAAGGAAACGACCCCTTCGGCAAGGGTCACTTACTATGGGGGACATTTAAATTTAGACATGTCTGCCCCCCTGGGGACAGATCGGCCAATTTTGGCTGATTCTAAGCCCGGGGGGGGGGGGTCAGAAAAGCCCACTAGAGCCAGGGAATTTAATTTTTTTTAAAAATCGGAAGCGACCCCATGGGCAAGGGTCACTTCCAGGGGCCCAAAATATTTTTTAAGTATATTCTGCCCCCAAAGGCAGATCGTTTTTTTTTGGGCCCTAGAGACCAGGGAATTTCTTTATTTTTAAATGGAAGCGACCTCCTGGGCAAAGGTTGCTTCCAGGGGCCAAATTTATTTAAAAATTATAGTCTGCCCCCCTTGGGGACAGATAGGCTGATTTTTTGGGTGTTTCTGGCCCAGGGGGTGGGAGACCAGAAAATCCCACTAGAGCCAGGGAATTGTTTTTTTAAAAATTGGAAGCGACCTCTTGGCCAAGGGTCGCTTCCAGGGGCCATATTTAAAAAAAAAAGTAACTTCTGCCCCCCTGCACAGATCGGTTTGTTTATTTGGCTTTTCAGCCCCCACGGGGGGCAGAAAACCCCACTAGACACCAGGGAGTGTTTTATATTTTAAATGGAAGTGACCGCTTGGGCAAGGGTCGCTTCCTTATGGGCCTAAATAATTTGTAAGACTTTTCTGCCCCCCACCCCTTGGGGACAGATCATCTATATTTTTGAGTGTTTCTGTCAGGGGGGAGCAGAAAAGCCAGGGATATAAAAATAAATTAATTGGTTGCTTCCAGGGGACATATCTTTGTTTATGTGTATTCAGCACATTTATTTGGCCTTTCTGCCCCCATTTGGGAAGTGGCATAGCCTGTTATAATGTTAATTGTTTTTATTTCTTGTGAATTGTAATGCTTTATTTCTCTCATTTTGTTCTAGTACAAGGCTTTAGCTCTTTAAAATGTTGCAGATCGCGGTTTCGTTACTGGTGGTTCTGCTGTTTGTGTAGTTGCATGTGTTTGGTAAGAGATTTTTTTGTACAATGTAAATGTGTTTTTTGCAAATTGTGTAATGATACCAGTATGTTTGGCTTCTGTTTTTTTATTGTCTAAAACGTTTTGCATTCGTGCTTGCTGACTCTTGTAAGTGAATTGCATAGTTTTTGAGTATATAGATCTTTGTGATAAAGGCACACATTTTTTTACTTATTTATTTTGCACAGTGTTGGTTGTTGACTTGTTTGTGCAGTCTCCTTTCTTAGTAAGGATAATGGCTAGCCGCAGGATTACTGCTGAACAGGTTGTTGGTATGCTTTTTGATTCTTCCTCTGACCATGGTACCGAAACTGACTCTAATTCTGAGGCAGAGGTGGGAGGGGATGATTTAGGCAGTGAGTTTTCTATCCACATGGCATCATCCAATGATGAAGATACTCTCAATGCAGATGAAGCTACTCTTAGTGCGGATGAAGTGCCTGTGTTAGAGGAGGACATTAATGTGCCGATAGTGCGGCAAGAGGCATCTGGTCTGCAGCCTGGGGCTGCAAGGCTTCCCGTTGAAAGTGCTGAACTCTGGTTTGCCCCAGGCATGGTGCAGCCGGCATTGCCAGACTTTACTGGTGTTCCAGGGTGTAGAGTGAATACTGAAAACTTTTTGCCGATAAATTGTTTTCAGTTGTTTATGGACAATATGTTTTTGGCAGAGAATGTTGAGCAGACTAATTTGTATGCTGAATAGTATTTGAGGGACAACAGTGCCAGCATTAAGCCCTACTCTAGAGCTACCCGGTGGACTCCCACATATCTAGAAGAGATGAAGAAGTTCTTGGGTTTAACTTTTTTGATGGGCTTGCTAAGGAAACCATCAATGGCTTCATATTGGTCTACAAGTCCCTTGATGGCAACTGCTATATTTCCGGCAGTCATGAGTTGTGATAGATATTTGCTTCTGCTTCGGATGATGCATTTTGTCGAAATTGGTTTAGCTTTGCCACGAGATCACCCTGATTGTGACCGTCTTTTTAAGATTCGGCCTGCCATTGATCACTTTGTTGATCGATTTTCTGAGATCAATGCTCCAGGGAAAGAAATTGCAGTGGATGAGCCTTTGATGTTGCTTGATTTTTAGGCAATACATTCCTAGTAAGAGGGCACGCTATGAAATTAAGCTGTATATGCTGTGTGACAGTGGGACTGGATATGTCTCTAATTTCAGGGTGTACACCGGTAAGGAATCGAGGATTAACCCCCCTGGTTATCCGTCCACTTTTGGAGTGACTGAGAAAATTATATGGGAACTTGGTAGAGGATTTTTTAATAAAGGCCGCCATTTATATGTAGATAATTTCTACACTGGTGTGCGGCTGTTCAGTGAATTGGCCAAAGTGGACACTGTTGCTTGTGGCACAATCCGCTCTAACCGTAAAGGTTTCTCAAAAGAACTTGTTTGTCAAAAGCTTGTGCGGGGACAGGGCAGTGCATTGTGTTGCGAGGAGCTTCTAGTTGTGACATTTTTAGACAGGAGAGATGTGTACATGCTGACTACCATCCATGCTGAAAACAATGCACCTGTGACTGTTTGGGGTCAGGTTGCTGAAGTGCGGAAACCTGTGTGCATTTTAGACTATAATAGGCGCATGGGTGGTGTTGACAGAGTAGATCAGAGGTTGGAATCTTACGCTGCTCTTCGTAAGGCTTACATTTGGTACAAGAAGTTGACTATCCATCTTTTCCACTTGGCAACCTGTAATGCTTTTGCTGTGTTCCAGGATTATTGTCCTTAGTCAAAGATGACTTTTGTTAAGTTTCAGGAGTCTATAATAGGCAGCCTTGTTTTAGTGGAACAGGCAAGTGTTCCTAGAGTTGCAGTGGTTGAGGATGTTGCTAGATTGAAAGATCACCACTTTCCTGATCACATTCCTTCCACACCCTCAAAAGACATTCCCAGTAGGAGATGTAGAGTCTGTTGGCGAAGAGGTATGCGGAAGGAGATTCGTATGTAATGCCCGAGTGTCCTTCTAACCCTGGGCTGTGTGTGCCTGCTTGTTTTAGAATGTACCACACACAAAATAATTTTTGGGAGCATCCATAAGTGGTAAAGTGAATTGCCTGGCCTCTATTGTTTAATCTTTTTTTTCAGTTTGGCATTTGTGTAGTGTATTTAGTTTCAGTTTTTGGGTTAGTAGATTTGTATCTATTTGGAATTTGTTTGTGTTTTCTGATTTATATAAAAAAATTCCTAAATGTGATGGCGGTGTGCATGGATTGGCACTTGTCTGGCGGTGTGCCTGGTCTGGTGCTTGGCTGGCGGAGTGTTTGGATTGGCGCTTGGCTGGTGGTGTACGTGGACTGGCGCTTGGCTAGCGGTGTGTTTGTACTGGAGCTTGGCTGGCGGTGTGTTTGTACTGGTGCTTGGCTGGCGGTGTGTTTGTACTGATGCTTGGCTGGCAGTATGTTTGTATTGGCGCTTGGCTGGTGGTGTGCGTGGACTGGCGCTTGACTGGTGGTGTGCGTGGACTAGCACTTGGCTGGCGGTGTGCATGGGTTGGCACGTGGCTGGTGGTGTGCGTGGTCTGGCGCTTGGCTGCGGTGTGTTTGGATTGGCACTTGGCTAGCGGTATTATTGTACTGGAGCTTGGCAGGCGCTGTGTTTGTACTGGCGCTTGGCTGGCACTGTGTTTGTACTGACGCTTGGCTGGCATTGTGTTTGTATTGTCGCTTGGCTGGCGGTGTTCGTGGACTGGCGCTTAACTGGCGGTGTGCATGACCTGGGGCTTGGCTGGCAGTGTTCATTGACTGGCGCTTGGCTGGCGGTGTGCGTGGACTGGCGCTTAACTGGTGGTGTGCGTAGACTGGCACTTGGCTGGCAGTGTGCATTGACTGGCGCTTGGCTGGCGGTGTGCTTGGACTGGCGCTTGGCTTTCGGTGTGCGTGGACTGGTGCTTGGCTGGTGGTTTGCGTGGACTGGCGCTAGGCTGAAGGTGTGCAAGGGTTGGCACTTGGCTGGCGGTGTGTGTGGACTGGCGCTTTGCTGGTGGTGTGCGTGGACTGGTGCTCGGCTGGCGATGTGTGGGTAGTGACTTGCTGCTGGTCACTACACACACTGCTAGCTGAGCGCCACTTGATGCAATCCATCAGTTTGTGTAGTTGCTGTGTCAGGAATATGGGCGTGTAAAAGTGATGGGCCCTTGAATGGCGCTGTCTGCTGGTGGGAGTGTTGTGATGTGATGGGCCCGCGGCTGGCGGTGTGAATGTTTTGTATGTGCCAGACGTATGAAAGGTGTATGAATGCCTGTAAAGAGGTTGGTGCCTTGTCGTGGCTTTACAGCTCATGAGCTGTGAGTCAATGGTTCAGTTGCTCGTCCTTTCAATTATTAACAGTGCATTTCATTTTTGTGAAATCACTTGCTAATACAATTCTATATACTGAACCATCACTCACCCTCGTTCCAAATCCAACCAGTATGTGTGTGTATTTGAGGATTAGATGGCTGTGCAGTAATATTTGTTGTTTTTGTCTTTCTGAAGCAGGGTGTACATTGTACCTTTTTGTGAATGTTGTGATGTGTTGTTTTCGTGCCAGGTGGAGTGAATGGTCTTGTGTGTATAACGTATGAAAGGTTTGTAAATGGCCTATATAGTGGTTGGTGCTTTGCAGTGGCTTTACAGCTCACGAGCTGCGAGTCACTGGTTCAGTTATTTGTCCATTTAATTATTGACAGTGCATTTCATTTTTGTGAAATCTCTTGTTAATAAAATGTTATATACTGAATCATCACGCGCCCTCGTGCCAAATCCAACCAGTATGTGTGTGTGTTTGAGGAATAGATGGCTGTGCAGGAATCTCTGACTTTTTAGTCTCTCTGCCAAGGTGTACATTCCATCTAAGAATAACCTACCAACTGTAGATATTGTCGCACACCCATGGAAGTACATGGTGATGTCTCTCTGGTGAATTCCAACAAGTTATTTTATCCACAATGTCCTGCAAACCTCAAAATGTCTGTCACATTTTCCTTGCAATATTGTGCCAAAATTCTCACGCTGCAGAACTAAACAACTAATTATGTCAAAACGATCTGGTTTTGCTAGGTGGGTCACCTGGGTTATTGGCCCCGTGCTTTGCAGCCATCTAGGGCAGCCATCTAGGGCAAACCTACCAAACCCACACATTTCTGAAAACTAGATACTCGGGGGCTTCTAGGGAGGTATGGCTTGCATGGATACCCCAACGTTTCCTTACCCAGAATCTCTTGCAAACCTCAATTTTATCTGACAAAATCACTATTTTCACATATTTTTGTGTGTGAAAATGTGGCATCACTAGGCTCACACACATTTTCTATCACGCAGCGTTCCCCAGGGTCTCCCGATAAAAATTGTGCCTCACTTGTGTGGAAGGCCCAAGTACCCGCAACAGGCAAGGGCTCAAAACATAGTGAGGCGACATCAAAATTGCCTGTCTCCACGGAAACCTGGGGAAACGCTGGGTGGTAGGAAATTTGTAGGAGATAGGAGATCTGTGTCAAGATGGGATGGTAGGTGACTGTCAGTCTACTTGGGGCACTGAGTGCACACCATCAACTCTCACTTGCTATCAATGTTACATGGTTAGACATGCATTGCGGGACTTGTTAGAAGATGAATTGCAGGAACCCCCATAAACGCCAGTGATTTCAGCTTTGATACAGAAAGACGCCACAATTCAATTACTAATGATGCTCTATACTCAAGCACAAGATGCACATAGATCAGGAGTGGAAAAGCACGATTGGAGTGGCAGAGAAATTTAGGTAGGAACATTGACGATAATGGATGGCAGTACTGTTGTTGTAGGACAAGGGAGATATGGCTGAATGGGAGGCACCAGCTAATACAATTGAAATACATAGACTGTGTTTATTACACACTGGAATGAATGTTCCAATACAGATTTTGCCAAAGATATCTGGAGCGAGAAGCCGGGTTCATACACACTGCTTGATATTGCCCTGGGATACACAAATTCTGGGAAAAGATTTTTTTAGAGCTAGGAGCAATTGCGGGCTGCCCATAGAGATTGTTCCAATGCTGGCTGTGCTAGGCTATGACAAGCTAATAGACAAGACACTTTCAGAAAACAAGTTTTTCCGCAGTATCATCGGACTTCCCCAGAGTACCCCACTACAGCCACTTAGATATGATCTTGGAAGGAAGGCAATTGCGGAGGTAGCAAGGCTCCGCCCTATCTTATATTGGCGTAGGCTTTGGACTACACCGGAGCTTTTGCATTAAGCTGAAGGATTCATGGATGTCATAAAATTCGACGTCTTCCACAAGATCAGTTGGTTAAAGGAACTTAGAAACACTCTAGTGGGCCTGGGCATGCAGATGCTGTGGGCAAATCCGGCGACAGCTACTTTCCCATCTCAAATTAGTCTAAAGGAGATCTATTGGGAGCAGGTTGCGCACAGAATCTGGAGTGGCACTGGTTCCTCAACCATGACTGGGGTTTTTTTAGAGGCAAAGCTTATCCCCAGGTTAGAGCAATATTGGGATGTCATCACCAAGCCTGGGGATAGGAAGCTCAATTTCCAGCTCAGAGCAGGATCTCTGCCCCTCAGGTCTTTAACCAGTAGGTGGGCTAGTGCAAGCAGTAATATCTGTCCTGCTTGTGGGGATGATAAGGAATCCATTGCTCATTTCCTCTTTGTTTGTCCTGTATACGTAATCCCAAGGCGTGTTTGATTAATTCCAATGTGCAAGTCTTTGGGTATGAGCAGCAATGCCGAAGCACTAAGAGTTATACACACCAGCACTTTACCGTTCATTTCAATATCAACTGCTAAATATCTAGGATGGGTGTGGGCGCAGAGGCAGAAATGTTAGGCTTTGGCAATTGACTGTGTCCATTGTTTTTCTTTTTAAGGTACATTTGCCCAGCCAGACCGTGCAAGAAGTTTTTTATTGTAATTACTCGTAATTGACTGTTTGTATATAGCAATCGAGATGAATTTTATTATATCATTGTCTTAGAATTGTTTTTTTCCATATGTATGGGATTTGCAGATTCCTATTGTTCAAATACTTGTATAAATTATGGAATGTTTTTTTATGCTTTTATGAGTACATCTCGAATAAAGCTAATTTGACTTTACTTGACTTGACAAGACAGTTAGGAAGCTGGTATCCATTGGTCTACTACTAGGCAGGCACCGAGTGGCAATGTGATGGGCTAGGGGCCCGTCCCAACACTGGGGTAGTGGCATTCGGATATGGTATACTGCAATAGACAATCAGATGTATATAGTGAACTCCTGCCACCCCAGAGAAGTCCTAAAGACTATTTGACCCAATATAAAAAATACTTAGCAGGTGAAATCACACGAGACTTGGAGTTGAGGCGGGAGTAGATACTCCAAATTGTTAGTTATTGGACGGGAAAAAGACTGTCCGAGTAATGTGAATCTATGTCACACTGTAGTTGAATTATGAATATAAAAGTAATGGGGTCAGAACCGTTAAAAGGGGTCCTATGTTGTATGAGAATCTACGATGAGGTTGTGTGTCCTATACTGGGTTGTAGGAATACCATTGTGACATACTTGTCCAAGTATCCGGTGTACTAATTTCTAGAGAATAATGAGGTTCTGAACAGTGTGTTGTGACGAGGTAGCTGAGGAGGATAGCGGGTCCATCTTGCTGCTGGGAGCGCTGCCCCCGTGTTTCTCCCGCGCTTGAGCTGGACTGTGCTCTGCTCCGTAACGGCTGCTCCCGGTAGCGACTCTCATCTTGGGCTCCAGGTCCTGCGGTGTTTATCCAGTACTTCTACCTGATTATGCCTGGCTCCTAATCAACTGTCCTTAGCGGTGGATTTCGTCTGACGGCTTCAAGGTGACTCTGTTTGGTTTTTGCTGCAGCTGTTTCTGGTGGCGGCTTCCCTCCACAGCGCATCTCATCATAGCAATCCTTTGACTCTGCTTGGCTCATGCTGCGGCTGTTCCTGGTGGTGGCTTTCATCCCACGGGCAAGGAACCGCGGTGCATTCCAGCACTCTTGCTTGATTCTGCTTTGCTCCTGCAGCAAACCGCTCCTGGCGGCAGCTTTCATCTTGCGCATGAGAACCCGTAGCGCCTTCTAATACTCTCGTCTGCTTTGCATGGCTCCTGCCTTAGCTGGTCAGGTTTTGCGATATGCTCCAGCACTTTTTCCTGACTTGGATACTGCTCCAGCTACCCCTTCAGATGTTCTTGGCAGCGCCGACGCCTTTCATCTCTGATTTAGGACCCGCAGTGCATCCCAGGCACTCTTGCCTGATTCTGTTCTACTCTTACCACTCGTTGGCAGTGGCTCTCACTCCAGGGGCCTCATTTATGAAAGCCTTGCGCCACCGGTGCGTCACTTTTTCCCATGTTAAAAGTGACCCACCGGCGGCGCAAGGCCTTCATAAATCTGCCCCCAGGTGTCCCGGTGTTAATACCTGATTTGGCCGCCTTGGCTCAGGGTGCCTCTCCTATCAGTGAATTGTTTGGGTACTCTGGGAAAAAGTGCATTCTACAGGCCTCGCCTATGTGGCTTCACACCGAGTTAACATCAGTCGGTTGCTAAAGGAGCTCGCAACTGTAGTAAAGCCCACCCTAGGGTGGATTTAGACCCTGACAATGACAAGGTGGAGGAGCCCTCTAAAGCGCAGGATTATACTGCCACTGCCACTGGGTGGCCTATTTTGAAATTACTAAAGACTGTGGAGGCTACCTCGATACTTCAGACATATTCTAAAGACTCTCCAGGAGGGGAGACCTCACTCGCGGAGATGCTGATGGCTGCTGCGCCATGTGGAAATATGGATGTTTTGTTAACTGCTCTGGAAGAAAACAGTGTTGCAGGAAGCAGTGTTGCAGGAGCTGACTACATCTCTTTGAGATGGCAACAAGCCATCTAAGGATAATGACACTATTGGAATTGTGAGTAGCAGTGGTATATCTGGGGGTCTAGATCTGATTTTGTGGAAGGGACAGGTAGCCAAACTCTAGGTATTTGGAGTATGGAACATGGCGACCATACTGCTAAAACTACAACAGAATCAGCACTCAGTCTTAGCTCACCTCCCAGCCTATTGTCCCTGAATGCACGTAAGGAAGTGCCTACAGATGATACTGATACTGAGTGACTAAATAATCCAGGCAAGAGCACGACAGAGGTGGGATTAAAGGTGTATGCGCAGGATAAGAAAACTGGGGTTATTGGTGCTGGGAGAGACAACAAAGCGCAAACTCAATTACCAAGAAACAAGCGGGGGATAGCTTTATATCTTCTTGTGGTAAGACTCAGGTAAGACACAAGACGACTGATGGTAGTCCGCTGTGAAATTGGGTTGAGTCCAAAGGAGAGGTTAAAGCTATAATTTCATGTTTTCAACTTCTTCAAATGACTCTCAAAATCCACACAAGTGAGGGAAGAAACATAACCAAGGTTCAGCAGAGCGTACAACCTCAATCACTGACAGCCCAGAAGCTTCGGTTTCACCTGATATTAGCTCCCCTCCACTTAGGGGTGTTACTGCTGTCGGCTCTCCGCCTACGAATATGTCCGACCCCTTCTTACCTGACAGTGAGCATGAGCCAACTTTGTTACCTATTCTGCAAACGCTACAGACACAGCGAGCTGAAGTACAACAGTCCTATGCACAAGTCAGAGCCGATAACATTGCTATACAGTGCTCACAGTCAGAAGCTACTAATACAATTACTAATTTTACTGTAGAGATGGGGGAACTTCAACAGCAGGTCTCAGATATAGAGGATGGAACTGTTTTCACTCAAAAAAATGTAGAGCAACATGATAGCCATCTGCATTTTGTACAGGCTAAGCTTGAAGATCTGGAAAACTGTAAAAGACAAAATGACTTGTGTGTCTTTGGAATACTGGAAAGGAGGGAACTAGAGGATCCATGGCAGTTCATTGTTCAGCTGTTCAGAAAAAGCATTTCCAGAGCTTTCAGACTGGGATGTGGCATCTCAAAATACACAGAGCACTCAGAATTCTCATCAATCGCTCTGCGTGATCAAATACCGCGGCTTCTAATAGCGGCCTAAATGCACGCCCAAATTTGGTATACATTGGTAACTTCCTTTTAAGGAAAGCCAGTTCCATTAAAGCACAATCAACTACTCGAGTATTAATAAACTCAATGTCAATAGTGGTTCGTTCAGATTTACGCAAGCCCACAATGGACAGGCGGTGGAAACTTCAACAACTTATAGATCATCTAAAGGCTGCTGGAGCACAGGTTTTTTTTACAGGAGCCAGCAAGGCTTAAAATTGTTAAAGAGGGTCAAAAATGGTTCTGTAATATGGAGCAGGAGGCAGCACAGATTTTGTCTAAAATAAGAGGGTGGCTGTGGTACATAAGCTATACAAACCCTTCTCCTTCTGACCGGCTTACTAACTCTCTAGGGAGGGCTTTTAGTCTGTCCTTTTTTTCTCTTTTCTTCTTTCTTTTTTAAGTTGTCAGTCACTCCCTTTTTTTCTTTTTCTGTGTCCTCTTCTTTGTTCTTGCAAAAGGGGCAGGTCGCGGTCGGGAGGCAAGGGAGGTGAGAAACACGTAGGGTTGCAATTCTCAGGCTTGTCGAGCAGACAGGCGGGATTGGGGTGACTCCTTCAGCTAGAGTAGGGGAGGGGGGAGGCTGGCATCATCGTGGAGGGGCTGGGGTTTCAGTGGTATGGAAGGGGTGCAAATGGGGTAAAAAGTCAAACTGGTCAAGGTTTATTGTTGGGATAACTAAGAATAAAGCTCGAAATTTAATTAAGGTCATGAACTTATCTTTACCACTTTCTATGAAGAAGAACTCAATGTGTGGTGTGGGGTGTGTTTATTCTTTTATGTTCATGATAGGGACCAGGCTATACCAAGTAAAAACTGATTTGAAATGGGGTTAACACGCTCTATATGTTGGAATGTATCCGGGTTAAACAGTTCCAGTAAACGTCAGTTAGTTCGTGAAGAACTGAAAATTCATAAACCCCATTTGGTATGTCTTACTGAAACTCACTTGGCTCATAAGGACAGGTTTTATTTAAACACCTGGGCTTTGATATTATTGTCTGTACATCTCAGATGGTTTCTATCAGAGGGGTCGCTATTCTAGCAGATAGTAGAATGGAATACAATCTTCTGAAGTCAACAGCTGATCCGAGGGGGAGATGGGCAATTGTGCAATTATTAATGGATGGCATTAAATATGGTCTGTGTGCATTATACGTTCTCAACCTAGATGAGCCCACTATTTTTGATATGCTAACTTTCGAATTATTGGAGTGGCAGGGGTAAACGTTGTTTACAACGCGGTGTTTACACCGCACGACCTTTACCAGGCTCCCATTACAACGCAAGTCGTTACTACGACTTGCGCTGGATGGCGCTGTTGGTTAAGGAATATTGTAATTTTATATTCCAACACCTTCCCTACTGTTACGTGGACTGGTGTTGGAATATAACATTATAATATTCCTCAATCCGCGCCCTCCAACGCAAGACTTGCGTTGTAATAACCGCGTTGTAGTACCGCGATCTAAAAGATCGCGTTGTACTGACATACATCCGTGGCAGGGAGTACTGCTAGTTATTGTCAATTTTAATTGTACCATGGATTATATTAAGGATTCAACTAATCAGCGAGCCTCTACGAAAATGAGGAAGGTTAGGAATTCCATTCTTGAACTGTCTTGCTTACTTTGTCTCAGGGCTGTATGGAGGTCATTACACCCAATGTCGCCTGGTTATACGTGCTACTCTGTACTCGACAGGCAGTACTCTAGGATTGATTTGGCTTTTGTTAACAACACCATTCTAGAGTCTGCTGAGATGGAAGTATGTCCTAGAGTAATATCGAATCATAAACCTATTTTGTTATCTTTTTGTAGCCAGGTTTTAAAAAGCCAGAGGCTTTCTTTTTCTTTCCCTCATCATTTACTCACGGAGAAGGAATATTTAAGCAGGGTACAAAAAGAACTAGCGGAGTTCAGGGAGAATAATGCAGGGGCCGCATCTCCACAGTTTTTATGGGACACTATGAAGGCCTTTGTTAGAGGCATCACCCAGCATTATATATACCAGCAAAACAATATTAAGAAACTTTATATGAGGGCAACTTGACAGGCTGTAGCACAATTAAAAATCTCACTTGTTCGTTCAATTAAACAGGGGAAACAAGATCAACAGGAATTATATTTCTCCTTGTTCAAGAAGAGATTACACCTGGGAAACAAATTGAGGTAGAAGGTAGCAGTCAGCTACAACAAACATCGCTCTCTTCAGTATGAATATGGTGAGCAGGTAAGGAAAGTACTTGCACACCAACTAGCTGATAAAAGGTGAAAGAGACAAATTAATGTGTTTAAAGGGGAGGATGGTGCCACACAGACACATGAAGTATTGGAACAATTTGGTGGATCTACCAGAAGCTATACAGCCAAGGTAGTGGGTTTGATGCATTGGGGTTAGCCAATATTTATCTGGGTGCACCCTTCCAATTAACAGCAAAGAAATACTAGAGTCATTGGCTGCATAGCCCAGTGGTAAAGCAGCAGATGATGATTCAATACCAGTAGATTTATAAATGTTAAGGACTATACTAGGCCTCTGCTAAAAGATTTCATACAAGCTATGGGGGATAGTGAGGATCTCCCTAGCTCATGGAATTTGACAAATATTGTGTTTTTCATAAAAAATGGAAAAGCCCTCAGAGGAATGTGGGTTCTATCGACCTATCTCCCTTATAAATGCGGATGGCAAAATTGTTGCTAAGATTTTGCCCGCCCTATTGACTCCTCTTCTGTCTGGATTTGTATCTAGCCAGCAGCACAGGTTTATACTGGGTAGGGGCACTGCAGCTCATGTTGACATGGCAATTGTGGCCTTTGATGTGGCAAAAAAAGCTAAACATGAATATGGGGATGATACTGTTGGATGCCGAAAATGCTTTTGATACTCTGGATTTGTCTCTGGTCCACACTTGCAGCTTTTGGACTCAGTGTCCAATAGTTTAACCCCTTCCATGCTGATGGCGGCCCCCGTCCATCATGCATCACGGTGAGCTTGTGCTGATGACGGCTGGGGGCACAGTGTTGGTTGTTGACTTGTTTGTGCAGTCTCCTTTCTTAGTAAGGATAATGGCTAGCCGCAGGATTACTGCTGAACAGGTTGTTGGTATGCTTTTTGATTCTTCCTCTGACCATGGTACCGAAACTGACTCTAATTCTGAGGCAGAGGTGGGAGGGGATGATTTAGGCAGTGAGTTTTCTATCCACATGGCATCATCCGATGATGAAGATACTCTCAATGCAGATGAAGCTACTCTTAGTGTGGATGAAGTGCCTGTGTTAGAGGAGGACATTAATGTGCCGATAGTGCGGCAAGAGGCATCTGGTCTGCAGCCTGGGGCTGCAAGGCTTCCCGTTGAAAGTGCTGAACTCTGGTTTGCCCCAGGCATGGTGCAGCCGGCATTGCCAGACTTTACTGGTGTTCCAGGGTGTAGAGTGAATACTGAAAACTTTTTGCCGATAAATTGTTTTCAGTTGTTTATGGACAATATGTTTTTGGCAGAGAATGTTGAGCAGACTAATTTGTATGCTGAATAGTATTTGAGGGACAACAGTGCCAGCATTAAGCCCTACTCTAGAGCTACCCGGTGGACTCCCACATATCTAGAAGAGATGAAGAAGTTCTTGGGTTTAACTTTTTTGATGGGCTTGCTAAGGAAACCATCAATGGCTTCATATTGGTCTACAAGTCCCTTGATGGCAACTGCTATATTTCTGGCAGTCATGAGTTGTGATAGATATTTGCTTCTGCTTCGGATGATGCATTTTGTCGAAATTGGTTTAGCTTTGCCACGAGATCACCCTGATTGTGACCGTCTTTTTAAGATTCGGCCTGTCATTGATCACTTTGTTGATCGATTTTCTGAGATCAATGCTCCAGGGAAAGAAATTGCAGTGGATGAGCCTTTGATGTTGCTTGATTTTTAGGCAATACATTCCTAGTAAGAGGGCACGCTATGAAATTAAGCTGTATATGCTGTGTGACAGTGGGACTGGATATGTCTCTAATTTCAGGGTGTACACCGGTAAGGAATCGAGGATTAACCCCCCTGGTTATCCGTCCAATTTTGGAGTGACTGAGAAAATTATATGGGAACTTGGTAGAGGATTTTTTAATAAAGGCCGCCATTTATATGTAGATAATTTCTACACTGGTGTGCGGCTGTTCAGTGAATTGGCCAAAGTGGACACTGTTGCTTGTGGCACAATCCGCTCTAACCGTAAAGGTTTCTCAAAAGAACTTGTTTGTCAAAAGCTTGTGCGGGGACAGGGCAGTGCATTGTGTTGCGAGGAGCTTCTAGCTGTGACATTTTTAGACAGGAGAGATGTGTACATGCTGACTACCATCCATGCTGAAAACAATGCACCTGTGACTGTTTGGGGTCAGGTTGCTGAAGTGCGGAAACCTGTGTGCATTTTAGACTATAATAGGCGCATGGGTGGTGTTGACAGAGTAGATCAGAGGTTGGAATCTTACGCTGCTCTTCGTAAGGCTTACATTTGGTACAAGAAGTTGACTATCCATCTTTTCCACTTGGCAACCTGTAATGCTTTTGCTGTGTTCCAGGATTATTGTCCTTAGTCAAAGATGACTTTTGTTAAGTTTCAGGAGTCTATAATAGGCAGCCTTGTTTTAGTGGAACAGGCAAGTGTTCCTAGAGTTGCAGTGGTTGAGGATGTTGCTAGATTGAAAGATCACCACTTTCCTGATCACATTCCTTCCACACCCTCAAAAGACATTCCCAGTAGGAGATGTAGAGTCTGTTGGCGAAGAGGTATGCGGAAGGAGATTCGTATGTAATGCCCGAGTGTCCTTCTAACCCTGGGCTGTGTGTGCCTGCTTGTTTTAGAATGTACCACACACAAAATAATTTTTGGGAGCATCCATAAGTGGTAAAGTGAATTGCCTGGCCTCTATTGTTTAATCTTTTTTTTCAGTTTGGCATTTGTGTAGTGTATTTAGTTTCAGTTTTTGGGTTAGTAGATTTGTATCTATTTGGAATTTGTTTGTGTTTTCTGATTTATATAAAAAAATTCCTAAATGTGATGGCGGTGTGCATGGATTGGCACTTGTCTGGCGGTGTGCCTGGTCTGGTGCTTGGCTGGCGGAGTGTTTGGATTGGCGCTTGGCTGGTGGTGTACGTGGACTGGCGCTTGGCTAGCGGTGTGTTTGTACTGGAGCTTGGCTGGCGGTGTGTTTGTACTGGTGCTTGGCTGGCGGTGTGTTTGTACTGATGCTTGGCTGGCAGTATGTTTGTATTGGCGCTTGGCTGGTGGTGTGCGTGGACTGGCGCTTGACTGGTGGTGTGCGTGGACTAGCACTTGGCTGGCGGTGTGCATGGGTTGGCACGTGGCTGGTGGTGTGCGTGGTCTGGCGCTTGGCTGCGGTGTGTTTGGATTGGCACTTGGCTAGCGGTATTATTGTACTGGAGCTTGGCAGGCGCTGTGTTTGTACTGGCGCTTGGCTGGCACTGTGTTTGTACTGACGCTTGGCTGGCATTGTGTTTGTATTGTCGCTTGGCTGGCGGTGTTCGTGGACTGGCGCTTAACTGGCGGTGTGCATGACCTGGGGCTTGGCTGGCAGTGTTCATTGACTGGCGCTTGGCTGGCGGTGTGCGTGGACTGGCGCTTAACTGGTGGTGTGCGTAGACTGGCACTTGGCTGGCAGTGTGCATTGACTGGCGCTTGGC
The DNA here is from genome assembly GCF_964261635.1 of Lissotriton helveticus. Lineage (NCBI taxonomy): Eukaryota > Metazoa > Chordata > Amphibia > Caudata > Salamandridae > Lissotriton > Lissotriton helveticus. The sequence continues at coordinate 1,142,337,797 of NC_136068.1, forward strand.
TGGCGGTGTGCGTGGACTGGCGCTTGGCTTTCGGTGTGCGTGGACTGGTGCTTGGCTGGTGGTTTGCGTGGACTGGCGCTAGGCTGAAGGTGTGCAAGGGTTGGCACTTGGCTGGCGGTGTGTGTGGACTGGCGCTTTGCTGGTGGTGTGCGTGGACTGGTGCTCGGCTGGCGATGTGTGGGTAGTGACTTGCTGCTGGTCACTACACACACTGCTAGCTGAGCGCCACTCGATGCAATCCATCAGTTTGTGTAGTTGCTGTGTCAGGAATATGGGCGTGTAAAAGTGATGGGCCCTTGAATGGCGCTGTCTGCTGGTGGGAGTGTTGTGATGTGATGGGCCCGCGGCTGGCGGTGTGAATGTTTTGTATGTGCCAGACGTATGAAAGGTGTATGAATGCCTGTAAAGAGGTTGGTGCTTTGTCGTGGCTTTACTGCTCATGAGCTGTGAGTCAATGGTTCAGTTGCTCGTCCTTTCAATTATTAACAGTGCATTTCATTTTTGTGAAATCACTTGCTAATACAATTGTATATACTGAACCATCACTCACCCTCGTTCCAAATCCAACCAGTATGTGTGTGTATTTGAGGATTAGATGGCTGTGCAGTAATATTTGTCGTTTTTGTCTTTCTGAAGCAGGGTGTACCTTGTACCTTTTTGTGAATGTTGTGATGTGTTGTTTTCGTGCCAGGTGGAGTGAATGGTCTTGTGTGTATAATGTATGAAAGGTTTGTAAATGGCCTATATAGTGGTTGGTGCTTTGCAGTGGCTTTACAGCTCACGAGCTGCGAGTCACTGGTTCAGTTATTTGTCCATTTAATTATTGACAGTGCATTTCATTTTTGTGAAATCTCTTGTTAATAAAATGTTATATACTGAATCATCACGCGCCCTCGTGCCAAATCCAACCAGTATGTGTGTGTGTTTGAGGAATAGATGGCTGTGCAGGAATCTCTGACTTTTTAGTCTCTCTGCCAAGGTGTACATTCCATCTAAGAATAACCTACCAACTGTAGATATTGTCGCACACCCATGGAAGTACATGGTGATGTCTCTCTGGTGAATTCCAACAAGTTATTTTATCCACAATGTCCTGCAAACCTCAAAATGTCTGTCACATTTTCCTTGCAATATTGTGCCAAAATTCTCACGCTGCAGAACTAAACAACTAATTATGTCAAAACGATCTGGTTTTGCTAGGTGGGTCACCTGGGTTATTGGCCCCGTGCTTTGCAGCCATCTAGGGCAGCCATCTAGGGCAAACCTACCAAACCCACACATTTCTGAAAACTAGATACTCGGGGGCTTCTAGGGAGGTATGGCTTGCATGGATACCCCAACGTTTCCTTACCCAGAATCTCTTGCAAAACTCAATTTTATCTGACAAAATCACTATTTTGACATATTTTTGTGTGTGAAAATGTGGCATCACTAGGCTCACACACATTTTCTATCACGCAGCGTTCCCCAGGGTCTCCCGATAAAAATTGTGCCTCACTTGTGTGGAAGGCCCAAGTACCCGCAACAGGCAAGGGCTCAAAACATAGTGAGGCGACATCAAAATTGCCTGTCTCCACGGAGACCTGGGGAAACGCTGGGTGGTAGGAAATTTGTAGGAGATAGGAGATCTGTGTCAAGATGGGATGGTAGGTGACTGTCAGTCTACTTGGGGCACTGAGTGCACACCATCAACTCTCACTTGCTATCAATGTTACATGGTTAGACATGCATTGCGGGACTTGTTAGAAGATGAATTGCAGGAACCCCCATAAACGCCAGTGATTTCAGCTTTGATACAGAAAGACGCCACAATTCAATTACTAATGATGCTCTATACTCAAGCACAAGATGCACATAGATCAGGAGTGGAAAAGCACGATTGGAGTGGCAGAGAAATTTAGGTAGGAACATTGACGATAATGGATGGCAGTACTGTTGTTGTGGGACAAGGGAGATATGGCTGAATGGGAGGCACCAGCTAATACAATTGAAATACATAGACTGTGTTTATTACACACTGGAATGAATGTTCCAATACAGATTTTGCCAAAGATATCTGGAGCGAGAAGCCGGGTTCATACACACTGCTTGATATTGCCCTGGGATACACAAATTCTGGGAAAAGATTTTTTTAGAGCTAGGAGCAATTGCGGGCTGCCCATAGAGATTGTTCCAATGCCGGCTGTGCTAGGCTATGACAAGGTAATAGACAAGACACTTTCAGAAAACAAGTTTTTCCGCAGTATCATCGGACTTCCCCAGAGTACCCCACTACAGCCACTTAGATATGATCTTGGAAGGAAGGCAATTGCGGAGGTAGCAAGGCTCCGCCCTATCTTATATTGGCGTAGGCTTTGGACTACACCGGAGCTTTTGCATTAAGCTGAAGGATTCATGGATGTCATAAAATTCGACGTCTTCCACAAGATCAGTTGGTTAAAGGAACTTAGAAACACTCTAGTGGGCCTGGGCATGCAGATGCTGTGGGCAAATCCGGCGACAGCTACTTTCCCATCTCAAAATAGTCTAAAGGAGATCTATTGGGAGCAGGTTGCGCACAGAATCTGGAGTGGCACTGGTTCCTCAACCATGACTGGGGTTTTTTTAGAGGCAAAGCTTATCCCCAGGTTAGAGCAATATTGGGATGTCATCACCAAGCCTGGGGATAGGAAACTCAATTTCCAGCTCAGAGCAGGATCTCTGCCCCTCAGGTCTTTAACCAGTAGGTGGGCTAGTGCAAGCAGTAATATCTGTCCTGCTTGTGGGGATGATAAGGAATCCATTGCTCATTTCCTCTTTGTTTGTCCTGTATACGTAATCCCAAGGCGTGTTTGATTAATTCCAATGTGCAAGTCTTTGGGTATGAGCAGCAATGCCGAAGCACTAAGAGTTATACTCACCAGCACTTTACCGTTCATTTCAATATCAACTGCTAAATATCTAGGATGGGTGTGGGCGCAGAGGCAGAAATGTTAGGCTTTGGCAATTGACTGTGTCCATTGTTTTTCTTTTTAAGGTACATTTGCCCAGCCAGACCGTGCAAGAAGTTTTTTATTGTAATTACTCGTAATTGACTGTTTGTATATAGCAATCGAGATGAATTTTATTATATCATTGTCTTAGAATTGTTTTTTTCCATATGTATGGGATTTGCAGATTCCTATTGTTCAAATACTTGTATAAATTATGGAATGTTTTTTTATGCTTTTATGAGTACATCTCGAATAAAGCTAATTTGACTTTACTTGACTTGACAAGACAGTTAGGAAGCTGGTATCCATTGGTCTACTACTAGGCAGGCACCGAGTGGCAATGTGATGGGCTAGGGGCCCGTCCCAACACTGGGGTAGTGGCATTCGGATATGGTATACTGCAATAGACAATCAGATGTATATAGTGAACTCCTGCCACCCCAGAGAAGTCCTAAAGACTATTTGACCCAATATAAAAAATACTTAGCAGGTGAAATAACACGAGACTTGGAGTTGAGGCGGGAGTAGATACTCCAAATTGTTAGTTATTGGACGGGAAAAAGACTGTCCGAGTAATGTGAATCTATGTCACACTGTAGTTGAATTATGAATATAAAAGTAATGGGGTCAGAACCGTTAAAAGGGGTCCTATGTTGTATGAGAATCTACGATGAGGTTGTGTGTCCTATACTGGGTTGTAGGAATACCATTGTGACATACTTGTCCAAGTATCCGGTGTATTAATTTCTAGAGAATAATTAAGTTCTGAACAGTGTGTTGTGACGAGGTAGCTGAGGAGGATAGCGGGTCCATCTTGCTGCTGGGAGCGCTGCCCCCGTGTTTCTCCCGCGCTTGAGCTGGACTGTGCTCTGCTCCGTAACGGCTGCTCCCGGTAGCGACTCTCATCTTGGGCTCCAGGTCCTGCGGTGTTTATCCAGTACTTCTACCTGATTATGCCTGGCTCCTAATCAACTGTCCTTAGCGGTGGATTTCGTCTGACGGCTTCAAGGTGACTCTGTTTGGTTTTTGCTGCAGCTGTTTCTGGTGGCGGCTTCCCTCCACAGCGCATCTCATCATAGCAATCCTTTGACTCTGCTTGGCTCATGCTGCGGCTGTTCCTGGTGGTGGCTTTCATCCCACGGGCAAGGAACCGCGGTGCATTCCAGCACTCTTGCTTGATTCTGCTTTGCTCCTGCAGCAAACCGCTCCTGGCGGCAGCTTTCATCTTGCGCATGAGAACCCGTAGCGCCTTCTAGTACTCTCGTCTGCTTTGCATGGCTCCTGCCTTAGCTGGTCAGGTTTTGCGATATGCTCCAGCACTTTTTCCTGACTTGGATACTGCTCCAGCTACCCCTTCAGATGTTCTTGGCAGCGCCGACGCCTTTCATCTCTGATTTAGGACCCGCAGTGCATCCCAGGCACTCTTGCCTGATTCTGTTCTACTCTTACCACTCGTTGGCAGTGGCTCTCACTCCAGGGGCCTCATTTATGAAAGCCTTGCGCCACCGGTGCGTCACTTTTTCCCATGTTAAAAGTGACGCACCGGCGGCGCAAGGCCTTCATAAATCTGCCCCCAGGTGTCCCGGTGTTAATACCTGATTTGGCCGCCTTGGCTCAGGGTGCCTCTCCTATCAGTGAATTGTTTGGGTACTCTGGGAAAAAGTGCATTCTACAGGCCTCGCCTATGTGGCTTCACACCGAGTTAACATCAGTCGGTTGCTAAAGGAGCTCGCAACTGTAGTAAAGCCCACCCTAGGGTGGATTTAGACCCTGACAATGACAAGGTGGAGGAGCCCTCTAAAGCGCAGGATTATACTGCCACTGCCACTGGGTGGCCTATTTTGAAATTACTAAAGACTGTGGAGGCTACCTCGATACTTCAGACATATTCTAAAGACTCTCCAGGAGGGGAGACCTCACTCGCGGAGATGCTGATGGCTGCTGCGCCATGTGGAAATATGGATGTTTTGTTAACTGCTCTGGAAGAAAACAGTGTTGCAGGAAGCAGTGTTGCAGGAGCTGACTACATCTCTTTGAGATGGCAACAAGCCATCTAAGGATAATGACACTATTGGAATTGTGAGTAGCAGTGGTATATCTGGGGGTCTAGATCTGATTTTGTGGAAGGGAGAGGTAGCCAGACTCTAGGTATTTGGAGTATGGAACATGGCGACCATACTGCTAAAACTACAACAGAATCAGCACTCAGTCTTAGCTCACCTCCCAGCCTATTGTCCCTGAATGCACGTAAGGAAGTGCCTACAGATGATACTGATACTGAGTGACTAAATAATCCAGGCAAGAGCACGACAGAGGTGGGATTAAAGGTGTATGCGCAGGATAATAAAACTGGGGTTATTGGTGCTGGGAGAGACAACAAAGCGCAAACTCAATTACCAAGAAACAAGCGGGGGATAGCTTTATATCTTCTTGTGGTAAGACTCAGGTAAGACACAAGACGACTGATGGTAGTCCGCTGTGAAATTGGGTTGAGTCCAAAGGAGAGGTTAAAGCTATAATTTCATGTTTTCAACTTCTTCAAATGACTCTCAAAATCCACACAAGTGAGGGAAGAAACATAACCAAGGTTCAGCAGAGCGTACAACCTCAATCACTGACAGCCCAGAAGCTTTGGTTTCACCTGATATTAGCTCCCCTCCACTTAGGGGTGTTACTGCTGTCGGCTCTCCGCCTACGAATATGTCCGACCCCTTCTTACCTGACAGTGAGCATGAGCCAACTTTGTTACCTATTCTGCAAACGCTACAGACACAGCGAGCTGAAGTACAACAGTACTATGCACAAGTCAGAGCCGATAACATTGCTATACAGTGCTCACAGTCAGAAGCTACTAATACAATTACTAATTTTACTGTAGAGATGGGGGAACTTCAACAGCAGGTCTCAGATATAGAGGATGGAACTGTTTTCACTCAAAAAAATGTAGAGCAACATGATAGCCATCTGCATTTTGTACAGGCTAAGCTTGAAGATCTGGAAAACTGTAAAAGACAAAATGACTTGTGTGTCTTTGGAATACTGGAAAGGAGGGAACGAGAGGATCCATGGCAGTTCATTGTTCAGCTGTTCAGAAAAAGCATTTCCAGAGCTTTCAGACTGGTATGTGGCATCTCAAAATACACAGAGCGCTCAGAATTCTCATCAATCGCTCTGCGTGATCAAATACCGCGGCTTCTAATAGCGGCCTAAATGCACGCCCAAATTTGGTATACATTGGTAACTTCCTTTTAAGGAAAGCCAGTTCCATTAAAGCACAATCAACTACTCGAGTATTAATAAACTCAATGTCAATAGTGGTTCGTTCAGATTTACGCAAGCCCACAATGGACAGGCGGTGGAAACTTCAACAACTTATAGATCATCTAAAGGCTGCTGGAGCACAGGTTTTTTTTACAGGAGCCAGCAAGGCTTAAAATTGTTAAAGAGGGTCAAAAATGGTTCTGTAATATGGAGCAGGAGGCAGCACAGATTTTGTCTAAAATAAGAGGGTGGCTGTGGTACATAAGCTATACAAACCCTTCTCCTTCTGACCGGCTTACTAACTCTCTAGGGAGGGCTTTTAGTCTGTCCTTTTTTTCTCTTTTCTTCTTTCTTTTTTAAGTTGTGAGTCACTCCCTTTTTTTCTTTTTCTGTGTCCTCTTCTTTGTTCTTGCAAAAGGGGCAGGTCACGGTCGGGAGGCAAGGGAGGTGAGAAACACGTAGGGTTGCAATTCTCAGGCTTGTCGAGCAGACAGGCGGGATTGGGGTGACTCCTTCAGCTAGAGTAGGGGAGGGGGGAGGCTGGCATCATCGTGGAGGGGCTGGGGTTTCAGAGGTATGGAAGGGGTGCAAATGGGGTAAAAAGTCAAACTGGTCAAGGTTTATTGTTGGGATAACTAAGAATAAAGCTCGAAATTTAATTAAGGTCATGAACTTATCTTTACCACTTTCTATGAAGAAGAACTCAATGTGTGGTGTGGGGTGTGTTTATTCTTTTATGTTCATGATAGGGACCAGGCTATACCAAGTAAAAACTGATTTGAAATGGGGTTAACACGCTCTATATGTTGGAATGTATCCGGGTTAAACAGTTCCAGTAAACGTCAGTTAGTTCGTGAAGAACTGAAAATGCATAAACCCCATTTGGTATGTCTTACTGAAACTCACTTGGCTCATAAGGACAGGTTTTATTTAAACACCTGGGCTTTGATATTATTGTCTGTACATCTCAGATGGTTTCTATCAGAGGGGTCGCTATTCTAGCAGATAGTAGAATGGAATACAATCTTCTGAAGTCAACAGCTGATCCGAGGGGGAGATGGGCAATTGTGCAACTATTAATGGATGGCATTAAATATGGTCTGTGTGCATTATACGTTCTCAACCTAGATGAGCCCACTATTTTTGATATGCTAACTTTCGAATTATTGGAGTGGCAGGGGTAAACGTTGTTTACAACGCGGTGTTTACACCGCACGACCTTTACCAGGCTGCCATTACAACGCAAGTCGTTACTACGACTTGCGCTGGATGGCGCTGTTGGTTAAGGAATATTGTAATTTTATATTCCAACACCTTCCCTACTGTTACGTGGACTGGTGTTGGAATATAACATTATAATATTCCTCAATCCGCGCCCTCCAACGCAAGACTTGCGTTGTAATAACCGCGTTGTAGTACCGCGATCTAAAAGATCGCGTTGTACTGACATACATCCGTGGCAGGGAGTACTGCTAGTTATTGGCAATTTTAATTGTACCATGGATTATATTAAGGATTCAACTAATCAGCGAGCCTCTACGAAAATGAGGAAGGTTAGGAATTCCATTCTTGAACTGTCTTGCTTACTTTGTCTCAGGGCTGTATGGAGGTCATTACACCCAATGTCGCCTGGTTATACGTGCTACTCTGTACTCGACAGGCAGTACTCTAGGATTGATTTGGCTTTTGTTAACAACACCATTCTAGAGTCTGCTGAGATGGAAGTATGTCCTAGAGTAATATCGAATCATAAACCTATTTTGTTATCTTTTTGTAGCCAGGTTTTAAAAAGCCAGAGGCTTTCTTTTTCTTTCCCTCATCATTTACTCACGGAGAAGGAATATTTAAGCAGGGTACAAAAAGAACTAGCGGAGTTCAGGGAGAATAATGCAGGGGCCGCATCTCCACAGTTTTTATGGGACACTATGAAGGCCTTTGTTAGAGGCATCACCCAGCATTATATATACCAGCAAAACAATATTAAGAAACTTTATATGAGGGCAACTTGACAGGCTGTAGCACAATTAAAAATCTCACTTGTTCGTTCAATTAAACAGGGGAAACAAGATCAACAGGAATTATATTTCTCCTTGTTCAAGAAGAGATTACACCTGGGAAACAAATTGAGGGAGAAGGTAGCAGTCAGCTACAACAAACATCGCTCTCTTCAGTATGAATATGGTGAGCAGGTAAGGAAAGTACTTGCACACCAACTAGCTGATAAAAGGTGAAAGAGACAAATTAATGTGTTTAAAGGGGAGGATGGTGCCACACAGACACATGAAGTATTGGAACAATTTGGTGGATCTACCAGAAGCTATACAGCCAAGGTAGTGGGTTTGATGCATTGGGGTTAGCCAATATTTATCTGGGTGCACCCTTCCAATTAACAGCAAAGAAATACTAGAGTCATTGGCTGCATAGCCCAGTGGTAAAGCAGCAGATGATGATTCAATACCAGTAGATTTATAAATGTTAAGGACTATACTAGGCCTCTGCTAAAAGATGTCATACAAGCTATGGGGGATAGTGAGGATCTCCCGAGCTCATGGAATTTGACAAATATCGTGTTTTTCATAAAAAATGGAAAAGCCCTCAGAGGAATGTGGGTTCTATCGACCTATCTCCCTTATAAATGCGGATGGCAAAATTGTTGCTAAGATTTTGCCCGCCCTATTGACTCCTCTTATGTCTGGATTTGTATCTAGCCAGCAGCACAGCTTTATACTGGGTAGGGGCACTGCAGCTCATGTTGACATGGCAATTGTGGCCTTTGATGTGGCAAAAAAAGCTAAACATGAATATGGGGATGATACTGTTGGATGCCGAAAATGCTTTTGATACTCTGGATTTTTCTCTGGTCCACACTTGCAGCTTTTGGACTCAGTGTCCAATAGTTTAACCCCTTTCATGCTGATGGCGGCCCCCGTCCATCATGCATCACGGTGAGCATGTGCTGATGACGGCTGGGGGCCGTCATGATCCCGTCCACTCTTCAAAACGGCCGCACAGCGCGAAAATTCGCCGCGCATTCAAGGGGTTAATTGGGTAAAGGCTTTATAAAAAAATCCTTGGGCTCAGCTGACATATGAGGGGCTGTTATATTCTCCTTTGAAGATATAGTGAGGAACTTACCAGGGGTGCCCACTATCCCCTCTTTTATGTGCCTTATATTTCGAGCCATTCTTACACTTGCTATGTAAGAATAATAATATCTTACCAGTTAGGGTAGGAGTCGGTGAGTTGAAAGTTACTGCATATGCTGACGATCTGGCTATAAATTTGTTTGATCCAGTATCTGCACTTGAACATATTAGAGATGAAGCTAATAGATTTGGTACTTTTTCAGGATATAAATTAAATTCCAGTAAAATACAGGTTCTTCTTCATTTTCAATCCAGTAGACCAGTTCCGGGTGTCTGTTTAGCAGCTTTATATTTGGGGGTACAGATAGCCTCTCAAATTGAAGAGATTGTTGCCTTGATCTATAAAACTCTCTTACAGCGAGTGGTTCAAAACTTTAGAAGCTGGCATAAGCTACCCATCAGCATCATGGGAAGGTGCAACATTATTAAAATGAATATATTACCCAAATTTCTATATCTTTTCCATACAATACCTCTTCAGGTGCCAAATCATTTCTTTAAGAAACTTGACGGGGCTCTCTGGAGTTTTATTTGGGGGTACAAGACAGCATGGCGAGCATTACGACATATTAAGTTTCCATATAATCAGGGTGGGCTACAGCTCCCGGATTTTAATATGTACTATTGGGCGGCATTTGCAGGACGTCTTAGTAAACTATTGGCCAGAGACAACTATGATTTATTTTACAAGTTTATGCTTGGCTTAGATAATAGATTTTTCTACATCGGATTAATGATCCCAATTACTTGAAAAGAGTAGGATTTAACACCAAAAAAGATATTGTTTATATTTGGCCGGAAATCTCTGTTGAATATTCTCTACCACTTTTCCATGAGTATCTCCCTGTGTGGGACAACCCCATTGCTTTCTGAAGTGCTTCATAACTCAACTTGTAAAATCGGGTCAAACTATGGCATTGAGCATTTGAGACAGCTATACTATGGAAATGGGTTCTGCAAATTTTAAAATCTGCAAAGCTCCTATGCTCTTCCTCATTGGCTCTTTTTTAAATACTTGCAAATCAGGGATTTTGTTCTGGTACGGCAGGGTATACAAATGCTGGAGCATTCTGATATAATAGGACATTTTTACCAAGCACCAGTAAGTCACTAATATGAACTATTTACCAGACTCTTTGCCAGAAAAGAGTTAGTGACAGCAAAATGGAGCAATCTCCTATCAGAAAATACTACCCCTTTAGAGATAACTGCTGCATTAGATACAATGGAGAGATCAGCTCACTCAATAAACATAAAACTACAACAATTCAGAACAATTCAGAATATGCTTTATAGAATAGCTGAATGGTCAGGCAATGATGAGAGCAATAGAGGGGAGAAAAGCAAGTGCCCCAAATGCAGATTGTAGGCTGCTAACTTGCTACATATGTTTGTTACTTGCCCTGAACTGAGGAAGTATGAGGAAGATGTGAGTAATTATATCAGGTTTGACGCTGGCTTAGAGCTGCAATTTACAAATAAGATGATCATGATGAGATACAGTGGTGTGGAAGATTTAGGCCTAAAAAGTCTTCGCTGTGTTTCTGCCAGGCTGTGCATAGCTAGAGCATGGGTCTCGACAATACCTCCCAGAGCAGCAGAATGGTGGGCAAGCTTTCTGGGAGTATATTAGAGGGAATTTGCTTTAGCTAGAGTGAGGGGATTATGCTCTACTAAAAATGTGACCAAACATGGGGTAGGTTTAACTGGGATTAACCTTGGGGGTCTTTATCTGAAGTGGCTTGATTTATTTAACTTAATCTGTAACGAAATAATAACAATAATGATGCATTTTGATGTATCTTGAGTTATAATTTGTCGTTGCAAATTATCTCATGGTTTTTGTGATGGCTTATATTTATTTTGTGATAGGATAAGTGCTCTTATGACTGTGTAGCTTGATGATACATGTATGTGCTATACTTAACCTATTTGTATTTTTGAAATATCTTTTTCCTTGTTTGTTTTCTGTTCAGTTTGACAATAAAAATAAAAAATGAACAGTGTGGTGTACTAAACCTTACGTGCAGATATGACATTATAGTATTGTGTCCATGGTGTATCCAGCCAGACTGAATGCTTTTCACAATTTGCCAATAAAGAAAAATAATCTTTTTTAAAACCTATCTATACAATGTCCCATTGAAAAGAAAAATATTGTTATTTAAACCAAACATCATCATATCTAACAGCATTTTGGTATCAGCATGATAACAAATGTTCACACGCTGTCACCCCATCATGATGTTGCATACATGTGTATAGGGACATCACATCTAGTGTCATCAGTAACCCTGGGCGTAGTTTGCATAGTAGCACTACACGTAGCTACGTGAAGTGCACTTCGCACTAAGCGAGCTACGTGTAGCTACGCAAACTGCGTAGCTACGCAAACTGCGTAGTGCGGTAGAAAAAATGCTGTTCACACTGATTGCACAGTGTCAGATGCTTGTCCGCACTGTGCAATCATTGCAAGCGGCATCTTGCAGTGTGCAAGCGGTCGTTTTCTGCCGCTTGAGTAGATTTGTACTCGAGCGGCTGCTTTCTCAATGCTGAGTGGTAGTTTCTCATCGCGAGCAGTAATGAGCATACGCGACCACTCGCAATGAGAAACCTGACCTCCCCGTTTTGAGAATCTCGCCAGGAGGTATATTTTCCACACTCGTGATCTGCAACATGATGTTGCTTATCGCGAACGAGGTAAAAGTCTCGCCGTCATGTTGATTTTCCTCACTCGTGGTCGCCAACTTGACATTGGGGACCGCGAGCAAGCAAAAAATGCCGTCTATGCTATGCTACGCATTTTTGCACAGTGCTATGTGCAATTTGCATAGTAGCACAAAGTACGCACGCTCCGCGAGCGTAGCGTAGTCCTACGCCCAGGGTTAGTCATCTGTAAGACACTTTCTTGCCAGTTGATGCCCTGAACCCTTTAAAATAAAACAATCCTTATTGTTTTCAATGAGAAACATTAAAACCCACACTAATGGTCTCATAAAATTATCTGTATATCGGGATCTGTTCTCCAAGAGACTATTTCTGGAGGGCATATTAGGAGTACCAGGAGGCTTGTCTAACGATGTGTGCACCTTGGGAAGTAACTGCAATACAGGTAGTCAGGGATGATTATTCTTTAAATACTGACATTCATCAAGCTCAATCAAACCATTGCCTTGTCATCCAGTTGTCTCTATGCTCTGCTATGTGCATTTATGCAGGCATGATTACTTTATTACCACTCTTATCTGCATAGCGTATCACTATCCCTTCATCATTGGCAAGGGAATAATTTGCCTTCAATTGGCACCATGTGATATTCCTTCTTACTCTAGTGCTTTTGGATTTCAAATTCTTTAGATCAGACACCACCTTCTCCTTGAAAGCATCTATCAAATCAAATATTATCTCTGGTGTAAATTTTGACTTAGCGCCTTAATATGAGTTAAGCGGTCCATTGACCGCCATACCCGCGGTCCGACCACCGCTAGTTCTGTGGTCTGTCTGCCTTATTATGAGTTGGTAGTGTTGCCTGTGCAAAGTTCAAGGCTGAACCTTCGGCACCACCAGTACACTGCTGACCGCCAGGACCACGGTCAGGGGAGGGCAGTCTCCATATGGCAGTACAGGAGGGCAATACTGCCATGCAGATTACAAGTTGGCTCTCCGACGAGCTGACCAGGCCAGTCAGACCACTGCCTAAAGGTCGGTGGAAATGAAGTATTGAGGGTTCATACTCACCCCTTCTTGTTCTTCCCAGCAGAAGTCAACATGGATTTCTTTCTACAGGTCCCCCTTCATAGGAGCACCTTCGCCTTGATGAATATGACCCAGTCTGCAGTGAAATACAGTTAAGCATTGTACCATAAATCCATTGCCAGGACTACCCAGGTATGGATTGGACTCTGGCAGGGTGTAGGTAGTATTTTTTCATGTGTATCGTGCATATGTGTGCATTCAACACATATGCAGTCAAAATGTACACATGTGCATTGATATATATGGAAATGCATTCACCACCACAGCAAGACTGCTGCACCCACACTGCGGAGCCCAAGCTCAACTCCTAATATTACAGTAGGACGACCACCAGCACTGCGGTCTTCTTGTGGCAGCAATCCGAAGGTCGGAACACAAAACTTGCTACAAGCATTTTTATCATACATAGTGTCCAGCTCCTGATTTTTTTTTCTGTATTATTAGATTCTGAGTTCCCATCCTCTTGGAGTTCATACAGGTTGGTTAAGAAATCAACATCACTGATACTCAGATCCTCAGTCCTCGTGGGTTTATTCAAAGACACAGTTTTTTTTGTTCATGCTTCATGCAAAATTGAAAGGCTTTCTTTAACTTTAAGCATCAAACAGTTTGAACATATCAATATTAGGTTTAAGAAAACTGAAATCTCTCAGTGGGACAAAATGAGAGGCCATAGCATAAAACATGACGTTCTGCTTCAGTCAATCATCTATTTGACAAATTGATTGTAGTGCATGTTACCATATGCGTTGTCCCAGCTGTGGACCCATCTTTTGCATTCCCATGGGGGTCACTCTTGCATTTCCTTCTTTTCCTTTGGTGGTTCCTTTTGTGTCTCTCAAGCCTCCACCTCACCCTTTTGTTCCTTTTTCTTTGATGGATTGTTGTTATTTATCCCTGTCTCAGGAGACAAAATGGCTCTAAAAGAGTTACACTGCTACACTATCCTCCCGAGGTTCTGACTTCCCCTGTTTCTGATGTATCAGTATTTTCACTGTATTTATTTTAACATTTGTTTCTTACTTTGATGCAGCATTCGGATACTCTCATTGTTCTTAATAGTGCTATAGGTGTTATCAAACTTCTAACCATCAAAATCCGCCAGTTTCAAATTCATAGAGATCTTGTGCATATTTCCTTTGTTTGCACATTTTTATCTCATTCTGTGATTGGTCCTAACTTTTTTTCATTTCCGTTTTAAACTTAGCAATATGATCATGTTCCTTCTGTGCAGCTAACCAGGCATTAATCAACTAATTTCTATCATGCCTTCTCACAGTCGGAACACACATATTTAATAAGGTTGCTCAACATAGTCTTTGAACATGATGTTAGGTTTTAAACCCAATACTACTACCATAATTGAGTCAGAGTTCTAATCTGTTGTTATGAAAAAAATTCTCAGATCTCGAATTTTTTTATCCATGTCTAGAAAATTCTGAGAGGATGTTGCTTTCCACCCTTTACTCAGTTCAGTCTTAGACAGCTTCTCAAGTCTTCCGAAATGGGCATGAAATGCTGCCCCCAACTTAACCTCTTCAGTTACAGTGTTCTTCTTATTATAGGCTGTCAAAACAAAGCTCTGGCTTCCAGTGCCCTCAGGGCATCTTGCACGGATGCCATACTAATGAGCTGGTGTTTCCAGGTTGATATAGAAAGTAATACACCAAATGTTCCATGCTCCGATACTCTGGGCCACCACACGTTGGCAGTCGGACTGCCTTCATTGCGGGATTCGGACCATCCTACAAGTAGTCAGCCAGATTAGGATGCGACTGTCGTGTAGCTGGTTGGAAACATCCCTTTTTCAATTGCGGCTTGTGCTACAGCCTGGAAAAGGGCTGCAGCACAATCTGCAATTGCAAAAGGGATGTTTTCAAACATCCATGTACTGTGTTCCATCCATGCACTGTGTTCCAGATTCGCAGTATGGATAGGCTGCTTGAATTTAGGAGAGCCATCAAATCCTTCCTTTTACCTTCTTATTAGGCTATGTTCTCCAGCTCTTTTTTCTAGCACCCTTTTCTGCTCGGGTGTATGGTTGCTGTTCTATGCTGCTGGTAGCGCCGGGACGCCCCTTTGCTGGGGCAGCTGTGTGCTATACAAATCTTAATAACATAACATAACATAAAATAACGTAACATAACATAACATGCAGTGTGTTCCAGGCTCCATGTGGAGGCAGTGGTCCTGTCCCCCACCTCTGTGGTCCAAGCAGCTACCTTGTCATGCAGCGGTCGGACTCATGCCCTAGATGACAGGTGGACGCCACCGATGGCCTGTCGGTGGCAGCCCACCCTCCATTGTAATGAGGGCCTCTGTCTCGGAGAATTAGAATCTTTCAATCCACCTATTAATCACAGGTTCCCCCTGTCCCAATCTTACACAGTCCTCCACGTGAACGGCGGTGCAGTCAGCCTGCATGTCTCGGGTCCTTCGACTCGATTCCACTTGCCATGCATCTTCACTGTTCATATGCGTTACTCCGTAACACAATGCAGTCATCAGATTTGCCGTTGGAAAGAGCCGCTTCACAGCCGCCGGCTCAGTTCATGCACACGTATATGAATATTCAATTCAGTGGGGTAGGCATTAGCAGTAAGTGAAATCAAATGCAAAAAACTTCGCTTTCACTGCTCTACCCCACAGGAGTTTCCCATTGTGCTGGGGGTCAACAAATCTTGAAGTTTAATCATACTCTGACGGATCGTAAAAGATGAGCTCTCAGGACTATGGAAATGTTCTCTTTTTTTCATGAATCACAACAATTCAGCAAAGCATTTTGGCCTGACGGCCTCCCTCATATATACTTGAAGTGAAAACAGCCTTTCTAAAGTGCTTCATAACAATGGAAAGAGGACTGCAGAGTTTGTGCAGTTCAGACACCATATAGGAAGATTTTCTCAACTTCACAAACAACAAAGAAAAGTAATGAACTTAACAAAGTAAATCAAAAATGACAAAGTAATTCAAAATTGGAACAAATAATCTGTAATACATCCAAATAAATCTCTAGTAGAAATAGCATAACTACGTATGTACCATATGCATTCAAAACATATAACTTTGTGTATATTATTCATCCAAAATGGCTATTACACAATAGGACTGTGAGACCCTTCATAATGGAAAAATCGTGAATAGAACCTAGTGTAAATATCACCTCAATAAGCCCCACCTAGTACAAGAATATATTATATTCAATGTAAAACATAATCCCAAGTGGGCATTCATAGTTTCAAAAATCTCTTCCAGGAAATCAGTGGAAACATATATGTGAAAAATATCAAATCCTCAAATCTACCAGTTTTCACCAAGACTTCATAAATAGAAGATATCCTTTTATGTCCCCGGCAGCTCCAGGTGCAGAGTGTCCCTTCCTTTCCTCACCAAAAATAAAAAAGAGAGAAAAATATATGTTAAGCATATGGTGAAAGCACCACAACTCCCAACACTTTAAAAACATATGTTACTTGAAAAAATGAGGGCAATGACACAACAACTGATTAATCACAATTTACATTTTAGTCCAAATGAACAAATAATTCTTTGTCGGAGTTCAAGCCTTAGAGTGATTTTGTATTCAGATCTAATATGATCCATGATTCTCTTTCTCCCAATCTCAGAAGTCTGTCAATGCCCCCCCTAATTGTGTAATGAATTCATTTTAGTTACATTTAGTTTTAGATGCCGGCTGTAGGGGTACAGGCTGGGACGTTTTTTAATTATCACTATTTAATAATTAATTTACAAGTATTATTAATTATTTAATTGGTATTTAATCATGAAAAATGTAAAAGTAATAAAGTGTTTTATCAATGTTTTTGTTGTGGGTTGTCATATTTGTAGGGGTAAAAGGTGTGAAGGAAATTAATTATAATAATTAGTAATTCATGTTAATTAGTAATAATTATTTGATTGATAATGAATTACGTAAACTGTATAATTACATTTTTTACATTTTAAATTTGGTTGAGTTGTGCTTGTAGGGATAAAGGGTGGGAAAATTATTAAATATTATTAATTTTAAAGTTAATTGCTATTAATTCTTTAATTGGCTGAATGTCCACAAGTATCGTGCGCTCTCAGTAAAACACACTCCGCACCTGAAAAAGTAATCCACAAGGGTGTTTATTCCAATTCTTTAATTCAAAATTAATTATATAAATTATGTAATTAAGATATTTTTTAAAGTATATATTTGGCGTGCTTTGTTGGGTTTCTAGGGATAGAGGTTGGGAAGTTAATTAAATCTAATTATTTTATTATTTACTATTAATTGTTTAATTGCTAATTCGATATGTATCATTTGTAGTTATATTTTAAGATATTTTTTCGGTGTGTGTTGTTTACTTTGTGGAGGTATAGGGTAGGACGTTATTTAAGTAATAATACATGTAAAAACAGTTATTTATTGTTTAAATATTTTTATTTCATATGTTATATGTTAACTGTGTAACTTTTTTATTGTAAATAATATTATAATTGTTGGTTGATATTGTGAATATATCGTGAGGTATTTTAATTAAATTATCGTTCTTAGTTCTAATTTGAAATGTGAATTAAATATTGTAATAAATATAAAACAAATGTAATTAAAATATATCTATATATTTTACATTTAAATATTTACATTTGTTGTTATTTAAATTACCTGTATTGTATTTGTTTCAAGTAAACTGCTCTCTCTCTACTGCTGCAATGAAAGGAGTGGGAATAGTAAATGTAACCATCAGCTTTCCAATGCTTTTTATACTGTTGCACAGACTGCATGGGGAATAGTAAATGTTACCCCTCATGAGTCCAACCCTCTCCCTACTGTTGCACAGACTGCAGTTGGAATAGCACATTTTAGTCCCTCAGCAATCCAACACTTTCCCTACTGTTGCACAGACTGGACTGGGAATTGTAAATGTTACCACTTCACAATCCAACACTTTCCCTACTGTTGCATCAACTGGAGTTGGAATAGTAATTTGTGCCCCCTGAGTCCAGTGCTTTGCTCTACTGCTGCACTGACTGGAGTGAGACTAGTAAATTGTACCCCTCTGCAATCCAACACTTTCCCTACAGGTGCACAGACTGGATTGGGTATAATATATTTTACACTTCCACAATCTAACACTTTCCCTACTCTTGCACCGACGGCAGTGAGAATAGTAATTTGTACCACTCCTGAGTCCAACGCTTTTCCTACTGGTGCACAAACTGATGTGGGAATGGTACATTTTACCCCTCTGCAATCCAACACTTTCCCTACTGTTGCACGGACTGGATTGAGAATAGTAAATGTTACCCCTCTTGAGTACAACACATTCTTTACTGTTGCACTTACCCTAGTGTGAATATTACATTTTACACCCGTGCAATCAAACTCTTTCCCTACTGTTGCAGGGACTGCAGTGTGAATAGTAAATACATCCTTCCTGAGTCCAATGATTTCCCTAGTATTGCAGAGATTGGAGTGGGAATAGTATATGTATTAGTCATAATTGTTTTTTAGTTGTGTTTATATTATTTACATTTATATTATTTTGATGTTTATGTGTATTTAACATTATATAATGTCTCTTTATTAATGTTTTCAATATGTAGTATATTTTTAGTACATTATTTTTTTCTTTTGTTTACTATTTTGTGTTAATTAAATTGTTATGTTTTTTAGATTTTTTACAATTTATTTGTTACAGTTTGTAATTTATTGTGTATATGTACATACACATATATATTTGTTTTTTTTAAAGTTTACAACACAATTAGTAAATAGTAAAAAAAATGTAATTACATTTTTCATAAAAGTTTTAAATTATATACATTTTAAAAAAATGCACAGATATATGAGTTTTTTTTAAATTAAGTACACAATCTATATATATCTTTAAATTATTTAAACATATTTATTTTACATTGTATTACTGTTTAATGTTAATATATTTAATGTTTACTATGTTTAACTATGTTTACTTAAAAAAACTATATTTTTGGTTCGGTATTAGTGTACAAGAATTTTTTTAAATATTGTTATTTACATTATAAGGATAGGATAAAGATATTTTTGACAGAATATTTGTGGTTTCGATATTCTGTCAGTTAACCAGAACTCTAAGCCTCTTATTTGTAAAGAATCTAAAGCCACCTTCAAATATTTTCCAAAAGCGCTTGTGCTTTTCATGCTGGTTATTTCCCTCAAAATTGTATAATCAAGAGTGTCGGGCATAGCAGCTTTTAATTTAAAGTATGTTTTTATAAATGTCCCTAACCTCCTGGCCTTTTATACTGAATTCCAAGCAGATGTGGGTAGGTGAAGCATTTCTTGGAAGGTGAAAACTTGCCTTTAGATCTTAGCGAGGATTGTGTCCCAAACATTAGTCATTGTACTGCAAACTACTTTGCAGCTTTAGGTTAGGGTTGGCTGCAGCTCAACGCTTATTCTTTTAAGCATTGGCTCCAGCAACATACCTCTCAAGGACCTGTTAATGAAAAAAAGGCCATCAGCAGGGCATTAGCTTTTGATTTGATAGCCTCCTTGTGGGCTTCCATGTTTCCTCGATTATCGGCAATGACTCCAATGTACTTCTATTCATATTGATTTTCCACTTGCCTTCTTTCTTTACCTTCTTGCCAACAAGAATTTTATTTTTCGTGACTGATTTCCATTTTATTTGTTGCAGAAAACTCCTTCAATTTCACAAGAAGTCTTTGCTTTCCAAACCTAATTTTGCTAAGCAGTAGAATGTCATCAGCATATAGTAGATAAGATAACTAGTCTCAGCTTTGCAGAATGTCCGAGCACCTTATCCAATTCAGTTGGTAATTCAGCAAAGTATGAATTAAACAAGAGTGGTGCCTAGACACAGCCCTGCTTCTAGCAGGACTCAGTAGGTATTTTTAAGTGAGAGGAAAGACGTGATTTGTATATTGAGAGGAATTGGATAGAAGATAATGAAATACAGAGCAATACAATTTCAGCTTCACTATATGAGATTTCATGTTGGTCGGATTTATCACTGGCTTTGAATTAAGTGCAGCTCGGTTCCCCCTGGAAAGGTGTGGGCTGCACTGGTTCATATAACCAAGTTAATTCCCAGATGACGATGCTCCACCAGTAAGGTGGGCTGATGGGATTCATCTCAGTATAGTGAAGCTGAAATTGTATTACTCTGTATTTCATTATCTTCTATCTAATTCCTTTGGGTCTCGACGTTCGCTGACCGGCAGTCCCCTCTTTTGTCATTTCTGAGTTAGTTGGGGATTGGAGTCTACCTGGTCATTAAATATTATATCCCTAGGGCGCTCTTTTGTCAATATGTGTTTTGGTGATTTTTATACTCACCCATGTATTTGAGTATAATAACTGGATCCCTTTCTGCAAGGTAAGGGGGAATCCCATAATGAGAAAGCTTTACCCATAATTTATTTATAGGTACTTGGTCTAATGTGGTCTTAATGTCCATGAAGCAACGAGATAATAATGTTTGCATGACAAACGTTTGATCTATTTTTAAAGATAAGGTGGCCAAGTTCCAGATGATTCCCATGCCTTGCCGAAAACCAGTTTGATGCCTCGTAATTATTTTATGTTCTGTTGCCCAAGACTATAAATCATTGGCCAATATTTATCAGTGGTCAAAATTGGCTTGAAATTCTTGCATCGCCTTAAATAAGGCTCGTGGAAGGCCATTTGGTCCTGGAGCATCCTTAGATCTCACAAGATAGAAGGACAGGCAAAGGTGGCAGGATAGCAATTATTTATCGGGACCATTTTAAAATGCAGGTGGGGATGATTTCCGTTCTGCCTGCTGAAGCATTGCAATTTTGCATAAAGCTAAACAACTTTCAGATCTTTCAAGGGATACTTATCTATTGCCCACCTGGTACCAAAACAACTTTCCCCCAAGCACTCTTGACGCTCCTGGAAACTTACACCGATTCTCATGCCCTCTCAATTTTGGGGGACTTTAACAACCATCTTGAATCTAAAACCAACACTGACACCGCTTGACTGCTTGACAATCTTGGGGCCTTTAATTTCAATCAAATTGTAACTAAGCCAACCCATTTGGCAGGGCACACGTTAGACGGGATTTTTACAAGTAATCCCGATATCACCCTGTCCAGTCTGGTGGCCCTCCGTTGGACAGACCATAAAGCCATATACTTGAATCTCAAAGTGAAGCAGCCCTATTTTAGTGCACAGGCCAAAATCATCCAAGGTCTTAATCAGACGATGGGGTAAACTGAAAGATGGCGACTTGGAGTCAGCCCTTAACTCTGTCCCCGCTTTTTTAGAAACCGATAACAACGGGGCAGCTGTGCAATTTAACAACTGGCTGCAGACAGCAGCTGACCAGGTCGCTCCAAAAAAACTAGTTACGGTTAAAAGAGTTAAGATATCGTCACCGTGGTACACTCCAGAGATTAAACGCTTAAAGATCCGCTGCAGAAGTGCTGAGCGTCTCTGCAGGCAGGACTATGATAGACAAAAGAAATCTTTATACAATTGTACATTCTCTCAATCTAAGGAGGCAATCACTGCTGCAAAAAAAACAGTTTTTTACAACTAAAATTAAGGAGGCTGGAAACTCCACAAAGGAATTGTTTAAGTCTGTTAAAACGCTAACTAAACCTCAACAATACAATGCTTTCAAGCCCGAAACAAGCCTTCTGTAACAGATTAGCTGAAGATTTCCAACAGAAGGTGCAAGGAATCTACAACGATATCCCAAGGGCTCCAGTTTCTCAAAATATGGAAACATCGGTGGCGGGCCCCCCTGCAGACTGACCTGTTTTCAGCCCATAAACAACAAAGTAACGCAAAAACTCTTACTTTCCGTGCATCCACTGATCCCTGCCCACCTCTCATTATGCATCATGCCGCCCACAAGATCTGTGAAAATCTCACCCCAATCTCACTCCATTCTTGAACCAAGTTATGACATCTGGCTGCTATCCAAAAATGTGCAAAACAGCATCCATCACTCCCCTTCTAAAGAAACCCAGCTTGGACCCAAATGATCCTAATAATTACCGACCTATCGCCGGTCTGCCAATCGTGGCCAAAGTTCTAGAGAAACAACAACTGAACAGAGTGTTGACCGAATATCTAGACGCTAACAACCTGTTGGATATTTCTCAACACTGCTTCCGCCCTCGCCATTCCACTGAATCCCCCTTAATCCTTGCCGCTAAAAAGATCCGCAGGGTGGTGGACGATGGGGAGAGAGCGGTCCTCGTGCTCCTTGATCTCTTTGCCGCATTTGACACCGTGAACCATACTATTTTGGTGCAGTGGCTGGGGGACATAGAGGTAAGGGGGCCGCTCTGGCCCTCCTGTCCTCCTTCCTGGAGGCAAGAGAGCAGAGATTGTTTCGGGACGACATGAAGTCGGACAGCTTCCACCTCCCATGTGGCGTTCCGCAGGGGTCCGCTCTTTCCCCAACCCAGTTCAGCCTCTATGCCACCCCTCTGGCCAATCCCATTAGGAGGCATGGTTTTGCTCTGGTCTCATATGCCGATGACACTCAACTTGTCATCTCTGTCATTAACCAACCAGAGATCACAGCAGCCAGATTCCATACTTGCCTCACCAAGATTATGGCCTGGATGAGTCAGAATTATCTGAAAATAAACACAGACAAGACAGAGGTGATGGAGTTCTGGTAAGGCCAGCCCCTGTGGAATCAGTCCTGGGTCATATAGAAGCCGGAGACTGTCCTTGTCCAGTAAAGAAGGTAAGAAACCTGTGGATCATCTTTGATGATAAATTGAACTTTTGTGTTTTTTTCTCTTAAAAACTCTGAGAAAAATCTTCCCATACATTCCGCAAGAGCTACAAAAGACAGTGACGGTTGCTCTTTTTTTATCCAAACTGGATTATTGCAATGCTCTATTTTTGGGAATTGATAAACACCAGCAGCAAAAATTGCAATCTTTGCAAAATGCTGCAGCAAGACTCCTACTGGGCATTCCCAGAGGACAGTCAACTTCGGCCGGCATTAGATCACTCCATTGGCTATCCATCAAACAACGTATCGAATTTAAAACCTTAAATCTTGTTCACAGTCCATGGGGTTGGTGCTGAGGACCTTCAAAATCGTTACTCACCATATGTTCCCACCCTCAACCTTAGATCGGCTAGCCTAGGCTAATCAATACCGCAAAAATTAGGCAGGCGAGATGGGGGGGTAGAGCAATTACACACTGCGCGGCAAAGCTCTGGAACAAACTGCCGCTCTCCTTGAAGCGTCAATCTAACCTCCAGCTTTTCAGGAGGAGTCTTAAAACCTGGCTGTTTACAGCCACATGGGCTTGAATCACAACGGTCCTTCCTGCCCACATGTCACAGCGCCAAGACGCCTCGGAAATCGAGCGCTATACAAACACATCAACATAAACACAAATAAATAGATCGACCACTTAATGATATTTTCTCAAAAACAATAATTGATGTCATTTTCCTCTTTCTATCCATGGTGCGTGCTGGAAAGGTGTAGGGATTTGATGCATTCCCAGGATAATACAACTTTGGAAATCTGGGAATGTGTCAGGTTCCATGGATGTTGCATGGGAACACCCACAGCAACACCAATGGAATGCCACTTTCACGCAGAGTAACGTGTGAAAGGGGCCCTTATCTACAAGGCCATGAAAAGTCATGCAGGGTGACTTTTTGTTGCCTTGTAAATATAGGCAGGCACACTGTTCCCCGCCGGTGTGTAGAAAAAAGTGACTCACTGGCAGCACTGTGGGCTTGTAAATAAGGTCCTGAGTCTTTAGCCCGCACATTGGAATGTTTTACCTAGCTACATGACACTCAATTTTTAAAAAGGGATACTTTGTTCCTAGTTTCAGAGTCTGCAGCACAGGGACACCAAGACATCAGAGGCGTAAGACGAAAGTTCCTATAAACCCATGAAAAATATATTTAACGTAGCTGCAGCTATTTAATGTCTTACAAACAAATAGACAAACATTATCTATATTACAACCATGGATTCTATGCTTTGAATTATGGTGTTGTATCACAGGGTTTTTTCTACAATATTACATTTAGTTTTAGGCATCAATGTATATATCTGAAAGGATTATTGACATTTTTGTTGCTTCGTTTGTTGTAAGTATCACATGCATGCACAATTGCACAAATGTATATCGAATACACTTGAATGCCTAACTATAACCTAAAAAAGTTAAAAAATTAACCTCATCTGCATGGAAAAACAATCAAATAAATAAACAGTTAAAAACACATTATTTTGTCTCATATCAGTCTATTTATTTCCTTTCTCTCCAATAATGTCACAACAGCCTTGCATGTTCTTTCCCTCTCAAATCATCAAACCAATCATTGCAGTTTGGTGCCTTAAACTCTTCTCCCGTTAGTCGGTTCCATTCACATAAGCATCTGATTAAGTTAGAAATAATCCATGCCATTTTCAAGGTGTACCCTGTTAGTCACTCAATTACCCTGAGCTCCATTCCCAGTTAGTTGTGGCACAGAACAAACTGGCTTAATTAACCTAGAGGCAATGCAAAAAATATGTATGTAGTACCAAAGCAAAAATAAAGTAGAAATGCAACACATTAATAGTCCCAAAAGAAGGGGGCGTGGCCAGCAGCCTACCATGGCGGACGTGTCTCGGTGAGGCTCCGACCACACGGGGCCTATTTATCCTGACCAACACGGTGGAGGTGCTCCTGTGCAGAGGAGACAGTGCAGGGTCGAAGCGCTGATACACCGGGAGGCTGCTGCGCCCAAGAGCGGAGACAGCGGGGGCTGGAACTGAGGAGTGACCCGGCGGCAGAGCTCCCGGGGCGCGAAACTGACTGCGGCCTGGTCGTGGCCTTGTGGCCTGGGAGGTCCTGATGGCGAGGCGGGTGCTGTGGCAGAAGGGACGGAGCCGGCCAGGGAGCAGTACAACAGATGCGGGGACAGAGGGACCGGCCTTGCGGAACCGCGGGAGAAGCCGGAAGAACACCCGGAGGTGGACTGAGGACGCCCGGATGGACTGGACGGCACGGGGTGGACTGGGGGGGACAGCCGGACGTCACTGGTATACGAGGGCATAGGAGGTGCCCCCCTTTTACCAAGTCTCCGGGGCTTCGGACAGGCGCTCACTGCCCGCGACTGAGCAGCACAGTGGGACGCCTTGAGTGAGGCGGCCTTCGCGAACACGGCACAGCGCCTCGGACTTACCGGAGGCTGGAGTGGCAGGAGCCTGGGCCGCAGGGAGCCACACTGGACATTTGGCGGAGCATCGGTAGGGGCCCTGGATGGTGCGCAGGGAGTGGGTTGCCCTTCAGGACAGTGCTGCGGCGCCCGGCGTTTTCACTCCTGCCTGACCCTAAGATGGTGGCTGCCGGGACATGCAGGCACGCGCAGTCCGCTCCCATTTGACTTTGGCGGCGGATAGCACATTCTCTGCACGGGACACTAGTGGCTGGTGGAGAACCCCCGGGTACAACCCCACCTCGGTGGTCACCCGTGGAAGGAGCTGATTCTGAGGTGAGGAAGGCCCCCCTGGACCTTCAGCGCACCGACGCTAAGTGCGAGTAGACGCTGGTGCAGGCGGCCTGCTGCGAACTGGCTGGTGCCTGCACTCAGCGACTTGGCAGCCACTGTTCGCTGCAACGGCTGCGGGGAACCTGTAGAACCTGTGAGGCGGAGGCGGGAGAGCGGGAGAGCGGGCCCGAGGCCCCGGGTGAGACTGCGTGCACGGACGTTGGTGAAAGTGGAGTGACTGTCGGGGAGTCACCGAGGATCCTGGGGTGTGCACGCACGTGAGGCCGGGGAGGAGCAGCGGGTACGCGTCCCCGTGCCCCTTTGGGGCCAACTGAGTGACGGAGGAGCCCATGGAATAAGGCCCACAAGAAGCGGCGGCGGCCCACCTACGCTAGGTGCATCCCACAAGGCGAAACGTGGGCGGGTTTGGCTAGCGCCACCCGGAGCCCTGCATGGTCTCTGAGCCGCGAGAGAGCGGCACGCCCACCCCACCCCCGGGGCCAGGCTGACGTTCAGAAGTGGGGCTCTTGCCACAACGTTGACTGCAGGCCCGTCGGCGGGTGTGGGCCCACACGGAAGGCTACCTGCACGTGACACAGAACACCGGGGGGAGCGCAGGACATTATAGACTGTACGGGCAAGAACGGAGGTGCCCGCAGCGGGTCACTGGAGCTGACCGATTGTCTGCGGTGACTGGCCCTGGGTGGATCCCTTCAGGTGGCTGTGACGGAGGAGCCAGGACAGGTCGGGGATCCCCCCTTCTTTGCAGACTGCCGCACCGCGCAGGCACATCCATGCCCTCGGCGCAGCAACTGATGATGGGGAAGTTAAGGGACAAGACGAAGCAGCAACAACAGGCATCAGGGGACGTGGGCCCGACTCAGGAAAGCAACAGAGGGGACTCGGAGCTCGCGATGACGCTGGCTGCCAAGATGGACTCGGTGCTGGCGGCGGTGGAGCGCATAGGAACCACCCTGGCGCAAACCAAGATGTACCTCGAAGCGCGGATCAACAAAGTCACATCTGACTTCGCGCTGCTGCAAGCCGACCATCGTAAGCTCTCGGAGGAGGTGGTTACCCAGCGCCAGTCATTCCAAGAAATGCAGCCTGTGGTGCGCAGTCATGCTGCGGTGCTCCAAGATATTTTGGAGAGGGTCCAGGCGCTAGAATATCGGGCAGAGGATGCGGAGGGGCGCTCTCGGCGAAACGTCAGGGTGGTTGGACTGTCGGAGGGAGAGGAAGGGAAGAACCCTGAGAGGTACACGAAACGGTGGCTACAGGAGCTCCTGGTGCCTGGAACGCTGTCTACGCACTTTGTGGTTGAGAGAGCGCATAGAGTGCCGGCACAGGCACAGCGCCCGGGGACACGGCCTCGCCCATTCATCTGTAAGCTCCTTAACTACCGGGACCGTGACACGGTACTCCGTGAAACCGGAAACTGACCGAACTCAGGGTAGGCAACAGCCGAGTGATGTTCTTCCCTGATTTCACGGCGATGGTACAGAAGCGGAGGAGCACATACATGGCCGTGAAGCGGCAGCTGCGGGAACGGGAACTGCCTTACTCCCTGCTGTTCCCCTCGCGCCGTCAATAAAAGAGGGCACGCGATTCTTCGAGGCCCCGTCTGATGTTTGGGACTGGCTGGAGGAGACCGGGCGGTGGTCAGGGACGAGACCGCTGGCCCGGAGGTCGGAGGCTGGCAGGAGCAATGGTCCAGGAGACGGAGGCGGAGGAAAGGGGCGATACTGAGTGGGGACCCGGGCCCGGCTGCCTCAAGCCCGGAGCGGATGAAGCGAGAGAGGCAGGAAGCGCTGGCGGCGGTTGCGACGCTGGGAGCGGCCAGGTCCAACGACCGCATGTAAGCTCAGCAGCTGAGTGATCTGGATGTAAGCGGTGCCTCCTCTCCGTCCACGGTTCTGTCAGAGGATGCCAACTTGCCAGTGGTGATGCCTCAGACAGCGGACCTCCTGATGTGACTATAAGAGAAACCCTGGCAGCAGCACTGGAGGCCATCGCCTGACAGCCTTTGAACATAGGGGGATAACATATCCTTTGACTATCTACGGCGCAGAGAACTGCTGAAGTGGGGTGCTTGCACAGAGACACGGGTGCTGTGTGGGGAGGGGGGCTGTGTCTGGGGGTTGTGGGGAGCGCTTCAGCAGGCGGGCAGGCGAGCTGGACTTAGGGGGTGGGCGGCTGGCCGAGTCCCGGGCTTGAGTGCGTGGGGGGGTGAGGGGGGTATCCTACGTACTGTATGTGCAGCGCACTGGCCATCCTCAAGCACCTCCTAGATGCACATAGGCCCTACACATGGGAGTAACACCAACATATTGCTGGCTACACAACCCACTGCGCGACCACAGCGCTGAGACCACGACCCATTGAGGGACAGGCACACTGTTTGCTTGGACGAATGCCCCGTTGGGTGTTTGCCCCACAGGTTGTGTTGTTTAAAGTTAGCTACAAGGCACAGACGCGACATGCAGGCGAAACCCCCCTGTGCACCGGCCGCTGGCTGCGCTTGGTGCCCTCACCGCCCTCCGACCCACAAGAAAAGGCAGCGCAACACTATCAACGGCAGGCAATAATATCATAACGTGGAACATCTGCGGAATGCACACCCCAGCGCGCCGTTATGCTGTTTTCTCTTTCCTGCAGCGGCATGGGGTTGGGGTAGCGTTGCTGCAAGAGACACATATGTCCCGAGCAGAACTTGGGAAGCTCCGTAGGAGATGGAGAGGCCAGATATATGGCACGGAGTACTCAGCGCATGCACGCGGCACACTAGTCTGGGTGAGGGCGGGGGTCCCGTTTGTGTGTGAGGAGGCCCAGGTGGTTCAGGAGGGCAGGTACTCCCTGGTGAAGGGGAAGCTCAACGGGCAGATGGTACTGCTGGGATCCTTATACACCCCCAACACTGGCCAACACTCATTTCTGGGAGCCTTGATGCGAGTCCTCCACCCCTACGCGGGACTCCCATGGCTGTTAGGTGGAGATTTTAACATGGTATTAAACACACATCTAGACCGGCCCTTACCCCTGCTGCGCTCCGCACCGGTGGGGTCCAATGCACAGGCGCTGCAGGACTGGCTTGCCCACTGGGAGATCTATGACCTCTGGCGGGTGCAACACCCCACCGATAGAATATACTCATATTATTCACCGGTGCACGGCCTGCATGTCCGCCTGAACCGCATAGTGGGCTCTCAGTCACTGCTTCCTCTCCTGACCGAGACGTCCTACTTAGGCAGGACGCACTCCGATCACAACCCCCTGTTATTTCGGGTTTGCTGGGATGCAGGCCGACTGCGGGTACCCGTGTGGAGGTTGCAACCGGCAGCCCTGGAGGACGCTGAGTTCCGCTCCTCGTTGGGCACAGCCATTCTGTCCTACTTTGAGGTTAATGCGGAGTCTACGGCCGATCCATTACTGGAGTGGGACGCGCACAAGGCGACCATTCAGGGGCACTGTATCGGCGCCACCTGGAACATTCGCAAGTCGGTGTCCGATTCCCTGGTCAAACTGGAGTCACAGCTCCTGCAGTATGAGAGGGAAGGTGAGGGAGCCTGAAGGCATTCGATTCAGCTGGAGGAGCTGAGAGGGGAGCATGCAGTCTTATTGGAACGGCTAAAGTGCCATAATTATGCGGCGCACAGGGCCAGGACACAGGCCAAGGCGGACAGAGCTGGGAGGCTGCTGGCCTGGTTGGTGCAGTGGTCAGACCGGGAAGCGTTGGTAGGGGCCATCCGTGCGGGGGGAGGGGAAATGGTCTCCACGCAGCGTGAAATCCATCAGGCGATGGCTGTATATTATAAGCACCTGTACGCAGCCCGGGGGATTGGCTCCAGGCGCGCGCTGGAGGAGTTCTTGGGCCTGGTGGGGCTGCCTAACGCAACTGACGCCCAGAACGGGACACTCTGTGCTCCGCTCACCTTAGAAGAGGTCGGGGAAGCAATTCAGGTCCTGGCATCAGGGAAATCCCCGGAGCCAGACGGCCTGCCAGCCGAATACTACAAGGCCAACAGAGAGAATCTAGCGCCTTGGCTTCTCGGGCTATATAACGCAGCGATTGATAAGGATAGGCTCCCGCAATCCCTACGTAAGGCCTTTTTTGTGTCGCTCCCCAAGCCTGGCAAAGATCCCACTGAGTTAGGCTCATACCGTCCACTAGTTATGCTAAAAGTGGACTACAAGATTTACGCCAAAATCCTGGTGGAGCGGCTGGCGCCAGTGGTTCCGCATTTAGTGCACCCGGACCAGAACGGCTTTGTGCCAGCGCGGTCCACGTCATTGAATATTCGATGGTATTTCAGGGTAGCAGCGGGAGCAATGGAGTACTGGCCTAAAGCAGGATAGCTACTGTTTGACCTGGAAAAGGCGTTCGACAGCCTGGAATGGGGTATCTGAGGTCAGTTCTGGAGAAATATGAGCTGGACGCTGATTTCCTGCGCATGGTGGGCCTCCTGTACCGAGATCCGGTGATCCGGGTGAGATTGGGACCCTATGTGTCAGAGACGGTGGCGGTGGGCAGGTGCACCTGGCAGGGGTGCCCTCTGTCCCCGCTGCTCTTTGCGCTGGCCATGGAGCCCCTGGCTGCGGCCATGCGACAGACGCTGGGCGTTGGGATCCCTTTTTTGAGACGGTATACACCAGGTGTCACTTCATGCCGACGACTTACTAGTTTTCGTCAGAGATGTAAGCGACATCCCGGACAGGCTGGACCGTCTGCTGAGTGACTTTGCGGGGCTTTCTAGCCTCGGGTCAACGCCGGCAAGTCGGGCCTCTTTGCGTTTAGAGACGGAGTGGAGGACCCGGGGTTTCGGCTGCAAGGCACAAGAGTTCCGTGGATGGTGGACACATTCAAGTATCTGGGAATACTGATTTATCGCCAGCCGGCTGACCTCCATGATGGGAACCTGGGCCGCGCAGTGACCGTGCTCAAATCGCAGATTGGCTTCTGGTCCACACTCCCGCTAACACCCACGGGTAGAGTGGCCCTGGCCAAAGTGGTCATGCTCCCGCGCTTGCTCTACTACTTCACTAACTTACCCCTGTTTCTGACAGCTTCATTTTTTATCATGCTGGACAGGATCCTTCCTGACTTTGTCTGGGGCACCTCCAGGCATCGGCTGCACTCTGAAAGTTGTTTCTCTCTACTGATCAGGGTAAATTCGCGGCCCCCTGCTTTGAGCACTACTACCTTGCGGCACAGCTTCAGTGGGTTGCTCGCTGGTTGGCGGACAGGGGAAGGGAGGACACGGCCACCAGGGACCCTCCATACGCGCTGGAGTGAATACAAGTGCTGTTTCACCCACTGACCGCCCCGGAGCGCCCCACCCCGCTGCTGCTGGCGGTGGCATACCGGTGCTTTTGCAGGGCACTGAGGCTCACGGCTCACGCATGCAATCCTCCCATATGCGCCGGGGGTGCCATTGGAAGGCTCACCGGGAGGAGGGGGGGTCCTTACGCGCTCTATGATAGAGAGGTGGCATGATGTGGGCCTGAAGATGCTGGGTGACCTGTATAGGGATGGAGCGCTGACACCATACGAGACGTTGGTCGCTGACGAGGGGCTCCCACCAGGGTGGTTCCTGCTGCACCGCTCCCTACTGGGACACATGACTAGGGGATGGGGGGATGTTGCGACGGAGCCCGAACAGCACCTCACCAAACAATATTTAGCGTCATAGGGCCTACCTAACCCCAGCCTTAATTAACAGGTATTTTCACAGGGCGTCTCGGCCTGTCCCAGATGTGAGGCCGTGGATGCTGACATACTACACGTACTGTGGGAATACACAGGGCTGGGCACTTACTGTGGGGACATAGGTAGGCTTCTTGCGCAATGTACAAGGCGCGTCATCCCTTGCAACTGGCCCAAATTCTTTCTGCATCTCTTTAAGAGGCCCCGAAAGGAAAAAGCAGCGTCCCGGTGTAGGAAGGTGGATATCTGACTATGGTTGCCCCCCAACTTTTTTGCCTAGTGTTTAGCTGGTTTTTTACTTAGTTGGCCTGGGATCCTGCTATCCAGGGCCCCAGGCTAATTGCTCTCTCCTTAAAATGGACTCCATGTACCTTAGGTACATACCAATGCACTCTAGGTGCATTACCAATTGGATCTGGTTCACCTTATACGCCCCTGTAATAGTGTACCCTAGGTACCCAGGGCATAGGTGTATCCAAGGCCTACCTGGGGCTGAAGCATGTATTATGCCACCCCTGGCCTGGCCTCCATATTTGACACAACTGGCTGATCACTCAGCTGGGGTAAGTTGGTGTAATCACCTCTTACTGAGGTATAGTATATCTATATCTATCTTATATGGACACATGTTAACCTATAAGTCACTCCTATGGCAGGCCTTAACAATCCTGGAGGCAGAGTGCTTGGTTTCATGGGAGATGGTGCTCTGGCATGATCTGAGCCTGTCTTCAGCTTTCGGAACAACGTCCTTTAGCTGTTTCCAGATATTTCCATACCATATACTCTTAAGTGCATTATGAACCTCAAGGTTCAATGCTATCTTTGGTTTGGCTTTATCAAAACATGTCGAGTAAGGTGTCATACGAATTGGTATACTACCCCCTCGCCAAATATGGCGACGGGGGTAGCATTCCACCCTTCTAGAGGGAAACGACATGTACCTAACCTGAAACCCGGGTAAAGTTAAACACGAGCCTCAGCATCACATAATGGATGCTGCCACCACAGACACAAGTCTGACCTCCTGCTGCTGGGAGTCCTTACAGCTTGGGAGGCTTGGACAAAGGGTTTCCTGTCAGGGGAGGTGCTTGCACCACCCCAGACAGGATTTTGTGTAGTGGGTTTGGGAGGGCTGAAAAGAATGAGACATGCCTGGGGCACACAAGGTGTCACTGTGCATATGCCAGTTCAAACCGGTTCTGGGGCTCTCCAGCCCCAGTCCTGGTGTGAAACTGGACAAAGGAAAGGGGGTGTAACCACCCCCTTCCTGGTCCCACCCAGAGGAGTGACCTAGCAGGTAATCCGGCCCCTGGATTTGGTTTAAGAGTAGGAGCTGTGTCCTAAGACTTCAGATCAACTAAGAAGAAAACTGGACTTCGACATTCTGCTGCACAGAAGACTGAAGAGCATCTCTCTTGTGGCCAAGGAGTGACCACCCTGTGAATACAGGCACCATCCAGCAACTCGATGTCTGCTTTGCCGCCGCCTCCCGCTGGAGCCCAAACCCAGAGACCAACAAGACCTGGATTCTCAGACATCTCCAAGCCCGAACCACAGTCCCTGAAAAGAAGAGACCCATGGAGGCATCGAGAGATGTGGGACCGGCCATCTTGAAAGACCCCCGAGGAGCTGACTGCGCAGCACCCGAGGCATCCTCAAAGTTGTGCTTTGGGGTTTGAGAAGCCCCACCACCAAGCAGTATCTGCACCGAAGATCAGCCCCCCAGCATCTCCACGATCTGCGTGGGGCCCTTTTGCATTTTGCCACTCGACGTGTCATCCCTGTTACTGGCCTGTTGGCTAGTGGCCATCTTGGCGACGAAATCTACAATCAACATTGCTGGTCTGGTTGCTCCAGACTGGCCCCCGCTCCTGTAAAAAGGAGCAGCCCCTCTGACCTTGCTGGTCAGAGTAACAAGCTTTCTTCACTTCCTGCGTGGCTTGCTTTGGCCGAGGCCTGTTTGCTTCAATCAAGTTGCCAACACCGCCATCAGCGAGAGCTTGCGTGGGACAGCTCGGGATCGACTCCTGGACGTCGCTGACCTCTTCGTGTCCACGTGGCTGCAGAGACAAGCTTCCCTTCTTCACCTTTTGGCACCCGACATTACCTGGTTCCCTCCTGGTTCCACGGTAGTCACTGGCTAGTGACTTTGAACATTGTCCCCTCTGCTTTCAGGTCTTCACATCTTCAGATCCATCCTTGGATCCACCGGAACTCTTCTCGACTGGCCGCCTGCAGCATCTTAAACTTCAGGCTCCATTGAACCACACGACGAAACCCAACGCACTTTGAACCCTATGCACCCGCTTCCTGTGGGTGAGGTAACGCTGGCACACAATCATTAATCACCCCAAACTTGGGGTGATTAATGATTGTGTAACTTAATTTGACCTTCAACTCGATCACCTGCTTTACTTTATCTATTAGTGCTTCCTGCTGAAGCTGACTTTGTAGCTATTTTAAGGCGCTGGCAGCTTGCCGGCGCCATTCTAAGTGGGGCTGAGGGCAGAAGGGCACAAAGTGGGACAGAGGGCAGAAGGGGACAAAAACGAGTTGGACAGAGGGCAGAAGGGCACAGAAACGAGTGGGGCAGAGGGCAGAAGGGGACAAAAACGAGTGGGGCAGAGGGCAGAAGGGCACAAAAAGGCAGAAGAGCACAAAAACGAGTGGGGCAGAGGGCAAAAGGGCACAAACACGAGTGGGGCAGAGGGCAGAAGAGCACAAAAACGAGTGGGACAGAGGGCAGAAACGAGTGGGGCAGAGGCCAGAAGACCACAAAAACGAGTTGGGCAGATGGCAGAAGAGCACAAAAACGAGTTGGGCAGAGGGCAGAAGAGCACAAAAACGAGTGGGGCAGAGGGCAAAAGGGCACAAACACGAGTGGGGCAGAGGGCAGAAAGGCACAAAAACGAGTGGTACAGAGGGCAGAAGGGCATAAAAAATGAGAGGGTGGCATTGATGAACCAGAGGGCGCATCGCGGTCTCGCACAAAAAAAACCCCGCAAACACGCAAAGCGCCCCGCGAACATGCCAAAACGCCCCGCGAACTCGCAAAGGGCCCCGCGAACAGGCAAAAATAA
Source organism: Lissotriton helveticus (assembly GCF_964261635.1). NCBI lineage: Eukaryota > Metazoa > Chordata > Amphibia > Caudata > Salamandridae > Lissotriton > Lissotriton helveticus. Next base: position 1,142,372,218 of record NC_136068.1, read on the forward strand.
AAAAATCAGCAAATTCGCACAAATTCACGGATCGCGAATTCGCAAATCCGCAAACTCGCGGATCGCGAATTCGCAAAATTCGCCCATACTTAGCTGGCACTCCGGTGCTCCTGTTGAGAGAAACATCTCTAGTGTCTAGGTTTTAAGTTGTTAGGTTCTGGTCCATCCGGAAGGTTCCCTTTGCAGTAACTTTGTACTTTTTACGCACCCATTGAAAGTCTATGGGCGCCCGCGTGTAACTTCAAGCACTGCACACGCATCCCGTGGGCCTTCTGGTCACTAACTCTTGTTAGCTCCTTGTAGTCTGATGGAGCGAGATAGAAAACAAAATTTTGTTTAAACTCGCAAAGTCACATTTCCATAACATGAATAAAATTATTAATGATTTGTGATATGTCGTGCTAATACAACTTAGATTAAACTTTACACGTGGGGGGACTAACATGTGTGCTCATAAACGTGCATAAATGTTGCATCTTTTTGTTCGTACAAAATAATAAAATAATTTATTGTTTTCGTTTTTGTCATTACTAATTGCTGCAAACTTAAAAGAAGCATGTGCTTGTTTTGCTTTTCCTTGTCTGTGTGATATCATTTCTACTATTCTAGGTGCATATGGGTCTCTTGGAAAAACGGAGACAGGTAGATATAAACGCTGCTTTATTTGTTTGCAATGGCTAGGTAACATTTTGATTAATCGGGTGGGTTAATTAATTAGTAAACCATGGGGTGGATACAGAATCTACTTTATTTCTTACATTAATACTTTTCTTGTGTTTGTTTTATACTAGAAAACATAAGTTGCCTGCTTTTGGGCCTAGTCATTTGAACCGCAGAAAAAGAGCTGACATATAATTCTGCAGAAAGTCACGAGACGCCCATTCTGAATTAAAACGTTTATTGAAGCTGCATTCACAAAGCAAAAACTGATGAGCTGACATCATTCTGTCGGACATGGCCAAGGTCGAAAGTGAACATTTTGTCAGTCCTTAACTTGGCATCCGCGGAAGTTGTATTGAAAGTCTATGGACGCTGCGAGAATGACTTAATACATTTGTTGCAATCTCAGGAAGCTTCTGGCTTCACGTGGAAGAGACAATGGTCTTTATGAAGACATGATTTAATGGAACTTTTTGAGAAACGGGTGACATGTCACTTGTCACTCTCAGCCAATGGGACGTCGAGGATTTCTGAAAACTTTCCTTTGCTTAGTTCAGTTAGCGTAGAAAGGTATAAAAAGTCATGCCCTTAGGGATGGGCTGGCTGCTGCTTTCTGACTTTCCGATGAGGGTGATGTGCTGCTGGACTTTGCGTGGAGCACGTAAGAATCCTCAAAGAACTTTACTTTAATTTCTATCTATTTAGCTTAGTTAGGGAATTAGGTTTTAGAAATGCTAAACTTTATATATTTTCTTTAAAATTGTTTCAATTGCTTAAATAGTAATTTTCTCATATTTCATTATAATCATGCTTGCATTATTGCTAATAAATTTCATTTATAAAACTTTCAACTTATATACCATAATTTAGTAAATAAAATCTTACTTTTGACAAACAAGCTGGTCTTGGTTATTCAGAAGTGTAGGTTACTATTAGCTAGATCACGTCGCCTATGGTGGTCATTTAAATGGTTGGGTTTTATTCTAATGACAATATTCTTTCTGCAAATGTATAAATATGTATATAGTTTGTAGATAATGTGTATATAGATTTATTCTGACCACCTGATTCAGTAGGCCCAAAATATATCAGGTTTATAAATGGGTCCATATTTAGTTTAGAATTTTGTTTATAGGTTATGAAGTTGGGTAGCGTAGTTTATGATATATTTTCTATAGCCCGCTGGATCAATTCTCTGGTAGCAGAAATTGATGGTTGCTAAGGGGTAACCAAGGTAATATGTTGGTTGATAAGGGTTGCGTTATGGTATGGAAATAGGATCGATGTTTTAACACTTGTTGAGTTCGTTTTTCGTGCTATCTGTAAGCTATACCGGTATAGATTGTGTGGCGAGAAATTAGTCACGCAAGCCATCTGTTCTGTTTGTAGTGATATCGCCGAGTATCACAAGAGGTATCGCCGTGTACCATAGTGTTGTCGCCGAGCAGCACAGTTTTAGGGCTAGGTCTGAATCTTGTATAGTGAGGGTTTTCTAAGAAATCAAAGCAGCATGAGAATAGGGACAAAGCGCCTTCCATAAAACTCACTGTGATGAGAGTATTAGTTATATCCGAGCTTGAGTGAAGGGTAAAATTAACGTCGGTGCATGATTATCTATAAACAGGTTAGAGTCCTGTACGGGTACATGTTTCATATCTATAAACAGGTGAGAGCCCTGTACGGATAACGTCGTTATTTTGCTAACGGTGCATGATTTCTATAAACAGGTGAGAGTCCTGTACGGATTTCATGTGTGTTTGAAATTAGGGAATTTTCCGTGTAAAAGTGCGAGTTTGAATTGTATTTTATGTTCAAGTGGAACTCTTAGAACTTTCACTTCGCGGTGGGTTCAGAGCAAAGCGAGTTCATAATTATACGTGTTAGAAGGGTGGGGTAAGGTTACTCTACTGACAATTGAATATTATCCTTAGTGTGAATAGCGCCGTCTATTCCGAAGTGTGGATACTTGAATGTATGTAAACTATCCTAAATAGTGAAACGAACAGATGTTGTCTTTATAGTCATTGTTAAGAATTAATTTACACTGAAAAGTGCCCTTAAAATGGCGCTGTGAAAAGGTTTTGTGAAGGAGGGGTAAACGCCAGGAGTGAGAAGCGAGAAACCGCAGCTGCTGTGTACGTCACAGAGCCGCGCTGGGATTGGGTGACCTACGTCACAAGCTGTATTCTGATTGGCTCTTGAGTCTCTGACGGCCAGTGAGCTGATTGGTCCTTCAGAAAATCTCCAAATTTATTGGTTGAGCAGAAAAGTGACGTAGCTCAACTGTTATTGGTTTGTTGGTGTGTTTCGCGCACGGATTGGTTGTTTTGCGGAACATCCCGGAAATATTTTACGAACGATTTTGTGAATTAAATTTAACTTTTAAAAATGAGTTATCATTTTAAACATGTTGAGAAAAAGACAACATTATTTCAGAAATTCAAAAATTTATTTTCACCTGACAAGAAAATTGAAACGCGAGGTGGTAAACTACTTCATAAGTATAAAACACCTGCAGCGTACATGGAAGGTGAATACGGATATCATACTGTCTTATGGTTCGACAGTTGGAAACGCTATACTAAAAACGACGGTGTTTTAGCTTGGCCTGATGATGGTTCATTTAATGTAAGAGTTTTAAGAAATTTACGAGAGAAAATGAATGCTCTTGTTCCAAAACCGAGACCAACTCAATTTGAAGCTTTAGTTGAGTGGGAAGACGAGATGTATCAGTTACAAAGAGAAGCTAGTGGAATTAAAAGACCTTCTAAAAATCCATCTTGGAAAAGAGAAACTCATGAAGATAGATTGCGAATGTGGAGACAGGGAAACATGAGTGAAGGATTGTATTTAATTCATGAAATGGTAATGGGTTCTCCTACAGGGAAATCTATGGAAAGTGAATCTGAGGATGCAGTTATGGAAGAAATATACACAACTACTAGAAAGAATCAGCCTAATCAGCCTTTGAGACCTCCTAGATCATGGTCTACTCCGGTGGTTTCTACTGAAACTTCACCGAGTGCACCTCCAATTAGTGAAGCTCCTAAACTTTATCCAAATAATTGTGAAATCACTGAAACTCCTAGAAGATCAGAATTCGAGAATGTTCGAAATGAAGGTAGACATTTTACAATGACTCCAAGAGCAAGGGAACCTCCAAAAGATTATGCAAGAGAGACAAGAAATGTTGAAGATGTTGATTATAATGAATATTTAAGATCTAAAGAAGAATTAATTAAAAGAATGACAAAAGGCATGGAAGCTGTCACAGTTCCAGTAACAATTGGTCCTGTTCAGCCTGTATTTGATCAAAAGAATACAAACAAAAATGGATTAACTATTCCTTTAAATACAGAAATTCAAAAGGCTGCTGAAAATTTTTATTCAGATTTAACGGAATTAAACACTTCTAAATCAAGAATGCCTGATTTAACTTTTAATGAGGATTTATCTCCAAAAACACCAATGGGTGCTATGTCAGATATAGGGAGTCCTGAAGTCAGGGTAACCACACCAAAACTTGATGTGGCCAAATTAAAAGCGAATATCGAAGAATTAATAATTGGAACAATTGGCCCAGATAGTTTAAATTACTATCGGGATGATGAACTACTATTCATTTGCAAAAGCATTCAGTGGAAAACGAAAAATAAATATGATCAATTAGAGGATCTAGCTGCAGAACTTGAAATCGATGTGAGTAAACAAAAGAATTTTGCAAAGCATTACAGATTAGATTTTTCAGAAAGCGACATTGAGAGTTTGAACTCAATGGGAAGAATAGTTCACATTAAAGATTTGATTGTCTATATCAAAAAGCTAGGAGAACTGAATAAATGGAGAGTAAAATGGACGAAAAAGAAGGAAGATGAAAGATTGGATAAATTGTCAAAACAATTTCCAATGAGAGAAGTTGCAGGTGGAGGATATGTTCATATCCCGTGGTCGAGACAGGACATTCTGTTATTTACAAATGACTTTCCAAAATTGAGGGAAAAACCAGTCGAGTGGTACAGGCAAGTTGATAGATTTATCAAAGTGTCAAAAGTTCTGTGGATTGATTTAGATGGATTTTTTGACATTGTAGTTCCATCTGATCTTTGGACAGAATGTAAAATATCTATTAGTTGGCCAAAAGCAGAACCTGAACGAATCAAAGAAACAGGCGCTCCAAATCCACTTGTAATGGATTTTTATGAGAAAGTAATTGTTTGGATGAAAAACAAAATTCCACCCAAAGAAGTTGATTGGGTTAAAATAGAAAGAACAGAACAGGAAACAAAAGAATCAGTTCATTCTTTTTATGAAAGACTATTGTTAATCTTTAAACAATACAGTGGTTATGAAAAATTAGATGAAAAAGACATGAGTCATTTTGTCTATAGATTTGTTTATGGACTAAAACCTGAAATTGGAGAAATGATCAGAACTAGTATTGTCGGATGGCAATCACTATCTGTAGATGATATTCTAAGAAAAGCAAAATATTGTAGCGATGAAATAGAAGTAAAACAGAAGAAGCTGAAGGAGAAAGCCATGTGGGCTCAGGTAAAGGTGGCTGAGCAACAGATTGCCAGCATGGGAAATAAGAACACTAATTTTGTTCAAACTGGAAATACAAACCAGATACAAGGAAAGTTTAAAGGTAATAATTTCCCAAAGAAATTTAGCCCAAAAATAGAAGAGCTGAAACAAAGATTACCTTGTTTTAATTGTGGCGAAATTGGACATTGGAGGGACGAGTGTCCTCATCCTCCTAAAAACTTAAAGAATCCCTTATTGAATCCACAGATGCAGAATGGTGTTAACCTACAGCAACAGCTACAGATGCAACAGGGGTTAAACGAATTTAACATTCAGCGACAGTTACAACAACAGCAACAACAACAGGTGAATAATCGTCAAGACCAATTGCCACAACCACCTTTTCCGAATAGTGGGGGAGTTCAAAAATATAATCCAAACGTGGGATTTCAGGGAAGTGAACAGGTAATAAAACCACAAAAACAGCAAAAGCAGCAAAGGGTTCAAATGCAAAATGCTTCACAACAATTTTTATTAGCAGAAAGTCAAGACAGTGATTCTGATGATTATTGCTGACGGTGCCCGAGAGAGGAGGAAGAGTGTGTTGTTGGAGCCACTCTTGAGGTTGACCAGTCTGGTCCTTATGTAAACGGGAAAGTTAATGATGTAGACATCACTTTTCTAGTGGACACTGGTGCTACCCGTTCTACTGTTAGATCAGTGGAAATTGAAAACCTACCTCTCTCTGGGGATACCATCCAAGTTGTCGGAGTAAGTAATCAGCAAATTAAAACAGACTTAACTGATCCAGTACCAGTTGAAATTGGAAATTACAGAGACAAACACAGATTTGTGGTTTGTAATAGTAGTCCAGTAAATCTATTAGGCAGAGACATCCTATGTAAAATGAATTGCAGAATATATTGTTCTCCTGATGGAGTTGAGTTACAAACAATGGAGGAAGATGGTTTATACAGGATGACAATGATGATGATGGAAGCAGAAGAAACAAAATTGTTTCCTGCATTTGAAGAAAAGGATTTACCTGAAGAGCTAAAAGAAACAGTGAAATCTGAAATATGGGATTTTACTGGGAATGAGATGGGTCTAATGAAAAACGTAGATCCTGTAAAAATTGCATTGAAACAGGGAATAGAATTTCCAAACACTCCACAATATAAAATGAAAACAGAAACAATTGAAGGTATTACACCTATAATTGAAAAATTAATCAAGCAAGGTGTATTAAAGGAAATGAAGAGTAGCTCTTGTAATTCACCAATTATGGGAGTTAAAAAGTCTAATGGAACATTTAGGATCGTACAAGATTTGAGAAAGGTTAATCAAATTGTCATTCCATGTTGTCCTGTGGTTCCAAATCCAGCAGTAATTCTATTTCAGATTCCACATGATGCTGAATGGTACACAGTCATTGACCTTTGCAATGCATTCTTTACTGTTCCATTACATCCAGACAGTTATGAAATCTTTGCTTTCAGATTCCAAGGTAAGACCCTTGGATGGACAAGAATCCCTCAGGGCTATACAGAAAGTCCTTCAATCTTTAATGAATTATTAAAAAGATCATTAGAAGATTTAGACTTACCAGGTAGGTCTACGTTGGTACAGTATATTGATGATTTGTTAATAGCTGCAAAGACAAGAGAAAATTGTGTAACAGACACAATAATTCTGTTAAATCGCCTTGCAGAAGAAGGACATAAAGTGTCCCCAGCAAAACTACAGTTTTGCAAACAAGAAGTAAAATATCTTGGTCACAGAATTGCAAAAGGAAAAAGACAAGTAACAATAGAGAGAATAAAAATGATTCAAGCAATGTTACCACCAAGAACACAAAGACAGGTCAGAATGTTCTTGGGAATGGTAGGTTACTGTCGACAATGGATAAGTGGATTTTCAGTAATTGCAAAACCACTACAAAGACTGACCAAATCAGATGTAAAAGATCCAATTATTCTCAATGATGCTGAGATGGAATCTTTTGAGAACCTGAAAAAGAGCTTATGCCAAGCTCCTGCTTTAGGTATGCCAAATTATGAGAAAGATTTTGAACTGTATTGCAGTGAGAGAGAAGGATGTGCATTATCTGTATTAATACAGAGACATGGAAATTTAAAGAAACCTATTGCATACTTCTCTGCAGTTCTTGATCCAATTGCAAAAGCATTACCAGGTTGTTTGAAAGCAGTTGCAGCTACAAGTATCAGCCTCGAACAAAGTGAAGGAATCATTATGGGATTTCCTGTGAAAGTTTTTGTGCCTCATTCAGTTGAAATATTACTGACAAGAGGTAAGACTCAACATTTAACAAGTAGCAGATTGACAAAGTATGAGAAAATCATACTGGGAGCAGATAATGTTTCGATTTCAAGATGTTTGAATCTGAATCCTTCTACATTACTGCCTGATTCTGAAATTGTTGATGACATTGAGACAGAACATGAATGTTTAGATGTCATGGAATTCTGCACTAAACCAAGAAAAGACATCAAAGACAGACCTTTGTCTGAATCGGATTTTGTCTACTTTGTAGATGGCTCATGCTTAAGATCCGAAGGAGGTGTCTTGAAAGCTTCATACTCAGTTTGTACAGTTGTAGATGTTGAAGAAGCATCATGTCTTGAAGGAGTTCGTTCAGCACAAGTGGCTGAATTGATTGCTTTAATTCGTGCATGTGAAATATCAAAGGATATAAGAGTTACCATCATTACTGATAGTCAGTATGGGTACGGAGTTGTGCATGATTATGGACAACTCTGGTCACAGAGAGGATACATGACATCAACAGGATCACCAATTAAAAATGCAGTTTTCATTAGAAGATTAATTGAAGCAATACAATTGCCAAAAGAAATTGCCATTGTCAAATGTGCAGCGCACACTAGAGGAACTGATTATATTTCCAAGGGAAATGCCTTCGCAGATGAAACAGCAAAGTACTGCGCAAGGAAAAATTATTCATACAATCGGGAGAGGAGTAAAGAAACTGATTCAAATTCATTAATGCTAACAACTGTTGTAGAAACATGGCATGAGATTAGAGATTTACAAAACGAAGCAGATGATGAAGAAAAAGACCTATGGTTAAGATCAGATTGTAGACCACGTGAAGAAGATGGAGTGTGGGTTTACAAAGATGGCAGAGTAGTCTTACCAAATTGCTTGATTGCTGACATGGCCAGATTATATCATGGTCCTGCACATCTAGGAAGAGATTCTATGGTCAGACTTTTTAGAGAAACATGGTTCAATACCAAATTTAGAACCATTGCTGAATCTTTTTGTCAAAGGTGTTTGTCATGCCAACAAATGAATCCAAACAGAAAATCAGTGGTGGGGACAGGAATAATTGGTCGAGAGGGTGGTCCCTTTACCAGGTTACAAATGGATTTCATTGAAATGCCCTTACACAACTGTTTGAAATATGTACTTGTAATTGTATGCTTATTCTCAAGATGGGTAGAGGCTTTCCCTACACGACATTGTGATTCAATTACAGTAGCAAAACTATTGCTCAGAGAAATCATCCCAAGGTACGGTTTTCCAGTCACTATTGAGAGTGATGGAGGAAGCCATTTTGATAACAAACTGATGAAGTTAATTTGTGAAGCTTTGAGCATTGAGCAGAAAATACACTGTGCATACAGACCAGAGGCATCAGGTGTAGTTGAACAAATAAATGGAACAATCAAAAACAGAATTGGAAAAATGTGTCTTGAGACAGGTATTAAGTGGACAGATGCTCTTCCACTTGTTTTGATGTCATTAAGAAGTACACCAGATAAAAAGACAGGTTTGAGTCCTCATGAAATTTTAATGGGAAGAGTTATGAGGCAAGCTTTTGTACCTGTAGGTAAACTGTTGAGCATAAATGACAGTGCAATTTTGGATTACTGTAAAAGGTTATCTGATATGGTAACTTCTGTGTCTAATCAGGTGGGAACTGAAGCTCAATCAAATGAAAAAGTTTTGACTCATGATCTGAGACCTGGCGATTGGGTCAGAACGAAAGTACATCGGAGAAGGAATTGTCTAGCTCCTAGATGGCAGAAACCTAGGCAGATAATCTTGATCACTACTAATGCTGTAAAGTGCAGAGGATTGAAACGTTGGATACATCCTAGTCATACTATTCCAGTACCAACTCCTGAGAGTTCTGATGTTGAAAGTGATACCACAGATGATTCTGATTCTGAAGCAGAAGACAGAACAGAAGGTGAAGTAATTCCAGATTCTGAAGATCGACAAGAAAGTCGACATCTGGAAACTGTGCCAGTGAATGGAAATCTGACAAGAAAAGACTTAGAAATAATTGAAATAGATTCTGAAGGTGAAGAGAATCTGTTAAAAGGAAAGATAACTGAGGATTCGGTTGTCTCTATTGAAGACAAAGAAGCTAAACCAAAAGAAGTTTCAGACCAGGAGAGTATCGAAAGGCAGAGAACAAACTCTGAAGTAAGGAACAAAAATCCGAAATCTGGGAAGTTAGAGGTAATTGAGGAAGAGGAGGAGAACGAATTACCGAGTACCAGTGATGGAAGACAAAGTGAAGTTCCTGAAGGAGTGAAATTGCCGAATAGAGAAGTTCCTGAGTCAATTGAAATTTCAGACTACGAAACTGAAGAAAGTGACGTGGAAGGTGGAAGTGAAAACGGAAAGAAAAGGACTTGGAAGTCAGAATCAAATAATTCTGAACCAAAGAAGAAGTACGTGAGAAAAGCAGACTACTGGCCAGGTGGAAGATTGAGAGTCAGATTGATCAAAAAGCCAATAGAACAAGTAGAGGAAATAAGTAGTCAAAAGAGTCCAGGAAAAGAAGTTGGAGTTGGAAGAAAAATTGAAGTGATATCGAGAAAAGGGAAGAGAATAATAAGACCAAACCAGAAATACAAGTCTCCTGAGTGGACTTACTTAGTAATTCCACCTGTTATTGACATATATGATAGTAGTGAAGAAGAAAACGAAATCCAAGAAATTAGTGACAATGATTGAAGTACAGAATTATTAAATTGGCAAAAGGCTGAAGAAAGTTTGTTAGTTGACACAAGGTCGAAGAAAAACTGTTTAGTTAAAGAAAACTTATGTATGACATAAGGTCGAAGAAATCTTGTTTAGGGTTATAAAAGAAAAATATATTTTAAAAGGGGGGTGTATATAAATTTTAAAATTTATTTTTATTTTTGAGGCTAAAACTAACCTAAAAATGCCTTATGTTAAGGAGAGCACTTCAAAGTGTTCTGTTTTTAAAAGATGCTGTAAGATGACTCTGGTATGTCTGCTCATTTTAGTTCTGCTCTGGTTGGTACTAGCTGTGATTATCCCTTTAGAAATGAATAGAGAATTACACAAAGTTAACATAACAAGCAAAGCTCTGGTTAGCCAAACTAAACATAGTACATCTGCAAAAGTTATTGATCATCAGCCTAACATTCATCAAGATAAATCAATAGGTGATTTTTCCAGTAACACATTCACAAAGCTATTGAGTGAATATGTAAAGGTAATGGATGCAAAAGACTGCTATGTCTGTGTTAAGTTACCTGCTTCTGTTTCTGAGGGAGTAACATATAATATGCTTCCTCTCACTTATGCTGTAACATGTAGTGTATTAACTAGTTTATTTTATCAAACTGGTCGTTTAGAATATTACTATTCAAATTATGATGAAATTTTTGCTAATGTTAAGATTGATAATGCTTTAAATAAGCATAAGAAAGCAAAACAAATGAGAGAATATTTCCTTGTTACTAACGAACTCACTTACGAGTATGCTTACAAGAATAATCTAACATGTAAATTAAGTGCTGAAGGAAAGAAATTTTTGAATATGGTTGAGGAGAGAAGAGCAATTTATAAGAGAAATGAATTAGTCAAGCAGACTAAGTCAGCCTTCTGGCAAAAAGAGGATGAGAAATTAAATGGTAAAATGCTTGAAAATATTGCAATTCACATAGACAAACCAGTTAGTGGAAAGCTTTGCATTAGAAGAGATAATACACTTTTTGATAATTATTTTGTAGGTGCAAGTAACTGTGAAGATACTTATCAGATTATGGGAGGTTGGGGATTTAAAGGTGGAAAAGATCCTATCTTTCCTGGGATTTATTTTGTTTGTGGTGACAAAGCCTACTACAACCTTCCAGACCATTGGTATGGAACTTGTTATGTGGGAATTGTTTTTCCTAAAGTGTTTCATGTTGACAGAGATTCAGAAGGATTGTTTAAAATTCATAATTATGTAAATAGAGCTAAAAGAGAAACTTTTACCGAAGTTCTGGGAGATATTTTTCAAGCTGTAATACCTTTTGTTGGTATAACCCTAAATGCAGGGAGAATCAGAAAATTGTCCACTATAGTTGATAGATTATCAACGGACACTGCTGATGGGTTTCAATTAGTGAATGTTGAAGTTATTGCAATTAGATCCATGGTAATTCAAGATCGTCTTGCTTTAGACATACTCCTAGCAAAAGAGGGAGGAGTCTGTGGCATTTTACATGTCCAACATTGCTGTACATATATACCTGATGAAAGTAAGAATATTGAAATGTATATTAAAAATATTACACAAATGCATTCAGAGATAATTCCTTTAGAAGAAGAAGATTTTACAGGGAAACTTTCAAAAAGGTTTGAAGCAATTAAAAACTGGTTTCATAATATCGGAAGTTCAATTCTTGGCAAGATTCTGGCACCTTTGATTATAATAGTATTCATTTTTATTTTGACTAAATTAGGTTGTTTGTTACATAAAAGAAAGAAACACTTGAAAGAAAAGAAAAGAATCTATAAACTCAGAAAAGAAGAAGAAAGGGAGATCGAATTACAGGAGTTACATAGAGAGCGTCATGTTAATTGCAAAGATTATGCAGAAACAGACTTTTAGGTTTACTGATACAAATGAATTTGAATCGATTTCTTAAAAATTTAATTTACCAAAATTTTGAGTGCTGGTGTGGTGATTTGTTAATCACCAGATGAGGGAGTTGATGGAGCGAGATAGAAAACAAAATTTTGTTTAAACTCGCAAAGTCACATTTCCATAACATGAATAAAATTATTAATGATTTGTGATATGTCGTGCTAATACAACTTAGATTAAACTTTACACGTGGGGGGACTAACATGTGTGCTCATAAACGTGCATAAATGTTGCATCTTTTTGTTCGTACAAAATAATAAAATAATTTATTGTTTTCGTTTTTGTCATTACTAATTGCTGCAAACTTAAAAGAAGCATGTGCTTGTTTTGCTTTTCCTTGTCTGTGTGATATCATTTCTACTATTCTAGGTGCATATGGGTCTCTTGGAAAAACGGAGACAGGTAGATATAAACGCTGCTTTATTTGTTTGCAATGGCTAGGTAACATTTTGATTAATCGGGTGGGTTAATTAATTAGTAAACCATGGGGTGGATACAGAATCTACTTTATTTCTTACATTAATACTTTTCTTGTGTTTGTTTTATACTAGAAAACATAAGTTGCCTGCTTTTGGGCCTAGTCATTTGAACCGCAGAAAAAGAGCTGACATATAATTCTGCAGAAAGTCACGAGACGCCCATTCTGAATTAAAACGTTTATTGAAGCTGCATTCACAAAGCAAAAACTGATGAGCTGACATCATTCTGTCGGACATGGCCAAGGTCGAAAGTGAACATTTTGTCAGTCCTTAACTTGGCATCCGCGGAAGTTGTATTGAAAGTCTATGGACGCTGCGAGAATGACTTAATACATTTGTTGCAATCTCAGGAAGCTTCTGGCTTCACGTGGAAGAGACAATGGTCTTTATGAAGACATGATTTAATGGAACTTTTTGAGAAACGGGTGACATGTCACTTGTCACTCTCAGCCAATGGGACGTCGAGGATTTCTGAAAACTTTCCTTTGCTTAGTTCAGTTAGCGTAGAAAGGTATAAAAAGTCATGCCCTTAGGGATGGGCTGGCTGCTGCTTTCTGACTTTCCGATGAGGGTGATGTGCTGCTGGACTTTGCGTGGAGCACGTAAGAATCCTCAAAGAACTTTACTTTAATTTCTATCTATTTAGCTTAGTTAGGGAATTAGGTTTTAGAAATGCTAAACTTTATATATTTTCTTTAAAATTGTTTCAATTGCTTAAATAGTAATTTTCTCATATTTCATTATAATCATGCTTGCATTATTGCTAATAAATTTCATTTATAAAACTTTCAACTTATATACCATAATTTAGTAAATAAAATCTTACTTTTGACAAACAAGCTGGTCTTGGTTATTCAGAAGTGTAGGTTACTATTAGCTAGATCACGTCGCCTATGGTGGTCATTTAAATGGTTGGGTTTTATTCTAATGACAATATTCTTTCTGCAAATGTATAAATATGTATATAGTTTGTAGATAATGTGTATATAGATTTATTCTGACCACCTGATTCAGTAGGCCCAAAATATATCAGGTTTATAAATGGGTCCATATTTAGTTTAGAATTTTGTTTATAGGTTATGAAGTTGGGTAGCGTAGTTTATGATATATTTTCTATAGCCCGCTGGATCAAGTCCCAGCGATTCTGAAGGCCCTAGGCCTTACCACTGTTCGTATAGCGGTTCTTATACCACTATTTTAGTATATGGCTTTAGGGGCCACCAGGGCCTGTCCATATTGTGCAACTTTTGTGTATTTAAACCCTGTTTTGTTTTAACGCATTTGCTTCTGTGCTCATAAAGAGTATAGGGGGTACTTGTAGTAAATAAATATATATATATTTTCAATATATATCTGTGTGGTGTCCTTTCATTTGGTATTCAAGGAGAGTGTATATGGTAAAACAGCTTGCTTCACATGCCTTTACAGAGTTTAGCCTAAGACTGCTTTGTCCATGCTACCACTAGGATAGCTGGTCTATAAGGTTGACTTACAACCAATCATCATAAGGGTTGCTTGGCATGGTACAAGGTGATCACTAGAACTAGTGAGCATCATATACCAGGCCAACTTCTCACACCCGGTTTCTAGACCTGGGGTTAGTGGTGGCGGTGAGTCTCTTCACCAAGAGATGGAAGGCACGTGACCCGCCCAGCACGCAGGCTTGGACCCTGTCCCTTCAGGCGTGGGCCAGGGCGGAATGGACCGCTATACGGCGGGAGGAAACGGTGGGACTCCGCAGGGAGCCTATGGCAGAAACCTGGAAGCGGATGCTTCGCAATCTGCAGACGGGAGGGGCAACTGCTGCTGAAGGTCTGGCGGAGGACTAGGGGGGGCTGCGGCTAACCTGGGGATGCACGCTGGGGGCACCGCACATGACAACTTACAGAGTGTGATGCATGAGACTGAAGACAGGGATGTGATGGGAGCTGTAGACACACGGAGTTGGGGGAGGGGCATCTGAGCGGGTGGAGGGGTGGGTGTCCGGGGTGGATGCTGCTGGTGAGGGGGGAGACAACATTGACTGTCTGCTCATGACTATGTCGCGCTGTGCTTGGCTGTGTTAGCAACATTAAGAGTTTATTGTTGGGAAATTTAGCTCACTTCTGTACCTGCAGCTGGGTCGCATAGGCCTCCCTTTACTTTATTTGACTTGGATGCATTCGGGCACGATTGCTAACTGCAGGACTGTTTGTAAATCACAATACAGCGCCTCAGAGGCCTACTATGTTCATGTATCTGACAATCGAAGCATTACTGCAGCAATATAGTAGATGAATATGTATCTGCATTGTACCGTTTGCGGAAATGAAACTGAAAAAATGCCAATAAACAGATTTGACAAAAAAAATTAATAGTCCCAAAAGAATTACAATATTTTAATACAATTTCATAATGCAAGTGACAAACATCCTTTAAGAGGAACAGGGCATATTAATTTTTAACGTTACAAGTAGGTTTTGCACTAAGAAGCAAAAAGTACCAATGATAGTCAGTAGTCCGGTAGACAAGGACCTGGATGCAATTTAAGGTCTAGGTCCAGTTGCTACAAGTCAGTTGGCTGCAGCTTTTTGCAGGTAAATGCCTTTTGTAGCTTGTTGTATCTCTGTAGCTTGAATAGTTATCCAGCCTTATGACCCTTGGTGTCCACTTCTTTGTCAAGATTAAACGATGAAGCAGGTCCATCCAATCATGGCTTTTCTCAGTTTGCAGACAGCAGGTTCAGTCCTCTTTTGATCTTCCTCAGGAACAGGCACAGAGTGCACGCACGACAGTGCAAGAAGCGGGAGCACAACATGCACCCCCATGCACACCCCCTATGGGCTACAATTCCCTGCTACATGTGCGGTGCTAAAATAATTAGGATTCTGTTTTGAAGATTTTATTTTATCATTGCGCCATACTGAACCTCCAGCCAGGCCCATATAATTAAAGTTCCATCCTAATTTTGAATATTGAATGATTATTTTAATGAATGAGAGGTGGATGAATGATTTGCTAAACTAGCACCGTGCATGGACTTCTGGTCAATAACTAAATTAATGCTTTATGCTAATCTGTATTATAGGATAGTTAGTTTGAGTCAGAAATGTATTGTAAGTTTACATGTTTTTAAGGTTGACATCATACAAATATACTATCAAGCTTAAAACAATTATTATCCATGAACAGTTAACAGATGTCCACATGGAATTTCATCTGGGTGTGGCAAAACCAATATTGGTGAAGGCAGGCAACTGTGTTTTACATGATGGTCGTCGAGAGAGAAATTGGGTCCAGCTCCAGGAGCCTGCAGGTCCGTCTATAGAAAATGAGTTAAGCAACTTTGAAAAACCCATAAAAGTATTTTATAGGTCTTTCCTATTCATGCATAACATGTTTCTGGATAGCCTCACTGTTTGGCACAGGGGTAGACAGTCCTTGCAGTCAGGGGTCGCCTGCGTAATGGACTCTTTTTCAGAAACAAATCAAAGAGAAAACCAATTTCTGTCAGATAGCAATAGGATGATCCCCGTTTGACGCATCTGCAGTTTATGTTTTATGTTTATGTTTATTGGATTCGTAAAGCGCGTGACTACCCCAGGGCATCTCAGCGCTGAGGTGATGCAGAAGTAGAAGCGGTGAGCACTTAGATTCCTCTCAATAAACGTTCTATGTATGTTTCGTAAAAATGGTCTTGTTTTTGGTTTCCCTCACTCACTCCTTTAAATTACAAGTACCTGCGGAAAATGTGACGAGAATAAGCTACCGCCAACCTGCTATAAACGCCTGTAGCAATATCCTAAAATATGCACTTGTGAACTATGGCCAAGGGGAATTGAATAAATTAAGGAATATTCACAAACCATATTTGTTTAGCCAAAAACAAAGTAGTGAAACTAATGTGAATAATTTTTCTAAGGCGCACAATATCTGGCTCACTCCACGCCGTGCACATGAGCCTCACGCAGTGTCTGGTTGAGCATTGGAACGGTGGCCGATGGGGGACAATAGGTGTGATGGCAGGTACATGCGGGAGGCTGGGTAAAGGCAGAATTCCCGTGCGTGGCCTCTGAGATGAGGACCACGCAGCACGGGGAGGTCACGGTGCCTTGGCCAATGCCGGATCTGGAATAAAGAAAGGGGGACAGACAATCAAGAAACGGGACGAGCTGGGAGGGGTTTCTGGGGAAAGAATCTGGCTTTGGCAAAGCCCATGGAAAATGAAAGCGTAGAAAGAAAGACTTAAAAGCACGTCATGATTTATTGCCAACACCAACTACTTTTGTATTTTTGCAGAATGAGTGGGGAGAAGACTGGAGTGGAACGAAGGGGCGGTGCAGGGGTTGCCGGCTGCAACGCATGGAAGTGCTGTTGGAAAAATTAATAATAATAAAGGTGAAACATGAGGCTTGTGGGAAAACCTCAGCAGGCTAAATCACCAGATGCAAGATATGTTCAAGCTAGGAGGGGAGAGGGTCACAGAGTCAAACCCCTGTAAAGTCAACAGGCATTTCAGGTTTTGAAAAGAAGATAAAATGAGCAATTAGAATTAGGGGAAAGAGATGCATAATGTTCTGGAATTTATTTTAACGAGAAGAAAGCATCGAGGGAAGAGATTGCTTTGACAGATGGAGAACTCAAAGGAACATCGTGGGTTTAGGGTTTCACAAAAACTCTAGAAATGTTTCTTTAATTCTAAACCTTCAGCCAGTCAACACTTAGGTTATAAATACGTTTCACTTTGGAGCACATCACAGAATAATGTCCTTATAGACCTACAAATGTCTTCCCTTCCTCTTTACGTTATTTACCTCTGCTCTTCCTCTCCGTCCATTTTGTCTTCCAAGTTCCCTCTGTTATTTTCAACACTATGATCCCCGACCAGTTCCTCAAACTGCACTGGTGTCTATGGACTGCATAGAATTATCCGTCCGTTATCAATATGTTTACAAACAATTCCTAGCAAAACTCCGATTCTGAAACCTAAGTTGTGCTGTTTTACTGCCCATCACACCATTATTCTTTATAGCTGCATAACCCGAGAAATATGAGTTTAATATTATTAGCAGGAGTGGCAGGTACAAGTAAGAGCAGTGCCCCCAAGAGTTGAAAGACAATGGGATAGATAAAATAAACAAAGCAAAAAAAACACTTACCATGCGCTCACTGCATCACCTCGACGGATGAATTAAAAATGGTGTTGAACCTTAATTTCAGTAGGCAATGTATCCCCGAGATGAGACACATTTCAGCATGTCAAAATAGACTCAATTAAGTAAAGACAGACTGGTCCTTGGTTAGGAATAGAGGTTTAAAATACATTTTCAGGTGTTTTATTATACTGGCCTCCAGGCCCTCTTGCCAATTCTGTCAGTCTATGCCAGATTTTGTAGCCAACCTCGCTAGTACCCTTCCCAACTTTACCTTATTGGGAGATTTTAACATGCACTTTGACAAAACACAACTTTCCATTACATCAGAACTGGCTAAAGGGTTAGCGGCCTTTCAGCTCAATCAAAAAGTAGTCGGCCAAACCCACTCTAAAAACCACTTGCTGGACCATATATTCTCAAACATTCAAAATCTTTTGGTCTCTAAACCCATTCCATTGCCTTGGTCCGACCACTTCTTACTCCCATTTACCTGGGTTGTGCAGGATACGAGTACCCCAGCGATGAGAATCAAAAAGTCAACCCGTACCTGGCCAAAACACCCGTTGGAGTTATGGGTGGCAAATCTGGAGATCACCAGACCAATATCTCACCCAAATCCTATTATCGCAAATGATAACTTCAACAGATGGCTGGAGTCCTCACTCAACACTGTTCTCCCCAAAAAAGAGACACACATAAAAACAGGAACCAATAGAAACTCTTGGTACTCTCCCAAACTTGGGAAACTTAAACAAACATGTACAATTATGGAAAGAAGATGGAGAAAAGACTTCTGGAACTCTACAAATCTGAAATAAAACTCGCTTAATGTTGCTATTATCAAGATAGAATCACATCGGCTGCAAACGCCCCTCGTGAAATTTTCCACATTGCAAAAACACTCCTGACCCCCTCTGCTGCCCCCTACTTCAGATAATGCCCGACTTTGGTGTAACCAGATAGCATAATGTTTCTCTGCCAAGATACAAACTATCTATAGTCCTTTCCCCAGAAAACGGACCAACAAATGGTACCACCAATAGACACAGTGAAGGAACAGGAGGAGTTGGAGGAATTCCCCCCCCCCCCCAGACCATACAGTCTTGCAAAAGATTCTGAATCACCTAAAATCTGGCTCTCCAACAGATCCAGCCCCCCATACCATTTTAAATAAGATTGTTGAGACCAATTTTCCGTTCATACTGGACTTGATAAATGTCTCTCTTCTGACAGGAACTGAGCCCCCACTTTGGAAACAGGCGATTGTCAAAGCTTTTTTAAAACAACCCAGTTTGGACCTGGAAGAATGGGCTAATTATCGACCCATATCTCTGTTGAGTAAAATTGCTGAGAAGCGTGTGAACTCAGCCCTCTCTGTGTTCCTGGAAAAGAACAACCAGCTCCTTCCCTCACAGACAGAATTCAGATCACAGCAAGGCACGGGGACCGCACTGTCGATAGTGGAGGAAACTAGAATCATTGATGGCGGAGGCTGCGCAGCACTGATTCAGTTAGACCTGAGCGCAGCCTTTGACACGGTGAACCACTCTTTGCTGATTAGTAGAATGAAGGATGTAGGAATGACTGGAATAGTACTGAAATGGCTGCAGTCCTTCTTGGAAAAGAGATTTTTTTCAGTCTTGTGAACTTGGCAGAGATCACTGTTAGCATGAGCTGAAGCCATTCTGTTTGTAGCATCCATTTTAGTTAGCCATGTGTTGACCATGTGCTTTCTCATCTTCACTGTTGCCTGCTTCTCTATTACACCTGAGTCATCATCTATATTTAGCTCCTGCTGCACTGAGCCTGAGCACTGCGCATGCTCACAGCGGCCTTAGCTGTTGGGATGTACCTGTTACACACTTTACTGTCTGGCTGTTTTAACTAATGTCAGCAATATTGTAACTCCTCCCATTCTGTTGACTAAGCAATTCTGATGTATTCTTCTATGTAACTGACTATTTGTATGTACACTCGTACTGCCTCTTTTTGAGCCTCCATGCTTACTCTGCAGTAAAAGGTGTATATAAGGCCCAAGGTTTCTGTACTCTATGTGCTGAATCATACTTTGCCTGAGGGTTCTGTATTGATGTAGTTCCACTCATGAGTCCTAACAAACTATTTTCATTATAATACAGCTTCCGTGCCAATCTCTACTTTGTCAGTCTAAAGACTGATGCGCAAAAGGTTGAACCCCTACACCAGGTGGGCCCCTAAAAAGGCTCACCCCCACAGTCTTTGAGGATTAAACTTCCTCAAAAAATTGCCCCTTACATGTGGATTTCCCCAGGGATCTGCACTGAGTCCCACTCTATTTAATATTTATATGAACTCCTTGGCAGAAAAAGTTACTCTGTGTGGGGTTCAGATTGTCACCTAAGCTGACGACACTCAATTGGTAGTCTCCCTTAATAAAAAAGACAATTCTGGACTGGGCATAATCTCCTGCCTAGGAAAAGTCTCCAGATGGATGATAGCTCATATCTAAAGCTCAACTGGGCAAAGAATGAGCTTATGCTCCTTAGCAATTCCGCCCCTCCCAATATAGATCCATTTTGGCCTAACTGTCAGGGCTGTCCTCCTGCCCCGAAAAAGCATATTAAGAGCCTGGGGGTCTGGTTTGACTGTAACCTTGATTTCAAGGAGCAAGCTCAGAAAGTAGCATCCAGCTGCTATGGCCTCTTGAGGATAATTAGGAAGATCCTTCCTTTACTACTTTTTACAGCCCGAAGATTTTGTCACTGCTCAACTATGCCAATGCTTTATACTTAGGAAGTTCTGATTCCACGACCAAAATACTGCAGACAGTACAAAACTGTGCAGCTCATCTGCTCTTGAACAGCCCTAAATGTCTCTCACACAAACCTGCCCTGACCTCTTTGCACTGGCTCCCAATTCAGGAGAGAATCCAATTTAAGACAATGTGCATTGCACATAAAGCACCCTCTGGAGAAGGATACTCGATAATTCGTTCAATGATCCATTCCTACCAGCCCAATAGAGCATTTGGTGACAGTCCCAAAAATAAAACGGACTAGAAGTGGAGGAAGTCTTTTCTCACCCAGTGTTGCTAAGACATGGAACCGCCTCCCCCTCTATATCCGTTCACAATCAAACTACCTGAATTTTCATAAGCAACTGAAAACTCTCCTTTTCCCTTGATATGTTTGGACCCAGTATAGGCGCTACTATTAGTGCTGGGATGCCCTCGGGTAACCAGGCGCTCTACAAATGCTACCTCATTCATTCATTCATTTTAAGATCTAATGAAAAGATGCAAAAGATGTGGTGCAGAAATTCTAAACGCAACTGCATAAATTATTCTGATGAAGGCTCTCTTTAAATAAAGTAATACAGAATAAGGTACACAATCAGAAAAAACTAAAAGTCCCAAATGAGCAGCAAAAACAATGAGAAAATAGAAAATCCCTAGTAGCATCAGGAAAGCTCCCGCCTACCCAAAAAATCTTGGGCCTCAGTTATGAAAAGTGACGCATTGCTGCGTGAAAACAGTGATGCGTCAGCGTCACTTTTCATTGCGCCTTCCTTGCAACATGCTGGATGCATCATATTTACAGTATCATGTATCATGTTACAAGGAGTTACACATACGTCAGCATTTCTGACTTATCTGCAGGGGCATTCATTATGCATTGCTGGAGTGTGTCATGAAAGTGATGCAACTCGATCAAAGGGTCATTTCACATGGGTAAATCCCATTTCAAATGTGCCTGCGTCAGTCTTACGCCTGCTGTAAGGCAGGCGTAAGATATTGACACATTTGCGTCCGAGAATTGACGCAGTAAAATCCCATGGATTTCACTGCGTCACTTCAACGAGGCTTAGGTGCGTCAAAACGGCCATCTTGCATATATTATACCTGGCGCAGGTATAATGTGGCTCAGGGTTTACAAAGTGACGCATCTACCTAGATGCGCAACTTTGTAAATATAACGCAACATGGTCAATTTTTTACCCTGCTGGTGCGTCACAAAAAGTGACGCACCAGCGGCGCAAAAGTGATGTAAGGGCTCATAAATAAGCCACCTAGTGTTTATATACATTGTTCTTGCATAAGAAATTATCAGCTTCTGTAAAATCTTCATGGTGTGAGCAAAATAATTATACTCTTGGTCAATTAGAGCACAGCTCTATAAAGCACCACATTGCCTTAGCATGCAAGCACTTTCCCAATACATGAATGTTGATTCTACCCCCATGCTAAATTTGTTCGGAGATGGCAGGACAAACTAGTTACAAGAGCAATATTGTGAATGAATGAAGTGCTGTGAGCTTGTGGAAGGGCCTTGAAAAAGTGTAACATTACCATATCCTTGTAGAAAAGTTTTCTTCACAAACAGCAAGAACAATGTCAATGGAAATAAAAAAAAATGACAGAAATGATGATCAGGTAGCATGCAGAGCAAGACTTCCATTTTGAACAAGATTCCATTGAGCATACTTGAGGGCTAGTTAACGTAAACCAGAAAACACACTGTAATACAGCATAGCAAATTTGTTTCAGATAAATTTTGGTTTTTTTTTGTCCTTATCTCACCTTTCAAGCCTCTGCGGGTCGTATGAAGCCGCCTTCGTTATCTGTCGCCCCTACGGCTTACCGCACTCGCTTGGGTCGTCCGACCAGTCCCATTGTTTTGTAAGGGACCCTGGTGTAATCATAAGACCAATGATGTTACAGTAATCTTAGGTTCTTACCCCAGCTCATGAGGGGGTGCCAAATGTTCATGATCTTATCCTCCACTCCATCATACTCCAATCGTGCCATAGAGAATGCAGCTTTAAGCCAATCTTCACTTTGCGGGGGTAGGGGATCTTTCCACCTCTTACACACTTCCCTTCTAGCCAACAGTATCAAATACAATAATAGACCCCTGTCTTTCTGCGAGAGATTCTGACTGAGGCGACCATCGTCTCCAAAGAATACCAATTGCATATTTATCTCAATGGCGATGTTAAAAATGTCTAGTAAATTGTCGCCCACCTCAGTCCAAAATCTTGTAAGTGTTGAGCACTCATAAAAAATATGTAGGTCGTTGGCAAGGGGTAACGCACATCTGGGGCATTTGGGGACAGGATCGGGGGCGAACTTCGCAATTTTTGCAGGGGGGTAATAGAGTCTATTGATAACAAAGAAATGTTTTTTTTTAAACAGATGGGTTTAACAAATCTGTACAAGGTCTTTAATGAAGATTCATACAAAGAGTCTGCTGATGGCCCAAATGGGGTTTCCGTCCACACTGCAGCAAGGGCAGGTGTCTCATGGTCCTCGGCCTCCAACAAGCTGTTGTACCACATAGAGATTTCCTTATTCAATGGGCATATCCCTTGCAGCAGATCTCCAATCTCTCTGTTTCCACTAATCTCCCACTTTTCTGCCTCGTACCATGATGTTAACTGTATGTACTTGAATCTCGAGAGCCCCGGGCCGATCTTAGCCCTCAGGTACTCCCAATGATATATCCCCCCAGTGTCTAACAGTTCAGACCAAATTCTGATACCTGCCCTCTTTATCGGTAATGCCAAGCTATCCTGCAGGCAGTCGGGAGTTCCTGGTGCATCCCACACGGGGGCATTATCAGAGTAGTATCCAATGCCCCAACTACGCCTGAGCCTGCACCATAACTCCAGAGATGCCCTTAAAACTTTCAGACGCACCCTCTTGAAGAACCTAGGTGATCCAAATTTATACAGAAACGCCTCACCATCTCCTCCCCCTTCTACCTGCACCATTTCGCCCAGCAGCCTCCCCCAGTCTGATTCCCCAGGCTTCACTAGCAGCATCCGTATGCTTTTGAACTGGAACGCTGCTGCATATAGCCTTACATCCGGGAGGGCTAACCCACCTTTTTTTAGTCTGCATCTAAGTTTTTTCCACGCCAGGCGAATCCCTTTATTACCCCAAATAAAACTGCTGATCTTGCTCTGTACTTTCATCAGACTTTTACTCGAAAATATTAGTGGAATTGAAGAGAAGAGGTAGGACAGCTTAGGAAGGATAACCATTTTTACCAAGTTGGTTTTCCCATAAATGGTCAGTGTGAGATTTCTCCATCTACTGAATAGACTGTCGATTTCCTTTACCACCCTCTTTAGATTCAACTCGGGGATCTTTACAATTTCCTTCACTACATAAATCCCCAGGTATCTCATCTCTTCACTTACTGTCCCTGACCACTCCAAGTTCCAACACATCACCTCCGTCTTAGTTCTATTAACAAGAAACCCAGAAAGCGATCCAAACTCACACATACGCTCTTCCACCCTTTTGATAGCTGTGTCTGGGTCGCTTGTATACAGTATCAAGTCATCAGCATACAGAGCTATTTTTGAGCTATATTGTTCTGATCTGAATGGGTAGATTGAATCATCCAGTCTGAGCATCTGGGCCAATGGTTCCACGTACAAATTAAGAAAAGAGGTGATATCGGACACCCCTGCCTCGTTCCTCTCTGAATATTAAAACTCGTGGTGAGGAACCCATTCAAAAGTATTCGGGCAGAGGCACCCTGATAACAGTTCTGCAGAGTTTGTATAAAGATTGGACCGAAACCCATAGCCTTCAGAACCTCCCATAGATATACCCAGCAAACTCTATCAAAAGCCTTGGCCGCGTCGACAGCGACAACGGCCAAGGGTTCTGTCCTCTGGATAGCCAGGTCGATGTTACCTATAAGGAGCTGTGTTTGTTCCTGGATATATCTACCTACGACAAACCCTTTCTGGTCTGGATGAATTAACTTAGGTATCAGTTTGGCCAATCTCCCTGCTAAAATGCCCATAAAGATCTTATAATCGGCATTCAGCAGGGAGATTGGACGATAAGAGTCTGCCTTTTTTGGATCCTTGCCAGGTTTTAATATCAGAACTATTATTGCCTCTTTCCAGGTGTCAGGAACCTTTCCAGCCAAGCTATAGGTTGAATTAAAGGTGTCTGCCAATGGTTCTAGAAGCTCCCCTTTAAGATGTTTATATATTTCACTCGGGAGTGCATCTAATCCAGCAGCTTTTTTGTTCTTGGATTTATTTATCTGAGCTGCGATCTCCTCTAACGTAAAGGGGGCATCTAAGTTGTTTTTGCTTTCTTCTGAGAGTACGGGGAGTTGTTTATTGCTAAGAAATGACTGAATCAAACTTGGCAGGAGGGCCAAGTCTTCCCTATACAGTTATGTTATGTTATGTTATGTTATGAGAATTTGTATAGCGCGCGGCTGCCCCAGCCAAGGGGCGTCCCGGCGCTGCAAGCTGACCAGAGTGCAGAATGAAGGTGCACAAAGAAAACGGGTTATTGGAAAAGATGGGTTTTGATGGCTTTTCTAAAGGCTAAAAGATCATGCATCCCCCGTATGGTTACAGGCAGGCTGTTCCATAACTTGGCAGCGAGGAGGCTGAAAGAGCGTCCCCCCACTCTAGCAAGTCTAGTGCGGGGGATGGTCACTAGATGTTGTCCCTCTGAGCGGAGGGATCTACTGGGAGTATACTCAGACAGGAGGGGACTCAGCAGTGGGGGAGAGGCGGTTTTGAGGATCTTGAAGGCTAGACATAGAGCCTTGAACTGGATCCTTCTTCCCACCGGGAGCCAATGCAGTTTTCTTAACGTTCCAGAGACAGAAGAGTGGCGAGGGAGGCCGACCAGAGCCCTGGCAGCCGCATTCTGGACTCTCTGCAGTCTGGTGGTTTCAGCCAAGTTTGCTCCCAAAAGGAGAGAGCTGGCATAGTCCAGTCTAGAAAGGATCGTCGCCTGGACGATAAGTTGGCGAGTGCGGCAGTCAAAGAACTTCAGGATGGGCCTGATGTTGCGTAGAATGCCGAAGCACGTGGCGGCCACTTTCTTGGTGTGGATGGTAAATTTTAGGGCCGAATCGACCCAGACACCTAGATTTTTTACACAGTCTTTTGGCTTGGGGGGTGGGCCCAGAATGTCAGGCCACCAATTATCTCCCCAGGAAGCTGTATTTTTTCCCAAGAGGAGAATCTCGGTTTTACCGGCGTTTAGTTGGAGAAAGTTCGCCGTCATCCAGTTGGTGATGTCGATGAGTGTCTGTTTAAAGTGAAGGGCTTCCAGACCACTGTTGTTATTCAGTGCCACCACCAACTGGGTATCATCAGCATATGATACCAAAGCCATACCATTCCTTCTAGCCACCTCCGCTAACGGGCGGACATAGACATTGAACAAGGTAGGGCTAAGGGACGAGCCCTGCGGCACTCCCTGCCCAATGCTATGCTCCTTCGAGATGTAAGGGGGGGTGGAGACTCTAAAAGACCTGTTAGAAAGGAAGTCTCTAAACCACCCCAGGGCTGCCCCTGTGACTCCAATTTCCTCCAGTCTCATCAAGAGGACCTCATGTGACACCGTATCGAAGGCAGCACTGAGGTCCAGTAGGACCAGTGCTGCAGTACCGCCGGCGTCAAGAATGGTACGGAGGTCCTCAGAAACACTGAGCAAGGCTGTCTCGGTGCTATGACCAGCTCTAAACCCGTGTTGGGAGTCGTCCAGGATGTTATTGGTAAGGAGGAAGTTGGACAAGATGTTATTGACGTGTGCCTCGGCCACTTTAGCAGGCCAAGGGAGCAAGGAGATCGGCCTAAAATTCTCCGGAAGTGAGGGATCCAAAGTGGGTTTTTTTAGAATGGGGGACACCCATGCCTGTTTCCATTTGATAGGGACACTGGCAGTGGAGAGTGACCGATTGATGATGTCACGAACGTGATCTGTGATGAGTATATGAGCGTCACAGAAAAGGTCGGGCTTTAAGGGATCTGCCGGAGACCCAGATTTGATCTTTCTACAAAGTTTAGAGAAAGTCTCACGGTCAAGTGTGGGAAGGGAAGTGAGGGAAGGCCTGGTAGAATCAAAGGTGACCGGTGACAGTGGGTCTTTGGGAAAGGTGTCGTATATCTTCCTGATTTTCTCAGTGAAGAAGTTGGCCATGTTGTTACAAAGGTCGGGCGAGGTAGTAATGACGTTGACAGTTTTTTTTGCCGTGAGGTCTTTCAGAATTTTAAAAACCGATTTTGAGGTATTAGAGCTGCTGTTGATTTCACTGGCATAGTATGCCGCTCTTATTCTGCAGACTTTACGGTGGTAGGATTTTTGGAGCAGGACATATTCTTGTTTAAGACCGGTATCATAACTTTTCCTCCAACGTCTCTCTGCCTTCTTACATTCCTTTTTCAAGGTGGCAAGTTCTGAGTTGTACCAAGGACTCGCCGTGTGAGTGCGGGTCTTGGTCCATCTAACAGGGATAAGGGTGTCGAGAGCCTGGGTAATCCAAAGGCAGAACTGATCGTATCCTGCATCCAGATCATCACTCGGAGGTAGGGGATGTAATGCCAGGATATCATGGAGTTCTTCAAGATGGAGTTTTCTCCATGGCCGTTTCTGAACTGAAGGGGTGGATGCTACAACCGAACTTGAGTTGCAGGGGATGGTTAACATCACTAAGTAGTGGTCAGTCCAGGTCATGGGAATAGGTAATTCAGAGGACCCGCCAGTGATGTTGGTGAAAATGGGGTCAAGAAGGTGTCCTGCTCTATGGGTAGGGCCGTGGACAAGTTGCTCGAGTTCGAAAGCCGCAAGATCCGCTAAAAAAGTTGCCGCTTTAGACTCGGTATTCTTGTCAAGATGCAGATTAAGGTCGCCAATAATCGTGAAGTTGGCGGAATTAATGACATTGGTATTTAGATATTGTAGAAGGGAGTTAGTGAAGGGAACGTCAGCGCCAGGAGGTCTATAGACCAGAAGGCCAGTAGCGCAGAACTGGGGGTTGACTTTAATCGAGAAGCGAGCACTTTCACTGCCTTTGATGTCTACTTTGTCAAGTTGACACTGAAAATGGGATTTGAGTATAAGCGCTAGGCCGCCCCCTCTCGTGCCCCTGTTCACCGTATAAATAGAGTAGCCTGTAGGTGTTGCCAGGTTGCAGACCGAGTCCATCTCATCAAGGAGCCAAGTTTCAGTTATGAACAGGGCATCTAGAGAATGGTCAGTTAAAAGGTCATGTATTTCTGAATGATGTTTATACATGGATCTAACATTGAGGTGTCCTAGCCTGAAGGTGTGGACAGGGAGGGGTTTGGGTTTACGTTTGGAAGTGGAACACAGTTGGGAGGGAGTAACGAGCGGATGGTGAATATGAGCAGGATTGCGTCTGGTGCAAGAACAGGAGGAATGCTGAAGACTCAGTAGCTCGGATTTGGAGTAACACATCCTGCCGCCTTAATGCCAGAATGACAAGCAGAGTGCCCGGCGCCCGGCGCTGCCTTGGCGCGGACGGGCGCAGACGGGCAGCTCTTTGGTGGGTCTTCGGTGGGGCTGCGCGCGACCGCTGCGCGCCCGAGATAGTGCGAGGGCTAAGAAGCCACAGGAAGTTGGACACTAGAGCGCTAACCGCTCTGCAAGCAGGCCAACCGGAAGTGTCCCAACGAAGAAATGCCGGGAGACGGCTCAAGCAATCAATCAGTTATGGCGTGTGGTGCAGGGGGAAGTGTATTTTAAGTAAAGCACAATTTAGGAAGCACACAATATAATTCCAGCAAGATTAAAAGTACAATTTTTAAAAACGAAGTTTTTCTAAAAACGAAGCGCTAACTTGCTTACACTACCCAGATCAGCTCGCACAGCGGGTCGGGGAAACTGCCACTGTCTCCTTCCCGCAATGCGCTGCAGCCCCTGCTCCGCCTAAGAAGCCACAGGAAGTTGGACACTAGAGCGCTAACCGCTCTGCAAGCAGGCCAACCGGAAGTGTCCCAACGAAGAAATGCCGGGAGACGGCTCAAGCAATCAATCAGTTATGGCGTGTGGTGCAGGGGGAAGTGTATTTTAAGTAAAGCACAATTTAGGAAGCACACAATATAATTCCAGCAAGATTAAAAGTACAATTTTTAAAAACGAAGTTTTTCTAAAAACGAAGCGCTAACTTGCTTACACTACCCAGATCAGCTCGCACAGCGGGTCGGGGACACTGCCACTGTCTCCTTCCCGCAATGCGCTGCAGCCCCTGCTCCGCCTAAGAAGCCACAGGAAGTTGGACACTAGAGCGCTAACCGCTCTGCAAGCAGGCCAACCGGAAGTGTCCCAACGAAGAAATGCCGGGAGACGGCTCAAGCAATCAATCAGTTATGGCGTGTGGTGCAGGGGGAAGTGTATTTTAAGTAAAGCACAATTTAGGAAGCACACAATATAATTCCAGCAAGATTAAAAGTACAATTTTTAAAAACGAAGTTTTTCTAAAAACGAAGCGCTAACTTGCTTACACTACCCAGATCAGCTCGCACAGCGGGTCGGGGACACTGCCACTGTCTCCTTCTGTTCTGAGAACATAGAGAGAAGACAGGTCTGTATATCCTCGATCTTATTTGAAATTTCCCCGCTAGCGTTTATTTTGAGTTCTTTTATGTCATTCCTAGCTCGGTCAATTCTGGCTTTCCATGCTAATAAGGCACCAGCCTTTTCCCCGTATTCATAGTTCTGCATCCTACTAGTATCCCACTGCGCCCTACATTTAGCTTCTAGTCTCCCTCTGTATTCTGATCTCGCCTCTTCCAACTTCCCCAAGATCTGAGTGAGTTGCTCCCGGTCCCCGTTGCTAGCTCCGTCTCTTTAACTCTCCAAACCACTTATCTTCTCTTCAATACCCTTTAGTGCCCCGGCTTCAATCTTATTCTTATAACAGATGACTCCGTGGAGTTTCCCCCTGAGCCAGGCCTTGTAGGCGTCCCAAACTACATCAGGTGTTGTAGAGCCTGAGTTCAGCAAGAAAAACTCCAAGGACGGGGCCTGTACAGCGGCAATCACCTCGGGGTCCTGCAGCTTGGCCCTGTTAAGAGTCCATCTTGATGCTTGCCGCTGTACCTCCTTAATCTGATATAGAAAATGTAGGGGTGCGTGGTCAGACAAGTGACTCGGGAGGACTGAAACTTCTCGTAGATTGGCTGTTGAGCCTCTATCTAGAAAAATGTAGTCAATCCTAGATGAATGACAGTGCTTTTTACTGTAGTAGGTAAAACCCTTCTCGTCTCCTTTCTTTTCCCTCCATAAATCAACTAAGTCCATATCATGTATCATATTGACTAATGCCCAACGTACCTTCACCACACCCTTGTAATGGCTTAAATTAGATCTATCCTTGAGGGGGTCTATCAGGACATTAAAATCTCCCCCTATCACGTATGGTGGAGGTTCCAGCATCAGCACAGATTGTAATTTGTGAATATAGACTGGATCGTCCGTGTTTGGACCATAAAAAGAGGCACAGACCATATCCTGGTTTTCAAATGCTAATGTAACGGTCAACCATCTCCCAGAGGAGTCAGACTGGATTTTTTTATATTGCAGGGCGTCCCTTGTTTAATTAGGATAGTGACCCCTCTATTTTGGGCTGTTTGTTTTGAAACACCAAAGCACTTTATCGACCTAGTCTTTAAGAAAATTGAGGTGCTTTCTTCATGGCTCAGGTGTGTCTCCTGTAATAGACATATTTGTGCAGTTGATAGTTCTAAATGTTTAAGAATTAACCTCTGCCTCTGAGGGCACCTTAAACCATTGACGTTCCATGTGACAAATATTGTCCCTCTATTTTTTAAAGTCACACCTGCCATTGTCCTCTTTTACTACATGAAAGCACTGTCCCTTTTTTTAGGCAAACATTTACATGGATGTACAGAAGGTTTAGATGAGGTAAATTTTTTTTCGTTTTTTTCATGTTTCAGATACATTAGCATCATGTCAGTATATACACATCAAAACCTGGTTGTTTGATCAATAACAGTTCCGCTGGTTCCTTGCCATACTACTGTGCCATGTCATGGCGCCGGGAAACCCTTGTTGGGTAGCTGTGCGCCTTATAAGCTTAACAAATAAAAAAATAAAACAAATACATGGATATTCCGAGGGGAATCAAGGCCCTGGAAGTTATTATTAATGCACAAAAATATAAAATCCACAAAATTCTAATAAAACACTGGTCAAAGCACAAACATTAGGAGACCAGGGAGGAGGAATGGAGAGACAGTGGCCTGGAAAGTCATTAATTGATATTAGGAGTCAGTGGGGCTACAAGGATAAATGAAAAAATGTAGGTAACTCAGACACAATATCTAGGACACAATGTTTCCATTAGAATACTCTTTCCCTAATGATACTATGGCATACAACCACCCTTACACACACACGCACACACAGACGTACACACAGACGTACACACACCTACACACAAGAACAAGTCAACGAGCAATGCCTATAGGTCCTGGCTTATAAGTGAAAGTTACTCTTTAATGGCTGTTGAGCTTAGGTACTTATTAAGCCATCAGACATGCACACTTGGCAGTCATCCTTCCACTCTTGCAGTCATTTATCTACCCACTGGCTCATTATTGAATTCCCCTACTTACCATCCATAATACAAAAGCATGCATGTGCAAATGTGTTTAATCAAAACACTGTCCCTCACAGAATAATTGTTAGACCTGAACATTCTGCAGGGTTGCCCCAAACATTTGTCCTTCACCTCTCCTGTTTTGCTGAATTCATTTTTGTTAGCATTAAGACGCTGTGCACTTTACCAATAGTAACCAATTCTAAACTCCTTGTGCTCTCATCCCAAAACATGGAAAAATTGTCCTACTACTGATTGGAAAATGTAATTTACTTGCAAGTCCCTAGTTTATGGTACTGCATGCACAAAGGCCCTGTAAACTAAATGCTACTAGTGGGCCGGCAGCACTCCCTGTGCCACCTAATAAAGTAGCACTTTAAAACTTTTCTCAGTCCTGCCATTGCAACCTGTAATTCAGTTTTAAACTGCCATTTAGACCTGGTTAAATAAACATTTTGCCGGGCCTAAACCTTCCTTCTCATAAGTTACACATAAGTCACCCCTATGGTAGGCCCTATATGCCCATAGAGTAGGGTGCACTGTATTTAAAAGGTAGGACATGTGGGTTTTACTTTTGTGTGTCCTGGTAGTAAAAAACTCTTAAAGTCGTATTTCAATACTTAAGGTCTATCTCTCCCGTTGGCTAACACTGAGGACCCCTCTAAATTTTCGGGATATGGAGTTGTCACCATTGGCCTTTTGGAGGACTTCAGGTCTGCCATGCCAAGACTACTCCACCCTCCACATTACTAAATGACTACATAGCTGGTGGGCATTAATAAAGGCATAGGCAGGAACTGCTATGCTGTCACAATGAGTTCTGTTAATGCATTTTTCTATTAGTTACAGGGCTGCATCAGAGGGACCAAATTGGGTGGGCAGACATGTATTCATTTCTCCGATGGCCCTTGCTCTCTAGGGCCAGGACCAGATTCTTGGCAGTGAGGACACTCCTTCACCATTGCGATGGTGTATCCTTACCACCAAGAATTAAATAGGCCCTGAGTTATCTTATTACATTTAATAATTTCTAACTTTGGATTGGGAACATACAGAGATATGCTGTTTACATGCAAAATAATTGTAATTTACAATCCGCTTTAGTGGTAAAAGCCAGATTTTAAGTGACAATTCTGAAAATACTACTCTAAGATAGTTGTCATTTTCTTATCACAACCATGTGTGCCTTTTGCAAGTGTCCATGGTCACATGACTGTAAATTACTCTGATTTTGTGGTTTGTGTATTATTTACAGGCAGTGACACAAAGGAGGTTTGGGTGTGAACAGGTTGGACCATTCTACCAGGATACCTGGGGGTGAAGCTGTGCCCAGCCCCACTTACACTTCAAAGGGTTTGACACCAGCATGTTGTCACCCCAGGCTTTTTGGAGCCTTGACAATGGAAGACAAGGGAAGACCTTTCCAAAACCAGATGTGGGGATAGGTTAGAGAATCCTCCTAAACATAGGCTTGTACCAGGTATAAATATTGGACCTTTAGAGCCACTTTTCAGAACACTCCTGGAACCATGGACATTACAAAATAATGACTGCCTTACTACCAGTGTACTGCCCTGCTGATGAGGACTGCATTGCTGTCTGAGAAGGAGGACTGGGTCTTCTTAATTTTAGAGAGATTCAGCAGGGTGAAATAAGCCCTGTGGATAGTATACAAATGATTCCTTTTTAGCCATGCAGGCTTTACTATATCGTATAAAAGATTACACGTAGCTTGCCACAGGGTATCGCACTCTTGGTCTGGCAAGACACTCCCCCATAGATCTTGCACAAGTTTAAACTCTCTGTCCACTGCCTCCAACAATGCCTCGTACCAAAAGGAGACTTCTTTCTTCCCTCGTAGTCTGGACAGGAGATTAAGCTCCAGGTCGGTGCCTACACCCAATAAACCACCTTTGGTAGTTTATAGCTGAGCTTTAACCCAGCTAGCCAGCTGGAGGTATTTGAACCTAGATAGACCTATCCCAACCCTCTCACTAAGTTGTTCCCATGTTAACAGTGTGCCATCTAAGAACAGGTCCCCCCAGACTGCCAGGCCTGATTCCCTCAGACATTCGGGTACCCCGGGTGAATCTCACAACGGGGCCTTGCTAGAAAAATAACCCAAGGAGACCGCCCTCCTTAAGTCTGCCCTTGTTTTTGCAAAGCCCTGTAACACCTAAAGCCTGACTTTCTTGAAGAACTTAACATACCCAAACTTAAACAAAAAACTCTCCACCGGTAAGTGTCCACCTTGAAGCATTGCTAAGAACATCCCGCCTATCCCAGTATTAACCGGCATTTTTAAAAGCATGGGGGCGTGAGAGAGTTGGAAAGCCCAAGCATAAAGTTGAATGTCAGGCAAAGACAGGACCCCTTCTCTCTACGGCGTCTCAACTTTTTCCAGGCTAATCTCGCATATTTATACCCCCAAACAAAGGAGTTAACCTCCCTCTGAATTTTATCAATTTGTATTTTATCAAAGTACAAAGAGATGCATTTGAAAAGAGAAGAGATTTTAGGGAGTATCGACATTTTAGCCAAGTTGGCCCTACCAATGATTGAGAGAGGCATCGAAGTCCAGGCCTTTATCAACTTCATACAATCTGTCGACACTGCCGTCAAATTTGTTTCCGCAATCTTGGCTATGTCGTGAACTATTTCAGCCCCCAAATATCTCATAGTGGAACTTAATTGATCCAAACCATTTCCTCTGTTTTAGCCGCGAAGATTTCGTACCCCGAAACCAAACTGAAATTTTGGGCTTGACTGATGACAGCTGGAAAGGCCCTGTCAAGGTCAACAAATAGCTCGATGTTTAAATCGAAAAGGAGAGGGGAGAGTCAGCAGCCCTGTCTAGTGCCCCTAGATATATTAAAGGGTGTCGTAAGACCAACGTTTACCAACAGCCTAGCCGAAGGGCTCCTGTAAATGGATTGTACGGTGCGACAGATCTTCTCGCCAAGGTTAAATTTTTTAAAGGCCTGCGACAGGTATAACCAATTTACCCTGTCGAAGGCCTTGGTGGCGTCTAGGGTCATTGCTGCCAGAGGTAGGGCATGTGCGGACGCCAGGTCTATTGCTCCGATAAGATTGTAAGTTAAATGTGATAATGGCGGTTCTTCACAAAGCCTTTCTGATCTAGGTGCAGGACATCCCCTACCACTGTACCCAGTTGAGCTGCCATTATAGATGTTAAGATTTTATAATCAGCATTTAATAAAGATATGGGTCTGTAAGACCCACAGTTAGATCAGGCCTTCTTGCAGGATCTGATTGAAGAGTTTGTTTATAATAGGAATAACCTGATCCCCTATAACCCTATATATCTCTGAGGGTAAGCCATCCGGCCCTACGGCCTTGCCCTTTTTAGTATTAAAAATTGCTTCCCTTACTTCGAGACAGGTAAAATCCCTGTTCAGATATCTTTGTTGATCCGGGGTAAGAGAGAAAAGTGTCATATCCTCAAGCCACCTTTGGGCGCTCTGGCTATCTACGTTACCATCCTCAAGGTAGATATTCTGTAGGAAGGACTGAAAAGCATCTCGGATTTCCTCATATGTTACAGAAATGCCTCTTTCGTCGCTAATCTCTCGAATGTAGCTCCTTGCTCGGTCAGATTTACTCTTCCAGGCAAAGAGCTTGCCCGCACCTTCCCCATATTCGAAGTGTGAAATTTTACTGGCTTCCCACCTTCGAATCAACTTGGTGTTCAAAATGCTATCAACCTGGGATTTGAAATCCTTAATCCTATCTTGCTTCTCCTGTAGGATTTCTATGGGCATTAGAGCAGAAAGATCTACCTCTGTGTCCTTCAACCTATGCTCAATATCTGAGATCTCCTCCTTATATATTCTGTTCCTATAACAGGACCTGTTAGTAATTTTTCCCCGTGGGAAGGCTTTCAAAGAGTCCCAGACTGAGGTGATTAAGGCTGTGCCCAAATTCACCTCTAAGAACCAAGACACTTCTTGTGAAAGATAGAGTTCCTCTTCCTTCTCCTCGAGTATAGCACAGTTGAAAGGCCAAGTCCTAATTGGGCTGGGTGCTTGGCATTTGAGAGTCAGAAAGACACCAGAATGGTCCGAAAGGTGGGGTGCCAAATATACTACGCTCTTAACCAAACTCCTTAGTGAGTAGCTTATCAACACAAAGTCAATACGTGACTGATGTCTATATTTAAAATTCCGATACGACACCCCCTGCTGATGCCCTTATGAGTCGGTAAAATAGATTTACCTACATCTGGCCCGTGGTGTTTTAAAGGTGTAATATTCCTTTTGCCTTAAGAAGAGGTTTTATCTTCACTTGACATAGGCACTTGATGTTTGAGTCTCAGTGTGCTCTTGCGTTCCAAAAGTGTACTATATGTCGTAGAATTGTCGCATTATATGTAACATGGGCCAATATGGTAAAGACGGTGAACCAACTAAGACTTAGTCTTGTCAATATGTAACGTGGCCAATGTTAATTTTTGAATTCAATAGTAGTGTTTTTTTCACCCTTTGGGATGGTGATAAGGATATGCCAAATCCCTGCTGCGCTAGAAATGTGTAGTATGTGGCAAAAGTCTGTAGGGGCTGCAATAACCCACGAAGCTACATTGCATTGTGTATATATGTTGACCTCTGAGATAGCACCGGCAAGGTATAATTTCGATAGTCTTTGAATTCGGCGGATGTTTGCTTGACTGGTCTTTTCTGTGTGTATTACGATAGACATGTTTAGTGTTGAGATCTGCTACATAGATCTGGTTAGTTATGAAAGGTAGTAGATCAACACACTTGTGGTCTTTTCTTTATAGAGCGGTGCCTCCCTTTCGTCCTAAGTAGTTGCCAGGTGAGGTCAAGGCTGCTTCCTTGCAAAGTCAAGTTAAGAATATTAAGCTTTTTATCCATTCTTGGAATATGACAGATGGCACAATTTAATGCCACGTTATTTGTTAATTGAATACATTTTTGATATATGTTGATCAACCCCACTGAGATGCACGTTATTTTTATTTTTTACAAACGCCATTAAAATAATTGGTGTTTGCTAAGGAAGAAGTGTACAACACCTACAAAGAGGTGATTTGGTTGTATCGTTGCCAACCACTTTATCTGTACTATTCCTGAATATAATTACTTTTCACTTTGGTTTCACATATTGCAGTAGCATTACTAGGTGGGTCCTGACGAAAGCACTAGACAGAATGCTGCCTGACGGTGCTGAAACATGTTGACCACTTTACCCAAAAAAATTTAAGACAGCTATTTGTTAAGACTGTCTTTCTTGCACTGTTTTTATTTGAATTGTGAGAGACAATAATAAAGTTACGGTCTCTCACAATTTCAATTTTAATTTTCACTCTTCACCTATGCACTGCACTCAGTTCACATACACTCTACTACTCTTATCTGTTAAGTGTTATATCAAAACATCCTCGTTCTCCCCTTCATTATGATAGGGTTGTAGCCCTTAGGGTCACTAGTGTGACCATAAAGAGGAGACCCAGATGATGAAGCATGTCACCTTCTTGGTGAGTGATGGGAATCCGGAAAAGTAGTTAATGTTCTTTTCCCCCTTTTTTACTTCTTTCTCATTAGTTGTGGCGATGTCTCAGTGGTGTGTTTTTTCTGCAGATTTTGCTGTGTATAGAATAGTTGTGTAGACCCATGGATATTTTAGGTACATAAGTATTGTATATTGGGGCATAGTATCCAGGCTGGTCTGTAAAAATTGCCTCAGACACTCCAAAAACTCTTGTTGTTCCTGATCTTACTTTGTATATCTTATTTTTTAACATAATCCTCAGGGAGGTGGGAAATATGAGTTGGGCCACTGCTCCCAGTTTTTTTTAATTCTTCCAACCTCCTCCCCAATTCCCATTGTCGATCTAGCCAAATCTGATCGGATCTGAAAAGGAAAATCCTTACCCCTCAGCGATTTAAGTTTGAGAGAAAGATTCAAAATCTTCTCTTTTACTGAGTAGGTATGAAAATTAATAAGGATTTTCCTTGGCTTGGGATGGTTCGTGTTGCATCTGAAGTGGTCCAGATGAATTCTTTGGATATCCCTATCCAACTCCTCAGCTGAAATCCCTAAATCCAATGATTCTTTTAGGAGGTTTATCATAAAGGTTTTAAGATCACTCCCTTCGCTGCCCTCTGGGACGTTCAATACCCGTAAGTTATTCCTGCGGGAGTTGTTTTCTATAATTTCCTGCCTGTCTCTTAGTGCTCCCTCCTCTTTCTTCAAGGCTGCAAAATCCCCCTTCATGACATTCAGCTGACTGGTTAGTGCGCCCACTTCAGACTCTAAAGTTTCTGTCCTTACGTTCAAAAGGTCCACTTTTTTATCTAATGACTCACAGAAGCTTCTAATCTCCCCTTGATTTGAAGCTGAAACCTCAAAGCCCTTCTTTATATCCACAGCCAGTGAGGCCATGAGAAGTTCTAAAGAGGAGATTTAGTGTAGCTCTGTAGCAGAAGCAGAAGCTTGAACCAGGGCCGGAGCCGGAGTTGGAGCCGGAGTACGAACCTCTGCACTTTTGGCCATTACTCCTCCATCTGAACATTCTCCCACAGCAGTAGCAACAGGACTGTGACCCTTAAGTATGGTCTGAAGGTGTCCTGAGGTGAATTCATGAGGTATCTGACCTGCGGATTCCTCTCCCCCCTCTTTCACTACCTCCATCCTGTCACCTCTTACTGCCGGCCCAGAGCTGTCTGTATCTACTATAGTATCTACTATAGCGCGATCTCCCACAGGTCTGTAGATCCCTAGATTTACTTTTACTAAGGTAGGGGTACCCGACTCACTTGAATCTGGTTCTAACTGAAGTCCGACCTCTCCTATCATTCTACCAGCTTCCCCCAGACACAATATTTCTGGCAAGACCTTGAAATAAGACCTGAGGGAGGGGGTAATCTTAGGCTTAAAGTCTAAGAAGGGACCCTTGGCCTTGGCTTTAGAGAGTTTGGGGTTCTTCTTTTTAACCTTCCCTTGATATGCAGGTAGAGTTGCACTTTTTACCAACCTTTCCGTCTTGTCAACAGTGATGTAATATGTGATGTCATCAGCAGTACATTGCGAGGGCGTGAGTTATAGTTAGTTTAACTAACTATAACAGCCGAATTTCTCTGGTTTTGTACAAGTAAAATGTCCAACTAACTATAACGTCTCTGAACCCTATGGTTTTTTTCAGTGAATGTTAAAGGTTTTTTAAATGCTAATTTTTAACTATAACGACCCTGAAACCTATGGTTCTTTCAGTGAGTTTCAAAGGTTTTTTAAATGATAATTTCTAACTATAATGGCCCTGAAATCTATGATGTTTCAGTGAATTTCAAAGGTTTTTTAAATGCACCTTTCAAACTATGCCTACATTGGTAGGACATATGCAGAAAGAGGAAGAAAGGCGCTGAAAGAAGCAAGAGAAATGCAGGAAGAGGCAACAGAAGTTCAGAAAGCCAAAGAAAGGTACAGAAAGAAGCAAGAGATATGCATAAAGAACCAACAGATGGGCCGAAAGAGCACTTGTTGCAAAGTCATCCTGTGCCCCCGACATTTGCCGAAGGGTACTGGTAGTAACTGAGTCTACTAACCAGGCCTTGAGCCAGTGCTATGCTAATGGACAGTTAGATTACAGTGAAAACACCTACATACACTAGGGCACACTGTAGGTTGAGCTACCCCTGTGATTGACATGACTTTCCCTGTAAGAAACTAGTACATAATAGGGCAGGGGGATTACAACGACTTCTAACTCAGAGGTGCAGTAAGAGATACGAGAAGTGCAGAAAGAAGCAACAGAGGTGCCAAAAGAGGAAAGAGAGGTGCAGAAAGAAGAAAGTATAGAAAGAGGCAAGAGAGGTGCATAAAGAGGCAAGAGAGGTACAAAAAGAGGCAGGAAGGATGCAGATAGAGGTAGGAGAGGTGCACAAAGAAGCAAGAGAGGTACAGAAAGAAGCAGGAGCAGTGCTGAAAGAAGGAAGAGAAGTGCAGAAAGAGGCAAGAGAATTGCTGAAAGAAGCAACAGAGGTATAGGAAGAAGCAAGAGAGTGCAGAAAGAACCGACAGAGGTACTGAAAGAGGCAAAAAGGGTGCAGAAAGATCAGGAGAAGTGCTGAAAGAGGGAACAGAGGTACAGAAAGCAGCAAGATAGATACTCAAAGAGAAAAGAAGAGGGGTGCATAAAGAGTCAATAGATCTGTAGAAAAAAGCAACAGAGGTGCTGAAAGAGGCAAGTGATGTGCAGAAAGGGGCAAGAGATCTGCAGAAAGGGGCAAGAGATCTGCAGAAAAAAGCAACAGAGGTGCTGAAAGAGGCAAGTGAGGTGCAGAAAGAAGCAAGAGAGGTGCAGAAAGAGGAGGGAGAAGTGCAGAAAGAAGCAAAAGAGGTGCTCAAAGAGGCAAGAGGAATGCAGAGCAGTGCAAAAAGAACTAAGAAGTGGAGAAAGAAGCAATAGAGGTGCAGAAGGAGGCACAAGGGATTGACAAAGAAGAAAGTGAAGTGCAGAAAGAAGCAAAAGAGGTGCTAAAAGAGGCACGAAGGGTGCAGAAAGAGGCAATAGAAGTGCAAAGAGAAGCAACAGAGGTGCATACAGAGGCAAGAGGCGTGCGGAAAGAGGAGGGAGACGTGCAGAAAGAATCAAAAGAGGTGCTCAAAGAGGCAAGAGGAATGCAGAGCAGTGCAGAAAGAACTAAGAAGTGGAGTAAGAAGCAATAGAGGTGCAGAAGGAGGCACAAGGGGTGCAGAAAGAAGAGAGAGAAGTACAGAAAGAAGCAAAAGAGGTGCTGAAAGACGCACGAAGGGAGAAGAAAGAGGCAAGAGAAGTGCAGAAAGAAGCAACAGAGGTACAGACAGAGGCAAGTGCAATGCGGAAAGAGAGAAGAGGGGTGTAGAAAGAGGCAAGAGAGTTACACAAAGAAGAAAGAGGGGTGCAGAAAGAGGTAGGGGATGCGGAAAGAAGCAACAGAGGTACCAAAAGAGGCAAGCGAGGTGCAGAAAGAAGCAAGTAAAGTGCAGAAAGATGCAACAGAGGTGCAGCAAGATGCAAGAGAGATGCAGAAAGAGGTACACAAAGAGGCAAGAGAGGTATAGAAAGAGGCAGGAGTGGTGCAAAAAAGAAGGAAGAGAAGTACAGACAGAGGCAAGAGAATTGCTGAAAGAAGCAACAGAGGTGTGGAAAGAAGCATGAGAAGTGCAAAAAGAAGCAAGTAAGGTGCAGAAGGAAGCAAGAGCAGTGCAGAAAGAACCAACAGAGGTACAAAAAGAGGCAAGAGGGGTGCAGAAAAAAGTAGGAGGTGTGCACAAAGTGGCAATAGAGGTACAGAAAGAGGCAGGAGGGGTGCAAAGAAAGAAGAGAAGTACAGAAAGAGGCAAGAGAATTGCTGAAAGAAGCAACAGAGGTATAGAAAGAAGCAAGAGAATTGCAAAAAGAAGCCAATAAGGTGCAGAAAGAAGAAAGAGCAGTGCAGAAAGAACCAACAGAGGTGCAAAAAGAGTTGCAAAAAGAGGCAAGAGGGGTGCAGAAAAAGGTAGGAGGGGTGCACAAACATGCAAGAGAGGTACAGAAAGAGGCAGGAGGGGTGCAGAAAGAAGGAAGAGAAGTGCAGAAAGAAGTAACAGAGGTGCTAAAGGGGGACGGAGGGTGCAGAAACAGGCAGGAAAGGGGCATAAAGAGGCAATATGTCAGGAAATCAGTAGCACAAGAAAGGTAAAACATGCCACTAACATCTTCGTAGCAGCCAGCAGGAATGATGGCTTGTAGAATAGCCTCCCTACTCTCCTGAGCCCAATCCCCCACATTGTAGAAAACACAACTATGGGAAGTAGCGCCCCGGGGTACAGGGAAGGGGACAAAATAACAAAGACTACTGCAGGGAAATTCTTGCCTCCTAGGTCTGGTCTAGGTTTCAGAATATCTTCCTATTATTTACAACGCGGACACATTTTTTATTTAAAAATCTGACTTGACGAGTCACACAATGCCCACTTTGATTAAACGTTTCACTACTCAATCTCATGCTGTTATCTTCCTGTTGAACCACTATGAATTTGCATGCAGAATCACACATATCACATTAGAATGATCTTCATTTATGTTATATCCGACTACATTAAGTGTGGGTCCTCATACAAACACACTTTATTTCCATTAGATTCCCCCGATGAAGTGCCCAGGGAGACTCGAAATGCGTTGGGATCATTGTTAAACTAATTTGAGATTCAAGTTGAATGAATTGAACAAACTGACTGGAATATGTGATTTACACCATATAAAGAAGAATACCCAT
This sequence comes from Lissotriton helveticus, assembly GCF_964261635.1. Classification (NCBI taxonomy): domain Eukaryota; kingdom Metazoa; phylum Chordata; class Amphibia; order Caudata; family Salamandridae; genus Lissotriton; species Lissotriton helveticus. Next base: position 1,142,413,639 of record NC_136068.1, read on the forward strand.
TTATGGAATAAATATAATTAATTATCAAGAAAAATGTGTTTTTCCTCAACTTTGTTGAATACTTTGAGAAATAAGAACCACAGTAGCGACCTTACAAAGCAGTGCCCAGAGGGTTGTCGCCTCTAAGATTAGAGGACCCATTTATGGATATCTTCCTATTATGTCATAGCACTGCATAGAGAAAAAAGAGAAACAAGTGTGAAATGCCACGCAGGTAAACACATACAGGTTCATTCAACAGGTTTCTGTTATGCGTCTTACTCTCACAAGGAGCCAAGCAGCTATTCCCTTTAAATAATCAGGACATACCAATCCTCCCGACACCAGGACCTCTTTGGACCCAACACAGGAAATGCCAGGAGCCTTTGAGTTCCAAGTTTCCCTTCATCAAGAAATGTCATAATCCAAACTATAGAGGGCACTCCACCGCTGTTTAATTATCACAGCGTGTGTTGTACAAAACAATAAAGCCCCAATCGCTGTTTTCAATCACAGCCGAAGAGCCATTCATGGCACCAAACGTGGATCTCTAACCCACGGGAGATTATGCCTGGAGGATGCGCTGAGTAAGTGTTCCAACGCGTGGAAAACAAAAATAAACACAAAGTCGCGTTAGAGAGGGGAGTGCTCTGGCACTTCTCTCAAACGGTAAATCATGATACCTGATAGCTCCCAAGCTGGGAGACAGGCTCAGAAATGGCAGTCTGAAAATAGCACACGAGTGCCTAACTGCGTTCCTGTAAGCCTCGGGAAACACACAGCAGTTCAAAACGCCGATCCACAACGATCCTCCAGCGGTGAATACCTTCCGCTTTCTCAGGGAATGCTGGCCAAATTGTCAAGCACCTTCTTCCTGAAGAGGAGGTGCTTTATAGGAGACAATTTCTTTACAAACAGCAATTCCGTTTTTCTCTGCTGTGCCCCATAGCCTTCTGGGAAATGTAGTGCAGCGGGCTTCTGTTCCATTCACAGTAGTGTTCATGCATACAAGGGAGGCATTTATGGTACGTGTGTGCCTGACCTGCCTTCCCACAGAGTGTAATCGAGACACAATAGAAGTGCAGAAAGAAACAAAAGAGGCACAGAAAGAGTCAGAAGGGGTGCAGAAAGAGGCAACAAACGTGCAGAAAGATGCAACAGAGATACATAAATGGGAAAAAGAGGGACAGAAAGAGAAAAGATGGGTGTAGAAAGAGGCAAGAGATCTGAAGAAAAAAGCCACAGAGGTACTGAAAGAGGCACAAAGGGCACAGAAAGAGACAAGATAGGTGAATAAAGAAGGAACAAAGGTACAGAAGAGGCAAGAGTGGGGCAGAAAGAGGGAAGAGAGATATAGAAAGAGGCAAGATAGTTGCACAAAGTGGGTAGAGGGGTGCAGAAACAGGCAAAAGGGTTGCAGAAAGAAGCAAGTAAGGTGCAGAAAGATGCAAGAGAGTTAAATAAAGAGGCAAGTGAAGTGCAGAAGGAGGCAAGATAACTGCAGAAAGAGGCAATAGAGGTGCAGAAAGAAGCAAGATAAGTGCAGAAAGAAGCAACAGAAGTGCAGAAAGTGGGAAGAGGGGTGGAGAGAGTGGCAAGAGGGGTGCATGAAGAAGCAAGATAGGTGCAGAAAGAAACAAAAGAAGTGCAGAAAGAAGAAACAGAGGTGCAGAAAGAGGCAAAAAGGGTGCAGACAGATATAAGAGGGGTACAGAAAAAGGCAAGAGTGGTGCAGAAAGAAGAAAGAATGGTGCAGAAAGAGGCAAGAGGGGTATGGAAAGAAGCAAGGCAACAGATGTGCAGAAAGAGGGAAGAGAGGACCAGAAAGTACAAGAGATCTGCTGAACGAGGCAAGAGAAGTACAGGAAAAGAAAGAAATGTGCATAAGGAATCAACAGAAATGCAGAGAGAGGTGCAGAAGGAAGCAAGAGTGGCTTGCACACCATTAGTACCATTTTGTTTGCATTTTTATGGTGCATAAACAAAACAGGCATGTCACATATAGGATTCTCCACTTCCCTCCCTCCATCCACCCTCCTCCTCCCTCACGCCAGCACATGGTCCCCTCTTCAACCTGGCAGGACAGTACCTTACTTGTCCACAAGTCCATAAAGTGCAGAAATGTAAATGTAAATGTAGTTGAGCTTATATCGCGCACAGCTACTCGCAGTGGGTTTCCCGGCGCTTGCTTAGGGAACCCTTCCTGGTATTCCCCTGTGAGATAGCAGGGTATCCACAAGGTGAAAGTCAGGCATCCCGCCGCGAGGGGCCATTGTGGAGATTAAGCAAGCTATTGCCCAGAGTCGCAGAGTGTGAACCCGTGAGTCGAGGAGGCACCGGGGCGAGAATTATCGAGTCCGTGGAATTTTTAGCCCAAGACCCCGCCGAGGCGGGGAATTGAACCCTGGTCCAGGACTGATCTCAGCTTCCGGGTCTGCTGCCTCTAACCCCTGAGCCAACTCTGCCCCACATTCAGCCAGTGCAGCCGGGTACCTCCTCCTCTTTTGATTACAATCCCCCATCCAGTCCATGATATCGGTGCCATTTCCCCCATACTCTGTTGAATTTCTTTGGGCATCCTCTTGCCTTGTACGTGACTCTCTCCGCTGCCATGTACAGATCCATTCCCCTTCTCCATTCATCTAATCTCAGTGGCGTGGGGACCCCCCATGCCCGGGCCATGTCCCTCTTAGCCACCACTAGTGCTAGAACTACAAGGATGAGGAGTGGGCGACCCAAGTCTACATCATTTGTTATGCCCAGCAGCACCAGTTTGGGGTCCAACGGCAGAGTGACCTCCAGCACATCTCCCAGCTCCCTTAGAACCTCAGCCCAGTATGTCTGTATTATGGGGCACGTCCAGACGGTATGGTAGAAGTCCCCTTGCCCCAAACCACATCGAAGACAATTTGTGTCGCTAGCCCGGCCCATGCGATGCAGCCGCACTCTGTCATAGTATACCCTGTGCAGGATTTTATATTGGATAAGTCGCAGACGGTACTTAATTGCGACTTCCCTTGGATGCATCAGGGCTGCCTCCCAATCCACTGTATCCATCTCCCCCACATTTTGCCTCCACGATTCTCTGAGCTTTGCCAACGCATCTGGCATATTATTTATCAGTGTTCTGTAGGTCAGGGAAACTGTCTTACAGGTGATGCGTTCCTGCAATAAGCGCCCTTCAAATAGGGGCAAGGCAAGCGCCTCCTCCGCCCGCCATGCATGTCGCAGTTGCACATATCTGAAGTACTGGGTGTGGTGCAACCCGTATTCCTCCCTCAAGACCTGGAATGACTCTAGTTCCCCCCTCATCATCAGATCCCCGAGTACGGAGATACCGATGTTGTCCCACCTCTTGAACCCTCGCAGCTTGTTCAGCTCCTTCAGCCATGCACAGTGCCATATTGGGGTCTGTTCCATCGGTGTATGATTCCAACCAATTGCTTTAGTCGTCCTCTCCCATATCCCCAGCGTAACCCTTGTTGCTGCATGCAGTCTTTCCTTCCCCTTTCCCCCGTATATGTAATGTAGGCAGTCGCGCTGTGCCATTGTCCTCCTCTCCAATCTATATGTGGGATGGCCTGCTGGTGCATGAAACAAGTCATTGATAGGGATTAGGTGCTCCGCTCAATAATAGGCTTCAATATTCGGCAGGGAGATCCCCCCGTTGTACTGGTTTCTCTTCAGCGTCCCCAAGGCCACTTTGGATTGTTTTCCCATCCAGAGTAGTGATCTCAGTTACGCATTTATATCAGTGAAAACCTGCCGGGGAACTGGGAAATATTCATTTTGTAAGGCGTATAGGAACCGCAGCAACTTAATCATTTTAAACATGGCAGCAGGTCCTAGGATCGTAAGGGGGAGCATCTTCCACCTGGTGCCATCATCAACAAAATTTACCAGCACCTGCTTAACGTTCTTCTGGTATGAAAGGTTTCTATCCAAGTTTATGTATACCCCCAAGTGCACAAACCCCTCATCTGTAGTCCTTAGCGCACCAGGCAATAGGGACCAGTCCTCCCCCCGCCGGGGGTCATATAAGATTGACTTATGCCAGTTTATTGTGTAACCAGCATAATTGCTGTAACAGCGCAGCGTAGTGAACAACGCCCTAATATTGATGACAGGCTGGGTGACATACAAGAGGACATCATTCGCATATAGCAATATTTTTTCATCATATGTGTCCGACTGCTCTATTTTAAATCCCCTAATATCCTTGTTCTGCCTAATTTCACACACCACTACTTCTATGGTTAGGGCGAAGAGCAATGGGGACACTGGACAGCCCTGCAGAGTCCCTCGTCTTATGGGGAAATCCTCTGATAGCACCCCGTTAACTTTTACCCTGGCTCGTGGGTCTGTATAGAGGAGCCTCACCCACTGCAGGAACTTGGGGCCAAATCCAAACTTGAGTAGTACTCCTTCGAGGAAGGGCCAATGCACCGCGTCAAATGCCTTTTCGGCATCTAGGGATAAAAACAAATGGGGATCCTGACGATTATGCACCTCCATCAGCCAGTTATGGGTCCTCCTAAGATTCAATCTAGTTGCCCTATCTGGCAGGAAGCCAGTCTGATCCAAGTGGACTAGTTCGGAGATTATCCGCCTCAGTCGGAGAGCTAAAATCATCACCAGGAGTTTAATTTCCACATTCTGGAGTGATATAGGGCGGTACAACGCACATTCCTCGGGGGGTTTACCTTGCTTATAGATTGGTACAATAGTGGCCATACACAGGTCCGGCAGCAGGATGCCCTCTTGGGCTGCCCCTTCAAATAGGGCCAGCAGGTGGCCACCTAGAAGGTCTGCTGTTTTTTTTAAAATTCAGCGGGAAACCCATTCGGGCCAGGGGACTTCCCTGGACGGAGTTTAGTCGAGGCCTCTTTGATCTCAGTAATTGTTATGTCCCCCTCCAAGTCCCGCTGGTCGTCTTCAGAGAGGATGGGGGTGTCAGTTTGATCAATGTACATCAGGGTATCGTCAAACCCTCCCAAGTCCCTGGCCTTATAAAAGTCCTCATAATAGGCGGCAAAGGCCTGAACTATCTGCGCATCCGTCTGCCGCATCTGCCCCTGTTTATCAGTCACTTGTTCTACCCATCGGGCGTCCTGCTCTTTCTGACTTAACCACGCTCGGAGCTTTCCTGACTTGTCCCCTACGTCGTACAGTCTATGTAGGGTGACTACTGCCTGCGTTTTAGCCTTGTCTGTCACCAGCGCCTTGTAATGCTGTTGCTTATCCCGTAGTAGTCTGAAGGTCTGAGGGTCTCTATCAGTTACATGGTCTCATTCTAACTCTAGGATCTGTGTTTCCAAAGTCTGTAACTCTCCTGAACTTTCCTTTTCTCCCAGGCTAATCTGTTCTGGGCCCTATCTCGTATAACTGCCTTGAGGGCTTCCCAAATGACTACCCCCGACGAGACCGATCCTATGTTTTCAGCAAAGTATACCTGAGACCCTTCACTAGATCCTTATGCTGCAGGTCCCACGCAGACAACCGCCATCCCCTCATCCCCATTGTCCGCCTCTCTCCCATCAGCACCAGTAGAGGTGAGTGGTCCGAGATACCCCGCGCATGATACTCCGCCACATCCTCCACACTGAGAGCCCGTAGCGGCAGATAGACATAGTCTAATCCAGAGTACACCCCATGATCCCCCGAAAAGTACGAGTAGGTACTAGTGTCTGGGTGCAACCACCTCCAAACATCCACTAGTCCAAGGGTAGAGATGGTTCTAGCTAGTGTAGTTAGTGTTGAGTCATCAGGTCTATTCCCCGATCTATCCCGAAGAGAGGACATAACATCATTAAAATCCCCTCCCACCACCTGCAAAGTGTCCGAAGTGTCAGCAGGATATCTGTGATGCCAGACAAAGTTCTGGCTTGAAGTTTCGGTGGTGCATAATCGGAGATGAGCGTGAGTTTCTGTCGGCCCAGGTTCCCCTCACCACCACGTATATCCCCAATGCATCTGTCCAAGTCTGCGTAACGATAAAGGGAGGTGTTTTCTTAATCAGGATGGCAACCCCCCTGGAGCCTGTTGTATAGCCTGCATGTGCCAGTACTTTATATGATCCCCTCGCAAAGAATCCACACCGGGTGCCCTGAAGGTGCGTCTCCTGCAATAGGACGATATCCGCCCCACCCTTTTCACGTAAGCCAGGACTAACCCCCTCCTAACCTTGTTGCCTAAACCGTTCACGTTCCATGTGAGGATCTTGGCGCAGCTATTGACCTGGACCTCGGGCTTAGAACTACCCATCAGTGTAGAGGACATCAAACAAGGAGACTTTCCATGCTAGCAGGAGTCGGATGTTGGGTACACAAGTGTAGATAATGGTCCCAACCATGACATGCTTAAAAAACTGAATAAACAAACCTGGCCAACATGCACCCTCCCCCTCCCTCCCCCCATCCCCCCATCCCCCAACCTTGTGAAATCCCCCCGGTCTCACCCCTCCCCACCTCCCTCTCTCCCGTTGTCCCATCTCCCACCAAATAGCAGAGAATAAGATAATCGGGTGATGGAGGTCTGTCGCCCTCCCGCTCCTTGGCACCCCAAAGAAAGAAGAAACCTTGCTCTAAACCTTCAAAGTCCCCACATACAAAAATATACACTATAGCAGGCACGAACCAAAAGAAAACAAAAATCAAACCAACAGTCCAATCAAGTGGGGGGGAATGTCCAGCCTGCACGTTCCAGGCGGGATAGCATCCAGTCTTGGGCAGCCACTTCGGTCGGCTATTCACGAATTTGAGTCCTGGAGGTCCCTCTGAGATTCCACAGGCACTGGCGTAGGTTCCTGTTCCATCTCATTGATTTCAATTCCCAAGGGATGCAGCGATTGTCCATCTTGTTCGTCCCCCTCCAACGAGGAGCCCCGTGTCTCTCCCGCCACGTCGGAGCGTGATGCCTCCACCAAGCAAGAGAGCCGGGACCCCGCGGTTCGATTAACGTCAAGCGACCTCTCACTTTGCCTTCTCCATCTTTCAGGCCCAGACTTTGGGTAAGAGGTGGCCCAGGAAGACGGTCTCCGCGGCCCTGTCTTAACCTCTGAGCTTTGGGCATCACCCAGGGGCCCCCAGGCCGTCTCTCTGCGTCAAGTGGGCTACTGGCCTCGGGTGTAGGTCGCACTAACCGGGGTCGTTCCTCCAGCCATTGCCAAGCCTCTTCCGCGATTAGAAAAAAATGTGTCTTGTCCTTGTAGATCACTTTCAGTTTGGCCGGGAACAATAGCATATACTGAATTTGGAGGGACCTCAATTTCGCTTTCACTGAGTCATATGAACGTTGCTGCCTTTGTACTTCCTGGCTGTAATCCAGGAAAATCATTATCTGCGCATTGTCCAACCGGATTTTCCCCCTTTTCCTAGCTTCCCTAAGAATCATGTCTCTGTCCACAAAGTTCAGGAAGCGTGTGATGACTGGCCTAGGTCTCGCTCCAGCCGGCGGCTTGGCCAACAGTGCTCGATGGGCCCGTTCTTGACAAAACAAGTAGAGAATTTATCTTTTGGAAAGGTGCGCAGGAGCCATGAGTGGAGGAACGCCGCCATGTTTGTGCCATCAATTCCCTACCTAAATCCCACAAAACGGAGGTTGTTGCATCTTGCCCTGTTTTCGGCATCATCCACCTTTCATAGCAACTGTTTGTGCGATGTCTGGAGCTCCACCATATCTTTCCTCACCTCCTGGATTATACTCTCGACCTCTCCCAGCCTCGTCTCCGATTCTTTGACCCTGTCCGCTAAGTTGCAGAGGTCCTGCCGCAGCAGGGTCACTTCCGTACCCACCGTTCCAATCTTGTGCTCCAATGCCTCATGAGATGCCTGGATGGCGTTCATTAGCAGGGCTGTGACCAAACTGGTGGTCGCTGAGTCCTCCTCTGGCAGCGGTGGGCCGACCTGGCATAGCGGTCCAAGGTGCCCTGCCTAGGGGTTTTAGGGTCTTTGTCTTTGATCCTGCCCATCCTGCGCAGCTCCGTCACCCTCAGTGTAAAGGCCTCCTAGATGTCTACCCACCTAGGGCTCCATTCCACCGCACCAGGACCCTCTCCAAGTGAACTCTTTACCTCCTCACGCCAACCCTCTCCCACTCCCAGCCGCCACTTCCACTTCCAGCAGCCACTCTCCTAAGCGTATCCGTTCCAGGAAGGGGGATTGGGGCGTGCAGAGCCCGGGGTGCGTCGCAGTCAGATCCGCCAGCCGAGTCGGTCTCAGTCTCAATGCCAGGATAGAGGGGGCATCGCACAGCCTTCTCAATATTGACCCAGGCGGATTTCTCTTCACCGTGTGCTGCAAAGGCTTGCCTGTGCTTCTACTGGCACCACTTGTCCTCTCAGCCCCAGGTGCTTTAATCCTCTATTTTACAGGTCGCCAGCCATCCGCCCTCAATGTGCGTGCCCCTCACACCTTCTTCTAGGGATCATCCCCAGTCCATCTGCCAGTCAGCCTCCACACTTGAATGCCTCAGTGAATGAAGGGCAGGGCAGGGCCTTTCAGCCTCCCCAAGGTCGTGCGGGGGGATCCCATCATCCCAATCAGGCAGGCACCGCAGACCAGCCGCTTCTACTTCTCCTGCAGGGGCAGTTCACTCCGGAGCTCCGCCGGGCTCCATGCAGTTCCTTTGGCGGCAGTGGTCCACCCCCCTCAGCCGCACCGTCGCCGGCTCCTCACCGTCCTCTACGGGCCCAGCCTGCCACCGCATCTGCCACTGCTTCCGGCTCCGTTCCCTCTGCTGCGGTCGGCGGGTGCGGGAAGACGCTCCCCTGCTCTGCAGCCACCAGTCACGGCTCCCTCACCACCGCGGGGGCGACAGAAAAAGTCCCGCTGGGCCCCCACTTCACCTCCAGAACAGGCAGGGTAATTTTCCTGGGACCGCCTCCGCTCACGGCTGGGCCTCTCAACCGTCTCCTTTCTCGCTTTGGCCGTCAGCAGGCCCGGGACGCCATTTTGGATCCCGATCTCGGGCCTCCGGTCCGGCCCGCAGCTCTGCTGAATCCGGGGCCGTCCCCATCCGTGGCTGCAGTTTCAGGTGCCGGGGAGGAAGCTAGACCCCCGGGGACCAGGATCAAGGCATTTTCAGGACCTTGGGCCCCCTATAAATGCATCGGATTAGTCACCCGGGCCAGAGCTGGACAGACTCACGTCCTACTCCGCCATGCTGATGGCCACGCCCCCCACCATTAGAACCAATTTAACACCCACATTTAGCAATAAGTAACAGGTGACAATTCTAGGTTTGCAAATGGCCTTCCACCATGCTGTAACACTTGCTGCTGCATTTTTGGTAACGTTTGAGCCGTTTGAGCTAGACACAAGGCTTTTTTTGTTCAAATCTGTAGATTAGGAAGCAGATGATGAATTATGTGGCTAATGTAGAAAATGTATAATTGTGCGAAAGTCCGTGCTGCCAAACAGTCACATATTTCCACTGGCCCTGCTCATACCTCTGACTAGGTCCACAAGTGCTCCTCAGTGATTCCTTCTTTTTTTGTCTCACTGAGTTCATATTTGACCTTCTATGGAGGAAATGAGGAAGACTAAACCTGAGGTTGCCACTCCACAACACAGACTACCATACTACATAATTAGTCTCCATAACACATAATCTCACTCTACATATTTCCTATACACTAAATATCACATATTTTCTATCCACATAATTTCACTGCACAACATACCACAAAGTTCCACTACACACAACGTACATCCACTTCACTCCAAAAACATCAGTAAAAACCTTTGCATTTACAACTCCAAAAGCTCTAATTCTCGCAAATGCAAAACCTATTACACGCGTTGTGGAGAAAGGGTGCTTGGCCTCCAACCAGTGCTCAGGAATTCCGCAGCGTAGGACTTACAGGAGGTACCAGGAGGGAGTCTTGGCCCCCAAAGTACCTCAGGAGTAAATTGGACTGTATCCCCCATCCCATAGTCTGCCAGGAGGCGCGTTTGCAGAGTGCTGGAGAAAGGGGGGCATGGCCTCCGAAGACTTCTTAGCAATCCCACTGTGTGGGACCTACTGGAGGTAACAAGAGGGGTAGTTGGCCCCCAAGGACATCCTTGGGGGCCAACTGCCCGTCCTATTACCTCCAGTAAGTCCCACAGAGCAGGATTGCTAAGTTCTTATAGCAGGCTATGCCCCCTTTGCCCACCACTCTGCAAACGCGCTTCCTGGCGCTCTCTTGGATGGGGATTGTAGTCCCCTTCGCTGCTGGGGGTCCTTGAGGGGCGAAGTAGCCTACCTCTTACCTCGAGTAAGCCCCACACAGTGGGATTGCTGAGGGGTGGACAAAGGCCACGCCCCCTTTCCACAACACTCTGCAAACGCGCCTCCTGGTGGGTTCTAAGTTGGGGTATTAAGTCCCCTTCATTCCTGAGGGCCAACTAGCCCACAAGGTACCTCCAGTAAGCGCCACACTCCTGGATTGCTGAGAGTGGTCCAAGGCAACGCCCCCTTTTTACAACACTCTGCAAACGCGGCTGCTGGTGCACTGCCGCTCAAGGGATGAAGTCCACTTCAGGCCTGAGGTCCTCAGGACACAAGGTGACTTCATCACCCCACCAGCAGTGCATCACGAGACGCGTTTGCAGATTGGTGTAAAAAGGGGGCATGGCCTGTACCACATGTCAACATTCTCACTGTGTGGGGCTTACTGGAGGTTCTTGGTGGACTAGTTGGCCCCCAGGGACCTTCACTAGCAATGAGGAATTAATCCCCCAAAGCAGAGGACGCCAGGAGGCGCGTTTGCATAGACATGTAGGGAAGGGGCAGGGCCTCCGGCGAGTTGACGTTTTTTATTTTTATTTTATGGTAGGCGGACCACTTGGCCCCCATTATCTGGGCCTCTTCTGGCCCTGGGGACCCCATCCCCTGGGGCCTGGCCAGCCTTGTGGTTTTTATAAAACACATTTTGGGAGGGGGGCACGTGGCCCCCCTCCAGAGGGCAGTTATGTCCCTGGGGACCCCTCCCCCGGAGCATGGCCAGCCTTAGTTTTTTTATAATTTTGTTTGAGGCTGGCCCCCTCCGCAGGCCAATTATGGCTCTGGGGACCCCATCCCCGGGGGCCTGGTCAGACTTTCATTACATTTATGTGAGGGGGGCCCCCCTCCTGGACCACTTCTCGCCCTGGGGGCAGCTCTCACATTGGGGACCGCGGTGGGGGAGCCCCAATGCCCCCGCAATCCCAGCCAACTCCCCGCCTCCTGCGGGAGCCAGCATTGCTTTAGGGCAAGGTGGGCTGCTGAGTGACGCAGTCCACTAGTAGCATTTCATTTATAGGCCCTGAGTAATGTAGTACCATATATTATGGACCTAAAAGTAAATTGAATGTAGTGCCCGAAAAACCCTGTTAAGTCTGTTAAGTCTCACACTGATTTTTAGTGCCGGGACCAACGGCACTACGAGTCGAGCCATAGGATCCTTCTTCTTACTGCCGTTCGAGTAGACACACTCAAGTGGCAGCTTCCTCAACACGAGTGCCAGATTTCAAGCAGTCGCAACTGGCTGCACCTGCCTGTATTGAGAAATCTTGCTGGGAGGAGGTCTAATGTGCATTTTTTTCTCGCGAGCACCTGCCAACTTAACATTGGTGAGCCACTCATGAGAACAAACTCTGCTCCACGTCACTTCGCTGTATACCAGTTTTACTGTGTTTGGAGGGAAGAGCGCAAGCCCGTTACCCCTAGTTAGCAGGCATAAAGCACGCAAAGTTATAAAGCCAACGAAAATGGGTTCAGCAAAATTAGAGTAGTGAAGACAAAACAATCTTGGTGAAAACTACGAAAAAGATGGTTATTTCCAACAATGTGAAATAGCATCCTATATTTGACATTTTTATAAATGGAATCCCAGCAGGGTTTACTTTTCTACAGTTTAGATGGCATCTTTGCCAAAACAATAAAAACTTGAACAGGTAAGTTTAGAAACCTAGGTGGCAATACACTAGTTGTTCAGTTGAAATTAAATAAATGTTTAGGCTCTTGCACACCAATCAAAATGACAGTAGCCACCTGCCAATTTGTCCCTGTGTCACACAAGGGACTTCCAGTGACTGTGCATTACAGTACTATCAAGTGACAGGCAATAAGGTAGTTTTTTTTTCAGCTGGTGCATGACAGAATTAAAGGGCTCCATAGGGCTCTAGTTCAAAGTTAATTTTGTGGGTTTGCCATGGCACAGCTGTAGGATGGCAGGTTCCACTTAGAGCAGTGTGTGTAATAACAGCCCAGAGATCTTCCCACTAGCATATCCAAGCTCATCTCAAATAACACAAATACTGAGCCCTAAGAACCAACCAAGCATCTCAAGCAGTGACAAAATGCCATAGTTTGTGGCTGGGCACCATTATACCCATCCTACTTTCATTTTTTCCTAAGGACACATCTCTTTGGACTGACAAATATGCTTATTCATTGTAGTGTAATTCCCTTACTGAAAAAAGGATACCATCTCTAGTAACCATGACCAGAAATGTGAGCTACGCATTATCTTATAAGAAAAAGGGAAGGCCTAGATCCAGTCCTCACAAACCAAGCTCCATATCAGCCAAACATTGTTTGATAACCTGAAGGCACTGAAAGGTTCTACCACAGCTAAGGGCACTAACCATGCGTAGTGGCTCTACTGAATATGCCACTACCTACTCACCATCCCCTACTTCTTCATCTCCCCTTTATCAACCACACAACCCTTGGTGAATGAAACCATTAGCCAGTCATAATAGTTAGGTACATAACCTGGAACAAAGCTGCTCCTGGCCTGACACAGACCTATATAATGTCAAAGATCTAGCCCACAGCACTCTCAGTAGTCCCCACCACTCCTCAATAGTGCTGTTGCTCGAATATGAATTTACCTTGAAAAAACAAAGACAAGAGGTGTTTGGCAAAACAGGAAAAGTTGGTTAAATCAAACACTATGGCCAGGAGTGCAGTATATCGAAGAATGTCTGAAGACTGACTCAGAGTACAACGTTTTGAATGTTTTTTTATACATTTGTTGAAGGACCATAAAACAATTCATGGATCATGTTTTGGAAGTGGAATGTGGGCCTTGTCATGAGGTCATAAATCACTCCCACCTGATGAAAAATGAAGGTGGGTCTCGACCTTGCCTGAATACAATGAGGTCAGCATGGGGAGCACATGATCACTGCGTATGTACTGTGTGCTGTGTCCTGATTGGCTGATTGTTCCTAACTTCATGCAGCATCTAACTTTATGATGTTTTGGGAATCCAGGCTCCTCTAGCCATGCAAGTTTTATTGGGGCAAATCTCAAAGAACCATTGTGGTGTTGCTGCCTATCTCTGGAACTAATCTGGGCTTTCCTGATGTATACGTGCCATCCCAGCTGTGATCTGTCAATCAGTAGCCTCAGGTCTAGGGTGCAGGGTCTGCCTGACCATGTATTTCTGACCCAGAGTTGATGGAAAGGTCTTATCAGGGGATTTCAACAACAGTGATTCAATTTCGTTTTATACATACACGCATCATTGCGTACACTGACATCAATAATAACAGAGCCTCCCTCTGTCGAGCTAACTTCAAAAAACAGTACACAAAAGAACATGACCACTCAGTGGCATGAATCTCATGAAAGTGAGAAATACTCACCTAATCACCTTAACATATATCAAGAATACACATCTGTTATCAGCGCTCCAAAATGAACTGCAGAGTTGAAGCTGGATCACCTGCATGAGATAATACAAAGTCAGGATACCACACTATCCCTCTCTTTCTCTCTCTCACACACACTTTGTTCCCAGGGACTGCTCTCCTAAAACCTCTATTATCCCTCTCACAATTCTCATCTGTTGCAGTACACCTTCCTCTGCCACAAAAGAATCATGATTGTTTTGCCAAACGGTATTGTCACAAGGTATTGCTGCATCAAAAATATTTTCCAAAGGGAAAGGAGGAGCTAACACAATCCAAAATAAAAAAGAAAGTTTGTTTTACCAGCAGCCACAACCAGAGATCTGGAGAGAACTGGGTGGCATAGGAAGGTACAGAAGCATCATTGTTAGGATAACCTGCTGGGACATAAGCTATACTCACTGCTTAGAGTGCTGCTGTACATTCCTTGTGACCTCCCGCCTCTCCTTTTACTCCTTGCTTATCTGTATTGTTACTTCCAGCTCTAAGGGATGGACAGGAAAAGTGATCAAGGGATGTGCAAATTTGTACGTTTTTTTTAACTGAATTTCATGAAAGTATGCAAAATGATGCTCTTTAGTGTAAAATATTGTTTGCAGCTATCTGGCCCGAATTTCTTTCATGCAAACCCCATAATTTGCATTAAGAAAGGCATGCGAGAAACAGACTAGAGACTAGATAGAATAAAAAATTTCACTTATGAGACATTTTCTTTGCACATCACTCTCTGGCAAATACAAATGATTTGAATATGCATACTGCAAACTTTTGAGAAATTTTCTATAAAGTCTCCTACTTTGAAATTTGAGAATGTCATGAACTTTCCTGATGTCACCCTGAGGAGGAGAAATGAGGGAGACAGACCACAACAGGGAGGGGTGAAAGGCCAAACTCTCTTCCTTCATGGGTAATCCCTAAACACGTCAATGAAAATTATTTTACCACAATTGCCTCTGACTCGTTCTTTTGATAAAAGGCCAGGCAGGAGTTTTCATTTTATAATTTGTAGTGGTGGCTGGAATTCACGGATTTCTCTTCTGTAGAATCATTCAGAATTACTTTAAAATTCTTCCTGATTCTCGAAACCCGCAATGGGGTGGAGTGGGCACTCGGCGCTATTTACTTAGTGCAAAATGCACCCTTACATTAAAAAATGTTTGCAAGGATGCATTTTGCCTAAGAAACTAAGGGCATATTATCAAGGAGGGCGATAAGAGATTATCGCCGCTTTAGCGGCCGTTTTCGGACGCTAAGCGGCATTATTTCTATCGCCCTATTAGCAAGCTGTCGCTAACAGCAGTTAGTGACAGCTTGTAGGTGATAGCGAGCGGTTTGGGGCCCGCTTTGTAATGACATGCAAAGTGGGCATACCCAACCTGTTAGCAATTAAAAACAGTCGCTAACATCGCTATCGCCTATTATCAACGCAGGCGTAGCAATGGAAATATTCGTGATAAGCGCGAATATCTCCAAAAGCGAACCCCTGCTTAGACCAGTTCTTAGCCATTATATTCAATGGGAGGTGAATATTATGGCTAAGACCCTATTGTCGTAAATGTGTGAATATCGCTGTATTCTCAGCGATATTCACGCATTTCTCCGCTATCACCGGATATTTTATCGCTTTAGAGATAAACGTTGCTAATAGCACGTTATCTCTGCGATAATATCTGGCGATGCTCGGCGATAACAAAAATTCTCTAAGCCCATTTAGCGATAAATATCGCTAGTTGTTGGTAATATGCCCCATAGTATGGTCAAATACAACTAGGTGCCCTTGCATACTCTGCATTCATTAGACTTTTAACTTATTCAGAATTTGCAAGCTAAACTTTAGAAGCCACTGCATATGGTTCGACTGTGTCACAACAAAGCCATTGATATCAGTCAGCACCATTGTATTAATGTTATTGAACCTATGTGAAAGTAGGATTTTGCTCCAAATTTTGCTATGCGCTGAAATGTGAATCACTTCCAGGGTGGTGAAAATGTTTACTCTGGGTAAATGATAAAGAGGCAATTTCTTCATTGCAAAACAAAACTTTAAACAATTTGTAAATGATTTCATGTGTATAAAAATCAAGAATTGTGATTTCCATATTGCGAGTCTTATAGAATCACAATTAGTAAATAGCATGAAAACTTACATCTAATAAATAGTGATCCCTAAGTGGTTGCAAATTGGCCTCATGAATATTAATGAGGTAGGTCACAGTTTGCGACCCGTTAGAAATTATAGCCATCACAAGGATGGTGGACTGCTGCTGTCAGCAGACCAGCATGTCTGTGATTTCTTTTTAATGAATCAATCTGTAATTTTTGTTAAATGCAGCCTGTATTTGTTACAGGAAAATGGGATGTTCAAAAGGTGAAAATGAAACTTTAAAGTTTATTTTTTTTAAAGTAAGCAGTGGTCAGTGTGACTACTGCTAGCTCTTAAAAAATATTTTTGTTTACATTTTCGAAGGGGAAGCAGTCACTTTGGGACCCCTTCCAATTTGCGAATAGTTACCACTACCCTTTAGTAGTCAGTAAAAAATTAATGTTTTATGAATGTAATTCATTTGCAAAACATTAATACATACCACTGAGATTCGGTAGTTGGAAGGGATGCCCTAAAAAATGCCTCTTCCAAATACCGAATTGCTAAACCAAATTGTGATTCAGCTGCAAGTCACGGATTGCAATTTGGCATTTGTACATTAAAAAATGCTGTTTTGCTGTTGAAAACTGGCCTATTCTGCCACTTAGGTTGTTTGCAACTTCAAAAGGTTTTGTACGTATTGCCCCAAGTTCTTTAAAAGTAAAATTGATTCTTCAAAAGTCTCATGGGCGGTTAAAAAAAAATGCTGTCAACTGGCTTACAAAAATGGATCTATTTGTCACTTGGTGAAAATGTGATTTGCCATTCACAGTGCTATACATAGATATAAACTCCTCTAAGCTACCATAAGGTGAATGAGCTGACTTTCAGAATAGACCATAATTAGGATAGCACAGTAAAATATCGTGGTAATGACTGTTTTGTTATGTTATGTCATGTTATGTGAATTAGTAGAGCACAGATAACCACCCATGAGGTCATCCAGGCACTGAGAAGAGCAGGCCTGAAGGGGGGAGAGGAACATCATGCCTATTTCATCTAGAAGAGCCATGTCATGAGGTTCCTTTGGATGTCCATGAGAGTGGGGGATGTTCTCAACTGTTTCTGGAGGTCTTTCCAGAACTTAACTGCGAGGTATGAGAAGGAGGATCCTCTACTTCTGGTCTTCTGGATGCGAGTAAGGTGTGCTCTTGCCTGGGACGCAGATTGAAGGTGCCTTGTGGGTTGGTGGAAGTTGAGGCGGTGGTGGAGGTAAGCTGGAACGCTGTTGTGGAGAGCATTGTAGGCGTCGGTGAGTAGCTTGAACTTACATTCCTTGCTGTTGTATTCAGAAGGTGGGAGGCTAATTCAGAGGAAAACATTGCTTTTGCACCAGTTTTATCAAATGTCTCCTCAACCACCAAAATGCTCATGGAGTCATCACCTGAAATGACCACAAGGTAAAATGGCTAAAAGAGGCGCACATCATGTGGTATTACCATTTCACCACCCAGTAATTTCAGGAGATTTTGGTATTGGTGCAGAGCAGGAAAATGTTGGTTACCTTCGTTACCAGCCAATGTCCCTGCTCTGCACTATGATCAGTGGGGTCTGTGAAAAACAAACATCATTAAAGAACATAGTGGAGGTGTAATGGCATGCACAACACTTACTATAGAATAGGGGGATGTCACAGGGTAGTAAAAGGGTGCTGCCACTCACATGCCTGGGAATAGCCCAAGAGAGATAAGAGAATGTACTGCAATATGTCGAAACATTGACCTACAATTATATATCATGACCAGAAGATTGATTCTCAAATATAGTTATTGATGAGTTACAAATAGTACATCTGCTCTTACCTTGATGATATCATGGTTACAATATATGCGTAGACTGATAATGTAACATGCCTCCAGAGCAAGGAGTAATCAGCCCTAACCCCTTCTTTGATTGACGATACTGATTCACAGTCAGGTTTGTTTAATTCCTTTACGGAGCTCACTCCAGAGACTGCCATCAAATTACTTATCCAAGGGAAATCAGGGTCACCATTGGACCCTGCTCCCGCTAGGGTGATGGGCAGTCTTGCCCCGGTCTTGATCAGCCCTCTTCTCTCCATCTGGAATTCCTCGCTAAGCTCGGGTCAATTTCCCTTGGCTTGGAAACAGGCTATGCTGGTCCCAATCTTAAAAAAAACGGACGCCGATCCTCTACAGTTCTGTAATTATCGTCCGATTTCCCTTCTACCTAAGCCAGCTAAAATCTTGGAAAAAGCGGCTCAGTGGCAACTAGCTCACTATTTGGAAGCCGACCAGCTGCTTCATGATTCACAGTCAGGATTTAGAACCGGCTACAGTACTGAGACCGCAGTCCTGGAGGTTTCGGAGACTATTCGTGAGTGTGTGGACAGGGGCGAGGAGGCCATGTTGGTACTCCTCGACCTGTCCGCCACTTTCGATTCAGTGTCTCGCGAAATACTTCTGGACCGCCTACGGCAGGTGGAAATTGGAGGTACTGCTCTGACTTGGATCAGATCGTTCCTCACTGGACGGACGCAGAAGGTATTTCTTCGGCCCTTTGAATCAGAGGGTAAACCTCTTTTGTGTGGAGTGCCACAGGGCTCTGCCCTGAGCCCTCTATTTTTTAATTTCTATTTAGGCCCGCTTGCTCGGGTGGTGGAATCTTGGGGGGTCAGAGTGATTTCTTATGCTGATGATACTCAGCTTGCGTTTTCATTTAGAGATCACTCTGACACCAATTTTTCCAACTTTCGTAACTGCCTTAGCAACATCTGTTCCTGGATGGCCTCTAACCATCTAGTCTTAAAAACCGACAAAACCGAGGTTCTATTTTTTAACCAAAAAACGGCACTTCCAAACACATTGTGGTGGCCTACAGTACTTAATCCCCCTCTGGTCCCAGTTCAGACAGCTCGCAATCTGGGCTTCCAATTTGACAATGCCCTGTCTTGCAAATCCCAGATCAATAAGGTCTCATCAGCCTGCTTCGGCAAACTTCGTATGATCAGGAAGATTTTTCCTTACCTCCCTTTGGATGCCCGTAAGACCATTGTTCACGCCCTGATCACGTCGCATTTAGACTATGCCAACAGTCTGTATGCGGGCGCTCCCCTTTACCTTATTGAGCGTCTACAAATTGTACAAAACGCTGCTGCAAGACTGATTGGAAATATTCCTCTTCGCCACTCGGTATCATCTTACTGTAAGAAGCTGCACTGGCTTCCCATCTCCCGCCGCATCCAGTTGAAAGCTCGGATCCTGGCCTTCCGGGCTCTCAACGGGTCTGGCCCAGTATATCTGAGAAAGAGACTTAAACTCTCACAATCGGTTAGATCATTGAGATCAAACAGTCTTCGCCTCCTGGTGGTACCTAGATTCCGCCGTGCCAGGAGTGGGGGAAGAGCGTTCGGAGTAGTTACAGCTAAACTCTGGAACAGCCTTCCTCTGGATCTGAGGTTCATTGAGTCAGAGCTTCTATTCCGACGCAAACTCCAAACTTGGCTGTTTTCAACCTTATAAGCAGCTCTCTTTTTCCAGCATGTAATCTGTAGCGCCGGGACACCCCCTTCTGGGGGTAGCTGGGCGCTTTATAAGCTTCTTAAATAAATAATAAATAAATAATCACTTTCATAAAAAGCTGTCTGAATGAGGAACTGACCCATAGGCATTAAACAAGGACTTGTCAACATGAACAAGAAAATACTATAAATAAGTGTAAATCTATGTCATTAAATCCGTTTTCTAAAACTCTGATGATTGGATAGATTGAATGGTATTGCATTACATTGCATTGTACTGTATTGTATTGTGGCATTTGTATAGCACTTACCATCAATATGTGTGGTGTATGTATATTAAGAAGAAGTATAAGAAAGTGCAAAAAAAAGACACTTTGACAAACATATACATCTGTCTTGTCCTTTTTTGAGAGCCATGAGACAGTCTCTGTGCAGGAAAAAATTGTATGTATTGAGAACTGTAAAATGTGTTTGACATTGACAGAAAAGTGACGTCAGGAACTACTAGGCACAGCATCTTAAATTGAGCGACTGTTGCATATCCCTGTGCTTCAGGGATTGCAACTGCATAGTTTAAAGCCATCAAAGTGTCTAGTTGTCTGCTGAACAAGCTTCTCCTCATCCCACACCTTCTTCCGAATAGATTGTAACAGCCCTATTAATACTTACCATATTTCTAGGTCAAAAGATACGAGAAATAAAATATATCTTTTTGAATGAGCTTATATAGTTTCCAGCTGTTCCCATAAAATAGCCCTTGTCTAATAAAAAGGTGCTTTTTCCATGGGGGTATTTGATTTCAGAATGAAAGCCTTTGCTTGTCTGAAATCAAAGCAGCCACCTATTGTTCCACTGTTCCAATTTCTTCAACTGCATTGAAAGCTTTTAATTATCCCATACTCATATTGCTATCTATTTTTCCGTTCGTTTTCCTAAAACAGCCAGAGAACTTGATTTGCTCGTTACAGAAAATCAGTGGAAAAACCTGATGCCACCCACTGAGATGAGCCTGTCTCCCCGCTTTGGTGTAGTGTTTCTACCGACTGAGTAAGGCAAAGGTCGCTGCCGGAGGAATTCTATTATTCTGCCTTGTGTGGATTAATGCATGCTTGAAGTGCGGTGCATAAGTCCCTGTATCTTGTGCATGCCCAGGAGCCCCTTTCGGCGCTAATATCGCACTGTTAAAGTCACAGTGTAAGTAATGTGCAGTGAAAGCTAATCTGAACAGTGTCGAGGTGCCACTGACATATAACATAAGGGTTCATGTTCGTGCTTATGACACCTCCCATTCAGACTGCACACACAGTCTCTCACACTCTGTCATTCTCTTTCTTTACCTGCAAACACAGCAATATTTCAACAACTGTGTGTATCTCCTTCAGAAACATTCACATTAAATAGTTATTACAGGAGGCACATTAGTGACCATCACTCTGATGAGAGACCAAGGTTTGAATGAGCAAGTAGTTTCATTATGACAAGTTCAATGCCTGTATGCCTTAAATCACTCACTGAATAAAGACCAACTGCCTACAGTTAAACACCGACAAGACAAAAAACATCATTTTCGGGAAGAGCACTTCACTGTGAAATTCCACCTGGTGGCCAACAGAGCTAGGACTGACATCCACACCAAGAATCTCAGGATTGTCATTGACAGCAAACTCGACGTGGCCGCCCAAGTCAACATTGTGCCCACCTCATGCTGCCATACTCTGAAGATGCAGAGAAAGATTTTCAAATGTCTCCCAATAAGCTCCCAGAAAACCGTCAGGCGTGCCTTGGTCACAAGCAAGCTGGTTTACGGGAACATCCTCTTTGTTGTGATCAACAAAAAACTCACCAGAAGGTTGTAGACTATTCAGAAATCGGCAGCTAGAATCACTCTAAGCCTTCCATGTTCCGTTCACATCACACTACTCCTGAGGGAGCTCCCACGCATATAGAAAACAAGATCTGGCATTTGAACTTTCTCCAATGTTCCTCATAAAGCGCAGAACAACCAGCCACTACACGCAAGAGCTTCCTGATCACTTCTTGAATTCCATAAGCATCTGAAGACCTAGCTTCTCGAGTAGTCCCACTAGACACTAGGGGGCTTATTATCAATCAAGGATGAACCATTATCGCCGCTGTTATCGGCAGGAAACTGCTGCTAAAGAGGCGATAATGGGCTTAATAATATTCCCTTGTGAATTCCCATAGCAACCCAGGTTAACACCAGAACCTGGGTTGCTATGGGAATTCACAAGGGAATATTATCAAGCCCATTATCGCCGCTTTAGCGGCAGTTTCCTGCCGATAAAAGCGGCAATAATGTATCGCCCTTGCTTGATAATATGGCCCAAGGTTTGACTAGCCTCACATCTGCTCAGCATCAGAATTCCCTCCGAGTAACAGTGCGCTCTACAATTCTGCATAACAAAACACATTTATGACACACTGACTGAGAAACTTGTACTCCCTTTTGTCTCAACTCCAGAGCATGAACACATATCCTCACCATGAACTAACCTAGAGGAGATTTAGCTCACAATATGCACTATAGAAGAGTCATATTTGGCATGAAAAAATACCGAAACACAACATCTTGAGTGAGTGAATATTCTTATGGAACACAAGATGAACGTGAAATGTAAACAGGGACTGCATTGCTGAAATGGATTAACTTAAGCATTTTTAAAGTTATTTAGAAAGCCATCAGTGTGTTTGTCAAAAACATTAAGGACATGAATACAGGACCTGGTACGGCCCCATTTCTGAGTCAGTTTTAATTACTGGCTAACCTGAGACCTGGCAGCATCCATACTACTTAAAATCCTAAGGTCCTTAACAAACTTTTTATTCCTAACTATGTAAGACAGACTCTACATTACAACAGTGCTTTAGTTCAGTCTATTTGGGTGAGTAGTATGGGTGGATGGAACTCGCAGAATTTCACTCTGTGGAATTCCACGGAGTTACTTAAAAACTCAGCGGGATTCTGCACAGATCCAGGAACTGGCTGAAAAAGCATCTAATGCTGCTTGCACTGCAATTCAACGTAGGTAGTGCGTTCCGTGCAGAAAAATCTGTACCAGCGGCTCCATGCGGTATGCAAGCTTGCAGCAATTTTGTTTTATCTTTCCGGTTCCTGTAATTTTCTCCTGACTGTCCTGCTGCATCCCATTCAATCCACCCTTTCTGATCACTTTTCAACTTTTTTTAACTTTATTTATTGCTTTCAGAATGTCCCTGTGTGTATTTACATATCTCCCTCCCAACCCCGAATGGCAAAAGCAGGCAGGGCCATCTGCACCCCATGTGGGCAATGCCAACAGGCAGGGGTGCAGCCCTGCCTTTTTGTGGAGAAGCAGCTGCACTTATCTTTTGGGTGCAGCACTAGCTCCCCACCCACCACCTCCCGAGCATGTTAAAAGCAGGTGGCAGGCCCGGGAAGGGTTACTCCCTGTGGGCGTGTCGGATGATCTGGGGGGAGATTGAGGCAATGTATGTAATGCACCACCAGTGTCCTGCATACCTAGCAGCAGCTGGAGCACTGCTGGGTGGATATCCTGCAATGAGAACAAGATCTCCTTGACCTGCTAAGCTTCGACATTGAGGAGCTAAGTGAGTACTATTTTTGTTTTCTACAAATCCAATATCAGTCCTGAGTCCTAAGAAAGAAGCAACAAAAAGACATAAGGGACGGGGGATTCACAAATCTGCGGGAAAATGTATAAAATACCCCCCCTGGGGTTCACCAGGTTTAAGGGGGTTACGCTGACTTTATAATTTTTTGGAGGAGGGCAGTTGGCTACCTTCCCTGAGGCTCTAAGGGGCCCCAGACCCCATCACCTAGAGCCACAGTAAACAAAAGAAGGGAGGGGGGCTTGCGCCCCCCCTCCCAGAGTCTAATTAGGTACCGGAAACCACAACCCCCAAGCCGAAATGCAACTAAGAGTGGGGGCCAAGCAGGCCCCCTGTTTGACCCAAAAAAGACCCTAGGGACCCCACCCCATGGATCCATCATGCAGTACTAAAAAAGGAAGTGGGACCGTGTGTACTCCCTCCACAAGCCTTTAAAAGCCCTGGGCACCCCATCCCCCAGGGCCCATTCAGTGACTGTGTCCCGGGAAGCCCATCACCATTACATAGTTGTTTCCTGCACGGGTAGGGAAATAGATGCTTTCTCTCACCTGGCAGAAGCATTTTTTAAATCTCCCGCCAAATGAGAGCGAACTCACAAGTCTGCTTCCAGGTCGTGGGAGATTTAAGCATACTTCCGCTGGCTGAGAGCAGACTTCTAGTCTATTTCCCTGCTCGCACTGTTGTGGGCAGGCAGCCAGAACACATATTGTTCCAAGCCAGAGGAAGTCAGTAAAAAACTGGTGCTACCTCCAGGCAGGGGCCCTGGGGCTGTCCCTGTGGCCTGCAATGTGGTACTTGGTGTGTGCCCTAGGTCGGCATTGTGGGCACCCACCTACAAGGTAAAAAGGCCCTGGTAGATGGCGTCCCTGAGGCCATCACGGCCTCGGGGCCCTCCCCTTTTTTTAGGTCTTGCTCTCGAGACCTATTGTCGCCGAGTTGCCTCTCAAGGGAGACAGACCGGTGCACGAGCCGACCAGGGTCTGTGGACGCACTTACGCAGGCCGGCCGAAGGCACACACACACACACACACGCTAAGACACACACACACGCAGACACACACACGCAGACACACACACACTCACACACGCGCAGACACACACACACACACGCGTGCGCAGGGACACACACACACACACACACACACGTGCCAAGCCCCCCAAGCCCCACTTACCGCATCAAGCGGCCTCAGCCACCACTCCTGACTTCTGCTGCCACCGCTCCTCTGGGCCATCCACTCCGTGGGCGCGGGCTTCTCGCAAAGACGGAAGTCCCGCCCCACGACAGCCGTGAGCGTGCACATACCGAAACCGGAAGTTCGGGAGCGTGCACGCTCACGGCTTGTTCCAACCTGTCTCTTATCCATACCTTCATGTTCTATTTGATTTTACGTCTGTCTCTTGGTTCATGCAGCTGCTGTATCATTGCTCTTGCACAGTGATTCATAAAGGACCCCCCCCGACCCTCTGTGGGATAAAATAACTGGCAGGCTTAATCACTGCATGGTTCAGGTGCGCTGAAACTATATGTATGAACTACGACAATTACATCTTTCTCTGTTCCATCGTTGTCTGCCAGCCCCACGGAGACTCCGTATGCGACAGCAGACATATTAAATGTGAATGGAGAGAAAAGAAGACAAGGTACAGAAGACAGGATTTACAGAACAGAGCTTGTTTTGTGAGACTCGTGGTCTCTTGCACGTCCCTACGTTCTGAAGAACAACTAAATCAAAGCTCAGCGGAAACCGGTCGTGCCTGGCAGCAGGTCTGTCAATCATGTGACCCTGACCGTGGCCGTGAATGGCCTCTAACCCCTGCTGCAGGTCTTCTAACAATACGTCAAACAGATTTCTGGTGGAAGCTGGACAGCTAACCCGACCAACAGTTCGGATGCATAGCATTGCCGAGCATGAACTTCGAGTTCATTTGTGATGGGCAGTCTGTTGGGCTGCCAGGTTATTGATGCTGAGTTTATTGATAACTGATGCAGGGCTCAGTGATGTTAGGAGTCAGGCATCCTGGAAAGGTCTTAAAAAATAAAAACATACACGTGCCCTCAACATATATTGATTTGAACACAAATAAATTGCCAGTTTGCTTTCGTCAAACTCGATAGGAAAAATACATTTGTCTGCAACAAAGTTTGCAAATGTTTGGAACTGGTGGGCTACTCCCAGTCCTACCTGAGGCCTTGAACAAAACCTCACTTATTACACAAGTGCTAATGATATATTCATGAAACTCTGCAAGTCGTCCTGGGGTAGAAATTTCCTGCAGACAGATGTAGCACACCCAGAAATCCTCAATTTGAGAAGAAAATGTGCCAGACTAGATCTGTATTGCAACTTGTCTCGTAAAAAAGAAGATACGCCCTTGAAACTGTGGCTGCCTTGAACATGCGCAGTTGAGCAACAAGTGGCATTTAACCACTGCTGGTAAAAACACGTCTTTCCTTCAGAGGCGATCTGAATAGACAATGGTTAAATGATCAAAACATGCAGTGTATAATTTACTGGCAAAGTGATTTCCTATTGGAGTAGATGTGAAACACTTTGGCCGCCATTTCCTAAAGTTTTGTGCTGGTGTACGCACGATGTAGCAAGATGCAAAAAATAAAAACTTTTGCTTACCATTGTAAGGCCTGCATGCACAACTGTAAACTTTAATAAAGTTGGGCCTCAGGGCAACATTTTGAGTCCGGAACAAACCGCAGTTTGCACCTGAGTCGGGATTTGAAGTTTTGTGATAATTAACGCATTTTCAAAATATTTATCATTCATATTTTGCCAGGATAAACCAGACGAAAAGTGAACAGGAAAAATTTCTTGGCAAGATTAACAATTTATGGTATTCCGAGCGTAAAATCTCTGAATCCAGGAGAACCGCACTTGGTAAAATGTGCACAAAAACCAAGCGCCCTCGAAAGGCATCAGCAGTGCACTGGGAAATGGGACTTTAATTCAATTGGGGATTTGCTGATGGTTCAATGTATTTGAGATGGGCCAGTGGATTTATGTGATTTTGTTGCTGAGGCCTTTTCACATTTTCGATTTGCTCCATTTGCCACATAACCCATCATCTGTTGCATAATTTGCAGAGTTGAACAACACTGTTTCTTGCTCACACGGATCAAAAGTTACAAAAAATACGGAAACATGTATTGCTGCAAAGTGGCAGGCTCTTCGGAAAGGTTGACTAGTCAACTTTCGGTTGCTTATTGCCGAATTTGAGTGTTGAACCGTACAAATTAGGTGAACACCTTTGCCCAAGCAGTATTAGTATGTGTGGAAATAAAATTATATACTAATAATATCACGAAATATGCTACAATATGCCGCATAATTTGCCTTTTCTCACAGCATAATTTATTTTGAATCTTGACGCATAATGTGGTCACCCACCACATAATTAAGTTGCCCTGCCAATAGGCCAGGTATGCGATTGATTCGTCTTCAGACACCCGCAGGCTCGCCATGAGAACTCCCAGCAGGCAAGCCCTTCTGTGTCTAAATGAACACTACATTATTGTTATCACAGTCCCAATACATTTGAATTAATGTACTTTAGGTGATCTTCATGCATTATTGTTACAGTCCCTCTTATTGCTTTGTGACCTTTCATTAGCTACTTCACTGAACCTTTTGATATTTTAACATTTTTCACCGAAAAGGATTATGCAAAATGAAAAAACCTTATTAGAAGCTCATGTAAAATGTATGAGTGGGAACTTTACAAGGGCCTCAGAATATGAATGAATGAACCAGGAGGCTCGAGATCCACTCTTGTTCCTGATCGCGTGGGATATAAAACTCTTCTGTGCGCGTGAGTTAATGTGATACGGTTTTCAGAGCTCTGAGGGATGTTGTGCCACTCATGTTACCACAGTAACGTCGAAAGTCCTCAAGGTTCAGTTTCTTACTGTCACTAAATTCACTGTACATTAGTCTCTGTCACCTATTAAGAAAGATGCTGAACTTAAAACACATCATCGAGTAAATGATGTCACTTGGAAACCCAAGTAGACGTCATCAAACTGAGGAACACTCTGGAGCCCCTACTGTTGGTATTTGTTAGCGACGCAGGACGGACGTCTAAAGGCAGCGTGTGTTTTTCTCTAGGCTGAGTGGCCTTGTTACCTTTCTCTTCATAGTTGCTAGAGACAACTAAAGCCAAGCTCTCAGTTTAATTAAAGACCTTCTACAAGTCAATCAACGCCTGCTGTATGAACCCGGACATGCCTGAATAATGCTCTACACTGACAGCTACAGCGGCGGCTCCTCCACTCAGACGGACCGTCGCCCCACTGCATTTTGAGCAGTGGAAAAAGGAAAAATAAAATGATAATTGTATTTTTCCATTGTCAGGCAAGTTTACAGGGCGTGGTGGGGCTTGGCTGTCGTCACAGGCAACAAGGGGAGGAGTGGTGGGCACTTAAGTACCCATGATGACAGGCCGGCGGTCTTGGGCAAGCCAAACAGTCATGCGCACTTTGCATGTTCTCCATGAGGCACATGCACAGGCTCCCACTGCCTGTCTGAGTACCGAACCATGGTGCTCAGACCAATCACAACGCTGCATTGCAGCATTGTCATTGGCTTAGGGAATCCTGGGTGTGCTTCCTGCTTCAAGCAGGAACAGAAGAGGATGATGCGAGACGAGACAGCAGTCCGGAAACAAGGTAAGTAACTTCATAAATGTATGTCTCTATTCCCCTGCCTCACCCGTGCTCCTCGGTGGCAGCCGCCACTGCAGTTGCATCGCAACTGTTCCGACTTAGGCCTCAGTACAGTTTTCAATAGTGACTAGTTTTCTCTGGGTTCTATCATGGAACCTTCAGCTGGGATGAAAAAGGACTAGACTGCAATGTTATTGTCTTCTATAGTTGCCCCACTGCTCCACATATCTCATGCCAGCCCAAAGAGATATTCAGCATCGACAAGGAAATGAACAATTCATAAATTCTCAATTTCACCCACTTTGTCTCCCACCACCACTAAGAAGACGCGATTTTCTTTTAAATCAAAATATAAACAAGCGATGGCAAAGTCTATAGGTTTTGCCTTTGGAGCGTAATGATTGTGCCAATTACTTTTAGCCATGTTTTACAGCATCAGCAGGTTGCTGGGCAGTATAGCTAAAAGTGAACAAATAAAAGCTACTGCATCATTTTGTAGGTGCATACATGTTCAATTTCACATGCGCACCTACAAATTCAATCAATCAGGATTTATAAAGCGCAGCAAATCACCGGTCTCAAGGCGCAGGTTTTGCTTGCAGCTTAACCAGGCAAAAGCAGAAGAAAGCACTCATAAAAAGGGGGAGAGGAAGGAGAAAACAGTAAAAACGAGGCAAAAGCAGGAGAATGCTTTAAGAACAAGCATTGTAAAATGCAACAGGTCTCGCCTTTGATTAAGTTAAAGCCATTTGCTTTGCTAATGGTATTGTATAGCAACACAAATGGCTTTAACTTAATGAAAGGCGAGACCTTTTGGATTTTTAATGCTTGTCTTATATTTGGCCCAGAGGAATGAAGTCCACAGGCCCAAGAATGCTGGAGGAGAGGAGCCATACACCCCTCTTCCTTGTTTAATTGTATTTGGCCCAGGGAGGGGTTACCCCTGGCCTAATGAGGCTTGGTAGGGAGACCCAATGGGGGAGCAAAGGTCATTTGTTGGAATGAATGCATAGTTCTGAGATTGCTCCTCCATTAACGAGGAAATTGTTTTTACAGTGGCGATATGGATGCCTTCCACTAGCTTCATTTACAGCGTCCTGGAAATCCTGCTCCACCGTATCATCTTGCCCAATGTGTGCACACCCGAAGGAGGATGACGTGCACGCGGTCTTCTTCTGCAGGGGCTACGAGCGGAGCAGGAAATACTGGTTAGTCCCGCTACTTAGGAACCTGGGATTTAGATCTTACCAAACTGCCTACAGAGTTTTAAAATCAGACCTTTCTCCCACTGTGGTTTTTGCAATTTCAAAATTTCTGACGTCATTGTGGTTCATCCGCAGCCGAGCTATGAAAAGACTGGTATAACGGTTCCCACCAAATCGATTTGTATCTATTGTTTTTTACGTATTTAAACTCAAATATCTTAACTATTGGATCACACTGGTTTAATAAGTTTTTAATTGTATATATTGTTATGTATCTTTTATGATCAGTGATCGAAATAAAGATTTTTGAAAGGCATAGTTCAAAATGTTGTGGTTCAGAATAGATTATCTGATTTAAAAGTTTAATTCTGTGTCTATCAAAATGATTAATTTCGTAGAGAGTGCCACTAATCCTTGGTCTTATCTTTATTTCTTTCATGATCAACCTAGAGGAAGAGGGATTGAAGTCAAGCAGCTGCCAACAACACCACTCTCACGGCGAGTGGGATGACTACCACCACCAGTGCAGCAGCAGATGGTCTTTACTTGTCCCAATAAGTCATGTTTATTATCATTTCTTACTTTTAACTATTACCACTAGTAGTTATGGCATTCTGTATTTACTTTTTTTCAACTCCCCTGCCTATTGTTTACTATCTCTGCATTACCCTCTTTTCTCTATATTTCCTGTTTCCGCAACTCACCTACTATTGTCTGTAGCTTTCTTCTGCTCCCTTTCTTAGTAAGCTGTCTCTCCCCCTTTTTCTGGGCTTCCACTTTTCCCCCTAGACTTTCTCTACCTGAACTTCATTGCCATGCTTTTATTCTTCATTAGGTTTCTTACTCTTCCTGAAGTCCTTTATACGTAAACAGCAGAGTGGGAATGGGAAATTAGTTTTGTTTGACCTTATTGCTTGATGAGTTTCTGTAACTTTTGCAGCATCCATCCATCTGTCAGTGTTACTGTATACTACTGAGTTACTAACCTCGTCTTACTCTCTGTAACTATGAACCATTAATAGGATCTGCCAACAACATACTAGACCTTAGAGGAACTCACAGAGTTTGCTCTGTGGAATTCCACGAAGTGCCAAATAAACTCAGCGGAACTCTGCAAGCAGGCAGAAGTCCCCATCTGCCCATTTGCGCTGCTTCTTACATGCCAAGAGCGTGATTTTCACTTCTGTGCTGAAAAATCAGCTTGAAAAGCACAACTCGGTTTGCATGGGTGCAACCTTTTTGTTTTACATGCTTTCTGTTCTCAGCATGGTGCTGTGCATTTAATCCTTTTCAGTCCTCCCCTATTTGACTCATGCACTAATAATTTACCTTTTTTTGATCAATGTGTGTCTTTGTGTATTTTACGTTTTTCTCATTTATTTAAACGTTTTCGTTACTTTTGGTACACTTTTGGTTTTCACCCTAATTCCTTTTGTTTTTTTCTTTCTGCTTCTGTAGCTGTTATATTCTATTTTTTTTCCCATCCAGCATCATGTCAGAGCACCAGGGAGCAAGCGCTGGCACCAGTGCAGCGTTTACAAACTGCACACCTTGCTGTCTTCAGCACCAGCAAGGGGTGCATCCCTTCACCATTTTTTTCTGAGGTTGAGGTGGGCGCACTTGTTTTTTATGTGCAGCGCCACCTTCTCTCAATCCTAGCAGCAGGTAGAAGGCCTGGGAAGGGGAACACCCTGCCAGACCGTCTGCTGCTGTGGGTGAGAGTGTGCCGGTGTGCAAGCATGCACAGTGGGGTGCACAGCTGAAGCACTGCTGGGTAGATATAATTGACCTGCTCGACCTGCAGGGTTTCAAGTTTGCAGGGCTTAGTGAGTAATTTTTATTGTTTGTTTTATAAAATGCTAATATCATTTTTTTCAAAATAGCACGCTTCTCACACACGGAGGTAAGAAATGTTTATGTTACAAATATTATGTGGTCCAGTTTGAGCTAGCCAGGTGCTGGGTGCTTTCTAATTGTACTCAGCGGTGGTGGTGCACACTTGGGCTTATTATTTAATAAGTCATGCAGACTCCTCTGTCCTGTCACTGAGATAGCGATAGTAATAATATCAGTGAGTTAGCATTTTCTGTACCTTTCTTAATGTAGTTTGTATAGTCCCAAGCAATCTCCCAATGTTGTGCAGTATGCATCTATGCATTGAAAAGGGAGACTGAGTTGGTCCATCAGAGTGGGTTGAAATGAGGAGCAAAGATAATTCGTTGCAATGCATGGGGATTTCCAAACGTAGTTTAGGAAATTTGTAATAGGGCTTAAATTTAGGAAATTTAAGATAGGGCAACTTTAGTCAATGCTAATATTATAGGGGATCTGAGTTACAGAAAGACAATGTTACTGTGTATGCACGTTAAAATATTTTTGGGGAGATTAACTGTACCACTAATCAATTTTTCTTATCTTCTTTATTTATTACATCAGTACTCAAGGGCAAGAAAAGGGCATCAGAGGCGGGTCAGGGAGCTAGGGCTGCCACCACCAGTGCCATGGCAGGTGAAAGTACCACCAACACATCCGCGGCCGCAGCTGATGGATCTGCTAGCTGCAGTAAATCCTCCTGTTTATATATTATTATTATTTGTATTATTATTTGTCTAACTTTGATGTCTCCCCATTTAGAATCATTTTACCTTGTTTTTTTTGTATACTGGGACTGTCCCTTTTTTCAACTCCTCTTCATTCTATCTAATTTTTGCTAAATTCTTGTTATCCCTACATTATCCTTTTTTGGGTCTCGCTGGCAATGCATCCGCAAGCGGATGCATGTGTCCAGCTGGAGACGTATAGCGATCAGTCTGGGGGAAAGGAGGACAAGAGGGTGTACGAGCTTTGTTAGCCTGGATTCGTGTGCGCGAACGCGCACGTTGCGTCCTGCGCCGTACACATGCGCGCGATGACAGACACTCGCTCACACACACACCCCCTCCCCCACAGTCACACACACACGCACTCCAAGACACATACACACACACACGCACGCACGCACACACACATACACAGCCCGCCCCCCCCGCGCGCGCGCACACACACACATGCCCCCCCCCCCAAGCTCAGCAACCCACTCACCGGCTTCCTTCGTGCGGCGGCTCTCGTGCGGTGGCTCTCCCCAGCTGCAGGGCCCGGCAGCAGGACTCTTCTTCCCTCCTTCGGCACCGGGGCGCAGGGTAGGCTCCTGCCTGCTCCGGCGCTCCAAACAATCGCGTCTCTTCCGTGGGATGCGGGGTAGGCTCCCGCCCTCCTACTTCCTGTTTCCGGTTGTCGCGCCGGCCTGCCTGACTTCCTGGTCGCAGGCCGGCAGAGTGACGAGGATGTTTGATTTGCGGTATTTATTTATTTATGCATCTTTATATAGCGCGGACTTTACCCAAAGGCGGTATTTATTTATTTATGTATTTATGCATTTTTATATAGCGCGGACTCATGGCCGGCTCTAGGCGGCCCTGTGCAGGGAGCGTTGGTGTGGGCCCCGGAAGAGGGGGTACGGGCGGGGCGGAGCTCAGGAAGGTGACAGTGAGATTTAATATTCGCCCAAGTTAATGTAGAGATCTTTGTTGTATTATTTTAGTAAGTCAGCATACTTAGGCAGCGCGAGCGGGGCGATAGGCATAAAATCATTTTACTGAAGAGCAAGTGCTCAAAATCGTGAGAATCTTAACGGTCCCTGTACTAAAAAAATGCACACATTAAAAACAGCACTTGTACCTATTGTCGAGAATGTAGCCGGCCATCAACCTTAATGACCCTTTCACTTTCGGGGAAAAGCTGTAGGTCACTCTTACCCTGGCACAATGGCCTGCATAAGCGACTTGCAAGGAGCTCGCCGCTGCCTTTGCTTTTGCGCTGTCTAGCATGATCTTGACTGTGCAGTCTCTCAGCAGGCGGGCAGCAGCTGGCACACTGCAGTACTGCAATAATATGTTGGAGATGAACGAATCGATCTCCGATTTCACGTCGCAATGTGGAAAGGCTGCCTGCACCCTCATGATCTAGGGACGAGATGCCCACTTCCACCTCGAGCAGGCCGATTAGCGGTGCCTTAAGTGTATGTATCTCCTCCTTTTTGCGCCAGAATTTGGAAAGGACAGTACTACTACTCCAGGGTCACTCACTCAGTCAGAGTCAGTGACACCCTGCTCCAATGGATAAGAAGCCAAGTAAATGATCACACACTGCTACTGGTCATGGGTGGATATTTGGGAGGGCAGCCTGGAGGCTCCACGTGCCACCTTCATTCAGGTCGCTTTCTACACAGATGTAAAATGGGGTACATTTATATCATGATGTTAATATGCTCCGGGATTTTGTTGTTACCATATGACCACAAAGCTGTCCCTTCCTTGCCACAGACCGTAAAGTTATTCTACATCATGAACGTAGACTCACAAAAATAGCAGCAGACGTGACATCACACACCCTTTTTTCCCCATGATGACATCAAAGGAAAGTGACATGAAGTATTCTATGGCCGATTCACACACAGAGCCACGCTTCTTACCACAGACAGCAGAGCCACACCTCTTACCGCAGACACCAGAACTATGCCTTTTACTTCAGACAGCAGAGCTATCGGGTGATTGTGAACAGAGAGATTCTGAAGGGTCTCTTGCAGCCCCCCATAGTTCCGGAGCGGAGTGAAGGCTGCAAGGCGCTTTGTTTCTGCACTCACTACTCAGCGTCCGACCTCGCGCTGCAGCGGGCCTCAGCTCGGGCCGGCCGCTGCTGACATTCAAGCCAAGATCATGTGAAACCCACACACCTTCCAGGTTCATGGCGTTGACGCAGTCAGTCAGACTAGTCAGTGACACTGACACTGCAGAATCAGAATCGACTCTACATTCAAAGAATGAAGAAGTAATATTAAACGCACCTGGCGTAACCCACCACACGCCAAAATCCTGCCAGGGGCCGCCAGTGTTACTAATAAAACTACACAAGACACAAACGATAGAGAACTGTGGAGTTTTAGAAAATGTTTATATCATTTATGCTTCACCAAGTGAAGGGTCTTGATTTGTTTTGTTTGTATTGAAATCGTTGTTTCTACCACACTTCTGAACTACAAAAGATGTGCCTCATTTGTCCTTTCCTAATTGCAGACAGATTTTGAAATATGAGTAGAGTTAATTTACGAGTATTTAGATTTTCTGTGCACCTGGGAAATAAATACACGTTCAGCAGCCTTTCCATTCACCCAGTGAGACTGCCACACAGTTCACTTCACAAAATCCTCTCACTTTGCAGCCAGAGAAAGAAAACGAAACACTAGTCTCCCTGTTAAAAGAGTAAGCAGCAGTTTGCCAGAAGACAACGCCTGACATTTGACTCCTGTCTTCGAAGGCACCGCAAAGATGGCAAGATAACATCAAAATGTAAAGGCCTCTTCATTGCTCATTGCCTTCTGAACTCCAGCACGAATATTGTATGATTGGTATGGTATCGGATCCGATCCTCGTCGTCGTGGCGGCCCCTGGGGTTTGGCGGCCCTGTGCTGGTGCACACTTTGCACATGCCTAAGGCCGGACCTGCCGGACTTTACCCGAAGGCGTCAGAGCGCTTCACATTAGGAACAGAAATGAAACATAATGAGAAACATTACAAAAGAACAGGTTGCAAAAACATACGTTACTTACATAAGGTAATAGTGACAATTGTGAGCAAACAAAATACATGAGGTAGTAAAAACTATGAGCAACCAAAAATACACGAGGTAGTAAAGGTAATAGTGACAATCGTGAGCAAACAAAATACTTGAGTAAAAATGTGAGCAACCAAAATACATGAGGTAGTAAAGGTAATAGTGACAATCGTGAGCAAACAAAATACTTGAGTAAAAATTGTGAGCAACCAAAATACATGAGGTAGTCAAAAGTGCACAAGAGGAAATGAAAGTGACAAGTGTGCAGTTATAAGAGAAAATAGAGTATAATTAGAGGTATAGTCCTGCAATAAGTGCTAAACACTCAGGCTCAGGAACAAGCGTTACATGGGCAAGGTGGCACTTGTGCAAGTATCAAAGGTAAAGACATGTGAGAGGTAGCAGCCGTGTGTTGCAAGGGCAGAGTGGTGTGTGCATGTTACAAAAGGGCACCGAACACCAGTACATGGAAAATACTGCAAAAAGGCAGACCCTCCAATCACAGGCATACACTGGGAAGGCACTTCCATGGTCATGGAAAGTAGAAATTATCAGTAGTGGGAAGTCTTCCTCACAAATAGCAAGAGGACGTGAATTACTTTTGGAGGTGTCTCTGGAGGAGGAGAACTTTGAGGTCCCTTTTGAAGGCCTGGGAGGAGACGGTGGTCCGGAGCTTTTTTTTGTCCTCTCGCGGTTTGTAAATACAAAACATATTGCATTACAAATGCTATAGGTATCACATTTGCGAAAGTTATAACTATTGGCATTGTAAATGACGAAGCTATTAATTTAGCTATTTAAAAAAAAAGAAACATAAATAAAAACTTTGCCATTTACAATACCAATAGCTCAAACTTTCCTAATTCGAGACCTATTGCATTGCAAATGCTTGTTTCTATATGCCATGTTTTTTCAACTGACTTCCTCCAGTCTGTGCTAGTCTGTAGCTTTCTTGTGCTCCTCTCACCTTAAATATCTTGTGGACCTGTACAAGTCTTTTTTTCTCTTTGCTCATGCTCAAACAGTAAAATGAGAGAGTGGCTATGGTCATGGTGGACATCCTCAATTGTGTTGTAGTATGTATTATTATACATTTATACAGTATACCAGCAGTTTCGATGACAGAGCAGCATGGCAGGAAACTAGTATGAGAACGGTCCTCTTGCATTTGCCAACCAAGACCATATGTCCTTCATTTACCAATTTATTCCACCCCTTCATTGCATTTCAAGGACTCAAAGTCATCATAGCTCTGCCCCTCAATTACTGACTGATTTGGTTGGCTTGACTACCTGACTTTTCTCACATTGTCAATCAACAAAGTGCCCAAAGTGATATTTTCGATTGAAGATACTGCTAAAGAACTGGAGTGATGTATTGTGGTTGTATTTTATTGAGAGGGGAGGCGTATCTGGCATCCAAACAGTATAATGTTTCTTCTAGCGGCACAGAGCACAAGTTCCGGGGCCAGCAGCAGTTCCAATGCGGCAGACACTGAGGCGGTTGGAGGCAAAGTAATAGCGGTGGCAGGGACGGGCAGTGATAAGTCACATTGCTTGCTTATTGAAAAATTAATTACTAGTATACTCACTCTATTTGTTAAGCTAGGTAGATATATATCCCACCCATCATCATTCATCGCATCTCTGCCATGGCATTTTGCCACCCATGACTTCTTTGCAGCATGGTTGAATTCGGAACTGCAGTGTTGCCTGTGCAATGTGTGTCTACTTCAGTTAATCCGGCATTTACAAAGTTTTCAATGCATTGCAAAATGACAACAATGTGTGTTTCCCTTTCCTCCCAGTGCCCACTCTTGTAACCTCCTAGTCCTAATACTTCACTCATTTATTCTTTCCTAAGCTCTGTCCCAACTTGTCAAAAAAATTGAAAATCGATTCTTGCCCTGTGACACATTTTACTGGCCAAGTGATTCATATATTTTAAGCAATCCATAACGGATTTATGACTGTGAACATTTTTCATGTCTGACATTTGTCAACCGCAGTGACTGAATAAGCCAAAGCTTAGGTACATGATGATGATTAGTGATACCCCACTATTCTATAACAAAACCTCTACCTAGCCGGTTTAATACCTCTAACTCACCCTGAAGTATTGTAAGGTAAGTTTTTTTCCTTACTGCCAACAGTGCCAAGGTAATGTATTTGTTGAAATTTACAGTAGAGGGCATGTCCAGGGAGTAAAGCTGGATTAATGCCTGATTTTGAGTTTTACAGTTGGGATACTCTTTGACAAACAAGCCAAATAAAATCTATAGCCTGTTCCGTTCCCGTAGTGCAGTGCATCGTTTTTCCCATCATGTTATGTTATGTTATGTTATGTTATTTTGTGACTTTTATAGCGCACGGCTACTCAATGAGTGTCCCGGCGCTTTATTGACATCCTAAAAGCAAACATAACACATGAAGAATAAAGAGGGAAGCACAAAAAAACAAATTTTTATTGTTTTGTAAAATCTAAGAGGCAAACAGCCAGGTTTTGAGGGCCTTTCTAAAAGATAGCTAATTAGAGTTGCTTCGTAACAGAAAAGGCAGAGAGTTCCAGAGCTGAGGAGCCCGAAGCATAAAGGAACGACCTCCCAGTCGAGCCTTCCTCACACGGGGCACAACGGCTAGAAGCTGTGATCCTGATCTCAAAGATCGCGACGGGCAATATTGCTTAAGCCTCCTCTGCAGGTATTTAGCCCCAGTTGAGTAAAAGGCCTTGTGAGCAAGAGTCAAAGTTTTAAAAACTATCCGCTGTCGGATAGGCAGCCAATGAAGTGCCTGTAACAGGCCAGAAACATGCGCTCGCCTGTGCAAGCCAAAAATGGCGCGAGCCGCCGCATTTTGGACCACCTGCATCCGCTGCAGGAGGTATTCGGGCAGGCCAAGATATAAGATGTTAGCATAGTCCAATCTTGAACCGATCAAGGCCTGCACCGCAATCCTCCTGTGATCTTCTGAGAGCAGCGGAAAGAACTTCCGCAACATGCGGAGAAGTCCAAAACACGAGCCTGTAAGAGTGAGGATCTGAGATCTGAGGGTCAGACCGTTGTCAATTTTGACCCCCAGATTCTTTGCCACCTGCGACGACTGGCTCGGTGGAGACATGTCCGTCGGCCACCACATCTGCCAGTCCGGGTCGGATTGGCAACCGAAGAAGAGTACCTCCGATTTATCTGAGTTGCACTTGAGGCTGTTCAGTTGGAGCCATTTAAAAACAGCCCCAAGGCACTCACAGATACTCTCTCCTTCAAAATCCTCCCCTTTCCGGCAGGTGAAGAGCAGCTGGGTGTCATACGCGTAGGATACGATCTGGGCTCCATAGGACTCCGCCAGGGCCGCCAATGGGGTCAAGAAGATGTTAAACAAAGTCGGGCTCAATACCGAGCCCTGCGGGACTCCGACTCCCAATGGCGGCATCTCGGCGGAAGCCGAGGAAACCCAGACCGACTGTCGGCGACCAGCTAGAAAAGATGTAAACCATCTCAACACCGTCCCCCTCAGACCGATCTCATGAAGTCTTAAGAGGAGACCCCCATGGGGGACGGTGTCGAAGGCCGCCGACAGATCGAGCATGATCAACATCGCTCTACCACTCAGATCTAGCGTCTCCTTGATGGCCTCAGAAACCTCCAACAGCGCCGTCTCCGTACTCAGGTTAGGGCGAAAGCCCGACTGAGTAGGGTGAAGCAGGTCGTTGGTTTCTAGAAAATTGGAAAGCACGCTATGAACATGCTTCTCCAGGGTCTTGGCTAAGGCCGGAAGAAGAGAAATCGGCCTATAATTGGCCAAGACCTCAGGAGCCAGACCGGGCTTTTTAATCAAAGGAATGACCATAGCCCGCTTCCACGCCACAGGAACCTCGCCTAGGCTAAGGGAGCGATTCAGGAGAGGGTTAACCAACGGGTTAACTACCTCCGCCATCCTCGCCAAAAATTTGGCCGGGCATGGATCAAGCGGTGACCCAGATTTAAGATTGGCGAGCAGAGCCAAGGAGGAGGCCATAGATAAAGGCGGGAAATCAGAAAGAATAGGTCCCGCGAAAATCGATGGGACATAGCCAGCATCAGGGCCAGACAGAACAGCCTCCGGCCGCGATGGAAATGACTCCTGTATCGTCTTGATCTTCGTGGTGAAGAAGCCAGCCAGATCCGAGGCCCACTTCCGACTAGGAGCGGACTGAGTCCCATTCGACCGCGGGGTGATATATTCCCTAACGATCGAGAAGATCTCCTTGCCGGAGTTCGAAGCATCCTCGATCCTCCTGGCAAAATAGCTTTTCTTCTCAACCAAAATCGCTCGATGGTAAGTTTTGACCATATTCCTGTATTCGAGCTTGGCTTCTAGATTATACTGGGCTCGCCAGGTCCTTTCAGCCACCTTGCACTGCCTGCGAGAAGCGTGCAGCGCCCCGGTGAACAACGGGGCAGAGACCCGTTTAGATAGTGGCCGAGAAGGTCTAACCGGGGCCAGGTCATTTAGCCTCTCCTCAAACCAATCCTGCAAGGATTCCAAGTCGCTGTCCATATCTCCCGTCAACGGACACGGATGGTCAAGTAGTGCCTTAGATAACAATTCAGGGGTCACCTGGTGTAGCGCCCTTGTCTCAGAGCCAAACTGCCTAGAGGCGTTGCTCCGGAGTCTCTCGTTGGCCGGTATAGAAAACTGCACCAGGTAATGATCGGTCCAGAGCACCGGTAGAAGTGCAGTCACCTCTATGGAGGAAGAGGAAAAGACCTGGTCCAAGGTGTGGCCTTTATCGTGCGTAGGCCCAAAAAGAAAAGGGGCTAAGCCCAAGGGGATTGTGATATCAGCTAATTTAATCACGTCAGGGTCCAGGGCATCATCCATGTGAAAGTTAAAGTCGCCGGCCAAAATACAATGGTCAGCTCTCATGGCCAGCGATGACATGGCAGACTGAAGTTCATCAAAGAACGAGCCTGCAGGGCCCGGAGGTCTATAGACTAACAAACCTTTCACAGACTGATGCGGCGCCAAAACTAACGAAAAGGCAAGGGACTCAGACCCTTTAATAACCTCTGTGGGAATGATAGAGCACGCCACAGAATCATTCACCACGATGGCCACCCCACCCCCCCCTTCCTCCCTGCCGGTCCTGTCTATAGATGCTGTAGCCTGACGGGATAGCTGAAGCGATATCTGGATTGGAGGCAGCTCCCAGCCAGGTCTCCGTGAGCATCAGACATCAGACAAGTCGGTTTTTCCAAAGTTAAGAGATCTGAAAGCTCCTGAGCGTGACTACGCACAGATCTAGTGTTCAAAAGCATACACAAATGCTTCACCAGTACCACCTTCCGAAGGGGAGGTAGCCGCGAACCAGCGACTCTCAACCAGCCACAGCCAGGACATGTGCTCTTACCTCTGTAACGCCCGGGAAAGACCTTGCGGCAACTGTAGGACACGTATTAAGTGACCGAAGTTGCGCAGAGGTATAGCTCACCATAATTGCTACCAAATAATATCGTCGCCCCGAGTCCAAATTGCCCGCGCCCCGACCGCCTCCGGGACGCTGACGGGCGCAGACGGGCTGGACTCTGGCGCGACTACTCTCCTGTCTACTTACGACAGACAGGATATCCGCATTTTATATGTGATGTTTGTGACGAAGTATCTTATTATTCATCTGTCTCTTTTGGAGTAAGGGTGAAATTGAAAGGCATTTGGGGAAGAGAAGGGCCATTGGAATTAAAGTAAGATTATTGTCCATAACAGCTTCCCAAGCAGGAGACTGCAAAGAGTAGCAAAGTACCTGACACACTAGCTAACCCGCCTCCATTAATTTAGAACAACAAGACATACACTCCATACTGCATAATGCCTTACACAGGAAATGTATTTTGATATTTCCACATAAAATGACTGTTTAATTTTTTACTAGAAAATCCTTTAATAGAAAAACTCTGTGTTTTTTTATTTGGTGTTCTGCCTTTATTCCTTTCAGCCAGTCAGTGCTTTTATGTAAGGCATCTGTCGGTAAAAAATTGCCCTGTGACTCTCCTAATCACATAAAATGTCAATGGCCGTAGGGGACCAGCAGCAATGCACTGCTACTGTGCCATTATGCAATTTTAAACAAGTGTTTTCACAGAGCATTAGTTACAATTTGCCTTTGTTATTTTTTTTCTTTCTTTATATAACTAATCCTGCTGGTCCACCACCTACATGGCAGGAGACAGCAGCCCCAATGTGGTGGCAGAGTTTGGAGTCCATCAAGTGTAAGTACCATAGACTGGTGGCTCTAGGGAGAGGAGGCTGAAGTGGCAGCATCTGCCTCTGCCCCTGATCCCCGTTCCTCCAGCCAGCCACCTGTGCCTTCATCCTCCTGGTAACACCATCGCCACCACCTCTGGCAACTGGTAGCTGCACTAAACACACTACTGCCCCACTTCTCACCAAGACTACCAATTCCAATGCATCACGCTGTGCCAGCTGGCGCCGCTAAGCCATCAGGTGGCACGACTCCAAGAAGAACAGCAGAAACTCCGGATTCACACCTCTCTCCTAAGCCCTTTTTTATTTTTTGTTTTGGTGGGAGAGACTTTTGTTGTGGGTGAGGGGGATTTGGGAAGGGAGCTGGGATGAGATTTGGGATTTTGTTGGACAGTTTTCTTTGGATATTGGACAAATGGCAGTGTATGCCCAGACGTGGGTCTGTTGTTCACCCAGATCAAATAGTGACTAGGGTGAGTGTATGAAAAGTTTCAGCGCTTTGTCCATCCTCTCCTTGTGTTTCCATTATGCATGTTAGCTCAGCCCCAAAGGAGACCGATGTTACCCAATTTCAACGTGCTCTGAGAGATTTGGCACAGATACCACCAGCTTCCATATTTCTAAGGCTCTGCAACTTGCATCCACAATCATCTCAGTGGAAGTAGGCCCTGCAGAAACACCCGCTTACTGCCACTTCTTTAGACATTGGCCATGGCACCTGTGCCAGAAAATGGGCTCACCCGTTTGGAACTTATTTACCGTTAGCAAGCAGGAGGCAAACATTGCTATTTGCTTCATATGCAGCTCCACTGTTAGTAAAGTAACTTTGCCACAAACTATGTTACCGGAGGCCAAACAACCCATTTGAGAAAACACCACACAATCTGCTGGGTGGCTCACCAGAGAAAACAAACTGCAAGTGGTGTTTGTGAAGGTGGTGAGATCAGGGAATCTGAATCTTCTCCGATCACTGTGGAAGGTGAAGGTGAAGAAGAGGGTGAAATTTCATAGCACAAATCAGCGCAATCCAGCAGTAATATCGCCCACATCAGCAACATTGCAATGGCACCAGACTCAGTGTCAGGGCAAGACAGAAAGAGCATACTGTGACTGCCCTGCAGAGACGCACATTGAGTATATCACATTCTTCTCTCAAGAAGTTACCAGTATCAGTAGCACCAGACAAAAAACATATCCAGGCTAATATTCCTGGCTTGTTTAGATAGGACAGGCCGTGCAAATGTGACCGCCGAATGGCATAGTTATACAATGGAAAGCTGGCTAAAATGTTAGCGTTGGATCTCCTCCCTTTTTTTTCTGGAAGGAGTGCGTTTTCTAGAATTTTTGGTGGTGATCTGCCTGAAATTGAAGGTTCCTAGATGGATCTATTTTGCCAGACTTGCGGTTCCAGTATATCGTCACGATGTTCTGGAATTGGTTGGACAAGCTTTGCAGCAGAGTACAGCTTACCATTCATTCATTCATTCATCAACTTTATTTCGATCATAGAAGATCATAAAAGTACACAGCACAATATAAATAAAATGCAGAAATAAGATAATCTTAAATAATATAATTGTCATGAAAATATAATAAAAATCACAGGGACTAAAAGTTTAATATATCATAAAGTGCATTTAGCGAGCCTAATCCAAAGTGCATGCCAGTATGTAGACAGGCCAAAAACCACTACTCTGCGTGTATCAATCATCAAAACTCTTAAAACCTCAAGGTAGTGGTCTGGACCGACTTGTTTACACAATGGGATTATCCATTTTTTACTTGAGCATTTATAGTGGGGGCAAAAGAATAACAAATGTACAATTGTTTCTGAACTGGTGTTGCGCGCGGGACAGCAGTTGTCATTAGGAACATCATTACACCACTTTGAACAAAACGGTTTTGTGAAAACTAAACTAAACTACACAGGAAAAATAGTTTACGTGCCATTGGGGGAACAATTTTATCTATTGTGTCCTCAAAGCCGTAAACAGATTTAAAATCTAAAAATACAGAAGTTAAGCGACCCTTGGTATTTACGGATTCTTTTTTTTAATATAGCTTCCGAAAAGCTTGCTTTCAGCTTTATTCTTGAAGTAGTGGCTAGGCTTTCCGGGTTTGTCCAAAAACCCTCCATTCCCAGCCCCCCCAGTAGCTCTCTTACTGATCTGAACCAGAGGATCGAGGATATCAATGGTAACTTCAGGAGCTCTATTAGAGGTTCCAAGTAAGGGCCAAGCTCATCCACTGACCATAACCTATGCCAAAACCTTATAAGTTTGTAGCTTAGTTTATGTACTAGCTGTCTGTGTGCAAGGTTCAGGTAAAGAGGCAGCGACGGGGTACTTGAGAGTAAATCCATCAAGGTTCTAAGGAAGCGAGTTTCAATTACAGATAAGCAATTTGTGGTACCAGTGCCCCACAGCTCATCTCAATAGAGTACCCCTCCTATTACCTTGATGGTATAGATTTCCAGGGCAGGGGCGAGCTGTCTGGATACAGTTTTCCTG
The DNA here is from genome assembly GCF_964261635.1 of Lissotriton helveticus. Lineage (NCBI taxonomy): Eukaryota > Metazoa > Chordata > Amphibia > Caudata > Salamandridae > Lissotriton > Lissotriton helveticus. The sequence goes on from NC_136068.1 coordinate 1,142,456,815, forward strand.
GGTATTTTGATGATGTTAGTAGCCTGGTGTATTAATTGTATTTTAACTTTCTCGATGTGAGCAGCCCAATTGATTGTTGATGTCAAGCGGATGCCAAGGTAGTGAAATGCATCAACTAGCTCCAGCTTACTATTTCCAATTGACACCGATCATTTGGTGTTGGTGGCCGCTCCTTTTTTAAGAACCATATACTTAGTTTTAGACTCATTTAGCACCAGCCCTCGGGCATCACAAAACGCAAGAAAATCATTTAAAAGCTGCTGGAGTCTCTGCGGTGATATAGAAATTGAAAGCATATCGTCTGCGAAGAGAAGGCCGGGAACTATTTTAGCACTGATTTTTGGGGCATCACATCCGTCTCTATCTAAAAAATTGATGACACCATTAGTAAAAAGGGTGGGGACAAGGACACATCCCTGCCTTATTCCACACTGAACTAGGAAGGGATCTGTAAACTTTTTTGCTCCCCACCTCACTTGTGCTGTGTTAGATGAATGTAATCTAATTAAAACATCTAAAAGATTCGGCGGAATGTCCTGTTCCTTTAAAATGCTCCAGAGCCTTGCACGCGGGACCAGGTCGAAGGCAGACCAGAGGTCAACAAAGGCTACATAAAACTTTCCTCCCTTGACTGCCACTTCCTTCCAATATATGCAAAGAAGGTAGAAAGCTTGGTCCAAGGTACTTATCTTTGCTCGGAAACCCCCTTGAAAGTCACTTAAAATACGGGACTCAAGAACCCAATCCTGAATTTGTACTAAATTTGCTTGCAAAAAATCTTCTGTAGGGAATAAATAAGGCTAATAGGCCTATAGATGACTGCCTTTGCTCTGTCCCCCTTTTTATATATGGGAACAACCTCTGCAGTATTCCAAGAGGAGGGGATGGGAGTACCCACTAAAATTAAGTTAGTCAAGAGATTTATCTATAATCGCCAAAGGGCTACATCCTCTTTATATAAATCATTGGGGATTCTATCTGGTCCAGGGGCACGGGCTGGAACGCAGGAGAGGATTGCTGCTTGTGTTTCTTCTATGGTGAAACATGATCACCACCCTCTTCGGCAGACAAAACCCTGTGTCCACGGCAAACGTCTTCAACTATTTAATACCTAGATTCATATAAAAACTGAAGTGGGCTACCCACTCATCTGATTGCACTGTAAAATCTAGGGCCCTCTCACTCCCCATAAGGCAGTATGCCGCATTGCTCCAAAAGCTCTAGGTATCTTTAGCTATCATTGCATTCTGTAGAGATGACCACAGAGAGCCCTCCCACTCCTTCTTAGCAGACTCGATTGACCACCTGTGATTAACTCTACAGGATTCAACCTCAGGCGGGATTTCAGCTTTATGGCCCTAATAAGCACTTCCTTTACAACCCTACAGTCTTCGTTATAACAGGTACCCTGGCAATACCCTGGCAAGATGGCTTCCAGTGTATGGAATTCCCTTCCTTTTTCTTTGGTTTACAGGACTGGCTAGCAGTTCCATAATCTCTGTGTATAGTACCTCATGCCTGGGGCTCAACATCTCCACAGTCTTTTTAATAGTATCATTTGCTAACTCCTCCATTACAAATCTTTCTTGGCTCTTAACTGCATCTAATGCCCTCTGATGGCCCTCCATCCAATCCCATCTAATCGTTCTCTAGTTATTTGTGATTGACAAGACGCCTAGGTCCGCACTACCCCTTAGGTCTGGCACAGCTGTGCCCTTCTTGGTGAGTATAAGTACTAATGTGTTGTGGTCGCTAGTATCGACCCTCTTGGTCACTGTCATATCTTGGACTAAGTGCCAGAGATTAAGGGATACCAGGCAGTAATCTATTCTACTTTCGTAGCCTCGTCTATTAAAAGTGGGGTCCCCATTTAAATCGGAATTGGTCCTCCCATTTGTGGCTCTCAGTCCATGCTTCATAGTAAGGGCCATCATCTGGGCACCTCTCCTGAACCACTTAACTGGGGGAAGGTCTAGTTGTGGTATTTGCCACTCTCTATCCATCCCATCAGTCAAATCTGAAGGAATCGGGGCTAGCTCTACAAATGTACAGTTAAAATCACCTGCCACTAAGGTAAGGATGTTGTCTGAATAGTGGGACAGAGCGTGATCAAGGGTACACACTGTATTGGTTTCCGCCTGGCCCCGCAACACCCTATCATGTACATTAAATATCCTTATTTTCTGCCCACTAGAAAATGTAAGCTCCAGCGCTAACATTACTTGACAGTCAACATTTAAAAGTTTAAATTTGACCCCTAGTTAATTTTATATCCATACCGCTAGTCCTCCCGAGGGTCTGTCCATCTCTTTTCTCGTGGCACTGATTGCGTAAGCAGAAAAACCACGTCAATGTGGGCAATGGAGGCGCCAGGTTTCCTGATATAAAATTACGTCAAAAGGTTCAACAAAAAAGCACCATTCCGGATCTACCAGTACATTTGAGATACCAGCCACATTCCACACAAGAACCCTCATTAGCATCAATGCTATGCTTGGGGTGGACTTGCAGGTAAGCCTAAGGCTGGTATTTTTTGCGGCTGTGCCAAATTATGAATTTATGCTTTCAGATAAAAAGAAGCTATTGTTTTATCTGATTTTACTTGCACGTAGAGAAATTTGTAAATATTGGATTAAAAACACATCCCGACTGTCTTAGATTGAAAAACATACGATGGAGTTTGATAGGGCATCACTGAATGAGAGAAGTAAGAAAACAGACTTCTGGCTACCATATATAGAGGGGCTAGATAGGCTTGAAAATGGCGTGAACATAGTCCAATGATTATGCCTCTACACTGGGATACTTTACCCCTCTGGTTGTTCTGTGGGTTACTCAGAGAGAGAGCCATAACAAACAAAGTATAAAAAGGAGATGTTCTGTGTAAAGTGCATCCATTTGGATAAAGAGCTCTCTAGCTTGCCAATCAAGAGGGGGGCCACGGAGAAACCCAAAATAGCTTTGTGTACAATCAATGGTGAAAGAGGACAAAAAAAAAGAGAACTCTCATTGGGCAGTTAAAAGAGACCCCCCTTCCACATCCACGGGAATTGGGGCAGTCATACCTCCACTTTCAGCTGCAGAGACGGAATCACACATTTTCTCTGAGCCAATAGCCAGGTCTGATGGTACAGGGGTATTTGTTAGTGAGAGGCTAAGGGGTTGTGTCACTAAGGTACTTGCTAACCCACATGTTTACTGATTTTATCTTTTTCTCAAAAAATGGTCAACTATGCCCTTTCCAATCGCCCCTATAGAAGATGGGTGGATCAAAACGGGCTGGGCCACAAAAACTCAATAGTGGCCTAATAGAGGTTCCAGGGCAGGACGACAGCAAAGGCCTGACAGGGGTACCTCCTGGGTGTCTATATCTAATAGAGATACGGGTATATGCTTGAGAGATAACACGTGACAATAATCCAGAGATTATGCCCTTGTCATAAAAGCTGACCTCAGTCATGTCCCAAGCTGATTCCTGCATAGGGACTCTTTTTACCAATTGTATATCTTCTCTAATGATTGAATAACAGTGTTGTGTGGACCTAAACCAATAGATGACCTGGTTCTTGAGAGAGTCTTGGTCTTCACATCTTTCCAAAGGAAGTTTTGGGACTTCCGTGAGATAGATCACCGCCCGATTGTCCCCTCCCTGGCATCTCAGATAGACATCATCCCTTACTATCCCCTTATCTAGTGCCCTGAAATAGTCTTGCTTGTACAGGATCCTTTCATCAAGAACAATCTCTCCTCTACCAATCCCACTGCCTTGATCAAATCCTAATCTATTCCTTGCAATTAAGCTGGGAGTATCGTTAGAATTACCAAGCTCTGTAGTGTGTGTGTGCGGGTTGCATTTGCTAAGCTACTTGCTTCAATTCCCCTAGGGCCATGTTTGTTGATGGTATCATGGTTTCTGATAGGGCCAAGTTCTAACTGTTTGCCCTCTCCAGCAAATTGGCTACCTATTCTTTTAATTTCTTCAACATTCAGTGACGTCATTTGATTTTTTAATAACCGAATTTCACCAGCAGAAATTAAGCATGACTCACAAACAACCTCCCCCATCCCATTTTCCTTGTTTGCAAGTACATGAAATCTATTATGACATTCAATGTGTACAGTCAGTATGACACTAGGCTCTTTTGTTGTAGTATTACAGAGTGGGGTAATAGATTTACTGGACTCCACTTCAGAGGGTCTAATTGCTGCTGCCTTGCTACGCCTTTTATTACGTTATTTGAACATTAAAGGTATCTGCTTGGCTGATTTCTTTTTTCCTGGAGGTGGTTCAGGATACGTATACATCATAGAGATTCGGGCATTCAAAGAGCCAGTAGGACTGTCAGATAGAGAGATGGAACTTGGTGAGCCAGAGCAGACTAAGTTGTGACACTCATCTAGGATAGTCTAAATCCTGTCCAATGACTCTTGGCAGACCACACTGGAGGGCCTCTTATTGTGTGATTCCTGGCCCTGAGCTTTTCTTTTGCCCATCTCTAAAACTATAACTAATAATGTTCAATATCAGTAGGGGCATCAGAAATACTAAATCAATAGGCAAGTAAAATACCTCCAACTGCAAAAGTTCCCACAAAAGTACTGTTAAGTCGCAATCACAGTCACAGGTATGGACAAAAACACAAGAAGGTTTCCAGGCACACGTGACCACTGTATCAATCAATATAAAAGGTATATCATAAGAATTTCTTGGCGGTCACTTAGAGAATTGACGACAGCGACATGAACAGCCTAAGGGAATTGCCCCACCCCATCACTTCCTGTCTCTGACGGGCGCAGAGGGTCCAGCCCTTGGTTTTAAGCACCTCCAGGCACTGGAACTGGGCATTCCTGGCGCAATGAGTTATGGGCCTTGAAGTCCCCCGCCGTCTGTGGTGGCTATAGCTGTGGCTGTCAGCTGATCCCGCGCTGCAGGAGCCACAAAATGCCTTTAAGCACCTCTGGGCCCTGGAACTGGACGTCGGCGCCTCCCGGCGCAACAAGTTATGGGGGATTGAAGTCCCCCGGCGTCTGTGGCAGCTATGGATGTGGCTGTCAAGGGCTCCAATATGTACCTGACGACAGACATGTGAACCAGTTGCCAAGCCACTGACTGCATGTGCATCATTGCACACCAGATCTCTTTATTGGGGGCTAGAAAGGTGTTGACACTGCTGACATTTCTAATGGCATTCAGAAGCATGCAACTGTTGCCATTTTCGCCATGGAGAAATCCCATACAACTACAAACATTTTGGATGACTTTAACAAGGTCTTTGAATAGCTGTGACCCAGAGCACTTAACATTGGATTTGTTGCCACTGACAATGGCAGTAATATAGTTAAGGTGATGTCAGATGGTGGCTATTTGAGGTACCTGTGTTTTAGCGCACTGCATAAACATCTTTGTTCAGAACTTTCCGAAAAAAGAAGACAGAGTCAAAAACTTACTGTAGGAAAGTGCCTCTTTTTGCATGGTAAGCCCCTAACATTTTGCAAGATACCTGATGCTAACTTGACTGAATGTGTGCTTGGACCCTACTTACCAGGCCCAGCACCTGTGTTCTTTCCCAAAATTGTACCTTTGTTTCCACAATTGGCACAACTGTGGGCCACAGGAAAGTCCCTTGTAGGTACCATATGCGAATCAGTCTTGACCATGCGCCCAATGGGAAGAGTACAGCCCCGAACTGCCAGGCCAGGTCCTCCATGGACTGGAAACAAGAATCCTAGGACCGATTTCCGACTTTCAGCCCTCATCAGCCAGGATAGCTTGACTCCAGTGGCAGGGAGAGCACGGGACCCACATCTGGGCATACCCGTCCCACTCGGGGTGACAAGTGCGAAAAAAAAACAATTGATGGACAGAAAGCAGAACAATGGCATACATTCACCCCAGTACAGAGATCTGGGCCTAAATCCATCATTTCTTTGCTCATCATGCCATCCAGTTTGGACCCATCCATATCCAAATCAGTCTTGACCCTGCGCCCAATGGGAACAGTCCAGCCCAAACAGCCAGGCCAGGTCCTCCCTGGACTGGAAACAAGCATCCCGGGACCGGTTTCGGTCATTAAGCCCTCATCAGCCAGGGTAGCTTGACTCCAGTGGCATGGAGAGCATGGGACCCACGTCAGCTCATACCTGTCCCACTCGGGGTTGACAAATGCAAACAAAACAATTGAAGGACAGAATGCAGAACAATGTCATACATTCAACCAGTACAGAGATCTGGGCCTAAATCCATGTGCTTTTGATCACCATGCCATTCCAGTTTGGACCCAGCCATATGCAAATCAGTCGTTACCCTGCGCCAAGTAGGAGCAGTCCAGCCTGAACTGCCAGGTCAGGTCCTCCCTGGACTGGAAACAAGCATCCTAGGACCGATTTCGGGGTTTCAGCCCTCATCAGCCAGGATAGCTTGACTCCAGTGGCCTGGAGAGCAGGGGACCCACATCAAGGCATACCCGTCCCACTCGGGGTGACAAATGCAAACAAAACAATTGATGGCAGACTGTAAAACAATGTCATACATTCACCCCAGTACAGAGATCTGTGCCTATATCCATCGTTTTTTTGCTCACCATGCCATTCCAGTTTGGATCCAGCCATATGTGAATCAGTCTTGACCATGCACCCAATGGGAAGAGTCCAGCCCCGAACTGCCAGGCCAGGTCCTCCATGGACTGGAAACAAGCATCCTAAGACCGATTTCGGGCATTCAGCCCTCATCTGCCAGGATAGCTTGGCTCCAGTGGCATGGAGAGCACGGGACCCACGTCTGGGCATACCCATCCCACTCGGGGTGACAAGTGCAAAAAAAAAAAACAATTGATGGATAGAATGCAGAACAATGGCATACATTCAGCCCAGTACAGAAATCTGGGTCTAAACACATTGTTTTCTTTCTCACCATGCCATTCCAGTTTGGACCCAGCCATATGCAAATCAGTCATGACCCTACGCCCAATTGCTACAATCCAGCCCAAACTGCCAGGCCAGGTCCTCCCTGGACTGGAAACAAGCATCCTAGGACCAGTTTTGGGCTTTCAGCTCTTATCCGCCGGGATAGCTTGACTCCAGTGGCATGGAGAGCACGGGACACACTGTCTGGACATACCCGTCCCACTCGGGGTGACAAATGCAAACAAAACAATTGATGGCAGACTGTAAAACAATGTCATACATTCACCCCAGTACAGAGATCTGTGCCTATATCCATCGTTTTTTTGCTCACCATGCCATTCCAGTTTGGATCCAGCCATATGTGAATCAGTCTTGACCATGCACCCAATGGGAAGAGTCCAGCCCCGAACTGCCAGGCCAGGTCCTCCATGGACTGGAAACAAGCATCCTAAGACCGATTTCGGGCATTCAGCCCTCATCTGCCAGGATAGCTTGGCTCCAGTGGCATGGAGAGCACAGGACCCACGTCTGGGCATACCCATCCCACTCGGGGTGACAAGTGCAAAAAAAAAAAACTATTGATGGATAGAATGCAGAACAATGGCATACATTCAGCCCAGTACAGAAATCTGGGTCTAAACACATTGTTTTCTTTCTCACCATGCCATTCCAGTTTGGACCCAGCCATATGCAAATCAGTCATGACCCTACGCCCAATTGCTACAATCCAGCCCAAACTGCCAGGCCAGGTCCTCCCTGGACTGGAAACAAGCATCCTAGGACCAGTTTTGGGCTTTCAGCTCTTATCCGCCGGGATAGCTTGACTCCAGTGGCATGGAGAGCACGGGACACACTGTCTGGACATACCCGTCCCACTCGGGGTGACAAATGCAAACAAAACAATTGATGGCAGACTGTAAAACAATGTCATACATTCACCCCAGTACAGAGATCTGTGCCTATATCCATCGTTTTTTTGCTCACCATGCCATTCCAGTTTGGATCCAGCCATATGTGAATCAGTCTTGACCATGCACCCAATGGGAAGAGTCCAGCCCCGAACTGCCAGGCCAGGTCCTCCATGGACTGGAAACAAGCATCCTAAGACCGATTTCGGGCATTCAGCCCTCATCTGCCAGGATAGCTTGGCTCCAGTGGCATGGAGAGCACGGGACCCACGTCTGGGCATACCCATCCCACTCGGGGTGACAAGTGCAAAAAAAAAAAACAATTGATGGATAGAATGCAGAACAATGGCATACATTCAGCCCAGTACAGAAATCTGGGTCTAAACACATTGTTTTCTTTCTCACCATGCCATTCCAGTTTGGACCCAGCCATATGCAAATCAGTCATGACCCTACGCCCAATTGCTACAATCCAGCCCAAACTGCCAGGCCAGGTCCTCCCTGGACTGGAAACAAGCATCCTAGGACCAGTTTTGGGCTTTCAGCTCTTATCCGCCGGGATAGCTTGACTCCAGTGGCATGGAGAGCACGGGACACACTGTCTGGACATACCCGTCCCACTCGGGGTGACAAATGCAAACAAAACAATTGATGGCAGACTGTAAAACAATGTCATACATTCACCCCAGTACAGAGATCTGGGCCTATATCCATCGTTTTTTTGCTCACCATGCCATTCCAGTTTGGACCCAGCAATATGTGAATCAGTCTTGACCATGCACCCAATGGGAAGAGTCCAGCCCCGAACTGCCAGACCAGGTCCTCCATGGACTGGAAACAAGCATCCTAAGACTGATTTCGGGCTTTCAGCCCTCATCTGCCAGGATAGCTTGACTCCAGTGGCATGGAGAGCACGGGACCCATGTCTGGACATACCCGTCCCACTCGGGGTGATAAATGCAAAAAAAAACAACTGATGGACAGAATGTTGAACAATGTCATACATTCACCACAGTACAGAGATCTGGGCCTAAATCCATTGTTTTTTTGCTCACCATGCCATTCCAGTTTGGACCCAGACAAATGCAAATCAGTCTTGACCCTGCGCCCAATGGGAACAGTCCAGCCCGAACTGCCAGGGCAGGTCCTCCCTAGACTGGAAACAAGCATCCTTGGACCGATTTCAGGCTTTCAGCCCTCATCAGCCAGGGAAGCTTGACTCTAATGGCATGGAGAGCATAGGACACACTTCTGCGCATACCTGTCCCACTCAGGGTGACAAATGCAAACAAAACAATTGAAGGACAGAATGCAGAACAATGTCATACATTCACCCATTACAGAGATCTGGGCCTAAATCCATTGTGTTTTTGCTCAACATGCCATTCCAGTTTGGACTCAGCCATATGCAAATCAGTCTTGACCCTGCGCCCAGTGGGAACAGTCCAGCCTGAACTGCCAGGTCAGGTCCTCCCTGGACTGGAAACAAGCATCCTAGGACCGATTTTTGGGTTTCAGTCCTCATCAGCCAGGATAGCTTGACTCCAGTGGCAAGGAGAGCACGGAACCCATGTCTGGACATACCCGTCCCACTCGGGGTGACAAATGCAAACAAAACAATTGATGGCAGACTGTAAAACAATGTCATACATTCACCCCAGTACAGAGATATGGGCCTATATCCATCGTTTTTTTGCTCACCATGCCATTCCAGTTTGAACCCAGCCATATGGAAATCGGTCTTGACCCTGCGCCCAATAGGAAAAGTTCATCCCGAACTGCCAAGCCAGCTCCTCCCTGGACTGGAAACAAGAATCCCAGGACCGGTTTTGGACTTTCAGCCCTCATCAGCCAGGACAGCTTGATTCCAGTGGCATGGAGAGCATGGGACCCACGTCTGTGCATAACTGTCCCACTCGGGGTGACAAATGCAAACAAAACAATTGATGGACAGAAGGCAGAACAATGTCATACATTCACCCAGTACAGAGAACTGTGCCTAAATCCATTGTGTTTTTGCTCAACATGCCATTCCAGTTTGAACCCAGCAATATGCAAATCAGTCTTGCCCCTGCGCCCAGTGGGAGCAGTCGAGCCTGAACTACCAGGCCAGGTCCTCCCTGGACTGTAAACAAGCATTCTAGGACCGGTTTTGGGGTTTCAGCCCTTGATATCAGTAGAAGCAGATACTGTTATTTGTATTTCTCAAAAAAACATTGCTTTGTATGTTCTGATTTGCAATATTAGCTTACGGAAACTTTTTTATTAGGAGAAGATGCTATTTATAATTATGTTTTGAAAGTGTAAGATGATCTATTAAAGGCTGATTATGATTTGTTAGCCGAAATTTTTTTTTCTACATATTCCAGTCTGTAACAAAATCTCATTGTAATTGTCTTTGATTAACATAAGATGCCATTCATAATCATGTTGTGAAATCATAAGATTCTACACTGGCAAAAGTTGACATTGCTATTTGATATTGATGATAACACCATTATGTATACTAGTGTTGGTAAGAATCTGTTAATGTAACTGGCTCTGATTGAGAGACGATGTTTTGAATCAGTGTGCCAAGCAACTACGTGTTTGTTTACAGTAGCTTGATTCCAGTCAACAGATGTTTTGAAAACAAGGATCTCTCTATGTGTAACAGAATTTAGTTTAGCATTGTTGCATAGAAATTATTTACATGAAAATGAGAAAAAAGTCTGGGATCAACTGTCAGGTTATGTTTATCCAGTCAAGTAAATTCAAAAATAAAAGATAGAAGTTAGCTAAATTATACGATCCATGTAAATATAAATTTGTCTTTGCAGGGATCGGTGCGTATAGGTAATTTATGGACTGAGCACGCAATTAAAAAGTAAATTCGCTGGATGTTTTACACAGCAAGCCATCACTAAATGCAATAATTGCAAGCAAACATCACTTAGCCTTTGGTGCAAAAGATGGCACTGAGAGATATTCGGCGTGAAACATGGCACCAATATTAAAACACACAATATAAGTACCCTCTGACAGATAGAATACGTTGCCTATATTGCGCTATAAAATGTCGATCTATTCATAGATTGGCGAGCATTCTAGCATCAATCACATAAATAAATAAAATATTAATAAACACGACATAGTTCTCTTATTCCTAAATGATCCTGAATGTAAATACTTTCGATTACATGGTGATTAATTTGAGCTAACTGCAATAAACATAGCACAAGTCTACTTTATACATCAAGACTAGGCAAAGATGGCCGTCATAGGCGATAATGATACACATGCGCGAGAAAAAATCCACTTTCGCTCTTCAAAACGATAAAACGCACGCCTCTCGACTCAGAAGAAAGCTGATGCGCTGTCCCAAAGCTCTCACCTTCAAAGGCTCTTTCAGGTATGCCGTAGATTTAAAACATCGTATTCGGTTAGCATGATTTTAGATAATCGGGAAATATCTCCAACAAAATTCTTGCATATATGTTCCTTTTGTTCCACTTTATACTGTTAAATAGTGACGGCTACCATTTTCCTGGCAACAATTTAAGAGGCTCTACCAGATGGATAGCCTAAAATACGAACAGTGCGTTCATGCCGGTTTTCCGTTTTGTCTTTCTAAAGAAAAAGATAACTGACACTGTATTTAAAATAGTAACATCGTCTACTATTCTTTAAGTTTCAGGAGTGATAACAAACAACTAAATAAGAATTCTCTGATTTGTTTTAAATAGATTTACCTATTCAGTGTCCTACATAACTGCTAGAGCACAGCTGTTGTGTATGAATCAGTCGAACTATCCTGATAACAGTATTCAGGTAATAATATATCTTTGATTCATCACAACATGTCTGTCTCTTAAGCCTGGTCATAACCACACCTCTCTAAGCTAAATACAGATGTAAATAACCCTTCTCACTGTGACCTTAAGTATCTCGTCAATAGATCCTTTCTGTTGTAATATCGCTATAAAAGGAGTATCCAGTTCTCAGAGAATGATACAGATAAAAATTGATACAACAACTATAGCATTGCCAAAAACTATAATGAAATTGCAACAAATGTGGATTAATTCTATAGTCATCATGGACAGATTAATACAATGACAGAGTCTACTTCAGATGATGTTATAGATTTCTTCAAATCAAAGTTGGTTCCCTCTCCTCTCTGTTTGGGTAAAACAGATATATGGGATGGGCATAAGATTATTCACAAAATGCAAGAATAATGTATATTCAATGTTTTGTACCATATGAAAATATAGAATCAGTGTTGATAGAAACACTAGCATGTAACAAAAATTGGAGGATAAGAAAGTTTAAGATTGTAATATGCTATATCAGTGAGCTCCTTAATAAATTGACATGATTTGTTTTAAAGTAAATAAATTGTCGAAGCATAGAATGTTGCTGTATGTATATGGGTTATTCAATATAACTTTATTCAAACATATGATAATTATTGTATATTCCATATTTTATTAGGGGTCATCTACTTTAAAAAATTTTAGTTCTGAAGATGGTCTCATCGACGTAAGCCTAGAGACCGAAACGTTGACTTGTTCACTTTTTTCCCAAAATTCACAACTGTGATTGTGAAAAACTGTTGACAATTACAACAGTGAAGGCCAACATTATTGAATACTTTCTTCTTGTTTAATTGTTATTGTTTCATATTTGTACCCTTTATGAATTTCGAAGATAAAATTAATTTGTTTTAAATACACCTGTGTTTTTGCTAATTTTTTGCTAATTTATTTGCTATTTGTTGTTACCTGCTTTGCAATATATATTCCTTGAGGATATATCTCACATTATTAGCTCAGAAGTAAAAATTACATTACAAAATAGATTGACAAAAGAAATTAACTAGCAATAAAATAACAAATCTTTCATCTAACTGTGACCAAGAACAATATAATTAAGTACCTTAATAAATCCCTTGAAGGGGCACTTACCTGTTCAGCCCCTGGTAGGCTTCTGGGCTACCTATGCCCTTGGTACCTAAGGTACCATATACTTGGGACTCACAAGGGTACCCCAGTAATCAAACTGGAGTGTACCTAAAGTACATGCAATCATTTTAGAGAGGAAGCAGCTATGCTCGGGTCCTGGATAGCAGGGCCTCAGCCAGACTAAAGTCGAAAAACAGTGAGACAGAAGCAAAAAGTGGGGGTAACCATAGTAAGCAGATCCTACCCTCTTACAGTTAATAGGGAAGGAAGCTGGTTTGCATGAAAAGTGCAACATTATCTGTGTCAAAAAGTTCAGAATTTTCAAGGGATCCCCAGAATATCACTCTGGTCTAGCTAAGATTATGGGCGGAGGGACATGAACTTGAATCTGTGATGTGGAAGCATCAAACGCGCTCCTAGATTGTCTATCGACTCTTTCCTTGAGGGCGGCTGTCTCAGCCCTAGATACTGCCAGCTCTTTTTGGACTGCAATCAAAGCCTGCAAAACATCGTCCATGGAAGCCATCTTTGGAAATCGCCCGAGCCGGGAGGAGTGAAATACGTTGGTGTGTAATTCTGTAACCTCCACAGGAATATCCTCGGAACTCGGGTGATACTCAAAGGGGTCCACCTCTCAATATTCCCAGCTCTATCAGAAACATTTACACAGTATTGAGGCAATCAAGAGAGGGAAAAGGTATTAGGATAGGAACAGCGGGGAGAAGGATACCTGCAAACAGAAAACACATAGGCTAACACACATTTACTTTTACTCTCATTACGATCTCACTAATGTGACTATTACCTAAGAAACAGGCTCCTCCTGCTGCTGTGCTCCTGTATCCAACTCACTACCCAGTAATGATACTGCTCACAACTGGAGGGGGATATTCCTAAAATACAAAGCGCACAGGTGAATTCACATTTAACCCCCTTCACTTACATTAACCGCCTCCCTTACACATACATACACTCAATGTCATTTTCCCCGAAAGAGAAAAGCATAACCCGGAATGAAAGTCATAAGGAAGTGTCACCGCCCTATTATATCCTCATAGGGAGGTAAGAGGTGAAATCCAACTCTTTGTTCCCGGGAGTTCTATAAGGATAAGGCTGCAGCAACTTTGGTTATAGCTACCAATACCCAAAACAGTACAGGCAGGTGTCTTGACTGCCAAACTCAGGTAGTTCAGAAACAATGTTAATTGGCATAAAAAACAGAACGCCCACAAACAGTACCTTCCTGGGCAACTTCACACCAGAAGTCTGGTCCTGCCCAAAACTGTCTTTCAAACTAACGACCACTTGAGCCTTAGCAGCCAAAGGGTTCCAACATCCGTTGTAAACCAATCCAAGCCGGAGGCAAAGCGGCTCCACTGCCGAAGCACCAACCAGTGGAAATGCCTCTCCCGGCGTTTCTAGATGAGATCTGCAACTCCGGTATTATTTCCAAACCGCGAGTCGTTAAACAGAAATTGAACAGCTCATCCTACGAACCCGTTCCTACGAAACAAGCTTCCGAGGCACAGGGTCAGACTGATTTGCATATAGCCATGTCTGAATTGGGGTGGCAGAGTGGGCTAAAGAACGGTGATGGATCAAACCCAGATCTTTTGACTGGGTGTGACTGTTTGATTGGTTCAGATGCTCCGTCCATCACCACCCCCTTTTGTACCGCTTTGGCCGCCATAAGTGTGGCAGGGTATGCTCAGACGTGAGTTCCTTGCTCACTTTGCCACTGGATTCAAGCTAGCCGGGCTGAAGACGGCTGTAATGCCAGAAACTGGTCCTCAGAAGCTTGTTTCCGGGCCAGGGAAGGCAAGGCTTGGCAGTTCGGGCTGGACTGTTCCCATGAGGCACAGGGTCAGACTTATTTGCATATAGCCATGTCTGAACTGTGGTGGCAGTGTGGGCTAAAGAACGGCGATGGATCAAACCCAGATCTTTTGACTGGGTGTGAGTGTTTGATTGGTTCAGATGCTCCGTCCATCACCACCCCCTTATGTACCGCTTAGGCCGCCATAAGTGTGGCAGGGTATGCTCAGACGTGAGTCCCTTGCTCACTTTCCCACTGGATTCAAGCAAGCCGGGCTGAAGACGGCTGTAATGCCAGAAACCGGTCCTCGGAAGCTTGTTTCCGGTCCACGGAAGGCATGGCATGGCAGTTCGGGCTGGACTGTTCCCATGAGGCACAGGGTCAGACTGATTTGCATATAGCCATGTCTGAACTGGGGTGGCAGAGTGGGCTAAAGAACGGTGATGGATCAAACCTAGATCTTTTGACTGGGTGTGAGTGTTTGATTGGTTCAGATGCTCCGTCCATCACTGCCCCCTTTTGTACCGCTTTGGCTGCCATAAGTGTGGCAGGGTATGCTCAGACGTGAGTCCCTTGCTCACTTTGCCACTGGATTCAAGCAAGCCGGGCAGAAGACGGCTGTAATGCCAGAAACTGGTCCTCGGAAGCTTGTTTCCAGTCCAGGGAAGGCATGGCTTGGCAGTTCGGGCTGGACTGTTCCCATGAGGCACAGGGTCAGACTGATTTGCATATAGCCATGTCTGAACTGGGGTGGCAGAGTGGGCTAAAGAACGGTGATGGATCAAAACCAGATCTTTTGACTGGGTGTAAGTGTTTGGTTGGTTCAGATGCTCCGTCGATCACCACCCCCTTTTGTACCGCTTTGGCCGCCATAAGTGTGGCAGGGTATGCTCAGACGTGAGTCCCTTGCTCACTTTGCCACTGGATTCCTGCAAGCCGGGCTGAAGACGGCTGTAATGCCAGAAACCAGTCCTCGGAAGCTTGTTTCCGGTCCAGGGAGGGCATGGCTTGGCAGTTCGGGCTGGACTGTTCCCATGAGGCACCTGGTCAGACTGATTTGCATATAGCCATGTCTGAACTGGGGTGGCAGAGTGGGCTAAAGAACGGTGATGGATCAAACCCAGATAATTTGACTGGGTGTGAGTGTTTGATTGGTTCAGATGCTCCGTCCATCACCACCCCCTTTTGTACCGCTTTGGCCGCCATAAGTGTGGCAGGGTATGCTCAGACGTGAGTCCCTTGTTCACTTTGCCACTGGATTCAAGCAAGCCGGGCTGAAGACGGCTGTAATGCCAGAAACCAGTCCTCAGAAGCTTGTTTCCGGTCCAGGGAAGGCATGGCTTGGCAGTTCAGGCTGGACTGTTCCCATGAGGCACAGGGTCAGACTGATTTGCATATAGCCATGTCTGAACTGGGGTGGCAGAGTGGGCTAAAGAACTGTGATGGATCAAACCCAGATCTTTTGACTGGGTGTGAGTGTGTGATTGGTTCAGATGCTCCGTCCATCACCACCCCCTTTTGTACCGCTAGCGGATATCAGAGCGCTATACAAACAGTAAATGTTACTTATACAGGTAATAAGAGTGGATCCAAACAAATGTACAAAGAATATAGTAAAAAACATCATAGTTGGTTGGAGCAGATCCAAACAAATGTACAAAGAATATAGTAAAAAACAGTATAGTTAGATTTAGTATCAATTAGTGTCTTGTGGTTGGCAACGCGAATGCATCTCAACATAGTGATTCAGCAGACTATACTCATGTGTATTTGGCCATGAGGATGTATTTAACTTCCTTTTTAAAAGCAGTAGTGGACGGGTTAAGTCTGATTTCTGGGGGTAAAGCATTCCAAATTCTGGGTGCCATCCCAGAGAAGGATCTCTTATAAGTTTTTTTCTTATGGAATTTTTGTGGTTTCATTAGTAATTTTTCCGAATTTCTTTAGGATCTGGACCCACCAGAGATCTTCAGTTTCTGTGCCAGGTAACTGTGTGTCTTTTGATGTAAGGCTCTGTGCATCATGCACACAATTTTCAGCTGAAATCTCGCATCTAGGGGTAGCCAGTTCAGGGATTGAAGGTCCGGGGAGATGTGGGAGCTACGTTTAGATCCGGTTATCAGTCTTGCTGCGGCGTTGATTGAAGCTCTAAGAGGTGCAGTTGATGCTTTGGGTAGGCTGCAAAGGGAGACACAACTGTATTCCACTCTGGGTATAACCAGAGCTTGTACTGCCTGCTTAAAGTCATTGTGTGGTAAGAATGGTTTTAGTTTCCTCAATGTGTTTATCTGGAAGTTAGCTCCCTTTGTAGCATTGCTGATCTGTTTTTGCATGTTGAGGTTACTGTCTAAAGTTATTCCAAGTGACTTTGCTGAGTCCACAATGGTAGGTTGTACGTTGAACGCCGTGATATGTTTGATCCAATCTTGCATTTTCGGGATTTGAGCCGGCGGAGCTAATAATAGAAATTCAGACTTTAGGGCGTTCAATTTAAGATGATTTTCTGCCAGCCAAGTTTGGGTGTTCCTAAGAGCTGTGTTAAGTAGTTTGATGTCCTCTAGGGTGTGTATCTTAAGGTATAGCTGTGTATCATCTGCATACATGTGATATTGCACGTTAGAGGTTTGTAGAATTTATGTTAGAGGTTCCAGGAAGAGATTAAACAGTGTTGGAGATAGTGGTGATCCTTGTGGTCCCCCAAGGTTACTGGGACGGGCTTGGACAGGGTGTTATTGACTTTGAATTGTTGTGTCCGATTTTGGAGAAATGAAGTGAACCAGCTTAGCACTGCCCCAAATAGGCCCATTCTGTGTTTCAGGAGGTCTAACAGGTTCTCATGCTTGACCGTATCAAAGGCTGAGGACAGGTCGAGTAGGATGAGTGAACAGGATCTGTTTTGGTCAAGTATTTGCAGCGCATCGTCAATGCTGTGTGTCATGGCTTATTCTCTGCTATGACCAGCACGGAAGCCTGATTGGTGTTTGGTGAGTAGGTCAAAATGATCAATATGTTTTGTTAGCTGTAGATGCACACATTTTTCCAGCAGCTTGGCTAGGGTAGGGATATTGAAGATAGGGCGATAGTTGTTTAGGTCCGTGGGGTCTGCCGTGGGCTTCTTCAGAATGGGTGAAACCTGGCCAACTTTGAGGGTGTCTGGGATGCATCCTCGTTGAAGAGAACTGTTTATGATCTTGGACCAGAGAGGTAGAAGCAGTGGAGTAAGGTCTTTGACTGCGTTTGCTGGAAGAGGGTCAGAAGAGTGGTTGGCTGGGTTCAATGCATTGAGAATTTTGCCTAGAGCATCTTCGGAATAGGAGGAAAATGATGACCAGTCTGCATTATTTTTAGGGTTGGACTTTGATGGGGGTTGGCATGGCGTGAAACTGGGAGCAGGAGAGGTTAGTGTATTCGGTCTTGCGTATAAGGTTAGATCCTATAGGAGGTCGTTCTTGATGGTGTCGGTCTTCAAGGTGAAGAAGGTGGAGAATCCTTCAAAGTTTGGCTGCGAGCATTCAATATCTTGTGGACGATGAGGTGCCCCTTTAGACTGGGTTTTGATCAGATCAAAGAGTTTTTTGGGACGGTTTCTTGCCTGGTCAAGTTGAAGGCTGAAAAAATCGGCTTTGGTGTGCTTAATCTTGCGGAAATATGCGTTTCTCTTTGTCCTGAGGATCTTGAGGTGGATGGTGTTGATCTCCAGACCCGTTCTGCAGTTCTGAGAGAACGCCTGTCCTTGTTGAGTATACCGTTATACCAAGATTTAGAATCTTTCAGAGAGGCACTTTTTATTTGCAGAGGTGCTACCTCGTCTATTATTGATGTCATGGTCGAGAGGTAGTGGTTGGTGAGCTTGTGTACTGTGGAAGATCCTGCGGGAGGCAGCAGTAGGTTGGAACAGGAGGAAGGCAAGGTGTTGGGATTACGTTTTTTCAGGTCTCTTTTCCACACTTTTGGTCTTGTGGATTGGGCTGAATTCGTTTTTACCTTTTCCTTAATGGTGAACGTGATGATGTGATGGTCTGACCAGTCACAGGGTAGGATCGACTCTAGCTAAATGGAGCCTGTTTTAGAGATTAATAAATCCAGGATCGATCCTTTGTCATGTGTTGGGATGTTGCACAATTGCGTTAGGTCTAGGTCAGCAAGGAAATTCTTAAGACTGTTCACTGCTGTATCATTAGGATCATTCCAATGGAGATTGAAGTCCCCGAGGAATATTTGGGTATTTTGTCGACCCATGCATGATGATACCATGTCCATGAAGTTTTCGGTGAAGGCAGGTTCTCACCTGGTGGGTGATAAATGATATGCAGAGAGCAGACAGGTTTACCCTTGCTAGTGATGTTAAGGCACATGTATACGCATGACTGGAATAAAGGGGAGATAGCTCTGCTTACCGAGATATTGCTACGGTATATGCAGGCCATGCCTCCCCCGACTTGTCGGCTCTAGCTCTGTCTAGTCTGATGATGTTGTAATAGGGTGGAACTAAAATGTCAATGATTGGTGTGGAGGATTCTTTTAGCCAGGTTTCAGTTAGCATTATCAGGTCTGGCTCATGTGTGAAAATGAGGTCAGCTATGTCCGCTGCATGTCGAGCGGCCGATCTGCAGTTTAGGAGAATACATTTGAGTTTGGGCGTGCTGATGGTTGAAGAGTGTTCCTGAGTGATAGGGCGTCTTCTAAGGTTGTTGTTTGCGATGCCTCTGGTGTTTGGTTTAGTGGTCCTGTGGGGATTTGGGGGGATAGTAGAAATTGATGATGCTGCGGGTGTGGTAGGCTTCAATGGGGCGGCAATTATTGATGCTGCAGGTGTGGTAGGCTTCATAGGAGCGGGATCGTATGAGCACACCAGGGAGAGTAAATCGCTCTCAGAGAGCAGATTGATGCTTCTAATTGGTCGAAATGACTTGTTGTAGGAGGGGACGGAGGACCATTTGGGACAGTAGGGATTCATGTTAGTGGTAATTTGGTTTCTGGGCCAGCTGATTTTGGGGTGTCTAGTTGCTCTAATACCCCAGGGTTGTTTCGCTAAACGATCATTGAGAGCTTGGAGTTCTTCTTTGATTTGGTTCAATGAAAATATGATCTCATCAAGTCTGGGGTTATGTGCAGGTGGGCGTGTGGTATGTGGTTGTGTTATGGTTGCGATTTTGGATACAGGTTTGGATGCATGCAGTGGGGTCTGGCCTGGTGTATAGTTTGTTGAGTGTGTGAGTGTGGATGGGAGGGGTGCTGAGGGTGGGAGTGTGTGTGTTAGGTGGGCTGTAGAGGTGGCTGTAGGGGTGGCTACAAGTGGGGTCTGGTCTGGTGTATGGTTAGTTGTGTGTGTGAGTTTGGATGGGAGGGATGCTGCAGGTGAGAGTGTGTGTGATGGGTGGGCTGTGGGGGTGACTATGAGTGGGGAGTGTGTCTGTGTTGAGGGTATAGATGTAGGTGCTGGGGACTGGCTTGGTGTGTGGTATGGGGCTACTGTGTGCGGGGAAGGTAGGGGTGTGTACGGGGAAGGTAGGGGTGTTGTAGCTGTGAATGTGTGTATTAGGTGGTCTAAGGGGGAGAATGGCTGGACTGAAGGTGTGGGTAGAGTTATGGATGACGGTGGGTGGGCTGTAGGAGTGGATGTCTGTAATGTGGAGGAGTATAGCTTGGCTGATGGAGTGGGTAGAGTTGTGTAAGGCGTTGGGTAGGTTGTAGGAGTGGATGGCTGGGATGTGGTTTTAGAAAGTATGCTCGGGCCAAGGTGATACCGGAGGGCCATGTGTTGTCTAAGTCCTCTGGGTGGTGTGTCTTACTGTGGTCTAACAGCTGAAGTAAGGGTGTGGGTCATTTCACCCATTCACCCATCCCGCTTTTACCTACCCGAGCATTCCTTTTACCCACCCAGGCAGGAATCCTTTAACTCATATCCCATTTCACTCACCCGGGTTGGCATCCTTTGACCCTTTCCCACATCTAGGGAAGCAGGTATCCTTTCACCCATATACACTTGGTCCATCCATCACCCACCCATGCATTGCATCATCACCCACCTTTAAACACCTTTCACCCATGCATCTTTTCACGCATATTACATTTTACCCATTGTTTTTCACTGTTTCCTTTTTCCTTATCCATCAACCAGCAGTTGTTAAAGTTTATTATGAACCTTTATATGCTGAGTTGCAGATATTAGAGGCCATTAACTACTAAACCCCAGGTGTATCTGCTAAAAGTAGGGTTCACAAGTCAACGTCCTTGCAGTGAGTATGTTAATAGTTGTCAATAAGCAAGCAATGTGACTTATCACCGCCCATTTCTGATATCACTGGCACTCCCTCTTCGCCCACTGCTGCTGCCGCCCCTGGTCCACTGGCGCTCTCATTGCCCGCTCTAGCGGTCTGTGCAGCGAGTAAAACATTACACATTTTACATGCCAGATATGCCTCCCCTTATTATTATTTTTTAACATATACAACCACAAGACAGCACCATAGTTTGGTTGAGGTATCTTCTATCAAAATATCACGACTGTATTTTGTTGGTTGGCAATGTTGAAAAGCCAGGTAACCAAGCAAACCAAAAACATTTTGTAATAGAGAGGAAGAGCTATGACAAATCTGAGTCACTGCAGTGCAATGGAGGAGTGGAATAATGATTCAAAGGAGGACATATGGTCTTGGTTGGCAAATGCAATGGGGCCATCCTCATTCTTCCAGCCATACTGCACTGTCATCAACTGCTGGTATATTATGATAATAATACATACTCAGCATTGTGGGGTCCACCATGACCATGGCCACTCTCGCATTGTTTGAGCAGGAGCAAGAAAAGAAAACCTTCTCAACAAACATGCGTAGAATACCTTACTTGGGCATGCAATCTTCACAGAAGAGTACCTGAGCTAAAATGGGTTATTTGAGGCCTACAGCACTTCTTCACAAGATATGGTAGGGGAGAGGGAAAGCTTAGTGATAAAGCAGATTAAAGGAAGCTACATACAGACTAGTACATGCAATTGGAAGTGAAGTACAGAAACTTGACATATAGAAAATAAGTAAATAGGATAATGCAGGTATAATAAGAATTTAGCAAACATGAGATAGGATGAACAGGACTTGAAAAAAATTAGCAGACAGGCACAGTAAAAACAAAAATAGTAAAAATTATTCTAAATGGGTAGCGATAAAAGTTAGGGAAATACTAATATCAAACAGGAGCACTTACTGGCCACAGCAGATCCATCTGCTGTGGCACTTGAAGAGGCAATCCTTGCTCACTCACCTGCCTCTGTAGGTCCAACCCTCCTCTTTCACCTGTATGCTGGTGTAAGAAATAAAGAAAAGAAAAGAAAAAATATAGTGGTACAGTTAATAAGGAACCCAAAAATATTTTGACAGGCAAACGCATTAACACTGATCTTTTCTAAATCAGATTGTCTATAGTTCCAATATCTATCGTGGACCTCTTCCTAATTTCCTAAGCCTATCCCTATTCCACAATTCCAAAATTACATTTTGAGACTACTAATAAAATGCAACACGTGATCTTTGCTTCTCATTTTCAATCTCTCAAACCCCGTTGACGGACCTCCTCAGTCTGCATTTTTTATTGCTTAGATGCATGCATTGCATACTACACATCGGTGGGAGATTGCTTGGGACTGTATGAGCTACAAAAAAGAAAGGTGCAGAGAAGTGAGAGAATGCTTACTCACTAATAATATCAACTACCACTATCTTAGTGAGAGGCCAGAGGAGTCTCTGCATGACTCCATAAATAATGAGCCTAAGAGAGCACCAACAAGTAGGATAAGGCAGCACCGGTTACCTGGCTAAATGATGATCACATAATAGTTGTAGAATAAACTTAACTACTTAACTTACCGCTGAGTAAGAGCAGAATGCCAAGAGCTGTGATTCACTGCCTTGAGCGCCCTCTTCCACTGCTGCTGACACTCCCAGAGGACACACCCACTGCAAGGCCTGCCGCCTAGAGCCAAGGTGGAGGGGAGGTGGCACTGCACATAAAGAGTTAGTACAGCCACCTTCAGCTCTGACAAAATAGTGATGGCTGCATCACTTCAGGCTGCCACCAATGGCAAGATACATGGTTGGTGCTGCATGGGTTCGGGGAGACGGTGCTTCCGATCCCCTGCTCTGCCATGTCACTGGGTAGTGGGAAGATGAGAAACAGGAAAAGGAAAAAAGGGAAAAAAAAGAAAGTGAAGCAAAAAATGAAAAAAGTATACACATTTTGTTTTTACAAAAAAACATAAAATACACAAACACAAAGACACACAATAATATAATATATAAAAAAGATGAGTATATAAGTCTGATACTGGGAGGGCGGAAGAAATTAAAAAGGGATTGAAAAATAGGACCAGCACCATAATCAGGAAAAAAGAAGATTATGCCCTTGCAAACCTCGTGGTGCAGTTTGCATGATTTTCCGATGCGAGAACGCACTTTCAATCAATCAATCAATCAATCACGGCATTTGTAAAGCGCGCTACTCACCCGGGAGGGTCTCAAGGCGCTGGGGGAGTGGGGTATGTTACTGCTCGAACAGCCAGGTCTTGAGCTGCTTCCTGAAGGAGAGATGGTCTTGGGTTCGCCGAAGGTGGGTGGGGAGGGAGTTCCAAGTCTTGGCTGCCAGGTAGTGTGGAATTTTAGTTCGTGTATTGAACATCATCTACGCCATCTTGCAAACACCACGTTCATGCATACACGACAGCCATTTTAGGTACCATGGTCTCCCTGCTCACGATCGCCCCGTCAGCACACTTCCCTGACCCGGCAAGCGCCCCCCCATGCACCCTGACTGCCCCCGCTCTCTCATGCACAAGTCATGAGCCCTCCCCTCCCATGACTCTGTCCCAGGGAATCGCACCCCGCGCCTGACCAACACCTCCTCTCCGTCCATGAATACCCCTCCTTTGATGACCCCTTCCTCTGAGCCTGAACGTCAGCACGGACCGCTGGTCATCCTTTAGCCCGAGGATACAGTTTATTGCCCATTACTGTATGCACTCGCCTTTCCTGAAAGAAGCCACTATTGATCACGACCCTCCACCCCCAGAGATTCGATCAGGCGCACACATTCCAGAGAGATCGGCAGAACACTCAGCTGCGTGATAGCCCCTCCCAATCATATGAGGGGAAAGGGTCTCTACTGTTGTCACGTGTTGGAATGGGCTGGAACTGGGGGGTGACAGGGATATCGTTCTGATGTCATTCTCATGCTCTACAATGTCCCTGTTGTAATAAAGGACGTTCACATGTCTTGAACCAGTGTATAAAAGACCAGGTCTCAGAGAGGTTGAGAGAGCACCTCGAGACGATACCTTGCTGTCTGATCTGATATGTTCTGATCCGTCGGAATAAACTTGTTTCCTGTCTTCCTGTCTCCAGCGCCTGCCTCTTTATTGGATAACTTTGTATGGTATTAGAGGCGTTTTACGCCGGGCAAATCTAACTTAGGAAACAACTACTGAAATCGCCTGACCACTGTAAATTGATCTTTATCAGTAGGAGAAGGATCTTCCTCCGGCGGTGGCTCTGCGGATGCGTGGTATGGTGGCGAGGGCGTGGCTGGTCGATCGTAGCTGGCGGGTGGGCGTGTAGAAGGTCATGCGGTCGTTGAGGTACTTGGGGCCCAGGTCGTGGAGAGCCTTGTGTGCGTGGGTGAGGAGTCTGAACGTGATTCTCTTGCTGACGGGAAGCCAGTGCAGGTCTCTCAGGTGTCCGGTGATGTGGCTGTGTCGAGGGATGTCCAGGATGAGTCGTGCAGAGGCGTTCTGGATGCGTTGGAGTCTTTTTTGAAGTTTGGCTGCGGTTACGGCGTAGAGGGTGTTCCCGTAGTCCAGTCGGCTGGTGACGAGTGCCTGGGTGACGGTCTTCCTGGTTTCAATGGGGATCCATCTGAAGATCTTGTGGAGCATGCGCAGGGTGTTGAAGCATGAGGATGAGACGGCATTGAGTTGTCTGGTCATCGACAGGGAGGAGTCCAGGATGAAGCCCAGGTTGCGTGCGTGGTCCGTTGGTTTGGGAGCGGTGCCCAGGGCCGGGGGCCACCAGGAGTCGTCCCAGGCGGAGGGTGATGATCCCAGAATGAGGACTTCCGTCTTGTCTGAGTTCAGGGATCCGTTCGTCTCGAGGAAGGCGGCAAGCTGTCTGTTGACGGTCTTCTCGATAACTTTGGCCGGAAAAGGAAGGAGTGAGATGGGACGGTAGTTCTTGAGGTCGGTGGGGTCCGCCGTTGGTTTCTTCAGGAGGGCGGTCAGCTCGGCGTGCTTCCAGCTCTCCGGGAAGGTGGCGGTGTGGAAGGAGGAGTTGATGATGTCTCGGAGATGG
Organism: Lissotriton helveticus; assembly: GCF_964261635.1. Lineage (NCBI taxonomy): Eukaryota > Metazoa > Chordata > Amphibia > Caudata > Salamandridae > Lissotriton > Lissotriton helveticus. The sequence goes on from NC_136068.1 coordinate 1,142,481,722, forward strand.
GGTGCGATGATGGCGTCGGCTTTGTTGAAGACGTGGTGTGGGCATGGGTCGGTTGGTGATCCGGAGTGGATGGAGTTCATCGTGCGGGTGGTGTCTTCGGTGCTGATCAGGGTCCAGTTGCAGAGGGTGGTGGTGGCGGGCGTTGGTTCGGTGGTAGGGTGCGTGGTCTGTGCGTCGAAGCTGTTGTGTATGTCGGCAATCTTGCGGTGGAAGAACGAGGCGAGTGAGTTGCAGAGGTCTTGCGAGGGAGTGATGTCATTGTTTCCGGCGCTGGGGTTGGAGAACTCTTTGACGATGCTGAAGAGTTCCTTGCTGTCGTGGGCGTTGTTGTCCAGTCGTTCTTTAAGTGCCGTCTTCTTGATGGCGCGGATCAGCTGATGGTGTTTGCGGGTGGCATGCTTGAGGGTGGTCCTGTTGTCTGTGGTCTGGTCGAGCCGCCAGGCTTTCTCGAGGGTGCGGCAGTTCTTCTTGGATTCCTTGAGTTCGTCGGTGAACCAGGGGGTTTTCTTGCTGCCGGGTCTGCTGGGAGGGTTCTTTAGTGGTGCGAGGTCATCGGCGCAGGCGGTCAGCCACTTGGTGAGGTTGCTGGCTGCTTCGTTGGGGTCCGTTGTGCTGGTGGGAGTGTTCTGGTTGAGGGAGGCGGTGAGCTACTCGGCGGTGATCTTGCTCCAGCTTCGGCGGGGAACCTGTTGCGGGTGGTGGTGGGTCGTAGTTCTTCTGAAGCTGAAGTGGACGCAGCTGTGGTCGGTCCAGTGGAGTCCGGTGGCGTGGCTGAAGGAGATGTGCTTGCTGAATTAAAAGACGGGGTCAAGCGCGTGGCCGGCGTAGTGGTGTTCACCAGTTGCTTGAGTCCGAGGTTGGCGAGGTTGTCCAGCAGGGCGGTGGTGTTTCTGTCGTTGTTGTTCTCCAGGTGGAAGTTGAGGTCCCCTAGGAGGATGTAGTCGGCGGAGGGAAGGGCGTGCGGGCTGATGAAGTCTGCGATGTCTTCGCTGAATTGTGTGCGTGGTCCGGGTGGTCGGTAGATGAGGGTGCCTCGGAGGGTGGTCTTGGGGTCAGTGTGTATCTGGAAGTGCAGGTGTTCGGCGGCGGTGAAGGTTTCGTCGGAGTTAGTCGAGATGCGGATGGTGTTCTTGTGTACGATGGCGATGCCTCCTCCCGTCGGACGGACTTTGCGCTGAAGAAAGCATAATACATCATTTAAATGTTTGCAGCGAAGAGCTCTACCTGCTCGTGGAACTCCACGTAGTGTGACAGAGTTTTTGGGGCAGTTTGCAGAGTTTTGTGTAGCGTAACTCAGCAAACTTCACCCAGGCCTACTGCTCAGTCAAAGAAGTGGAGATTGTACTCAAACTCAGGTGGTTTATCCAGAAGTTGGTCAGCTAACACATATGCGCCTGACCAACTGTTCCTCACCAACCTACTGTAGTATTTTAGGAACAATGTAATTGTGTGGTATGGAGTACTGATTATTTTTGATTATAGTCAATCTCTCCATGCATTGAGGCGAGAGACTCGTCCTTTTCACTGTGACAATGCATCAGCTGCACTGAACATACGCTCAGCAGACACAGCAACCCAGATAATTTATTGACAGCCTGCTGAGCTCTGGCCATTGGTGCATCTTCCTATACCAATGAACCAGTGGGTTTTGATCCACATAGACCTCTCTTGTGTCATTCAGACAGTCCTGGAACATCCTCTGAATAGTCATTGGTGCTGCCACTTGCTCAACCTCATTTGTCTTTGGCTCTGCACTAGATTTAAGCCCTGCCACCTGAAACCAAGCCAATACAGAAGTTATGGCCAATTCTTGTGTTCCGTTGTTGCCTGTATTCTTGTTTCTGGTGTGGGCTGCTGTGAGACAACAGGACTGCCCTCTCTAGAAGTTCAGGGTGACACCCCAGAACATCTTTATGGCAAAATTACTCTCATAAACAACCATTCTTCTTCCAGGTCTCTGGCTCACTCCACGATCCACTTCTTGTATTCTGAAACATTCCCTTTTAAAAAAGGAATGAAAGTGGCCAGTATGTTTTTTTGTACCGTGGATCAAGTATTGTGACACGGATTTATTCTTTGGATGACACGTCGTCCCTTTGCAGACTTGCAATATCAGCAAGGCAAGGGATTACCGTTTAAACCAAGTTATGGACATCTTCGTTTTCGTTCATACCTGCAATCTTTTCAGACACCCTTTTTAACAGGTCCTGAAGCAGATTAAATGACAGGATAGCTTGGACCATCTTACTGTCCTTCTTGCTGACTTCCTGTGTGAAAACTTCAAAAGGAAGTTACATTTGTTTTAGACACTTGACTAGCCCCTATTTGTCCACCTCCATTATCATGCTTTTCTCAGTTGCATCCCCTTTTCTTTGAAGGACATAATCAGTGACCGGTCTCTACTGCTCAAACAGACGTTGCAGCATTGTCAGAGGGATGGGTGGAAACAGAAGCGTGGGGGCCGTAGTGGATTAATAGTGGGTGTTTTATTCTTTACATATATACAGTTCGTTGTGAGGTAAAATATTATATATACATGGAGTCTTGTCCAGGATACAACAAAAGAACGTTTCCTTCATGCTCTTCTTCTTCTCTCTTCTTTTTTTAGATGCACCTTTTCTGGAAAAAGGGATCCCAGGAGGCTTTGAGGGATGGACAACACATAAAGAGGCAGTAAGTATGACTGTAACGGGAGGTATTCTTCCACCACACCCAGGTGAGGAAAAGTAGTGCTGAAGGGACTGATGGAAAGAGAGAAGAGAAGAAATAAAATAGGAATATAAGGTGTGACTTATCTACAGGGTCTTTTGCTTTGTGCTTCCCTGTGTATCAACTTTCTGAATTGCCGGCTTCGATGAGACTCCCCTATAAACTGGGTGGGGTAGTGCTGAGTAGTGAAGAAGAAAATGTGGGGAAACAAACATAGGGCTGACTATAACCCAGAGTAGGTGCATTTGCCCTTCCTAGTAAGGATGGGATGGTGAGACTCCTTGATCAACCCTCCACCCATTAACACACCCTTGCACCTGTAGCATGTACTGCCTTAAGCCACAACTCTCCTGAGTTTCGGTAGCTCCTGCGCGTCTCCCGGAGACCACCACTCTTCCCACCACACGTCCGGGTCTTCTCTGGTCTCGTCACCTTCTACCTCCACAGCGTCGTTATCTGCATCCTGTTGGGGGTCGTCCTCTTGTCCGTTTCTGCTTTCGAGTTCTCCTCGCAGGCAAGCTCCTTTGTGTCCTTCTTCAAGCCGGCCTCTTCTTCCTGGCTGTTGTCCCTTCTGGCTGTCTTCGTCTCCTTTTCTCCTCCCCTCTGGGTACCCGATTGGTCTTCCCACAACACGTGCTCGCTTTGGGCTCGCTCCAATCCCGAGCCACCGTAAGTCCGCCCTGGGAATGGGAAGGATAATCTGTCATTAGTGTTTGGTTTGTTCTGAGGCTCTCCTCAACATCTGCGGCACACAGAAACCAGGTGAGCGATCTGTTGGTACACCGGGGCTTCGGAGAGAATAATTGCGGGGTCTCCTCACAGGCATGTAGTAGGTCGAGTCCCAAGGTACTAGCACCTCCTGAATGAGGGCTTTAACCAGAACTCTATTAGCATGCTGAATGGTCTTCAACTACTTACGGGCTTTAAATGAATGACTGAAATGAGTGCAAAGTCTTTGGCAGGTGGCCAGCATGTTGCTGGCTATATCTTCTTTTCGAAAAAGTCCTTTACAATCATCTTGCTGCAATACGCCAAGCACAGGGCCCTGAAATTGCCTTGACTATATTACTGCCATTTTGTCTGGGGCAACAAATCCCATTCTGAGACCTCTGGGCCAAAGCCATTCAAACACCTTGATGTTAAACTCTCCCAAGATGTTTAGAGCTGTATAGGATTTCTCCATGGCAAACATTGCTACAATTGCATGCCTCCCAATGCCCTTAAAACCTTTGTTAGTGCTGAAACCTGCAGATAGCTGTTGCCTGACCCCACAAAAGAGATCCAGTGTTCAGTGATACACATATAATCAGTTACTTGACAATTTGTCCACATGTCTGTCGTCAGGTTGATAGTGTGACCAGCAATCTGCTGCAAAGCTTGGCCAACCAACTGCAGCACATCATGATGGAGGGCTGGAACAGCAACTCTGGGAAAATAAGTCCGGCTGGGAACATTCCATTTCAGGCAGATGGACAAACAACTTTTAACCCCTCCTGTGCTCATGACGAGCTCAGCTCGTCATGAGCCACTGCGCTCCGGTGCTCATGACGAGCTGAGCTCATTATGACCACGCCCGTTTAATGGAACACTCGCACACTGGGCTGATTCCCCTGCTGTGCTGAGCGTTCCATTAAACGGGCACGGTCATGATGAACTCAGCTCCTAATTGAGCACCGGGGCGCCATGGCTCATGACGAGCTGAGCTCGTCATGAGCACCGGGGCGCTGTGCATGTCTCCCCATCCCCCAACACTGCGGGGGAAACAGCCCCGCAGTGAAGGGGTTAAAATCTCTCTCCATCCACAAAAGAAAAAGAAAGGACGTCCAGAGCTAACAATTTATCCAGCTTCTCGTTAAACAAAAATGCTGTTGTTCGCATTTGTAGGGCCCGTAATATTAGCTGGATTTTTTCTTTCAGGGTGCCATTGACACAGGTGACTTTCATGGAGAACCAGGAGGTGGTATACTCAATGTGCATCTATTGGGAATCACTGTATGCAGCAGAGGTGTCTCCATCTGAGTCTTTTGAAGGTTACTGAGGCTGGCGATGCTAGCATCTTACAAGGGACAGGGCTGTTTTGTGCACTGCCATCACTCTCTACTTCCTCATGACCACCTTCTTCTTCTATCACTGTGAAGCGAGCCACTTCCTCTCGTTCATCATTAGCACCTCCATCAGCGATCTTTTTACGGTATTCGTCCCACTGGATTGCATGATTTTTTTTTTTCATGTAGAACATTTGGCCTTCAGTACCGTAGTGTGAACTCAGCATTTCCTTGACAAACACTTGCATGGCAAATGGATCATATAGCAATGTTATCCTCCTGCTTGCTCATCATAACGAAGTGTGCCACTTACAATGCTTGAAGAACTGGAGGTAGGTGGCTGTTTCATTTGCCTCTCTGTTGTGCACACTTCAACTGTGGTAGTGGTGGATGCAGGTTTCGTGGGAGTCTTACCAATATGGAAGGTGGTGGTGGTTGAGGAATCACATCCTTCTGGACAGCCAGACCCAGCCTAGTCTGGTGGCTTAGTGGACAATGTGGCCACTGTAGGGATCTGTGATTGACCTCATTGTCACAGGTTCAAATCCCGACAGATCCACTCAGCCTTTCAGAGGTTGATAAAATGAGTACCATTAAGATCGGGTATCAATAAGCCTCTGTTATTCAGTGCCAAGATACCATTCTGGGTGAACCTGAGCATTACAAATACACTTTATGTTATGCCATGTTATGGGCATGAATAGGAAGAGCCTTCTGAGCCGCCCTCCATACTGACAGTCACTGGCTCATCATCTTCTCAGTCACTTTCTATAATGTTAAGGCTCTAAAGAATTTTCCTTTTCCTTTTTCTGGGTTGGTCTCAAGAGTCGGCAGGGGTGCAGTCTATGTCCAGTTCATAAGTATGAGCATTGGAGAAGATGGTAGAGTACCTCTTCTTTTCCTTGCTAGAGATCATGAAGCCAATGTATGAAGGGCAACATATTGCTCAGCAATAAACTCAATCTCCTGTTCTGCTCCTACCTCAGATAGAAATGCTGCTGGAGGTGGCTTATTTTGTCCACTTTCCTATGAAGATTAGGTACTTTGCGGCTGAGATAAATCCATTTCAGACTCACAGCTCGTCACCATGACTGCAGTGCCTGCGTCACTAAGAGACATGGGTTGAACTTAGCCTTAGGTTGGGATGATGACGTTGATGCAGGAGTGCTGCTCCCAGCATTTGTCTGCCCAGAGTAGGGTACAGTAGACACACCAGGTTGAAAAAAATGGAGGGCATGCCAGGGGTGACAGTATCCTTCTTCTTACCCTCCTCATTGGCCACTTTCTTAGCAAGAATGCCCTTCTTTGGGGCCATCTTCAAGTTCTTTCTTAGCCCTGGCAATTGCCACTTATATTCACGAGTGGAAGCAGAGGAAGTCTCAGGTGGTGTCACTTCTGGCTTTCTGTCTGGCAGTACTGTGTCTGCTGTCTCTTGTGCAACTAAAAACAAACAAACAAGAAACAAAATTCAGTGAAACTTGGTTTGCAATTTGAATCTACACACAATATAATTTAGTGAGGTTATCACAAATGATAAATAATATTTTAACCATTCCAAAACATGCATAAGCACACTATTTTAATAACATAGAGATTGAAAAATACTTTATGTGTCTCTAAGTCCTAGGAGTCCTCTGTGGCAGGCAGGGGCGTCAGGGGACAAGGGAAACATAAAAATAATTATTGCTGGTGTTCACATATGGCCTATGAGACACTTATGGCAGGCATGAGGTGGAAGGGAAAATGGAATAATCCTTTAAAAAAGTATTGCTAGTTTGCGCCAATGAGACACCTATGGCAGGCAGGGGGTGCAGGCAGAAATTGAATAATCCTTAAAAAAAATGTTGCTGGTGTGTGCCTATGAGACACCTATGGCAGGCAGGGGTTGCAGAGAAAAATCAAATAATTGGCAAAAATAAATGCTGGTGTCTCCCTATGGACTATGATAAATCTTATAGGTGGCAAGGAGGCGCAGGAGAAAATGGAAAAATGCATTAAAAAAGTAAAAACACTGTACTATAATCATTCTTGAGAATATTAAACTCATACCAGGGAAAAAAGAAAAAAATTAACAAAAAACCAAAATGCATAGGCCTCTTCTATCACAAAATGGCCTTGAAAAGTCAAAGTGGAAGAAAAGGATTTAACGCCAACTACACAAAATGTCTGCCGGTTACATGGTACCTGATAGGGACAACAAACTGTACATGAAGAAAAAGCACACTGACAACACAATTTAAGAAAAAAAGAAAAAGGTAAAAGAAAATGCTAGTGCATGCCCATAATCATACAACAGACTTCTTTAACTTACTTGATTTCTAACAAAATAAATCCTTAAAATACAATGGTATATATGCGGTAGGGATTGCAGACAAAAAGAGCGATCCTTTCCACTCAAAAAAACAAATGAAAAATGACCAAGGGATGGACAAAACACTGGGATGGGCTTTCTGGACAGAAAGAGAAAGTTGGAGGTCCCGTGGCACTTCTTTCCTGTTGAAAACAATAAGAATTAAAAACACATTTCAAACAAAAAATATGACCTGAACCTTCTGTTCTGGTAGAATACCTACTCGAAAACCTAATTTCGAGTTGATTTTGCTGTTTCTTGAGTACAAAATCTACTCAAAAAGTAAACATGCTGACCTTGTACGACGGTCCGCATTAAAAAATGGCACCAGAAGACATCCTAGAGACCAGAAATCACGCTAGAGGATGTCAAATCTCGCTCATGCTTTCCAGCTCAATTGCTAAAGCCTAACTTTGTTCATATTGTCATTGCATCGCTAGAATGGTAAAAACTTTGACCACGCGGCGAGTGGCAGGATTTGATCAGAACTCCACGTTAAAAGAATAATGCAGAGTCAGTTCAGCTTTATTTCGGTCTCCAGAGCCATAAAAGTGAAAGTGCAGCAAAAAAGAAAAACATATTAAATAAATAAAAAAGTACATTTCTGCAGAACAAATCTTAGTTCATGTGGATGGATGCCAACATGAATACAGTAAAAGATTAAAATTTCACCTTGCATATATAGAATACAAGAATGGTGCAAAGAAGGTCATATTAGTATTGGAGACATACAAGTTGGAAGGACAGAGTTGAGCCACAATAGTCAACAAAACATTATAAGGGGGGCCTTTCTTCGAAGTATCCACTTGGCACCCAAAAACGTAGCTACTGGGATCGCAAAAGTTAGGCTAGAGCCTGACCTTAGAATGCAAAGAGCAGCAAAGGGACTATACTATTTTAGGCACCAACAAAAGGGAGCTAGACAAGTTCTGCAGGACAGGTATAAGCTGTTCAGGCAAAGAAAATGTGTGCATGTTCATGTTTATCATCATTGTAACTGGCCTTGGCTTCACAACTTTTGATTGAAATTGAACGCAATGCCACTGGATTTAAAGAGTTACACTCTTAAACAAGATTATTTCTGCTGCCACTATAACTTGTTCATATCTGATAAATTCACTGTTGTCATGTGCTGAGTTCTTGTTCATGTTAACAAGATCTCAATTGAGCGTGTGACATGTACAATTAAAGTATTGTCCATCAAACTTCCCTCATTCTTTTCAGTTGCAATGCAAACAACTGCAACTGATTTTAAACAATCGGGAAGCCTTACAGCTACTGGACCCAATACAGCTGACAGATAAGCCACTGATCCCATTGGTTCACTATGCCTTTGAGTAAGAATCGATAATGCACACCCACCAACTCAAAGTCAAATTATAGTCAGGCATTTCAAGGGAGGGTGCATTATATACATTTTCTCTCAATACCCGGAAGGCCAACACACTTCGTCAAATGTTTTTTTTATATTACTGGTGGTCAACCTTATTAAAGGTTTTGCAATCATGGAACAATTTAAAATCCACAGATGACAGTAGCTAACATATGCCAGGAACATCCTCACCTCTTACTGGGTGGTAGGAGTATTCATTTTCAGAATTGCAGAAATGTGTTTTTTTGAGACTTTCCTTTCTCCTTTTTCAATGTGAAGACTAAGATAGATTACTTCCTTTTCACAATACCACATCTCTGTTGAAGAAACCTTATGAACACTGTCAACTAAACGATTCAGCAAATAAGCTAGGTTCACACTATACAAATACCTCTGCTTAAATGCATGCACCGTGTTTGATCTTTATGTAATAAATAACTCTGAGTACTAAATTTCACTTCAAAGGTAGTTTGATCTATTCTACACACCCAGAGTGGAGTTAAATTTGTATTCGTCTGATGTGCATTTGCTCCTTTTTTGCCTGATGTAAAAGACTATGGTAGATAGAATCTGGACAAAAAAAAGTGTTTGCTACATTATTCCTTATTAAGCTAGCAGAAAAGATATATTCCGTGTTATATTCAGGATAGCTATGACCCCTCAACCAAACTACACAGATTTGATCACAGAAATTTTTTAAAGGGTCATTTCCAGGTTATGTAGACTGAAGAGGAGTGGATTCACTTTTAAATCAGCATCTTTACAGAATAACCACTGGAAAAGTGTTTTTACTACTCAGTTGCTTCAGAGATTACTTTTGATCTTGTCAGGTACCAATGCAATCCATGTAAACCGGAAATGTTAATGCAAAATTACAGGGATGCAGTCCATGTAACCCGGCTCCAATGTGGTTTTAGACTGGAAACACTTTAGACAGCAAATTAGCGTGCCTTGCTTGCGATGTTTCCACTAGTGCATTCCGCTTCCTGGAACAAAGCAGACAGTATGCCAAGTAGATGAAATTGGAACTGGAATGGGCGTTAAAAAAGCAGGTAGCTGAAGCTGCTGTGCGTGATGTACTTTCAGCCTATTTCACTCTCAAGACACCCCTGCTCGCTTTCCTTTGAAGGTTGGCCGTCGCGTGAGCAAAATATTTTTATTAATATTTCCAGTTAATAGAAGAAGAAAAACATGTTTTATGTATTTTGTACTGTGATTTTTTGATTGTGATACGGAAACATTTGACATTCGCTTTGAAGCAAGTGTTATTCTTTCCAAAAGGAATGCAAAAGAAAGAAAGTTTTCCTCAAGGGTTTTCAAAAGAAATGTACTGTAACTGTTAGAAAACAATATATTTAAGGAACTAATGGAAATATTTCGGAGCAGGAGAAATGGTCCCAATAATAATATGCACTCAGAGGATTCCTACAAATCACAGGATCTTGAAAATGAACATTTTGCCACATTTCACCTCAAATTCACTATCTCCACAGGAGAAAAAAGACTTCATGACAACGTTAGCAAGAAATTTGAATTAGAACGCATGCTGGGCGGTGCTGGAATTGGGAAAAATGTACAGTGGGAGCCCGTAATTTGGGGGTCAAGGTGTGATTTAAGAAAGGGAGAGAAGTCATGAGGGGCAGAGCTTGAAAAACAGACTCTGACTGTCATCCTATGTACACATTTAAAAAGAAAAATCAGCTGCAAAGAAATTGGCAAAGAGGACATATGTAACAGTAAATCTGTTCTAGATTACCTAATTGGGCTCAGGGAGGCTGCATTTTAAAATACCTTACAGGGTTAAGAAATCTGCTGCAGAGACCATTGTGTGCCCAGCAATTTGAGGGGATGATAAGAGTGGTAAGATAGCTCTAGTGGTTAACACAGTTCTTGGACAGTTTTGTGTTTTGTCCAGTCAGAATTTTCACTAATAAAGTAGCACAGAGGGTTAACGTGCCTGCTGCAAAACACATTGTGTAACAGGCAGATCACAGATTTGTATTTTATTTGGATAGGTAGCCAGGCTACAGCTTTTGACACAGAGATAATTTGTCATGTTAGCTTAAGTTATATCTGTAACCATGCTTGGCCACAAAAATATTGACTGCATTTTCATCTTGGTAATGATGTAGCCCAGATGTCCTTCATGGCCAGCTCATATGATTTTATCATGTAGCAAACTTGGGGGCACAGATTTGTCACCCTTTGTGACTTGGTTACTAGAATCATTATCAACATCTTCAAGGTAGCATGAGTCCGGTAGTCATGATGCTTTTTTTGCGCACAACACTGCATGTCTTTATCTTGCACTCCTCTGTTTATGCCTTTCACATCAGAACTCTCTGCGGGGCTCGTTCTCTGCCTGTTCCTGGAGTTTAGTCTGAACATAGTGAGCAAGGTCGATAAACACTGACTCTTGCTATTCTGTTCTGTTCAACCCTAGCACTTAGACAAAACATACTAATGCAGCTGTTTTTGCTGAAGACTCATACTTCGATATTATGAGGATGCATGTTTAGGTAGTACCTACTTGGAGAGGGATCTTTCCAGGGAGAAGAGCAACACGCACCTGTGATGTAGAAATACGATCTATGTCCTGAGGTATCGGGTCTGCTGACAAAGCCCAGAGATCTTCTATTATATAATAATACTTTTGCTTACTAAGGTGAGGGTGGTTAGGCTTTATAGTCCTTTATACACTGTCTATATAAAATGATATCTCCCTGCATTGATATTATGCATTTTGCTGCAGGTGGTTGCTCGTATACTGCCTTTTAGAGCACCTTAGTTAAAATGAATATTTTAAACTAATTTTGTGTTTCCGTCAGATCTTATTGTGGACAAGTACAAGAATGTGAGCGAATGTGAGCGAAAATGTGTGTCTGGTTACCGCAATTCATGAGAGATCTGGGAGTGTTGTGTTCTGGGCTGTCTCATCATTGGTTTCTCCATTTGTAAGTAGGAGAGCGAGTGAGACACTATAACTAGTCGGTCCTGGGTTCATGGGTACTAAGGTGGTGAGATAGCTTAGCCCTTATACACAAGGTCTCATTATCCTGTGCATAGTTCTGTGTATGAGCAGAATACCTGCAACATGGCGCCACCAACATTTGGTCTGGTACTTATTCACAAGACCCCTCGGTAGCGTGTGTGCTTGTCCATAATACCCAATCACCAATTACCTGAGACATCGGTGGTATAAGAGAGTAACCTCCTATATTAGAGATTATAGGTTTTTCAAGCTTGGATATTAAATAGGTTTTGTTTTTGGTCTTTACTACCCAGTGTTGCACTACCGGTTTCCTTCTTTTTCTCTCTGATAGATAATGGCTATTGCAGTTGCTGCTCATAATCGAGCAGCGCTGACTGCTCATTTGACTAATCATGGAGTCCTGACTACGGGGGCAGACATTATATTTGTGATTGCAGTGAACACAGCTTTTCACTTCAAAGTGTTTTATTTTTGGGTTAAATTTCCAGCGGATGGATGGGAATGATTATTTCTTTCAAGAATATAATCAAGCTGCGGTTCCCCGAGATTATAGACCCTCTTGAAGTTCTGTTGTCACCTTGGGAGCACACTATCTGGTTTAATGTTGCCCTACCTCACCCTGTTACAAGAGTCCGTTTAGGCCCTTTATTGGTCGATGGAGCCACATGGCCCGTATTGGCGAGTTTTACACCACACCCAAATGATCGTGGTCTTACACATGCAGAGCTGCGTCAATTACATAAGACTTTAGTTGATATATACAGAAGCGTGATACACTATGTGTCTTGCATGGTACAGGTAGCTCTGGCTGGGGCCCCTCCTCAGCAACCAGGGCATGGAGGAATGCTAATTAGCCCGATCATGATTAATTCAGTGATGGGAAAGCATCCTCAAAATAGACATGAATTTCCATTCTGGTTGGCTGAGCAATTTGAGCAACTCAAACCTATTTTCCCCAATACCCCTCCTTTGGATAAGCACGTAGGGCCTCATTTATGAAAAGTGACGCATCGCTGCGTGAAAGCAGCGATGCGTCACTTCTCAGTGCGCACTCCTTGCGACATATTTAATGTATGATGCATCATGTCGCAAGGAGTTACAGATACGTCAGTATTTCTGACGTATCTGTAAGCGCAAAAGTGACGCATTGCTGGAGTGTGTCACAAAAGTGACGCAACTCCAGCAATGCGTCCTTTCACATGGGGCAAGCCCCATGTGAAAGGGCCTGCGTCATTCTTACGCCTGCTGTGAGGCAGGCGCAAAAGTCCTAAAAGTGATGCAATGAAATCTCATAGATTTCACTGCGTCACTTCTACGACCCTTGCTTGCTTCAATACGCCCCCCTTGCATACATTATACCTGGCGCAGGTATAATGTGGCGCAGGGGTTTACAAAGTGACGCATCTACCTAAATGCGTCACTTTGTAAATATGGCGGAACAAGGTGCATTTTTTACGCCACTGGTGCGTCACAAAAAGTGACGCACCGGCGGCGTAAAAGTGACGCACAGCCTCATAAAGGAGTCTCGTAATCCTTACCATGAGTTACCAAATTTGGCTGATTGCACCACCTGGGGGAAGTTGTTTGTGGCACTGTATTCTCTCTGCTTTGGCACCCCCTCCATGACAGTGCTACCGACAGTTCTTAAGAAAGTTCAAGAGGAGCACGGGCAAAGGTGAGCCAGGAGTTGGGGATGAGACTGGTTGGGGTATTCCCTATAGTGTCTGATATACTTGCCATTATAACAGGAGAAGAGGTTAGGTTGCAAGTGAGTCAGCACCTTGAAGCAAGCGCAGATGTTGATAAACAACGCAAATTGCGTAAGAGTATCGCTAAAGTGTAAAAGGCATTAGGGCGTAATAATTTGGTGAATAAATCTTTTACTCAGCCACAGATAAACCCTCTCCCCAAAGGGAGGGTCATTCATTCTTTCCTAAAATGAATTGGAACAAGAATAAGCAACAACCACAAAAACAGGAGCCAGGGTTGCCTGCTGGTTCACCGACACCTGATGCTTCCGATCGTAGGTATGATTTGCTTGACCGCTCTAAGCTTAAGACGCCAGAGAGGTTTCAGGTTCCTGATCCTCATTCTCCTCGTTCATTGCAGGACTCGTCGGATCAACAGTCCAGTGGAGGGGAGCGTCAAGATCATAGAAAGGCAAGACCAAGCAACAACGTCGTGATCCGCCACACCAGTTGCCATAAAAGCCAAACCGGAGGATCAACAGCCATATTGTGCCCAGTTTCAAAAGAAAAAAGTTGTAGCTTTAACAGCAAAATATGCCTCAGACGGTGAGAACCCTGTTCCTGGACTTCAGATGAGCTGTGACCCTCCTCGATACCATGGCGGAAGTTAGCATTGAACGACAGGTTCTCCATCCTTGTCTGGAGGCAAGAGCAACTGACACATTCATTACTGTTGAAACAGCTGATACGCAAGTTGCACCCCCTGATAGACTTTATGAGATTTTCCTCCAAATCGAAGGTGATATACAACATACATTTGGGTATCTTTTGGGATAACCTTACCTCGTCTTATGACAGTTTGTTGGCGGAGGCGGACTGACCTCCCCCATTTGTTTTAGCATCTTCACAAAGTAAGGATGTGATACTTCCCAGTTTTTCAAGTTATGTCTCTGAGGAGACAAAACACACTTATTCATTGGAATGGGCTTTAGCCCTAGTGCTGGCTGTGTATTGCAATAAAGTGGGCTAGGATAGAGATTCACCGGCACATGAGATTTCTTTGCGCTCAATGCTGAAACCTCAGGTGCAATATCCGATCAAACGGGAGGTGAAAGCATCCGTCAGTGACATTTTGGCCCAGTTTGAATATCAGAGTGTAATTGAACCCTGTGTTTCATCAATTAATAATCCTCTCTTTCTGATATCAAAACCGGATGGTTCATATCGTATAGTTTTGGATTATAGAAATTTGAACAGTCAGGTTCGCATGTTTGCCGTATAAAACACCCACAGCTCTGAGTTAATAAACAATATTGTCCGTAAAAAGTATAAAACCACTTTGGACATTGCTAATGGTTTCACAGTCACAATTTGGCTCCTGAGAGCTGTGACTGGACCGCATTTACTGCAGTCCGCAATCAGAAAATATTTAAAAGATTGCCTATGCAAGAATAGCCCTGGTACGTTTGCTGCACATGTTGTGTTGCTTTTACACAACATAGATCCTGATGCTTTATCTTATGTCAATGACATTTATTTGACTGATGATGAATTGATACTGCATCTGGTGCTTCTTGACCACATCATCTTGTCTTTTGCAGACTTAGGATACAAATTTAATTTTGCTAAGTTGCACATCGCCTATTTGGCAGTTCTCTTTTTGGGTTACGTACTAAACAATGAAGGAAAGAGGTTAGCCCCCCACTTTCTGGAAAAAGTTGCTCAATTGCAGCCCCCTTCTACTTTTAAGAAATTACAATCTTTGCTGTTTTTTTTTAATTTTGGGAGGACTTACATTCCTGAGTATGCTCAGCGTATCAAACCGATTTATGCATAGCTACAACCCTCTTTTTCGTCTTCCAGCTGGCTTCCGGAACATACAGAAATTCTACTGTCCTTGCAGTCTCATCTGTTTGTGACAAACTTCTTGTTAACTCATGACAACATAACTAACTTAGGGGCCGATTATGATGGCGGACGGACCTGAGTCCGTCCGCCACCATAGAGTAGGAGGGACCGTCCGCAGGGGCAGCGGCGGTCCCTCCGTGCAAATTAGGATGTGATCGCCACCCTGGCAGTCACATCCTGTATTTTTAACCTTGCGGCGGGTGCTGCTTGAAGCAGCACCCGCCGCAATGTTAAAAATTTAAGTTGTGCATTTGCATGCACGAAGCGGCAGGCACCGCACGGTCCCTGCTGCTTTGTTCAGGCAAATGCAGGAGGGTACCATAGGTACCCCCCATGTGCACCCCCACCCCCCTTCACCCCTGGGGGCCCGCAACGGGCCCCCAAACAAAAATCCGTATGCCTTTGCACGGCGGAAATGCCGCCGTGTAAAGGCATGTTACTCCAGACATCCTAATATGGCTGGCGGTGTCTGATAGGCACCGCCAGCCATGTTAGTGCTTTTCCGCTGCAGACGGGAGGCGACCGTGGCGGAAAAGCTGCGGACTGAAAAATTATCCCCCAGCCATCCTAATCTGGCGGGCGGTCTTTTTCAGTCCGCTGCGGTTTTCCAGCATCCTCCGGGCCGGCGGTGGCTTCCGCCGGCCCGGAGGATGCGGGAAAACCGCCATCATAATCCGCCCATTAGTCATACAAATTGTACCTGGTACAGTGGGTTTCACTTACCTGATGTTCAATGAGGGAGATACGGTCCCCATTGCCTACAAATCGCATTTGTACACATCAACAGAGATGCGTTTTTCACCCGTTGAGACGATTCTTACAGCTGTACAGATGGAGATCCTGAAGGAGCACTCATTGGCTCAGGGAAAACGCATTCTGATGGTATCTCCTGTGCCTACTCTAGAAGCAGACACAAAGGTGAGCGTACCGAATTCAAAAGCCTTACACCATGTTGGATTCAGTGGGCAAGTTCTTTGACATCAGCTGATGTCAGTTTTATCTTTGACCCTTCCTTGCAGATGCAGGAGTTTTTATATTACGAATAGGTTCATCCTGTGCCACAGTTTTTGCTTCCTCTTCACCAATACAAATGTATAGTTTATAACGACACATCAGAGCGACCGGCCTTTGTTTCCAAACACACTTACTCAGCCGTCTGTGCTACTGTCGCGGGCTCTATGGTGGAAGGTGTGTTTTAGTCTTCCTCAGTCACACACAGTCTCTTGGAGACTGCATGGCTCAGTTGGCTGAGCTGTGGACTTTAGTATTGGCTCTTAAATTCACTCTTGCAGATGTACCTATACTTATAGTGCTGCGATTCTTTCTATTGTGTACAGTACTATAAAGACAATCAGTTCTTTTAGTCTCAAAACGATTATCGAGACTCCAAAGGTAGTGCAATCAAGCATATAACGCTTTGGGTTCAAGTGGCAGGTCTTAAGGAGAGTCTGCTGCTCACACGTTATCCATACTCTTGGCCATCAGCATGTGGGAGCACATGCTGTTCGTAATTCTCTGGCTGACGAAGCAGCCAAATCTGCAGTTGCCATGTGTTCACTTGCAGCAGTTACAAGGTCCATGACTAAAATTGATATTGCTTGACTTGCCAAAAACACACTTCTTAATGTTAGCTACAATGCATGCGTGTTCAAACCTATTTAAGGCAATGTGCAAAACCTCATGATATTCCTCTATGCCCCTTGTTGCTACAAAGATGTTGTCCTGTTGTGTAACAAGCCTGTTAATATCACTCAAAACAGATTCTGTTAGTCAATGAAAAACCGATGTAGCGGAAACCAAGTCAAGCTGCATTTTCCTAATCTGAAACGTACCAACAGGTGATATTTAAGCAGTGAGATGTCTGCATGACCGATCTTCAACCTGGTGGTACGCAGACAACAAATCGATCTTACTGAATACTTTGGCTCCTGCAAAAGTCATGAGTATATCGTCTATACATGCCAGGGGACAGGAATTCACTCAAATGATCTTGTTTAGGCTCCTCAGGTCAACACAAATTGGTATATCTCCTTTTTTCCCTTACCAATAACTAATGGAGAAAGCCCTAAGGATGACTCAACAGGTTAAATTACCCCATTCATGATTATTTTCCTTAACACCTCTGTTAATTCATCTCTAACACTGAATGGCACAGCTCTCGTCTTGTAATTAACAGGAACCACTACTTCCTGTACGAAAATCCTGTGCTTTATTGTTCCTAAACCTCCACTGAAAACATTCTTAAACTTGTCCAACAATTTCTTAGTCATTGGTTTGTCATTTTGTGAAACCAAATGTGAACCACTTTGATTTTTTTCATATACCAATGACACTTGTTTTATTGATGTATCTTGTAACAGCACCAGGAAGCAACTGCCACTCAATCCAAACGATCGCATTCCATATAGAATGTAGAACACAGTACCCAAAGCATTCTATAAAAAACTTTACATAATAATCATGTAACATCATGTTATGTTATGTTAAATCATTTATAAAGCGCAAAAGGTTACCCTAAGGTGTCCTGGCGCTCGTTATTACTCCATACAACAAAAGCCTGAGTCAGCAAATTAGTTCGAAAACAGCCACGTTTTCAAGGCCTTTCTAAAGGCCAACAGATCAGTGGTCCCTCTAAGATATAGAGGGAGATTATTCCATGCCTTGGCTGCTCCATAAATAAATCTCCGTCCACCCCAGGAGACTTTTTTTGTGGATGGGACACCAACCAATTTGGCACCCGATGAACGTAGATTTCTACTTGGTAAGTACCACGAAAAATGTTTTTGAAAGAATCAGGACCTTTACATTGCAGTGCCTTATGCACTATACATAGGGCTTTGAACAGTACTCGCTTCTTTACAGGGAGCCAGTGTTGTTTTTTTATTTAATTTATGACTGACGTAAATTTAGGCACCCCCATAAGAAGTCAGGCTGCAGCATTTTTTAATCTCTGCAATTTATTTATACATCATTCCTGCATATTCAGGTACAATCAATTACAATAGTCAATCTTTGACATTGCAAGTACAGTAACCACTGTTTTCCTACTTCCAGATGGTAAGTATGGAAATATTTTTTTTACTGTTTTTAAAACAAATGCAATGGAGGATGATACGGCGTTAACTTTAGCACTCATATTTAGATTGTCATCTAATAGGATGCCAAGATTCTTTACTTTTTCCACTGGTATGGGAAGGGTCCCCAATTTTGACGGCCACCAAGTTGGACTCCAGAAATTAGTGTTGTTCCCAAAAAGAATGATCTCAGTCTTATTAGAATTCAGCCTCAGGCAATTTTTTTGCCATCCAGTCCCCGACAACTTCCATACAATTGTGAAAGCGCCTGTTCATGCCTGCTTCCTGTCGTGGCAGGAGGGACACTACAATCTGTGTGTCATCTGCATAAGACGTGAGGTCAAAGCCCAAGTTGGTAATAATCGGCGCCAATGAGGAGACATACAAATGAAATAATGTTGGGCTCAACATTGATCTCTGTGGAACACCATAGGGCAATACAAACGGCTTCGATTGAAATTCACTCATGGAGACCACTTGTACTCTGTCATTTAGAAAAGATTGTAAAAGCTCCCATGCCTTATTATGTAGTCCACATGACCTTAAACGGTCCATCAACAAATCAGGATGGACCATGTCAAAGGCCGCAGATAGGTCCAGTAGGATCAAGGCGGCGTTACCGCCCTGATCCACTGCTTTCCTAATCTCATCACTTAAGTTTATGAGTGCTGATTCGGTACTATGACCACTCCTAAAGCCAAACTGGGATGCGTCCAATGCTTGAGTATGATGAAGAAAAATACCAAGTTGAGTATTTAGCTCCATCTCTATTAGTTTTAATGGCAGAGGAAGTCTGGAAATAGGACAGACTTTGTTAGGGTCCTTAGGATCCAACATTGGCTTTTTTAAAAGGGGTAGAATAGATGCCACTTCCCAAAGTTTAGGAAAAATGCCAGTTTCAATCATTTTATTAAAGATTGATGTAAGCGCCCAGGGGTGAACAACCGTTACAACGAAACTATTACAACGCACTACCATTACAACGCGGTCATTACATCGCAAACCATTACAACGCATTGCGCTGGGGGGCGCTCTAGGATAGGGAATACGTTTAATTTTCTATCCAACACCTTCCCTAGTGTCCACGGGGACTGGAGTTGGAAGAGAAAATTATACTTACCACTATCCAGCACCTCTAAGCGCTATGCGTTGTAAAGGTTTGCGATGTAAAAACCGCGTTGTAAAGGCAGGCGTAGTAATAGCCTGCGTTGTAACATCATACATCCGCGCCCAGGTAATGGGTTCCATTGCCAGTTTGGCAACAGCCACTGGACAGGGGTCATATGGGGACCCTCATTTAGCTGCTTCGAGGAGAGACTGAGTTCTATCCAAAGATTGAGACTGGAAGTTATCCAAAGTTCTCAATGGTTCTACAGGGGAGGTCTTAACCTCCCTTTCAACAGAATCCTTAAGAGAAGTAAAGATAGCCTCTACTTTACTTCTCTTAAGGAAATAATTCGGCGATGTTATCACAAAGGTCCTGGTACGGCTGGATAGAACTTGGACGCGGAGATGCCAGATCCGCAACAGTTTTAAAAAGATCTTTAGCTGCGTTCTTAGCTTAGTCAATTTTATTAACATAACATTTCTGCTTAGTGCTGAACAGCATTTTCTTGTAATTATTTAGCTCAATTCGATAAGCCTTCTTATTTGCCTCCTTATTTTCCTTTCTAAAGGATCGCTCTAAATGTTTACACCTGGATTTTGGATTTTTCAGATCCTCTGAAAACCAGAGGGCAGAAGGAGCTAGCCTTCTAGGTCTAATGCTAATAGTAGGAGCTAGTTTCTTGCAGGCACTATCCAACCAATTGGTATAAGTGCTTGTCTCCTCCTCCACTCCTAAATGTGTTTGTTTTGATGTTACCCTAAGAAGTCCCCGCAATTCCTCACCATCCAGTTTATTCCAAGATCGGATATTAATTTGTTTTTTGTCCGGTATTATAACCGTCTTTTTGCTTGAAAGGGTTACTTCAAACTGGACTGCTGCATGATCTGTCCAAACCAGCGGCATTATCTGGATGATTGGAAAAAATACCATCCAAGGTGTGTCTAGCTATATGCGTGGGATCCATTACCCGTTGCCCAAGATTCACCCCCCCCAAAACTGGCTCCAGTATGCTTGTTTCCATTCCAGGAAGGGCCCGGCACTGCAGTTCGGGCTGGACTGTTCCCATGAGGAGCATGGTCAAGATTGATTTGCATATGGCTGGGCCCAAACTGGGGTAGCGTAGTTAGCAAAAGAACATTGGATTTAACCTAGATCTCTTGACTGTTGATGATTGTTTGATTTATTCAGCATGCTGTCCATCATTTCTTGCTGTACCAAGTTGGATGTGGTACTCAGGGAGGTGCAGGTGACAACGGAATAATCCTTAGAGAGTGAATGCTGTTGTGCAGCTGTGAGCCTACGGCAGAAAGGGGGTTAATGGATGTTGGGAAAATGTGAAATAGAAAATTAAAAAATACAATAAAAAAAGTAATAAAAAAATTATCACGTATTTTTTTTAAATATTTACAAAAATAAACACTTTTTATAAAAAAAAAATTTTTTAATTACATTTAAAAATTCTGAATTAAATATCCAAAAAATGAAAAATTTAAAATTATAACTGCTGATGTACTAGGGGACTGTCGTGAAAAACCCAATGGGATTTGGGAGACATGGAGTGGTGTAGATGAAAAATACAAAAACAGTATGTAATATTATAAAACACGGTTCATACAGTACATTTACTATGAGCATTGAGCAGCAACTAGGCTTCAATCATATTATTAATCTGATATAAGGGAAAATAATAAAAATTAACACAAAGAAAATGGCTTAGGCCTCTATAAACAAAATGGATTTAAAAACTGAGAAAGGAAGGTTGCACAAAATGGCCACATGGTCAAACAACAAGCAAGAAGGCATGGGAAACAAAGAACACGTGCAGCCCTATGGCAAAAAGCACTCTGGCTGGCTACAAAAAATGTCAGCTGGGCATGTGATCAAACAACAACAACCAACAAGGAGGCCTGGCCACAACAAAGAACATATGCAGGCCTATGCTTAAAGCACACTTGCTGGCTACACAAAATGGCAGTCGGCCACATGGTCAAACAACAACAACCTGCACGGAGGCCTGGCCACAACAAAGCACCCATGCAGGCTCATGACAAAAGCACACTTGCTGGCTACACAACATGGCCGCCAGCCACATGGTCAAAAAGCAACAACCAGCAAGGCGGCATGCTACAACAAAAGAATACATGCAGGCCTAAGGCAAAAACACACTGACTGACTACACAAAATGGCCATCAGCCATATGGTCAAACAACAACAAGAAGCAAGGAGGCAAGGCCACAACAAAGAACACATTCAGGCCTATGGCAAAAGCACACTGGCTGATAGTGGCTACACACAATGGTCACCAGTCACATGGCCAACAACAAGCAAGAGGCATGAAAAATAAAGAACACATGCAGGCCTATGGACAAAGAATATACAAAATGGCCCCAGACCACATGGCATAGGGGACAAAGACAAATGATGGCCTATAGCAAACACACTGGCCAGACAAAGGAAGAATGGTAACACAGAAGAAAATAGCATTAATTCAGTAATGTCAAAAACGAAAATGAACTGGGCTATAAAATTTTACAACACACATCCTCTAAAGGCATCCAATATATTACCCCAACTATACTCTGTTTGCAGATACAAAATTCCTCACGTCCAATGGTATACATGCAGCAGACTAACAGAGTGATCCTTCCAGCTCCAAATCCAAATGAAAAGTGACTAGGAGGGGGACAAAGCTCTGGGAGTCACCTGCTGGACAGGAACAGGAAGTTTGAGTCTCTGAGACACCTCCTCCTTGTTAAAAAAAAGTAAAACAAAAAAAGACTCCTCGCACAAAAAATCAACGTGAGTGGTTCTTTTGAGAAGTTTATCAACTTCAAATTGTCTTTTGAGGAGATTTAGCTATTCACCAGGAGAGAATTTTCACCAGGTTGCAGCTGTGGTCGCTCATGCTCAATCGCGCTTGGTCGTGCTCACCTATATCACAAAAGAAGTACTGGAAGTCGCTAGTTTAAAGCTGCGATAGTGGCTGCAAAATCTCGTGGGTACTCGCTGGCAGCTAGCATATCTTGTGGGCGCTTGTGAGTCCCGAGCTAGTCTTGTCGTCAATCCCCGAGCATGCAAAACGATGTGAAAAGCGTGCCAACGGAAAGAATTCTACTCCATTGCAGAGTGCAGACATTATCAGTAACTCTGTGTTCTCCATGGAACACAGAGTTGCCGAATGTGTAATTTTTGCTCAAAAATGCATAGTGAAAAACTACACCAGTTCCCCATTAACAGCGAGAGCAAGGCTTGAACGTGGCTCGTCGATTACTAGGAAAAGCTTGCAGAGACTAAATGGAACACTACATCAAGGCCCTAGGAATAGTAAGAGCAGTTAATTTCTGGGGTCACTGGGAAAAGGTCTTTTTTTTCAAGGTTGGAATGAAGTGATAGTTTAAGACTGTACAACAACTGCAGTAGCAGACCTTAGACATGTTTTAAAAGTTACTTTAGTGGGTGACACAGGTAGTGCTTGACACTAGTAGCATATTATTTCAGACCCTGGGTACATGCAGTGCCATAGACTATGGGTTTATAAGTAATAAAATGTACCAATCAGGGGCATACCTGTTTTACCATATTTTTAAGGGAGAGGACAAGCACTTTACCACCTGTTAGCGGAAGTAAGAAGCAGTCAAGAGTCCTAATGCCATCAAAAACTGGTTCAGCAAAAATATGGTAGTGGAGGCAAAATTTGGTGGACTACCACGTAAGAGATGGTAATATTCAACAAAGAGCTACAAGGCAGGTTCAACAACGTGAGCATCTTTAAATTCTAATCCCTATAGGCCAAATGAGAAACAATATTTCAATGATGCTCCGTTAGAATCCAAAGCTCAAGATATTTGCTTTACTCTTTCACAATTGACATAAACAGATTGCAGACATGACTATTTTTATTCCAGTTCAAAGGTTTACAGCAGTAAGCCATCAACTGGCTGGCTGGTGACCATATCAAATTCAGAAGAAAAGAGAGCTCCTTATTTCATTTTCACTATCTTGAAATTAGCGGCACTGTGGCAAGCCTGGAAAAAAACAAGATGAGAATAACATATTTTGTCTTGTTGGTCCCCTCAATAAAGTGCAAAAGTGGATTTGCTTTGTGTGCAAGTGTGTGTGTGTGTGTGTGTCCTCATATTGTTTGCAAACTCTTACAGAACCAGGCAAATACTATCTTCACACACGCACACACACACTCATGTGTGGGCACTTGGGCGGTCCTCATAATAATAGGTATGTTATGTTGCATTTCTGGTTGCTTTTATGCGCAATAGGAGAAAATATGGAGGATGCCAATGGTTTTCATACCAGTGTTGTGCGTTTAGGCTTGTAGGGATCTGAAATCTATTTTCTGTGCATTGTCATTGTGCTCATGTCTCAGGAGTAACATAATCTTATACATATGCATGGTGGTGTTTTGACAACACATCTCGGATGGGCAGGGGGTAGATATACCTCTTAAGAGGATTGAGTACCAGGATAGTACATGTGGTCTCAAGATGTTAGGTTATCTTATTAATTCAGACAGTGTTGGTTGAATCTCTGTGTCTTAATATTCATTAGTTGGCCAGGAAATGCACTTACAAATTATTCACAAGTAAGTTCCTGTGGCGCAGAGGCCAGGGTGCCTGACTCCGGACTGCAGGGTTCACGGTTCGATCCCCAGTGCCGGCGGCAGGTTAGCCCAGCACCATGGGGCATATTATCAAGAAGGGTGTTACAATTATTGCTGCATTAGCGGTAGGAAACTGCCGCTAAAGCGGCGATATTGGGCTTGATAATATGGCCTTGTGAATTCCCATAGCAGCCTATGTTCTGGTGTGAACATGGGCTTCTATGGGAATTCATAAGGGCCCATTATCGCCACTTTAGCGGCAGTTTCTTGCCGCTAAAGCGGCAATAATTGTAATGCCGTACTTGAAAATATGCCCCCATGTGACTCCGGGCAGTTCCTTGCTTAATCTTCTCGAGGGCCCCCAGCGCCGGGACACCACTTCGGAGGTAGCTGTGTAATACTGGTATTTCATTTCATACCCATCAACATCATAGTTGTATTTTCAATTGCAATCCCGAAGTGTGGCTCCATTTTTTAAATGTTCTTCTTGTCTGCGGGTAGACCAGGAAAAAGGAGCCACCTCCATGAGAAGGTCTTTTTTGTCACCCTACATGGCAGATAAGAAAGTCGGAATATACCACAAAAGCGGCCACCTTGTAGACGATCACCTGCCTGGCACAGATTGGCATTATGCCCTCTCATTTCTTTGGAACAAGTAGAATGTTGCCTGGATTAATTGGAATGACCGACACCTCTGGCGAAATACAAAGTGCTGGATCTATGGATTCATCCATCCTTGTGAAAAGACATTTCATTCATAGCCGCCAGCACTGTCAGAAGTACTTGAAGTCCAAATGTATCTGTAGTACCAGAATATTATAGTGGCTCTGTTTCAGGTGACAGTGGCATTGAGTCTAGTCCCTTGTGGGAATGTGGAACCTAGGCTCCTTCAACCTATTTGATTCCAAATGTGATGAATGAAGTGATGATCCCTCAAAACAGGTAATGCCCACAATAACAATATGTTCTGCTTTCTTGCTTTCGAGTCCATTCAAAACAAGTGATGTAAGCAGAGTATCGAGCCACCCAAAGTCAATCGAAAGACAGAAGTTGAACAGTCTAAAAGCCCATAGGTCTTTTATGCTGACAGCAACACTGCTGTTATTTGCTGTCAGAAACTCCAAATCCTTATTAATGTTTTTGGCCTTCATTGGAAAGAACGGGAATAAATGGATATGTGCATTCTGCCCAACAACTGTGTAGAAGACAGCTTGGCACACAGTATGGTACACTTTTACCAATACCTGTTGTGTGGCATATTATCAAGAACAGCGATAAAATTATTGCCGCTTTAAGCGGCGATAATGGGCTTGATAATATGTCCTTGACAATTCCCATAGCAGCCCAGGTTCTGATGTTAACCTTGGCTTCTATGGGAATTCACAAGGGCATATTATCAAGCCCATTATCGCCACTTTAAGGGCAGTTTCCTGCCGCTAAAGCGGCGATAATTTTATCGCCGTTTTTGATAATATGCCCATCAGTTCATGGCCCCCCTAATGACACCTCAAATATATGTTAAACTCCCAACTAAACCATATGGTGTGAATACACTATATGTGGATCCCGCTGTACGAAGGGGCTTGGAAGTAGATACTTTTCTGAGTCAGCACATCCTTACTAATGTAAAGGATATTGCTGGCATTGAATCTATTCACTCTTCCAAAAACCAGCAGGCACCTACATTCAGAGGAAGAGATTGCTCTTCAACCATTGATTTTATTTTTGTTTCCCACTGCCTTGCAGACCGTCTACTGGTCGCTGAGGTTCATGTAACAGATTTCGGGGATCATAACCCCCTTAAAGTGGCATTAAGATTAGCATCCCGCCCCGTGTATACCACCCTTTATGGGGCAAGGGACCTAAATCCCTCAACTGATAAACTAAGATTGAAATGGTGGGGGGTTGATAGCGGCAAATTACTTCAGACTCTGTCAGAGGGGTATATGCATCTAATCAACTTATGTTTATCAACTGAAGGATTACACTCAAGGTTAATTGAAGATTTCACCAAACTTTGTTCAGTGATCAAATCCCTCTTGTCAATACCACTTTCTCAGGTCGTAAAAAAACCGAGGTCGTTTGACCACGAATGTTCAGAGGCCAATAGGAACCTACACAAGGCTTAAACCTCCAAACCTAGGTGCCGTGCAGATGTAAGAATAGCTAGGAAGAGGTACAACACTGCGATAAGTGAGCGAATGATGTTCTCCTTAGTGTACGCTGGGAAGCTTTATCAGAGTCAGCTGGCAGAAAGAAGGGTAACATATTTTGGTCCGCAGTTAGGGATTTGCGTAATATGGGCCAGCAATTAACTCCAGTCAGCTGTACTATTTCCAGTGAGTCTTGGGAAAACCACTTCTCCAAAATTTAAGCCACCCCGCCTCATGGCTCAGACCAATATCTGCAGGGCTAACTATGCTGCCTGCAAATTACATTGTTAGAAGTAGAAGAGGCAATTGCACAGAGCCTTGGTAATAAGGCTCCTGGCCCAGACGGGCTTCCTTTAGATCTAATCAAATGGAAACCAGAATTCTGGGCCCCACTTCTCTTGAATGTTTTTAATAATCTACCCCAAACCCCTATGCCTAGCACCTGGGCCACGATCGTTTCGTCCCAATTTACAAAAAATGTGACAGATCGGAACTTATTAGACCTCACTCCACAAGAATGAGTTGAAAAATGCACTTCATACACTTTACAACTCAGAAAGGACCAGTATGGAATCTAAGAAATCTTCAGTTTTTAGTTATATGTGCAAAGAATTGTATAGGTATCCCCTACGATTATATCTTACTTTGCCAATGACTAACTGGGAAAGGAGCCTCTTATTTCGGCTGAGAGTAGGAACTGTAAATTTCTTGTTATGTTTCCCTCTTGGCTATGGGCCAAACCTCGTAAATACATCATGTCCCTGTGATGGAGTGAGCGCACAAACTGATTTGCATTTTTTCTTTTTTTGTAAATATTATTTAAAATATGTGAAATGGCTTTTAACACCATTTTTTAAAAAACATAGACCTGTTTCCTTGGAAAAATCTTACCAGATGCTGCTTTCCCTAGAAAATGAAGAAATAGTCCTTCGCACTTGCCCTTTTTTGAGAATCGCCACCCGAGCCTGTAAGATGATGCACAATCCCTGACTTTTCAAATTCTGTATGGAAACCTTACTAAATCGTTTGATGTTTTTATTATGGTGTATCAAATGAACTGTCTAACATTTTTATAAGGATTTTTAATATTATTGTAAATTTGTTGATTGTGCTTTTATGAATTCCTGGAATTCGAATAAAGATTTATTAACTGAACTGACACCTCAAATATACTCAATGTAGTTATAGCACTGTCCACGAAACAAGCCAATATAATTGTATTGTCACCGTGCCTGAGCTTCAGAGAACACTGTTATTTGTGTTGCAAGGTCAATACAGGAGTCCTAACAACACACCATTTACTTAACAAATTGGCATCACTGCTTATACAGCCAGACTCAAGACAAGTGGGCCCATGCCATCCACCTCGCTAGCTGTGATGGAGCCTTTTCCTTGTGTGCAACTATTGATATGGTTGGCTTTGATATATTACCTGCAGCTGTCCAGTTGCCAATGTTATTAAACTGTACTGCTTCTAAAAGCTTGCAATAAGGGTTCAGGCAGTGGCACTGTACGTACCCAGGCGAACTTCAAACATGTGCTGCATTTTACACTTGCATTACTGGATCTCATTCTGGTTCTGAGAAGCAAAGACAAAAGTGACAAAAGACAAAAGTGATTCGCCATGATTATATATTACAGGGTTATTTAAGTATTTAAAGTAAAGTAACAAACAATCCTCATAAAAAAATAAAACGAAAAAATGCTCAAATCTCACGGCTCTTATAATAATTTGTTGTACAGGGGTACACAAATTGCAAAACAGCCAACAGGTAACACAAATAAGTTATAAAGTCTAATAGGGCAGTAGGAAACACAATTGAAAATAAAAATGCTCGAACCCATAGTGTATTAAATATGCTGGGTTATCATAAGGAGACTGCTAGTTGAAATCGCATTCTCAATTACTTCTGCAGGCGTCTGTCTTGACATATTCGAATTAGAATGAAGATTTCGCTACGAGTGTATTTCCAATGGTCTCATTTTGTCATAGACAACTGAACATAGCTATGTAGTTCAGTGTGTGTACCAGGTAGTAAAGTAATTGGAGACACTATAAAGTTCTGGTCATTTTGTTCTAGCTGTTGCGTCATTTTTGCCACAAAATGTTATGTAAATTGCATGAAACTAAGAAAAATATGTTTTTCAAATATATCAAATGACATTTGCTTGTGAGGACACTTCTCCCCTCCCCAAAAATTAAGTGATATTACCCGTGCGAACCAATCTCTCGCAGCATGGGTTGTCACTTGGAGGGGAGGGGTTAGGCGCAGAGCTTGGATGAAGGACCAGACCTGTGCCTAACTCCCCCCGAGCTGTGTACAGCTAAAGACCGTGCACAGGATTGGTTGGGTGTGCACGGTGGGTTGGGTGCAGGGTTTCGGGAGTTGGCTGCATTCGAAGGGTTGGCCACTGGTTCAATTTAGAACATGATCAAAAGCCCCTGAAGTTCACTGAAAAAACACAGGTTCCAGTGACACTATAGTTAGGTGTTGGAATAAGACATGAGCTAATGCTAAAAACCAAGGGGCATATTAACAAGGTCAGTCGATAATTATCGCTAAGCGCATTTAGCGCTAGGATAATTATCGCCGGCCAACTCTGAATTTTATCGCGGAGATAGCATGCTATCAGCAACGCTTATCTCCAAAGTGATAAAATTCAGAGCGCAAGCTGCCAATTGTTAGATTCTCGCTGGAAATACAGCGATAATCCCACAATGTTTTGCAATAGCTTGCTGATAGGGATAGACATACTTAGCCATGATATCCACCTTACATAGGATATCATGGCTAAATTAGAAAAATACCAGATGTAAAAAAGTAGCGTTAACCACGGTTAGCGCTGCTTTTTTATCGCTAACAGGGTTAGTGATCCTTGATAATAGGAGAAATGTCGGTAGGCGACATTTCTCCTTTTATTTTACTCTGGAATGCCCCCTTTGCATCTCATTAGAGATGCAAGGGGAAGCATAGAGTAAAAGGGTGCTAACATGCAAATGTGCGTGTTAGCACCCTGTTACTGATAGGGCGCTAGTTTTATCTCTGCTTTTTTGGCTTTTAAAACCAAAAAAGCAGAGATAAAGCCCTTGTTAATATGCCCCCAAAAATCATAAAAGACCATGCATGATAGTGGTAAAAGTTATAGTTTTTTGACTAAACTATAAATTGTTTATATCATTTGTATTTGGGGTTTTTAATGTTAAATCATGTCTCATTCCAGATCTCTGACCATGTCTCCATGGAGCAATCATCACAGTGTTACAATTTAAAATGTTGAGAGTCTAACTTATCTGAAAAAAAGAAAGCATGTGCTACCCCAGTAACATTGTGTTCCGGAAGACCCAATACAGGATTTGGAAAGCTCTCTCATGCCATTGTCCGATGTGCAGCTGGAAAGGTATACAAATCTGGAGCAAAGAGAAAGAAGCCTTATTTACTCCATTCTCTCTCGACATTTACTGTCATTCAGACCAAATCATTCCCTTCAAGCCATTTAGAATCACAATGGAATATTATCTCGCATTGTGTGAGCTGCCATTTGCAGATGAAGTGGCCTGCAAACAAAGGGGTATACTTACAAGAGTTTATCGCCACACGAACATCAATTTTTATGATGTTCCTGTGGCAATACACCCTTTGCCTTATTTACAAGTTGGAGTTAAGCTACTTCCCTCAACACAGGTGCAAGGGTGCCTGTGTTGGCGCACCTCAGCTGAATTTAGCGCCGGCGCTAGGGAAAATGCAAGGTTGCGTTGCATCATTGTAAATACGGCGCATCCCTGCATTTTCAGAATTGCGGAGCGCAGCGTTAGCAATTATGGCTTAATGCTGTGCTCCGCCATTCTCTTGTAAATGTGCCTCAAAGTATTTTTCTCAATTAACCTCAATTCAAAATGGAATTGGGATTTAGATTATTTGTTAGATAGAAATATAATGAGTCCAACTTGTCGCTGCCACTTACAGAACATAGCTTTCATGTGAACATCTAGTTTAGCAACACACAGGGAATGGCATATTCTACGAAAAAAATGAAAAAACCCGAATTTTCTACTTGAGCAGCAACTTTCTCAACGTGAACAGAACGTTTCTTAATGCGAGCTGTTGCGATCACACCGCGACCGCCTGCATTGAGAAATCAGACCACCAGTGTTGAGAAATCTCACCGAGAGGTGGATTTTTCTCATACACGCTCGCCACCTTGACGTTGGGGAGCCCGAGCAAAGAAAAAATCTCTGCTCCGCATTTCGTAACTCCGCGGAGCGCGGAGTATGGAAAACTATGCAAATTCAGCGAAAGGAGAGGAGTTCCCTGCCCGGGCTTACTAAATAATTTAGAGCTGAGTTAAACAACCCAACACACCGCTATGTATGAGTGCACTAATGAAATACGAAGTACATGTATCAGAATACTTTACCAAAACGTATCACCACTCCTTCCAGGGTTTAATAGTATGGGTGTAAGGTTTTCACCTATCCCTCCACAGATAGGACTATTCCAGACCCAGCTCTCAGCGCACTCTGCCATCCCAGCAGATTTCTGGTACACAACATTCGTAAATTCCATCTGCTGAGTAACTTTTGCCCAGAAGACTTTTAGATCCTTGATGTGGCAAATCTCCATAATCATGTCTCGAAATCCTCAGACTTGATGCTCATTTGTCAAGCCACACCTTCTTCCATGAACTTTTCATTCTTATCCTCCTAGGCATCAATATGTAGAAGATGAGGATGCTGGAAAAAATTGAATAACCCCAAACAATACAGGGCAAGAGATCCCAAATCAAAGTCCGATTTCAGCACTGACCAGCATTCACTAGCAAATACTTTCACGTGTTCTTCACACTAGTCTGTTCTTTATGTACATGAACTTCAGAGTGCATCATGCAAATATGATGGCCTTTTTCATAAATTAGTTTTTGGCAATTTTTATTTTTGCAAAACTTTATTTTGCCTGATTTGCTTAAAAAAGCAGCTGCTGTTTTCCGCAAAGAAAAGCACCTTTCTGAACGAATAAAATGGTAATTGTTTTTGCAAAATGTATTTTTCCCTGCACTGATTTATTCCCCAAACTTGTGGACTATTGGAATATTAGTATACACCTTTTATTGTTTATGTTTAAATGTTGTAATTGTTATATAATATTTTTGTGGTGGGATTGAAAATAAAATGTGCAATAGTGTGTTTCTAATGTGATATGAATCTACATTTGCAAGAAACAGCCAATACCTCAGTAATGGAAGTACTACATACATCTAAATTGTTGCCATTAGGAGTGTAATAAATGGGCATATTTATCGAGGCTTCATACTTGTGTGAAATCACATTGACCCAAAGCAGTGCAAACTTTCCAGTGCAAAACTTATGCTAGACATAATGCACGCAACCTTGAACCGTAGTTCATGGGACAAGGCAAGGTCAAAGACCGTTAGTGCAAGCAGAGAGAAAAACAGCTGCCCCCTCACGTAAATCAGGACAGCAGCTTAGTTGCTGCTCTGTGCTGGGTGACATACCTGCAAATCTGCCCTGAAGAGTTTGTTCTAAACGGCACATACCAGTAAGATAGCATTTTCCACACGACCAAGTTTGCGCGTGTATTGCTCTTCCTGCAGCTGTTTTCCATTTCGGTAAATTTTTCCAGTTTATGGAGAAACGTTGACAGATAGTATGGAGCCATCTACAGCTAACAGCTATGATTAACTGTGCAAATGGAAAAAATCTTCCTTTGATTTAGTTTATACAGAAATAGCACAAGAATATTGTCTGCTAACCATTGAAATCCACAAGCTCTTGGTCTCAGCACTAAAACACTCTTTACAAAGCAAAATAAACAATTTTAAGGCATCCTGTATCGCCCAGGCGATAACTTGCAGGCACACCAATTGCATTCCTTGACTTTCGTTTGCCTGTATCTAAATGAAAAAAATAAGTTTCCATTAAAAACTAGGCAGAAATTCAGACTGAAATAGATATAATTTGAGAACCTCCCCCACTGATAGGTTCCATTTACTGTGGATTTCTTGCTGCATGTTTTTTTTCTATATTTGATATAGTACAATGAATCCTTCTAAGATAAATACTATTATTTGATTTGCAAACCCAATGCTTCTTGCGCCAAGGGGACAGGGAAAAACAAATTGTGTGCCAGATTGCTAAAGCAATAAAGAGTACAATCCTTTGAATGAAAGCTCAAAAAGCAGAAAAAAAATGATTGTCTGCGTGTGTTCCAACGCAGTTTCAGATTTAAACTAGAGGGGGACAGAGTTACTATTTTTTTCTGTCGTGGATGCAGCCCCCCCCCTCCCGACCTCCCCGCTTTGTAGGCATAGTCATGACGCAGAATGTTACTGGAGATTTACAAAGCAACGCAGAGGGGCGGTTTTACCATGCCTTGAGTGTCTTTGTAAAAAAAACAAAGTAATGTAGCACATAGTGCTCCCTTGCATCGGGGACTCATGGGAGGAGCACTAGCATTCCCATGCATCCACCCATGGATGTTGAACCAATCCCAGACTTACAGAGGTCTGTAATCCTGGGGTTGCACAAAAATGGTGTGCATCCCAGACCCAGGCATAAAGAGGACAAATGCCTTTATTGTAGTCGGCATCACACATTGAAAAAAAGGAAAATGCCATTAAGGATTGTTTTTGTGCCACGTCCCCACCTGCTCAAAAACAATCCTACTTGTAATACAGGCACCTTTCAGCATGGCTACGTTGCACACAGTGCGCCAGCGTTAGCAGAAGTGCACCATATCTGAATAGATATGCTGCATTTCTGCTCTCTTTGTTTCAGGGAATTCAGAGCAGCAACTTCACTTGCTGCCCTGTATTGCGTGAAGACTATGTAAATCTGTCCCTTGTGCATAAAATCTGTCCCTTGTGCATAACGTGAAAATACAGTTTACTATAAGTCTTCTTACAGTTGCACTGACACAAACTGCCAAGCAGAAATTTGAGAAAACCTCATGATGAGAATTCAAATAACTCGCTTATGGTTGCCTGTCAGGAGAAGTATTGAAGAAAGACCAGGGAACACATAGGTAATTTCTGATCAATATGAGCATTGCTGATCCATTCCAATATATTTATTTCTACTGATCTGAAGTGTTATAAATGCATTAAAGTATTACTGAAACTTCAGAGTACAGGCTCTTCTAAGAGTGTCCACTCAAGCTCAGCTCTAGGTATATTCACAACTGTACCGTATGGCTGACCATGCACTGTGTCTCAACTTTTGCTTGGGAGCGGGACCACACCTGATGCACAAGGTTTGTGAAAACTGTAACTTTATTGAAGGAAACATGAACCACAAGTCATAACAACCTCTATTACTTAGCTGCATACAGTAAGTAAACTTATCAACGTTTCAATCATCAAAATCTAACCCATGTCCCATCTCTAAAAATTACCATCCACTTGTTGCGCTAGAGCCCCTTTCCCCCATTTAACATTCCACATATTAACCTGTTTTATCTATTGTTGGACTTGGCCCTTTTTGCAGGGACATCCCTAACCTTTTTGCCTTCCTCCTAGTCTTTTTTCGGACCTGGTATTGGTGGTTTTAGGACTCTGGGCACTTTAGCAATGCTGTCCAGTGTAAAGTGCGTGTGCTCTCTGTGGTAAACATGGTACGATTGGTCTAGACCTGTTTGGCGTATTTAATTTACCTGTCAGTCCCCAGGAATGTGGTATCTCACATACCCGGGGGCAGTAAACTAAATGCTACTGGTGGGCTTGCAGCGCTGCTTGCGCCACCCACCAGAGTAGCCTTTCAAAATCGTCGCAGGCCTCTGCTATTGCAGGGCCTGTGCACGCAGTTTACTGCCGATGTGACGTGGCACATAAAATGAGTGCCACGTCTGTGACCCCCCCTTTTTACTATATCTCAGTCACCACTAAGGTAGGCCCTCGTTAGCCCTATGGGCAGGGTGCATTGTAGGTAAAAGGTAGGACATGTAGCTTAAGTGTGTGACATGTCCTGGTAGTTTCAAACAGCCATTTTGGTTTCTCACTGATGTGAGGCTTCCCTCTCATTGGAATGCATTGGGGATTCCCTGATAAGTGTTTCAGTGGTAATTCCTGATATCAGAGGAGCAGCGTGGTCAAGTTTGGTATGTTTGGAATGATGATAATAAATGCTGCATAATGGAGTGATTTATGTGTATTGCATGCCTGGCTCTGGAGCAACAGGGGCTGGTGAGATGTGTGGCTCCAGAAGGGCAGGGCGAGTCAGCGCTAGGCTGAATAGGCAGACCTACATTTACAGCAGTGGGATGAGTAACCCCTGACCCTGAATGGGTCTGTGCCTGCCTGGTTCAATGCTGGCTCCAGCCCCCTATGGTGTGTCTGAGGACAGAGCCCAAATTGACAATGGAGGGTGTGAGCACTGTAAAGAAAATGCTCCCAAACCCGCCAGATCCAGTTGGGACGTGTTAGAAATGGGATTTCCGGTTGGCTGAGGCTTGCGCCAAAGTCAGGCAGAAACCACCACTCTAGTCAGGGCAAGGAACTCACCCGCCAAAATAACCCCTGCTCACCCCCTTGGTAGCTTGGCACGAGCAGTCAGGCTTACCCCGGAGGTGATGTGTAAAGCGTTTGCGTGCGCACCCAGCAACAACACCCAAGGCCCACCACAAAAGAAACTCCACACAAGGTGATATATAAAAATAGCCTTTGTATTATACCAAACACATTAGATAATAAACACACACTTTACAATGTGCCATAGGCACGGGCAGAATTTACAGGGGATTATGTACATGGGACAGGGCCACGTGGGCCACTGTCAGGAATAAGCACTTAGAACATAGCACATATAATAACAGTAACACCAAATGGTACATGTAGCACACAACCAGTCATCACTGGTAAAAGGTAAGTACCACCTACGCAATCCTAAACACCTTAGGCCAATATCACGCAGGGCACCATGAACTCACTAGCCTCACTATACTAGGGCAAACAACCTCCTAGGCATAAAAATACATTTAAGGGTATAGGCATAAAAGCATTGCATGTGACATTACAATCACATTAGGCAGGAAATCGCATCTGCGCAAAACATCACATGAAGCAACAACAGGTACCCCATGCCAGGGCACAACACCAGAACTGTCCCCCAAGCCAACTGGCCTCTCAGGGGCTCACACGCCCATTGTCCAGCAATGTCAGGGCAGGCTGTGCAGGCAGCCAAAGGAAGATTTCGAAAAGGGGCAAGCCTAAAAGAAGCATCTGCCCACTAAGTGCTGGGCAGCTGTAGGATCTCTTCTCGGATCTTAGAAACAAACAATGGGGCCAGAACAACGTGGGAGCCTCGGGGCTCTGAATAAAACGAAATGCCCCCAAATCAGCGTTGGAGCCCGCAGGCTCTAAATACACAAATGCCCCCTTGGAGCCTCTCGTGGGCTCGGAAGAAATGCTGCCCACTGTGGGATGAGCGGCCCCCTGCCAGCCAGGGCCGCTCTACCTCCCGAAATGGCCCCAAATGCTGGAGTCCTCCCGCTCCTGGGGGGACTCAAGAAAAATGACCCCCGGAGCCTCTTGGGGCTCTAAAACAATTATGCCCCCGTTGCTGGAGTCCCGCACTGGGGTCTCGCAGAGGAAAAATGCCCAAGAGCCTCTTGTGGGCTCTGAAACAAATGCCCTGCACAGGTGAAGCTTCTCGTGGGCTCTAGGAAAATGGGCCCCCGTCGTTGAAGTCCCACTCTGGGACTCGAATAGCAAATGCCCCAAACTTCCTTGGGAGCAGCCCACTGCCAACCGGGGCCGCTCAAGGGACAGCAAAACCCACCGAGGCCCTCTCCTTACCGGGCTCTTCTGGGGGGGGGGGGAACACAGCGCTCTCCTCTGGTGGCGGCCCGGGGACTCCCTCTCTACTGGAGTCCCTCTCGCAGGCTGGCCGCAGGTACGAGAGCTCCCCCTCCTCGGGGCTCTCTCTCACTGGTCCTGGGTTCTGGTACTTCCGGGTCGCGGCTGCAGTCAATGGCAGCACGGCCCTTGTGTGTGGAGGCGAGACTCCCGGGGCCAATCACAGAGCGGCACAGCACTGTATCTTCCCGGGCTCTCTTCGGGGCACAACACAGGGTGGGCACCCATTCCAATAATTAAATATAAAGCCCCTGGAGGGGTGGGCACCCGTCAGGGAGCAAACTCAACAAGATCATGGGATGGGCACCCGTAATAAGGCACAAAGTCAGCAAATAAGCTGGGTGGCACCCACGCTGCAACTCGGCAAACCGGCTCAGCAAAATGCAGGGTGGGCACCTGCCTTGAAAATCAGCCACAAAGGGGGATCCCCATGCCGGAGAATCCCTCTAGGAAGGGATCGCCGCACCAGCGGCGCAATGCGCTATTTGCTAGGGGAGGCCAGCACTCCCCCGACACTGGCAGGCCCCCCAAGTCCCTCCAGGTCCAGGGACAAGGTCCAGGAAGAAATGAAGGCAGGGGGGCAAAGGCTGGGCCCAGGGGCCAGCTCACGGGGCCCTCCAGGCAGTGAGGCAGTCCCATTGGCGGTCCTCCTGGCCCGCAGCAGCAGCCCCCCTCAAGACAGGATCAGAAAGAACATTTTGTAAGGGGACACAGCCCCTTCTTATACTAAGAAACCCTTTGTCCTTAGGTGCAGGGTGGGGGAAAACCAGATGCAACTGGTTTTGGAGCACTTTGTTGTGCTTAGCCACCCTTTCAATTCACTAGTCAGGCTAGGGTCATCAGTCGCACCACAGTGGGCGGAGCCAGCATTGTGTGGGGAAAGCCCAGCCCTATTCAGGTTGCAGGTGCACCCCTCCCTCACATCACTCATGCAGATCTCCCATTCACCACCGGGGCAGACCCATCCTGACTCCTGGAGCCTGGCACACTAGCCAGCTCCAGCCAATCATAAGCCAGACAGCCAATTCGCATAATTTACACAAACATGCCAACTTCCAGAAGTGGCACTTCCACACTAGACACAATCATGCCGCACACATCATCGCGCAGCATTTAATCACACAAGTCCACACATACCAAACTCGAGCTTGCACTCCCCACGCATCAGGAACTAACACGGACACATATATTCCCCATGCATTCCTGTGGAAGGGCAGGCCAATCTCACAACACGCATTCAGAGTGTGCACGCACTTTACACTGGGACACAGTGAAAATGTGCAAAAGCCAAAAAATAACTAACACCAAGTCATAATTAAAATGCAAGAAGTTTAGGGGTGAACCTGGCAGAAGTGCCAAGTCCAACACGACTGGATCCCCAAGCCCAGTGCCAGGGCAGAACAAAGACCAACCTTGTACAAATATTGGGGCTGTGACCCCTTGAAGGGTGTGCTGTTTTGGGTGCTTGCTTGTTGTACCTGGGCCCAGCTTTGCCTATGGGCACTGGACTTAGCGCCCCGTGAGGGCTACACCTCTTTCCTGAAAGTCCATAGAGCGGGTCTCCCAATTCACTTGGAAGCCCCAGTCCTCAGGTCCTGTGGTTGCTGATCCTAGAGTGATTCCGTGAGGTCAGCGTGGCCGCTCGTAAGTGAAACCGGCATGAGGAGAGGCCCTCGAGGGAGACACTCCCGCCGCGAGCCGGAAGTCAGGCAGAGCTTGCCTGGTTGTGGGTGGGGCCGTGTTTGTGTTCCGCGGACCAATCAAAGTGGAGTTAGGCCCTCGGTAGTTGGGACCAGACAAGAAGCAGAGAGGAAGCCAGGCAAGAGGAGGCCTGGTTGGGGGCGGGGCACCGACCGCAAGAAGGAGCCTCGCCTTGTGGGCTCGCATCTGCTGTGGCCAGGAAGCTGCCGGAGCAAGAGGAGAGGAGACGGCCCTGGTGCGTGTGGCACCTAGAAGACCGGACAGAGTCTGAGAAGGACCCGGTGAGTGGGGCCTGTGCATGGCACTGAGGGTGCCTATTTGAAGAATCAAACTCCTGAAAGAGGAGCCCAGGGAAGGAGGGTCTCCCTAAGCACTGTGGTTGCCGGTGCTGGATTCCCCCAGCTGTACCGCAAGGTTGCAGGCAGCTGCAACGGGGGGCACTTTGTTTTAGAGTCCCAGATTGGGGCTTGAGAGGCACTGTGGTGCTGAGGCTGATTTTTTCCAGCTTCACTGCGAGAGCTTGGGCAGCTGCAATGACGGGGGTATTCTAAGTTGTATGAAGAGGAAGAGGGTGAGTTTCACCCTTCGCCCCCAGTACATCATGCACATTGCCTTCGCTGCAGAAGCAGCAGAGGGCCAGTTGGAAGGCTCTATGATTACCGAGCACTGACTTTGGACAAAGGGCATTTGGAACAGCCTAAACAAGCCCCCGAGAAAGGCCGGTTGGCCTGGGATCATTTTGTGTCCTGGTGGTGCATAAGGCCCCATGTGATATGTGCTCCTTTGCAGTGGTACTGGGGTGCACTGCTAATTTAGGTTGTGGGCCTAATGTGATTCAGACATAATGCGTTTATGTTACCTGTGATATTACCAGTAGTTACTGGTTGTGTTATTACTACCAGTCTTATGGTTATGACAAGGGCCTGATTGACCCTGTCATGCTTATAATCCCATGTAAATTACTATCTAGTGCTAGTTGGAACAGTGTATATGTGTGATTATGATCTAAAGTGTTTATGATAATACAGAGTCAAATTTTTGTATAACCTTGTGTGGAGTCTCTTTTGTAGTGTGCCTAGTGTGTTGCTGCTATTGTGTGTGTGTTGCGCAAACGCTTTACACATGGCCCCGGGGATAAGCCTGACTGCTCGTGCCAAGCTACCAAGGGGGTGAGCATGGGTTATCTTCAGCGTGCAATTCCCTTGCCATGAGTGGTGGTTTCTGCCTGGCTTAGATGCAATCCCTAGCCAACCAGAAATCCCATTTCTAACATCTATGAACTCCTAGCTCCTACTCCTTGTCATTAAATCTCCCCGGTGTTCTTTTTCCATGGGCCCACACTAGGTCCAAGTTGCTTTCTTCTCCATTTTTAACCATATATTTTTCTGTATTCTCATTTCATCCCTTGTCTTTTCCTAAGCCCTCTTTTTCCACCTGCCTCCAGCGGCTTCACCTCATATACCTTTTTTCCCAACAATACCCTTGCCCTGTCTACCTTTAGCACATGCTGAAAAGGGATTATGAAGTTCCTTTCAAGGCATGCGCATTTAAGGTAGGGCTTTGGTACCCTAAAGTTATGTACATTCATTCACAACAATGCCCTTACTATGCCCGCCTCCGGCACACTCTCTGAAGCTTGTTCCATGGTGGGTGGTGTACTCTGCATCTTGCAGAAGAGGGATTGTGAAATACCTTTCCAGGCATTTTCAATTAAGGCATGGGCATGACACCCCAATATCCAGCAATGTCATCTGTCCCTCCTAAACCCCTCCTAAAGGCCAGGCTAAGAGATGGTGGTTCCCTTCCCCTCTGTGGAGGGCCCATCATGAGAGAGCATTACTGATGCATTTGGTTTGTGAAAAAGGATATTTATCGGAGGTATACAGAGCTCGCAATTTATATTAACTTTTGCCTTAGCCTCACACACTAAGCAAATGGTGCCTTTTCCACTGCCACCCTGCCACCTTCCAAACCCAGGTACAAGCCATGTGATTACCTCTTTGTGTGAAATCCCAGTCCATCTGACAATAGATATGTCACTTATCCACATGCTTTCTTCCTTCCTGCTACTTGCATGCTTTCTGGGAAGAAACACAGCCTCTAAGAGACAACGGTGCACTTGCCATACATGTACCCTACATCTTTCCAGACCTCCATTTACCTAATCTATTCAGCATGTGCTCTCATCATCCAGGTTGTAAGCCTCCATCACCATCTCAATTTTAAAGTGTCCTGTAGTATTGACCTGGTCAACCATCCAACTCCAAACATTTTCACAGCAAATATACCAGCCGCCTGTCTGACATAATACCACCATCCTTATGGATGAACATCCTGCCTGGTGCTACACCCCTCACCCTCAGATACCCGCTGTACACACTCATAAGCCAAATATCTTTCATGGCTGACTTCACAAGCTTAAACCATAGCCCATTTTACCTTTGATCAGCAGTTGCGGCTCCTCTGCTGTGGCAAAGGAGCATCACCCCAAACTGTCATACTCACTTTCTCCATTGTCCATGCCGGCTGCATTACAGCCTGCATGGAGAACATGCCCAGGTCCCCATTCCCTGGTTAAACATCGAAAAAGGACGCGCAAGACCACTCACAATGCTGCATTACTCCTCCACACTCTCACCATCAACCTGTCCTCCTCTAACCTCAAGTCCTCTACCTGAAGACTTTCATAAGTCTTTGCTGCAACTGCTTTTGACATTCTAAATGCTCTGAAAAACATGACTAAAAGTATAGCTCAACATAAGAGAGCTTTCGATGCAGACATGCGCACCTCTTGGCTGGTTCAATATTCCGGTTAAACAAGAAATTGGTTCTATTGGGTAAAACAAAATTGCTTTTGGACTGCTTAAAAATGCACTTTAGGAAGGATGCTCTCAGATACACATTATTTTCCAAAATAAAGTAAAAGTTTAACAAAATAAATCAAATGCTCGTCTGTTTGGCTGTACTGTATCACTTTATCAGAATTGAGTCATTCAATGATATTTCAACAATACATGGGTAGACTGTCAGCATATGTGGCATAGGTGTAATTTAGTGACAATTGTGTTTAAGTGCTCAAAATGGTGAAAGATATGTACAGTGTCAAATATACAGATATATACAAGAATATAAGTGGCCAACCATTCATTTTAGACCAAGGTTTCCTATGTTTCTTTTTTGGAATCCTGGCTATGCTGGACCCCAAGAAAAGCGTTGACTTTTCGACCCTGTGGTGCCCCAGTCGGTGGTCACGGCGGGTCTTTATCAAGACAGGAGTGGGAATGACAGTCTGTAAATAAATAAATGCCGTGTATCAGAGAGACAGTAGGAGCTCTAGTCATTGCGCCTAAAAAGAGAGGAGGTGTTTATACTCACTTAGGTATCATGGCCGGAGCTTCTCAGCATGATCCTTTTTAAGCACTGGGGCTTGTGTACCTGCAGGGTGGGGGGAGGGTTTAAGTACTCGGCGCAGAGAAATACCAAGTTGCACATACCGGTGGGGGTGTGGTCATGCAGAGTGGTAATTTCACACGATTGGGAGGCCGGTTGGCGTGAGCGGGCAAATATGACTAATGCCAGAGCCGGCGTGTCAGGCTGGGGTACTAAACTAGTGCATTGCTTGGTGAGGACCTAGAAGTTCAACATTCCATCTAAAACAACAATCATAATTACCTGCCATCTATAGCATCTCCTGCCTTCTAATTTGGCTCATCCTTCTAACACCCTTTTGTTTATTCATCTCCACTCGTCTCATAACCCCAAAAGCACTTCCCATTACGTGCAAATCCAACTCCCTGCAACTGTCAACAGCAATAACCCCTTTTTCACCATTGAAATAGTTGATAATAACATCTTTCCTGTTTCTTATTGCTAAGACATCCCTTCATCTTTTTCTCACCGGACTCATTATACATTCTGTTCATGCTTGTCTATATGATGTCCTTGTCGACACAGCAGACAAACTTTTAGATAAACTCATCACCCTCAACCCCCTAGGTTCCACAGGTCTCCAGCATGGACACCCATTGCAGGTCTGCCTCCGGAGCTAATCCACAGAGCCTCGAACAAAAACACATACCAACTTGTCATCAAAGCTTGCTTTATGTCTGGAAAGCATGGTCATATACAATCATAGGAAAATCAATTCCTTCGGCAACATTCACAGCCATTTGTCACTCGCAGACAACTTGTTCAGCACTCCACTCTCACCACAGATTCGTCAACAATGAAAGCCACCTTCTTGTTGATCAGCTCCCACCTCAGATTTCCACCATCATAATCACTGAAAAAATGTCCAGGAAGGCAATCTTGTGATTTCATGTCTTCCAGTCTACTGGCCACATTTCAGTGTACCATCTTCCCTTCCAGTAAATGCCCAAACCTCCTGAAGCATCGGCAAAGATTTCCGCAGTCCAGGTGTACAGGTCTGTGTCCAGCCACATTGCCATTTCATTGAATTAATCAACAAACTTCAGCCACATCCACAGATCATGTCTCATGTTCTCCTAATTCTGATCATATGGTGAGGTTTCGTCACTCCTCTCATGGCCAAAGACATGTGTCTGCAGAATGTCCTTTCGTGAGCAAAGTTTCAGTGTCAGTATTCGCTGGAGTTATTTTCAAGTAACATATTTACTAATCACCACGTCTGTCAGCAAAGATCTGAGTCATCAATGTGTCTGTTGGCAGCCGTTACACCATCGCCATAGAATCACGCTCTCAGCTCAAAAACGGCAGCACCATCGCAATCCCAATCTGTATTGCCCAGTGCCAATGGAACCTCAGCTCCAGGGTAATATGTTCCATTGTATTTATGAGGCAACCACATTCTTTCAGCCTCTGTCCATCCCACAAAATAAAAATCATGGAGGTAGTAAAGCAATTGCTCAGAACCCACCCCTGTCTTCACTACCCATTCTTGGAAGGAGCTGACATTATCACATTTACCACATGCTACTGAACACTCCATGGGAATGGCTTTGTGAACTAATTTTCTTTTCTCAATCTGGATTCCCAGAAGTAGAAAATTGCCCGAGTTCACATGTTACAGATGGAATGCCAACTGTGTGTCACTTTCTCTATTTCCATCCCCACACCAACTATTCTGATTAGATGACTAGCATCAAGAAGGAAAGTATTGTAAACTTAACATTATTCAGCCGCAATGTAGTTGTTGACCAATTTGCGCTCAGACCACGATAAGCGATGAATCAGCATGTATTCTCATTTAGTCTTTTCAGGCCCAATACCCAAATGATACACCCTCAAGGTCGTATTGGGCGGATTCTTAACGGTTTCAAACCCTCCGAACAGGACGTCTTTCTTCCATGAATTTGTCATTTACTGCTTCCTCTAAGATCTTTACTGATTTCAAGTTGTTATTCCAACTTTATCGATGTGGTCATGTGCATGGAATTCAACAGCCTATATCAAAGACCTCCTTTAACTTTTCTGTGTCTGCCCTGTCTGGGTGATGTGTCAAACAGTCTAACCACATGTTCCTTTTTCCACTGTTCATGCCTCCGAAGCTGCATTAGCCCCCCTGCCCCATGAAAATATTGGGCCTGTGTGTGTTTGACTCCATGGTTGAAGCTCAGAGACCTAAAACAAGACCTTTTGTTAAATTCCAGCATGCTCTGCTTAGCCCGCTTCTGGCATGAACCTCCGCTGATCCCTGGTAGGTGTGACTCTAAAAGTTTCATCCCACTCCACATGCAGATTGTTGACGATGGCCTGGCTGATGTAATGGGTATCACGTCCGCTCCATAGACTTCCACACAGTCTATGC
This sequence comes from Lissotriton helveticus, assembly GCF_964261635.1. Classification (NCBI taxonomy): domain Eukaryota; kingdom Metazoa; phylum Chordata; class Amphibia; order Caudata; family Salamandridae; genus Lissotriton; species Lissotriton helveticus. The sequence continues at coordinate 1,142,525,092 of NC_136068.1, forward strand.
TTGTGTACCAATCTTCACCCCTCCATCTCCAGAGAGGGAAAATTAATGCTAAAATGGCTGAGGGCACCCCAGTGGTCCTTATTGTTTTCGCCTGCTTTGTTAGCCAGGCCCCAGACAGACCTCATCTCCAGTGGTCAGCCATTGAGCTGCCACCTTCAGCAAGTCCTTGATGGCGTACACCTACACCTCTATTGGAGCACGCACTAGTGCACCCATTCCCTGCCTGTGTATTATGCCAAAAGGGGATTCTGAAATCCCTATCTGTGCAAGCCCAATCAATATGTTGACGATGGAGCATGACAGATACTGACTCCATAAAGCTTGCGTACCTCCCAAGCCCCTACCAAAGACCTTGTGTGGAGTGGAAAGGTCCTTTCTCCCCTGCATGTGACTTTAGATTAAATTGAAGTGTCAGTGATCTTGTTGTTTGGAAACTCGTGGGAAAAAGCTTTGCTTTGCAGGATGTCCGGTGAACCAGCACTCACCTTCTACAGTTGGGTCACATAGACTGGGAAAGTCACTCCTAATAGGCCAAAATTTCACATTCAATCAAATACCACCTGTTATACCTGGCATCCTTGGCTTGGTTCTTCTCTAACTTTTTGCCTTCAAGCCTCCTGTTTTGCTGACTTTGTTTGTGCTGGTTTATGACACTGAACACTTTGCCACTGCTCACCAGTGCTAAAGTGCTTGTCCTGTCTCCTTAAAAGAAAGTAGAATTTTTGTACACCCAATTGGCACATTTAATTTACTTGTAAGTCCCTAATACACGGGTGCTACATGTAACCAAGGCCTGTAAATTAAATGGTTCGCCCCTGCAGCACTGATTAGGGCTCCCACTTTAGTGGCCCTTCAAACATGTCTCAGGCCTGCTGTTGCATCCTGTATGTGCAGGTCTTCAAACTGTCTTTTTGCCCTGACAAAATAAACCTTCTGCCAAACCCAAACCTTCATTTCTAATGTATATAAATCATCTATGGTAGCTCCTGAACAGCCCAGGGGGGTAGGGTGCAGTGTATTTAAAAATTAGCTTATGTACCTTTATATTTTATATGTCTGGGTGGTGGAAATACTCCTAGATTCATTTTTTTCACAACTGCAAGGCCATTGGAGCTATCTTATTACATTTAATAAGTTATAACTTCTAATTGGGAGTATGTCGGCAGGTCAAGTTTGGCGTCTAAAGAATTGTAAGTAACAGCCCTCTTTAATGGAAGAGTCAGATTTTTAATCACAATTCTGAAAATGCCACTTTTAGAAAGTTGCCAATTTCTTCTCCTAACCATTTGGTGACTGCAGCCTGATCCTGTGGCACATGACTATGTGTAGCTGGCAGATGGTCTTTGTGTATTTGTTAGTAATGGGGTCTCTAGTTGGCAGTGGTTCGCTCCTTGTCCAAATAGGAACCCTTATTCTAGTCAGGGTAAGGGGATTAAACAGCTAATAAAGCCCCTGCTCACCTCCTTGGTAGCTTGGCACGAGCAATCAGGCTTATCTCAGAAGCAATATTTAATGCATTTGTACATAAACATACATTAGCACAGTGAAAACACTACAAATGGACACCACACCAGATTAGAAAAATAACCAATCAGTTCAGTCCATAGAAAACTAAGAATGCTTCGCTTTTATCACAAAGTACCTGAGATGCGTCAAAATCAAAGACGAAAACAGGCACATACAAAAAAGTGTTACTCAAAAATTGGGTAAACCAATACACCCTAGGAGGCATGGGTAAAACTTCTTGTAAGGTAAAGGTGCCTACAAGGGAATTCTTTTATATACAATTCTGTTGAATATTTAAAAAAAACACTTTTAAGGACCTAAAACAATGACCTTAATCAAATGAATTGTTGCATTCAAGTTTGAAAGAAATTTACAATTAACTGACTCAAAACAAAACAAAACAAACAAGCACAAGAAGATAAACCCAAACAAAATAGGACAAGCGGTGTATTCTTTGTCCATACAAATACATAAATAAATAGCATAAGTTGAGGGTACAGAAGACAGTTCATATAAACAAAAATGACCGAGAAAACTAGCTTGAAAGTGGGTTATAGTTGTTGACCCTTAAGGTATGAACGTATTGTGAGCTCATGAGAAATTCGCACAAATTGAAGGGGTCAATTCGATCTGGATTAGATAACTTAATTATCCTCCAGTTTTTTTTTGCAATGATGTAATGTGTTTACCTGTGTTGGTTGATTTTTTTACGTGACAATGCTCGAGATTTTAGTAACTTGTACAGCCATTACTGATCGGCATTCCGAGTAGAGCTGAAGCTTTACAATAAAAAAAGTGTTGCATCGATTCTTTACTCCCAGGGGAGATGATAGGTCGATTCCTTAAGGTGATGCGTTGATTCCAAGCAGCGGAGCAGAGGTGATGCGTCGATTCCTTGCTGTTTCGGGCAGGTGATGCATCGATTGCATACTGCGTGGGGAAATGATATGTCAAACTCCATTCACACAGCTTTGGTTCCTTACTGCTGGGCATCTCCTATGAAGATGTTGGCGCACAGGTGCGATGCATGGAAAATCTGGACATGCTGGGTCACTACGGTGCTGAATCGCTTTTTCAGCCATGAGCAGGTAATGCGTCGATATCTTCAGCTGCACAGCAGGGTCTGTATTGGATTCAGAGCGGTTGCCTCGGCCGGCAGAGGCACGGTGCTCAGGGATCAGGCTGCGGCGATCATTTCAGCATGACAGCAGGCACTGCATCGATTCTTCGGCAGTGGCGATTCATTGTTTTTTAGCTACACAGCGGTGAAGGTTGTTGCATGAATTTTCTTTGCAGCGAAACCTGCTCCAATGGCCCTGAACTGGAAGTTGCACCACTTGACAGGTCACAGCTCATAGCAGAGGAGAACAGGGGCTGCAGGTGAAGTCTTTGATGGCTATGAGACTTTCTAACAAAAGGCTAGCACACAGAAGCCCTAAGAGTCCTTTCACTGCTCAAGACAGAAGCAGCAAGCAAGACCAACACAGCAACAAACAGAGTAGCAGTTCTCCTCCTACATCTTCTCCAGCTCTTTTTCTTGGTAGAATCTCCTCTTAGTCCAGAAGTGTTCTAAAAATGAGGGGCCACCGCTAAAGTACGTATTCCAGTTTCTGCCTTTGAAGAAGGCAAACTTCAAAGGATAGTCTTTGTAGTGCACAAGGACCTGCCTTGCCCTGACCTGGCTCCAGACACACTAAAGGGGGAGTGGAGACAGCTGTGTGTGAGGGCAGGCACAGTCCTATTCAGGTGTCAGTGAAAACTCCTCCCACCACTCTAGCTCAGGAAGACCTATCAGCCTGGTGATAGGCCATCAGGATATGCAGGTCACATGTCAGATCCTTTGTGCGACTGTCTATAGTCAATGCACAAACAGCCCAACTGTCAGCCTAAACCAGACGTGGACTCCACAGTCAGGCAGAGACACAGATGGCCTCATTTATAAGAAAGTGCTGTGGCGTGGCACTTTCAAAAGCACAGGGGTGTGTCATATCTACAAGGATATGACTGATCCCTTTACATGACACATCACTTTGCTCTCCCCTGCACTGGTGCACAATTTGCTGCCATGCGCCAATGCAGGCAACCTTCCACCATGTGTCATGGGTGCCTGCATGACGGGGGTGATTTTTTATGTGCAGGAAGGTGTTCCTTCCTGCACATAAACAATCTAAAATGGCGTTTCTCAACTTCTATCTGTGCTGCATTAACACACATAGAACTTGCAAACCCTAATTTGTTAATGATTGTTTATGCGCAGGAAGGTGTCCCTTCCTGCACATAAACATTCATTAAAAAAATGACTAAATCGTTTAAAGGCACTTGTAAAAATGCGAAACTCGGTGTTATATTTTGTATTTAAATTGGAACAAAAAAGCTGTACCTGTCCATTTATAAACAAAGCTGTTATTTGCAGGTCTCTCACAAATCTCAGAAGGACATGCATCTTTTCAGAAAAGTTAGAATTTGTTACGATTTCTTTACCATTCAATCTCAACCTTTGTTTTCAACTAAATAAAATGTGAGTATATTTTTTTGGTTTATTGCTAAAAGGTAAAAAAAAATTACTCTTGTAAAGTTTGCCAGCCAATACCTTTCCTTTAAAATTCAAAATATTAAAAAGTCCTACTTATAATGTTTTTGAAATATTTTGAGAAAATATTTGCATTTAGATATTTGTATCCAGTTCCCATCTCAAAGTATGTGCCTTTTGGACTTCCATTTGCTGAAAATGAGTGGGAAAAAATCGAAATCTATGACATTCTGCAGATCTTTTTTCCAAGTCTATGAAACTCAAAATTGAAAAAATCTTGCCGTGTGAAAAACATATTTCCACAAAAAATTATACGTTTTAGCCTGTTATATCCTGGGCTCGGCCCATGTAGCAAGGCAGCTTATTGCTATGTTATTTTATGTTAATTGTGAAATACTAAAGCGCACACTCACCAGCAGGTCTCTTGGCGCTAGGAGTAGAGTAGGAGAGATCAAACTGGAAACAGTCTAATTATGTGCTAGAGTAAAAAGCCAAGTCTTAAGCAATTTTCTGAAACGCAGTCTTCTTCAAGTCGCAGGGTAGTAGGCAGAGAGTTCCACAATTTCGGGCCCAGTACAGAGAACCGAGACCCTCTAGTGCATTTGCGTCTGAATCTCGGTACTACAAGTAGATTCATATGCATGGATCTTAGAGTGCACTGAGGGGAGTATTTAAGGATTTTCGAAGATATGAATTTGGGACCCATATGATGTATGGCTTTGAATAGGATGCATACAGTTTTAAAAAGAGACCTCTGCTCCACCAGAAGCCAGTGGGGCTCTTTTAGCTGCGGTCTAATATGGCACTGTCTATCTTGTTGGTAAATGAATATAGATGCTTGATTCTGAATCATCTGCAGATGGTGCTTCTGGTTTTGCGGGAGGCCAAGGTACATCTCGTTTCAATAATCAAATTTGGCAAGGATCAAGTTGATAATGATTTGGATACTGGCCTCTCTGCTGGAAAATCATCTGATCTTTCGCAGTTTCCTAAGCTGGACAAAGCAAGCAGAGGTAACAGAGCCAATCTGTGTGGCTCATGAAGAGATCCGAAGATCTGAATCTATTTGTGTGCCCAGGCTTTTAATCACAGGCTTAGGGTGAGGGGCCGTGCCTAACTCGAAGGGCCAGCATGTGGGAGTCCAATGCAGAATTTTGTTCCTTACATTGTCCTAGAAAATAACATTTCAGTGATGAACTTTTGCACGCATGTGCATGCACAACAATGTTGGATTAGTTTCTCTGAAAAGACTTTCTTTACACATCCAGATTTGCGCAACATTATCATGAGGCCTTGAACATGTTATAGGCCTCTATACCCACTACGTACAAAAGTTATCCTATCTTATCCCACAAGGCAAAAGCACTATCTACATAGCCATAACATCACTAATCAAGTGCATACATATTGAAGGCTGGTTTTAATTATAAATAGTAGGCATGCTGATATTTTGGTAGAGGAGGCACTTCTGGCACCAAAGGTCCCTGCATGGTGGGAAATCACCTCGCACTGGTCTGAAATTCTGTGAGGGGTGTCCAACTCGAGACCAAGACGGGGTCCTCCACACTCTCCCATCAGGTAATGGGATTAATCGTCCTTCGGGCAGATTCTTGGCTGTACACCTACACACACTCTAGGTACACTTAGAGTAGGGTCCAAAAAGTAGGAGTACGTTAGATTACCATATTGCATATATGCCTACATATATTCTTTGCTTCAGCACCATGGTAGACATGCATCTACTGTTCACTCTTTTGGTGCTTGTAATCTCCTTTATTTGCTTCTGTCTCCTTATAGCACATGTATTTTATGCAGGAAGAATGTTGGTTCAATAAATATTACTGAAAACATCCAACACAGTATATTCTCTGTATATTTCTCTGAGAACAAGTGAGCATGAGTGACTGAGCGAAAGATTCTGTTCTGTCTCCTCGATTCCTGAGTGATCAGGGTTGTCATGTTCAGTGGTTTCCAGAAACTGATAGCTCCCTGGTAGGTTAGGGGTCTTACAGTGGCACTGTGAGCTAGCTGGTCTATAGGCCAACATATCCGGCAGGGTTGTCTGGAAACAGCCTTGACACCAACCCCTTAGGATTAGTAGGATCTACACTACAAACCACTTGTTAAATAAATTAAAATTCTTTTTTTCTTCACCTATACACTCAAATGTTATGCCAAAGAACACTCTAAATTATGGTAACCAATCATATCTCCTGATGTTCTTCTAAAATTATAATAATCATTTACCTATTGCAGTTATACATTCTCCAATACCTTTAAATTGTTAGTCCAAAAATTGTACCAATTAATAATAAATAGTGGATTGAGAAGCTATTTAAAATATGACTGAGAAATTCCATGTATGATGCTTTCTCACAGACCTTTGTTTTACTATGTAGACCATACCTCAGTTAAACGCGCTTTATAAAGTAGCGTTCCTGTCTGGTTCTCAAACAACACCTATTACAATTGCAACAGTCTGACTTGTGCCTGGTCTTATCCTGGGGCATGTTCGAAATATATTTTACTGTCACATGATAGGTAAGATGTAATAGTTCTTAGTTACGTCACACAAGTTACATCTATGCAGCGGCGGTTTGTTCATTAAGGTGAGGAAGCATTGCTCCCTACCCACTGTGATCTGCACCAAAGTGTTAAAAAAAATGGCAATGAAATGTTTTCATTGCAATTTTATTTTTCACAAGGTGTGTGGCATCCATCAGCCTGTCCCCAACTGGGTGAAATTAGGGGCATGTCCTCTGCTCCTGATTGGCAGTATGGAGGACTTTAGCAGTGTCTGGCTTGACACTGCAAAGTGTGCATGTCAGTTTGGCCAGCTGTCCTACAATAGCCAGCCTGACATGCACAATATACAGTTCTCCAACCGGAGCTGTCTTAGACAACTGGGTTGAGAACAAATACAGATTTCCAGGGCCTGAAAGGAGAATCGAGCCAAACTGCTCCCTCCAATCCTGATGTGTCTCTAATGCTGGTTAACACCATGAGAGCAGTGTCTGGATTGGTTAGGGAGCTCTCCATGCCACAGACTGCAGAAGAACACTGAGGAGGAACACACAGTAAGTACAATGTCATTTTATTATCATATATAGTTTAGTTTATGTTTTATTTTGGGCTTTTGGAGGGAGGGGTTGTTTAATCTTGTTTTTTGGGAAGCGGTGGGGCACTTTGCTCACACCACCACTTTCAAAGGTTACCAGCCACCCCTACATATATGTACGTCATGTGGTTGTGGGGATTCCTAAAATTCACAAAGATCTGAGGAACCCTCCATTTAGACCTATCATCTCAGGTTGCGGCTCACTATTTGATCCTCTTGTCAGATACCTGGATTATTGTTTACAACTATTTGTACAGAACTGAGAGACTTACATCAGGGATATGACTGACTTCTTGCAGAAACTTCAGAGTATAAAACCTTTGAAACAGGACCACTGGTTACTATGCACAATTGACATGACAGCATTGTATACATCCATTCTCAATGAAGCAGGGAGATAGGTGGTACAATAGGCACTGTTTGCGATCTATGAACATCAAAGCAGACAAGGTTTTCCTGTTGGAACTGTTGCACTTCTGCTTGAACCACCGTTATTTTTTATGGTAAAACAATGTTAGACCAGGCATCCTTGGCATGGTTTCCCCTGACTTTTTGCCTCTACCTCCTGTATTTTTGACACTGTTTTGGAATTCGTTTTGGCTGGCTTAGATGCTTTGGGCACTTTGGCACTGCATGAACATGGAAATAGGACTGTGAAAAGTCCGAGGGGATGTCTGGATGCGGCCAGCTGGCAACAGTGAAAACGGACCACTATTGTGCCCTGTTAGTTGAGTGTGAATAGGAGAACCTACACGGAAAGTAGGGGGAACTACTAAAATGGGCGATGTTTAAACATAATGTGATATATATTTACAACATAACAGAAAACAAAGGACAATCTAAAGTACGACTTGAGAATCGTCATCTGAGTGAACATAACATCATTCTACGGTACATGTCAGAAATGGAAATAGAAATATGGTAAATTGACGTGTTACATGGTACAGCTAGAAAAAAGTAGAATTAGATAACAGAAGAAAGTGCGAGCAAAGATTTAGGGCTGAACAGGTAAAAACTGCGGAGAGAAAACATATAAGAAAGAGAGCAAGGGAATAAAAACAGGAGAAAAGAGAAAAGAAGAGAACGGGAAGAAAAGGAAGAAAAGGAAAAACTGCCATAGAGGGAACGCTGAGGTACTGGGTTTTTAAGAACCAGCACAGACACCGGTAACCCAGCGGTGCCAGGGAATACACACCCAGAGACCTCGGGTTCTTCCTGATCCAGACCACAGAAACTTTGAGTCTTCTAGGTGAAGTCAAAGATTAGTTTGTTGGCTGCAACCAAGGTAACAAGTGTCCTAGAAGTACGACATATGGAAGTATATTCTCAAGAGACTGCTCGCCTTTACAAAGTCAGGCTTCTCTTCTTATACACAATTTTAGGCTTCAGGCAAAACATTCTTGGTTGTAAAGTAAATCGTTAACATATTTTTAGTACAAAGAAAAAGCAGAGTCATGATGACATGTCCATATTTCACTTCGTGCTGCCTACAACAAATCATTTGGCAAGGCCCAACATTTCATCAGATATCACTGGACCCCTAATAAAAACGGGCACCTCCCCACCATAAAGTAAGTGAAGCAAAGGAGTGGAGATAGATGTGAGCGAGATATGGCAGGTGTGCGCGCTGAAATGGTTTTATGGTTTGTTGAGCCTAGATGCTATCTTGCTCGGCCACTGGGAGGGGAACTGGCTTAACGAGTTCGGCCTGGGGCAATGGTTCCAACTTGTGCAGGTCATGGAAAAGTCGATTAAGGAGTATGTGTCCTTGTGGAATCGAATTCAGCTGGATTAAGGCCTATGTAAAGGGCAACACATAAATGGAAGCCAAGGGTTCAGAATGTAAGTGACGATTTCGAGGTGAAATCGTCACTCGAATAGGCTGAAAATACATGTACATGATGTACTCGTCATTCTTGGTCTTTTGATACCAAATTCGTCATGTTTCGACGAAGTTTTAATTCTCGAGTCCAGAATAATTACACGAATCCAGATTTTTAGAACCTCAATAAAGATCTTAATTTGAGCGAGTACATTCAATAAGAGTTAAAGGAAACTACTGTATTCCAATCTTTCATTGAGTCCTTTTGGAATGATAGCATGCATTGTGTGGATCCAAAATAGTTCTCTTTGTAAAAGATATTTCTTTGGGTCGATACCAATTGGTTTTTTCACAACCTCCAAAATCTGGAAACGAATTTGGCTGAGTGTGTGCTTTTGCTGGATGTAATGAGCTGCTAGACTGGATTTCAAATTCTTTGTTCGGATGTTATTACGATGTTCAGTTAATCTTATTTTGATCTGGCGCTCCGTTTTGCCCACATATGGGAGACCACATGGACATTTTAAGAGATAAAGCACATTACAGGCATCTTGTGTGTTTTGCTGTTCACCCTATGTGGGAAGGGTATGCCCAGACGTGGGTCCCTTGCTCACTAACCCACTGGAGTCAAGCTATCCTGGCTGAAGACGGCTGATAGCCAGAAACCGGTCCTAGGATGCTTGATTCTGGTCCAGGAAAGACATGGCTTGGCAGTTCGGTCTTGACTGTTCCCATGAGGCACAGGGTCAAGACTGATTTGCATATGGCCATGTCTGAACTGGGGTGGCTTGGTGAGCAAAATAACGATGGATTAAACCCAGATCTGTGACTGGGGGGGAATGTTTAGCCATTGTGCAACATTCCGTCCATCATCTTATGTGTTTTACCTGCATATCTTCCCATAGCAGCAAGATAGAAAATTGGAATCTGGTATCCCTATACTCAGAATGTAGGAACACATCTTTTAAAGGAGATGGTTTTTAAATTCTAAGTTTGGAAACAGCACTTTTAGAAAGTGGCTATTTTCTTGTTCAACCTTTCTGTGTGCCTCTGCGTGTTTGTGGATTGACTGTCTGGTTTGTGAGTGCCAGGGGCTGGGGGGACTCCAGGAGGCTGGATGAGTCAGCAGTAGGCCGAAGAGGCCTGTCTGCATGTAGAGTGGTGGGAGGCGTAGCACCTGGATCTGTGCCTGCCTTCCACAATGCTGGCTCCACCTCCTGTGGTGCATCTGATGGCCCTGGCCCACACTCAAAAAGGAAGAAGATGTGCACTGGCAGAGTGCACCCAGAGCTGGTTTGGACTGGGTCCAGGACACACGAAGAACAAAGACTTTTTGCGGTATAAATAGCTGAGCTGAAACCCCTAGAATTTAGATTAGGAAACTACATGATCAAGAAGGAATCCCTGCCAAAGAAGAACACCCAAGAACACCGAGGAAAAGTGCTGCCATTGCTGAGTGTTTGGGAGCTGACCTGCAGTTACTGTGATTGCTGAGGAAGAGGACCAAGGGACTGTCTGCTGTGTGTTGTCCCCCTTGATTGAAGAGGAGCTGTCCTGTGTGCTTTGCCTCCCTCTGAAGTATACCTGTCTCCAAGGGCCTGAGAAGAGCTGGCCGCCTGTTGCAAAAACAGGGCAATAAACGTTTTTGTCAGCAACTACTACAACCGGCCTCCACAGTGCCCCCGGCTGCTGTTCTCTCTGAGGGTACTTGTGTGCCCCCAGGACGTCGCTGGAGCCGCCGTGAAGCCCGCCTTGCCTGCACACCGCTAATAGACCTTCATGACATCTGCTGTGCTCAAGAGATGCTTCGTCCCACGACAACGCTGCATGAGTGTGCCAGAGCTCAGCATGTGCCCATTGTGAAAACTCTGCCTGATCGTCCCCGACGCTCAGGCGTCGGTGTGTACTCAGCTGGGAACCGCAGAGAAGTGAAACCAGCCCCGGGGCCGAGTCCATTGTTGGGACTGCAGGCACAAGGAGAGTGAAGAGCCGCAGGCCGTTGCCTGGCAACGGAGGACTCCACACCGAGGGAAGTCAACGCGCGGCGGCCCCGCCCAGCAGGACGTCAGCCCGAGCCGAGGGAGAGCCATGCTCAAGTGCAAGCCGTAGCGCCAGGCAGATCCCACCAAGGTAATGCTCCAAACCGCGCTGCTGCATTACCTGGAGCGGGTTGAGAGTGAGCGAGTGTGCAGGGGAATTGCACCGATAACCCTTTAAAGACCGCTACTGCCCGAACCGGTTCACAGGGGAGCCACGGTATCGGAGCCCGTCCTTTTTATGTATACTTGCACTCTCGCTAATGAGGACCTATCCTTGACCAACTGTAACAATTAAGGGCAGCTTCCTTTTGGGTTTCATAAAATACAGCAGGTGCCATATTTAAAGACAGTGTGCATTTGGTGACGGGCGCGCGCCCGTGCTTTTGTAAAGGGTGATTTTTCAAAAGTGAAAGTGAGCAAGCCCAGGTAGCACATTCCGTGCTACGAGTACAGCAGGAGAGTTATCGATAAAGGCACCATTTTTAAAGTTTCCACATGCTAGAAACAAGGGCTCACAGCCATACTGAGCCTGCAAGTGTTTTTATTCTTACCAGTCCATTTTTACCAAGGGAACATTACTAAAGTGAACTTCTCCTACAAAGGAACATTGCTACAGTGAACCTTTTATTAACAAACCATTATTGGAAGAGAGTCTATTTTTTAAAATGTTATTCTTGTATGTTGGATTTATGTTGTTTTGACTCTGCCTTGTCAAGATAAAGTGATTTATATTTTTTTTAAATAACTTGTGTAGCGTCCATTTATGGTGTTTCCCCATATTACTGTGAGTGTTGGTACAAATACTTTACGCATTGCCTTGGGGATAAGCGTGTCTGCTCGTGCCAAGGTATCAAGGGGGTAAGCAGGTGTTATCAACAGTGTGTTTCGCCCTTACCCTGACTAGAAGCAAGGGTCCCTATTTGGTCAAAGGTACTAACATCTGGCAACTAGAGACCCCCAGAGCTAACAGACAACTTTTACGCTCAGGTCACAGCAACATCTATGAGTTTTTCAGGCGCACCTGCATATACTAACATCTTCATGGCTCAGTTTGAAGAGCAGCACATCATGACCAACATGAAGTGGCAAGAAGGAACGACCTTATACTGCAGGTTCATAGATGACATATTTGTGATTTGGACCAAAACGAGAGATGATTTGGAGGACCTGATACAAACGCTGAACACATGGGATCCAAGAATCCAGTTCACTCACACTATTGATGACAAACAAATTAAATATTTGGATGTATTAATCTTAAAAGCACCAACAGGAAACAGTCTTCAAATACAGGTTTACATAAAACCCACTGACAGAAACAGCTCAATACTATGCACCAGTTTTCATCCTAGAGATTCATATAAAACTTACCATTCTCACAGTTCCTAAGGATCAAAAGGATATTTTCCAATCAGAAAGTAGGAAAACGTAAAATCATGGAACATAAGCAGAGATACATTGAAAGAGGCTATTCAGAAGAAATATTGCAGGAATGTATCACATGGGTGAACTACAAACCAAGGTCAGAATTATTCACTGAATCCAGTACAACTAAGAAAGATGCAATAGAGTTTGTCTCCAAATATTCCACATGCTCAAGAGTCATCAAACAGATAATCAATACTAGGTGGGAACTCCTTGAGAATGAGTCGGATTTTAACAACATATTCGGTGCAAAGCTATTACACGCCTACACAAGAGGAAGGAAATTACGAGAGCTACTGGCCACACCAGACAAATGTGCAAAGTCAGGAACATCTAAGGGAACAACTAAATGCTTAAACTGCATACACTGCAACAATGTTAACTTAGGCAACAATCTGACACACCCTATATCAGGGAAAAACATCACATTCAGACATACCTCATATTGTAACAGCTGCAATGTCATACATTGTATCAAATGCCCATGTGGCAAAGCTTATGTAGGCAAGACGGAATGCAAAATTAAAGTGAGGTTAACAGAGCACAAGAGCACTATACAGACTCAAAACAAAACCTCTAGTGTAGCAGTACATTGGCAGGAAGCCAACAACTCCATCTCACAACTCAGATTTCAAATATTTGAGACTGTAAAACTTGCACACGGTGTTGACAACAACAAAAGACTGTTACAATGCAAGATTTACTGGATAAAACAATTGGAAATGTTATTCCCTAAAGGAGTGAATGACAGGATCCATATGACCTGTTTCATTTAAATCAGTCAGCCTGTGCCGCACCATAATTCACTGGGCTCTATACAAAGTTAGTTCTTCCTAGATTTATCATATGTCCATATTTACAACCTATCACATGTCATAGAAACCACTCACACACCAACCTACTAGGAGGGGCAGTGTTCTTTCACCACTGGAATCTCAGAAATAATAAAGTTATATAGAATTTTGCTTTCCCCTATGTTGTTTTCATCTTATTCTTGAGTAAATGGCACATATATTGGTTGCAGTCGAGCGGAACACTGGTGATATCCGTTTCTTTTATTCACTGATGTATAGATGGTATGATTGAAACACCATCTGCATTTTTTTCACTAATTTGGCGTTAGGATATATTATTAAACAGTTTCTTTTATCTTGGGGAGCAGGATGTACCATTTAGTGTGATCCCCAAAGTTTGGGGTTCATCAGCCGGATTGAGTCACTTTTCCGTAGCACTCAGGGACAGGCTTCAGTAGTTTCACTATAGGGCTTTTGTGAACAATAATGTTACATTGAATTTTGTTTCCACTTTACAGTGTCAGTAGCACATCGGCAATGAACATATGATTAGTCTTGCTCAGTGTTTTCTATTAGGCTATTTCTTTTTCGCGCCTACGATTCATTATATCTTCGTGTGTACTTTCACTTTAGCGTTTCTTTCTCACATACTCATATGTTTCAATATGGTTGACATTTTGATGTAACACAGATGCATTGTTGAATAGGGTCCGAAATTACATTTTTATCACATCAGTTTTACTAAGGTACAATTCATTTTCATCAGGTGTAGTAGGCAACCGTTTTCGTTCATGTCAAATGTTGATTCTACTCTTAGGATCAGCTTTGTGACAGCGTTTTCGTCACTATTATAATGTTTCAATATGGTGGACACTTTGCTTGCAATACGGACGCATTGAGGAATGTGGTCTGTCTTCAGTTTTTATATTGCAGGATTCACTGCGGTTGTTTGATATATCTAGGAGCATACATTTCACCTCTGACATAGGTCGTTTGAGTTAGGCACAGGAAGCACCGACGGCGATTTTACTGGTAAGGCGGTTATAAGTGTGTATCTGCGATTTAAGCAACGTTTTTTCACGTTTATTTGGACTTGACATCCCGGAGTTTTGTAGTAACATTGGACTTGTTAATCCATTTAAGGAGTGTACCATTGGACTAATGGCAGATTTACTCATTTAAGGAATTTATATGCTGTGGAGGTGAGCTCGTAGATACCTTTCCCTAAAGCTTTGAGTTGGTTCATTGAACTGTCTGGTTATCCAATTCGGTCTTATCTAATTTTTGACTTTCCGTTTCACTGAATTGCATTACAGATCATTTCTGAATGATCATATTCATTAATTAAATTGATTTTTGGTTGTAGATGATGAGACGAGGTAGGAATAGTGGAACTTTGCATATTCACTTCTACTCTCAGAGCGACACACACTTGGGGGTCGATTCCGATTCGGGAAAGTAATCCGTACGACGATTTGACTTCATAGCTGTTTCCGTACGAATTGTACAAAACCCTCCGAATCGCGTAGTACGATCCGTAGGAAAAAAAAACGTACTGAACCGAACCGTAAAAAAAGCAAGGGAAAATCCGTATGATACAGACCCTGAAAGTGAACCATACGAATCGTAAACATACCGTACGACCCAACAAGTACGATCCGGACCGGGGACTGAGAACGCGATTCGTACGGAAAACGTCGTATGAGCAATTCGTGCGGAGAGCCACACATTCACATACGCACTGTACCCCTGCAATCATGGGGGTACGCACCGTACCCCTATGCTCTGTACCCCTACGCACCATACCCCGATGCACCGTACCCCTACGCACCGTACCCTGATGCATCGTACCCCTATGCACCGTACCCCTGCAATCATGGGGTATACTCGCGTACCGGGGGGGGGGGGTCCGTTTCGCACGCGGTTTGAGTCTAAATCTGCTTTTACGGACGTTTTAAAGTCCTGTAGAAAAAGAGTCGTACGGAGGGCTGTCGTAACGAATCATACTTGCTGGGTCGGAAAAAGCTGCTTCGATCAGTACGGACGTCACGTACTGCGTGTTCCGAATGCGATTTGTACGTATTCATAAGTCGTATGGTCTTTGGTACGATTCGCACGGAGATCTTCTATATATCGATACCATTTACAAATGTTATGAGTAAATAATACAACTGGCACTCACTGTGAATTTTTTCAGATAGGAGAACCAACTGTACCTGCAAGTCCATGATACATCTATGGGCAGTACCTTTGCTCCAAGCATTGCATGCCTGTAAATGAGCCGCTTTGAAAATCTAAACATTTGGACCACCAATCCATACACTCATAACATTTGTAAATGGTATCGATATATAGACGATATCCTTGTAATATGGAAGGGTGATGATCAGAGCCTGTGTGATTTCACGTACTGCATCAATGGGTTAAATCCACATTTACGATTCACCATGAACAGGAATAGGGAAATGATTCCATTTCTAGATTTCCATTTCTATATGCGGATGATACCCAGCTGGTTATCACCCTAGCTGAAGGGCCATCCACATCAGCTACTAGGTTTAGAGATGGGATGGCAGCTGTCGCCCAATGGATGGCAGACAATTGTCTGCAGCTCAATGCTAGGAAAACGGAGGTTTTGCTTGTAGGGAAGAACACCGCCCTCTGGAATGAGCATTGGTGGCCGGCCTCGCTGGGCACGATGCCAACGCCAAAGCCTCTAGTTAAGAACTTGGGAGTGTGGATAGACTCCTCACTTAGCTTTCAGACCCACACAAAGAGAGTGGCAGCTACTTGTGTGGGCCTGTTGAGAGGCCTAAAACCCATCCTGAAGTATTTTGAGCCAACAGTACGTCAGCTCATTGCTCAAGCCATGATTATCTCTCGATTGGACTATGCTAGCGTGCTGCTCCTGGGTGCCAACAAAGCTGAGGATCTGCGACTCCAACGGGTCCAAAACTTGGCAGCGAGAACTCTGATTGGGCTTCCTCGCAGATGCCCTGTCAGAGCAACGATTGGAAGGCTTCATTGGCTCCCGATCGCTTTCTCGGATCCAGTTTAAAGCCCTTGTCATGGCGTTTAAGATCCTTAAAACCGGGAGACCAGCTTTGTTGCACCATTTGCTGACCTTGTATGTTCCCCGGCGTAGCCTGCGTTCATTGGGAAAATTCCTGGTGAGTGTACCACGTACCAAACTTTGCCGTATGGGTGGTCGATCTTTCCGGGTGTTGGCGGCTAAACTTTGGAACTCCTTGCCGGCCAACATTTGTGGAGTTGAGAACCTGTTGGCCTTTCGGAAAGCCATTAAAACTTTTCTTTTCTCATCATCATAGGCTCTTTCGTCCATGTATGGCTAGCCTAGAGTATCTGTCTCTTTAGATCTAGCAGCGCCGGGACGCCTCTTTGCTGGGGCAGCTGTTTGCGCTTACCAAACCCTTAACATAACATAAAAGATGTCAACATAACTGCCAAGGACGGAACTCTCAGCAGTTCAATTTACACCAGACCCACTGACAGAAATAGCCTGTTAAGTTTCGACAGCGCACACCCATGGGCTCTGAGAGAGAACTTACCGGTGCGACAGTTCCTACGAGTTCGGAGGAATTGTTCAGAACTTCAAGACTACAAAAAAGATGCTCAAACACTAACAGACAAATTGAGAGAAAGGAGTATCCTGTGAAAATTATTGCAAAAGCTCAAAAAAGAGCACAAAATACCCCAAGAGAGGCTCTCCTGGAGACCCATGAGAGGACCCAACAAGAGCAGACGATATGTGTCACTACGTTTAATTCATCCTCAAATGCAGTAAAGAAAATAATCAATAAGAAATGGTCCATACTCACGTCAAATCAACTGACGTTTGAAAAACCTATGTTTTCTTTGAAAAGAAACCAAAGCTTAAGCGACATCCTTATTCATACGGACACATATAAACCCAGAACTGAGAATCAGTTAACACTATGGAATACTCCACAAGTCACCGGTCACTACCCCTGTGGATCCTGTGTGGCCTGCGAATTCACGGAACATACCAACACTCTTGATTTAGGATTACACACCCCATGGGAACAACAGTCTCACACAAATTGCAATTTAGAATCAGTAATTTACCTTATCAAATGCCCCTGTGGACTGGCCTATGTGGGCATGACTAGTCGCAAAGCCAAGATACGGATTAGCGAGCACAGAAGCATAATCAGACGTGCAGTTACTGCTACCAGACTAACATCACATTATGTGGAAAAACAACACAAGGATTCGGACATCTGATGGACAACAATTGAGAAATTGAGGGGCACCAACAACCTGCAGAAAGAGATTACTAGACAGAGAACAACGTTGGGTATACCGCCTAAAGACCCACCAGAATGAACTCAATGACTGCATACCATGGAGTCAACTCTCTAAATGATTAAAGTATAACCACTTAGTGGCTTTATCATTTTCTGGTGACCAGACACCGCCGTTCATGAAGATGGGTACAGAAGCATATACCAGCCTTATCTCATTACAACTTGAAATGGCGGTACTAGACTTACTGACACTATTAGTGAATGGCCTTTTCGTATATATTAAAAAAAACATATTCTCCCGCAAAAAACGTGATATATCGTAATACAGGCTTCAGTCGAATATTTCAACACTCCCATAACGATGGTCATACATCAATATATATGACATAACTAATGTACCCCCTTTACACCATTGGGTTGCAGATTCCTCATTTAGGATTAGTGCTGTTATTACTGTCTCCCCTTTTTAATCATCCACACACGCTGACTTGATGATATAATACGCAAACAGTCTGGCCTCATTTTTACGTAGCCACACCCTAAACAATTGTTCTCATACATTGAACTACATCTCCCAGGTGGCATATGTTATAGTGACGGCGCACTGACCCTGACGCCGTGCGTCAGTCACAAGGCATGCCAAAGGTCAAGGGCGGGGACTTCCGGTCCCGTCATTTACCGGCAATACTTTTAAGGTTCAATCGGACCCGAGAACAGCCACTCGGGACACACGTGCCGGGGACTGGAGCCTGAGATAGGTCAGACCGCTGGGTGTATACTTATTGAAGTAAGTAATTAGAGATCGAAACCATGTTCGGCGCCACCGTATAATTCAGTAGTGGCACAGCTCATTACATATGGACTCCTCACTTATTTTTAAACGCAACCCCACAGTATCTTTAGCCCGTATTATAGATAACGCTACAACCTTCTTTTTAACACCCTCCTCACGACCACCTACATAGTCAACCCGGTCCCGTGAGACGCAGGCAACCGACCCCAATTTGGTAAAGTATCTTGTGTATGAGAGATGGGATGCATGGACAGTATGAATGTATATATTACCACGATTTCTTTTAGGTTACCATACGCTAACAATTGCAATTTAGATTGAATTTACATGGTGCATTCTGTTTATACTGTATCAGACATTCACGCTGATAACGCTAGAATGCAATTAAAACTGCCACTTTTACAAATTACCTGTCACATATAATCTCAATATGTTTCAGTGATCAGTTTGAGTGGCACAATGAAAGGAGGATACCTGCAAAACGGAGCATACTTAAAATTTCGGGCATGCTCACCTAGGTGATATCCACGAAACCCGAATGGGTCGTTTACACAATAGCAATTCTATTGTGTCATTTATGTTATATGTTGCTTGTCCCTGTTTTTTTCTTCACAGATGGAGCCTGGCAAACTACACAAACACCACATATACATATCATAAGGAACAGCTACTCTGCCCTTCTTAACTGATAGGATAGGGACCTCCCATCCCCTCAGTTCCCTCACATAGGGGGTCATCTCTGCCCTGAAGAAAGTCCAGGACCTTTATGGCCGCTACGGACTGAAACATGTCGACACTAGGGTCTTAGGACCACAATACTCCAACAAAGACCCGATTTTAATATTTTTAATTACCCAGACAGACCCAAAAATAAAGGGAAACCGGGGATCTGCCCAAGGTATTTTATCTTTATACCTCCTTGCCTTTGATCTATCAAAAGATCTCCCAACACTGTGGTTGAGCCCACCCTGACTTATAGGGGTCAGGGTGACCCGATGATGAAGCATGACACCACTAGGGTGTGTGAGGGCAATTAAACAAAAGGTAGTTTTTTTCCCTACATTAATGGTTGGGTTAGGTACAACTTTTCACTAGAGAGTTCTACTCCTCTTCTTAGTTTTGTCCCCTGGTCAGGACATAGTTGGTTCAGGAACGACACTGACCTCTGGTTGGATGAATGGAGTATTTATTTGTGATATATACTATTCAGAGAGGACGTACTCCGGTTACTCTCATACCTCTCGAACCCTTCAGGTATTGGGATTTTTCCAAGTACCTTATTGTGTTTACATGGTTTCACACATAAACAAACTTGATTTGATCAAATATAGAATGCACAATGAAGTGGTATAAATACCAGTAATGGTACACTAGAACCCCCAGTTCATGAAGGGTTGTTGATTGTACATTATACTCCCTGTGTAATATAATTGTTTGAATCTGTACATTTCATTTGGGTTTCAGATATGCCCACAAAGAAGGGATCTTCTAGTCCCGAAATGCATCGTGCAGGAAAAATGAACAGAAAACAATATTTTTGTTGACAAAGTACTATGTTTTCACATCATTGTCATATGTTAAATTTGGTATCAAAGTAAAGCTTTGATGACAAATTTATTTTTTCTGTAAAAGAATATGTATTGAGTACTAGCAGTATGGTACTAAAATGATGAATTGATTATATGATCAACTAGAAATAAATGTGTGAACAATGCAAAAAGAAGTATGTTGTGGTTCAAATTGTGAGGAATTCAGTATGAATTGATGTGAACAATGCACACCGCAACCAAGACTGTGTTCTTGTATTTTGCAGTGGGGTAGGGTGATCATTTTCAAAAGCAAAAGTGTATCATATAATCAGTGTGAGACACATAAGGAGGCTCCCCTGAGTTCATAACTTCCCTTTTATCTGTAACGGAAACTGGCTGAGGCAAGATGTTTCCTGTTCACCATATTCATGTAATTTGGTCTGAAACTTTCAAACCTGGTAAAAGAATTCAATTATTTCATAAATATGAGAGATATATTAGTTTACAAGCCAAACTGAACAGCTGATTTAAAGAACATGCCTAAGTTAAAAATAAATTAAATCGCCTCTTGCGACTTTCCTTTTGGAAAATAGCATTGCAGTGACCGTTTGACCTCAGCACAACTGTCAACATAATTGAAGAGAAGGATCCAAGTTCTGTCTTTGGTAATATTAATGTCTCCAATAGAATACAGAATCACTCTTTCATTTTCCTTAGGGCGACCAGGGGTATTACTATTAGGTGCTCAAATTTCTTTATTGCGGCAATGGACAGTCCTAGTTACCAAAAGATGTGATTAGAGATATGCAAGATCTTTGTTTTATCAAAGAAAGCTTTGGACCTCTTGGATTCTGCCTCAATAGCCTCCGGGACAATTTCCCTTCTATAAGTCAGATGTTTACAACAAAATATATCATACTTTATGGAAAGTAAAAATAGAAACACCCTAGGGGCAGTTATTGTTGGTTTAGTGGGGTCTACTAATGATAAAGTAGGCTGGCCTCATGCAGAACTGAAGCACAGCCTACTGGACTTCTGATCAGGACTGGAAGAAAAGAAGACAAGCATGCTCATTCTGATGTAGAAATAGTATTTATTTGCAGGAATAGAACTGGGAGGGATTTCCTTGCTACTATTATAGGTCTTTAACTCTAAGGAATTATTCCAGGGTTTTGGAAAACAACCTTGACATGCACTCAAGATTACAAGAATGTTGAACCCTCTGTTGTGGTTTGCCTTCTCACCTGCTGGGTGACCTGCCCACTGAGGCTAAAGGTGCCTGGGAGCTGAGAAGGTCATAAAGCAGAGGAAGGCTAGAGATGAATTGAGAGTTCCCAAATATCTGGCTAGCTACTGGACTTGTGTTGTTAATCTGTCAAAGGTGTGTGGAAGCTCATACATCTGTTTGCTTACCAAATCACAACTTATTTGACTTTTTGTAGGACAAACTTTTCATATTTGCACATTTGACAAAAGCTGAAGTTGTGCTCATTAGCAGTTGTGCATTCAATCATCACATAAATAGATTGACTCAATAGAATATGTATGGATGGTTGCTCATACTGCCTCTCACACATTGTACAATACCCAGGCTTTTCAGTACTACAAACCATTCTATTAAGAATTAAATAAAGAAGGACACTTAGCCACTGAGTTCCAAAATGCCTAGTGTACAACATTAAGCTGGTTAACTGACGAGGACAATGCCAAACTAATGTACTTCTGAGGTTATTTACCTTGCTTTATAACATTTGACCTCATATTTTTTTTCTTTATTAAATATTTCTCTTTCTATTGAAATATTTTCAAACCTTTATGTTTTTGATTTCTTTAACTGTAATGTAGTTGAACAAATTTGTTTCATGCAACACTTCAGCAGTTTCTCTTTTGAATGCAGGGCTTTTCAGACAATCTCTCAGATGCGGGTCAATATTTCTGAAAGTCAAAACCTGTGTAAATTTGATTGTCTTTCTGTTTGAGAACTGTGGATGATAGGCCAGAACTCATATCAAGACTTTGGTCTCTTTCTACTAACACCTTGCAGTCTATTTCCCAATGATGTTTATGCTCACTGTTTATAGACAGAGCAAAAAACAAAATAAACTAAAAAGACCACCTCCATGCGTCATGCGTATTGTCTATCTTTTGTGCTGCATGACCACCTTGTGCTCTCATTTTACAATAGGCAGTTTGCTTTCCCTACTTTACTTGAAACCGTTGTGGATAGGATTCTGTATATGTGAAAAGATTCCCAAAAAATAGGTGGGCTTGGGTCAGAAATATAGTTTGTCAAAATTGCAATTGGAAGAGTTGGTCACGATGAGGGGGAATATTACCTAGAGACTTCTGGAGTCAAGCGGAGATAAGTACAGCGTTTATTCCATGAAATACAAGATAATAAGGAGCCCACACGCAGCATGTCCTCATGCATCAGATGAATAACGAAGACTGAGCAACCAATGCGGGACAGCAACGCAGACCAGAAATCAATAACTTAAAAGAAAACATAGCAACCGGTACTCATTTACTTTTGACAAGTGAACTTGCTCACAAAGCAGGAGCTTGCTTACTTATAACAAATTCTTAATGGTACCTCACACTTCATACATTACTGCAATGTATTGGGGTACAACACCTTCTTCTTTTAAAAACAAAATCTAAATATAAAATATCTAAAATAAGCATAACAACACAATATTTACATCTCTACATGTATTATTTTTTTGTTGAAAGACATATAGAAAATACTATATTTATAAGGCATAGTAGTATTGGGCACCGCTCTGGTGTTTTGGGATGTAGTGCAATCATTAAATTGTTCAGGAACATTGTCTGTACCAGGTTCCTTTCGGTAAGTAACAAATTGTTTGCATTATCAATCTGAGATGACCCCTGACTGTCAGTTGAATGCGCTAGAGCTGTTTGCTACCAAGTGCTTTCAAGAGAGGAAGTGTTGCCGTCATAGCCTCACAATGTTTGAATCTGCATATGGGTAATCTTCACTGAATCTCTCTTACTCCACCAGCCTTTGCCCTTTACAAGAACTGAGCCTTTAGATACTCTTTCAACACAAACTATTTTTTTAAACATTTCATTAAGTCATTCTTGACCTTAGTGGAATTTCTGATCCAAACCTAATCCCCTGCTTGTAGTGTTAATTCTTTCACATGGTGTCTTTTGTCAAAACATTCTTTAACCTGATTTTCAATTGCTTCAATTCCTGATGCCAGTTTTTTCTTTTTTCTTACCTCTATCGCCCAGCCAGGACAAATACAAGTACCTGGAAATCTTTTGTGTAACATCACAAATGGTGAGTTACCTGTTTTATTGTGTCCCATTACTAGATATGACCTAAGAAACGTTTTGTTCATGGTCATGGCTGTTTGCACACACTCTTTTAGGAACTTATTCATGTGTTCAACCAACCCATTGGAAGAAAGTGAGTAAAGTTCATCACCGAGATGAGTAATGTGAAAACCCTCAATGAAGTCCTTCATGTGGCCTAATGTGAAGTGGCCACCATTATCTTTAATAATTCCTCTGGGTGCTCCTTCTACATCAAAAATTAGTTTTAGAAATGTGATTATAGCGTCAGTGTCAGGAACAGAGGTAAAACCAAACTACACTCATTATGGAAAGTAATCAAAACCAACATGTATCTTTTGTTAATAGGCAAGGGCTCAAATGGATCCTCAAAAGTGCCACTTTTTTGCCAAGCCGCTTTTGGCAGAGGAACCATATGAATGTGTGATTAATATACCTTCCAAGCAGGTGGTGCAATTATCGATTAACTTAAAAACTTGAGCTTCCAATGCAGACCACCAGTAAAATTATTTTAGATATTTACATGTGCTACTGACCTCTAAATGGTCTTTGTATGCCTCCTTAATAATATCATCTCTGATAGTCACAGAAGGCACAAACACATCATTATGTATTAGCACACCTTAAACAACTGATAAGACCTCTGAAATCTGCATAACATTTCTCAAAGAGACTCTTTCCTGGAGGCAATGCTCCTTCATGAATTTGAAATCAGACTGTAACGGTAAACAGTCTAAATATTTTTATTTTTATTTTCGACCTACAAGAATATCGAGTTTAAAATATCGGAGGGACGGAATATTGAAATCAAGAATATTGACAACCAGAATATTGACCTGAAGGTAAAAAATGTTGTTTATGTTAATATCAAAATTAGTAATATCGATAGCAAAAATATCGATGTTACTAATATCAATATTAATATTAGTGTTATGTATTTTTTTATTTTAATTTTTTTGTCCTCTTTTGCCTCTATCACACCATTTTGCTTTTCTTACCAGCCGAAATGTCCAAAACCTCATATGCTGGAATGAGTTGCTAGAGGTGGATTTACTTGGAGAAATAGTGATTCACACCAACCGACACCCAATACACACCATCACCAGGTGGAGGAGACCTACCACCCTGAAAAAGGTGTTATCAGCCGAGGCAGAAAAAAGCTTAATCATAGGACCCATGATCTAATAGGTTAAATGGTTCCTCCCACCAACTCACAAGAGGTGCCCAAAATTCATGCCTTCGACATCCCTTGACTGACATATCTAAATTAGCCACACTCCTCACCGAAAATATCCAGTCCTCATACCTTGGTGGAGTCTGAGACACCAACAGCTTACAGATCTCTCTACAGGCTGACAGAATCGCATTAAAAAAAAAACAAATCTGCATTTTTCTTATTGGTTACAGTTTGGAAATCCAACAGCCCAAAAATAACTAGTAAAGCGCTTACCTTAATTTGAATCTTCTGTATCAGGATTCAGGAGGGGGCAGAACTTTGCGTTTTTCGAGGTTGGGGACTCCTTGCGGGCCCTCAGGATGCTGGGGGGGCTCTTGGGGGGTAGCTATGGTACCCCCCTGCATGTGTATGCACAGCATGGCAGGCACCGCTCGGTGCCTGCCACGTTATGCATGCATATGCACAAAATGCATTTTTGGCATTGCAGCGGGTGCTAATGAGAGCACCACCTGCCGCAATGTTAAAAATGCAGGATGTGCCCGCCAGTGTGGCAGGTGCATCCTAATCTCCCCCACGGGACCTCCGCACATATGGCGGGTGGTCCCTTTTACCGATAGGATTGCTAGAAGTCTTCTAGCCAATTGCTCAATGTATAGATCAAACAAGAGAGGGGACAGTGGACAACCCTGTCTCGTCTCCCCCTTTTGATCTGAACTGGTTCTGTCAGGGCTCCATAAATTAGAACCCTAGCTATTTGGGCAGCATAAATACCCTCCAAAACTCTATACACATTAGGGCTGAGATTGAGAGATTTAACTACTGCTTTTAAAGAGACCCAGTTGACACCATCAAAGTGCCATAACTGCTAAGGGGAGCTCGTAGGTGATGGCCATGTCTATCGCTCCTATGAGATTGAATGTCAGTTCTTTCAATGCTCTACCGCAAATAAAACCCTTTTGATCCTCGTGTACAACGGAAGGAATAACCCTATTCAGCCTTTCTGCTATGATTTTCACAAACAA
Organism: Lissotriton helveticus; assembly: GCF_964261635.1. Classification (NCBI taxonomy): domain Eukaryota; kingdom Metazoa; phylum Chordata; class Amphibia; order Caudata; family Salamandridae; genus Lissotriton; species Lissotriton helveticus. The sequence continues at coordinate 1,142,550,460 of NC_136068.1, forward strand.
CTTATAATCACTGTTTAAAAGTGGTATTGGCCTATATGAGCCGCAATTCTTTGGGGAATTACTGGGTTTCAGAATTAGAGCCATGGTGGCTTCTTTCCACGAATCCGGAAAGCCAACTCCGGTCAGAAAGATTTCATTAAACATATATATCAGGATCGGTAATAATACATTGGCCAGAGCCTTGTAGACTTCATGACTTCATGAGGAAGGCCATCAGGTCCAGGAGCCTTACCTTTCTTACCCTCTCTTATTACCTTCTGTAGTTCTGCTGTATTTATGCTTCCGTTCAGAAACTTACTCTTCTCTTTTGCTAATTGCTCTATCGGGTCTTGAGCCAACCAACTAAGTGCTTCTTCTTGAGTAACAACTAAATTCTCCAGGTAGACTTCCCCAAAATACTTATGAAAGGCCAATTCAATAGCCTGGTTATCACACAATAGAGCCCCAGATTGTTCACATCTGATCTCTTTAATTGAATTTTTTACTTGGTCACTCTTAACTTTCCATGCTAATAGTTTGCTAGATCTCTCCCTGTATTCAAATTGTACTAGTTTTAAAATATATGTATTACATTTTTAGAAGTTAGTAATAATGATGTGTTTTAGTACCGTAGCGGGTTGTGGGTTGATAGGGGAATAGGGTGGGAAGTAATTTAATTATAGTAAATTCATTAAATATTTTTAAGGAATTATTAAATATTTGTAAATACATGTTGCATTTTAGTTCTGTAGTGGGATGTGGGTTTATAGGGGAATAGGGTGGGAAGTAATTTAATTGTAATTAAGTAATTATGTAATTTTTATTAATTGGTATAGATAAACATTTTTATGTTAAATAATTATTATTTGGTAATTAATTTTTATTGATTGGTAATTATTTTTTATTCATTGGTAATTTGTATTCATTGATTAATTAGTAATTATATTACATGTATTAATTTATTATTGACGTGTGTTGTGAGGTTATAGGGTAATAGAGTGGGAAGTAATTTATTGATTTTAGTGTTGTGTATTGATAATTAAGTTATTGGTAATCAATTATTAATTGGTAATACATTTTTTATCATTAATAATTCTTTTACTAATTTATTGTTCATTAAATATTAATTGGTAATTACATTCGATTATTTATAATTTATTGGTATGTATCAATAATTATTGTTAATTAATTATTATTTGCTAAATGTGTTTTAATATTTATTGTTTTTGGGTATTGAATTTTTGAAAAATTGTATTATCATTTTGGAATACATTTTTAATAATTATTATTTAATTGTATTTAATTTCATTGTTAATTAATAATTAATTGGTAATTATTTTAAATAATTATTTATTAGTTAATTTGTTGTAATTTAATATTTCAATTATTATACGTTTAAAAAAAAATATTTTGATTATTAGTAACAATAACGCTACCTACGCTATCCAACACTTTCCCTACTATTGCACCCTCTGGAGTTGGAATAGTAATTTTAACCCCTACGCTATCCAGCACTTTTCCTACTGTTACACCCTCTGGAGTTGGAATAGTAATTTTTACCCCTGCAATATCCAATATTTACTGTTTTAGTTAATGTAGTGTATAATTTATTTAAAAATATTTTTTATAATTTGTTATATATAGTTTGATATTTTTATTTATATTATTGTTGTATGTGTATGTATGTATTTATAATTTATAAAATGTTTTTAACAATTTATAAGTTAGAGTAATTAATTGTAAATATTATTAAGTAAGTATATATATTATATTTTATGTATATATATGTTTATTTTATTTTTTACATTATGGGGTCGATTCCGTCCGAATCGTACAAAACGGTCCGAATCGCGTAGTATGATCCGTAGGAAAAAAATACGTCCGAATCGTACCCCTACGCACCGTACCCCGATGCACCGTACCCCTACGCACCATAACCCGATGCACCGTGCCCCTATGCACCGTCCCCCTATGCACCGTACCCCTACACACCATACACCTGCAATCATGGCGTGTCCGGGGGGTTCTGTTTTGCATGCGGTTTGAGTCGAAATCTGCTTTTACGGATGTTTTAAACTCCCGTAGAAAAAGAGTCATACAGAGTGCTGTCGTAACGAATCGTAATTGCTGGGTTGGAAAAAGCTGCTTTGATGCGTACGGACGTCGCGTACTGCATGTTCCGAATGCGATTTGTACGTATTCATAAGTTGTATGGTCTATCGTATGATTCGTACGGAGATCTGCTTTGGGTTTGGATCGTACTTCATCGTACGTACGGGGACGTTGAAGGTGTACGATTCGTACGGGAAAAATGCTCCGTACGACTATTCGTAGGGTATTTTACCGAATCGGAATCAACCGCTATATGTATTGCTTATAATTTTAAACATATTTTTAACTATGTTTATTTTAATTATTTGTATTATTTTTGACGTTGATATATTCAACATCGATAGTATGTCAGACATTCAACTGTAACATGGCATCCTGTTTGGAAGCTTCTAACCACTGTTTATGTGTGATCACCCCTTCGTTCCTCAGTAAACCCTCCACAAAACCAATCATACTCTTGTTATCTCTTGTTATCTTGAAGTGTGTTGGATTCTTCACCTCTGATGGGTAACATGGAGAGACAGTAAGCTCTCATGTTTTTCCCACCAGGTATGTATTTCACTGTAAAATTAAATTCTTGCAACTTGAATTATATCTGCCCAATTGTTATGATGCTTTCCCTGGACCACTGCCACTCAATAGGTGGAGCAAATGTATGTGGTCTGTGAATAAAACAAAATGATAACCCCAAATGAAAGTCTTGAATCTTTCCACCGCTCAACGGCATGCCAATGCCTCTTGCTTAATGGTGCTGTAATTGGCTTCTACACTGCTGAGAGAGAGGCAAAGGCAATGTTGTTTTCTTTGTCCTGACTTAACTATAAAATCACAGCCCCAATCCAACTTGCTAGGCATCAACAGTTATGATAGACTTTATGCCTGCAGCAAATTGAGTTAAAGCTAGGGCTGAAATAATGAGATTCTTCACTGTCTGAAAAGCTTCTTGCAAATCATCAGACTAAATATACTTCACTCTTTTCTTGAACAAATTCCTCATGGGCTGTACAATAAAAGCATACCCTTGCACAAATCTCGATGCAATTATCGGCGAAAGTAATGCAATCTCCGTCAAACACATCCTCCCCATAGACTGGTCCGATCACCACCTAGTTCTATTTCATATTAACCAAGTGGGTCAAACTCAACACCCCAAGCGTAACCCCCACAAATGGATCAGAAACATAGCCCAGATTCCCCGAGCTGACTTTGAAGAAAAAATCAGCTCGCTCCTCCATATCTCCACCGATCACCTCTCAACCACTGAACTCACCGCTCTGTATCACTCCAAACTCACCCTGGACCAGCTTGCACCATTAAAACTAAAAAAAACAGGGTTACTCCTTCCAGATCTTGGTTCACTTCTGACAGCAATGAAGAAAGAAGACTTCTAAGAACTGCAGAAAGAACTTGGAGGTACAATTCCTCCACCCTCCATCGTGATCAACTCCTAGAAGCCCGCAGGTCTTACAAAAAACACATTAAAACAGCTTTCTTCCGCTCGCCTCTAGACAATGCGAAACATTGACCCAAAGAGCTTTTCAATATCATCAGGAACCAAACCTCAAAACCTTTGACATCCTCAACACTAGCATCCAAAGAATGCTGCGACAACTTCGCAAACTTTTTCAATGAGAAAATTGCCGAGATAGATCTCTCGCTTGGCTCAAAGCTCTCCCCCTCCATTGTGAACTTAGCGTCTAATAACCAGGAGAGTGATGCCTTGATGCCCACAAAATACTGGTCCTCCTTCATCCCCATCCAGGAAGAAGCGATAGTTAAATTAATCTCCAATGCTAAATCCTCATCACACGCCCTCGATCAGCTTCCCACGCACATGGTCAAAGACCTGAAGCTTGTCCTAGCCCCAGTATGGTGCAAGATCATTAACAGCTCTCTGAGCTCTGGAAGCGTTCCAGAATGCCTCAAAGTAGGCCAAGTCACTCCTCTGTTGAAAAAGCAGGGGCTAGACACTGAGGACCTGAACAACTTCAGACCCGTCTCGAATCTACCCCTCCTTTCTAAAATCCTGGAAAGATGTGTACTCCCTCAGCCGACCCAACACCTCGACAATATCAATCTCCTTGACCCCCATCAATCAGGCTTCAGAAAAGGCTGTAGCACCGAAACCGCAATCCTCAATGTCATAGATGGCATCCTCAAATCACTGGACTCGGATCACTGCTGTCTTCTCATCCTTCTAGAACTATCGGCTGCGTTCGATACAGTTGACCACAAATTGCTCATCAAGGCTCTGCAAGAAAGGGCTGGCCTTCAGGAGACGGTCCTACATTGGTTCTCTTCCTTTCTCCACAACTGTTCACAAAAAATCTAAATTAAAAACTTTGAGTCCGACCTCCACCCCGTCATCAGAGGTGTCCCCCAAGGATCTGTACTTTCCCCGCAGCTTTTCAACATTTACATGGAACCCCTCACCTCTCTACTCAGGAAATCCAACATCCCTTTTCACTTATATGCTGATGACACGCAACTTTATCTGGAAACCACTTCCATTGATGACATCCAAAGACTTAACAATACGCTCAAGGAGGTGCAACTTTGGCTCACAAACAATCACCTGAAACTCAACCAAGAGAAAACGGAAGTGCTCCTCATCTCCAACAAAAACGACAACCCCCAAATTAAAGAATGGCTCAAAGCCATTGACACCCTCAACGGCAACCTCGCCCTGGCGGATTCAGTAAAATCGCTTGGCATCACCCTAGACCCGAAACTGGACATGAAACATCATATTTCAAGATCGGCCAAAAGTGCCTTTCTCAAACTGAATCTACTTTACAAAATCTAACCCTTCCTTCCCCCCAAGGACCTTCAACAAGCCACCCAAGCTCTGGTACTCTCTAGAATTGACTACGGGATTGCAACCCTAACCGGGACAGCAGTATCATACCTCGCCCCCCTGAAGACAACCTTCAACGCAGCAGTGAGGATGGTCACTGGAACCAGGAAATTCGAACACCTCACTCCCGCCATCAGAGAACTTAAATGGCTCCCAATTGAGCTGCGTGCCAGCTTCAGAACAGCCTGCATCACACACAAAGCCCTGCACACAGGCAAACCTAAATACTTAGCCGCCAAACTCAAAAGGGCCGGCCTGTCCAGAAGCCTCAGGAGCTCCAACACCTGCTACCTATCCCGCTAAAAACACATAGGAAAAAAACGCAGCCAAAACATTTCCAGGAGACGCTCCTAAAATCTGGTACTCCATTCCCCCCCACATCAGGACGACCCCCTTGTTTCCAAAATTCAAGATCTTACTCAAAGCCCTCTTCCTCGAACGATCACAAGGGAACAGATAGCAGATGACACCATCCCGAACCAAGAAACCCTTCTGAACATTAAATCCGCTCAGAGACTCGTTCGATTTGTTCTACCCCCTCTCCCCTTCCCTCTTCCCCTTCCCTTCTATGTGCGTTCGTTACCCAGCCACAACCCTCATGTTATTTCAATTATCTTTACCTCTTTTTGCTCTTAATGTACATGTTGTGAAGTGCTCTGATACTCTCGGGTCCAGCTAGCGCTATATAAAACTCCTAAAATAAAATAAATAAATAAAATAAATATTAGCTTAACGCAAGAAAGGAGCAAAGTGTATCTTTTTCACTGGGAGAGTATGCGTATTCAAAACCTTTAATCAATTAACACTTTGGAGAAATAACATTGAGAGTGATAGAGTGTCCTAAGTATTTATGAGTTTGGTGGCTAAGGGCAGCACAGCAAGTCACCTTGCTGCACTGCCCTACATCACATAGAAAGGGCAGGAATGTATTTATCTATTATGGCAGATTCCCAGATTTCTGTTGTTTTCCCTTGTGATTGCGCCATTTTGGCAGCCTAGTGCTAAAACAGGTACCTTTTGACCAAGAGTGCCTGTGTTGTAGGTAGGATTGTTTTGTGCAGGAAAGGTTACCTCCCTGCACAAAACAATCCTGAGAGACTCTTTTCTTTATGTGTGCTGCAGAATGCAGCACACAAAGAAAGAGGAAAAAACTAGGAGAAATAAAAAATATTTCTGCTTGTTAGGCCTCTCCTAGGGAGGTCTATCTTTTTGCATCATTCCCAGGTTTACAAGGTCTTGTAAATCTGGAAATGTCCCCTACCTTATGGGAGTTGCGTGGGAGCACCCATGCAACACCCACTGAATGCATACCCAGGGTAGAGTAATGCAACACAGCGATTTGTGCTGTATTGTGTTACTCCATATTTTTGAGCCATGCAAAGTGGCTTTGAAAGGCTTAAAAATATGAACCATGTTGCGTGGTGCAAAAGCAATGCAAACCAGGTAATAAATATGGCCTTTAATGTTTTCCGATAAAAAAAATTGCATTTATCTGTGCGAAGAGTGATACCAAACTCTTTACATTTTGTGAAAACTGATTGAAGAGTATGATTATGTTCAGGTAACGATTTTGAAAAAAACAGCACATCATCTTGAAATGCTTGTTCATTTTTATCACCCTTCAATATGTTATCCATGAGGTGTTGAAAAAACTAGCTGTTGAAGCCAATCCAAAAGGGAGTCTGCAAAATGTAAATACTACAAAAGGAATTACAATGTTGGTTAACTCTCGGTACCTTCCAGCTAATAGGACCTGGTGGTAAGCTGATTTCAGATCACAAAGAGTGAAAAATTTAGAGTCTCCAATGTAGGCAAGGAAGTCTTGAACCTTAGGCAGAGGATGGCAATTAACCACAATGTCCCTGTTGAAACTGCACTGATCAGCACACAAGCAGATCTCGCCATCCTTTTTGCACACAATCACAATGGGACTTACCCATTCAAAGGAGTCAGTGGTTTGATAATGCCATCTCAAACTAAATTCTCTAATAGCTTTTTCAATTGATTAATAACACTTAAGGGGCAGATCTGGCTTAGTGTGTATAAAGTAAAGCATGCCTGTTCAACTTAATTATGTTCACATATTTCTGAATTAGCTCAATCTTACCCGAAACAAATTTAGGAAATCTTATAACAATTTCTCCAGTGGGATTAAAATCATTAATAGTGAGTAAAGATACATTTGGTGACCTGACTGGTGTATCAGCACCAGGTACAAGCATAAGACCAAGTTTTGTAAGATCCTGACAGTCAACTATATTCCTACCCTTGACTGCAATGTACATTTTAGTTGGCATTGACCTGCCAAGGCAAGACACGGTGTATATGAAGAACCCTACCATATTCAAATCTCAATCAGCATAAGCTTTAGGATGCATGTCCAGTGTGCTCAGGATAACGTTAGGCCCCACTGTCGATAAAGTACAGCATCAGATATGATAGTAATAGGTGCACCTGAGACACACATCATGTTAAGACTTATTTTGGAACCTAGAGTTACCTGACATAAAGGTTACTTAATTTTGTAAGTATACAAGGAGCCAAGCTCAAGATTCAGGACCATGCTTGAAAGGTCCACAGGACAGTTTCCTTCATTTAGTTCCACACTGTATACTTTACCGTTGTGTTTACCAGATCTGCAACCACTGTGAAAGTGACCTAATTTCTTGCACTTATTGCATCGTTTACCTACTGCTGGACATTGTATATAATTGCTTAAATGGGATTTAGATCTGCACCTGAAACAAAAAAGTGTTATGTTGAACAATCTTAATTACTTTGCCCTTAATTTGTAAAGCATCAACATGTTCAGAATACCCCAAAGCATTAAGAATTGGAGAAGATGTCTGAGTGGATCCCTGAGCCATCAAAAGACTGGAAATTATTGAAAGTTCAATGATTTTGACCAGATCAACAAACTCTGACAATGGATGGCCTCTGCAGCTGAGTAGCCTTTCTTTTATCTTTTTTGAAAAACAGCTATATACAAACTGAGCTTGAATGTATATGTCAGTGGACACTTCAAAATTACATGTAGCAGCTAATGCCTTTAATGGTCGTATGAATTCTTCAATAGTTTCATCAGTTCTTTGTTCCTTCTACAAAAAATTACATCTCTCCAATAGAATGCTAGGTTGTTCTATGAATTTACTCTGTCTTGTATTCCCTTTTGAGTACTCTTTAGAATCTCCCGGCTTGCCAGGAAGTTAAAGAAATAGTAAATTGTTAGAAGCCATTGACAACAATTCTTTAAGATGCGTCCATCCAATGAGAGTTCATATAGGTAATGACACAGTTCTGAGAAGTCAATGAGTATTTTCAAGTTTGTTTGAGTCAATTCAAACAAATGGATCTCAATTTTTAAAGAAACACCTTTGTAAACTCAAAATATCCAAAGCAATCTTGCACTTGCATTGAAATAGTAGTGTTTTGGTACAACATCAATAATTAAAGCAGAAACAGATCAGAAATTTTAAGTTAGTGCCAGAAGGACATATGCGCATAGGGCAGCTAAGTATGTACTTGTAGCTCGGGCATGTAAACTGAAGAAATTATATCAAGAGCATACACGAGGGCCCTGGCTCGGTGGCTCACCCATGTTGAGGAAGAAGAAAAGCACACAGAGCCAAAATGAGACAGTGGGTGGGTCTGTGCATCAAATGGCCCAAAAGTAGACTTGTACTGTGTGGGCACCCGGAAGTACCAGAGAAGCACTCACAGGGCAACAGGTTCGACGAATGAAATAATAATGAAGATAGCATGGGTTATCTGGAGTACGCCTGAGGCTCCAAATTCCCAAAAGCCACAAACTTCTTGATAAATCATCTCTAAATGTTACATATAGATTTCAGAAGCCAAGCGGAGATCAGTGCAGTGTTTATTTTGTGAAGTACAAAGTAATAAATAAGGAGCCCACATGCAGCCTGCCCTTATGCATCGGATCTCCAACAAAAGCTGAGCACATGATGTGGGACAGCAGAGAGGTCCATAAAGCAGTAACTTAAATATAGCAACAGGAATGCATTCACTTTTGACAAGTGAGCTCGGTCTGCAAAGCAGGAGCTTGCTTGCTCATACCAAGTTCTTAAAGGTACCGCACACGCCATACATTACTGTAATGTATTATGGTACAACGGGGAAGTTCTGATTACCTCTGCAAGGATTATGGTGTAGGTTATGTATAACATATAGGACTGCTGGAGGAGCGCATTTGTTGTGCTCAAAGTATGTTTTGGCTCTAGTTTGATTTCTTAGTACAGCCCCATATCACCATATCCTTGCTGCACTGCCTCTATTGAATCCATTGGTCAAGTTTTCTTTGGTTACCTTGCATAGTCAGGCACTAGAAGCAAATGGCTGATTCCTATCTGTAAACGGCTGGGAACTAGAAACCACGGTGCAGCATTACGCATTTTCTGATCTGATGCAAGTCCCCTATTCGCCTTTGCAACTGCAAAGTTTCTGGGCCATATGTGGTTAATCAGAATGAAAGCCCTAACAACAATCCCGCTATTCCCCTAATTAACCTTAGCATGATCTCCATGGGTACCATCAGTGGAAAACCAACCAATGTCCCACTAAAAAATAGTTATTATTATTAGTTTGATTTACTAATCAAATGGTGAATTTTAATTGATAAAACTTTAAACTGTCGTATTTTAGTAGTAACATATGAGTATTGATGAGATATTATTGTTTTAAATGGTATCAATGGATTTTGGACATGTTAGTCTTTTAACCTGCGCATATGCACCTCGCACTTTTTAAGGTCTGTTGACCGAAATAAAGTATATTACTACTACTACTATATCTCCAGTGTTTCAGTATGGGATTAGGAGTTGGTAATATGTGGGTAACTATTGGAACTTGTTTGTTATGTACCTGTATCCTGAGGTACACAAACAATGGAATGCTCAGTTACATGTTCTTGACGCCGGGAGGACACTTTGTGACGTTGGTATTGCTACATTTGCATCTATGAGTTTAATCAATCAATCAATCAATCATACCATTTGTATAGCGCACTACTCACCTGGAAGGGTCTCAAGGCGCTTGGGGGAAGGGGTCTGCTATTGCTCGAACAGCCAGGTCTTGAGTTGTCTCCTGAAGGCGAGATGGTCCTGGGTTAGCCGAAGGTGGATGGGGAGGGAGTTCCATGTCTTGGCCGCCAGGTAGGAGAAGGATCTGCCTCCGGCGTTGGCTCTTCAGAAGCGTGGTACGGCGGCGAGGGCGAGGCTATTAGAACGTAGCTGATAGGTGGGCGAGTAGAAGGTCAGGCGGTCGTTGAGGTACTTGGGGCCCAGGTCGTGGAGAGACTTGTGTGCGTGGGTGAGGAGCCTGAACATGATCCTCTTGCTGACGGGGAGCCAGTGCAGGTCCCTCAGGTGGCCGAAGATGTGGCTGCGTCGAGGGATGTCCAGGATGAGTCGGGCGGAGGCGTTCTGGATGCGTTGGAGTCTTTTCTGTAGCTTGGCTGTGGTTCCGGCGTAGAGGGTGTTTCCGTAGTCCAGTCGGCTGGTGACGAGTGCCTGGGTGACCGTCTTCCTGGTTTCGGTCGGGAACCAGCGGAAGATCTTGCGGAGCATGCGTAGGGTGTTGAAGCACAATGAGGAGACGGCGTTGACTTGTCTGGTCATCGAGAGGGAGGAGTCCAGGATGAAGCCCAGGTTGCGTGCGTGGTCTGTTGGCTTGGGAGGGGTGCCAAGGGCGGGGGGCCACCAGGAGTCGTCCCAGGCGGAGGGCGATGGTCCCAGGATGAGGACTTCCGTCTTGTCTGAGTTCAGTTTCAGGCGGCTGTTCTTCATCCATTCGGCGACGTCTTTCATCCCTTCGTGTAGGCTAGTTCTGGCGGTGTCGGGGTCTCTGGTGAGGGAGAGGATCAGCTGTGTGTCGTCGGCGTAGGAGATGATGTTGAGGTTGTCCTGGCATGCGATGGCTGCAAGAGGTCTCATGTAGACGTTGAAGAGGGTGGGGCTGAGTGATGATCCTTGCGGGACGCCGCAGATGACTTCGGTGGACTCGGATCGAATACTTACTTGGGTCTATTCTCTCACCTCATCTGGCTGCTGATGATTGATGAATAAAGAGAAGTTAGTACATTTGTTGCTTTGTAGTGGAAGCTAGTCTACACAGGAATGGTGTGCATTCTGATTAATCCGAAGGTGAAAATTTCCGTCTGCGGGGGGTGACCCATTTCTGATGAAGTGCATCAAAATGCATTAGTGGAATGGCAGATATCTTGACATGAGTGCTGTTTTTCCTACTGGTAAGTCAAATAAAGTGGTTGTGCCAGTAGTGACTTTTTGTGAATCAGTAGTGTGACCAGACCTTTTTTTCTGTGTCATTGAGAGATTGGTCAACTGACCCCTCTCATTTAAAGTACTGCTGTTATGTAAACCCTAGAAACGTTTGCTGTCACACATGTGTGGTAGTTGGACACTGTGGTGGAGGTTTTACTACCAAGGCCAGTGGTTTCTATTTTGGAGTATCTAAGAAGATGGAGTGTGGATATAGCTTCATCAGACAGTGAATGATTGTTGACCATATTCCAGTGGCTGCAGTGTGAGACCCAGACACTGAAGTGAAGGGCTAGATACAGGGCACCCATTAGCCATTCTATAAGAACCTTATTAGCAAAGGGCTGCTATTTCTTCAGGAGCACTGTCAGTTAGTTAATGATACAGGTTAGGGGTTAGACAGCAGTTTCTAATGTTCAAAATGAGGTCGTACCTAGGCAGGGCCTGCTCTTTTGTCTGTTCTTGATTACTGCGTCATAAAGGCTGATGACAGCCAGGTACAGAAATCGCTCACTTCATTGCAATCTTGCTTTGGATACTCCTGCTTGGAGCCAGCATCATTGCAACCTGCTGACAGAGACAACACCAAACACTAATGTTGTGTCTGAGAAGCGTCCAGAACTTAGAAAGAGAATCAATCCAAACGTGTTCTGAAACATTAGACAATAGATCCACATCACAGATACGAACAATTTGAAAAAGGTGTGATTCAAACAACCATGATCTAGGCAGCTCTCTGCTGGCCTGTTTGCCTGCCTAGAGAGGAAAGGAATGTATCTGTCCCTACAAGTGGTAAAACTATCCAAGAGCAAAAGCCCAGTGGATTCCCTCATAAGGAGTAGACAGAGCGAGCAAGCAACTGCAAGGGACTGATGCCTGGAGTAAACTCTGCATGTGGTATGGGTCTCTTGGGCTCTCTAAACAGTTTTCACTATAAACTACAACAAGATTTCAATAAAAATGAAGCATTGAGAGTGATTGGCAATAGGCTTTGACTGAAAGATAGGTGCTACCTCTCCCCATTTCAGAACTCTTTGCCAACACTGGGGGGTGAAACTGCCGGTAGGGTGAAACTGGGTAGGGTGAAACTGCTGAAGTCCGGTCGAGACTGGCCTGGATACAACTATTGTACAAGCATCTTGTCTTCAACTGGCCTAGTGTAGCTGCAACTGTTGAAGATGAGATGTGCCATGGGAGCCCCTGAGCTGAAATCTTCAAGTTACCAAGTTCAAAGCATGCTCACAACCAGGCCCTAAAAGCTCAAAATCTCCAACTGCAGGTGTAATACCATGGCACACATTCGTTCTACACCTGACTGGACTGCAACACAAAGATGCAGATAATGTGGGACTTGAGCACTGTGAGATAGCAAGAGACTGAGTAGCAGTCTCTGTTAGAAACTGAGACTGCTAAGACATTTATGACTAATCGCAATGAGTTGAATGTTAATTGAATTGTTTGGTGTTGCTTGGTGTAACTACACCTTGGTAGCGAGAGAAGGTACAAAAAGATGTAGAGCATCAAGGTTGCAAACAGGGTTGGGATACAGAACCATAAATCTCATTTCCCTATTTGTGCTATGTAGTAAAACCTTATGCTGTGTTATTAGACTATTATTTTTCATTCAAAAGAAACCACTGGGCTCAACAATATGTTACTGTGTCTTTTAGTTAACTGTTGAATTCTGTGCTCTCGTCCCTCACACTACCTGCCTTTGACTGCTCATCCTCTTTACCATAAGAGGCCGGTGCAGGGCAGATGCATTTGACACACTTTGAAGAGCCATAGTAGGATGAAGCCCACGACCCTAGTCGCAAACAGCCACAGCAACTATGATTCTGGCCCGGGAGTTCTGTTTGTGCTAGGCTCACCCCTGAAGGGGTGTAGCAAATGTTTCTCCAGGTACTAGGGTTACTATCAACATTTAAGGATGACACAACATAGACAAGCAATTACAAGCATGAGTACAGCTTACAATCTGTTGCAAGTGATGTCTCCAACTGTTTTATACAGTTTTGTATTTTTACAGAGTAGCAATGGGTGAGAAACACTACTCCACAAAAAGTCATATAATTAACACTACCCTTTTGTCTTGTTATGTAATTTATTCATTTACAAATGGTAACAGTTGGTGTCTGGTCCAGGTGAATGCATAGGATTTCTAGGGAACTTTATGTAATGCTGAAACATTTTGACCTTGTAAAGAAATATAAGTGCCTTTTAGCATTTTAACCTTTCAACAAGCAAGCAAATAGTTAATTAAAGAGCATATCCTTGTACACCTGTATACTTGTAAAGGCTCCTTTGAGCACCACACATGTCCAACCACAAAATGTCTATCTTTCAGATGTGTGCTTTGATGTAGACTACATCATGAATACACCTTTTACGTGATAGTACAGGGCTCCATTACATGTGGTCCACCAGCCTTTACTCTAGAAGAAGAATTAGCAGGAGTAAGTGTAAAATTTCCGTTGTCCTCTTTGTTTTTTCAGTTTTTAGCCTTGGGTTAAAGTGACCCATTGATGCTACATGTGGGTGCAGGTAAGTAAATAAGATACTGTTGTCTTCCAGTGTCTAATGTGTTTCAAAATCAATCCAATGTGTTTCTTATTCAGGTAGCAAGACAATTCAATTAACCACACAGTCTTTATCTCAAGCTCAAGTCCTTGGATCTGAGGGTGCATGGCTAGCAGCCGTCAAGAATGGCCGCGACAAGCGAGGCTCCAGAGCCCTCGCCGTATATCCTACACTTATCCTGGCAACTAAGCTGCAAATTTGCTAAAATAAGGTGGACCCCTGGCTCCTGTCTTCGGAGGCGAAGGGTGGTGCAGAGAAACGTCCTGCGAAACAGCAGGAGAAGTGGAGCTGGGTTGCCATGCTCGGAGCGCCGACGAACATGGCAGCAGTCTAGGTGACGAAGACAAGGCACTGGAACCTCCACAGGGATTCCCTGGCTCCCCTAGTTCTCCAATAGGGCAAAGACACAGTGCGTGTGCAGAAGTGCTGATCATGAGAGAACCCTCGGCCCGCCAGCACAGCAGGAACGGACTCAGAATGACGTGTGGTAGTGAGGTGAGCCGCATAGAGTGACAATCGAGGCCCTGGCTTTGGAGGCCTGCAAGTTCCTGTGGACCGGCGCTCCATGCCCGGACGTTGCGGACGCCAGCAAGCGGCAGGCAATGCCGAACATTTAATCCACCACCCGGGCGAGAGCAGGAGACATTACTGTGCCAGAACACCTAGGGCTGTTGTGGATACAGTGGGCTGTGGCGGCAGGAGCAACAATAGGATTCCCCTAGTGTTGCGGCGGGTCCTTAAAGAGTGCCAGCACTACAGCGTGCATTCCAGCACTGAGAGACTGTACTCCTGACACGAAGAGCCGGCTGGTACGTGTAGACTGATCTAGCCCTTGGGGACTTGATAGGCTCTGCTCACTGATTCCACTAGAGTGGTGCCCCAAGACCCACTGTGAGAGGCGGAGATCAGCCAGGAGACTCCTTTGCCCCAAGGGGAGCATTGTAAGGCCTCCAGGGTCCAGTATACTGACACAATACAGTCTGAGTAGGAGGATATGAACCCAGGCATTAGGGGGAGAGAATCCATACCCCAAGAGGCCAGCAGCCAAACGTCGTGCCAGGAGTGGAGAGGTGGCTGAGATACCGGACACCGGGATCCAGGAAACCCGACAGGCCGCAAGAGGGACATAAATCCCCACTGGGCAAGCGGTGGGGATTACTGAGACTGGACTCGGAGGGCCTAAATACACCGCCATAGTACCGCCTGACAATGGTGAGCCGAAAGGGGCCCAAACCAACGGCCCAAAACAAACTGGCCAAATTCGCATGGACTAAAGCGGGAGCGGGGCAGGAAACAGTGCACCTAGAAGCTCCCGACAAGCAGAAGTACCCCCCACTGCAACAGGATCTAAAGCTCAACGATATTATGGAGGCTATAACGGGAGTGCGTACATCATTGGAAGCCCGAATTGACACAGTAAATATAGAAGTATCCCTGATCAGAGCAGGCCTACGCAAAATGGATGCCAAGGTGAAAGACCTGGAGGACATGACTACAAATAAATCATAAAGACACTTCCCTGCTCCAGCAGCAAATGAAAAAACTACAGGACCAGCACAACGCGATGGAGAGACAACTGGATGAATACGGAAGGAGAGCACGTAGAAATAATGTACGCATCCTTGGCGTTCCGGAACGAGCAGAGGGACCGGCAACAGATCTTTTTGTAGAAGATCTGATCCTGAAGCACCAGCAGCCCAAGAGACGTTCAAGCTATTTCTCTATTGAACGGGCTCACTGTGTCCCAAGAGGGGGACCTAATCCGGGGGCAACCCTGCGACTCATTATAGCCCGAGTCTTTAACTATAGAGAACAGGACATCGTTCTTCAAACGGCGCTGGCCAACCCTTCTCTCAAACTGGAAAATATTGTGGTCACGTTCTTCCCTGATTTCACCATGAAAAACCAAACCCAACGTTGCAGCTTCCTAGCAGTGAAGAGAGCGTTGCTAAGACAGAGAGGTGAAGTACGCCATGCTTTTTCCAGCAAAACTCCAAATAGAATCGGATGGCAAAACATGGTTCTTTTCCTCACCAGACTCCTTTTTACCATAACTATTGACGGAAGCACGACTATAAAAGGTCTGCTTGTCTATCGCCAACCTGGACCCATGGTTAGATTTAAAGGTAACCTTCTAGAGTGTGTCACTGAAACAGCAATAAGAAGAGACAAGTTTCTGCTGCTGGGTGACTTAAACACACATCTGGAAGATCCGCAAGATAAAGGAGCGATGGAGTTCAGGGAAGAACTTCACACCCTACAGCTAGAGCTCAAGGGGCAGCTCCCAACACATAACCGTGGGCATCTGTTAGATCCTATATTTGCCAATTGGGAGGATGTCCTGGTTGCCTCCCCAGAACCCCTACCCTGGACAGATCACTTTTATGTCCCATTTGTTATACACGTGCCTAAGCATAAAGTAACCGATCCTGCCCCTCTCAATTACCCCCGTCGCAGGTGGGCGAATTTCTCCTTGCCAGAGTTCAACAAAGCTCTCATCGAGGGTGGGCCCCCAGGAGGCAATGATGTGGCAACAGCTAGCAAATTACTCAATGACCGCATCACTGCTGCTCTGGACTGCGAAGCCCCATTAGGCCGGCCAACAAAAAATGCCCACAGACATAGAACTGCTCCCTGGTTTAGCGATGCGTTGCGCTGCGCCAAAAGGGAATGTAAAAGAGCAGAGAGACAATGGAGAGTGGCTTACGACGACCGGTCGAAAGAGGCCTATCTCATTAAGAGGCGCACCTATCATAATAAAATCCGGATAGAGAAAGCCACATATTATGCAGACAGAATTCAGGGGGCAGAGAACTCTGCCAGGGAACTGTTCAGTATATATAAATCTTTGGCCACTCCTAAAACCTCTACTCAAGAGGATGATTACTCAGTAGCAGCTTGCAACCGCATTGCTAGCTACTTTGGAGATAAAGTGTCCAAAATGTATTCTGCTTTTCCCGAAATTCCTCCTGCAGCGGAAGAGCCTGCAGACCTAGCAGAGATGGAAGACGATCAAAATCTGCTTCTCAACTTCACCACCCCCTCACAGGCAGAGCTAGTCAAAATCTGCAGATCTGTTAAATCCGGTTCCCCCCGTGACCCTGCATCCCCAAAAAGGTTGAGTGACAGTCTGGAGACCCTTGAACCCTATATCAGGCACGTGCTGGATGTCTCTTTCCAATCCAGTTCTATACCTGAGGACTGGAAACAGGCTGTGGTGCTTCCCCTCCGCAAGAAGCCTAATATTAGCTTTGAGAAGCTGGACAACCTACGCCCCATCTCTCTGCTGCCTTATTTTTCTAAGGTAGCGGAGAAGGTGGTAAACAAACAGCTTATGAAGTATGTGGAGGAAGGCAACATTCTTCACCCTACCCAATTCGGGTTCCGGCCCCGTCATTCTACGGAATCTGCCCTTCTTAGGGCCACCGAATCCCTCAGACAGGGTGCAGACGAGGGACAAACCATGGCTCTAATTCTATTAGATCTCAGTGCTGCATTCGACACTGTAGCACATTCCATCTTGCTACAGTGTCTGAACAAAGGAGGGGTGAGAGGAGCAGCATTGAAATGGATTTATTCATTTCTCACTGGCCGAGGCTTCCAAGTGAGGCAGGGCGACCACTACTCTGAGCGAATTTCTTTGGACCAGGGGGTGCCGCAGGGCTCGTCCCTGAGTCCAACACTTTTCAATCTTTATGTCGCTCCTATCGCCACCTTAGTAGAGAGTCACGGCCTCCGCTTGGTGTCTTATGCCGACGACACGCAGTTGGTGATCTCCCTGTCGCGTGCACCCAGTCTCTCGGCGGACATCTTCAGAGCTTGCATGCAAGATCTAGCTGCCTGGATGTCCGCCAACTGCCTCAAGCTCAACGGAGGCAAGACTGAGGTGCTGGTCGTGGGGGGCTGCCAATCAGCGTGGACGTCGGCATGGTGGCCATCCTGCCTAGGTCCAACACCCTCTCCGTGCCAGAAAGCAAAGAATCTGGGCATCTGGTTTGACACTGACCTCTCCTTTGGCCCCCAGATTAATCAGGTGGTTGGATCATGTTTTGGGACCCTTAAAAGTCTCAGGAAGACTTTGAAGTTTTTACCTGTGAGAGCCCGACAAACCCTGGTGCATGCACTAGTCACATCAAAGATGGACTATGGCAATCTTCTCTATTTAGGGACTTTGGAGAAGAACCTCAACCGCCTACAGGTCCTACAGAATGCCGCTGCCCGCTTAGTGCTTAAACTACCCAGACGAGCTGCATCGGCCGCGGCCCTCCGATCTCTGCATTGGCTTCCGGTCAGAAGCAGGGTAGAATTTAAAGCTCTATGTACGTGCCATCGGATCATCAACGGGAGATCCCCTCTTCCCCTGCAGGGACTTCTGACTACTTATGAGCCGTCCCGCTCGTTGAGATCATCTGGCTCTGGACTCCTGGTCGTTCCCAAGGTGTCTAGAGCTCGAATGGGCGGAAGATCTTTCAGGTACCTTGCAGCCTCAAGATGGAACAAACTACCCATGGCACTGAGATTAGAGCCATCAGAATCAATTTTCAGAGTCAAACTTAAAACTGCACTATTTGCCCAGTAAGGTACGCCGCTTCTATAGGTTCCAGTAAGAGTTGCTCCTCAGCGCGGGGACACGCCGTTGTGCGTCACCAAGCGCTTTACAAAACCCCCTAAATAGAAATAGAAATAGAAGCGTGGGACTGGCTGGAGGGATGGCACGAGATGAAAAACCACACAAACTAAGGAATAGTGTCTTCCAATCTAATAGATCCAACCAGGGGACTGAACAAGGCGAGGATCCCTCTCTTGCGGGGATGGAATCGACAATGCGCAAAGATGACTTTCTGGACATGTGAGGGGACATACTGGCCATAGATAAGTGACTCGGAGAGTGCGAAGCGTCTCACTGGGAGACCCGGTGCTTTCCTCTCCTCTTAAGGGTTTGGGTATACAGTGTTTGGGGATCTCTGCCGTCTGCCTGAGAACTACTATGAAACAAAGGGACTCACACCTTCAGATGAGATTAAGCAAATGCCATGTCAGCTTAGGGCCGGGGTGGGAGGGCTGACACCCAGCATCTACTAGTATTTGGGGGGCAATAAGCACTCTGCCCGGTTGGGATGTGGGTAGTTCAACATCCACTGGGAGAGGGGCAGGGAGGGGGGCAGTACAGAAGTTATGGGAGGGGGATGGAGCTAAAGGTTTATTTGTGTTTTTAATCATGAAGTGTAAAAAGTAATGCTTAACTACAGTCATTGCTATTAGCTATACTGGAAGAAAAGTCACGGTTTTATCTGTTGTTTGTGGGCCTAACTATTTGGGAAAATGAATGCACAGGTCGCTGGGACAGCGAAATGCAGAGGACGAGCCCTGGGGTCATGCAGAGTACGCTGTCTTTTTACCCCCAACCCATATGACAGCAGCTAGGACAGCAACTTCACTCTCTGTGTTGACCTGGAATGTGACTGGGGTGGGAGACAAAATCAAGCGGGTATAGTGCAACACTATCTTAATAGACAAGCCCCCGATATCGTGTTGCTGCAGATGCACTTAGTAGGTAATAAATGCAAAGCTCTCACACGGTGGAGATATAAGCTATTGATTCATACGGATTATTCTTCAGGATCGAGAGGGATGGGTATCCTGGTGAAAAAGAGTCTGGCACTTACACCAACATGTACGTGGGCGGATCAGAAGGGCAGTTTTGCAGTTCTGGAGGCGCAATGGGAAGGAAAAGCTCTTAATGTAGTTTTGGCGTATCTTACCCCGGCGCTGGCTAGAGAAGCACTGGTAGACCTGGGGAAAATTATTGTGGACCTTCTTTTGGGCACCCTGATCTTACGGGGTGATTTTAACATGACAATGGACGACCAAAGGGATAGACATCCACAACAACCTCTGGCATGACCACCTACATGCATAGCTGAGTTTACGAAGGCCATGGGCCTCACGAACATATGGTGATCTCTACAGCTGGATGGGACCCAATACACTTACTACTCTAACGTGCACAAGAGCATGTCCCGCATTGGCTATTTTTTGACACACTTAGTAGATGTCGGTCACTTCTGCAATCCTCATGCTTTACCGAGGGGCATTTCTGATCACTCCCCGGTGTGGGTTAAACTTACATACTTCAGCCAACGTCCACGGGCCACCATAGTCCTTAGTCTTTGGCTGCTTAAAATCCCAGATATCAGAGCTAATTTACTCACACAAACCGTTAATTACTTCAATGAAAATGTTGGGTCAGTAGACTCAGTGCAGACCATATGGGAGTCCTTCAAGGAGGTACTGAAGGGGCAGGCACTGACGCTAAAAGTGGGCTTTAGTAAAAAAACGACAGCAACAGATTTCCCAATTGGAAAGCGAACTCCAACACCTGGAAGAAGATAGCATTAGATCTCCCACAGAAACGACTATACACCGGCTAACTATTAAACAGCTTGAGTATAGGACCCTAGTAAAGGAGCATATGAAGACCAAACTTTTACATATTCAAGACAGGCTGTATGAAATGGGGGACAGGGCTGGGAAACTGTTAGCCTGGCTGGAGAAAAGGGAGCACGGGGAGAGATGGGTGCCCAGGCTGACTCTATATGGAACAAAACAGATCTCAGACCCACAAGATATAGCAAACGCATTTGCAGACCATTTAGAAAAAGTATATACTCCATCCACAACATACAGAGCAGAGGACTCACATCAATTGCTCGTAGATATTCCCTTGCCTACACTCTCAGTTGAGGACAGAGATTCTTTAGACAAAGAGCTTACAGATGACGAAATTCGGAAGGCCATTAACCATATTCAGTGAGGGAAGGCGATGGGACCACATAGAATACCTATAGAATTTCTGAAAATGGTTGCCTCCCACGCTGCGCCTCCCCTCCAGGCCATGTATGATGAAAGCTACAAGAAAGGGGTCCTGCTAGAGGATCAACGGCTGGCATCGATAGCAGTTACCCGTAAGCCGGGGAAATCAGCCGAAGACTGCGGCTCTTACAGGCCAATTTCTTTAATTAACATCAAAGCGAAAATCCTCGCGAAGTTGTTGGCCTCGCTCTCTCTTGGTTTCAGTGATTCCATCTTTGGTTCACCCAGACCAATCTGACTTCGTGCCAGGGAGGAATAGGGCGCTAAATATACGTTGTCTTCATAATGTTCTAGTGCGACAAAAATAAATAGAGGAAGGTGCAGTGGTGCTTTCCCTAGACGCCTCAATGGCGTTTGATCTCTTTCGAATGGACATATTTGTTTGAAGTCCTGAGACGCTTGGGATTTGGCCCGAAATCTTTGGGCTGGGTAAAACTGCTATACATAGATCTGCAGGGTCAGGTACGGGTAAATAATCATACGTCAAGAATATTCCAGCTAAAGAGAGCCACCAGACAGGGCTTCCCCCTGGCCCCCCTAATTTTCTCCATGAGGCTGAAACCACTGACATCATGGGTGAGAGGGGATGTAATGCTGAGAAGGTTGAAATGGGTGGAAGGGCATAATATCGCTCTATGCCGACAATTTCCTGCTATATCTTGCATCCTCATACAAGTTCCTGCACGTAGTTTTGAATATTTTTACAAACTTTGAGAAATACTCTGGGTACGTGATCAACTGGAGTGAGTTGGTACTATTCATCCTTCGGGGCCAGGTACCCCACCTCCCCCTGGGATGCAAAATAGAAGTGGACCTCTGCGGGTTTCGATACCTTGGAATTTTCATAACCCCGAATCCCAAACTCTTCGATGAGCGAAATCTAGCGGCACCTTTGTTTACACAGGTTGCAGAATGACGGCAAACATAGGAGATCCCAGTCTCTATCTTTACTGGGCTGAGCTGCCCTGTTTTGCCCCTTTGCCGCGACGGCAATTCTGCCGCGGTGTGGGGCGTTACATTGAGTGGGCGGGGCACGTCATCCAACGGACATGCGCAGCACTACCGAGGTAGTGTTGGCAATGGCCGTTGGCCGACGGGTGCAATGAACGGGTTAAGATGTTAGCCCTTCCATGCTTTTTATTTATCCTCCAAAACTGTCCGAATAAGTTTACAGTCGCCTATTTCTCGAGTGTGGAAAATGAGGTCAGAACGCTATTGTGGAACAGTGGCTCGCCTCATATAGCGATGAGAAAGTTGACGAAGGGATGGTACGACAGGGGGGATCACCCTCCCTGATGTGAGACTCTACTACTGAACCACTGGGTATATCGTTCCCCAGTGGATCCGGCCTACATGCTGGATAGGTATCAAACAAGCAGAGAGGGATATATGGGGCGCTATAAACGGGGGCCCAAAAGGAAGATACATTGGCCCAACGGGCCATACAGTAACAATATGGCACCAGGCAACTTCCCGCCTCGGTTGGACGAATGTGATGACCCATGCCACATCATTTTGGTCCACCCAACAAGTAGGACTACTATGTAATCAGCCTGGGTTTGATAAGGGGGACACCATTGGAATTTCTAGTATGGTGAAAAGGGCAACACCTTAAATTCTGGGATTTGAGGGAGAAGTATGAGCTAGCTCAAGGAGAGATTTTCCAATACTAGCAGATTTGGCATGCTTTCACTACAGCACTCCCGGACATGAGTCATATACCAGTGTCATTCTCCCCTGGAGGATCGGCTGTTAGATGAACCTATTTTAAATAAAGCCATATCGCTAACTTACAGGAAATTGTGTAATTACCTTCCAGACCCGTTTCACGTACTCAGAGAAAAATGGCAGACAGACTTGGGGCCCATTGATGATGAGAACTGGCAGGTGGTGCTGATGTCTCCAAGGGAAGCGGCTATTACTCTCCGTTTCTGCCGGATCCAACTAAATATCTTACCAGATCATATCTCACTGGGGTTACACTAGCAAAAATAGGTACAAAATTGAAAACGCTATGCCTTCGTGGCTGACACCAAGAAGCAACCTTTTCTCATACTATTTGGGACTGCCCGATTATATGAACCATATGGGATGGGGCCACAACACACATCCGAGATGCACTTGGGAAGGCACTCACCCTCACACCACTATTTGGCGTACTTAATATATGGGAAGATACTGACCTCACGGAAGTGGAACAACAACTGCCAACACGGGGTAATACTTCAGTAAAACGTGAAATTGCTAATAAGAGGGGAGTGGCAGAGAGACCATCTCACCAGGTATGGGCAAAGGAATTAGGCAAGTGCATGTTAGCCGAGAAGGAGGTTTTTAAATCAAGAGGGTGCCCCAAGAAATGGGATATAAAATGGGGCAAGTGGAATGAGTATCGGGGGACCTGTATATTTCCCCAACTATGGAAATGGAACTGCAACAGAATATGGTGCAATCTTTGGAAATACGGTGACTGAACTCTGTATATTCCTTTGATGCTATATTGAACATGCTTGACAAATGGCTGTACTGTAGATTGACCAAAATGTGTGACTTTCAATGTTTTAAAACAATAAACATATATATATATATATTACCTACTGGCGGTCGCCAGTAGGTATATATAGTTAGGATTTTTTCTCTATGGGATTTTTGAAAATTCTATGTCTAATAACTTTGGCGTTTGTGGACGGAATTGGCTGAAATTTTCAGGAAAATGGCACATTTTGTTTCTGAGCAGCCCTTAAAAATTTGGGGGGGGCCGAGAAAAAAGGGGGGTCCCAAAACATGTTTTTAACATTGAGTTTTCCATAGGGCGGTTGGCCTCACTTTTAGCCCGAACGGCTGAATGGATTTGCATGAAACTTGGCAAAATTGTAGGGACTGGTAGCCCGATGTGCCTTTTGTAGGTCTCAATATATGTGCTACAGTGGATTTTGAGAAATTAACATTTAAAAAAAGATATATATCTGTAACAGCGGACCGGGCAGCGCTCCAGGACGCGTACTTTTCGCGCAACGGAGCTTTGTGAAGCGAAGCTGATTGGTTCTCCGGCGTCTGTCAACATTCCAAACAGTCCGTAGCGGCCGCCATCTTGTCTCTCGGTAGGATCGAGAGACAAGAGGAGGCGAAAGCGAAGGGGCAAATGACCATAAGGGGGAATAGTAGATCCTCGCTGACCCCCTAGGTTTGATGTGGAGGTTTTAAAAGGGCCCCGCGGGGCAAAAAAAAAAAAATAATAATAATCGAACGGCTGAATGGATTTGCACGAAACTTGGTAAAATATTAGGGACTGGTAGCCCGATGTGCCTTTGCTAGGTCTCAATATATGTGCTCCAGTGGATTTTGAGAAATTAACGTTCAAAAAAAGATATATATCTGTAACAGCGCTCCGCTTCGCGTAACGGAGGTTTGCGACGCTGATTGGTCATTCTGTCACTGGGCTATAGTTGGGCTACATCTGGCTGATATTTGGGCTACATTTGTTTTTTTTCGTCTCTGGCGGCCATCTTTGGGCTACATTGGGCTACATTGGGCTTCATTGGGCTTCATTGGGCTACATTGGGCTACATTTGGGTTCCAACATATATATAGGCCAATGTAGCCCAATATATATTTTTCAAAGTTAATTTTCGTAAAAACCACTGGAGCATATATCTTGAGACATAGCAAAGGCACATCGGGCTACCAGTCCCTACAATTTTGCCAAGTTTCGTGCAAATCCATTCAGCCGTTCGAGCTAAAAGTGAGTCCAACCGCCCTATGGAAATGAAGGAAATGAATGGGTAATTTGTAATTAGCAAATAGCTCATCGCAAACTAGGAATGGTAAAGAATCGCTATTTATTCCTTAAAGTTCGCTATTTAGGAAATGCAAAAAACTTTGATGATACATATGGCGGTTCATCTCTAACAAGATAAGAAGCATAGGGATAGATTTATGATGACTGGCGCATTATTATTATTATTAAAGGCAATTTGTATGGCGCAACTAAGCCCAATGGGCGTCAAGGCGCATAACCAAACAGTAACAGCTGTTAAAAATACCACTATGCAGCTGTACAACTATTACAGTTATACAACTATTGCAGTTATACAGCTATTGTACAGCTATTGCGGGTAAGCCTTGACGAAATACCAGGTTTTAAGGGCCTTTTTAAAAGAGGAGAGAGAGGACTGTGTCTTGATATCTTGGGGGAGAGAATTCCACAGCTTAGGTGCAACAATTGAAAATGCCCTATCTCCCCATCGTGCTCTTTTGGCTCTAGGGACAGCCAGCAGATTTAGCTCAGCAGATCTAAGCGCTCTCCCCGGCTGGTAGGGAGTAAGCAAGGCGCTTAACGGATGCGTAGATCTTTCTGATAGAGCTCTATAGGCTAAACAGAGAATTTTAAAGGAAATCCTCAATTGAATAGGGAGCCAGTGAAGGGTCCTTCTGGCCATAGTGGCAGATGAAGTCTTTGGGAGTGCTAGGACAAAACGGGCCGCAGCATTTTGGACAATTTGTAGTCGCTGGGTGAGCCCTTTGTTGGCATCTGCATATAATACATTGCAGTAATCCAACCTCGAGCCCACCAGTGCTACTACTATCTGCTTCCGTGCTGGGAGAGAGAGATAATGAAGAATTCTCCTGAGTATTTTTATAACTCCCCAGCAGGTAGCAACCGTGCGATTAACCTGTAGGGTCATAGACAGCGAGGTGTCAAAGATAACGCCGAGATTCCTGGCTGACTGGGAAGGAGATGGACAAGTTCCCAGCGTAGACGGCCACCACTCAGTAGACCAAATATCCTGGTCCTTGCCAAAGACCAGGATCTCTGTTTTATCGCCGTTCAACTTCAGAAAATTCTGAAGCATCCAGTCAGACACCGTCTGCATACAGGTTCTGAAGTTGGCGGCAGATGTAGATACTGAGTGGGCTAATGACACCATAATTTGAGTGTCATCGGCGTATGACACCACTTCCATCCCCTGAGATTTTACTAACCTCGCAAGGGGTGCAACATAAATGTTAAATAGGGTCGGACTCAAGGCCGACCCTTGGGGCACCCCACATTGCAAGGATTTGACAGGGGATAGAAATTCGCCGAGTTTGACTCTCTGCTCTCTATGTTGTAAAAAAGAGTGCAGGAGGTTAAGAGCCACACCTGAGATCCCTGCCTCCCTCAACCGAGATGTTAAGATAGAAGGAGACAGGGTATCAAATGCTGCGGTAAGGTCCAAAAGGACAAGTACCGTAGTATGTCCAGCATCTACCTTCATACGGATATTATTTACCACCATGGTCAGCGCAGACTCCGTACTATGGACTTTACGAAAGCCATGTTGGGACCTATCAAGATACCCAGATGAGTCTAGAAAAGTGGAAAGATGACAATTAAGATAAGACTCTAGTATTTTTGCGGGAGCGGGTAACAGCGAAATAGGTCTGAAATTTTTCAGCTGTTCCGGGTCCAGCGTGGGTTTCTTGAGTAATGGCTTAACTATCGCCCTTTTCCACACTAAGGGGAAGATACCTTGGGTGATGGATCACCAGGGATGTGTTAGTCATTCTGTGCCGCTGTTCCGTCACCTATGGTGTGCTGCATTTACAATGCGGCGCATCATGGGGCAAAAACAGCACAGATGCGTGATGTATCTGTGCCGTAAAGGTGGCGCATTGCTGGAGTTGTATCGCAAGTGTGATGAAGCTCCAGCAAGGGTCAGGGGGTGCCCCTGTCGCAGGGTTTCTGTTCTCACACAGAACTGTGGACAGAGGATTGGAACCTCGGCGAATTAGGGTGTCCCAAAACTCACATTAGTAATCAAAAACCCCTTAGCAAGCTAGGTACAGTGTCACATTGGATATAACAAACTCTCAATGTTTAGACAATCCAGAATATGAACTTATAGTACCTCAGGATACGTGGAACTCATGAACAGTCGGTCGTTATATATTTCTTAGAAACCAGAACATGGAGTTAAGAAGAACACATGTGTATTTGAAATGTTTATTTACTAATGCCGTCTTCTCAGGCGTAGTATCTTAGATAATACAAGTACACATATTATCAGTAGCAAAATTACCAGCATAGTTACTAGTACATAAAAAGCGAATGGTGACAGTATGTTAACATGCTGTAAATGAATAAGAGTTAGCAACACTTATAAGCAGCCGCGGGCCGTGGAGGGAGTTACGGTGGGGCAGGGAGGCGGGGAGGGGGAGGGGCAGGGTGGAGAGGGCTCCACCCTGCTTCTCCCCCTCCCCGCCTCCCTGCCTCACCGTAACTCCCTCCACGGCCCGCGGCTGCTTATATCTCACCCTCCCTAATACACATATTATATTATTTGCTAAGAAGGTCTCTTTGTGTTGGTTTAGGGCGTGCCCATACTTTAGTGTGTTAGATTTGAAGGAATCACATCAGCATACACCAGCTCTCTCTTCATGTGAACCGCATCAAGTGTTGTGTATGTGTGTTCGGCAAAGCAATATAAAACCCGCCTCATGCCCAGAATTGGCAGAAGTTGCACTTATGTTATGAGTATGAAGTCGTGGAGATCAGACCTCATAACAATTCTGTATCGTGTTGTTCTTGAAACTTTAGCACTCGCTGTACAGATATAGTTTAACAAGCAAAGCAGATAGTAGAGCAATAACATATTATTCTCATGTAAACCACGATGAACTACTAGGTTGAAAGCTAAAGCAACATCTAAGTGTCGTGTGCAGAAGTTGCAAAAAAGGAAAAATGGCGTTTAAACCGGTAATGAGCCCATGCTAACTTAACACGGTGTAAAGATATCCAGGACGTAGATGACACCTCCCCATGATCCGGAAACGAACTGAATAAGATAATAGAAGTGCCATCTCATGAGAGCAGATTGCAAGTTTATATGTGGACGGTCCGCAAGGTAAAGCATTAAAAACTAGGAAAATTTAATGCTAAAGAAAAATAAAACAGCTAAGTACTTTATCGAGTCTTAAGCCAATAGGCAAGGTAAATAATAAAAACTTGACAAATAAGTCAATGAATTGTCAATGAAATGCTAGTACTCAGCATATCAAACATGAAAAAGGTCTATGACATAACTGTGTATACAAAATAAGCTGCAACAGCCTCCAATAGGAAGTCACCGTCTTCATCCGAAAACAGTTCAGCCATCCAATTTAAAAGCGGAAAAGAACATACGTGCTCTCCCAGCACCGGATCCTCTATCACCATCAGAGGACAGCTCGGTGGGTTTTCAAGAAAGCTCTGTTCCAAGAAAGACTGTGTTGCCGCCAGTAAATTCCAGGGACCAATTAGTCCATGCATCAATGCCACAGCCATAATCCTTTCGCCAGGACAAACCAACTCGTGAGTAATGATAGGAGTCATCAGCTGATTAAAGTCGACGTCAGGAGAAACCGGTCCACAGAGACACAAATCAATGGCCCAATCGAAATCACAGGTCAGGCAGTGAAATATAGGCTGGACACAGGTGAAGTAGGAGAATCGAAAAGATAATCCATATGCCGTGCTTAATATCGCCAACGGCATTGTGCCATAATATTCTAGCATGCGATTGCGGAACAGTGTCAGCAGCTGCAGGGCGGGAGGTTGCATAGGAGGGACATCCATATTTAAAAATTTAAAAAAGCACAAGAGCGTCCGCTGGTAATGCAAGTAAAAATGGCAATCCACGAAGCAGAGTGGAAAAAATCGAATGAAAGAAAGCAGGGATGACTCCAAAGATTTTCTCAAATGAAGTCACGAGACCACTGGTAACAACTTTAAAAAAGTGCGCCAGGGCCTTTGTGGAGGATGCGTTAGAGATAGTCCGAACCATCTTGCTGAAATGGAAAGGCAAATCTGAATTGAAAAGGGTCTGCACCTCTGTACGGGTGTTCGCTATGTGAAGCACGAAAGTTTCACGGGCCGAACTCAAGGCCACCTCTCTCTGAGACAAAAGAGCTCTTATTCTTGCCATGCCGTTGAAATCTGCTCCCAAGGTTGGTATTTGTGGCGAGATTGAAAACTCCCTATGTTCATGTGTGGGAGGAAATAGAACATTTCTGCAGCAAATAACCCGTTCACTTACTGTTACGATAAAAGGAATACTTTTAATTAACCCAGAACAATCTTCATTATTGAGCATCAAATAACTACCATTTTCCAACAACTTGAACGTGGGGATGATAGCAGGAACTGGCGTGCCTTGCAACACGCAAGCCATATTTGGTCGGTGTTTGTTGCATGAACCGTGTAACTGTATGTGCCTACACATTAGTGAATGATCTGGCGTCTCAGTGCATTCCTCTCCATTCAGATAAACTTCTTGATCATCTTTGAAACATCTGTATGTGTATGGAAGCGACCAGACCTCATGAAGAAAAGCACTACCTAAAGGTTCATAACGACCTATTGGTATATATTTCATACAATTTTAAAACTTATATAAAGCAAAAGGCAGCGTTATTAAACCGTGGATAAGGCACGTTGCCAAAAAACCCGCAATCCTCTGCTGATGATGTCACTGAGCATGTCATGAATGATGTAATATGTGACATCATCAGCAGTGGATTACGGGTAATAGTATCTCTAGTTTACTCCCCTATAGCTGTCTTTCTTTTAACATAAGTGTCTGTTTCCTTCCCTTATACTTACTGTTTTTGGTTCGCTTCCGGTTCGCGTACCGGCGAGCGAACTGGGAAGCGAACTAAGAGAAATAGAGGTTGGCACAGTTCCAAATATTGTACCAATTTTTTAATAACGGGGAGGTAGTTCTGAAAAGAACTTTTTTTTTTATTGTTTTTGTTGTTTTATATTTTTTTTTATTTTTTTCGGAACATTTTTTTACTTTTTTTGAATTTTTCTGAACAGTTTTATATTTTTTGGGGTTTTTCTTGGAGGGGGCAATGGAAACGATTCATTGTAAAGGGCTCAACAGGAGCAACAAAACAAAAAAAGAAGTATTTATTATTTTGGGCGTTTCGTACAAACTTGTATATGATAGTCAATAGCTCTGTTGATCAGAGTGATGCTTCTTTCTCCGTAGGAAATGAATCCATCGCAAAATACGCAGATGTGTTTTACTTCACCAAATTTCATTTGTATATTTGGCACCATCTCCCTGCCCTCTGGTCCCGTTACTTCCGGTACAATAGATCTTCTGGCCATAATAGGGAGATTATCTAGGTCGTTCCGAAACTGTGCAGCACTGTAGTTGTTAGGATGCCACCTAGTCATATGGCGATGCATTGTGTAGTTTCCGAAACTGTATTTTTTCTCGGTTCCTCCTGACAGTCTATCTTGACATATAAGGCAAGTTACGTATCTTGCATTTACTTTTTTCTGACCTTTGGGAATTTTAAAAAATTGCCAAATGAAGTTTTCTTTCCGGTGAGACGTCCTGGGCTGCTCAGGCAAAAACTGCCTCTCTTCGTGCTCGTCGTCCTGTTCCTCTTCTTCCTCTTCTTGTTGAATTATAACTTGAGCAGGTGGTCCACTCTTCCTTGGATGTGGTGGAGGTGGTGGGGAAGCACCAGCTGAAGCTACTAAAGAAGCCATTGCTCAGTGATCACAAAGGGTCTTTCTCTCACAATGATGAAAGTCAGAGTGAGGAAAGAAGGAGGGATTTTCATCATTTGGGAAAAACAAGAGTTCTCAACCAATGAAAAGTGTTCATTTTAGATTATATGACCTAGTCTTACATCATTAGGAAACCAAAAGTGAAATGAACCAATGAAAAGTGTTATTACCAAGTCACATGACCTGCTGTGTTTACGTTAAGCGCTTTGCAGGGCCTCCCGGTTTGCTTCCAGAAACCTGCGCTTTGCGACTCGCTTCGCGTACCAGTTCGCTAACGTAGCACGTCATATGACGTATCACGCGACAACGCGAAACGTCATGCGGACGGGAGGCGTCACGATGTTGTTTTCTAACGCGGCAGTTGCGGTAAAGAAACGTTTACCGGCTCGCGGTCTATTTCGCGGCATCAAGGTCAGCTAACGGGAAGCTTCCCGATTCGCGAAGCGGGAACGAAGAAAAAAAAAATAAAAAAAAAAAATTATTCATAAACATATAAAATATATTTTTGGATTTAAAGAAGAATACATTTTACAGCTACAGATATTAGCTGTTAAAAAACCAATGAAATTCACTGAAAAAACCATAGGTTATAGACCATATATAGTTAGGAATTAGCATTTACAAAACCTTGAAAATTCACTGAAAAAACCATAGGTTATAGACCATATATAGTTAGGAATTAGCATTTACAAAACCTTATTTTACTCACACAAAACCATTGAAATTCCATATATAGTTAGTTGCACTAACTATATATCGCGCACCCGCAATCCACTGCTGATGATGTCACATATTACATCATTCATGACATGGTCAGTGACATCACTGATGACATCACTGATGACATCTCAAATGACATCACTGATGACATCACTGATGACATCTCATTTGACATCAATGACCACATCACTGATGATATCATTCATGTGACAATACAATGCATCTCCTCACATTTTAATATAACCTCTGTTTCACCCAGTGTTAAATACAGAGTATAATTTTTGAAACCATTGACACACCAATACTAGTTACTACATACGCACTCACTGATTCCTACGTCTACACACACCTTCACTCATTCACCCATACAATCATTCATACATACAATCACTCATCTTTACAACACTATCATATGCACTCATACACCTATACAGACAGTCACAGTCTGCCACTCATCCATGGAGTTACTCACTCACCTAGTCAGTCATGTAAAGAATCAATGACACTTCCATTTTCTTGTCTATACAGTTAAACATAGAGCACCTTACATTTTCAAACATATACTAACACATACTTACCTTCTTATACAATCATTGATACAAGTACACATTGATCTGCACAGAGTCACACACCTCCCAGCCAGCCACACACACACTCAGTCTCCCATACAAATACTTGGGCAATCAATCAATAACCCATATAGTTACTCATACAGCTACTGATCAACACATGCAGCAGTTTACAGAACAACAGACATAATGATGCACAAATTAAGACAGTTTAGTCACTAACCCATGCACTCAGTGAGACACATTTCATCACTCACTCATACAGTTAGTCATGCACCTACTAAATCCTTCGTCCAGACACTTACACATCCACTCAATCTTCAATATGTAAGACATATTTAAACTTTACAGAAACAAAAAATCACTGGATGTTGTTATCAGTCATGTCATCAGTGATGTCATTTGAGATGTCATCAGTGATGTCATCAGTGATGTCACTGACCATGTCATGAATGATGTAATATGTGACATCATCAGCAGTGGATTGCGGGTGCGCGATATATAGTTAGTGCAACTAACTATATATGGAATTTCAATGGTTTTGTGTGAGTAAAATAAGGTTTTGTAAATGCTAATTCCTAACTATATATGGTCTATAACCTATGGTTTTTTCAGTGAATATATATATACATATATATATATATATATATAAAAAGACAGGGATCTGAAATGGCACGAGCCTTCATTATTAATCTTTGTACATGATGGCATTAAGTGTTGCTAGACAGTGTACTTTCTACTGTGGTATGCAATGGCTGCCATCTTAGATTAGGTAGATACCAAAGAAAAATTCCCACATTGCCGGAATGAACATGCACAAAAGCCAGACACCATAGATTAATGTCTTAAAGGAAAAGAAAAAAACATTCAAGTATGACTGCCATACACGTGCATTTAAAAGAAACACACACACACACACGCATACACACAGTGACAATCTTGAAATTCCTTTTCTTTTGCTTTAAAAACTTTCCAAGATGGCAATATGCATGAACATGCACAGAGATAATCTTGGGGAAACAAAAAGAATTGGCTTGGCCAATGCTTTGTAGTTACTGGGCATTTCTAACAAGAATACACTTGCTCCTGTTTATCTTAAAATTCTGGATACCTTTTTTTGTAACCTCCTTTATAGCAGACATTGTGTGCTCTTTTAGCTCATTAGGGACACCATGGATCTTCACCAAAATAGGTTCTTTGGTCCAGTGCCGATGACCTTGTTTGTTTATGGATGTACCATGATGAGCTTTGTGGCCAACATTGCCCGAGATTACTTTTAATTTGTGATCTTGATGTTGATAACCTATGAAGGCTCTCCCTTTCTTCCATCTTCTAGCCTATGCCAGATTTTGTCGACGATCTTGTCCTTTTTGGGGCAGCTCTTTCGTCATGGGTTGCTTTTTAGTCAGTCAATCCTGGTGCTCTTCTTTGGTATATTCTGAGAGAGAAAACTCCATGAAGAAGAATATGAATGCAGAGTAAATGATTACATTTTCTAACTGTAATCCTCATTACACTGAGTCCTATTCCTGCATTACACAATAAATATGCCCATTCCTCCTCCCATGTCTGGCCCTCTTTTCCTCTGATGGGATCTATTTGGATAGTTGACACAGGAGGTTTAAGGGATGGCAAAGAAAATATTTTTTAAGATCAGATAAGCTCGGTGCTTGTCTCTTGATAGGGTGCAATTTTTTGAAGGATTTTGACATGGAAGAATAGCGCCCCTGTTATGGTGATTACTGATAAATGCTTGAGACAATAGTCAGGTATGTAATTGGCATGCAAGGTTGCAAAGTCAATTTTAAAGCACATTCGCCCATTAGACCATCTTGGTGCTAAATAACACATTTACTTTACCCAGCTTAATGGTATGGATTGCATTGGCATGAGAAGGAATAAAGACTAACTGGACCCACCAAGAGTCAAACCTTTGAGGTCAAACACAGACTCCTGGAGCTACCAGATCGCTATGTTCTACAATATATATATTTTTTTTAAAATACAAAAAGGGAAGGGAATGTGTTAGTGGCTCTTCATTGCAGGGGTAATCCATGCAACCAATGGTGTACCTTGAATTGGACCAAGCGAAGCTGGGAGGGTATCGCCGTCTCGCGGGGAGATGACAGAGCCTCCTGCCATTCGGATTCATCAAGGTCACCCACATCTAGAGACCAGGTTTGTTTTAATTTGGATGTTGGATCTGGGAGATTATTAATTAGTTTTCAATATGCCAAGGATGTCGCCCTGCTCGTCATGTGTTCTGTCTGAAGCCTATCCTCCAGTGGAGTGGTCTCTTGCCAGGCGGTACCTGGAGGTATGACCTCCTGGAGCGCGTGTCTGACCTGCAAGTATCTAAAGTGCTCAGTCTGTGCCATACCGTACTGTGTTCGCAGCTGTGTAAACTCAACCACCTCTCCCGTTTTCCATAGATCCCCCACCGTAGAGAGGCCTATATTATCCCAGTTTTGGAACCCTTTTCTTTTGCCAAGGCAGCCCAACCGTTGTGAGTCCCATAACAGTGTAATTTGCGTAATGGCATATAGTATGCTCCGTTGGGCCAAGCAAAGCTGTGGGTTTGCGGCGACTGTATAAATTTCCCATCAGTCCCTTATCTTCCAGATTCTGTCTATCCGCATGATAGGCCGGCTCAGTCTGCGGGGCGTGCAACCAAAAGTTAATGAGTTTGAGATGCGCCGCCCAGTAATAAAGCTCCACATTCGGAAGTGCTATCCCTCCATCGTACCAGCTGCGCATTAGTTTATCCTGGGAAATCCGCGTCGGTTTGCTTCCCCACAAAAGAACAGAAACCTCCGCCGCAATGGCCTTGAAGTAGCCTGGTGGAACCGGAAATGGTGTGTTCTCAAGCACATACAAAAGGCATGGGAGCGCCATCATTTTATATAAGGCTGCTTTTCCCAGCATTGTAAGGGGGAGGCTCTGCCATACTCGTGCATCACGCTGAAAACGGTCTAGTTGAGGATTCAGATTTCTAACGTAAAAGTCATCCGGATCCCTTTATCACAGTTCTTGATAATATGCCCCTTGACCGCCTGCATTTCAACTCCGCGCAGTTCAAACATATTCATAGCTTTGTGCATGTTTGTTTCTCAGATTCTCTGAAATAGCTCCCGTTTTGGGTTTGTGTCAAAGCTTTTTATCCTAGGCTGTATGCTCAAATCTGAACGTCGTCAAGATCAAAGCTGAAGATCTATTGTTGCAGCAGGGGCAAAAACAGCATTAACTTCTGTTTATGGCAGCTTTTATCTCTGGCTCGTTTGCTGAGCGTTGCTGACCATTTGCAAAGGGCCGATGTGACCCATGGTACCATAGCCCAGACGCAGGACAGTGTAGTGTCCTCTCTATCTTCATTAACTAAGGTTCTGTAGAACTTGGAATGTTGTATCTACTAATGTTCCCTGGAAAGTCAGTTACTCTCTGGTAGCTGATGGATGGGGTGTATGAATAATAAACCTCAGTGCTTAACATCATCTGTTTCTGTAATTAATTGAAGAACTTTTCATTGGCGATGAGGACAATTTGGAGAAAAGAGAGAGGAGAACGACACTTCAACATCAAGCTAAGTTGAATAAATATGGAGTGAGATTAGGAAAGAGAGACTTGTGCGAGAAAGGAAAATATTAGAAAGAAAGTGAAGTAAAAGAAAGTGAAAGTTGTCTTTAAAGAGAAATTTAAATTTAAAATTAAACTTCGCCAGCGGCTGTTGTTTAGATGGGAAGTTGGTAGCTTCTCCAGCGGCAGTTTAAATGAAGTGGGAAGGTACATGTATGGTGAAATATATACGTTTGAATGTGGAAAAAATATGCGAAAGTAATCCTTCTCCAGCGGCAGTATAGATGTAGAGAAGTAAGCTACTTCTCCTGCGGCTGATATCTAATTTAAATTAAGAGAAGGAGGAAAATTGAACAAGACACATATTTAAAAGATTTAAAAGTACATTTGAAAACTACGTGAGTTCTGTGGAAAATAATACATACATTCAAACGTACCCTCTCTTATGGAAGTATTCTGGTGTAATATGGCAGTTTGACTTGTGTGGATTTTAAAGTGAGAGAAGAACTTTGGTGCCGTTTACGGTGCTGGAACGATCTTCATCGTTTGGCAGCTTCAGTGAAATGATGACGCATTAGAATGCGGAAGAAGATCTCGGCGTGAGTAAAACAACGTGAGATTTGACGGCAGCTTGTGGAACGCAGAAGAAGACGTATTCAGTGCAAGAGTGAGATTTGTTAGCAGCTGGTGGAACACAGAAGAGGAAGTATTCGGCATTCAGTGCAGGAGTAGCTGCGTGTGACTTGATGTTTGACTGGTTCATCTACAAATGGATGCGGTGATCGATGTAGCTCTGACAGAAAAGCAGTAGGGATAGGAAGTTGAGGAATAATTCGGCAAACGGGAAAAGCAAGTGTGATATTGCTTACGGATAAACATTCTATAATTAGCATAGTAAAAAAAAACGTTTTGGAGGAGAAGTTTATATATATTTTTTAGTTGTGTTTTCTTTTAATTTTGAAAAGCATTTTTATGAAAATAAAATTGGCTTAGGAAAGTATGCTATGATACATTGATCTGCACAGAATATTTAATATTATCTAAGAGACAATTTAGTGTTGAATAGTTTAGATAATATATTTAATGATTTAGTAAGGAAGATTAAATATTAAGAGGCATATGTGTAAGTAATTTTTTAAAAAGTGTGCTTTAGCATAACTAAAGAGTAAGGAATGCAGAATGTAACTACTCCACCATTTTTCCTCAGTGATCTAGCTGAGCCAAAAGTAAAATGGAGCAAATGGAAGAAAATATTTGCGCATTATGCAAGAGTATGTGGGACAAATTTAAGTGCAGAAAGAAAATATTCTCTTTTAACGCATTGTTTAGGAGGGGAAGGTCAAGAGGTATTAGAGAATTTACCTGAATTATCTGTGCAGGAACAACGGGGTTTGGATAATTATGAAGTTTGTTTATTGAAGTTAAATAAACATTATTTGCCTCGTGTAAGCACCTTTATGGAAAGATATCACTTGGGAAAAAGGGAACAAGGGAAAGATGAATCTATCGAAGAATATCTGTCTGCTTTGCGGAAATTGTCCTCAACTTGTAAATTTGGTGCAGCAAATGAAGAACGTTTGAGGGATCAGTTAGTTTTGAAATGTAGAGAGGATAAGATCAGAGAGGAGTTATGGTTGAAGGATGAACCACCTTTAGAAGAAGTAGTGAGTATAGCAAAAAGGGTAGAACATATGTTAAAATGTGTAAAAGAGTTAAAAGGGGACAAAGTAAAAGTTGAAACTGTGATTGAAGATGTAAAAGAAAATGTCTGTCAGGTAAAAGATATTAAGACTGTAGTGAAAGATTCAAGCAAAGAAGAGACATCTTTTAATGCAATTTCATGTTTCAGGTGTGGAAAATCTGAACATAAGGCAAATTCAAAAATATGTCCTGCTTTAAGTTTTGTATGTCATGGATGTGGAAAAAGGGACATTTTGTGAAGTTTTGCAAATCTAGGGATAAGAAAGTATTTAAAAAAGAGATAAAAGAAGTTATATGTCAGCTATAAGATAGCATGAATAGTGATCATCCTATTGGGAAAGTTGCAGTAGATGGTATAGATATAGATATGAAGTTTGATTCTTGTTCACCCATTACTATTGTTTCGAAGGACATTTTTGGGAAATGTTTTCAAAAGAAAAACAAACTTTTCAAAATGGATGTGAATCCAGGAGGGTATGGTCGATTTCTAATAAGTATGTTAGGTTATTTTAATGCTACCATTGAAGTAGGAAAGAACATGATGGTTGGAAAAGTTTATGTTTCTAAGGTTGGTGATTGTTTGATTGGATGGCCGCATCAACGTATGTTGGGAGTGATGTTGAATCCTAATTCTAATCCATAAGTTCAGATTCAGGAGATAAAGTCTGATGAGAACTCTTTTATAAAAGAGTTTCCTCGACTTTTTAGAAAAGAGTTGGGATGTCTCAAAGGTTACAAACATTGTATTAAGCTTCAGAAGAATGCGATTCCTGTGATTGCTAAGGTTAGAAGGATTCCTATAGCAGTGCAAGGAAAGGTAAAAGAGGAATTAAAGAAATTGCAAGAACAAGATATTATCACCTCAGTGGAAGCAACGGAATGGTTGGCGCCAGTTGTTGTCGCGAACAAACCCAATGGCGCATAAGACTATGTTGTGATTTGAGATCACTCAATAAGCAGGTAGTTGTAGATAAATTTCCTTTACCAAATATTGATGAGTTACTAACTTCTTTGGGTGATTCAAGGGTGTTAACAACTTTTGACTTAACTCAGGCTTATCATCAGATTTAGTTGACGCAGGAGTCACAAGACCTAACGGCTTTTATCACTCTAATGGGAGCATTTAAGTATAAAAGAATGCCGTTTGGTCTTGTGTCTGCTGCGTCGGTTTTTCAGAGGGTCATGTCTATTATTTTAAGAGGAATTAAGTTGGTAAAATTGTAATAATCAAGAAGAACATGATAAGATTGTGAGGTTAGTTTTAAAGAGGTTAGAATCTGCAGGCCTTACATTGAAATTTGAGAAATGCAAGTTTTCGGTAAAAGATGTAAATTATTTAGGACTTAATATTTCAGCTTTTGGGATATCACCTAAGAAGGATTTGATTGATACTATAAAACATTTAGCAACTCCAAAGAATAAAGAAGAGACTGTTTCTTTTCTAGGTATGGTTGAATAATATGGAAAATGTATAAAAGATTTAGCCAGTACGTCTAGTAATTTAAGAAATCTACTAGGAAAGAACAAAGAGTATATTTGGACAGAGCTTTGTCAAAAAGAATTTGAGGATATCAAGGAAGAATTAGTTAATGCTCCAAATCTACAAGCTTTTATTCCTTATGAAGAAATGTTTGTGGTAACTGATGCAAGTTCAAAGGGACTAGGTGCAATTTTAAAACAGAATAGAAGTGGTAAAGAGAAACGTATTGCCTTTGCTTCAATAAGTTTGCGTGGTGCAGAATTAAACTATTCTGTGATAGAAAAAGAAGCCTTGGCAATATTCTGGGCTCTCAGGAAATTTAAAAATTTCTTATGGGGTCAGGAATTTAAGGTTTGTTCTGATCACAAACCATTGAAAGAAATGTTCACAACAAAAGGTTTAGATTGTGTATCTTCACGCATTAGGAAATGGGTGATTGAACTTCAGGAATTCAATTTCAGTGTAAATTATGTTCCTGGTGTGGAAAATGTGTCCGCTGACTGTCTTTCAAGATTAGTTGGTGATGTTACTTGTGAGCTGATTGAAGATGAAATTTGTGAGGATGAATTGAATGTTAGTGAAATTTTCAACTCTCAAGGGTAAATTCATTGGATTGGAATGAGGAATTGCAGAAATGTATTGTGGCATATAGCTTCTCTCCGCAAACAACAACTAAGAAAAGTCCTTTTGAGTTATTTAAGGGAAGGAATCCTAATACAAGTTTGAGTCCTGGTTTTATTTTCTGGGCAAGGGTGTAAAGAATAACAGTATTAGTGTTTGGAGAGATAGAGAAGAACAGATGCAGTTCAAGAATAAGATATCTTTTGATTCAAGGAAAAGAGTTAAGGAAAGTAAAGTAGAAGTTGGAGATTTAGGGGCATATTACCAAGCAATAGCGATAATTATCGCTATTGCTTGGTTAGAGACAAAATGTTACCGCTGAGCTGCGGCGATTTTTATCGCAGAAAACCTTGGTATTACCAAGGTTTATCGCAAATGCGATAAAAAACGGCCGCAATGCATGAATATCGCTGAAAAGTCAGCGATATTCATGCATTACTGAGCTAATGCTCTTAGCCATGTTATCCACCTCCCATTGGATAACATGGCTAAGAACTGCTCAGGGCAGATGTTAGCTTTTGGAGATATTCGCGTTAAGCGCGAATATCTCCAAAAGTTGGTAATAGGAGATAGCGATGTTAGCGACTGTTTCCAGTCGCTAACATCTTGGCACGCCCACTTTGCATGTCATTAGTGATAAATATCACTGACATGCAAAGTGGGGCCCAAGATGGTTGCTATATCCTACTAGCTGTCGCTAACTGGTGTGAGCGACAGCTAGGTAATAGGGAGATAATTTTATCTCCACTTTCTTGGCTTTTAAAGCCAAAAAAGCGGAGATAAACCCCCTTGATAATATGCCCCTTAGTTCGTGTTAAAGCGCCAGTTGGAGCATTATCTTGGTCAAAGTATTCTGCTCCTATGCGTGTTGTTAAGTGTTTTAAGAATTCTGTAAGATTGGAAAATGGGAAAATCTGGAATGTTAATCGAGTTGTTGTACTCAAGAAAAACACTTTAGATTTAATTCCTGTGACAAGAATGTCTTCTGATTCAAAAGAGTCAAATAGTTAATGTGGTAGAGATAGTGCTTGTATTAGGAAAATACCTTCATATCTCAAAGACTATGTAAGTTAACCATGTGGTATTAGGTATCTACCATTATTTGCGTTCTTTCTATATTGTTTTTATCTTTGTTCTACTCTTAGCGTTTTTTTATCTTATGAAATTGAACTTTGTTATAAGAAAGAAGGTGTCTAGTGTCTTCTCTATCTTCATTAATTAAGGTTCTGTAGAACTTGGAATGTTGTATCTACTAATGTTCCCTGGAAAGCCAGTTACTCTCTGGTATCTGATGGATGGGGTGTGTGAATAATAAACCTCAGTGCTTAACATCATCTGTTTCTGTAATTAATTGAAGAACTTTACAGACAGTCTGCATTTTTATAGTTTACATTAGTGCAATCAACAAATAAAAATGGGAGGAGCCAAGCTCGCGCTCGTAATGGTCGCTCTGTAGCTCGGCTCCGTCAGCCTTCCGGCCTGACTCGCAAATCCTGCCATATATCCTGCCCCGGGACGATGCACTCGAGCAGAGATTGAAACGCAACGTGTTGCTCTTACTCACCGTCTGACCTGGAGGCTCCTACGTGCCGCGACTCCGAAGTTGTGCCCCCTGAGGAACCAGGGCCTCCGCGGTGATGAAGCCGGGGCCTCGCCTATTGGACCCAGCCTGCCATTGTTGTACGTGTCGGCCACGGCCGAGAGCGTGAGCCGCTGGCGGGAGACCGTTGTGCGAACATTCCGGTGGTCCTGATCCGGACTTGCCTTGGCGGCAGTGGAGCTGGTGTGGGACACGGTGCACCGAGGGCTGCTCGTGTGAAGGGGGCCCCCCTGCCGCGGCTCCGTCCATCCATCCTGGAGCCTCGCGCCCGGGATCTGCTCTCCGACCACGCCAAAGGTATTGCAGGCTGCACCCCGACTTTGGCGGCTCTCCTTTCTGCACCAAGGCTGCTTTAGCGGGACCCCCTTGGTTTCTGTGGAGGTCCGCATCTGAGGCCCTGATCCGGGAGTCGTGGGAGGTGGTGACGAGCCTGAATCCACAAAATGGCGGCCATCGAGATAGGCCGTGGATATCCTCCGGACGGCGGACCTGGACTACTGGACTGCACGGGGGCCTGGCCATGTGTGCGCGAGCCTACAATCGGCGACGTTCTGGAAGCACTGCGGTCCTTGCATGCGGCCTTGACCCCCATTGCCCCTGGGGTATCGGTGCGGTCCGCCGCCATCTTAGAGGGCCGGTCTTTCACGGTCCCCTCTCGTCTCGGTGATGCTTCTGCCTCACCCCCCTTGGCCGCGCTGAGAGCTACTGCCACTGGCCGTCGACAGGTATGCGAACGATTGGCTTCTGAACCTCCTGCGCTTCACTGTTTGGAGTTTGGGGGCCCGGATGTCGTTCTGGGGTCGGATCCTACTCGAGTGTCCGAGAAACATGATGGCTTGCTACATCTATTTGCCTTGATGAGGTCGTGTTTCTGCTCTGCAGGGGAACCCCCGCTTTTCCGAGCGGCGAGACTGAACTCCTGTCTTTTCCTGCCCCTGTTAACATTGTTGGGACACTTGCACTGTATACCCGGACTTTTGATCTTTTGCTTATGGATTGCCCTCCCTGGCCTACGTCTTCATCGGACTATTTTTTGTTCGTGTGATTGCCTTGCACCGAGTTGTTCGCTTCTCGCTGTCGTATGGTGGGAGTTGCTTGTAGCTAAGGAAGGCCTGGGGTGAGATACATTGCTTCCGGTGGATTGCTGGTATATATATCCGTGGCGAGCTTTCCCGTGTGCATAGTGCGGTGGGTGACCCCCTTGTACGTTTTATGATGCTCGAGTTGTATCGCTTTCGTCTACACGTATTACGATTGACTGGTTGGGCGGAGGGCTGAGGCCGACCATTTTGTTTTTACTTCTTCACTCCTCCCTCACATCTTTTTTGTCTTCTAGTTCTTCTTTTTGTCTCCTTATTCTTTTTCTCTTTCGTGTTTCCTACATTTCGGGTTCGGGATTAGGGCGACAGGCACGCTGCTGGGGGGGTAGGCCGTAGCCTTCTGCAGGGGTGCTGGGTGGGATGGGTGGGATGGGTTTTCTTTCCCGGTTTATTTTCCTTTGTTCTATGGCCCTTTTGTATCCCTTTATGGGAGCGCCGCGGCTGTCCCTGCCTCCCGTGGTATTATAGGGATGGGGTCTGGATTGCTGCTTCTCTCCTTTTGTGGCTATGCTGCGTTTCAGTGCCGACTCCCATCCCTTCCTTGTTGCTAATATTCCTGCTCTTTCTGTGTCCTTATTACGGGATGCTTGTCTCGACGCGGTGCTCTTCTCTTTCAGTCTGTATTTTTCTTTTTCCCCCTTTTCTTTCCCCTCCCCTTCTCTTTCTCTCTCTCCCTAGGGTTAGTATGACGGGTTGGCTTTAGTGATTTTAGTGTTCCGGTTCCATCGTCCTATCTCTGCTGTGCTATTGGGTGGTAGAGGTGCACACGATGAGTCTACTTGTATGTTGATTTGAATTAATCGTATCTGCTTTCGTACTGATGTAGACTGTAGTGATAATTTCCCGCATTGCTGCGCCTTTAGTTTTCTTATGGCCAATAGTTTGCTCTGGGAACCTGGATTCATTTATACTGTATCCGAGCCTGTTATACTCCTTATTGTGATATTATAAAAATTAACCTTCCTTCTTCCTGTTTGTGGGCCGTCCAGATTCTCCCCCCCCCTTCCTTTTTCGAACTGTATTGACTGCATATTATCCTGATTGTATCTGTATATTCTTCGTCTGTATTTTTTTGGATTGCTCTATTGTATCGTGGCCGGCCGGTCTGGTTGTAGGCCCAAATATGTATTTCCTTTTTGTACAAATAAAGGTTTACAAAAAAAATAAAAAAATAAAAATAAAAATGCCCTGAAATCGATGTAATGTTCCGTTCAGCACGAATTGAGGGGCATATTACCAAGCAATAGCGATAATTATCGCTATTGCTTGGTTAGAGACAAAATTTTACCGCTGAGCTGCGGCGATTTTTACCGCAGATAAACCTTGGTATTACCAAGGTTTATCGCAATGCGATAAAAAACGGCCGCAATGCATGAATATCGCTGAAAAGTCAGCGATATTCATGCATTACCGAGCTAATGCTCTTAGCCATGTTATCCACCTCCCATTGGATAACATGGCTAAGAACTGCTCAGGGCGCGAATATCTCCAAAAGTTGGTAATAGGAGATAGCGATGTTAGCGACTGTTTCCAGTCGCTAACATCTTGGCACGCCCACTTTGCATGTCATTAGTGATAAATATCACTGACATGCAAAGTGGGGCCCAAGATGGTCGCTATCTCCTACTAGCTGTAGCTAACTGGTGTTAGCGACAGCTAGGTAATTGGGAGATAATTTTATCTCCGCTTTCTTGGCTTTTAAAGCCAAAAAAGCGGAGATAAACCCCCTTGATAATATGCCCCTGAATGTTATAATGTATGTGGTAAAACAAAAAAGTTGTGTCCACATGCTTCAGTGCTATTTCATTTAACTGCATGGGTCTCAATTGGGAGTTACTAGTAAAAGCTGCTACTCCGGCATCCTGGATTGCTCTTTTGTACAGTGTGCAATGTCCTTGCTACCCACAGTTTGAAGGTAATGGCAAAAATAGCAGGAATATAATGTAAAGAAGGCTTGATGAGCCGTTTCTTTCTGTGTTTCTCACTTCTCGTTCCGATTGCTGTTCAGCAGCCGGTGGACGTATCTGGATTGGTTGAGTGCGGGCAGGTCAGGGTTCAACCTTGTCAGTG
This sequence comes from Lissotriton helveticus, assembly GCF_964261635.1. Taxonomy (NCBI): domain Eukaryota; kingdom Metazoa; phylum Chordata; class Amphibia; order Caudata; family Salamandridae; genus Lissotriton; species Lissotriton helveticus. Next base: position 1,142,594,135 of record NC_136068.1, read on the forward strand.
GTCAAAGGTTGCGTGATGTCACTTCGAGCAGAAGTCCTGTAATAAATTGAAATTATGTATTTTTGTTTGTGGTATTTCTTTAGTGTTCATTATTTTAGTTATTCACATCAATTAATCAAACCAGACTTGGTTGCAAGAAATTGAAAATGATTACAATTATGCCATTATTAAACAGTAATAAAAAAAATACCAAAAATAAAACAACACTACTAATAATAATAATCATTATGCGCTTATATATAGAGCTTAAGACCACACATATTTTGTTTCTATGCTCTGTGAATAACAGGTTTAGCAGATGTCATTGGCTTATCACAATCATTTTCAAACATTTCCGACTTTCAAAGGATTCGTTTTTTCAGTCTTCATTTACCTGAATTGTTTACTGAAAGAAACACCCATCTGACTGTCCTACGTCCCAGTCTCATGACTGATTGGTTAATCAGTGGACCAATAAGAATGACTCAGTTAGCACCATTTTCATTTCATAATCGCCTCACTCACTGGCCCCCCTATTGATGAGTTTGTTAAAAACACCAATGCCTATATAGAATGCACGGCCCTACTTTTATTGAATGGCCATGCAAAAGAGAAACAATAAGATAGAGGAAGAGGGAAAAAATAAGCGAAGAATTAAAGGATAAAGAAAGTAAAAAAGTAAATAAACCATATGTCATACCTACGATCCTGGTTGGAATACTTAATGGAATATTTTTCCACAAAACATTGTCTTAGAATTTTCCATTTTTACAAATTGCCAGCTTTATTTTACTACTGAGATTACTCAGCCTTCTAGGTATTGTTCTGAGAGGATTCTTTATCTTTCCAGAAAGGTATAGGTCTTTGCAATATTGATTGTTGCTAAAATTAACATGTATTAATCAGGCGAAAATTTAGAGATGATGACTTCTACATTACTTTACAATTCTAGACAGCAAAATATGTCTGCATGCACTGCGATCAATAGGTAGCTTCATCGTGGTCATTCAAATTTAGGGTTTGTTGTGCCTAGTTTTTTAGGCATTAAAATATGTGTGGTTTTATTCTCATACTGTGCTGACAGAGATATTTAGAAGCTCTTAAATAAGTTTTCATGAGTGCAAGTGAGTGAATCAATATTTGTAATCGGTGACTTAAATTCCTTTGCTTATTTATCAGACACTGGTGTGAGCTAGTCTTCTTAATCTTAATGTACTCTGCAGTAAAGCTATATCACAATTTTTCTTTTGAATATTTTTTTGTTGCCTGTACTTTTTTTGGAGGTTGGTTGATATTCTCCTTTATATCCGGTTGTCCTGGGAGTTATTGCAAATATGTTTATTACCTTCCTTATACTGTCAATATATTTTTGAAATAACACTAGGGGCTCTATTACAATTCTGAGGCAGTCGGACTGTGATGTATTCCTATAGATTCTGTATCGATCCCCCTATTCCTGACCCTATTCTGGTTAGCAAACTAACAAGTTAACTAGCAGCCATCTCATGAGGCAGAAAACCCCCATGATGCAGGAACGGTTATCTGATAAAGCCACACTACGGCGCAGGAACGTGTTATCTGATTAGGTCATAACGCTTGCCATCTAATTAGACAAGCGATATTCCTCCAGCCCCTGATAAGGCATACGGAGTTCTCAAAACAAATCAAACCTATGACAGACCTGGGAAAAACCCTGCGGCCATTGTTTTGATTTCACCGAGAACTTCAGCAAAAGAATGTGCTAATGACCTGGTCGTATGACATCCTTATTGACGTATCTATGTCCATCCTTACGTCAATCTCGGCACCTTAAAGGTATAAATATTACCGATATTGCCCTATGCAAACACACGCGGTGGTGACGAGAACGGAGCAGCCAGACTTGCCGAAGCCCAGAGCAGAGCAGACCCCGCTGGCGCAGCCCCGCCTTCCTGACGCGCTGAGAACGAGCAGCTGCCTATTTCTCCTGCCGAGAAATCCAGCTCCGGCGCTTCCGGGTAGCCCTCGCAGGCAGCCTGGAATATCGAGACCAGAGACGAGAGATACCATCCCTCATCCATCCTAGATTCCAGGTACAGAACTGAATAACCCCTCACAGAGAATTCTTTAGTCAGTCACTTGGCAAAACAAACTTAACGTAAACTGTAACTTTCTATTCCCGCCCACGTATTAGGCTTAGGTCAGATACACGGGGTAGGCGTAGCTAGAAACACCAGTTGAGTACGATTAACCAAATGTATATGTGTATGTAATATATTTTATTCATTTTAAACCTTCATATGGCTTAGAAACCATATCAATGTTTTTACAGTATTATTTTATACTTCTGCTTTTAATGTATGCACTTTACTTAACCATAAGTATTGCAATAATATCGATCCATTTCTCTTGTATGAGAAAAGAGACTGATCAATAAATAACATCTTTTATTGAACACGCCCGTCTCTTCCTTTTCTCTACAAACTGATGAGACTAAGAATGCACGTACTGACTGAGTAAAATAAATTGCCTTTTGTTCACACGACTCTCGAGATACACTCTTGATTAGGGGAGAGCAAAGTTGTCATGTTCTATGGTTGTCAGAAACTAAATCCCTTCTTGTCTATCCAGGGAGGTTCAACTCCTCCTTGCCTATTCGAGAAAGTTTCTAGTGAACTCTGAGCTAGCTGGCAAACCCAAAACTTTAAGTCTAATATCGACAGTAGTAGACCTAGTTAACGTCTGGTCTAGGCCTATACTATTGAAGGTATTATTCCAATGCGCAGAGCCTATTGGGATAATAGGAACTACACTACATGGCGCCCAACGCGTTTGGAAGGGCGATAAAACTAACGTAAGACATTTAGAGTAACTCAGTCGTGCTTTCTCACTCAGACCCCTTTTTTCCCATAATACTCCAAAGACGTCTGGAGTGGGTGAAAGGTAATATCCGCCAAACCTCGCAGGAGGAAACTCCTATGTATGGTACTTGGTTTAGTCAACGTTGAAGGATAAACCGTTCCAAAATATTGTGCATCTAATCTTTGTTTCCATAAGAAACCTGATCTGCAAACAAACAAAATAACCTTCTGTCGGTACAATGTCAGACAGTGAAGGAGAAAGAGAGGCAGTTAGATTAGCAACTGAAATAGCAATGAATCATCCCGGTCATTAAAAGGAAATCTATAACTTTAAAACTTATAGAAAATGGACTGACACCTAGAGGTGGTACAGTCATATTCGTAATTGAGGCACACGAATATCGGCAGACAGAGGTATACTATTCATGGATACATTTTCCAGCAGCAAATGCTGTAACAAAGTACTTCCACTATTACAAAGTAGAGGAACCTCCTGGAGAGTACACTCCTTTCGAGGAGGTGGAAGTACCACTTAAATTTCAAGAGCATTTGCTCTTATTTAATGGCGCCCTAAAACATAATAATCACATCACCAGGCTCGGTCCTTTAGGTAGACCAGGAGCAACGTGGCCGGTCCTAGCCGGATACACACCACATCCAGACATCAATGGGATGTCTGCAGCAGAGCTGTTAACACAGCTAAAACAATTAATAAAAATACATAGACAATTAGTCCAATATGTGATGCGGACTTCAACAATTCAGCCAGCAATTAAAATTCCACAGCTGACCCCTCACCAGGGGAACACAAATAAAATTACACCACAGAACATTCAATCATGCCTAGGTAAAGTACCAGCTAAACGGGAACAAATACCATTCTGGTTAGCACAAAAAATCACCCAAATCGAGGCTGTGTTTCCAGACACCACCCCGTTAGAAAAACACAGGATTCTGACTATCTGTCTTCCAATGGGAATCGCACCACACATTGAGGACTGTGACACTTGGGGTACAGTCTTTGCTTCCATCTACACAAAAACGCACGGTGTTCCATCCATTTCGGTAATACCAGATGTGCTAAAACAAATTCAAGATGAATATGGTCCAGAACCCGCTTTAACTCTTGGTATGAAATTACTAAAAGACTTCAAACAAGTCTCGGCTATATTATTAGCCAACATAAAAGGAGAAGCAGCGAACGTGGCGATCCGCCAGAGGTTAAAAGAGACAGATATAGCAGACCAACCAGCTGAAATTGCCAGAATCATAGAAAAATCCTATGAGGAACTAGGTAGAGATAGTTTAGGTGGAATACCAGTAAAACCACAACTGATTGAAAGTCCTGAAAAAATATTTTTTAATAATAACTCAACATCACAAAAAAAGAGCTGGGATGGAAACAAACAATCCAATCCTAAAGAAAAGAAATTCCAGTCCAGAGGAAGGTCTCCTAGGCGAAGAGAAAAATCTCCGAACCAAAGACACAGGTCACCCCAGAGTGACCCCTCTGGGAAAAGATATAACCTTAGAAATAGGGATAATATAAAGAAACCTGATAGATATCAAGACATTGATACACGTCCCTCTCAATCTTTTCAGACTTCCTCGCAGAAATCGGAAAGAAGAGGACGATCAGAACAAAGAGAAGAGCACGCCAAGTCCAAAGACAAGGAACCTGCTCAGCTAAAAAAGAAATTACAATTTCCAAAAAAGAAGGTAGCCAGTATCAAGGTAGTTAACAATGCCGAGAATACTGAGGACACAACTGAAAAACGGAGAATGGGCTCAGACAATGCTAGACAGCGCAGCAGAAGTGAGCATAGCTCGCAAAGTCCTTATGAATCATCTGGAGACAGTGGACACGAATGAATATCTTCAAGTGGAAACTGCAGACACCAGAGTTAGCAAACCTCACAAAATATATGAAATAACATTACGTATAGAAGGGGATAAGACTAGAAAAATAAGGGGACTATTTTGGGATAATCTCTCCAAGGGCTATGACATCCTTCTAGCTGAAAAGGACTGGCCACCAGAATTTGTCAGGGAGTGCCCTCATGGCGAAGAAATAATTATGCCTGCCTTCTCAAATCATATCCCAATTCATAAAAAATACACACTTGCCAGAAAGTGGGCAGTAGCCCTAGCTCCTGCTTTATATAAAAATCACGTAGGATGGGATGAGGACTCTCCTCCTCACAAAATCCAGTTAAAATCACAACCCACTGCACAGAGGCAGTACCCAATTAAGCAAGAAGCTAAAAAAAACAGGTAAAAGAAATCCTAGATCAGCTAGAACACCAGGGGGTGATTGAAACTTGCACCTCACAAATGAACAACCCTTTGTTTCCGGTCTCCAAACCAGACAATTCATATCGTCTAGTTTTGGATTACCGACACCTTAACTCATGTTGCAAAACTTTTGCAGTGCAAAACGCGCATAGTGCTGCACTAATGAATAACATAGTGCGCAAAAAATACAAAACAACATTAGACATCTCTAATGGATTCTTTTGTCAAAACATAGCACCAGAGAGCAGATATTTGTCTGCATTCTCAATAAATGGCACTCAAAAACAATTCTGTCGGTTAGCCCAGGGGTACAAGAACAGCCCAGGAGTATTCTCAGCGAGAGTAACAGAATTACTACAAACATATGACGACGAAGCATTATCGTATGTCGACGACATATACTTAACAGATGATGACTTGGAGGATCACTTGAAGAGAGTGAACACCATAATACTTGGGTTCGCAGCAGAGGGTTACAAATTCAACTTTAAAAAATCCAGAATTGCCCATCTGACAGTCCTGTTCTTAGGATATGAATTATCAAGTGAAGGCAAAAGCCTGGCTGACAATTTCCTAGAGAAATGTGCCGTACTCCAAGCACCTAGAACACTAAAAAACCTACAGTCAATTCTAGGCTTCCTAAATTTCGGAAGAACATACATTGCAAATTACGCAGAAAGGGTCAAACCCCTTTATGATCTAATAAAACCGGATTTTAAAAGAACCAATTGGACTCAAATACACATAGAAATTCTGAGATCCTTACAAACAGACATGCTAATTAAAACAAAATTAGAAACACGTGATAACACACGCAATCTTGTGATTCGAGTCATCCCAGGAAGATGCGGATTCACATACCTGACCTCTAATGAGGGAGAAAAGGTACCAATTGCATTCAAATCACACTTGTACACTAAGGCTGAAATGAAATTCAGCCCAACGGAAAAAATTCTAACTGCAACACAGACAGCTATAGCAAAAGAACGAGCCCTGGCACAAGGTAAACGAATAATAATCGTGACACCGATACCAGCCCTAGAGGCGGTAACAAAGGCAAGCATTCCAAATGCTAAAGCGCTCCATCCGAGATGGATACAATGGGCTAATTCTCTTGCTGCAACAGACGTGGCATACGAATTTGATCATAACTTAAAGACACAAGAATTTCTCCAATATGAATTTGAATGTCCTCCGCCGACCGAAATTCTGCCTCTAGAACATTACGGCTGTATAATATATACAGACGGATCAGCACAACCCGCAGTAGGGGGTAAACAAGCTTACAGTGCTGCGTGCGCGATCGTTAAAGGTCGCTGGCACGAAGGGAAATTTAAACCAGCAATCACTAAAACACAATCTTTAGGAGATTGTACAGCTCAGCGAGCTGAACTATTAGCGTTCAAGATGGCGCTTGAAAATACCGATCGAGAATTCCCCACACTCATAGTGTGCGATTCGTATTATTGCGTTCAGTCTTACAATGAATACTTGCAGATCTGGCTTCAGAATGGTTTCAAGGATGCAAAAGGTGGCACAATCAAGCATAAAATGCTCTGGGAACAAGTAGTTCTTTTACAAAAAGAACTACCAAAGACTCACGTGATACACACACTGAGTCATCAACGTGATGGCGTTCACGTTGCAGGGAATTCATTGGCTGATGAGGCCGCGAAGGCAGCTGTGCAAACGGCTTCCGTAGCTGCCATCACACGGTCAAAAACAAAAATAGACAGCGAAATATTACAGGCTGTCAGCGCTACAGAAAAGGATTCGATAGAAACACTCCCGAAAGGTTTTCCAGTAAAATACTCATACATAACTGATGCAAACAATGTTCCTTTTGTTCGAATCCCTGGAGTGGGGGATAGGGCAATTCCAAACATGGAACATAGGTTAGGACTGATAATAGCGGCACACGAAGGGCTTGCTTCTATACATGCTGGCGTCTCAGCCACAGTATCAGTATTAAAACAGAGATACTGGTGGCCACAAATGAGAAGACAAACAAGGAACTATGTTTTAGAATGTGAAATATGTCAAAGAATGAAAGTATCAACAGTGAGACGCCCAGCGCAGACGCCCCTTCTAATCTCGGATAAACCATTAGCCTGTGTTTACCTAGACCACTGTGGTCCCTTACAAGGGGATGGTAACTATAAATATATCTTGGTTGCAGTGGACTCATGTACGAGATTCATATGGATGTGGCCCCAGCGAACGGCTGACGCCAGAACTGTTATAAAAGATTTGCGAGTCTTTATCGGCACATACGCAATTGGCATGCTGCAGTCAGACCATGGTCCTGCTTTTAGCTCTAGAGCTTATAAGGAGGCCATGGTCAGCATGGGCGTGACATTGCGGTACTCTTGTCCATTTCACCCTGAGGGGAACGGAATTGTTGAAAGAAAAAACCGTGACATAAAGCAATCTATAACGGCAAAGGTATTAGGTTCGGGAGCTGGGTGGGTCAAACATCTAATAAGTGTCCAACGTAGTCTAAATAACCTGCCAAGAAATTCTCTGAAGGGATTCAGTCCGTACGAATTATTATTTGGAACTAGGATGTTAATCTCTGACCTTGACAGTCAGACTTCAGTGGTAAAGGAAAAAAGCTTTGATATCAAAGATCGTTTGGCTATTTTACAGGACTTAAACGAAACAAGAAAAGACCTGAGCAACATAAAGTTGAAACAGCAGCCAACAACCACTGAAGAACCACCACCTGTCCCAGCAAGACCTGTCTGGATTCCAAAAATCGGGGATCTAGTCAGAGAAAAGATCGCGGTAAAGAAGGAATTTTGGCCTTCTTACAGAAAAGCAGTTCCTGTCTTGTCTGTCAACGGGACAAGATCAGTTGTACTACCGCCGCTTGCTGGTAAAAAGGAGAACCGAGTTGTATCCATCGACCTGGTAAAACCACAATCATGTGGCCGATAACAAATAGTAGGCCGAGTGGACTCCCCATAAGTAGCAGAACACCAAGGTTTGCTACCAGTACAGAGGTACTAACAAAGAGGCTAATCACATTCGAAACGCCTACAGAAGAACAACAAGGACTATGCAACAATGCAATGGAACTTAGACCTCTGAAAACCCAAATAAAAACATTTAGCAGAGACACACCAACCTATAATGAAGTAACAAACGAATATGCAAGAAACAGTAATCCTGAAGCTATTGGAACAATTGACAGAACTGCATCCGGCTACTTCATAAACTTCGATGATTCCTCTGAAGGCTTCACTGAATCAAAAACACAGCCATCAACAAAAACCTTTAAAGATAAAGGTAAAGTACTTTTGAAACAACTGAAAGAAACATATCTAATTTCTCCATGGATCGAATTTTGGGTGGGTTTTGGTGCATTTATCCTCATACTTTGGCTCATCATGATACTTACTTTGGGACGCTTCATTGAGGGAAAATATGCTAAAATGGACACAGCAAGTCAGAAAATCAACTTGATCCTCAAACCACACACATCTTCACACGTCGAGAAAAGAGAACTTTCTTCAGTCAACTTCACAGCCAATCCTATACCGGGTGGGGTAGCATGGGACAACACTGACTACGAAATCTATGGTCCGGTTGAAATCCTGAAATATCCACACCAAATTAAGATCTCATTGAGTGACTTTGTAAAACCAAGCTCATTTGCTGATGATTGGGACTTCGAAAGTATAAACAATATGATGTCTGACTTAGTGATGTCTGCTAAATTTACCAAACATGATTATTTGCAGGGTTCTACAAATTATGATAGTATGTACTGTTATAACCACTATGGTAACCATTTTCTACATAGATCTGCACAACCTAGAAATGTTTTAAATTATAATCAATGGGAACATTGTGCAACCCCTCCAAAAGGAAGCTCACGAACCGTTTACGACAAATATTCATATTTTTCAGGTTTTAACATAAGTAATGCTGAAACATTTTATTTCAAATTGTCAAATAAGACAGGAACGAAGACCATGATAACAAACACAAAATTGATCTATTCAGACTCATTCTTTGAACAAATGAATACTTTTGGTTTTGATTATTGGGACAAATATGTTGAATTGAAAAGTGTTTGGGGCACAAAAGAATGGCAAGTACAGGGTATAGAATCTTTGTTTAGAGCCTGCATGATCCCAGAACAAATTATATTTTTAAATGACACTGTTCAACAAACTACCTGTCTTGGCTTAGCCAAAATCAAAGACTTAAATAAACCGTCTATTCCAAAACCAACAATGAACAGCAATAGCTCTACAGAAGAAGAGATAGACGTAAATTATGTATTAAACCAAAACAGAACACATCCAGATTGGAAAAAGTGGTTGATCTGGCCCACAGATACTAATAACTGTCAAGACAGATTCCTGAACAAAACACAGGGGTTCAAAATGACCAGGCCAGACCCTAGATATTCCCAAAGACATCACCCAGGAATAATAACCACCTACAGTGTGGGCAAATTATGCCTTCAATGGCTACAAACTTCCACACTGGCAGAAATTAAGCAACACCTGACTTTACTTACTGATGGTGCTGACTTGCGTGATTTCATGATGGGACCGCGCAAACAGCGTCAAAAACGTTTCATAGCAGCCTCTGTATATGCAGCATACAACGAGGCCTGGAAGGTTACTCAAATTGAGACAGCAGAAAGGATACGGGAAATTGACCGTATTAATTTGGAAAAATCACTTTCTGTAGTGGACAATGGATTAATGACTCTGTCCTCCAGAATTTTTTCTTTGGACAGCATTGTGTCTTCAGCAATCGACATATTATCGCAAGACTTACTGTTATTACAACACGGTCAGTCCCAATTGCGTTCTATTGTACAGCTTGGCTGGACGTTACAAAATCTGCGTTCAGGCTATGTGCCTTGGCGTTTAATCAACACAACGTCACTTTTCAATATCTTGAACCTTACTGATAGACAAATCAGTATGGCCCAGAAGGGTGCTGATTATACAATCCTGAGCATTGAGAAACTTGAGAGATTACCAGTGACAATGTCAGAACGACCTGTCAGTGAATGGATAATACATGGGATAATTAATATTCCAATATCAACCTTCAGGTTTCAATACTGCCAAAAATATATACAGGCTGGCATGTACGAAAAGCTGGGAAAGGGGTACATTAAAACAACATGGAACTTGCCCTATTCACATGCATGTGTCAGTAATAAAGGACAGAAAGTGTTTCTTAGTGGCAATAATTGTGCAATATCACTAAGCGGTACACTTCTGTGTAACGGAATTAGTTTGCATGGAGCCTGTGAAGGGAACTCAAATAACCTTTCATGTCACCAGCAAGGCGCACCTGCAACAGAGATTGAACCATTCTTTCAAAGACTCTATAATGGGAGTTACATTCTAATTGTAGACCGCAGATGCTGTAGTCTTATGCCCGGGACTCCTTATCTCGTAACTACGACTGCGAAGGTCATGTGCTGTGGACACTCATTGTTCCCCAGCTCCTTTCCAGACAGGGAGGCAAGGGCATGGCCCAACTTGAAAATTACTTCTATTCGAATAGATACTTTAAGCAGAATGAAAACAGTGCTTCTTCAGACGCCGACAAGGCTCACGTCATCAAAAGAAACGTATGATCTCCAAGTCGCAAGGACGACTGCAGAGATACATTCATTGTTATCAACTAATTCCCCCATACATTTCGCAGAAATCCTGAATGAAATCTTAAATATTTCTGATACCAGTGGAGTCTCAAAGGTATTTAAGACAGTATTTTCGATGGCATTAACACCATTCAAAGCCATACTGGGTATTTTTCCAGATTTCGTCCATTCGATTTTTGGCGGACTTCCCCTCATTTTGGGACTAATTGCAGGAATCCTATTCCTAGTCCTTATATTTCGTTATGGCAAACCATGTCACAGAAAAAACACCTGCGACAAGGGAAGAAACAATCCTAGCCATTGGATACCGGGACCGGATATCAAAAAACCTGGGACTATCCCGGCTTAGAGACCTGAACATGACTTGGTTTCTATCCTTTCGACCAATGTGGCAACGATGTGTTTTACCTGTATTAAGGTGCCTGCTATGCGGAGAAGAATGCGTGTTAGACACCTGTCTGACGCTACAATCGGATGCGCCAATGGATGCAGAAACATTGTTAAGTCCAACAAAGGCTCATGCTTTGTGCTGCCCTCAACGGCTACCAATCCTGATGACGGCATTCGTGGAAGCTTCACCACTACGATTAAGGGGTAGTGAGGTTCAAGATGAAAGCAGCATCGATCAGGTACGACCTTCTGTCAGCAATCCAAATCAGAATGTCAATGGAGACAATCATGCGCACGAATGCATGGTTACACCTATTTCCGAGTTAGTGGAACTCTCCCAGGAAGCTGTTGACAACTTTTTCGAGAGTCTAAATGATATGATGTTCTCACCGGAGCAGAAATAGAGACTTTTGAGCAAGCTCGTACACGGCGTTCCCTGAATTTGGCCTTCAACTTTAATAATACAGTCGCATGAACAATTTCCCCTCCAGTTCACGGACAGCATATTTTTCAGCAGCCCCAAAATATTTTTGGATATTTTTCGGGACACTATCTTCTGCTTAAAGTAAGAACTATTCTTAGAGAACTAACATTTCTAATTTTAGATAGTTTATAGACATTAGCTGCCCGCTGGTATGTTCATAAATATTTTATTCTCTGATGAAATGGTCTCGAACTTTTTTTCTGTATTAAAAGCCATTTCATGTGTAAATTTTCATATACAAAATAGCAATAATGTATACAAATGCGTGATTACTTTAGCATTTTCCTACAGCTTGAGTGCATACTATACATATGACTGCATTTTTTCCGTGTATTTGATAATTTCAAAATGCATTTATGTATTTTGGGGTGGTAAGGTATACACATTACTCTATAGTATGTTTTACTAAGCATAGATTAGTAAATATGTCCATAGTTAGCGTGGAGTGGGTGTGATGTATTCCTATAGATTCTGTATCGATCCCCCTATTCCTGACCCTATTCTGGTTAGCAAACTAACAAGTTAACTAGCAGCCATCTCATGAGGCAGAAAACCCCCATGATGCAGGAACCGTTATCTGATAAAGCCACACTACGGCACAGGAACGTGTTATCTGATTAGGTCATAACGCTTGCCATCTAATTAGACAAGCGATATTCCTCCAGCCCCTGATAAGGCATACGGAGTTCTCAAAACAAATCAAACCTATGACAGACCTGGGAAAAACCCCGCGGCCATTGTTTTGATTTCACCGAGAACTTCAGCAAAAGAATGTGCTAACGACCTGGTCGTATGACATCCTTATTGACGTATCTATGTCCATCCTTACGTCAATCTCGGCACCTTAAAGGTATAAATATTACCGATATTGCCCTATGCAAACAGACGCGGTGGTGACGAGAACGGAGCAGCCAGACTTGCCGAAGCCCAGAGCAGAGCAGACCCCGCTGGCGCAGCCCCGCCTTCCTGACACGCTGAGAACGAGCAGCTGCCTATTTCTCCTGCCGAGAAATCCAGCTCCGGTGCTTCCGGGTAGCCCTCGCAGGCAGCCTGGAATATCGAGACCAGAGACGAGAGATACCATCCCTCATCCATCCTAGATTCCAGGTACAGAACTGAATAACCCCTCACAGAGAATTCTTTAGTCAGTCACTTGGCAAAACAAACTTAACGTAAACTGTAACTTTCTATTCCCGCCCACGTATTAGGCTTAGGTCAGATACACGGGGTAGGCGTAGCTAGAAACACCAGTTGAGTACGATTAACCAAATGTATATGTGTATGTAATATATTTTATTCATTTTAAACCTTCATATGGCTTAGAAACCATATCAATGTTTTTACAGTATTATTTTATACTTCTGCTTTTAATGTATGCACTTTACTTAACCATAAGTATTGCAATAATATCGATCCATTTCTCTTGTATGAGAAAAGAGACTGATCAATAAATAACATCTTTTATTGAACACGCCCGTCTCTTCCTTTTCTCTACAAACTGATGAGACTAAGAATGCACGTACTGACTGAGTAAAATAAATTGCCTTTTGTTCACACGACTCTCGAGATACACTCTTGATTAGGGGAGAGCAAAGTTGTCATGTTCTATGGTTGTCAGAAACTAAATCCCTTCTTGTCTATCCAGGGAGGTTCAACTCCTCCTTGCCTATTCGAGAAAGTTTCTAGTGAACTCTGAGCTAGCTGGCAAACCCAAAACTTTAAGTCTAATATCGACAGTAGTAGACCTAGTTAACGTCTGGTCTAGGCCTATACTATTGAAGGTATTATTCCAATGCGCAGAGCCTATTGGGATAATAGGAACTACACTACAGGACCACCCTGGGACCGCCGGCTCCCCCGGGGAACTGCTTTCCCTGGCATTGGAGCGTCAGTCAGAAGCCACAATATGCTGGGTGGAACCACCACAGTCCAGCCAAGCGTATTACGAGTTTCCCTTCCTCCAGGGATTACATGGAGGTTCTTCCTCCCTGTAAACCATGGAGGAGAGGAAACAGGGCACCCTGTGCCTCAACTGCATGTGCATACACATGAGGAGGGCATAACATGTGCTCTCTGTGTGCATTCACATAGGTTCCTGCATGGCATGTACTTTCGAGTCCATGCCATTGATAGAGCGCGGGCTCACCTGCTCGTTTTACCATAGTCACATGGGCCCATAAAAACATACACACTCTGAACAGGTTAAACCTACGCTTAATCAGGATTTAATTAACTTTTTTAGGACCTATACCATCGACTTACCAATCCTAGTCACCGGTACCTAGAGTCCTAAGGGATCAAGGGCCAGATGTAGGTCGGTCGGTAACGGCCGAAAATCGGTATTTTCGGCCGTTACCGACCGGTATTGAGCGATCGGCATGTAGGTGACAGACATTTGGCCGAATCGGTAAATTTACCGATTCGGTAAAATACCTATTAGGAATATTTACCGAATCGTAAAATTTACCGAATCGGAACATTTACCGAATCGGTAAAATACCGACTCGGAATATTTACCGATTCGGAAAATATACTGAATCGGTAAAATACTGACTTGAAATATTTACAGATTCGGAAAATATACCGAATCGGTAAAATACCGACTCGGTAAAATACCGATTCGGTAATTAAGAATAGGTAAAAATGAAGATTGAGATGTAGGGAGGCTCTGAAATACCGAATTTGCTTCAAATTCGGTATTTAAGAGTCGGTATTTACCATGGATTCAAATCAGGTGGTAACCAGGTGCAGCCTATAAAAATGGACCCAAAATGCAATGCTGTTTGCACAATGGCGGCATTTTATGTCATCGCAAGACGGCTACGGCTACAGGAGGAAGGAGAGAGGGAATGGCTGAGACAGGAGCAGGTCTACAGGCAGAGGGCGACCCTGTTCATGCTCACAGAGGAAGAGATACTGCAGAGGTACAGGTTGGCTCCAGACACCATCTTGGTGCTCATCAGGGACCTACAACCACTGTTGCAGCACCCCACCCCAAGGGCACATGCAATACCACCCCATGTACAGGTGCTGTGCAGCCTCCACCTGCTGGCGTCAGGGAGCTACCAGAGCGTGGTTGCTGTGGTGGGAGGGGTGACCCAGAGCAGCCTCTCAAGGTTTTTTCACAAATTCCTTGACGCCATGTTGCATAGGATGGAGCATTACATTTCTTTTCCATCCACCCATGCTGAACTGGTTCAAACCAAATCTGAGTTCTACCAGATGGCAAGATTTCCCCATATCATCGGATGCATTGATGGCACGCACATCCCCATTTGTCCCCCTGCTGCCACAAAATACATTTACCGCAATAGGAAGTCAAGCTACACCACTAACGTCCAGGTGATTTGCAATGCAAAGTACGTCATCACAGACCTTGTCGCAAAATTCCCTGGAAGTACCCACGACTCCTATATTTTTCAGAACAGCGGCATCTATGCACGGCTGTCAGCAGGGGAATTTGGCGAAGGATACCTCCTAGGTAAGACAGAGTGTGCGACCCCTTCAACACCTGATGCAGTGAGAATCACAAGTATGCATGTGAGTAATGTATTCCCATTTCCCTTTTAGGAGACAGTGCATATGCCCTACGTTCATTTATCCTCACTCCCTACCTCAACCCCTCCACACCCAGGCAAAGGAGGTATAACCGGGCCCACAAAAGTACACGCAATGTGGTAGAACGGACCTTTGCCATCTGGAAGAGCAGATTTAGATGCCTTCACAAGAGTGGAGGTGCAAGGCAGTATACCCCCATCACATGCTGCAAGATAATTGCTGCCTGTGCCATGTTGCACAACTTGGCTGTGAGGAAGGGTACTGAGGTGGAGTTGTCTGACTACGAGGATCATGACGACGACAATGCTGTGCCTGACAGACAACCTGCTGGAGTGTCAACACCAAGTGATGGCAGATACAGACGTGAGGAGATAACAGACAACTATTTCTGAGTGAGTAAAGAGACACAGACAGCTTGTGAATGTGAAAAAAAGTATTTTTAGTAATGTTGCAACAACGTTCAACTGATGTTGAACAAATATTAAGTATTTGAATGTGGGGACTGCTAATGTCCCAGGTTGACTCACACACACTGTAAATGTCATTTACGGGCACGCTTCGCAGACCCACTGGGGTGTGGTTCACTCCCTTCGGCATGGCCTGCAGGCTCAGCTGAGCGCCTGGTGCTCCGGCTTGGCTCAACAACTGCGCTAGCCGGGCTGCTGCGGCTGCTGCTGTCGTATGCCTCAGCCACGTCCAGGGCAGGATTCGCAGCAGTTTGTGAGATTAGCATGGCCTCCAGGGCACTGGTAATCTTGGCCATGCCCCTGGTTACCTCCGTGGTGTTCTGCGTGAGGCTTTCTTGCATGTTTGCGCTCCTACGGCATAGCTGGGATGTTGCTGTGGCCAGCCGGTGCATAGCCCTGTTGTGCACACGCGCATCCCTGCGCCTTGTTTGCTCCTGGGCATCCATTTTATCAAATAGTTTGTTGATGGCGGAGGTCATGTCAGTGTTGGTCTTTGCAACCTCCCTGTTTGTTTCAACTAAAGCACTGATGCCCTTGCCCATCTCTCCCATTTGCTGATTCAGGATCCTAAACTGGCGGTGGCAGGCCTGAATGGACTCCCCCTGCATGCGCTGGATGCGCACCATGCTCCCCTCAAGGCCACGGAATACAGTGCCCTCTCCAGGTGGACCTGCACTGCTGGGAGTGCGTTGGTGCCTGCGTGTGCTGCTGGACTGATGTGTGGACACCTGTTCAGTAGGAGTGACTTCTATGGTTGCTGGTGCCTCACCCTCACCTCCCGGCATTACTCTCAGTGGGGCCACATATCTCCTCCTGGCTGGTGAGGTAGCAGGTGTTGTCAGGGACCGTGATGGGGAGTTCTCAGGTGAGAACACCAATAGGGGGCTTTGGGAAAGGTGTGGGGATTGGGCAAACACAAGGGAACGAACAGTGTCATCCTCAATGGAGAGGGCAGTGGCGTCTTCTCCCTCCAGAGAGGCTGCTGCGGTGCTTGGCCCTGCCTCACCACTCTCCTCCCTCGCTGGCGCAGTTCCTTCTGAGGCAGATGGCCCACTGGCTGATGTTGGCCCTAGGTATAAAGAAGCGTATGTACACTGAGTGCTATTGTCTTACAGTCACTACAATAAATGCATTGCACATTTCACTTTCATTACTGTGATTGCCTTTCAATGCATTGCTGTTTTCTGTGCACTTACATGTGGTCCTACTTTTGCTGACTACATTACCCATAATGCATTGCTCATGTATAGTGCTAGCAGTACTGGACTGGGGTTGGGCTGTACACATAGGCTAAAGGGAAGCAGTTTGCTTTGGGGTGTCATGCTGCGCAGGCCTCTTACCTTTCTTAGTAGCTCTGGCGGAGCTGTCCACGTCTCCTAATCCCACGACACTGTCAGGCTCGATGGTAGAGGCCACCAGTTCCTCAAGGTCAGTCAGGGGGGGCGCAGGGTTCCTGCCTCCACCGGTCACACCAGCCTGCTTGTGGATCTCTGCCATTTTTCATTTGGTGTGGCTCCTGAGGTCGTAAAACCTTTTCTTAAGGTCCTCTTGGCTCCTGCTGGTCACACCCACAGCATTCACCTTCTCCCCTATGGCAAGCCACAGGTTTCTTTTGGCTGACTCTGCTACAGTGAGGGACAGCCTACCAAAAAGCTGTTTGTGGACCCTCACAACTTCCTCAACCAGTACCTGCAGCTCCATGCTGCTAAACTTTAATTTTCGTTTTCTGTCAGCCTTCTGGCTCTCTGTGCTGCTTGCCATTATTTCTGTATTTCACTCCAAACAAATCTCTCCCTGCTGCTCTGTCTCTCTGCTCAGCTCTGACTGCCTCTCCAGAACCTTCTAATGAGTTGCAGCTGCCTGGGTAGCCACTTCCTGTTAGGGAGGGGGAGGGTGGTTGCACCTGATTGGCTGTTGTGTTAAGTTTCACTTTTGTTTGCTGCCCGTTTTTGAAAATACCGATTCGGTATTTACCGATCGGTATTTACCGATCGGTATTTACCGATCGGTATTTCCAATGCATTCCTATGGGCCTTTTGGCCCATAGGAATGCAATGGAAATACCGATCGGTAAATACCGATTCGGTTCTTACCGAATCGGTATTTTCCGATAGTCCGATACCGACTTTTACCGATTCGGTAAAAAATACCGATTTTTTACCTACATATCATTTACCGATTTTTGAATACCGAATCGGTAAAATTCGGTATTTAAGAATCGGTAAAATCAAATTACCTACATCTGGCCCTTAGGGTGTTAGCATAATAGGCAGAAATATAAACATTTGCAATTATAAAAAAAACACAGACTCGGGAAAGATTTAAACACTTTATCTATGTAAATTCTTAAATGTCATAGTCCATACCAATTCAGTTAAAGCTCGTTCAATTAGGAATAAAATAATCAAAGCAAGGTGATGTGAAAATATTACGAGACTTTCTTTAAGCATTGAAACATAGGAAGGGTAAGACAAGGGAAACAGCACAATGACATACCCACAAAAATGTATAATAAACTAGAATGGTGTGAAGACCAACCCTGGCCACGGGCTGGGATAAAGGACAGGACCCCCGATAGTTCAGGTGCCAACAGGACAGGACAGACGCAGACCAGAATCAGGACAAGTATGGACCAAATTGGATCAGGACAGGACCAACGCAGGACAGGACCGGCACCCACAGCTAAAGTGCAACGCCAGCGTCACACCAGCTCTGCAACTAACAGTAGGATCCCGATTGGGTTATCGAACTCCTTCCCAGAACCCTGATTGGGTTATCGAATCTTCTGACAGAGTGCTCCGCCAGCACCTCTGCTCTCGATCGCCTATTGAGGACTTTGGGTCAGTGACAGGTCAGTAATTCGGACAAGTCGGACTATCTAACTAGCTAAGCCTACCTTAGTTATACCATTTTCCAGGGCAGTGTACCACCCCCCAATGTTGCAAGTTTGTGTATTCCCTCAATTTGATTGGTCAAAAGACGAGGAGAGGTCATCACACCATACCAGTTATGAGGTTACTTCATTCATATATTCAAATTAATGTTCCCTCCCATGATTTTTATTTTCCCATTCACTTTTATTCCACCCAACAATGGATGTTCTAATAGTAAATACAATGTTAAACAATTTATCAAATTGTCTTCCTCTTGGAGGTTGATACGGTCGGGTTCCAAGGCACATCGCAGGCAAGACTGTCACTGTCACAGATTCAATGCCATGGCTTGTGGACTCAAGGGAATTCATGACTTGCGTGTTGGGTGTCTCAAAATGGTGTTCAGCAATGACACATCAGGCCCAAATACGAGCTAGTAACAAAGTCAAAGAGAAAAACAATTTTAGAACAAAGAATAAATGAATGCACTGTATACCATTTTAACTATAGCAATAGTGGTTAGGCAAAAAAACTAATTTGAATACAGACAGCAGTGCAAGCATCATCATGTGAAACATAGAGCAGCCATCTTTAATTCTAGTGCGCAGAAGCAAAGATTTCCCACCAAAGCAGAGAATACGTTATGTCACGTGAGTGTGACAGACGCACGCACAGAAAAATTCCCACGGTGCGACGGCCATTTTAAGTCACTCAAGTTACTGTTAGTAAAAATCACATTGTAAAGCTTCCCTTAGATACTAGAAATGTCGTGTGGTGCATTATTAGTAATAAGAAACATGTTTATTAGTGCATTATACATTATTTTGAGAAGATTGAATCTGAGCAAGTCTCTTTACGTGCGAAACCTTGCTCCATCACCATGCAGCAACCTTGTAGTATGGTCCCATTGTAGTGCCTTTTTAATGGCACAGTCGTCTTTAAAAGAGGCTCCACATGGGACCGCCATGCCACCCGCCTGCCAGACTACTTGTAAATCATAATCTGGCGGCTGGGCAGGGCAACCTTCGGCAGAGTGGTGGCGTGGCGGTTTGCACCGCCGTCTCACTGCTCTGCTGAAAAGTTATAAACATCCCCTTAGAGTGAAAACATATTTGCAATTTAGTACTTTATTAGCTTTTCCTTTTGTTTTATAACCAGACATTGATTTCAATTTGCAAATTTACTGACTTCAGTGGGCTATTTTTTAAATTGATTTTGGCATACTTCCCGATATCTAAACACCATAATTCCCTTTTTGTTTGTAACCTGACTTTTTGTTAACTTTGGGGAACCCGACGATTTCACAATTCTCCAGGTCCATTTAGGGATATGACATCAACCAGAACAGAACACTCTGTTTTCTTGAACCCTTTTCTAACTAGAGCAATTAAAAACTTGATTGAGCTGATCCACTCACCTCCTTTAGAGAGTTGTCTGATTTTTTGCGGCTTGCGTTCCTACTTGTTTTGTTACTAAATATAAAACAGGCTATTCTCCTTTGAACAAAATGGTGTGTAAATATATCCAGGCAAATATTGGAATGGTTTTTACTACAAAGCTGGCTCTGTTTTGATGGTGAGGGAACCTTCACCTATTGCCTGCTTAGAGTTCTCTAGGCCCTCCTTCACCATCTTTCGAGAGAGTTCAGACCTGGGTGTGCTTTTTGGAAGTGGGCTTGCTCCTACTTTCCCAGTTGAATCAGGCTTCAAATCAGCTTTCCACAATCTATGCACCAAAAACCGGTTCTTCCACTCTCTGCTTCTCCCCAAAAATTGTATTTGTCCACATTTTAGCAATGCACAATCTGGAATATTGAAATTGCATTCACTCTGGAGTCTCAAACAAATCCCAAACAAAACGTAAAATATTCCGGGATCATGCTGACAAACTTCTGTTTGGGGTGATGTCATAAGTACTTACACCAGGGCTGACATTTAGACGCTCCCCCATAAAAGAATGAATGTCGCAGGAATGTCGCTCTTTATGACCTTTTGCCTTGTTCACAGTACTTTGAAGAGCACTCACCAACATACCCTCAGGTTATTTGATCCTTAGAAGCCAATCAGAAGTCTTAGGTGAACAAACCACAATCCTCACACGGTATCATATGCAAGTTGCAAGAGATTCAGTGCAAGTTCCCTACATGTTCAAAGCTCCCCCTTGTGGATGACTCTCTCGTTCCAACTCAGATTTGAAATTTAATTCCTGAAATCCAGGAAAATGTCACAAATATAAGTCTTCCTCCATGCCTATTTGTCAGTCTACAGGGATGGTACAACTCTGGCCATCAATTGGCATACTTTAAAATGGTGGTCAAATGCCAAAGATTAGCTATTACCAAGGTTTCATTATACTAATGTCGTTAAAAAGATTTTACCATTTGGACTACGAGAAATCATTATAAATCAAATCCATACACACCACACTCACACACTTGCAACAACTCCAAAAGCGGTACACTACTAGTATTACAAAGTTTTATTTGATACAAAACAGAGAGTGTTTAAAAAGGATTTTTCAATCACAAATCATTACATTTCAATGTTAAAAATGAGAATCAAAAATCATCACAACAAAAACTAAAACAGTTAAAAATTCATAATTTTCAAAGAACATAGAAAAAAATAGCAGCGATATAACAACAATAGAAGGTACACCATACGGAAGGAAAAACTGACTGAGGCAGCAACAATCCACCCTTGCTGTGTTAATCTGTAGATAACTAAAGACACTGCATGAGACAAAAAGTCGGTAACTATGCTGTTTGTCCTGCTTCAGATTCAACAATGGAATTTGCGTCAACGCTTTTCGGTGGAGCTATATGATTACTTCCACCATCTTCAGGACAAGTAATAAAGAAATCCTTCCATCTTTGCTTCCTTTATCAATATCTTAAAAGGGTATCTCTTTAATGAACCCCTGCAATCCTTCGTGTGGGCAGTATCCGACTGTCTGCCTACTTAATAAACAACCTTCTCCTCTACTTGGTAAGTTGCAGACTCAAAGTATGACTTCATATAAAGGTTAGCCATTTTATCGTCTTAATCCCGAACAGTTAAAAGGAGTTTTTCAGTGGACGATCTACCTCATGCTTTGTTGGTTAAATTTACCAACTTGAGGGTTTTTTGCCAAGGACACAGCCACCCCTTCGTAAAAACCAGCCTATGTGGGGGGCCTAGACAGGTCCAATTTTCATCCAAGTGACAGGGCTCTATTGCTCCTATGTCTCCTAACACGGATAGCGTATGGCATTTGTGTCTCAATCCGCCGCCATTCTTACCATTCACCGTGACATACTACTTGGGAGGCTATTAACCAGCAGATTCAACGATGCTCTTCATTGGACTCTGCGCATCTTAATCATGAGTGTCGTGTTTGGATCCCAGTCGCAGAGTGCTTTGTAGCTGCCATACCATGGTTAGCAGCTTGATGAATGTACTCGGATATATATACATTTACTCACAATTAATAGTCTGTGCTGGTGAAGTTTTAAATGCAAGTTCAAATGAAATCATTTTAGATTCTGAGAAACAAGGATCAGTATTTTGTCACCTTAAAATGCCTTTATTTGTGCACCAAAAATACCCTTTGGTGCACAAAACCTGGTGCATTTGAATCTTGAGAGAGGTACAAGTCTACAAAATTCAAGTTCAGTACACCACGCTTTATTTATTTATTTCCAATCTTTATTTCGACCATTCGGTCATAAAAGATACACAGTACAGATAAAAAAAACACATGTAACTCCATCATAACAGATAAAACATTGGATACATATATTAAAAGGCTCCTGTACAGGCTTAAGCATCTTAAAAAAGAGAAGAATTTCTAAGCACTACCCATCATCTTTAAGAAGCGATTACGCGTATACCAGACGTTAGTAAAGAATTTGGAAAGTGCAAAAACAGTTGGGCCGGTAACATCAGATTTTAAAATCCTGTACATTGGTGCATATTCCCTGCCACCCATATTCCTTATCAAAGGGAGGAGCCAGTATTTTCTGGCTGCCTTATAGGCTGGGCAGAAGAAGACCACATGCAAGTCGTTTTCCTCCTTATCGGCACATACAGGACAGTGCTTTATGGGGGAAGCCGATGACCAGGAGCTTGTAAAGGACCGGAAGGGCAATGTGCCGTATCTCCACTGGAGGAACAGCTTTCTAGCAAGTATGGGGTAGATAGGATCCAATGCCTTCTCAAACCTATAAAGATCCTTGCTTTGCAAGAACACAGATGATAGGGACCCGTCTGGCTGGGTAGCTTTGGCCCTTGCCCATTTGTGTTCGTTGTACAAATTCGCCAGGGACCTCTTGGAGATGTTTGATGCTACCATCGCCGGCTCAGTCCATAAATCAGGGAGCCCTAATTCCATACAGGTAGCTTGAATATTTTTGACCCAGGGAATACTAAGCACCTTGGGGTGATTCAGTAATTCGACCAGTTCCGCCCTATAGTCTGCGAGATCATTGCTACTCCATAGCCTACGCCAGAAGGCTATGGGTCTCAAGCTTATCTCGTCAGCTAGTGGTCGTAACCCTAAATCAAGCCTCAAGGGAAGGAGCGGGGTACTCGGGGGGAGTGCGGCTATCTGTCTTATGAACTTATTTTCTGTTAGTGACAGGCTCCGGCAGGGCATGTGACCCCACAATTCAGCCCCGTACATAGTCGCTCCCCTAGCCTGGGCCTTATATATCTGGATTAGAGCCCCCAATGGACGGTATGACGAGCCGGTCATCATCCGGGCGATGCCCCCAGTGGTTTGTATAAGTTTAAGGTTTGCCCTACTCTGGTGGGATCCCCAGGTCATGGTTTCGTTGAGGGTCACACCAAGATATTCAAAGGTGGCTACTCTCTCGAGCCGCACGGCTCCCAGTTGTGGATTCGGGCGCAGTTTCTGGCTCGGGTTCAAAACCATGAATTTGGTTTTTGTGGCATTAATTTCTAGCCCTCTATCAAGGCAGAAGGCCACGAAGGAGTCGAGTATCCTTTGTATACCCATAGGTGTTTTAGATAGCAACAGGGTGTCGTCCGCAAACATAATTGCGGGCACCCGGCTGCCGTTTAGTTTGGGGGCGTCAGTATAGTCGGTGGCATTGAGATGGGCGATTACCCCGTTGACAAAAAGGCAAAACAGGGTCGGCGCCAACACACAGCCCTGTCTTACCCCTCGGCCAACGGGGAATCTATCAGTCAGTTCCCCCGACCTCCCACACCTCACTCGGGCGTAGTTACTGTGGTGCAGCCTCTGTAAGATTGACAGGATATCTGGGGGGACACCCATCTCTGCCAAGACGCTCCAAAGTTTCCCCCTGGGCACCAGGTCGAAGGCGGCCCGTAAGTCCACAAAAATTGTGTACAAACTGCCGCCGTCGAACTTTGCTGTCTTCCAATAGATTAAATTCAATCTAAAAACCTGGTCCACTGTGGATACCCCCTTCCTAAATCCCGCCTGGTAGGGACTAAGGGCTCCCACCTCCTCCATCCAATCCTGAAGCCTGTTCAGCAAAACCCTACCGAACAGCTTCTGTGGTACGTCTATCAGACTAATCGGTCTGTAGTTGGCTGGGAGGAGAGGCGAGCCCTTTTTAAAGATGGGGACCACCTCTGCCCCCAGCCAAGTACTAGGGATTTCCATCCCACCGAGAACACTGTTGAAAAGGGCGGTGAGGTAAGGCGCCCAGACAGTGGGCTCCTGTTTAAACAAGTCCCCCGGTAAGCTGTCCAGTCCCGGCGCCTTCCCAGAAGCCAGGCCTGAGATGGCAGCAGTGACCTCACCCAGTGTTATTGGCTCCCCTTGGCAGCACGGCCCGTCCACCTCAATAGCAGCAGGAAGTTCTCCCGGCTCAGAGCTGTATAAGGACTGAAAATGAGCCTGCCACACCCCAGGTGCTATATTAGGCTCTAGTGCCGATTGTAGGCTCCCTGACCCCCCGTTCACTGTCCTCCAGAACAGGCGTTGATTTCGAAGCGCTAGAGCCTTTGTGAGTTCTTCCCACTGGTTTTCCTCCCATTCTGCTTTAGCCTGGGCAAGAAGCTTTTTATAGGCTCGCCTGCTTTGTTTCAGGCGTTCCCCTCCTATACCCTCCTTAATTACTCCAAGAAGTTCTGTTTTAGCCCGTCTGCATGCTAGATTGTACCACAATGTTTTGCCTTGGCGCCTCTCCCTAGGCTTTCGTGAACTACTAGTGAAATGGAGTGCCGCAGTTTTTATAAGGTCCTCATGGGCCTTATACAATTTGGTCTGGGAGTCTATATTGTTTGCCTCGATGTCATAGCTCCCCATGGTTTCCAAAATAGGAATAATCTCAGCATAAAGCAAAGGGAGTTTATCCTAGGTTGTAACCAGGTGCTCCCACCTGATTCTTCTCCTGCTATTATCCAGGAGAAGCGCGGGTTTATTCCCTTCCACTGTAGGCACTGGAGCTTGGGGGCCTGGATGAACAAGGTCGAGCTCAAGGGCGTTGTGGTCACTATCGATCCTTTCCATCACCCTAAAATCCCGAATTGTCGTCCACCTCACTAGTTGGGCCAAGACGTAGTCCAAGCGGGACTCTCTCCCCCGTCTATTGTAGGTAGTTTTACTAGGTATGTCGGATTTCATTCGCCCATTACAGGCTCTGATTCCGAACCTTAGGGTGAGGGCAGTAATTTGCAGTGCTAGTGGGGTCCAGGCTTTCGAGGGAGGTGCTTCCACCGCGGGTACTGCCCACCTAGCATCTTCTTCCAATGAAAACCCTTCCAGAAGGCCGGGGAGTGGCTCAAAGTGAGAATTAAAATCCCCACCCACCACATAGTATGAATCATTCGGCAGTTCAGATAAAAAGTTCGAAAGTTCATCAATGGTTGGTGATTCCTTTGCCATTCCCATCGGCCTGGAATAGATGTTAACCAGCACAAGTTTAGCTTTGTTTGGCCATAGTAGTGAGACCACGAGGATATCTTCGGAATTAAACGGCCACCGTGAGGCCACACAGCCCAAATGAGATGCGACCCACGTCGTGAGCCCCCCCTGACGGACGGCCTTTGCCTTCCCACCTTGCTGGAATGGAGAATGATGTATAGCCTTGGTGCCCGTAGTCCTCTCTGGCCCAGGTTTCCTGGAACATACAAACGTCACCAGTCTCGATGTAATTTACCCAATCCGGCTCGCCCAGTTTGTTAACCAAACCCGCAATGTTCCAGCAAATTAACTTCAAATGTTCAGGGGTATCGGTTGCCATGCCATAGGGGTTGGGGGAGAAAGTTCCGGGCACCACTTCCGTCGGAAGGCCTGAGGCAAGGGCAGCAGTAGGGGCAGATGGCTCAGAGAGTCTAAGCGAACCGTTGTCCACAGGCAAAAGGTCCCTGTCTCTTCCCTCAGCTGTATCTACATTATCAGCGGATAGATGGAAAGGTCCACTGATGCCATTATCAGGAGCCACTAGATCGTCCGATAGGCCAGAGGTTATGCCAGTAGCCACGGTGGGAGGTTCAGAAAGTCCGCAAGAGCCGTTATCCCGGGTAACTGGCTTGTGTACAGCGAGTCAGTCGACCCCGTCCAGGCCGTTCAAACAATTGAAACGATTAAAATGAAAATAGGGTGTGTCTGGCAGTTGGAAATGCGGGCGTTGTGTATGGTCCTTGTGTCTGCGTCTACGTTCCACCCTTGTCCATTCATCATGCAGTGGAGCCTTATGCATGCGAATGGGGGGGAAGAAGAAGGATACTGGAAGGGTCTGAATGGTGGAATCCAGTGATCTATTTACTCCTTCACAAATGTGCAGCACAGTGCCCGGATCTTTAAAAGTTACCAGAATACAGTCCCCTATTATGGTTTTTCTGGTCTTCCCTAACCACGGGACCCTTCTAACCATAATAATCTCATTGTTAAAATGAGATGGTAGGGGTCGGTTCCAATTAAGCCATTTGATGACCTTTTTCTTAAGGGATAGGTAATCTTCATTTTCCCCTGATCTTAGATGGGGGGCACCTGCTAAGACCACCGTTAGGCTATTGGCTTCTGGCGGGAGATCTGGCCTCCGTGGTCTTGGGGCTGGCCGGACCGGAGAGTGTGGGGTGGCTTTACCGTTTTCCTGGCATCTTTCGTTGGTCTCTGCCTGAGATCTTTGAGGGGCATGGTCTATTGGTTGTGGGGGTCCATTAGTTTGGTTGTTATACTGTGCCTGGAATGGAATAGCCATAAGTGGCTGAAAAGGGGGGGCAGATGGCGCACTCTGGGGGGGGGCTTTGTTGGCAGATGTTGGAACTCCTACTTTTGGAGGGTCCCCTACGGAAGGATGAGTTCCCACTAGCTTAGTTTGCTTACTGACTAAGGTGTTCAGGGTAGTAAGAGATGTTTCTAATAAAGTGAGCCTAATCTCAACTTTTTTCAAACTATCGCTAATGGGCTGCCGGAGGGAGCGGGATAGAAATTCGATGCTCCCTATAGATGTAAGTGGGGGGGTTTTGTTCGATGTATTAGCCTCTAGATCCTTATTAGTAACAGCTATAATGGGGCTTTGAGCCTTAGGAGATGGAATAGTAGGCACGATCTCATCAACCTTCCCCGGTAGGAGTGGGTTAGTGTGTTTCTTGCCAAAATCAACATGAGATAGTTTAGGTTTCCCCCATCCCCCTATTGATTTCCTAGTACGTTTACTAGGCGGAGGCCTATGCACCTCCACCACAACATTTGGTTTTGGCTTACTCTTCTTAACTATTTGCATAGGAGGAGTTTGGGTTACCAGGTTAACCGAGGTAACGGATAATATTGGGGGAATTGGGTCTGCATGCTTTCCGGGCACCCTCCCTGAGGTGCAGGGAATTTCCCTAAGTAAAAGGGGAAAGTCCTCAAGGGTCAGGGGATTTGGGCTGTTAGGGGGCGTACCTTCCTCTTGGGAGATAGGGTAGGGGATAATCTCAGTCAGGGATCTGTTTTTCATGGATTCTATGGAGCGCCTACGCTCCGCCCTACGTTTCTCTAGTGAGGTTTCTTTACCCGCCTCTCCCTTGGCAGATTTGAAATAATTGTCCAAAGTCCCTGTACTAGAGGCTCCCTCCCTTGATGGAGTTTCACGTGGTGATGGCGAGGGCATTACTTTATTCGTATTGGAGACTGGGATTAAGGGAATGGGCCCAGCCCGGCCTCTATCGGCCCCGGACGGCCACAGACGGTCCCGCCCTTGTCCCGGGCTTCTCCCGGCGCCCTCCCGCGCGCTCCCGCGCAGCGGGGCTACTACCTCCTCTTTGTAAGTTTGCAAAATACACCGAGGGGGCGGGCCGGCAGGGAGAGGAGCCCAGCTGGAATCGGGCGCGCGGGGACTCCTGGTCCGTGGAGTCCTCCGCTCTACCCTCGCAGCCCTGCCGGTCTACTGGTGTACAAGTGATGCCCCTTAGAGTTAGCAGCCGCTGAGAACCGCGAAGCGGGACCCGCGGAGCGGGTCCGGCGAGGCGTGGCGGCTCACAGCAGGCTGGGTCCGAGGTAGAGAGTGGTGAACGCGGCGTTAGAGCAGGGAATCCGCCGAAGGTGCACTTAACAGCCACTTAAGACTTGCGGTGGTGGGGGCGGGGCCGGCAGGGAGAGGAGCCCAGCTGGAATCGGGCGCGCGGGGACTCCTGGTCCGTGGAGTCCTCCGCTCTACCCTCGCAGCCCTGCCGGTCTACTGGTGTACAAGTGATGCCCCTTAGAGTTAGCAGCCGCTGAGAACCGCGAAGCGGGACCCGCGGAGCGGGTCCGGCGAGGCGTGGCGGCTCACAGCAGGCTGGGTCCGAGGTAGAGAGTGGTGAACGCGGCGTTAGAGCAGGGAATCCGCCGAAGGTGCACTTAACAGCCACTTAAGACTTGCGGTGGTGGGGGCGGGGCCGGCAGGGAGAGGAGCCCAGCTGGAATCGGGCGCGCGGGGACTCCTGGTCCGTGGAGTCCTCCGCTCTACCCTCGCAGCCCTGCCGGTCTACTGGTATACAAGTGATGTCCCTTAGAGTTGGCAGCCGCTGAGAACCGCGAAGCGGGAGCCGCGGAGCGGGTCCGGCGAGGCGTGGCGGCTCACAGCAGGCTGGGTCCGAGGTAGAGAGTGGTGAACGCGGCGTTAGAGCAGGGAATCCGCCGAAGGTGCACTTAACAGCCACTTAAGACTTGCGGTGGTGGGGGCGGGGCCGGCAGGGAGAGGAGCCCAGCTAGAATCGGGCGCGCGGGGACTCCTGGTCCGTGGAGTCCTCCGCTCTACCCTCGCAGCCCTGCCGGTCTACTGGTGTACAAGTGATGCCCCTTAGAGTTAGCAGCCGCTGAGAACCGCGAAGCGGGACCCGCGGAGCGGGTCCGGCGAGGCGTGGCGGCTCACAGCAGGCTGGGTCCGAGGTAGAGAGTGGTGAACGCGGCGTTAGAGCAGGGAATCCCACGCTTTATATCACCACGCGCATAGTGCCTGCATATAGATGTATGAGTGTAAAGGTGAATGCAATGAGGAAAGCATCAGCGCGCACTGCTAGACTGATTCTTGAGGCGGAAAGCAGAAATCAGAGGGATGCTTTTAAAAATTATTAAATTGTAATCTTTCTTGCACTTTTACATTTCTGTGTGTTGCTATCCTACCTGCTATACTACTTCCTATGCAAGGTCTCCCGTTCTCCATTTGGCCGACTGAGGGCTGACTGGGGTCGAGGGATCTCTCTGTTCTCGAGCGCATTTTTCGCGGGCGCAATCTTGTGGGAGTGCAGGTCGACGGGCTAGTGCTCAGGACGATACTGGGCATAGAGTATATAATGACTCTCTCTTCGCGTTCGCGCAGCGGACGCGCGCAGCGGGCGCGCCAGAGGCAAGCCCGTCTGCTCCCGTCCGCGGCCGGATGGGGCTCAGGGCCAGAACCCCTGTTCAAACTCAGCACGGTCCTCTTAGATACTCCCGTAAGGCCCTTCTATCCCTCCGGTATAGTCATTGCACCTATGAGACTCCCTTAAATTGTTATTTGAGCCCTTTTTATTGTCATGGATGTGGCTTTCCATTACCACCTTCTAGATCGAATGTAATGATAGGCACTGCAGACCCTGTACAGACCACCCACTTGAGGAATAATGCGATGAAACACTTAGCATTTACTTTCTTCAGCCTTAACAGTAGGTCACTTCAAAAACACAAAAGAGACATCTATGAACTACTTTTTGGCTCTCAGCCAGACGCTGTCTTTCTCACGGAGACATGGCTGAGTGAAAGCTCCGGCCCTGATATTGCAACCGCTCTCCCCCCAAATTACACCTTCATGGGAAGAAATCGTGTTGGCAAAGAAGGAGGAGGGATAGCTATTATCTTCAAAAACAACTATAAATGCAAATGGAATGATCTTGATCTCCCTGAGTGTGAGGCGGGTCTTTTCAAATTGCTACTCTCACCTAATTTTACCATCTCTGGAGCTCTCATTTATCGCCCCCAGGACCGGTTAGTACCTGGGCGGCCTCTTTTTCTGATCACATTGCCCAGTTCTTACTTAAGGCTCCCAACTTCCTGATCGTGGGTGATCTTAATATACATCTTAATGACATGTCTCAAGCCACCACTGTTAATTTTATCGCGGATCTAGCAGTGCTCAATATTATACTCCATAATTAGCATCCTACTCATAAAGCAGGTAATCTGCTTGATCCGATCTTTTCAAATATTGACACCGTGTCATGTAAACCTGCGGTCCCCATTCTCTGGTCGGATCACTTTTTGGTCGAATTCAAAATCAAAGGTGAGCAACTTCTGAGAAATCGCTTAGTTCCATCTGGGTCCAGTAATGGCAGAAATTGGAAAAATCTGGATATTAACAAACTGGGGGGCATATTACCAAGCAATAGCGATAATTATCGCTATTGCTTGGTTAGAGACAAAATTTTACCGCTGAGCTGCGGCGATTTTTATCGCAGATAATCGCAAATGCGATAAAAAACGGCCGCAATGCATGAATATCGCTGAAAAGTCCGCGATATTCATGCATTACTGAGCAAATGCTCTTAGCCATGTTATCCACCTCCCATTGGATATTATGGCTAAGAACTGCTCAGGGCAGGTGTTAGCTTTTGGAGATATTCGCGCTTAGCGCGAATATCTCCAAAAGTTGGTAATAGGAGATAGCGATGTTAGCGAGTGTTTCCAGTCGCTAACATCTTGGCACGCCCACTTTGCATGTCATTAGTGATAAATATCACTGACATGCAAAGTGGGGCCCAAGATGGTCGCTATCTCCTACTAGCTGTCGCAAACTGTTGTTAGCGACAGCTAGGTAATAGGGAGATAATTTTATCTCCGCTTTCTTGGCTTTTAAAGCCAAAAAAGCGGAGATAAACCCCCTTGATAATTTGCCCCTGAATCTCTGCCTTGAAAACACAAGACCAGTGGCTTCTATTACTACTGTGGAGGATGATGCGGTCCTTTGTCATTGGCTTAGTTCATCTATAGACTCTTGCCTTCTCCTGTCGAAGAAGAAATATAATCATCATCATCCCCCAGCCCCGTGGTTCTCTGAAGCTCTCAAACAGGAAAAAACTAGGTGCAAAAACTTAGAAAGACAATGGCGTAAATACTATGATCCTAAAATTAAATCAATGTATAAATCGGACCTTAGTAACTATCATCTACTCTGCAACGATGCTCGGGCAAAGCATGTTAATTTAACTATCCTTGAAGCTCAGAATTGTCCCAAAGTATCTCCGGAGCCGCCTGTCAGCCCAAACCCCCATGCCTTGACTCCAAACAGTGTGATGATGTGGCGGAATTTTTTGTTAACAAAATTGCTACTATTCATGCCTATTTCAATAAACAGGCTGATAATCCTCTTACAATTACTTTAGCCAATGGTCTTTCTAACAAACATCTTCTTCAGGCACCTACACTAATTGATAATACTATTGGTCTAAATAAATGGGCACCATTGGATGACACAACTTTTTATAACATCCTGAGTGGCATCAAATCAGGGTCCCCAAAAGATCCCTGCCCTCCTTCAGTTTTTCAAACTTTGAATCAGTCTACACTGAATCTAATTATGGAGTTATTGAACACTTATCTATCTGAAGCCAAAGTCCCGGCAGCCTGGAAACATGCCATGATTGTGCCCCTGCTAAAAAAAGCCAATTCGGACCCTGGGGAGCCATCCAACTTCCGCCCTATTTCTCTTCTCCCCATTTTCTCTAAAATTTTGGAAAAGTATGTTAACACTCAGCTTACCAATTATGTGGAGACTCATGATGTCCTTCATACCTCTCAACCTGGTTTTAGGGCAGGCTTTTCAACGGAATCCACACTGCTGGGTGTTACGGAAAATATTCGTCTACAAGTAGATAAAGGAGAAACTGTGGCACTTATTCTTCTTGATCTAAGTGCCACTTTCGATACTGTCTCCCATACCATCCTTCTGACCACTCTTCAATCTTATGGTATAACTGGCCTTGCACTCAAGTGGCTATCTAGCTTCCTACTGCAAAGGACTTTCCAAGTTTTCTCTTCTACTTCTAGTTCCAAAGTCCATGTTTCTCAGCATGGAGTCCCTCAGGGCTCCATACTGAGCCCTCTGCTTTTCAATATTTATGTAAGTCCGTTGGCTTGATTAGCGGAGCAAGCTGGGCTCACGGTATATTCTTATGCCGATGACACCCAGATTATTTTTTCACTTTTGGCCCAAACTAAGCACAATACTTCGGGGCTCTGCGCGGTGCTAACAAATATTGCCGATTGGATGCATACCAATAAACTTAAATTAAATGGTGGGAAAACCGAACTACTTCTTTTCGGTAGCAACAAATCCCTCTGGGGCCCTCAACACTGGCCGTCCAAGATGGGATCCCTCCCGGTTCCTGTGCAATCGGCTTGCAACGTGGGCTTCATTATCGATGACCAGCTGACAATGAGGCAACAAGCAGTCAAACTAGCTTCCACCTGCTTTGTCATCTTAAAATGGCTGAGTAAAATCCTATGGATGCTCCCTCTGCCCACCCAGAAAACTGTAGTCCACGCTCTTATATCATCAAGATTGGACTATGGGAATGTGTTATATCTGGGTGCAAGCAAGGAAGTATTACATAGGTTACAGACTGTTCAAAACGCTGCTGCCCGACTGCTTTGTAAACTCCCTGCCAGAACTTCCATCTCAGCCTCTTTGCGTGATCTTCACTGGCTTCGGATCAACAACCGTGCCAAATTCAAAGCATTATGCTATATGCATAAAATTAATTCTGGCAAAGCTCCTGCTTACCTAAAGGCCTTGGTACATCATTATCGCCCCTCCCGCCTACTTCGATCGTCTAATCAGTGCCAATTTAAAATCCCTAGGATTAGACGAGTGAGAATGGGTGGACATTCCTTCTCTTGTTTGGCCCCCTCACTTTGGAACTCTCTTCCCTATCACTTACGCACTCAACAATGCTACCTCAAATTTCGTAAAGATGTAAAAACTTGGCTGTTTAATCAATAATTCCTTCCTTTTCTTTAGTTCTTTAGTTCTTTTGCATTCCCTAGCGCCGGGAAACCTGCGGGTAGCTGTTGCGCTGTATAAATGCAGTAAATAAATAAATAAAGCTAGTACAGTGTTGTAGTGTCCGGCAGGACACATTCTAGTGTTTCACACAGTCAAACACACACTAACACCCACCCATCACAGGCGTCACCAGTCAGGTGTCCCTGTTAATAAAAGGGGCCAGGAACACGTGCCCTGGGCCAGTTCTAGTACCCTACTACAGTGTCTGTGTACCCTCATTGCTAGGCATGTGGGCCCAGGGTCCAAGACTCCATAAGTGTCAGCATACAAAAAGGCCATTGTTAAGTTGTTAGGACTCCTAGGAGAGGCCGCCAATGAATATGTTAAAGTAAGTGTGCAACTGTTTTGGTTTAATGTGAAGAGGTATTGCATAGCAGATCCACCTGCCCTTGGCTCAAACATATTTTGTTCTCCTTCACTCAGCCCAGAAACCTCTCCTGTTCACCCTTGCCCGACCTTTATGAGCTGTTATATATGTTAATAACAACAGTGGTTGACAAGTCCTGGAAAAAACCAATAGGTCTTGCATATTTGTGCAGTTTGTGTATTTAGAGTTTGTGAATGTTCGAGGGGTGAATGCCTAATAGTTCAATTGAGTTAATGACCTTGCACTGAAAGTCTAGAAGGTGGCAACATTGTAGTAGAGTGGTGTGCAGGCCTTGTAGATGCCAGCAAGCCATTGACAGTGTGATGTCAGATAGGCTATTTAAGCCTCTCTCATAAAGAAATATGACCAAATCATCGTTTCAAAGTAAAGCAAATGGGCAACAGCGGGATCATTTACAAAAACAAAGAAATAATATGAATAAATATTTCTGTGTGTTTAAACCTGTGAATCACTGAACAAAATTGACAAGAATGAATAAGATTTCTGATATTACTGATTCAGGTAACAAAGAACACTAAATGAAGAAGCAAACACACCAGCAATATAATGGTAATCAGGCGATAAGTGTTTGAAAATGATGTTTCAAGGGGCTCTTTTACCAACAGAACAAAATATATACATGTATCCAGGGTATTCATTGTACAAATTTTCATGTAGTGCTTCACTGAGATAGAAGTGTTTGATCCACTATTGATGCAAAGATTCTTGGAGCACCATATCCCTGTGGTATAGGAAATTATGATAAATCTATGTGAAAGTAGTGGAATGTAGGTTGACATTTCGGTCTCCTTTTGCACAAATAGGTAATTAGAATAGCTCCTAGGCCTAGTCTCATCCCAAGATCCATATCAGTAGTCGATCTGAGATAAAGATACTAATGATAAGCCAAGTCTCCTTTGACATTTTTTTGAAAAAAATCATTTTAAAAGCAAGATTTGATTTAGATAGTTTGAAACATTTTCCTATTCTCTCACTTTAACATTTCACTAAATGTCCCTACATAAGAAAATATCATAATACGGTTGTCTGCTTCTTTTTAAGTGTGTTTCCAATGTTTATGATTGCAGCTAAGTGCCTTCTGATTATGAACTTTAATATCTGACTTGTTAGTCAGTATGGTTGTAATAAACCTAAATGCACATACAAATCAGTAAAAATTGATAGAAAAACAAATATCAGTGGCGATTTGATAAACAAATGGAAAGTCCGTAGGAGTCTTGATGTAGATGACTCGAAGAGCAGACACCCGACATGTGTTTCGTCGTGTTGATACAACTTTTTCAAGGGTTGCAAATACATTTTTCTACAAAAGTAGCTTGAAAGTATCTTCTGTATGACCCTGTGACGTTTTCTAGGGATCTAGAGTAAACTGGTGCACTAAAAGAAGTTCAGTAATAGTCAGAGTATCATGTGTTCAACACTAGGAATGGTGGTATAAAGCGCAGGACGTCCCCGGCAGTTCAGGGGAACATCTGGTATGACGTAGCAGTGTACATATTCGTATTCAAAGTGTAAGCAAGATAAAAGCTCGTAATTAATATTCCAAAAGTCCTGTTATTCGATAGTGAGAGACCTGATTCACCTTCGTCATACTCCAAGTGTTGTGTCCTAAGGAAGGACGCCACTTCCTGAGGACGCAACGCTTGGAGTTTTTATTTTTTCAATAGTGGCCCCTGAAGAAGGGATTGAGTATTTTCAAAATGCATTGGGCATTGCTGTATTTTTTTTCAGGATTATTAAAGAAATGTTTAATTTTGTTTAATGTTCATGAGCTTGTATAACATTCAAGTCAAATTGAATTGATGTTTTGTTTATGTAAAGTATGTATACCAATTTGTTTGGGTAAATAACACAAATGCATTAGAAGAACATTTATGAAGCATGAGATAATTATTGTGGTTTATTTTGAGTGATTCATTTTGGTGTTAAGTAATAATACATTGAGAAATTTCAATACACTCGTACACACTGTGCACCCGGTATACTGGTGGTTTTCCACCAGGAGTTTGTACTTATGATGTAGCAGTGTACATATTCGTATTAGAAGTGTAAGTAAGTGTAAGTAAGTTAAAAACTCCTAATTAGTATTCCAAAAGACCCGTCATTCGATAGTGAGAGACCTGATGCACCTTCGTCATACTCCAAGCGTCGCGTCCTAAGGAAGGACGCTACTTACAATTTGAATACGAATATGTACACTGCTACATCATACCAGATGTCACCCTGAACATGCGGGAATGTTCTGGGGATGTCCTGCGCTTTATTACACCATTCCTAGTGTTGAACAAATGATACTCTGACTATTACTGAACTTCTTTTAGTGCACCAGTTTACTCTAGATCCCTAGAAAACTTCACGGGGTCTTACAGAAGACACTTTCAAGCTACTTTTGTAGAAACATTCGCAAGCCTTGAAAAAGTCGTATCAACACGACGAAACACGTGTCCGCTTTCTGCTCTTCGAGTCATCTACATTAAGTTTACCAAATCGCTGCTGATATTTGTTTTTCTATCAATTTTTACTGATTTGTTTGTGCATTTAGGCTTATTAAAACCATACTGACTATCAAGTCAGATATTAGACACATACGTGGTTGTGCTCTGTAATTATTATTTTCCTGGATTATATATGGGAAAGAGAATTCCTTTCTGTATAAAGGGCGGACACTGATAAATGGCACAGTGTTCTACATGGAGCACACCTAGAATTTCATATTGCTATATTACTGGGATAAGACTGCGACAGAGATGCTAACTTCCTTTATAACCACTGCCATTTCTTCTTCTTTTATAAATGATTATGAACTTTGTTCTTATGAAATGTAAACTTTCTTGTAAAAATATTCATATTTAAATTATTTTCTGTTTAATTACTGTTTTTATAGTTGGTGGTCTATTTTTACTACCAGTAATATTATATGCATATTTAATTGAAAGTGTTATACAGCGCAAGATAAATGATTGACACAACTGGGTATAAGTACTGGGTCTTTGACCCCACCAAATAAGACACTATTGAACCTGTGAAGAACAGCCAGAAAAAAGTAGTGCTGTGCTGCTACAAGAACAGACACTTTGCTGGACTGTTGCTTTGGATGAACTGGTTTCTGCTGTGCTGCCCTTCTGCCTGGTATCCTCTGCCCTGCTGAGGAGGAACTGGACTTACTTACCTGAACTCAGAGTGATGTCCAAGAACATGCTGGCTTGTTCCCTGTTTTAACACTCAGGGATATCAAAGTCTTACTCCCTGCTCCTATGCCTAGTCCATTTGAAGTGGATCCAGGTGCGTGCCCCAGTGGCCTGATGCATCCTCCGCTGCGTGAGAAGAATTGATGCATCACCGCTGTTGCGGTAACAGGACTAATGCATTGCACTTTGAACCAGCACACCGAAACCACAGGATTACCTGCGCTGCAGTGAGAGACGCTCAACACACACCCTTGACTGCCTGGAGAAAGCCAGAGCAATGGCTTTGGAACCAACGCATCTTTGACCCAGCGCTTTATCTTGGGAACTATGGTGACACATTGAATGATTTTTATTGCACAGTTAATTAAAACCTTTCCAATTACATATACAATCATGTGCATCATCAAAGGGATTTCAAATCATATAACAGGAAAACACACTAAATCAAAAAAAGAAAATAAACAACACAATAGAAGCAGCAGTCTTGAGGTCAAACTGATTGACTACAGTAACAACATATCTTTACAAAAAGAACGGTGCATAATGATAAACAGTTCCCTGAATGAGAAAGTTCTGCTTAACAAATGTAGACAATACAAAAGCAAATCAAACACTCACCCCCAGTCAACTGATCTGGGTTTAATCCATCACCATTCTTTAGCTCACTCCGCCACCCCAGTTCAGACATGGCCATATGCAAATCAGTCTGACCCTGTTTCTCATGAGAACAGTCCAGCCCGAACTGCTAAAGCCATGTCTTCCCTGGACTCGAAACAAGCATCCTGGGAACGGTTTCTGGCATTTCAGCCTTCATCAGCCTGGCTAGCTTGAATCCAGTTCGCTATAAGTTGGCAGGATATGCTCAGACGTGAGTCCCTTGCTCACTTTGCCACTGGATTCAAGCAACCCTGGCTGAAGACGGCTGAAATGCCAGAAACCGGTCCTAGGAAGCTTGATTCCGGTCCAGGGAAGGCATGGCTTGGCAGTTCGGGCTGGACTGTTCCCATGAGGCACAGGGTCAGACTGATTTGCATATGGCCATGTCTGAACTGGGGTGGCAGAGTGGGCTAAAGAATGGTGATGGATTAAACCCAGATCTGTTGACTGGGTATGGGTGTTTGATTGTTTCAGATGCTTCTTCCATCACCACCCCCTTTTGTACCGCTTTGTTCGCCATAAGTTGGCAGGGTATGCTCAGACGTGAGTCCCTTGCTCACTTTGCCACTGGATTCAAGCATGCCTGGCTGAAGACAGCTGAAATGCCAGAAACCGTTCCTAGGAAGCTTGATTCCGGTCCAGGG
Organism: Lissotriton helveticus; assembly: GCF_964261635.1. NCBI lineage: Eukaryota > Metazoa > Chordata > Amphibia > Caudata > Salamandridae > Lissotriton > Lissotriton helveticus. The sequence continues at coordinate 1,142,632,024 of NC_136068.1, forward strand.
AAGGCATGGCTTGGCAGTTCGGGCTGGACTGTTCCCATGAGGCACATGGTCAGACTGATTTGCATATGGCCATGTCTGAACTGGGGTGGCAGAGTGGGCTAAAGAACGGTGATGGATTAAACCCAGATCTGTTGACTGGGTGTGAGGGTTTGATTGGGTCAGATGCTCCGTCCATCACCACCCCTTTCTGTAACAAATGTAGACAACAAGGAAGTTGGTGACCCCTATTAAAAGGCACACTGTGATCAGGGAGTAAAAACCATTCTTCAACATTCTATAGTAAATTGACCAGTGCCTTGTATTAACTTGTGTCCACATCAAACTAATTGACTAAAGTGACAACATATCCTAATGGGGATAAAGGACCATGATGATGCAAATGCTTTCAAGCAAGTGAACACTTCGACTAGAGGATGACATATCTAAGTCACCATCAGAGTGCTTGTGCATAACCAATTGATAAAACAGACAATGCACTATTATTAACACTTACAGGCTGGTGTCCCCCTCATCCTTTCTCGCCTGCACCTACTCCATTAGTTTTGTCGTTTTGAGTCATCTCGCCAGTTGGCGCTGTCCCACAGAAGAGAAAACTTGCAGAGGGTCTGGTCAGTGCGAGGAAAAATTTGAACATGTGGTCTGCCTCTGCCGAGTTTTGTTGGGCTTGTCCGTCCTTGCCTTCTGCATTACAAGGACCAATTGGCTTATCAGGGAGGGCAGGTCCATGACAGCTGAAGATGAATGATCCTGATCACAAGACAAGGCTGAGGTGCTAGCCACATTCAACCCAGAAGGACCACAGCTCATCGAGGATGGCAACCCCGTGGCAGAGCAGAGAAAGTGATCTTAATCGGGAGATGGATCTAGAATAGTGATCACCTTTAGACCAGAGGGTCTTCCACCTAGTATGCAGTCTTCATCCTCACTTGAGTAGAAAATGTCTGGAGATGAAGGATGTCCATTCTGCTTTGCCTGTTTATCAGAGTCCAGAAAATCCCTGAAATTATATTTCTTACTCTCACATAGGAGAATCACCCAAAATTAATGCAGGTGTCTTAACTTTGGGCTGTGTACAGCTTGCCTGTACTTTTTCTGCACCAGTCTTAGACCCACAGTTAACTATTTCGTCCCAAGGTCTTGCAAACACCCCTCAGTGGGTTGTTAGGGGCATGCTTTAAATGCTGAATTGTTGTGGTGACTATACTTGAGTTGTGATGTCTCTGCAGCTGGGTAGTGTTTGAAGTTTTTCATGAGAATTTAGCGAGGAGATGAGTGACAAGAGTTGACCATTCCATTATTGGAGAATCGTCATCTAGATCCGCCTCTACCATAGACTTTATGCATTCATTCTTAATGTTGCCACTGACAGAATCACTCCATTTAAAGTGCTTCAGGTTTTATCCCTTTGCACATGATACCAGCAGGTGTAAGATAGGACAGATTGGAGTTTATTATAATAGTTTGCGGGCGATGATCGCTCTCAGTGCACGGAATGATGCTGTAGCTCTCTACTGAAGATAGCATTTCTAAGTTACATATGGAATAGTCATGGTAGGAACAACTTTTTCCACCTGTTCTTGACCATTTGGGCAGAATAACCTGAGGTAGCCGGCCATTTAGTACTCTAAGCTCATGCTCTTCAAATCTAAGACAAAGATTTCCCGTAGTGAGCTTCGAGGGCAGCCCCTTGGCTTCATTCGTTCAACGATGTTCTTGGGACCCCGAAAGGAATCTCATCAACATCCTAACGACGGTCTTGAAAGAGGTTTGTGTTAAAGTACCCTGTTATCAAACAATCAGCTTGGCGAAAATTCCTAGTTAAGTTGTACAGGACCATGGCTAAACGGTTGCATTTTAGCCTCTTCTCCTTTGCACTTGGATTGACGTAAATGTTAATCAGCAAGAGTGAATGCTGCACTCCCCAATTACCAATTTATATTCCTTCTAGCCAGTTCTCTTGATAGATTACTGGGGCAGTGAAACCTTGTAGTTTTACAGATGTATATAGAGATAGACCACCATTTGGTCTGTCATGCTTGTGCTCCCTTGATGCTGGTATCCTGTACTCGATGAAACCAGTTAATGGACAACTCCCCACAGCTCAAGTTTCCTGTAGGGCGATGATGGTGAAGCCGCTCAGAAAAGCTGAAAAATCTGGGGACTGTAATTTATGAGAGAGGTCGTTGATGTTAAGTTAAGCTTAATTATTCCAGACACAAGGGCCCAGTAGACTTGGTCCCTTCAGAACATCTATGAGACAGGACCGATGGCAGCCAGTTCCAGTCACTGTTTGAGGGAGTGTTGATAGCTGTTCTTTGTTCACTGATGGTTGTTATAGTGCGTGCTAAGGCGTTTCTTAGGATTTAATACGGCTCTTGCCTAGGTTTTGCTGGGTAAATAGCTGCTTTGGAGGATCTGATCATTATACTCCATGCAATGAATTCTTCAGATTTAGATAGCATTAACTGTGCAAGAGCAGGCGAGGCAAATGTTGTAAATGGGACTTCAAAGATTTGAGAGCCCCTGGGGGCAAACATGTAATTTACACAATGTCAGTAGACTCCAGGCAGCTCAAATAGGAGAGGGCCTTCAGTAGTCTTAGGATATTTCCCCTGTTTAATATGTCATAGTGACCCTGAAAGTGATACTCTGGGATGACCCACAGTTTTGCACTTTAAAAATTACGGAATTATTTGCCTTAATAGGGTGGTTATCCTATATGGATTCTGAATCAGCTGACCGGGGGTGGCACCTCCTGCAGAATGGATAAAGAAGGCACAAAGGTGTGAGGTTAGACGTCTCATGGCTCTGTGATCTTCGGGCCTTAAGATCATATGATGGCCTGGGGATTTTTGGGTCCTGGTGATCACTTGGAGGGGCAGACTATCATCCGGGACTTTTGCCACATACGTATTGATTAGTGCAAGTGGCCTTGCTGTTCTGCAAGATCATCTAGGTTAGTCGACTGAGAGATCATCTAGGTTAGTTGACAGTCCAGGAGCTCCCAGGCCCACATGGGTGGTCCTAGGTATTGCATCCCCTGAGCTTAAGTCTCGGCGTCTTGCTAGTTGACATTGCCTATAGCCAGAAGAGCCAGGCTATGTATTAGTATTGTATATAGAATCAGAACAAGATAAGCAGGTAAAGGCATAAATATAGCAAGTGAAACATACAAAATACGAAAGAGAAGCCAACTGCGTAGTAGATATAAAGTAACAAAAATTACATAGTTGAAAGGGAGATCAATGCTGTAAACATGAAATAAAAGTTAGTTTGGGTGGCTTCAGGTCTATTGTTGCAGGTAACTATTCAGGGGCAAAGTGAATGAGGAAGTCAAAGGTTTAGATCTGATTTCGGGAGGTAGAGCATTTCATATTCTTGGAGCAAGACCGGAGAAGGCGTGGTTGTAAGTTTTCTACTTTTTGATCTTATGAAATTTCAGCAGAAGAGTTTTAGAACTTCTTAGGGCCCGATTTATACCAGATACTTACAGTTTTTTTTGCCAGGTAAACAGGAGTGTTATAATAAAGCGCTATCTTGAACCAAATCCGTGTTTCGAGAGAGAGACAATTGAGTTGAATCAGATCTGGTGTGATGAGATCATGTTTTCTTGATCTTGGGATGAGTCTGGCAGCAGAGTTCAGAGTAGTCCTTTAAGGACCAGTGTAAGTTGAAATCCCCAAGGAAGTTATGGTTAGGATGTTGGTCAGAGTTAGAGGACATGGTCTCCATTATTTTTTTGATGAAAAGATTATCACAGGGGGGGTGATAGATCGCGTGGAGCATACAAACTATCTTGTCATTGTTCCAGATTTCAATGCCCAGGTGCTAACAGGAGGTCATTGAAGCAGTTTGTACATGTCTCAGGATGGGAATAGAGCAATAGATTCATGTTATGCCGTCCCAACATTAACAGGTCTATCCAGTCTGATAATGTCATCTTCGGGGGTAAGTAAAATGTCCAAAATTGGTGAGGAGGTGTCATTTAGCCACGTTTTAGTTAAGTTCAGGAGGTCCAGAACTTATGTAAGTATGAGGTCAGCAATATCAGCTGCATGTCTTACCGCTAACCTGCCATTAAGAATCCTTGATTTTATGTGACATTTAGTTACTACTGCTTCTAGGTGTGATGTGGGTACAGATAATAAAGTATCCTTGTTCGTAGTTCTGAGATTGACACTGGAGTCTCTAAACAGGTTGGGGGGAATAGTTTGGATATTGAGTGGTGAGGGTGATGAGTCACTGCGAGAGGTGTTGGAAGATAGTAGTAGGGAATGAATGTCAGCATCAGATAGTTGGTCAGTAATCGCTTGGGGCCTGGAGTGAGGATTAATATATGGATGCGATTTCTAGTGCAGACTCAACGGGTATTCAATGGACAAAGATTTTCTCCGGCAGTGTTTATCCATTGCGGGAAGGCTGGGCTGATTAGTCTCAGAGGTCATATTGAGATTCCAAAGATTCTCCATCTTTTATATCTAGAATTGTAAACGGTTCTTAAGGCCATCTTTAACTAGTTGAAGATCATGCTTGAGGTCTGTCAGCTTATCGTCAATAGAGGGAGTCTTTAAGTATGGGTGAATGGTCAAGAGGTCCACAGTAAAGGAGAACCCTCAGAGGAGGGAGTGTTGGTAGGCAGTGTGGATTCCTCATAGGTAAGGAGTAGGGGAGGTGACTGCAAGTTGTGGGCTAGTGGATAGTGTACTAGAGGAGAAGAGTGGAAGAGGGGTAGGAAGAGGTGTCAGATTAGTTTCGTCAAAAGGCCTCTTGTGTTGAAGGGCAGTTGAAACCGATGTGCAGAGGAGCACGGTGGATGAGCGGGGAACTCATTGGAGCAAAGGTTATGTAGATGAAGGGTATTTGTAGACCTGAAGTTCCCCAAATTTCTGTTTTTGAAGATTTAGGTGGGGAGCATTGTGTTTCAATCTCATGTGATTTGAGGAAGAAGAGGCAGAAGGCAAGTCCATAAGTTGGTACTCAGGCACACTTTTATTGTGCTGCAAGGCCTAGGTTTGTCAACAATGGTTTCATCGGTGGTGCAAGGGGACTGGTCATGATAAGTCAGAGTATGTGAGGAAGAGGTGGAGGAGGTGGTAGAGGTGGTAGATGAGGCGTGAGGTTTCAATGGGGAGGAGAAAATGTGATTTGATGTATTAGACGGTACAGTGTTAGCCAATGTATCTTTAATACTCATTGATATTTTGTCAAGCTGTTCAAGATTTCAATCGTATCCTTGTATAAAGATGTTTTCATTGTTGTATAGGGATATGGTGAGATCAGCTTTGAAGTCTGGTGAAGGTATTATGGTTATTCAGACACTGTGATGTGTTTTGTTCATTGGTTTGGATCGGAGCATGGAAGTTAACACTCTTCTCCATTGGGCTCTTCTGTTAGTGAAGAAGATTAGGTCGTTAACCACAACACCTTTTGAAATTAAAAAGTAGGCATCGGAGATATGCGTTTCAGGGAGCAGTTTGGGAAGATTATGTTTGAAGTTCTTAGCAGCGTTTTTAGATTACTTAGGGATTAAACAATCTTAAGTGCATTGTAAACCACCTTTGACAGCAGATTATAGTTGGGGCTACTGTTAATTGGAGCCATGGTAGAAATGAGAACAACTGTAAGAGATGTAAAGAATTCTAAGTTGTAAAATGGATTTTCAAAGGCCAATTATAGGATAGCCAACCCTATTTGTGTCGAAATAGAGTTGTTGCTCAACTAGTCCCACTTTCATTCTATGTCTTGAGGTATCAGTCATCCTGTTTCAAATTATGAATTCTATTCAAACATAGAATTGATATATTAGCATGTGAATTACTTTTGTTTCAATGCATCAACGATGCTCAATAAGGTACAAAGAAGAAGCCAGGTCCATGATTGGCAATGAAGTGACACTATTACAAGATGGCTGCTACTTAGATGTACCAAAGTGAATAGTCCTACCTTTCTTTTGATGTAATGGCAAGTTGCACAGTCCTACTTTACTTTCTGTGCATGTGCTAGAATGCAAGTCCTAAGTCTATTTCCATCAAGTTGATCGGGTGCCATCTTGTAGATGAGGTATTTATGTCTAGGATGGAGAGAGAGACCCCACAATGCAATATTGGCCCAGGATCAATAGGATCCCTCATCAACAAAAAAGGCACCACAAAGACATAACAGATGTGTGAATTCCACAGACAGGCATGGCAGGGGTGACAGCAAAGCTTAATCAGAACATTCCCTCCAACATACACCGTTCAAATGTTGCAAAGATCAAAAGTTGGCACTGGGTGTTAAAGGCACCCCGTGCATTCAGAGAGACTAGAGGGGCCTCCCAGAGTGCGCAGGCCGATCTGCGACCTCAACAGGGTCAAAGGAATTTCTAAACGGCAGCATGGATCTCGAGCTAGAGTCTCCTTTGGACACATTCTGATGAGCCACTTATTCACAAAGGCAGGGAGATATGGAGGTGCACAGCTCATGAACCAGCAAACAGAAGTTGCTCACTGTGGGGGAAAGACACCACGGGCAGGCGGTGCCTGGCAGATCACCAGCCAGGAAAGGGACGCCAGACCCAGCAGGCATCACAACCCAATGAGCATCATAGGCAAGATGGCAGTGGGCTCCGACAATCAGAGGCAAACCTCTGAATAAATTTAGGCGCTTCCGAGCATAGGTGGCTCGGTCATCAGTGTAGATGCAACATGATGTGTTGTGGGGGCAAGCAGGGCCACAAAGTTCCTGGATCAGGTGGTGGATGCCAGACCCAGGCAGGGGTACCGGCCCGTATGCAGGTTGGGAAGATGATGGAAACTTCACTACGATCAAAATACCCCGGACCTCTTGTTGAAAGGTGCCAGACCTCTCTGAGGATGGCTCCGGAGAATACCCTAGCAACCGCAGGTTCTCAGGGGACTCAGACCGGAGCAAGTCCCAGCATTGCTCCCCGTCCACAGAAATGGTCCCCTCCTTTTCGGAGGAGTCAAATCAGGATCTTCGGACCATCAGAAACAGGCAATATCCAGGGACCAGAGAATCTCTACGAGGTTCAGCAGGTAAGCAAATTAAATTATTATAGCTGAGGGATGGTGACCATGAACTGCAAGCACAGGGATATTCACTGAGAAGTGATCCCAAGCCCGAGAGCCTCTTTGCAGTGCAGTGGCCATCTCTGCTCATTAGTTGTGGCCAAATTGTGCGCAAGAGTGTTGTAGTCATATCATTTAGTTCATTTGATAATTTAGTTCCATGCCACCGAATTGGCGGCCTAGTTTTCCCAAGCCATCCGGATTGCCTGGTTTTGTAGATGATAGTAATATTATGTTCACAGCAGATGTTCGAGTCCAATGAGCAGCAGGAGGACTCTAAGGACAGACCGCAGTGGCCTCCAGGTTTAGATCGGGTGATAATGGGCCTCTTGGTAGAGGTGAAGTCCTGTTTGGGAACCTTGCTCGTCCCCTTGCTAGAGACTTGGTGGAGGGGTCGATGTTGTTATCTCGTGGACCAGTTAACTGGGAGAAAGAACAGGTTCTAAGGGACAATCGATTAATGCATGAGGAGGTGACATTTAGAGGAGGGTCTGTCCACCTGGGAGGGGGTGTGAGTTAATTCCAGGTGGCGACTAAGGAGCAGTCTCCATGGGCCCTACTCACTGGGCTGTGGCCTCCTCAACTGGTCTATTGTGGAAATCTCCCCTACATACTGGGATGGTCTATTTTAATGGGATTGAGTGAAGTAGAGCTTGGACGTTAGATTGCAAAGGCCTCTTTTTCCGGCTGGTTCAAGAAATGGACTTGCTCCTACTTCCTGTAGGGGTGGTCACACAACCAGCTGTAGCTGTATTTTTAAAAAAATACAAGAGGGTTGTCATGCGTGGAGTTTCAGTTGAAGCTAATGAAGTGCATTCTGGGGTGGTAGCTGGTTGTGGGCACATGGGCCTGGATGAGACGGAGTTCACTGTAGATGCCAAAGCAGATGAAGGGGGTTTAGAACACTGCTGGCGACACCTGGGCTGCCAGGGGAAACTCCCCATTGCCAAGCCAAGCTTTGGCTTCCTTCACCTTCAGGTGATCAAGGGGGCCTTCCTCCTCTTGCCAGACCTCCTAACTTCACTTCTGGGCACCTGGCGAGTCTTCGGATAATGAAAGTACCTCCGCTAGTGCTGCCTCACCTCCCCGAGTGGTGGCCTGCTTCTAGGTGCAGAGGAGGGGCACGAACATGTTGTATCAGGAGGATGAAGTTTCTTTATCAGGTGGGGGTGGAAGTAAATTATATAAATCGGAATGTTCAAAGGAGTGTCCAAATCGGTGGGCAACTGACCACTACTTGCTGCTTACTAAAGGATGCGTTGCCAGAGAAGAACTGCTTGTGTTCAGATTGATACATAGGCAGCCAGCTGACAGCAAGCAGCTTCTGTGGGGAGGTCCTGTAGAATGTAGGGTGACTCCAGGCAATTCGCTGCATGAAGGCTGCACAGGCCTAATGCCGTCTCCTTCTGCCCTGCTTAGAGTTGCCTTGCAACCTATTGCTTTACGGTGGCAGACTCTGTGTTCACTGCAGTGTCCCAGTGGCTGCTGCAGGGTGGAGGGGCGAGACTCACTGCGTCTAGGCCCAGGTTCGTCCAGGTTTGCCCAGGTTCGTGCGGGGACATTTTGGTGTGCCTAGTGCTTCAACTACATCCAAGAGGCCGGCGAGGCACAGCAGGTTTGCAGCAGTGGCAGTGATAACGGTGGAGGAAAACCATACTCATCCCGCTGCTTCCTCATTGGAGCTGAGCTAGCAGTCCCACTCAGAGTCTCTGCACTGCTCTTGCACCTCCCTTTGTGAAGCCCGGAACTTCGCCAGGGCGAGAGGTCCCAAACTGATCTGGGGATTACTGGGTGTGGACTGACGCAAGGGGCTCGGGCCAGGAGCTGGAATCTACCACTGTGTCCTCACCCTCTGGGCTAGATCAAAATGAAGTGGCAACACTCTCCTAACAGATGACACCCTTAGCAGTCCTGGGAACTAGTGCATTAAAGTTGTTGCGTAAAGAAAATCAATGCATTGCCTTGACATCGACGCAACTCTCAGCTGCACCCCACATCTCACTGTTGCTACCAGGATCAAGGTAGTTTTTTTCAGCGGGCCTTGCGTGGCTTCTCTATCTGACCCACACCGACCTGAACGCTTGACTTGCCCCAGTCCTGCACGACCACATAGGCCCTCAGGAGCTTATTGCTTCTGAGAGCTATTTTTCACTTTCGTTCTTTTAAAATTCTTATCTCGACTTTTACTTATTGGATTTTTGTGATTTTGGCCTTGTATTATTTATAAAATAATAATCTAAACTGATGTGGAGTCTTTTTGTGATGTTCCCACTGTGTTACTGTTTGAAGTGTTGCACAAATACTTTACACATTTCCTCTTAAGTTAAGCCTGCCTGCTTTGTACCACACTACCAGAGGGTGAGCATAGGTTAATTTATGGACTGTATCTGACTTACCCTGATTAGGATTATGGTTTCTGCTTGGAAAGGGTGCATAACTCAATTTCTAACAACTTGCCAGCAGATTTCCCTCAACCAAATTAACCAGAAGTTTAAGGAAATAAATTAATACTACTGATGGATTCACTTCAAGATTAATCAGGTTCGTAAAAAAATCTGTTTTTCCCATTATCACCCAACTCTAAATCATGCTTAATATTGGTTGGAAAGTGACACCAAAAAGTGACCCTGTGGTTCTCACAGAGTCAGCTCTTAGTCTAAAACTTTTCAACAGCGATGTAGCTCCTTTGGCAGAGTTTATACACTCTTTTAGTGCCATATTCTTGTGTTACATGAGCAGTATCCATTTCATCACCTGCCTGTACGATTTTAGGCACACCTCCCAGAAGATGCTCAAGGAATGCCAAGTGGCTATCGCAAGATGGATATACTCTAACTTCCTGAGATTGAATACTGAACAACACTAAAGGCATTTTCTTTGGTAAATTTTCAAATCTTTGAAACTATGACTTTTGAACCAGTGAGCCAGGCATCTGCATAAGCCAGATGACTCAGTTCTTACTCACAGAGTTATTTTTCCAACTGTGACTTGTGTTATGAAAATCACATCAGCAAAAGGACATCCACTTGTTTCTACTACAGTAAGGTGTTAGGAAAATCTAGAGTTACATTTTAGGACCAAAATCAAGGCAATCATCTTTTTCTGCTTGCACAACTGCAGCTATCTGTACATCTGTCTTCTGTAAAACATTATTTCCAGACATAGAGGGGCATATTCTCAAGGAGATATCGCCGTGTTAGCTGCACTTTTCTATCGTTAAAGTGGAAATATTTTTATCCTCCTATTCACAGCCGTTAGTAACAGCTTTCTGCCATTAACAACCGCTTACAACATCGCCTATCAAGTTAGCGATACTTATCACTAATGAAATGCAATGTAGGCATTCCCGTGCAAAAAAGCATGCTAACACCACATCGCCCTATTCACATCGATGGCCCGGACTGGCCATGCAATACAAAAACAGCCGCTCAGGTCCGTTAGCTGCAGGAACTTAAGACCAAAACAGAGGAGATCTTAAAAATGGTGAATAATAGCTGTATATAGGGGAGAATAGCCCAGAGCCTCATCTGAACACCCACTGATGCCAACAAAGTACTAATCATGCAGCTTGGAGCAACAAGAAGGCCACAACAACCATGCCACTGCCACCTCCCCCAGGACCACCGCCGAGGCTGCGCAGAATAAGACAGCAGGTCCATCGCCAAAGCATCAGCCTCACAGACCTAACGCCAGAGGATGTCTTTGCTCAAAAGGACAGCCATCCTCCGCATCCTGTTGTTCATTTTGTGAATCTAGAGGAGGGGTTATTTTAGTTTATCAGAATGTTACAGGGCGCTCTACCAGAGGTGGACGCTAAAGTAGTCAAAAGAATTGAGTAGGTCAGGTGCAAAAAGGCGAGTGGAGAAAACCCCTTAACCACTCAACCGTATGTCAACAGAAGTCAACAGACAAAACCAATTACTGCAGTATTGCCTATGCACACAATAACATAATATATTTCAGTCGTGTATGGTTATAACACACAATTTTTAGAGAAAACCAAAGTCAACAAACAACAAGCCCAGTGTTTGATTCAGAGGTGCGTTTGGGAAGGTCCATCGCACGGCCGCCGTGGGGGAAGACTACAGCTCCCAGCGCGCTCAGGGGCCAGAATCGCCCACTTCCTGGCGGAGCGCGCCCGGAGGCGCTTAAACTTCAGCTGCTCCCTCGGTGGAGCGGGGGACATCGTCATTTAGGATTGGGGGCCAGACTTACCATACACGACTGAAATATATTATGTTTTTGTGTGCATAGGCACTACTGCAGCTGTTGTTCATTTTGGCCTATACAGTGTGGCTTTGTCATTTTTTATTACAACTAGTGGTGCAACCGGTCTTTCATGATGTACACTGTACTCTTGGTACTTTGTGTACTGGGCATAATGTAATTACAATCTAATAATATGCTGGATCGTAATCTGTGTCTTGGTTTATGCACGTCGTATCGCATGTATGAGGTTGAGTGATACGACTATTTATCAATATACGGTTTGTAATGACTATTTAACAATATGCTGGTTTGTAAATCCTTTTCTGATTAATGTACAGTTGATGGATATATTTTTGCAGGTTTCTATGTAAACTTTTGGATACTTTTGTTTGATTCTCTGTATATGACATATATTATAACATCTGTATGCAGTTTATTCTATTGATTCATGCAACTGCAGGTATTTACATTTTCTTGTAAATTTTTTGTTTCTAGATATATATGATGCATCGTCATTCAGGATTGGGGGCCAGACTTACCTGACACGCTTGCTTTCATCACCTTTGCTGGGGCCCTGACGCTGTGTGTTCTTCCCCGCCGCCGCTGCCAGGTACATTGCACGGCCGCTGTGGGGGAAGACTACAGCTCCCAGCGTGCTCAGGGGCCAGAACCGCCCACTTCCTGGCGGAGCGCGCCCGGAGGCGCTTAAACTTCAGCTGCTCCCTCGGTGGAGCGGAGGACATCGTCATTCAGGATTGGGGGACAGACTTACCTGACACGCTTGCTTTCATCACCTTTGCTGGGGCCCTGACGCTGTGTGTTCTTCCCCGCCGCCGCGCCAGGTACATCGCACGGCCGCTGTGGGGGAAGACTACAGCTCCCAGCATGCTCAGGGGCCAGAACCGCCCACTTCCTGGCGGAGCGCGCCCAGAGGCGCTTAAACTTCAGCTGCTCCCTCGGTGGAGCAGGGGACATCGTCATTCAGGATTGGGGGCCAGACTTACCTGACACGCTTGCTTGCTTCCATCACCTTTGCTGGGGCCCTGACGCTGTGTGTTCTTCCCCGCCGCCGCTGCCAGGTACATCGCACGGCCGCTGTGGGGGAAGACTACAGCTCCCAGCGTGCTCAGGGGCCAGAACCGCCCACTTCCTGGCGGAGCGCGCCCGGAGGCGCTTAAACTTCAGCTGCTCCCTCGGTGGAGCGAGGGACATCGTCATTCAGGATTGGGGGCCAGACTTACCTGACACGCTTGCTTTCATCACCTTTGCTGGGGCCCTGACGCTGTGTGTTCTACCCCGCCGCCGCTGCCAGGTACATCGCACGGCCGCTGTGGGGGAATCAATCAATCAATCAATCAATCAAAGCATTTATATAGCGCACTACTCACCCGGAGGGTCTCAAGGCGCTAGGGGAGGGGGGGTCCGCTACTGCTCGAACAGCCAGGTCTTGAGCTGCTTCCTGAAGGCGAGGTGGTCCTGGGTCAGGCGGAGGTGGGTCGGGAGGGAGTTCCAAGTCTTGGCGGCCAGGTAGGAGAAGGACCATCCCCCTTTGGTGGCTCTTTGGAAGCGGGGGACTCTGGCGAGGGCGTTGCTGGTCGACCGAACCTGGCGTGTGGGGAGCGTAGAAGTTGAGGCGGCTGTTGAGGTATCCTGGGCCTTGTTTGTGTAGGGCTTTGTGTGCGTGGGTGAGGAGGCGGAAGGTGATTCTCTTGTTGACTGGGAGCCAGTGCAGGTCTCTCAGGTGTCCGGAGATGTGGCTGCGACGGGGGATGTCCAGGATGAGTCGTGCTGAGGCGTTCTGGATCTGCTGGAGTCTCTTCTGGAGTTTGGCGGTGGTACCGGCGTAGAGGGAGTTGCCGTAGTCCAGACGGCTGGTGACGAGGGCCTGGGTGACCGTCTTCCTGGTCTCGGTGGGGATCCACCGGAAGATCTTACGTAGCATGCGCAGGATGTTGAAGCATGATGAGGAGACGGCGTTGATTTGTCTGGCCATGGAGAGGGAGGAGTCCAGGATGAAGCCCAGGTTGCGTGCGTGGTCTGTTGGTTTGGGAGCGCTGCCCAGGGCGGGGAGCCACCAGGAGTCGTCCCAGGTGGAGGGTGCGGATCCCAGGATGAGGACTTCCGTCTTGTCCGAGTTCAGTTTCAGGCGTCTGTTCATCATCCACTTGGCTACGTCTGTCATCCCTTCGTGTAGGTTGGCTCTGGTGGCGGCGGGGTCGTTGGTGAGGGAGAGGATCAGCTGGGTGTCGTCGGCGTAGGAGATGATGTTGAGGTTGTGTTGGCGTGCGATGGCTGCGAGGGGGCTCATGTAGACGTTGAAGAGGGTTGGGCTGAGCGAGGAGCCTTGAGGGACGCCGCAGATGACTTTGGTGGCTTCTGACCTGAACGGGGGGAGGCGGACTCTCTGTGTCCTTCCGGCGAGGAAGGAGATGATCCACTCCAGTGCCTTCTCCTGGATTCCGACGTTGCTGAGGCGCTGCACAAGGGTGCGGTGGCAGACAGTGTCGAAAGCCGCGGAGAGGTCTAGGAGGATGAGGGCCGCTGTTTCTCCATTGTCGAGCAGGGCTCGGATGTCATCGGTGGCTGCGATCAGGGCAGTCTCGGTGCTGTGGTTGGCCCGGAATCCAGACTGCGAGAGGTCGAGGGATCCGTTCGTCTCGAGGAAGGCGGCCAGCTGCTTGTTGACGGTCTTCTCGATTCCTTTTGCAGGAAACGGAGCAGCGAGATGGGGCGGTAGTTCTTGAGGTCGGTGGGGTCGGCTGATGGCTTCTTAAGTAGAGCGCTGAGTTTGGCGTGCTTCCAGCTCTCTGGGAAGGTAGCGGTGTCGAAGGAGGTGTTGATGATGTCCCGCAGGTGGGGTGCGATGACAGCGCCGGCCTTGTTGAAGACGTGGTGAGGGCAGGGGTCGGTCGGAGATCCGGAGTGGATGGAGTTCATCGTGCGGACGGTGTCTTCGGTGCTGATCGGGGTCCAGGCGCAGAGGGCGGTGGTGGGGGGTGGTGGTTCGGTCGTGGCGTGCGTCGGTTGAGTGCTGAAGCTGTTGTATGAAGACTACAGCTCCCAGTGTGCTCAGGGGCCAGAACCGCCCACTTCCTTGCGGAGCGCGCCCAGAGGCGCTTAAACTGCAGCTGCTCCCTCGGTGGAGCAGGGGACATCGTTATTCAGGATTGGGGGCCAGACTTACCTGACACGCTTGCTTTCATCACCATTGCTGGGGCCCTGACGCTGTGTGTTCTTCCCCGCCGCCGCTGCCAGGTACATCGCCCGGCCGCTGTGGGGGAAGACTACAGCTCCCAGCGTGCTCAGGGGCCAGAACCGCCCACTTCCTGGTGGAGCGCGCCCGGAGGCGCTTAAACTTCAGCTGCTCCCTCGGTGGAGCGAAGGACATCGTCATTCAGGATTGGGGGCCAGACTTACCTGACACGCTTGCTTTCATCACCTTTGCTGGGGCCCTGACGCTGTGTGTTCTTCCCCGCCGCCGCTGCCAGGTACATCGCACGGCCGCTGTGGGGGAAGACTACAGCTCCCAGCATGCTCAGGGGCCAGAAGCGCCCACTTCCTGGCAGAGCGCGCCCGGAGGCGCTTAAACTTCAGCTGCTCCCTCCGCGTCGCGGACGCGCGTGGGCGGCGCCGGGCAGAGCCCGGGCAGAGGGCGGGCCGTCTGTGGCCGTCCGGGGTCGACGAGGGTCGGGACGGCCCACCCCCTTAACATCGCCATTCTGCTAACATGGGTAAGCGCAAGATGCCCTCACCAACTAATAGAGGGGGTGTAAAGGCTAAAATACCTCGAAATGCCCCTAGTATCATCTCCTATTTGACCAGAGAAGTGGGGGCTTTGACTACTGAAATAGCCAACACTGAGCGCGAACTGGGACTGGAAACTAACAACCCATACATAGAGGAGGGGGGTATCTCATCAAAACCCCAGGTTCCTCTGGAGCCAAGGATTATAATTGAACGCCCAAGTCTCACTGTCACCCCTGATGCTATCTCTTTGTCAGATACCCTCTCTGGAAAGTGTGTTATTGAACCTACAACTAGTCCAACTGAAGTGTCTACCAATTCGAAAAGGTCTCAGTGTAAAAACCTTCATAAAAAGGGGAAGAAAAAGGTCTTGGTAACTGAAAACTCGGTTATCCTGAGCCCTCTCGAATCTTCAATCAAGGACATGGTGGAAACTATACTCACCGAAAGAGTGGAATCTATATTGACATCTATTGCGAGTGACATTATTGAGACATTAAAAGATTGTGTTGCGGGGATCCTAAAAAAATGCGAACGTTTAAATAATTTCATGTTAGCTAAAGATCCCTTACCTAGTGTAGCCTCGGGTGTCTCTGTGACTCCCTTGGGGGTTCAACCTTCCAATGAGTCCAGTATGCGGGCTGGGAGCCTGTCTCCTCCGATATCTGTGGAAATGGCTAATGTGGAGCCCCCCGGTAATATTCTATCCCCCCATTGTACACAAGTTAACAAGGGACCTGTGTTACGGGGTAGTTCTTTTTTGTCTAGGGAACTAGATATAAGGAAAAGTCACTTTACAAGTAAACCCCTGACCAGTCAACCAACCATTAACCTGCCCCCGGGGATTACCCCGTACGTTGCTATTATGGTCAATATCCCCCACCCTCGCCGATGGTAAGAGGGAAACACCTGAGTCCCTGCTTGAAAACATCAAGACCTGGTGCGACGAAAATTGTTCAGGGAAAAAGAATATATATCCCGTAGTATTCTAACTGGGAGACGGGTGAGATGGTTGGGTCGAACAAAAAAAACTACAAAAGGAGACTGTCTCATAGTTAATTTTGCTAATCCGAACGAGGCACTTCACCTTTTTTGGGATGCCTCACAATTAGACATCCAGGACCAAGGGATACGAGCACTACCACTAGGCTTCTTCTACCCAGACACTGGATTAGGCACTATGGGAGGGAGACATATCCAGACCAGGAATGTAGCTAACCCAAAGCACCCAATGCACATTGCCCCTCCCTTCCCAGGTAGAACGCAAATGTATAGTTGGGCCACTGTTAAATCAGGTTTACGCCCAAAGACTCCCAGCGACCTTAGTCGTACGTATACGGAGACCATAGCCCTTCAGAACCGCTTCTCCCCTTGGTCCCAGGTGGGAGAAATAGACTGACTGCTTGACCCCCAGAGCAGGCCCCAAATAAATGATAATAAAGAGACACCCGCCAGGGGGGGGGAGGTGAAGGTACAATTACTTAGTTGGAATATTGCGGGGCTACGCTCCAAAAGAGAAGATAACAATTGGCTTACTTTTCTAAAACAATACGATATAGGGGCTCTAACTTTTGGACGGCTGGGTATTCCTCCTATTTCGTCCCTGCATGTAGCTCGTCAGCAGGGAGAGACAAAGGGGGTCTTATATTTTTATTATCAGTTAATATAGCTGGGACCATCAAAAAGCTAGTCACCGCTTCTGATAATTATTTAGTAGTGGAAGTAACTAAAAAAGATAATGTCAAACTTTTGTTAATTAATTTTTATAATTCTATCCTAGATGGGCAACTAAATGAGCACCTTTGCTCACTAGGATCCTTTTTACAAGGATATAAAGAAAATCAAACCACTTTTGTCCACTACATATTAATGGGGGATTTTAATACTCATTTGTGTAATTTGAAATGTCAATACCGAGACCTGGAGGGCCCTGCATATTCAGTAGTTCAACACTTTGAACATAGTTCTAAAGGGGAGGCGCTGGAGGAACTTATTTCAGGGGTTGACCTATATGAACCAGGTTTTCATGATATCAAAGAACGTGTTGTAACGTACTCCGCGAGGGAATCTGAATCGATTATTGATTATATATGTATTTGCCCGGGACTATTAAGCCATGTGATCTTTTATAATGCTGTTGTATCAGCCTTCAGCGATCACAACCCGGTAATCCCAGAATTAGACAATAGCAATAACTTCCTTAACAAACCCACTAATATAGGAGCAGTATCTGCCCTTAAAACCATAGATCAAGGTAGAAGGCTGAAGTGGAGCAAGGTCATTCCTGAAGATTTTGCGAACACTATCAATCAAAAAGCTGGCAATGAATTAAGTATCTGTCGGGATCCATCCAGTCAGGGGGGGAAGTAATCCCCTCATTTGAAACCATTTGTCGCCTAGTGGACAAGGAACTTACGGTAAAATCCCGATGTAAAAAGATTCTTGCCAAGGGGTGGTTTGACACTAACTGCTCAAGAGCACATATAAAGCTATTGGAGGCCCTTAAAAAAACACCTAGGGATAAACAGTTAAGGAAAGAATATAAAGCTATCGTGCAAGCGCGTAAAAATGAATATAAAGCTATCGTGCAAGCGCGTAAAAATGAACTAAAAAGTGAGGCATGGGAAGCCCTTATGGATAAGGCGACAATGAGGGATAGCGCGAGATTCTGGGCCATTGTTAATACCCCTCTGTTCTCTGGCGTAGAAAACTGTATACTAGAAGCTAACATCACAGAGGAGGCTTGGTTAGGCCATTTTAAAGCTATATATGGCAGTGACCTGGTCCTAGAACCTTTTGAGGCTGCCCCAATTACTCAATCGGAGCCACAGATTTGTTTCTCGGTGGAGGAGGTTGAGAAGGCCATCATGTCCACATCTGGAGGTAAGGCCCCCGGGCCCGATGGTGTTCCCGCGGACATGTACAAAGAAAAACCTAGATATTGGGCCCAACTTTTAACAAATGTTTTTAATTCCGCAGTAAGCTCTGGGTTCCCTGCAACATGGTCATGTTCAACAATAATCCCTATATTCAAAAAGGGACAAAGAGGGGACCCTAGACGCTATAGGCCCATATCTCTTTTAGACTCGTCCTTCAAAATCTTAGGGAAAGTCATTTTGGCAAAACTAGATGGATGGGTTGCAGAGAAAGACCTCCTTTCTAAGGCCCAATATGGGTTTAGGGCGGGTAGAGGGACTGAAGACCAGTGCCTTAACTTACACCTAATTATAAATAAATACACAGTTGCCTCCAGAGGCTCAATCTACTTGGGGTTCATGGATTTGTCCACAGCCTTTGACCTAGTTAATAGGTCAAGGCTGTGGACGATGCTGTTGGATCTGGGCCTCGACAAGGAGCTTGTGTATTTCTTGGCAGAATTACACAAAGACCTATATGCCTCAAATAGAATGACTGAGGAGGGTAACTGCTCTGCAAAATTTAAGTCAGTGAGAGGGGTACGCCAAGGGTGTATACTTGCCCCAATTTTATTCATATTGTACATTAATTCTCTTGAAGAATCGCTGGGGAAGGCCACGTTTGATATTCCGCGTATGGGAGGGACACCGACACCTGTACTCCTGTACGCGGATGATACGGTTCTCTTAGCCTGGACACCTCTGGGCCTCCAAAGGCTACTAAACTCGTTTGGCGAGTTTATGAAGTCTTTTGGATCTAGTGGTCAACGTGGGAAAATCACATGTGATGACAGTGGGAGCCAGGAAGTATTGTACAACCAACTTCCACTGTAATGGTGATGTGATTACCAGAGTTAAGGTTTTTACATATTTGGGTGTAGTATTTGATGATAGAGGTGCATGGGTCCCCCAAATCAAGTCTAAAGTTAACTCTGTTAGAAGATCTGCCGCTGCAATCTTAGGTTTTGCCAAGCGATTAGGAGGGGAACCCTGTAGAGCGATCCTGGCAATCTATCGAGCAAAAACAATCGCCATCGCCAGATATGGGGCAGCAATCTAGGGTTATAAAAACCCTGAGTTAATCCAAACTGAAGAAAACAAATTTATGCGTGCCCTACTTGGCTTACCCCAATCTTCACCCTCCTTTTCAATCCACCAGGAGTTATGCATGGGTTACATTGCTGATATGATCAATATGGCACCCATCCTATTATCGGTAAAACTCTGGTTGAATCCCAATCTCACATTGAACAACCTTATACTGCGGGATTGCATGAGTCTAGAGAAAGCCAGGGACATCCAGTGGCTATCTTATATTAAAACTACCACTAAAGCTATGGGTTGGCCAGAAATTTTTACAAATCCTGAGGCCCTAATAAAAGCAGACCTAAAATGGATTAAAGCCAATTTCATTAAAGTTAGAGAGCAGGAGCGAGAGATGGAACAAGTAAGAAAACCTACAGTTAGGGGGCACTACTTATTGATCTCGACTTTGTCCATCCAACCTTACCTTACGATAGTAACGATTCCGTTCCATCGTTGGGTGTTGACAAAGTTTAGATTCAACCAGTTACATAGATTATTCACTGATTGCAAAACATGGTGTAACCCAGTGGATGCCCCCCCCGTAGGTGTGATTGCTTTTCACTGCAGGACACTAGTCATTTTTTGTTCTTTTGCCCTTTGTATAGATCAGCAAGAAGAAAGTTTATTGTTCCATTGCTAAAGGAAAAGGGTTTCCTGCAAGTTAAACCAGCTCTACTTTATTTGCAGTTATTGGAATCACCAGTAATTATGTTCGGAGTGGCAAATTTTATAGTGGCTTCTATTTGTTGTAAAAATTGAATATGTGAGACTAATTGACATTGATTCTGTACATTTATTACATCAAATGAAATATGCTTTTTTTTAAATGCAAAACAAAAATTGCACATGTATATATGTATTCTCTTTTTAAATCTTTTTGTGCGTATGAATGTAATTCCTCCCTTTTTGTATTGTGACTTTTATGATTTTTATTAATCGAATAAAGTGTTTTTTGAATTTTGAATTTGATGCATCTTTTTGCACTCTGTATTTACAGTGGTCCTTCTACCTCAACCTGTTCAAAGGAAAACACTTTTCTTTCTCTGTACTTATTTTGTTTTCTTTACTGCAATGTCCATAATTTGATCAAACTTGAACTGTGATTGATTGGCATCTCCGTTTCAAGTTCAATTAGTCTAAGCTTAGGCATCTACCTGTGAGATTGCCGTAAGTGAGCCATCATTCTTAATTCTCTTTTTTCCAACATGACGCTCCAGTCTCTTAATTATTCCCGAATCCATTGGCTTTTTCGTTTTAAGTTCAGCTTTTTACGTGATTGCCGCAAGTGAGCCAATTTTTACCCTTCCAAGATGGCGCCCATAGACGCTGGGTATGCCGTTGTGACCCTTTAGGGCATCCTACACATCTATCCCTGTTCAATCCGTAAGATTTGAGCAGAGGTTGATCGGTTTCTAATCCCAGTGGTTTAAGATTTATTATCTATCTCTGTGAGTGCCGTAATTGTGTGCAACTTTCCCCATCCAACATGGCGCTTTGGCACGCCAGACGCGCCGTAGCGGCGCTTTTCTCTATTTCTAATGTGACTTCCCGAATGACTGGTCATAACCTCGTTGAGGCGACACTCACTAGTGAGCCGACCATTATCGTTGGACTCTGGTAAGTCTGTGCACTGTTCGTGTACTCCATAGCGTACAGGCTGTATGTGGATGTGTGCACTTTACCGGCTGCCTTGCGGTAGTTACCTGTGTTGTTATGACCCTATAATTTAAACCCTGCACTCACTGTTTAAATTACGGCTTTTGGTTTCCCAATTTGCCTTACATCTGGGGTCTATCGTGATTTTTTGTTATTTTTCGTTTAACGTTAATTCGGACGTGAGTAAGTCCGTTTTTGGTTGGCACATGATTTCTTTTTGCAGAGTCACCGTTTAGAGACCAACTTACTCCGTTGTGGGGTATAGTTGGTTACTCCTTCATACTACTATTGCCCCGATTTTTGGCGAGAGGAACAATATCGCTATCTGCCTTTTGTTTTGCAGCCAAATGACTAGGCGCACAGGTGGATGTAATTTATACAAAGTTGCAAACAGAAGGGGGAGAGAGAGAGTCAGTGGATTCAGTCTCCCTGGTCATGCGAATACACAAAGTAGAATCCACTCAGAGTGGTGGTGATCCCTAAAGTGATGGGGAACACACAGTGTTGTTTAAATGCCCCTCACACACCAACAGGCCCCTTGGTGTCATGCTTCATCATCGGGGCCTTCGCACCAGGGTGCGAAGGCCCCGATGATGAAGCATGACACCAAGGGGCCTGTTGGTGTGTGAGGGGCATTTAAACAACACTGTGTGTTCCCCATCACTTTAGGGATCACCACCACTCTGAGTGAATGTAATTTATACGCCATTCTTGAGTGCACTAAACTCTGGATATTCTGTGTTGCTCTCTGAGGAATTAATCTCCTTAGTAAGTAATTTATTCTCCCAGTGGTAATTCTTTACCTATAACAGTGTAACTTTGCCTTATGCTTTTAATGCAGAAGCTGAACTATTTCTGACAGCCATCAAATTCAGTGATTGGCCAGTCTTGTATAAAGGTGATTCTTCTCTAATTCCCTGTTGGGTAATGGAACCACGACAGGTGTGGTGGTAGTCCTATTTTTCCTTTTCAAACCCTTTCTACGACTTGCCACAGGGTGTTTCTCTCCCCTTTTTCTAGTTTTTTCCTTTGAAGAAGCCTACTCCTTGAACTTGATTAATTACAATTTTAACCCTTTTTATTGTACAGCAATATAATGCTCAAGCTATCGCAAGTCCTGATGATGACTGCATAGTAACCCAGCGGTTGAAACGCCGTCAACGCTTTTTTTGGCCATAATTTTCTAGGACACATTATTTTGTCTTTGTTGTTCCTTCACACATGTAAATGTTTGTTTGCTAGCCACATGCTTGGTCTGTGAGTTGTTTGTTTTTCTGTATACAAACCCCACTTTCTTGAGCGTAATTATTTTTCTTGAATTTTAATATATATAATAAATTATAAATGTTTTTGTAAATTGATTGTGTATATACAGGCTTCTTCCTTTTTCTTTCTCATGTTTTTGATTTTGAATGTATGCATGATTTTCTAATTTGATCTTTTCACCTGAACCTTCTGTTAGGTGTTATAATCCTCCGCATCCTGACACAGATATCCCACAGGCTGATAGCACCAACACAGCGGATAACCAACATCCCACGGCAAGCAAATATGCTGGCTGTGCTGCACCTGTTGTCCTCTGGTACCTTCCAACCAACAACTCCCAGAGTTGGAGGAGTCACAGCCAGTCCTATCTAAGTTCCTCACAACAGTTTTGGATGGCCAATACTGCGCAGGAACAGCTGGAGACAAAGCAAGGGTTCTATGCCATAGCTGACTTCCCGCATGTGTTCGGGGTAATTGACTGCACACATGTCCTTCTTGTACCTCCTGCCGACACTGCGCACATATACCACAACAGAAAGCACACACATTCCATCAATGTGCAGGCAATAGTGGCTCACCAGGGCTTGTTCACCAATGTCGTAGCCAAGTTCCCAGGCAGGGTGCATGATTCATACATTTTCCGCCAGTCCATCATCAATCAGCGCTTTGATGATGGCACATATGGAAATGCACTGCTCATTGGTAAGTACTAACTGAACACAACACACACCTCAACTCTACAATCATGGAACACACAACTGTGCGAATGCACAGGTTACAAACTCACATTCAACAAGCCAATCTACATGCCCACCTACCAGCCACTACAACACAAATAACTGTGGTGACTGGGGTGGGTCATGTAGACAAACCATCACCAAATGTGGTGAGAGGTGGCAACCAAGTATGTGCAATGTAGGCACTCAACCTATGAAGAAAGAATGTGCACAAGGCCGAGTGTGGCAGTTGTGTGCTGGACAGTCTTGATTGTGTAGAGAACAGATATGTCCAAGTGGGCATATAGTGCGTTTCTGTTGTCCAGCCTGATGGCAATGACAGCGTTGTTGACTGTCCTACCTGACGGGGGTGGGAACCTTGTGAAGGCAGCATATAAGATGCAGAGCCTGTCGAAGCAGCTATTGGCCACTGAGTGGACCTGTATGTACATGGAGAGGGAGGAGTCGAGTACGATGCCTAGGTATCTAGAGTTTTTGTGTGTTGTGCTGGCAAAGGCGGTGGCTCACCAGGTGTTGCTACATGCTGATGGTGTGGTCAGGAGGATGAGGACTAATGTCCCCTCTTTGTAGAGCACCCCACAGCTTTTGAACATTCATGTTGCAACTTGCTGCAAACCTCCCTGGAACCCCAGTCTGGTGTGTGGGGGTGCCTTGTTGAGGGAGAATATGAGCTAGGTGTCCTTGTAGGTGGTGATGTCCAATGTTTCCCTTCATGTAGCTCAAGTTCTACTCCAGGCATCTGCAAATGCATCTGTCATCCTTGATGTTGTATGTGAACGATGTGGCTTTCATAGCACGCTGTATGTTGGAGTTGCATATTGGGGCAAGTGTGCATGTGCAGTTGGAGAGACATGGTGGAAAAATCTGGCCTGCGCGGTTGACATTGCCTGCAACGGTGTGGGTGTTGCTGTTGATGGTGGAGTGTACCAGATCCTCATTGACTCAGCTCCTGTAAGTTTGTATGGCGCCTGCTGTGGGTTTGTGTGTCATTGGGTTTCATGACGAGGAACTGTACGCTGTGCTGGTCACACTATGGGCGTTGAGTGGTGATGTAGAAGTGGACGCAGTTTCCACATGTGAAGATGGGTTTAAAAGTGTGCCCTGCTTAGTGGATGAGTGTCGAGAAGAGTTGTCTCAGTTCGATGTTAACAACCATCTGCCTGAGAGTAATGGATTTCGAGTACTTGTGGTATGTGAGGTGGAGTCTCTGATCATGCCTGAGTATGTAACCCATGGAGTAGGTGACGTAGTGTGTGATGACGTTGATGGTGAATGCTAGGTGCTCCCACCCTCTGTAGGTCCTGCAGCTGATACCTTATGGCAGGCCAGGACCGGAAACTGCAGGTGTTGAGCGGTAGGGAATGTCCAGCGGCAGCAGCTGAACAGAACATGAGCCGTGTCTGGGGTGGCCAATTGGCACCTAAACGTTCTCCTGGCGCTTACTGCGAGTAGAGCGGATGGGTGGCAGTGTTGGACGTTATGAGAGCCAGGGACCCTGCTTGTGTAGGTGTCAGGCTTGCGGACATGTACAGACAGGCCTGACATTGGTGCACTGTTGGAGTGCTAGTAATGCAACCGCACAGCGCACACAACTGTTTATGCTTGCGGGGAGGTAAGAGCATCTGTGAGGCAATGTAAGTTGCATTGATGCTGGTCAATTGGTCAGAAGCTACACAAGGCAAACATTAATTACAAAGTAGCACCAATCACACACCACAAAACTATCAACAGTGCCCACACAGCATGCATAACTGCAAATGGACACATCTCTCCATTACATGTTACAGGTGATCAAGGCACTCACCCCATGGATGATGACATCCCTGCTCAGAGGCAGTAAAATTCTGCCCATGTACACACCAGGGCCGTTGTAGAGCACACATTTGGCGTGCTAAAGTCACATTTCTGGAAGACTGTTGTACAGCCCAGAAATAGTGTGCAAGATGATCACAGCATGTTGTGTATTGCACAATATATGAGTACGCACCAATGCCCCATTGATCCAAGTGCCAGATGCACTGGACAATGCTCCGGATGATGAGGAAGATGAAGCAGATGGAGCACAGCACACAGCTTCAGCAGCAGGAACTGCCAGAAGCAACCAAATCATAGACAATTTCTTCACATGAGCACGTCACATTGTAACTGTCCTTACCAATCATATATCTGTTCTAAATGACCCCAAGCACAGTATATATAAACAAAATACTACACACATACCCTGTATGCATATTTCTGATCTGCATGAGTACATCACTCTGACACGTGTAAGTGTAATATTAAGTGGTCACAATATCTCAATTAGAAAATGATGGTGGATGTGTCACCATTGAACAGAGATGCTGTTTAATGTGAAATTAGTTCTAAACTAGACATCTTACAGTGTCAAATGTGTTTTGGAAGTCTACTGTTCAGAGTGTTATATAGGGATTCTAATCACATATAGGATGTCAATAGTGGTCAACTATGAATATCAGCGCGCCATTGGGGTAAACTATGAAATGTAGGGTGTCATTTGGGGTTAATTATGAAATTTAGGGTGTCATTTAAGGTCCAATCAAAATCAACATGGTGTAATTTATTTTAAAATAATGACATTTCCTTAAAGAAGGATCATCTGTCTAAGAAGTTGCACTTAGCTTGCAAAAATGCACGCTTTTCCGAATATGTGCTGTATTTTTCATACTAGTGATGGGAAATACATCGCTAAACACATTGAAATATACGTAATGTCACCCCAAAGCCTTCTTGTGTGCAGATGTTCATCACTAAGTCAAACAACAGGCAGCATTTACACAAAAAGTGATGTCAGCGTGTTTCCTGTGGCTGATAACTTTTTTCCTCCCCTTGATGGTGGAGAGGGGAGGCTTTATCCTTTCTGGATACCCAGTTAGTGTGCCCAAGCATAGGTGGGAGCGTGTGCGTGCGCAGATGCTGCGCATATTTGTAATATACCGCACTGTTTGCCAGTGCAAGCACCACTGACAGGATAGCCTGGCCCGGAAGGGTGACCTCCTGGACTACGTGGGACTCATTGGAGGCCTAGAGTGCAGTAAGTTAATGTATTCATGAATACTGTAACGAAAAACAAAATATGCTGCGTGGAACACACTGGTGTCCAAGTGCAAAAATGTTGTACCGAGAAGCTGGAGACGTAATGAGTTCATGCATGATAGTGGCACATCAGAGACACAAGGTGATATCATATTATTTGTATTTATTTTATTTTTTGGCATTTGTACAGCGCTCTGTTACCCGTAGGTGTCCTGGCGCTAAGTGTTACTCCTGAGATAGAGGCAGGTTCGGGAATCAGATGGTAAACAACCATGTCTTTAATGCTTTTCTAAAGGCCATGAGGTCCGTCAGTTTTCTGAGGGCGTGGGGCAAGGTATTCCAAGCTTTGGCAGCGCCCAGCACAAAGCTTCTGCCTCCCCACCGTGCCCTCTTAAAACGAGGCATCACGATCAACCCCATGTCAGCTGATCTAAGATTTCTCATCGGACGGTACCAATAAAAGTGTCGCCGAAAGAATAAAGGTCCCTTGCCTTGTAAGGACTTGAATACTAAGCATAGGGCTTTAAAGAGAATTCTCTTTCGCATTGGAAGCCAGTGCAACTTGACCAGCTCCTGAGACACGGAAACAAATTTAGGGATCCTCAAAATGAGCTTTGCAGCCGCGTTTTGAGGTACCTGCAATTTGTTAAGTACCCTCTGTTGGGCACCAAGAAATAAACCATTGCAGTAATCCAACTTTGCCATGACCAGCGTTGTGACCTGTTTTCCTGTCACTGTCAGGGATAAATGGAAGAATCTTGCGGATGTATTTAAGCAGGTAAGCCACCGAGGAGGATAAAGCACTGACCTGGGGACGGAAGGTAAGTTGATCATCGATCAACACCCCCAGATTTTTCACCTTCGCTACTGGGGTGGGGGCCTTGCCCATCTGGTCTGGCCACCAGCTTGGGCTCCAGAAGTTGGTGTTTGAACCAAACACTATAACTTCGGTTTTAGCCGAGTTCAATTTAAGGCAGTTAACTGCCATCCAGTTCCCCACCGCCAGCATACATTCTTGGAAATTCCTAGCTACTTCTTCTTCCTTCCCTGGTAATACCGACACCACAATCTGGGTGTCGTCTGATAGGATGTGAGATCAAACCCTTGTGCCCGGATTACTGGCGCCAATGAGCTAACGTAAACGTTAAACAACGTAGGGCTCAAGGACGAACCCTGAGGAACGCCGCAGGGCAGGATATTGACAATCTTAGGGTGCAAGTTTGTGTTACCCACTGCGCTAGAGCAACACTTAGCACTGTTGTGGCAAAACTGGCACCCCTGTGCAAAAATGGGTGCAAGATACATATTGTTTGTGTACAGGAAGGGTGACTGTGGATGAACAATCCAAACCATTGTTTCTGTGACCTGTCTGCTGGCCAAAATGAAGTGTAAAAATGCTGTCCTCATAAGTTGTGGTACGTTAGCTACGCTGCCCTTGTGCATAGTCTCTGTGTGACAATCTATGAGATCTGAACAAATGCTCATATGAAACAGGAGATCCCCAGAGTGACTTATACCCCAACATCTGTGAAACTGCTATGTGCGATCTGCAGCGATGCTTTTTTACACAGATCATGTATTACAGCATTTTGCGTGTAGAAATAGGGCCTTGTGAATGTGTCACACAACTAGTATGTGCATGTTTGCTAGCATTATTGTCTTGTTTGGCTAGACTCAGCATTCACAGGTCTTGTGTGAATGGCAGGCAAAGTACACCCAATCATGTAGCCAACATGAAACGCAACACTACAGTTACGTAGCATTTTCAGTTATGGAGATGAGTTGTATGATGAATATGACGTGTGATTTAACGTCTGATACTAACACAAATTACTTTTGTTGTCACACAGCTGGACAACCTATCATCACACAGGGGACATTTACATATTCCAGGACCCACACGCCACAGGTGAGTTTGGACATCACATATGGCACAGTGCAGATTGATGCATGTCTGCCTCAAATGATCTACGTTGTAGTATGCAGTATGGGTGTGTATCACATGTACCATGACTACAGTGTGATGATGTATTGTGGAAGTCAGAAGTGTGTACAAATCTGTAAGTGAAGGTTGAGCAATGCATTTGTCTCCCAGTTGTAACTTTGCACATCCCCAGTCAGTGATACACATGGACATAAGGTCTGTGGATTCTGTCACCACAGCACATGAATGTGGATTACAGAGCACACTGATAGGAGAGGAGGCATGTAAGTGGTGTTGCCGATGACTATCATCAGACATGGAATGCATTTCCATCCTTGACTGCGATGGCAGTGCAAGTGTGCTCAATCATGCACAGGGAGGCAGTGGGATTTCAGGCTGTGCGTGCTCAGACACAGGTCTGCATTGTGATTTCGTAGGTTTGCTGCAACCAGCTTCACAGAAGTGGCAGTGCATAGCTTTGAGCCAAGCATATCAATGGCGTATTCCACAAAAACATAGCAAAGATGGCCCCATGAATCTCATTGCATGTTTGGCACCACAATGGTGCTGTCAAGCTGTTTCCTTGGGGTCATTCCCAGACTGACTCTGGTGTAAGCTTCTCGGTCAAAATTGTTGAAATTACTCTGCATGCATTTACCCTGCATGCTTTAACTCAGCATTTATTGCCATGCCATATTTTTTTTAATGCAGGCTCCTAGAACGCTATCAGTGAGAAAGGATTACCCGTAACAACACTATAACCATCATGACTCCAGGGTGCCGTTACATTGGTGAATGCATTGTAACAGTTAGCGTTGTAAAGGGCTGCATATTTGGCTTCACTACAGAGTTATATGAGTGTATCCAAGACATGCATGAGTGACAATTTAGAGGAAAGGAGGTTTCCCCCTTTCTAGCTGCAACGCGTCACCTATTGTGAAGTAGTGGTGGAGAGAGGGACAGCGCCTCATGTACAATTCAGTGTTGAGCCACCCAACCTGTTTACATGTGTGCTGCATTATGCAGCACAGACAAAAGTGTGAGTAGGGCTGTCCCTGGATTGCTCCTGTGCAGGTAGGGTAACCTTCCTACACATTAACAAGCCCCCCTCCACACAGAGACCCATGCACTCTAGTGGAAGAGTGCCTGTGTTAGGTCTGACTAGATGAACTACACGCAGTTGCTGTGGGACACACAGGGCTGCACATCAGCATTGTGCTAGGGGTGGGTGGCAAATTTGGCATTTCCGCGTTCCGCGCAGAACACAAAAATGTCGAAACGTCCGCGATCCGCGGCAGAACGGAATTCGGGTGCATGCATGAAGTAATTAAACCTCACCAGGAAGTGTGACCAGGAGACTGCTTTCTCCTCATCTGCTGATCTGATCGGTCTCTGACCCTTCATAATCAAGAGGCATGTGAACAGGAAGGGTAACAAAATAATGATCTCACTGCTGCAATTATTCTGGGCAAAATGAACTTAGGAAGTGGAAGACCGCCAAGATGTCTGTGACCGTCCCTTGCACTGGAACGATGTGTATATATGAACGAACTCATCTGCCACAGCCGCGACCACAACGAAAACTCCTCTGCAGGCAATCAGCAGTCATTAATCACCAGGAACATCAATTAGAGCTTTACATCTTTACATACAGGCATGTGGCATAGGAAGCACTTCCAGATATAAATAAAAGAAGTGCCCGAGTTGAAGCTCAAATTCAGTAATGCATTAATAAGCCGAAAATATTAGTGAGCACTGTCGAGGCTAGGCAGGTGTGCTTTCTCCCCATACCTACTGTCTACAATTAGCTGTAGTCCTTGATGGAGGTCTTTGCATCCATGAGTTTCTTGAGCGCAATCTCCTCTTAGTTCCTGTGACCAGGAGGCTGCTTTCCCCACATCTGCTGCTCTGATCAGTTTCTGACCCTTTATAATCAAGAGGCATGTGAACTCGCACAGAAGCCCCACCCGTTCAGCCCCGCCCCACTCACACTAGCGATATGCAAGGTCTTCCCGCCATTTCTCCACTATGATGGACAGCTCACTCAAGGGACTACCGCGACTTTCGGCATTGTGACGAAGTTACAGACACATGTGGTCACTGGAGGGAGACAACTCTTCTGTCCCTTTACGCAGCTGTAGTGTAGGAAAAAGCACTATACATCTACCCAATGAGGTAGCACTTACTGATTAGCCAGTAGATTAGCCTGCATAGATTACAACAACGGGCGCAGTAAAATCTCCGCGAGCACGCGAAGTTCCGCGTGTTCGCGGAGATTTCGTGCTGTTTTGCGGAAGTTTGCAGAAGGCAACTCCGCAAATTCCACCCACCCCTACATTGTGCATATGATGCAGCACTCTGTCACAGGAGAGGATGAGGGTGGTGCTACACACCGAGGGATAATGCCTCCCTCCTACGATTCCTTGTACATGTCACCTTTAGTCAGGGAATGACATGGCAACATCATTTAACACTGTTAGTATAATTTGATTGTGACAGAACATGTCTCATGCCATGCACTGTCATGTCAGTCTCCACAGCATGTAGTCAGTGATCCAGGATTCAACATTTAGTTGTCCATGTCACTCTCTGACTTCACATAGTTACACTAGAGTGTGCTCTCCCATGTTGAAGTGATCTTGTATTAGCAATTTGAATGGAGAACATTGACATAGTCTAATGGACTCACAATTTCCCATTGTTTACATTTTACAGACAGCATGATGTCAGCTGAGTCACACACCTTCCAGGTGAGGAAGCAGCGGTACCAACATATTAAGAAGGTTGCAAAAGGGTACCGCACCATTGGCACGGGGCACCAGGAGAACTGTGCGGCTGGCAAGTGGAAAGCAGGGACCGATGTGGCAACACGTGGAAAAGGCAGTGGCACACAGCCCACCCCAGGCCCCTCTGGTATCAGTTGTGAGTCCCAACGTGGACAGTCAGTGTTCCATCCCCTGCAACAACCCCCAACCAAGGGACAATCCCACCTGGACCTGCGGATCAGGTGATTTCATTTATTGTCCGGCACAGCAGGCTCATAATGAGCAACAATCTTCTCCTGGCCGAGATGAGGCGGGAAATTGCTGAGTAGACGAGGCACCTTGAGGACATTAAAAAAAACTGGGACTACCATGATGTCTGGGCATGTTTTGCCACATCCCCCTCTTCTCCCTTTCAACAATGTTTGAATTTGTATTGTAGGTAGTGTTCAGTGAGTTTTTTTAGTGCTATGTACTGTAGTTTTAGTGTAGGTATAGTTAGTGTTAGATTTTAAGGTAGTTTTTTTGTTTTTATATTGTATAGTATTTGGAGATAAGTTTCCTTTTTCTTTGGGTGAGGTGTTGATGCCTTTTTTTAATAAAAAACTAAAAAAAATACTAAATAATATATCTTTGTGTAGGTTAAATGTGTAGTTAGTTTATGTATAACTTAGATGTCTTTGTCCTGTCTCGTGATGTGCCTTAAGGGTGGGAGGGGGGTTGATGTCTTAGATATGTTTTGCGTGTTTAGAATTAGTTAGGGCAGATAGTTTAGGTACTGTTTCTCTTAATTCTAGATTGTTTATTTTAGATTAGTAGTGTTAATGATTATAGTTAGTTTAGGATAGGTAAATTATTACATTTTATAATCAATGGTTAATAGTTTGGATTTCAGCTTGCACTTATGTCAGGGGTGATGCGGTGGAGTGTGTATATTTACATTGTATGCATGTCATATCATCAATGGAGTCTCCGTTGAATGTGTAAGTATGGTCATTACATCTTACTTAGCCGGATGGATTGTATCAGGATACCTTAGATGTGAGCACAGTAAACAGGGTGGCAAGTAGGATTTACGGCCTAGTCTAAGGGCAGTCATTTGGGAAGTTATACATCTTAAGTGTGACTCACAGAGTTGGCCAGCACAGTGTTGTGCATTTACAGCACAAGGTAGGGACATGGCATTGAGAGGATATTGTAGTAGCTACTGTTATCCATCATGGAGATGGATGTATGCGCCGGGTACCACAGATTGCATCATAGCCCTGCATCTCACATGCTCCTTGCGCAGAGTCCATTTACATTGCACAGACATTGGCACACTTGCTGTGTTGTGCAAGTGTGTCAGATCCTTTTGAATTATATGTACCTGTGCATGGAAGCAGAACCTCAGTGCCATGGAAGTAGTAGTCTTTCTGTGTGTCCATTGGGAAATGCATATGGCAGAACAGTGGTCCTGTTTCACAAATAAGTCATCTGAGAGTTGAGGTACTGAAATTCTGCACCTGGTTCATAAAAGTCATTGTATCATGACGATTTTGGTAACAGGAGACCGAAAATGGCGAGTGTAAGACGCACGAGTATTTTCGTCATGTTCGAGTGATGAGATCACCATGAAATCAAAGATTCCATTCTGAACCCTCGGGTTCCATTTTTTGTACGGCAGCCATTTTGTGGTTGCCCTCACATAGGCTGAGGACAGTGGCCGAACGAGTCTCCAAGCACACATACACTTTAGCTGACTTCTGAATGACCTGAGCGAGCGACCCTCTTGCCTAAAGCCAAACTTGTTAAACTTGTTCCTTTCCCAGTAGCTGATCAAGATTACTGATCAAGACACAAGACACCATAAACCTTTTATTGCACACAGCTATGTCTTAACTTACTCACACCTGTCTCTGCTTCTTTCTTTATGACCTGTTTACGATGAGGAGGTACCCATATTTATTAGGGGTCCGTTCGATCTACCTGATGAAGAACGGTGGGTTTGACTAATAATTGGTTATGGGCTGGACGAACTGAAAAATGAGCTTGTCATCATGATGCTGCATTTGCTTTGTTGTGAAAATATGTGAATGGTCAACTGTAAATAAGGAATGTTTGCCTGAAGCATAATATTTGGTATAAAAGGGATGACTTGCTTTGTAAGAATTGAGCAGTCTCCTGAGAACATACACCGTGTGTACTTCTAGGATACCTGTTACTGGCTGCAGCCAATACATTTGATCTTTGACGTCACCAAGAAGTTTCTGTGTTTCTGTAGTCTGAAACAGGAGAATCCGAAGTCTTCGGGTGCGTCCCCTGGCACCGCTGGGTTCTAAATAACCCGGTACTTCATTTGGCGCCCAACGTGGGGCGATTTCAGCGGTACCGGTCCAAGCCAGAGGTTCGTGAGGAGCTTCGTGTGAAAATTATTATTATTTTATACACTTATATAGCGCGGCTGTCACTCCAGGGAGTATCTTGGCGCTTATAGCCCGTAGCCTAGATGACAGGCCGGAAAAAAATCAGCTCGCAACATCCATCTTGTCCATGCTGAAACACTCTGGCTAAACCAGTGTCATACAGACCGTATCTGAGAGGTTAAAAATCCAAGTTTTCAGAGCCTTGCGGAAGTCTTTCTCAATGGAGATCAGACGCAAATTGGGTGGGAGTTTATTCCAGGCCTTAGCACCCAAGGTAGCGAGGGATTTACCTCCTCTTGTTGAAAGTCTGAATTTGGGGATCTGTAATAGGTTCATATTAGCTGATCTGAGGGAACGTGTGGGTGCATACAGTTTGAACCAAGGGAGAAAGTATTTGGGTCCTTGTCGATGGTAGGCTCTGAAGGTAATCACGAGGATTTTGAACAGTATGCGTTTGTGGATGGGTAGCCAGTGTAGGGCCTTGAGAGCGGCCGAGGCCGATGACCTCCTCGGCCATTTCAGGACCAGACGGGCAGCGGCATTTTGGACAACCTGCAGCCTATGCAGGACAGATCGATTTAGTCCTGCATATAGGCTATGGCAGTAGTCCAAACGAGATGTTACAAGTGCCACTGTCACCGTCTTCCTGGCAGTCAGAGGCAGAAAGTCAAAAAACTTTCTAAGTCCTCTGATGGTGTTAAAGCAAGACCCAGCCACTGCCCCTGCCTGCTGTTTAAAAGATAGGGCACTGTCAAACCTGATCCCTAGGTTTCGGGCCGTAGCAATGGTATCTGGGGGGGACTCCACATCCAATGGCCACCAGAGACTGGGGGAAAAGGGGTTTTGGGGGCCGAAAGGAATAATTTCGGTCTTCCCGGTGTTACATTTGAGATGGTTCTCACGCATCCAAATAAAGGTGGCAGTGAGGCAGTCTTTTAGATTTTCCTCTGCCTTTCCGTTTTCCCCGTCTAGTACCAAGATGAGCTGAGTATCGTCAGCGTAAGAAATGGTACTGATGTTAAAGGACGAGATCAGCTCAATCAAGGGGGTCATGTACAGGTTAAACAGTACCGGGCTCAGAGTGGAGCCCTGGGGCACTCCTGTTTGTATACTTTTTTCCTCTGAGAGGTGTTCTCCCAACACCGTGACCTGTCTACGGTGATCAAGGAAGTTCTTCAACCAATCCAGCACAGTGCCTGCTATCCCTGCTACCACCAGACGACTGATCAGTATTGAGTGGGACACCGTATCGAAAGCCGCCGATAGATCAAGCAAGACAAGGACGGCCTTCTTCCCTTGATCCATGGCGGCCTTCAATGTCTCCACGGTGTACAAGAGGGCAGACTCAGTGGAGTGTGAGGCCCGAAACCCAGATTGATTAGGGTGCAGGATATCCTCATCCTCCAGGAATTTAGTCAGCTGTTTGTTCACCACTGATTCAGTCATTTTAGAAAGCAGCGGCAGCAAGGAGATAGGGCGGAGGTTGGAGAGTGTGGTGGGATCAGGCAATGATTTTTTTTGCAGTGGCTTTACTGCCGCCAGCTTCCATTCCAATGGAATCATGGCAGAGGACAGGGATGAGTTTATAATACTATTTATGGTAGGGTTAACCGTATCTACCAGGGCATGTATCAGCATGGGGGGACAGGGATCAAAGGGGGAACCTGATTTAGTTGACAAAATCAGTTGGCGTGAGTCTTCTAAGCTAATAGGTAGAAAATCCCGGAGTTGTGTTACTCCCGAGGGGGTTTCTGGATCCTCTACTGCCTTAGCCACCGGTGGTTTGGAAAAATCCTTAGTAAGGTTTGATATTTTTGAAACAAAATAATCTGCAATCGAATTGCACAGGGTTAGGGAGGGAGGGATTTCAGGTAGGAGGGACCTTGGTTTCGTAAAATCATTGACTATCCTAAAAATCTCTTTTTGTGAGTTGTTTGAGGAACCAATTGCTTTTAAGTAGTAGTCTTTTTTGGCCGTTTTTATCTGTGCATGATATTGCCTCCTAGATTCTTTATAATGGCCGAGGTCTTCTTCCATGTATAGACGACGCCATTTCCTCTCCAGTCTTCTAACCTCAACGTGTTTCTCTTTCAAGGAGAGTGAGAACCAAGGTGCCGTTTTTTTATTGTGATGTACTTTATTCTGGTTTTTGGCCTTGGGGGGCCCACTGATTTCTTTAATCCAATGATTGAAGCTGTTATTGTCTGCCTCCGTGACACCCGTAAAAAGAGGTTTAAGTGCCCTGGCTCTTTGTTGCAGATCTGGATCATTGCTAATTTTTTTCCAGTCATGTTTCATGCTGGTGTCAACCCTAGGGACACCCTTTCTAAGCCCCTTCCCCTCAACTGAGAGGTCAAATGGGATGAACATGTGGTCAGTCCAAAATAAAGGGCAGGGCTGTTTTACCTTTAAGGATGCTAAGTTTGTACATATGCAATCCAAAATATGTCCTGCCTTGTGAGTGGAGTCCCGTGTCAGTAGGGTCAGCCCCAGTACGTCTATTAGCTCTTTAAAACAAGACGCACTGGAATCTGAGTCAGAGTCAAGGTGAAGATTTAAATCCCCTAGGACAGTAAAATTGGCAAATTTGAGTGCAAGGTTACTAACCACCTCAGCTAGACTGTCTAGGAAGTTTTTCTGTGGGCCTGGTGGTCGGTATATCAATACTCCAGACAGGGTAAAAAAGGTGGTATTATGCATATGAAGATTGAAACCCAGGCTTTCTGCCCCCTTAAGATCTGGGAGTTCAAACGTGGTGCATTTGACCGAGTCACGATGGATTATGGCAACCCCTCCTCCGCGTTGTATCGGCCTGTCCAAACGCTGGATAAGATACCCTTGTGGCAAGGTGAAAACAACGTCAGGGGTGCACCAGGCTTTAAGCCAGGTTTCTGTAACGAACAGGCAATCCAGGTCGTTTTCCGTGATTAGGTCATGCACATGCGCTCCATTTTTACACATTGATCTGGCGTTTATTAGTCCCCCTCGGAGAGTAGAAAAGCCATTTGGTTTTATGGTTTGTATCACCGGGGTTAGCTCAACTTTGCAGTTCTTACAGCATATGGGTCCCCACCAGGTGTCTGCTCGCAATGTATTATGACAGCCACTATCTTGGGTCTGTAGTGTGTAGATCATATCTCTAGGGATATGTATATCGTGGACTGCATGGCTAGGGGGGGTGGCCCTAGGCCCGGCCGCGGCACGGACGGGCACAGACGGGCTTACCTCTGGCGCACCTCCGGCGCGCCATTGGTGCGCCCGCTGCTCGCGTCCGCTGCGCGTAAGCCCCATGCGAGCTTTAAATAGGAGGCTCCTGATGGTGCTAGTGCAACCACTAGACCGTCACCTCACTAAAATGGCCCCCGGAAGTGAGGGTGATGTGCTCCCTCTGTACCGCGCTAGTCCACTCCCTCCACAACAAACAGCACAAGCTGCGGTGGAACGGGGAGGTAAGCGGTCTTCTAACACACAGAGGTACAGTTTTACTGATTGCCAAACAATTTTAGAATTATACTTATTGCCCAACAATTTTAAAAATTATACTGTGCAAATCTCATTCATTCACAACAGTACCTACGACGATTTAAAATCAGAGTTTGTGCAGCTAGGTCGCTAGCGTGCTTAGTTTGTTCAGCAGCGCGTCAGCGTGTCAAGTTTAAAAATGCGAGTGAGTGCTTTGCTTTTGCGCGACCCGGAAAGCTCGCCCTAAATAGGAGGCTCCTGATGGTGCTAGTGCAACCACTAGACCGTCACCTCACTAAAATGGCCCCCGGAAGTGAGGGTGATGTGCTCCCTCTGTACCGCGCTAGTCCACTCCCTCCACAACAAACAGCACAAGCTGCGGTGGAACGGGGAGGTAAGCGGTCTTCTAACACACAGAGGTACAGTTTTACTGATTGCCAAACAATTTTAGAATTATACTCATTGCCCAACAATTTTAAAAATTATACTGTGCAAATCTCATTCATTCACAACAGTACCTACGACGATTTAAAATCAGAGTTTGTGCAGCTAGGTCGCTAGCGTGCTTAGTTTGTTCAGCAGCGCGTCAGCGTGTCAAGTTTAAAAATGCGAGTGAGTGCTTTGCTTTTGCGCGACCCGGAAAGCTCGCCCTAAATAGGAGGCTCCTGATGGTGCTAGTGCAACCACTAGACCGTCACCTCACTAAAATGGCCCCCGGAAGTGAGGGTGATGTGCTCCCTCTGTACCGCGCTAGTCCACTCCCTCCACAACAAACAGCACAAGCTGCGGTGGAACGGGGAGGTAAGCGGTCTTCTAACACACAGAGGTACAGTTTTACTGATTGCCAAACAATTTTAGAATTATACTCATTGCCCAACAATTTTAAAAATTATACTGTGCAAATCTCATTCATTCACAACAGTACCTACGACGATTTAAAATCAGAGTTTGTGCAGCTAGGTCGCTAGCGTGCTTAGTTTGTTCAGCAGCGCGTCAGCGTGTCAAGTTTAAAAATGCGAGTGAGTGCTTTGCTTTTGCGCGACCCGGAAAGCTCGCCCTAAATAGGAGGCTCCTGATGGTGCTAGTGCAACCACTAGACCGTCACCTCACTAAAATGGCCCCCGGAAGTGAGGGTGATGTGCTCCCTCTGTACCGCGCTAGTCCACTCCCTCCACAACAAACAGCACAAGCTGCGGTGGAACGGGGAGGTAAGCGGTCTTCTAACACACAGAGGTACAGTTTTACTGATTGCCAAACAATTTTAGAATTATACTCATTGCCCAACAATTTTAAAAATTATACTGTGCAAATCTCATTCATTCACAACAGTACCTACGACGATTTAAAATCAGAGTTTGTGCAGCTAGGTCGCTAGCGTGCTTAGTTTGTTCAGCAGCGCGTCAGCGTGTCAAGTTTAAAAATGCGAGTGAGTGCTTTGGAGGAAGGCCAACCACTTCATCGACCCCTGTATGTCGTCGTGGTCCGAAAGTCTTTGCTGCGAGGTTCCCCGCTTTCCGACGGCTACGAAGGACTGCTGCCCTGACTATCGCCCTGTTTTGGACCCTTTGATGATTTGTAGAGCGAGACAATAGACGAGTCTTCTGGTGACGTCATCAATACCTCAGTTAAGTATGAGTGGAGCGTCTCCCAGTCCTTAGTTTTTGGGTATCCCCTTGGGGTCTTTGATTTGGAACTTGCAAGTGCCAAAGCCGAGGGACTCATGTATTCACGAGACTATCGTTTTTTTGATATTCCCTTGAAGTTTGAAGCTAGACTAGAGAGCGAAGGTGCCTGGTCTTAGCAGACTTGGAAATTTGTTTTGTTGTGGTCGAAATAGGGATTCCCGATTGGAGGACTAGTGTCCGGTTCCTCCAATTGGAACTCCAACCTATAAACTGTATGTGAAGCATGGCGTGGGCCCCATCGCATATAACGAAGTATGGATTTGTTACACGAAAAAGGACGGTGTCCTAAAGTGGCCCCAATATGGTAGCTACGACACCGGGATTTTAGATAATCTAGAATTTAGACTCTTCAAGAAGAAAGCCCGACCGGCGATGTTTGACTCTTTCCGCCTATGGTGAAACGAAGCCAAACAGAAAGAAATCAAATTAGCAAAGAGAAATAAAAGAGAAAACGGTATCTCGATAATGCAAGCTGCTATACAGTTTAAAGATAACGAAGAAGAACAAGCGAGTGAGCAGTTGCACAGGCAACGTAAAATGGTGATCGATAAATGCTATCCAGTTTTGCCACCTCTACAGCAAGATGCAGCAAAGGAACTTGAGAAAGATCCTTTAATGTCACATTTATTGAGTTCGCCACCCCCTTATGGGCAGAGTGCTACAGCACCTCCGCAACCCTTAGTTGTGCAACCTCCGGTTGTTGTGCCTCAAATTCTTCCACAGCCTCCAGCTGCTCTTCAGTTGGCTCCTACTGCTATGGCACAGCCTCCTCAAGGGCCGCCAACTTTGCTACCTGCTCCGCCTTCACTTCCTACGACTTTGCCTACTGTATCGACTACCATTCCCAATATTCCTTCTGATACTGCCTCTGCGTCTGCTTTGCCTCACTCTGTTTTTCCTCCTGTTCTTTTATCAACTTCTCCTTCTGTTCGACAGAGAATGACTGATACTGTTGCTAGTCTTCTATCTCCTTTCTTTGGGGCAGCGAGTATGACCCCTGTCTCAACGCGCACACAGTTGCGTAGTCAAATACCAGACTCTAGAGAGCGGGAAATATTGGATCATTTGGCACATAAATGGGTTACAGACCCCACAAGATATGAGTTAGAGTCTGTTATGGATGTCTTCCGCCAATGGGAAGCACCGAAGCAGAGATATGTTTTTGAGAAAATGTGTGCTTTTCTTTGTGAAGAATTGGAGGATAATGATTTGGAACCCAATCCACCTGAGTTGTGCTGTGTACGGTTCGAGTTTGCGAAAGGAACGATTGTGGGTTCCGATGTTGAGAAAGCAGTTGCGACATTATTGTCGTTTAGGAGTGAGGGTATTTCTCGGTCGTTGTTTGAACATGATCCCTCTGTTAGGAGAAAGGCGCGACAGTATCCCATGAGAGAAGTTCCCCCAGTTTGGAAAGAAGGGGATCTAGCCGCTTATCCACCTGTTCAGCCTCACTTTCAGCGTGTTTGGGTACATGTTCCTTGGAAATGTGCTGAAGTTCTGGCTCTTAAGCAGACTTTACCTAGCCCTCGTAAAAAATCCTGCAGGGTACTATAAGGAGTTATCACAGACTGCAGACTCATGTATTATGAATCTAGCTGATATAGACATGTTGTTTGGAAATGTTGTTCCGCAGCCTTTGTGGGGATTGATTCGTCATACGGATCATGCGCAGGAATTAGGGGACACATGGGCTAATATTAGTGCGGCAAATGACAGACAAGTAGGCGGTGCTAAACCTGAGCCTTTAGTAGCGGAACTCCCTGGTAAGATCGTTACTTACATGAAGACTTTAATGCCTGCGATGCGTGTAAATTGGGATAAATTGTCTGCATGCAAGCAGAAGAAAGAGGAAACCGTGTCTGACTTCTTCACTAGGTTTGAAGAAACGTTTATCGACTACAGTGGTCAAGATATGAGTACGGAAGGTGGTCAACGGTTGTTCATTGACAAGTTTGTGCACAATTTGCTTCCCGAGTTGTGTAAGAAATTGAAAGATTCAGAGAGTTATTGGGCCGTTTCCTCTTCAGCACAGATATTGGCTATTGCACAATACTACGAAAATAGGGATAAGGATGAGAGGGACAGAGCAGACAAGAAAACTAAAGAGTTAAAAACGAAGGTTCTTTTACAGCAAGCGTATCCGCCCCGTAGTAGTCAGCGTGACTATCAGCAACCTCAGCAGTTTCAGCGCAATTCGCAAAGGTTCGAGCATTCTCAACAACGTTTTCCTGTAGGCCCTAATCAGTGTGCATATTGCAAAGAAGAGGGTCATTTTAAAAATAGCTGCCCTTTGTTGTTACAGCGCATGAATGGTGTTTCTAGCACAAGAGGGTGGGGCGTTCCACAAGCTCTTAGAAGTAGAGGACGTCAGAACGTGCGTCCATTTCCTCCTCAAAATCCAATGAATAGTTTTGATCAGCAGAATAACGCGTCTGGTAGGATGACCCAGTACTATGCTGACGACTACTATGCAGAAGGTGAGAATATGGAAGGTGATGATTGCTAGGACAGCCATAGACAAAGAGAGGGAGTTGTTTCAGTTCCAGTAGATCAGAGTGGACCTTATGTTGAGGTGATTACATCAGGTGTGTCAGAGCCTTTCCTGTTGGATACTGGTGCTACGAAGAGTTCTATTATGCACTCTAAACTCCCTGGCGCACCTTTGTCTGGCGAGACGAATGTTTCAGTAGGTTTTTCTGGCGCCCCGGTTTGGAACCCGATTTCTAGTCCTATGTCTCTTTCTGTTGGACCTTGTGAATTCGAAGCACCCCTTATTCTGACGACAGGTTGTGGTGAGAACTTGTTAGGATTGGATCTATTGAAAAGATTGTATGCGACATTGTATTGTTCTCCTTCGGGAGTACAACTCACATTGGGCAAGAAAGTGGTCTCCCCGATGTATTTGTCGAAGGATAAACTTCCGACAGAATTGCATCTCTTCCTGATATTCTGTGGGCTACTGGTCCTAATGACGTGGGTCTTTTGGAAATACCGCCATATGTTGTGACGTTGAAAGCGAATGTTAAAATGCAGCGCATTCCCCAATACAAGATCTCTAATGAAGGTGAAAAGGCGTTGCTAGCGATCATTTATGATTTGTTTGAAAAGGATGTGGTTGAAGAAACAAGAGGTAATGTTTGCAATAGCCCTGTTTTGCCTGTCTTAAAACGCACTGACTCTTCTCAGCCACCCGTTTACAGATTTGTGATCGATCTTAGAGAGGTGAACAAAATCGTTGTACCACAATTTCCTGTTGTTCCTGATATCACTGCCTTACTGACCATGATTCCAGCTTCAGCCACGTGGTTTTCGGTGATTGATTTGAAGAATGCTTTCTTCAGCATCCCAATTGCCGAGGAGAGTAGGGATATTTTCGGCTTCTCTTTAGGAGGTCGATGCTTCCGGTTTAAGAGAGCTCCTCAAGGCTATTGTAAGAGTCCATTGATATATAGTCAGGCTTTGAAAACACAGCTTGATACGGTTGTTTTACCTGATAGTGCTGCTCTGATTCAGTACGTCGACGATTTGTTAATCGCTGCAGATACTGAGGAGATTTGTAAAGAAGCCACCTTGTCGTTGTTACGTCATTTGTCTAATTTGCATCATAAAGTGTCTCTCTCGAAATTACAGTATTGTCGACAAGACGTGACCTACTTAGGTCATTCCTTATCGAAGGAGGGAAGAAGATTGACCCCAGAAAGAATTCAGGCAATTGCAAAGATGAGTGTACCAGTTACACAGAGAGAAGTGCGTGCTTTCTTGGGTATCACGTCATATTGCGGACAATGGATACCGAACTTTTCCCTGTTGGCCAAATCTTTGGTGGCATTAACCTGTAAAGATACACCAAACCCCCCCCCCCCGACTACAGTAAGCCCTTTACACTGTATGTCCATGAGAAAGAAGGATGTGTGTTGTCAGTGTTGACACAGTCTTTTGGGGACAAGCAGCGTCCATGTGCGTATTTCTCGTCGACTTTGGATCCGGTAGCTAGAGCGTTGCCGAGTTGTTTGAGAGCCACTGCGGCAGCAGCTGTTTCTATTCGGCAGTCTGCTGGTTTGGTAATGAATAATACATTGATTGTAATGGTTCCACATGCAGTGGATACTTTGCTAAACAGGACCAAGACACAGCACTTAACTAGTGCTCGATTGTCAGGTTATGAGTTGACACTTTTAGCGAGTCATGTGAACATAAAAAGATGCAACACGTTGAATCCAGCTATGTTGTTGCCGATTGTAGCGGAGACAGATGTTCCTGAACAGCATGATTGCCTTCCTAGGACAGAAGAAGTAACGAAAGGGAGAGTAGATCTTAGGGACACTCCTCTGGTGAAGTGTGATGGTACCTTATGGGTGGATGGTTCGTGCTTCAAGCTTTCCGCATGGTGATACGACTGCGGCATATGCTGTTACGACTTTGCATACGATTGTTGAAGCTGCACGTATCCCACATAATTCAGCTCAAGCAGCAGAATTGATTGCACTTTCGAGAGCGTGTGTATTATCAAAAGGAATGA
The DNA here is from genome assembly GCF_964261635.1 of Lissotriton helveticus. NCBI lineage: Eukaryota > Metazoa > Chordata > Amphibia > Caudata > Salamandridae > Lissotriton > Lissotriton helveticus. The sequence continues at coordinate 1,142,674,518 of NC_136068.1, forward strand.
AAGTGACCAAATATACTGACAGCCAGTATGCGTTTGGTGTGGCTCATAGTTTTGGACGATTGTGGAAAGAGCGTGGGTTTCTGACTTCGCATGGAACCATGATACAGCATGGTCAGTTGGTGAATGAGCTTCTTGAGTCACTTACTTTGCCGTTGCAAGTCGCGATTGTGAAATGCAGTGCACATAAGAAGGTTACCGATGATGTTGGTCGTGGTAATGCGTTTGCTGATGAAGTTGCAAAAGAAACAGCAAGAGATGTGATGAGTCGAATGTATGTTGCGAGCCCTGCAAGATGGATTGGTGACGTTGGAATGTGTGAAGATACGATAGAGAGTGTGAAGTCTATTCAAGCTGAAGCTACAGAGAAAGAATTGAGTGTGTGGAGAGAGAGAACGGGTAAATTGGATGCGTATGGTTGTTGGGTTGAGTTGTCAGAGCATCAGCGATGGTTGTTACCCGATGCGTACGTACTTGCAGTGGTTACGATGGCGCATGGAATGGCTCACATCAGTGTGAAAGGGATCTGTAAGTTGTTGGCTCCAGTATGGCAAAATGCTGGAATTCCTAAGTGTGCAGAGAATGTGGTTAAAAATTGTATGGTTTGTCCGAAATACAATCCTGGTAGAGGAACTCCAACTCCAGCTGGTCATTTTGCGCCTCCAATGTATCCGTTAGAGGTTTTGCAGCTAGATTTCATCCACATGGATAGGTGCAACAACGTGAAATACGTACTCGTTGTTGTTTGTGCCTTTTCAAGATGGGTGGAAGCATATCCCTAAAAGATAATACTGCCTTGTCTACAGCTAAAGCCCTTGTCAAAGAATTTTTCCCTAGGTATGGTTTGCCGAGAATGGTTTGGAGTGATAATGGGAGTGAATTTGTGGGTCGAGTGATGAAGAGAGTGTGTGAAGGGCTAGCAATCCGCCAGAAGTTCCATGCTGCAAATCACCCCCAATCAGCTGGTCTAGTGGAGTGCTATAATGGCACCCTCAAATTAAAGTTGGCCAAGATACAAGCGAGCTCTGGTCTTAAATGGCCTGATGCTCTGCCATTAGGACTTTTATCAACTAGGATGACTGTGCATTCACGAGTGGGACGTAGTCCCTATGAAATCATCTTTGGTCGCCCGGCAAACATATGGGGAGTGCCGAGGCTGACAATATTCAGCGAGATTGAACACCCTGTACTGCTCGATTACTTGCATGATTTGACGGCTAAATTGCGTGTTTTACACCAACAGGTTCACGATACTTTGCCTCAGTCTTCTGAAGATCCAGGACATGTCATCGATCCTGGTTCGTGGGTGTTAATCAGAAACTTCCAGCGGACAAAGAACGATCAGCCCCGCTGGATCGGCCCCTATTTGGTGCTTTTGTCCACGAGATCTGCAGTGCGAGTGCAAGGAAAAAAGAACTGGATCCACGGCGTACACTGCAAGAGGGTCCCTTTGCCTCTGCCGTACGACCGGTGGGTCCAGGAGGGTATTGCAGATTCTGAAACTGAGACTGTGCCTCGTTTTCTGCCTTTCAGCGATGCACGTTTAATGGGGACAAATTCTGAGCGTGAAAACGACGATCTTCTGCAAGAAGCCGTGCCATCTTCAGTTCGATTGGACACTACTGAGCCCGACCTGTAGTTTTGTGATGAGACATTACCAGGGAAAGGCTGTTACAATCTGAGGCCGAGAACTATGGACAAATAAACAAATTATTTTTCTTTGCTATTTTTGAAAGTGCAGCTCTCTCATCTGAGAAACTATTTTGATTTTTGTTTTTCGAACCACCATCCGGGTTCAGCTGTAGGGTCGCGGGCGACAAGTCTTTGGAGTGCAAGCCGAAGACACAAGGTCGACGGTTCTGGTTGGTCCTTGGGAGTTCCCTGGACTGACAGGCGCATTCCTTAGCATGGAACACCCTACCTCCGCGAGAAGCAACGTTAGAGGATGGAGTTTTTCAAGATGGAGAGACCTGCCAAAGAGATGAACCTTAAGGCCAAAATGTGTATAACGATGACCAGAAAAAGTTTTTTGATATTATGCATTTCCATGATGCTTAGTGTAATGATGTTTTTAATAGGATATGTTTTATTCTCTTTTCGAGTGACGTTTGCACCCACTACACAGCCCATACCTCCTTCTACTGTTTCCTCACATTCTTTTCACCCTCTACCTGAACATGAGTCCGGTAGAAGATTAGAGTTCGTCAATAACTCCTTCGTTCAGCTTTTGCACCAACACCAATTAGTAGTGAACACGACTAACTTTTGGGTGTGTGGTCTTATGCCTCATACTACTGATAAAGGTATCCCTTATCTGATCCTGCCATTCAGCCATAATGGTTCTATGTGGGCATACAGAACGATGTTCATCTATGCTCGTGAAGTCCACCCCCTACGTTCTGTAAAAGATAATCCAAAGAATAGTGCTCTAGTTAAGGGTATATTAGATATGATTGGAGGAGTTACTTCCTATGAGACTACCCCGAGAGATGAGACACTAGCATATATTGGATGGAACGTAACCGGATATGGAGTTAGTCTGAGTGAGAACCAGCGAGCAAAAAGATCCTCCCCGATTTGGGTTGTACCCCATCAGGGTCATCTATGTCTGCAAGGTAATGGCAAACATCCCAGAGCTCAGCTAGGGAAGAGTATCTGCAATGAGACGTATGTCTTTACGTCCCAGACTTACCCTTCATTCCTAGCAGCTAAAGGTACTTATTTCATCTGCTACGATAGAGCTTCTCGGGCACATGTTTTGTTTCGTTCCTGTTGCCTCCCACCTACACAGCTGCGTCAGATTACCACAAGACAAGAGTAGTTAGAGGTGTCTTCAGTAAGGAAGATACTGCTGGACAAGAATTGGGAGATTTCTTGAAGAGTTTTCTGCCGTTTTGGGGACCTATGGTTAACAGCAGGAACATAAGGCAATTAACGAGGGTGGTTGAGTCCACCGTAGTTGTCTTCAGAACAGGGTTGCACTATATGACATACTTGCAGACCGAGGTGGGGTAGGTAAAGTGATCCAATCAAGTTGCTGTGTTTTCATTCCAGATAATGCTCCAACAGTGTACCAGGCCATTTCCAAACTGCATAAGATCTCCGAATCTATTCATGTGGATAAAGGAGATTGGTCTTTGATGGGGTGGTTCTGGGGACTGTTATCCGCCTGGGGATGGAAGATTCTGATGGTCATTGGGATGATCTTAACCATTCTTTTCCTGTTCTGTCTGTGCGTACAGTGTGCTCCTGCTATATGTGGCCTCTGTGCTACATCGTGTGTAAGGAAACCTGTATCGAGAGACGAGCTAAGTAATAGGATGATGCTACAGCAACATCTCAATGATTTTATGAATATAGACCTGGACTCAGATTAGCGTGAGTATAGGTTGTTGCCTATGTAAGGGCAAACGGAGGGTCTGAGGTACTGAAATTCTGCACCTGGTTCATAAAAGTCGTCGTATCATGACGATTTTGGTAACAGCAGACCGAAAATGGCGAGTGTAAGATGCACGAGTATTTTCGTCATGTTCGAGTGACGAGATCACCATGAAATCAAAGATTTCGTTCTGAACCCTCGGGTTCCATTTTGTGTACGGCAGCCATTTTGTGGTTGCCCTCACATAGGCTGAGGACAGTGGCCGAACGAGTCTCCAAGCACACATACACTTTAGCTGACTTCTGAATGACCTGAGCGAGCGACCCTCTTGCCTAAAGCCAAACTTGTTAAGCTTGTTCCTTTCCCAGTTGCTGATCAAGATTACTGATCAAGACACAAGACACCATAAACCTTTTATTGCACACAGCTATGTCTTATCTTACTCACACCTGTCTCTTCTTCTTTCTTTATGACCTGTTTACGATGAGGAGGTGCCCGTTTTTATTAGGGGTCCGTTCAATCTACCTGATGAAGAATGGTGGGTTTGACTAATAATTGGTTATGGGCTGGGCGAACTGAAAAATGAGGTTGTCATCATGATGCTGCATTTGCTTTGTTGTGAAAATATGTGAATGGTCAACTGTAAATAAGGAATGTTTGCCTGAAGCATAATATTTGGTATAAAAGGGAAGACTTGCTTTGTAAGAATTGAGCAGTCTCCTGAGAACATAGACCGTGTGTACAGGATACTTGTTACTGGCTGCAGCCAATAAATTTGATCTTTGACGTCACCAAGAAGTTTCTGTGTTTCTGTAGTCTGAAACAGGAGAATCCGAAGTCGTCGGGTGCGTCCCCTGGCACCGCTGGGTTCTAAATAACCCGGTACTTCAGAGTAAGTCATGAGTTTAAGTGTTCCAGTATTCACAACAGGTATTTAGTAGTATTACAGTTAGATGTACTTCACTTCTCCTATATGCCTTTTGTGAATCACTGAAGTTGGGCAGTCATGAATGTTTCACATGTCTTGTTTTTGGGCATGCACACAGTTCTGCTGGGCACAAAAGGTGAAATGTTGCATTGCTCCTTCTTGTGCCAATGTCATTGCATATTCTCCCAGCTGTTACTTTTGGCTCATAGTGATACCACCCTTGAAATGGCGGTTCTGCTTCTCACTATATGTTCAGTTCAGTGCACCACGCATCCCTTGTCACATTGCCCTACCCGCTCACAGTGGTCACACCATGTGAGGGTTCAAAAGTCAGAAAACATTGTTTGTCCACAGGAAGGGGCTGAATGACACTTTACACTTTGGGGTGAGTCCCTATTGCCAACTCTACTTCACTGAGAGAGACATTGTGGTTCAATTAGTTGTTGGTAGACATGTGCCCTTACGTATCTTCATCAATGTGTATATGGTGGGCACCATCTTGGGATGTGAAATGCAATATGCACATTCTGAACAGGTTTCGTCCAGCCTATATAGTGTGTGAGTAGATATGCCATGAGCTTTTCTTTCAGCAATTGCAAAAGGTGATACTACTTTTGGCCTGCAACAGACTTTGCCTTTTCAAAAACCATACTATTTCCTTCATGGATGCGGGGCAAAGTTGGGATATTGATAATTGGTGTATTGGAGAAATGGGGGCACAGCTGGTCCACACATACCCTGTCCTCTCACTGCCTATAAGGATCACAGTAAAACATTGACATATGTATTATTTCCATGGATGTACATTTTGGTGGATTCACTGCTCCTACATTTTACAAGACTGCTATACTGGATTGTTTATGGACAACAGACATTGGTGTGATTACGAGATATTTATTCACATGTCTGTTGACATATTTGGAGACTGGACCAGTACTTGGCTATGCAATCCTCACATTACATTGGGGGACAGTGGAAGTTGATATTCTGTGGCATGATGCTCATCCCAGAACCAAATAGAAACTGGCCTTTTGGCCTAGATAAATGCTACCGCTTCCTTCTTTGCAACAAGGCAGACTCATCCTCATCCTCATCCTCTGATGTGTCATGTGCCTCACATGTGGGTGGTGGTAGATTGGCTGCAGCACTGTGAGGCACTGACACAGTAGGGGTCGGAGATGTGGATGTAGAAGCAGAAGCAGCAGGAGCAGCATTCATCTTCACCAGACCTTGCTGCAACAATGCAGTGATGATGATCTGCAGGGCATGGGATATTCCAGCTACATCTCACTGGTGTGCAGCCATGGCAGCCAGTTCTTCCACCTGCATGCGGCCCAACTCCTGGCTGCCATCGCTGGAGCCACTCTGACTGGACAGTTGTTCCTGTTTCTGAGTAATGACTCCTGCGAAGTCAGCCAAGAAGTGTTTGAGAGTATTGAAAGGACTGTCGGTGTCTGTGATGTTTTGTACGTTGTCCCGGATGGAACTACAAACGGAATCAAGTTTGGCCACCAGGCTGTCATACCCCACTTGCAACTGATGGGCCATCTCCTGCTGTACCTCTAACACACGGCGTTGGAATTCAAGATTTGTGTCAGGGAAGTTCTAGGAGACAGCCGTGATGGTAGGTGCTTGCTGCTGTGTGGTTTGTGCAGGGGTGGAGTTTGTACGATGCAGCTGGGTTGCCCTGCCCCTGGAGGTGGGGTGCTGATGGAGTCTAGCTGCTGTTGGAGGGTGTCCGTGTTGATGGTGGAGAATTCCTCCTCTTCATCAGTGGGGCAGGCTGCTGTTCAGGAGGTGATGTTAGTCCCTCTGCAATGTAAAGGGGAGAAGCATTCTAACTGTGTGTTTTGTGGATGATCATGCATTGGATGAGTTTACAGGGAGATTGCATGACAATGTACTTTGTGACTGTTTGGGAGGGGCTGCCTATTTATTGCTGGATGTTGGCTCTTCATCACAGGTATGAGGTTGTACGTTTACATTGTCATGTCACAATGTACAGCCATGACTAATGTGATTCTGCAGTTCATACACACAGGCAGCACTAGTTATGTCCTGTGTTCGGTTGTGAAGGTGATACAGTTGCTCCCACATTGTAGTCAATGTGGTTGTACTTCAATTTGTATGTGTGTGTGCTGCATTGTGGGATACTTGCCCATGCAGCTTTTGTTTTTCTTCCCCTTATCCCTTTCAGGCAGTGGGCCTCCACTTCTGTGCATTTCCAATACTGAGATGTTGCAAGCTGGGCTAAATATGTGTCATGATCAGAGTTGTGACACTTGTGCAGTGTTTTCAAGTAGGGGTCTTGGTTACTTCAGGGATTGTATGTACATGTGGATGTGTCCGAGTGTGACCTGCTCCTTTAAGGATGTGGGCCGCACACAGTCACCTCTGTGACGTGGCCTGCACCATGTGGAGATGTTTGGGGTGCAGGCATGGTATTCATCATGCGCTGTCACTTGCATTGTCAGTGTGGCTAACAGACCTGCACCTTTTCTGTGTACTGCACATGTGCATCGGTTAATTGAAAGATTAGTTATATGTGAGTAGGGCCCCCGTTAGGCACAGTGGCAACTAAGGCCTACTTGTTGTTTCAATGTGTGCTGCACTATGCTGTATACATGTGCATCCAGGTAGCTTTGCCTATTGTGATTTGTCTTGTGTGCTTTGCTTACTGCCCTCCTGTTGGTTTACCCGTTGTGAGTATGGTGCTTTGTGAGTTTCTATTGTTGTTGCTGGCTGGACAGACAGTGTCAACAGCAATAGCCCTCTACGTTGACCCCCCACATGTGATGTGTAAGTGACCCCGGATTAGATGGATGTTGAATTCCATGGCATATTTGTGGTGCTCAGGCCTTGTCACCACCACCCTGCCAAAAGAAGCAAATGGCAGGGTGATGTGTGTTTGTGTATGTGACACCCAGCTGGTCACATGGATGAATCATGCTGTCCTGGTTACGCCTATTCAATGTATGGATTTGCGTGTGGCTGATAACAAACGTGACTGCATATTTGGTCACTGACACAGTTGACTTAGCAAATAGCTAGGTTTACATCCACAAAATGGTGTCAAGGGCAACTGACACCAGGACTGATGTGGAATGGTGTTTTCTTTATGGCAGATGGGTACACTTGGGAGAGGAGGGGTGCAATTCTACCTAAGGGGAGTGTGTGCCATTTTGCTACTTGTCTTCATTGGTTGCTACTTTGCTATCCTTGCTTGTTGTCATGCTGTGGTTGTCTTAATTCTTCACAGGGACATTGAAGTTCTATGAGTCTGGCACACTGACAAGTCATGCAGTACAGATTTGGTTGACACATTCCTGATATGCATTGTCCCCGCCCTGTGGTGCTGTAGGCAAAGCCACCATCCTCTTTGTATCACATCACCTTTTTAGTGAAGTCTGCTAACTTGGATGCATTGTGGGATATACAAGTTTGAGCCATTTGGCTGCATGATCAGTTTTTTGTGACATTGCGGAGCATATTCACAGGCCCCTTTCGCCACCACTATGTCATTTTCTGTGATGTTGTTGTGGGGATAGAGGCCTCGCCGTATTCACAAGTCAGCATTAAGCCACTTAACGTGCCTTAACCCTGCCTTGTGAATAAGCCCCCTTTTACGCTGTGTTTAGTGTCAAAGGAGCGAGCAGTGGGTGTTGTGGTGGGCGTTCCCCCGCAACACACACTGATATTTACGCTGCCCCATATTCACGAGGGAAGCCTAAATAGGAGCCAACACAACCCTTAAGACCAGGAAAACTCTTGTCTCAAGTTGACAATCAGAGGAGAACTGCTTAATTTCTCCTTGTTTTTGCATTGTCCATGTGTTCTGCCTTCTGCAGCACACATGGAAAAAGCAAAATGCCATGTGTTGGAAATGGCCCTTTTTGCAGGGTTATCCCCAAACTTTTTGCTTCTTCCTCCCTTGTTTTTCCTGACCTGTGGTTATTGGCAATAGGACTCTGGGCACTTTACCACTGCTGATCAGTGCTAAAGTGCATATGCTCTCTGTGTATATTGTTATTGTAATTGGTTATCCATGATTGGCATATTTGTATCACCAAGAAGTCCCTAGTAAAGTGCACTGAGTGTGCCAGGACTGGTGTTTCAAATGCTACAAGTGGTCCTGCAGCACTGATTGTGCCACCCACATGAGTAGCCCTAAAATGGTGTCTCAGGCCTGCCACCGCAGTGCCTGTGTGCAGTCTGTGGACTGCCATGTCAACCTGGCCAGTGACCCCACTGACCAGGCCTAACCCTTCCCTTTCTGTACACATTGGATACCCCTATGGAAGGCCCAAGGTACCCCCCTGGGAAGGGTGCAGTGTATGTGAAAAGTAGCGCATGTACCAGTGTGTGTGACATGCTCTGGTAGTGGATTACAGCCATTTTTGTTTTTCACTATTGAAAGGCTAACTTGCCCATAGGCTATAATGGGGAATGCTGTGCATAATGTTTACCTGTCTATCTTCCCATAGGAGCAAGATAGAAAATTGAAGTCTGGTATCCCTGAACTCAGAATTTAATAACACATCTCATAGGAAGGATGGTTTTAAAATCCTGTGTTTGAAAGCAGCACTTTTAGAAAGTGGCTTCTTTCTTGTCTGACCTTTCTGTGTGCCTTTGTCTATTTCTGAATTGACTGGTTTGTGAGTGACAGGGCATGGGGATTCCAGGAGACAGAATGAGTCTGCCCAGTGGTGAATAGAGAGATTTGTATCTAGATGGGAGGGAGGAGTTGTACCTTGGACCTGAATAGGACTGTGCCTGCCCCCACAGTGCTGGCTCTACCCCCTGTGGTGCGTCTGATGTCTCTGCCCTGCACTGTCAAAGGAGAGAAGGAATTATGTCAACAAAGTGCTCCAGGGCTGTGCTTTCCCTCCACAATGCTGGCTCCACCTCCTGTGGGGTGTCTGATGTTTCTGCTCTGCACTGTGAAAGGAAAGAAGTAGTCATGTAAACAGAGTGCTCCAGAACTGGTTTGGACCGGAACATCCTTCGCTTGCGGGATGCACCAGTCCGGTGCGGGAAGATTACCATTGCTGCGAGTATCGTAGAGCCTGGCGTCACTGGGTGAGATCGTCGCACCGCTTGCTTGCGGACCGCATCACGTCGCTGCGAGAGTCGTCGCACAGCCATCGCATTAAGAGGCCGCAAGAGGAGAAGATCGCCGCTGACCCACGCATTGTCTCCGCACCGGAGATCATCGCCGCCCCGAAGATCGTCGCATCATACCTTTTTGCGAGCCGCTTCCACCAAAACCTGTGTATGGGGAGGTATCTCATCCCTCCCCATACAGACCGGAGTCATCACAACACGCCCGCTGCGTCCAGCGGGGTTGTCGCATCGCCTCCCCAGGGTCTCAGGAGTGACGCATCGCTTGCTTTTCAACGCTACAGCTTTCACTTGGAACTTTTGGCGCATCTAAAAGTACTGTTGGCTAAAACGTGACGGAACTGTGGATTATTTTAACGCAACCTTAAGAACTCTTTTGAAACCATATTCTTTATCTGTGTATGTTGGATTTTTGTTGTTTTGGTCTTGTGTAGTTTAGATTAAAATATCTTTATTTTTCTAAACTGTTGTGGAGTCAGTTTGTGGTGTTTTCACTGTGTTAGTGTGAGTGTTGTTACAAATTCTTAGCACATTGCCTTTGATAAGCCTGACTGCTCGGGCCAAGCTACCATGGGGGTGAGCAGGGGCTATCTAAAGAGTGTATCCTCCTTACACTGACTAGAAGCAAGGGTCCCTATTTGGACAGTGGTACCTACCTCTGCCAACTAGAGACCCACAGTTCTAATACCGTGGTTTGTTTATGTACAGGAAGGGACAGCTTCCTGTACATAAACAAACCTTTTTATTTAAATGTCGTTTTGTAACTTGCATGTGTGCTACATGAAGCAACACACATTTAAGTTAGTAAATGTTATTTTAGGTTTATTTATATGCAGGAAGGGACACCTTCCTGTACATAAAGGATACCTCCCTGCTTGCAGACACCCTTGCATTCTGGTGCAAGGGTGCCTGCGTTGGCGCTAAGTTGTGAGACTTAGCACCATCGCAGGTGGAAAAACAAGGCGGCACCATGATATTGTGTAGCCTTGCTTTTCCAAGGTGGCGGAGAGAGGCGTTAAGCCAAGAAGGCTAACGCCTCTCTCTGCCACTTCCTTGTGAATATGACCATGCATGTGTTTCTGGTATGCAGACTCCCTGGATTGTTTCTCTCTTGGTGTACACACAGTGACAGCTTGCAGTGGGAGTTCTGCAGGGCGGTGATGTGGGGTGCTGGTGCAGGGCAGGTGAGGGTCGGGATGGGGGGTAGTGGAGTTCGAAACATGACATGCTTGAGTTAGGTAAGTAATTAATGAAGCCTACTATTTAACTTGCACTTGCTGCTACACCGAGTTAGCTATGTAGTAAGCGCAAGGTCATTTGTTGGACTTATTTATTGCTTACCTAACTCCTGCACATCGTATCTCCAACTCCACTACCCCCATCTTGCAACCCAACCAGCAAAGTTGCCATGCACCAGAGCCACACAGGGCTCACGCTGCAAGCCGTCAATGTGTACACAGGACTGCATTTCATGGACATGCAGGGTGACACATTTACTGGAGATGTGGCAGGATGTCTACATGGCCCCCTTACCTTAACATCACACATTTTCAAATCGTCTGCACTGGGCCCCATCTCTCTGATACTTGACATGTGGATGCACTGTGTGTGACTTATCATGTGCATGAGTGCCATTGGGCCCATCTCCCCCGTCCCCCCAGTTCCTGGTTGGTACTCACCATGTTGCTGTTGTGTCTGGTCATTTTGAGCAGTATCCTGCCCCGGAATTCCAAAACGATCTCCTCTTTGATGACTTGGGACACTTTGGGACACCTGTTCCTCCAACGGATCCAGCTCCTCCTGTGGCCCTGGACTCCCACCTCCAGTCTGCATTGCTGCTTTCAGGTTGGCTGCAAGTTTCTGCTTGGTCTTGTGTTATGTATTATGCCAGCGCTTCTTGTAGTCGTCCACTGTCCTCCTCACCTCTCTGACAGCATTCACCTTGGCCACAATGGACTGCCATATTGCGTTTTTGGTTGCCAATGTCAAAGTGGAGCTGACAAATAGTTGTTGTTGGTGTTCTGTCACCTCTGCAATCAGGACCTGGTTTTCCTGCTGACTGAACCACATCTTGCTCTTCCTCTTCTCCTTGGCTTTCCCCTGGGTCTCTGGCTGGTCCTCCTGTGTGTTCGTAGGGTTGTTGTTGACCTGTGTGCTGGGTCCAGGCTCCTCCATGGTTCTTCTCATGTTTACATATTATTATTATTTGTTGGTGTTTGGGCTGCATAGCAGGCATTTTATAGTGGTTTTGTGTGCCGAATAAATTTCCACTGTACAAGGCGATAAAAAAACTAACGCTAACTGAAGTTTTCGCCAAATGTTATGAATATCCCCCAGAGTATATTATATACTGCAGCTCATCTTAATTTTGGCTTTAGGAGGCTTTTTCACATCACTAGCACTCAGCTTTGTGTCATTGGCTACTTGTAGCAAAAAGCTCTCTTTTCAAGCCACTATATTTAGCCAACTGTGATTATACCAATAAAAGTCTGGTTTTCATTTACAACAAGATCTTCAGGTGCCAGCCCACGTGTGCCCTGCACTCTTTGATCTCATGCTGTACAGCGACCATTTGAGCAGCTGTGTCGTTTGTGTCCTCACTGCTAAAGCATTGCATAACCCCCTTTCCTTGGATTAAGAATTTTTTTTCAAAACATGGCTCTTCTCTTTTTTTCTAACATTTCACCCTGAACAAAACTCACCAATCCACCCCAACCACATGAAATTCAGGAGTGGCCTGATTTGGGCTAATGAGCACACTGATAGCACTTGATGAATTGTATAACTGTAACCTTTTCCAGTTAAAATGCATTTTCTTCAATATGACTCATTATTAATAGTGTGCTCATTGACCTTAACTGCTCTGGTTAAATCAATCATTCTCCACTTGCTCTTCATTTTTAGGTACAGCCCAGTGCCAGCTTTACGTCTCTACCTACAAGGACTTTGGGTCAGTCCTCTTCGTCTTTTCAACTGTCATTCAAAATGTGTTTCCACCCGCTACAGCATATAGCAAAGGGCAGGTAGCAGCCTGTTGGCTCACTTACACTTTTAGTGATAGCTCTTTACCATGATCACATGTGCACATCTATTTAAAAAACATGCACTTCAATTACATGGCTGCTGGGCCACTCCTTTACGCTACAATGTTTTTTTAATTCCCATTCTTTATCGTTTGTATTTTTTTATGTCCTGCATATTAAAACTAACTTTTCAGGTTCGGTAATTTAAAGCTAATGGTACATCAATAAGAAACTAAGGGCCATATTAGCAAGAAGCTTGTCAAAATTATCCCCGTTTTAGCGACAGGAAACTGCCGCTAAAGCGGCGATAATGGGATTGATAGTATGCGCTATTGAATTCCAATAGAAGCCCAGATTAGATGTGCAGGACATCTAACCTGGGCTTCTATTGGAATTCTATAGCACATATTATCAAGCCCATTATCACCGCTTTAGCTGCAGTTTCCTGCCGCTAAAATGGTGATAGTTTTAACGAGTTTTCTTGCTAATATACCCCTATATTTTATGTGATGTCGATGAAAACTAATAAGGGTTTCAACACTTGCTAGGAAGTACCTGTACTATTCTACTAACTTTATATGCAACGGTTACCTTTTTATTATAAAATCTCTTATTGCAAGCTTATGTTTGCCAAATTTAGGCAGCATTTTGTTGTTTGTTTTTGTTGTTGCTATTTTTGCAGAGTATGCTTGAAATAAAATATTTATCAAATTTACACCATCTTGCCGGGGTTAGACGTTTGTTTTGGTGGTGATTAGATATGTCTTTGTATTAGGGTATATTCTTTCAACTTTACAATCTGTGGGGCATATTATCAAGGACCGGTGTTAAAATTATCGCCGTTTTATCTGCAGGAAACGGCCGATAAAACGGCGATAATGGGCTTGATAATACGCCCTTGTTAATTCCCATAGAAGCCCATGTTCTGATGTTAACATGGGCTTCTATGGGAATTAACAAGGGAGTATTATCAAGCCCATTATCGCCGTTTTATCGGCAGTTTCTTGCCGATAAAACGGCGATAATTTAAACACCAGTCCTTGATAATATGCCCCTGTATTCTTTATTGGAGTTAGTGACTTATGCCAGTGTTTACCAGCACGTCACGTTTGGTGCCAAGTGACACAAGCACCAATGAGAAATCTCAAGTATTTTTGTTTCATCAATACAAAACTCAAAAGTGTGAAATACATTTTCTAATAATTCGAGTTTCTTGTGCTAGTCTTCCTTAGTTGGCTTGCATTAGGGCAGTGTATCAATCAATCATGTTTCTTATAAAGGGTAACTACTGACCTGTGAGAGTCTCAAGGTACTGAGTTGGGAGGCTCTGTGGTTCAGTAGAAGAGTCGTGTCTTGAGATCCTTCCTGATTTGCGGCACCGATAGTGATTGCCTGGAGTGCAAAGGCAAGGAGTTCCAGGCATTCGCATCGAGGTAAGACGAGGATCTTCCTTCAGCCGGGGCCTTGTAGATCCCTTGGATGGTGGTCAGAGCCAGTTGAGCGGAGCGAAGATGTCTTGTGGGTGTGTAAAAGGAGAGGCGGTGGTTGAGTTATGCAGGTCGCGCATTGTGGATGGTTTGTATGCGTGAGTGAGGAGCTTGAAGAGAATTCTTTTGTTGATGGGTAGCTAGTGAAGGTCTCTTAGGTGGCTAGTGATGTGGCTGCAGTTTGGGGTGTTCAGGATGAGTCTGGTGGAGGCGTTCTGGATGTTCTGCAGTTTCTTTTGGAGTTTCTGAGTGGTGCCGGCAAAGAGTGCACTGACATTGTTGAGTTTGCTGCTGGGTGACCATTTTCCTGGACTCTGTAGGGATCCACTTGAAGATCTTATGAAGCAGGTAGAGGGCCTGGAAGCAGGAGGACGAGATGGCGTTGATTTGGGGGTTCATTGAGAGTGAGGGGTCCAGGATGATGCGGAGGCTTTGTGAGTGGTCCTTGGGTTTGGGGGAGGAGGGGTTCTTAGCACTGCGGGTCATCAGGAGTTGCCCCAGGTGGAGGGGATGGACCCCAGGATGAGGACATTGGTCTTGTCTGAGCCAAGCTAGACGCAGCTGTCCTTCATCCAGGTGATGACTGTCTTTGTCCCATTGTGGAAGTTGCTCTTGGCAGCTGTGGGTTCGTCTGTGAGGGAGAGAATCGGCTAGGTGTCATAGGTGTGGGCCATGTAAATGTTGAAGAGGGTGGGGCTCAGGGAGGATCCCTGAGGCACTCTGCAGCTGATCTCTGTGGATTCCAAGTTGAACGATGGAAGTCTCGCTCTCTGTGTGTGGCCGGTGAGAGATCCATTCTAGGGCTTTGTCACAGATGACAGCAACATAGAGTCTTGAGCAGAGGGTGTGGTAGGAGACAGTGTTGACGACGGTCGAGAGGTTCAGGAGGATGAGGGCATCAGTTCCACCTCGGTCAAGGAGGGTGCGGATATCATCTGTAGTGGCGAGGAGAGCAGTCTCAGTGCTGTGGTTACATCTGAAGCCCAAGTGGGAGAGGTCAAAGATATGGTTTGTCTGAATGAACTTGGAGAGTTGGGTGTTGATAGCTCTCTCAATGACTTTGGCTGGGATGGGGAGACGAGAGATTGTCGGTAGTTCTTGTGGTCCGTCGGGTCGGTGGAGGAGTTCTTCAGCAGGGGGCTGGTCTCTGAGCACTTCTAGTCTTCCTGGAAGGTGGCGGATTCAATGGAGCAGTGCTGGTTCTGTTTAAGCTGTGGTGATGGCAAGGATCCAAGGGGGCTCTGGAGTGGATGCGCTTCATGATCCAGAAGGTGTAGTCAGGAGTGAGGGTGAACCAGTTGGTCAAGGTCAGATGGGGTCTGGAACCATTGGGTGTGATAGTTGTGGATGGGTCTTGGGTTTATGAAGCTGTCGTAGATCTCCATGATCTAGCTGTGGAAGAAGATGGCGAGATTGTCACAGAGGACTTGAGAGGGAGGACTGTATTCTGTCTCTGTGAAGGGTTTGGCAAATGCTTTGACCACAGCTAACAGTTTTTTACTGGTGTGTGTGGTGGTGTTAATGCGTTCCTGTGTGGCGGCTTTCTATGTTGTTCTGATGAGATGGTGTTGTTCAGTGACAGTGGTTTTGAAGGCTGCGTGGTCTCCCGCAATCTTGTTCCTCCTTCATCTTTTCTCGAGCCGCCTGCTAGTGCGCCTACACTCTTGGAGAGCGGAGGAGAGCCAGCTGGCTTTTTTTAGAGTGCTCCTTGCCTGAGGGTTTCCTGATGGGAGCCAGTGTGTTGGCACAGTCAGAGATCAAGTAGTGGAGGCTGCATGCTGAGGTGTTGCACCCGTGGATGTCAGTGGTGGGGTTTTGCTGAAGAAGGTGATTTGCTGGTCTTCGGTGACCTTGTTCCAGCTTCTGCAAGGGTCGCAGTGGGTGTGTTTTCATCCAGTGGCTTGGTGAAGGAGAAGTGGACGCAGAAGTGGTCGGTCCAGTGTGGCTCAGAGGTGTGGCTGATGAAGATGTTGTTGCTTGCGTAGAAATTGGGGTCGAGCATGTGTCCTGCTGAGTGGATTGGCGTTGTGACCAGAGCTCTTTCAAGAAGACTGCTTTTCACTATAATCTTCCTTTTCAATTCAGGACTTTATTGCAAACTCACTTGGTCCCAACTAGTTCTTACTACTCTCAAGACCCTAACTCACAGAGTTCCTCTGGAGAGCACCAACAATGTTTAAGGGTTGCTTTTGGTTAATTGTTGTTTTTCACCTCTTACGTTTGTTAATAAAATGATAAAGGAAAGTTTTATGCTTTGGACACTATTTGATGCTTATGAATGTTATGCTTTTTGATAAAATGCAGATAACTATTTTCACCCCATGCATTTTGTTATTTTTCAAATAATTAAAACTACCATTCTTCTACCGACTTTAAGTTCTTCATCTCCTGACAGTACTGTTTTGCACTGACTGATTCCCCAGCCACACACCACCCCTAGCAGCATCAAGCCTTGACCATTGTCAAAAGTACAAAATGGATAGCCAAGGCTTACCTTATAGAATATTTGGTCTTCTGTTACTTGAGAATATCTGGATTTAGCAATGAATCATCAGCTAGAGTGCACAAAACCTCTGATTTGCCTTTGACCCTAGGTCTGCCAGTGACTTCTAAAAATATTAGATCTGACAAGTGACTGGAAAACGCTTTTAACAGAATTCAAAAACTATATATTTATTTTATTTTAAAGTTTTATAGAGCGCGAACAAGATCCTGGCGGATATCAGAGCGCAATACAATCAGTAAATGTTACTTTTACAGCAAAATAGGAGCAAATAAAAACATATGTACAAAAACGTATTGTAAAAAGCAACTTAGTAAGATGCAACATATAGTCTGTCTCGTAGTGTGAGACCGAAGGACGATATAATGAAAAGGTTGCTGAAAAGGGTCTTTATCCCAGGCAAGTTGGGAGCGTGTGTGTATTTCGTCTCAAGATTTCTATAGACCATACTCATGTGAATTTGGCCATGAGGATGGATTTTACTTCCTTTTTAAATGAAGCAGTGGAAGGGTTAAGTCTGGTTTCTGGGGGTAAGGCATTCCAAATTCTAGGCGCCATCCCAGAGAAGGTTCGGTTATATGTTTTTTTCTTATTGAATGTTTGTGGTTTCAGTACTAGTTTTTCTGCATTTCTTGAAGGTCTGATCCCACCCGAAATCGTCAGTTTCTGTGCCAGGTAGCTGGGTGCATTGTGATGCATGGCTTTGTGCGTCATGCATGCTATTTTCAGATGAATTCTGGCTTCCAAAGGTAGCCAGGTCAAGGATTGTAGGTCCGGGGACATGTGGGAACTTCGTTTGGAACCAGTTATGAGTCTTGCTGCTGCATTGATTGAGGCTCTTAATGGAGCCGTTGTTGCTTTGGGAAGGCTGCATTGAGAGACACATCCATATTCTACTCTAGGTATAACTAGAGCTTGTACTGCTTGTTTGAAGTCATTGTGTGATAGGAAGGGTTTTAGTTTCCTCAGTGTGTTTATCTCGAAGTTTGCACCCTTTGTAGCACTGATGATATGTTTTTGCCTGTTAAGGTTGCTATCCAAAGTTATTCCTAGTTACTTCGCTAAGTCCACAATGGTAGGTTGAACGTTGAGTGCCGTAATCTGTTTGATCCATTCTTGCATTTTGGGGATTTGTGCAGGTGAAGCTATTAGAAGGAATCCGGAGGTATATTATCAAGAACGGTGATAAAATTATCACCGCTTTAGCGGCAGGAAACTGCCGCTATATCAGCGATAATGGGCTTGATAATATGCCCTTGTGAATTCCCATAGCAGCCCAGGTTAACACCAGAACCTGGGCTGCTATGGGAATTCACAAGAGCATATTATCAAGCCCATTATTGCCAATTTAGCACCAGTTTCCTGCCGGTAAAGCGGCGATAATTTTATCGCCTTTCTTCATAATATGCCCCTCAGTCATTAGGGCATTCAGTTTGAGATGATTTTCTGTCAGCCAGGTTTGGGTATTTCTAAGCCTTGTATTAAGCAATTTGATATCGTCCAGGGTGTGGATCTTAAGGTATAGTTGTGTGTTGTCTGCATACATGTGATATTGCACGTTAGAAGCTTCTAGAATTTTGGTGAGTGGTTCAATGAAAAGATTAAACAATGTAGGTGATGGTGAGGACCCCTGCGGGACTCCCAAAGTTACTGGGATGGGCTTGGACAGGGAGTTATTGACTTTGAATTGTTGTGTCCGATTTTGGAGAAATGAGTAAACCACCTTAGTACTGCCCCTGATAGACCCATTCTGTGTTCCAGGAGGTTTCACAGGTTCTCATGTTTGACCGTATCAAAGGCTGAAGAGAGGTCTAGCAGGATGAGTAAACAGGATCCATTTTGATCAAGGATTTGCAGCGCGTCGTCAATTATGTGTGTCATGGCTGATTCAGTGCTATGGCCTGCACGTAAGCCTGAATGGTGTTTGTTAAGGAGGTCAAAGTGATCAATATGCTTTGTTAGTTAGGCCAAGGTAGGAATATTGGAAATAGGGCGATAGTTGTTTAGGTCCGTAGGGTCGGCCGTGGGCTTCTTTAGTATGGGTGATACCTGACCCACTTTGAGGGTATCTGCGATGCAACCAGCGCTCAAGAGGTGAATCTACTCGTGCACTTTCAAGTTGGATAGTGGCTAGTGCAGGGGCGGTCTTATCTAATAGTGTTTGATTTTTATGGATCGTTTCTGTTTTATGAATTTTGATAAAGAAAAGGAAGAGAACACAAGGTACTGTCGCCTAAAACTCAGAGGTTGGCAGTGATTGTACAAAATGAGAACATATAAACCAATCCTCTACACACATCTTAAATTGATAGCTAAAATGTCAACCCCATTCTCTGCCATGAAATCAAGAGGCTATCAGCTGTTCGCACCGTATACTACACACTTCGCAACATTTAGTTCGAAGGTGTCCTCTGTGCCTCACCATGGAGATGGAAGCAGATGTAGTAAGTTAAGGTACTTGGGGTATTTCAGCGTGTTGAATTGGATTAAAGGAGATTAATAAAGGGGTCCAGATCTCTTAGTAAGTTTCTATTTTATGGTGTGTTGAGAACATCAGTTTTCCCATGCTTACTAAGTATTAAATCTTGTGAAGCAATGCAGTTTGGTCTGGGACTCTTTCCAAGCCCCAAAGGGAGAGGATAGTTTCTGGCACTGTTCCCAGAGCTTAAGCCATTTGTCGGTCTTTTAATGACTTAAGTAGATATGATAATTGGTTGGGTAGATTTAAAACATCATCCACTGGGAGACTTGGGGTATGTGTATTAAAAAAGTGTCCATATCATCTAAGACCCTCTCCCAGTACCTGGCAGTTCCAGAGCAGATGCGAAGGAGTTTCAGTACCCTAGCATCCCCTCCAACATTCTGTACCCGGGCAGGTTTCAAGTACCAGTATGAAACAGTCATGAAAGCAGTTTCCGTACTAAAAGCATTGTAAGCTATAAGTCTTGCCCAAAAGAAAATGTCTTCCCATTCATTGGGTGTAAGTGTCTGCCCTCTTCTGGGGGAACTATGCAAAGGCAGTGTATAACTCTTATCAGGTGATTGTCTGTGTCTTTCAGAAAGATCCATTTCTCAAATGGTGTGCCTGTGACTTGATGGAAGGATGTGTCACCCAGTGTCTGATCTGTAACATATTGTATGTGGTCCGACTAATGGAGATCATACTTGTTTTGTAGTCTATCAAAAGAGATAATTCCTGCTATATCAAACAGACTACAAATTATTTTAAAACTTGCCAGCTGCCGCTGTAGGAAACAGTCAGTTTGGAGGCCAGTGGGGAGTATCTCGGTTAGCAAAGATTGGAGTCATTGATGATGAGTATGAGATTAACCTTTTGCACTCATCCCTGACTTCCAAAAAGGTCCTTGTTATCATGAGATAAGTACAGACCCCATGCCCTGTGTTGGTGTGGCAACTAGAGGACCTTCCAGATAGTAGAACCCACTAGTGTCTGGTCCGTGAAACACCAGGGCTTTTTGGATTCTGCTCAGCCTCATTCCACCATGTAGCTGAATTGTGCTGCTTTGAAGTATTTTCTGATATTAGGCGCTGCCTGTCCCTCCTCTGTCTTAGTTCCATAAAGTAATTTATGGTGCATGCAGGACCTCCTCCCATCCCACACAAACCTGTTAATCTATGTTTACAGTGTCTGTAGTGTATTGTGGGGAGCGGTCAGTGGTAGAGACTGGAACACAAATAGAACCTTAAACAAGACGGTTATTTTTAGAGTGGCAATTCCAGAGTTGGTATCGGCATCAGTTGGAAAAGTCTGACTTCACTTGTCTTAGGATCAAAAAGTAGTTAATGTCAGCCATTTTGGAAGCTGTGGGAGGTAGTTATACGCTTAGATATAGGTTGGACATTTTTACCTATTTGATGGGATATTGAGCACACAGTTGATCTTGATGTGCCCAGAGAACAGTTTGTTTTATGATTTCTAATTTCTGTAGATTAACTTTAAACCCTGACACAACACTAACGCTGCAGCTCGTGTAAGAGAGCAGGCAGTGAGACAATTGGGTCTGTTAGAGCCACAATCACAGTCGGCGTAGAGGTTAATGGTATGAGTCTCCCCGCTGAATTGTTGAATTGTACCCAAGTGATGCTCCGGTCTGTCCGGGTGTGTTGAGCTAGTGGCTTTACATATAGGGCAAACTGTAGCGGAGACAAAAGGCACCCTCGTGGCGTCCTTCTCTATATGGGAAAGTGTGAGAAATTGGTTTGTGGTCTAACTAGAGTGTAAGCCATGGTCAAGCAAGAGTTACAATCTCTTGCAAGGTGAACTATAAAAAGTCACTAAATTAACTTGTGCCAAACCCTGGATAGCTAGGCACAAAATGTAGTCAGGCTTCACTCTGGGTCAATATGTAAAGTATTTATGCAGCACACAAACAAAAACAAAAGGAAAACACAACACAAGAAAAAAGACAACTACAGTAGATTTTTATAAATTATTTGACACCAAAGTGACAAAAATCAAATCAGTAGAACAGGAGTTATGAATTTTTCTTACGTTTTCAGTAAAAAGTAGCACCGAAAAGATCAAAGCGCCAACTGCAGGCATCTAGTTGTGCAAGAATTGGTCAAAGTCTAAAAAATATGGCTAACCCCACTGGAGCAAGGTTCAGAGACCAAAAGTGACTTGGGCCTGCTCAGTGGTTACCTTCGGACTTAGAAGAAGCTCTGAGAAAACGTGTCTGAGAAGATTACGTTCAGCGAGGCAAGGCTGCAGGATATGTCTGAGAAGGGAACTTCATCTTCGGATGGCCTTAGGTTGAAGCCGCAATGAAGATTTCTAGGTTCAGACTTAGTCTCCGAAATGGAAGTTGAAAATCTCCAGGAGAGCGAGGCAGAGGGCTCTAGCCAAAGACAGCTGCACAAGGCCACATACCCCTTTGGCTGAAAAGGATTTGGTGCGGAGGAGGAGAACATACCAGGAGAAGCCTCAAATCTCTCTGACCGGCAATGCACCTCGGGTGGATAGGCAAGCCGGTTGGTCCTGGTGTCCTCCTGGTTCTCAGAGCAGTTTTTGGCCATAATGTTTTTAAGTCTTCAGTTTTAGGATTTGGCCACCTAGGCATCTATAGCACCACAACCAAGCATCCAGGACGGGCGGTACTCCTCTTGGGTGTTTAGGACTCATTCAGGCTGGGTCCAGGTGCAAGTTCAAGATGGTGGCAGCATGATGTGTTCCTGTGACTCTGAGCAAAAGGCCAGCAAACTAGCCCTTGAGGTCACTCTGGTAGTCCTGAGGTCAGGTTGAGATGCAAGGCTCAACAGCAGGGCTGGCCTTTGAGTGTTCAAGGCAGGCTCCAGAATGCATGTATTCCTTGGAACTCCAGCAGCAGTTTTACAGAGTGCACAGTAGGTCACAGGCAGCATCAGAAAGCTCTCTGAGAGTCTTTGTGCAGGTCGGGGAGTGAACTGAAGAGTGTGTCTCAGTGTGTCTCAAGGTCCTATTGTTATATCCTGGTGCCCTTCTTCACTTTAAAGTGCATGGAATTTCCAGACTCCCCTGCCCTGGTTCCAAGCTGGCTGCAGTAACAATGTGGGTTTGCGTGAAAGCAGAGCCCAGATTATTCCGTTTTAAGTGGGTCTGTGTTCAGCTGCATCCCCCATCCTGCCAGCAGATGGCATATTGAGGCACACCTAATCCATCTATTGTGTGACTGTCTGGGAGGAATTCACAAAGTCTGTAACCTATAGTCAGTCATGTGACCCAAGACCTGCAGGCACAAAATGGCTAATGGCTGGAAAATGCCAACTTTCCAAAAGTAGCATTTTAAAACTTGTAATGAAAAATAAGACTTTACCATTAAATATTGTTTATCATTACATTTTTATTGATACCAGCCATGAAAAGCTACCTGTACCCAATTAGTAATTGCAGCTTATTAAAGGTAATAAGGAATCCTCAATAGTTATTGTATGGGAGGGGTAGGTCTCACAGTAAAAACAAAATTGAGGAGTTATTCACTACCAGGACATGTAGGGCCTCATTTATGAGGTTTTGGCGTAGGGCAACACAGCAGGCTTCCTGCTGCACTGCCCTATGGCAAAAGAAAAGGGCAGGAATGCACCGTATCTAACAGATATGGCGCATTTCTGTCATTTTCACCTGTGCCAGCACACAAAGGCCTTCTGTGCACCAATGAAGGCACATTTGTTGCATGGTGCAAGGGTGCCTGTATTGCGGGGATGATTATTTTTGTACAGGAAGGGAAACATTCCTGTACAAAAATAATCACAAGAGGCTTTTTCCTATTTCTAGCATTCTACAGCTTACATAGAAAAAGGAAAAACAAGAACAAATAAAGATATTTCTCCTTGTTGTGCTTCCCTTACGCCTCCCCTGAGGAAGGTAAGTGCTGCCTCAGATTTACGGTTTCTCGTAAATCTGGGGTAGTGTCAATGAGCAATGGGTGTTGCTGGGAACGCCCTAGGCAACACCCATTGAATGCCCCTTTGACACAGAAAACTGCGTTAAAAGGACCAATATTTATCAGGCAACAATACGTTCTGCCTAATAAATATTACACAAGCGTCTGCGCCAAGGAACGTCAAAAAAAGGGATGATCCGTCTGCGCAGGGGGCTTCATAAATGACGCCTGTAAGTCTTAAACGTACATGTCCAACCATTTAATTACACAGCACCCTGCTCTGTGGACTACTTTAGGGGTGATTTATTTTTACTAAAAAGGGAATTTAAGGCTTGGCAAGGGGGTTATGGGTTGCCGAGTAACATTGGCAGTTTAACACTGCATTCAAGCTGAAATGGCAGCCCAGGGACATGTTTTAAGATGCCACTTAAGTGGGTGGCACAATAAATGCTGCAGGCCCACTGGTAGCATTTAATTTACAAGCCTTGTGTATATGGTATGCCACATTACATGGGACTTATAACTAAATTAATTACACCAATCAGGTGTAAGCAGCGGTAGAAGTGGGCGGGACTGGAAGGGCTCAGCATGCCCCAACTTAAAACAAATATTTGAGTCCATTCCCCTACTTCTGTCTTTCAAAAAAGCTTCCCGGGACGGCAAGAATAGTTCTACTTTAAAACAATTACCTTTTCATTCAGCTTCCTGGGGCGGCTCGCACTTCTCTGTTGAATTCCAGAGGCTGCAGCAGCCCCTCCCTGAGATCACACAGGCTGCGGGAGGCCCATTATCATTCTGACTGAGGCTGATTACCCCCTTTTGAATGACAATGCGCCCGCCCTCTGCCTTTAGCATGTCATGTGCCAGTGAGATCGGAGTTAGTGATTACAGAGGAGCTTTGCCCAAACAGAGTGCTGTGGGAAAGTTCCCCCTTTGTGTAAATTTTAATGTTGTACACAGAGTGAACAGGGCAGTAGCAGTGACGGGACAGAAGAGGCAACAGGAAAGGAGAGGTGATGGGGCAGGAGAGGTGACCGGGCAGGAGAAGTGACGGGACAGGAGCAGTGACGGGGCAGAAGAGGCGACAGGAAAGGAGAAGAGACGGGACAGGAGAAGTGACGGAGCAGTGACTGGGCAGGAGAGGTGACTGGGCAGAAGAGGTGACAGGAAAGGAGAGGTGAAGGGGCCTGGAGAGGTGACCGGGCAAGAGAAGTAACAGGCATGAGATGTGATGGGGCAGGAAAGTGAGAGGGTCAGAGAGATGACGGGGCAGGAGAGGTGACAGGAAAGGAGAGGTGATGGGGCAGAAGAGGTGACCGAGCAGGATAAGTAACGGGCAGAAGAAGTGACAGGGCAGAAGAAGTGACAGGGCAGGAGAAGTGACGGGGCAGGAGCGGTGACGGAACAGGAGAGGCGACAGGAAAGGAGTGGTGATGGGGCAGGAGAAGTGATGCACAGGAGAAGTGACAGGGCAGGAGCGGTGATTAGGCATGAGCAGGAGCGGTAACCGGGCAGGTGCAGTGAACGGATAAGGGCAGTGCACGGATAGGAGCAGTGAACGGGGCAGGAGAACTGATGGGACAGGAGAAGTGATGGGGCAGGAGTGCAGACCAGACAGGAGCAGTGAATGGGCAGGAGCGGTGACAGGGCAGGAAAAGTGACGGGCA
The DNA here is from genome assembly GCF_964261635.1 of Lissotriton helveticus. Classification (NCBI taxonomy): domain Eukaryota; kingdom Metazoa; phylum Chordata; class Amphibia; order Caudata; family Salamandridae; genus Lissotriton; species Lissotriton helveticus. The sequence continues at coordinate 1,142,699,003 of NC_136068.1, forward strand.
GGAAAAGTGATGGGGCAGGGGCAGGAGCAGTGACGGGGTAAGAGAGGCAAGAGGAAAGGAGAGGTAACTGGGCAGGATAGGTGACTGGGCAGGAGAGGTGACTGGGCAGGAGAGGTGACTGAGCAGGACGGGTGACCGGGCAGGAGTAGTGACCGGGCAGGAGTAGTGACTGGGCAGGAGAAGTGACCAGGCAGGATGGGTGACTGGGTAGAAGCAGTGATTAGGCATGAGCAGGAGCAGTGGCCGGGCAGGAGCGGTGAACACAACATCGATGGATTTAGGGCCAGATCTCTGTACTGGGGTGAATGTATAACATTGTTTTGCATTCTGGTCATCAGTTGTTCTTTTTGCTTTTGTCACCCCGAGTAGGACGGGTATGCCCAGACGTGGGTCCCGTGCTCTCTTGCCACTGGAATCAAGCTATCCTGGCTGATGAGATCTGAAAGCCTGAAACCGGTCCTAGGATGCTTGTATCCATTCCAGGGAGGACCTGGCCTGGCAGTTCGGGCTGGACTGTTCCCATTGGGCGCAGGATCAAGACTGATTTGCATATGGCTGGGTCCAAACTGGAATGGCATAGTGAGCAAAAAAACGGTGGATTTAGGGCCAGATCTCTGTACTGGGGTGAATGTATAACATTGTTTTGCATTCTGTCCATCAGTTGTTCTTTTTGCTTTTGTCACCTTGAGTGGGACGGGTATGCCGGACCTGGGTCTCGTGCTCTCCATGCCACTGGAATCACGCTATCCTGGCTGATGAGGGCTGAAAGCCCGAAACCGGTCCTAGAATGCTTGTTTCGAGTCCAGGGAGGACCTGGCCTGGCAGTTTGGGCTGGAATGTTCCCATTGGGCGCAGGATCAAGACTGATTTGCAGATGGCTGGGTCCAAACTGGAATGACATGGTGAGCAAAACGATGGATTTAGGCCCAGATCTCTGTACTGGGGTGAATGTATGGTAAAAGGACTGAGAGGAACCCCTTTCTAAGGACAAGGAAATAGGGTATTTCAAACCAACAAAAAAGCAGATTTTCCCTTGGCACACTGTTTGAAATGCTATCATGCAATCATGAACCTACCCAATTAGGCAATAAGTAGATTAAAACACTTTATTATCACAAAACAATAATATTCAAGCTCATTATACACAATATTGCATCATAAAATACATTATACGAATAATAACATTAAAAACATTCATAACATGACAAGATAAAAAACCCAAAATGTGTTCATAAATTTCATACAATTTCCTGATACCACAAACAATCAATTATAACCAAAAGATTAAAGACAACACAACATGTAAGACCTAACTAATTGTCAATTACAATTGCACATCTATTCTTTCTTCTTTAACACGTGTGTTAATACATTGTAAACATCAGTATTTCACTATTCATGTGTCAATTTTCAGATTATGCCTGAAACAGAGCGTCGACGCATTTCGGTGGTTTTCGTGTAATTGTGTCCACCTTTATCAAGACTGTAAGAATTTCATTGTCTTAACACTTTCAAGATTGTTGTATCTCTTCTCCCTATTAATAATACATATTTAATAGGGAAAAGTCATTATATACTTGTAAAACAGAAACAAGCCTCTTTTTCTATAGAGAACCTCATTTTTATCTATGCCTTAGGGAGTATTGAATCCACAGCTGTCTGGGGGATACCCCACCTCCCTCCATCACCCTTGGATCACTAATGGTCTGCCTATTTTAAGAAGCTTTTGCATGCCGCTCATTATTTGTTTTATGGTTCTGTCGTTGCCCTCAAATTAACAACCAGCCTCCTTATTAAAACGTGAATCAATGCACATGAGCTGTTATCCTTTGGTGGCAGTAATAAAACTGATAAGAGATAAACATTTTTTTATTATACTGCGAGTTTGCTGGTTCATGATTCCTTATCTATATTACTCTCCATTAGTTACGGGTCTATCTAACACCCTCTAGGGAGTTGCTACTACTGAATTTGCTGCACTTTTTCTATGTCCCGTCTATCATGAGGAGGGGTATACACTAATAAAAACCTTTTTTAAGACTTTAAGTTGCTGGTATCACTCCACGTAATTCGTCTCACCTCGTTATTAAAAAAAGAGCCTCTTTCCGTACAAAATTCTTGTTTCTCCATTTGTTTAAGCGTGCCTTGTGATCGTTATATTGCGGCTATTTCCTAATCATAAGCAAGGGGAGATTTCAATTAGACCCCCGAAACCAACCATATCAATTGGTAATATACCTCCCCCCATCGTATTTCAAAAGGCACTTTACCTGCCGCTTCTCCGTATCGCTCTTATATGCGATATCCAAATGTTTGTATTTATATACTTTGAAAACACGGGCCTCCCGCCAATTAATTGTAGGCGCCTCCTCCAGGGGTGTCCCTGATTCTATAAGAGACAAGAAAAGACACAAACGCGGATCTTACTATCGCATTTGAGTCTTATTGCTATATCAAGTAATCGGTTTCCCTGGTAGCCTCCCTTTACTCAGAATAGTTACCTAAAATAAAATGCAACTTTTCTTGTTCGTTCAATAAAATCGTAGTTTGGTAGCCCGGTCGTTTGTTTCCAGTTTCCCTTCAGTGTCACGCAGCTGAAACATGAAACAAAAAAAATGCTTTACGCTAAGCTGCCGGCACCTGAGTCTCACTGTCCCTTTATCCCTATTCTCATGCCCAGCTCATTATTTTCGCACCCGCATACCTTATATCAGCGTGTATGTTCTGTCAAATGGTCTCTCTGGGTTGGTGTCAGATCCTCGGGGTTCGGGACTCGAGTGCTCGTATTTAGCTCATCAAAGGCCTAATCTCATTGGCCGTTGTATGTCTAAGACTCCGCCTACCTACACCACCAAGGAAACCAATTTATGATTGGTCTGTCCTTCACGGTTGTTTGGCTACAGCGTTTTTGCTTCGAAGAAACTTTATTACTACCACTCGAGTTATATTTCAACGGTGAAGCCAAAAAGTGAAGAAGTTTTAAATGTATCTCATTTGTTCCCTCACACCTAGCCAATCTGCTATTGGTTTCATTATATACTAAACATGTTGATTCCTAACCGCGTTGTTTACAACCTATCTATTCCCGTTCTTGCATATATCTCGGCGGACATCTCAACATTGCTCCCATGTAATTATTGCCAGTGGGATCTGATAGTGGTTGTGCTTCTCGGTGTAGATTTCATTCTAGCACCCACCCTGCTGCATATGTTTCATAATGGGTAAATGCAAAAGTCTACCGCACATGCCTCCTACTTGTACTGAATGGGGATCACAACATTGATCCCATGTGATTATTACCGGTAGGATCTGATAATAATTGTACTTCCCGGTGTAGATATAATTCTAGCACCCACCCTACTGCATGTATTTCATCATGGGTAAATGCAGAAGTCTTCCGCACATTCCCTTACCTATACTAACAGGGACCATTCTCTATTTATTGCCTAGTGCACGGTAAGAAGATTCATCCTCCAGTTATCGATACATCTGTTACAAATCCTATCCACTCCTCCCTATCACCATTAGTGTATAGTTGTATTTATCTAAGATGATATTATCCTTATCCAATCTTCTTTAGTGTTTAATCCCTTTTCCACTGTATTAAGCAAACACATGAACCACTGTTAACGTTTTTTTCCTTTTTTGGTCCAAATATAATGAAACCAATATCAGATTGGCTAGGTGTGAGGGAACAAATGAGATACATTTAAAACTTCTTCACTATTCCTCTTCACCGTTGAAATGTAACTCGAGTGGTAGTAATAAAGTTTCTTCGAAGCAAAAACGCTGTAGCCAAAGAGCCATGAAGGATAGACCAATCATAAATTGGTTTCCTTGGTGAAGTAGGTAGGTGGAGTCTTAGACGTACAACGGCCAATGAGATTAGGCCTTTGATGAGCTAAATACGAGCACTCGAGTCCCGAACACAAGGATCTGATACCAACCCGGGGAGACCATTTGACAGAACATACACGCTGATTTTACGGTATGCGGGTGCGACAATAACGAGCTGGGCATGAGAATAGGGATAAAGGGATAGTGAGGCTCAGGTGCCGGCAGCTTAGCGTAAAGCATTTTTTTTGTTTCTTGTTTCAGCTGCGTGACACTGAAGGGAAACTGGAAACAAACGACCGGGCTACCAAACTACGATTTTATTGAACGAACAAGAAAAGTTGCATTTCATTTTAGGTAACTATTCTGAGTAAAGGAAGGCTACCAGGGAAAGAGATTACTTGATGTAGCAATAAAAGACTCAAATGCGATAGTAAGATCCGCGTTTTTGTCTTTTCTTGTCTCTTATAGAATCAGGGACACCCCTGGAGGAGGCGCCTACGATTAATTGGCGGGAGGCCCGTGTTTTTAAAGTATATAAACACAAACATTTGGATATCGCACTTAAGAGCGATATGTAGAAGCGGCAGGTAAACGTGCCTTTTGAAATCCGATGGGGGGAGGTATATTACAAATTGATATGGTTGGTTTCAGAGGTCTAATTGAAATCTGCCCTTGCTTATGATTTGTAAATAAGGCGATACAAAAGGGGATGATGGATGGAGCGTTTGAGCAAATCAAACACTCACCCCCAGTACACTGATCTGGGTTTAATCCATCACCATTCTTTAGCCCACTCAGCCACCCCATTTCAGACATGGCTATATGCAAATCAGTCTGACCCTGTGCCTCATGGGAACAGTCCAGCCCGAACTGCCAAGCCATGTCTTCCATGGACCGGAAACAAGCATCCTGGGACCGGTTTCGGATTCATAATCCTCATCAGCCAGGCTATCTTGAATCCAGTGGCCAAGTGAGCAAGGGACTCACGTCTGAGCATACCCTGCCACACTTAGGGCGAACAAAGCAATACAAAAGGGGATGATGGACGGAGCGTTTGAGCAAATCAAACACTCACCCCCAGTCAACTGATCTGGGTTTAATCCATCACCATTCTTTAGCCCACTCAGCCACCCCATTTCAGACATGGCTATATGATTTAGGCCCATATCCTTGTACTGGGGTGAATGTATGACATTGTTCTACATTCTGTTCATCAACTGTGTTTTTTGCAATTTTCACCCCGAGTGGGCTGGGTATGCTCAGACGTGAGTCCCAGGCTCTCCACACCACTGGAGTCAAGCTATCCAGGCTGATGAAGGCTGATAGCCAGAAACCGGTCCTTGGATGCTTGATTCCGGTCTGGGAAAGACATGGCTTGGTAGTTCGGACTGGACTGTTCCCATGAGGCACAGGGTCAGAGCTGATTTGCATATAGCCAGTGTCTAACCAAGGGTGGTGTGGAGTGCAAAAAACGATGGATTTAGGCCCAGATCCTTGTACTGGGGTGAATGTATGACATTGTTCTACATTCTGTCCATCAACTGTGTTTTTTGTTATGATTTGGAAATAGCCGGAATATAACGATCACAAGGCACACTTAAACAAATGGAGAAATAAGAATTCTGTCCGGAAAGAGGCCCTTTTTTTATAACGAGGTGAGACGAATTACGTGGAGTGATGCCAGCAACTTAATGTCTTAAAAGATGTTTTTATTAGTGTATACCCCTCCTCATGATAGACGGGACATAGAAAAAGTGCAGCAAATTCAGTAGTAGCAACTCCCAAGAGGGGGGTTAGATAGACCCGTAACTAATGGAGAGTATTATAGATAAGGAATCATGAACCAGCAAACTCGCAGTATAATTAAAAAATGTTTATCTCTTATTAGTTTTATTACCGCCACCAAAGGATAGCAGCTCATGTGCATAGATTCACGTTTTAATAAGGAGGCTGGTTGTTAATTTGAGGGCAACGTCTGAACTATAAAACAAATAATGAGCAGCATGCAAAAGCTTCTTAAAATAGGCAGACCATTAGTGCTCCAAGGGTGAGGGATGGAGGTGGGGTATCCCTAGACAGCTGTGGATTCAATACTCCCTAAGGCATAGATAAAAATGAGGTTCTCTATAGAAAAAGAGGATTGTTTCTGTTTTACAAGTATATAATGACTGTTCCCTATTAAATATGTTTTATTAATAGGGAGAAGAGATACAACAATCTTGAAAGTGTTAAGACAACGAAATTCTTACAGTCTTGATAAAGGTGGACGCAATTACACGAAAACCACCGAAACGCGTCGACGCTCTGTTTCAGACACAATCTGAAAATTGACACGTGAATAGTGAAATACTGATGTTTACAATGTATTAACACACGTGTTAAAGAAGAAAGAATAGATGTGCAATTGTAATTGACAATTAGTTAGGTCTTACATGTTGTGTTGTCTTTAATCTGTTGGTTATAATTGATTGTTTGTGGTATCAGGAAATTGTATGAAATTTATGAACACATTTTGGGTTTCTTATCTTGTCATGTTAGGAATGTTTTTAATGTTATTATTTGTATAATGTATTTTATGATGCAATATTGCGTATAATGAGCTTGAATATTATTGTTTTGTGATAATAAAGTGTTTTAATCTACTTATTGCCTAATTGGGTAGGTTTATGATTGCATGATAGCATTTCAAATAGTGTGCCAAGGGAAAATCTGCTTTTTTGCTGGGGTGAATGTATGACATTGTTCTGCATTCTGTCCACCAGTTATTCTTTTTTGCTATATTATGATTGAGCAGCTAGCTGGCTGACATGAATATGAAGGAGCCTTTTTGGGTTTCCGTGAGTCTAGATTCTCCCGAAGAGTCCCTTTCTTTTCTGAGCCTTGCTTAACACATGTGTACAGGAGGAGCCCTGTATTCATGTCATCAATGTTTGAGACAAAAAATACTCATGGATTTCTGAACAATGGGAGTAAAAGCATTAAGGTAACATGTAGTTCCTACTTCTATTTTGCACGCTTCACATAAACCTGTATTCCCTATGAGTGTTTGCTTTTTTCTGTATTAAACCGCAAATAAACGTGTTCATCCATTGTTTGAATGAAATACCATTATGAGCTGTAACTGGTCAGTGAAATGCTAAACGTACTAAAAATTGGTATGTATTACTATTTCTAGCCACACCCCTGACTCCGCCCACTGATCCAATCTTTGGTTATTCTCACCCCCTGATTCTCCACCCACAGTTCCCCTACTCTTTTTTCCCCACTTCGACCACTGGGTGTAAGTCAATCAAACCATGTTTAGGGGAGTGAGAACAAGCACTTTAGCACCGGTTAGCAGTGGTCCTAAAGCCAACAAAATGAATTATAGCACCACAAATGGAGGTAAGTAGGTAAAATGTTTTGGGGCAACCCTGCTGCAGGGAGAGCTAGGCCCCACAGAAAGGATCTAGAGGATACACCGTTCACCTGCATCAAGGCCCTTGGAGAATTGTAGCCACACAGGATCCACTGACAGAACCTGCTCCGAAAGCCGAAGTGTTTTACGATTCTGAATATGTATGGTCAATGAATTGTGTTAAATTTATTTTTTAGCATCAATTGTGAGCAGCAGCACCTCCCTCAGGGATCTCTGAACCTTATCAATAATGTGCAGTATTTGTTTGGTTTTATCCTCACAGTTCCCATTTTGTATGAAGCCTGCCTGGTCTGGCTCCACCACAGCATGTAAGGGTTCAGTCTGGCTGCTAATATGCTAGTAAAAAGTTTTGCATCAATGTTGATTAATGAGATAGGCCTCTGTGAAATCCAAAGCTGTTTATTCTTAACTGGTTTAGGGATGACTGTAATGGAGGCCTCCAGCATAGAGAGAGTAAGTGCCCCACTCTCTGGGAAGGAGTTAAAGAGCCTAGTGAGAGCAGGAGCCAGTGTCTGGCAAAACATTTTGTAGAAGAGTGGCATGAAGCAGTCAGGGTCCGGAGATTCAAGCGGTTTCAGCGTTGCTATGGGGGAGATCACCTCATCTATCTCAGTAGGTTTCTCAACGGTTTCTACTTGTGTCGGTGTAAATTTAGTCACTTGTGCCCCCTCCAGGTATATCGGGTATTGCACTAACTTAGGTCCTGGGAAGAGTAGAGTGTTTGATAGAAGTTTCAAGAAGTTGAGGCTATCTGAGTGTCACTAGTGACCTCATTCCCCTTTGCGTCTAAGATGGCGCATACGCTGTCACTGTTCACTTTGGAGCGCAATTGATGTAATAGTATTTTGCCACATTTATTGTCTCTTATGTAAAATTTGTATTCAAGGCATAATAGGGAATATTCTGCCCTGTCTAGATCTATTCACTTAAGATGGCGTGTGCTGTGCCTAGATAACGCATATCCTAGGGGGTCCGGCGTGCTTGTGTATGTCTTCCAATTCCCTTATTTTGCCATCCAGCCTAATTTGTTTCTCTTACCTAACCCAATTCCAATTCCAAAAAATCTTTATTTCGATCACAAGATCATAAAAGATGTACATAGCATCACAGAATATTTCATTTTAAAGTTAAAAAAGCATTAAACAACATTAGTGATCAAAATTAATAAGGGTATGCCAGAAATTCAAATCTGTCCTGAGTCGCCAAGTCTCTTAATGCAGCGATTACGGGCATACCACATTGAGGTTAAAAATGTAGATAGTGCAAATACGGTGGTTGGGGCTAAGTCTGTCTTTAAAACTCTGTAAGCGGGTAAAAAAGTTCTGAATCCCATGTTTTTGAGCAGAGGAACGAGCCAATATTTCCTGCTCCTCTCATAGGCTCGGCAGAAAAAGACCACATGTGCATCATTCTCCTTTCTATGGGCACATTCCGGGCAAGTTTCTGTGGGGGAGCGCCCGGACCATGTTGCTGTAAAAGATGCCAGGGGGAGAGTCCCATGTCTCCATTGCAGGAATAATTTCCTAGTTAGTACCGGAGTCATGGCATCTAGGACACTTTCCAATTGATAGGAGTCTTTAATTTTTATGAACTGGTTGGTCAGTGATCCATCACGGGTGCCTTCAACAGCTCGGGAGAGCATTAGATCGTAGTAGGCTCTCGATAGCACCTTTCTGGGGGTCCTGTTACTTGTATTTGCGGGGTCCAACCATAGTTCAGGAAGTCCAATTGCCTCAGAAGTCCTCTTAATATAATTTAGCCAAGGTGTTCTTGTGGCATTGGGCAACTGTAGGAATTCCTGCAGCTCAGCTCTATAGGTTGAAAGGTCTGGGCTGCTCCATAAGCGTCGCCAGAATGCTAGAGGTTTGAGCCCCAGCTCCTCCGTTATGGGCCAGAGGCCCATATCCAGCCTGAGCGGTAAAATTGGAGTACTCAACGGAAGAGCGACAATCTGCCTCAGAAATTTATTCTCGGTAGTCAACAATTTTGGTGATGGAATGTGACCCCACAACTCGCCCCCATATGTGACACCCCCCCGAGCCTGTGCTTTATAGATTTGAATGACAGGGGTGAGTGGCCGGTAGGGTGATTTATTCGCTAATCTCATAATACCACCCGCCAACTGTGCCAGTTTAATGTTTGTTTTTGACTGGTGTGCGGACCACGTTAAATTTTCATTGAGAGTAATCCCCAGATATTCAATTGTGTGGACCCGTTCCAGTTGCACTGCACCTAGCCGGGGAGATGGGCGGTTAAGGGGCTTGGGGTTGAGAATCATGTATTTGGTTTTCTGGGGGTTGATTTCGAGTCCCCTTTGTGTGCAGAACTCCAGAAAACCATCTAAGACTCGTTGTATGCCCATTGGGGATTTAGACAGCAGCAGGGTGTCATCCGCAAACATAATTGCGGGCACCCTGCTGCCAGTCAATTTTGGGGCATCTGTGTTGGGAATCCTGGTCAGGTGAGCGATTACCCCGTTCACAAAGAGGCAGAACAGGGTCGGTGCAAGCACACAGCCCTGTCTTACCCCTCTGCGAACGGGGAACCTTCCGGTTAAATTGCCACCTCTGCCGCACCTAACGCGGGCATAGTTGTTATGATGTAATCTCATCAGGATTACCAAAATGTCCCCAGGGACATTCATCTCCTCCATGACGTGCCACAATCTTGCTCTTGGGACCAAGTCGAAGGCGGCACGCAAGTCCACGAAGACTGTGTACAAGGTGCCGCCCTCAATTAATGCTGTCCTCCAGTATAATAGGTTCAGCCTAAAAATTTGGTCGATTGTGGACACCCCTCGCCTGAATCCCGCCTGGTAGGGAGTCAAGATGTCTGTCTCTTTCAGCCAGTTCTGTAGCCGGTCCAGGATCAGTCTTCCAAAGAGCTTTTGGATACGACAATAAGACTGATCGGGCGATAATTGGCTGGCAACAGAGGGGATCCCTTTTTGAAAATAGGAACCACCTCTGCCCCCAGCCAAGTATCCGGAACCTCCATCCCCCCCAAGACAGCATTAAATATCAGCGTGAGGTAGGGGGCCCATATCCCTGGTTCCTGCTTAAATAAGTCACCAGGTACCCCCTCCAGACCTGGGGCTTTCCCTGTTGACAACCCGGCTATAGCCACCCTTACTTCTTTTTCTGTAAAAGGTTCTACTTCAGGGTCGGGCAGTATCATATTGTGTGGTGAATTCAGAGCCGCTTCCTCCATTGAATAAAATGACTGGAAGTGGCTCTGCCATATGCTAGGGGCTATGTTGGGCTCGATTGCCGAGGATAAGTCTTCCGTTCCATTGGACACTATGCACCAGAATTTGCTGGAATCCCTTATGGCGAGTGACCTTGAGAGTTCCTCCCAATATTGTTGGTCTCACTCAGCCCTGGCGTTCGTCAAGAGCTTACTATAAGTCCTTCTCCTCGATTGAATTTCTTCCCTGCCTTTGCGTGCCTTTACTGCAAGTAGCAATTTAGTTTTGGAATCCCTGCATGTGGCATTATACCATGTTCTCTTGGTTGTTAGACCAGTATTACCCCCTTTTTTTGAGAACAGGTCCAACTCCAAGGTACTAATTAAGTCTACATGAATCTGCCCCAACTTTTCTCTGTTTTCCCCTACTCCCATTTTCACCCTGAGGGAGAATGCCCTCTCTAAAAGCGGGGTAATTCTGGCGTACAATTTGGGTAGTTTATCGCCACTAGTGGCCAGTTTCTCCCACCTTACTCTTCTCCGATTGTTTTCCAGGAGCAAGCCTGACTTATCAATGTTAAGACCACGGGCTATGTCCTCGTTGCCTGGTAAACCGATTCTCATTAGCTGACATAACTATTAACTCCCCACGATCACTGCTTTGCACTCCTCCCAGCGTGTGGCTATTGCTGTCTTTCCAGTGTTGTTGACTCGTAAGTATTTTGACAGAGCTGCACTCATCGCCTGGATGTTGCCCGTGTGTTGAAAAATACTGTCCGGCATCTACCATGCTCCGGGGGGGGGCGGGGGCACACTCTCTCCTTCCATCTGAAGGACTATAGACTTTGGGGCATCGTCTAATAATGGCTAGGGTTCTATGTGGACTTTCCTGATTTGTACTCGTAGTGCTGGTGTATTTAAGTAAAGTAGAGTGAGCAGTTCTCATTAGTAATAATAAACATGTGGTTTGAAATTCCTTAAGTGAAATAGTGGTAAGAGAGTCTTTAAACTGCTAGCTACTGCCTTCAGTGTGTGTCGCTCCCCATGGACCATCCACCGTGTACCCCTTTCCTTATCTTCATATTTCTAGAAATATGTAATTTTCACACGAGAACGCAGATGAAGGGAATTCAGTATGAATCAAATCATGAACAGAGCTGAAAAATGATCAGATACACGACAGTCTTCGAGGACATTCAGGCTTTGATGTACAGAGCAATGCTTCATGGCCGCCTATGTTATGTACAATTGCTGCTTCATCAACCGAGGAACTTTCTCTGTCGAATAATGTAGACACGGGTGGAAAATGAATCAAACTGAAGAACAAAACGATTTGCCCAGCTGTCTTGCGGCAGCGTTGATGAGTTTGACAAGGTATGCTTTTATTACAAGGTATTTCCTCAGACTGATTCCAGCCAAGGAGATCTGGTGTTCTGCGGCCTGTTTATAATCCGTCTCCGAAAGGTGGGGCCTAATGCTGAAAGGAAATTGCATAGCCTAAGCAGTTTAGACAAAGGTGACGTTTAATTAGGACACAGTTTGAAGCATTGTTCGGTGACTTTATTTTTATTGCAGAAGGTGTTCAAAATAGAGCAGGGTGAGAACAGCAGCTGAATTTCACACACTGACCGGCTCAAAGCCGCCAATTGTTCCCGCCAGGAGGAAGCGCGACAGCGATATGTTCAGCCCCTCGGCTAGACCTTTCTGTTAGTAGAGGGTGGGGTTCCCATTACAGACGCCACTCCGGGCCAAGGAGGTCAATGGGTCGCAGAGCACAGCATTTAAGTGGGTGGTTGATGTGACCAATAAAACAGGGAATGGCACGTCTAACAATAATGTGAGAGTCATACACCCCAAAAGCAGTTATCATTACGCTATTATGTGCTGTAATGAGCCTTACATAGTGCAACCTCACTTGTCCGCTAAAGGAGCCCATTCGGGACCTTGTGCCATTTAGAAAAGTTACATTTAAAGTGCCAGAGTAAAATAAAATAACACCAATTTTCCATTTCAGGGTCGGACTGGCCTACAGGGCAATCAGGCAGAGCTAAAGGGGCTGGTCTGGTCAATCAGTGTATAGACCATTTTCTTTTTTTTTTCTTTTTTTTTTGGGGGGGGGGGAGGGGGACTCTCCTCTATCTGGTGGGCTGGTTTTCACTGTTGATTTCCTGGATATTACCACAAACATTGCCTGTAGCTTGCACAAAAGCATGCAGTCTCCCAAACCTTTCAAAACACCTATATAACAAACAACATGTCTTTATAAGTCCGAACTGCAATAATTGCAAACGTAGGCCGCTTTATTAGCAATCTGATTCGTTTTTTTTTGCTGTTTGATATAGCGCAAACTCGACCCAAAAGTATTGGAGTGCTTTACATGAGTAGCAGTTTACGAAGAATGACAATATGTTGAACTGATGCAGAGACTCAAACCTGAGTCCCCAGCTCCAAAGCTGGAAGTTCTGACCATTACGGCACATCGTTTGACCAAGTTCCGATTAGTTAATGGAGGACACTTCTATTTTGGTGCCCAGACTTATTTTTGGTCCCAATCGGGCCCTGCTCCGTGCACTATTACTCACAAAAGGTGACGTGTGCCTTGAGAGAACAAAATACATAAAAACTTTCTCGCTGGTTAAACTACCCATAGATACTAGTTTTAGATTTTGAAAATAATCTATGGCATTTTTAAGTGGCATGTGACTGATTGTTGTTGTATTCACTAGCACACACTGTACATGTACAATGTACCACCGTCCCTTACTGCTGTCATAGTGTAACTGCAGCTATCATGCTTTTTACTATTGACAGTATTTTTTTCTTTAACTAATGTCTTAAGTCTTGGTAAAGGTTGTTATGCAGGTCATTACTATTAGAGGTCGTATTTACAAGTCATGTGGAGTGATATCTCCACAGGAGACATACCCATCGAAAACAACAAGTTGTCTGGGTGTGGATTTAACGCTGTAACTCCACTGCAGGAAGCAGGTGGAATTTGTGTGCGGAAATGTGTCAGTAATTGTATGTTGGAAAAGGACTAGTAATTAACTGACCGGTATTTTGTTCACATTTCTAGTCCAGAAACTAGCAGGGGCGTAAAGGTCACCCCGCAGCTCCTTCAGTGCGCGGGCCCCCAGTCTTCTCTACATTAAGTGGCCCCCTCAGCATCTCTGTGCAGGTTGTCTCTCTAAAGCAGCATCGGTGTGCAGCATACTCTGAGCAGACACCACCCACACCCAGGACTGAGAAGAAACAAAATAACTTATTTGTCTCTTTCAGTCCAAACCTGCTAGGCACCTTTCATGCATGGGTGCGGCCCTGGAGTATGTTATTATTTATAAGATTGTTAGTATTTATTCTTAATGTTAGGTTTGTCTCTTTAAATGAGATGTAGTCTTTCAAATGTGTTCTCGTTCTAAGTTCTATTAGAGAGTTGTAATGGAATGCAATATGTTTCACTGTAGGTCAGTTCCAGCCTTACTCCTGATCTTACCAGATGTGCTTTTTCTTTGGAATAAACTTATTATCCTCAACCTGTATTTTGGAATATTTATGGAAGAATACTACAATTATTTGGCGATGATTGGGATTTTTTTTGCTTCTCGATTTTTTCAGCAAGCTTTGTACTGAAAGTCTTCATTTTGTTTATTACTTCATGAATTTCTGCAAGCAAACTTCAAGTGTGATGTGAGTAGATCGAGCGGTTTTGGATTCCAACCAGCCTCTCTCTCTCATTCCTGTTTTCTGCCTATTCAGGCAGCTTTGAATTAATGCCTCATCGATTCAACGAGTGGAAAGCGAGTAAACCTCAAGCGCTTTCCATCTCATTTTACCCTTGGAACAATCACAAGGCTGTGCATGATACATTCAATCACTAGGTAAGTTTCATTGGTGAAACATTTTTGTTCTGTAACTCACTACTTGATGTTCCTTGAACTCGTGTCAGTTGCCTGCTGCCGTTGCGGACAGCATCTTCTCTCGGGCTTCCTGCGCTGAGGATTTCACCTGCATAGCAATGCGGCTTTCGAAACCGCCTACGTCAGACACTTTTCAACGTTTCTATTCATTGGTGTTTGCTGCATTCGTGACTTATAGGTCACGCAACACGATCCCATATGGCAAGGGTGCCGCCATTTTGGATTATTTTTTTGGAATACTTTATTAATATCTTCGCGCACGTCTGGATAACAGCTTTATTTCAACTCCTTCTACTTCTACTGCAACATTTTCTTCCAAAGCTCTATCTGAACAGTCTGAATCTACTCCTACAGTTAACAAAATATCTGATTACAAGAAAAACAAACTGTCTTCTAAAACAACAACCAACAATAATTTTCAAGCCAACAGGAATTTTCAAACAAAATCCTTCAATTATAAATCGTTCAACAAATCTAAATCTAATCCAAATTATATACCTACTTTAGCATGCTATTGTTGTGGTGACAAATATCACAACACAGGCTTTGAAAAATGTCCAGCCAGATCCTCTAAGTGTTGTAATTGTGGCGTTTTGGGTCATTTTGCTAAAGTCTGCAAAAGGAAATCAGCACAGCGAGCTAAGGTTACTTGTATTACTGATACTGATTCGTCAGACTACGATTCTGATTTAAACAATACTGTTCCTAATTCTAATGAAAACAAACAATGCAATATTGTTTTAAATGTTGGTGATAATAAAAGAAGCAAACCTTTGTGCATCGTAAAGTTTGGTGGTATTCCTTTACAGGTTGCAGCTGATTCGGGCTCTCCTTTTACTATTATAGCAAAAAGTGTATGGGAAAAAGAATAAGTTAGTGATTTGGGACCACACCTAGAACCTTCTGATGTTCTCCCAGAAAGTTTTACAGGTGACAAAATTGATATGTTGGGTTATTGTTCATTCGTGTTTGAATCTAAAAACCACACTGCTATTTGTAGATTATATATTGCTGCTGATGGGCCTTCTGTTTCGGGTTGGAAAGATCAAAGATCTTTGCATATTGTTTTGGATCCTAATAGTCCGGAACAAGTGCTTGTCACTGGTAAAAGTGAGGACACAACAATTGGGTCCTTAAGGAATACCCAAGTGTCTTTTCAGGTAAGATTGGTAAATTCAAAGGTTTCTCTCATCACATATGGTTAAAAAGTAATGCTATTTCTAAAATACATAAGATGCGTAACATTCCAGTTATTGTGAAAGATGAAGTTGAGTGTGAATAATTGAAATTACAGGAAAATGGCATCATAGAACCAATAGAAGCTGCTGAGTGGATTTCTCCATTGGTTGTAGCTAGATGGGCCAATGGAAACATTCGCTTGTGTGTGGATTTGAGAAATCTCAATGACAATATAATAGTGGGCCAATATCCCTTACCAAGAATCGATGAAATTTTGTCATTAACTCGAGGTGCAAAATATTTTTCAACACTAGATTTATCTTCAGTGTATCACCAGATCTCCCTACATCATTCTAGTCGTGATTTGACAGCATTTTGCACTCCTTTTGGGTGTTTTCGTTTTCGTCGCATGCCATTTGGATTGGCATCTGCGGCTGCAGTATTCCAACAACTTATGTCACAACTTTTTGGAGATATGCATGGAGTCATCTTTTTTAAAGATGATATTCTTGTCACGGGAAACATTTGCATCAACTTGATTCTGGATTAAGACAAGTTTTAAGTGTTTTAAATGACAAATGTCTTACTGCTGAAATTTCTAAATGTAAATTCTCTGAGAATAGTGTAGTATATTTAGGACATGAAATTGGAGAACATGGCATAAGACCCAAGCATAAATTAATAAGAGCTATCTTAGATGCACCTTCTCCAAAATCTAAAGATGACTTAAGATAATTTTTGGGTTTAGCCGAATTTTATTCAAAATTTGTATCTAATTTTTCAGAAAAGACTCATCCCATGAGGAATCTTTTAAAAAATACAATTCCTTTCATTTGGTCTGAAGATTGTCAGCAAGCATTTCTCATGATTAAAAAAGCTATTTGTTCTGCCCCTAATCTTCAATGTTTTGATCCTTGTGCTCATACACTTGTAAATACTGATGTGAGTTCCAAAGGTCTTGGAGCTGTTTTAACTCAAATGTCAAAGAAAAATCAAGAAGTAGAGATCGCTTTTGCTACTAGATCTTTAACCCCCACAGAGGAAAAGTATTCTGTGATTGAAAGGGAAACTTTAGCTGTAGTTTGGGGATTGGAGCATTTTAGGAAGTTTATTTGGGGTAAAAGTTTTTGTGTAAGAACTGATCACAAAGCGCTTACCAAATTACTCACAACAGAAGGTCTTAATAAAGCTATGTCTAGGATTGCAAGAGTTTCCATGCGCTTGCAAAATTTCTTCTTTGAAATGTGTTACGTTCCTGGAGCCAAAAATGTTATTGCAGACTTTTTAAGCAGGTTCTCCTTACCCATTATTGAATTCGATCAAAATTCCTGGAACGATTTTTCAGTTGCTAATGTTATTTCCATTGATACATTTTCTAACAGTATTTTTCAAGAACAATGGTTAAAAGCTGATTCTGAGGACAATATTTTGAATGATATCAAATCTAAAGTGATAAATGGTTAGAGTAAATTTAGTAAAACAGATCTTAATGATGAACTGAGAGGTTTTTGGGAGGTCAGAGATGAACTCTCAAATTCTGATCATTTTCTCATTAGAGGAGACAAAATAATTCCCCCTATGTCTTTGAGAAATCAAATTATACAACTATCCCATGAAGGCCATCCTGGTATCTCTCGCACCAAGTCTAGAGAGAGGAATCAATATTGGTGGCCAGGAATGAATAATAATGTTGAAAAGGTTGTTAGATCTTGCATTAATTGTGAACTTTCTGATAAGTCAAAGAAAACTTTCAATCCACCATAAGTGAAGTTTCTTCTCCAAATCTTCCCTGGGAAGATTTAGCAATGGACGTTATGGGTCCTGTTAATTGGTTTGATAATACCATGTGGCATATCATTGTCCGTGTAGATTTATTTTCTAAATGGTTTGAAGTAAAGGTTGTTGACAAAGTAAACACCACTAATGTGATAGATTTTTTGGAACACATTTTTGTACAAGAAGGGTGTCCGTCATCCATTTTAACAGACAATGGTGTGCAGTTTAAGTCTTAGGAGATGCAAACCTTTCTTACTTCGAATGGAATCAAACATAAGTTGATGAAGGCTCAATAGAGTCATCAAAAGTACTTTACAATTGTGCGCCAAATCTAAACTTTCTTGGGATAGTGAGCTTACATTTTTTTTATGGGTTTATAGGGTAACACCTCATCCTTCTTTAGGAAAAGTACATTTTCTTTGATAAGATGTAGGATTCCATTATCCAAAACGAATCCTAGTTGGATGAAAAGAAATTAAATGTTTTTTTATGATGCCAGTGAAATTAGATCAAACCATACTTCTTCTCAAATAAAGAATAAGGTTTATCATGAAACCAGACATGTATCTAAACCTGTTAATTTACAGGTTGGCCAATGGGTATGTATTAGGAGTGCTAAGAAAGTTCCCAAAGATTATAGTAAATTTAGTTCTCCAAAAAGAATTGCAAAAATTCATCATAATTCTGTAACATTAGATAATGGTGAAAATTGGCACATGAGTCGATTAGCTTTAACACACCGAGGTGGTGTGCATATGTTCATTGATACAGATTCTGTGCCAGTTTCAAAATCTCGTAGTTATTTTTGGTGTCTAGACAATCATGATAGTGATACATTTCTTCGTGATTTGCCTTCATGTTCTACTGGTAATGAGCGTGTTATTAATAGTGACATTGACAATGGAGATACAGAAATTTCAGTATCTCCTGATAATAAATCATCTTTTGGAAGATCTGTTAAGAGACCCGTAAAGTACAAAGAATTTATATTTTACTAGAATTATTATTATTATTTTTTTGTTGTTAAAGGGGAAGATATGTAGTATGTTATTATTTATAAGATTGTTAGTATTTATGTTAGGTTTGTCTCTTTAAATGAGATGTAGTCTTTCAAATGTGTTCTCGTTCTATGTTCTATCAGAGAGTTGTAATGGAATGCAATAGGTTTCACTGTAGGTCAGTTCCAGCCTTACTCCTGATCTTATCAGACGTGATTTTTCTTTGGAATAAACTTATTATCCTCAACTTGTATTTTGGATTATTTATGTAAGAATACTACAGGCCTCCTGAAGGAAAGCATTCTCGACAGAGCACTGTTTCTGTTAGAGGGGAAGTGACGACACATAAATGACTGGAGCAGAAGTAGGGTTGCCACCTTTACCAGACAAAAATGCCAGTTCTCTCTTTTCATGATTTAAGATTCTGCAAAGGCCTGCACATGATGCTTAGGTAGGACTGTATATGAAATATTATGCTTCCATTTTTAACATTATCTTTATGAAAATGTAAATGTAGCCGTACTTGTAAAGCGCACTGATACTCCTGAGTGTCCTGGCACTGTACTCATACCGCTAGGGAACCCTTCCTGGTTTTTCCCCGTGAAATGTCCACTCCTGGGCATCGTAAGTTATGGGGGTGTGAGGAGCACACAACCTATTAACAGGATACTCCACTGGTGCTACGTCTAATAAGGGTAGTCACTCCTTGGTAAATAAATGGGTTATTTCAGGTTAAAGCACCCGAGTAGACGCGCCCTGTTCACCTGGTGACCAGCACCTTCAAAATGTGAAAACAACTTTTTCAAATATACCAAAAATCTGTAAGTTTTTTAGAACATAACTTTATCCTTGAATTACTTATGTACACTTTCCTCAGTGTCTATTATTTCAACATGTTCATATTACATACACTTTGACATATGATAATACTTTTACAATTTTCATTTCATTATTAAGTATTCATAGGTTGACACAATATAACTGTTCTGCCCAATGCATTTCGGTACTCTGGGGTACCTTCATCAGGGGCCGATCTCTGTATACTGTTTCTGCACTTTGAATGCACAGTTTCCTGATTGATATTCGACTGTGGATAAGCTGTGTCGCTGTCGGAGAGTATTTGTCCTCTATGCTTTGAATGTTCGATCTGAATATCTTCTGCTCACCACTTAATCGGTACGGCTGTGCTCAAAACAATTCCAGAATTCTAGAATTGTTTTGAGCACCCTGATGAAGGTACCCCAGAGTACCGAAATGCATTGGGCAGAACAGTTATATTGTGTCAACCTATGACTACTTAATAATGAAATGAAAATTGTAAAAGTATTATCATATGTCAAAGTGTATGTAATATGAACATGTTGAAATAATAGACACTGAGGAAAGTGTACATAAGTAACTTAAGGATAAAGTTATGTTCTAAAAAACGTACTGATTTTTGGTATATTTGAAAAAGTTGCTTTCACATTTTGAAGGTGCTGGTCACCAGGTGAACAATGCACGTCTACTCGGGTGCTTTAACCAGAAATAACCCACTCCTGGGAATACCCAGGGTGTAACCAGGCATCCCTAGCGCTGTAGGGGACCGTTGTGGAGACTAAGCAAGCTATTGCCCAGAGTTGCAGCGTGGGACCCATGCTTAGAGTAGGCACCGAGGCGAAAAATCAGGTCCGAGGAATTATGTGCCCAAGATCCGCCGAGACCAGCCAAGGCAGGAATTGAACCCTGGTCCCGGGCCAGACCTCTGCATCAGGGTCTGCCGCTCTAACCATTGAGCCACACTTCTCCACACTTTATGTCTTTGTTTACTTAAGTTATCAGTCAGGAGCACTGGGGCAGCTGAAAACACACTTGAAAGTGTTTTCTTCTTACATTAACTGTTAAAGGTATGTATTGCAAAGGGAAAAAAGTACCAGGCAGTACGTCAAATGCTAGTCATTTCAAGTTATTGCCCTAAGTTTCTATTAAAGGATCTATCTAGATAGAACCCCACAGTTCTTGTATCCCTCGAGCATGGGTTGAATAAGGTGTCAGGCAAAAGTTAAAAGCGACATGAAATACACATAATTTAAAACAATTGACAAATATATACCAATAAAACCATTGCGTTGAAAAACAAAAGTGACCAGCTTTACATAAATATTTTCAAGCGCTTTGTGTATTTGTTTTACACCAAAGTAGTCTACAAAGCAGATTGTCTTTGTGTTATATAAAACGATTAGGTGACTTCAGTATTTAAATAACCATATAAAGTTGCAGTATTGAAAATCAGAGCTCTCAACCTCTCTCTTGTCAGATGTATCTTTTTTTGCAACCTGGCTCTTTTTAAAAAAAGATATTTTTAATAATAGTTTTCTTTATAAACATTGATGCATTTTCACTCGTAGTCACTTTTGCACACAGTATTGTGTAGGACAATAATTGGATCATGGGCTTTAGTAATACAGGTATTACATACATAGGTTTTTTTTTTTGCCCCCTCAACTTCGTTCATGTCTATATCCATTACATAATAAAATGTATTTATCTCAATAGCTAATCACTGTCTTCTGACATCGATTCCTCTTGCGGGGGTTTAAAAATGTTGCCCCGATATGCATTCCATTTTCCCCATATCCTGATCCACTTTTTGGGCATCTCCTATGTAGGTACACACATTTTTTGGTTATCATTACGTTGTCCATGTCTGCAACCTGGTTCTTGTTATTTTGCTTTTCCCATTATAAATAGGAGTACAAGTACAAGAATGCAATGCATCAACTACTCACACCTGAAATGGAAAAATGTGAGGTCACTGTGTAGGGTCTAATGGATGATTTTGAATACACATATACAGCATGAAAGTCTTTTCCTTCATTTGGTTACATAAGGTACTTTGTATTTTCATACTGGAATAGCAGGAATTTTCAGAAGCATTGCAATTTTAGTTTCCAAAATAAAATCCTTTTCTTATGGATAACAAGGGAGTTCGCAATATCAAAGCATTTGTCTATGGGCCTGCAAGGAAGGGGACCAAGCACATGAATTTATTGGGCAGATGATGATAATGCCAGGCGGCTGTAAGGGATTTATTGCTGAAAGGGGAGTCTGAAAGGCTTCACTTAATTGCAAAATGGGTTTAATACATATAAAAAAGCAATTTTGTGGTTGCAAATCCTATGACTTTGTGACTCACAGGAACTAGGAATCCAAAAGTTTTTGTTTTTTGAGTTCTATGTTAGATAAATTATTTCTTTATATATAAATTGGACCATTTTGTAATTGTTTTTTCAGTAAAATATTTTGTGTAACTGAAAACAAAATACAAATATAAAAAGTAGAAGTTAGATCTTCTGATTTCACTATGGGCAATCCCATATGTAGACTATAATTCATCCCACAAATATATATCTGTATTTACTGGATTTATTGGATTGGGGAGACAGGGCGGGTATTTTTTGCAGGAGGGCCCTCTCGAGTTTCATTATACGGCGTAACGGTGTGGTTCAGGCTGAATGACCATGTTGTTAGAATATTTACAGTTCCCAATTTCAGAAGTGCCGCAGTCTAACTGCAGGAAATCGATTTCTAGTGTGGGACTGACCTATATGGCAATCAGGCAGTGCCTGGCAGGCTGGTCTGATAGGTCAGTCTCTGGGCCAGTTGTTGGCTGTTTGCAGGCACTTTTTTGTGTGTGCTGGGTTAGGTTTTACTGTTCATTTCCTCGATTTTTCAAACAAACCTTGCATGCAACAAGCTCAAATCCATGCTGTCTTCTATTTCTGCAAAACACAGGATGACTTCTCTGATTTGCAAAAATTGCCACTTCTTTAGCTATTCTAATTTGTTAATGGTGGTCACTTTTATTTGGATGCCCGGGCCTATGTTCTGTCCCAGTCCCACCCAGTCAATTTCGCCAATGTCACTCAGAGCTGTATCCAGGGGCGTAACACCACCTCCTGCAAGCCATGTTGAACACAGAGGCACTGGCCTTGCCTATGAATATCTGTGTCAAATGAGGGTGTCAGTGTCCACTAACCACATTCTGTAGTGGGACCCCATCAATTTGCATTATTACACTGCAGCTATCAATGAGTTTCAATAGGGGAATTATAACAACTGCTGCACAATGTACCACAACCTTCCCCATCTCATCTAGCTTAGGTCTTCAGCCACTGTGGAAAAGGAAACACGTGGCTCATCATGACAAAGTAAACAGCTTCAGAGCAGAATGCTCTCAGCTCAGAATGCGGGTGGGAGCATCCCTCTTGCAGAACAGGGCCAATTTCATTGAAGCTCTTTCAAAAATATTAAATCTTCTCCAATTTTGCACTTAGCAAAGGTTTTTTGGGGCACATGCATCAACATCCGAAGTTGCGATTACCAAATAGTGGTTTTTAAGAAATCGCAATATGGTAATCGCAAATGCCTATGCATGTAGGAATCGCAAAACAATTTGCGATTCCTTAACATTACCTAGTGAATCGCTATTAGATAACGTGACTCCATTAATTCCTATGGGCCTACAGGCCCATAAGAATGAATGGTAATGCATTTGCAAACTGTGATTACCAAATTGGTAATCGTAAATTGCGAATGCAAAGGCAAGGATGCCCGGGGGCCTAAGGTCCCCTTGTAGCACCAAAAAAACACCAAAAAAAACAAATGCAACTGTGCACATATAAAGCACACATGGCACTTTCAAAGTATGTGCATATTACCATTTATATGAAATTAGTGGTCATTAGTGTTTCCTAAATGCACAGTTGACATTTAGGAAAGGCTTCTTGCATCTGCATTAGGGAATCGTAATAAATTGTGATTACCTAAATTGCGAATTGCCAAAAAGGTACATGTATCAGAGGAGGCATTTTGCGATCGCACTATTTGCGATCGCAAAATGGTTTGATGCATGTGCCCCCATAGGTTTAAAATATATGAAGGTGCTAATCTTTGAAAAGAACTGATATGAGTAGCCAGTTGCAGGATAAGAATGGCAAGTCAGTCTGTTTTAGTTTACTGCCCTTAAGTGCCCAGTCAAACCATTTTGTGCCATCCTTTTCTACAGGTCGATTGGCACCTCCTGATTGTTGTCAAACTCGTTTGGGGTCCACAGGGCAGGTAGTGGCACTTGGGCCCCACCTTTTGTGGTTAAGGTCATTTGCCACTAATGTCCTGGGATCCACATTGTTATGGCTTTGAAAACTGCCAAATACAACTCTTTCTGCACTAGACTCTCAGTGTAGCCAGAGTGAGCATACACAGGCTTCTCAGGGAGGTAGCGTGAAAGGGAAGAAGCGAGGAGAAGGCATTAGACGAGTAGGGGGCTACACTGACCTCTTTTGATGCATCCTGTGAGAAAGGGGCAGATGGATCAAAGAGCCCTACATAATTTCTGGCCATATGGAGGTTTTGAATGAGGATAGAGTGGGAGATGTTGTCGAATGCTGCTAAGAGGTCTAGTAGAGTGAGTGCTGTTTTGTCACCTCGATTCTTGATGAAGCAGATGCCATTGGTGGCATCGATGAGGGGGTCTGAATACTGTAATTTGATCTGAATCCTGACTAGGAAGGGTCCGTAAGGTGGGTATTGCTGAGGTAGATGACCAACCATGCGTTAATGAGCTTTTACAGGCCTTAGGCTAGGTAGGGAAGTAGAGAGATGGTCTGTAGTTGGGTATGGTCAGGGAGCTCACTGAAGGATTCTAGAGGAGTGGCAGGATGGGGCCATTTTTTAAGAAGCCTGGGAAGGTGGCAGTATAGAGTCATGAGTTGAGAATGGGTGTAAGGGCTGTGCAGATGGGGTTAAGCCCCTTAGTGAAGATGTGGTGTGGAAAAGGATCAAATGGGGCTCCTGAGTGTATGGAACACATCATGTTAGCGATTTCCATTGTGGTGATCGCTGGCTAGCAGTTCCATGCAGTTTCTTGGGTGTTACTTTCATCAAAGTTGAGAACTTGGAAGGTGGGAGGTCCAGTTGGGGCTAAATAAATGTAGATGGTGGTGATTTTACTTGTGAAGTAGTGGGAGGGTTGAGTGTAGAGTTCCTGGGGTATTGTGATCGTCATGGAGCTGGCGGATAGGGAGTTGAGTTCCTTCACAAAGACAAAGATTTCTGTGGTGGTCGTTGTGGTGAGGGGGCATCGAGACCATAGCTCAGATATCCAGATATCCTCAGGGATTTTGCTCTATTATCATTGGACAGTCTAGATGCAGGTGGGTCTTGGCTGGTTGGGGAGGTGAAAGCTGAAGCGAATGAGGGAGTAGTCTGTACAGAAGTGTGGCTCACTGGTTAGAGGAGACAGATCTGGAAGCAGAGGTCAGCCCCGGACCAGGGTTCAATTCCCGGCTCGGCGGGGTCTTGAGTCCTAAAATGTCCATGGACTCGACAATTCTCGCTCCGGTGCCTACTCGATTCACGGGTTCACACTCTGCGACTCTGGGCAATAGCTTGCTTAATCTCAACAACGGCCCCTCATGACGGGATGCCTGGCTTTCACCTTGCGGATACCCTGCCGGGGTTATCTCACAGGGGAATACCAGGACGGGTTCCCTAAGCAAGCGCTTAGAAACCGCTTGGTGATTTGCGCTATATAAATTCCTGTACATTTACATTTACAGGTGACTGGGGTGGGCTTGCCTAGTGTGATGTTGGGGAAATTAGTGAAGATGGGGTAGAGGAGACGTCTTGCCACATGGGTGCAGTTATTTACCCGCTGAGTGATTCATAAGACAATGAGGTCTTCCTGGAGAGTGGTGGAGTTGTGAGCAGAATGAAGGAGCTGGAACCAAGTTTCTAGAGAGGCGATGAGGTCTGCAAGAATGGGGCTCAAATTTGATCTGGGTCTGGCAAGGCTGTAGTGTAGAGCTCATCCAAGGTTTGTGGAAATTGAGGTCCTGATTTTGAATGCCATGTATTCTAGCCAGTGGTGTGCACCAAGGTAGATGATAGCGAGTCTGTCTCTGGGGTTTTTGGTTCTGTCTTGTTCTTTGTGCTGTGGCCGCTGTTATGTCTACAGCAGATGCTGAGTTAAGCCAGATTCTGGTGAGAAATAAGGGGTCCGGAGAGAGATTGTGAAGGAGGTCCCTGATGTCTATGGTGTTTTTGGCAAGTGAGTGGGTGTTGAGGAGTAGGCAGGTGAGGATGATGTGTGTGTTGTGTGCTGCGGCAGACAGCTTGGTGTGAATGTCTGTGTGTGGTGCTGCTGTAGGGGTATGAAGTGAGTGGGGGTCGGGGTGGGGCAGATAAAGCGGCAGGAGAACTCTCCTTCTGCCCTTGTGGGGGAGGGTTGTTCCCAGTGTGGGAGCAGGCATCCAGGGCTGAGGGTATTTGCTGACTAGTGTTTTAGGTTACAGTCAGTAGATGCTTGAGCAGGGTCATGACGCCGGGTGTGATAGGTGCACGGTGGGCACAGAGTATCTTGCTGGTCATCTTAGGCAGTTGTGCAGATCGACGCTGAACTTCATTATTTGAGGCCTTGGAGGCTGATGCAGGTATATGCTTGTCTTTGGCAGTTGCAGAGCTAGAGGTTTATTCAGGCAGGTGTCCTCTTTGGCAGTTGTTGCCCTGAATGCCGATGAAGGCAGACACTCAGCTTTGGCAGTTGCAGACTACAGAGCCAATGAAGACAGCTGCTCGTTTTCGGCAGTTGCTGTGCTAGAGGCCAATACAACAGCTCCTGTGCGGCGGGCAGCTCAATTCGCAGAAGGAGCAGCACAACACCCTGGCCACACAGTGCCTACTTTATGCAGATCACAGTGGGAGGTGCAATGGATGGGAAACCGTGGATTCCTGCAGACTTTGGGTTAGGACTGGCAATACTCTCAGCAATCAGTTACATCTGGATACCACACATACACAGAGAACAGGGTGGATTTCTCCTTCTGGCCAATCTCTCCTCCTGCAGGGCCTGGTACTCTTTTTTCCTCTCTGAGCCAACAGACAAGCCCCAAGGTACTAAACCAGATCTTCAGTTTCTTCAGCAAGGTAGAGCTAGCCTGTCACCTCTAAAAGTCTGGCTGCCTTGCAGACAGCAACACTGGTTTACACAGCTGCCTGAGTACTCTGGGAAGAACTCCCTTTCTTTGTCATCAAGGACTTAAAGTGGAACAAAGTAGGGTGGCCCTGATCATACTTTTATACACATTTTCTATACATGAATGTGGGTCCACTGTCTCAGGCTTTAGAACCAATTTCAGTTTTTCAAATTAAATTTCCAGGCTGCTCTCTACATACATGAAATCTCTAGCACTTGGCTCCAATTAACTTCCTAAAACAGTAATCAGAGACAGACAAAAGAGTAGCTCCAAGCTAACAAAATCCTTACCTTCAACAACAGAAACTGTGGTCCTACTCCTCACCCTTACCATGTTACAAATGACAATGTTCAGGAAGAACTAATTAGGAACCTTATGCTAACTAGGGGGTCCATTAGGATGGCGGACGGATCGCCACCGCCATGCAGGCGGTGGGGATCCGTCCGCCAGCCATATTAGGATGGCCTGGGAGGAATGCCTTTCCGTGGCGGCAATGCCGCCACGAAAAGGCATACGTTTCCTGCTTTGGGGGCCCGTTGCGGGCCCCCAGGGTGAAGGGGGGGTGGGGGTGCACTATGGTACCCCCCTGCGTTTCACAGCACAACATGGCAGGCACCGCACAGTGCCTGTCATGTTGTGCTGTGAAACGCACAACAAGCATTTTTCACATTGCGGCGGCCGGTGCTTTAAGCACCGTCCGCCGCAATGTTAAAAATGCGGAATGCACCTGCCACTGTAGAGGGTGCATCCTAATTGGGGGCATGGTTCCTCCGCCCTTGTGGCGGACGGTACATGCCCCCGACAGGATGGCGGACGGACTTTGTCCGTCCGCCATCCTAATGGACCCCTAGGTTCTTTTCTCATGGAATTTCTAAAGGGAGCACTGTCTCTATCCTCCTCATTTAAATATCTGGGTCTGCATAACCCAGCCACAAGTATGTTTAACCCATTTCAACCATACCTTTCTGTCTTTGTTTACTTAAGTTATCAGTCAGGGGCATTAGGGCAGCTGTAAACACATTTTAAAGTGTTTTCATCTTACATTAATTGATAAAGGTATGTATTGCTAAAAGTAAAAAGATTCCAGACTGGTCATTAAATGGTAGTGATTGCAAGTGATTTCCCAATGTTTCAATTAAAGGATCTCGATAGAACCCCTGAGTTCTTGTTTCTCTTCTGCATGCTTTAAATAAGGTTGTCAGGCAAAAGTTAAAAACAACATGCAATACATATAGTTTAAAAATAATGGACAAATAGATACCAGTAAAAGCACAACATTGAAAAGCAAAAGTGACCAGCTTTACTTAAACATTTCCAAGAGCTGTGAGTATTTGTTTTACACTAAGGTAGTCTACAAAGCAGATTGTCTTTCTGTTTCAAAAAAATCAGTGAATTCAATATTTAATAACCATTTTATTGCATACTGCTCCCAGTTAGAAACTTACAAGTACTACTCTGGCAACCTAACATTCAAGACATATCAAGCAAATCTGAAGTTTACACTTGAACACAGCACTTGGTGATTTATAATTATGTTAAGATTTGGTATTTTACCGTTAAATTATTTAAAAAATGATTTGTCTGTTAAAAGAGAAAAGACCGGAAAATGTGATATTGCTAACTGTGGGATTCAAGATTTCAATCATATACTGTTCGTCTGCCCCTGCAAGACAGTGCTGGAAGCAGGGAGTCATTTCTTAAGACCTCCGGGTCTTAAATATAGTGTGTTTAAAATTAACTAATTGATTGCCTTAGCTAAGTCACCACCGGATGAATTAGTGTTCTACAATTTGTGTACATGTTTTTCAAAGTGTTTTCACTTATGTATTAGCAGTATGTTACTTTGGAGATTTGATTAAGGAAATGCCCATATTAAAATACTGATTTGTGAAGCAGAGATCTCAATCTCTCCCTTGTCATATGTATTTTTTTTGCAACCTGGGTCTTGTTATTTTGCTTTTCCAATTATAGAAAGACCTACAAGTTCCAGAATGTATTGCATCAACTACTCACACCTGTAATGGAAAGGTGCAAGGTCACTGTGTACGATCTAATGGATGATTTATTATACACATATACAGCATGAATGCCTTTTCCTTCATTGTTTCCACAAAGTAACAATTTCATACTGGAATAACACGAATGTTCAGCAGCATTGCAATTTTAGTTTCCAAACCATTGTCTATGGGCCTGCGAGGAAGGTGACCAAGCACATGATATGATTGGGCAGCTGATAATAATGCCAGGTAGATATAAGGGAATTACTGCTGAAAGGGGAGTCTGAAAGGCTTTACTGAATTGCAAAATGGGCTTAGTGCATGTTAAAAGTCATTTGCTTGAAAACCATATGACTTGTGAATACCACCAATTTATAATGTACTGGATTCCTTGGAGCAGGGAGACATGTGGTGGGAGCCCCATCAGCATATCTTGCATGGGGGCCCCCTCAAGTTTTGTAATGGTGTGGTTCGGGCTGCAATCACTAATTATTAACTTTAACAGTATATTTCATAAAGTCTGATAGTTCACCCCTGTGAACGCCCATGTTGTTAGAATATGGCTGAGTTGTAGTTTCCCATCACCAGTTGTACTTTTCCTATGCTGGAAGGGCTGCTGTCTAACTGCAGGAAATCGATTCTCAGGGTGGGACTGACCTATAAGGCAATCAGGCAGTGCCCGATAGGCTGGTCTAACAGGTCAGTCTATGGGCCAATTTTTGGTGTTTGCAGGCTTGTTTCTGGTGTGCTGGATCGGGTTTTACTGTTCATTTCCTCGATATTAAATCAAACCTTGTCTGCAGCAAGCTCACATCCATGCAGTCTTCCATACCTTGCAAAACAATTATACAGGTTGTCTTTACCAGTTCAACACTTTTCTGATTTGCAAAAAATTTGCCACTGTTTTAGCTTTTTTAATTTTGTAATGGGGGTTACTTTTATTTGAATGCCCAGGCCTATGTTCTATCCCAGTCTGACCCAATCGATTTCCCCACAATCACTCAGAGCTGTATCTAGGAGCGTAACACAAGCCCCTGTTGCACAGTGGGACACATACTCTTCAAGGGCCCCATTCTGTCCTTGCATATGATTATGTGCTTCAAATGAGTGTCATCCCACAAATATTTATATTTACTGGATTTCTTGGAGTAGGGAGACATCTGGTGGGAGCCCAATCAGCATATGTTGCAGAGAGGCCCCCTTAAGTATCTGTGCACCATATTTTCACTCTGGCATAATACGCTGCAAGGGGATGCATTGTTCTGCGGAGACGTAACTATTTTGTCACTCACTGAAAAGCATGAAAGGTGTGCATGAGTTGCATCTCTGCAGGGATGTATGTAAAAGTCATACATGTGGGTTCTAATTACCACATATTTGTTAAAGAAAATATATGAAGCAATGTTAAATACTTATCATAAAGTGACAGTATTTGTACATGTCTGAAATAGGGGAACAGTTAGATTGAGGGCCTCATTTTGAATTTGATAAAGACACACCCGACAAAAAACTGGTGATGTAGCTGCAGGGTAAAACACGTAGTTCCCCCACCTTATTTAGAGGCTAACTGATGGGTTTTGTTTACTGTGCTTCAGCTAGCTCGATTTACCAAATTGAAAATGTGTCACTAAGTTGTTAAAACATAACAGAAAACTTACTAAACACAGAAGGAAAACTCATGTGAATTGTAAGCAGTTAGGTCCCACTTTTTAAACGAAAATGTTGCTTTTAATGGCTGCTGTGCCACTACAAAGACTGATAACCTTCTCTGACTCCACAAGGTTTAAACCCTTTTTTTGTTTATGAAAGATGCCTAAACAGTTTAAGGCATAAAACATTCATCTAAGCTGCAATGCACTCTACAGCTTCCTAGAGAAAAGCTTAATATATTTAAAGGAGTTAATCTAGAGGAGGACTCAAGTGCTCTTCATGATATCCCTTGGTATAAAAGTTGTTTGCTGATCCTCAGGTCTCAAAAGTTTGGAATCAAGGACAACCAAACACAGTAGCTTTATGTTTTGATAAAACAATCTACCCACAGAATAGAACTGAAGTAAGCTGGGGCCATGCGCGTTCTAGTAATCGGATGCACGCTTCAGCCGGACCCGCCCCCATTGCAACATGACTTCCTGTGGCTCGTGTTCATCAGTATGTGGCAACTAAGGATGCTTAACTAAGCCGCAGGTGACAAAGCTGGGAAGCTGATAACTGAATTCCCTCTGTGAGGATAGATGCAGTGGCTACCCGACACTTGCAGCCTAGACCACATCGAGAGGGACAGAAAAGCATTGGTATTGAATCTGATGAGTCTAGTCATCAGTCATCTCGGGGGAAGGCCGAGGGGCAGATTTACATTTCCTGGTGCATCCCTGCAAATCAGCAGGGATGCACCAAAAAACATGTGTCACGCAAGTTTACCCTTGCGCTACCACAGATGCGCCACATTTACAATGTGGCGCATCATGGTGCAAGGATAAACAGATGCGTGGCGCATCTGCCGGGGTAAGTTTGGCGCAGTGCTGGAGTTGTGTCGTGGGCGCGATGCAACTCCAGCACTGTTCCAACCCTGCCCATGTCCAACTTGTTGCGTCAAGCCTTAAGCCTGCTTCAAGCAGGTGCAGGGTTTTAACGCAACATGGCCGTAAAAGTGTCACTTTTATGTAGCATTCCGGCGACCTGACACAGGTTTCATGTGGCGCAGGGCTTTACAACGTGACACACCTCCTTAGATGCGTCTCGTTGTAAATAAGGTGCAACGTGGTGCATGGTTTACGCCGCCGCTGCGTCACAAAAGTGATGCAACAGCGGCGTAAAAGTGTCGCAAGGGGCTTGTAAAACTGCTCCAAGTGTCTTGGGGTGCCTGTAGTACTTGCCCCACCTGCCTTGGGGAAACAACAGCATCCCCTGGAGAGCTGGGAGATGCCATTGGAGTACCTCAAGTAAGGCAAATGCAAGGCTCCAATTTGATTTCATTTGAACCAATTTGATATACTTATTCTATTCCCTCCGAGCTTTCGAGTATGCCAAGATATAAGTCAGGATACAGCTCATTGGGCTCTTTTCAGAAAAGCTCCTCCATTAGGGAAAAGAACCAGAATGTGGCTAACAAAATTACTTTTTCATCTCCACCTAAAGGCAAATCAAATCTATCTAAAACGAAGGGAGAAAGCAGCCTTGAAATGAAAGCTGGAGTCAACCATATGTAAACATTATAACCCCCTTCTTCTTTTACCCTGATCTCCCTGAGCCCACCTTGATGAGCCAGTAATTAGCACTCTTGCCCTTTAAGAATACAGGGGCTAACCAAGAAGTGAAGCCTGCTCAGAGTAACGGAAATAATCAATTGCTGCCATTCAGAGCCAAATAAGAGACAGCCCTCCAAGAGTAGTGCTGACAAGGAGTACGAAAGGGGAAGACATGGAGGTAAAAAAAGGCTCTAACAAGGATTTTTAGAGCTGTGCTGGGGGGGATAGGGCCTGTCCATAAGGAATAGGGCACTGATTTTTCTATGGCAACAATCTCTATCCCTGTAATTCCTGTATACTCCAGCCAGCCCTGAAAAGGTTTTTCCAGTATTTAATAAGCCCGGCAAAGCTTTCAGAATCCCCTATTCTGTCAGCTACTCAAGGGTGAACACTTTGGCCATAAAAGGCAACTGCTCAGTAGTCGGGGCCCAACAGGTTATTCGCTTAAGTGATCATGGTGCATCGCAAACTACTTTCAACCTGGAGAATGCATCAATCAGCTTTGAATTAGAAACAGTGTTAGAAGAATAGATCTCCCTAAAATATCTCTAGTCACTGACTCAGCTGATTATAGAGGGTGCCTGCCTGACACTGCTACTGTCCCACCAAAACAGGACCCCCTCAGCCGCCGGGGAATCGTGATCCCTCGAATGTGGCATACCGGTCTCGCCCAGCACTTTACTGGTGTGCTGGAGCGGCACAGCCAAGCACATTATGACTTTCCTCACCGCCACAGTTTTCATGGCGGTGAGCCCTCCATGAAAACTTTGATGGTGACAAAAGTAATGGGGCCCTGCAGGGCCCCCTGTTGCCTCTGGGCCAGGGGATGCATGCAGGGGGCACATGGTGTGCCCCCTGTCTGCATGCATCCCCAGTTCATGCACAACATGAATTTCACAGTCCATACTGTGCAGGAACATGCTTTGGCGCTCCTATTGCGGCAGTGCCTTTCTTACAGGCACTGCCATGGGACAGTCAAAGCACTACACGTCAGAACACAAGTTAACTCGTAATCTGGCAGGTGGTGTGCGGACGACTTTGGCAGGGTGGGAGCAGGGTGGTGATGTTGCGGCCCACACTGCCAAACTTGTAATCAGACCCAGAGTCCTTATTATTGACTATTTTGGCCGAAGTACCAGAGGTTAAAGCTTGTCAAAATACTTTAGCACATAATTTGGGTGTCCGTATGGTAGAATTTGAAATAAGAATTGAGTCTTTGGGGGCACAACTGGAAGGAATGAGTGCTAGAATCTCTGATCTTGAAGATATCCATAGAACTCTCTTTAAAAAGATCTCTCGTTCTACAAAAGCAACTCTCTGTGAAACAGCAGCTGGAGGATCAAGAAAATCACTTGAGGAGGTCAAACCTTAGATTTGCCGGACTACATATAAGGGTGGAGGGGAAACTAAGACAGCCATTGAATATATGGACGACTTGATTTGCCCTCATCTTTTGATAGGAAACACGGAGGACACACGCACTTCGTGTCCCGTTTCAAGAGTATCCAGATATTGCTCTACCCCCTACTATGTTAGAATATTGTGGGGACTATAGGATGTGAGAAAAGGTGCAGAATAGTGCAATAAAACATAAAGGCATTACAATCAAAGACAAGCTTAGAAACAGGTTTTCCCAGACATGTCACATGAGACCTCAAAGCGACAAGGGGAATTCTGGCAAATATATTTATTTCAAGCTGCAGGTGGTCAAGCAAAGAATGTACAACTGGCCTGACTCAGAACTTTGTTTAAGGGAGAATTCAAGCTGTTTAAAGGTATTCAGTCAGTACAAAAGCATTTGCATGAAATTCAGAACAAAGAAAAATGATCAATTGCTTGTTAAATAGGTTTGCTGGACCTATACTTCTTCGAGCAAAAATGAATTATAATATTTGATTGGCTTAGTATAAAGAATGGGGGGAGGTTTGGGCTATTAGGATCCAGAGCAAGATGCAAGCAGCGCACCATATGCAGGGAAGAAGTGAGGTCATGACAGGGCGACATGGTCATGAGAGAGGGGTTTGAGGCACAGTGGAGTGGACATATAAGGGTTTTGTGTGTTGCAATGAGTGATTGGTACAGGCTTGTGGGGCTGTGGAATTGTGGGAAATGGTTTCTTGGAATGATGGATCAATCCAAGTGAATCAAGTAGGGAGTGTGGGTAGGGTGCATAGTGGGCTCTCACTGAAGCTATTGAGAAATGTGTATGTGAAGTGGGATCGCAGGCTGGAATTACAAAGTAGTAATGTAAATGTCAATGTCCTAAACAATACTTGGAAACGGTGGGCAATTATGGACTAGCTTGCCGAGCAGAAGGCATCTTCAGTCTTACTAGAGGAAACGCATAATAGGAAATCCAAAATATCTTCAGTTAATTGTCCGCCTTTCCAAATGTTTTGTAATTTGTCAGCATCAGCCTCTCTTACAAGGGTGGTGGTTCTTGTCAGCAAGAGGTTTGAGGGTTGGGTAGGACAGGTGGAGCTGGATAGATTTGGTAGATGGGCGATTGTAGAAATTTATATTAATAGTGAAAGTTATTAGTTAGTTTCTTTTTGTGGTTCAACATTTCGATTACCCCATGTCATTATATGAACTGTTCCTTCTGTTGGCCAACCACCCCAAAAATATAATAATAGGTGGCAAATTTACTGTTGTTCAAAATGCAATCATTGATTGGATTTGATATAAGTAAGCAAGCTATTCCTCAGGTAAACCTAAGATAGGAAGTGTAATGCAAAAGATTAAGAAGGAGCATAGTTTGGTTGGTCCCTGGAGAGATGTCAACCCGATGACAAGGCAGTAAACTTCTGCTCCTCTCATTTATTTTCAGCCCCAAGATGAGACTATTTTCTTACTTCCAGGCATATTCTAATTGTTGCTTCCTCACTTATATTGAATTCTCAAGTGGATCACTCTGCTATTAGTTTAGATGTGCGCTTCTTCAAAAATGTTGCCTTGCCCAAACTAACCCTGGGCGAAGCACTACGCTCCGCTCGCGGAGTTTGCGAAGTTTTTGCAACTTCGCACTACGCGAGCGGCACGTAGCACAGTGCGAACATGCGTAGTGCAGCGTAGCATAGTGCAGCGCTCATTTTTTGCTTGTTCGCGGTCCTGAACGCCATGTTCGCGACCGCGAGCAAGCAAAATGACATCCCGGCGAGATTCTCAACGCGAGGAGGTCAGGTTTCTCATTGTGAGTGGTTGCGCATGCTCGCGACCGCTCTCAATGAGAAACTACCTGTTCGCGTTGAGAAAGCTGCCGCTCGTGTAATAATCTCCTCGAGCAGCAGAAAACTACAGCTCGCACTGTGCAAGATGCCGTTTTCAATGCTTGCACAGTGCCGGATGCTTGTCCGCACTGTGCAATCATTGAAAACGCATCTTGCACAGTGCGAACATGCTACTACGCAGCTCGCGTAGTGCTACGTGAAGTTCGCGTAGTGTGAAGTGCACTTCGCGTAGCTTCGCGTAGCGCTACTTCGCGAACTACGCCCACCCTTAGCCCAAATACTGGTCCTTAAATAGATCATCACTCTCTGATGAATCTTTTATTGCAAAAATGAAGGTGCAGGCTATACATTTTCTTTTAGTAAAATCAATAATTTTCCTCTTTACTCTTCCTCTTTAAATAATATCTGGGAAGCATTTAAGGTAAACATTCTAATAAATTAGCAAAAATGAAATTTAAGGAGCTGTCTGAGGAGCTCCATTTGGCTGAGGTGAATCTTTCCCATGTAGCTAACTCTCTACATCTCATGGAGAAAAAGTGGTTGAAACATAAACTTTAGCAGTTTATAATGGAGAAGCAACTTATAAATAACAGAACTTATTGGCAACAATTATTTGAGGAAGGAGAAATAAGTGGAAAGCTGTTACCCTGGTGGATTAGACTGCGATAATCTAAAAATGTCATAGATAACAACTGGGATCCATCAATGGTTACTTTGCTGGGGGAGGCCTTTTTAATTGAGGAAGAAGTCCATCAGCATTTTGCGACTATATACACAAGTGGCCAACCCCTACACAGAGTAGGGGTGGGTAGAACTTGTGGAGTTTTACCTTGCAAAATTCAGCAGAATTACATAAAAACTCTGAGTTCCATCCACCCCTAGAAATACATTGTAGCCCTATCATACCAGGAGTATAAATAAATGTGCACTTGCAAAATTCTTGTGAGATGCTGACAAACCCCTGGATGTCCATTTAACAGCATGTAGCACAGTGTAATATACAAGAACAAGCTTGATCAAATAATAGCATTGTGCTGCCATTAAACGAAATACACTGGCACAAGCTCTGGGCCTGCTTGCTTCTTAAGCACAAGCTCTGGTCCTTCTTTGCTTCTTTTCACAGAGTTAAAATGTTGTCTCACAGGTGCTCCTCTGGGCTTATGTTTGGAGTCGATGCTTGCTCAGAGGAACGAGCAACCTCTTTTTAAAAAAAGCCAATGAAGGCAAGATATTCACCATTGATCAGTGTATCAGTGGTGGGCGGCCCGAACCATCCATGCCCAAGAGGGGCGAGGGCCCACACTGGAGAGAAAAAACATTTGGGAACCACACACAATTTCTGCTAAAATGTGTGTCTGTCTTTTCAATGTTTCCAGCCAGGAATTATTTACTTAATCCATTTTCTGGTGCATCTTCTATAAATTGCATGCAGTAAGTTTCTGTACTTTTCACAATTGTTTGAAGACGAATACCTACCACACACACACACAGACCACAGCCTCCCACTCTCACTGGAATGTGTTAACAATAGCACATAAACAAAAGGAGTGAACCATCTAACTAACCTTGTACAACCGGGCCCTGGGAGGATTATTGAGCACAAAAGGACTCGCTCTAACAAACAGCAATCCTTTACAGCGGGAAAGTGTCAAGTATAAAGATCTTGGTGCCTCCGGGGCAGAGTGTAGAAGCTGACTGAATTCAGCCTGTCCTATGTAGATGTGTGCTGGGTGAATTTCCGTCCGCGTCAACAAAGTGTTTTCCGTCACGTAAATGGTTCACCGCTGTGGACACGGTTGACTTCTCTGCTGAATATTATTACTCCATCACCGTGCAGATGGTGGGATCGCACTGAGCCTATTTAGATTTCACATTTGTGTTGGTGGTGTTCTAGCTGTGGATGTTGTTCTGGTTATTTGCATACCACACCATAAAACACACTCCCTTCCAGACCATGATCCATTGCCATTCCACTGCACTACAACATTTTCAAGCTGAAGTGTTGGCAGTAACATTTCGTTTATTTTTTTGCCTTACTCTGTTTCTTGTCTCTTATTTCTACTCTCATTAATTTTCTTGTGCGTTATTACATTTATTGAATATTTTGTTTGTTTGATAATGGCTGGGAGGAGAAATCCTCTTTTTTCAGAAGGAGAATTGTCAGTCACGGTGGATGAAATTAATAGAGTGGAACCATGATTGTTTGGGGCCCAAGTACTAAATGCAAGCATACACAGAAAGGCAAATGTAGGCCAGAGCCGTTGACAGAGTGACTGCTGTAGCAAACAAACTGTGGACACAGGAGTAAATTAGGAAAAGGTGGAATGAAATGTCAGGGAGAGTGCATTCCCTGGCCTCCAAGCATCACCTGAGGCCCAGAGAACTGGTCGTGGTTCTCCCTCCCCCCATAAAAATGTTTCAGTGGGAGGAGAAGGTCTTGCAGATCCTACATCCTGAAGGTGTGACAGGAATCCCTTTTGGAGTGGAAACTGGCATGTTACAATTTTGAATGTGTCACTAAACCTACATTTTGTGTTGGATTTTCAGTTAGCTGTTTCTGATGTGTTTTGCACCTTCTGGAAAAATACAAACATATGTATATTGTTGTCAATTCTTTTGCTGCCTTGTTTGTTTGTATAATGTATTTTGTTGAATATAAGATGACAGGTTTCAATGTCCATAACATTTCACATGATGTAATGTTGTTTGTAAATGTGTTTAAACCAAATAACATAGTGCATACAAGTTTTAATATTGTAAATGTCTGGGTTTTATTAACAGCATATTTTCACTAGGTATGTTTAACTCGCAAAGTGTTGTTAATGATTAATTGAAATTACCTTAACTACCATGATTCCTTGTGTTTGTTTGGTAAAAATAATTCTGCAATTATATCTTGCTTTTTCTCTCTTTCCTATCACATTTTCAGGTATGCCAATGTTTTCAAATGAAGTTTTGTATGTTGAATATAAGTGGTTATGTTTGGGAAAATGTACTTGAATTCACATTTCACCTCTCTACTGTGTTTTGTGAAATATTTGGTATATTTTAGATATACTTTCTAATCATCTTATGACATTTCAGGACATCTTTTCACCTGCTTTTTTGAAGTAGTTTTGTGTGTCATTTAAACTGTTTGTGTAACTTATTTCAATACCACTGAAAGGTACCATCATTATAATCTTTTGCTTTTAGGCTGCTTCATATATGTGCTTCAAAATGATTAGCTTTATCATCCATATTTTTTTTACTTGTATTCATTCATAATAGGTCCAGCAGCCAGAGTATTTGGACAACCATCTACCACCGAGGATACCTCCACTCCAGACCAGGATCAAGCCTTCAGTGAGGAATACATTCCTGCAAGTCCGGTTGACCAGGAGCAGCCTGGTACCATCTGGTCTATCTGGGCAGACAGCTACAGTGAGTCTCACTCGGCCCACACCTACACCTCCCACCCTAGCTGTTACCACACCTCAGCCTATGAATAACTCCACTTCCTGTGTCCAAACCAACAGCACAGCAATATTGAGCCCCCAGTCCTACCTGATTTTTGAAGTCGTTTTGTGTGTCATTTAAACTGTTTGTGAAACTTAATATACTACAAAATGGTCTTATAATCTTTTACTTTTTGTTTTTAGGCTGCTTCATATTTTTGCTTAAAAATTATTAGATGCATCATCCAGATTTTTACATTTGGTATTTTGTATTCATTCATAATAGGTCTAGTAGCCAGAGTATATGGACAATCATCTACCACTGAGGATACCTCCACTCCAGACCAGGATCAAGCCTTCAGTGAGGACTGCATTCCTGCAAGTCCAGTTGACCAGGAGCAACCTGGTACCATCTGGTCTATCGGGGCAGACAGCAATAGTGAGCCTCACTTAGCCCACAGCTACACCGCCCACCCCAGCTGTTACCACACCTCAACCTATGAATACCTCCACTTCCTGTGTCCAAACCAACATCACACCAATCTTGTGCCGCCCCAATCCTGCCATCTGTTGATACACTGAATATAGAATTTAACACTCCGGAATAGCGATCGGCCAAAGAGGTAACGCTGGATTATAGACGACCAGAGTTCTTCTATCTATTGGATAGCAAACAAGGGTCCTTAATGATATAATAGGATGACTCTACACCCATGAACAATTAGAATT
Organism: Lissotriton helveticus; assembly: GCF_964261635.1. NCBI lineage: Eukaryota > Metazoa > Chordata > Amphibia > Caudata > Salamandridae > Lissotriton > Lissotriton helveticus. The sequence continues at coordinate 1,142,737,967 of NC_136068.1, forward strand.
CACCAAAGATGTTAACAGTGACAGATACAAGAACCATGGACAATATTGATAAGCTCACCTTTTGAACCCTTACCGTTGGGACTCCCAGAATGGGGCTCTATCTACACTAAACCTTGCATGCAAAAGAAGTACAAATGCAAACAATTGTTATAGGTGGTGGGAAGTGATTGCGATCCAGGTCTATATGATTTACCACTGTTTTTAAATGTGCTTTAAGAAAAATCTTTTGCTTAGAAATTGTCCTGAAGGTGGAGATTGATTACATATGCTGCCGAAACGCAGCGTCAACACTAGTTCTTTTGCAATGAGTATATGAGAAACCTGAATAAGAGCTTTATGTGGTATAGATCCATATGTAAACTAAATATCTTTTTTAATGTGTGTTATGTGAATTGATATTAGAAATATATTTGTGTATATGCATGCTTTGGGTGAATTATGATATTGTATAACTAACTTTGGAATTGATGTAATTCCCTCTTTTATCCTGGATCGGTATGAATTATGTAATTTCTATATGCAATAAAACATATTTTAATAATAAATACGTTTTGACTATACACAGAGGAAACAGCATTCTGTTTCTCTATTAGACTCAGATGTATACAACTTTTTGGCATAACTTTGGTTCAGTGCACCCTGTTTGATCATAGGTGACCTAGTAGCATACAGCAAAAGAGGGATCTTTTTGTTTTAACATTGATACACCGCCACCATCACAACTTTTTTCAGTTCAGCCAGGAAACTGTGGGAAGGGACACATTGTGTCAAGGGCACACGGTTGTGGGGGTAGGGGTTGTGAAAGGAAATCTGTGGGCCAGAAAAGTGATGCCACTGGGTTCACTGTCACCCAGGCCACCAACAACCAAATCATGATGGGCCAGGTCCTGACGGAGCTCCGGGAGATGAGACAGTTGCAGAGGGAGCACAATGTATAGATGGAGAAAATGAACTCAAATCTCAGCACCCTGACTGGGGTACTGCTTGATCTTTTCACCCATAGGTGCAGGGCTTTTCCAGTCACATCTTTACATCTCTCTGGTCCAATTACATCTGACCCAACTAAATCTGCTCAGCCACAGAAAGGGAGGCCCTGCCACAAGAGGAAAGAGCTGCATCGACCTCAGTTCCCTCAGGAGGGAATGTTCAGGCGGACAACCAGTAAAGGATGGCAACACCTCCACCACCACAAGCAAGAGACGCAGAACCTAATTCCTTCCAGTGTGTGACTACCATTCAGTCTGTGGACTATTTTTAGACACATTTATCTTTCCGATGCTAGTTGTATTGTGGACATTAACAATAACAGCATGAATGGCAGTGGTGAGAAAGCACCGGCCAGCTCCTCTGTACTGTTTACCAAAATTTCAAATGTAAGAATCTGTAAATGGGCGTGCTCAATGTATAACACTGTGCCACTCACCCAGTGTTATCTTGTAAGGAAAAACTTTTCCCATACACGTAACAACCATTAATTATTTACGGAGCACAGCCACTATCAAGTTTCACTACTTACCTTGTTGTCAGTTATTTTAATAATAAACATAACACTATTCTGTGTATCTAGTGAATCAGAAAATGCTTTATTCAATTTTAAATAATTGATAAAACCATAAAAGCAGAAGAATACAAAAAAAGCAATTAATTTTAAAATATACATTTTTTGAATAGTACAGTACATTAACAGTGAAAACAGTAGTCATGCAAGTAAAAAAAGAGCAAGAAAACAAAGATAATCTTAATTATGTTGACACATAGTGAATGTTGTTGATGCAGACATCCAACACGTGTTTCGTCATATAAATGACTTCTTCAAGGCACAAAAAACAGTTAAGATAATCATAGCACAAATCATCAGGATCCCTCAATAGTATGGGATATACCACAGGAATAGCAATGAGCCAGATACTTTGATTTTTCAGTTGCAGAGTAAGACATATAGTGTTTAGAAGGTCATAACTACGGAAACGCTCATATAACAGTGCAACGAGCCCCAAGATTTCCTTAGTAAGTAAAGTAGTACAACATCAAGGTTCCTGCTGTACAAAGCCTGGCATATTGAACGCGTCTTGCTTCAACCGGAGAGGTCCTCATTTGTGGACATTGGACTACAAACAATTTTGGCTGTGCAATATTAGTTTTATTCACCATGATTGACTGTTTTAAGTTTTTAAATTTTTTTTTTATTTTATCCTGTCTTGTTATTTTTTCGCTATGTTGAATAAAACAATACTGACAAAGTCAAATACTGCTGTTGTGTGTTATTGCTCAATTGGTTTCTTTCTTTCTTTACATCATACATTTTAAAATGTAAACATTAAAATCATTGTTAGGTCATAAATAAATTCCATGTAGTAAATGAGTCCAACAATTTCAAAAAGTAACACAAATAACAAAATACACAGGCCATTAACTAGTAGTTTAAAACATTGGAAGAAAAAAATGTTTGATACTTATTTTTGTGTTCACAATTACAACCAATCCATAACATAAATACTTAGTGCCTTTTTCTCATTCACAGTTTCAGACCTTGCCAGCCATGGGAGAATGCAATAAAATCAAATACATCAGATTAAACAGGCAAACTATTATTGGATTATGTCATCGGCTGGAGCTAGATCTACTGGCCCACAATAGGAATCCCACATCAATAACATCAATAGTCTAAGGGCCTTATTATGAGTTTGGTAGTCCGATGGAGTAGGGCGGTTGGATTGCCATCGGACTGCTGCTGCTGCCTGGGATCTGCGATCCCTTGGAGGTGTTGCAGCGGTCTTGAAAGCATATTTTAAGTTTCCTCTCTGCCACGGTTTTCACTGTGGTGGAGAGGAAACAATGGGGCCCTACAGGGCCCCCTGTTGCCTCTGCACAAGGGGATATATGCACCCACAGTTCATGCTGGGCATAGACTTGACAATCCTTTCACTGCAGGAACTTGCTTTGGCGTTCTCATTGCGGTGCCTTTTTTATAGGCACCGCCTTGGGACCACCAAAGAACCACCTGGCAGAGACGAAAAAAGTTGTGATCTGGCAGGCAATGCACATACAGGTTTGGAGGCGCTGAAGCGGGGCGGTCCTCTTCCTGCATTGCCAAAATCATAATAAGTCCCTACATCATGGCAGTACTCTATTTGGTGGCCAAAGGAACATTCCAATACTGGGTTGCTGTATCTAGTGCAATGTCTCACAAACAACTTTAAGTGTTGTGCTACAAGATGCTCTTTCTATAATAACACACAACAGCAGCCTTGGACACATATCATATCAGAAAATGAGGATTTTGCATTTGTGTACAGAAATTAGATTGGTTTGTGTTGACGACAACATGTGGTCCGAGCAATTTAAGCAACACATAGTAAGTTGGTGTTAGCATTCCACATAAAACAAGTCTAACACAATAATAAAGACTTTAGTTTACCAACTGAAGAAGCTGTCTTTGTACAAGATATGTACACTCAAAGCCTGTGTGTGTCTTTCGCAGGATCAACCCTTTTTTTCATTGCACTTTGCAACATCAGCATATTACTGCAAGTGTCGCAACTTTGAAATGTCCAAATGAAGATGACATGGTGAAGGAAACTAAAACAGATTAAAAGCAAAAGCAATTAGTTGATTACAGTATAATAATTTCACATAACAAATAAAACATTTTGATGACACATTTCCCAAGAACAATCAAAGATAAAAAATTTAAATGAGTAAAGTACTCAATATGTCAAAAGTTTGATCAACAAAATCTTTGCACTGTATTTTCCTTAAACTAGCCCTTCCTAAATATTTCCTACACAGACTGTCATCAGATTAAAAGTTAGTTTAACATGTAATGTAGTAAATTGTAATTATATACTCACACTCGTGTGAAAACGTTGTCAATAATATCTTGACATAAGTCAATTCCTTCCTCTTCATCACCTTATTGTTAATGTATAAATAATACATTTTAGATGTATTATTTAAACTTTCCTATTTTTTTTTAGATTATTATGGAATAAAGCAGCTATAGAAAAAGGCATGTTTTCAAACATCCATGCTCCGTGTGCCAGGCAACATGTGCACCAAAAGTCCCAATTTCTTTATTATTGTATTCAAATTTCACTAAGTTTGCCCTGACATTATTTGTATTTACTATTTTTTGATTATTAGAACTGTTAATGATTAAAATGTGATTTACATATTTAAAATCATGACAGAAAATGCAACAGTATTTTTAGTTGTCAAATCCATTAACTAGTAAAAAAGCATGTGATGAACATTTAAAATCTTGTGCAAGCATTTGTCATGATGATGGACACTTACACCAACAAATGGATTTGTCATATTTTCTTTTAGTGTTAATACAGATGTGTTTATTTGTACTTCATAAGTGATGGAAATTAACACATATGCATTGCACCTTAAAACAATAATGACACAAATAACATTTATTAAAATACAGGAAATGCACTAGACAAGGGGTATTGGTAAATTGATAAATATATTAATTTATTAAAGTTTGGAACAAACATTGATTTTATTGATATTTTAAAACAAACGTTTCACCTTGTCATGTGCAATAATGTGTAATGCATATGTTTATGATTTTATAGTTTAGGCAAATTAAGTTAACGCACCTGTATCCTCAGTTTTTTATTTTTGGATTGATGTCCATTTTCATATAAGTGTCCATTATCATGAAGGCAACTTACACCACAATTTACACTAAATTTTTAAATTACAACAAAATAATCCAGGTGTGTTTCTTTGAGAAGGCCCTACATTAAAACCTGCAGACAAAAAGAATGGGAGTAAATACCCTTAAAGCACAAATTATAAATCTTTCAAGTAAAACCTTGCCTACAGAGGGGACAACCATTTTAGAAAAAGGATTAGGATTTGCCCCTAGTGCCAAAGTATGTAAATTTTCAATTGAAAAAGATGTACAAGATCTTTTTAGAAAGATCAGAATAAAAATATTTTTTGAGGGTAAAGAGCGGATTACCCCTAATAACAAATCTGGTCTTAAACCATTATCAACTTGGTCTTTGGCAAGTCAATTGCTTGGCCAAGAAGTAGACACATTTGAAAATGTGATTACAAAAGGACTTGGAAATGTATTAGATGGGTAAATAATAATTTGCCTAAAAATCAGTGTGAGGCTTTAAAGGGTTTACAAGATTGTGACTCAATTGTAGTGAAACCAGGTGACAAGGGAGGGAGTATAGTGGTTCTTGATACAGTAGACTACAATAGACGTATACAGAAATTACTTGATGTTTCATCTCACTATAGACAGTCTAACCAAGAAGAATGGAATAATCTAAACACTAGAGTCCAAAATATGTTACAATTAGCTAAGGAAGATGGCATAATTTGTGATGAGGAATACAGATCTCTGCAAAATGACCATTCTATAATACCAGCGCTATAGGAACTTCCAAAGGTGCACAAGAGCGTTTTTGATCCTTCCATGAGACCTTAGTGTCTGAGATAGATTCAATAACAGAGCCACTAAGTAAATATGTGGATTGTTTCATTAGACCTCTAGTTAAGGAACTCCCCTCATTTATAAAAGACACAACAGATATGATCTCAAAAAGTGAAGGTTTGAAATTCAATAAAGAACGAGAATGGTTAGTATGTTTGGATAGAATCCTTATATACTAACATACCTCAACAGGACACAGTTGAAATGATTAAGGAACTTTAAAATTCTGAGGAAGGTTATTTGTCTCCCCTGAATGAATTCATTGTGGATTGTATTAAAATAATCTTATTGAACAATATTGTTCTGTTTGATAACAACTTTTATTGCAGATCAAAGGGACCATCATGGGAGCCACATGTGCTCCCAGCCTGGCATGCTCTATGTGGGGAGGTTTGAAAAAATACACATCCACAATGAAAAGTGTCCCTACTATGAAAATATTAAACAATGGTCAGGATTTATTGACAACGTTTTTTTCTGTTGGGACTTAGAACAAAGTGATCTTTTATCTTTTTTAGAGTGGTTAAATTGTGGTGATGTCAATTTGATATTCACGTCAGGTATGAGCCAAAGCTCAGTGGACTTTTTAGACATAACAATAAAAGAACAGAATGCTTCTCTATCAGTTGAACTGTATACAAAACCATCAGATAGAAATACTATCCTACATCACACGAGTAACCATCCTAAATGCCAGAAAGACAGTATCCCATTTAGCCAATTCTTACACATCACACATCACACAAAATTGTTGTGATAGACAGGACTTTGAATTCCACGCACATTACCTACAACAAAAATTACTGTCCAGAGGTTATCCAAAAAGATTGGTTAGGGGGTCTATAAGAGAGCAAAATATTATAACCGTGAGAGTATATTTGAAGAAAAGGACAATGTAAAAGACTCAGAACAAGGTATTGTAATGGTTACAAACTACAATAGTCTGAGTAATACATTGAAAAATCTGATAAATAAGAATTGGTTTCTTTTAAACAAGTTCGGGACAATTCCCCTTCGGAAACCAATTGATGCATATAGGAGAAACAAAACAATTCTTAACAATCTAGTTAGGACATATAGAGAACCCAATATTAAACATCAGAGAAGCATAACAGATGGTTCAAAATTAAAAGGTACTTTTCCATGTAGCACATGTATACACTGTAAATCAGTGATTAAAGAACAGAAGGTGGAACTTAATGGTATTACACACTGGATGAATGAAATGGATAACTTTAGAACAAAAAATGTTATATACTTAATCATTTGTCCTTGTCAGAAAGGGTATGTAGGTGAAACAAGTCACAAAATGCGTCTGAGATTGACTGAACAATGATCAGCCTTCAAAAATAGGAAGACAAATGTCCCACTTGTAGACCATTGGGTAGAAAAGAACCATAATGAAGGTGACATATGATGATTTATACTGGGAAAAGTAAAAGTTTCTAAACGGGGTGGTGACATTGATAAAAGGCGGAAACAAAGAAAACTGTTTTTCATGTCTGAATTCAAGACCTACCATCAGGGCTTGAACAATAGAGAGGAGTGGGAAAGATTAATTAGATAATAAACACTCATTATTGAAACAGAATACCTACTCCATAGATATGAGACTCCTTTTGAAACATAACTGTCAATACCTGTAAGAACCATTCAGATCAGCAATTCGTGAGACCATGCATTGGCTAAGGTGATCATCAATATAGTTATGGGATCTCTATGTAGTTGCCTCTAATAACTCAATACAACTGGTGAGGGAAAAACAAAAGTATGTTTTCTTTTTTAGAATCATCTGGGTGAAGGCACATGATGTGTATGGTCTATATAAGAACTTTGCGCATTGGCAGTAATTATGCCATAAATTGATAGTGTCCGTGATAGGGTCCAATAACCTATATATCTCAACGGGGTTGTCCTATATATATATATATATATATATATATTCACTGAAAAACCATAGGTTTCACACGTTATAGTTAGCTGGACATTTCACTCATACAAAACCATTGAAATTCCCCTGTTATAGTTAGTTCAGCTAACTATAACTTGCGCGCCCGCAATGCACTGCTTATGATGTCATATATTACATCACTCATGACATGGTCAGTGACATCACTCATGACATCACTGATGACATCTCAAATGGCATCACTGATGACATCACTGATGACATCATCCAGTGAATGTGTGTCTTTCTGAAAAATAAATATTTTTTATATATGTGTATCTAAAGGTCGATGGAAGAATAAGTGTCTAAATGGATGTTTTTTTTGTAAAATTGATTGTATAACTGACTTATTAAGTGTATCTTAGTGAATACATGTATTAGCGAGTAATATTTAAATATGTAAATATCTGTATCAGTGTCTCACTTTGTGAATAAGTGGCTGCATGGGTTGATGAGTAGCTTCATGAGTGTCTATATGGGTTATTAGTTAGGTTTTTTGAGTATCAGAATGAGTGTCTGTATGGTTTGGTGAGGGGTATTACTTAGCGCACAGATGCATGAATGACTGACTCACTTTGTATGTGTTTTGAAGACAGCATGTGTGCAGGACTGTATGGGTGGATGAGTGTGTGTATGGGTGTGTTAGTGAGTGAATGACTGTCTCAATCGTATCTTTATGAGTAACTACATATGTTTTAAACTAGTGTATGTGTGTATTGATGTATTTAAGTGAGTATATGTGAGAGTGAGCGATTGGAAGAGTTCCTGTATAAATAAGTATGTGTTTCTATAAGTGATTGTTTAAGAGAGTAAGAATGTGTATGTTTCTGTAGAAGTAAGTGTAGTGGTGTGTGTATAGCTGTATATGCAAGTAAATGGATGTTTGATAGTTTATTTGCATGTGTGAGTATGTGTTTCAGTAACTCTATCGATGAGTGTCGGTGTGTAACAGGATGTATAGGTAGGTGTATGAGTACATATGATGAGTGAGTACATGTATGAGTGACTATATAGAACTGTTGGTGAATGAATGGATGTGTACGTAGATGTTGGAATTACTGAATAGGTTGTTGTAACTAGTATTGGTATCTCCATATTTAAAAAAAAATTTGTTTCTCTTTTTGAATGTGTGTATCAAAGTTTATATTACGGTGAGAGGAGGTCTGCCACTCTTTCACAAGGATGATGTCATCAGTGATGTCATTTGAGATGTCATCAGTGATGTCATGAGTGATGTCACTGACCATGTCATGAGTGATGTAATATGTGACGTCATCAGCAGTGCATTGCGGGCGCGCAAGTTATAGTTAGCTGAACTAACTATAACGGGGGAATTTCAATGGTTTTGTATGAGTGAAATGTCCAGCTAACTATAACATGTGTGAAACCTATGTTTTTTTTGTGAATTTCTAAGGTTTTTTAAATGCTAATTCCTAATTATAACGTGGCTGAAACCTATGGTTTTTTTCAGTGAATTTCTAAGGTTTTTTAAATGCTAATTCCTAACTATAACGTGGCTGAAACCTATGGTTTTTTCATGGAATTTCAAAGGTTTTGTAAATGATAATTTTTAAATGTATTAATTGTTATATTTTTTTTAAAACTGATTTACTACATTGTTTTAAAGTATTTATTTTTAGATATTTTATTTTTTAAATTACATTACATATTTTTAATATTAATTGGAAAAAAAATATTTTCAAAAATATTGAAATTGTAATATTTTTATTTTTATTTTATATTTGTTTAATTTATATATATTTTATATAGCAGGCAATGATATTTTATGGAAGGAAATTCAAGTTACTGGTAAGTATGGTCATAATTACTTTTCAGGATCAGTAGTGGGCTGAAAAATGCAGCACTGAGGTCTCTCCTGATAACAAGTGAGTAAATCGGTATTCATAGTTCGGCTGATTTTAGAGGAATTTTTTAAAGTTCCAAAACTCCACACTTAGAAGAATTTTCAAGTGAAACCAGTCAATGTTAGCCTATGGAAGGAAATTTAAGTTACTGTAAGTATGGTTAGAATTACTTTTCAGGATCAGTAGTGGGCTGAATGATGCAGCACTGAGAACTCTCCTGATAACAGGTGGGTAATGCTATGTAATGTAAGTATTGTAAGTAATGCTGTGGTAGGGCGGGAGCTGCGAGGCTCCCGCCCTACCATAGCAAACAGTAGGGTCCCGGAGGTGGGCACTCCGGGACACTGCAGGAGCTGGCACTGGGGGTGTAGCAGTCCCTAGGGCCATCACAGGCTCCAGGAGGGGGGCCGCGCAGCCCCCCTCCCATAATTTGTAAAGCTCCGGGGTTGGTGGTCCCAGGGGCTGGGGGTCCATCACGGACTCCCCAAATTAAATAGTAGAGCCCCGGGGAGGTGGCGGTCCCCGGAGCATGTGGGGGGGCGTGAGCCCCCCCACACAGGTTTATTTAATTTGAAAAAAAGAGGCCACGGTGGTGGCGGTCCCTGGGGCAGCGGGGCAGCCGTGAGCCCCCCGCATACATAATAATAAAGCCCCAGGGGTGGCAGTCCCTGGGGTTGGGGGGCCACTCTGGGTCCCCCCATTATTATTTTAAAAAAAGAAGCCCCAGGGGGGCGGTCCCCGGGGCTGTGGGGGGGCTGTGAGCCACCCGCATACATAACATTCAAGCCCCAGGGGTAGCTTCTGGGCCCCCCATTATAATGAACAATATTGCCCCCGAGATTTTTTTCTTTTTTTTTTAAATCGCGGGATACGCGTACGGTGCGCTCATCCCGCGATTTAACAAAAAATAATAATAATTTTTGGGGATCCTTGGGGGTCCTTGTTGGACCCCCTATGCAGGCCTTGGGGGTCAGGGTGTTTAAACCCTGCCCCCTTTGAGTGTTTTGCGTGGTTTCTTTCACTGCTCTCTTGTGCCTTGGTTCTACCATATAGCATAAAGCTCGTGCTCAGGAAGGTACGCGTACTGTATGCGTACCGTACTTCGTCTATAGATATATCTATGATTTTACTTTTGATTTGCTCTTGAACTACTGAACGGATTTACACCATTTAAAAAAAAAGCATAATCTGCGAACCAAACTCTACCTTTTTGCCAAATTTGGTGTAATTCCGTTTAGCAGTTCGGGCTGTAGCCCGTCTTAAGGGTCCCTATTGGAAAATTGCATGGGGAAAAGACTTTTTGAGACTCCCCTTTTTTCTCAGCCCCTGCTTCACGTATCACCCCCAAGAGGAGCGGAGCAGGCCATCTTCTTGGAGAATTTTGTGTGTATTCGTCAACCGGCGCCAAAGTTATTACAAATAGAATGTTGCGGATTACCTATGGAAACTAGGTCCTAACTATAACTACCTACTGGCAACCGCCAGTAGGTAATATATATAGTTGTAGATTGCACAATACTAAAAAAATATTTGAAACATCTTGGGTGTTTTTTTTATTCTAAAAAAATTAGCATTGTGCAGTTGAATTGCTCTTTGATTGTAAATACGTATTTATGTCTCTGTACCGGATTAAGCAATGAGGTTTCTCACAATATGAGGAAAGGTATAATAAAGGTATAATAAAAGGATGGCGCAAACTTTATTCACGCTACGCATTAGAACCATTAGAACCTAGTGTGACCACCCTAGAAATAAAGACGGTCTAAACAAGGGTATTGAAATGTCAAATCGCGTCATGGAAAACATAGATTAGGAGGGTTAATTAATATGCTATGACAAAAAAATATAAATATTGTGCGGTTTGTCGTTTTTAATTAAAAATATAATTAAAAAGAAGGAGCATTTCTTCTGTCTAAGCTACTTTATTTAGTTTGACTAGTAAGATGGCCGCCACCTACGTAATCAGAAGGGGCGACGTCACAGCTTTACATAAATAGAGAAAAGACTGCAAGGGGTTCTTCTCTACCGATACCAGAACACCCAACAAGGCGAAACACTGCTCCAAAATTTAAGTTGAGCTACAAGACTGCCGCAAATATAGCTTGGCTCTAGGCTTATTACGGTTTGTAACCGAGTTAAGTTGAGGAACTTTACAGTATCGGTCATTCTAACTTGTTTCAGAAAGGAAGTCAAGGATGTTATACACGTCCAACTGTATATGGTGGTATGCTTTTACTGGGGTAATAGACATTTTGATTTGAGGTTACATCGATCATGGGGTTAGCGTGTTCTATAATGCAGCAAATCGTAGTTTCCTTCCCGTCTCTTAACCTAGCAGACTTAGGTAAATTGAAATACCGGTGAGATGTTTTAGCATTAGCAATGGATTACAGGGTGTAAAAAGTGTATTAAACACTCATAAAATAACAATAACCTCAGCTTACTTCTCGTCTTTTTAAATAACAGGCGGAGTTTATTAAAGGTACGCAGTACAGGAGACATGCTCATCAGTCAAGAGTCCCAGTACCGACAACTCTGCCTCTAAATAAACTACGAGTGTGTTTACGAACTAAGGCGATTGCAAACAACAAGAAGTTATTAGCTAGAAGGCATCTTGTTTGGTCCCTGTTTGAAAGTCACATAAGGGAATTCGAATAAATTATGAATGAAGTATTATGGGAATAACATTGAGTATTCTCTATTCTTTTCTTTGTTTTTAATTAGGAATACGAAACCGACACAATTGATGAAAGGCGGTTGTATCCTTTTAACGAGCACATCTGAAAACACCATCACCATTCCCCAAATAAAAAGTTTGGAAATTTACACAGGGATTGCTCTTAAAAAATGTATTAGTGGCATGTGGTCTACAACATTAAATAGATTTAGAAGCTTCCACCATTAAGTACTATGTGATTGATTAAATGAAATAATTTTACATACAGGAATAAGGAATTCCATAGAAACTGCTGACCCATCAGAGCACGTGCAGTCATCAGTGTGCTGATCGTGTAAGTATAAGGACTAAATTGCCATCCATAATCGATAAATCATAAAGGATGCTTACTTTTGAATTATAAAAGGAAAATATTGTTTATAGGTAGGTGATCCTCATTAGTCAGAAACAATTGAGGAGAGAAGATGGAGTAATTGATACAAGTCCATCAGCCTCATCGGAATTCCCTTGTAAAGAATATTAAGGGTGAGAAATCTTAATAACCATTGCTTAATTGTAAACGTTGGTTAAAGAGTGACGTAGTAATTAGCCACTTTTATTCCCCCTAATATATAACCTGTTTAATGATCAGGTGATATTTGAAACAAACTTAGGATGCACTGAACCAAAATAATAATTAGAAAATCTTCACACACATTATGTTTGAATTTAATTGTATTTATTATTCACTTTTGTAGAGACTTGATCTGGTTTTATGGGAAATAAGTCATGTTTTTATTCCGAGTCCTGAGAAACGCGTCGACATGTGGACAACAATAAAGTATGTAATACACACACTGTAGTACTGTATATCCTACAAAGAAGTGCATATTAAGTAGGTTGCTGAGCTAATAGTTTTTTTGAAAACTGTATTATGCGAGTAATAACATACCCTATGAGGTATAATGGATTTATGCAGGAATTTGCTAAAATAGAAAAGCCTGAATGTTAAACAAGAAATATTAAGTTAATATTTGCTTTGATATCAGCAAAGCTTTTGTATAATTGTAAGAACAGATCTGTGTGTACAAAAAGTTTTTTTATTGAATGTTTTTATAACGTGTTTTTAACTCAATTGAATCTAAAGGCTGATTTTTGGCTGATAAAGTGAATAATAAAGTAAATAATTGGTAAATTGAACAACACTGATTTGTTGGATCAGTGTAAACTAATTTAGACATCTGCATTAGAAATATACTACGACACACAGAAGAGAATTTTGATTTTCACTGGTGTGATATGACCCGGTCCTTTTGGTCTAACCTGGGTAACTCTCTTTTTTTCTGATCCAATTTTCAAACGACAACATTACACACATATGCATTACACATTGGTATGTTATTGCTTATAAGAGCGATTTCAACATGCACAAGTCCAGATCAAATGCAAATAGAACTGTCAAAGGGTAACAAGTTATAATAGAACCTTACCTTCAATTCCGGCGACAAGGGTGTTGATTTGCTTTGTGGTCAAGTACCAGCAACACAGGCAGGACATGGTCGATCGACTCCATGATGGAAAAGGAAGTGTGAAACAGAAAGAAGGTAAGTTTTGGCATTATATATGTTCCGATCCACCAACTCAGGTGTGGAGGTTTTATCACAGTTATGTCGGCAGAAAGGCACATTGAGATTGTCATGGCGAACAAACTGGCTGTAGTCACTCTGGCAGCCACTTTTGTCTATGGATCTGTCGAGGCAAGTGAACAAATCTGGTGGAGACGGCGGCACTCTGACAGTCTATCATCCATTAACCTGCCAGCATCTAAACAGAGCGGTGTTCAGCGTTACTCCGGAAATAATTTCTAAAATCATATCACCTTTCCCTGAATCACCAAATCATGCATTTACTCATCAGTGGGGCCCATATCACTGTGAGCTACTCACAAAACACTTTTATCTTACTTCATGGATCGGTGAGATTCAAAGTAGAACTGCTGCTTCATAGCGGAGTGTCTAAATTAAAACTAAATATTTATAGTATTTACATCTGCGTTTAACCCCATTGCTGCTTCTGTAGAAGATGGAAGGATCCGCGACCCTGTTGGACTGGCGCACTTCAGTTTTACAAACTTCTAAAGTTGACTTAACAAGATCGGGTAATCCTGATAAGAGAAGCTTTTGGCTCCTCTTGGACTGGGCGCAATTGGGACGTTAGACTGTGTTTTTTTTTTTTTTTTATCCCCATGGTACAATGATTAGGCTGCTTGGTAACTTTTTGTTTTGGTACACCCAACAGGGTGGTCTCTGTATTAGCGATGGGTACTTGACTGCAGCAAAATCACTCTTTATTGGTTATCCTAAGGTGGTGCTTTCGGTGCATTGAGACAATACTGTGAGGCGATACCTATAAATAGGTCTGTTGCTCCTACCAGTTCATCTGTGACAGTATATCTCTCTCCTTGCGCTTCTATTTCGTAACCAAGGGCGAAAATGAGGACCAAAAAAAAAAAAAACCCATTGCTGCTGCCATCGGCCGCTGAATGTACGGAGCACTACCTGGCTGGTGCTGCGAACGTTCAACGGCCGACACAGCCTCACCCACTCTTCAGAACGCCCGCACTGTGCCAACATAACAGCCGCAGTTAAGGCGTTAAGGAGTTTTACCATGGTTTTATCGACAAAATATTTATTTAGACACACCACCATTTTTGGTCAACAGATCTGCTAGTAAAAAATTAGGCGTAGGAAAATACAAGAACAGCTTAATTCTCCATTTATCTAATTTTTATTAAAAACAAAGTTTAGCATGCCTAAAAGTTTGTTCACTTTATTTATTTCTTTATTCAAAAATGACATTAAAGGAATAAAAGTTTTTATCTCAAACAGGTATATTCAGTTATTTCAGAAATTCAGAAATAGACATTATTATTTAGATTTCAGAAATACAAATATTAGCAAAAGACAGATAGTTCCCAAAATTCATTTTCTCCTAGCTTCCCTGACTAATAACCTCATCTAAAGCTCAGACCTCATTCAAGAAGATAGAAAATTATTCTAAGTCTTACATCTTCAGGAAAATCAGCATACCGAAAGCATCTCCAGAGGAAATCAGAAGAGAGTTTTTTCTTAAGTAAAATCTGCACTTTTTATACTCTTTTCACTAACTTTATCTATCTACAAAAGTAACTATCAGCATAAACTCGAGTTCTGATTGGACAATTTGGAGGTGGATGAGCATCACCTCATCATTCTAATATTCCTTTTCTGTAGCATCAGCTGAAATGAAAGAGTTCATTGTTTTTAAAAATGTCTGGCCTAGTCACGTCACGTCTTCAAGTTGTTATATCAGACTATATTCCCACGTTATACAATAGTGACATCCACAATTGTTGTCAGTCATCTGTATTCTCGGGGCATGATATCCTTGAACTGGTTTTGTTCAGGCACAAGCAGCTCGCATTCATTCTCGGCTTTCACCACGCGTGCGCATTATCTTTCATTGTCACAGTAGTCGAAAAATGGGAACAATCATAGAAACAAACACAAATGAATGTTAATTATTGAAATATAGCCCTTCTGTTTACCTCCCCCCCATACTAAAGTCTCCCTGTTAGTTATTACCTAGCAAACGAGCAACACATATGCGATTTATACTCACTTATCCTGCAGTTCCTGTCACAAATACATGCACAAAAGCACATTTATGCTGCTTTTAATTATTTCGAAGCTTTTTGCATTATTTCACATCACGACAACAACATTAATTAGTTAGTTATATTTTCGCCATACAAGCAGATTAGTATTCCCACATATAATTGTGTGTACATTCTATACTATGTTGGTTAATGTTTTCCACACCACGCAATTAATAAAGGTTATAGTTATGAGATGTAGAAAGGTGTAGGTTACCAAGTCTTGAGGAATAACAGACACAGTCGCTTAACCAAGATATTATGTATGAGGAACTATCTCACACTATAGTGGCCCTCCCTTCTGGTAAAGCAGCAGGGAATGATGCAGGGAATGATGCCATACCACTTGAGTTCTATAAAACATTCAAGGATTGTTTAATTCCTTTTATAAGCAAGAATATGCACCATGTATGTGTCATCATGGATGTACCTAGATCGTGGTATACTACAAATATCGTTTTTTTCTTAAAGAAGAATAAACCATCAGAAGAATGTTGGTCACATCGCCCGATAACACTCATCAATGCAGATGGCAAATTATTTCTTAAAGTACTAGCAACACCCTTGGCGCCTTCTATGACACAACTAGTTTCTTACCAACATGTAAATGCCGCCAAAATGGCCTTCGATGCTGCAAAAAAAAGTAAACTGGGAATGGGAATGATTATGCTCGATACTGAAAGGGCTAGTCTTGCGGAGTATAATATTCATGGGTGCTTTTACGGATGGGTCAGAGCTCTGTATAAGCAACGAAGGGCTAACCTAATACTCAGGGGTACTCGGCAGGGCTGTCCCCTCTCCCCTTTACTTTTTGCTTTATATATAGAACCTTTTATAAAATTTACTTTTCGTAAACATGTCTATTCTTCCGGTTAATTTAGGATCTGGTGAATTGAAAATAATGGCCTACGCAGATGACACAGCTGTTTTTTCCACAGATCCAATAAACGCTATAGATGAAATCCAAATAGAGGCTAGAACGTTCTGCTTTTTTCCAGACTACAAGCTAAATGTAAATAAGACGCAGGCCCTTCTCAATCATCACATTATTGGAGCAGTACCAGGGGCTTGTTCAGCAGCAACTTACTTAGGGGTACAGATTACTCCAAATGTGGAACAGATTATAAGGCGTAACTATGTACCCTTGTTAAAGTCTGTGATCTCAAAAATTAAGGTCTGGCATAAACTGCCAATTAGTATAATAGGGCATTGCAATATTATTAAAATATATATCTTATTGAACAATATTGTTCTGTTTGATAACAACTTTTATTGCAGATCAAAGGGACCATCATGGGAGCCACATGTGCTCCCAGCCTGGCATGCTCTATGTGGGGAGGTTTGAAAAAATACACATCCACAATGAAAAGTGTCCCTACTATGAAAATATTAAACAATGGTCAGGATTTATTGACAACGTTTTTTTCTGTTGGGACTTAGAACAAAGTGATCTTTTATCTTTTTTAGAGTGGTTAAATTGTGGTGATGTCAATTTGATATTCACGTCAGGTATGAGCCAAAGCTCAGTGGACTTTTTAGACATAACAATAAAAGAACAGAATGCTTCTCTATCAGTTGAACTGTATACAAAACCATCAGATAGAAATACTATCCTACATCACACGAGTAACCATCCTAAATGCCAGAAAGACAGTATCCCATTTAGCCAATTCTTACACATCACACATCACACAAAATTGTTGTGATAGACAGGACTTTGAATTCCACGCACATTACCTACAACAAAAATTACTGTCCAGAGGTTATCCAAAAAGATTGGTTAGGGGGTCTATAAGAGAGCAAAATATTATAACCGTGAGAGTATATTTGAAGAAAAGGACAATGTAAAAGACTCAAAACAAGGTATTGTAATGGTTACAAACTACAATAGTCTGAGTAATACATTGAAAAATCTGATAAATAAGAATTGGTTTCTTTTAAACAAGTTCGGGACAATTCCCCTTCGGAAACCAATTGATGCATATAGGAGAAACAAAACAATTCTTAACAATCTAGTTAGGACATATAGAGAACCCAATATTAAACATCAGAGAAGCATAACAGATGGTTCAAAATTAAAAGGTACTTTTCCATGTAGCACATGTATACACTGTAAATCAGTGATTAAAGAACAGAAGGTGGAACTTAATGGTATTACACACTGGATGAATGAAATGGATAACTTTAGAACAAAAAATGTTATATACTTAATCATTTGTCCTTGTCAGAAAGGGTATGTAGGTGAAACAAGTCACAAAATGCGTCTGAGATTGACTGAACAATGATCAGCCTTCAAAAATAGGAAGACAAATGTCCCACTTGTAGACCATTGGGTAGAAAAGAACCATAATGAAGGTGACATATGATGATTTATACTGGGAAAAGTAAAAGTTTCTAAACGGGGTGGTGACATTGATAAAAGGCGGAAACAAAGAAAACTGTTTTTCATGTCTGAATTCAAGACCTACCATCAGGGCTTGAACAATAGAGAGGAGTGGGAAAGATTAATTAGATAATAAACACTCATTATTGAAACAGAATACCTACTCCATAGATATGAGACTCCTTTTGAAACATAACTGTCAATACCTGTAAGAACCATTCAGATCAGCAATTCGTGAGACCATGCATTGGCTAAGGTGATCATCAATATAGTTATGGGATCTCTATGTAGTTGCCTCTAATAACTCAATACAACTGGTGAGGGAAAAACAAAAGTATGTTTTCTTTTTTAGAATCATCTGGGTGAAGGCACATGATGTGTATGGTCTATATAAGAACTTTGCGCATTGGCAGTAATTATGCCATAAATTGATAGTGTCCGTGATAGGGTCCAATAACCTATATATCTCAACGGGGTTGTCCTATATATATATATATATATATATATTCACTGAAAAACCATAGGTTTCACACGTTATAGTTAGCTGGACATTTCACTCATACAAAACCATTGAAATTCCCCTGTTATAGTTAGTTCAGCTAACTATAACTTGCGCGCCCGCAATGCACTGCTTATGATGTCATATATTACATCACTCATGACATGGTCAGTGACATCACTCATGACATCACTGATGACATCTCAAATGGCATCACTGATGACATCACTGATGACATCATCCAGTGAATGTGTGTCTTTCTGAAAAATAAATATTTTTTATATATGTGTATCTAAAGGTCGATGGAAGAATACGTGTCTAAATGGATGTTTTTTTGTAAAATTGATTGTATAACTGACTTATTAAGTGTATCTTAGTGAATACATGTATTAGCGAGTAATATTTAAATATGTAAATATCTGTATCAGTGTCTCACTTTGTGAATAAGTGGCTGCATGGGTTGATGAGTAGCTTCATGAGTGTCTATATGGGTTATTAGTTAGGTTTTTTGAGTATCAGAATGAGTGTCTGTATGGTTTGGTGAGGGGTATTACTTAGCGCACAGATGCATGAATGACTGACTCACTTTGTATGTGTTTTGAAGACAGCATGTGTGCAGGACTGTATGGGTGGATGAGTGTGTGTATGGGTGTGTTAGTGAGTGAATGACTGTTCAATCGTATCTTTATGAGTAACTACATATGTTTTAAACTAGTGTATGTGTGTATTGATGTATTTAAGTGAGTATATGTGAGAGTGAGCGATTGGAAGAGTTCCTGTATAAATAAGTATGTGTTTCTATAAGTGATTGTTTAAGAGAGTAAGAATGTGTATGTTTCTGTAGAAGTAAGTGTAGTGGTGTGTGTATAGCTGTATATGCAAGTAAATGGATGTTTGATAGTTTATTTGCATGTGTGAGTATGTGTTTCAGTAACTCTATCGATGAGTGTCGGTGTGTAACAGGATGTATAGGTAGGTGTATGAGTACATATGATGAGTGAGTACATGTATGAGTGACTATATAGAACTGTTGGTGAATGAGTGGATGTGTACGTAGATGTTGGAATTACTGAATAGGTTGTTGTAACTAGTATTGGTATCTCCATATTTAAAAAAAAAATTGTTTCTCTTTTTGAATGTGTGTATCAAAGTTTATATTACGGTGAGAGGAGGTCTGCCACTCTTTCACAAAGATGATGTCATCAGTGATGTCATTTGAGATGTCATCAGTGATGTCATGAGTGATGTCACTGACCATGTCATGAGTGATGTAATATGTGACGTCATCAGCAGTGCATTGCGGGCGCGCGAGTTATAGTTAGCTGAACTAACTATAACGGGGGAATTTCAATGGTTTTGTATGAGTGAAATGTCCAGCTAACTATAACATGTGTGAAACCTATGTTTTTTTTGTGAATTTCTAAGGTTTTTTAAATGCTAATTCCTAATTATAACGTGGCTGAAACCTATGGTTTTTTTCAGTGAATTTCTAAGGTTTTTTAAATGCTAATTCCTAACTATAACGTGGCTGAAACCTATGGTTTTTTCATGGAATTTCAAAGGTTTTGTAAATGATAATTTTTAAATGTATTAATTGTTATATTTTTTTTAAAACTGATTTACTACATTGTTTTAAAGTATTTATTTTTAGATATTTTATTTTTTAAATTACATTACATATTTTTAATATTAATTGGAAAAAAAATATTTTCAAAAATATTGAAATTGTAATATTTTTATTTTTATTTTATATTTGTTTAATTTATATATATTTTATATAGCAGGCAATGATATTTTATGGAAGGAAATTCAAGTTACTGGTAAGTATGGTCATAATTACTTTTCAGGATCAGTAGTGGGCTGAAAAATGCAGCACTGAGGTCTCTCCTGATAACAAGTGAGTAAATCGGTATTCATAGTTCGGCTGATTTTAGAGGAATTTTTTAAAGTTCCACACTTAGAAGAATTTTCAAGTGAAACCAGTCAATGTTAGCCTATGGAAGGAAATTTAAGTTACTGTAAGTATGGTTAGAATTACTTTTCAGGATCAGTAGTGGGCTGAATGATGCAGCACTGAGAACTCTCCTGATAACAGGTGGGTAATGCTATGTAATGTAAGTATTGTAAGTAATGCTGTGGTAGGGCGGGAGCTGCGAGGCTCCCGCCCTACCATAGCAAACAGTAGGGTCCCGGAGGTGGGCACTCCGGGACACTGCAGGAGCTGGCGCTGGGGGGGTAGCAGTCCCTAGGGCCATCACAGGCTCCAGGAGGGGGGCCGCGCAGCCCCCCTCCCATAATTTGTAAAGCTCCGGGGTTGGTGGTCCCAGGGGCTGGGGGTCCATCACGGACTCCCCAAATTAAATAGTAGAGCCCCGGGGAGGTGGCGGTCCCCGGAGCATGTGGGGGGGCGTGAGCCCCCCCACATAGGTTTATTTAATTTGAAAAAAAGAGGCCACGGTGGTGGCGGTCCCTGGGGCAGCGGGGCAGCCGTGAGCCCCCCGCATACATAATAATAAAGCCCCAGGGGTGGCAGTCCCTGGGGTTGGGGGGCCACTCTGGGTCCCCCCATTATTATTTTGAAAAAAGAAGCCCCAGGGGGGCGGTCCCCGGGGCTGTGGGGGGGCTGTGAGCCACCCGCATACATAACATTCAAGCCCCAGGGGTAGCTTCTGGGCCCCCCATTATAATGAACAATATTGCCCCCGAGATTTTTTTTCTTTTTTTTTTAAATCGCGGGATACGCGTACGGTACGCTCATCCCGCGATTTAACAAAAAATAATAATAATTTTTGGGGATCCTTGGGGGTCCCTGTTGGACCCCCTATGCAGGCCTTGGGGGTCAGGGTGTTTAAACCCTGCCCCCTTTGAGTGTTTTGCGTGGTTTCTTTCACTGCTTTCTTGTGCCTTGGTTCTACCATATAGCATAAAGCTCGTGCTCAGGAAGGTACGCGTACTGTATGCGTACCGTACTTCGTCTATAGATATATCTATGATTTTACTTTTGATTTGCTCTTGAACTACTGAACGGATTTACACCATTTAAAAAAAAAGCATAATCTGCGAACCAAACTCTACCTTTTTGCCAAATGTGGTGTAATTCCGTTTAGCAGTTCGGGCTGTAGCCCGTCTTAAGGGTCCCTATTGGAAAATTGCATGGGGAAAAGACTTTTTGAGACTCCCCTTTTTTCTCAGCCCCTGCTTCACGTATCACCCCCAAGAGGAGCGGAGCAGGCCATCTTCTTGGAGAATTTTGTGTGTATTCGTCAACCGGCGCCAAAGTTATTACAAATAGAATGTTGCGGATTACCTATGGAAACTAGGTCCTAACTATAACTACCTACTGGCAACCGCCAGTAGGTAATATATATAGTTGTAGATTGCACAATACTAAAAAAATATTTGAAACATCTTGGGTGTTTTTTTTATTCTAAAAAAATTAGCATTGTGCAGTGGAATTGCTCTTTGATTGTAAATACGTATTTATGTCTCTGTACCGGATTAAGCAATGAGGTTTCTCACAATATGAGGAAAGGTATAATAAAGGTATAATAAAAGGATGGCGCAAACTTTATTCACGCTACGCATTAGAACCATTAGAACCTAGTGTGACCACCCTAGAAATAAAGACGGTCTAAACAAGGGTATTGAAATGTCAAATCGCGTCATGGAAAACATAGATTAGGAGGGTTAATTAATATGCTATGACAAAAAAATATAAATATTGTGCGGTTTGTCGTTTTTAATTAAAAATATAATTAAAAAGAAGGAGCATTTCTTCTGTCTAAGCTACTTTATTTAGTTTGACTAGTAAGATGGCCGCCACCTACGTAATCAGAAGGGGCGACGTCACAGCTTTACATAAATAGAGAAAAGACTGCAAGGGGTTCTTCTCTACCGATACCAGAACACCCAACAAGGCGAAACACTGCTCCAAAATTTAAGTTGAGCTACAAGACTGCCGCAAATATAGCTTGGCTCTAGGCTTATTACGGTTTGTAACCGAGTTAAGTTGAGGAACTTTACAGTATCGGTCATTCTAACTTGTTTCAGAAAGGAAGTCAAGGATGTTATGCACGTCCAACTGTATATGGTGGTATGCTTTTACTGGGGTAATAGACATTTTGATTTGAGGTTACATCGATCATGGGGTTAGCGTGTTCTATAATGCAGCAAATCGTAGTTTCCTTCCCGTCTCTTAACCTAGCAGACTTAGGTAAATTGAAATACCGGTGAGATGTTTTAGCGTTAGCAATGGATTACAGGGTGTAAAAAGTGTATTAAACACTCATAAAATAACAATAACCTCAGCTTACTTCTCGTCTTTTTAAATAACAGGCGGAGTTTATTAAAGGTACGCAGTACAGGAGACATGCTCATCAGTCAAGAGTCCCAGTACCGACAACTCTGCCTCTAAATAAACTACGAGTGTGTTTACGAACTAAGGCGATTGCAAACAACAAGAAGTTATTAGCTAGAAGGCATCTTGTTTGGTCCCTGTTTGAAAGTCACATAAGGGAATTCGAATAAATTATGAATGAAGTATTATGGGAATAACATTGAGTATTCTCTATTCTTTTCTTTGTTTTTAATTAGGAATACGAAACCGACACAATTGATGAAAGGCGGTTGTTCCTGTAATTAGACACAAAAAATTCCTGGTCTTGGGAGATCTTAATCTCCATTGTGAAGACAAAGAGTGTAAAGAGGCTCAAACCGTGATAACAGCTCTAAACTCGGTCGGGCTTGGGCTTCTATGTACGGCTCCTACACATCAGCTGGGCCACACACTGGACCCCATCTTTTCAAATTGGGACGGTGTTGTGGTCCTACCCCCAGTCCAGGTGGTCTGGTCAGACCATTGCATTGTTCCGTTCGAAATAGAAGAAACCCTCCCGCCAACGAAATCTATAAGACCGTTACCTGTTAAGCGTAGGGTCTGGAAGAAATTTTCCCATGATCGTTTCGAACGCGCCTTACTCAACCACTCCATGTCCCAATGCAACACGCTTCAGGAAACATGGAACAGCTATGAGAGCTGGATGTCCAAGGCTCTGGACGAAGTAGCACCATGGGTTTCTAAACCCCTGACCAGGCAATCCAAAACAGCTGCATGGTTCTCTGAAAAACTCAGACTGGCTAAAGCCAAATGTAAAACGTTTGAACGGAGGTGGAGGCTGAATTATGCCCCTGAACTCAAAGAAGAATATAAAACAGAGATAAAAAAGTACCACAAACTATTAAGGTCAGAAAAGGGCATCTATTTCAAAAACAGAATTGAATCAGCAGTCAACCCCACCAAAGAACTCTTTGGAATATACAGAGAACTCACGACCCCGTCCAGGCTTGAGGCTCAAGACGTCTACTCTAATGAGCTATGCGAGCTTATAGCCGATTATTTTGTAGATAAGGTGGACAAAATTCATGTCACCTTTACAGCCAGTAATAATCCACCTACCAGTCCTGGAACTAATGTAGCTGTCTCCACACCTAAATCTCGGCTATTATGCTTTACAACGCCAGAAAGAAAAGAACTTCTGGATATTGTTAAAAGCATACAATCCGGATCTCCATCTGACACGTGCCCAGTGGCGCGGTGCAAAGATGTTATGGAGAGCACGCTAATCGACCATATTAGCCATATGATCACTCTGTCCTTTCAAGAGTGTCATGTACTGGAAGCATGGAAGACTGCCCAGGTCATTCCCCTTAAGAAAAAACCCAACATCCCCATCTCACAATTGCAAAACCTTCGCCCTATCTCCCTTCTTCCTTTCTGCGCAAAGATTGTGGAGAAAATTGCAAATAAACAGCTCATGCAACATCTAGAAGAACAAACCCACCTCCACTCATCTCAATCTGGGTTTAGAACCGGCTACTCGACGGAGTCAGCAGTTCTATTTTCCACTGAGCGCATAAGGCAGATAGTGGATGAAGGCGAGACAGCAGCTTTAGTCTTACTAGATCTGAGTGCAGCGTTTGACACCGTGCTGCACTCCACGCTGCTGTCTCGCCTGATGGAGATGGGGGTGACGGGGTCAGCGCTAGCCTGGCTGAAATCTTACCTGGCTGACAGAAGCTTTCAGCTACACTGTCCCCCCTTCAAATCGTCTCCACGCAGGGTAAGCCATGGGGTTCCTCAGGGGTCAAGTTTGAGCCCCACCTTATTTAACATCTATATGGAACCCCTGGCTCGCGTTGTGGAGACTTTTGGGGTGGACATTGTTAGCTACGCTGACGACACCCAGTTGGTGTTTAAACTCTCACCCGACCGCAGTCAAGATGCCATCAACTTCTCGAACTGTATGTCAGCAGTAGCAGTGTGGATGAATGACAACTGCCTTCGCCTCAATGGCGAAAAGACAGAGCTGTTGGTGGTCGGAAGAGCAACATCTTCATGGTCAAGACTATGGTGGCCCAGTGAACTTGGGGACCCCCCCATTCCGAGGGAGTCGGTACGTAACCTTGGTGTTATGTTGGACACCGACCTCTCGTATAAGATCCACGTCAATAAAGTCACAGGGAGATGCTTTGGCCTACTCAAGGTTCTTCGTAAGGTCTTAGACCTCTTGCCTGCTGTAGCCAGAAAAACTATTGTTCACGCCCTAGTAACTCCACACCTTGATTACGGCAATGCCATGCTGTTGGGGCTAAGCCAAAAAGCACTACACCAACTCCAGTGCGTGCAGAATGCCGCCGCACGTTTAGTGCTTGGCCTTCCGCGCAGAGCTTCAGGAAAGTCTGCCTTGGCTAAACTCCACTGGCTTCCCGTCAGGGAGCGTATTAAATTTAAAGCCCTCTGCTACACTCATCGCATAGCCCAGAACAAAGGCCCGGATTATCTCAAAAACCTCCTGGCCATACATCGCCCTATTCGCAATCTAAGATCCTCTGGTGCGATGTTGTTTAAAACTCCCCGTATTCTTAGGGCCAGAATGGGCGGCCGCTCATTTAGGCACTTAGCCCCTAAATACTGGAATGCTCTACCTCTGAACATGAGAATGGAGCCATCTGAAATAGGATTCCGGAGGAAATTAAAAACACTCCTCTTCCCCACTTTATAATCCTGGTTTCTCAGGCCCTAGGTAGAATTTATCAGTAATTAGCGCGGGGACTCACTGTTCTATGTGTAGCCAGGCGCTTTATAAATGCTAAAAATAAAAAAAAAAAATCAAATCAAAATTTTAACGAGCACATCTGAAAACACCATCACCATTCCCCAAATAAAAAGTTTGGAAATTTACACAGGGATTGCTCTTAAAAAATGTATTAGTGGCATGTGGTCTACAACATTAAATAGATTTAGAAGCTTCCACCATTAAGTACTATGTGATTGATTAAATGAAATAATTTTACATACAGGAATAAGGAATTCCATAGAAACTGCTGACCCATCAGAGCACGTGCAGTCATCAGTGTGCTGATCGTGTAAGTATAAGGACTAAATTGCCATCCATAATCGATAAATCATAAAGGATGCTTACTTTTGAATTATAAAAGGAAAATATTGTTTATAGGTAGGTGATCCTCATTAGTCAGAAACAATTGAGGAGAGAAGATGGAGTAATTGATACAAGTCCATCAGCCTCATCGGAATTCCCTTGTAAAGAATATTAAGGGTGAGAAATCTTAATAACCATTGCTTAATTGTAAACGTTAGTTAAAGAGTGACGTAGTAATTAGCCACTTTTATTCCCCTAATATATAACCTGTTTAATGATCAGGTGATATTTGAAACAAACTTAGGATGCACTGAACCAAAATAATAATTAGAAAATCTTCACACACATTATGTTTGAATTTAATTGTATTTATTATTCACTTTTGTAGAGACTTGATCTGGTTTTATGGGAAATAAGTCATGTTTTTATTCCGAGTCCTGAGAAACGCGTCGACATGTGGACAACAATAAAGTATGTAATACACACACTGTAGTACTGTATATCCTACAAAGAAGTGCATATTAAGTAGGTTGCTGAGCTAATAGTTTTTTTGAAAACTGTATTATGCGAGTAATAACATACCCTATGAGGTATAATGGATTTATGCAGGAATTTTCTAAAATAGAAAAGCCTGAATGTTAAACAAGAAATATTAAGTTAATATTTGCTTTGATATCAGCAAAGCTTATGTATAATTGTAAGAATAGATCTGTGTGTACAAAAAGTTTTTTTATTGAATGTTTTTATAACGTGTTTTTAACTCAATTGAATCTAAAGGCTGATTTTTGGCTGATAAAGTGAATAATAAAGTAAATAATTGGTAAATTGAACAACACTGATTTGTTGGATCAGTGTAAACTAATTTAGACATCTGCATTAGAAATATACTACGACACACAGAAGAGAATTTTGATTTTCACTGGTGTGATATGACCCGGTCCTTTTGGTCTAACCTGGGTAACTCTCTTTTTTTCTGATCCAATTTTCAAACGACAACATTACACACATATGCATTACACATTGGTATGTTATTGCTTATAAGAGCGATTTCAACATGCACAAGTCCAGATCAAATGCAAATAGAACTGTCAAAGGGTAACAAGTTATAATAGAACCTTACCTTCAATTCCGGCGACAAGGGTGTTGATTTGCTTTGTGGTCAAGTACCAGCAACACAGGCAGGACATGGTCGATCGACTCCATGATGGAAAAGGAAGTGTGAAACAGAAAGAAGGTAAGTTTTGGCATTATATATGTTCCGATCCACCAACTCAGGTGTGGAGGTTTTATCACAGTTATGTCGGCAGAAAGGCACATTGAGATTGTCATGGCGAACAAACTGGCTGTAGTCACTCTGGCAGCCACTTTTGTCTATGGATCTGTCGAGGCAAGTGAACAAATCTGGTGGAGACGGCGGCACTCTGACAGTCTATCATCCATTAACCTGCCAGCATCTAAACAGAGCGGTGTTCAGCGTTACTCCGGAAATAATTTCTAAAATCATATCACCTTTCCCTGAATCACCAAATCATGCATTTACTCATCAGTGGGGCCCATATCACTGTGAGCTACTCACAAAACACTTTTATCTTACTTCATGGATCGGTGAGATTCAAAGTAGAACTGCTGTTTCATAGCGGAGTGTCTAAATTAAAACTAAATATTTATAGTATTTACATCTGCGTTTAACCCCATTGCTGCTTCTGTAGAAGATGGAAGGATCCGCTACCCTGTTGGACTGGCGCACTTCAGTTTTACAAACTTCTAAAGTTGACTTAACAAGATCGGGTTATCCTGATAAGAGAAGCTTTTGGCTCCTCTTGGACTGGGCGCAATTGGGACGTTAGACTGTGTTTTTTTTTTTTTTATCCCCATGGTACAATGATTAGGCTGCTTGGTAACTTTTTGTTTTGGTACACCCAACAGGGTGGTCTCTGTATTAGCGATGGGTACTTGACTGCAGCAAAATCACTCTTTATTGGTTATCCTAAGGTGGTGCTTTCGGTGCATTGAGACAATACTGTGAGGCGATACCTATAAATAGGTCTGTTGCTCCTACTAGTTCATCTGTGACAGTATATCTCTCTCCTTGCGCTTCTATTTCGTAACCAAGGGCGAAAATGAGGACCAAAAATAAAAAAAACCCATTGCTGCTGCCATCGGCCGCTGAATGTACGGAGCACTACCTGGCTGGTGCTGCGAACGTTCAACGGCCGACACAGCCTCACCCACTCTTCAGAACGCCCGCACTGTGCCAACATAACAGCCGCAGTTAAGGCGTTAAGGAGTTTTACCATGGTTTTATCGACAAAATATTTATTTAGACACACCACCATTTTTGGTCAACAGATCTGCTAGTAAAAAATTAGGCGTAGGAAAATACAAGAACAGCTTAATTCTCCATTTATCTAATTTTTATTAAAAACAAAGTTTTGCATGCCTAAAAGTTTGTTCACTTTATTTATTTCTTTATTCATAAATGACATTAAAGGAATAAAAGTTTTATCTCAAACAGGTATATTCAGTTATTTCAGAAATTCAGAAATAGAAATTATTATTTAGATTTCAGAAATACAAATATTAGCAAAAGACAGATAGTTCCCAAAATTCATTTTCTCCTAGCTTCCCTGACTAATAACCTCATCTAAAGCTCAGACCTCATTCAAGAAGATAGAAAATTATTCTAAGTCTTACATCTTCAGGAAAATCAGCATACCGAAAGCATCTCCAGAGGAAATCAGAAGAGAGTTTTTTCTTAAGTAAAATCTGCACTTTTTATACTCTTTTCACTAACTTTATCTATCTACAAAAGTAACTATCAGCATAAACTCGAGTTCTGATTGGACAATTTGGAGGTGGATGAGCATCACCTCATCATTCTAATATTCCTTTTCTGTAGCATCAGCTGAAATGAAAGAGTTCATTGTTTTTAAAAATGTCTGGCCTAGTCACGTCACGTCTTCAAGTTGTTATATCAGACTATATTCCCACGTTATACAATAGTGACATCCACAATTGTTGTCAGTCATCTGTATTCTCGGGGCATGATATCCTTGAACTGGTTTTGTTCAGGCACAAGCAGCTCGCATTCATTCTCGGCTTTCACCGCGCGTGCGCATTATCTTTCATTGTCACAGTAGTCGAAAAATGGGAACAATCATAGAAACAAACACAAATGAATGTTAATTATTGAAATATAGCCCTTCTGTTTACCTCCCCCCCATACTAAGGTCTCCCTGTTAGTTATTACCTAGCAAACGAGCAACACATATGCGATTTATACTCACTTATCCTGCAGTTCCTGTCACAAATACATGCACAAAAGCACATTTATGCTGCTTTTAATTATTTCGAAGCTTTTTGCATTATTTCACATCACGACAACAACATTAATTAGTTAGTTATATTTTCGCCATACAAGCAGATTAGTATTCCCACATATAATTGTGTGTACATTCTATACTATGTTGGTTAATGTTTTCCACACCACGCAATTAATAAAGGTTATAGTTATGAGATGTAGAAAGGTGTAGGTTACCAAGTCTTGAGGAATAACAGAAACAGTCGCTTAACCAAGATATTATGTATGAGGAACTATCTCACACTATAGTGGCCCTCCCTTCTGGTAAAGCAGCAGGGAATGATGCAGGGAATGATGCCATACCACTTGAGTTCTATAAAACATTCAAGGATTGTTTAATTCCTTTTATAAGCAAGAATATGCACCATGTATGTGTCATCATGGATGTACCTAGATCGTGGTATACTACAAATATCGTTTTTTTCTTAAAGAAGAATAAACCATCAGAAGAATGTTGGTCACATCGCCCGATAACACTCATCAATGCAGATGGCAAATTATTTCTTAAAGTACTAGCAACACCCTTGGCGCCTTCTATGACACAACTAGTTTCTTACCAACATGTAAATGCCGCCAAAATGGCCTTCGATGCTGCAAAAAAAAGTAAACTGGGAATGGGAATGATTATGCTCGATACTGAAAGGGCTAGTCTTGCGGAGTATAATATTCATGGGTGCTTTTACGGATGGGTCAGAGCTCTGTATAAGCAACGAAGGGCTAACCTAATACTCAGGGGTACTCGGCAGGGCTGTCCCCTCTCCCCTTTACTTTTTGCTTTATATATAGAACCTTTTATAAAATTTACTTTTCGTAAACATGTCTATTCTTCCGGTTAATTTAGGATCTGGTGAATTGAAAATAATGGCCTACGCAGATGACACAGCTGTTTTTTCCACAGATCCAATAAACGCTATAGATGAAATCCAAATAGAGGGTAGAACGTTCTGCTTTTTTCCAGACTACAAGCTAAATGTAAATAAGACGCAGGCCCTTCTCAATCATCACATTATTGGAGCAGTACCAGGGGCTTGTTCAGCAGCAACTTACTTAGGGGTACAGATTACTCCAAATGTGGAACAGATTATAAGGCGTAACTATGTACCCTTGTTAAAGTCTGTGATCTCAAAAATTAAGGTCTGGCATAAACTGCCAAATAGTATAATAGGGCATTGCAATATTATTAAAATAACTGTTTTACCCAAATTTGTTTATTTGTTTCGGTCAATACCATTACGAGTTCCGATTCTTTTTTTAAGAAACTTGAGAGGGCAATCAGTAGTTTTATTTGGAGTTATAAACAGCCGTGGCGTGCTATACGGCATTTAAATCTCCCATATAAACAGGGAGAGCTCCAATTGCCTGATTTTAGGCTATATTTTTGGGTCTCCTTCACAGGACAAGTTTGGGATCTTCTTTCTACTAGTAAACAATATTGATGCTGTAGCCTCGCAGTCGGTAATGACAGAAGAATGTTCTTATATAAATTCAATGATCCGAACTACTTTAAAAGAGTTGATTTAAAGCTCTTAGAGATATAGCCTATATTTGGCAAGAGATAGTAGCTAAATGTTCCCCGCCTTTAATGCATGCTAGCGTCCTGCTCTGCGGTAACCCTATGCTCCCGGATATATATTTCATGATACTCAAGCTAAACTTTGGATTGGATACGGCATTAGCCTGCTTGGGCATCTATATAACACTAACGGTTTACGAAGCTTCTAAGATTTACAGAGGGCAACTGGTCTTTCAAAATATTTGTTTTATAAATATCTTCAGGTTAGAGACTGTCTATGGGGTCGTAGAGATATAAGAATAACTGCAGAATCTGACATACTGTTCTACTTGCACTCAATCACAAAGTTGACTATCAGCAAGGTTCATCAGCTTCTGTCCCAATTTTGGGACAATGATAGCGTGAAGTTAGCATCTAAATGGAGTGAGCTTCTGGGTGAGGATATCAGCCCTGTAGATATTGAGGATGCATTACGGACTTTGGATGAGGCAGTGTATTCTACTAATTTAAAGCTGCAACAAGTTTAGAACCGTATATGTATCCTATATTATTCTCCAGAACGAATAACCAGGTGGGCTGCCGACAGTGGGACAGTCGTAGGCGACAAGGGCATGTGTGCTAAATGTGGATTGGTTGCTCCAGATATCCTACATATGTTTGCTGCCTGTCCATGCACCATTGACCATTTCTTTCATTAAACTGAATCAATCAGTATATGATCAATGTTTCCATAATATTTAGGGGTATGTCAATTAAATCAACCCTACTCAATAAATGTACAAAATTCACACGAATGTAAAAATGCAACAGCATTAATTCCAAAATCAGGGGCAATTTTAATTAATTATATCTCCAAAAAACTATCCAACGATAGAAGGTTGCCCAAAGAGAGCGTGCAAAGAATATGAGAAATATAAGGTGATTGAAGAAAGGAAAGTTCAGATAAGGACATTAAATTATTCACAAATTTGACGTTTCGACTCGTCTTCGGGCCTTTAGGTAAGTTGGACCTGGGCCATGCGAGTCTTCATCAGGACTAACACAAAGGGCAACCCAAGAGTATTGCTGACCCTGAAAGGGAGGGAGAATAAAATGCAGGCTGTTGCACTAAGTTGCGACTAGATTCAATCACGCAATGAGAAGAGGGGTGAAAATGCTTACCCTAAAGTGGGGGACCAAGTGGCGTGTCTTCACTCGTTGTCCCAAAGTTAATATTAACTCCTAAAAAATACAATATGGTGTAGTCAGAAAATAGGTCTCTTGTCACTATTCCCAAAGACCTTACTCCACTTGACTCTCTACACACACCATTACCTTATCCACGGTGTGTTGTTTGACCCACTGGTCATCATAGGAAACGGGCTTCAGTCTCAGCGCTTTCTAATTTCAATGATACAGTGACCCTGAAAAAGGTTTTTAAAGGATCTAATCAATATTTGATACCTTTATGTATCTATAAAACACAACTAGCCAGCGTATAAGCAGGAGCATTTACCTTTAGCTTGTCACTTGGTCTGTAATTAGGAATCCTCAATATAATTTGTATCACGAGGCAGTGATCCTCACCATAATTCTACTTGGTGTAATTTGTATCACTATGCTGAAAAATAAAACAATGCGTCCAGTCAGTGAGACCCATTAACACAGTGGCTCATTAAAGAACTGGCTATTCGCGATATCTGTAAACACGGCGGGGAACCTTACCAGGCATTTTGCATACGTCTCCAAAAATCGGCATCCAGCCCCGACCGGTAGCTCGTGGGCGTGTAAAAAGGTTTCCCAGGATGGACATAGACAACAGATATCGAATGTTGTCGAGACCGACCCTGCTCGTATTTTATCCAGTGACATAAAGGACGCAAAAATTATCTTGTTATTAAGTGAATTTGGTTAAATTGTAAATCTCGGAGTGAACACACTTAATGTTGCAGCAGCCCCGATATTTCGACTAGAACTGATCTAAAAATTCAGCAAAGATAGAGGGACTCGTGTAAGACAGTCCCAATCTTTAAAATAAATAAAAAAAATCTAGAAGAAGGACAGTTATAGAAATTGAGCTACCAGCAAGGATGTATTCCCAGGGTCCCGCATATCCCAAACAGTGGGCATAGAAATAGAGATTGGACTAGAGCCGGTCGCCATTTTAGGAAAGGACAGACTCCCATATTGTGCCATTTTGTTAATGGTTGCCTGTCCATGCTTGACACTCTTTTGTAAAGAAGTTGCTCAAATAGTGGGTGAACGTCTCGGTATTGATATGCAACTAACGGAGGCAGAAAGGATGTTGGGATATAAAGGGACACCTGACTCTAGTTTAAGATCTCTTTTTTCTGTCATTATAGTAACAGCTCGATTATGCATTGCTCGCGTATGGATTTCTAAGATGGCCGCTACTGCGTTGGAGTTTTGGGTAATGATAAGAGAAAGGTATGAAAGAGAAATGTGTATAGCCAAGATTAGGGGGAAGTCACTCCAGGAGGAAATTCTATCGAATCTGGGGCCTATGTCAAACATAGAATAGATAAAATGTCAGGCAATATTATAACACTTAAATATTGGTATATGTATTTGCTCTTTGTGTTCGGAGTCCCTCGCTGTTATGTATTTGCATTGTATAAGATTTACAAATTATTTTTTTTTGTTCTATTGATATGTGCTTATATATTATTTCATATTGACATATGGTCTTTCTGATTTATTCCCGGAGATAAACACTAAAACAATGTTTAAAAAAAGAAAATATGATTTTGGAGGTTGAGATTGGACTGATTTAAGTAGATAGATCTCTGTAGTATTTATCGAAAGAGTGTAGCTTAGCAATTTATAATTACATTACTGGTTCTTTCAAATGTGGCTAATATGAACTTTTGGCTTGAGGATACTTCATATTATTGCCGGTAGCTAGTGTAGGATACCTGTGTAACGATATTTTCTTTAGAATATTATTGTGATATATTTGTGCACTTTGCGCTTTGCACTTGGTAAATGAAATTGCATATTTGGCACTTTAGAGATTATCGGCCACATGCATCAAACGATTTTGGAGTCGCAAACGGTGCGAATCGGAAAATTCGGCCGTTTGCGATTCCAAAATCAGTTTTTGGTATGCATGAAACAATTATTCTGAACCCGCAAATTTTTGCATTTCCTAAAAATGCAATTGCATTTAAGGAATCGCATTTGTGCGATTCCTTAAATGCAATGCATGATTGTTTTCAAAATTGCGAATTCTGAAATAGGAGGTGCAAATTAACACGAGGTTGACCCTCATGTTAATTTGCTAAAACTTTCAAAAATGCTCAAATAAGCATTTTTGAAAATGTCATGTTACACACACACATGTCCTTTGGACAGTGTGGGAGTGAGAGTCAGTGGCAGGTGAGAATGAAAGAGACTGAGTGTCAGTGAGAAAGTGAGTAAGAATGACTGTAAGTGAGTGAAAGTGAATGAATAAGAATCAGTGTGAGGGAGTGTTCTAGAGACTGAGTGAGAGAATGTTGGACAGTGAGTGCAACTTTGAGTGAGCTTGAGTGATTGGAAATAAATAATAGTGAGTGTGAGTGAGGGAGAATGTTTAAGTCAGAGTGAGCGAAGGTAAATGACTAAATGAAGATGCGTGAACCAGAGTAAGTTCAAGCTAGTGTGAGTGAAAACGAATGAGAGAGAGTAAGAATGAGAGTGAGAATGAGTGAATGCAACTGAGCGAGAGTGATTGAGTGAGAGAGAGTAAGTCAATGTGAGCTTGCGTGAGAATGTAGTGGTATGCTTGCAAATCTGCCATTGCCCCAGGCAAACTACAGTGAGGTTACATAGGTCCTTGGCACAAACACGTCCATTTTACTTGCTCAAGTTTAAAGATAACATCTTTTTTATTGTTGTTTTATATAGTGCAAACTCATCCTGAAGGCATCAGGGCACTTTACATGAGCATCAGTTGCATTACAGATGAACACATTCATTTTTGTCAGGCACAGGGAGATTAAGTGATCTGTCCAGAAACACAGAATGTTGAGAGTCCCTGCCGAGAACAATCCCGGTTCCTCAGCTTCGAGGTTGACTGCTCTATTAACACACATTTGCTTATGTGCCCGTGTGGGATTTGCTTACAGTTACACTTCTTCTTGGGTACATTAACAGGCCTTTAAACATTTTGTACAAGGTCTAGGTACACTGCACAGAATGTCGCTGTTGGTTGTTGTCTGTTCAGCGACAACTCTGAGTGGGTAGAATTAACAATGACAGCTGGACCAGATCCCAGGTACAGAACAAATGGGTCCAGTTCATTATGTATACTAGAAAAATCCTTTGTTTAGGAAGAGGAGCATTTTGATGGCTTATTGAGGTAGCCCCATGCCGGAATTCTAGCCCAGCTGAATCCCTTTACTATCCTGAGAAGGACGGTGGCCTATTCAACACCAAGAATGACTACCAGATGACACACAGGTAAGTGAGGAGTTAAACCACTAAGGTGTTCTGGCAGACCCGCACACCCTATGATTTATAGGATAGGCAGCGCTAGGTAGGAGTGCAATTATATGTATTCATATAATACAATGCAAAAGCACAATGGTTGAATCGTTCATTCTGCTCACCATTCTTGTAATGCTGGTAAAATAGTTCTGCCTCATTCTATTAATCATTGCAGTGCACATATTTTACACAGGAGGACAATTGGTTCAATAAATGATTGATATACCAATGTGTGTTTTTTTGTGTCTCCCTTTGGTCAAGCCTGAGCCACTAACAAAAGGGTAGGATATATTGTCACATTTTCCTTGAGGAATCAGGGTTGTCATGTCCTGCAGATACTGACACCATTGTGTACCTTTTGAGGTTTAGAGGTCTAGATGACACACTGTGAGCCAGCCAGGAATGAGGTCAACATATTCTGATGGTATGTACTGACTCAGTCCCAAATAGTTTTGATGCTTATGTTGCCCAAACACACATTCTTACTGACATAGTAGGAACCTTACAGCGATACTAAAGCTACTTCTTGGCTTATAGAAGCACCCATTGGTAAATATTGATGCTACAATACTTTAGGTAATTCTTAGCATGACAGCCACCTGTGCCAAATACTATCACTGACATGCTAGAGGTCATTATTGGCATGATGACCACCCATGGTAAAATATTGATTCTTGCATATCAAAGGTAACTCTCAGCATATGGGGCACCTGTGGTAAAATGACAGCACTAACACATTGGAGTAATTCGTGACATATGGGTGTGCAACCTTCTAATATGACAGTGGGCAACCATGAGAAAATGCTGGACCCTGCCACATTAGATGTGATTTTGACATTTGGGTCACCCTTGATATATGAACACAATTAATGACAACATTCTCATACATTGTTTGTAGTATTTGGCATAAGTGGCATCCATAGCACATGTGGGGCAACCACTACATAATGCAGGTCCTCGCACAATAAAGACATCTTTTGACATATGGATGCACCCATAGCACATTTTGAAAATAATTGTTTAAATTTCTGGGGAGAGTCAGGTTTAATTGGCTTGGCACACCATGGAATTACTATGACGTTTTAACAAAAGTAAAAAATTTGCAAAAATGCACCATTTGGCTGATTTTTTCAAAACATTTCTGGGTAGAGGATCCACGGTTCCACCAAACCCACCTAGAAGAAGTTTGGCTCATTTGGTTTGTTTGCTTGCTCGCTACAATTCAGGGCAAGTATTAAATGTCATTTCAGCTATGTATAGGTGGTACCTAAAATAGGCATTTGTCTGTGCTGTGTTGTTATGTTATTCATACCCTATTGTGGAAGTTCAGCGATGTCAATTATTGTGAAATCATCAGGATTAAGGTCATGTGACATCAAGTCCTAGAAAGATTCACAGTCCAAGTTCACATATCACTTTCCATAATATATCATTAAAGTCAAACTTTGTGTGATGTCACTTTCGCTACCTGTGGCGCTTTGATAAATGCGCGCCCATTAGAAAGAGCAATGGGTTTAATGACAGCTAGTAACTCCCTTCCACAAGTTAAAGTTACTGACTGGAAGATAGGAGTACATGTGGGATACCTTTGCTCTCTACCTGGAAAGGAAAAACCCTGCGTCCTCCTTAGGAGGCTATAAACAAAAGCCTGGAGGTAATTAACAGTCCTTGATTTTCCTTGTATTCAATAAAATGTGCTGGATTCACTTGGTTTTATGACACTTTCCACTTGTTTCAAGACTGGTCTTTTAACAGCCAAATAAGAAGACACAAAACAGTTCCTGTTTTCTGTCATGGCTGACAATCCTTCAAAAAACTTTCAATTTCCAATACCAAATATTGTTTTGTATTAGGGAGCATGTCCCTGGATATCCAAGAGGCTCCAGAAATATGTCAGTGCTAACAGGAACATTGCTTGGACCCAAGCGTAGGTCTGGCAAATGTCTTCTCTTGATTGAGATAATCTCTGACATGTTGCATCAACAAAACACAACACCTCCCTTTATTCACAGAGCATTTAGCTTCAAAGAAGGCTTTAATTTCACTTTCTTTATGTACTGCGTAATACTGGTGTCCAGGCGCACAACACCCATTGGACTCAAAGGGCTTCAGCCCCCTCCCCTCCCCCCGTCGTGTGTGGCAGGGCGGAATGAGATGCTTCTTGGGCAGACACACACAGCCGCACCCGAGCACTTCATAGGTCTTTAAAAGACTATTTGCAGATTGAAGAAGAATTGTTGTTGTCCCACCCCTTTTAAGAGCCCCTGCAGCTCCACTCTGACTATTGCTTAAAGATTCAGCCCCCCCCAAATGTTTTCTTAGCCCCCTCCCCCGAAATTTGCCTCTGGTTGCGCCTCAGCTGGTGTCTTGTATTACAACACGTTCTCAAACTCTTACCCAATATTTCATTTTATGTAGGAATATAAATGACTACATTTTACAGAAAAAGTAACACACAGTGCCCACTAAAAAGATCTAGCATCGAACGTTGTTAAACCTGGCATCCTTGGTGTGGTTTGCCTCTAAACTTTTGCCCACAGACCACTTGTGTTGCTGACTTCCTTGTGCTGGCAT
Organism: Lissotriton helveticus; assembly: GCF_964261635.1. Taxonomy (NCBI): domain Eukaryota; kingdom Metazoa; phylum Chordata; class Amphibia; order Caudata; family Salamandridae; genus Lissotriton; species Lissotriton helveticus. Next base: position 1,142,775,833 of record NC_136068.1, read on the forward strand.
TGGGACTGTGCACTTTACCACTGCTAATCAGTGTTAAAGTGTGTTTGCTTTCACCTTTAAACATGGTAGAATTGGCTTATACCCTATTGGCATGTTTTATTTACTTGTTAGTCCCTAGTAAAGTGGCACTACCTGTGCTCAGGGCCTGTAAATTAAATACTACCAGTGGGCATGCAGCACTGATTGTGCCACCCACCTAAGTAGTACTTTAAACATGAGTGCAATTTTAAACTGTTATTTTGACATTGGAAACTAAACATTTTGCCAGGCCCAAACCTTCCTTTTTAATACCTAAAAGGAATCCCTAAGGTAGGCCCTGGACGGCCCAGCGGGCAGGGCGCACTGCATTTAAAAAGTAGGGCATGTATTTTAAGCTTTATATGTCTGTTAGATTTGGGGGTCTCTAGTTGGCACAGGTAGGTACTTGTGACAAATAGGGACCCTTGCCTCTAGTCAGGATAAGGGGATTATACTCCTAAAATAACCCCTGCTCACTCCCTTGGTAGCTTGGCACCAGCAGACAGGCTTATCTCAGAGGCAGTGTGCAAAGCATTTGTTACCACATACAGTAACCCAGTGACAACACTACAGATGGACACCACACAAGGTTTTTATATAAAAAATAAGTATACTTTATATAGAGTTACCACAATACCATAAACAACAGATATACACAATACTGTTACTTTAAGATGGTAGATTTAGCTTTGTTAAGTTCAGTTCTTGAGATGTGACACTTTGCGTCAATGTACCTTAGGTTGCGTTGCGCTTCCACGACAAGCAATGCCGCAGCGAGGGAAATACGGCAAAGTTCAAGTACGAAGAAATAAAGACGTGTAGATCTTCCAGACGCGGCAGCAGCTCTACTTGCGACACTCTTCTCCCACGATGCGTGAAGCTTCTGCATGATGCAACAACTACAGCTGCGACATCCACGATGCGACGGCAGCAGCTCTGACGGCGGCGCGCTTCTCATGAATGCAAAGCGGTACAAAAGGGGTGGTGAGGGACGGAGCATCTGAACCAATCAAACACTCACACCCAGTCAACAGATCTGGGTTTAATCCATCACCGTTCTTTAGCCCACTCTGCCACCCCAGTTTAGACATGGCCATATGCAAATCAGTCTGACCCTGTGCCTCATGGTAACAGTCCAGCCCGAACTGCCAAGCCATGCCTTCCCTGGACTGGAAACAAGCTTCCTAGGAGCAGGTAATTCCCAGCGTCCTGTGCGGCGAATGCAGGAGTCTTAAGTAATGGTGGTCGGACCCCTAATGATGCGGTGAGCATTCAAGACTAATTCAGGAGAGCACAAAGAAATGGCAACATCCGAGCAGGTAAGGTGCTTGCAGCACGATTTACATCAACAGGATACATCCGTGTAGCCAAATAACTAATAGGCGTATCCGTCTTCTTTTAGAAATATTGTGAAGCCTAAAACGGAAAACACGCCGAGTGAGCTTTCCCTGCAATGCACTTTTTCAACATTCAACACTTTTGTGGTGAGTTTTCTCTGTATTACTATTTGCAGTGTACCACAAGCACTATACACATTGCCTCTGCATTAAACCTGACTGCTCTGTGCCAAGCTTCCCGAGGGTTGAGCATAAGTTAATTAACCCTGGGCGGGCGGCTACGTTCCGTGCACGGAGTGTGCGTAGTGCCGGCTTCTACGCATTTTGCGTAGCAGGCGTAGAATCCGGCACTATGCACGCTCCGCAGACGGAGCGTAGCTGGCCGCCACCCGCCTCCCTCCCGCCCTCCCTAAATACTTTAAATTGATGGTGTAGAAGAATTAAAAGGCACTTACCTTGCCCGCCGCTGCCCGCCGCGTCCCCGGGGCTCGCTATCTTCATGGCTGCCGTCTTGTGTACTAGTGCGCATGCGCGAGCGGCCGCGCATGCGCATTTCTCACAAGAAATGCGCATGCGCGGTCGCCCGCGCATGCGCATTAGTACACAAGACGGCAGCCATGAAGATAGCGAGCCCCGGGGACGCGGCGGGCAAGGTAAGTGCCTTTTAATTCTTTTACACCATTAATTTAAAGTATTTAGGGAGTGCGGGAGGGAGGCCTGCGGTGCGTAGTGGGGCTACGCGGAGTGCGGAGGTGGGCGGAGTTTCTCGCCCACTTCACGTAGCTCCACGAAGCCCCACTACGCCCACTACGCCCAGGGTTAAAGTTAATTTAGGGTTGATAAAAATGTGATTGCTGCTTGAAAAGGGTTTCACCCACCCCAACCAGTAACCCAGTTCCTTAAATAGTCACACACCAGTGTAATAATTTTAAGGATTATTCCATTTTCCCTTTCATCCCTTGCCTGCCACAGGCAAAAGATGTTATGAAGCAATAATTGGTATGGCTCTTATCAGTAAGGTTGAGCCCTTTAGCAAAAACAACCACAAATGCCAATTCAACATTGGAAATCAAAGGTAGCAGCGCTTCACACAAATAATCTCTAGCAGGCTGTGCGCATTTATCAAGATGCCTCGGTCAAGCCAAATAAACAAAAGACGCATTCCCGCTTCAAAAAAATTTCACAACCTAAAATAGAATTCACGCCGAGCGGGCGGTTCCTTCAACGAGTTTGATCTACAATTTCATTCAAAGGTATGTCATTTCATTTGGTGGTTCATAAAAAACCATTTTGTTTAGAATAGCATTGTTTGAGCGTAATAACAACAAGCACATTACGTTTATTATCTGTTTTAGATGCGGGCTCCGTGTTACTCGAACTTGATGCATCGAGAAAGCACCATTTTTGTACAACACCACATCATTGGACGAATCAATATAAACCCAGACAACATTCTCTGGCTCTTCTCTTGACAGCTCTCTGCTTTTTGATTTGTTTAATTTTTAGAACCTTAATTCTTAAGAATCAGAATATCATTCAGTGATCAGTTTCAAAAGCGGTAAGAACAACTTAGGCTGGTTGTCTTAGGTTGGAATGCCCGTGAGTCTTTTTTAGTTACGGTTTTAAAGCAGACTCTTGTTTTTTCTCCCCACAGTTTTTGGTCCTGAAGAGAACCCCAGAAATCGGTGCATTCGAAACGCGTAGACCTGTTTTGTACACCAACAATTGTATTTTTCAAATTGTTGTGCATTCCGAAACAGTTCTTTATTGAATAAAAACCATACTGTGATTTTGCATGATGCACAACTAATAGAAACTCACAACTTTTGTTTCTTTGGTTATGTATCCTTGGTTCTTTAATGTGGAGGATAACAATTGTCTTGGAACACCAAGGAGGTGAATTGAGAGTGTATGTATGATGAAAGGTGTTAATGGATGAGGAATGGGGTATGACTGATCTAGAGTGAATGCAAATGGTGTGATGATAAGCCAAAGGGCGCGCTGGTCATTGTGGGGCATATTATCAAGGACGGGCGATACATTATCGCCGCTTTTATCGGCAGGAAACTGCTGATAAAGCGGCGATAATGGGCTTGATAATATGCTCTATGAATTCCTATCGAAGCCCATGTTAGATGTCTTCACATAATGTATCGCCCGTCCTTGATAATATGCCCCTGTGTTATTTGTAGAAATTATTTTCTAAATTCCCCCTTTTTTTCTTGAAATAATTGTTGTGGTGTGTTTTGTATATAAAAAATTGTATTGCATATAAGAAATAAGTGAACTAAATTACGGTTCTGATAATAAATACTATTGAATAGTAAAGGTGTATATTGATTTGCAACTTGTGCGCCGGTTCAATTGTCTAGGCGTTAATTATCAGTACAGGCAAAAGATAGGCACAAGAAGCAGAAAAAGTAAACTTTTCGATCTGTATGTTATTGAAATATTATGTAGTGGTTTGGAATGGATGCACTATTGTTAATTATTTGTGATGTGACCTTACTAAATTACCTTGTCTGTAAATTAAAATTGCAAGTGTCACGTTTACCTGATTTTTTTTCTTGTTTGTTTTCTTTTCAAGCGCAAAAGAGACCACACACAGTCCATCTCTGCTTTCACTTGTACCGATAAGTGGCAATTGCCATGGCTAAGAAACAACTCCAAAGATGGGTGTTCCTGCCAAGGAAGTGGCCAGTAAAGAGGAGAAGAAGAAGGATATTGCCACCACTGTTGTGCTGCCCTCCACTTTTTTCAGGAAATATGGTGTACCTCCAGCATCATCAACAGCACTGCCGCAACCTAAGGCTAAGCCCAAGCCCATGTTGCTCAGTGATGTAGCCACTACAGTTATGGCAATGAGCAGTGAATCTGAACTTGATTTGTCTCGCTATCTAATCGTCACAGGAAACTGGAAAACAGGAGTTGCAGCTAGAAACATTTCTACCTGATACAGGAGCAGAACATGTAATTGAGTTTCCTGCTAAGCAAGATGTTGTTCTTCAGCCATTGGCTTCACAATCTATAGCAAGAGAAAGAAAGGGTACTACATCATCTACTCCAAGCACCCCTTCTGATGATCTGGGCATGGACTGGACTCCGGCCAAGTTCGAGAAACCCCCAAGAGAAAAGTGAAAAGGAAACTCCCTAAACGCCTCAGAATTATGGAAAGTTACAGTGATGACAACGAACCAGTGATTGTCACTATGGAGGGCTGCTCAGAGGGCACCAAGATGACTCCTCATAATCAACCTACTCAGAGGGATATGGTTCCACCACCACCACCGCTGGCTTCCTGTCGAGACCTGCATCCACCACTACCACAGTCACATTATACCCTACCGGGAGGCAAATGATACCGCTACCTAACGCCAGTTCTTCAGGCATTGGCTCACTGAAAGATGTATCCTCCCTAGCAAGCAAGCAGAAAGTTCCATTTGCCACATAAGTGTTCATCGAGGTAAGCCAGGTTCGCACAACGGTATTGGAGGCCAAACATCCCATCTGAAAAAAACATTGCACAATCCGGGGGGAGGAGCACCTTAAAAAAGGTAGGTGCTGGTGGTGATGAGAGAGGGGAAGCACTCAGTGCCCATTGACAGAAGAAGAAGGTGGTCATGAGGAAGAAGAGGATGATGCCATTACACAAAGCAGCCCTGTCCCCTGTAGTGTGCCAGCATCACCTGCATCAGCAGCCTCTAAATGGCACAAGACTCAGATGCAGACACCACTGCCACATACAGGGGTTCCTCCAAGATGCACATGGGGCCTACTACCTCCTGGTTGTCTCTGAAATTCGCCTGTCACAGTGGTACCACAAAGCTACTATTGCAGGCATGTTTAGGCAGGAGGAGCTCTATGAATGCCACCACCCAACAGCATGTTTGGGAAGCTGGCTAAAATATTAATGCTAGAACTTCTCCCTTTTCCTTTTGTGGAAGGAGTGGGATATTTAGAATTTGTGGTGGCCTCTGCTATAAATAGAAGATTCCCAGCCAGATCTCTTGTGCCATAGTTGCTGTACCAGCACTCCATCATAAGGTATGGCAATTGGTTGGCATTGTGGCAGCTCACACTATCCACCTGACGAAAGACATGAGTAACCAGTTATCAAACACCTGATTATATGTGTATCACTTCACACTGAATCTTTTTAGTGGGGGTTAGGCAACAGCTATTTGCAGGTCTCAGCACAGAAGAATGTCTTGAGGGTGTTCAGTGGCATGCAACAGTAGCAATGTTAACCATGGGGAAACTCTGTACAGCTGCAAACATCTTGGAAGAGTTTAACGGCATCATGTATGAATGGTTTTGACCCAGAAGCCTCAGAATTGGATTTGTTGCCAAGGGCAATGGCACTAATATAGTCAAGGCCTTGGCAGATGGTGGATATTTAAGGTGCATTGCATCAATCTGGTTGTGCAGGACTTCCTAAAAAAAGAAGACATAGTCAGCAACACACTAGCCACCTGCTGAAGAATCTGTACTTATTTTAGTAATTCAGTTAAAGCCCAGGACATTTGAGGGTCATTCTGCTACTAATAGACTACCAGTTAAACCTCATACAGAGGAGCCAATATGTTGGAACTTGTCCTACTACTTGCATAGACATCTGTTTGACTAGTACATACTAATACCCAACTATGGGGCATATTACCAACGATTAGCGATATTTATCGCTAATGATGCTTAGCAACACATTTTTAACGGATCACTGAAATAATATCGACTACCAAAATATCGACTACCCAAAATATCGAGGAAAAAATATCTACAACCAAAATATCGAGTTTGTATGTACAAACAGGTAAGTACAAAAATATCGAGTACAAAATATCGTTTGTAAAAAATATCGACTTTAATAAAAACAATGTTTAATTACATTAATATAAAAAATTAATTACTAAAATATAATTAACAATACCTAAATTAACTTTTAATAATTAAATAATTAATGAAAGTAAACAAATAATATTTTTTAATCATATTTCTTAAAATATATATATATATAGTAACAAAATTTAATTAAATAATAGCCAATATTATTAACGTACAAATACAAAAGAGTAAAAATTACTATTCCCACTGCAAAGAGTGCAACAGTGGATATATGATGTTACAACGCAACTTTTACAACGCACTACCATTACAACGTAAGTATTGGTAAGTATATAATAATTTTTTTAAATTTAAATTATTTAAAATTATTTAAATATAATTTAATTTAATTTCATTTCATTAAATTAAAATAATGTAAATTTAATTTTACTTTATTTTTACACTGTACCCCTGTACCCCTGTACCCCAAAACTGACCCTGAACCCTAAAAAAACCCTTTACCCAAAAACCCCAAACTGACCCTGAACCCTAAAAATACCCCTTTACCCAAAAACTAAAAACTGACCCTCAACCCTAAAAATACCCCTTTACCCAAAAACTAAAAACTGACCCTGAACCCTAAAAATACCCCTTTACCCAAAAACTAAAAACTGACCCTGAACCCTAAAAATACCCCTTTACCCAAAAACTAAAAACTGACCCTGAACCCTAAAAATACCCCTTTACCCAAAAACTAAAAACTGACCCTGAACCCTAAAAATACCCCTTTACCCAAAAACTGACCCTGAACCCTAAAAATACCCCTTTACCCAAAAACTAAAAACTGACCCTGAACCCTAAAAATACCCCTTTACCCAAAAACTAAAAACTGACCCTGAACCCTAAAAATACCCCTTTACCCAAAAACTAAAAACTGACCCTGAACCCTAAAAATACCCCTTTACCCAAAAACTAAAAACTGACCCTGAACCCTCAAAATACCCCTTTAATTTAACATAATTAGCAATTAATCAATTAAATTAAAATAATTACCAATTACATTTTAATTAATTAACAAATATTATTTAATTACCAATTAATTAAATATTACTACCAATTAATACATTTACATATTTAATAAATAATAATTAAATTACTTCCCACCCTATTCCCCTATAAACCCACAACCCGCTACAGGAAATACATTATTTTAATTTACATAATTAGCAATTAATAAATTAAATTAAATTAATTACCAATTAAATTTTAAATAATTAACATATATTATTTAATTACCAATTAACATATATTATTTAATTACCAATACCATATATTATTTAATTACCAATTAATTAATTTATTATTTAATTACCAATTAATTAATTATTACTACCAATTAATTAATTTACATATTTAATTAATTATAATTAAATTACTTCCCACCCTATTCCCCTATAAACCCACAACCCGCTACAGAATAAAATTACACAATAATTTAAAAAAAATCATTAATTAAAAATAATTATAACATAAAATGACACTTTTCCCACATATTATAACATAAAAACACTATAAATAATTACATATTATATAAAAAACGATATTTTTTACTTTCGATATTATTTACAGTCGATATTACTTCACTTACCTTAAAAACGATATTTTGGCTGTCGATATTCTGTCCTGTCGATATTTTCTCCAAACAATATTTAAAACTCGATATTCTGTCCAAACGATATTTTGGAGTCGATATTATGTCTGTGTACCATTTTTAACGCTAAGCATCGCCGGAAATCATCGCAGAGATAACTTGCTATTAGCAAGGTTTATCTCAGAAGTGATAAAAATCCTCGCGCTAACTGCCAAATGAGAGATTATCGCTGGAAAACCAACGATAATCTCTCGAAGTTTGGCGTTAGCTTGATGATAGGGGCTCACAAACTTAGCCATGATATCCACCTTCCATAGGATATCATGGCTAAGTCAGGAAAATACCAGGTGTAAAAAAAGCAGTGCTAACCGCGGTTAGCGCTGCTTTTTTTTATCACTAACAGGGTTAGCGAAATCCTTGATAATAGGAGAAATGTCGCTTAACAACATTTCTCCTATTATTTTTCTCTGGAACGCCCCCTTTGCATCTCATTAGAGATGCGAGAGGAAGCATTGAGAAAAAGGGTGCTAACATGCAAATTTGCGTGTTAGCACCCTGTTGCTGATAGGGAGATAATTTTATCTCCGCTTTCTTGGAGTTTAAAGCCAAAAAAGCGGAGATAAATCCCTTGATAATATGCCCCTATGTCTTTTAAAAAGGAAGGGATGCAACTGGGAAAAGCAGACAATGGAGATGGATAAATTGGGGCTAGTCAAATGCTTGACACAAACGCTACTTCCTTTTGTAATTTTTCACAAGGGAACTAAACAAGGAAGACAGTATGATGAGCCAAGCAAACCCGTTGTTACATCTGCTACAGGACCAGTTGAAAAAGGGGGCACGCTGATATGAATAAAGAAGCATATGAGTTTGTTTAGAGCTTAATCCTTCACTTGGTTGTTACTCCAAACCTGCAAAGAGAGATTGCGTTCTCCAAAGAATACATATGTGCCACAATACTGATTCACAGTTCAAAGACATACTGCCCACCTTCATTCTTTTTTCAGAAGAGTATGTTTCACTTTACAAGACTTGGATTAATGATCAATCGAGAGACATGCAAATAGAAAGCTGGAAGTTAGAGGCCAGGGTAAAAGTGCTGGCATGCAGCCTCAACCTTCAGAGAGGGCAGTGCAGTTGTCTCAAACCCAACACTATCATCACCCACAATACCAGCAACAGAATAAGCGGATCCAACTTCTGCAATGGCTTGGTTTGACATGACAGGGCTTAAGTCAATTGCAGAGGTGAAGGCAGCAGAGGTTGAGCAAGTGGCAGCACCAATGACCATCCAGATGATAGTCCAAGACTATCTGGGTGACACAAAAGAAGTCTACCTGGATCAAAACCCATTGGTCTACTGGTACGAGAAGATGCAACAATAACAAGAGCTCAGCAGGCTAGCAATAACGTATCTGGCGTATCCGTTAGACAGTCTGTCTTCTGATCACCTGTTCAGTGTAGCTGTCACAGTTGTCACAGTCAGAAGGATGAGTCCTTACCCTCAAATGAAGAGATTGACAACAACAAAAACTTCATAGCACAAGATTACACTTTTACTAAAAGAACACAGTAGGCGGTTGAGGTTGGTCTGGCTCAAATGTTAAGTGTTTTAGCTGATCAACTTCTAGGCAACCCCCCTGAGTTTGAGAATGAACTTTACTTCCCTGACTAAGTGGGCCACAACAGAATATTATTGTTGAATTTCTTTGCAAAAGAAAAAAGGGATATAGAAGAAAATTTGCATTTTTGATGTCTGACTCAAGCAGCCTCATTTATTCACATGTATGAAGTGTACCAGTGTGCACAGAAGAAGCATCCCCATTTACTTAAAGGACATGAAAACAAAATGCCTCCCATCTCTATCCTTCTTTTGTTTTATTCCCTTGCAGGGCTGGCTGTAAACATAATTGCAAGACAAATGTGCACCATGCTTGGACCAGGTAGCTATTGCACCAATGAGAGATACATCAAGTGATTGATGATTTGTGTGGTGGCTGAGAGAGTGTTGTAACTAATTTGTAAACTTGATTTGCAATGTTTGGGTTCCAATGGAGGATTCTGCCTCAATGATTTCCTTGATTTCATATTTCACTATAATTACTTACATGGGCTACTCCTTTCCTGTAGTTTTGTTTTCTTAAGTTTCTTTACATACCTGTCAGTTTAGTTAACAAAATTACACAACACAGTCACATTTATTTGATCCTCTTGTTCATTAGCGCTACCGGTCTATCTCATTTGGGTTAGGACTCTGAGTCAGGACAGGACTACACCAACCACCAGAAGAAGGAAGTTGTGAACAATGGCTATTTACTTCAATTGGAAAGAACATGGCTAAAAGAGGCTTACTCCAGTGGACTGAAGAGACATGTGTTGATTTGGAAAATATAATGTAGTGTGCTGGCTCAAATGTCAAACTCTAAATAAGTGGTTGTGGTCTGGGGGGGACTATCACTGGACACGTCACATGATGGACGCACATTTTGAACTGTTCATGCCTTCCAGCCAAAGATCTTTCCTTCTCTGCCCCCTTTTGTTGGTGCAAGTCGGTTTTTCTTTCTATACTGCGCATCAGGGAGATTGGGACTATGACGACCTACATAAAGCCATAGAGAAAATCACTAACACCTCTCATATGCTACTGCTGTAATAGTGACGTGTTGACAACCCTTGAATTAGCCCAAGCAAGCATCTGGCTAGCTCACACTGTAACAGAATCTTGGCAGTATCATTCACTTGATGTTCACACCATTCGTACCACGCTACACCCTCCCGGTCAGGCTGGTACCATGTACGACTACTCTGTATACCAGGGCCCTGATTTATCAAGGATTTGTGTTGTATTTGCCTCTAAAGAACGATTTTGTTATGGGTGGTGTCCCTACCTGCCAAAAAACCAATCCAGGGTGCTGTGTGACGTATCACCCTAGCACCATGGAGAAAGGGTGCCTGCATTGGCACTAGGCAGTCCTTGGTCTGCCAGTGCAGGGAGAGAGAAGGAATGCAACATATCTTGTTAAATAAATATTTTGCATTCCTGCCCTCTCCCATTGACGCAGCACAGTGCAGGAAGCTGTCTTACTGCCATGCACTGCATGGAATTTTGATAACTCTGGGCCTTGATGCTCACAGCAAAGTACAGAGGTAAACCCTGGCATATTGCATCACAAGAGAAAAACCAAAGGTGGTGATGGACGGAGCGTTGACAATAAAAAACACTCACCCCCAGTCAACTGATCTGGGTTTAATCCATCACTGTTCTTTAGCTCACTCCGCCACCCCAGTTCAGACATGGTCATATGCAAATCAGTCTGACCCTGTGCCTCATGGGAACAGTCCAGCCCGAACTGCCAAGCCATGTCTTCCCTGGACCGGAATCAAGCTTTCCAGGACTGGTTTCTGGCGTTACAGCTGTCTTCAGCGGGGCTTGCTTGACTCCAGTGGCAAAGTGAGCAAGGGACTCACGTCTGAGCATACCCTGCCAACTTAGGGCGAACAAAGAAAAAACAAAGGTGGTGATGGACGGAGTGTTGACAATACAAACACTCACCCCCAGTCAACTGATCTGGATTTAATCCATCACTGTTCTTTAGCTCAATCCGCCACCCCAGTTCAGACGTGGCCATATGCAAATCAGTCTGACCCTGTGCCTCATGGGAACAGTCCAGCCCGAACTGCCAAGCCATGTCTTCCCTGGACCGGAATCAAGCTTCCCAGGACCGGTTTCTGGCGTTACAGCCGTCTTCAGCTGGGCTTGCTTGACTCCAGTGGCAAAGTGAGCAAGGGACTCATGTCTGAGCATACCCTGCCAACTTAGGGCGAACAAAGAAAAACCAAAGGTGGTGATGGATGGAGCATTGACAATACAAACACTCACCCCCAGTCAACTGATCTGGGTTTAATCCATCACTGTTCTTAGGTCACTCCGCCACCCCAGTTCAGACATGGCCATAAGCAAATCAGTCTGACCCTGTGCCTCATGGGAACAGTACAGCCCGAACTGCCAAGCCATGTCTTCCCTGGACCTGAATCAAGATTCCCAGGAACGGTTTCTGGCGTTACAGCCCTCTTCAGCCTGGCTTGCTTGACTCCAGTGGCAAAGTGAGCAAGGAACTCACTTCTGAGCATACCCTGCCAACTTAGGGCGAACAAAGAAAAACCAAAGGTGGTGATGGACGGAGCGTTGACAATACAAACACTCACCCCCAGTCAACTGATCTGGGTTTAATCCATCACTGTTCTTTAGCTCACTCCGCCACCCCAGTTCAGACATGGCCATATGCAAATCAGTCTGACCCTGTGCCTCATGGGAACCCTGTGCCTCATGAGTCCCTTGCTCACTTTGCCACTGGAGTCAATCAAGCCCGGCTGAAGATGGCTGTAACGCCAGAAACAGGTCCTGGGAAGCTTGATTCCGGTCCAGGGAAGACATGGCTTGGCAGTTCGGGCTGGACTGTTCCCATGAGGCACAGGGTCAGACTGATTTGCATATGGCCATGTCTGAACTGGGATGGCGGAGTGAGCTAAAGAACAGTGATGGATTAAACCCAGATCAGTTGCATGGGGGTGAGTGTTTGTATTGTCAACGCTCCGTCCATCACCACCTTTGGTTTTTCTTTGTTCGCCCTAAGTTGGCAGGGTATGCTCAGACCTGAGTCCCTTGCTCACTTTGCCACTGGAGTCAAGCAATCCCGGCTGAAGACGGCTGTAACGCCAGAAACCGGTCCTGGGAAGCTTGATTCCGGTCCAGGGAAGACATGGCTTGGAAGTTCGGGCTGGACTGTTCCCATGAGGCACAGGGTCAGACTGATTTGCATATGGCCATGTCTGAACTGGGGTGGCGGAGTGAGCTAAAGAACAGTGATGGATTAAACCCAGATCAGTTGACTGGGGGTGAGTGTTTGTATTGTCAACGCTCCGTCCATCACCACCTTTGGTTTTTCTTTGTTCGCCCTAAGTTGGCAGGGTATGCTCAGACGTGAGTCCCTTGCTCACTTTGCCACTGGAGTCAAGCAAGCCCCGCTGAAGGCGGCACTAACGCCAGAAACCGGTCCTGGGAAGCTTGATTCCGGTCCAGGGAAGACATGGCTTGGAAGTTCGGGCTGGACTGTTCCCATGAGGCACAGGGTCAGACTGATTTGCATATGGCCATGTCTGAACTGGGGTGGCGGAGTGAGCTAAAGAACAGTGATGGATTAAACCCAGATCAGTTGACTGGGGGTGAGTGTTTGTATTGTCAACGCTCCGTCCATCACCACCTTTGTTTTTTCTTTGTTCACCCTAAGTTGGCAGGGTATGCTCAGACGTGTGTCCCTTGCTCACTTTGCCACTGGAGTCAAGCAAGCCCGGCTGAAGACGGCTGTAATGCCAGAAACCGGTCCTGGGAAGCTTGATTCCGGTCCAGGGAAGACATGGCTTGGCAGTTCGGGCTGGACTGTTCCCATGAGGCACAGGGTCAGACTGATTTGCATATGGCCATGTCTGAACTGGGGTGGCTGAGTGAACTAAAGAATGGTGATGGATTAAACCCAGATCATTTGACTGGGGGTGAGTGTTTGATTTGCTCAAACGCTCCGTCCATCATCCCCTTTTGTATCGCTTTGTTCGCCCTAAGTTGGCAGGGTTGCTCAGACGTGATTCCCTTTTTCACTAGGCCACTGGATTCGGGATAGCCTGGCTGATGAGGATTATGAATCCCAAACCGGTCCCAGGATGCTTGTTTCCAGTCCAGGGAAGACATGGCTTGGCAGTTCGGGCTGGACTGTTCCCATGAGGCACAGGGTCAGACTGATTTGCATATGGTCATGTCTGAACCGGGGTGGCTTAATGATCTAAAGAATGGTGATGGATTAAACCCAGATCATTTGACTGGGGGTGAGTGTTTGATTTGCCCAAACGCTCCGTCCATCATCCCCTTTTCTTTCATATTGCATCACATGCCCGCTCCTTTGAAAGAAAGAGAGTGGACGCATCTGCAAGCACTTTCTCATGCAAACAAATGCATCTATTTATGTGATTGGCACACACTAACATTAAAATAACCTGTTGTCTGTCCATGGTACCAAGTTCCCAAATAAAACATCCTTTTTCCACAAGATGGCAAATGTGGCCACAATCAAAGATATCTGTCTGTCTGCAGTGCAGTACATCCCCCCAGGGATAGCTCAAAATCTCGTCCTGTTATCCCTAACATGTTCCACAAACGCAAAATGTGCCCCAAGGAGAATATAGATGGGAGTGGCATACATTCTGGCTGGGAGGAATCCCTCTCAGATGCCGTCCTAAGTTCTACCGATGTGGATGGCCACTATCATAGATTAATCGATCCTATAGTTATCACTAAAAATAGATACAATGTGTTATCATGTACTGCGGTGGAGGAAATTTCCCAATGTATGTAACTCCCAATCGAAAAAAATAAAGAGCAGGACGAAAACCAGGTTATAAATTACACCCCAGTTGTACCGATTACCCTTGCAGTCCACTTGCTCCGGTCTGAACTTGGGTCTCTGAAGATAATGATGGAGAATCTAACATCTTTGATTACTTCCCTAATGCAAGGAAGGTCTCCTAGTTTCACCTGTTCTACATGCAGTGCTCACGTTCATTGTAACTAGCCACCTTCCCAGGTAAAAACATCTATCCCTAGCGGTAGGGACATGCAGGAACAAAGTGACCCTGCCACATAGCGAGGTGGCCAATCAAATTAATCCCTGCTCAGAGATTTCCCGTTTAAGTAAGGTTGGGTCGAAAACTGGAATCAATGCCAACCCTCTACGTAATGACACATTTAGGTTGCAGATACAGCCACAGGGGGGTAAGATTAAACAAATTGGTATACCTTCTTCTAACCAAGTAACAAGTGAAAGTCGGGGAGAAGGTTGGGGGAAAGCGATACCAACAAGCTACAAAAAAAATCTGCAAATTTTGATGGGGAATGTGCCAAAGTTAGGGCATAATAAAATAGAAAATGTAGACTCACTGACTAATAAGGCTATTCACTGGACACAACACGTAAGGGGTTGCCGTTCGGTAATAAGGGAGGACATTATAAAAGCGCGCCGGCTCACTTCCCCTACAAACCATCTAGACTGTATAGAATTAACCCTTGTGAGTGAGGCATTAGTTAAAAACCTACTAGCACTAGAATACAGAACTTGTTCACCTGACCATTCAACTAACCAGTTCCGACAGTTCCCACTTACTAGTAAGCCCCCTAATCATCTGGAGCATCTGGCAGTAGGACGAATAAGCAGCTCCACTCCGGAATGCCACGATTGACTGACTGAAGTACCTAGATCTCCAACTGGCAGTGTTGATGATTTGTTATCATCTCTAGAAAATGGCAAAGGGAGTTGGACTTGCGGAAACTCAGGCTTGTCAAACATGTTAGCCCAAAGCTCATCCTTGCAACTACCTGAAACTGTCTGCCCATATGGCCCATTGGTCCATCCACAGGGTATCCTGTAGAGCCAGTATGCAGTAGCTATGCTTTTGATAGGGACACTCTGGTATCAAGGAACATTGCAGGAGTTAGTTCCAAATTTTCATCACCAGAATGGCTTACTTTTATTGATGTATTTGATATCTGTTGTTTCCAAGAAACCTGGCTTCTAACTCCGCTACATCGGGTAGGCTATCTAAACTATTATGTGCCAGCAATAAAAGGGGGTAAAGGCCGTCCCTCGGGTGAATCGACTATATGGGTACGGCAAGCTCTAGGTATTAGTATACAGGAACTATCTTCCAATAATATTGACGTCCAAGTAGTGAGATTAACCCTGGGATTATTAGGCAAAGTTGATATTTATAATATCTATGTGAGGGGCACTAGAGGGGTTAGGTCTCAAGTTTTAGCGGCTTTAGATGACCTCCTCGAACTACACTCACTAGATAGTTATATAATCATAGCGGGTGATTTCAACTCAACATTGGATCCACTTATCTGTGATGAATGGCTTGCCATTGATGAGGAAGATGCTAAGTGGGGAATACCAAAATTAGAGCTTGCCCCAATAAAGAAATGGACCGAGGTCCCTATCCAAACAAATTCCATTGTTCTAGAAAAGGGGCTAAGGGCCCTGAACGGTAGAACCTCTCTTGATAGATTGGGGTCTAATACATTCAGTAACGGATCTAGTACAAGTAGAATCGATTATATACTTGTGAGTCTGGAACTCTGGCAAACCATTAAAGATATGGAAGTAAGGGTTCGACTCGAAAGCGACCACAATCCCCTTTGTGTGTCTTCTAGCTGGTGGCGGTCGCCTAAAACCGTCCAGTAGAGAGTTAGATTTACACCCGCATGACGTTGTCCCCACCAACGACATTAGACGACTGAGGTGGTCGGCCATAGTGCAAAATCCAGGGGTTCTAGAATTGATGGCTAAGGATGTTGATAATGCTATATCAATGCTGGTTAGTGCTGGTCGTACCAGTTCAGGTCTTAAGACAGTTACAAGGTCCCATGAAAGTCTTTTTTCTCAAATGAAAACCCATTTTATTAAACCAAACAAATCCAGAAAGGTGACACACCAGAAATCCATTGGCTGGTATAACACTGATTTCAGGCAGTCAAGAGTTCTCTTAGGTAACGCGATTAGAGGTGGCGAACCTGTTGCAGTACGTGCAGCTAGGCAGGCGTATAAAAAATCTATGTCTATAGCCAAACACCTTTGGGATGATAAAAGATGGCAAGATCTCAAGGAGGCCTGCACAAAGAAAGACAGTAAACAATTCTGGAATATCATAAAGTGGGACAGGAAAGGCATCCCAGACCAACCACAAAATCATGTCACACAAGAAGACTGGGTTACACATTTTGAGCCTCAATATAAATGTAGCCCACTTGAGTCAACCGTGGTAGGTTTAAGTCATGTGTTTTACGAAGAAGAGGCTTTTAAAATTGGGGATGTAGAGAAAGCGTTTGGAGCTGTGGTATGTGGGAGAGCACCCGACCAAGTTGGCATCCCAGTTGATGTGTTCCTCCATGATAAACCCAGATGGGGAAAGTACATAATGTTACTGGTTAATGTGATAGCACAGGGAGCCCCTGCACCAGCTTCATGGAAAGGAGCGGAAATAATCCCCGTGTACAAAAAGGTTGACAAGTCTCTCCCGTGGAACTATCGACTCATTAGCCTGATTGACTCAGCACAAAAAGTACTAGGGAGACTGATACTTAACAAAATACAGGAGTGGGTTGAGAAGTGTAATATATTGTCACCATTGCAAGCTGGTTTTCGTGCAGCCACAAGTACCATTGACCAGGTAATCTGTTTTGTATTAATACATTGGAAAGTGGTGGTCTTGGGCAAAGGCAGACTGTATGCTGCCTTTGTCAAGCTAAAAACCGTGTTTGATCTTGTTCCCCGCTCAAGTCTCTGGGCAACTTTACATGATCTTGGCCTACCTGTTGATTTATTGACTCTCTTAATGAGACTACATGAGGGTAATAACGCGAAGATACGATGGGGCACCCAGGGACAAGTGACTAGTTTGTTTCCCGTGGGGCGGGGGTGCGCCAGAGTTGCGTTATGGCGCCGACCTTGTTCACTGTGTTTATTAATAGTGTAGTTGACTGTATGTCCGTGCGAATACTGACGCTCCAATTTTAGCTGGAATTAGAATGCAGATTTTAATGTTCGCAGACGACACGTTGATAATCTCGAAGACTCCGAGTGGGTTACAGAAAGCTCTGAATATATTTCAGGAATTCTGCACCACGCGAGGTCTCGAAGTCAACGTGTCGCAAATGAAATTCATGACTTTTAATCATCATAAAGTTTTTAAAGGGGGTATTACAATGAACAATCGTTCTCTGGAGCAAGTTAAGGAGTTCATTTATCTGGGGGTGAATATTCAGAATGATCTCAAGTGGAACCATCAAATTGATATGGCCACCTTAAAACATAAGCAACTCTCGAGGGCTTTACAACTAGAGCATAATAGGTCCTTCACAAAACCCATTAGTCCGGTGCTTCAGGTATATGACATTAAAGTAGTTAGCTCAGCATCATATGGTGTATAGTTGTGGGGTCTAGACAACATATCAAAACTTAGCCTGTCAGAAAACAAGTTTCTACGGGGTATTACCAATCTTCCACAAAGCACGCCATTGTGCCCGTTGTTCTATGATCTTGGGAGATACCCCCTTTCTGATATTGTAAAGCTAGGTGCTGTGCTATATTGGCGTAGACTGTGGACTACGTCTGAATTGGCACCATAAGCTGCTGGGTTTGCAGATGTAGTAAAATCTGATACTTTCCATATAATTGCCTGGCTTTGAGGTATTAAGGACATCCTAGCTAAAATCGGTATGTCGATGCATTGGGAGGACCCCGCCACAGCATGCTTTCCCTCAAAAAAGGTTTTGAAAGCTAGGTATTGGGAAATGGTCATACTTAACAAATTAACAGCTACTGACTCCACCTCATTATCAGGAAGATTCCTGGACTTTAAACTTTCCCCATGTTTGGAACCATATTGGAATTCTATCACCAAACCACTGGACAGGAAGCTGTATTTTCAGTGGAGAGTAGGTTCCCTGCCCCTAGGGTTTTTTTACATCAAGGTGGAATAAAACTGTTGATAGTAGGTGCCCCAGCTGTCAGGCATGTAATGAATCAGTTGCACATATTCTATCTGTCTGCCCAGCTTATGACGTGCCACAAAGGGTTTGGCTGAGCCGTATATGTAAGAACATGGGGACAAAAAGTAGTATAGTAACGGAAAGAATCCTATGCACCAACACCACACCCCCTACTTCTATAGCAGTTGCAAAATATCACGGGTGGATGTAGATATTCAGGACGAAATCAAGCACTGATTAAATTGCATTGCAATGATGAATTCAAACACTTTCCAGGGCATGTGATCATACTGTCGCTGCATGAACTCTTACCTACAGTGTTTTCTGAACTGAGACTTCATGTGCTGTGATTGGACTAATAGCTACAGTGATTGTTCCAGTAAATAATGAATTATTGGTATATCTAATGATGTATATAATTGTCCACTGACCAAACAAGCTTATATTAGTACTTCGTCATGGTCTCTTTTAAAATGTATTTATATTAATGTCTTTATGTGCTTTATGACTTTTTGTCGAATAAAGCTTGTTTGATTGATTGAAATGCTAATTTCTAACTATAACGTGACTGAAACCTATGGCTTTTTCAGCGAATTTCAAAGGTTTTTTGAATGCTAATTTCGAACTATAACGTGCCAGAAACCTATGGCTTTTTACGTGAATTTCTAATGTTTTTTAAATGCTAGTTTGTAACTATGCCTACAGACGTAGGACATGTAAAGAAAGGAGAAAAAACACACAGAAAGAAGCAAAAGAAATGCTGAAAGAAGCAACAGAAGTCCACACAGACAAAGAAAAGTGCAGGAAAAAGCAAGACGTGCAGAAAGAACAAACAGAGGAGCAGAAAGAGGCCTTGTTGCAAAATCATCTTGTGCCCACAACTTTTTCAGAAGGGTACTGGTGGTAACTGACTCTCACTAACCAGAGCCAGTGCTATGCTGAAAGACACTTAGAATACAGTCAAAACACCTACATACACTAGGGAACACAATGCGTTCGGGTACCCCTGTGATTAGCATGACCTCCTCTGTATGGCCGTAGTACATAATAGGGCAGGGGGATTAAAACTACCTCTTAAAACACACCACGTTTGCACAGTGGTGAAGGGAGGGGGCCCTGAGGAGACATATGTTCAAACATGCCCTGTGAAGTGTTTTAAGTTGGTAAATTAATTCCCCTTCAATCCTGAGGGTCCCTGGGGTCCAAGTAGCCCACTTGGTACCGCCAGTAAGCGCCACAGAGCTGCGCTGCATAGAGGTGTAAAAAGGGGCGTAGCTGGACCACCTCTCTGCAATGTAGGCTTGTGGCGCTTACTGGAGGTACCTGGTGGCCTAGTTGGTCCCCAGGGGCCCTCAGGATTGAAGGGGACTTAATTCCCCAAATTCAAACGTGCCACAGGGCGAGTTTGCACACGTCATCTCTGCCCCCTCCCTTTACCACTGTGCAACGGCACCCCGTGGCACATTTTAAATTGGTGGATTAAGTCTCCTTGAATAACTGGGTCTAACTAGCCCAACATTTACCTCCAGTAAGCACCACAGTGCTGCGTTGCAGAGAGGTGATCCGAGGCCATGTCCCATTTTACACCTCTCTGCAATGCAACTTTGTGGCACTTACTGGACGTACCTGGTCGGTTAGTTTGCCCCTAGGGGCCCTCAGGATTCAAGGGGACTTAATTCCCCAACTTAAAAAGTGCCACAGGGCGCGTTTGCACACTTGTAACACCAGGCCACGCCCCCTCCCTGCACCAATGCGCAAACACACCCCCTGGTGCATTATAAATTGGGGAATTAAGTCCCCTTGAGTCCTGATGGTTTCTGGGGGCCAACTAGCCCGCCACTTACCTCCAGTAAGCGCCACAGAGCTGCTTTGCAGAGTGGTGTAAAAAGGGGCATGGCCTGGGCCACCTCTCTGCAACGCAGCGCAGTGGCGCTTACTGGAAGTAAGTGGTGGGCTAGTTGGCCCCCAGAAACCCTCAGAATTTAAGGGGACTTAATACACCAATTTAAAATGTGCCACGGGGCACCGTTGCACAGTGGTAAGGGGAGGGGACGGGGGCAGAGGTGACGTGTGCAAACACGCACTGTGACACGTTTGAAGTTGGGGAATTAAGTAAAGTGACTTGGTCCTGAACCTGGACATAGCTCCTCATCATCTTACAAATCTCCATCTTCCTGCAATCTACAATAATGACCATGGAATGAAAAATATAGAGGACTCAAATTGTGAAGTCATTAATACTTTGTTCCACACAACACAAGAATGGGCACGGCTGGAAGCCTCTTACGCCCGGCACCCAGAAGGTGGCCACTAACAACACTTACCACAACCATGAAGAGAATCTAATTGGCACAGAAAAACTATGGTCATCTTTACTAAATGCTATAAAATCAATGCAGTATCACTCCTAAAAAGTGGATATTCAACTGTATATCCTTAACTCCCTGGCCACTCATGTCTCAAACATCGAAAAAAGATTATCGGATATGAATAACTTGATTAAAAGGGCCCAGACATAAATACAATTTATACAAACACACTGCAAATGTGTAGCCATAGTGGATAAGCTCTCAACCCTTCCAGCTGCAATGGGGATCTCTTAGCAAACATTAAGAACGTAATGAACACAGCAAGGACAGTAGTCAACCAAAGAAACTATACTATTAGCAGCACAGGGGCATCAACCAACATGAATCCAGCAAATGGACCCCTAAATGGGTCCCTCGAAGAAGCATGTGTAAACTTACAATACAATTCCAGACTAACAAACACAACTAATCTCACACCGGAACACAACAGATAAAAGCTTCAAGGTGAGAAGGCCTCTACAGAAGGAGGCTAGGCCACAAGGATCACAACGATCACAATATGCCCAGAAAACACTCTAAAGATCTACAGCAAACAGATTGTCAGCTGCAACATAAGGAAGAACAATCAACTATATTAACTAACACAACAAAATGTCTGCCAGAACAGACCGACAATGTAGGAAAAGGGGATGCAAAACACAGTTGGAAACAGAGGAGGAAAGGAAACAAGAGGCAGAAGGACATAATGGCTTATTTCTAAACAGGCTTCGAAAGACCAATCATCAGCAGCCCAGCACATAGGGCAAAATACGGATCTTCAACTGCTAATGTGAACCACTCCCTCAGCGAAACAGACACAATAACCACAGTAGACACCGACTCCAAACGGGATGAGGTTGAAAAGGATTTGGGTGATCTTACCCTTAAAGTAA
This sequence comes from Lissotriton helveticus, assembly GCF_964261635.1. Classification (NCBI taxonomy): domain Eukaryota; kingdom Metazoa; phylum Chordata; class Amphibia; order Caudata; family Salamandridae; genus Lissotriton; species Lissotriton helveticus. Next base: position 1,142,797,495 of record NC_136068.1, read on the forward strand.
CAGAAGGCAATACAAAAGCTGAATGCAGCAGCATGTCTCCTATTTCAACTGAAACAAGAAATGCAGAGATAGTTATTACAACGAAAATAACTCCCACTACCGTGGAAGGGGAGGCAGTCCAAGTTAACTCTTTAAATTCCCACCTCCAGGAGGGTCAGGAGGCCCACGTTAACTCTCCAAGCATCAATCTTCAACCACAACTTAAAATTCATACTATTTTGTTCATCCCTGAGTACAAGTCCAGAGACCAAAGTGATATCCTCAATAGAGGAAGTATCCTACGGTTACTTATGACAATCAATAGCCTGACGGATATAAGATCACATAACTTGGAGACAATTGAGGTCAATGAATTCAAACACCTCTCAGATCAATGATATAACAAAGGCAACCTGGTCTTCATTTGAAACAGCAAGAAAAACTATGGAAAAAGAGGACCAATTAAATGCCACAGGAATTAAAATAAAGCCCTTAAAAAAAACAGGTCACCCGAACCCATTGCTACCAAACAGACACAACCAGCCAATCCCATGAATTTCAAATTCTGCCAGGTAGACACAATCCCCACTCAAAGGGGAACAGAGCACGGATGTATGGCAGACAGATTTAAAAAACTGGAGTTCAGCCGTTGAACTTGGCCAGCGAGGACAATACATTTATATGGCAAAACCACTTGACTCACAACAAAACAACATCCGGTAGATAACCATCAGCTACGACTCTGCTCCTGGAATATAAATGGACTGGGAAACTAAACAACAGACCCTGAGCTCCTAGCTTATTTCCAAATCTTCGACCTCACTCCCCCTCTATCTCAGATCCAACTCCAATCTGTCTTCATTTCGTAAACAGTTAAAAACTTTTCTTTTTAATAAATCTGACTAAAACCCCCCTGTCGACCGTTTTCATCAGGTAGCACCATTTTCTTTAGCGCTTGGACGCCCCAGGGCAGCAACCGCGCTTTATAAAACTTCTTTTCATTTCATTTAATTTCATTCATTTCATTTCAATTCATTATACTATTACAAGAAACCTGGCTAGACCAACCGTTCCATCAACATAGCTTCTAAGCTCATAATTTACCAGCACTAAAAAAGGCCAGATTTGGGCACCAGAAAGGAGGATTAACAATATACTCCTCAATCAAGAGCATAAAGGTAATTAAGGATGTGGAGGTGAAAACAACTCCAACAAACGCAATAAAAGTACTCAGACTGGAAATAGATGACAGTTGTAACAACCAACAATTAATAGTGTTAAATATATACCTTCACCCACGGAATAAAATCAACGAAGCCAAAGATCTGATTACTCTCAGAAAAAACAACACCTAACTTTCTGTTCACAGGTGATTTCAATATGCATTTATTAGGTCCCCAAGAAAGGGGCGAACTATTGGACAAACGATTCACGGCATGGAACATCCCTCGACAGGTAGAGAGCAAGTGGAGAAAACAATCCAGATTAGCTAAGAATCTCATAGGGATTTGGAAAACTTGAGTTTTGTTGCACTTAATGGGTGTTTCCCTGGAGACCAATCCCCGGCGCCAACATTTCACAATGCAGCAGTCAGCAGATTAATAAATTATACCTTTGCATCCCTACCCCTGATAAGTAAAACTTCAGACTTTCATATTGGTACACATGACCAAAATGACCATTTACCTCCAGAAATCATATGAATATATGAATTTCATCAGCAATCCTGCTAGTGGAGGAACCTAGTTCTATATATAGTCTGAACTATAGGAGGATAAAATACAAAACAAACCAACCAGAAAAATTGCTGGTTTTGGCCAGGTCACTTTGGGATTACTTGAAGGACACATATATAAACATGCTAACATGCTGGGAAGATTTCAATAGAAAGATAAGAGACATCCATTCATCAAGGGAAACCCTTCAAAAACGTTTCTCCCCTTGACTATCAGACAAGCCACTCATTCACCTGTTCCTCCTGCAGAACTCTAACTTAAGGGAACTCAAGAAAGCTATAAACAGCACTCTACGGGGGCTCCGGCAAACAGGCACAGACCCCACCATCCTGAAGGAGTTAACACAACTAAAAACAAACAAGAAAAAGGTAATCTGGCAGGCAAAAAGGGAAGCAGAGGACAAGCTTTGGGCAAAGCTACTACACAACTCAAAGACCAGGAACAGTGCAAGATTCTGGCATACAATAACTAGCTTACATGACCCAAATATACATAGACTTAATTTACATTTAACAGAAGAAGCCTGGGCAACCTACCTTTTACAACACTACAATATAGAACATGAAGGCTTTCTGATTGGGAATTCTAGACCCAGGTGTATTCTTGGGGGAACATGGCCTGACCAAACTAAATCACTAACAAGCGCTTCTTTCTCATTTTCAACCAATCAGATCAAGAACAGGATAGCGAAAGGCAGGCAGGTTGGCGCGCCAGGCCCCAACAGGATTCCCCAGATGCTGTTTAAAAAAAGACCTGGACTGTTGGGCGGCTGTATTATTACCACAATTTGAACAAATCTCGGGTGGAGAAAGTATAACGGCTTCTTGGAGGGGGTCTAATATATCCCCAATGTACAAAAGAGGCAACAAGAACAAAGAAAAAAGCTACAGGCTGGTAGCATTAATACATAACAATGCCAAATACTATGCTGGCCTTCTCCTGGATGATCTTATAGACTGGACAACTGAAAAATCAGTCATCCTTATCAACCAGACGAGTTTCTGCAAGGGCCTGAGAACTACTACGAATGTACTTACCTTCTTCCTTTTAAAAGACGTGGCTAAAGCTGCAAACTTACCACATTATGAGGCCTATTAGGATGGCGGACGGAAACGGGTTCCGTCCACCTTGGTGGCGGCAAAAATACTCCCGACCGCACAGCGGATAATTCCGGTTGAGATTAAGATATTTCTGCCATCACACACCGACCGCGGCGGACGGATCACATCAAAGACCGCCGTAAGCCGACGGTACCACAGAAACACCCTCTGCCACAGACGCATTGACCGCGGAAAAAGGCCCAACCGCCGCCAGACCTGCGGAGGGTCTGGCCGCACGATTAGGATAACCCCACCATCCCAACGGAACTCACCACCTTCCTCGACCGCCGCGGAAAAAAAGCATCGACAAACAGAGCATGACTGCGGAAGGACCAAACGAACATCACCCCTGCCGTCAAACCGATTCTAAAATGGTGGACGGAAGTAAATAGAAAACACCAAAAACAGGACACACACCCACCTGAAACACCCATCCCAAACAACTACACGCCCCAATGACACCCCCCCAGCACAAACAAGAGCACCCAAAGCACCACACCCACAGAACACCTGACTGGCAAAAACCATTGGGACACAACCACCACACAGAGTATAAAATGAATCCCTCCCATTACCACAATCCTTTGCATCACAGCACAGCTGGAATAAAGAGGCAGAATAGCACAAACTGCAGACACACACAAACACACATACAACCTACACACCAACACACCCACCACACAAACCCCCACAACACCATCCCTACATACCACACACCTGCACACCCCACCCCACCCCACCAACACCTTGCACATCACACACCATGGCACCCAAGAAAAACCCCAAGTTCACAGAGAGTGAGTTGAAGGTCATGGTGGATGAAATCATCCGTGTCGAACCACATCTGTTCGGTACACTAGTCCAGCAGACCACCTTGGCAACTAAAACCACCATGTGGGACAGGATAGTGACCAGAGTGAATGCTTCAGGGACCGTGCCACGCACCAAACACGAGATCCAGAGGCGGTTGCACGACCTTAAGGCAAGGGTGAAAGGCATCAGGGCCAAGAACCACCTGCGGGCACAACACACTGGCGGCGGCACTCCCCTGGAGCCTATACCATTTGCCGAAAGGGAGGAAAAGGTGCTGGGCATACTGCACCCTGAGAGCCTGGAAGGAATCGAAGAGGGACTTGAGGCTGGTAAGTACAAACCAATGACCACTATCACACTGTCATGGTCTGCCTTGCACAACTGCCAAGACACATCTCCCAGGCTCCAATCCATGCATGTGGACCATACAGTCACCCGAATGTGAAGTCCTGGGCTCAAATGCACCCACCATGACCAACCACAAATGTTGCCTCCTAAGTTCCCAGGCTTGCATGTTGTCAAAACAGCTAACACCACAACTCCCAACAGGCCCCCATGTCCACAGGGAGGGTGGGAGTGGGTGGGTGAGAGTTCAGCACTACAACTCCCAACAGGTCCCCATGTCCACAGGGAGGGTGGGGGTGGGTGGGTGAGAGTCCAGCACTACAACTCCCAACAGGCCCCCATGTCCACAGGGAGGGCGGGGGTGGGTGGGTGAGAGTCCAGCACTACAACTCCCAACAGGCTCCCATGTCCACAGGGAGGGTAGGGGTGGGTGGGTGGTTGAGAGTCCAGCACTACAACTCCCAACATGCCCCCATGTCCACAGGGAGGGTAGGGGTGGGTCCGGCACTACAACTCCCAACAGGCCCCCATGTCCACAGGGAGGGTGGGGGTGGGTCCAGCACTACAACTCCCAACAGGCCCCATGTCTACAGGGAGGGTGTGGGTGGGTCCAGCACTACAAATCCCAACAAGCCCCCATGTCCACAGGGAGGGTGGGGGTGGGTCCAGCACTACAACTCCCAACAGGCCCCTATGTCCCATCCCAGAGCAAGATGGAGTCCGCCCACCATTTGCTGACCAGTGCATCTCCTCCTTCAAACCTACAGGTAGGTAGACATCTTCACGGGGGCACCATCCAATAGCAGGACCGGACCACACATATACAAGTATTGTACCCCACCTCCACACCACCATAATGCCCAGTACTGTCTATCACACCAACATGATGACACCGAAAACCATGTCCTGGTTCCCTAGCAATTTGTAATGTAACAACAACAAACCTGTCATGTCCACAGCATTGATTCTCAAATTCTTGTCCCTTAAGTGATCGCAACTTGACAGGCGAAACCAGCAACCGCCAGCACCAGTCGCCCCCCTCACAGCCAGGACTCTCCGGTGAAGATTCCATGGACACCTTGGGTGCAGAGGACGATGCTGGCCCAAGCACACTCCCAGGGCCACCAGGCTCCCAGGACATCCCTGCCTCCACCACCTTGGCCAGTGTAACAACACCAACACCTGCCATTGTGAGCTGTGCAGCTACCACCACCACCACCACCACCACCACCACCACCACCACTCCTGCCAGTGCCACCCTGCCTGACCCATCGTCCGATGATGGGCCATCAACATCTCAGGCTAGCAGGGAGAGTGGACGGGGGAGGACACAGGTGAGGCCACAGCTCACAAACAGGAGTGCAGGTGCAAGGCGAGGTCGGGATCAAAACCCAGCCCATCCTGGGACCGAGACCCTGGATGCCATTGCCAGAGTGCAAGATTCCTATGAGTGGTCGCAGACACAGGCGGATCCGGCACACCAAGACTTGCTACAGACCTGCCAGCTGTTGTGGTCCATGGACACCCGCATGGGACAAATTGTTGACCTCATGGGGCAGCAAACAGCTCTTTGGAGGGAGTGGTTATCCCGCGCCACACCACTTCCCCCTCCCCAAGTCGCCAGCGGGACAGGGCACCAACACCACCGCCACCATCACCTGAGGCCATTGACAGGGAGGTGGTCCCTGAACATAACAACCTGCCCCCACAGCTGGCTCCGCTCCGGCTCCAAGACGGAGGGGCCGTTCGAGGCTGGATCCAGCAGAGAGCAGTGGCAATGCACCATCCACCCGCTCGAAGAGGGGCCGCCACTGACTTCACCCTTTCTTGAGCCTGGCATTCACTCTGCGAACTATCTTGCCCCACAATGCCAAGCATTGGCACACGTCTGTTGGACTAGGTGTACATCACACAATGTGGTGTCCTCACGGTGTTGTCATCTGACATGACTTTCAACTCACACTTCCCCCCCAACACCTATTTGTAAATATGGACTAACAGTAATCCACACCCTGTAAATAAACACCACAGAAACACTCAATATTGTGTGACCTCCATGTTTTAAACACAGGTTTGTCTTAGTAGTTGTCATTACCAGGTACAGGGATCAATGTTCTTCAGAATCATGGCTCTCTGGGAGTGACCTAGGGATAATGAGAGAACAACAAGCACAGGTCAGGAAACTGAATCACACCCATCACACCACACCGTACTGCAACATCCCACAAACCACACTCATCACTAATTAAGCGGATCACAGGACACACATCAGGAGCATTGCATGTACACCATCTCACACACCCATTTGCGAACAGAACATACCAGAACAGGCAGCATTCACACACCACATCCATACATCACCAGCAAACATACATCACGCATTGAACAGCAGCACAAGAGGTAGTTACTCACATTCAAGGAAAGTAGCGAGCAATGAGCTGACGCCTCTGGTCCACACCTTCTTCCTCCCCACTATCTTCATCACTGGACATGGGTGGTATGGGAGGCAGAGCAACCTGTTGGTCTGCAGGGTCCATGATCAGTTCAATATTCTCCCGTAAAGCCAGGTTGTGGAGCATGCAGCAGGAAATCAATATTTTGCATACTTTGCCGGGTGAGTATGGCAGGGCCCCTCCGGTCTTATCCAGGCAGCGAAACTTAGACTTCAGCAGTCCAAATGTACGTTCCACCACCCGACGTGTCTTCCCATGGGCCTCATTATATCGCATTTCATCTGGGCTAGTAGGATTCCGTAGGGAGCTTAGCAGCCACAGGCGGTTTGGGTATGCACAGTCACCTAGGTGGGGGGATGACAGACACATACATCATTACCAGGATTGGTGGGAACAGCATGGCACACATACAACACAGTAGTCATCACAGCGCACTCACCTACAAGCCACGCACATTCTTGACTCAGATTAGCCATCAGTTGGGGGACAATGCTGCTCCGCAGGATGTGGAAGTCATGTTCGGACCCGGGAAATCTGGCACACACATGGGAAATGATGTTGTCGGTCAGACACACCACTTGCACATTGGTAGAATGGTAGTGCTTCTGATTGGGATAGATGGGTTCACGTGCATGGGGTGGAATCAGACCAATATGTGTGCCATCAATGGCACCCACTACGTGTGGAATCTGGGCCAGGGCATAGAAGTCACCTTTCACTGCAGCCAGCTCTGCCGGACGTGGGAAATGGATATAATCATCCTTGTAATGCATCATGGCTTGCAGCACATCCCGCAGTACCATGCTGAACATGGATTGGGACATCCCCCCGGCATGACCAACTGTGTACTGGAAAGTGCCTGTCGCAAAAAAGTGAAGTGCCGCCATCACCTTTGCTGTGGGTGTAATTGCTCCTGGATATGGCCTGCGTGGCTACAGATGAGGTGCCAATTGGGCTACAAGGTCCTGCAATGTCCGTCGGTCAAGCCGGAATTTGCGGATTACCTCCTCTTCAACCATGTCCTCCAGCACAGTGTATGGTCGATGCACATTTGGAGCCCTCATGTGTGTGAGTAGATGGGAGCAGATGTCAATTGACCAACACCGCACGGCTTTGCCACACTATCACATCTTGACCAACACAATACAAATAATACATGTTGCAGACACGGATTGTATGTGTGACGTGACCGAAATATTAGGCACTACAGCTAACTACACACACAATGTTCACCCACAAACTACATCCTGTGTGCAAACATGTCCAATGGTACGTGCACACATGTTGAAAGAACAGCCAACATCACATGACTGAGGGCCCATGTGTGGACAAGCGTCCCCACAGACACACATGGACGTGCACACACAACACGAACATGGAACACACTCTCCTTGTCTTCATGCGCCCATGACCCCACCTACAATGCTGTGCATCCTCACATGACAGCAATGGGCATACAACAGGCGACACACAGACGCATAAACAGAATGCATGTATACCCCCATCATTGCTACTTGCACACACAAACCACACACTCACGACAGCTTCAAAATGTGGGTACACAGCCTTGATGTACTGTGTAGATGTGTACAATTAGAAACGTGTGACCTCAAAACCAAGACGTCACCACATAGCCATGCACATCTGACGTAACTTGGGCTCACATCACTGGCCTTTGTTAACCACTGGCAAGGTCAATAGTATGACCACACATGTAACTAATGGACATAAATGAGACACATGGACACGGGCCATTGACATGACATAATGATTCTTGACGCATTCCGGACATGGCCTGACACACATGTACACCTATAAACATTACATGTGTGCGGAGACATGCAGTGTGTGTACACACGGCATCCGGGTACGCCTTCCGCCAACACAGAAGATGATCCTTGATACTGCAATTGTGCGTAACATTTGCTGCATGGTGAAGGACCATCACGGTCATACCCCGCCAACCGCATGTGAGCACTACTGCGATGGTGCATCTTTTGAAAATCATCACTCACAGGCATCGCAATGGCAGAGCACGCATTCCGCGGGGGCGGGGCAGGCTAACACATACATTTGAATGTGCAAGTGGAAATGGCAGTTGGTATCCCCCCTTTCAGTCACATATCAGCACCCACCGCAGACCGCCGGGTGCGGGCGGTCACCCACCGCTGGGTGCGGGTGGTGGGTGACCGCCCTGTGTATTGATCTTACCCTGGCATGGATGGCCATGGCCGGTCACCCATCGCCAGGTGCGGGTGGTCACGCACCGCCGGGTGCGGGTAGTCACTCACCACCCGGTGCGGGTGGTCACCCACTGCCGGGTGCGGGCGGTCACCCACCGCCGGGTGTGGGTGGTGGGTGACTGCCCGCACCCGGCGGTGGGTGACCGCCCGCACCCGGCAGTGGGTGACCGGCCATGGCCAGCGGTGGGTGACCGGCCATGGCCATCCATGCCAGGGTAACATCAATACACAGGGTGGTCACCCACCGACCGCACCCGGCAGTGGGTGACCGCCCGCACCCGGCGGTGGGTGACCGGACATGGCCATCCACACCAGGGTAACATCAATACACAGGGTGGTCACCCACCGCCAGGTGTGGGTGGTGGGTGACCGCCCGCACCCGGCGGTGGGTGACTGCCCGCACCCGGCAGTGGGTGACCGGCCATGGCCGGCAGTGGGGGACCGGCCATGGCCATCCATGCCAGGGTAACATCAATACACAGGGCGGTCACCCACCGCCCGCACCCGGCGGTCTGCGGTGGGTGCTGCTATGTGACTGAGAGGGGGCATACCAACCGCCATTTCCCCTTGCACATTCAAATGTATGTGTTAGCCTGCCCCGCCCCCGCGGAATGCATGCGCCGCCATTGCAATGCCAGTGAGTGATGAGTTTCAAAAGATGCACCATCGCGGTAGCGCGCACATGCGGTTAGCGGGGTGTGACCGTGATGGTCCTTGCACATGTAGCCAATGGAAACAGGTAACTCGGGGCACGTAAGCGATTTAAAAAATAGCGGAAGCCGTGCACCGCCACAGCAGGGCCAGTCATTGGCTCATTTTGAATGAGGCAGCCCGGGAAAACCAATTGCTGCAGACGTGGGCCGCTGATATCAGCTCAGGGCCCTATAAATGTGTGAATTTCTGCAGCACACATCCACTGCTTCCAGCCACTGCTGCCTGCACCCATCACCTCTACCTGCTGCTGCTGAGCAATCCACCAACTGCTGCCTGCACCCATCACCTCTACCTGCTGCTGCTGAGCAATCCACCAACTTCTGCCTGCACCCATCACCTCTACCTGCTGCTGCTGAGCACTCCAACAACTGCTGCTGTTGTGCCACAGTCCTAAACCTTGCCATGCCGAGAGTTCGAGAGATCCGGTCTCGTCCCTTCACCGCAGCGGAGCTGGAGGTCCTTGTGGACGGTGTGCTCTGCCACTATGAACGGCTCTACGATGCCCCCGGACAGGTGGTAAGTGCAGTGGGGGACATGTTGGTGTGCATGAGGTGGTCACTGACTCCTGGCTTCTGCAATCTTGGCAGTGTGCTGTGGGACCTTCACATGTCTTGTACTGTGCATGGCTGCTGAAAGATACGTGTTGCTCCTATCTGTGTGAATGGCCAACTGTCCACTGACTTGCCCCCTCTTGTCACCCATCATGGTAGGTCAAGCTGCACCTTCGCAAGGCCGTGTGGAGGACCATAGCACATGATGAATGGGCAGTGGGGGTGTGCAATAGGCGACACACACACTGCCACAAGCGCTGGGACGACATCTCCAGGCTCAGCAAGAATGTGGCGGAGATGACACTGAGGCTGATTCCAAGATCACCCCGGCTTGCATGACGTACCATGACCCCTCTAATGCTCCGTATCATAGCTGTGATGCATCCTGACCTGTCCGCCCGGTTGAGAGGGGAGCAGCAGCAAACTAGCGGTAAGCAGACTGAATGTGTTTGTGACTTGTGAGTGCATGCATGTATTGCTGCTCAGACACAGTAGTGACATCCGTGGTGTACATGTTGTGCTGCAATTGCATGTTGGTGCCATTAGCAGAGTGAGCGTTAGCATCCATGTCAGCCAGGTGGACATACCAGTTGCATTGTAGTGCAGAGTCGCAGGACATGACGTTGAGGTCTGTGGTCCCATGGCATCACATGTGTGGTGGTCTGCATGCACTTGCCCTGTTTGTTTGATGTACATGTTTCACAGGCACCCCCGGTTCTTTGACATGAGGATGTCTGGTAGGGGTGGTTCGTGTGCAGGATGGGTGCTACATGTTGGTCAGCAGTCAAGGAAGTTTTGAATTTGTAATTTGCAGTACGTGAGTGTGGCACTTATTTATACCTCTTTTCTCTCTCTTTCAGCTTTGGCCGAGGGCACTGACCCACAAACGACGGAGCTCAGTGGTGGCAATGCATCCGGATCAGAGATCACACACACGCAACTGAGACTGAAGAGAGCAGCCCCGGAGAGGGTGACAGAACTGTCCCTGAGGACTCACATGTGGAGACACCATCGTCCTCATCTTCAGACAGTGGTGGTGAGTCAGAACTGTTGGTAGACACAGGGAGTGGGCAATCTACTCCTTCAGTCGGTACACAGCACACAGGGCCCACACTGCCACCAACTGCAACAAGTAGTGCTCGTGCTCACCAGAGTAGGGGGAGCAGAGTGGCCTTCGGTGCAGGCACCTCTGCCCCTGCCCCTGTGACACAAAGTGCCCTTTGTGCTGAGGCGGTTGATCTGCTGTGAGAGCTGTGTGTAGGGCAGACCAACATGATCAATGCATTCATAGACCACGATAGAAAGTTGGGGCAGGTGGTAGCATTCATGGAGGGGATGCATGGCGATGTTGCTGGTTTCCACAGAACAGTTTAGTCATTATCCAACACAGTATCTGCAGCCATTCAACAGTCGCATGGACAAGGTTCTACTTCAGTTCCCCCATCCACACCACTTGATATCTCAGGGGAGAGTGACATTTCTGACCAGGCCTAATTTTCTGGGTATTGCACTAGAAGCAGGCACAAGCAGCAAGGCAGGGCACGGAGGCAAGAGACACCATCCCCTAGGACAGGGAAATCTTTCACAGAACACGACATCAGCTACCCTGGAGTTGACACACAGGATCCTCAAGGGGTGTTGGGGGACAGGGATTCGCATGGAACACAGGCATCCCCCTCAAAAGGTACTCCCAAGGCAAGGCCACCTCCCAAGGACAGGGATACTACAACGGGCAGGGCACCTCCCAAGGACAGGGACACTGCAAAGGACAGGGCACCTCCCAAGGCCAGGGACACTCCCAAGGACAGGGCACCTCCCAAGGCCAGGGACACTCCCAAGGACAGGGACACTACAAAGGACAGGGCACCTCCCAAGTACAGGGACACTCCCAAAGACAGGGCACCTCCAAAGGACAGGGACACTCCCAAGGACAGGGCACCTTCCAAGGCCAGGGACACTCCCAAGGACAGGGCACCTCCCAAGGCCAGGGACACTCCCAAGGACAAGGACACTACAAAGGACAGGGCACCTCCCAAGGACAGGGACACTCCCAAGGACAGGGACACTCCAAAGGATAGGGCACCTCCCAAGGCCAGGGACACTCCCAAGGACAAGGACACTACAAAGGACAGGGCACCTCCCAAGGACAGGGACACTCCCAAGGACAGGGCACCTCCCAAGGACAGGGACACTCCCAAGGACAGGGACACTGCAAAGGACAGGGTACCTCCCAAGGACAGGGACACTCCCAAGGACAGGGCACCTCCCAAGGACAGGGACACTCCCAAGGACAGGGACACTACAAAGGACAGGGCAACTCCCAGGGACAGAGCACCACCCACGGATAAGGCACATTCCAAAGACAGGACACCTCCTAGGGCCAAGGCGTCTCCCACGGCCAAGGAACCTCCCAGGGCCAAGCCTTCTCCCATTCACAGGACATCCACCAAGGACAGGCATACATCACCCCTGCGTCCCCTGAAGCTGGTGTTGGTGAAGGAACGTACACCACATGTGTCAGAGGTGGAGTCCCCTCATATCTCTACTCCCATCCACACCCCAGTGTAGCAGAGGAAGGAGTACACTGTTGTTGCATCCCCCATTACACATGACACAGAGGGCAGAAGGCAGGGCCAGAGCAAGCGTCAAGCAGGGTCCAGCACGTCCCCAGAGAGCAGACCACCACCAGCACATGATCCACCTTTGATGGGTGATGTTTCAGATGAGCCCGCACCACTTACCAGTCCAGTCATGTCCAGGGTGCCCTTACATATCCCAAAGAAACAGAGACACACACCAGTGATACCTGACCACCCCAATGTCGCTCCATTACAGCTGTCCCCAGCTCCCAGAGCCACCCTGCCTCCTGGCCCATACAGCCCGGTGGCTCATCATTTCAGTGATCCTAGTGGGTCAGCTGCAGTTCACTCTCATGTGTCAGATAGTGGCACTGTGTCTGTTGTTCACTGTCATGCCTCATGTAGTAGCACTGTGTCACTTGTGCCCTCTCCTGTTTCAGGTACTGCCACTGTGTGTGTCCGCCACTCTCATGTCTCAGATGCTGGCATGGTATTTGTTGGTCACTGTACAGGGACATGTCCTGGCAGTGTGACTGGGTCTATGACTCATGTGTCAGTCACTAGATCTGTGGCTGTGTCTCACACTCCTGTATCTGGTGCTGGTAGTGTGTCTGGGCCTATGGCTCATGTGTCAGTCACTAGAGCTGTGGCTTTGTCTCACACTCCTGTATCTGGTGCTGGCAGTGTGTCTGGGTCTATGGCTCATGTGTCAGTCACTACATCTGTGGCTGTGTCTCACACTCCTGTTTCTGGTGCTGGCAGTGTGTCTGGGTATATGGCTCATGTGTCAGTCACTAGAGCTGTGGCTGTGTCTCACACTCCTGTTTCTGGTGCTGGCAGTGTGTCTGGGTCTATGGCTCTTGTGTCAGTCACTAGAGCTGTGGCTGTGTCTCACACTCCTGTTTCTGGTGCTGGCAGTGTGTCTGGGTCTGTGGCTCATGTGTCAGTCACTGGTACTGTGGCTGTATCTCCCAATCCTGTATCAGATCCTGCCACTGTGTCTGAAGCTACTGGGTCAGTCAGTCCAGCTGATTCTGTGCTGTGAGGTGCAGTTCCATCACTCATATGTCATTATACTTGCTGTCTGGATTGTCCATTGTAACCACCCTTGCATTATTAATGTCCATGGGACGGGGCGTATGACATACGTCCTTGTGCTGCTTCAGGTGTACCTGCTCTGTGCCATGGACTGTTGATGCACTTAGCCCCTCTCATGTGCTGCCTCAGATGCACCTGCTCTGTGCCATGGACTGTTGATGCTCTGTGCCCCTCTCATGTGCTGCCTCAGATGTACCTGCTCTGTGCCATTGACTGTTGCACTTAGCCCCTCTCATGTGCTGCCTCAGATGTACCTGCTCTGTGCCATGGACTGTTGATGCACTTAGCCCCTCTCATGTGCTGCCTCAGATGTACCTGCTCTGTTCTTTGCCATGGACTGTTGATGCAATTAGCCCCTCTCATGTGCTGCTTCAGATGTACCTGCTCTGTTCTGTACCATGGACTGTTGATGCACTGTGCCCCTCTCATGTGCTGCCTCAGATGTACCTGCTCTGTGCCATGGACTGTTGATGCACTTAGCCCCTCACATGTGCTGCCTCTGATGTACCTGCCCTGTTCTTTGCCATGGACTTTTGATGCACTTAGCCCCTCTCATGTGCTGCCTCTGATGTACCTGTTCTGTTATGAACACTTCCCTGTTGCTGTTATGATACTGCATTGTGCCCTCTCATGTGCTGCCTCAAATGTACCTGATCTGTGCTATGGACTGTTGATGCACTTAGCCCCTCTCATGTGCTGCCTCAGATGTACCTGCTCTGTGCCATGGACTGTTGATGCACTTAGCACCTCTCATGTGCTGCCTTAGATGTACCTGCTCCGTTCGTTGCCATGGACTGTTGATGCACTTAGCCCCTCTCATGTGCTGCCTCAGATGTTTCTGCTCTGTGCCATGGACTGTTGATGCACCACCACAGCATCACTCAGCACTACCACAGCACCACTCAGCACCACTCAGCGCCACCACAGCATCACTCAGCGCCACCACAGCATCACTCAGCGCCACCACAGCACCACTCAGTACCACCACAGCATCACTCAGCACCACCATGGTTTTTCCGCTGTGATTTGCTGTGTCTTTTCCGGCATCGTGATTTGGAGGACGGTCGGAGACGTCATTCCGTACGGCGGTGTCTCTGGATTGGTTACGTCCGCCGCGGGGTCGGGTGTATTTACGCTTCGGTGCATGTTCTTCCGCGGCATACGGACATTTGACCGTGCTTCTCATCCTAATATGGCGGACGGACTGGCCGCGGCTGGCGGACTCTAAAAAGGCATTTTCTGCCTACTCCAGGCCGGCGGTCGTCCTTCCGTCCGCCATCGTAATCGACCCCAAGATGTGTTTCATCAACTACTCATCAGGGTTCGATAATATAGGCAGGAAGAAACTTTGGGCTAAACTCAATAATAGAAACATACCATCTGCTCTCTTAAAGCAGCTGATCCTCCTACATACTGACACCTGAGCCCAAGTGAAGCTTGAAGTTGGCGACTACCTGTCCAGAAAAATGGCAACTATAAAGGGCCTGAAATAAGTAAGTATGGGCGAAATTTGCGAATTCGCGTTCCACGAATTCGCGCCAAATCAAATTCATAATCCGCAAAATCCGCGAATTCGTGCAAATTTACGGATTTTTGTTTTTTTGAGTGTTCGCGGGGTTTTTTGCGTGTTTGCAGGGTTTTTTGTGTGTTCGCGTGGCTTTTTGCGTGTTTGTGGGCCGCTTGCATGGCGAAGTTACCCATGCGGTCGTGTATGGGCACAGCACCCTCTGGTTCACCACTGCCACCCTCTGGTTCATCACTGCCACCCTCTGGTTCACCACTGCCACCCTCTGGTTCACCCCTGCCACCCTCTGGTTCACCCCTGCCACCCTCTGGTTCACCACTGCCACCCTCTGGTTCAGCACTGCCACTCTCTGGTTCACCCCTGCCAACCTCTGGTTCAGCACTGTCACCCTCTGGTTCACCACTGCCCCCCTCTGGTACACGACTGCCACCCTCTGGTTCATCACAGCACCTCTGGTTCACCACTGCCACCCTCTGGTTGACCACTGTCACCCTCTGGTTCAGCACTGCCAACCTCTGGTTCACCACTGCCACCCTCTGGTTCACCCCTGCCACCCTCTGGTTTACCACTGCCACCCTCTGGTTCATCACAGCACCCTCTGGTTCACCCCTGCCACCCTCTGGTTCAGCACTGTTACCCTCTGGTTCACCACTGCCAACCTCTGGTTCACGACTGCCACCCTCTGGTTCATCACAGCACCTCTAGTTCACCACTGCCAACCTCTAGTTAACCAGTGTCACCCTCTGGTTCAGCAATGCCACCCTCTGGTTCACCACTGCCACTCTCTGGTTCACCACTGCCACCCTCTGGTTCACCCATGCCACCCTCAGGTTCACCACTGCCACCCTCTGGTTCACCCCTGCTGCCATCTGGTTCATCACTGCCACCCTCTGGTTCACCCCTGCCACCCTCTGGTTCACCCCTGCCACCCTCTGGTTCAGCACTGCCACCCTCTGGTTCAGCACTGTCACCCTCTGGTTCACCCCTGCCACCCTCTGGTTCATCACTCTCACCCTCTGGTTCATCACTGCCACCCTCTGGTACACCACTGCCACCCTCTACCGAGACCTTTTGTGACGCAGCTGCAGCACAAAAGATGCGCCATGGTGCTGGGTATTAACAACGTGATGCATCTGAGAGATGTGTCACGTTGTAAAGCCCTGCGCCATCAGGAGGCGTTCCTGCGCAGGGGAGAGCGTTCCTGCGCAGGAACGTCTCCTAAAAGTGGCTGAGTGAAATCTACAAGATTTTACTCAGTCACTTTTAGGCCAATGCTGCGTCAAAACCCTGCGCCTGCTTGAAGCAGGTGCAAGGCTTGATGCAGCATTGGGGAGATAGGGCCCCCCAGAGCATTGCTGGAGCTGCATCGCAAGCGAGACGCAGCTCCAGCAATGCGCTGCTTTTACAGCACAGATGCGTGACACATCTGTGCCATTTTTGCCACATGATGTTGGAAAGTATATATTGTTGTGGAAAGTATATATTGAGTGGAGGGCGACCCATGACCTTATTTTCCCTCTAAGCTCATTGTTGTTAGTTACTTGTTTGACTATTTTTTTGTGCCCTTCTGCCCTCTGTTAGACTCGTTTTTCCCTTGTTTTTCGGCCCTTATGCCCTTTGTTAGACTGATTTTTGTGCCTTTCTGCCCTCTGCTTCACCACATCATCTCTCAGAGCTACCCCAGCATCACTCAGCACCACCACATTATCACTCAGCACCACCACTTTATCACGCAGCACCACTCAGCACCACCACAGCATCACTCAGCACCACCACAGCATCACTCAGCACCACCACAGCACCACTCAGCACCACCACAGCACCACTCAGTGCCACCACAGCATCACTCAGCACCACCACGGCAACACTCAGCACCAACACATTATCACTCAGCACCACCACAGCACCACTCAGCACCACAACAGCATCACTCAGCACCACCACAGCACCACTCAGCACCACCACAGCATCACTCAGCACCACCACAGCACCACTCAGCGCCACCACATTATCACTCAGCACCACCACAGCACCACTCAGCACCACCACAGCATCACTCAGCACCACCACAGCATCCCTCAGCACCACCACAGCACCAATCAGCACCACCACAGAACCACTCAGCGCCACCACAGCATCACTCTGCATCACCACAGCATCACCCAGCACCACCACATCATCAATCAGCACCACTGCAGCACCACTTAGCACCACCACAGCATCACTCAGCACCACCACAGCATCCCTCAGCACCACCACAGCACCAATCAGCACCACCACAGCATCACTCAGCACCACCACATCAGCAATCAGCACCACCGCAGCACCACTCAGCACCACCACAGCATCACTCAGCACCACCACAGCATCACTCAGCACCACCACAGCACCACTCAGCACCACCCCAGCATCACTCATCACCATCCCAGTATCACTCAGCACCACCACAGCACCACTCAGCATCACCACAGCACCACTCAGCACCACCACAGCACCACTCAGCGCCACCCCAGCATCAATCTGCGCAACCATTCAACAACAACTGGTTCAAATATGTTCTCTCAGTTTCAAACTTTATTACAAATGTCACAAAAAGATATTAATATTTCACTTCTGTTCTTGGATTTTCGTCACAATAAAATACACTGAACATAATCTTCACAAAAGTTATTTACAAAAGTTTAAGCTATTGCCATTATAAATTAAAATCACTTTTATTTAAGTATTAATTATTTTAAAAAATTAAAAGCCATTGTAATTTATAATATCAATACAGCTAAGTCACGTAAATACAAAACACGTTGCATTACAAATACTATAGGTGTCACATTTGCGAAAGTTATAACTATTGGCATTGTAAATGACAAAGCTATTAATTTAGCTATTTTCAAAACCAACAGATAAATAAAAAAAATTGTCATTTACAAGACCAATAGCTCAAACTTTCCTAATGCGAGACCTATTGCATTGCAAATGCTTGTTTTTATATCTGTCAGTGCTTTCTGTTGAAGTTTAATTTTCGTGACTGGCGCCTCATTGCCTACTTGTAACTATTCTCTGACCCTGCTTCAAGGGTCAGAGTAGGGTCAGAGAATAGTTGCAAGTAGGCAACGAGGCGCCAGGAAGCACTTACAGGCTTACAGCAGCAGGTGCCCAAGTTGAAGTTAATTTCTTTGTAACCCTTTTGTAAAAGGTTACAAAAAATTAGCTTGGCTGAAAATTCGTCCCCACTGATTTGCGGATTTTACCGCGATTTCGTGAGATTCGCGGATCGCGAAATCGCGGAAAATCCGCAAATTCCGTGAGCGGAACGAATTTTCAGCCCATGCTTAGAAATAAGGGTGCGTGTTGGCCTCAAGTTTGTTCATTCTTTTTGGCACATTTATCCATGAGCTGGATAACTGCAAATCACATGCCACAAGGATGGGCGGGCTCTCACTTTCCAATTTACTGTAGGCTGGTGACCTTTTTTGATCAGTCGAACTCTGATAGGACTCCAACATCTATTAAACGTCACCAAAAGTTTCACTGCTAAGAATAGTCTAAGTATTAACTTAGATAAGTTGAAAGTCATGTGATTAAACAAAAAAGATAATGCATCTACTCATCATTACCATTTGGCTGGTCAGAAAATAGAAGTAGTTGAGGAATACAAGTATCTTGGGGTCATAATAGAGAACCAAGGCACTTTCAAGGCACAAAAAGACACCATCAGGAGAAGAGGAAACTCAATTGCGGTGGCACTATAAATCATCAAACACAAAAATGCTGGTCAGAGCCTCACTCCACTGCTCCAGGGGCTCCAAGAAAACAAATTCCAACCATCACTTTTGGGAGCGAGTGTCTGAGGGGAAGGGACGCACGTACATTGGACAGTATAGTCATAAGAACATTAAGAATGATATTCATTCTACCTTAATACGCTCGCCTGCCCAAATCAGATTGGAATTTAGACTGTAGATTCGAGAAATTGCCCGTTAAGGTGCCTATGTCAAATGCTGGTATACATTTAAGAGGGCTGAGCCGGGATCGCTGAATGGCCATCTATGGTAGGAAATACAGTCAAAAAAGGAAAGTGCAGCCATGACCTACTTATTAGCTTCAATAGATCCTTTAGGCCTAATGGAACATTGGTAGGACTCAGATATGCATAATAACTTCAAACATATTGTAAACAAGACAGTAAAAGGGATGTCCATGGTAGAAGACAAGGCAGTGCTCAAAGAAAGGGCCCATGGATGGTTTGTCATGCAGAGCTACATCGATCTCTCCCCCAACCTTATTTAGGTCTTGGCTTTACGAAGGCAACCTAGGAAAAATGTCTTCATTTTTGAATGGACATTCTTCCAACTCTGCTGCACCTGCCTCCCTGGAAACAAATACAGACTTTAACCATCTGCCGCCTATGTGGGAAAGCAGAAGAGAATGTTCTTCACCTACTGTGCATTTGTGGAAAGCTGCAACCTGAAAGAGGACTGCTATTAAAACCCATCTTCATGATCAAGGGGTTAAGATCTTGCAGGCAAGCAGTGAAAGGACGTTTTGGAGGTGGAGCTGTCCAGTTGATCTGCCACTTTGTACGATTCGTGGAGACAGTGGGTAAAAAATTCTAAAATGCAGCAGATAACAACGCGTGCATAACCCCTTCTGCTAAATTCACCTATTGCACAGAAAAACAATTGTCCTTCCTTACCACACGGCCCCCTTTAGCCCGCTGTTTTCATACTTATGCTCCGATTTCCCGTTTTGAACATCAGAACCTTCTGGTTCAGGAGCCTAAGACTATTTGCATTGCGGCTGTGAGCGAAACATCACCCTGTCTGTCTGGAGAAAAATCGTACATGTTGCAGGCCCTGGTCCTTTTTTACTGTGACGATTACTGACCTTACAATTATTGAGCTTTAAAATTCCTGTATGCGGCAGTTTTTATCTCTTTTTAATAGAAATAACAATTTTAAATACAAAGCATTTTTCTTAACAAATCTTTATACAGGCTGCAAACTCAGTATAACTGCTCTGTATTTCTTTACCTTTTTTATTGCAATGGTTTTAAGTAATCACGCAAATAAAGTTATTACCTGATCTTTAACCCCTGAAAGAAAAAGGATTTTTTAACCAAAAGCATACCAACATTTTACACAATATTTCCATAATGTCAATCGGAATGTCCAAGTTGTCCACACTGAAGGACCACAAGAACCAAGCTATCAGGTTGCAATGCTCTTTCTTGCTTTAACTCCTGGACTGAAAATCTAGTCTTAACAGAGATCCAGTAGTAGATGTTACAGGCAGCTGCAACTGATTAGGAACCAACATTTCTTTCAACAAATCAGTGGCTCTCAGGAGCATTGCCAAATGTGTTGTAAACATCTGAACTATAGTTTGCATCAGAGGTATGGGTGAAAAACACAATAATGTCTTGTACCATATGATGAACAGGGCTTCTCGCAGAGAGCCTGACTTTTATAATGTGGACTTCTATTAATAAGTCTGTGAGGATCATTTAGAGTGTGGATGTAATATAAAACCTGTTGAAAATCAGATTATGACACCTGAGCCACCCTCTCAGTTCCTGTAGAATATTAAGAGGTAGATAAACCGATTTGTTTCTCATAGCAGAGCCATTGATGATTCCACCAATGGAAGCCATTTGCCAGTGTTACAGTGCCATAGGACGACAGGGTTAGTAATGACCACCATGACAGGCATGGCCGTTGCAAACAAGGCACAAACAGTGAACTCTAACTTCAACACAAAAAGCTTCAACCAGGCTGCCAGCTGACATTGCCATCCTGATGAATGTGTTTCCATCATTCCACTTTTGATGACACTTCCTCACCACAGTGGCATTAAACTATGTATGTAGCAAGAAGGTATCTCCTAGACTGGAAGAGGTAGGACAATCACAGAAGCTAGTTAATGGGCCGGCTTGGTCATTTTAACCCCTTCAGTGCTAATGACAAGGTCAACTCGTCATGGGTTTTACCTGCCCTGTGCTTATGACGAGTTGACCTTGTCATGAACAATGGGAAAACGGAGGATTCAGCGCCCAGCGGGAAAACCCCCTAGCAGCCAAGGTGTTAAAATAAGGCCCTAACTCAGGATATCCCTGAATTCAGAAAAATATACTGTGTTTCATGTGAACTCAGCTTGTTGTACACTCGTGTGAAATGTTGAGTCACAATGTGGAAAAGTAAATTTTGCCATGTTCTGTGTCCCTACGTGTTCCCAATCTTATGTTGCATGTGCATGATTAATATGCATATGTATCCCCCGTGATTGGTTAAAGACGCAATTATAGTTGTGTCCATCTCTAGTATGCCAGTTTCCAGTTCTCGTGAAAGCTACGAGTATTAGGCCTATATAAAGCTACGTTACCACGTTTCTCAGTGTGCACGGTATTTCATTGAAAAGTCCCCGTTTCCAGGCCTCAAAAGGGCCCGGACACCAGATTCAGCTCCTGTCTCCTGAGCCCTCGCTGAGGAGCGATACAGCCCCCACCTGTATTCCTGACCCTTCACTTACTTCCTGCCTCACAGTGCCCGGCTCGGCCTGGCTCTGCCTGCCAGTCTGCCAAGAGTATGTTATGATTCTAGTTATCAGGCCAGCCCTCCTTCTCTGCATTCCTAAGCTACTGAATCGCATCAATAGTTTCCGTCATGGTCTAGCCTTTACGTCTCCATGTAAGAGAAATACTGCATTTAATGGTCATTTATATTCCTCAACACGCACTACATGTAGAATAATGCATGCACCAGTCTTAGAATCTGTTAGCCTTTACCCCGATAACTTTTGGATTCTATCAACATGTTCTCTAAACATCAGATACTAGATAGTGTCTAGGTACATGTCGCCCTGATTCTCCAGACTTCAGTCTCTGCTCCTAGCGCAGAAGTCATAGCCCCCAGCTTCTCCTAGTAACACGTCATTGTCAGTTTGCGCGCACCATTAGGTTAGAGGTCCCGGCTCCTTAGGTAGCCCCCTCCATGTTTCCGCCCCATTTATGACATTTCTGTTACGTTTACATCACATGTCTATGTATACGCCTCCTGTTACACCCACTTTCACCCTTATCTTTCGTGACTGCTATGCACCACACCCACTGCTCCGCCTATTGTATGTACTGCAATGAAACTGTTTTAGTATATATGCTTGTGCACTGTTATTAAAGTGGTGCTAGCTAGCCATCCCAGATCTTGCAGGTTGTCCTGTTCCTGTCCTTTATGCTGTATTAAAACCTGCAAACTCCTACTACCTCGAATCTTGACTCTTATTTATTGAGCTATCTGTTATTACTATATCCAGTCAAAAATAGATCCGGTATTATTTATTTATATACCACATAATGGCGCCCGAACAGGGACTTGCCCTTTCCCCACGCGCCGGTGAAGCCACGCAGGCCCCCTGATCCTCTGCAGCCGTGACGGAACCATACCGTGCACGTGCAGATATTTCTGCTTCAAGTATCCCTCAGGCCCACGGAGGAGACGGAGGTTGCGGTCCAGCATCCAGACGAGGCGGTGGAGGAACGCGGCGAGTCCCGACCAGAGCCCAAGCCAAGAGTCCAAGGTCCGAGGTATCCGGAGGCCCACCCGTAACTGAAGTCCGAAGTTCGTCCGTCCGGCTTCGAAGCAGTCCAGTCCAGTCCGAGGCCTTCCGTTCTTGCTGCCCGGTGAGTACCGTTGCTGGGGTAGTATCTAGACAGGGTCAATCTAATTGACTCTGGTCCGTGGGTTTGGTGGTACACAGACCCAACACGAAGTGTCCACTCCGGTGGATACGGGTCCTGACGTGTCTCTTATGAGACCGGTAAGTTCGTACTGTTTTAGCAATGCATCTAGTTTCTGTTCTAGTCCGTTCTGTTCTCGAGAAATTCTGTATTCTGTTTTCAATATTCCAGGTAGTATTTCGTCAGAACTGTTATTTTAAAATGTCATTCATGTATTTTAATGTCGTGGTATGAAAGTGGTGTAATTATCGTGTTTATTGTGTATTGTATTGTATCTAGATTACAGTCCAGTCATGCCTTTGTTTTCCAAACTACGTCAGTTAAAAACCAGAAAAGGTCTGTTAGAAGCAGCAGTTCCTGTCCCGCCTAGGGACAGCCCAGGTCATTTTATGTATCAAAAGCATGGCATAAGTGCCATATTGTATCTAGATTTATGGGTAGAGTACACCAAAAAGTTAGAAGAAAAGTATAGATGGCCCGTATCAGGTACGTGGGATGCCGAGTGCATCATGCGAGTAGAAGAAGCATTATGGAAAAAGAAAGCCAGACAGTCCCAGAAAGATGCCATCGAGTTATGGCGCAAAGAATCTCATAAAAGAACCGAAAAAGAAATCAGAAAGTCAGAATTAAGTAGAGAATCCTTAGAAAGAGCCCAAGAAAGGGAACTAATCGAGATAGGTGAACGAGTTAAAACCGAACAGTCAGACAGACAGAGGAATGCCCTTATTAAGGGTATGTATCCTCTTCTTGCCGAGGGCTTGTCAAAAGCAACCCCGGAGGCATCCAGTAATTTTCCGCCACCCTTAGTTCCGATCAAGCTACGTCACAAACCGACCGCAGCTGATATTTTTATCTCGTCCTATTTGGACGACACAGTCCCAGAATATGCAAATCCTGTTCCGCCAGTTCCTGTAAATAATGCAATTCCTGCTCCTCCAGACACCGGGGCACCTTTTGCAGTACCTGCTACGGTACCCCCGGTCCAGCCAACATTACAATTTCCCACCGCGCCAGCACGAAGAGTATCAGTCGACGATTCCAGTATAGGGGCCGCAGGAGGAGGTCCTCCTGGTACCCCGCCACCACATCAACGTGTAACGTTAGTCGAGTTACATGAACGTGCGTTACAGCGTACGCCCAAATATAAGTCCGTTGCAGAAATCCGACGAGCCCTTACTGAATGCCGCTATGATCCAGTCCCAGGCGATGATAGTACGGTTATATATTCCATACGTGTAAGACGGGTGACCGGGTATTTGGACACCCTACCGGATATGAAAGAGGATCTAGACAGAATATATCGTTTCATCCGTACAGGGGATGATCCAGAAAGTATTGGCGAAACCATGTCTCAAAGGAAAGCTGAGATCCAGCTCATGATATTAAAGTTTCTGATTAATTGTTTAATAAGGGAACAAGATTACCCGTCCAAAGATCCGACCGAAATGAGAACTCTGACAAGGTGGAGTGATAATATAGCCGAGGGTAAACACAGAACCATCAGTAGTATAGAGAGTATGTACAAGAAAATTCGTAAGGAAATAATAAGGTTACACGAACAACGTAAAACAGCACAAGTAAGCGAGAAAGAGAATGACTCTCCTACAGAAGAGGTAGAGGACGAGAATAACGCTAGAATAGCGTATGTAGGTAAAACTAGACTTTCCGACCGACATTCACGTCTGGAACACAAGAAAATCTTTCATCATCCAGCACCGGAACAAGGTTCTCTAGAACAAGTATTTCAAGCTACCGATCATATCCTGAAATCACGAATTGGTTATAGTGAGTTAAGTACTATGCATGACCAAGAACTAGTCCGATCAGCAGTCCGATGGATTACTGATTCTACCACTTTTCCGGACGAAATAGTGGCACAAATGTTTCTGAAACTGCCCCCAGCCGAGCAGCGACTGGTGGGTATGTATATGATTCAGCACCTCATTACACTCTATGAGGGTCAACATTCCGATCCAGGTCCGTTACACGATGTATTGAACGAGTTACTCCAGTATAAATGGAAAGGTCTAGGTACCGATTTAATTAGTGTTATTCTAGAACAGCGTCACAAATATAGAACGTTTTTGAACCCGCATTTTGTTCATGTCTCACCTCCAGAAAGTAAACAGTTTTACATAGATAGACAGCACCCGCTACGAGAAGTACACCCAGTCAGGACAGCAGATGGTGAAATGCAGAGAGTATTTGTTTACACCCCGATTACAAAAATGGAACTCTTAGAGATGAAGAAATTAATTCCTTGTCATGACAGAGATCCAGCAGGGTTCCACCGAGAATTAAAGGACATGCTCCGTATGGGAGAATACACGTATCCAGATATTATTAAAATGTTGAAAGTCCTATTGCCCGCAGGGGTATACGAAAAACTGAAGGAAAAAGAATGGGAGGTGGGAGAGAAAAAGATCGATTGGGCAGTTCTAGAAGCTGAAGATAAGATACGAGTACCAGGTACCGGTCTTGGAGACAAATGTAAAGAATTACCTGAAGTATTAATACAAGTTTTACCTAGATTGTTAGCAACTAAAAAGGAAGACTGGGATGCAATCTCAGCCTGTAAACAGAAACCAGACGAAGACACGAGTGATTTTTATTCTAGGTTTGAGAAATGTTTTAGCATTAACAGTGGACTCAAGACGAGTAGCGAGTCATACCCTCATCTTTTTGTTACTAAATTGGTCGAGAATTCCAATCCACAAGTTAAGAATCGAGTTTTGAAAGTCGAAAGTACATGGCAAGCTAATACTCCGTCACAAATGCTTCAGATGCTTCAGTATCACCAGAATAGAATCAGAGAAGAGCAAGAACATGAAAGGAAACGTATGAAAGACACGAAAATGAAAGTATTAGTTGCACAATCTGTTCCTCAAGACAGTCAGAAGAGGGGTCCGAATCAAGTCAGTCATCCTGCAGCTCCCGTTAAAGGGACCTGCAATTATTGTAAACAGCCAGGTCATTATATAAACGAGTGTGCAGTTCTGAAACACAATATAGCTACCGGTAAGACTAAAGAAAGACCACGTCCGCCTAGACAAGAACAAGTTTCACAGACTTCTCAGCCGCAGAATGCACCACAGACAGTTACAACACCGCAGCCTATTGCTGCAACACAGCATGTTACACAGCAGATGTACCAGTATGCCCAGACAGAGTACCCAGAGTATCAACAGTATTCATGAAACAGCCTGGAGAGGGAGGTAGGCTTGCCTCTCATCGAGATTCCGGTAGATCAAGAAGGTCCCTATGTTCATAGTCAAGTATTAGGGAAAGACAGAAAGTTTCTGATTGATACAGGGGCAAGTAGGACTACCATAAGTCACGACGAGGTTCCAGGGGCTCCGCTCTCAGGCTCTAGAAATGTTTCCCTTGGATTTTCAGGAAAGCCTATTGTAAACGAGATTTCAAAGCCAGTTACTCTAGAAGTAGGTCCATTGTCCCGTACTACTGATCTGTTACTTACGAAATCATGTCCAGAAAATCTGTTAGGCATTAAGACACTGAAAGAATTATGTGCAGTTATTTGTTGTTCCCCAGAGGGAATACGGTTGTTTTTACGTGACTTCAAGGGTCACTATGTTTTACGAGATTTTGATCCGAGATTGTCTAATGTTCCGCAGCATCTATGGGCGCAAGGTCCAACTGATGTAGGTTACATGCAAATCACACCCCATCGTGTGACTCTCAAACCAGGTGTAGTGTTGCCACGAATCAGACAGTACAGATTACCACCTGAGGCTGTAGCAGCCTTATCCAAAATAATTGACGAGCTCATGGCTCAAGGAGTAGTTGTAGAAACTGACTCCAATGTATGTAATTCTCCGATCATTCCAGTCATGAAACGTACTGATCTAAATGCACCACCAGTATATCGATTAGTGATTGACCTTCGAGAACTCAATAAATTTATTATTCCCCAGTACCCAGTTGTTCCAGATATTTCATCCCTATTGACAGCCATTGATTCTGAGGCAATATTCTTTACCGTAATCGACCTCAAGAATGCATTTTTCAGTGTCCCCATTCATCCAGACAGTCAGTTTCTTTTCGGATTCTGTTTAAATGGAAGGAGCTATAAATTCACACGCGCTCCTCAAGGTTTCACAGAAAGTCCTAGTATTTACAGTCAAGCACTTAAGAGACAACTAGACAACATTCACATGCCAACTGACACTGCCCTGCTCCAGTATGTCGATGATCTACTGATCACAGCCCGTTCTGAACGTGCTTGCGAGCGTGCGTCACTTACGGTT
Organism: Lissotriton helveticus; assembly: GCF_964261635.1. NCBI lineage: Eukaryota > Metazoa > Chordata > Amphibia > Caudata > Salamandridae > Lissotriton > Lissotriton helveticus. The sequence continues at coordinate 1,142,824,628 of NC_136068.1, forward strand.
CTGTATTTCCTAGCCGAGATGGGGCACAAGGTGTCCCCTTCAAAGCTTCAATTCTGTGTCCAGCAAGTGATCTACTTAGGCCACTTACTGTCCAAGTGGGGTAGGCAGTTGACACCAGACCGTATCCAGTTAATAGTGAGTCTTCCTCAGCCCAAGACACAGAAGGAGGTATGTGCTTTTATCGGCCTTACTTCTTATTGCAGACAATGGATTCCTCAGTATGCATTTCTAGCTAAGCCACTGATACAGTTAACGACACAGGAGGCAGCCGTATCGACTGTCCTCCCTTGGACATCTGAACATACACTTAGTTTCAATGAGTTAAAGAAAGCTCTATGCCAAGCTCCAGTTCTAGCAACACCGAACTACAGTAAGCCTTTTATACTTTTTGTCACAGAACGTGATGGCACAGCATTATCTGTTCTCACACAAGATCAAGCAGGACAATACAAGCCCTGTGCTTATTTTTCGAGCACATTAGATCCAGTAGCCCAGGCTCTGCCTGCGTGCCTCAAGTCAGTTGCAGCCACGGCACTAGCTATCAGACAAAGTGATTCCATAGTATTAGGACACTCCCTGACAGTACAAGTTCCACACTCCGTGGAAGTTCTTTTAAACCGAACACAGACTCAGCACTTGACAATTGCACGTTTGACAGGTTATGAACTGACACTGTTCCAGCCACACATAGAAATCAGACGCTGCAACGTTCTAAATCCTGCTACACTGTTACCGTCAGTTAATTCAAATCCTGCCACACATGATTGTGTGGAAGTTGTGAACACTATGACTAAGCCAAGACAAGATCTGACAGATATTCCATTACCAGATCCTGACCTGACACTTTATGTGGATGGTTCATGTATGAGAACAAGTACAGGAGATCTAGTAGCCGCGTATGCAGTGACTACTGACACTGAAGTTATTGAAACACACCGTATTGATACCCTGTCTGCTCAGGCAGCAGAGCTAGTTGCTCTGACCCAAGCCTGCATACACGCCAAGAACCTGAAAGTTAACATATATACAGATTCACGTTATGCATTCGGAGTTGTACACGACTTTGGAGTGCTCTGGCAGGAGAGAGGTTTCATGACTTCTCATGGAACCAAGATTCAGCATGGTCTCCTTATTCAAGCTCTGTTAGATGCCATACACTTACCGACATCTATCGCTATCATGAAGTGCAAAGCACATACGAAAGTTACTGACACTATTTCCCAGGGTAATGATCTAGCAGATCGTACAGCCAAGCTTACAGCACAGGCTCTAGACATTTCAGTTAATCCGACACAGACACATACTCCAGATCCGATTACATGTATGACAGTTAAGGACCCTACTCAAGATGTCATAGATATCCAGTTACATGCTACTCCCGATGAAATCAAGAAATGGTCCGAACAAGGAGGGGTCCAGACAGATCAGGGATGGGTGACGAAGGGAAAAGCCACATGGTTTCTCCCCGACTCTATAGTTCAAGTCATTATCAATACCGCACATAGTCCAGCACATCTAGGAGAAAAAGCTATGTTAGACAGTATCCAGAACATTTGGTTCAACAAGCATTTACGAGCTGCAGCCAAGCAGAAAGTCCGTACCTGTATGATATGTTGCCAGTTCAACCCAGGTAAAAGTGTCCCGGTGGAACAAGGGGGATTCCAGCCCCCTGACCACCCTTTTGAAGTCCTCCAGATGGATTATATTCAGATGGAGCGATGTCGAGGTTTCAAGTATGTCCTTGTAGTTGTATGCGCTTTGTCCAGGTGGACAGAAGCATATCCAGTCCCAGATTACACAGCCGCGACCACTGCCAAGCAGTTGGTTCGTGAATATTTCCCCCGCTATGGACTCCCTAGGGTCGTATATTCTGATAACGGCCAGCCATTCTCATCTGAACTCATGAAGCACGTTTCCCTTTTGTTAGGGTACCAGTGGAAGTTCCATTGTGTACGCCATCCTGAAGCAGCCGGTCTAGTAGAGAGACATAACCAAACCCTGAAAATCCGCATTGCTAAAGTTTGTAAAGAGAAAGGTGTAGACTGGTTAGTTGCCCTGCCAGTCGCTCTGTTTTATATGCGCATGGTCGCACATTCTAGATCAGGTCTGTCCCCTTATGAGGTCGTTTTCGGCCGCCCCCCTAATATGTGGGGTACACCTAGACCCCGAAGTATTACAGATGTTTCAAGTAATATGCTGACAGATTACCTAGCTTCCTTGATGTCTGCCCTACACTCTTGTCGTTCACAGGTTGCCGCCGCATTTCTAGACAATACCGAGGTGGCACCGCATGAAATCGTTCCCGGAAGTCTGGTTCTTGTAAGGAACTTTGATCGTTCAAGTCCGCTGGAACCTCGCTGGAAGGAGCCAAAGCAGGTCCTCCTGGCCACCCGTACTGCCGTCAAGCTGGAAGGCAGGAAGGGGTGGGTCCATCTGTCTCACGTAAAGAAATTCTATGGACTAAAGACTGTTTCCAAGAACATTTCCGAGGATTTTAAAGACTGCCAAAGTACTATTCTCAAGGACTGTCCCGCAAAAGACAATGATACAAAACCCTCCCTGTTAGAGAAAACTCCGCGACAGGAGTATAAGTTGAAATTAAGGTCTAGTAAACTAAGTCAGCCAGTTTGATTGTCTAAGTCCTCCCCTAGGTGAAACGGTTAGACAGGTTTCTGACATGTATAAAATAGACCCCCACAGAGAGAGAGTTAGTGAGAACTCTAAAAGTTGCATTATTATTTTATGTTTTCTGCTATATCTCAGCCTTATGACTACCTGCACGAGTTATGCATTGCATTTATGTTTTCCAATTCCTCATGTAAATAAGATTTCTAATACTACAGTAGAGCATACGTTTAGTGATCTGCCTCCTCATGAACTTTCTTATCGTCTTGCTATGCGAAATAATTCCTTTATCCGCATGTTACATTATTCACACCAGACCAGCAATGCCACTAATTGTTGGGTGTGTGGTCGACTCCCCCCTTTCCAGACACCGAAGGGAGTTCTACCACTTCTTCCTTATCCATTTTCACATAACGGTTCATGTGGAGCATGGTCCACGTTAACGTCATCCTCGACAGATATGTCTTTTCTTGATAGTACATGTTTTCCAGACAAGCAAGGTCTCCCCCATAGAACAGGGTTAGATCTAGAAAATGAAGTTTATAATCTGGGTAATTATTCTTCGAATTTTATGGTCCTGAATGTTCAGTCTGATACTACTCCAGACTTACCCTCTATGTCAGTATTACCCGTTAAAGGCGAATTATGTGTCAGAAAGAATGGTTCCGTACATGTAGGCCATAGTGATTGTACTACTATTGTCAAGTATAGTGACAGTGGGAAATCTATTTTCAAAGCTTCACGTCATTCTTATTTTATTTGTGGTCAGACCGCATATGTTCGTCTGCCCCTTGATTGGGATGGTACATGTTACATTGCATTCCTTCTGCCACCGGTTTTCCTAGCCCCACCTGACTATCATAGAAACTCCCACCTAGTACATACTAGACACAAGAGAGACCTCCCGATTGTCGATTATACTGAAACTGCCCTAGAACAATACATAGATATCAATAAAGGTGTCTTTCCCTACTTAGGTACTGTCGTGAATAGTAAACTGATACGTAGATTAACCAGAACCCTTGAAGCAGTAGTGATTGAGACTACCTCTGCTCTAGGTAACTTAACCGAAGAGCAATCTTTTATGAGAATTGTCGTGCTCCAGAATCGTCTCGTCCTTGACGTCATACTGGCCGATAGGGGCGGGGCATGTAGAGTCATCGGATCTAGTTGTTGCATTTTCATTCCTAATAACGCGCCGTCTGTTTATTCAGCTATAACCAGACTGCATAAAATTGCCCATATGTTACACCAAGATCCAGGCACCTGGACATGGTCCGGTTGGTTCTGGAATATAATTTCTGCCTGGGGATGGAAAGTATTGTCCTTTCTAGGTATTGCAGTAGCGATCATATTCAGTTGCTGCCTCTGTATACAATGTGGCCCTGCGATTTGCGGCATTTGTGCTACCTCTTGTATTCCTAGTTCTAAATCCCGTTCTAAAACCCGTTCCAAGGCAATTCGAGATGAGCAAATGATACTGTATGAAATGATAGATGGTATCATGAATATTGATGTTTCCTGATGGAAACGTAGTGACAAGGAGGGAATGTGGAAAAGTAAATTTTGCCATGTTCTGTGTCCCTACGTGTTCCCCATCTTATGTTGCATGTGCATGATTAATATGCATATGTATCCCCCGTGATTGGTTAAAGACGCAATTATAGTTGTGTCCATCTCTAGTATGCCAGTTTCCAGTTCTCGTGAAAGCTACGAGTATTAGGCCTATATAAAGCTACGTTGCCACGTTTCTCAGTGTGCACGGTATTTCATTGAAAAGTCCCCGTTTCCAGGCCTCAAAAGGGCCCGGACACCAGATTCAGCTCCTGTCTCCTGAGCCCTCGCTGAGGAGCGATACAGCCCCCACCTGTATTCCTGACCCTTCACTTACTTCCTGCCTCACAGTGCCCGGCTCGGCCTGGCTCTGCCTGCCAGTCTGCCAAGAGTATGTTATGATTCTAGTTATCAGGCCAGCCCTCCTTCTCTGCATTCCTAAGCTACTGAATCGCATCAATAGTTTCCGTCATGGTCTAGCCTTTACGTCTCCATGTAAGAGAAATACTGCATTTAATGGTCATTTATATTCCTCAACACGCACTACATGTAGAATAATGCATGCACCAGTCTTAGAATCTGTTAGCCTTTACCCCGATAACTTTTGGATTCTATCAACATGTTCTCTAAACATCAGATACTAGATAGTGTCTAGGTACATGTCGCCCTGACTCTCCAGACTTCAGTCTCTGTTCCTAGCGCAGAAGTCATAGCCCCCAGCTTCTCCTAGTAACACGTCATTGTCAGTTTGCGCGCACCATTAGGTTAGAGGTCCCGGCTCCTTAGGTAGCCCCCTCCATGTTTCCGCCCCATTTATGACATTTCTGTTACGTTTACATCACATGTCTATGTATACGCCTCCTGTTACACCCACTTTCACCCTTATCTTTCGCGACTGCTATGCACCACACCCACTGCTCCGCCTATTGTATGTACTGCAATGAAACTGTTTTAGTATATATGCTTGTGCACTGTTATTAAAGTGGTGCTAGCTAGCCATCCCAGATCTTGCAGGTTGTCCTGTTCCTGTCCTTTATGCTGTATTAAAACCTGCAAACTCCTACTACCTCGAATCTTGACTCTTATTTATTGAGCTATCTGTTATTACTATATCCAGTCAAAAATAGATCCGGTATTATTTATTTATATACCACAACCAAATAAATACTGTGGTGCATAACCCTAGGAGACACAGGTGATAGGTTGATCAATACAGTATCAGATATCTCATCCATCCTTGCTAGGCTACTTAAGAAAGATTGCTCATGTCTGATTGAACCAACAATGATCTCCTGCAGAGTTTCAGATAAATAGCTTGAAGAGATAGTCTCTATGGGCCTGATTATGACTCTCATCCGTCCAGCACCGTAGCAGAAGCAGGACCGCCTGACTAGAAGTCAGCGGTTCCGCTGCCCTGATTACATGGCAACCTCCTTCATGGCAGTCGCAATGTGTATATTTTCTATTGTGGCATGTGCTGCGGGCTGCAGCACGCGCCCTCATAAAAACAAACACTCTGAAAATATCCCTGCGCCGTATGGCAGGTACCATGCAGTGCCTGAAACATGCTGCAGGAATGGTTAGGGGCTGGTTTATGCAACAGTGGTCCCATGCATTCAAGAAATGTAAGCAAAAAATGAATATAGACAGAGTCAATCTATATTAAGAGCGACATCTCCAGCCGGACAGAGGTCTTCCAAGTTTACTCAATAAACATTTAGTTAAAACACAGAGAATACCTTCCACAGATCACACAGTGTGGTACACAAGCCTGTGCCCTACACTAAGAGATCAGGTACAAAAGGTAGATATAGAAAGCGAGAACGGGCTTTTTAAGGCAAAAGACGTTTTCTGTTTTTCAATTCAATTGTACAGAATTTGTAAGAGAAGCACCATTACATTACATAGTAATCAAGTTTTGTGTTCGGTGCTAAATAGGTCAACGGCATTTCGGACCCCCTATTAAATCACGGGGACCATCATCAGGACATTCAATGAAAGCCTTAACAATAATTCGCCTCAAGCTGCCTAAAGAGAGAAAGGAAATATATACATTTAGGTACACATACTACAAAATTATATAAGAAAGTGACTTGTAGTGACAAGTGCAACACTCATCTCACAGGCGGGTGGAATTCACGATATGTGCATTTTCGCTGTGGGGTGAACGGTCATGCTGAGGTATACTAGCAGGTTTGCAAAAAACCACATGCACATTCAGTCAGCTGTGAAAATTACCGATAGAAGGGGTCAGAACATGCCGGAACGGTGTGTATGCCATAATCGAGTAATGGCCGTGACGCATGCACGGTCGTTGGCTGCGGGAATGCCGTGGTTCGTGCTGGAAGCGACTATACTGTTAAGAAATAACCGTGGCTATCAAGAAGTGAGCAGTTTGTACAGTTATGGAGTAACCGTGACTATCAATAATTAAGCCTCCGAGCTACTTGGAGCCTACACAGTGGCGCTCGCGGAAAAAAGACTTACCAGTGAGTCCCACTGGAGTTTGGCTGAAGGAATATTTAAAAGTGACCGCCCTAAAAAAGGAAGGAGGGCAGGGTAAATACGGCGTGCGGGGGATGTTAGCGGAATAATTGGGCCGGCGAGCTCAAGGTCTTACCAGAGTCGAGCGCACAAGTCCGCGGTACAATGTTGTATCCGTCGGAGCCTAGGGAAACCTGTGGGAAAACCCAAGGCGTTAGGGAATTGTAAGAGTAGCTCGATACGAGGCTAATGAATGCAGATATACAAAAGGGGATTCTTACCGGGTGAGTCGGCTTGAAGGTGTGCTCCCTGGCGTGCTTGTGGGAGAAAGTGAAGGCTGATAATATAATGTGGGGGCTGATTGGGCGAGGAAATGGGCATAAAAATGGAAGAGGGACAATGGCTCGGCGGCCATCTTGGGAGAGTAGGTTGAGCCAATAACCCTGAGCGAGTGCCGAAGTGAGGTGCATGTGACAATTATTTACTTATAGTGAACCAACAGGAATTACATTAATTACATAGAACAACATGGCTGACTCAGTGACATGAAAGCAGGGTTGATACTAGATTAAAGCAGTCCATTCCTCCTGTAAGTTCAGTCCTGAATTCAGACTGTCAGTCTTCAATATCCACTTGAGCTCTTCTCTGTTCAATAAGCAAGTTAAATCACCCCCTTTGGGGGAATGATGACCTGCGTGATCACAGTCCAGCGGATGTCGTTTTCCGTATGACCCTTGTCCAAGAAATGTTCAACCAGTGGGGCATTAGGTGTTTTACAGCGAACCCGACTCCGATGTTGGGATATCCTCAGCTTGATTTTTTGCTTCGTTTGGCCAACATATACAAGGTTGCAGGGGCAAAAAATGGCATAGATGATATTGCAACTATTACAATTGGTGAAAGTTCTTAATACATTTCTCACATCTTTATATATGAACTCTTTACCATCTAATGAATAGTCGCATACAACACAGTCACCACATTTGAAATGGCCACGGAGAGGAGGTAGTTGCCAATGATCATGGAGTGTGGTATTTCTTGCTGATGGCAATGCCGCCCTTACTAGCTGATCTTTAAGATTTTTATTTTTCTTAAATGCAAAGAGTGGAGTATCCCAATTCAATGGGCCTGAATTCAATATGTGGCAGTTCTTTTTTATGCTCTGTTTGACACAATTTGAAATGGGTGAGAAGGTGGTCACACACACCAATTTGTCAGAGGGTTGTTTTGGTTTTGGCTCTAGGAGGGTTTCACGGGGACAGTACCACGCTCTCTTCATGGAGTTTTTGATTAGACGTCTAGGGTAGCCTCTAGTTCTAAGTTTCTCAAACAGGGTAATATTAGCCTCACTGAAGTAGTCCTCCTTTTTGAAACAATTTCTCCTGAGTCTGAGAAATTGTGAATAAGGCAGACTGTCCCTTAGGGCCCTGGGGTGACAGCTGTCATAACTTAGCAATGTATTTCTTTCTGTAGGTTTACGAAACAGGGAAGTATATAAGGTACCATCTTGATGTTGGACGTTTAGGTCTAGAAAGGAGATACTCTGCTTATTGTGTGACAAGGTAAATGTGAGGCCATTACAATTATTGTTAAGCCAGTGCAAAAGTCCATGGAGGTCATCTGTTGAGCCAGACCAGATAAGGAAAATATCGTCTATGTAGCGCTTCCAGGTATGCAACCCTTGATGGAATGGGTTGCTGGGGGAGAGGATAGTATTGGTCTCCAACCAGTCCATATAGAGAATCGCCAGGGTCGGGGCAAAAATAGCGCCCATAGACTTATTAACATATTGTTAAGGCTTTCATTGAATGTCCTGATGATGGTCCCCGTGATTTAATAGGGGGTCCGAAACGCCGTCGACTTATTTAGCACCTAAAACAAAACTTGATTACTATGTAATGTAATGGTGCTTCTCTTACAAATTCTGTACAATTGAATTGAAAAACAGAAAACGTCTTTTGCCTTAAAAAGCCCGTTCTCGCTTTCTATATCTACCTTTTGTACCTGATCTGTTAGTGTAGGGCACAGGCTTGTGTACCACACTGTGTGATCTGTGGAAGGTATTCTTTGTGTTTTAACTAAATGTTTATTGAGTAAACTTGGAAGACCTCTGTCCGGCTGGAGATGTCGCTCTTAATATAGATTGACTCTGTCTATATTCATTTTTTGCTTACATTTCTTGAATGCATGGGACCACTGTTGCATAAACCAAGTACGTTCCCCGAGGTCCCTGCTGACTGAATTGGGGCACCTTGTTGTTGTTAACACACAGGAATGGTTAGGGGGCACCATAGGGGCCCAGTAGGTCCCATAAAGGAGGACCAGGGGTAAAGGAGGGCCCTCTAGGGCCCCAAAGTCACTTTCTATCTGCCTTTTCATGGCGGGTGAACCGCCATGAAGGGGCAGGCAGAAAGGGACATTGTAATCCCTATGGCTATGCCTGATCAGGCACTGCCCTTATTGCAGGGAGTACTGACACTCTGATGCACCGACGAGCTACTTGAGCCCGTCGGAAACACGGTGGACGGGCCCTCAACCCAATGCCTTGGCCCGCCACGTAATGCGGAGGGCAAACAGCAGGGGCAGCTGTCAGTGGGTCTGACACTGACGAGCCATCGGTGTCGGACCCACCAACATCGTAATCAGACCCTATGGTATAAAGATGTTTTATAAGAATAAGAGCCACAAATAGTAAGGTCTCACGTGTGTACTGAAGGGAGCATCTATCACCAGTTTCCTGATGTTATGAAGGCTTGACCACGAAACTACTTGTAAGATTCTCAACTCTGGTCCACCAGAAGAGAATGGCACAGAGTTGTTTTAGACTCTGACAATCCTCCAGTTGTCTTGAAGTTTGGTACATTGCCTCGAAAGACACTCCTTCAAAGGTTCCATGTGATAGTAAGTAAAGTTACATGTAAGAAACCATGAGCGTGTGAAAGGAGGGCACCTGATAGACAGAATTATTATGCATAGGAAATCCATGGATCTTCATCTGAAATGCATGACATGTTTCCTTACATTGAGGCAGCTTACTCGTACAGTTGTCTATGATCCCACTCAGTAACTATGCCAGAGTCTCAGGTACCAGTAAAGCTTCTCCCTTTTCAAACAGAATGCCAGCAACTATAGCTTGGTGAAAAGTTATGGGACCCATTGCATCGCTGACAGGGTACTCATCGATGAATCACTAAGATAAGGAATAATAGGTAAACTCTGAAATCACAGGTGAGCTGCAACAGCTGCAATTAACTTAGTTAATGCCATCAATGCATTCCTTAACCCGAAGGAAAGCACATTGAACTTGTAGTGATCTAATCCCACTAGGAAGTGCAGAAAGCATATGTGTGCTTTTATGACAGGTACATGGAAACATGCATTGAAGACATCCAGTAACCATGAAGTCTGATGTAGTAGAGGGGCTATTGACTGAAAACATCATTATAATTTCTCTTTGCATATGTACTGCTTGTGATATACAAAAGAGGCCTCTCAAAGTTTAATCTGCCATCTTTCTCCATTGGAAAGCAATTGGAAAAGACTTGTCTACTTCTCCTTAGTCTTTGTTTAATCACAATGCATGAACTTCCTGCCGCAGGAGAGCTAGGTGGTCTTTAAATGATGCTGTTGATGACAGAATGACCATCGTTTAGATCAGTATTCCAGTCCCAGGGATAGTTTATCATGCAGACTATCCCTAATGCAATATGCCAGACCAGAGACATATAATGCAGTAACACCATGCACATTTCATCCGCTCTGCTGAACACCTTCCTGCAGATTGCCAACATAGTGACACATGGTCTGTCCTGCATCCCTGTCTGTGCATGGCTGTCAGCACTGTCACTCACTTTCAATGACTTTGAATCAAGCCACCTTGTATGTGATCTTTCACACCATGGCCCAAAAGCCTCAAGGTCAGGGGGCTCTTTCTTATTGATGGGGTGCAAGTGACAACAGTGCATTGCAGGCATAACTGCAGAAGGGTTGGCTCGTGGGATTAGAGTGAGCTCTCTCATTTTCGTCATGTTTGCCAGGGCTGTATCTCCATCAATGAGGCTGTGGAAAAAGGTGCAGGTGAGCTCTGTTAACCTGTTGCTTTCAGGGAGTCCACGTTTTAATCCTTTTTGAAGCAAGACAAAGCCCTCAGGGTTGTAGTTCCAAGTGTGCAGCAGGAGTAGTCCTTCTGTGTGTAATCCTTTGAGGTGCAGACACCAGATTCCCAGCAGGGAAGTCCATCTCCTTGCACTTTCAGGAAATAGATCTGAGCTGCTATGCAGCTTTCACATTTTTATCCAATGTTCTGAGGCGACAAGCATGTGAGCACCACTGACCAATGAGGTACATGATGCTTTAAAGGGAATCCAGGCAGGGATGTTGTTTGGTGACCTGGTATGGCAATGGAAGCAGAATAAAGGGTGAAGAGTTGCTTCCCATGTAAAGTGGCAAACAATGGCTTAAATGTGATGAGTCCACTGTGCTACGAACTTGTGAGCCTGTGAGCCTGCGAGAGGGATTGTACGCCCCAGAGAGCCGCGGGGGCCGTCAGGAGACCGCCCCGCCCCTCCTTCTTTCACCAGGGGCACTTTAAAACTCCTCAGGAGACGCTGCGCTACGAAGTTGTGAGCCTGTGAGCCTGTGAGCCTGCGAGAGGGACTGCAAGCCCCAGAGAGCCGCAGGGCCGTCAGGAGACCACCCCGCCCCTCCTTCTTTCACCGGGGGCACTTTAAAACTCCTTGCGTCTCCAGCTTTGCGGGAGACGCTGTGCTACGAACTTGTGAGCCTGCGAGAGGGACTGCAAGCCCCAGAGAGCCGTGGGGGCCGTCAGGAGACCGCCCCGCCCCTCCTTCTTTCACCGGGGGCACTTTAAAACTCCTTGAGTCTCCCGCTTCGCGGGAGACGCTGCGCTACGAACTTATGAGCCTGTGAGCCTGCGAGAGGGACTGCAAGCCCCAGAGAGCCGCGGGGGCCATTAGGATACCGCCCCGCCCCTTCTTCTTTCACCAGTAGTATTTCAGGGAGCCTCAATCTCCGCCACGCGGACGTGCGCCGGGCGAAGCCCGGGCCAAGGGCGGGCCCATTTGAGCCCGTTCGAGAACGGTTGAGGACGGGTCGGCCCCCCCTTAACATCTGCTACCAAGGCCAGCACGTGTGGGTGCTACAATTGAGTAGGTTGATATTGAATTGTTATCATCAGCCATCCCAAGAGGAGTTGGTTTTATCCCTTTTAAAATCATGTCTTCTTCGACGGGCGGAAATGCTGGAAAATCCATCACTGGAGGGTCAATAATAGGTACCCTGGACCAGTTCCTTATAGGAGCGTCCTCTGTCTTAGCTCACGAAATCGAGCTAACAGAAAAAAGATTATCGTTGGATATTGCATTTGACAAAAGTTCTTCCATGGAAAGTTTGGCCAAGGCTCGATCGCCAATGCCCCAACAGGCTACTGCCATTGTTATACCGGCTAGTTCTGCAGAGGGCAAGGGGAACCAGCTATTGCAACCTGCTGTGGTGCCTGCCATGCCCCCCCGGTAAGTGATGCTGCTCCATTGGGCACTAGTAATATTATTTCTAATATCATGCCCCCTAGATCGCCGTCATATAGTGTTAATACCCGATCTGCCTATAGTTCTAAAACAGGGGTATTTCAATCAACGATAGGCTCAACGTCAAAAAGGAAGCGTAGTGGGGCTCAAGCCCAAGCAAAAGGAAGGAAAGCAAAAATCATGAAAGCTAACAAACCTAATGAGAGTATGACCCCAATTCCTTCCCACAGTTCTGCCATATGTCAACCTATTAATGAAGTGGATACCCAATCATCGAGCCCTGGGGATGCATTACCTGCTGAGTTGGGATCGGCTTTTTGGACTAAGTTGGAAGTTATTTTCAAAAAGACATGTCTCCCAATTTATGATAGACTGGACTCTATAGAAAATAGACATGTGTGTCTAGAACTATCGCTCGCATCGGTCCGGTCGCGGGGTGGAAATCGGGCTAATGGGGCAATTGGTACGCAAACGAATTTGCCTGGGCATAACAATGTAGTTGTTGACCTTACAGTCCCCCAGAATGGAAATAATATAGTTAATGCCACCGCTCCTGCTGGGCCTCCACATCCCTCTAACCTATGCTTTCCTAGTAAATCAGTAGCATCTAATCAAGCCATGCAGAGTGGCAGGGCAAGGCTAGTGGAAACCAGTAGACCTGTAATTCAACAACCACTAGTGAATAATTCCCCTCCCGCGCCACCTATCAAAAGCCTACCATGTATAGATCGCCCACCTGAATCTGCCCCGTACGTGGTGGCCCTTGCGGGGGTCCCTCATTTGAGCCAGGATAAAGGGGAGGCGTACATGGAGCTTAAGAACAAATGTATCCATTGGCTTAATACCAACCGGCCACTCCCCACCCATGTATCTGCTGAAATCCTATTTGCTAGAAGAGTAGATTGGGTGGGGTCACGGACAAAGGCAATAGAGGGAGATTGTGTAATTATCAATTTTAAGGATAGGAGGGCTCTTGAATATATTTGCAATTGGAACCATGTAGGCCCAGGGACCTTAATCCAGTCATTGCCCTTGACTTACTTCTACCCATCAGCATACCCTGCCCCAAGGAAAATGTTACTAGAATGGGTGTTACAGAATTGGAGTACCGTAGGGGGCTTAAGGATGTTTAATAGGTATAATACATTGTCTGGGCTGGAAGATTGCGATTGACGACGATTATTTGAACGTTGTCCGAGGTTTAATGCAGTGGCTTTTATCGAGGATAAACCTGAAAAGAGTTTAAATCTATTTGTTGACAAAGTTAGCTCACAGGGTGGAACCCAATCTAATGTAGAGAGTATAGCCTTGAATCAGCTGGGTTGTGAGGTAGCCTCGAAACAGCTGGGTTGTGAGGTAACATCAAACCACGCTCTGAGTGAGATACATTTACTTTTATCTCCTGAGCCGAATATAGAGCATTGTTGTGAAACCTTAATTGGTGGGGCTGATAATGTTGGTAGTTCGCCTAGTAAACACTGCTCGTTGTCATTGGTATCCTGGAACATAGCGGGCTTGGGAACGAAACTAGCCTTGCCTGATTGGTCCGATTTTATTGATAAATTTGATATCTGCCTCTTTCAAGAGACTTAGTCGGTGGATTCTGTTTTTCGGCTGGGTTATCTCAATTTTTATGTTCCTGCCGAAAAGAAGGAAAAGGGACGACCAATAGGAGGATTAGTGATTTGGGCTAGGCAGGATTTAAGCTGTGATATTCAACAACTTCCTGTTTTAAATAATGATATTCTCGCAGTGAGACTCAGCTTCCCGTCTGGTGTAAGCATCGATATTTTTAATATCTATGCAAGAGGGCACCCGGGAGGGAAAAAGTCTGAGATAATATCAGCTTTAGACGTCCTAATCGAGGCCTTGCCTAGTAATACCCTACCTCTTGTAGCGGGGGACTTCAATACGACCTTTGAGCCGTTAGGGTATGATGACCAGAGTTTAATGGAGGAGGAAGACTCTAGATGGGGTATTCCCCAACTAGAGTTGGCACCCATAAAGAAATGGACTGAGGCGGCAATACAACTGAAGGGGCTATGTATAGGGGAACCAACTAAGGGCTGCCAACGGCCGAATGCCATCCGATAGACAGGGCAACAGAACGTATGATAATGGCCACAGGTCTAGATGTATAGACTACTTGCTCGTCCATCTAAAACTGTGGCATTGCCTCGTGGATATGGCGATTACGGCCCGTATAGAGAGCGATCATAACCCCCTTACGTCCTTATTTAAGTTGGAATTAGACGGAGTTGTAGCAGCAGCCCAGGTTAAAACAGTCCCTGATGTTGCTTTAGCAAATGATGAGCAACACTTTAAGTGGAGCAAAGTTATTGAGCACCCTGATACCTTGACCACTATTAAAAATGATGTAAACAAGGTATTAGATGATCTGGGGTCTATTGCCACTAATGGGGACTTTCATTCTTTTATTATCGAAGCCCACACCACAACCTGGACGTTGACGGAATGGTATGACTTCCGGTTGCGATAGATGTATTTGTTGGCTGACGGGGGACAGATGGGGACATGGGTGCAGTCCACACACCCTATCACATGGGGGAATTGTGCCACCTGGTAGAACTCCTGTTTGGTGCGGTTCAACTCGGACACGTGCTGCTGCTTAGGTGGTTGGAGCAACAACTGTCTGTCATGGGACAATTGTGTCAGCTGGCCTCTGCTCTGACTCCATCACCTGCAGGGAGGGGACATTTGCCCTGAGGCTCTGTGTAGTTGGCCGCGGTGGTGGTGGTGGTGGTGATGTCCGCCGTGGTGGTGGTGGTGGTGGTGGTGTTGTTGTGGGTTCAGATTCCTGCGGGGTCTCAACATCTGTCACCACTGGTGTCTCTGAGATGACGAGGCATCCGCTGTCATCTGAGTCGAGGGGTGATGCATCTGTATGTGAAACAGTGCATAGTTATTATTTTACCATGATGTATCTGTGTTGCATGATTTAACCTACATAAAGGAGATTTTGCACTGACATATGGCCATGTGCAGCTGGTTTACATCAGGGGTCAGACATGCACTTATTCATGATATGAGTACAACTCCCATGATGCACTACTCTGGTGAGGGGATCTGCATTAGGCACAGCTACATATGCACTGTGATTGGCCTGGGGGGATGGGCATGGGGGGACAACACGCTGCATATCTGCGCTGGCATGCATCTTACCTTCTCCTCCTGCTGCTGCGCCGGATGTGTCCGATTGAGTGACCCCCACAACAGCTTCTGGCTCAATTGTTGCCTCGACGAGGTCCTCAAGGGCAGTGTTTGCAGTCACGTTGGATGTTCCCCCTCCTGTGCCAGCTGTGCCCTCACCCTTTCGGCAATCCTCTCCTTTGCCCTCTTCCTGAGGTCATACCACCTCTTCTTTAAATCGTCTATGCTGCGATGGGTGACTCTTACAGCATTGACTCTGTCTTTAATGCGCAGCCACAATTTGCGCTTCTCTGCCTCTGGAACTTTTTGGGACAGCCTCCCAAAAAGCCTGTCGTGTTTGCTGCTCACCCCCTCGATGAGCAGTTTGAGTTCCTTATCTGAAAACGTTTGTTTTCTCTTCCTGGGTGCCTCCTTGTTCTGGGGTGCATCCTTCTCCATCCTGGTAGTCTGCTCTGAGTTTGTTTTGTGTTCTCACTGTAACAATCCTCAGCTCCTGTGCTCTGCCTCCTCCTCTGAGCTCCTCAGGGCACTGGATGAAGCATGGGCTGTGTTGCTTCCTGGTTGTGATGTCATCAGCCTGCTGCAGATGCAACTTTTTTTTATTGCGGAATCGCTATTACCGAAATCGCAAATACCGATTCGGTATTTGCTACTTCAGTATTTGTTCATCTTTGAATTGGTGTCTCGCAAACGTGTTTACCGGATGTTTAACGATTTTTTGCGATTCGGTATTTAATACCGAATCTGTTGATGCATCGCGGTATGCGACTCCTTATTAGCGATTCCTTAATTTTCGCTAATAAGTGCTCGTTTTACCGATTTTTGATGCATATACCCGAATATGCTCGCAGTGGTAGTAATGAGAGCAGTGGTACATTCTCGTGCACTTTTTATGAAGGAGTTGCTTTCACCCCAGAAGATGTTGCTAGGGCATTAGAGACAGTGACTGAGGGAAGAGCACCGGGTATTGATTGCAACCCCGCAGATGGGTTTTTAAATGATAAACAAACTTGGCGATCTTATATTGCCTATTTGGCAAATGCTAAAGCTCATGGAGCGGCTGTCCCTTATTCTTGGAAGAGGGCAGAAATTGTTCCAGTGTATAACAAAGGGGACAAGTCTCTTGCAGGCAATTATAGGCCTATTAACCTAATCGACTCTATGCAGAAAATCATGGGTAGATTCGTTTTGTTTAAAATGCAGACTTGGATGGACGAAAACAATATCTTGAGTCCATTGCAGGCCGTATTCCGCCATAAAACTAGTACAATCGATCAGGTTTTTCGTTTTATCACCCTCTATTGGCGGACTGTGGTCCTGGGAAAGGGGGCTCTATATGCTGTGTTCGTTGACTTGAGGGCAGCTTTCGACTTAGTTCCGCGCTGTAAATTATGGTAGGTCTTGGAGGAGTTGGGGATGGCCCCGGAGTTGCTGACATTGATCGTGCGCTTGCATGAGGATAACATTGCCAGGGTTCGGTGGGGGTTGCAGGGCGAGGTTATGGAAACCTTCCCCGTTGAGTGAGGAGTGCGACAAGGGTGCGTTATGGCGCCTACCCTGTTCTCGCTCTTCGTCAATGGGGTAGCGTACTACCTTTCCTTGGCCCCCACGAATGCCCCTGTGCTGGCAGGTATTTGTATCCCAATCCTCATGTTCCCGGACGATACTCTGATTATTTCCAAAACACCGAGCGGTCTTCAGCGGGCCCTCCGACGGTTCGGAGATTTCTGCCTTTTGCACGGTCTGGAAATAAATACTGCCAAGACTAAATTTATGTCTTTCAATGAACACAAATCCTTCAAAGGTAGTATATATATGAATAACTCTCCATTAGAGCAGGTTGATGCTTTAACCTACCTGGGTGTTACCCTACAGAGGGATATGCGTTGGAATAGCCAACTTGGTTTGGCTGTTCTAAAGCACCAGCAG
Source organism: Lissotriton helveticus (assembly GCF_964261635.1). Lineage (NCBI taxonomy): Eukaryota > Metazoa > Chordata > Amphibia > Caudata > Salamandridae > Lissotriton > Lissotriton helveticus. The sequence goes on from NC_136068.1 coordinate 1,142,841,937, forward strand.
CAATCAGGGTTCCTTTTACAAAAATTTAAAACCTCACTAACCAAACCAATTAGCCCAGTCCTTGACATCTATGGGATGAAGGTATTGAGTTCGGCCCTATATAGAGCCGAACTGTGGGGGTTTGAAAACTTAAAACGCCTGTCTCTGGTGGAAAATGAGTTTTTGCGTAAAGTTACCAGTGTCCCACAAAGTACCCCATTAACCCCACTCTTATGGGATCTAGGTAGGAAAGCAGTTGAAGATCTGGCCATTCTTCGCCCATTATTGTATTGGTGCAGAATATGGAGTACTGAGGAACTGTCGCCTATGCCCAGGGCCTTATGGATATCATTAAAAATGACTCTTTTCATAAAATTAAATGGCTGAAGGAGATTAGATCCTTGCTGGTGAGGTTGGGCATGACCGAACTATGGGACGACCCCCTAAAAGTAGCCTTTCCCTTGAAGGGTAGATATTGGGAAATGGTCTTCTCAACAATATGTTCGAAAGGACTCTCTTCCCACCTCACAAGACGATTCCTTGAATTTAAGACCTGACCAGCATTAGAAAAGTACTGGGGTGTCACTGAAAAGCCTTACAATGGCAAACTGTATTTCCAATTCAGGGTGGGCACTCTCCCTACAAGGTTATTTACTGGAAAATGGGTGCGGTCAACTAATGACAGATATCTTAGGTGCCCGGACCAGCTAGAATCTGTAAGTCATATTTTGTTCTTTTGTCCTCTATATATTGCACCACGTCGTAAGTGGATAAAACCTGTCTGTCGATTAATGGGTACTCGAAAATATGTAGAGGCCCTGAGAATTTTAAGTTCAGACCCTAACCAACCAATAGCTATAGCTGTGGCGAAGTTCTTGAATTGGACTTGGGCAATTCGATCAAAATTGATGCTCTTGCCTAGCGAATAGTTGGCCCATTTGGTTAATTTTTTGCCTTAAGCGCATACGAATAAAAATAATCGCTTGTCCAAGCAAGGGGGTATGTGTTTCTTGCTTAAGTGGTAGACACTGCGTGTACTGAATCTCTCTTTATTCGCACATAATGGATTAGTGAACATGGTAATAATACTCTTTCGTAATTTTGATATTTTAAAATAATTTTAGCTTGTATATTTCTTTTAATCAATGTATTCGAGAGTTGTCATATGGAGTTTAATTGTATCTTAACAATGTATGTAAAATATTATACTATGGTTGTTTTTAGATTGTATTGAATGTCTGATGAATGTTTTATGATGTGCTTTTATGACTTAACTGTCGAAGAAAGTTTATGATGATGATGATTCCACTATTATGTCCTACCTATTGCATGTCTGGCATGCCCTGTGAGAGAGCTGATGTAGACGTAACAGGTTCCCTCCAGAGTAAAGGTGTTAAGCATTAAGCAATACATCATAGTTCTAATGAACTATTTTTCAAAGTGTCCAGAGATTAAAGTGGCCGATCTTGTGAATACAGAAACAGTTTTGGATGTGTACAAAGTTGCCAAGGAAGGTACTCCAGCAGTTTTGTTATGTGATAATCGTGTCCTTTTTAAATCAGGTAACATACAAGTGTCATGATCTCTATGTGCAGTCAACCCTTTGTGCTCAGCAAGCATATAAGTGAGATACTCCAAACTATCCAGCAGAAGAAAGGCTGGTGGTTTACACAAAGTTTAGCACCGCTTAGAAAGAGGTCTTGGGATTTCACGAGGTGCACTACTCAAAAATCCTGTGTATATTCAAGACATCATTATGTCCAATGAAGTAACCAAACTCTCATGACATTTGCAAGTGGTGATAGCCATTTTGACATTACGAAGTATATGTTCCTTTTGATCCAGTTTGTCCTTGCTAGTCAATTGAGATATGTTGTTGTTGCAGCCAGGCTCTTCTTGTAGCCTGAGATATGGAAACCTTGGAAACTCTTCCTGAATATCTTTGGAATCAGCAAAGCAATAGTCTGTAATGAATGCAGAAAAGTATTATTAGGAATCCATTAGTGTTTTTAGAGACTCTATGTGCTAAAGTGCTGCTTCAGATCTATTCTTTAAAGATTATTAGATATGTATTTTCTGCACAGCTTTTTTATCTACAAGAGGGGTTTAGAGAACCTTCGTCCCTTAATATGCTTAATAGATTTTCTCATGAGCCACACCTTGTATATAAGCTAGCTATAGATGTTGAGAAAGTGATTGATTGTTGACCAGATGAAACTCTGTAATACTAATGAATGTTTGTTCCATTGCAGTTTGCGGAAAAAAATAACTTGGTTTGTGTTTTTGAACATGGGAATGTGCAGAAGATGGATGATAGTGCTGTCTCCTTTTGCATCATATATCATATTTGTGTTTCAGTTCTTATGAAATATATACTTCCTACAAATCTTTAAGAATTGGAACTATAGAGATATTCTGAAGGCATATTGTGTTTAATAAATGAAAATGTTAGCAAGATTGATATGTATTTAATACCTTATCTTCAATTTAGATATCAGCACTTAACCAGTTGAAGGTAGTGCCCAGCTGAATATTGGGTCAGAGTGGTATTTTTGCTCCTATCCCAATGTCCCTTCCCGGGGTCTACTGCTACCAATATGTTACCTTCGGTATGGTTGGCTGTGAATTCAGAGATGTATGGAAATATTTATTTCTCCCGTTGGATAAGAGCTACAATATTACTGCTTTCTGACAAAAGAAATGGATTCAGGAACTGGAACCAGATGTTTGCATCTTTGAATCATCTCAGTGAAAATGGGAGTGGGGAGAGTTTCAGTAGAGTACATTAAGGTTCCATTGGTTACCAAGCATATTTTTAATTGAGAAGATGAATTGCAGAGAGCGTTGTGATAATACAGAGTGATAAATCATAATATAAAGGGACACTTTCCACATTGTATCATGTGAGGTAAAACTCTAATGCTAAAGTTTTAAAAGGATGAATGAGGAGGGTGTTTAAATGGCCAAGTGAAATGGTTAGAATAAGACGCAGAACTCACAAGCCAATTACAAGAAACATTCCAACATGAGAGAGGGTGCTATGATGCCACACATTGATGTGGGACCGTTTGTAGGTTGAAGAAAGGTATTCATTCAGCTAAGGGTGAACACAATGTTCATGACCATTGATGGTGGAGGAGGTGCTTTGCAAATCTGTTATTGCACCATGGGGAAAATAGCCTTGTGTAGAAAGAATGGTGGATGATTTTTGATTTGATTTGGTTCTCCACTGAGAGCCACAAATGTTCCATGCATAATATGTTTTGTTAAAAGATAGGTTATTCATTCTCATACAAAGTTAAAAAGGGTTTTAAAAATGTGTAAAAATTGTAGCAAACAAACTCATTTGGCAGAGCCTTACATAGTATGATCAATTCCTGTACAGAGTTAATTCTACATTTGATATAAATTGGTTGTAAAAACCTTTTTCTTGCCTTTACCACAGTCTCGTTTGGGCAAGTGAACAACAAATGTTCCAAGTCCTGCTCTCCACCATTACACAGATTACAGATCGTGCTTGGATTTTCTTTTTGCTGCCACCTATATGTAACTGTTTTTACAGGAAGTATCCCAAATCGGAACAGCACAATCAATCTCCTGACCCCATGCTTTAAATTGAAATTATTATACTGCTGTGTTTTCTTAAAAACTATAGATTCTGGGACATTTTTATATAAAGGCAATTTAGTGCAGTGCTGGGAGTCAAGGTCGAAACTGAGTCTTGGAGTATAGTGTTTTAAGAAGAGCTTCAGCTGAGCAGGTGTCCATGATTGTAGCAAATTGATATTAACATCGGATAATCTCCCTGTTATGGCCACTTCATTTCTCTCTCTCTCAGCGCGGGGACACATCGGTGCGCATAAGCCATGCGCTTTATAAAATTCCAAAATAAATAACTTGAAAGCAGTTAGAATATTCCTTGAGAATATATATTTCGACGATTTATTTTCAAATGTTTCTATTTTAAGCAGAGATCGAATCGTTCCTTCTTCCACATGGAGGAGGTTGTATGCCCACCTGATGATATTGGCGATTCCTCTAGCATAGGAGCTTATTAAAGAGAACTCGAGGCGGAGAGCTTGTACCGGTACAGCCTGAGATAGTTATGTTAGTTTCCGTAGAATCTTCCCTTCTTTTAGGTCTAGAAAGCTCCATTGGATTATTGGTATATATTCGAGAGCATATGACAGCACTGGTGAAATTTTAGCGGTGTATACCTGAAGCAGAGAAGAGAAGTGTCTTTGTCCAGATGCGACATATAGCCGTGAAAGGGCCCCCACATGAACATCAGATTTACGGATCAGATTCTGAGTATGGAGCCTATTTTGTAACGTCTTGGTGAATATTCGACCTAAATAGGTATATTCATTTACCACTTCCACCATTTTTCCCCCTAGAGACCAGTTGAATTTGGTACTCTGTTTCCTTCCTGAAAACGGAACTATTTTAGTTTTCGCGATGTTCAATATTAAATAGTTTTCCTCCGTATAGGTGTGAAGTGCTTGGAGGCTTCTTTGCAGACCAAATGGTGTTAGGTCAAAAATAATTACATCGTCTGCATGCATCATGGTGTGAATTTTGTGGTGGAAAGTTGCATATCTGTTTAAAGCATTCAGGCATATCGCTGAGGTAAAGGGAAAACAGCAGGGGAGCAAGAAGGCATCCTTGCCTAAGGCAATTTGGAGTCAGGATAGGGCTAGTTAGACCCTTTTCCCTCCCCATTTGAACCTGACACCAAGCCTCGGAATGTAGTGATGTTAATATATGAAGTAATTTGTCCGTGATGCCCATTTTGCTGAGTTTTCTCCAGAGTGTTCCTCTGTCCACTCTATCGAATGCGGTGGTAATGTCGATAAAAGCAGCATACACAACCTGGGATTTTATAGCCACGTATTTATCTAAGATAGTTTGCAACACAGCGTTATTGTCGATGACCGAGTGTTTTGGTCTGAATCCCGCCTGATATCGGGGGATTAGTCCAGATGAAAATGCCCAGTCCTTAAGATGGTCTAATACTGCTGCTGTGAAAATCTTTCCTGTTGCATCTAATAGGGCTATCTGCCTGTAGTTGCCAGGATGCAGCCTTGTACCCTTTTTGTGTATAGGTATTACAATGCTCCCCTTCCACGATTTGGGGATTTCCCAGTGGTAAAAATATGGTTAAAAAGGGGAGATAGCATCCTGCTCCAATCTTTGGGGTTGCATTGGAGGACCTTGATCGGGATTTGGTCAGGACCCATTGCTCCTGTCGTTCTCGCATTTTTTATAAGTAGTTCAATTCGCAAAGGACTAAATGTTCCGATATTTGAGAATTGTATTTCTGGATTTCTAGCAAAATTATAAATCATTTCTAAATTAGTATTTACTTCATATAAATTGCTAAGGTATAATTCCCATTCTGTCGGAGGCACTGGGATAGCTTGTAATGCTTTTTTCGTGCCCGTTTCCTTTGCAATTATATTCCAATAGGCACGTTGGTTCTTTTGTTTGGCTGCAATCTGCATATCTACCCAGTTTTTATCCTGAGTTATTCTCTTATTTTTTTCTTTTTCTCTCCTACGTTGGTTTTTTAATTTTTTAATTTCTAGCTGTTTTGATACTGAATTTTCTAGAAACTGTGATCTTATCAATTTATTTAATTGTTTTGTATTAGTATCTAACTTTGATTTTTTGTTTTGAATCTTTGTTGTTTTTGATTAAATCAGCTTTTCCTGTAGTTTTTGTATTAGCTTTTTGATTACAATTTCGAAGTTTGTTATCGGGTTTGTGGAGTGAATTACTTGCAATAATTGCGTTGAATCGATTATGGTGATAATTTTATTGAGTGTAGCTGAATTCCAATGAATCCGTCTTTGAGCCTGATTTACCAAAACTGTGCTATGGCTATACATAATGTGACCTGACGAGGAAGGTTGTGTCTTCCACTCTGTATTTGCTTGTAGAATAGCATGGTCACTACCATGAACAAAATTAGTTTTGAGTTGTAAAACTGTTCCAAACAAATCAAAGCTACAGATCATGTAGTCCAGGAGTGAGGAACTGCAATTTCCTTGTCTTGTATTTGTGGCGGGAATGTCTCCTTCTACATTGCCATTTAGTATTATTCCCCTTAACATTGGGAGTGATGCTACTAGGATTTTTCCTCTTTTGTCCGCTTTGTTTTCTTTAGGAAATACTGGAATGGAGAATCCCAGATCCTCTTCTTTGTGCCAGTTTGCCCATTTTAGAATTACCTCATTTGATATTTTCCCATTGAAGTCCCCATAATAAAAAGCGATGGGTAGCCTTGTTTTTTTCGATGTCTTCTAGGATTTCTATAGCAAGTACATCCATTTTTGCTCCAGGGGGGATATAGACATTATAGATTAGTAGGTCTTTTAGCGCTTCTAGAGGATTTATCCCAAACTTAATCTTAATACATTGATGATTCTTTGAGTTAGTTGGGATTAATTCTTGGGCCCATTTGTAATCTTCATTAAGCAAGATCGCTATCCCACCTTTCGCGTTTCCCCGATCAACCTGCTCTGCGGGGATATCATATACAAAGTATTTTTCTTGGTCAAAATTTAATCTAGACCAGGTTTCTTGCAGGGCCACTATTGCTGGACAATTTTCTGTTATTTCAGCCATCTTTTCTTGAGTTTTCCCTGCCATATTCCAGGAGGAGATCATCAAGCCTGTGCTAAACGGAAGATTTGTTATCCTTAATTTGTTTGTTACTGTTTAGGATCTCTGAGATCCAGGCCCATGAGTAATCCCTCTTTGTTGTTTCCCTGTTTGGAGTATTTTTACTCCATATTTTTCTTTCGTCATTCCTTATGCAAACAAATATGTTTTCTGCGTTCTGGTCTGGGGGGCTGTTCGTGGTGTTAGAGGTTTGATTCCATCGTTGCGTATTAAGAGAATCTTCTTTTATTTGTAGCTTTTGGACTTGATGGTTTAATACTGGAGTCAAATCATAGCTGTTTTTGTGAAGAGTCTCACTCTCCTTTAGTATAATTCCTGGTATCACTGGAGACCAGAATTCTACAATCGCTGTTGTTGTTTTAGTTTTTACCGGGAACGTAACTAATTTTATTTAGTTTCTTGCTAAAGATTGCAACGGTGAATCTTTTGAAGCAGACTGATAATTCGGTCGGGATTTAGTGGAGCTTCACCTGAAGGGAATAATTCTATGATTTCCAGACGAGTAGGCCTGATCTCCTCTATTTGTGGGTACTTTTCCTGGATAGTAAAACTTCTTTTTGGGATCTCTCTTAATGCTGGGGTCGTAGGTCCATGACATACTACTGAGAAATGTGTTGCCTTTGGATTAAGATAGTTAGGTTGGTTAGAATTGTCTCTTTGGATTTTCACCGGCGACTTCTGCTCTTTTGCCTTCGGGGTCTTGGGCATTTCTACACTTTCCTCTTTAGCTAGTAGTCCGATCGGTGTAGGTGGATTGTTTTGGAATCTTGCTTTACGGGCTTTCTTTTTCTCAATTCTTCTTAACACCTTTGTCTTTTTCAGTTTAGTCTTTTTTTGTTTTCTTTTGCTTTTTGTATTTTCTGGGCCCTGTGTGGTTTTATTAGAAAGCTCAGACTCAGCAGTTGTTTTAAAATGTGGTATTACTGACTGCTCAAAGTCAATTTGGGTTTGCTTTTTGTAAAGATTGGATAGTATGCTACCTGCAGTTGATGTTTCTCTGGTTTGGTTTCCTCCTTGAAAAGTTTTCTGAGTGAATATATCTGATTATAATCCTGTTTGTCCTTGGGTTCCCTAGAGAATTTCCTTCCGGTTTGGGTTGCATTTTTTTTCTTCAATGGGAAAAGAGCTTTTATTGTTTCTATTTTTGAAATGGGAGAGTTTTCCCAATTACATTTACCACAGACTCCTACTTTTAATGTAGATTTTAATTGCTCTTTCTTCTTTTTTTTCTCTACTAGATATTTTAGCATTCCTAGTTGGGTATCGAGCATTTGGTCAGAATTTTCCAAAATATTCCCTAAATGAGTGAGAACTGATTCCAGGATGCTTTGCAGAGAAAACAGAGATTTGGATACTGGGGTGTAATGATTCGAGAGTCCTGTGTTTTTAAAAAGAGAAAGATCTGGTGATTCTTCAAGGAATCCCTCTAGATCGAATGGTTTTTGTGGGGTACTATTCTGAATATTCTGCATCTCCTTTTGGGGTCCCGTGTGAAATATCAGATCTTTGATGTTAATATCTGGACAGGTGATGTTATATTCTTGAGATTGTGGTATTTTGGATGATTCTGGTGTTATTGATTCCAATACAGTAGAGATCGGTATTGACTCCTCCAGGTCTATTAAAATACTTTTTTGGGCGACATCTGGTGATCTTTGATTTTGGATTTGGGTTTGGTTGATGGCTTGTATTCCACCCTTTCCAGCCTCATTATTCCCTTTTTTGTTTTGAGCTATCTGATGGTCTTTTTGTAGTTGCCCCTGTTCATCTAGGTTTAGTTTTGCAAAATACTTTTTAATTCCAGGACTTGCTACAGACTTTCTGGCTCTTGTCGTCTTACTGGTGCTCTTTCTAATTGCCTCTTCTGTTCCCATCCTTTTCATGAATGTGGTTCTTGATCTTAATTTTTGATAGGCCATTACAGTGTAGAAGATTCACTTAGAGATTGTACTAGTTGAAATTTGAGTCGTCCTGTTTATGCCACAGAGGTATTACCTGGTGGATCGTGGCCAGCGTGCACTTAATCTGCTGACCCCTGCTGCTCCCTACTTTTGGTCCAACGTTAAAGGAGTTATACCCTTGTCCAATTGCAGTCAACACAGCCAGGGAGGTGGAGAACTTTATAATTTCGTTCTCAGGGAATACTTACTAATATAATAAGAACTTGGCACAGACTCTGAAAATATGAAAAAGACATCTTTATTAAACACAATTAAGTGAGGCTACGTCACCCAACTGCCTTAGCAATTGAATGAGGCAGTCTGCTGAATGGTCTCAGCACAGACCTTTTATACCATTTATTATGCCCTAGGCACACATTTTCTCTTTGAAGTACATTATTGTTGGTCACTCCCAGGACGTGCACACAAAGCACTGTATGATGACAAACCCACTTTTCAGTTTGTCCAGCCCAAAATTAATCATCAAACAAACCCATAATAAACATTCTTCTTTAGACAAGCTGGACAAGACCCATAATGAAAAGGCCCGCAGCCCACATCATGAATAGACCATAAAGAAGGAACAGAAACAGATAGGAGCAAGATAAAGGGGTGTGTGCATGTACAATAAACATTGCAATGTCCTGCTCTTTGATCTCTATCTGACCAGCTGCCTAACAAGGAACTGGCTCAACGAGGTCAGCCTCGGGCAAGGGAGTCAGCTTTCGCCAGGTCATGCAGGAGTCAGCACAAACCCATGTTAAGGTTATGTCCTTAAATACTTGTTCTGCCACAGTGAGGGCCTACTGTAAGGGCAATCCACAAAATGGCTGCCGTTCACAAAATGGAAGCCAAGGGTTCAGTACGAAAATGATGATTTCGAGGTGAAATCGTTACTGGAATATGACGAAAATGCTTGTACATAGTGTACTAGCCATTCTCGGTCTTTTGATATAAAAATCGTCATGCTACGACAAAGTTTATTACACGAGTCCAGAATTTTCAGTACCACAGACACTCCTTTTGCCCTTACATAGGCAATAACCTATACTCACGCTAGTCTGAGTCCAGGTCTATATTCATCAAATCATCAACATGTTGCTGAAGCATAATCCTATTACTTAACGACTCTCTCGGGACAGGTCTCCTTACACACGCAGTAGCACAAAGGCCATATATGGCAGGACCAAATAGGGAATGCCTCTATCTGTAGTATGTGGTATAAGACCACACACCCAACAATTAGTGATGTTCACTACTAACTGGTGTCGATGCAGAAACTATTCAAAAGGAATTATCAGTAAACTCTGACCTTCTAACTAGTCCATGTTCAGGTCAAATCTGGAAAGAATGCAAAGAAGTAGAAGTAGGAAGAGACATAGGTTGGGAGGTGGGTACAGATGTGAATTGGGCAGCAAAAACAATCCCACCCATAAAAGACAATGCCATGTTTAAAAAAACACTAGAAAACACGTCATTAAGAACATATAGACAAAGTATTGACCGCTACTACAAATGAATCATAATTTTCCACAACCCTAAGCAAAAAGTAAATCCTAAAATTATCTAGTAACATTTTAGGTCTTCCCATGCCTTTCTGTAATTCATTATATGTTCAAGTGAAATAGTGGTGACCCTCATTAATGCTCTGAGGTGAAAAGGGGATACTCTTTCACAGAAAATGGACTTTATTCTGCTTTTACTAAACAGAATATTACTTTAAAATAATGCCAGCAGAACAATAAAATCATTCTCCTAACACGTAGTCTATACAATCACACGGAAACCTCTTGTGAAACCAACTATGCCCAGAGTCTGTTCAAAAAGCCTCTCTGGCAGACTTCTATTGTCCAATCAAGTCTGCTCCCGTTGTTGCATGGGCCTTTGGATTCAGGCCTCCCATGCTCTTGATGTTCAGTATCTGTTGGAGTGCCCTCCTGGCAAACACTCATAGCTCATTCACAAAGTCTCAATGTCTCAAGGCAGTGCACCGTATCTCTCCTCTGCGGCAGACACTACAGATATTGTGCGCTTCATTGGTCAATGGGCACAGATCATCTCGTGCAGACCCGGGGCCATTCTCAGACTCCAACACTCATCATTCAGTGTCAGAGGATGCTCAGGCCGCTCTTTAATGGGCACCAGAATGGAGTGCCTTTTGCATCTATTGGATCCTCCGGTGCACTGCACTTTCCGTTGAAGCAAAGGAAAAAGGGGGGGGTGTGGCCAAAACTCAGGCCAAGGGGCTCAAGGGACTGCACACTGTCAGAGGTTAACCAGCACATAACAGGCGCTTTTTTTTCACTAAAATCTCAAGGGACTGTGGCAAAACCAGCTCCTTCTTCTTTTCTGATGTTGAACGCCTTCTGATGAAGCAAGTGCGATGCTTTAAACCGTTCACTGTACAACAAGGGGACTGCAAACAGGTGGCCTGCGATCTTCAAAGGGGTGGCCACAGCCATGGGACAAATTTGCGTTGAAATACACTGTCATTCCCAAAGGCAATACAAAAAACAAAGACAATAGGCAAAACAGTGCCTCTAGTCTCTTCAATTGGGTTTCCGTGTGAGAGCATATCTTTCATCATCATAGCGACATGGGAATTCTATCTGAATTGATGTCCTCATACATAGTGGCATGTCTAATGGGGCAAACACATTTTATCTCAATGATACACATAGGTGTTCCTAAATTCCTCATCTAGAACATCTCAAAATCGGGATCACATACATGTTATCATAATAATTGTGCATCAGGTGGGACTATGCAATACAAAAGCTAATTATCAAGATGTGGAAACAAAAGACAAGAACTAGAGAGTCCTGGTATTTCCATTATTTATAATACATCTGGTCCATCAAAAATTAAAGCAGTAAAAAGGAACTAAAAAACAATTTTAGAATAGGCATTGAATTTGTCATATTAAAAAAACGTAATGTGTCTCCTATTGAGGTGGAAAGCTTATCTTACTATAATATTGAGTCAGTTAATCAGTCCTAACAATCCTAACAGTCAGACTGGAAAAACATCAGAATAGGCCTAAAGAAAATTCTTAGAACCAGTCTAGTTATGCAAAAGGGAATTATACATAAGATGGGGGTCCATGGTACATTACTGCAATCTGAAAGTGTGAACCTGAACAATACACTGATAATAATAAAAGCTGACTGGTGAAAGGAATACGGAAAAGAGAATAGGACACAGCTAAAATCCCCAATAACTAGGCCTGATGTGCTTGGGTGATAGTCAGGCATGTGACCCAATACCAAGAGTATGGGGGATACACAAAAAAAAATTCACAATAGTCTACAAATTTAACTCTACCGTTGGCCACTACACCATATACGGTAATCTCAGCTAATGTTCCAGTTCCTTCTTCAGGAAAAAATTAAACCTGGTTTCTTTTACGGTTCAGAGCCATAGGAAAGCCACTTAGGAAGCAGAATAAAACTGACTAATGTGAAATAGAAATTAGGTCACCATGTACAAGAGTCACAAATCTATAATTTATCCTTACGTCCAATCAAGATATATAATTTTAGGGCTGCCTGTTCCTTACAGGAAAGGGCAGTATCGTGACTACAAATGACACAATTTGCTGTTTATTTTTCTTCAATACTTCTAGCCAAATTTGACATACACTGGTGAAGTGTTGTCTGTCTGGTTCACAATTAAAAAAAATCATATCTGTGAATTTCAGTATCAGCGAAAATTTTACCCAACTGTTGACAGCGACACGTATCGTCATACATGTCACAACAACACGGGTGAATTTGTAATAATTTCTTAAGCAGCAACATACAACATAAAACATGCAAAAACGCACAAAACGGACGTCAAGCCATCAGATATACTCGCTGTAAAACGATAGCATACATAAATGAGCGGTGACACATAATACCGTGTAAGGATACCCTCCTTTTTGACAGTAGATCCCCAATAGTGGGTATCTGGTGTCAAATACAACCAGCAAGAACAATTCATGATAGATCAAAATACACAAACATGAAAAACGCATGGGCATTTTTTTTTAAAGGAGTTGCGCAAAAAAAACCCCATCTCATTTCAACCAACCAAACTCACGTGTCTTGGCATAAAATTCCCCAGAGAAATCCATGAATGATCTGTGAGCAGAAGCGAAAAGGAAAAAAAATACACAGCACACAAAAGAGAGACATTGTTTATAATAAAACAGACATCAATAGTAACATTTAAGCAGAAGACAAAACATGATACACATTAACAAACACAAAAATAAATTTCCATTACTTAACTGTTACCATCTTGTCAGTCACCTTGCAACATTTTTAACTTTTAGATGTAAAATCCTCTCCCTGACACCTAAAATTAGCCTTGTGCCACAATCTCCATTATAAAAAAAAACTTCTTAATTGGCGTTCATGTAGGCTTCAAAATTTTAGTAAAAGGCTGCATCTTATTTTTTTGTCTAACACTTTTTCAACACTTCGTTTTCTGTCAAATAAAAACGACTAGCAGAAATTATTTTTTAGAGCAAAAATACAAATGTCATGGTGTTGGGACTTTTAAAGAAACCTTTCAAGAAACCTTTTTTATATTTCCCTTTGGAATTAAGTCTTTAGCTTTAAACCCGAAATTCCACCTTTCAGAGGCCTGTTTAGCAATGTTATTCTGCATTTCACAGAGACAAGGCTCGAATTTAAAAGGTCACAATGCCAACATGACAGAGACAGAAGGCCTACTACATTTACTGTGAAGGTTTCACACATACCAGTTTTTAGAACAAATTTTTGCTACCACCCTATACAATGGTACTCATTTTAGCAACCTAACATTGATGAACTTCTGAAATGGGCCCCGCTAAATTTAGAACCTTCAACCCTGATATTAAACACAAACCTCTGCACCGGGCACATTGGCTCACCGAGCTATGAAAAACAACCTAACAACCCACAAGTTTGTATTATGCACAAATGTATGCATTTACTGAAAGCCAGAGACACTTTCAATCTATGGTACATGACAAGAATCTGTGTTAAAAAACTATTTAACTCAATTTCGACTTTTATCTTTGGGGCTCTTAAAAATAAATATACTATAATTGTTTTACATATTAATCATCCTCAGGATGTTCTTTACACGTTATAGATATTAGACATTAGTCATATCTCATGTAAATCCTTGGAAAAATGAGTTTTTTTTAACGCCTGCGCCAAGTGAAAACCAACATGCAAATTACCTAATTACACCGTAACACATAATTCAAATCAAATTTTAATACTAGGAGGTCATAGTATGAGTATTAAGCTTTATAAATATCAAAAAACGATTTTAAAAAGCACTTATTTTTTTTCTCAAATAATTTTTCCATAATTAATAATTTTTCGTTCAATTAAACCAATTATCTGTTTTTATGAAAACTCCACATATAAAGGTAAGCTGAATCCCTTGCCTATCATTTTTAGATGCATTCATTTATGCGCCTACGCACAAAAGGCCTAACTTAAAACATGACATTTTTCGCGCCATTTTTAAAGGACAATCAGTATTTAGCGACAGAACCAAATAATATACTTTGAAAAAAAATGCTTAAAGAGAAGGAAACCCTATTTGGAATGTCTTCCAGTGATACAAAGTGGTGAACCTTATTTTTGTAACCCTCTAAAACACTACTCTGAAATGAAAAAGGCCAACTGTGATTAACTAACGTCTAAGTCCTGGGCTAAATATCTGCTGCCTTAAGGCAGGAGAGGCTGAAACCTGAAAGAGTGCTGAAACCTGAGCACGCTTTCAGTTTTACTGAAAACAGACATTTCAAGTTTTAAAAATGCGCGTGCAAAAGGATGCATTTACATCTAGCAAGAAAAAATGTACTTTAGCTGAAGTGTTTGCCTTTAAAAAACGCTACAAATTCGTTTTGCTACCAAAGGCACAATTATTTTTGAGGCCCTTCATATTCCTAGTGAATGTGAATTTTAACTTTATCTATTTTAAGCATTTAACAGTTTGCACATATGCGTTTTTGCTTAGTCTGTAAATTAAATAGCAACACATAGCGATATTTAGCATGTGACATAGAAAATTGCTGGAGTGTTATCTAATTTCTACTTAATATTAATTAATCTGACATTTTCTTAACAGACTGTAAACATCAAGAAACCTACAAACACATCGAGCTCATTGCAGACATAAAGAGAAAAGATTTAAACACTCAGGACACACAATACAGCGCTGTAAGCTATTACTGAAGTTACAGTAATGAGAAAAAACCACATAGACATTGAAACACATATTGAACCCACAAATCGACACTCAGGACGAAAACAAAGCCATTTGTAAATACTAGCTGTGAGTCATATTTACAAGAAGCAAGTCGCAATAGGGTTCCAAAAGACTGCAAAAAACATAGCCCAACAGACTGCTGTATGTGCACGAAGCCACAATACACTTAATTCACTAGCTTTGGCTGGCAGAACACCAAAAATCGTTCTGCATATCTCCATTCAATAAAACTGCGCAGAACAAAGGATCCTTGTTTTGTATTATGTCATATTTTAATTCCCTGGGGATACAAAATCACCAAGGAAGAAATATGTTTTTTATAAATCTAAACCTATTTAGATATCCCCTTTAGGGGAAGCCGGCTAATCCAAACGTATACAAAGTTGGCCAACACAAAGCTCCAAATTTGCTCAGATCAGGCATCTTATAGCTCACTAATCTAGCTTCAAACTTCAAGGGGCTATCTCTATCGATACCCTCGTAAATATACAAGACCCTCGGTTTTCGAAAATTGCAATCTTCAAATAAAACTAAAACCAATCAAACTAAGAACCAATCAAAATCCAAAAATCAAAGAACAAAGGACTGGGTGCGACCCACTTATACTTAACTCTTACTTTTACTAATCAAAATGTTATCCAGATTCTAACTGTCAAGTTCTACATGACATAATGGTCTTTTTAAGAATACTCACGCAAAAAGGTTATCAGTCAGGAGTGGCATCATGTGGAGGATCAAAAATCAGGAAGGTCAGAAATATACTGGGCTGCAGAATCAAAGAATCTTTAGAATCCCCGTGCACAGAGTACCTTCTTAGTAGAATCTTGTTCTTTCCTCCGCAGTTTATTTCAGTCTCCTGGCACGATCACTCCCACAGAAAGTCACTTCTCTGATGAGCCCCACGTTGGGCGCCAACTGGAGAACTTTATAATTTCGTTCTCAGGGAATACTTACTAATATAATAGGAACTTGGCACAGACTCTGAAAATATGATAAAGACATCTTTATTAAACACAATTAAGTGAGGCTACGTCACCCAACTGCCTTAGCAATTGAATGAGGCAGTCTGCTGAATGGTCTCAGCACAGACCTTTTATACCATTTATTATGCTCTAGGCACACATTTTCTCTTTGAAGTACATTATTGTTGGTCACACCCAGGACGTGCACACAAAGCACTGTATGATGACAAACCCACTTTTCAGTTTGTCCAGCCCAAAATTATTCATCAAACAAACCCATAATAAACATTCTTCTTTAGACAAGCTGGACAAGACCCATAATGAAAAGGCCCGCAGCCCACATCATAAATAGACCATAAAGAAGGAACAGAAACAGATAGGAGCAAGATAAAGGGGTGTGTGCGTCTACAATAAACATTGCAATGTCCTGCTCTTTGATCTCTATCTGACCAGCTGCCTAACAAGGAACTAGCTCAACGAGGTCAGCCGGTTAAGCGCCAAAGCGCCAGTACGCCGGTGCGCCGCTCATGCAACACCGAACCTAGCGCCTAGTTCCCGCTCCCTAGCTAACGGTGTCTTATGCGATTATAGAATTCCCGCTGACATCAAACCTAAGCTACCAGTAGTTAGTTGATTGATTATTGAGATACTACTATTTAGATACAGCCTCTTTCTCTCAGCTTGTTGCTGTAGCGGTGGTAGTGGAAGCTTGGCAGCTGGTGGCTAGTGGCTCGCTGCTTGGCCACAGTAATGCTGGAATTTGGCGTCCAGGCTTACCACACACTACTCACGACTCTTTTCCATATCCCTTCTACGGTCTATCACTGCGTAGGAGGGAGCCGATACCAATGTCGCTACTGGTGCTGCCTCCACTGCGGGGGACCCACGGGAGGGGGCCGGGAGGGCCGCGGGACCGGGTTGACCTACACGCTCATGGCCTGCTCACCTCTGTTTCGGTCCGCTTCACTTGCCTCCACCGCCATCGGTTCACCAGCTTATTTACTATCTCTTCCGCTGGGCTCATTTCACCCCCTCCTTCCGCTTACTTCGGTGCTGACTCTCCCATGCCGATGAACTGCATGCGGTGATGGCCGTTGGTGGGGGGGGAGGGATGTCTTGCTAGGCAAACCACTTTGCTCCATTTTGCCCCCCCAGCCTCTTGCCACTGCTGGTCTCCAGCCAGGGCCGCTGCTGCCCTTCCCCCAGCTCCGGCTCCGGCTCGCAGCTTGCAGCTCACACTCACAACTCGCACAGGTTCTTTCTCCCAGGATGCACCACCCTTGCGATTCTCCCACCTGCTGTCTCACTCTGCGCAGGGCAATTAGGCCCCGCCGAGTCAGCCAACAGGGCTTAACGGCACTCTGCACTCTGCACTCTGTACGGGCTGCTCTTGTCTCTCTGCCCCCTCTACCCCTTCTGCTCTCCGTGCTCAGCTGGGTTTCCCTCGACTCCTTGGCTCCCCCCCCTCCAGAAGCTCATTCAGCGGGAGTGGAGCAGGAGCAAGGAGGTGGTCGGCAAGCACAGCAGAGGTTCACAGAGGTTCAGAGGACCTCACGGGACCTCGCAGGACCTCGTGGCAGAAATCGGCAGAACCGAAAACCGAAACTGAGACAGAAACTGAGGCGGTGAGACGGTGAGACGCCCGAGCCTGGACGACTGTCTCTCCTCTCTACCCCTTCACTCGCTCAGCTTCGCTCCACACCAGGTCACCCCGGTCGGCTCTAAATGCCCCATATGCTCCGGTCTCTTGACTCCTCAAAGTCGCTGCGAGCCGCTGAAACCCGCGTCTCCTGGCTCCTCGCTCGCTTGCCTGGCAAACCAGGTGGATTAAATGTCAACCACATGTGTGGTGTGTGTGATTCTTGGTTGGATGGGGAGATAGGTAACTTTAATAATGAGGTGGGGAGTAGTTCTTTGGTAAAGGAGAGGATGATGGTATGGAGGATTATGGTGGAGAATGTTCTAATGATATGGAAACTGGTAATGGCATGCATTTGTCCTGAAGGAGAGAAGTATGTTCAAGCAGATATTTGTCGGCGTGGTTCCTTTAACAGAGAAGGATTTGTTTTAATCCTAACCTACCAAAAAGTAGAATGAACCATCCCAGGAAGAATGTGGGATGCCCGGACAGACTCAATGAGTATCAGTTTGAGAGATCCTGTCACAATTGTAAAGCAGTTTATTGTGTTGTAATTTCATCATTTTCCTTTATTGTAAATTTTTTAACATTTTATTTTGCTGTTTTTAAATAATTATTTGGGAAGAGGATGTGCATAGTGAAAGCTTTGTTCCATTGTGTGAGGGTAGAATTCTGGCAAGGTTCTGTTTATTGTTGGTTGGGATTCTAGAACAGTTGATTAATAGCAAGCTTTGTCGTGTGAGGGTGCTGGGTGCTGTGGGTTCAAGGAATATGATGCTTGCATTTCAACGTGAGGAGTTCCATTTGTCTACACACTGCACTGCCACTGTATTACTAATGGTCTAGCTGCTCTGATTAAAAATACTGGTGCTATAACTATCGAAGATCTGCTGGACTTATAGCAGCCCTGTGAAGAACTGCGGACAATGTTGGTTGCAAGCATAGAAACAATTCTAAAAAGAACACATTTTGTCCACTTTGTATTCTGGTAAATACTATGATTATCCCAATAAACTATGGCAGTCCTGTTAAAAACTGCTGGTATTTTTATTTACATGGGTTAGAAATGGGAGTCTCTAGTTGGCAGTGGTAGGTACCTTTGTCGAAATAGGGACCCTTGCTTCTAGCCAGGGTAAGGGGGATACACACTTTAAATAACCACTGCTCACCCCCTTTGTAGCATGGCACGAGCAAAAACAGGCTTATCCCAAAGGGAATGTGTAAAGTATTTGTACTCAAAACACACAGTAATACAGTGATAACACTCAAAAATGGACACCACGCCAGATTAGAAAAATAAAGTGTCTTTATCTAAACTCAACAAGACCAAAATGACAAAAATCCAACAAACAGTTACTTCCTAAATAAAGCTTGTAGAAACAAATAGTTCCACCTGGGTCTATTACGACGTGACAGCAACAAATCCAAAGTATTGGCAGCAACCGTGAGGTGCGGGGAGTGGGGAACTGAGTCACATGGACCCCCAACCAACAGTACCTTTGGAAACAAAGTCTGTGACGATGTACAGAGTTGTGGAGGTGAGGTGTTGGTGCCAAGGTCAAGGTTGAGGCCAGCTCCATGGCTGCCACAGGGAGGCTAGGTGCTGTGTCCGCGAGGAGGGACTGTGTCAAATCCAGGACACAGGAAGTTGGTTGCTTCAGCGGTGAGGCATCAGTTCCGGTGGCTGTGTGAAGAAGGCGAGTTTGTGGAGACACCCTCTGCGGTGATCGGCGCCACGATAACAGGATGCAGGCACTGGCGATGACAAAGTCGGTGTGAACGCTGGTGTTGAAGGGCATTGGAGCTGCGTTGCATGCTGGGCGGTGCATCGTGCACTTCACTAGCAGTGACCCTGGCCTCGGTGCAGGTTGCGGCATCACAGGTTTCCTTGCTTCTTTAAAGTTGCTTCCAGCTCGCAACAGCAGGAACAACCTCCAGAGGCTCAAAACTGGAACAGACACCTCCTGGAAGGTCAGAACTCTCAGCAATTGTGTTCAGGGTAGCTGAGGCTAAAGTCTCTGTGTCAATGAGACTTCAGAACACGAGGCAAGCACACACAGACCCTTGGAGATTTCTTTTTCAACTAGGTTCACAGCAACGTTCCAGTCTTGGTCCTTTTCTTGGCACAAGCAGCAACTGCAGGCCAATCCCACACAGTAAAGAAGCAGTACTCCTCCTCACAGCTCTCCAGCTCTTCTCCTTGGCAAAGGTTCCTCTTGAGTGTAGAAGGGCTCTGAGGTTCTGGGGTTTAAGGTATACGACATTCCCCATTTTGTCTTTGTCCTCTTTGTGCAAGTGTCTCTGAGACCAGTCCAAACCAGTTCTGTCCTCCATTGTGCAGTATGACCACGGGGGTGGAGACAGCATTGTGCAAGGTAGACAGGCCCTATTCAGGTGAAGGGAAAACTTCTCCCACAACTCTAAATGCAGCTAAGGTATATTCAGCTCAGCTCTGAAGGGCCAGGCACACCTCAACCCCCCCCCAGTGACTGTCTACAGTGAATGCACATCCCCCTCCCCTGTCACTCCAAAACCAGACATTTAATCCACAAACAGGCAGAGGCACATAGGATGACTAAACAAGAAAATGCCTACATTATAAAAACAACAATTGATGGACAGAGTGCAGAACAATGTCATACATTCACCACAGATCTACCCCCAATGCCATTTCAGTTTGAACCCAACATATGCAAATCAGTCTTGACCCAGTGCCCATTGGGAACAGTCCAGCCTGAACTGCCAGGCCAGCTCCTTCCTTGACTGGAAATAAGCATCCTAGGGCCGATTTTGGGTTTTCACCCCTCTTCCGCCAGGATAGCTTGACTCTAGTGGCAAGTAGAACACAAGACCCACATCTGGCCATACCTGTCCCACTTGGGGTGACAAATGCAAAAACAACAATTGTTGGACAGAATGCAGAACAATGTCATACATTCACCCAGGCACAGAGATCTGGGCCTAAATCCATCATTTTTTGCTCTCGATGTCATTCCAGTTTGAACCCAGCCATATGCAAATCAGTCTTGACCTTGTGCCCAATGGGAACCGTTCAGCCTGAACTCCCAGGCCAGGTACTTCCTGGACTGGAAATAAGCATCCTAGGACCAGTTTTGGGTGTTCACCCCTCTTCCGCCAGGATAGCATGACTCCAGTGGCAAGTAGAACACAAGATCCACATCTGGGCATACCTGTCCCACATGGGGTGACAAATGCAAAAACAACAATTGTTGGACAGAATGCAGAACAATTTCATACATTCACCCAGGCACAGAGGTCTGGGCCTAAATCCATCCTTTTTTTGCTCTCCATGCCATTCCAGTTTGAACCCACCCATAAGCAAATCAGTCTTGACGCTGTGCCCCATGGGAACAGTCCAGCCCGAACCACCAGGATAGTTCCTTCCTCGACTGGAAACAAGCTGCCTCGGACCGGTTTCGGGATTCCCCACCTCATCAGCCAGGATAGCTTTACTCCTGTGGAATTGAGAGCATGGGGCCCACATCTGGACATACTCGTCCCACTCTTGGTGACAAATGCAAAAGCAACAATTGATGGTCAGAATGCAGAACAATGTCATACATTTACCCCAGTACAGAGATCTGGGCATAAATCCATAATTTCTTTGCTTCCAATGCCATTCCAATTGGAACCCAGCCATATGCAAATCAGTCTTTACCCTGTGCCCAATGGGAAAAGTCCAGCCCAAACTGCCTGGCTTGGCAGTTCAGGCAGGACTGTTCCCACCGAGCACAGGGTCAAGGCTGATTTGTATATGGCTGGGTCTAAACTGGGGTGCAATGGTGAGCAAAAGAACAATGGATTTAACTCAGATCTTTTGAATGAGGTGAATGTTTGATTTGCTCTGCATTCAGTCCATCATCTGTGTTTCTTTTGCTTTCTCGTCCTAAATGTGCCGGGTATGCCCAGATGTGGGCTCGGGCTCACCATGCCACTGGATTCAAGCTGGCCTGACTGATGAGGGGTGATGCCCTCAAACCGGTCCCAGGATGCTTGTTTCCGTTCCAGGGAGGACCAGGTTTGGCAGTTCGGGCTGGACTAATCCCACGAGGCACAGGGACAAGACTGATTTGCATATGGCTCGGTCTAAACTGGGTGGCATAGTGAGCAAAAGAATGATGGGTTTAAAACAGATCTTTTGACTGTGGGTGAATGTTTGATTTGTGCTGCTTTCAGTCCATCATCTGTGGGGCCTTTACTTTCTGAAAGAGGCATTTTCAAATGCACAATATAAAAACCAGCTTCCCTAAAAGGTGTTATTAAATTCTGAGTTCAGAGAGCCTAAACTGTATTTCTCCATTGTGTCCCAATGGGAAGTTATATTTGTAAGATGTTATGTTACGTTATGTTATATGGTCTTGTATAGCGCGCAGCTGCCCCAGCGAAGGGGCGTCCCGGCGCTTTTATACCAGAGGCTGGAAAAGGACTGCTGCAGATGGAACTTGCAGGAACATAACAAGGCTAGTGGAAGAGGTGTGTTTTTTCTACCCTATGGGACAGATAGCCCTTCAATAGTGAAAAACGAAATTGGCAGTATTTCACTATCAGGACATGTTACACATACCAGTACACGTCCTGCCTTTCACATACACTGCCCTCTGCCTATGGGGGTATATTGAGCCTATCACAGGGATGCCTTACATGAAAGAAAAGGGAAGGTTAGGGCCTGGCAAGTGGGTGCACTTGCCATGTCTACTTGGCAGTCTAAAACTACACACAGACACTACAGTCTCAGGTCTGAGTTACCTTTTCAGGGCTATTCATGTGGGTGACACAATCAGTGCTGCAGGCCCACTAGTAACATTTGATTTACAGGCCCTGGCAAGCTCAGTGCACTTTACTGGTGACTTAGCAGTAAATCAAATATGCCAATCAGGGACAACCAACTATAATAACAATTTACATAACGAACACTTGCACTTTGACACTGATCAGCAGTGGCAAAGTGCTCAAAGCACATAAGCCAGTAAAAACAAATCCAGCACAGCATCAGCAATGCAGGGGACAGAGGCAAAAGGTCAGGGGAAACTACGCCAAAAATGCCAAGTCTAACAACATGCCTAGCAGCCCTGATAAGATGGTCTGCTACTGTCCCAAAAATGCATCTCAACTCCCTTGAGAAATTCTGGTACTATTGCATGACAGCAGCTCTGGTGAAGAGTGCTAGTGGAAAGTATTAGTAATCAAGTGTGCCCCTGACAACCATGTTGCCATTCACACGTGCATGTTTGTGGAAAACTGTCACAAGCGAAGGACAGTGCTGAAGGATTTTTGAGAGTATATTTTTATTTCTGTTTTTGAGGCATCAGAGGACTTGAGCCGCCGGTCTTCAGTTTTCTGCGCCGGTGCTGTTTCTTATCATCATTTAAAAAACCATTACAAGATGTGTAGGTATTTGGAGGTGTAACCAGATGCGGTGGAATTTCTTTGCGCTGTGGCGCCAATGGAAAATCTTGCTAATGCCCCGTGTCTAGGGAGACTCTGACTGACCCTAAGTAGCCTAACAGCTTGTGTAGCTGTGTTTATAACCCCCGAATAACGCGATTGTTTTACTCCACAACAGACAGATTCTAGATTGTTTTTTTATGAGACATTTGGATACTTAATATAAAAAGTAGTAAGCGGCGAGATTCCATGACATCATGTGCAGGTGTGCGAGGGAAAGGGCGCTCTCCCTGTCGGATTTTATTTGAATAGAAACCCCAATAGCCTAAACTGGAAATGTCTGACCTTTCAAAGCAGAAGCAGACAGTAACGTACTGGGAAGTATGGGGTGCAGGGTGTTACCAACGGGACTTGCTACATGGGCACAGGATATAGCATTCAGCCCCCGTTGTGCTATCCTTTAGTTCACTTAAAATAAATGCATATTTGTACGGATACAAGAAGACGTGCATGTGCAGTCTAAAGATGCATCGTAGCAAGCATGGCCTCGTGGCAACAGTTAACTCCAAAGGCAGCTGCCTCTTCGTCCTGATACATTCAATGAACAAATCGAATAAAAAATGTTTTACGGACAAGTTTTGTTTTTCCTTTTGCTGCTTCCATGACAGAGTTGTTCTGTCGTTCCATGGCTGGCGTTTCTGAGTGAACAGCAGGATTATGATGTGTAGACTGTAAGGGCTCTGGCTATTGAAAAGAGAGAATGGGTTTACGATCATCCCCGCTGCTCTCCAAGTCAATGTTCGTCATTTATACTTTCGAGACAGGCTAAAAGCCTTGGTGGCCTGTTTGGAAATTCATATGCAACATTCACAATTACTCATATCATACTCTGCAACGCCAATATGTAATCCAACTTGCTTAGAATACCCAATGTAATAATTTGTCTTCCGGTCTACGCAAGTATAATGTCGTACTGGTCGCCCGGATCGCAGTATACTGGGAAGGGTAAAATGATAGCAACCTCAAGAACCCATGCATACATATGTTTGCAGTGATCTATTTGTGATTGCTGACCTGGAAATTATGTTTTAAATTGCTCTTAAACTTGAGTACTGTTCCTTTGCACTTCATATCATGTTAAAACTGTCAATGAATTTTAACTTTTTTGATATTAGATGAAACATTTTTAAATACTTATATGTGTAAACTTTCAAATGTACTTTTATGGTTTTTCACAATTCATGAAAACCGAATAAAGGATTATTTTATTTGATTTGATTGTTGACCTGGAAATGCAGCACTGTTGCCTTGAGATAATGCAGAGGCACCTGTTTAGTTAAACGCCAGAAAAACGTATTGGTAACTTTCATTATTGTGCGGAGGGCGCCTGGACATGGCCATAAGGTGCACCCTGCGCCCAGTGCCAACTCTATGTAGAAGAAGAAGACCATGAGCAGATCTTTTGGATGCCAGTGATGGTTGTATGATAGGGGCCCGCATGGCTAAATCACGCGTGCCTCTACCACGCAGCCGGAACCATGAATGCATCTTAACTAAGCATTCCTTTACCACGCATGCCTTTACCAATCAATTTCGTGGTAAATGCATGAATGGTAAGGGGGTATGGGTGGTTAACTTCATCACTACTCTAACCCTCCTTGCCCTACCCTAAGGCCTAAATTATCAAAGCCCTACCTGAGGCCCAAAACCTGCCATGAACACTACCCCTTTCCCTCACCCAACCATGAGGCCTTAAAACCTGCCCCTCAATATACTCTACCCCAACCCCAACCGCGCTGTCCCTAAAACTACCCCACACCCTTCCACTGCCCTGAGGCCTACAACCCAGACCCAAGTTAAAAAACTAGCCTGATACCCCTGCCCTGAGCCCTAAAACCACTCCATTCCTAAAAAGTCCTCCCAAACCCAGCCCTTAAAATTACCCCAACCCCCTTCCCTGAGCCCTAAAAACCTGCCCCCTTCTCAAAAGTACCTTTCACTAGCTGTTGTCATTGCTGTTAGCTTTGCACTCTTCAGATCCCAGGGCCATATGTACAAAGAAACAAAGAAGTGTCGGAATGAGGCATGAGCCGTCATGGCTTAACGACTCACTTCGCTACTTCAGAAATGCAAGGCTGCACCATATTTACAAGAATATGGTGCACCCTTGCGCTTCCCCCTGCGCTGGCGCTATGTTTTGCAGCTTAGCGCCAATGCAGGCTCCCTTACACCCTAGTGCAAGTTTGTCTGCGTACAGGGGAAGATTGTTTATATGTAAGAAGATGTCCCTTCCTGCACATAAACAATCTTTAAATGCCCTTTTGTCACTTCTATGTGGAAGTTAAAATGTCATTTTGTTAAAGATTGTTTACGTGCAGGAAGGGACACCTTCCTACACATAAACAATACAAGGCATGCTGCATTTTCCATGTGGGCTGCAAAAGGCAGCACTTATGGAAAAAAAGCAAAAATGAGGAAAAATACAGCATTTCTCCTTGTTTAGCCGGGTTAAGCCCAGGTTTTCCCTGGTCCCATTTTTTCCACTGCCTCATATTTACACCACCCTTGTAAATAGGGGCAGGGTCAAAATCAATGGGTGTTGCGGTGGAACGCCCACCGCAACACCCATTGCCCACCCCTTTCATGCTAAGCATAGAGTGAAAGGGGGCCCTATTTAAAATGCAGCGTTAAACCACGTTAAGTGGCTTAACGCTGCCTTTTTAACATGGCTTAATGCTGCCTTGTAAATAACGTGAAGTCCCTATCGCCACAGGAACATCGGAAAAAGTGACGTTCCCGTGGCGATATGGGCTTGTACATGTGCACCTTAGTCTCTTAGGGAGCAGGGTGTCTCCAGAATTTGGGGCCTCTTCAAATAGATACATAGATATGTTTTTAGAATTTTCTTGAATATAAACTGTGTATGAAAAATCCTGAACTCCGCTGGAGATGTGTGTCAAAGCATAGTGCCGAGCACCAACATCTTATTGATCGACTGCTGTGGTACTTGCTATTGTAACCTGTTAGAGCTATCAAAATAGCC
The DNA here is from genome assembly GCF_964261635.1 of Lissotriton helveticus. Classification (NCBI taxonomy): domain Eukaryota; kingdom Metazoa; phylum Chordata; class Amphibia; order Caudata; family Salamandridae; genus Lissotriton; species Lissotriton helveticus. The sequence goes on from NC_136068.1 coordinate 1,142,867,854, forward strand.
ACACTGAATCACAGAACTCAGGTGCACATGGAGCGAAAAACCTGTACTTTTTTAAAGGTGACAACATCCTGAGCTTTGATGGCAGTGCAAAGGAGTTTGATTTTATTCTCTATGCAATTGGGATCAAGTAAAGATCATTCAGTGCAGGGAATATGTGTTCAAATGTAATTAAATTGAGACTAAGACGAGCTGCTTGATTTTATAGACTCTAAGTCGGTGATCTCCTTCATTGATTGTATTACAATAGTTTTAAAAGCACAAAGAATCATGTCATTCATAGCGGTAATTTGGCTGAATTAAAGGCATGATTCTGCTTCAATACCATGCGATAGAATTTTGCATTTTAACCTCTTCGGAGATCTGGTACTTAAAAACAAGGGGGCATATTATCAAGGGGGTTTATCTCCGCTTTTTTGCCTTTAAAAGCCAAGAAAGCAGAGATAAAATGATCTCCCTATTACCTAGCTGTCACTAACACCAGTTAGTGACAGCTAGTAGGAGATAACGACCATCTTGGGCCCCACTTTGCATGTCAGTGATATTTATCACTAATGACATGCAAAGTGGGCGTGCCAAGATGTTAGCGACTGGAAACAGACGCTAACATCGCTATCTCCTATTACCAACTTATGGAGATATTCGCGCTAAGCGCGAATATCTCCAAAAGCTAACACCTGCCCTGAGCAGTTCTTAGCCATGTTATCCAATGGGAGGTGAATAACATGGCTAAGAGCATTAGCTCGGTAATGCATGAATATCGCTGACTTTTCAGCGATATTCATGCATTGCGGTCGATTTTTATCGCATTTGCGATAAACCTTGGTAATACCATGGTTTATTTGCGATAAAAATCTCCGCAGCTCAGCGGTAAATTTTTGTCTCTAACCAAGCAATAGCGATAATTATCGCTATTGCTTGGTGATATGCCCCAAGATTCCCATCAAGCAAAAAACTTATATTATTGACTGCATCAGTGAGGGGTATGAAGGGTACAAGTTCATTCAGGCTGCTAAAGACCAACTCTGGTATGAGGTATCTCCTATTCATAGAATTCCAGTTTTAGAGCTGTTAATACAGAGATGACTCTCCTTTATGTAAGGGTAGAGGTTGCTCAGGCATGAAGCAATTTTTATATGTTGTGATCTTTTAGGTAATCTACCCACATATAAAGCAGATGTATTCTGTGTCACTCTGAAACTCACGTTGGTACTGTGATAGCATATCTAGGTTTGTGGTTTCTTAAAAAACGAAAAAGCAGGAGTGACATACAAAGTCCCCCCAGTCCAGAATTCTACACAAAACCTGTTTTATTGTTGAAAAGATGAACCAGTTCCAATTATTTGTCAGCTTCATTTTTTCAGGAAATATTGGAATTATTAAAGGCCTTTTCCTCTGATCCTTGGCCATATGTTCAACTGATCCATGAGTGCTTTATAATCTACTGCATTTTATGCTGCCAATAAAACGAGGAGGATTAGGATTACCCACTGACATGGTTAAATTATGTGACAAAGTCTTCTTCGATATGCACAATTGCCATTTCTGTTCCTTTGTCTCTGTTCAATGGTCTACGCCAGAAAGTGCTGTTGGTTTTACATGGTGTGGGGTGGTGATGACAGAGTGATTTAGAGCTTTTGATACTCCTTTTTAATAAATTGAAGCCCTGGGCACTGGTGATTCTGTTTATCCCCTTTCCCAGTCAGAACACAGGCACTGATTACGAGTTTGGCGCAGTGGCACAACACCAGCTCCGCAGAGTCAAAACCGCGCAGGCACCGCCAGCCGTATTACGAGTTTTAAAAGTACAACTTGTAATATGGTCAGCGGTCCTTTGGCTTTTCCCATGGTAGTGCCTTAAAAACAGGCACCACAATGGGAATGGCCAAAAAGTTCCAATATGGCATGGATGGTGTAGATGGCCGGATAGAACTGGGGGTAAGACAGACAGGGGGCACATGTTGTGCCCTCCTAAATGTATCCCTGTTAGAACTGGGGGTTTCTAATAGTCAAATGTAGGTATCTTTGTCCAAGTAGGGAGCCTTGCTTCTAGTCAGGGTAAGGGGGATACACACTTAAGATAACCCCTGCTCACCCCCTGGGTAGCTTGGTACAAGCAGACAGGCTTATCCCAAAGGCAATGTGTAAAGTATTTGTACTCACAAAACACAGTAACACAGTGATAACACCAGAAATGGACACCACACCATTTTAGAAAAATAAAGTCTCTTTACCTAAACTCAACAAGACCAAACAATCCAGCACACATGTAGTAAAATAGCACTTAAAAACTGTTACTTCAAAAGTAAAGCTTGTAGAAAACAAATGGCTCCACCTGGGGCTATTACTACATTGTGACAGCAATAAATCCAAAGTACAGCGCCGACCGTGAGGTGTGCGGCATCGGGCATGGAGTCACATGGAGCCCCAAATGAACAGTACCTTGGAAAAAGAAGTCTATGACAATGCACAGTGTCATGTAGGTGAGGCATCAGTGCCGAGGTTGAGGCCGGCTCCCTGGCTGCCATGGGGGAGGTGAGGCATTGTATTTGCGAGGAGGCGATGTGTCCAATCCAGGACTTGCAAAGTCGGTTGCATCGGCAGTGAGGCGTCAGTTCCGGTGAGGCGATGCAAAGTTGGTGAGTTCCTGGAGTCACTCTCGGTGGTTATTGGCGCTGCAATACCAGGCTGCAGGCACTGGTGGTGACAGACTTGGTGTGAGCGCTGATGTTGGGAAGACCAATAACTGCAGGTGTCACAGGGCGTTGAAGGGTGTCGGAGCTGCAGTGTAGGCTGGGTGGTGCATTGTGCACTTCACAAGCGGTGCCCCTGGCCTCGGTGCAGGTCGCGGCATCAGTGACGACATCTCTGACGGCATCGGAGATTGTTTTTCTTGCTTCTCTTAGTTTTCTATGAGCTCCCAACAGCAGGAACAAGCTCCAGAAGCCCAAAACTGGAACATGAACCTCCTGACAGGTCAGAACTCTCAGCAAAAGAGTTCAGGGGAACTAAGGGTGAAGTCTTTGTGTCCCTGAAATTTCAGAACAGGAGACCAGCACACACAAGCCTTTGGAGATTCTTCTTCAAGCAGGTTTCTCAGCAAAGTTCCAGTCTTTGTCCTCTCCTTAGCAGAAGCAGCAACTGCAGGCCAACCCCACACTGAACACATCCAAGGGGCAGTACTCTTCCTCACAGCTCTCCAGATCTTCTCCTTGGCAAAGGTTCCTCTTGAGTCCAGAAGTGATCTAAAGTTCTGGGGTTTAAGGTCCACTACTCATATCCCATTTTGTCGTTTTTCATCTTTGTGCAAGGGTCTTTGAGCCCAGTCCGAATCAATTCTGCCCTCACTGGTGCAGTATGACCACAGAGGGTGGAGACAGCATTGTGCACGGGAGACAGGCCCTATTCAGGTGCAAGAAATACTCCTCCCACTACTCTAAATGTAGCCAGGGTCTATTCAGCTCAACTCTGAGTCTTCGAGGAGCGGCCAGGCACACCTCAATCCCCCAATGGCTGTCTACAGTGAATGCACATCCCCAGCCCCTGTCACTCCAGAACCAGACAGTCAATCCACAAACAGGCAAAGGCACAACAAATAGTTAAACAAGATAATGCCTACTTCCTAATACTATCATTTTCAAACAGACAATTTAAAAACCATCTTTACTTAAAGATTTGTTATCAAATTCTGTGTTCAGAAAGCCTAAACTTTATTCCTCTATCTTGTTCCAATGACAAGTTATACTTGTAAGATATTACAAAGTATTTGATGGGACAGATAGCCTTACAATGGTGAAAAACTAAACTGGCAGCATGACATGTCATACACACCAGTACATGTCCTACCTTTCACATACGTGGTACCCTTCCCATGGGGGTACCTTGATCCTACATGAGGGGTGTCTTATGTGTATGAAAATGAAAGGTTATGGCCTGGTAAGTGGGTGCACTTGCCAGGTAGACATGGCAGTTCAAAACTGCACGCAGACACTGTGGGCCAGGTCTGAGATGAATTTGCAGAGCTACTTATGTGGGTGGCAAAATCAGGGCTGCTGGCCCACTAGTAGCATTTGACTTACAGGTCCTGGCACACTCAGTGCACTTTGCTAGGGACCTATTAGCAAATCAAATATGCTAATCAGGGAAAACCAATTGTAATAACAATTTAAACAGAGATCATATGCACTTTAGCACTGATCAGAAGTGGTAAAGTGCCATGAAACATATAGCCAACAAAAACAGGTCAGGAAACAAATAGCAGGAAGAAGCATAAGGTTTGGGGATACCCCTACAAAAAAGGCAATGTCCAACAGTCTAACAAAGGAGGAGAAGGAGGAACTAAAGACTAGGTCGCCCTCCTAGGACATGACATGAAAGTAGGAGCCCAAAATATTGGGTTCCGAGACCTATCTTGTGTTCTGGCTACTGACCAAAGTAATAGGTAGAGCCAAAGAAGAAAGAAAGCTTTCTTTCTAGACTCCCCTCACTCACCGGGGTTATCCCCACGGTGACATGCTTCATCATTGGGACCATCCCAGTTCTCTCCGAAAAGGGGCGTGCTACGACTTGCAAAATACGTAGGAGCACTTGTTTGTGAAGGACTATGTGTGGTGCAGAAGTGTGGTGGAGTGGGTGCGAGTGATTAAAAATACCTTGCTAGTGGGACTCAACAAATGTATTTTGCTCCTAGGTTGGTATACTAACAATGGGGTGTGTCACTGTATTCCGACCTGTTATGAAGGTGGGATCAGTGTACGGTCAACATGTTTAAAGCTACCCCTAGTTTTTCTTCAGGACCATACAGGGACCAGCCCTGTATATGGCACTCCTATAAACCCTTACTAGGGATTTAATTATTTAAATACACAACATATAACGCTGCTGAAACTATAGGCATGCGTTTTTTTAAAATACATACGTTTGTACTTAATGCTGTTTCTGTAAGAGAATGACACATGATTAGTGGCACATCATCCCTTTCTCGTAGAGATAGGGTACACAATTCTCCTTCATGACGCACGTTTGAGTATATATATGGTGGTTTTTGCCCCATATAGGTGTGTGCAGGCTCTCAGGTCCGGTGCATGGCTCATAATATATATACAGAGTAGTTGTGGCGTGAATTCACACATTTAAATGATACAGGCCTTAATGTGACAAAAACGATCGACACATAATTACACACAACATTTATATGAAAAAAGATTCTCAATATTTACTTCTACTGGTGCCTAATAGCACTTCATGGTCTCTGGGGGGGGCATTGTCACTCTATGGAAACATTGTTCTTGACTGGTGGCGCCGCGTGGAAATACCTAGCTGCTACCCCGCCGGACCGCATCTTAGTGTGTCCTCGGCAAGGGGTGTTTTTGTTCGTTTGGCATTTCCGGGTAAGCCGAAAAAGATGACTAGACCGCGCTACTGCTTCCCCGCGTGCGGTCATCTTTGGAGGATGCAATATCACTCCTCAATAAAGTTTGTTAAAAAAACTCAATGTTCCGGACTTTGTAGTGTTTCACCTGTAGTTACGCGAGCTGAGTCGCTGTTGGCTCATAATCCAATCTTTATTTTATTCTGTGTGATTAGCAGAATAAATTACTGGTTAAATATGTTGTAGGAAATATGTTTTAGAAAAAAGGATGAAATGAAGCGGTGGATTGCGGTATTTACAATATTGTACGTAATATATTATTTAGGCGTTTGTAGACTAAGTGGCTTATACTTTTGTATGAAAAACGTTTTTTTTTAATCATACCTCTGTTCTGGGTTTATCAGAGACAAACGACTAGACCACACTTACTGGTTCCTGGCGAAGTTTCTATTAGTTGTTGAATGCACCCCAAGGGATATCGTCATTGAGCCCATGTACATCAGTGCGGAGTTTGAAAACCCATCTCTGCTCGCGTTCATGTAGAGTTCTTTCAAAGTTGTCTTTGTTTTTGACGCACTCCAACACCACCCAAGTGAGGTCATTAGGTGTATGGTGTTTTTCAATAAAGTGATTGGTCATGCGTGTGGTTGCACGTTTACAGCGGATGTTACTTCTGTGTTCCACTATGGTCGTCACGGGATGAACCTGAAAAACTATCTAGTACATACCCGACCAAGACTATCAGACTGCACCCATTACCAAGTGGCCACTATCCATGTAATAATTGCAGCGTGTGCCATTTGACATCAACTATGAAGTCAGTCACTTTCAATAACAACACGACATGGGAATTACGTCATTTCTCGAACTGCAACACATGTGGGGTAGTTTATCTGATTACCTGTTACTGCAATTTACACTATGTGGGTATGACGTTAAGAAAGGCGAGCACCGGCATAGTGGAACACAGAAGTAACATCCGCTGTAAACGTGCAACCACACGCATGACCAATCACTTTATTGAAAAACACCATACACCTAATGACCTCACTTGGGTGGTGTTGGAGTGCGTCAAAAACAAAGGGGAGAGGGGTTGGCCTAACGGCTAAGGCGCTCGACCTCGGACCTGGGGATCTGGGTTCGAGTCTCGGTAACGACGCCAAAAACCCCATGTGATTCTGGGCAAATCACTTAATCTCCCCGTGCCTAAAAAAAAAAAAAAAAATGAAAGTGTGTCCTCATGTAACGTAACTGGTGCTATGTAAAGCGCTCTGATAAGTGATTCGGTTTGGTTCTAGTTCGCGCTATATAAAACTCTGCAAAAAAAAAAAAAGAAAACCTTGTAAGAAATCTACATGAACACGAGCAGAGATGGGATTTCAAACTCGCACTGATATACATGGGCTCAATGACGATATCCCTTGGGGGTGCATTCAACAACTAATGGAAACTTCGCCAGGAGCCAGTAAGTGTGGTCTAGTCGTTTGTCTCTGATAAACCCAGAGCAGAGGTATGATAAAAAAAACTTTTTCATACAAAAGCATAAGCCACTTAGTCTACAAACGCCTAAATAATATATTGCGTACAATATTGTAAATACCGCAATCCACCGCTTCATTTCATCCTTTTTTCTAAAACATATTTTCTGCAACATATTTAATAAGTAATTTATTCTGCTAATCACTCAGAATAAAATAAAGATTGGATTATGAACCAACAGCGACTCAGGTCGCGTAACTACGGGGTGAAACACTACAAAGTCCGGAACATTGAGTTTTTTTAACAAACTTTATTGAGGAGCGATATTGCATCCTCCTAAGATGGCCGCACGCGGGGAAGCAGTAACGTGGTCTAGTCATCTTTTTCGGCTTACCCGGAAATGCCAAACGAACAAAAAACACCCCTTGCCGAGGACACACTAAGATGCGGTCCGACGGGGAAGCAGCTAGGTATTTCCACGAGGCGCCACCAGTCAAGAACAATGTTTCCATAGAGTGACACCGCCCCCCCCCCCCCAGAGACCATGAAGTGCTATTAGGCACCAGTAGAAGTAAATATTGAGAATCTTTTTTCATATAAATGTTGTGTGTAATTGTGTGTCGATCGTCTTTGACACATTAAGTCCTGTGTCATTTAAATGTGTGAATTCACGCCACAACCTCTCTGTATTTATATTATGAGCCATGTTATGTTATGTTATGTTAACAATGATTTGTAAAGCGCACTGACACCGGTTAGTTTCCTGGCGCTGTGGAAGACAGAGGACAGTCAGAGTTGGAAGCCTGCGGAGTTAGTGGTATGCTTGTTGGTAAAGCCAGGTCTTTAGGGATTTCCTGAATGACATGAGATCAGGGCATAGCCGGATCTCAAGGGGAAGAGCATTCCACAGGCGAGGGGCCAGAGTGCCAAATCTGCAGCCGCCCAAGCGTTTACGTTTAAAAGATGGTGTTTGTAGAAGACATTGGCGGGCCGAGCGTAGACATCGGGACGGGGCATACTTGATGATGAGTTTTGTGATGAATTCAGGGCTTTTGCAGTAGAGCGCTTTAAAGATCATGCAACTGACTTTAAAGGTGCAACGCTGGGCCACCGGGAGCCAATGGAGTGTTTTCAGAAGGGGGGTGGCTGATTGCCATCTGGGCTGGCTCAAAATCAGTCTGGCTGCATGATTCTGCACCATCTGGAGTCGTTTCAGGAGGAACTGGGGAAGGCCCAGGTATATTGAATTTGCATAATCTATGTGAGAGATTACAGTAGCGATCACCACCTGTGTCAAGGCTTCACGGGTCAAAAGGCGACGAACCTTCCGGATTTTTCTCAGTTGGAATAGACACTTGGAACCCACCTGACCTACTTGCGTTTTAAGTGAAAGGTCGCTATTTAAGGTGATGCCAAGCGTCTTTGCCGATGATGAGGGGATCGGAGCTTGACCCATATCTGTTGGCCAGTAGTGTGGGCCCCAGTATTTAACGCTGTCCCCAGTCAGGACCAGCTCGGTTTTTCCTGGGTTCAGTTTTAAATGATTTTGGTTCATCCAAGCTCGGATGAACCTCATTGTTGACTGGAAGAAGGAGATGGACGTATCTGAGTTGTCGATTGTGAAGAGGAGCTGTAAGTCGTCCGCATAGTTCAGCACCGTTACCTGTTTGTCTCTAAGAGCCTGGATTAACGGGGAGATGTAGAGCTTGAACAGGTGCGGTGACAGGGACGAGCCCTGAGGAACACCGTATGTGATGGCTTGCTTGGTACCTGCTAAATTGCCCAGGCGAACTGCCTGAGAGCGGTCTACCAAGAAGGACTTCAGCCAGCAGGCTGCCGTTCCCCGGATGCCAGCCTGAGAGACACGGTCGATCAAGATGGTGCGATCGACCGTGTCAAACGCGGCCGACAGGTCCAGGAGCACTAGAGCCTGCGGGATGCGATTGTGGGCACGTCCCTAAGGGTGTCCATTACTGCCACTATCACCGCCTCCGTTGAATGGGCTGGGCGAAAGCCCACCTGATGTGGTTCAAGGCAGTTTGATGTCTCTATAAAGGTGGACAGGCAGTTAGCAACATGAGCCTCCAGCACCTTTGCTAAGAAAGGGGGAAGGGAGATTGGGCGGTAGTTTGCATTACAGGTGGGGTCTGCGCCCGGTTTCTTTAGGAGGGGTATTACTGTTGCTTCTTTGAATGCGAGGGGAACTTGTCCAGTGTCCAGTGAGTAGTTTAGGAGGGTACAAGCGGGAGCCGGAATAACTGATAGGCAGTCTTTCAAGATATAAGGAGGACATCTGTCGGATGGGGCGCCTGATTTTACTCTTACCAGTAATTCCTGAAATTGATCTAAGGTGATAGAAGTGAAACTGCTAAGTGAATCGGTGGTATTGGGGCTTAGAGCTGAAAGGGGAGGAATTAAAGTTTGTGGAATATTGGCTTTTATGGCAGCAATTTTCTCTGTAAAAAAAACGTTCAGTGAATCGCAGAGGACCTGGGTCGGGGGCAAGCTGGGACGGGAATTGTCGAGGTTGGTTAATTCATTGAGAATGGAAAAAATATCCTTGGATTTATTGGTTGAGTTAGTTATGCGGGAAGAAAAGTAAGCAGTTTTAGTGGCTAGGATAGATTTCATGTAATCCTTCCTGGCTGTGATGTATCGAGATTTAGCATCAGGGGCATAGTTACGACGCCAGAGTCGCTCTAGTTGTCGAAGAGCCAGTATTTTTGCTTTTAGGTCTGGGGAGAACCATTTTTGGGCGTCTGCGCACCGGGCCAGTTTGATCATTTTGTATGGAGCATGGACGTCGCTGGCTGTTTGCAGCCAGAGAGAAAGGTTATTTTCTGCTATGTTAATGTCAGGGTGGTGGGGGGGAATAGAAGTGGCAAGAGTTTGTAAAAATTCCGACCTGTCTAGAGAATTCCATTTCCTGGCTCGTCCACCCATAGCTGTAACAGTGGTCTTTTTAGGGGGATAGACGAGATTAAATTTGAGAAGAAAATGATCCGACCATAAACACGGGGAGGTGACCGGGGTGGTAACTAAAAGAGAGTTGGTCCAGACCTGGTCCAGAATGTGGCCTTTACAATGAGTTGGTGAAATTATATGTTGTTCAAAGTTTAAATTTGTAAGAAGCTCTGTGAGTTCACGCAACTGAGGACCTTCTAGAGGGTCATTGAACCAGTAATTGAAATCCCCGACCAAAAAGATCCTGGCATGATCAATGGCCAAGTTGGCGATTTGTTCGCTAAGCATTAAAGGAAAAGACGGCATATTATTAGGGGGTCTGTACAGGAGGACGCATGCCATAGTTGTGTAGGAAGTATCAATTTTTAAAACTTAAAAATACCAAGACAGGGGTACAGGGTAAGACACTTGACTGCACTCCATCCACTATATCCTGGTCTAGTTGTGTTTGTGGGTGCCAGAAACCTGAAGCCACATACCCCTAAGCTTCCAAAGCCAATGCCCTAAGGCACTGTATACAATTCAACACAATGGTTCAGCTCACCTCACAGTATATAATAACAATATTGATCACATTAATGATATCAGTAAGCCATGAAGTTTTCTTTCTTGTTTTTATTCCAAATCTTCACACACAAGTAGCCAACGCGTTTCGTCCGAAGGACTTCTTCAAATATACAAAATATACATATTATACAATGCTATATTACAATTAAAAAAAACTAATTTTTATGCAACATGAATATATAAAAAATTATGTCCTTAAAGATATTACTACGCAGTCCATAGACAAACATGGCCCACTGACAAAAGTAACAATTTATCCTCATTTAAACAATGAATAGATACCACAATCTATATTGTGCCAGAATTTAAAGTGCAAAAGAGCTTGGTGTCACTTAGGTCAGTAATTTTCTTCAAAGAATTGCATATTGGGATTGAGCAAACAACTATTGATAAAAATGGTTGAGGGGAAGGAGGAGTCTTCTAAGTTTTTATGGCTAAGTCCACAGGTCGGCCATAACTAAATGAAAAGGAAGGACTGTATCTTACCGAAAATTGTCAAAGTTACGTCACGGATTATGCGTTCCAGGGCTTTATCAATGTGAACCAGTCAATTTATTTAGTGGAAAAGAATCCTATTATGAGAGAGGATTGGGTATAAGTTTCTTCTGCTTTATACATTGATTATTGGTTTGCCCAAGGTTTGTTAGCCGGACACAACACATACCTTATTTTAAAATAGACTGCTCGGTTTTCTTCAAAAACTGTATTGAGTGGAAACGTGATTATAAGATGCCAAAATTCACATCCTTTATCAGTGATATCTGTATTCACCCTAATAGAAATGGGGTAGAAAATAGTTTAAAACCCCAGAACAGCCAGTCATTATCATACATGACATATAAACGGTGATCTTATTATTATTAGGTTCCCCAGTAGGACCTAAATATATAGGGCCATACAATTGTCGTAAGGTTTCCCATAAATCCCAAATGGAAGACATAAGCACACTATTCAGCGCTAATACTTAACCCAAAACCATATTAAACAGTGTTTGTTAACATTACTGTAAGGAAAAGGCTGTACCTGCCCTGATTTTACAGCAATGAAATGTAAGCACAAGAAGGTAGGTAAGAGCAACCCGGTTTGGCACTGCTCCTTATCCTGAAGCTGCAATAAGCAGTGTTTCCTAACATATCAGAGAGAAGGGAGGGAGCACCCGACCTAGTTAAAAAAGTTTAGTTAAACCCAGAGCAAAAAAAAAAGGGCTAGAATAGCCATACTCCCAGCAAGGTTTTGACAGCCTTCCCAAAGTGTTACTTACTCGAACGGTCGTCACATCTCGGTTCTCCCCGGTTGCAGCCTCGAGTTGGTAGTTCGAACATTTGACCGGGGTGGGCAAGTTTAAATAGCCCGCAAACAAGCATCACCTGCTAACAATTATCGAAGACGTCGCGTCAATTTCATGCAAGTGCAGCCGCCATCTTAGAATGTGCACGTAATGCATGTACGTTAAGGGGAATAGAACCTTATTTTAAAAAAATCGTAAAAGATTTTATATTATACACAATATCCATACGAGGTATTTAATGGAAACAATTTTAGGGATTTATATATTGTTTTTAGTAGTGGATTTTTAAGCAATAATATTCAAATATTTGCGCATGTTGCATATTTCTTTTTATAAACTGTATATCCTCGATTAGTATAACTCACTTAAAGTTTTTCACCATTATATCGAAATATGTATGGAATTATGGCGGCATCACGCCAATTCTTGGAATACAGGTGATACTATTTGTATTCTATTCCGCATTTCAAAATGGCGCCTGTATCGGAGAATTAAATTCGCTGCTGCCATACAGAATTTTCCTGCTTAAAAATCCACTACTAAAAACAATATATAAATCCCTAAAATTGTTTCCATTAAATACCTCGTATGGATATTGTGTATACTATAAAATCTTTTACGATTTTTTAAAATAACGTTCTATTCCCCTTAACGTACATGCATTACGTGCACATTCTAAGATGGCGGCTGCACTTGCATGAAATTGACGCAACGTCTTCGATAATTGTTAGCAGGTGATGCTTGTTTGCGGGCTATTTAAACTTGCCCACCCCGGTCAAATGTTCGAACTACCAACTCGAGGCTGCGACCGGGGAGAACCGAGATGTGACGACCGTTCGAGTAAGTAACACTTTGGGAAGGCTGTCAAAACCTTGCTGGGAGTATGGCTATTCTAGCCCTTTTTTTTGCTCTGGGTTTAACTAAACTTTTTAAACTAGGTCGGGTGCTCCCTCCCTTCTCTCTGATATGTTAGGAAACACTGCTTATTGCAGCTTCAGGATAAGGAGCAGTGCCAAACCGGGTTGCTCTTACCTACCTTCTTGTGCTTACATTTTATTGCTGTAAAATCAGGGCAGGTACAGCCTTTCCCTTACAGTAATGTTAACAAACACTGTTTAATATGGTTTTGGGTTAAGTATTAGCGCTTAATAGTGCGCTTATGTCTTCCAATTGGGATTTATGGGAAACCTTACGACAATTGTATGGCCCTAAATATTTAGGTCCTACTGGGGAACCTAATGATAATAAGATCACCGTTTATATGTCATGTATGATAATGACTGGCTGTTCTGGGGTTTTAAACTATTTTCTACCCCATTTTCTATTAGGGTGAATACAGATATCATTGATAAAGGATGTGAATTTTGGCATCTTATAATCACGTTTCCACTCAATACAGTTTTTGAAGAAAACTGGCCAGTCTATTTTAAAACAAGGTATGTGTTGTGTCCGGCTAACAAACCTTGGGCAAACCAATAATCAATGTATAAAGCAGAAGAAACTTATACCCAATCCTCTCTCATAATAGGATTCTTTTCCACTACATAAATTGAAGACTGGTTCACATTGATAAAGCCCTGGAACGCATAATCCGTGACGTAACTTTGACAATTTTCGGTAAGATACAGTCCTTCCTTTTCTTTTAGTTATGGCCGACCTGTGTACTTAGCCATAACAACTTAGAAGACTCCTCCTTCCCCTCCACCATTTTTATCAATAGTTGTTTGCTCAATCACAATATGCAATTCTTTGAAGAAAATTACTGACCTAAGTGACACCAAGCTCTTTTGCACTTTAAATTCTGGCACAATATAGATTGTGGTATCTATACATTGAGATTTCAAAGCTTTATTCGAGCATTATACTCATAAAAGCACAACATGCATTTAAAAAATACAAGACATAAAATTGACCCTGTTATACATTCATAATAAGATAATAAAAACCGTTGTGCAAGCTTTAAAAGGAAAAAAGTAAAAACAATTTTTATACACATTTACTCAAAAATCAATGTACATTAAAAGAGATAGCCCTCCGTCTAATGGACCATGCCCACCCCAGGTATTTTGCTGTTCCCACAACAATTGACAAATCAGTGGAGGTACAAATAATTCTTAGCGCCTCAACACCACTAGATGTCCCTAAGTTCCTACAAACAGGAATTAACCATACTCTTCGAGGGGTTGCATATGCCTTACAGAAGAGTAAGAAGTGGCCTATACTCTCCTTGGAAACACCACACACCGGGCAACACGAGTTGGTCGTACTCCTCCACCTGCCTGTCAAAGATCTCAGGGGGAGAGAACCAGATCTCAATTGGAACATTAGCTTCCTGTCTCCCGGGACAGTAATACTGTCCCAGTATAAGTCTAGAAATGGACTCTGTTTAATTTCCAAGAAGCGCCCCCCCATCGAATCAGATCTCGTTCTACTCCAGAGTCTGCCATCAATCCTATCCCAATATAAACTTTTGATGGTACTTTTACTAGGAAAAACTTCCCCAGAGGGATTGTTCCAGAGATTGGAGAGGCCGAGTTCACCTTGAGCGGCCCTGAGGTGTTTAAGCCATATTATTTTATGGAAAACGTCTGCTTTGATTATTGCAAGGAATCCATCGGCATAGTGCCGTATCTCTGGGGTGGTCCAAAGGCGTCGCCAATAGAGAATTGGGCGCAATCTTACTCGGTCACTAACTGATCTTCTCCCAAGATCAAAACCAAGCGGGATTAATGGGGTACTCTGGGGGAGTCCTGTTATACCCCTAAGAAACCTGTTCTCTGATATCTGCAAGGGAAGAACCCTTTCAAAGCCCCATATTTCTGCCCCGTAAAGGGCAGACCCAATGGCCTTTGCGTCATAAACTGCCAGGACTGCTTTGATAGGTTTAGATTTTGATTTTTTGTGTTCAACCCTTAAAGCTCCCGCGATCTGTTGGTGTTTTAGGACCGCCTTTTCTATATGATAGGACCACTTTAGATTGTTGGTGATCTGGACCCCGAGGTAAGTAAATACACTAACCACCTCTAACTCGCAACTATTCAAAAGTATTTTTGGGCGGGCTCTACACTTAGGCGAGAAAGTCATCAGCTTGGTCTTGCCCACGTTCACTTCCAAGCCGTGTTCCCCGCAAAATTGATCAAAGATATGTAGGGCGCGCTGCAGGCCACTCGGTGTTTTGGACAGAATTAATGTATCGTCGGCGAACATCAGGATTGGGACCCTGAGGCCCGCCAACAATGGTGCATCGACACAGGCATCCAACATCCGAGCCACAATTCCGTTAATAAATAACGAAAAGAGCAAGGGTGCCATTGTACATACCTGGCGAACACCACGTTCAACGGGGAAGTCGGCGGAAGATTCACCGTTCGTACCCCACTGAACTCTAGCAAAATTTGCCTCATGCAACCTCATAATTAGGGTAAGTAACTCGGTTGGGAGGCCAATTTCACTCAGGACTGCCCAAAGCTTTCTTCTGGGGACCAGGTCGAAGGCAGCCCGCAAGTCGACAAAAGCGACATACAGGCTGCCCCCGCCGAGCACCACCGTTCCCCATTGAAGTAAAGCAAACCGAAACACCTGGTCAACCGTACTTGTGGCCCGCCTAAAACCAGCCTTGTAGGGGGACAATACGCTGTTCTCTTCAACCCAATCCATTAGCTTGTTTACCACCATTCTCCCTACCACTTTTTGAATGGTGGCAATCAAGCTGATCGGCCTATAGTTAGCCGGGAGGGACCTATCCCCCTTTTTATAAACGGGTATAATGATCGCCCCCTTCCATACTTCTGGGACTTCAGCTCCTTTAGCGATAGAATTTCCCAGGAGGAAAACATACCTGGCCCACCGACCCATGACACTTTTGAAGACGTCAGAGGGTATCCCGTCAAGACCCGGGGCCCTTCCCCCTTGGGCAGCGCATATTGCAGCTTCTGATTCTTTAAGAGAGAACAATTTCCCAGATGCAAATGCCAATGGAATCGTTCTTACAAAGCCAACCTCGTTAGATTCTGCATATTGGGGTTTAAAATATTCTACCCATGCACCCTTGGCGACATTGTTATCGGGTTTATTCGGAGAACCACCTCTACCCCACTTTAACAATTTCCAAAATAACCTGGAGTCCCTAGCCCCTGACGCTTCCTTTAACTCTGCCCAATACTCTTCATCCCATGTTTTTTTCGCTAATAATAAACTAGCCTTGTAATGCTTCCTGGCCTTACTAATAGCTTCCCTATCCCTCTTCCTAATAGCGCTACCTAGGGCTAGCCTGTCTTTCCTGCACTGGTGGTTGAACCACCTAGCTGGTTTAGGTGGTTGTTTCCTGTTTTTCTTACATGCTCTCAAAAAATGTGGTCTTATGAGGGTATAGAGCTTGTTATGTATATCCGTTGTTTCCCTCGACCCTGGGTTAACGGAATTTTCAAATTCCATTGCAGCGATTGCAGCATCCAACTCAGAAGTTATAGAGTCCATTGAATCCGCATTCGCCAAAACACTTGGCCAATGAAGTCTACGCATATCATTGGTCATTATGGGCATTAGATCATCATTCAATTGCTGGCTACCAGACGTGGTTGACCACCAATTGTGAGTCACGCAAAGGGGATTGTGATCACTTTCCAATCTACCCTCAACTTTCATATCCCATACCCACTGCCATAGACTAAGGCTGCAAATGACGTAGTCTATCCTACTATGGTTAAGACCATTGTCAAAAGTACAAGCACCCTCCCTATCACCTTTCGTTTTCCCATTGAGAGCTCTCAGCCCATATTCCAGGCAGATGGCATTCATTAACAGGATGTCTTTAGTCCACCGTTTAACAGGGGCCAAGGTTAGGGTCGGGACACCCCAATGTGTGTCCTCGTCCTGCCCCAGGGGATCATCTATACTATCTAATGGCTCGAAGGTCCTGTTCAAATCACCAGCTACTATAATTTTATTCCCTAGTGACTGTAATTCTAGGGAAGTAAACAGGGCCTCTAGAGTGGGGGAACTTCCTGAATTGGTGCCCCTAGCATAGATATTATAAATATCTATAGCTCCCTCCTTTTTTGAAGTCAATCTTAGTATTTGGATGTCCCTACAGCCCACATCGACCACTTTTACTTCAATTTGTGAGCTTTGTTTCACCCAAATTGTGAGGCCACCCATTGGACGACCCCTGGCACCCTTACTTGCCGGGATTGAGAAGTTTAGATAGCCGAGGAGAAAAATGGGATCGCATGCCCATGTCTCCTGGAATAGACAGACTTCAAAACCATTAACAAAATCTATCCATTCCTGGGACATCAGCCTCCCGATCAGCCCGGCGATATTCCATGAGAAAAACTTCCCCATACTTGGGCTGTCCCTGGGCACTGATCCTACAGGAGACCTTATTGGCGGATTTTTCAGGGTTACATCTATTCCCGCCCTATCTCTTGTTATATCTGCATTTTTATGCTCGTCCCCCAGGTTACTTGAGGTGCTTGATGTAGTTGAATCTTCACCCCCAGGGATTTGGTTACATTCCCCATGTAATTTCTCCAGAGTCACAGACCCCAGGCCAGTATTCATTTCATTTGATTCCACATTTTGGTCCTGGTCAAATGTAACAAAATTCCCACGTGGGTTCCGGCTAGTCATATCCTCTGCTTTATTCATAGAATTATCAGACATCTGTCAATACCCCCACCCCGGCTCCCTCTGTACTACAAAGCGATTGGTATTTATACCACCATAATAACTATTCTGTTGAGATGGTACAGTGAAGGGGGCAGGCCCTAGAAACGGGACATTGGTTACAGGTCTTGCACAAGTTGTCATAACAGATTCCACACCCGCTGGTCTCGGATAAAAGAAAGTAAGATCTACAATACCAATTCCCCCACAAGTTGTACCCCCATCATGTTTCGTTATCAGACTTACCACCCTAGGATCTTGAAAATTGACAACTATACAATCACCCCCCAATTTCTTAGGAGTGCAACCTTTCCACTCAGTCCTTCTTACTCCAATAATCAAACCATCAACTTCCCCGGGCAGTGGTCTGTTTACCCTTAACCAATGCATTACCCTGTTTTTTAGCATTTGGAAGGGTTCCTTTTGTCCAGCCAATAGCGATGGCACGTTTATAAGGACAGCCACGTAAGGAAAAGAATCTGGGGTAAGATTCCTCTTAGGTATCCTACGCGGCGCCTTCGTTGGAAGCAGTTTAGGCACGCTATTAGCAGGGACAACTGATCCAGAGGAAGAGATGTCATGTGGTGGTTGGGAGCTATTTAGTAGGACGTTTTTGTTCCCAGGAATGTTACTGCTACTGCTGACTGCAGTACCATTACAGGGTATTAGGTTGTTCGATGGAGCTTGGGGGCACTAGATGGGGGGCCAACACTGCCAGAACGGTCTTTGGTGCCCGTAACAACTGTGACAGGGAGCTTAGCTACTTTGGTGGTCTTACTTAGTGGATTATTCATCGGCTCCAAATTGGTCTTTTTAGTTTTTCCATTACCCTGAAGCCTACTTGGAGTACCATCCACAAGTGGAAGAGATACAACAGCCGACACACCTTTCCCCTGCCCACTAGGTTGATGAAAGTTGCTACACTCCCCTATCCTTATGTGGGACTTAATTAGTGATTTCGTAGTATAAAAGTTGTCCAAAGTTGCCTGCTCAAAGTGGTCTAACCTATCCGCTAATTTTTTGACTTGCTCCTCGAGCGGAGTCAAAAGAGACTTCATTAACTTCTCCAACTCGAGTAGCAGGATGGGGGTGGCGTGTAGGAACTCAGACACTCCCATTTCTGGGAGATTGTTCGTCTTTGAGCCAGGACTAACTGGCACATTACCCCCCTCAGAAGACAGGGGGGGGGGCTTCAGATGAAAGCTCTAACAACCCCATAGCCAATGAATCAGTGCTGTTCGAGCCGGAACTAACCGCCTCAAAAGCTACCCCCTCCTCACATGTCTTTTCCCCATTGGAACCAACCTCGATAGATTCCTGAGAGGTACGAGAACATGTTACAGCCTTCCTTAATTTTTTGGGGGGTTTGGACAGGTAGGACTTCTTAGGGGCAGGACATCTCTTTCTTTTGGAGCATGGCTTTACTCTTACCTCTTGATTTAGCACACTTCGTTGGTACAAAATCGGCTGCCCTATTAATGGATCAATAGGTAGGGGAGATGTACTTACAAGGGGAGTGCAAATATCAGAGTCCACATGCAAATCAGTCAACAACTCATTTGAAGGAGGGAAGACATAGGGAGTTTCATCTACCACTGGGAGAATTAAGGATGACCGGTGGGGAATCAATGCTGGGAAGACCTGCGGTTGTCTTTTTTCCAGGGGTATTTTAAGAAGTTCAATTGACAACCTGCGCTCAGCGCGTCTCTCCACCAATGCAATCTCTTTATCGATATCACTGACTACCCTACAAAAATATTTATCCAAAGGGCCCGAGATTGCTGGCCCCACCTCAGCCTGAGAAGGGATACCAGTGGAGGAGGTAGAAGGTGAGGTCATATTTAGTAATCCAAGGATTTAATAGGAGAACTATGTTATACGAAAGACAATACCTGGAAACGTTGTGAATACAAGCTCACAGAAGGAAACATCAATGTCACAAATACAGGATGACAGAGGGGGGGCCCAGCCCAGCCTCCTTCGGCCCCTGATGGCCACAGACGGTCCCGCCCTTGTCCCGGGCTTCTCCCGGGACGCTCCCGCGCGCTCCCGCACAGCGGGGAAAACTGCTCCTTTTATAGGAGGGAGGTGTTCGGGGGGCGGGTCAAACAGGGAGAGCGTCCAGGTGCAGGTGATAGCAACGCAGGGACTCCTGGGCAATGGAGTCCCTGTCTCTCGCCTGGGGCTCGCAGCCCTGCTAATCCCCCACAGTCTCTGGTCCAAAGTCACGAGCCAAGTCAAGCACCCAGGCAGACGGACGAAGCGGGACCCGCGCAGCGGGTACCGCGAGGTTCCAAACAAATTGCGGGGCAAAGCAGCAAACAGAAAGCTCTCCCTCTCTCCAAGCAGTAAGGCGTAGAACGTCTCCCAACGCAACAGGAGCAAGCAGGCTCCTTTTACTCGGTGCTCGGGGGGGGCGGGTCAAACAGGGAGAGCGTCCAGGTGCAGGTGATAGCAACGCAGGGACTCCTGGGCAATGGAGTCCCTGTCTCTCACCTGGCGCTCTCAGCCCTGCTAATCCCCCACAGTCTCTGGTCCAAAGTCACGAGCCAAGTCAAGCACCCAGGCAGACGGACGAAGCGGGACCCGCGCAGCGGGTACCGCGAAGTTCCAAACAAATTCTGGGGCAAAGCAGCAAACAGAAAGCTCTCCCTCTCTCCAAGCAGTAAGGCGTAGAACGTCTCCCAACGCAACAGGAGCAAGCAGGCTCCTTTTACTCGGTGCTCGGGGGGCGGGTCAAACAGGGAGAGCGTCCAGGTGCAGGTGATAGCAACGCAGGGACTCCTGGGCAATGGAGTCCCTGTCTTTCACCTGGCGCTCGCAGCCCTGCTAATCCCCCACAGTCTCTGGTCCAAAGTCACGAGCCAAGTCAAGCACCCAGGCAGACGGACGAAGCGGGACCCGCGCAGCGGGTACCGCGAGGTTCCAAACAAATTCCGTGGCAAAGCAGCAAACAGAAAGCTCTCCCTCTCTCCAAGCAGTAAGGCGTAGAACGTCTCCCAACGCAACAGGAGCAAGCAGGCTCCTTTTACTCGGTGCTCGGGGGGCGGGTCAAACAGGGAGAGCGTCCAGGTGCAGGTGATAGCAACGCAGGAACTCCTGGGCAATGGAGTCCCTGTCTCTCACCTGGCGCTCGCAGCCCTGCTAATCCCCCACAGTCTCTGGTCCAAAGTCACGAGCCAAGTCAAGCACCCAGGCAGACAGACGAAGCGGGACCCGCGCAGCGGGTACCGCGAGGTTCCAAACAAATTCCGGGGAAAAGCAGCAAACAGAAAGCTCTCCCTCTCTCCAAGCAGTAAGGTGTAGAACGTCTCCCAACGCAACAGAGCAAGTGATCCAGCGGCCTATAGAAAATATATCATAAACAACGCTACCCAACTTCATAACCTATAAACAAAATTCTATACTAAATATGGACCCATTTATAAACCTGACATATTTTGGGCCTACTGAATCAGGTGGTCAGATTAAATCTATATACACATTATCTACAAATTATATACAAATTTATGCATCTGCGGAAAGAATGTTGTCATTATAATAAAACCTAACCATTTAAACGACCACCATTGGCGACGTGATCTAGCTAATAGTAACCTACACTCCTGAATAACCAAGACCAGCTTGTTTGTCAAAAGTAAGATTTTATTTACTAAATTATGGTATATAAGTTGATAGTTTTATAAATGAATTTTATTAGCATTGAAGCAAGCATGATTGTAAAAAAACATGAGAAAAATACGATTTAAGCAAGTGAATCAAAGTTAAAGTGAATATTTAAAGTTTAGCATTTCTAAAACCTAAGTCCCTAACTGAGCTAAATAGATAGAAATTAAAGTAAAGTTCTTTGAGGATTCTTACGTGCTCCACGCAATGTCCGACAGCACTTCACCCTCATCGGAAAGTCAGAAAGCAGCAGCCAGCCCATCCCTAGGGGCATGACTTTTTATACCTTTCTACGCTAACTAAACTACGCAAAGGAAAGTTTTCAGAAATCTTCGACGTCCCATTGGCTGAGAGTGACAAGTGACATGTCACCCACATTTCAAAAGTTCCATTTGGTCACTTTTCTTAAGGACCATTGTCTTTTCTGTATGCAACCAGGAGCTTCCTAGGTTTGCTACAAATGTCTCATTGCTTCCAATTGACTTCCGCGGATGCCAAGTTAAGGGCTGACAAAATGTTCTTTTTCGACCTTGGCCATGTCCGACAGAATGATGATAGCACGTCAGTTTTTGCTTTGTGAACGCAGCTTTTGACGAACATTTTATTTCAGAATGGGCGTCTCGTGACTTTTGCAGAAGTAAAATTCAGCTTTTTGTAGCTCGAGTAAATTAGGCCCAAAAGCAGGCAACTTATGCTTTCTAGTATAAAACAAACACAAGAAAAGTATTAATGTAAGAAATAATGTAGATTCTGTGTCCACCCCAAGATTTACTAATTAATTAACCCACCCGATTAATCAAATGTTACCTAGCCAATGCAAACAAATAAAGCAGCGTTTATATCTACCAGTCTTCGTTAATCCATGAGACTTATAAGCACCTAGAATAGTAGAAATGACATCACACAGACAAGGAAAAGCAAAACAAGCACATGCTTCTTTTAAGTTTGCAGCAGTTAGTAATGACAAAAACGAAAACAATAAATTATTTTATTATTTTGCACGAACAAAAAGATGCAACAATTATGCACGTTTATGAGCACACATGTTAGTCCCCCCATGTGTAAAGTTTAATCTAAGTTGTATTAGCACGACAAATCACAAATCATTAATATTATTATTCATGTTATGGAAATGTGACTTCACGAGTTTAAACAAAATTTTGTTTTCTATCTCGCTCCATCAACTCCCTCATCTGGTGATTAACAAATCACCACACCAGCACTCAAAATTTTGATAATTTAAATTTCTAAGAAATCGATTCAAATTCATTTGTATCAGTAAACCTAAAAGTCTGTTTCTGCATAATCTTTGGAATTAGCATAACGCTCTCTATGTAACTCCTGTAATTCGATCTCCCTTTCTTCTTCTTTTCTAAGTTTATAGATTCTTTTCTTTTCTTTCAACTGTTTCTTTCTTTTATGTAACAAACAACCTATTTTGGTCAAAATAAAAATGAATACTATTATAATCAAAGGTGCCAAAATCTTGCCAAGAATTGAACTTCCGATATCATGAAACCAGTTTTTAATTGCTTGAAACCTTTTTGAAAGTTTCCCTGTAAAATCATCTTCTTCTAAAGGAATTATCTCTGAATGCATTTGTGTAATATTCTTAATATACATTTCAATATTCTTACTTTCGTCAGGTATATATGTACAACAATGTTGTACATGTAAAATGCCACAGACTCCTCCCTCTTTTGCTAGGAGTATGTCTAAAGCAAGGCGATCTTGAATTACCATGGATCTAATTGCAATAACTTCAACATTTACTAATTGAAACCCATCAGCTGTGTCAGTTGATAATCTATCAACTATAGTGGATAATTTTCTAATTCTCCCTGCATTTAAGGTTATACCAACAAAAGGTATTACTGCTTGAAAAATATCTCCCAGAACTTCAGTAAAAGTTTCTCTTTTAACTCTATTTACATAATTATGAATTTTAAACAATCCTTCTGAATCTCTGTCAACATGAAACACTTTAGGAAAAACAATTCCCACATAACAAGTTCCATACCAGTGGTCTGGAAGGTTGTAGTAGGCTTTGTCACCACAAACAAAATAAATTCCAGGAAAGATAGGATCTTTTCCACCTTTGAATCCCCAACCTCCCAAAATCTGATAAGTATATTCACAGTTACTTGCACCTACAAAATAATTATCAAAAAGTGTATTATCTCTTCTAATGCAAAGCTTTCCACTAACTGGTTTGTCTATGTGAATTGCAATATTTTCAAGCATTTTGCCATTTAACTTCTCATCCTCTTTCTGCCAGAAACTTGACTTAGTCTGCTTGACTAATTCATTCCTCTTATAAATTGCTCTTCTCTCCTCAACCATATTCAAAAATTTCTTTCCTTCAGCACTTAATTTGCAAGTTAAATTATTTTTATAAGCATACTCATAAGTAAGTTCGTTAGTAACAAGGAAAAATTCTCTCATTTGCTTTGCTTTCTTATGCTTATTTAAAGCATTATCAATCTTAATATTTGCAAAAATTTCATCATAATTTGAATAGTAATATTCTAAACGTCCAGTTTGATAAAATAAACTAGTTAACACACTACATGTTACAGCATAAGTGAGAGGAAGCATATTATATGTTACTCCCTCAGAAACAGAAGCAGGTAACTTAACGCAGACGTAGCAGTCTTTTGCATCCATTACCTTAACATATTCACTTAATAGCTTTGTGAATGTATTACTTGAAAAATCACCAATTGATTTATCTTGATGAATGTTAGGCTGATGATCAATAACTTTTGCAGACGTACTATGTTTAGTTTGGCTAACCAGAGCTTTGCTTGTTATGTTAACTTTGTGTAATTCTCTATTCATCTCCAAAGGGATAATCACAGCTAAAATCAACCAGAGCAGAATTAAAATGAGCAGACACACCAGAGTCATCTTACAGCATCTTTCAAAAACAGAACACTTTGAAGTACTCTCCTTAACATAAGGCATTTTTGGTTCATTTTAGCCTCAAAAAATAAAAATAAATTTTAAAATTCTAAATATATTTACACCCCCCTTTTAAAATATATATATATATATATATTTTTTTTTAAAACCCTAAACAAGATTTCTTCGACCTTATGTCATACATAAGTTTTCTTCAACTAAACAGTTTTTCTTCGACCTTGTGTCAACTAACAAATTTTCTTCAGCCTTTTGCCAATTTAATATTTCTGTACTTCAATCATTGTCACTAATTTCTTGGATTTCGTTTTCTTCTTCACTACTATCATATATGTCAATAACAGGTGGAATTACTAAGTAAGTCCACTCAGGAGACTTGTATTTTTGGTTTGGTCTTACTATTCTCTTCCCTTTTCTCGATATTACTTCAATTTTTCTTCCAACTCCAACTTCTTTTCCAGGACTCTTTTGACTACTGATTTCTTCAACTTGTTCTTTTGGTTTCTTGATCAATCTGACTCTCAATCTTCCACCAGGCCAGTAGTCTGCTTTTCTCACGTACTTCTTCTTTGGTTCAGAATTATTTGATTCTGACTTCCAAGTCCTTTTCTTTCTGTTTTCACTTTCACCATCCACGTCACTTTCTTCAGTTTCGTAGTCTGAAATTTCAATTGACTCAGGAACTTCTCTATTCGGCAATTTCACTCCTTCAGGAACTTCACTTTGTTTTCCATCACTGGTACTCGGTAATTCGTCTTCCTCCTCTTCTTCAATTACCCTCAACTTCCCAGATTTTGGATTTCTGTTCCTTACTTCAGAGTTTGTTCTCTGCCTTTCGATACTCTCCTGGTCTGAAACTTCTTTTTGTTCTGCTTCTTTGTCTTCGATAGAGACAACCGAATCCTCAGTTATCTTTCCTTTTAATAGATTCTCTTCACCTTCAGAATCTATTTCAATGATTTCTAAGTCTTTTCTTGTCAAATTTCCATTCACTGGCACAGTTTCCAGATGTCGACTTTCTTGTCGATCTTCAGAATCTGGAATTATTTCACCTTCTGTTTCGCCTTCTGCTTCAGAATCAGAATCATCTGTGGTATCACTTTCAACATCAGAACTCTCAGGAGTTGGTACTGGAATAGTATGACTAGGATGAATCCAGCGTTTCAATCCTCTGCACTTTACAGCATTAGTAGTGATCAAAATTATCTGCCTAGGTTTCTGCCATCTAGGAGTTAGACAATTCCTTCTCCGATGTACTTTCGTTCTGACCCAATCGCCAGGTCTCAGATCATGTGTCAAAACCTTTTCATCTGATTGTGCTTCAGTTCCCACCTGATTAGACACAGAAGTTACCATATCAGATAACCTTTTACAGTAATCCAAAATAGCACTGTCATTTATGCTCAACAGTTTACCTACAGGTACAAAAGCTTGCCTCATAACTCTTCCCATTAAAATTTCATGAGGACTCAAACATGTCTTTTTATCTGGTGTACTTCTTAATGACATCAAAACAAGTGGAAGAGCATCAGTCCACTTTACACCTGTTTCAAGACACATTTTTCCAATTCTGTTTTTAATTGTTCCATTTATTTGTTCAACCACTCCTGATGCCTCTGGTCTGTATGCACAGTGTATTTTCTGCTCAATGCTCAAAGCTTCGCAAATTAACTTCATCAATTTGTTATCAGAATGGCTTCCTCCATCACTCTCAATAGTGACTGGAAAACCGTACCTTGGGATGATTTCTCTGAGCATTAGTTTTGCTACTGTAATTGAATCACAATGTCGTGTAGGGAAAGCCTCTACCCATCTTGAAAATAAGCAAACAATTACAAGCACATATTTCAAACAATTGTGTAAGGGCATTTCAATGAAATCCATTTGTAACCTGGTAAAGGGACCACCCTCTCGACCAATTATTCCTGTCCCCACCACTGATTTTCTGTTTGGATTCATTTGTTGGCATGACAAACACCTTTGACAAAAAGATTCTGCAATAGTTCTAAACTTAGTATTGAACCATCTTTCTCTGAAAAGTCTAACCATAGAATCTCTTCCCAGATGTGCTGGACCATGATATAATCTGGCCATGTCAGCAATCAAGCAATTTGGTAAGACTACTCTGCCATCTTTGTAAACCCACACTCCATCTTCTTCACGTGGTCTACAATCTGATCTTAACCACAAGTCTTTTTCTTCATCATCTGTTTCATTTTGTAAATCTCTAATCTCATGCCATGTTTGTACAACTGTTGTTAGCATTAATGAATTTGAATCAGTTTCTTTACTCCTCTCCCGATTGTAAGAATAATTTTTCCTTGCGCAGTATTTAGCTGTTTCATCTGCGAAGGCATTTCCCTTGGAAATATAATCAATTCCTCTAGTGTGCGCTGCACACTTAACAATGGCGATTTCTTTTGGCAATTGTATTGCTTCAATTAATCTCCTAATGAAAACTGCGTTTTTAATTGGTGATCCTGCTGATGTCATGTATCCTCTCTGTGACCAAAGTTGTCCATAATCATGCACAACTCCGTATCCATACTGACTATCAGTAATGATGGTAACTCTTATATCCTTTGATATTTCACATGCACGAATTAAAGCAATTAATTCAGCCACTTGTGCTGAACGAACTCCTTCAAGACATGATGCTTCTTCAACATCTGCGACTGTACAAACTGAATATGAAGCTTTTAAGACACCTCCTTCGGATCTTAAGCATGACCCATCTACAAAGTAGACAAAATCCGATTCAGACAAAGGTCTGTCTTTGATGTCTTTTCTTGGTTTAGTGCAGAATTCCATGACATCTAAACATTCATGTTCTGTTTCAATGTCATCAACAATTTCAGAATCAGGCAGTAATGTAGAAGGATTCAGATTTAAACATCTTGAAATCGAAACATTATCTGCTCCTAGTATGATTTTCTCATACTTTGTCAATCTGCTACTTGTTAAATGTTGAGTCTTACCTCTTGTCAGTAATATTTCTACTGAATGAGGCACAAAAACTTTCACAGGAAATCCCATAATGATCCCCTCACTTTGTTCGAGGCTAATACTTGTAGCTGCAACTGCTTTCAAGCAACCTGGTAATGCTTTTGCAATTGGATCAAGAACTGCAGAGAAGTATGCAATAGGTTTCTTTAAATTTCCATGTCTCTGAATTAACACAGATAATGCACATCCTTCTCTCTCACTACAATATAGTTCGAAATCTTTCTCATAATTTGGCATACCTAAAGCAGGAGCTTGGCATAAGCTCTTTTTCAAGTTCTCAAAAGAATCCATCTCAGCATCATTGAGAATAATTGGATCTTTTACATCTGACTTTGTCAGTCTTTGTAGTGGTTTTGCAATTACTGAAAATCCACTTATCCATTGTCGACAGTAACCAACCATTCCCAAGAACATTCTGACCTGTCTTTGTGTTCTTGGTGGTAACATTGCTTGAATCATTTTTATTCTCTCTATTGTTACTTGTCTTTTTCCCTTTGCAATTCTGTGACCAAGATATTTTACTTCTTGTTTGCAAAACTGTAGTTTTGCTGGGGACACTTTATGTCCTTCTTCTGCAAGGCGATTTAACAGAATTATTGTGTCTGTTACACAATTTTCTCTTGTCTTTGCAGCTATTAACAAATCATCAATATACTGCACTAGCGTAGACCTACCAGGTAAGTCTAGGTCTTCTAATGATCTTTTTAATAATTCATTAAAGATTGAAGGACTTTCTGTATAGCCCTGAGGGATTCTTGACCATCCGAGGGTCTTACCTTGGAATCTGAAAGCAAAGATTTCATAACTGTCTGGATGTAAGGGAACAGTAAAAAATGCATTGCAAAGGTCAATGACTGTATACCATTCAGCATCATGTGGAACCTGGAATAGAATTACTGCTGGATTTGGAACCACAGGACAACATGGAACGACAATTTGATTAACCTTTCTCAAATCTTGTACGATTCTAAATGTTCCGTTAGACTTTTTAACTCCCATAATTGGTGAATTACAAGGACTACTCTCCATTTCTTTTAATACACCTTGCTTGATTAATTTTTCAATTATAGGTGTAATACCTTCAATTGTTTCTGTTTTCATTTTATATTGTGGAATGTTTGGAAATTCTATTCCCTGTTTTAATGTAATCTTTACTGGATCTACGTTTTTCATCAGACCCATCTCATTTCCAGTAAAATCCCATATTTCAGATTTCACTGTTTCCTTGAGTTCTTCAGGTAAATCCTTTTCTTCAAATGCAGGAAACAATTTTGTTTCTTCTGCTTCCATCATCATCATTGTCATTCTGTATAAACCATCTTCCTCCATTGTTTGTAACTCAACTCCATCAGGAGAACAATATATTCTACAATTCATTTTACATAGGATGTCTCTGCCCAATAGGTTCACTGGACTACTATTACAAACCACAAATCTGTGTTTGTCTCTGTAATTTCCAATTTCGACTGGTACTGGATCAGTTAAGTCAGTTTTAATTTGTTGATTACTTACTCCGACAACTTGGATGGTATCCCCAGAGAGAGGTAGGTTTTCAATTTCCACTGATCTAACAGTAGAACGGGTAGCACCAGTGTCCACTAGAAAAGTGATGTCTACATCATTAACTTTCCCGTTTACAAAAGGACCTGACTGGTCAACCTCAAGAGTGGCTCCAACAACACACTCTTCCTCCTCTCTCGGGCACCGTCAGCAATAATCATCAGAATCGCTGTCTTGACTTTCTGTTAATAAAAACTGTTGTGAAGCATTTTGCATTTGAACTCTCTGCTGCTTTTGCTGTTTTTGTGGTTTTATTACCTGTTCACTTCCCTGAAATCCCACGTTTGGATTATATTTTTGAACTCCCCCACAATTCGGAAAAGGTGGTTGTGGCAATTGGTCTTGACGATTATTCACCTGTTGTTGTTGCTGTTGCTGTAATTGTCGTTGAATATTAAATTCGTTTAACCCCTGTTGCATCTGTAGCTGTCGCTGCAGGTCAACACCATTCTGCATCTGTGGATTTAATAAGGGATTCTTTAAGTTTTTAGGAGGATGAGGACACTCGTCTCTCCAATGTCCAATTTCGCCACAATTAAAACAAGGTAATCTTTGTTTCAACTCCTCAATCTTTGGGCTAAATTTCTTTGGGAAATTATTATTTTTAAACTTTCCTTGTATCTGGTTTGTATTTCCAGTTTGAACAAAATTAGTGTTCTTATTACCCATGCTGGCAATCTGTTGCTCAGCCACCTTTACCTGAGCCCACATGGCTTTCTCCTTGAGCTTCTTCTGTTTTACTTCTATTTCATCGCTACAATATTTAGCTTTTCTTAGAATATCATCTACAGATAGTGATTGCCATCCGACAATGCTATTTCTGATCATTTCTCCAATTTCAGGTTTTAGTCCATAAACAAATCTATAGACAAAATGGCTCATGTCTTTTTCGTCTAGTTTTTCATAACCACTGTATTGTTTAAAGATTAACAGTAGTCTTTCATAAAAAGAATGAACTGATTCTTTTGTTTCCTGTTCTGTCCTTTCTATTTTAACCCAATCGACTTCTTTGGGTGGAATTTTGTTTTTCATCCAAACAATTACTTTTTCATAAAAATCCATTACAAGTGGATTTGGAGCACCTGTTTCTTTAATTCGCTCAGGTTCTGTTTTTGGCCAACTAATCGATATCTTGCATTCTGTCCAAAGATCTGATGGAACGACAATATCAAAAAATCCATCTAAATCAATCCACAGAACTTTTGACACTTTGATAAATCTATCGACTTGCCTGTACCACTCAACTGGTTTTTCCCTCAATTTCGGAAAGTTATTTGTAAATAACAGAATGTCCTGTCTCGACCAAGGGACATGAACATATCCTCCACCTGCAATTTCTCTCATTGGAAATTGTTTTGATAATTTTTCCAATCTTTCATCTTCCTTCTTTTTCGTCCATTTTACTCTCCACTTATTCAGTTCTCCTAGCTTTTTGATATAAACGATCAAATCTTTTATATGAACTATTCTTCCCATTGAGTTCAAACTCTCAATGTCACTTTCTGAAAAGTCTAATCTGTAATGTTTCGCAAAATTCTTTTGTTTGCTCACATCAATTTCAAGTTCTGCTGTTAGATCCTCTAGTTGATCATATTTATTTTTTGTTTTCCATTGTATGCTTTTGCAAATGAACAGTAGTTCATCATCTCGATAGTAATTTAAACTATCTGGACCAATTGTTCCGATTATTAATTCTTCGATATTCGCTTTTAATTTGGCCACATCAAGTTTTGGTGTGGTTACCCTGACTTCAGGACTCCCTATATCTGATATAGCACCCATTGGTGTTTTTGGAGATAAATCCTCATTAAAGGTTAAATCAGGCATTCTCGATTTAGAAGAGTTTATTTCAGATAAGTCTGAATAAAATTTTTCAGCAGCCTTTTGAATTTCTGTATTTAAAGGAATAGTTAATCCAGTTTTGTTTGTTTCCTTTTGGTCAAATACAGGCTGAACAGGACCAATCGTTACTGGAACTGTCACAGCTTCCATGCCTTTTGTCATTCTTTTTATTAATTCTTCTTTAGATCTTAAATATTCATTATAATCGACATCTTCAACATTTCTTGCCTCTCTTGTATAATCTTTTGGAGCTTCTCTTGCCCTTGGAGCCATTGTAAAATGTCTACCTTCATTTCGAGCATTATCAAATTCTGGTCTTCTAGGAGTTTCAATGATTTCACAATTATTTGGATAAAGTTTAGGAGCTTCATTAATTGGAGGTGCACTCGGTGAAGTTTCAGTAGAAACCACCGGAGTAGACCATGATCTAGGAGGTCTCAAAGGCTGATTCTTTCTAGCAGTTGTATATATTTCTTCCATAACTGCATCCTCAGATTCACTTTCCATAGATTTCCCTGTAGGAGTACCCATTACCATTTCCTGAATTAAATATAATCCTTCACTCATGTTTCCCTGTCTCCACATTCGCAATCTATCTTCATGAGTTTCTCTTCTCCAAGGAGGATTTTTAGAAGGTCTTTTAATTCCACTAGCTTCTCTTTGTAATTGATACATCTCGTCTTCCCACTCAACTAAAGCTTCAAATTGAGTTGGTCTCGGTTTCGGAACAAGAGCGTTCATTTTCTCTCGTAAATTTCTCAAGACTTTTACGTTAAATGAACCATCATCAGGCCAAGTTAAAACACCGTCGTTCTTAGTATAGCGTTTCCAACTATCGAACCATAAGACAGTATGATATCCATATTCACCTTCCATATACGCTGCAGGTGTTTTATACTTATGAAGTAGTTTACCACCTCGCGTTTCGATTTTCTTGTCAGGTGAAAATAAATTCTTAAACTTCTGAAATAATGTTGGCTTTTTCTCAACATGTTTAAAATGATAACTCATTTTTAAGAGTTAAATCTAATTCACAAAATCGTTCGTAAAATTTTTCCGGGATGTTCCGCAAAACAACCAATCCGTGCGCGAAACACACCAACAAGCCAATGACAGTTGAGCTATGTCACTTTTCTGCTCAACCAATAAATTTGGAGTTTTTCTGAAGGACCAATCAGCTCACAGGTCGTCAGAGACTCAAGAGCCAATCAGAATATAGCTTGTGACGTAGGTCACCCAATCCCAGCGCGGCTCTGTGACGTACACAGCAGCTGCGGTTTCTCGTTTCTCACTCCTGGCGCTTACCCCTCCTTCACAAAATCTTTTCACAGCGCCATTTTAAGAACACTTTTCAGTGTAAATTAATTCTTAACGATGACTATAAGGACAACATCTGTTCGTTTCACTATTTAGGATAGTTTACATACATTCAAGTATCCACACTTCGGAATAGACGGCGCTATTCACACTAAGGATAATATTCAATTGTCAGTAGAGTAACCCTTACCCCACCCTTCTAACACGTATAATTATGAACTCGCTTTGCTCTGAACCCACCGCGAAGTGACAGTTCTAAGAGTTCCACTTGAACATAAAATACAAATCAAACTCGCACTTTCACACTGAAAATTCCCTAATTTCAAACACACATGAAATCCGTACAGGACTCTCACCTGTTTATAGAGATCATGCACCGTTAGCAAAATAACGACGTTATCCGTACAGGGCTCTCACCTGTTTATAGATATGAAACATGTACCCGTACAGGACTCTAACCTGTTTATAGATAATCATGCACCGACGCCAATTTACCCTTCACTCAAGCTCGGATATAACTAATACTCTTATCACAGTGAGTTTTATGGAAGGCGCTTTGTCCCTATTCTCATGCTGCTCTAATTTCTTAGAAAACCCTCACTATACAAGATTCACACCTAGCCCTAAAACTGTGCTGCTCGGCGACAACACTATGGTACACGGCGATACCTCTTGTGATACTCGGCGATATCACTACAAACAGAACAGATGGCTTGCGTGACTAATTTCTCGCCACACAATCTATACCGGTATAGCTTACAGATAGCACGAAAAACGAACTCAACATGTGTTAAAACATCGATCCTATTTTCATACCATAACACTTTAGTAACCCTTAGCAACCAACATATTACCTTGGTTACCCTTAGCAACCATCAATTTCTGCTACCAGAGAATTGATCCAGCGGCCTATAGAAAATATATCATAAACAACGCTACCCAACTTCATAACCTATAAACAAAATTCTATACTAAATATGGACCCATTTATAAACCTGACATATTTTGGGCCTACTGAATCAGGTGGTCAGATTAAATCTATATACACATTATCTACAAATTATATACAAATTTATGCATCTGCGGAAAGAATGTTGTCATTATAATAAAACCTAACCATTTAAACGACCACCATTGGCGACGTGATCTAGCTAATAGTAACCTACACTCCTGAATAACCAAGACCAGCTTGTTTGTCAAAAGTAAGATTTTATTTACTAAATTATGGTATATAAGTTGATAGTTTTATAAATGAATTTTATTAGCATTGAAGCAAGCATGATTGTAAAAAAACATGAGAAAAATACGATTTAAGCAAGTGAATCAAAGTTAAAGTGAATATTTAAAGTTTAGCATTTCTAAAACCTAAGTCCCTAACTGAGCTAAATAGATAGAAATTAAAGTAAAGTTCTTTGAGGATTCTTACGTGCTCCACGCAATGTCCGACAGCACTTCACCCTCATCGGAAAGTCAGAAAGCAGCAGCCAGCCCATCCCTAGGGGCATGACTTTTTATACCTTTCTACGCTAACTAAACTACGCAAAGGAAAGTTTTCAGAAATCTTCGATGTCCCATTGGCTGAGAGTGACAAGTGACATGTCACCCACATTTCAAAAGTTCCATTTGGTCACTTTTCTTAAGGACCATTGTCTTTTCTGTATGCAACCAGGAGCTTCCTAGGTTTGCTACAAATGTCTCATTGCTTCCAATTGACTTCCGCGGATGCCAAGTTAAGGGCTGACAAAATGTTCTTTTTCGACCTTGGCCATGTCCGACAGAATGATGATAGCACGTCAGTTTTTGCTTTGTGAACGCAGCTTTTGACGAACATTTTATTTCAGAATGGGCGTCTCGTGACTTTTGCAGAAGTAAAATTCAGCTTTTTGTAGCTCGAGTAAATTAGGCCCAAAAGCAGGCAACTTATGCTTTCTAGTATAAAACAAACACAAGAAAAGTATTAATGTAAGAAATAATGTAGATTCTGTATCCACCCCAAGATTTACTAATTAATTAACCCACCCGATTAATCAAATGTTACCTAGCCAATGCAAACAAATAAAGCAGCGTTTATATCTACCAGTCTTCGTTAATCCATGAGACTTATAAGCACCTAGAATAGTAGAAATGACATCACAAAGACAAGGAAAAGCAAAACAAGCACATGCTTCTTTTAAGTTTGCAGCAGTTAGTAATGACAAAAACGAAAACAATAAATTATTTTATTATTTTGCACGAACAAAAAGATGCAACAATTATGCACGTTTATGAGCACACATGTTAGTCCCCCCATGTGTAAAGTTTAATCTAAGTTGTATTAGCACGACAAATCACAAATCATTAATATTATTATTCATGTTATGGAAATGTGACTTCACGAGTTTAAACAAAATTTTGTTTTCTATCTCGCTCCATCACAAGCAGGCTCCTTTTACTCGGTGCTCGGGGGGCGGGTCAAACAGGGAGAGCGTCCAGGTGCAGGTGATAGCAACGCAGGGACTCCTGGGCAATGGAGTCCCTGTCTCTCACCTGGCGCTCGCAGCCCTGCTAATCCCCCACAGTCTCTGGTCCAAAGTCACGAGCCAAGTCAAGCACCCAGGCAGACGGACGAAGGGGGACCCGCGCAGCGGGTACCGCGAGGTTCCAAACAAATTCCGGGGCAAAGGAGCAAACAGAAAGCTCTCCCTCTCTCCAAGCAGTAAGGCGTAGAACGTCTCCCCCAATCTATTCATTGTTTAAATGAGGATAAATTGTTACTTTTGTCAGTGGGCCATGTTTGTCTATGGACTGCGTAGTAATATCTTTAAGGACATAATTTTTTATATATTCATGTTGCATAAAAATTCGTTTTTTTTAATTGTAATATAGCATTGTATAATATGTATATTTTGTATATTTGTTTATTGTAGCCCTGAAGAAGTCCTTCGGACGAAACGCGTTGGCTACTTGTGTGTGAAGATTTGGAATAAAAACAAGAAAGAAAACTTCATGGCTTACTGATATCATTAATTTGATCAATATTGTTATTATATACTGTGTGGTGTGCTGAACCATTGTGTTGAATCAATTTTTAAAACCAAGTTTTCAGTGTCTGGAAGATTCAGGCAAGTCAAGGCGGTGACGCCCAAGTCGTGGCGGAAAATAGCTGCCACTCCCCCACCAGGTTTACCGGGTCCACGATCAGCGTGAATGATACGATAGTTTGGTGGCAGTGTCGTTATAATATCTGGGGCGGAGTCTTGGGTCAGCCAAGTCTCGGTGAGTAAAATAATGTCCGGTTTGTCCCCATCCAATAAAAGAAAAAGGTCCAGGTTGTGTTTCACCATGGAGCTGGTGTTTAAATAGGCTATAGACATAGAGTGGGGATGAAAGTCGGACCCTGTGTGACTGGTGAGGCCAACAGATGTCGAGATAGCTATATCGGAGGTGGGAGAGCAATTAACCTGGGCCCGATTACGTGACAGCTTATTCAGGTCGCCCTGGTCGTTGTTAATGATCAGCAGCTCCTCACGGGAGTAAGCAATCAGCCCAGTAGCATGACATGCCCTGGGGCCCGTCAGGACGCGGCTTTCCTTTGGCCTGCCTTCGGCGCCCGTCCGCTGCGCTCCCGAAACGAGGGGGCCATTTTATACTTAAAAAAGTATCGGCGAGGTGAGTCCTAGTGATCAGAACTCCGTGAATAAAGTGAAGTAAGTGAATTAAAAGCATAAGAACCACACACACACTCACACGTCCCGGCTTTCCGCCTCAGGACACGAGCACTCTGTCAATCGGTGCACTGGAGGCAGTGGGTTTTTGTACCAGTGAGGGCGGGAGGGGCGGAGCACTGGACCGCTCGCCTGCTCCTGCTCCTCACTCAAGATGGCGGTGGCTGGAAGGATGTCACCCAAGCAGCGCCTAATCGGCTGCAATGGGCCACAGCAGGGCAAGAAGAGTAGTTGGGCTAATGGTAGAGCAGTCCCTAGTCAGCACGGGAGTGCAGATCGATTTTCTAAAAATTATCGGCGAGGTGAGTCCTAGTGGTCAGAACTCCGTGAATAAAGTGAAGTAAGTGAATTAAAAGCATAAGAACCACACACACACTCACACGTCCCGGCTTTCCGCCTCAGGACATGAGCACTCTGTCAATCGGTGCACTGGAGGCTGTGGGTTTTTGTACCAGTGAGGGCGGGAGGGGCGGAGCACTGGACCGCTCGCCTGCTCCTGCTCCTCACCCAAGATGGGGGTGGCTGGAAGGCGGTCACCCAAGCAGCGCCTAATCGGCTGCAATGGGCCACATTAGGGCAAGAAGAGTAGTTGGGCTAATGGTAGAGCAGTCCCTAGTCAGCACGGGAGTGCAGATCGATTTTTTTAAAATTATCGGCGAGGTGAGTTCTAGTGGTCAGAACTCTGTGAATAAAGTGAAGTTAGTGAATTAAAAGCATAAGAACCACACACACACTCACACGTCCCGGCTTTCCGCCTCAGGACATGAGCACTCTGTCATGCACCGGACCTGAGAGCCTGCACGCACCTATATGGGGCAAAAACCACCATATTTATACTCAAACGTGCGGCATGATGGAGAATTGTGTACCCTATCTCTACGAGAAAGGGATGATGTGCCAATAATCATGTGTCATTCTCTTACAGAAACAGCATTGAGTACAAACTTATGTATTTTAAAAAACGCATGCCTATAGTTTCAGCAGCGTTATATGTTGTGTATTTAAATAATTAAATCCCTAGTAAGGGTTTATAGGAGTGGCATATACAGGGCTGGTCCCTGTATGGTCCTGAAGAAAAGCTTGGGGTAGCTTGAAACATGTCGACCGTACACTGATCCCACTTTCATAACAGGTCGGAATACAGTGACACACCCCATTTTTAATATACCAACCTAGGAGCAAAATAAATTTGTTGAGGCCCACTAGCACAGTATTTTTAATCACTAACACCCACTCCACCACACTTCTGCACCACACATAGTCCTTCACAAACAAGTGCTCCTACGTATTTCGCAAGTCGTAGCACGCCCCTTTTCGTAGAGAACTGGCATGGCCCCAATGATGAAGCATGTCACCGTGGGGCAACCCCGGTGAGTGAGGGGACTCTAAAAAGAAAGCTTTCTGTCTTCTTTGGCTCTACCTATTACTTTGGTCAGTAGCCACAACACAAGATAGGTCTCGGAACCCAATATTTTGGGCTCCTACTTTCAAGTAATGTCCAACAGTCCCCATGGCTAGGGGACATGGGGGTCCTCTAGGGCCCACTTTGTTCCTGCATTGCCAGCCTTTTCATGGCTAGGCTATGCCACAAAAAGGCTGGCGATCCAGGAGCTCAAAATATGCTGAGCGGGACTGCGCCAGTCTCAGCTCAGCATAATGCATTGTGGTGTTCCTGCCTCACCACCAGCGAACGACTGTTCCCTGGTGCAGGTGGCGATCCACTGCTGATACGATTTACAAAGTCATAATTGGTGAAACGGTGGTCCGCCACTCCTGCATCACTGTGTTTCAGGCAGTCGCAAGACCACTAGACTTGTAATCAGGCCCATAGTTTCTTTAATAACGTTGTGACCAAGGTTCTACAAGGATATTTGCAGCTTCTAGTTTATTACCTGCTTTGATGAGTCATGCAGAGGGATAGCCGCCATCTTTGGGGAAGGCAGGGTAGCGGTCCAGCTTCTGGTCGCCTCCCACCCTCCTCTTCATGTATAAAAATAGATGGGCTTCCCGTCCGCCCAGCGGATGGGCACAGCGGGCGCGCCGATGGGGCGCCGAAGGCGCGCCTAAGGCAATCCCGTCTGCGCCCGTCCGCGCCTGGCCCGTGCCCAGGGCCAGTCCCCCTGTCTGTTGTCCAGCAGGCAGCCGCATTACCTGGCCTAGAGACCAACTTCTTCAGCTGATACCTGGCATGTGTAGGCCGGCATCTCGCTGCTGCCCTTCTCATTTAGAAGACTCCCTCTTTGAATGCCCTCACTGTGATTTCAGACTGCCCCTTTGGAGAAAACGTTTCTCTCAATATTCCAAAATTGAACAAACGTGACATACACCCGTTGATGCTAAAAGCAGCCCTGGTCAATTGTTGATCCCTCCCTTGCCATGCCTGTGAGATCTGGTCGTCCCTTGTCTCTGACACCTAGGATATCCTGTTTCTCACTGAGACATGGCTGAGAGACACCTCGAACCCTGACATACATTTAGCCACCCCCCCAGGCTACCTCCTGAAGGGAATTAACTGTGAAGGCGGAAAAACAGGTGGGGGTCTTGCTATCGTGCTAAAAACACATCTTAATCTGACCATCAGCAAACTCACGAACATTGGAAGAATTGAAGCAATGTATTTTACTATTGCTGACTCGGCTGCTGTAATTCTT
This sequence comes from Lissotriton helveticus, assembly GCF_964261635.1. Classification (NCBI taxonomy): domain Eukaryota; kingdom Metazoa; phylum Chordata; class Amphibia; order Caudata; family Salamandridae; genus Lissotriton; species Lissotriton helveticus. The sequence goes on from NC_136068.1 coordinate 1,142,905,855, forward strand.
GCTGGTATTATAGTATATAACCCACTTAATGCACTGGCCCCCTCTTTAAGTCCTGACGCTCTCAGAAGCGGTCGCTCCCTGCTCCCTGCTCCTGTGGTATCGTTAATACACTCGCTGCTCTGCCTGTGATACTTTTTATTTATAACCTGTTACTTGCCTTTGTCATTGCATTGCGCCGCATTTATTGAAGCCACAAGCGTGTGCATATTAATTTATTTATAGCGCTCTGCTGATTGAAACCACAAGCGTGTGTTTATTAATCTATTTATAGCGCTCTGCCGATTGAAGCCACAAGCGTGCGTTTATTAATCTAATTATAGCGCTCTGCCGATTGAAGCCATAAGCGTGGGTATATTAACCCATTCATAGCGCTCTGCCGATTTCTGCACTTTCCTTGTCTAAGACGCGCTGTTGTGTGTGCTAGCTGCTACTTAGCATAGCGCCTGTGTAATTATCACATTGCCGAGTGCTCCTCATTAATTTTAAAAGCATTGGAACAGCCATTCACTCGGTGTGCCCCTTCCTGTTGCAAATTGGACTCGGATGCCATTTTGTTTGTTGTTTGTGCCTCAGAGCCCGTCCTCTCCGCCCGATCCCGCCTCCCTGCTGACCCTCCCTCGCCCCTCCCCCCCACTATCCATTTATGATAGATGCTCTTACGCACAGCGTTTACGCGCAGCGTTCGCGCCCCATGCGCGCGGAAGGTGCGCCAAATGTAAGCCCGTCTACGCCCGTCTGCGCCTGGACCGCGCCCAGCGCCAGACCCCCTGGTCCCCACCGCTCCCAACCCACTAGAGTCACATATGATGCAGCAAATCTCCACGCCCTCAACCCCGGACGCATTCCTCAATGTTGCGAGGCAACCCCTGGACGCACCCACGGCCCTTTCGCCTGCCTCTCCTGCAAGTTCAACTGCTTCAGGACCCTCACCATTTCCTCTTCCTCAAAACACAGCGCCGACTCTACCCGCCTGAAGTGCATCCTGCTCAACACCCGCTCTGTCCACAGACACGTAATTGAACTCTGGGACCTTCTCGACACTGCGTCACCGAACATCGCCTACCTTACAGAAACATGGATGAACACATCATCAGCACCCGACATCGCTATAGCCATACCGGACGTTTACAAAATTATCCGGAAAGACCGCACCAATCAAACAGGAGGAGGCATCGCCATCATCCACAGGAACACCATCAAAATCACAACCAGCTCCGATGATAATATTACTTCTGCCGAACATCTCCACTTCCAGATCCCCACTGACCCTAGGACTACACTTAGAGGCACCCTCATCTACAGACCTCCAGGAACCCGCACTCAATTCAACGATGAAATCACCGACTTCGTCAGCCCACATGCCCTCGCCTCCGAAAACTACATTCTTCTAGGAGACCTCAACTTCCACCTTGACAACAAACACGACAGCAACACCACCACCCTTCTGGACAACTTGGCCAATCTCGGACTCAAACAACTTGTTGACACCCCCACCCATATAGCCGGACACACACTCGACCCTATCTTCACCTCCAGCAAGCATATCTCCTTCGACCGCACCACAGCTCTCCACTGGACGGACCACAGCTGTGTCCACTTCAACTACACAACCACCTTGACCCACATCCGACCACAACCTATTCCTCGGAGGAACTGGAACAAAATAACCTCCGCCCAACTCCGCACATCACTCAACCAAAACCCTCCCACCCTCTCATTGGACCCAAACCAAGCGGCCACCAATCTCAAGCAATGGATCACCCTCAGCGCTGACGAATTAGCACCCCTGAAAAAGCACCGGATCAATTCAACCAGCAAAAAGGCTCCCTGGTTCAATGATGACCTTAAAAAATCCAAAAAGCTATGCCGCACACTGGAGAAAACATGGAGAAAACACCCAACCACCGACATCATGACCACCCTCAAAGCAGCCACCCGCAAACACCACTAACTGATTCGATCCGCCAAGAAATCAGCACTCAATGACCGTCTCGACAACAACACTCACAACAGCAAGGAACTTTTCAACATCGTCAAAGAATTCACCAACCCCACCGCAGCATCCAACGACATCACTCCCTATCAAGACCTCTGCGATGAGCTATCCTCCTTGATCTACAACAAAATTGCCGACATCCACAACAGCTTCGAGAATAATTCCAGCGATCAACCCTCCCCACCCCTCCCAGATCCTACACCGCCTACTAACAACCTTAGCGCCTGGAACTCAATCACCACTGAAGACACCATCCACCTTATGAACTCAATCCACTCTGGTTCGCCAACCGACCCCTGCCCCCACCACATCTTCAACAAAGCTGACTCCATCATCGCACCTCATCTCCGCGATGTCATCAACTGCTCCTTCAACTCTGCCACCTTCCCAGAAAGCTGGAAACACGCCGAACTCAGCGCCCTCTTGAAGAAACCCACAGCAGATCCCTCTGAACTTAAAAACTACCGACCCATATCCCTCCTCCCATTCCCGGCCAAAGTCATTGAGAAAGCCGTCAACAGCCAGCTCGCCGCCTTCCTTGAATCGAACAACTCCCTCGATCCATCTCAATCCGGGTTTCGAGCCAAACACAGCACCGAGACCGCCCTCATTGCAGCGACTGACGACATCAGAACACTACTGGACAACGGAGAAACAGTGGCCCTCATTCTACTCGACCTCTCCGCAGCTTTCGACACAGTATGCCACAGCACCCTTATACAACGCCTCAGCAATATCGGCATACAAGGAAAAGCATTGGACTGGATCATCTCATTCCTCACTGGGAGAACTCAACGAGTCCGACTTCCCCCATTCAACTCAGAGGCCACTGAAGTCATCTGTGGCGTACCACAAGGATCTTCACTCAGTCCCACCCTCTTCAATGTCTACATGAGCCCACTCGCCTCCATCGCACGTCAACACAACCTCAACATCATCTCCTACGCCGACGACACCCAGTTAATTCTTTCCCTCACCAAAGACCCTAACACCGCCAAATCCAATCTTCACGAAGGCATGAAAGAAGTAGCCGAATGGATGAAACATAGCCGCCTAAAACTCAACTCAGACAAAACGGAGGTGCTCATCCTAGGACCTTCCCTCTCTGCCTGGGACGACTCCTGGTGGCCTCCCACTCTGGGCACTGCACCCTCACCCACAGACCACGCTCGCAACCTAGGCTTCATCCTAGACTCCTCCCTCTCGATGTCCAGACAAGTCAACGCAGTCTCATCCTCCTGCTTCAACATACTTCGCATTCTCAAAAAGATCTTCCGATGGATCCCCCTTGAGACAAGAAAGACTGTCACCCACGCGCTGTTCACGAGTCGACTGGATTATGGTAATACACTATACACCGGAATCACTGCAAAACTACTGAAAAAACTTCAACGCATCCAAAACGCATCAGCGAGACTCATATTAGACATCCCTCGCCAAGACCACATCACCGGACACCTAAAAGACCTCCACTGGCTTCCCGTCAACAAAAGAATCACATTCCGACTTCTCACCCACGCACACAAGGCCCTCTACAAGCTAGGACCCGAATGCCTCAACACTCGAATGTCCTTCTACAAACCCACCCGCCAACTAAGATCGTCCAATCAAGCCCTCGCCGCAGTCCCGCGCATCCGTAAATCCACCATGGGTGGCAGATCCTTCTCCTTCCTTGCTGCCAAGACCTGGAACTTACTCCCCACTCACCTCCGCCTTACTCAAAGCCACATCTCCTTCAGAAAAGAACTTAAAACCTGGCTTTTCGACATATAATGCACCCTCCCCAAGCGCCTTGAGACCCTCCGGGTGAGTAGTGCGCTATACAAATAATCGAACTTGAACTTGAACTTAACGTTATTAGTTCATTTGATTGCAGATCTGTCCCTTAAACACCCACACTTTATTGTGCTTGGCGATTTTAATTTGCATGTGGATAACCCGCTATGTCTGCAGGCTACTCAGCTGTTGGATACCATGCAGGGTCTGAATTTGCATCAACTAGTGCAGGGCCCAACTCATGTAGCGGGCCATACTCTTGATTTAATTTTCTCTAATCACTCGGACATCATGCTACATCCTTCTCTCCCCCTTACTTGGTCAGACCATTACCTTCTCCCTTTTGACCTCACCCTTTCCTTGGTTCCTAGACCAACCACACTCAGCAATGAGTATGGGAGAAAATGCCATAAAGTCACCTGTGCCACTTTGGATCCCGTATTTTCTTACCATCCAGACCCCCTGTCTAATAATATTGACGAATGTGTGTCTAAACTTAACTCCTCCCTGCTGCTTGCTATTGACTCAATTGCGCCACTACAACCTATTACCTCTGCTAGATCCCGTCCTTCTGCTCCGTGGTTTTCTTCGACTCTACGTGAGGAAAAGAGCCGTTGTAAAAAATTAGAGCGTACATGGCGGCAAAATTATGATCCAGAGGCCAAAACTTTTTACAAAGTGACCCACTTGTGGGACACCCCCGCGCCGCACGGCCACCAGCTGCTGCGTGTGCCCCTTTGCTGTGCCTAACTGCCTCGCCGCCGGCCTCGCGGCCGCCTTGCTTCTCACCTTGTGGCTTTCTCCTCTGTTTTCCCCGTCATTTGTGCTTGTATTTTTTTGGTATTTTTTGCTGTGCTAACGTTTCTTCCTCCTGTTATCTCGTTTTGTTTCCCCCCCATCTGTGCCTGTTGTACTGTAATTAATTGTATACTCGGTTCCTTCCTGTTTGCCCGCCTACCTCGCCGCTCTCCCTCCTCGCTTCCCGCCACCGCCATTAGCCCCGCCCCTTTCTCTTCTGTACCCTCCCCGCTCCCGCCTCCCAGCTGCTCCGCCCACCCGTGCACTTGGCCTTATATGGCGACCGTGCGACGCAGGTGAGTGTGACCCACTTGTGGGACACCCCCGCGCCGCACGGCCACCAGCTGCTGCGTGTGCCCCTTTGCTGTGCCTAACTGCCTCGCCGCCGGCCTCGCGGCCGCCTTGCTTCTCCCCTTGTGGTTTTCTCCTCTGTTTTCCCCGTCATTTGTGCTTGTATTTTTTTGGTATTTTTTGCTGTGCTAACGTTTCTTCCTCCTGTTATCTCGTTTTGTTTCCCCCCCCATCTGTGCCTGTTGTACTGTAATTAATTGCATACTCGGTTCCTTCCTGTTTGCCCGCCTACCTCGCCGCTCTCCCTCCCCGCTTCCCGCCACCGCCATTAGCCCCGCCCCTTTCTCTTCTGTACCCTCCCCGCTCCCGCCTCCCAGCTGCTCCGCCCACCCGCGCACTTGGCCTTATATGGCGACCGTGCGACGCAGGTGAGTGTGACCCACTTGTGGGACACCCCCGCGCCGCACGGCCACCAGCTGCTGCGTGTGCCCCTTTGCTGTGCCTAACTGCCTCGCCGCCGGCCTCGCCGCCGCCTTGCTTCTCCCCTTGTGGTTTTCTCCTCTGTTTTCCCCGTCATTTGTGCTTTTATTTTTTTGGTATTTTTTGCTGTGCTAACGTTTCTTCCTCCTGTTATCTCGTTTTGTTTCCCCCCCCATCTGTGCCTGTTGTACTGTAATTAATTGTATACTCGGTTCCTTCCTGTTTGCCCGCCTACCTCGCCGCTCTCCCTCCCCGCTTCCCGCCACCGCCATTAGCCCCGCCCCTTTCTCTTCTGTACCCTCCCCGCTCCCGCCTCCCAGCTGCTCCGCCCACCCGCGCACTTGGCCTTATATGGCGACCGTGCGAACGCGCAGCGGTCACGCGCAGCGGGTGCGCCGATTGTGCGCCGAAGGCGCGCCAAAGGTAAGCCCGTCTGTGCCCGTCCGCGACCGGAACGCGCCCAGCGCCAGGACCCCTGGCCCACGAAGACCCCGACCGACCCGCCTGACGTACTCCGCCGCCACCCTCATCGCACTCAACACCGGCCGACTCCCAGATTGCCACCAAGCCACAACACGACGCACCCACGGACCTTTCTGCTGCCACGCCTGCAAATTCACCTGCATCCGGACCTGCCTCGCACCAGCACCCGCCAAGTCGACCTCCAGCAGCACCCACCTCAAGTGCATCCTGCTCAACACCCGCTCCGTCCACAGGCACGCCGTCGAACTCTGGAACCTCCTAGACGCCACAGCACCTGACGTTGCCTTCCTCACGGAGACCTGGATGAACGCCTCTTCAGCTCCCGACATCGCCATCGCCATCCCAGAGGGCTACAAGATCGTCCGCAGGGACCGCAACGCCAACCAGATGGGAGGAGGCATCGCCATCATCCACAGGAACACCATCCGTCTCACGACCAGCACCGACAACACCCTGACCACCGCCGAACACCTGCACTTCCAGATCCACACCGACCCGAACACCACCCTCAGAGGCACCCTGATCTACCGACCCCCGGGACCACGCACACAATTCAGCGAGGACATCGCCGACTTCGTCAGCCCGCATGCCCTCCCCTCCGCCGACTACATCCTCCTGGGGGACCTCAACTTCCATCTGGAGAACAACAACGACCGCAACACCAGCACCCTGCTCGACAACCTCGCCAATCTTGGACTCAAGCAGCTGGTGTCCACCCCCACCCACCTCGCAGGACACACACTCGACGCAGTCTTCTCCTCCAGCACAGACATCGACTTCAGCCACGCCACAGAGCTGCAATGGACGGACCACAGCTGCGTCCACTTCACCTTCAAGAGAACGACGACCCACCACCACCAGCAACAGGCCGCCCGCAGAAGCTGGAACAAGATCACAGCAGACCAGCTCGCCACCTCCCTGAGCCAGCACCCTCCTGCCAGCTCAGCAAACCCCAGCCAGGCCGCCGACAACCTCACGAAGTGGATCAGCATCTGCGCGGACGAGCTTGCCCCGATGAGGACCCCGCCCAGCAGACCCGGCAGCAAGAGAGCCCCGTGGTTCACCGACGAACTCAAGAGCTCCAAGAAGAACTGCCGAGCCCTCGAGAAAGTCTGGAGAAGGGATCCTACACCGGACAACAGGACCACCTTCAAGCTGGCCACCCGGAAGCACCACCAGCTGATCCGCGCCGCCAAGAAAACTGCATTCAAGGACCGGCTGGACAACAACGCACACAACTGCAAGGAACTCTTCAACATCGTGAAAGAGCTATCCAACCCCAGCGCAGGAAACAACGACATCACCCCATCGCAAGACCTCTGCAACTCCCTCGCTTCATACTTCCACAACAAGATCACGGACATACACAACAGCTTCAACAACCAACCAACACACACCAAAACCGAACAACCACCCCCCACCACCACCCTCCACGCCTGGACCCCGATCAGCACCGAAGACACCATCCGCACGATGAACTCCATCCACTCCGGATCACCGACCGACCCCTGCCCTCACCACGTCTTCAACAAGGCCGACGCCGTCATCGCACCCCACCTGAGAGACATCATCAACACATCCTTCGACACCGCCACCTTCCCTGAGAGCTGGAAGCACGCCGAACTCAGCGCTCTACTCAAGAAACCCACAGCGGACCACACCGAACTCAAGAATTACCGCCCCATCTCGCTCCTCCGGTTTCCCACCAAAGTCATCGAGAAGACCGTCAACAAGCAGATGGCCGCCTTCCTCGAGACGAATGGATCCCTCGACCCCTCACAGTCCGGCTTCCGAGCCAATCACAGCACCGAGACCGCCCTCCTCGCCGCCACCGATGACATCCGAGCCCTGATGGACAACGGAGAAACAGCGGCCCTCATCCTCCTAGACCTCTCCGCGGCATTCGACACTGTCTGCCACCGCACCCTAGTACAGCGCCTCAGCAACGTCGGAATCCAGGACAAGGCGCTGGAATGGATCATCTCCTTCCTCGACGGCAGAACACAGAGAGTCCGCCTACCACCGTACAAGTCAGAGGCCTCCAAAGTCATCTGCGGCGTCCCTCAAGGATCCTCGCTGAGCCCCACCCTCTTCAACGTCTACATGAGCCCCCTCGCGGCCATCGCACGCCAACACAACCTCAGCATAATCTCCTACGCCGACGACACCCAGCTGATCCTCTCCCTGACCAACGACCCCGCCGCCGCCAGAGCCAACCTGCACGAAGGGATGAAAGAAGTAGCCGAGTGGATGACGACCAGCCGCCTGAAACTGAACTCTGACAAGACGGAGGTCCTCATCCTGGGCTCTTCACCCTCCGCCTGGGACGACTCCTGGTGGCCTCCCGCCCTGGGCACCACACCCAAACCGACAGACCATGCACGCAACCTGGGCTTCATCCTGGACTCCTCCCTCTCCATGACCAGACAAGTCAACAACGTCTCCTCGGCTTGCTTCAACATCCTACGCATGCTACGGAAGATCTTCTGGTGGATCCCCACCGAGACCAGGAAGACCGTCACCCAGGCCCTCGTCACCAGCCGACTGGACTACGGCAACGCCCTCTACGCCGGTACCACAGCCAAGCTCCAGAAGAGACTCCAGCGGATCCAGAACGCCTCAGCCAGACTCATCCTCGACATCCCATGAACCAGCCACATCTCCGGACATCTGAGAGACCTTCACTGGCTCCCCGTCAACAAAAGAATCACCTTCCGCCTCCTCGCCCACGCACACAAAGCCCTACACGACCAAGGCCCGAGCTACCTCAACAGCCGGATCAACTTCTACGCTCCCAAACGCCACCTCCGATCAGCCAACCACGCCCTCGCCGCCGTCCCCCGCATCCGAAGAGCGACTACAGGAGGAAGGTCCTTCTCCTACCTGGCCGCCAAGACCTGGAACTCCCTCCCGACCGACCTGCGCCTGACCCGAGACCACCTCTCCTTCAGGAAGAAGCTGAAGACCTGGCTGTTCGAGCAGTAGCGGCACCCCCCCTCCCCCAGCGCCTTGAGACCCTACGGGTATGTAGCGCGCTATATAAATGTCATTGATTGATTGATTGATTGATTGATTGACAAATCTGCTCTAAAAAATTTCCTGAAACTAAAACGATCAACGATGAGAGACTTTTTCTCTCTACAAATCAAGAATGCTGAGACTTCCTCTAAAATCCTTTTTAATATTGTCAAGGATTTTGTTAATCCTCCCGCTATGGTACCCCAGATCCCCGCTAGCCAGGCCATATGCAATGGTTTGTCTGACTATTTTCAAGAGAAAATCAATATCATCAGATCTTCCTTTTCCACGGATGGGACTCCTCCGATCATTCCTGACAGGGACTTGGAAAAATCTTCTTTGAAGTCCTTTAAAGAGTTGACTATCGAGTCCTCACTGAGGCTGATTACCCAGTGTAAAACAGGTTCCCCGTTAGACCCTATCCCTGCCAAGATTATGGGTAACTTGGCCCCTCTATTGGTCAGACCACTTCTCTCCATATGGAATACATCCCTTCGCACCGGCCAATTTCCAACTGTTTGGAAGGAGGCTATGTTAGTCCCCATCCTGAAAAAAGTGAACGCGGACCCAGCACAATTTAGCAACTATCGACCTATTTCCCTCCTCCCCAATTCGGCTAAAATTATGGAAAAAGCTGTACAGCTACAACTGGCTGAATATCTAGAATATTCACAATCCGGTTTCAGAACGGGTTTTAGCACCGAGACTGCTCTCTTAGAAGTCTCTGAGACGATCCGAGAGTGTGTGGATAGGGGCGAGGAGGCCATGTTGGTCCTCCTCGACCTATCCGCCGCTTTTGACACTGTATCCCACGAGATACTGCTGGATCGTCTGAATCAGATAGGAATTGGTGGCGTAGTGTTGACCTGGATTGACTCTTTTTTGAAAGGTCGATCTCAGAAGGTCTTTCTTAAGCCTTTTAAATCTGAGGGTAAACCCCTCCTCTGTGGTGTTCCTCAGGGCTCTGCCCTGAGCCCCTTGTTTTTTAATGTATATCTTGCCCCGCTGGCCAAGGTGGTGGAGTCTTGGGGGGTCAGAGTGATCTCTTATGCTGATGACACTCAGCTCGTGTTTTAGAGATCATTCTGACTCCAGCTTTGCCAATTTTCGCCAATGCCTGGACAATATATGTTCCTGGATGACTACCAATCATCTCAGGCTTAACACCGATAAGACGGAGGTCTTGTTTTTTAATCAGAAAACTTCGCTGCCTGCTAGCCTTTGGTGGCCAACGGTGCTTAATCCTCCTCCCATCCCAGCTCAAACAGTACGCAATTTGGCTTCCAGTTTGATAACGCTCTCTCATGCAAATCCCAGATTAACAAGGTCACATCAGCATGCTTCGCGAAACTTTGTATGATCAGAAAGATCTTTCCATAGTGTGGTATTCCATGACATGTCATGTAGAACCATGACATGTCATGGAATACCACACATACCTTCCCTCGGATGCCCGTAGAACCATCATTCATGCTTTAATTACTTCTCATTTAGACTATGCCAACAGTCTCTATGCCGGTGCTCCTCTGTATCAAATTGAGCGTCTGCAGATCGTGCAGAACGCGGCGGCGAGACTGATTGGCAATATTCCCTATCGTCAATCAGTAGCATCCTATCGCAAGAAGCTGCATTGGCTTCCTATTGCGTGTCACAATCAATTTAAGATGTTGACTCTTGCTTTTCGTGCCCTTAATGACTCAGGCCCAGGTTACTGGAAAAAGCGACTTGTTTTGTCTCAATCAGTCAGATCCCTGAGATCGAATAACCTCCGTCTCCTGATTGTTCCTCAATTCCGCCGTTCTAGAATGGGCAGTAGAGCGTTTGGCGTCTTGACCGCCAAACTCTGGAATAGCCTCCCATTAGAACTGAGATTTATCGCCTCTGAATCTATTTTTCGCCGTAAACTGAAAACTTGGATGTTTTCCTCTCTCTAAATTCCTACTTCTAATTACTCTCCTTTCTGAGTCTTCAGTCTCTAGCGCCGGGACACCCCTTCGGGGGTAGCCGTGCGCTCTACAAATCTCATAAATAAATAAATAAAATAATAAAATTGAAGGCTTACTGTGGAGCAGGATGTAAAGTAGGGTTGAATGATGTCACAGCCTATTATTGAAATGAAAGCTTTTCAACTTGAAGTCACAGGGACATTAAGGATTAAACAATTTCCATTGTCAACTACCACAGACTCTGCATGAGAACTGTTAAGCTCAGAGAGGATAGCGGAAGAGGATTAAAATAAAGTTTTATTAAACTCCAAAATCACAAAGGCATGTTACTTATTTACATGTGGAGAAAAAAAGTCAAGGTCATTAAGACTGCACCAGAGGGGGTTCTAATCCTCCCTCTCCATGGCAATGCTTACCTCTCAAATATGGTATTTCCTAGTGTTCTACTGATGATTTACAGGTGGTGGTGACAATCGTGATCTTTCAACATCAATACTGAAAATCCTAGTGCAAGAATGTGAATATTGAGTAAGGTTCTAACACACATAGCAGAAACAAATGGTATGTTGCCTGTACAAAAATATACCTGCTGTGTAATTTTCATCTGCATATAATCATTTATCAGTATCAATGTTCATTATTTTCAGGGTTCAAGACTGAGTCTTGGATTCACACATTTCCTAATATTTCTCTTTTGAGTTGCGGATCACATTTTCATAATGCTGCTTACACCAATCCTGTGTTGTCAGGTTACAAAATCTCATGGTTCATTGCATCATTGCACAGTATGTGGGCCTAAAGCTTCAATAAAGCTTCAACATAATTATCACTGTTCATGTCACAATATGTGGTTTTAAGGCACGCACCTTTGTTCATAAGCATGTTATGGCACACAGACAAAGGGCACAATTAAGCAGCAGGGTAAATATAACTCATCGCCGACACTAAGAAATCCCAAAAACATCAAGCATGATATAAGTCCGAGTCTGAACATCATCAGGGTCTGGTGGTCTCCTCTTGATCAGGTATTCTATAATGTAAAGTGTCCTGGTAAACAGACAGTTCTAATAAAATGGCCCCAGAGAGGGCGACCTCTCATAAAAGACCAAAATCTCGCACAATTTCTTTCATTAGGGCCCCATTTTGCTGAAATTCTTCTGTGAATATCTATAAGCAATGAAGTAGGCAAGCAGCAATATTGATCCAGTACTGAAATAGTCGATACTTTAACATACAACGCTAACGAGTAAATTCGGAGGCTAGACAGTCAGTAAGCATCATACACAATGCCCCCTCAACCAAAGCTGTTTGGTTGACATGGGCCACGAAACAGAAATCCCATAAAGTAGACTGGAATGCCTATTGGAGGAGGAGTCTATGTGCCCTACAGCCCAGCACTGTGGGTTGCTAACAGTACTGCCCACTCCATGCCCTACCTCAGGGTCTGGTTTCTTTTGGGAATATGCTATTGAACTGTCAACTTGGTAATGGTGTACAGACATGCAGTGCATTTTCTCTGACACAAAAATGAGGAGTTTATCCTTTCTAATCCAACATATATTGTTATTGACCTCGATATACACAGGAATCTAGAATTTCGTGAATATTATACTCTGCTATACAATTTTCCCCTATACGCATTTATGACAAGGAAGGGCCTTATGTATCATTGTTGCATTATGTCACTGCCTACAAGGGGATATGTTTAGTGGATAGTCATACATGTTACCCACACAAAATGTGAGGGGGTTGCATGACTATCTGTTGAGAAAAGCAATAACAACATACACAAATATCTCTAAATAAATATCAAAAACATAAATATTGCAAACCTTTACTTAAACAGTAAATACAAAACTAATGATGACAAATATATTGGGAAAATATAGCTAAAACAAAACATTGAAAAAAAGAAAGAAATAACAAATATTGCATACACATTAAAACTAAGGAACCTTGACATCAATAACAAAAACTAATTATTAGTCACAGGAATATAGACATATTTTGAAATAAAACACAATATTACATTTAATTTATACAAATATACAAAAATAGATCGAACTAAAAGTAATATACAGTGAATAAATAAAGAAACTACCAATTAGTGTTTACCATCAAGGGTGCAAAAGAAAAAATAGAAAATACTTTCCAAATAACCAATCAAATTAAACTTAAGAAACAGGTAACAGATAGAAAAGGCTTTTGCAACTAAAAAACAATATAAAAAGGATACACAAATGTACACACAATGCTTCCTTAAAAAGAATAACAATATTCTGCAAGATTAAATACCTAACAAAGAAGATTACAACACTTCAATGAATCACTGAATACTACAAAGTAAGTTTGAAAATCAATGAACTCTAACACAATTAATAAATAACTAAAAGAATGGTAAAATAACAAATGAATAACTATGCTATATGTTGGTGGCATTGCCTAGCAGGTTGACATGTAGGTCCCACATTTGAAGAGCTCTGCAATTATTTTCCTGCCTAACTAATGCACCACATTTATATACCACCCACTCTGGAGGATTTCCCTCTGTAGGATCAGCACGGAGGGCTTGAGATCTGTGCCCCATCAATTCTGAGGCGCAAAGGGCAATTACAGGTGCAGTGCTGGGCAGCATCCTTTTGAGGTCTGATATAATGTAGTTACACTGCACTGGAGTATCGAGGCGGCGATGGTGACGAAATCTGTGCACGAGATCGAGGATCAGCTGTACGGTGCCTGGAGGTAGAGTTGGAGCGACAGCACCCACATCAGCAATGCAGAGCTCACAATTATTTCTACAGAGAAACCCGGGATCGGTGGAGGCCACGAAAGCCATGTGTGTGCAGCAAGGAAGAGCAGCTGGTGTGTGAACCCGGCTGGGAAAGGGAACTGAGTAGAGCTTGCTATTCATTCTCCCTGCAAGGACCCACCTCCATATTTAGTGTCCTCCTGCGAAATTGAGGGTGGTGAGTACTGTGAGGGCAGGGGCAATTGTGGTAGCCCATCAGATCTGCCCAGCCGTGGACAGGGTTTCTCACCCACTTCTACACAAAGATCCCGGAGACAACCTGGTTACTCATGGTAGGACCCTAGGCACCCTCTGCTTCACCTGAACTTTTCAGGAGGATGAGGATGCCTCGAGAAGCAAAACGTCCTAACCAGGGAGATTGAATAAACCTGCGGGGGAACATGCAACATCACACACTGGAACACTGGTGACCACCCTAAATGAGCACTCCGGGAAATTTTAGGCTATTCTTCAATCTGTTAAGGATGTCAAGGCCACCCTCGAGCCCAAGCTGGATGTGATGGCTATAGACTATTCCTTGAGGACCTTACAAAGCCGACCAACAGGGTAGACAATAATCAATTAGGGCTTACCCTAATTCACCCTGTACTGAAAGATATGCAGACACAACAGCAGGGGCTGCAATTGCTGAGAATGAAAGCCAGTGAAGCAAAAGCGAGGTCCCACAGAAATAAAATATGGGTCATTGGTCTGCCTGAGAGTGTGGAAGGACATAGCATGGACATGTACCTAGAGAAATAGTTAGGATAGATGGACTAGATGGTAAACATTCTACATTTTTCTCTATTGAGCGTACACACAGAGTCACTGGGTATGCACCAGGGCCACCCCTTTGGCCTGTGGTGTCATGCCTCCTTCGTTATAGGTACTGCAATCACATACTTCAAACTTTCAGGTACAAAGATCCATGGAAAGTGGAGAACTGTTCAGTAAGCATATTTCTGGAATACACATTGGTGATCCAAAGGCAGAGAGTCTCCTTCCTAATGAATAATTGTCGCTTGAGGAAAATGAATTATCTCTGCTACTCCTTGCTATATCCTGCTAAACTATGGATAATTAATGAGGATAACACATTTCTTTGCGATGCCTGCAGAGGTGCACTTGGCTGGAATTGGGGGAGAAACGGATTTACCAAAACAAGGAGGGAGAGGTGGACCTTGGCAGGTCTACAGCAAAAGATAAAGGCCATCCAAGAAACTGTGGAGTCGTCCCACACTTGACCAGGCAGCCAGAGAACGGGCCAGGGTAATGGAAGAGATAGAGCAGAGAGTCAGTCTCCTAGACAAGGCAACTGTGTAATATGACACCCAAACTACCTCAACATTTGTTAGGTTGTCAGGGCAAAGAATGGGAGTGTAGTCAGCCAAGACTAGACATGTAAACCCTTCATTGCTCTGGCCTCAAACTGACATTTGTGCCCGTGTATAGTAATAGACCAGAACATTAATTCTGGTATTCCTGGTAGGTTAAAGAGATTGCCAAATCTTGGTAAGCCCCATAGTGTGCCAACTGGTCTACCAGTGTATAGGCACTGAACTGCCCAGAGACAGGATCGATAGGCACAAACTCTACCCATGAGTAAAATTTCTCAAAAACGTACAATGCATGTACTGCTATTACAAAAGCAACTGCTGCCGCCCTTTATTGAGGACACCTAGAGCTTTGAGCTGAGTAACTGCTTCCGTGTACTTGGCCCCTATCAAAATAGGTGCTGCCTTCATGAATGGATTCATTTAAAAAGTAGTATAAAAGAATTAGAAGGCCCACAGAATGGGGAATAAACTTTTATGAGTCAATCTTGACAAACCTTTGTAAATAGATGTCCCTTATCCCCAATAGGCGGTATCCATGATTACCACTGAGGTTTCCATAATGACGTAATAATGGTTGACAAGTGTGTGAATAATGAAAAAAATGACTCAAGATGTAACTGTAGGATACAAGCCCCATGTAGGGCACTGACTTGGGTAAACAACAACTATGGTTTAGTTCTACAAGGTTTTGTTTCCCACCCACGGGTAATATGGGTGAACTCAGTTTAATACACTAATAATGAATGTGAAAGACAGATTATTCTAGCCCCACAGAACACGACTCAATATATTATTGAAATATTGCTTTTGGGTTACTAACAATCCCTCTAAAGGGATCCAATGCACCATGCTAACAGTAACAAACCTATTTCATTGTTCACACTATCACACACACAATGCACTAAGAAGAATGAACACATTAAAGTAAAATTGTTTATTACTTCAGGAATAACCTTTTTATCAGTACATCTACAACACCTACACCGAATATTATTAAAACAGCAAGAAGGTATGTTATAAATAACAAGATTAAAATGAACATTTGTAACATGTTTAAAATGTCATCTAGCATCTACTTCTATGAGCTACACTAAGAGAGCATGGAAGGCAGAACAACGTGCAGTCTACAGTTTCTTCATGAGAAGAGGCGCACTGCATACCTCGTTGATATCAAGAGCTTTTCTTATCAGCAGAGGCGTAAAGACAGTGTTCCCTACGAAGAGATAGAACACACACTGCGATCGCAGTAGCGTTCTTTCCTTGGTACTCAGCTTTATCTGCTTCAGGTGAGATGTAGCATCTGCGAAGTGTGCTGGCAGTAGGTGGCACCTTTTCTGGCAGAATCTTGTTTGATAATCTGGGTGTAGGACCTCTCCTGACAAGTGATCAAGTGGCAGTCCTAATATATGAAATCTTATCAGATGTTGGAATTTCTGACATAAGTTTATGAATGATTGACATACATTATGTACCTCAGGTTGTGCATCCGAGATGTTTCCTTAAGAACATACAAGGTAAAATGATGTCAATCCAGACCACACTTTTTCGGCTATATGACTGTATTTGTTCTTATGTGAGCTTAACATGGTGAAAAATAGACACTTGTACCAGACTAATGTCGCATAAGGTGTTATATCTATGTCATTAGTCGGACGACTTGACACTTTCACATTTCTTAGAAAGATAAGGTCAGATGATATCTGTGCCAAATGGCAGACATGACAACGATTCTGCATACACTAGGGAAAATGGTGACTAAGCTGGAGTCAGGGCTCACATAAAATGGAGTCGGACCTTAGTGGCTTTATTTCAGAGCAGTCCAATGACATGAAGAGCAATATGCAACAAGTCAAAACATAAACGTCTCCATCTAATTCAACAGCAGTGTCACCTTTGAGAAGAGTACTTTTCAAAAATGGGATGATAAACACAGGTAATATGCAAAAAACTATTGAGACTTTTTGGAAAAAGTAAGATCAAGTGATTTTCATTGTTAATCTTTCTGGGGAATGTTCGTTGTCATATACCACAGTCGCACAAAAATCTCTCCATCTCGTGAGAGACCAATTGAACCCCATTGTTAGTAAGTAACATTTGCGGTAAACATTCCCTCCCAACCATATCTCTTAAAAATCTTAACACACGCTTAGTCTCAATGCCCGTGTAAAACAAACTTCAGGCCACCTGGTAAACATATCCATCGCCACCAACACATACGTTTCACAACCATCACCATGAATAGGACCTATTATGTCCAAAGGAATCTCTTGCCAAGGGGCTTTGGGACATTCCCTGATGATCATGGGTTATACCCTAGGCTTCACTACCTTTTAACAGTAAGCACACTGCATACACTCTCTTACCTTTCTTTCTACTTGTATGTCCATCCCTTGACACCAATATGCCATTCTGAGTCTTTGGTTTTGGGCATACCCTGATGACCACCATGAGCTAAAGAAATTAACTCATCCTTAAGTGATAGAGGAGGCTCCAGTCTTGTACCCCGATATAGTAAACCCAGGTTCTCTGACAACTGATCCTTGACATTCCAGAAGATCTTAATGCTCTCACTTCCTTTGTTTTTCACATTCCAACCTTTCTTCATACATGAAAGTACTTCCTATAGCACTTAATCAGTCTGTAATTCTATTCGCCATTTCTTTTCTGATATTGTTGCATTGTCAATACTCCCAACCATTTTATCATCAAACATATCATCATCGTCAAATATATCCTTCCCAATTGTTTCATCCATAGTAACTAGTCTGGATAATGAGTCTCCAATAATGTTTTGCACACCAGGAATATATTTTGTTTCAAACTCATATTATGTTAATGCAAACACCTACTTTGTAATTCTATCAGAGACTACATCAATGTCGTTTTTTAAAACACCTCACACAGATGTTTGTGGTCTGTTCTGACCTCAGATTTCCTTCCCCACAAAAATCTTTTGAGTTTTCTCGTTGGCCAATACACCGCCAGTGCCTCTCTTTCTATAACCAAGTACTTTGTCACTGGTTCCCTTAAACTTCTGAAGAGGATCAATATTGTTCACTGAGAATCTCCTTCACCTTGCTATAATTCCTCTCCCACTCCTTTCAAACTAGTATCTGTGGTGAGAATAGATGTTTCTTTAGGATTAAAGTGTCTCAATTTTGGAGCTTGACTTATTTTCTCTTTTACTTTCCTAAATTCAGTTTCACTCTTGATAGTTCACACAAAATCAGTTCCCTTCCTGAGAAGTTTCCTCATGTTAATGCAGGTTTAGGCAAAGCCCTTTACAAATTTACTGTAATATTCAGCTATGCCCAAAAACTTCATTGACTCCTCCTTATTGGCTGGGGGTTTCAACTGATGAATAGAGCTCACTAAGCCTTCTTTTGGAGCAATACCTTACCCAGTAATAGTATGTCCCAAATAGTCAACTGAGCTTCTCTAAACATGCACTTATCAACCTACCCCGCAAGGTTGTACTCATCACATATTTTGCAAGACCTGCCTCACCATGGAATCATGCTCTTCACAATCTTCCCAAATATCAATATATCACCTTGATAAATCCTGATGCCTTCCAAACCTCTTAGAATCTTTTCTAAAGCGCTCTGAAAATCAGAAGCTGCAGAAGCTAAGCTGAACAGCAGCCTGGCATACCTGAATGTTCCAAAGGGAGTGATGAATGCAAGGTCTATTGACACTTCATCCAATTCAATTTAATGGTAAGGCGACGTTAGGTCAATGGTCAAAAATACCTTGATCCCTTCTAGCAGTAGAAGCATGTCAGCAATATTGGGCAGGGGATATTTATCAACGTTCACACTTTTTTTGAGCTCCCTGAGGTCTACAGATCAGAGCAAACTTCCATTAGCCTTCTTGGGCACCAAAATGGGTGGTAGCCATTCAGTACCTTAAACGTCCTCAATGATTCCCTCAGATTTGAGTCTTTCCATCTCCTTTCTCACATCCTCTCTCACAGCTATAGGTGCATTGCAAAGCTTACCACTGACAGGTTTTGCACCACTTGTCAACCTAATTTTATGAACGTAGCCCTTAAAACTCCCTAATGTGTGTTCAAATACTTTTGGAAATTTGAATTCACTTGTAGAAATGTATCACTTATTTATTTATTTTCATCAACTTTCTGTACTGTATGATTTTCCTTCAGTAAAACTGGAGGAATACTATTAGGATGAAGAATTGTCCCAAAGTCTCTTTGTTCAAACCAATTTAATATGCTGTCTCCTCTTTTTGATACATATATATTTGCACTTATATACTAACTCTGGGCAAAGCCCTACGCTACGCTCGCGAAGTTTGCAAAGTTTGCACTACTTCACACTATGCGAATTGCACATAGCACAGTACAAACACACGTAGTGTAGCGTAGCATAGTGCAGCAGTCATTTTTTGCTTGCTCGCAGTCCTCAACATCAAGTTGGCGACCACGAGCAAGCAAAATGACATCCGGGCGAGACTTTTTCCTCATTCGCGTTCAGCAACATCAAGTTGCCGATCGCGAGCGTGGAAAATAAACCTCCCGGCGAGATTCTCAACGCGGGGAGGTCAGGTTTCTCATTGCGAGTGGTCGCATATGCTGAGAAAGCTGCAGCTCGAGGAAAAATCTACTCGAGCGGCAGTAAAAGACAGCTCACACTGTGCAAGATACCGTTTTCAATAATTGCACAGTTCAGGCAAGTATCTGGCACTGTGCAATCTTCACGAACAGCGCACTGCGCAGTTCGCGTAGTGCTACGTGTAGCTCACGTAGTGCGAAGTGCTCTGTGCGTAGCTACGCATAGCAATACTTCGCAAACTATGCCCAGGCTTATTATATACCTTTACTTGTATTTATCCCCGGATAACATCATCTCACTAAACACTACCCTTCAGGCCACACAAAATTGGTTAACTGAGAACCATCTACTGCTCAACACTTCCAAAACTGAATTCCTTCTCATCTCTCCTCCAAACCACATCCTCAAGTTAGACCTTTGGCTGAATCACCTCACGGCCTTCAACTGCACCCCCCTCATCATTGATGCAGCCAAATCTCTCAGAATCACCCTGGACAAACACCTGCATATGAAAAAATATATCAGCAATGTGTGTAAGGGAGCTAACCACTTGATGAAGACCTCGAAAAACATGAAACCATACCTGCCACAAAAGGATTTCAAGCAAGTGGTACAAGCACTGGTCTTGTCGAGGCTAGACTACAGCAGTGCTACGCTCTGCGGCATTCCAAAATACACCCAGGCTCCCCTAAGAGCATCCCTGAATGCTGTGGCCAGATTGGTCACAGGTATTAAACGAAATAAGGCCATATCCCCAGTCTTAAAATCTCTCAAATCGTTACCCTACAAAGCTCGAATTCAGTTAAAGATTGTCGTTCTGATGCACAAAGACCTGCATTTCAAAACTCCCAGGTACCTAGCTCAAAAGCTTGAATTATCCTGTGGTGGGAGAGCCTGAAGAAGCACTAACACTTTCCTCCTGAAACCTCTCATCCTTACCAAAAAGAGAACGTATCATCAAGCCTTCTCTGGCGCGGCCCCAAAGATATGAAACACTCCGCCACCAGAAGTATGCAGAATCTCCTCAACCACTGCTTTCAATCTGGAAGCAGAAGGATTCCTAATGGACACATTTATTCCTTAATCTTGGCCAGGTCCACTGGCTCGAAATCATTGATCCTACAACCACTGTTCCATCATGTGATTCTGCTCTTCCTTACCGCATTGTGCGCTCCCCTCGTAACCCGCTATTATCTGTTTATTGTGTTACTCTCCTTTGAGACATTTGGCTGTAAATGTTTGTGATTAATAATGTTGTGTATTCTTACTTGATTTCGTTATTGTTTTTTTTTATCTTCCTTTCACCCTTCTGTAAAGCGCTCTGATATCCTTCGGTATCTGGTTTGCGCTATATACAACTTTAGAAATAAAATAAATAAATAAAATAACAATGCCATTAAAATAAACATGAAGATCAATTGGTTTACCTCCATAAGCATACAGTCTTATATCTGGGCTGTGTTGTTAAACTCTCATTTGTATTTCTCCTCATAGACATGAGAAATGTTGGTGATTTTAGCACCAGAATTGAAAAGCAATTTGGATATTTCACTATTCACTCCTATCTCATCCACATGAGTACTGTGATTTATCCCACCTACTTGTAGTGCAATTCAACCACATTCGTAATCAGACTCTACCACTTCCACTGTCACTTTCATTAATTTTACAAACAGTTTTCTTAGAGGAACCCTTCTTATTGCATACTGCAGAAAAAGTTCCCATTTTTTTTGCAATAATCACAAATCGCTTTGATAGCAGGACACTTCTTATTATTAGCCAAATGCCCTGACTTTTCACATATATTTTTTAGATAAGGTGAGCAACCCAATATACCCTTGTGGGCTTGGGCAAAAGTTCAATTCAAAAGTAATGGGCCAGCAAGGGATTTTGTTAGAATATTTGAATAACAGCTGAAAGGGGAATGAATTTAATTTAAACAACCTCACTGGTTTGATTTGAATAGCTGAAGTTAATAATAAAAGACCAATAAATGATATCACCACACTAACAAAGAAAAACAAAGACCAGGTTTTTTATCAAAAGATTGTTATTTTCTTGAGAAAAAGATGTTACTGATGTAACAGGATACAGAATAAAAAATGGGGGTACAAAGCAAAATGCATTTCAGATGTACAAGGGAGTTGATAATATATTCCTATAATACATCTAAAAGATAAGTCTAAACTGCTACACAAAGTAAAGCAATGACTTCAAATCAAACGTAAATGAAAGCCAATTGTAGTCGGTCAGTAATGTGCAGAATTAGACACAACAGTCGATGTTTCGGTCTTTAGCGAATTAATTTCAAAAGACCATCATCAGGACATGGATTTTTGAGCATATATTTGTTGACCCTTAAAAAGTGTCAACCATCCAAGTTCTGTTCTCATCAAATATTCGAGTTGGAAGGGACCATTTTTATTATTTAGACAGGGAATGCATTTTGCTTTGTACCCCCATTTTTTATTCTGTATCCTGTTACATCAGTAACATCTTTTTCTCAAGAAAATAACAATCTTTTGATAAAAAACCTGGTCTTTGTTTTTCTTTGTTAGTGTGGTGATATCATTTATTGTTTTTTTTTAATTAACTTCAGCTATTCAAATCAAACCAGTGAGGGTGTTTAAATTAAATTCATTCCCCTTTCAGCTGTTATTCAAATATTCTAACGAAATCCCTTGCTGGCCCATTACTTTTGAATTGAATTTTTCCACATATATAGCATTTTCCGACAAAATCTCTCTTCTTCTCAGTATATGTATGTTTATTCTTTTCTATTTTCTTCATGGGTTTGTTAACCACTGACACTTCCTCAGCATTAGATATCCCCTTTTTAAAGGTTTCTACACATTTCAGAGAGTGTTCTATGGTTGTAGCTACTACTAACACCCAACAATCACGTGTTGGTTAATCTTTCTTCCAAAGTTATTCTCATACACTTTCAATACTACAACCTAAAATAATTGGGCAAATATTTTTTCTTCTACTAGATATGCACATTGACATCATCCAGTGAATGTGTGTCTTTCTGAAAAATAAGTATTTTTTTATATTTGTATATATGTATATCTAAAGGTCAATGGATGAATAAATGGGTAAATAAGTGTGTAAATGGATGTTTTTTTGTAAAATTGATTGTATAAGTGACTTATTAAGTGTATCTTAGTGAATAGATGTATTAGCGAGTAATGTTAAATATTTAAATATCTGTATCAGTGTCTCACCTTGTGTATAAGTGGCTGCATGGGTTGGTGAGTAGCTGCATGAGTGTGCATATGGGTTATTAGTTGTTTTTTGAGTATCAGTATGAGTGTCTGTATAGTTTGGTGGGGGATATTACTTAGCGTATACATGCATGAATGAGTGACTCACTGTTTGTATGTGTTTTGAAGACAGCATGTGTGCAAAACTGTATGGGTGGATGAGGGTGTGTATGGGTGTGTTAGTGAGTGAATAACTGACTCAATAGTGTCTTTATGAGTAACTACATATGTTTTAAACTAGTATATGTGCGTATTGATGTATATAAGTGAGTATATGTGAGAATGAGAGTTTGGAAGAGTTCCTGTATAAATAAGAATGTGTTTCTATAAGAGATTGTTTAAGAGAGTAAGTATGTGTATGTTTCTGTAGAAGTAAGTGTAGTGGTGTGTGTATGGTTGTATATGCAAGTAAATGGATGTTTGATAGTTTATTTGCATATGTGAGTATGTGTGTAAGTAACTCAATGGATGAGTATCGGTGTGTAACAGGATGTATAGGTGTTTGAGTACATATGATGAGTGAGTACATGTATGAGTGACTATATAGAGCTGTTGGTGAATGAGTGGATGTGTATGTAGATGTTGGAATTACTGAATAGGTTGTTGTAACTGGTATTGGTGTCTCCATTTATTTGAAAATTGTAGTTTCTATTTTTGAATGTGTACATCAAAGGTTATATTACGGTGAGAGGAGGTCTGCCACTGTTTCACAAGGATGATGTCATCAGTGATGTCATTTGAGATGTCATCAGTGATGTCATGAGTGATGTCACTGACCCATGTCATGAGTGATGTAATATGTGACGTCATCAGCAGTGCATTGCGGGCACGCGAGTTATGGTGAGTTGAACTAACTATAACAGGGGAATTTCAAAGGTTTTATGTGAGTGAAATGTCCAGCTAACTATACCATGTGTGAAACCTATGGTTTTTTCAATGAATTTGCAAGGTTTTTTAAATGCTAATTCCTAACTATAACATGTGTGAAACCTATGGTTTTTTCAGTAAATTTCTAAGGTTTGTTAAATGCTAATTCCTAACTATAACGTGGCTGAAATCTATGGTTTTTTCAGTGAATTTCAAAAGTTTTGTAAATGATAATTTTTAAATGAAGTAATTATTATATTTCTTTTTTTTAATACTAATTTCTTAAATTTTTATCATAAATATTAATATTTATTTTATTTTCTAAGTTATATTTCATATTCATATAATAATAACAAAACTACTTTCCACATTTTTTTTATTATTAAACACTTTTTTTACAATATATTAAAATTAAATTCTATATAATTCCTTTTTCATTTTTTTGATAAGCGATCGTACCATACTTTGTGCGGTAAATCGTCCTCTGCGCCAACCCCCGCAAACGATACGGATACACTTTGACGTTGCACGTCGCATCAGCGCTTCCGCGTGACATCATGTACGTCGTTCCGTACGGGCACGCCGCGAAAGTTTCTAATTGTTCAAAAACATATATTTATGTATTTAATGTACATATTAAGGGAAGACATTATCGGGGATAATCATGAACCTAGTTTTTTTAAACTTATAATAAGCGTATATTACTTTTAAAAGCAATTATGCAAATCGCGGAAGTATGTCATTCACACTCGCATGGTAAGAGCACCGTAAACGCACCGTAAGCGTACGCAAAGCCATGTGACTTAAAAAGAAGAGATTAGATTGGTTCATAACACTTCGTATTCCAACTCTTGAAAGACCCCTCCTATTTAAATCAGTCTACTTTGACTTTCTAAGAAGAAGTATCTCTTCTCCTAAGCCTGTCAAATTGGAACGATGACAACACCTATGGACTCATCTTCCAGCCACTCCTCTGATGGAGAATTTGTTGCAGAAGCACCTCAGAGGAAGAAAAAAGATGCGGTCATTTGGAAGTGTTTTACTTTCCCTGAAGGGGAAAAAAGGTCAATGCACCTCTTGTGACCTGTAAAATTTGCCAAACTACACTTTCCAGGGGCAATCCTGCAAAAAAATATTAATTTGGCACTGCAAGTATGGTGCGGCACGTGAAGACCTTGCACAGTGGCACAGGCCCTCATCAGCAGAAGACTGACACTGTGGCAAAACACTCTACACAGGAATTCCAGCCAAACATCTACAAAAATTACAACAAATCCAAAAGACCTCCACCTGAGTGATCCTCAATGTCCCCTGCTGCAGCCACATCACCCACCACATGATACACCTACACTGCCTCAATATCAACACGAGGATCACCTTCAAGCTCCTCACCCTCACTCCCAAAATACTCTACAACACCAGACCAATCTACCTTAACAGCAGTAATCCTGAAAGGCCAAATTTTGTTCCTAAAAATGTTGGCTTTAAAAATATTAGGTACGAATTTGGTAATTCTTTAGGCAAACGTTGTTTAAAAGCCAATTGACTATCATTACAATGTATCCAACCTTTCAGACACTCTAAATAAACAATGTAATGTCCAGATGTTGTAGAAGGTCCATCATGAAAAATAATTGCAACAGCTACAAAAGTATTTCCTGATATTGAAACTTGACCAGCTACAACATTTTTAATTAAAGTTTCCAATTTTCTTCCATCAGCTCTACAACGTTGCAGCATTAAAATTACATACTGTCCATATCTTTGTATAAATAATGTTGATGACATTTTTGATTTACATTGTCTACACTCCATGTTTTGACTTGCTCCTCTAAGTAGATTGTTAAAATACACACACTGATTCAGTCAAGTAAAGTCAAATATATGAATCTTTCACTGTCAATGTTACTGCTACATGTAAACAAACAATTTTCACAGTTATGTTCCCATTTATAAGAAAGGCCAAAAAGATTTTCAATATCTATAGCTTCATCTTCCAATACAACAAGCATATACATTACAAATTCCTGACAACCTTGCTGAATATTCTTCGTAAATTGAGTAGAACCAGAATATATGTCCAAAACATTTTGAATATCAGAAACATTTTGTATTTTATTTTTAAAACTACTACATTTCTCATAAAGACAATACAACAACGAACAGAGTCTTTCTTTCCGATTTTCAACAATTTGTTTTAGCAAATTTATTTTCTTTCTCTACAGCTTCACTACAGATATTCTCAAATCTTCCTTTACTGCCTATCACACGCTTTTCAAATATTGGATATTGACCTAGATTGGGTGCATATTCTCTTCTTAACCTACTATACTCTTTCACACAACTTGCATCTGCACTAATCTTTGTCTCATCAAAATCAATCAAGTACAATCCAGATATAGTTCTCACTCGAGACAAAGCAACATATGCCATACCCTCTTTGAACACATTACTCACCCAATATTCACTAAAGCACTATCTACACTTAAACCTTGAGATTGAAGAATGGTCACCGCATACGCCAAACAAATAGGAAAACATACAAATCTTTTACAAGCAAAAACCGAGATGAACAACGACTAAATTGTTGTACTACTTCAAATTCATCAAATTTGATTTTCAAAAATTCTATACCATCTCTATTTACGTATTTAATAAAATTACCTATTTTACCCATTGCTCCATTTACTAAACCTTTTTCCACATTCAAATTACGTCGTAAAATTAACCTACAGTTTACACATGCATATAAATTCTTTTCTAAACCAGCAGTTTTACTTATCGATTTCTCTAAAGAATCCAATTTCCTCTTCAACTTTTCAGTCAAAATGATAGTGATTCCTTCATGTTCTATTTTATCAATAGCTTCCAATTTTATCATTTCTTCATTTTCCAACTTTAACATTTCTTCATTGAATATAGAACATTCACACAGTGTTGGCATTAAGCAGATTACAGATTTGTTTTCTGCAATTCTCATGTATATTTTCTCTGGGACAATATTTTCATTTGGAAACAAATTGGAAAGTAATCGTCTCTGTAAAGCTTGTTTGCTATGTTCAGTCACTTTTCCAATTCTTAGATCTTGAAGAATAGTTCCATAATCAGCATCATTTGCCTGTCGCATATTTGTAATAAGTTCCTTATACTCAAAATATGACCAAATCTTTACATTTCCAATGCTCCCCAAAGACTTTCTGGTATCTTCATGCGCCAGTGTTTTAAACACTGGTTGTCCTTTTACAGGAGTAAGTTGTAGAAGATCTCCAAAAACTATGACGTGTTTTCCTCCGAATATTACGTCATACTCTGTTTTAAGAATTTGCCGCATTCCTAAATGCACAAAGGCAAGCATTAAGCTTGATACCATGCTTACCGCATCAATAATGAGAAGTTTCATTTTCCTCAAGACTCTTGAAACTTCAGAACAAGCTTCTCCAGATAGCTTGTGGTATTCTAATTTGTTTTCATGCTCTACTGGTAGCATTAATAAACGATGTAAAGTAATCCCTTTAATATTGGTGGCTGCTAATCCAGTTGGAGCAGTGACAACACCAGACAAATGCCACTCAGTTGTTTTCTGTAGAAAAGTTGTGATTACTTTAATTAAAAAACTTTTTGCCTGTTCCAGCTTGTCCACTCCTGTACATTCGGATAGGTTCAAATGATGAGCAAGAGCACTCTTTCTTCTCATGAAGTAATCTATGGTCAATCTGTTCTCTCAATTGCTCATATATTTCTTTCTGCTCAAGATTTAGTTGTTCTTCCACGTTTCCTAAGTTTGTTACATCTTCTTGACCTTGATACATTGCTGTTTCCACCTCTTCCATAGCAGTTGCTGTGGGTCCTGACTCAACGGAGCAGAAGTTTCACTCTCTTGAGAACTGTCTCTAGCAATCTCAGCTGCAATTGTAGCTTCTTGCTCAATTTCGTTGTTCAGCATTTTCACATAATTAGCAAAAACAGGACATTCTTTACTTGCGTTGAACGATTCTTCATAGCTCTGAAAATCTCCAAGTAATTCCAATTCTGAACGCCACGGCTTGAAAAGTTGCAAAAGAGCTAAATAGTCAAATGACCTTTTGTCAGGAGTTTCACAACTCAGTTTACGGTGATTAATCAAATGTCCTTTTCTTTGTTTCACCAAACATCCTTCAGAACCAACCACGGCATATATACCATTATTGATGTTTTCTATAATATTCAGTTTAAAAATATAGTTTTAAAGCACTTCATAGAGACACATGTTTTCAAGATGATGACTTCTATTTGGATAATATGTATCCAACATATTTGTTTTCACAATATCTGTACTTTCGGGCTCTTTTTCAGCTAAATATTCAATTTCTTGTACAGATTTAAGTACTCAATTTCGTGTTACAGCAAGACCTAAACTCACTCAAATGATTCTTCTAGATTTGGAGTATAGACTAGCAGATGATATGCGATCTGAACATTCATACGCTCCAATTTCTCCATGAGATAACATCTTCAAACTTTAACTATATAATTTCTTACTTAGACTCTTCTTGTGGGAAATCTCTTCCCACATTTCCTTCAATTCTGTCTTTTCAACTAAACACCAACAAAACAGAAGTACTCATCATGGGCCCAAACCCCAACGCCTGGAGTGACACCTGGTGGCCCACCGCCCTCGGAAACCCGCCAACCCCCACAGACCACGCACGCAACCTGGGAATCATCCTGGACTCCGAGCTCAAAATGGACCGCCAGATCAACTCTGTCTCATCTTCCTGCTTCCACACCCTCCGCCTCCTTCGTAAGACCTTCAAATGGATCCCCCTCGAACACCGAAAGACAGTCACTCACGCCCTGGTCACCAGCAGACTCGACTACGGCAACGCACTCTACGCTGGAATAAACAAAAACCTCATCCGCAAGCTACAGAACATCCAGAACGCCGCCGCAAGACTGGTCCTCAACCTGCCAAAACACTGCCACATCTCCCAGCACCTGCGCACACTCCACTGGCTCCCCGTCGAGGCGAGAATCACCTTTAAGATGCTCACCCACGCACACAAGGCCCTCCACGGCACCGGACCAGCATACCTGAACAGCCGACTCAAATTCCACGCACCCCAAAGGACCCTACGATCAGCCCAGCTTTCCTACGCTGTGGTCCCCCGCACCAGAAAGACCAGATCGGGAGGCCGCTCCTTCTCCTTCCTTGCGGCCAAAGCATGGAACGCCCTTCCGCTCCACCTCAGACAGACAACATCGCTCCCCATCTTCGCAAGAAACCTCAAAACCTGGCTCTTCGACAGACCCCCTCCTTGATGGAACGGAACCTGCACCCCCCCAACCCCCCCCACCCCTAGCGCCTTGAGACCCTTACGGGTGAGTAGTCGCGCTTTAACAAACTCCTGATTGATTGATGGTTTTCTGATTTGGTTATGTAGGATGTTACATATCGAGCAACAGCAATGGAATTGTCTGCAACATATTGAATATCTATGTTAGCATTCCACATGGACAAAATGACTGGGTTGCAGTCATTTATGTATTTTGACTCTTCAATTCTTTTTAAGTTGTAGGTATTTTTTGGAGACTTTCTTGTGATAGTATCTCGCAAAGATGACATAAAACTGTTCACTCTTCCTTTCGATATTACAGGACGTGGAAATCCAAAACGACATTTGGTATAGAACTTGTCCTTAGATTTGTACTTTCGATGACAGTATTTTCCACAACGATGGCTTTGGAATCATAGGACTTGTTGTCTTAAGTCCTTATCTTGTGTACTTTTGGATATATCACATGTAGCATATTCTTCAATAAAAGACAGCACAGTATCATCTGACTCAGTTCCAAATTTGGGAGCATCTTTGATCCATATTAGCATAGGTATGTGAGGAGCACCTCTCACTCTCGCACCTCTCCAGAACCTCTCCAAGAGGCGGATTTTTTTTATTGGTGATAAAAGACATCATAGCTTTGAATCTATGATTGAAATACCTGCATACATTAACTGGATCCAAAGAGAACAATTCTCCAGGTGTCTTGTATTCAATATTTAGTATATTTGGATTTGCCTCTCGAATAAATTGAAGTAAATCATCCCAAGCATATTCAGCACAGCTTAGAGTAAAAAACCATGTAGGAGTTCCTAAGTTCCTTAGCATACATTTCAGTTCGCCATGACGACGGTACCAGTGCTCATTAGTACCACGCTGACATGCCATGAGATTAATTAGCAGAGATTCCAAAACATTATCTTTCTGCAGTACTTTATCCATAAATTCCTTTGCCGAAACATTTTGCAGATGTACACCTGTTTTCAATATATGGTTTACTGCAAAGGAAAGTCCAGACAAATCACTCTCAAACAAAAGATGAAACAAATACGGAATACATTGTCGAAATCTTGGATCTTCTGCATATAATCTTGATGTCCGGTATTCAGATGCAGGAATCTGCACAGGTCGGTCATCATATTGTCCTCCTTTTCCTGTGGGAAACCACTGAGGGAAACACGAGCTTCCATGCTTTTGTCCCAAACACTAATGGGACTTCCTTTTGCTTCTTTCATTTGGAATAACTCTATAGTATTCCCCATCACTTCTTTAGAATGCAGTGGATGAACACTGTAATGTTTGGAGATTTCTTCAGTTCTGGACACATCCACTTTTTCAATTTGTCCAGATGGCAAGTCACTATATTCTTCTACAGTTATTTCTTCTTCTCTCACATACACATTTTTATAATATTGATTGTTTTTTACCAGATACAACGTTGCCTTTTTCACTTTCCTAACATCCACTAATTCTTGCCAGATTTTCTTACTCTTAGTAGGAACGCCATTAACAAGAATAACTAAAGGTTCATCCTCTACATTTTCTACACCAATTGTTTCAATATTTTTCTTTAAATCTAGAGGCAAATATACAACTCTTCCCTGTAATCCTCTCTGTAAATCTGAAGGAGACAATTTTCCTGTCTTAGGCTCCATACGAACAATAGCCTGAAATGGATGCACACATTGAATTAGAATAGACTCATAGGCATTTAAATCCATCAGTTCAGAAGGAATATTTACCAACTCAAGATTATTATGCACAGCTCTAGCAGGCATTTTGTTCTCATCTAATTTGTTATAACAATATTTACAAATACGCTGATCAGAGCCCAAATTAAAACAATTCTCTACCAACAAATAAGTTGCAAAATCCTTCCACTCATTATTATTTTCCTTTTCACTTTACATACAAATCAACAGTCCTGGTCTGATTTTTATAATGAGTTCGTTGATAACAGATACAAGAATAATTTGGCCTTTCACCTGAAATCACTTTAAACTTTGTAATTTCTTGCTCAAAGTTTTCTGTACTACAATGTTGTGCATTCTCTTCTACATTTCCTTCTATTAATATCTCAATTTCTGCACTGTCTTCCTCAGAAACCAAAATAACTAACCTCAATTTCATCACAAACGTTCATTACATTTGATACAGATCCATGCAAAAGAGCACTGTTCAACTTGTTTAACATTAGTGCTGGACTTTTTTCATAATACAATCTTCTGACTAATTTCCTCATTTCAGAATGATGTACTGTTAACATCCTAAAATGGTGAAAAACCCATACTTTTTTTAGAAAGACAAGCCAGAGAATGACCTTGCAAACCAGTATTTTCTCCCACCCTGCAAGGGTCTAGTTCTTGCAACATCCTAATCTTTTGTTTAACACATTTCTCAGTATAGTTACGTTAGAAATTGGGTAAAAAATCAATAGATTCTTGCCGTACACTACAAATACAACTACAATTCCAAGTGTACACTGGAGCTTTAGGACGTCTCCCTTAAACTTCATCAGCTAACACCTCTTCTGCATTTCTAGGAACAGTTTTCTCTTTCTCAATAGGACAACCATTTCTAAACTCATAAGCACGACCACCAGTGTCAACTGCATGCAACAAATCATTACTCTGAAGATAACTTTCTTCATTAAAAAAAGGCTCAGAAGTTGAAATATGTTTCCATTCACTCAAAAATTACTTCTGTTAATTTCTCTTCTCCACTTACTTTTAGCCTTCATTAAATGGATTGGCTTATCTAGTGATCTAATTATATTGATTACTAAAATAAACAGTTTTGTTTTCAATTCGAAAGCTTTCTCAACTACATTTTCTATACCTTTCTTATTCTTATAAAATGCTGTTTTTTTTACATTCCTTAATATCTTTAAATAAATTAGAGACAACTCTATTATAAAACATTTTTTTCCTAATTTCCATAAATTGGTTTTTCCTCCTTTTACTATACACTATTTTTTCAGCATTTGATTTTCCATGATTGTTCTCGTTATGCTTCTTTTTCTGTTTCGTTGCAGATACAATAGTACTATTTTTCTCTTTATGCACACTACTCTTACTCTTTAATCCTTAGAAAAGTGTTCCTTCTCTTACCAGGACTTTTTTTTTGTTTTTTGTTAACACATTGTTCTTCATGTAAATCTTGTGGGTGCCTTCTCTTCAAATAAACACCTTTCTTTCGTTGTTTCCTCTTTTGAGGTTTCGTAGGCATGATACAATTTTTTCAGTATTGATAAACAGGATCTATTATAAAAAAAAATATAACATTGCAAAAATAAATATATGAAATATTCCATTATATTACTTATAAGAAGAGAGGGAGGATTATGAGGACAAACGTGGGATTATGAAAATAAAAGGACTTACAACAAGAGAGGAAGGAGTATGAAACAAGGGAAAATATAATGAAAAAGTGGAGTATAAACAGACACTGCAATATAAGGGGATAAAGGGAGTATGAATAAACTAGAAAGTATGAATAGGTAAGGGAGAGTATGAAGAGAAAGATGGAAATATGAGGAGAGAAGAAAGAGTATAAGAAGAAAAAAGAGAGTGAGAGAACAGAGGGGGCACTATAAGAAGAGAGAGAGAGACTATAAAGAAAAAAGAAGGAATATGTGAAAAAACGCGGAACTATAAGAACAAAAAAGGAATACTAGCAAAGGACAGTGTGTTTAAGGAGAGAGATAACAGTACCAGAAGAGAGCACAGATAATGTGAGGAAAAGTGGAGCATAAGGAAAAAAGGGGTGTACAAGAACAGAGGATACAGTATGAGGAGAAAAGAAGGAGTATAAACAGATGGAGGATTATGAAGAGTGAAAAGTGTATGACGAAAGAGGCAGAAGTATGACAAGAGAAACAAATATAAAGAGAGAGGTCAGTATGAAAAGACGGAGAATATGAGGAAAATGCTGCATAGTGTATGCAGGGAGTAAAGGAGGAGTAAGAGAAGAGAGCAAACAATATGAACAGATTTAAGAAGTATAAACAGAGAGGACAGAAAATTAAAATAGAAAAGAAATATGAAGAATAAGAGGAAAATATGAACACAGAGAGAAGGAGTATAGGACAAAAGAGAATATAAGAAAAACGCAGTAGTATGAGGAGACATGGAGAAGTAAGAGAAGAGAGAGTAGAATATGAAAACAGGGGGAATATAAGAACAGGGTGGAAAATGAGGAGAGGAATTTGACGATAAGAAAAGACGGCAATATAAGTAGAGAGTGCGAAGTATAAGAAAAGAGAGGAGAAATGTGAGTACAGAGACAAGAGTATGAGAAGGAAAAGAAAAGTATGAGAAAACAATAGGGAGTACCTGCAAAGAACAGCGAGAATAAGAAGAAACAGAGAATATAAGAACATAAGAGTATATATGAAGAAAGAGGAAGGGATGTAAAGAGACACAGAGACAAAATGTGGAGAAAAGACAAATATAAGGAAAGACTGAGTGTATAAGGAAAGATGGAGTACCATGAGAAGACAGTAAGAACTATGACGACAGTGGTGAACATAAAGACAAGAGAGAATATAAAGAGTAGGAGAAATATACAAAAAGAGTAGCAAGTATGAAAAAAAAGTATAAAAAGAGCCCTGACCTCATAATTGTGCACTGTGGTGGCAATGACCTAGGCACTTTGACAGGTGTAGGTCTGGAAATGCTTATGAAGGACACCTTTGCACAATTGATGACACCTTTCCCCAAAACTGCCTTTGTCTATTCTAATATATGCCAAAGGCAGAAATGGAACTGGTCCAACCACTATTGTCAACCGATTGAGAAAAGCTAGGAAACATGTGAATAAATCTGTTTCTGCCTTTCTCCGAGACTATCGAATGGGGTCCATCTACCACAACAATCTGCGTTTCAATATGCATGACATCTATAGGAGAGACGGTGTACATTTTACAGATGAGGGTAACAGGCTCTTCCTCTTGAACTTTAGACTCTGCATTGGTACTTACTTGTAGGTACTAAAATCTCCCAATAAACACAAGGGCTCTTTTTAGAGCCACCCAACATCTAAACACATACACTTTATAAATATCTGAAAAATATTCTTCTTTTTCTTCCATCAGTACGCTTATGGGATGACTTCCAATCTTCGCACAGTACGTCGTCCATTCGTGCTTGGTACGTGTACGATAAATCTACCATAAAAAAATACCCTTTATCACAAATTTTTTATAATCCCCGAGGACCCAATCCCCCGGGGCTCAAATGTAACATTGCGGACCGTGGGAAGAGCCCCAAGGCCTCCACAGTCCCAGCCGGCTCCCCACTTCCTGCGGGAGCCGGCATTGCTTTTCGTCACAAAGAGCAACTTACCTGCTTCCATTCTTCTTTCAAAGCACAATTATGATAGAATAGAAAAAAAATACTTCTACACTCAACAAACTCGTAAGCAGAGTACACAGTTTAATTTAAAAGCACCCTACCACAACTAGTTTTTGAAACGCATTGTACAATAAAATGGGTCACAAAATAGGCTACATACATGGTGACTCTATCGTAACGTCACATAGAAAAAAGGAAGCCACTCTTACGCTACCAGGAAAACACAATAACAGTACAAGGCCCACATTTCCATTGTAGTGATTTCTTAGTTGCTGGTCTAGTTGTCAAATCGACACACACACTCCCTCATGGCTGGTATACACCCACACCATGCCCATTCAGCGTATCCGTCACTACACACGTGACCCAATGTATAAAAAAGACGGAGCACACGTGTTGTACGCCATTTTAGATTTGTTCCCAAAGCACCGAACAAGGGGCCCACTACTACATGCGTGGCCTCTTTCGTCACTGAGTTAGTGGTGCCCGAAGCACTGAGTGGGTGAAGAACCTGGGTTGATGATGATGGGAGCAGAAGTATGTCATTAGCCTTAGAGATATCAAGACTCAGCACCATATATGAGACTTCATTGTTGGAGATCGGGACTACATCATGAAGAAGGTGTCTTTTCCACGAAAAGGTGAGCAGTGAGGCTTGAGTACACATCCGAGGGAGGCAAAGGGTTGTAGCTGACTACATACAAAAATGCGACTTAGTATTTTAGACGAACGCACTCCTATATAGTGTATTAATTTACATGCATAGATTTTTTTCCCAATAGCAGTAACGTTTTTATAATCGCTGAAATGTCCGGAATATTACCAATACAAACAGTTCGTAGAAATGTGAGAATGAACGTGTATAAAAGCGCAATGTTATCTAACTCCAAATTAATATAGTAACAATTACCAATCATAACATCTTTCTTTTAATATCTTTTAGATGTACAGCTTCACGATGGATTATGTAACAAGGACGACAGCAATGGCACAAGGTGAGCAAAGAAGCTTGTTCCTGAAACAAAGACAAGTTATCTGTGGAAGGAGAGAATGTGTAGTATGCAGCAGGCGTGCAAAAGACACATTGGGCCAACGGGGCTTCAGCTACGATGACATAGCTTCCTCGGCCCACACACAGTCGCACCCGAGTATGTCACAGGTCTTTCAAATACATTTTGCTTGTTAATGAGGCTTTGATGTTCCCCACCCGCTTACAGCCCCCAGCTCCACTCTTCTTTTTGCTTGAACTTAAGCGCCCCCCGATTTTTGACTGTGGTTGCGCCTCTGGCTTCAGGTACCCCCCCCCTGTCGTGTTTGTCTCTCCCACGTTTTAATGTCATTTTTTCTCTTTCTCTTTCTTGCTCTCTCACATCGTTTCTCTATTTTTTTATAAAGTTTTAGACACTGCTATCTCCACTCTGCTGTATACAACCTTATCTCAATTGAAGTGGTTAACTCTCTTGATTACAGTGAAGGCTTCTTCGACATGTAGAGCACCATCTTTCAATCACGCCAATGGCACTAGGTGACAAAGAATTCTGTTTCCGAAACAACAACAAATAATTTGTGAAAGGAGAGAGTCGGTAGTGTGCAGCAGCTTGACTATGTAGAAATATATAATTACCTCCGAGCAGTGACAACAGACAGGTTACAACAGTCTGAGAAACAGATCTACAAGCTTATTGCACTACTTTTGTGTCACTTTTAGCATGAGAAAACTGGCGCAAGGAGCTGGTAAATCTGTGTCTCACTTTTCAAGAAAAAAATCTCAACTCCAGACTCTGCGAGACACTTTTAATGTTCTTTTCTCTCTCTTTCTCTCTCTCACTCTCTGTGACATCATTTCTCTTTCGCTTTTAAAGTTATAGACATTGCTGTCTACTTTGACCTGTAGAAGCAGACTTGATTTGAAGTTATGAACTCCGGTGGCCGCACTGTTTATACAAGGTAAGCACAGCGGCCTAGATATACAATGCCTCCATTGCAATGTATTAGAAATAAGTCGGCGTATTTATAATCCCGTTGTGCCACTTTTGTGTCAGTAACGCAGTAGGCACTTCCATATAGAAACAACTTGAATGCGGGACTATAACAGAAGTGAAATGTTCTAGACACATTGCACACATAAAATCGTAGTGTACCTTCACTTAGATAGGTTACAACAGTCTCAGAAACAGATCTACAAGCTTATTGCGCCACTTTTGTGTCACTTTTAACATGGGAAAAGTGGTTTAAGGAGCTGGCAAATCTGTGTCTCACTTTTCAAGAAAAAATCTCAACTCCAGACTCTGCGAGACAGTTTTAATGTTCTTTTCTCTCTCTTTCTCTCTCTCACTCTCTGTGACATCATGTCTTTTTCTCTTTTAAAGTTATAGACACTGCTGTCTACTTTGACGTGTAGAAGCACAGTTGAATTCAAGTTTTGAACTCCGGTGGCCGCAATGTTTATACAAGGTATGCATAGTGGCCTAGATATACAATCTCTCCATTGCAATGCATCAGAAATAAGTTGGCGTATTTACAATCCCGTTGTGCCACTTTTGTGTCAGTAACGCAGTAGGCAATTCCATATAGACACCACTTGAACGCGGGACTATAACAGTAGTGGAATGTACTAGACACACTGCACATTTAAAATCGTAGTGTACCTTCACTTAGATAGGTTACAACAGTCTGAGAAACAGATCTACAAGCTTATTGCGCCGCTTTTGTGTCACTTTTAACATGGGAAAAGTGGCGCAAGGAGCTGGTAAATCTGCATCTGACTTTTCAAGAAAAAATCTCAACTCCAGACTCTGCGAGATAGTTTTAATGTTCTTTACTCTCTCTTTCTCTCTCTCACTCTCTCACTCTCTGTGACATCATTTCTCTTTCTCTTTTAAAGTTATAGACACTGCTGTCTACTTTGACGTGTAGAAGCACAGTTGAATTCAAGTTGTGAACTCCAGTGGCCGCAGTGTTTATACAAGGTAAGCACAGCGGCCAAAATATACAATGCCTCCATTGCAATGCATTAGAAATAACTCAGTATATTTACAATCCCGTTGTGCCACTTTTGTGTCAGAAACGCAGTAGGCACTTCCATATAGACACCACTTGAACGCGGGACTATCACAGAAGTGAAATGTACTAGACACACTGCACACGTAAAATCGTAGTGTACCTTCACTTAGATAGGTTTCAACAGTCTCAGAAACAGATTTAAAAGCTTATTGCACCGCTTTTGTGTCACTTTTAACATGGGAAAAGTGGCACAGGGAGCTGGTAAATTTGTGTCTGACTTTTCAAGAAAAAATCCCAACTCCAGACTCCGCGAGACAGTTTTAATGTTCTTTTCTTTCTCTTTCTCTCTCACTCTCACTCTGTGACATCATTTCTCCTTCTCTTTTAAAGTTATAGACACTGCTGTCTACTTTGACGTGTAGAAGCACAGTTGAATTCAAGTTGTGAACTCGGGTGGCCGCAGTGTTTATCAAAGGTAAGCACAGCGGCCTAGATATACAATGCCTCCATTGCAATGCATTAGAAATAAGTCAGTATATTTACAATCCCGTTGTGCCACTTTTGTGTCAGAAACGCAGTAGGCACTTCCATATAGACACCACTTGAACGCGGAACTATAACAGAAGTGAAATGTACTAGGCACACCGCACACGTAAAATCGTACTGTTATCTTCACTTGTAATTCTTCACCTTATTTAGTCACATCTACATAAGTTTAAACTCTTTTTTTCCTTTTTGTTTTGCAGATTACCTACCCAACGTCTTTTGGAGTCCACATCACAATTTGTTTATAATACTGTTTTATTAAATTTATTTTTCTAGTTGTTTCTTACATTATCTTTAAGTTACGTTTACAGTTATTGTTGTTTTTATAAAAGTTAATAAAAAAACTATATACTTGTTTTTTGGGGGGGAGGAGGGTGACGGTCTACAACAAAAATAATATTTATAATTTGAAGTACTATAGTAAGATGTTTGACAGTGGGGTAGAAAAGTACTGGCGGTACAATAAGTTACATGTTCTCTGGATTGACTACAACATAGAAAGAAAATCAAAGTAAAACGAAAAAATGTTGCAACAATTTCACGTGCAAACCTAAATTAACTGTGTGGGCCTCAATGATGCCCCTCAAACCATGAAAATGACCACCCCCGGAGATTTCTATATTGTGTGAGGGAGGCTGCGTGGCCCACCGCCCGATGCCCAGGAGTGCGCCACACCCAGACTCGGTTCCTACAGTGTGCTGGGGGGAAACAGCCATTACAACGCGGTCATAACCATGCATGACCGTCACCACAAATTCATTAGCACGCATATGGCTTTACCACACATTCTTTTGCAACTAGTATACATTTACCACGCATAATAAAGCCATAAACATCCTAATGGCTTTGTGGTGACGGACACGAGTTGTAATGGCTGTGACTTACGTGCTACAAATTAGATTTTACGTATGCGTCTGACTAAGTCTGATAACATCAGAGTCCAAGGACAAACACCGTGGTGCCTATGGCAGGAAATCTCATCGATCACAGAGAACATAGGCGGAGGGTAAAATGAAACTAACAGGTATAATAAAAATAACGGAAGAAAACTACTAAAATGGCGGTGGACGGAGTATTTAATCAACGTTTGGTGCCTCGGCAATACGTTTCAAATAAATATAGATAGAATATGATTATTAATATATTACAAAAGTATAGCAGCGGATGACACACACGGCCCGGGAAAAGAAAGCGGCAAATTTAATACCTGAAATGAGGACAGCTTTGCTTGGTGAACATGAAGATAAAAAAAAACCATGGGCTTGGAAATGAGGCTGCGCATGCGTAGAGAGTACAACTGATACACAAAATCAAAACGGAAAGTTTTACATACTATCATTGAAATATAGCTCTTTTTTTAACTAGTAAAGTTAGCTCCCTGCATCCATCTAGATATCGCTATGATTTTACTTTTAATTTTCTTAGAAACTACTGAACGGATTTACACCATTTAACAAAAAGCACAATCTGCGAACCAAACTCTACCTCTTTGCCAAATTTGGTGTAATTCCGTTCAGCCGTTTGGGCTGTGGCCCTGGCTGAAGGTCCCTATGGAAAATTGCAAGGGGAAAACAAGTTTTGGAACCCCCTATTTTTCTCGGCCCCCACTTGACGAATCACCCTTAAACTTTCAGGGAAGGAGCAGAGCGGAGCAGGCCATTTTCTTGGAGAAAGTCGCGAAGATTCGTCCACCGGCGGCAAATTTATTCCAAATAGAGTGTTGTGGAAACTAGGTCCTAACTATAACTACCTACTGGCGACCGGCAGTAGGTAATATGTATATATATATATATATATATATATATATATATATATATATATATATATATATATATATATATACACTGAAAAAACCATAGGTTATACACCATATATAGTTAGGAATTAGCATTTAAAAAACCTTATTTTACTCACACAAAACCAATGAAATTCCATATATAGTTAGTTGTACTAACTATATATCGCGCACCCGCAATCCACTGCTGATCATGTCACATATTACATCATTCATGACATGGTCAGTGACATCACTGATGACATCACTGATGACATCTCAAATGACATCACTGATGACATCACTGATGACATCTCAAATGACATCACTAATGACATCACTGATGACATCTCATTTGACATTACTGATCACATCACTGATGACATCATTCATGTGATAATACGATGAACCTCTTCAGACTCTAATATAACCTTAGATACACTCAGTGTAAACAGACACTCACAGACTGTCACTCATCCATGGAGTTACTTACACACCTAGTCAGTCATGCAAAGAATCAATCACACCTCCATTTTCACAACTATACAGTTATACACACCTTACTTATTCAAACATATACTAAAACATATTTACTCACTTATACAATCCTGGATACAAGTGCACAATGATCCATGCAGCCACTCACACATTCACTGGCTCTTATGCACAGTTATTTATATATGTCAACTCTCACATGTACTGTATTTTACATATGTACTTACTTTGACATGTAGCACTGAGATATCTATTCACTCACCAATACAGTCATGCACACAGTCAACCGCCCATACAGCTGTTTCCACATGCACTTTTGAACCCATACATCTATGCACAGAGTCATACACCTCCCAGCCACCCACACACACACTCAGTCTCCCATACAAATGCTTGGGCAACCAATCAATAACCCATATAGTTACTCATATAGCTACTGATCAACACATGCAGCAGTTTACAGAACAACAGACATAATGATGCACAAATTAAGACAGTTTAGTCACTAACCCATGCACTCAGTGAGACACATTTAACCACTCACTCATACAGTCAGTCATGCACCTACTAAATCCTTCATCCAGACACTTGTACATCCACTCATTCTTAAATATGTAAGACATATTTTAACTTTACAGAAAAATACAGTCACTGGATGTTGTCATCAGTGATGTCATCAGTGATGTCATTTGAGATGTCATCAGTGAT
The DNA here is from genome assembly GCF_964261635.1 of Lissotriton helveticus. Classification (NCBI taxonomy): domain Eukaryota; kingdom Metazoa; phylum Chordata; class Amphibia; order Caudata; family Salamandridae; genus Lissotriton; species Lissotriton helveticus. The sequence goes on from NC_136068.1 coordinate 1,142,946,670, forward strand.
GTCATCAGTGATGTCATTTGAGATGTCATCAGTGATGTCATCAGTGATGTCACTGACCATGTCATGAATGATGTAATATGTGACATGATCAGCAGTGGATTGCGGGTGCGCGATATATAGTTAGTACAACTAACTATATATGGAATTTCATTGGTTTTGTGTGAGTAAAATAAGGTTTTTTAAATGCTAATTCCTAACTATATATGGTGTATAACCTATTGTTTTTTCAGTGAATTTTCAAGGTTTTGTAAATGCTAATTCCTAACTATATATGGTCTATAACCTATGGTTTTTTCAGTGAATTTCATTGGTTTTTTAAAAGCTAATATCTATAGCTGTAAAATGTATTCTTCTTTAAATCCAAAAATATATTTTATATGTTTATTAATAAATTTTTTTTTATATTTTTTTTGTTTCGCTCCCGGTCCGCGAACCGGGAAGCTTTCCGTTAGCTCAAATTGATGCCGCGACCCGGTCCGCGAACCGGTAAGAAATCAACATAGTGACGGTATCGCGTTGCCGCGTAATGCGTCTTATGACGTACTGCGTTAGCGCACCCGGAAGTGCCCCGGGGCGCGGACCGAGGCGCGAAACGCAGCTCTCCGGAAGCGATCCGCGGCACGTCGCGAAAGCGCGATGTATCGCGTTGCCGCGTAATGCGTCTTGTGACGTACCGCGTTAGCGCACCCGGAAGTGTCCCGGGGCGCGGACCGAGGCGCGAAGCTCAGCGACCCGGAAGCTAACCGGGGCGCGTTCCGCAGCGCGTAACATGAGCGTGAGAGGTCATGTGACTTGTTAATAAAACTTTTCATTGGTTCATTTCACTTTTGGTTTCATAATGATGTAAGGCTAGGTCAGGTGACCTAAAAATAACACTTTTCATTGGTTGAGAAGTATTGTTTTTCCCAAATGATGAAAACCTCTCCTTCTTTCCTCACTCTGACTTTCATCATTGTGAGAGGAAGACCTTTATTACTATATCAGAAATGGCTTCAGTAGTTGCTTCAGCTGGTGGACCCCCACCACCACCTCCACCTCCTCATGGGAAGAGAGGACCACCTCCCCAGGTGATGACCAACACTGAGGAGGAAGAGGAAGAAATGGATGAAGAGGAGGGAGAAGAACCACAGTTCTTAGAAGAAGTGCCCCGGGTTTCCCATAAGAAAGCCAGTTTCATCTGGCAGTTTTATTCGATCCCTCGTGGCCAAAAAAAAGTGAATGCGAGGTATGTCACCTGCCTCATCTGTAAAGAAAAATTATCCAGAGGGACGGATAAGAAATATAGTTATGGCAACCATACTATGCACAGGCACATGACAAGGAAGCATCCACTCAATTATTGCCGGGCGGAAATACGGGATTTGCAGGAAAATCCAAGATCAACTCCTGTGGCCAGATCAAGAATATCCATTTCATTGACACCAGCAGAGGCACGGGAAACTGTGCCAAACATACAAGAAAATTTTGGCCACATGATCCACACTTGTATGCACTGTCGTGCGTTGTTAGCATGTGGCAATATGAGCATAAATGCTATCAACCTGGCGTATGAACACCATAATTGCCCTAACCGCCCCAGTAATTTTTTTTTTGCTCCTGTTGAGCCCTTTTCAATGCCTGTTTTTTGTTGTTTCCCCCCCCCCCAAAAAAACCAAAAAAAATATAAAATCGTTCAAAAAATACAAAAAAAACAAAAAATGTTCAAAAAATAAAAAAAATATATAAAACAACAAAAATAAAAAATAAAAAGTTCTTTTCAGAACTACCTTCCCTTTCAAAAAAAAAAAAATGCTAGAATGTTTAGCACTCTGGCAAGCTCTATTTCTTTTGGTTCGCTTCCCGGTTAGCTTCCCGGTACGCGGACCGAGAGCTAACCAAAAATTTTTTTTTTTTTTTAAAAAGAGTAAGTATAAGGAAAGTAAACAGAGAGTGATGTTAAAAGAAAGACAGCTATAGGGAGTAAAGAAGAGATACTGTTTAATAGATCTATTTACCGAAGAAAAGACGGAAGAGGGTATAATTGTGAAAAACAAAATAGATAACGAAGTGAAAGAAAAAAAAAGAGAGTATAACATTAACAAAGAAGAGTTTCTTGGAGAATGTGAGTGAATGTTCAAAATAAGATTAAAACATGAGGAATAACAGAGAGAAAAAATAGAAAACAGAAAACAAAAAATAACAGAAAAAGATTAATTGAAATAGCAAAGAAATGTAAGTAACATAGAGCCATATCATCAACATAGGCAATAAAAGTTTTGCAGCTTTTATTGGCAGAAATGTGTCGCTAAAGCTGCTTTTGCGGCAGAAAACTGCCGCTAAAACCACTTTTGAACCAGTTTTCTGCCAATAAAAAGAGCAATAATTTTATTGGCTGTGTTCATAATATGCCCCTTAGTGTGCTTCAACTACACAGAGAAAGCATTATGAACAAATAGTGATAGAGTGATCAGTCAAAGACACTAAGAGTAATAGAGACGGAGTGAGTGAACAAGAGTGAGGAACTATGAGAAGAGAGGGACTGAGAAAAAGAGTGGAAGGAGTTGAGTAAGTAGGTAATAGAGAAAGGAATGAGGGAAGTAGCAAAGGCAGGAAACTGAGGGTTAAAGAAATGAAGCAGTGGAACTAATAGAAGTTAAATGTGATAGAAATGTAACGAAAAGAGTACAAAACATTTACCTTATAATTGTCGTTAAATTACTCACTTTTTGTTTTTATACTTTCAATCTGTGAAAGAGAGAACAAACATTTGAAAAATATTAAAACATGTATTTAAAAATTACAAAAGACAAGGGAAAAGATTGAAGGACAAACAGTTTTTCAACAACTTTGACACTTACAGAAGCTTCTGCTTCTCCAGGCCCCCTACACAGTCCTAAAGATATACATTTTAAACTAACAGTATCTTGATGCAGATGAAGTGAGGCCTATCTTAAAACATGGTGCATCTTTTGCATTGCTGTTGTCTCAGAAAAGTGTCGCAAGACACTAAAATTTTAAATAATTGCTTCAGGATGCCAATAAGATGTCTCCTATCCAGAGGTTTGTTTGAGGTGAGGCCTACTCAGGGTTGCAGATGAAATTTCGAGTTGTTGAAGAGAATAGAGGACATAATATATGTGAAGGTCTACCAATGAAGTGAGTCATGTCCACTGCACTCTTGAACAAAGTCCAAACCTCCTATGTTTCCCTGGACAGACCTAAACTTGATCTACACAATGTGCTTCGTAATGATAGGAAACACAGGTGATGTAAATGAAATACGTGCAATTTATTTTGCTCATTTCACAATCACATCACTTGTGTTTCCTTTGCTTAGGTATCTCGTTGTGCAGATGTAGTCTAGCATATGAAAGAATATGCAGAAGCGCAGCACTGCATGCAACAACTTTGACACTTACAGAAGCCTCACCTTCTCCATGCCTCCTACACAGTTCTACATATACATCATAAATGCAAACAGTACAGAATTAATTATACATGTTAAATGGTTTATTTTTGCTGCTCTCAGAATGTATCAAAATTCACTAAAAACAGTGACTTGAAGGTATTCATCATATAACAGCGGGGAAAAAAAAACACAATCAAAATGATTGTGTTTAAAAAACCCATACAACATAACAAATCAGAATTCAGAACTCCTTAAAGTTAACTTACTTTCCATGACGTCAAAAGATGTCCTATGAACAGCTTACACTCTGTTGTGCTGTTATTACTTTCAGCCCGCCACTTTCTGAAAGAAAATCTCAATCGTTTTTAAAAACATGTTACATGCAATAAATGACTTCTTGCTCTCTACCACAAGTTTCCACAAGGCCAAATCTTGTCAGAGCCATTTATAACTCTTGGATTTCTTGTAAGCCAATCCCGTCATTTGGCATTTCTGCAACTTTCAGAATTAAAATGTTGAAGATCATTTTCACAATCCAGGAATAGTAATATCTTCCTCTTCTTGCTCAGTCGTGTTCTACATTTCCTATGACACTGATACTGCTTACTATGAAGCAGACTTACACTAACTCTATGACTAGTACAATTATTTAATTCTCTACATCACTTTCAATCACAAAGCAATGTAAAACAGTAGACAGCATTGCAGACTTACATTCCCTCTACTCTATGTTTTGATTGGCTGCTTCAATTAGCTTATAAAAAGAAATAGTTTTTCTGAACTCATTCAAAGTGCACTTATTTCTCCATGACGTCCAGTCTTATGGTTAGAAGTTATGTCTCTGAACTACACTTATCCTCAAGGCCAAATTGTGTAGGAGCCATTAGAACTTCTTGAAATTCCACAGAGCACATCCCGAGATTATTTCCCTAAAATTTTGGTTTTAAAAACACCAGGTAAGAGTTTTTAAGGTCATACGGCAATTTTTTTGTGAAAATTAAAACAGAATCGTTGCAGAATGACAAGCCATTTCTAGACTTTAAATAAGCTGTGTAATGTCCTGATGTTATTGAAGGGCCGTCATGATATATAATTGCTGCAGTTACAAAAGTCCTTCCTGATATTGACAACTGCGAAGCTACAAAATTTTTTATTAAAGTTGTCAATTTTGTTCCATCAGGCCTACATCGTTGGAACATTAAAATGACATACTGGCCATATGTTCGTATAAATAATGTGGACATCATTTCAGATTTACATTGGCTACACTCCATGTTGTGATCAGCTGCTTTTACTAGCTTATTAAAGGAGACTGATTTACTGTCTGGCAAAGTTAAATATATAAATCTTTCTGAGTCTACACTAGTAGTACTTGATACCATACAGTTCTCGCAGTCATGCTGCCATTGATAAGAAAGCCCAAACAGCTGATCTACATCTACACCTTCAGCATGCAATACATCAAGCATATACATTAAAAACTCCTGACAATCTTGCTGAATATTTTGAGAGAATTGTGTTTGGCCTGAACATCTGTCTAACAGATTTCGAATTTCAGACACACTTTCTATGTTTGTTCTATCAGTGCTACATTTCTCTAACACAGAATTTAACAAACTGCAAAATCTTTGATCAGAATTGACCACAATCTCTTCTTTTACATTTTCTAGAGAAAACAAAACATTAACCACTACATTAGCATAGCAGTTGACACCAGAACTGTTTTCAAATTGAAAACCAACAACACCTTCAACAGAATCCTTTTTGTTTCTGCTTGTAATTTTAGGTTCATCGACTTTTCGTCTTTTTGCTACAACCTCCCCAGTATTGGTCACATTTCTTCGTTTCTGGCCTACCACACGTTTCTCAAACAAAGGATACTGAGGCAAATGTGGCGCATACTCTCTTCTTAACCTATTGTATTCCTTAACACAATCTAGATCCGCACAAATGTTTGTGACATCACACTCAATCAAGTACAATCCCGATAAAGTTCTAACTCGTGACAATGCCACATATGCCATACCCTCCTTGAACACAGAACTGCCAATATTCACCAATGCACAGTCTACACTTAAACCTTGCGATTTATGGATTGTCACCGCATATGCCAAGCAAACAGGAAACTGCTTACGGCGAACATATAAGTCTTTTACAAGCAAAAATCTAGCAGAGCAACGACCAATTAGCTGTACTTCCTCAATGCCATCAAATTTAATTTTTAAAAATTCAATTCCATCTCTATTTCTGTATTTTACAAAATCAACAACATTACCCATTGATCCATTTACCAGACCTCTTTCAACATGTAAATTCCTTCTTAAAATTATACGGCAGTTCAAGCACACATTCAGAGTCTTTTCAAAACCTGCAGTTTTAGATATACTCTTCTCTAATGAATCCAATTTTGTTTTCAGATTCTCAGACAAAATAATTGTTGATCCCATATGCTCTACTCTGTCAATAGCTTCCAGTTTCACAATCTCTTGCTTTTCTAAATGCAACATTTTGTTGTTGAATTTGGCACATTCTGCAAGAGTTGGCATCAAACATATTCCAGATTTCTTATCAGTAATTTTCTGAAAAATATTCTCAGGCACAACATCTTGTTCTGGATATAAATTTGACAGTAATCGTGCATGTAAAGCTTCTTTCCCATGCTCGGTCACTTTTCCAATTCTAACATCTTGTAGAATAGTCTTGTAAACTTCATCCTTCGCTGACGCATATTTTCATGCAGTTCAGCATAATTGAAGTTTAACCATATATTGACGTTGCCAATGCTGCCTAGGCACTTCCTGGTATCTTCATGCGTGAGCATTTTGAACACAGGTTGCCCTTTCACTGGTGTCAGCTGCAAAAGATCTCCGAAAACAATGATGTGTTTGCCACCAAATAACACATCATACTCTGTTTTGAGAACTTCTTGCATTCTCAAATGCACAAAGGCAAGCATGACATTGGAAACCATGCTTACTTCGTCAATGATAAGAAGTTTCATTTTCCGCAAGATTCTTGAAACTTCAAAACAAGCATCTCCAGATAGCTTGTGATATTGTAATTTGTTGTCATGCTCCACTGGCAGCATCAGTAAACGATGTAAAGTAATCCCTTTAATGTTATGTGCTGCCAGTCCAGTTGGAGCGGTGACAACACAAGACAGCGATGACTCTGTCCTTTCCTGCAAATAGCATGAAATTGCTTTAATGAGGAAACTTTTTCCAGTTCCCGCTTCTCCACTCACGTACAGTCGGACAGGCTTCAACGACGTACATGAGCACTCTTTCTTGTCATGACTTAATCCATGATCAATTTGCATGGTAACTTCGTCATATATTTTCCTCTGCTCAACGTTGAGTTGTCTTTCCAACTCTTCTAAGTTAACCGCATCCTCCTGAGCATGTGCCATGGCTCTTTCCACTTCATTCATGGCAGTGGCAGCTTCATTTTCGATAACAGGTCCTCCTAGTGGATCCTGACTCAATGAAGCAGAACTCTGACTGTCCTGAGAACTGTCTCTGGCAATCTCGGCTGCAATCGTTGCTTCCTGCTCAATTTCCGCATTCAACATTTCTACATATTTGGGAAAAGCAGGACATTCTATGGTCTCCTTGGCGGCATTGAAAGAGTCTTCGTAACAGAGGAAATCTCCAAGCAGTTCCTCTTCTGCACGCCAAGGCTTGAAAAGTTGCAAAAGTGCTAAATAGAAAAACTCCTTTTTTTCAGGAGATTCGCCACTCAATTTTCGATGGTTTACCAAGTGGCATTTTCTTTGCTTGACCAGACATCCCTCACTTCCTATTACAGCATACACTCCTTTCTCAGTATCTTCTTTGATGTTCCTCTTGAATATGTAATTTTGAAGAACCTCATACAGACAAACATTGTCGAGGTGACTGCTTCTATTTGGATAATATGTATCCAACATGTTGGTCTTCAAAATGTCGGTACTGTTTGGCTCCTTTTCCGCCAAATACTCAATTTCCCGCACAGGTTTCAGAACTCGATTACGCGTTGCAGCAAGACCAAGACTCGCCCAAATGATACTCCTGGACTTGGCATAGAGACTTGCTGAAGACAACCGGTCAGAGCATTCGTAAGCTCCAAAATTTCTCGATGCGACAACATCTTCAGACTGAAACTGTACAACTTCTTGCTGAGGCTCTTTTCATGGGAAATGTCCTCCCACATATCCTTCAATTCTGTCTTCTCTTTTTTGGTGATGTAAGACGTCACATACCGAGCCACAGCCATACAGTTATCAGCCACAAACTGTATATCCATGTTAGCATTCCACATGGACAAAATCACCGGGTTGTAGTCGTTGATGTACTTGGACTCTTCGTTCCTCTTCAAATTGTATGTGTTTTTAGGTGATTTCTTCATGACATTATGTCGCAGCGAAGACATCAAACTGTTTACTCTTCCTTTAGAAATCACCGGTCGTGGAAAGCCGAAACGACATTTGGTGTAGAACTTGTCCTTGTTTCGGAATTTACGACGGCAGTACTTTCCACATCGATGGCTTTGGAAACGCAGAACTTTTTCTCTTAGGCTTTTCTTCTCCTTTGCGTTTGGAACAGCACACGTAGAATACTGTTGGATGAAACTCATCACTGAGTCTTCTGGATCCGTTCCAAATTTAGGTGCATCCTTGATCCACAGCAACATATGTATATGAGGAGCACCTCTTGCTTGGTACTCCTTTCTCCAGAAGAAATCCAACACCTCTCCAAGAGGTGGATTCTTCTTATTCATGATGAAAGACATCATAGCTTCAAATCTATGATTGAAGTACCTACATACATTGACTGGATCCAAAGAGCACAGTTCTCCGGGTGTCTTGAATTCGATGTTATCTACGTTAGCATTTGCCTCTCGTAGAAATTCAAGTAAGTCTTCCCAGCCATACTCGGCACAGCTGAGAGTGAGGAACCATGTGGGAGTACCTAAGTTCCTCAGCATACATTTTAAATCACCATGACGACGGTACCAGTACTCATTAGTACCACGCTGACACGCCATGAGATTAATCAGGTGAGAATCCAAAATACTGTCTTGGACATTGACTTTATCCATAAAGTCACTTGCCGAGATGTTTTGCATGTGTATACCACTTTTCAAGATGTGGTTCACTGCATATGACAGTCCAGACAGATCGCTTTCAAACAGGAGATGAAACAAATAAGGAATGCATTGTCGAAACCTAGCATCTCCTGCATACAATCGCAAAGTCTGGTATTCAGAAGCAGGAATTTGATGAGGTCGCTCATCATATCTTCCTCCCTGACCTGTTGGAAAAAGCTTTGGGAAACACCGAGCTTCCAAACTTTCCTCCCAAACACTAATGGGACTCCCTTTGGCTTGTTTCATTTGAAACAACTCAATAGCATTCCCCATGACTTCCTTGGAATGCAAAGGATGAACACTATAATGTTCATATATTTCTTCACTAGTAGAGGGTTCTACTTTCTCAATTTGACCAGCACACAAATCGCTATCCTCTTCCTCACTTACTTCCTCTTCTGCAACATATACATTCTTATAGTATTTTTTTTTTTTTTCAAATACAATGTTGCCTTTTTAACTTTCCTAACATCTACTAAATCTTGCCATATTTTCTTATTCTTTGTCGGAACCCCATTAACTAAGATAACCAGAGGTTCCTCTTCCACTTTTTCTACTCCAATTGTGTTAATGTTTTTCTTCAAATCTAGAGGCAAATAAACAACTCTTCCCTTTAATCCTCTCTGTAAATCTGATGGAGGCAATTTCCCTGTCTTTGGCTCCATTCTTACAATAGCCTGAAAGGGATGGATACTTTGAATCAAAATAGATTCATAAGTATTTAAATCCTTCAATTCAGAAGGAATCTCAACCAATTCCAGATTATTATGAACTGCTCTAGCAGGCATCTGGTTTTGATTTAATTTGCAACAACAATAAGTACACACACGTTGATCCAATCCCAAATCAAAACAATTTTCTACCATCAAGTATGTTGCAAAATCCTTCCATTCACTAATATTTTCCCTTTCACTTTTTGCATACAAATCCACTAACTTAGTCTGATTCTTATAATAAGTGCGTCGACAACACACACAAGTGAAATTTGGCCTCTCACTTGATTTGACCTGAAATGTGACAATTTCCCTCTGGAAATTATCTGTACTGGAAACCTGTACACTATCTTCCACATTACCCGCTTCTTCTTGGTCAATTTCAACATTCTCCTCTTTACTTCCAAAGTAACAAAACTCAATTTCTTCACATATATTCTTCACATCTATTTCAGAACCATGCAAAAGAGCAGCGCATAATTGTTTAAGCATAATTGCTGGACTCTTAGCATAATACAACATTCTAACTAATTTCCTCACTTTATTATGATGCACTGCTAGCATTCTGAAATGATGAAAAACACTCTGGCATACTCTCCTGGAAAGACAAGCCAGTGAATGACCATGCAAACCTGTCACTTCTCTCACTCTGCAAGGATCTAATTCTTGCAACAACCTTATTTTCTGCTTCAAACTTTTCTTATTAAATGACCGTACAAAATCACAAAGCAAATTGATGGAATCCTGTCGCACACTACAAATACTACTACACTTCCAGGTGTACACAGGACCCTTAGTACGTCTTCCTAAAACCTCATTACCTAACACCTCTTCTGCCTCTGTTGTCACAAGTTTTTCTTTTTCAACTGGACAACCATCTTTCACTTCATAAGCACGACCACTGGTGTCAACTGCATGCACCAAATCATTATCCTGGAAATAACTCTCCTCATTAAAAAATGCCTCACAGCTTGAACTATGAATCCATTCTCCAGAAAAAACTTCACAAAAATTACTACGATTAACTATTCTCTTCCATCTACTATTTCTTTTGAAATCATAAATTGCCTTGTTTAGCTTCCTAATTCTATTGATTATCAAAATAAATAACTTACGTTTAATTTCAAATGCCTGATCAATAACTTTCTCAACTTTTTTTTTTCTCTTATAAAAAACCACTTTCTGTTGACCTTTCTTAATATTTTTTAACAAATTGCCAATTATCCTGTTGCGGAACATTCATTTACGAATGTCCCTAAACTGTTGTTTCCTTCTACTATCATGCACAGAGTTATCTCTTGCTCTAGCAGTAACATTTTTGATTGGCCTTTCCTTTCCATTTGAATTGGTTCTCTTTTTATGGACTGAAACATTTTCTGTAGTAATATTTTTTTTACTACACATATTTCTTATGAATGTTTTTGTACTCTTACCCGGTGCTTTCTTCGTGACTTGACAAATCTTTTTGTTAGATGACTGCTGCTTCTTTTGATTCACCTGCTGTCTTTGACGTTTTGCAGCCTTTCTCTCTCTTTCTTTCGTTGGCATGGTGAAATGTTGAAATGATCTGCAGTTGAATCTGTGGTAAAATATATTAAAAAATGTTATTAACCACTATTACCAAACAGTAAATCAATAACAGTGATCAAAAACTTAACACACTACTTGACATTTTAAATAGAAGATTTTTTAGTCCTTGGCAAATTTACAATACAGAAATAGCAGAAAAGAAATGGAATTTATGTTCATGTTACCTGTGCTATTTTATATGTGAATCTGATCTAATTTTATGAGCATATTTTAATATTTTATTGAAGACACTACACATAACCTGTTTTTGAAGGTGTCTTTATTTTTAAATTAAACGGTTTACACTTTTACTTTTTATTTATTATAAATTTTAAAAATAAATGTTTATAGTTCCATAGGCTCAAGCAGGTCAGCTTCCCACCCTATGTCATATAATTCGGACAAATCTGCATCCTCATCACGCTCTTCTTCATCCTCAGGATTTAAATCATCCAAGGGATCAACATCCACTGATGTTTCAATTACAAGTTCAATGATGAGGTCAAAATCAACTGATTGCAGATTGTCGCTCATGTTGATGTTGTCTTTATCTTTAAAGAAAGATAACAACAATGAGATGTTGCAGAGTAAGAGACAAATCTCAGAGATTATAATAGTAAAATTGTTTAACAAGAGTAACATTTTGCAGCTATTATTTAGCCATGTCCAGCGATGCTGAGCAGGTGAAGCCTATGTCTAATTTTTCAGTGAACATGACTCATCTCTTCTTAACCTTGGATAAGCCTCACCAACTCTGTGTCCCCTGCACATACTTAAATGTAAAGGGGCAGATTTATGTTAAATGGCACATCCCCAGGCATGCACCAGTTAACGTGCACCGCTGCTCTGCCACCCATGGTGTGCCGTATTTACAATCAGATAGGAGAAAGCTGCGTCAAAACCCTGCGCCTGCTTTAAGCAGGCATAGGTCTTGACGCAACATTGTGGAGATGGGGCACCCCTGAGCCTTGCTTGAGCTGCATCGCACTTGCGATACAACTCCAGCAATCACTACCTTTACAGCACAGATACGTCACGCATCTGTGCCATTTTTGCCCCATGATGCCCCGCATTGTAAATGCAGCACACCATGGGTGGCGGAACAGCGGCGCAGGATGACTGGCACATCCCTGGTGATGCGCCAGTCATCATAAATCTATCCCTAAGCTTCTTATCTTGTTACAGATGAACCGCCATATGTACCATCAAACTATTTTGCATTTCCTAAATAGCGAATTTTAAGGAATAAATAGCAATTCTTTACCATTCCTAATTTGCAATGAGCAAATTGCTAATTGCAAATTACCCATTCATTTCCATGGGCTAGGAGGCTCATAGGAATGAAGGTACAATTTGCGATTAGCAATTAGCTCATCGCAAATTAGGAATTTTTCCAAGGGTGCAGGGGTGTCTCAAGAACACCCTGCTGCACCCCTGAAAAAGAAATTTGGGGGCATATGGCGCACATACATGCCCTAAGGGCATGTATTGGCGTCATATGGCACCTTTTGTTTTTTGGAAAAAAAGCTTTTTGAAAAGAATTCGCAAATTACCACAAACTAGAAGTTGGTGGTAGTTTCCAAATCCGTAATGTCATTTTTTACATATTTTTTGTTTGATACATTGCATTTAAGTAATCGCAAAATTTGCAAATCCTTCAGTGCAATCGCAAAATAAGGAATAGCAAATTTTGCTATTCCTTATTTTGCATCAAACTTGTTTGATACATACCATTTGTCTAATTAGCATTCGCAAAGGCCGAAATTCGCAGAATTTTGATCTTTGCGAATGCTAATTAGCTTCATACATATGGCCCCAAGTGAGGCCTGTCTTGCAACATGGTGCATCTTTTGCATCACTGCTGCATCGGTTTCATGTGGCACGTTTTTTTCACACCATGACACATCTGCCTAAATGCATCAATTTGTAATTTTGTCGCCTCATAGCAAATCTTTTGCACCGCCGCTGCATCATAAAAGTGACGCACAGTGGCGCAAAAGAGGCATACACCTATCATAAATCTGTCCCTAGCATTTTAAATGATTAATCCAGGATGACGATAAGGTGTGGCCTATCCAGAGGTTTGTTTATGGTGAGGCCTACTCACAATTGCAGATTAAAGTTACGCTTGATAAAGAATACAGAGGAGATAATACATGTAAAGGCCTACCAATGAAGTAAGTAATGTCCACTTTATTGCGCAGTCATCATAAATGTATCCCTAAGCTTCTTATCTTGTTACAGATGAACCGCCATATGTACCATCAAACTATTTTACATTTCCTAAATAGCGAATTTTAAGGAATAAATAGCAATTCTTTACCATTCCTAATTTGCAATGAGCAAATTGCTAATTGCAAATTACCCATTCATTTCCATGGGCTAGGAGGCTCATAGGAATGAAGGTTTAATTTGCGATTAGCAATTAGCTCATCACAAATTAGGAATTTTTCCAAGGGTGCAGGGGTGTCTCAAGAACACCCTGCTGCACCCCTGAAAAAGAAATTTGGGGGCATATGGCACACATACATGCCCTAAGGGCATGTATTGGCGTCATATGGCACCTTTTGTTTTTTGGAAAAAAAGCTTTTTGAAAAGAATTCACAAATTACCACCAACTAGAAGTTGGTGGTAGTTTCCAAATCCTTAATGTCATTTTTTACATATTTTTTGTTTGATACATTGCATTTAAGTAATCGCAAAATTTGCAAATCCTTCAGTGCAATCGCAAAATAAGGAGTAGCAAATTTTGCTATTCCTTATTTTGCATCAAACTTGTTTGATACATACCATTTGTCTAATTAGCATTCGCAAAGGCCGAAATTCGCAGAATTTTGATCTTTCCGAATGCTAATTAGCTTGATACATATGGCCCCAAGTGAGGCCTGTCTTGCAACATGGTGCATCTTTTGCATCACTGCTGCATCGGTTTCATGTGGCACGTTTTTTTTACACCATGACACATCTGCCTAAATGCATCAATTTGTAATTTTGTCGCCTCATAGCAAATCTTTTGCACCGCCGCTGCATCATAAAAGTGACGCACAGTGGCGCAAAAGAGGCATACACCTATCATAAATCTGTCCCTAGCATTTTAAATGATTAATCCAGGATGACGATAAGGTGTGGCCTATCCAGAGGTTTGTTTAAGGTGAGGCCTACTCAGGATTGCAGATTAAAGTTACGCTTGATGAAGAATACAGAGGAGATAATACATGTAAAGGCCTACCAATGAAGTAAGTAATGTCCACTTTATTGCGCCAGTCATCATAAATGTATCCCTAAGCTTCTTATCTTGTTACAGATGAACCACCATATGTACCATCAAACTATTTTGCATTTCCTAAATAGCGAATTTTAAGGAATAAATAGCAATTCTTTACCATTCCTAATTTGCAATGAGCAAATTGCTAATTGCAAATTACCCATTCATTTCCATGGGCTAGGAGGCTCATAGGAATGAAGGTGCAATTTGCGATTAGCAATTAGCTCATCACAAATTAGGAATTTTTTCAAGGGTGCAGGGGTATCTCAAGAACACCCTGCTGCACCCCTGAAAAAGAAATTTGGGGGCATATGGCGCACATACATGCCCTAAGGACATGTATTGGCGTCATATGGCACCTTTTGTTTTTTGGAAAAAAATGCTTTTTGAAAAGAATTCGCAAATTACCACAAACTAGAAGTTGGTGGTAGTTTCCAAATCCTTAATGTCATTTTTTACATATTTTTTGTTTGATACATTGCTTTTAAGGAATCGCAAAATTTGCAAATCCTTCAGTGCAATCGCAAAATAAGGAATAGCAAATTTTGATTTAAGGACATTTTAAGTCATTTCCACATGTGCAGTGTTTTCAAATTATGATTTGAAAATCGTTTTTGGGGAAAAGTAATGGTTTGCAAATTTATGACAAGGACATAATGGTGTATGCTTCTCTATAAGGCATTTCACTGTCTCTGATGTCATTTTTCCCATATTACATTATAAGACCTTTCCCCATGGAGCACATTCCTTGTAAATATGCTCCCACCTGTGCATGGTGAATTTAGATTTTGACTGTTTGAGTCACATAGCCATGTTAAAAGTGACCCAAAAAAATTGCAAACGCTTTAAAAAAACACATTCATGAGTCTTAAGGACATTTTAAGTCATTTCCCCGAGGACAGTGTTTTGTAAGTGGCGCAAAAGAGGCATACACCTATCATAAATGTGTCCCTAGCATTTTAAATGATTAATTCAGGATGACGATAAGGTGTGGCCTATCCAGAGGTTTGTTTAAGGTGAGGCCTACTCAGGATTGCAGATTAAAGTTACGCTTGATGAAGAATACAGAGGACATAATACATGTAAAGCTCTACCAATGAAGTAAGTAATGTCCACTTCATTGCGCCAGTCATCATAAATGTATCCCTAAGCTTCTTATCTTGTTAGACATCAACCGCCATATGTACCATCAAACTATTTTGCATTTCCTAAATAGCGAATTTTAAGGAATAAATAGCGATTCTTTACCATTCCAAATTTGCAATGAGCAAATTGCTAATTGCAAATTACCCATTCATTACCATGGGCCAGGATGCCCATATGAATGAAGGTGCAATTTGCGATTAGCAATTAGCTCATCGCAAATTAGGAATTTTTCCAAAGGTGCAGGGTTGTCTCAAGAACACCCTGCTGCACCCCTGAAAAAGAAATTTGGGGGCATATGGCGCACATAAATTTTAACAACATTCCTTTACCTCAAAAACGATTTTCAATTCATAATTTGAAAACACTGCCCACAGGGAAATTACTTAAAATGTCCTTAAGACACATGAAAGTGTTTTTTGATTGCCTTTACAGCATGGTTGGGTCACTTTTAACATGGCTATGTAACACAAACATTTAAAATCTAAATTTGCCATGCACAGGTGGGAGCATATTTACAAGCAATTTGCGCCACAGAGAAAGGTCTTACATTAAAATGGGAAAAATAACATCAGGGACAGTCAATTGCCTTATAAAGAAGCATACACCATTATGTCCTTGTCATAAATTTAAAAACAATTCCTTTTCCCCAAAAACGATTTTCAAATCATAATTTCAAAACACTGCACATGGGAAAATTACTTAAAATGTCCTTAAGACACATAAAAGCGTTTTTTGATTGCCTTTGCAGCATGTTTGTATCACTTTTAACATGGCTATGTAACACAAACATTCAAAATCTAAATTTTCCATGCACAGGTGGGAGCATATTTACAAGCAATTTGCGCCACATAATTCATAATTTTCTCCTTAAAGCACACTATTCTCTATCTAAATTAAAGAAATATTTTCTCACCTTAGCAAATACTTTGAGTTTGAAAACAGTCTCAGAAACACACCAATTTGTCTTCAGCAGAGCAAAAGGTAAGCACTCCAGAGTCTGCAGCTATCAAAAGCACAGAAATGCTGTAATTCTTCACACATATCTCTCATGTCACCCAATCAAAACTCTTCCCTCACTTTTTTTCAAATGAAAACCCTTCCCCCCTCTGCCATTTCATGCCTTTTCTGCATGGCAACCACCTCTTGGAAGACTTCTGGTGTTTGCAAGTTCACACAACAATGTTGCAATTGAACTCTGAACTCTCAGTGCACCTGCATATCCAGTGCATTCTTTCATTTAATGATTTTTTATTGACCATTCAAAATACATCTTTCAAATAACTCATCCATGCACCCTAACTTTCTGTTTTCAGCAATCAAAATCCACCAATCACTGTTACTGCTTCATGAACACAGAAACTCCACAGTTTTTTTCATTTTAAACTCTCATTTTTTCAACTGCCATTTCATTGCCACACTTCATCTGACTGCAGGAGAACCTTCTCTCACCATGTTTTCTGTCTGGATTGTTGGACATAGTTATATCCACTGGGCTCACAGGTATGCTGAGAACAGAAAATTACCTAACCTCAATTTACAAGATGTGGAAATTAAGTGGTTTGGCCACAGAGGATTAAAATGTCACCAATTGATACCATTGGTGAAAACCTTTATGCATTTGCCAAAACCTGACCTGTTAATTGTGCACTGTGGAGGTAATGATTTGGGCACTTTGACTGGGGTAGGTCTGGAAATGCTTTTAAAGGACACCTTTGAGCAATTGATGGCACTTTTTCCTCAAACTGCCTTGGTATATTCAAATATATGCCAAAGACAGAAATGGAGGTGGTCAAACCAATTTTGTCCACAAATTGAGAAGTCGAGGAAGCATGTAAACAAATCTGTTTCAGCTTACATGAGAGACCATGGAATGGGCTCCATGTACAACAATAACTTGCGTTACTACATGCAAGATATCTACAGAGGAGATGGAGTTCACTTCTCAGATGAGGGCAACAGAGTTTTCATTCTGAATTTAAGACTGTGCATTGGTACCTACTTATAAGTACCTAAATGTACCATAAACCCAAAAGCTCTTCTCAGAGCTACCCTACATCTGATCACTCACAATTATTATTTTTCTCTAACTTTTTTCACTAATTTTCAACAAAGTACGCTTCCCGGGGCGCTACCCGGTACGCGAACCGGAAGCTAACCTCGCGAAATTTTTTAAAAAAATGTTTTTTTTCGCACATATAAGCCTCCTCAGCCACCCTCAGAAAACCTAGGGGGTCAAGATAAGTCTACCGTGCCCCCTTCTACCCATTCTGAACATTATTTGCCCTCCATCTTGTATCTTAAGTCGACCGAAACACAAAATGGTGGACTCCCGTAACGCTTCAGGTTCGCGTACCGGGGCGCTCGCCAGTTCGCGTACCGGGGCGCTCCCCGGGAAGCGCACCATCAAAAAAGGTGGGAAAGTAATTTACAGAAAAACGACTGGAGACACTCTCACCAAATATAGATTAGCTCATACTACATACCAATCCCTATCATTTTCACAAATTTGATTGAAATTCCATTTAGCCATTTAGCCTGTAGACCTCTCAAAACACATCTGAAGTGTTGGAATTGACAACCAATTAAAATGTTACTTATATTTTCTACTTTTTTTACCTGACATTTGATTGGTTATGTACCTGAATATATATAAAGGAAGAGAAGGAAACACAGCCATTTTGACTACTACTTCCTGGTGTACATTTCAATTGGATTTTCACTAATCACTTCAACTTCTTTGTAAAGGTAAGTTGTTATTTTTAAAACTGAAGTATATTGTGCACCAAAAGTTAATATGGTAAACTTTTTCTGATAGTTATATACTATCCCTCTGTAGTAGTTATAGATTTAGATAGACTTCTCTGTTATAGTTATGGATGGAGTTAGGTTTCTCTTGTATAATTATGAAATTACGTTAAATCACATACACTTTTTTATATTCCTACTTCCACTCTGATACTATACACTGCCCAAAGATAAATTCACTGATAAAAACTGCCTATCTAAAATTAATCCCAACACTGCCCTATCTCTACTAATATATATATTTTTTTCCAAATTTCAGGCAACATGGAAGGCGAACACAAAGTTTCATTTCAAATTGTCCTGCAAGAGAGCAGCCAAGAAATAATTGATCCAAATTATATAGAATTTATGGATGAAACATGGGACCAAGAACTACTGCAATGTGTGCAAGCAGTAGATGACCTCCTTCAAAATGAGGACATTTTACACCCTCAGAGATTACAAACTATGTTCAATGAAAATAATGACATTTCAGACAGTGAAATGTTAGAAAGTTTATTAAATTTTGAAACACAATCACAATAATAAATAATTGCTTAAAAAATAAAGAAATTAAAAAATAATCAACAAAACCAACAATCAATTAACATACAATATTAGAAAAGTCTATCATTCTTTTTTCCTTTTAGTACGCTTCCCAGAACGCTTCCCGGCCCTTTTAAAGCCTCTACATCACACCTAGGCGGTCAGGGAGGATCTACTATGCCCCCTTATGGTCATTTCCCCCTTTGTTTTGGCCTCCTCTTGTCTCTCGATCCTACCGAGAGACAAGATGGCGGCCGCTCCGGACTGTTTAGAATGTTGACAGACACCGGAGAGCCAATCAGCTTCGTTATGTTGTTCTCGTTATGCTTCTTTTTCTGTTTCGTTGCAGATACAATAGTACTATTTTTCTCTTTATGCACACTACTCTTACTCTTTAATCCTCAGAAAAGTGTTCCTTCTCTTACCAGGACTTTTTTTTTGTTTTTTGTGAACACATTGTTCTTCATGTAAATCTTGTGGGTGCCTTCTCTTCAAATAAACACCTTTCTTTCGTTGTTTCCTCTTTTGAGGTTTCGTAGGCATGATACAATTTTTTCAGTATTGATAAACAGGATCTATTATAAAAAAAATATAACATTGCAAAAATAAATATATGAAATATTCCATTATATTACTTATAAGAAGAGAGGGAGGATTATGAGGACAAACGTGGGATTATGAAAATAAAAGGACTTACAACAAGAGAGGAAGGAGTATGAAACAAGGGAAAATATAATGAAAAAGTGGAGTATAAACAGACACTGCAATATAAGGGGATAAAGGGAGTATGAATAAACTGGAAAGTATGAATAGGTAAGGGAGAGTATGAAGAGAAAGATGGAAATATGAGGAGAGAAGAAAGAGTATAAGAAGAAAAAAGAGAGTGAGAGAACAGAGGGGGCACTATAAGAAGAGAGAGAGAGACTATAAAGAAAAAAGAAGGAATATGTGAAAAAACACGGAACTATAAGAACAAAAAAGGAATACTAGCAAAGGACAGTGTGTTTAAGGAGAGAGATAACAGTACCAGAAGAGAGCACAGAGAATGTGAGGAAAAGTGGAGCATAAGGAAAAAAGGGGTGTACAAGAACAGAGGATACAGTATGAGGAGAAAAGAAGGAGTATAAACAGATGGAGGATTATGAAGAGTGAAAAGTGTATGACGAAAGAGGCAGAAGTATGACAAGAGAAACAAATATAAAGAGAGAGGTCAGTATGAAAAGACGGAGAATATGAGGAAAATGCTGCATAGTGTATGCAGGGAGTAAAGGAGGAGTAAGAGAAGAGAGCAAACAATATGAACAGATTTAAGAAGTATAAACAGAGAGGACAGAAAATTAAAATAGAAAAGAAATATGAAGAATAAGAGGAAAATATGAACACAGAGAGAAGGAGTATAGGACAAAAGAGAATATAAGAAAAACTCAGTAGTATGAGGAGACATGGAGAAGTAAGAGAAGAGAGAGTAGAATATGAAAACAGGGGGAATATAAGAACAGGGTGGAAAATGAGGAGAGGAATTTGACGATAAGAAAAGACGGCAATATAAGTAGACAGTGCGAAGTATAAGAAAAGAGAGGAGAAATGTGAGTACAGAGACAAGAGTATGAGAAGAAAAAGAAAAGTATGAGAAAACAATAGGGAGTACCTGCAAAGAACAGCGAGAATAAGAAGAAACAGAGAATATAAGAACATAAGAGTATATATGAAGAAAGAGGAAGGGATGTAAAGAGACACAGAGACAAAATGTGGAGAAAAGACAAATATAAGGAAAGACTGAGTGTATAAGGAAAGAGGGAGTACCATGAGAAGACAGTAAGAACTATGACAACAGTGGTGAACATAAAGACAAGAGAGAATATAAAGAGTAGGAGAAATATACAAAAAGAGTAGCAAGTATGAAAAAAAAGTATAAAAAGAGCCCTGACCTCATAATTGTGCACTGTGGTGGCAATGACCTAGGCACTTTGACAGGTGTAGGTCTGGAAATGCTTATGAAGGACACCTTTGCACAATTGATGACACCTTTCCCCAAAACTGCCTTTGTCTATTCTAATATATGCCAAAGGCAGAAATGGAACTGGTCCAACCACTATTGTCAACCGATTGAGAAAAGCTAGGAAACATGTGAATAAATCTGTTTCTGCCTTTCTCCGAGACTATCGAATGGGGTCCATCTACCACAACAATCTGCGTTTCAATATGCATGACATCTATAGGAGAGACGGTGTACATTTTACAGATGAGGGTAACAGGCTCTTCCTCTTGAACTTTAGACTCTGCATTGGTACTTACTTGTAGGTACTAAAATCTCCCAATAAACACAAGGGCTCTTTTTAGAGCCACCCAACATCTAAACACATACACTTTATAAATATCTGAAAAATATTCTTCTTTTTCTTCCATCAGTACGCTTATGGGATGACTTCCAATCTTCGCACAGTACGTCGTCCATTCGTGCTTGGTACGTGTACGATAAATCTACCATAAAAAAATACCCTTTATCACAAATTTTTTATAATCCCCGAGGACCCAATCCCCCGGGGCTCAAATGTAACATTGCGGACCGTGGGAAGAGCCCCAAGGCCTCCACAGTCCCAGCCGGCTCCCCACTTCCTGCGGGAGCCGGCATTGCTTTTCGTCACAAAGAGCAACTTACCTGCTTCCATTCTTCTTTCAAAGCACAATTATGATAGAATAGAAAAAAAATACTTCTACACTCAACAAACTCGTAAGCAGAGTACACAGTTTAATTTAAAAGCACCCTACCACAACTAGTTTTTGAAACGCATTGTACAATAAAATGGGTCACAAAATAGGCTACATACATGGTGACTCTATCGTAACGTCACATAGAAAAAAGGAAGCCACTCTTACGCTACCAGGAAAACACAATAACAGTACAAGGCCCACATTTCCATTGTAGTGATTTCTTAGTTGCTGGTCTAGTTGTCAAATCGACACACACACTCCCTCATGGCTGGTATACACCCACACCATGCCCATTCAGCGTATCCGTCACTACACACGTGACCCTATGTATAAAAAAGACGGAGCACACGTGTTGTACGCCATTTTAGATTTGTTCCCAAAGCACCGAACAAGGGGCCCACTACTACATGCGTGGCCTCTTTCGTCACTGAGTTAGTGGTGCCCGAAGCACTGAGTGGGTGAAGAACCTGGGTTGATGATGATGGGAGTAGAAGTATGTCATTAGCCTTAGAGATATCAAGACTCAGCACCATATATGAGACTTCATTGTTGGAGATCGGGCCTACATCATGAAGAAGGTGTCTTTTCCACGAAAAGGTGAGCAGTGAGGCTTGAGTACACATCCGAGGGAGGCAAAGGGTTGTAGCTGACTACATACAAAAATGCGACTTAGTATTTTAGACGAACGCACTCCTATATAGTGTATTAATTTACATGCATAGATTTTTTTCCCAATAGCAGTAACGTTTTTATAATCGCTGAAATGTCCGGAATATTACCAATACAAACAGTTCGTAGAAATGTGAGAATGAACGTGTATAAAAGCGCAATGTTATCTAACTCCAAATTAATATAGTAACAATTACCAATCATAACATCTTTCTTTTAATATCTTTTAGATGTACAGCTTCACGATGGATTATGTAACAAGGACGACAGCAATGGCACAAGGTGAGCAAAGAAGCTTGTTCCTGAAACAAAGACAAGTTATCTGTGGAAGGAGAGAATGTGTAGTATGCAGCAGGCGTGCAAAACACACATTGGGCCAACGGGGCTTCAGCTACGATGACATAGCTTCCTCGGCCCACACACAGTCGCACCCGAGTATGTCACAGTTCTTTCAAATACATTTTGCTTGTTAATGAGGCTTTGATGTTCCCCACCCGCTTACAGCCCCCAGCTCCACTCTTCTTTTTGCTTGAACTTAAGCGCCCCCCGATTTTTGACTGTGGTTGCGCCTCTGGCTTCAGGTACCCCCCCCTGTCGTGTTTGTCTCTCCCACGTTTTAATGTCATTTTTTCTCTTTCTCTTTCTTACTCTCTCACATCGTTTCTCTTTTTTTTTTTTAAGTTTTAGACACTGCTATCTCCACTCTGCTGTATACAACCTTATCTGAATTGAAGTGGTTAACTCTCTTGATTACAGTGAAGGCTTCTTCGACATGTAGAGCACCATCTTTCAATCACGCCAATGGCACTAGGTGACAAAGAATTCTGTTTCCGAAACAACAACAAATAACTTGTGAAAGGAGAGAGTCGGTAGTGTGCAGCAGCTTGACTATGTAGAAATATATAATTACCTCCGAGCAGTGACAACAGACAGGTTACAACAGTCTGAGAAACAGATCTACAAGCTTATTGCACTACTTTTGTGTCACTTTTAGCATGAGAAAACTGGCACAAGGAGCTGGTAAATCTGTGTCTCACTTTTCAAGAAAAAAATCTCAACTCCAGACTCTGCGAGACACTTTTAATGTTCTTTTCTCTCTCTTTCTCTCTCTCACTCTCTGTGACATCATTTCTCTTTCGCTTTTAAAGTTATAGACATTGCTGTCTACTTTGACCTGTAGAAGCAGACTTGATTTGAAGTTATGAACTCCGGTGGCCGCACTGTTTATACAAGGTAAGCACAGCGGCCTAGATATACAATGCCTCCATTGCAATGTATTAGAAATAAGTCGGCGTATTTATAATCCCGTTGTGCCACTTTTGTGTCAGTAACGCAGTAGGCACTTCCATATAGAAACAACTTGAATGCGGGACTATAACAGAAGTGAAATGTTCTAGACACATTGCACACATAAAATCGTAGTGTACCTTCACTTAGATAGGTTACAACAGTCTCAGAAACAGATCTACAAGCTTATTGCGCCACTTTTGTGTCACTTTTAACATGAGAAAAGTGGTTTAAGGAGCTGGCAAATCTGTGTCTCACTTTTCAAGAAAAAATCTCAACTCCAGACTCTGCGAGACAGTTTTAATGTTCTTTTCTCTCTCTTTCTCTCTCTCACTCTCTGTGACATCATGTCTTTTTCTCTTTTAAAGTTATAGACACTGCTGTCTACTTTGACGTGTAGAAGCACAGTTGAATTCAAGTTTTGAACTCCGGTGGCCGCAATGTTTATACAAGGTATGCATAGTGGCCTAGATATACAATCTCTCCATTGCAATGCATCAGAAATAAGTTGGCGTATTTACAATCCCGTTGTGCCACTTTTGTGTCAGTAACGCAGTAGGCACTTCCATATAGACACCACTTGAACGCGGGACTATAACAGTAGTGGAATGTACTAGACACACTGCACATGTAAAATCGTAGTGTACCTTCACTTAGATAGGTTACAACAGTCTGAGAAACAGATCTACAAGCTTATTGCGCCGCTTTTGTGTCACCTTTAACATGGGAAAAATGGCGCAAGGAGCTGGTAAATCTGCATCTGACTTTTCAAGAAAAAATCTCAACTCCAGACTCTGCGAGATAGTTTTAATGTTCTTTACTCTCTCTTTCTCTCTCTCACTCTCTCACTCTCTGTGACATCATTTCTCTTTCTCTTTTAAAGTTATAGACACTGCTGTCTACTTTGACGTGTAGAAGCACAGTTGAATTCAAGTTGTGAACTCCAGTGGCCGCAGTGTTTATACAAGGTAAGCACAGCGGCCAAAATATACAATGCCTCCATTGCAATGCATTAGAAATAACTCAGTATATTTACAATCCCGTTGTGCCACTTTTGTGTCAGAAACGCAGTAGGCACTTCCATATAGACACCACTTGAACGCGGGACTATCACAGAAGTGAAATGTACTAGACACACTGCACACGTAAAATCGTAGTGTACCTTCACTTAGATAGGTTTCAACAGTCTCAGAAACAGATTTAAAAGCTTATTGCACCGCTTTTGTGTCACTTTTAACATGGGAAAAGTGGCACAGGGAGCTGGTAAATTTGTGTCTGACTTTTCAAGAAAAAATCCCAACTCCAGACTCTGCGAGACAGTTTTAATGTTCTTTTCTTTCTCTTTCTCTCTCACTCTCACTCTGTGACATCATTTCTCCTTCTCTTTTAAAGTTATAGACACTGCTGTCTACTTTGACGTGTAGAAGCACAGTTGAATTCAAGTTGTGAACTCGGGTGGCCGCAGTGTTTATCAAAGGTAAGCACAGCGGCCTAGATATACAATGCCTCCATTGCAATGCATTAGAAATAAGTCAGTATATTTACAATCCCGTTGTGCCACTTTTGTGTCAGAAACGCAGTAGGCACTTCCATATAGACACCACTTGAACGCGGAACTATAACAGAAGTGAAATGTACTAGGCACACCGCACACGTAAAATCGTACTGTTATCTTCACTTGTAATTCTTCACCCTATTTAGTCACATCTACATAAGTTTAAACTCTTTTTTTCCTTTTTGTTTTGCAGATTACCTACCCAATGTCTTTTGGAGTCCACATCACAATTTGTTTATAATACTGTTTTATTAAATTTATTTTTCTAGTTGTTTCTTACATTATCTTTAAGTTACGTTTACAGTTATTGTTGTTTTTATAAAAGTTAATAAAAAAACTATATACTTGTTTTTTGGGGGGGAGGAGGGTGACGGTCTACAACAAAAATAATATTTATAATTTGAAGTACTATAGTAAGATGTTTGACAGTGGGGTAGAAAAGTACTGGCGGTACAATAAGTTACATGTTCTCTGGATTGACTACAACATAGAAAGAAAATCAAAGTAAAACGAAAAAATGTTGCAACAATTTCACGTGCAAACCTAAATTAACTGTGTGGGCCTCAATGACGCCCCTCAAACCATGAAAATGACCACCCCCGGAGATTTCTATATTGTGTGAGGGAGGCTGCGTGGCCCACCGCCTGATGCCCTGGAGTGCGCCACACCCAGACTCGGTTCCTACAGTGTGCTGGGGGGAAACAGCCATTACAACGCGGTCATAACCATGCATGACCGTCACCACAAATTCATTAGCACGCATATGGCTTTACCACACATTCTTTTGCAACTAGTATACATTTACCACGCATAATAAAGCCATAAACATCCTAATGGCTTTGTGGTGACGGACACGAGTTGTAATGGCTGTGGCTTACGTGCTACAAATTAGATTTTACGTAAGCGTCTGACTAAGTCTGATAACATCAGAGTCCAAGGACAAACACCGTGGTGCCTATGGCAGGAAATCTCATCGATCACAGAGAACATAGGCGGAGGGTAAAATGAAACTAACAGGTATAATAAAAATAACGGAAGAAAACTACTAAAATGGCGGTGGACGGAGTATTTAATCAACGTTTGGTGCCTCGGCAATACGTTTCAAATAAATATAGATAGAATATGATTATTAATATATTACAAAAGTATAGCAGCGGATGACACACACGGCCCGGGAAAAGAAAGCGGCAAATTTAATACCTGAAATGAGGACAGCTTTGCTTGGTGAACATGAAGATAAAAAAAAACCATGGGCTTGGAAATGAGGCTGCGCATGCGTAGAGAGTACAACTGATACACAAAATCAAAACGGAAAGTTTTACATACTATAATTGAAATATAGCTCTTTTTTTAACTAGTAAAGTTAGCTCCCTGCATCCATCTAGATATCGCTATGATTTTACTTTTAATTTTCTTAGAAACTACTGAACGGATTTACACCATTTAACAAAAAGCACAATCTGCGAACCAAACTCTACCTCTTTGCCAAATTTGGTGTAATTCCGTTCAGCCGTTTGGGCTGTGGCCCTGGCTGAAGGTCCCTATGGAAAATTGCAAGGGGAAAACAAGTTTTGGAACCCCCTATTTTTCTCGGCCCCCACTTGACAAATCACCCTTAAACTTTCAGGGAAGGAGCAGAGCGGAGCAGGCCATTTTCTTGGAGAAAGTCGCGAAGATTCGTCCACCGGCGGCAAATTTATTCCAAATAGAGTGTATAACTACCTACTGGCGACCGGCAGTAGGTAATATGTATATATATATATATATATATATATATATATATATATATATATATATATATATATATATATATATATATATATATATATATATATATATATATATTCACTGAAAAAACCATAGGTTATACACCATATATAGTTAGGAATTAGCATTTAAAAAACCTTATTTTACTCACACAAAACCAATGAAATTCCATATATAGTTAGTGGTACTAACTATATATCACGCACCCGCAATCCACTGCTGATCATGTCACATATGACATCATTCATGACATGGTCAGTGACCACTGATGACATCACTGATGACATCTCAAATGACATCACTGATGACATCACTGATGACATCTCAGATGACATCACTGATGACATCACTGATAAAATCTCATTTGACATTAATGATCACATCACTGATGACATCATTCATGTGATAATACGATGAACCTCTTCAGACTCTAATATAACCTTAGATACACTCAGTGTAAACAGACACTCACAGACTGTCACTCATCCATGGAGTTACTTACACACCTAGTCAGTCATGCAAAGAATCAATCACAGCTCCATTTTCACAACTATACAGTTATACACACCTTACTTATTCAAACATATACTAAAACATATTTACTCACTTATACAATCCTGGATACAAGAGCACAATGATCCATACAGCCACTCACACATTCACTGGCTCTTATGCACAGTTATTTATATATGTCAACTCTCACATGTACTGTATTTTACATATGTACTTACTTTGACATGTAGCACTGAGATATGTATTCACTCACCAATACAGTCATGCACACAGTCAACCGCCCATACAGCTGTTTCCACATGCACTTTTGAACCCATACATCTATGCACAGAGTCATACACCTCCCAGCCACCCACACACACTCTCAGTCTCCCATACAAATGCTTGGGCAACCAATCAATAACCCATATAGTTACTCATATAGCTAATGATCAACACATGCAGCAGTTTACAGAACAACAGACATAATGATGCACAAATTAAGACAGTTTAGTCACTAACCCATGCACTCAGTGAGACACATTTAACCACTCACTCATACAGTCAGTCATGCACCTACTAAATCCTTCATCCAGACACTTATACATCCACTCATTCTTAAATATGTAAGACATATTTTAACTTTACAGAAAAATACAGTCACTGGATGTTGTCATCAGTGATGTCATCAGTGATGTCATTTGAGATGTCATCAGTGATGTCATCAGTGATGTCATCAGTGATGTCATTTGAGATGTCATCAGTGATGTCATCAGTGATGTCACTGACCATGTCATGAATGATGTCATATGTGACATGATCAGCAGTGGATTGCGGGTGCGTGATATATAGTTAGTACCACTAACTATATATGGAATTTCATTGGTTTTGTGTGAGTAAAATAAGGTTTTTTAAATGCTAATTCCTAACTATATATGGTGTATAACCTATGGATTTTTCCGTGAATTTTCAAGGTTTTGTAAATGCAAATTCCTAACTATATATGGTCTATAACCTATGGTTTTTTCAATGAATTTCATTGGTTTTTTAAAAGCTAATATCTATAGCTGTAAAATGTATTCTTCTTTAAATACAAAAATATATTTTATATGTTTATTAATATTTTTTTTAAATATTTTTTTTGTTTCGCTCCCGGTCCGCGAACCGGGAAGCTTTCCGTTAGCTCAAATAGATGCCGCGACCCGGTCCGCGAACCGGTAAGAAATCAACATAGTGACGGTATCGCGTTAGCGCACCCGGAAGTGTCCCGGGGCGCGGACCGAGGCGCGAAGGGCAGCGAACCGGAAGCTAACCGGGGAGCGTTCCGCAGCGCGTAACATGAGCGTGAGAGGTCATGTGACTTGGTAATAAAACTTTTCATTGGTTCATTTCACTTTTGGTTTCATACTAATGGAAGGCTAAGTCAGGTGACCTAAAAATAACACTTTTCATTGGTTGAGAACTTTTGCTTTTCCCAAATGATGAAAACCCCTCCTTCTTTCCTCACTCTGACTTTCATCTTGGTGAGAGAAAGACCCTTTTACTTTATAGAGAAATGGCTTCCATTGTTGCTTCAGCTAGTGTTCCCCCACCACCACCCCCACCTCCTCAAGGGAAGAAAGGACCACCTGCTCAACCAATGTTTGAAGAAGAGGAAGATCAAGAAGAGGAGGAAGAGGAGGAAGAGCCTGAGTTTTTGCCAGAGGAGCCCAGGAGGTACAATAGAAAAGAAAACTACATCTGGCAATTTTTTAAATTTCCAGCAGGGCAAAAAAAAGTCAATGCCAGATATGTGTTTTGCCGTATTTGCAACGATCGACTGTCAAGGGGCACTGACAAGAAATACAGCTTCGGCAATTATACGATGCACAGGCATATGAGTAGGTGGCACCCAAATAATTATAGTGCTGCCCAGCTTCGTGATGAACAGCAAAATCCCCTGGCAATGGTGAGAACATCTGCTGTCAAAGAAGTATCGGGACCAGAGGCGAGGGAGGTGATCCCGAACATTCAAATGGACATGGGGGAAGTAAAGCAAGTGTGCGTGTGGTGCAGCCAAACACTTTGCTACCGAGAAAGTAGCATTACTCTTATAATGAGAGCTATCAAAAATCATGTTTGCCCGAAACGCCCCAAAAAATAAATTCTTCTTTTTTTCGTTGCTCCTGTTGAGCCCTTCTCAATGAATCATTTTTGTTTCCCCCCTCCCCCCCAAAAAAACAAAAAAATTAAAAAATGTTCAGAAAAAACAAAAAAAATATAAAAAATGTTCAGAAAAATAATAAAAAAAATTTAAAACAACAAAAACCAAAAAAAAAGTTCTTTTCAGAACTACCTCCCCATTATAAAAAAAAAAGGTAGAATTTTTGAAACTTTGCCAATCTCTATTTCTTTTAGTTCGCTTCCAGTTCGCACTCCGGTACGCGAACCAGGAGCGAACCAAAAATTTTTTTTTAAAAAAAGAACAGTAAGTATAAGGGAAGGAAACAGACAGTTATGTTAAAAGAAAGACAGCTACAGGGAGTAAAGAAAACATACTGTTACCCGCAATCCACTTCTGATCATGTCACATATTATATCATTCTTGACATGGTCCGTGACATCATCAGCAGTGGATTGCGAGTAACAGTATCTTTTGTTTACTTCCTATAACTGTCTTTCTTGTAACATAAATGTCTGTTTCCTATCCTTATACTTACTGTTCTTGTTCTAAAAAATTTTTGAGATCATTCAGAAACAGTAACATTAATAGAGACAGAATGAGTGAATAATAATGAAGAAGTATGAGAAGAGAGGGACTGAGAAAAATACTGGAAGGAGTAGAATAATTAAGTAATAGAGAAAGGAATGAGAGAAGTAGCAAACGCAGGAAAGTAAGGATTAAAGAAATGAAGCAGTCGAACTAATAGATGTTAAATGTGATAGATTAAATGATTGATTCAGGATGACGATAAGGTGTGTCCTCTCCAAAATTTTGTTTAAGATGAGGCCTACTTAGGGTTGCATATCAAATTTATGCTTGTTGAAGAATACAGAGGAGATAATACATGTGAAGGCCTACCATTGAAGTAAAACATGTCCACTTCACTCTTGAACAACGGCCAGACCTCTTCTGTGTCCATAGACAGACCTAAAGTTCATCTGCACAATGTCATCCGTAAACTTAGAAAACACAAGTAATGTAATTGAAAAACGTGGAGTTTCTTTTGCTCATTTCAAAATCACATCACCTGTGTTGCCTTTGCTTAGGTATCTCATAGTGCAGATGTAGTTCAGCATATGAAACAGTACGCAGAAGTGCAGCAGTGTATGCATTAATACATGTGAAGGCCTACCAATGAAGTAAGTCATTCCACTTATTACATCATTCATGACATAGTCAATGACATCATCAGCAGTGGATTGCGGGTTAAAAGAGTAGAAAACATTTACCTTATAATTCTTGTTAACTTTTTCAAATATTTTTTCATACTTTCAATCTGTAAAAGAGAGAAGAAACATTTCAAAAATATTAAAACATGTATTTAAAAATTTGAAAAGACAAGGGAAAAGGTTCAAGAAGAAACAGTTTTTCAAAAACTTTGAGATTTACAGAAGCCTCTGCTGCTATACGTCCCCTACACAATCCTAAAGATATATATTTTAAACAAACAGTATCTTGATGCTGATGAAGTGAGGCCTATTTTGGAACATGGTGCATCTTTTGCACTGCTGATGTAATAGCAGCGCAAAAAAGATGTAAAGCCATCATAAAATTGTGTCTAACATTTTAAATGATTCTTTCAGGATACAAATAAGATGTGTCCTTTCAAGAGGTTTCTTTAAGGTGAGGCCTATTCAGTTTTAAAAAAAAAAACAGTACCCAGAAGTGCAGCACTGTAAGCATTAACTTTGACACTTACAGAAGCCTCAGTTTCTCCATATCTACCTCACATTTCTAAATGTATATCATAAGTACAAAAAGTAGAACATTAATTATACATGTTAAATGGTTTATTTTTGCTGTTCTCAGAATGTATCAAATTTCACTAAAAACAGTGACTTGAAGGTATTCATCATGTAACAGCGGGGAAAAAAAAACACAATCAAAATGATTGTGTTTAAAAAACCCATACAACATCAGAAATCAAAATTCAGAACTCCTTAAAGTTAACTTACTTTCCATGACGTCCAAGGATGTCCTATGAACAGCTTACACTCTTTTGTGCTGTTATTACTTTCAGCCCGCCACTTTCTGAAAGAAAATCTCCATCGTTTTTAAAAACACGTTACATGCAATAAATGACTTCTTGCTCTCTACCACAATTTTCCACAAGGCCAAATCTGGTCAGAGCCATTCTTGGATTTCTTGTAAGCCAATCCCGTCATTTGGCATTTCCGCAACTTTCAGAATTAAAATGTTGAAGATCATTTTCACAATCCTGGAATAGTAATATCTTCCCCTTCTTGCTCAGTCATGTTCTACATTTCCTATGACACTGATACTGCTTACTATGAAGCAGACTTACACTACCTCTATGACTACTACAATTATTTAATTCTCTACATCACTTTTAATCACAAAGCAATGTAAAACAGTAGACAGCATTGCAGACTTACATTCCCTCTACTCCATGTTTTGATTGGCTGCTTCAATTAGCTTATAAAAAGAAACAGTTTTTCTGAACTCATTGAAAGTGCACGTATTTCTCCATGACGTCCAGTCCTATGGTTAGAAGTTATGTCTCTGAACTACACTTATCTTCAAGGCCAAATTGTGTAGGAGCCATTAGAACTTGTTGAAATTCCACAGAGCACATCCCGAGATTATTTCCCTAAAATTTTGGTTTTAAAAACTCCAGGTAAGAGTTTTTAAGGTCATACGGCAATTTTATTTTGAAAATTAAAACAGAATCATTGCAGAATGACCAGCCATTTCTAGACTTTAAATAAGCTGTGTATTGTCCTGATGTTATTGAAGGGCCGTCATGATATATAATTGCTGCAGTTACAAAAGTCCTTCCTGATATTGACAACTGCGAAGCTACAACATTTTTAATTAAAGTTGTCAATTTTGTTCCATCAGGCCTACATCGTTGGAACATTAAAATGACATACTGGCCATATGTTCGTATAAATAATGTGGACATCATTTCAGATTTACATTGGCTACACTCCATGTTGTGATCAGCTGCTTTTACTAGCTTATTAAAGGAGACTGATTTACTGTCTGGCAAAGTTAAATATATAAATCTTTCTGAGTCTACACTAGTAGTACTTGATACCATACAGTTCTCGCAGTCATGCTGCCATTGATAAGAAAGCCCAAACAGCTGATCTACATCTACACCTTCAGCATGTAATAAATCAAGCATATACATTAAAAACTCCTGACAATCTTGCTGAATATTTTGAGAGAATTGTGTTTGGCCTGAACATCTGTCTAACAGATTTCGAATTTCAGACACACTTTCTATGTTTCTTCTATCAGTGCTACATTTCTCTAACACAGAATTTAACAAACTGCAAAATCTTTGATCAGAATTGACCACAAACTCTTCTTTTACATTTTTTAGAGAAAACAAAACATTAACCACTACATTAGCATAGCAGTTGACACCAGAACTGTTTTCAAACTGAAAACCAACAACATCTTCAACAGAATCCTTTTTGTTTCTGCTTGTAATTTTAGGTTCATTGACTTTTTGTCTTTTTGCTACAACCTCCCCAGTATTGTTCTCATTTCTTCGTTTCCGGCCTACCACACGTTTCTCAAACAAAGGATACTGAGGCAAATGTGGCGCATACTCTCTTCTTAACCTATTGTATTCCTTAACACAATCTAGATCCGCACAAATGTTTGTGACATCACACTCAATCAAGTACAATCCCGATAAAGTTCTAACTCGTGACAATGCCACATATGCCATACCCTCCTTGACTACAGAACTGCCAATATTCACCAATGCACTGTCTACACTTAAACCTTGCGATTTATGGATTGTCACCGCATATGCCAAGCAAACAGGAAACTGCTTACGGCGAACATATAAGTCTTTTACAAGCAAAAATCTAGCAGAACAACGAGCAATTAGCTGTACTTCCTCAATGCCATCAAATTTAATTTTTAAAAATTCAATTCCATCTCTATTTCTGTATTTCACAAAATCAACAACATTACCCATTGATCCATTTACCAGACCTCTTTCAACATGTAAATTCCTTCTTAAAATTATACGGCAGTTCAAGCACACATTCAGAGTCTTTTCAAAACCTGCAGTTTTAGATATACTCTTCTCTAATGAATCCAATTTTGTTTTCAGATTCTCAGACAAAATAATTGTTGATCCCATATGCTCTACTCTATCAATAGCTTCCAGTTTCACAATCTCTCGCTTTTCTAAATGCAACATTTTGTTGTTAAATTTGGCACATTCTGCAAGAGTTGGCATCAAACATATTCCAGATTTCTTCTCAGTAATTTTCTGAAAAATATTCTCAGGCACAACATCTTGTTCTGGATATAAATTTGACAGTAATCGTGCATGTAAAGCTTCTTTCCCATGCTCGGTCACTTTTCCAATTCTAACATCTTGTAGAATAGTCTTGTAAACTTCATCCTACGCCTGACGCATATTTTCATGCAGTTCAGCATAATTGAAGTTTAACCATATATTGACGTTGCCAATGCTGCCTAGGCACTTCCTGGTATCTTCATGCGTGAGCATTTTGAACACAGGTTGCCCTTTCACTGGTGTCAGCTGCAGAAGATCTCCGAAAATAATGATGTGTTTGCCACCAAATAACACATCATACTCTGTTTTGAGAACTTCTTGCATCCTCAAATGCACAAAGGCAAGCATGACATTGGAAACCATGCTTACTTCGTCAATGATAAGAAGTTTAATTTTCCTCAAGATTCTTGAAACTTCAAAACAAGCATCTCCAGATAGCTTGTGATATTGTAATTTGTTGTCATGCTCCACTGGCAGCATCAGTAAACGATGTAAAGTAATCCCTTTAATATTATGTGCTGCCAGTCCAGTTGGAGCAGTGACAACACAAGACAGCGATGACTCTGTACTTTCCTGCAAATAGCATGAAATTGCTTTAATGAGGAAACTTTTTCCAGTTCCCGCTTCTCCACTCACGTACAGTCGGACAGGCTTCAACGACGTACATGAGCACTCTTTCTTATCATGACTTAATCCATGATCAATTTGCATGGTAACTTCGTCATATATTTTTCTCTGCTCAACGTTGAGTTGTCTTTCCAACTCTTCTAAGTTAACCGCATCCTCTTGAGCATGTGCCATGGCTCTTTCCACTTCATTCATAGCAGTGGCAGCTTCATTTTCAATAACAGGTCCTCCTAGTGGATCCTGACTCAATGAAGCAGAACTCTGACTGTCCTGAGAACTGTCTCTGGCAATCTCGGCTGCAATCGTTGCTTCCTGCTCAATTTCCGCATTCAACATTTCTACATATTTGGGAAAAGCAGGACATTCTATGGTCTCCTTGGCGGCATTGAAAGAGTCTTCGTAACAGAGGAAATCTCCAAGCAGTTCCTCTTCTGCACGCCAAGGCTTGAAAAGTTGCAAAAGTGCTAAATAGAAAAACTCCTTTTTTTCAGGAGATTCGCCACTCAATTTTCGATGGTTTACCAAGTGGCATTTTCTTTGCTTGACCAGACATCCCTCACTTCCTATTACAGCATACACTCCTTTCTCAGTATCTTCTTTGATGTTCCTCTTGAATATGTAATTTTGCAGAACATCATACAGACAAACATTCTCGAGGTGACTGCTTCGATTTGGATAATATGTATCCAACATGTTTGTCTTCAAAATGTCGGTACTGTTTGGCTCCTTTTCCGCCAAATACTCAATTTCCCGCACAGGTTTGAGAACTCGATTACGCGTTGCTGCAAGACCAAGACTCGCCCAAACGATACTCCTGGACTTGGCATAGAGACTTGCTGAAGACAACCGGTCAGAACATTTGTACGCTCCGATTTCTCGATGCGACAACATCTTCAGACTGAAACTGTACAACTTCTTGCTGAGGCTCTTTTCATGGGAAATGTCCTCCCACATATCCTTCAATTCTGTCTTCTCTTTTTTGGTGATGTAAGACGTCACATACCGAGCCACAGCCATACAGTTATCAGCCACAAACTGTATATCCATGTTAGCATTCCACATGGACAAAATCACCGGGTTGTAGTCGTTGATGTACTTGGACTCTTCGTTCCTCTTCAAATTGTAAGTGTTTTTAGGTGATTTCTTCATGACATTGTGTCGCAGCGAAGACATCAAACTGTTTACTCTTCCTTTAGAAATCACCGGTCGTGGAAAGCCGAAACGACATTTAGTGTAGAACTTGTCCTTGTTTCGGAATTTACGACGGCAGTACTTTCCACATCGATGGCTTTGGAAACGCAGAACTTTTTCTCTTAGGCTTTTCTTCTCCTTTGCGTTTGGAACAGCACACGTAGAATACTGTTGGATGAAACTCATCACTGAGTCTTCTGGATCCGTTCCAAATTTAGGTGCATCCTTGATCCACAGCAACATATGTATATGAGGAGCACCTCTTGCTTGGTACTCCTTTCTCCAGAAGAAATCCAACACCTCTCCAAGAGGTGGATTCTTCTTATTCATGATGAAAGACATCATAGCTTCAAACCTACGATTGAAGTACCTACATACATTGACTGGATCCAAAGAGCACAGTTCTCCGGGTGTCTTGAATTCGATGTTATCTACGTTAGCATTTGCCTCTCGTAGAAATTCAAGTAAGTCTTCCCAGCCACACTCGGCACAGCTCAGAGTGAGGAACCATGTGGGAGTACCTAAGTTCCTCAACATACATTTTAAATCACCATGACGACGGTACCAGTACTCATTAGTACCACGCTGACACGCCATGAGATTAATCAGGTGAGAATCCAAAATACTGTCTTGGACATTGACTTTATCCATAAAGTCACTTGCCGAGATGTTTTGCATGTGTATACCACTTTTCAAGATGTGGTTCACTGCATATGACAGTCCAGACAGATCGCTTTCAAACAGGAGATGAAACAAATAAGGAATGCATTGTCGAAACCTAGCATCTCCTGCATACAATCGCAAAGTCCGGTATTCAGAAGCAGGAATTTGATGAGGTCGCTCATCATATCTTCCTCCCTGACCTGTTGGAAAAAGCTGTGGGAAACACCGAGCTTCCAAACTTTCCTCCCAAACACTAATGGGACTCCCTTTGGCTTGTTTCATTTGAAACAACTCAATAGCATTCCCCATGACTTCCTTGGAATGCAAAGGATGAACACTATAATGTTCATATATTTCTTCACTAGTAGAGGGTTCTACTTTCTCAATTTGACCAGCACACAAATCGCTATCCTCTTCCTCACTTACTTCCTCTTCTGCAACATATACATTCTTATAGTATTTATTATTTTTTTTCAAATACAATGTTGCCTTTTTAACTTTCCTAACATCTACTAAATCTTGCCATATTTTCTTATTCTTTGTCGGAACCCCATTAACTAAGATAACCAGAGGTTCCTCTTCCACTTTTTCTACTCCAATTGTGTTAATGTTTTTCTTCAAATCTAGAGGCAAATAAACAACTCTTCCCTTTAATCCTCTCTGTAAATCTGATGGAGGCAATTTCCCTGTCTTTGGCTCCATTCTTACAATAGCCTGAAAGGGATGGATACTTTGAATCAAAATAGATTCATAAGTATTTAAATCCTTCAATTCAGAAGGAATCTCAACCAATTCCAGATTATTATGAACTGCTCTAGCAGGCATCTGGTTTTGATTTAATTTGCAACAACAATAACTACACACACGTTGATCCAATCCCAAATCAAAACAATTTTCTACCATCAAGTATGTTGCGAAATCCTTCCATTCACTATTATTTTCCCTTTCACTTTTTGCATATAAATCCACTAACTTAGTCTGATTCTTATAATAAGTGCGTCGACAACACACACAAGTGAAATTAGGCCTCTCACTTGATTTCACCTCAAACGTCGCAATTTCCCTCTGGAAATTATCTGTACTGGAAACCTGTACACTATCTTCCACATGACCCTCTTCTTCTTGCTCAATTTCAACATTCTCCTTTTTACTTCCAAAGTAACAAAACTCAATTTCTTCACATATATTCTTCACATCTATTTCAGAACCATGCAAAAGAGCAGCGCATAATTGTTTAAGCATAATTGCTGGACTCTTAGCATAATACAACATTCTAACTAATTTCCTCACTTTATTATGATGCACTGCTAGCATCCTGAAATGATGAAAAACACTCTGGCATACTCTCCTGGAAAGACAAGCCAGTGAATGACCATGCAAACCTGTCACTTCTCTTACTCTGCAAGGATCTAATTCTTGCAACAACCTTATTTTCTGCTTCAAACTTTTCTTATTAAATGACCGTACAAAATCACAAAGCAAATTGATGGAATCCTGTCGCACACTGCAAATACTACTACACTTCCAGGTGTACACAGGACCCTTAGCACGTCTTCCTAAAACCTCATTACCTAACACCTCTTCTGCCTCTGTTGTCACAAGTTTTTTTTTTTTCAACTGGACAACCATCTTTCACTTCATAAGCACGACCACTGGTGTCAACTGCATGCACCAAATCATTATCCTGGAAATAACTCTCCTCATTAAAAAATGCCTCACAGCTTGAACTATGCATCCATTCTCCAGAAAAAACTTCACAAAAATTACTACGATTAACTATTCTCTTCCATCTACTATTTCTTTTGAAATCATAAATTGCCTTGTTTAGCTTCCTAATTCTATTGATTATCAAAATAAATAACTTACGTTTAATTTCAAATGCCTGATCAATAACTTTCTCAACTTTTTTTTTTCTCTTATAAAAAACCAGTTTCTGTTGACCTTTCTTAATATTTTTTAACAAATTGCCAATTATCCTGTTGCGGAACATTCGTTTACGAATCTCCCTAAACTGTTGTTTCCTTCTACTATCATGCACAGAGTTATCTCTTGCTCTAGCAGTAACATTTTTCATTGGCCTTTCCTTTCCATTTGAATTCCTTCTCGTTTTATGGACTGAAACATTTTCTGTAGTAATATTTTTTTTACTACACATATTTCTTATGAAATATTTTGTGCTCTTACCCGGTGCTTTCTTCGTGACTTGACAAATCTTTTTGTTAGAGGACTGCTGCTTATTTTCTTTCACCTGCTGTCTTTGACGTTTTGCAGCCTTTCTCTGTCTTTCTATTGTTGGCATGGTGAAATCTTGAAATGATCTGCAGTTGAATCTGTGGTAAAATATAATAAAAAATGTTATTAACCATTATTACCAAACAGTAAAACAATAACAGTGATCAAAAACTTAACACACTACTTGACATTTTAAATAGAAGATTTTTTAGTCCTTGCAAATTTACAATACAGAAATACCAGAAAAGAAATGACATTTATATTTATGTTACCTATGTTATTTTATATGTGAATCTGATCTAATTTTATGAGCATATTTTAATATTTTATTGAAGACACTACACATAGCCTGCTTTTGAAGGTGTCTTTATTTTTAAATTAAACGGTTTACCTTTTTACTTTTTATTAACTATAAATTTTAAAAATAAATGTTTATATTTCCATAGGCTCAAGCAGGTCAGCTTCCCATCCTATGTCATATAATTCGGACAAATCTGCATCCTCATCACGCTCTTCTTCATCCTCAGGATTTAAATCATCCAAGGGATCAACATCCACTGATGTTTCAATTACAAGTTCAATGATGAGGTCAAAATCAACTGATTGCAGATTGTCGCTCATGTTGAGGTTGTCTTTATCTTTAAAGAAAGATAACAACAATGAGATGTTGCAGAGTAAGAGACAAATCTCAGAGATTATAATAGTAAAATTGTTTAACAAGAGTAATATTTTGCAGCTATTATTTAGCCATGTCCAGCAATGCTGAGCAGGTGAAGACTATGTCTAAATTTTCAGTGAACAGGACTCATCTCTTCTTAACCTTGGATAAGCCTCACCGACTCTGTGTGTCCTGCACATACTTAAATGTAAAGGGGCAGATTTATGTTAAATGGCACATCCCCAGGCATGCACCAGTTAACGTGCACCACTACTCTGCCACCCATGGTGTGCCGTATTTACAATCAGATAGGAGAAAGCTTCGTCAAAACCCTGCGCCTGCTTTAGGCAGGCATAGTTCTTGACGCAACATTGTGGAGATGGGGCACCCCTGAGCCTTGCTTGAGCTGCATCGCACTTGCGATACAACTCCAGCAATCACTACCTTTACAGCACAGATACGTCACGCATCTGTGCCATTTTTGCCCCATGATGCCCCATATTCTAAATGCAGCACACCATGGGTGGCGGAACAGCGGCGCAGGATGACTGACACATCCCTGGTGATGCACCAGTCATCATAAATCTATCCCTAAGCTTCTTATCTTGTTACAGATGAACCGCCATATGTAGCATGAAACTATTTTGCATTTCCTAAATAGCGAATTTTAAGGAATAAATAGCAATTCTTTACCATTCCTAATTTGCAATGAGCAAATTGCTAATTTCAAGTTACCCATTCATTTCCATGGGCTAGGAGGCTCATAGGAATGAAGGTTTAATTTGCGATTAGCAATTTGCTCATCACAAATTAGGAATTTTTCCAAGGGTGCAGGGGTGTCTCAAGAACACCCTGCTGCACCCCTGAAAAAGAAATTTGGGGGCATATGGCACACATACATGCCCTAAGGGCATGTGTTGGAGTCATATGGCACCTTTTGTTTTTTTGAAAAAAAGCTTTTTGAAAAGAATTCACAAATTACCACCAATTTACCACAATAGTTTCCAAATCCTTAATGTCATTTTTTACATATTTTTTGTTTGATACATTGCATTTAAGTAGTCACAAAATTTGCAAATCCTTCAGTGCAATTGCAAAATAAGGAATAGCAAATTTTGCTACTCCTTATTTTGCATCAAACTTGTTTGATACATACCATTTGTCTAATTAACATTTGCAAAGGCCGAAATTCGTAGAATTTTGATCTTTGCGAATGCTAATTAGCTTAATACATATGGCCCCAAGTGAGGCCTGTCTTGCGACATGGTGCATCTTTTGCATCACTGCTGCATCGGTTTCATGTGGTACGTTTTTTTTACACCATGACATATCTGCCTAAATGCATCAATTTGTAATGTTGTCGCCTCATAGCAAATCTTTTGCACCGCCGCTGCATCATAAAAGTGACGCACAGTGGCACAAAAGAGGCATACACCTATCATAAATCTGTCCCTAGCATTTTAAAAGATTAATCCAGGATGACGATAAGGTGTGGCCTATCCAGAGGTTTGTTTAAGGTGAGGCCTACTCAGGATTGCAGATTAAAGTTACGCTTGATGAAGAATACAGAGGAGATAATACATGTAAAGGCCTACCAATGAAGTAAGTAATGTGCACTTTATTGCGCCAGTCATCATAAATGTATCCCTAATCTTCTTATCTTGTTACAGATGAACCACCATATGTACCATCAAACTATTTTGCATTTCCTAAATAGCAAATTTTAAGGAATAAATAGCAATTCTTTACCATTCCTAATTTGCAATGAGCAAATTGCTAATTGCAAATTAGCACCGCCGCTGCATCATAAAAGTGACGCACAGTGGCACAAAAGAGGCATACCCTATCATAAATCTGTCCCTAGCATTTTAAATGATTAATCCAGGATGACAATAAGGTGTGGCCTATCCAAAGGTTTGTTTAAGGTGAGGCCTACTCAGGATTGCAGATTAAAGTTACGCTTGATGAAGAATACAGAGGAGATAATACATGTAAAGGCCTACCAATGAAGTAAGTAATGTCCACTTTATTGCGCCAGTCATCATAAATGTATCCCTAAGCTTCTTATCTTGTTACAGATGAACCACCATATGTACCATCAAACTATTTTGCATTTCCTAAATAGCAAATTTTAAGGAATAAATAGCAATTCTTTACCATTCCTAATTTGCAATGAGCAAATTGCTAATTGCAAGTTACCCATTCACTTCCATGGGCTGGGAGGCTCATAGGAATGAAGGTTGCAATTTGCGATTAGCAATTAGCTCATCACAAAATAGGAATTTTTTCAAGCGTGCAGGGGTATCTCAAGAACACCCTGCTACACCCCTGAAAAAGAAATTTGGGGGCATATGGCACACATACATGCCCTAAGGACATGTATAGGCGTCATATGGCACCTTTTGTTTTTTGGAAAAAAATGCTTTTTGAAAAGAATTCGCAAATTACCACAAACTAGAAGTTGGTGGTAGTTTCCAAATCCTTAATATCATTTTTTACATATTTTTTGTTTGATACATTGCATTTAAGGAATCGCAAAATTTGCAAATCCTTCAGTGCAATCGCAAAATAAGGAATAGCAAATTTTGAATTAAAGACATTTTAAGTAATTTCCACATGTGCAGTGTTTTCAAATTATGATTTGAAAATCGTTTTTGGGGAAAAGTAATGGTTTGCAAATTTATGACAAGGACATAATGGTGTATGCTTCTCTATAAGGCATTTCAGTGTCTCTGATGTCATTTTTCCCATATTACATTATAAGACCTTTCCCCATGGAGCACATTCCTTGTAAATATGCTCCCACCTGTGCATGGTGAATTTAGATTTTGACTGTTTGAGTCACATAGCCATGTTAAAAGTCACCCCAAAAAATTGCAAACGCTTTAAAAAAACACATTCATGTGTCTTAAGGACATTTTAAGTCATTTCCCCGTGGACAGTGTTTTGTAAGTGGCGCAAAAGAGGCATACACCTATCATAAATCTGTCCCTAGCATTTTAAATGATTAATTCAGGATGACGATAAGGTGTGGCCTATCCAGAGGTTTGTTTAAGGTGAGGCCTACTCAGGATTGCAGATTAAAGTTACGCTTGATGAAGAATACAGAGGACATAATACATGTAAAGCTCTACCAATGAAGTAAGTGATGTCCACTTCATTGCGCCAGTCATCATAAATGTATCCCTAAGCTTCTTATCTTGTTAGACATCAACCGCCATATGTATCATATAACTATTTTGCATTTCCAAAATAGCGAATTTTAAGGAATAAATAGCAATTCTTTACCATTCCTAATTTGCGATGAGCAAATTGCTAATTGCAAATTACCCATTCATTTCCATGGAGCAGGAGGCCCATAAGAATGAAGGTGCAATTTGCGATTAGCAATTAGCTCATCGCAAATTAGGAATTTTTCCAAAGGTGCAGGGTTGTCTCAAGAACACCCTGCTGCACCCCTGAAAACGAAATTTGTGGACATATGGCACACATAAATTTTAACAACATTCCTTTACCTCAAAAACGATTTTCAATTCATAATTTGAAAACACTGCCCACAGGGAAATTACTTAAAATGTCCTTAAGACACATGAAAGTGTTTTTTTATTGCCTTTCCAGCATGGTTGGGTCACTTTTAACATGGCTATGTAACACAAACATTTAAAATCTAAATTTCCCATGCACAGGTCGGAGCATATTTACAAGCAACTTGCGCCACAGAGAAAGGTCTTACATTAAAATGGGAAAAATAACATCAGGGACAGTCAATTGCCGTATAAAGAAGCATACACCATTATGTCCTTTTCATAAATTTAAAAACAATTCCTTTTCCCCAAAAACGATTTTCAAATCATAATTTCAAAACACTGCACATGGGAAAATTACTTAAAATGTCCTTAAGACACATAAAAGCGTTTTTTGATTGCCTTTGCAGCATGTTTGTATCACTTTTAACATGGCTATGTAACACAAACATTCAAAATCTAAATTTTCCATGCACATGTGGGAGCATATTTACAAGCAATTTGCGCCACATAATTCATAATTTTCTCCTAAAAGCACACTATTCTCTATCTAAATTAAAGAAATATTTTCTCACCTTAGCAAATACTTTGAGTTTGAAAACAGTCTCAGAAACACACCAATTTGTCTTCAGCAGAGCAAAAGGTATGCACTCCAGAGTCTGCAGCTATCAAAAGCACAGAAATGCTGTAATTCTTCACACATATCTCTCATGTCACCCAATCAAAACTCTTCCCTCACTTTTTTTCAAATGAAAACCCTTCCCCCCTCTGCCCTTTCTGCCTTTTCTGCATGGCAACCACCTCTTGGAAGACTTCTGGTGTTTGCAAGTCACACAACTTTGTTGCAATTGAACTCTGAACTCTCAGTGCACCTGCATATCCAGTGCATTCTTTCATTTAATGATTTTTTATTGACCATTCAAAATACATCTTTCAAAGAACTCATCCATGCACCCTAACTTTCTGTTTTCAGCAATCAAAATCCACCAATCACTGTTACTGCTTCATGAACACAGAAACTCCACAGTTTTTTTCATTTTAAACTCTCATTTTTTCAACTGCCATTTCATTGCCACACTTCATCTGACTGCAGGAGAACCTTCTCTCACCATGTTTTCTGTCTGGATTGTTGGACATAGTTATATTCACTGGGCTCAAAGGTACGTTGAAAACAGGAAATTACCTAACCTCAATTTACAAGATGTGGAAATTAAGTGGTTTGGCCACAGAGGATTAAAATGTCACCAATTGATACCATTGGTGAAAACCTTTATGCATTTGCCCAAACCTGACCTGTTAATTGTGCACTGTGGAGGTAATGACTTGGGCACTTTGACTGGTGTAGGTCTGGAAATGCTTTTAAAGGACACCTTTGAGCAATTAATGGCACTTTTTCCTCAGACTGCCTTGGTATATTCAAATATATGCCAAAGACAGAAATGGAGGTGGTCAAACCAATTTTGTCCACAAATTGAGAAGTCGAGGAAGCATGTAAACAAATCTGTTTCAGCTTACATGAGAGACCATGGAATGGGCTCCCTGTACAACAATAACTTGCGTTACTACATGCAAGATATCTACAGAGGAGATGGAGTTCACTTCTCAGATGAGGGCAACAGAGTTTTCACTCTGAATTTAAGAATGTGCATTGGTACCTACTTATAAGTACCTAAATGTACCATAAACCCAAAAGCTCTTCTCAGAGCTACCCTACATCTGATCACTCACAATTATTATTTTACTCTAACATTTTTCACTAATTTCCAACAAAGTACGCTCCCTGGGGCGCTACCCGGTACGCGAACCGGGAGCTAACCTCGCGAAATTTTTTTAAAAAATGTTTTTTTTTCGCACATATAAGCCTCCTCAGCCACCCT
The DNA here is from genome assembly GCF_964261635.1 of Lissotriton helveticus. Lineage (NCBI taxonomy): Eukaryota > Metazoa > Chordata > Amphibia > Caudata > Salamandridae > Lissotriton > Lissotriton helveticus. The sequence continues at coordinate 1,142,990,956 of NC_136068.1, forward strand.
CAGAAAACCTAGGGGGTCAAGATAACTCTACCTTGCCCCCTTCTACCCATTCTGAACATTATTTGCCCTCCATCTTGTATCTTAATTCGACCGAAACACAAAATGGTGGACTCCCGGAACGCTTAAGGTTCGCGAACCGGGGCGCTCAACGGTACGCGTACCGGGTCGCTCCCTGGGAAGCGCACCATCAAAAAAGGTGGGAAAGTAGTTCACAGAAAAGCCACTGGAGACAATTTCACCAAATATAGATTAGCTCATACTACATACCAATCCCTACCATTTTCACAAATTTGATTGGAATTCCATTTAGTCATTTAGCCTGTAGACCTCTCTAAATACCCTGAGGTAAATTACTTCACAAAACACATCTGAAGTGTTGGAATTGAAAACCAATGAAAATGTTACTTTCATTTTCCACTTTTTTTACCTGACATTTCATTGGTTATATACCTGAATATATATAAAGGAAGAGAAGAAAACACAGCCATTTTGACTACTACTTCTTGCTGTACATTTCAATAGTATTTTCACTAATTCCTTCAACTTCTTTCAAAAGGTAAGTTTTTATTTTTAAAACTGAAGTATATTGTGCACTATAAGTTAATATGGTAAACTTTTTCTGATAGATATATACTATCCCTCTGTAGTAGTTATAGATTTAGAGAGACTTCTCTGTTATAGTTATGGATGGAGTTAGGCTTCTCTTGTATAATTATGAATTTACTTACGTTAAATCACATACACTTTTTTATATTCCTACTTCCACTCTGATACTATACACTGCCCAAAGATAAATTCACTGATAAAAAATGCCTATTTAAAATTATTCCCAACATTGCCCTATCTCTACTAATATATATTTTTTTAATCCAAATTTCAGGCAAAATGGAAGGCGAAAACCAAGTTTCTTTTGAAATGGACCTGCAAGAGACCAGCCAAGAATTGATTGATACAATTGATCAAATTGACATTGAATTTTTCGATGAAACTTGGGACAATGAACTACTGCAATGTGTACAAGCAGTAGATAACCTCCTTGCAAATGAGGACATTTTACACCCTCAGAGACTACAATGTATATTCCATGATAATTATGAAATTTCTGACAATGAAATGTTAGAAAGTTTAATAAATTATGAAACACAATCACAATAAAAAAAATGCTTAAAAAATAAAAAAAATAAAAAATAATCAACAAAAACAACAATCAATTAACATACAGCATTTGAAAAGTCTATCATTCATTTTTCATTGCAGTACGCTGCCCAGAACGCTTCCCGGTTCGCGGACCGGGCGCTCCCCACGCAAAAAAAACCAAAAATTTTTTTTTGTTTTTTTTGCCCCGCGGGGCCCTTTTAAAACCTCCACATTAAACCTAGGGGGTCAGGGAGGATCTAGTATGCCCCCTTATGGTCATTTTCGCTTTTGTTTTGGCCTCCTCTTGTCTCTTAATCCTACCGAGAGACAAGATGGCGGCCGCTCCGGACTGTTTAGAATGTTGACAGACACCGGAGAGCCAATCAGCTTAGCTACGCGAAGTTCCGGTACGCTTAAGGTCCGCGGACCGGAGCGCTGCCCGGAGCGCGCTTACAGATATATATCTTTTTTTAAACGTTAATTTCTCAAAATCCACTGGAGCACATATATTGAGACCTAGAAAAGGCACATCGGGCTACCAGTCCCTACAATTTTGCCAAGTTTCATGCAAATCCATTCAGCCGTTCGGGCTAAAAGTGAGGCCAACCGCCCTATGGAAAACTCAATGTTAAAAACACGTTTTGGGACCCCCCTTTTTTCTCGGCCCCCCCTTGACGAAACCCCCTCAAATTTCCAAGGGCTGCTCAGAAACAAAATGTTCCATTTTCCAGAAAATTTCAGCCAATTCCGTCCACAAACGCCAAAGTTATTAGACATAGAATTTTCAAAAATCCCATAGGGAAAAAATCCTAACTATATATACCTACTGGCGACCGCCAGTAGGTAATATGTGTGTGTATATATATATATATTTATATGTGAGCAAGGCGACAGGGATCGCCGAAACGCGTCACGAATTGCACTGAATAAAGAATAAAGAACTTTGTATTGCACCAGCAACCAGCGTATCAAGGTGTCCGTTACTCTCCTGATAGTGCTCGTCATAGCATTTGTAGTGTTACCTGATATATATATATGTGTGGAAATATGCAACATTCTATTGGGAATAACTTTGGTGCCGGTTGAGGAATTTGCGTGTAATTTTGCAAAGGTTTGGCCAGCTCCGCTGCGCTCCTTCCCTGAAGGTTGCGGGGGGATTCGTGAAGTGGGGGCTGAGAAAAAAGGGAGGTCCCAAAACGTGTTTTCCCCATGTTAATTTCCATAGGACGTTCTGACAAGGCTACAGCCCGAACCGCTGAACAGAATTACACCAAACTTGGCAAAATTGTAGGGACTGGTACGCAGAAGTGCCTTTGCTATATTTGGTGAAAATTGCTCGAGTGGTTTTCATAAAAATGAACTTCAAAAACACATATATATCTGGGCGGAGCCTAACCACACACCTCATCGTGAGATCTGATTGGCTGTCAGCACTTCATCCAAGAAGTTTTGGCAGCCATCTTGGGCCCAATATACATGATAGCACCTCATTAAAAAGCATTGCAGTTAATAGAGGGTTTTAGGACTTTAGTTACATTATAAATCATTTATTGATGGTACCATACTCATTTTAGGAATTGGGGTGTGTTCTAAGGTGATTTTACCACGTGAAAAAGCCTTCTGCTGGGATATCATGAATCATGTTTGAAAGAAAACTATTATCTCATGCTTTTCCCAAAGTGGTTTGGAAGGGGATCTATAAGCTAAACTGAAAGCATATTTTCTGTAAATTCACATTATCTTTCTCAGTCATGTGAGCATGAAGTCTGAGATTCTCAGTAAAACATGTCAGTTGATTTCTTTGTGTTCTACTGCAGCCTCCTAGAGTGTTCTAAAGAACAACTAGAGCGCTAACAGTCCTACTTATTACAAAGGTATGGCACACCTGAAGCCATCTTGATTGGAATAAAGTGGTAACTCTTAAAACATTTAATTTAAAAAGGAACAAAATGAGGGGGTATATTTTGCCATAGAAAGTCTGATTAGTGCTGCAGAAAGAAAAATTAGGGCACATTTTGAGTGACTTCCCAAATCCTCTTCTATTTCATGAAAAAATTCTGCTATGCAGTCTCCCAAGATGGCCACCAGAGACAAAAGAGCCCAAATGTAGCCCAAATATCACCCAGATGTAGCCCAAGTATAGCCCAATGACAGAATGTCCCAGAGTGTTCTAAAGAACAACTGGAGCGCTAACAGTCTTACTTATGACAAACGTATGGCACACCAGAAGCCATCTTGAATGGAATAAAGTGGTAAGTCTGAAAACATTTAATTTAAAAAGGAACAAAATGAGGGGGTGACATTTTCCCCAGCTTGCAATCGTGCCTGGGGGGCCCTGGGGGTCCTTGTTGTACCCCCTATGCAGGCCTAGGGGTCGGGGTGTTTCTACCCTGCCCCCTTTTTGCATTTTGTGTATTTCTTTTCCTGATTTCTTGTGTCTCAGTTCTACCGAGGCACAAGATGGCTGCCAACACTTCCTGGTTTGGATTGTTGACAGCCAATTAGCATACAGCTAGTGATCGGGAGGGTGCGCGGATCTTCCGCGGCCATAGATATTTAAAGATTTACACAATTTAACAAAAAGAGTTCTTTCTGAACCAAGAACTACTTCTTTGCCAAATTTGGGGTAATTTCGTTCAGCAATTCGGGCGGTAGCCGTGTCTAAAGTTTCCTATGGAAAATTGCATTGGACCCCCCCTTTTTCCTCAGCCCCCGCTTACCGAATCACCTTGAAACTTTCAAGATAGGAGCGGACCAGCGCAGGCCATAAGTTTTGAAAATTTCGCGAAGATTCGTCAACCGGCGCCAAAGTTATTGGGAATGGAATGTTGCAATTTTCCTATGGAAAATAGGTCCTAACTATAACTACCTATTGGCGACCACCAGTAAGTAATATATAATAAACTTTTATTGACAACATTCAATGTTGTATAACAGTAAAAAGTAACAGTTTGCACATTTTTGGTCATTCTCTGCATTAGGTTTTAAGAGCAAAAGTATTTGGACCTTATATTTCCCCATGTAGTTGATGATCAGGAAGTTTAATAGCACTATGCACTTTAGGTTGATATACAATATATGTGCTGCTAACCCCACTAAAGGGATTATTGTGAATTGCGTATTTTGCACATAAATGCATCATTGTGCTGTAGCTGAGCTTTGCACATTTGCTTGAACCACTCTTGAGATTTTACCCAACAATGTAAAAAGAATTTCGGTTTGTTACATATTTACATGTCAAATGCAACCGTAGTATGTTTTCCATATCCATTGGCCCAAAGTTCACATGACACTAAGCATTTGCACTTTAAATATGGTGGCTTGTACTATCAGCGTCATGTGATCAAGGCCTCTCTGGGGCCGAAACGCGTCATGGCGGTGCTTGTTACTACTCTGGAATAAAACACTTCATGCACGAAACATACTGGGTCTGTGTTCGTCTTAAACTGGAGCTTGGTAACTAGAAGACGAAGTTCTTTGCATATATAATACATATATACACTCAGAAATTAAAATACCCTTGGTTAAAGAAAAAAACAATTATTAACTTCAGTATTGCATATTATCACAGAGTATCACATAACGTGCCCTATTTAATACACGTATGCATTTCTGCCAATAGTTATTAAAACTCATCTCCAGTCACTCCACTGGATAATTTGATAATTTGATAATTTGCTTGGGGTATGGTGAAACATATGTGCTGTACAGAATAACTGCGAAATCAGATAATGTTTTCAATTTTAAGGTTTTGAAATATAATCACATTACAACGCAAAAAAGCATTTCATATAGAAATATTTAAAGTTAGTCAGCTATAGAGGTAACGTGTTCTCTGTTATAGTGAAGTTAACAAGTGACTCCATGCATTAACTGCATTTAGGCATTTAATGTATAGTCAAGTGTGTACATTGTATGCATCTGTCTTGATTTTCTTTGCACCACTTCGTGTTTGAGGTAGCCTCCCTGATCATCTAAATCATTGGTACTCACAAACTTTCTCTCGGGGGCCAAATTTACAGTGTGGTTTGTGGCCGTGGGCCGCTCCGGAGGGGGCGTGGTCAGTGGGGGAGGGGGCGGGGCTCGAGCAACAAAAAAAACTGGTACCATGAGGTTGATCATTGGCCCCTGCAGCGGACGCCTTCGTCCACTGAGCCACCAGACCCGACATACACACATCTCTCTATCTCTCTCGTTCTTTCTCAGTCTCTCTCTCTCTCTCTCTGTCCCTCCCTCTCTCTCTCCCTCTTCCTCCCTCTCTCTACCTCTCTCTCCCTCTCTGTCTCCCTCTGTCGCACTCCCTCTCACTCCCGCTCTCCCTCTGTCTCACTCACTCTGACTGTCTCACTCCCTCTGTCTCACTCACTCTGACTGTCTCACTCTCTCTCTGTCTCCCTCTCTCTCTCTCTGTTTCCCTCTCCCTGTTACCCTCTCCCTCTCTCTGTTTCCCTCTCCCTCACTCTGTTTCCCTCTCCTCACTCTGTTTCCCTCTCCCTCACTCTGTTTCCCTCTCCCTCCTTCCCTCTGTCTCCCTCTCTCTCCTTCCCTCTCCCTCCTTACCTCTGTCTCCCTCTGTCTCCTTCCCTCTCCCTCCTTCCCTCTGTCTCCCTCTCTCTCCTACCCCCTTCCTCACTCTGAGGTCTCCCTCACTCTGAGGTCTCCCTCCCTCACTCTGTCTCCCTCCCCCCTCGCTCTGCTTCCCTCCCTCGCTCTCCCTCTGTCTGCCTCTGTCTTCCTCCCTCGCTCTCCCTCTGTCTGCCTGTCTCCCTCCCTCGGCCTCTGTCTCCCTCCCTCGCTCTCCCTCTGTCTGCCTCGCTCTCCCTCTGTCTGGCTCTCCCTTGCTCTCCCTCCCTCGCTCTCCCTCTGTCTGCCTCTCCCTCGCTCTCCCTCTGTCTGACTCTCCCTCACTCTCCCTCTGTCTGCCTCTGTCTCCCTCCCTCGCTCTCCCTCACTCTCCATCACTCTCCCTCGCTCTCCCTCTGTCTGCCTCTCCCTCGCTCTCCCTCTGTCTGCCTCTGTCTCCCTCCCTCGCTCTGCCTCCCTCCCTCGCTCTTCCTCTGTGTGCCTCTGTCTGCCTCTGTCTCCCTCCCTCGGCCGCTGTCTCCCTCCCTCGCTCTCCCTCTGTCTGCCTCTCCCTCACTCTCCCTCTGTCTGGCTCTCCCTCGCTCTCCCTCCCTCTGTCTGCCTCTGTCTCCCTCCCTCGCTCTCCATCACTCTCCCGCGCTCTCCCTCGATCTCCCTCGCTCTGTCTGCCTCTCCCTCGCTCTCCCTCTGTCTGCCTCTGTCTACCTCTGTCTCCCTCCCTTGGCCTCTGTCTCCCTCCCTTGCTCTCCCTCTATCTGCCTGTCTCCCTCCCTCGACCTCTGTCTCCCTCCCTTGCTCTCCCTCACTCTCCCTCGCTTTCCCTCTGTCTGGCTCTCTCTCGCTCTCCCTCCCTCACTCTCCCTCTGTCTGCCTCTCCCTCGCTCTCCCTCTGTCTGCCTCTGTCTCCCTCCCTCGCTCTCCCTCGCTCTCCCTCTGTCTACCTGTATCCCTCCCTCGGCCTTTGTCTCCCTCCCTCGCTCTCCCTCTGTCTGCCTCGCTCTCCCTCGGTCTGGCTCTCCCTCGCTCTCCCTCCCTCGCTCTCCCTCTGTCTGCCTCTCCCTCGCTCTTCCTCTGTCTGCCTCTCCCTCCCTCCCTCGCTCTCCATCACTCTCCATCGCTCTCCCTCACTCTCCCTCTGTCTGCCTCTCCCTCGCTCTCCCTCTGTCTGCCTCTGTCTCCCTCCCTCGCTCTCCCTCGCTCTCCCCCTGTCTGCCTCTGTCTGCCTCTGTCTCCCTTCCTCAGCCTCTGTCTCCCTCCCTCACTCTCCCTCTGTCTGCCTCTCCCTCGCTCTCCCTCACTCTCCCTCTGTCTGGCTCTCCCTCGCTCTCCCTCCCTCGCTCTCCCTGCCTCGCTCTCCCTCCCGCTCTCTCCCTCGATCTCCCTCGCTCTCCCTCTGTCTGCCTCTGTCTCCCTCCCTCGGCCTCTGTCTCCCTCCCTCGCTCTCCCTCTGTCTGCCTCTGTCTCCCTCCCTCGCTCTCCATCACTCTCCCGTGCTCTCCCTCGATCTCCCTCGCTCTCCCTCTGTCTGCCTCTCCCTCGCTCACACTCGCTCTCCCTCTGTCTGCCTCTCCCTCACTCCCCCTTGCTCTCCCTCTGTCTGCCTCTCCCTCGCTCTCCCTCAGGGAGGGAGATGTGTGTCTGTCCTAAGCCCCCCAACACTCACCCCAGTGTATGTCAGGGGAAAGGAGATGTGTATCTGTCCTAAGCCCCAGCCTTTCAGAGCAGCTTTGAGGGGAGCAGAAAAGCTCAGCAGCATCGGTGACAACAGCAGACACCGGACTCTGAAGCCTCTAGAGGACGAGTGAGGGAGAAAGGAAAGGAGAAACAACGATAGAGTGCATTGGATGTGGGAATGACGAGAGCGATGCTCCAGGGCATTGAAAGTTGAGACAGAAGGGAAAGGTGATTTCAAACAAATATTTACTTATTGATTTTAATTAAAGACAAGAAAAACAGGTATGAACACATCAGGATCTGTAGGATTACGATAGTTGTGGACAGCTTGCATCAATAATGCATATGCAGTGACATGGCATGCACATATCTGTGCAATACATGTGATTCGCTCAGTGCCTCTGTCTCCCTCCCTCGCTCTCCCTCTGTCTGCCTCTGTCTCTCTCCCCCTCTTCCTCCCTCCCTCTCCCTCTGTCACCCTCTTCACCTCATCCTGCCTGTGTGTGCCTGGGCTGAGACAGCTTCAGGGCACATACACACACAGCCGCACCGAGCAATTGACAGATCTTTAAAAGACCATTCCCATGTTAATGAGGCTTTGTTCAACTCGTAGGCCCCTGCAGCTCCACGAAATCGCCCGACCCGGCCCCCACAGAGCAGCAGTCTCTTGACTCGCGATGCCGCAGGGGTTTTTGCTGATACTCTTAAAAGAATTATATATACATTAAAACACGGGTACGATGTTTGGACGGTCCGCGGGCCGCCAGGGAAGGCTTGCCGGGCCGCCAGCGGCCCGCGGGCCGTACTATGAGTACCCCTGATCTAAATGCTACACCTACATGAATGTATATATTAGGTCATTTTCAGTATGTTTGTTTGTGTTTCCATAACTCTTCACGAGGAAGCATTTTAGAATTTACATCAATTTTTCAGTTTAAGCTCCATGGTAAATTTTTGACTTCTTGTGTTTTTCCCGAAGTATAACAGACAATAAGAGCCCTTGAATAAATAAAGGTCAGCTGCCCCGGTGTCTTACTTGCCTCTACCAAGACACCCTCTTAACAATAATGAACAGAGTTCAAGGGCAATTGTTAGCTGCCATATTCCTCCACAGCCACCACATTTTGGAGCCCAGAGAGGCAGCCATGGCTCGTGGAGGGAGTTTTGGTGGGGCGGAGAGGCGGGGGGGGGGAGGGGCAGGGTGGAGGGTGCTAAAAACCGGAGTATGGATAATTGAAGGTAAGTAAACAATGTAATTAATAAAACGAATTTTGTAGTGCGCCCTGCATCGCAAATACAGGGTGCGCTACGAAATTCGTTTTATTAATTAAATTGTTTACTTACCTTCAATTATCCATACTCTGGTTTTTAGCACCCCACACCCTGCTCCTCCCCCACCCCACCTCTCTGCCCCACCGAAACACCCTCCACGGGCCGCGGCTGCAGAGAGGTCCACAGGGGGTGACAGCCCACACATCACCTTATTTCGATTGACAATAGTGCACATGGTCAGCTGTCACTTGGCTAAGCCTTCCTTGACGCTCAGAAACTGTAAGTTAGGGAGGCACAATACATCTGAAAGCTGCCCAGCAACCTGTTTCCAATAATGAAGAAGGAGCTGGAGCACATGCCAACTGCCCCAATCTTCTTTGGTCCTCGCTAATTTGTGACACAGAAAGGCAACTTTTATAAGTATGCCAGCTGTCAGCTGTCCCATGCTTTCTTTACTCTCAGAAAACGAGATTGAAGAAGGCCCAAGACAGCTGACAGCACCCCGGTACTTTGTTCTTGAGGCAGTTTTTAGCACCCTAATGTTCACCTCAACCTTTATAAGAATGTACATCCATAAAAAAACACAAAGAAAACTACTGGGGAAAAAACCAACATTGAAGCGATGCTAACCTTGACCTTGATGTGAGTGTTGACTATAGCACTAAATGTAAAAAGCCATGAATTTCAAAGGTTAACGTACTACTTTAGCATGATGTAAATTTGTCCCTAGCATTAAGGGTAATGCACGTTTGAACTGTGCCAAAGAGTTTTAGCTACTGTTAAAAGGAGATAGGTGAAATCTTATTTCAAACACCTTTCAAAATGTTCTAGATTATCGTGCAAAAATGATGTGAAACATATCTGAATCCTACTTGTGATAGTGCCAAAGGAGGGAGGCTAGTTCATGCAAAACTGATTTAATGTATAATAAAATGTACATACTCTCAAAAAGTATTGCGCTTGGTGTTTGGCTGACATCTCAAATAGTCAGTGCTTCAGAGGTTTGAATAATAGTCCTGCCAATGTATAAATGCTAACTTCTTGGCTGCATTTGTCTGCTAAAGCATGGCAATCCTCCAGTACAACTGAAAACACGGCATTCCTCCAGTACAAAAGAAATCAATATAGCATAGAATTGACTGAATATATGAGTGGAGTTATCACAACATCAAAATTGAGAGTCGAAATAAGCCTGATATACCTAATGTGCAGATATTTTAAAAAGCTAGTCCAAGGTACATTAAAAGTACTTTGCATGTCTTAAAAAGATCTAATCAAAGAGTTGTCCGCAGTATCAGCTCATTCAGAGATTCCTGGTCTCTCCGAACCATGACTATTTTAATCAGGTATGTTTGGGAACCTATAACTATTTTTGCTGTAATGGCATGCACTTAATTATAAATTAAACGCCTGGCCAATGTTTTCATAAACATAAAAGATCACCAGTAGATTATTGAGATTAACTTGTTTGAAATACAGGAGCTATTGAAATTTATAAGTGGTAATCGGTTATCGGTATTGTAGGTGTGTAAATCAGTTTCTTATAACCTTACCAAAGGTACGCCAATGGCTCAGACTGTGAGCGGTGTAATTGCTATACGGACTTTGGTGTTCCCCGAGTGGACCAGTCTTTATTTCTTATGATCTAAAATCAATATTAGGAATGATGACATTCTCAGTAAGAATAAGAGACATGGGTCAATAATTATAAGAAGTTTGTATAAGGGATTATTAAGCAAAATACATAGAGTATCATCAGAATGGTTAGCCGTAAAGCCCACAGAATTCAGTAAAGTTCAATGGAAAATCCAGCATAGATTTGCCTTACAAAAGTGGAAATGGGGCTCCAGGAAATAGAGAAAAGGCAGTTCCTTTATAGGATCTCAGACAAAGAATTTCCTACATTACTAAGCAGGTACATGGTTCCGAGGGTATGCACCAATCAGGAACATGCAAGAAGAAATGTTTTACTACAGACTACAGGACATATGTACTAGAAACTGGCATAGTGTGGTGCTATGCCAAAATTTGTAATGCAGGGTTGCACCGTATTTACAAGAATGCAGTGCACCCCTGTGTTTCCCCTAGAGCTGGTCCTTAAAAAGCTACCTAGCGTCAGCGCAGGCACCGTTGTGCAATGTTGCAAGTTTGCCTGCACTGCAGGGGCGATTGTTTATGTGCAGGAAGGGACACGTTAAGTGGCTTAAGTGGCTTAACGCCAACTTGTAAATAAGGGGAAGGACTTAATGCCACTTGAACGTCTTAAAAAGTGACGTTCTTGTGGGGTTTACTCCTTGCAACTATGCCCCTACATTGGAGGATTCTCACACAATAATATTGCATTTAAATGTATTGCTCTCACAGTTTATACAAGCACTAGAATAGACACATTGTTAAACTAAAGCTTGATACAGTTGGGATGTCCTTGGTTAAGTACAGCATGGTGAGAATCCTCTGGGAACACTCACTGTTTCTTAGTGAGAAGTTGCAATTCTTTATTCAGAGACGGGAACTAACAACAACAATGATCACGTAGTATGCTGTACATCAATTCAAGATAGCGGATATTAAGTACCGTTTTCTTGGTTGTCAGCGCAATTCCTGACTTCAAGCTAATTAGAAGCATTTAAGTTAAAACAACATTTAGATTATGCGCATAGATCACAAAGTAAGAAGGCTACCACTGAGAAAGAAATGAACGCCAAATAAATGCTTGGTGGGTTTATTTTGCCCATTTCACCTCATTAGTTAAACAATTGTATCCAACGGGAGGTAGTTATTGACCAGGGTGGAATGACAGGATCCCAATACCAAGCACAGATTTTAACCACAATATAAATCATTTGTTCGAGGAATCACACTAATTTTAGGAATTGTAGTAAGTTCTAAGGTGATTTTACCCTGTTAAAAATGCTGATCCTTTGCTGAGATTTGGTGAACCATGTTTGAGAGAAAATAGTCTTCTGTCAGGCTTTTCTCATAGAAATTATGGGAAGGGTCTCAATCAGCTAAAAGAACAGATTTTCCATCAATTCAGAAATATCTTGTATAACATGTTAAGTAAAACATGTATTAGCACCGGTAATAGAGCTCTTTCAGTGGATTCCCTGGTGTTCTACTGCAGCTTCAACAGGGCTGTAATGAACAAGTGAAGCACTCGTTACATATCCATGACGAATGCAAGGCATACCTGAACACCATGTTCCTGGAATAATAGCTAGAGAATTTTTCTAAAGAGGATACTGAAGTATATAAACAGGAGTGGAAGTTTACTTTTGTCATAGAAATATAGTTTCAGCTTTAGAAAAAAAAAATTCTATAAATTGTCAAACATCTTCTTGTTCCATATGAGAACAAAAGTATGACATGCGGAGTAAAACATTGACTTCCATCAGCATAAGTCTTCCAGTTGACTCCCCAGTCATCAACTGGAGCTTCTCTACTGAGTTATAATGAACAACTATAGAGTCAACATCCTGTATTCAGGACAAAAGGGAGGCACTTCTGAATGCCATTTTGTTGAAATAGTTGCAGTTGAATGTAAGCCTTTCCTGTGGAGCTGGCTGAAGTAAATTTCCACTAAGGTGTTCATGCAGAAATGAAACCAATGGGTCCAAAAGTATGAAGGGAGATATCGATTGTTAAGCATTTGACATAAAATCTTATATTTAAAATGTATTGATTATTGTCAAGGGGACAGTAGATAACGAGACCCCCAAAATGAGTTGTTAAATGGACATTTTTTGTTTTCTTTTTACTTTTCCCCCACTTCTTCTCTCAATATTTTTCCCCCTAAAATAACGGGCACTGGCTTCAAAATAAGGTGTATTGTGAGTGAAATATAAGAAAATTGTTCAAAATATTTACAAACATAAATGTTCTGTTTATGAAAATGTCTTTATGTGCCCCTTATATACTTCTGCATTTAAAGAGAATTAATTACAACCTATGTTAAAATAATCAATGGTAAAAACTCAGACAAAACAATGAAGGTATAATGTTATAGCACATTACAAACTGTCATAACAACACAATTTCCACTGGAAACACGGTAAACATGTTATAACAAATGTAAAGAAATATTTTTGGGGACTCATTTATATTAGATACTTGTAGCAACAATTCCAATGCAGCCTCACTTTGTGAGTGAGGTGAAGACTATAACTCTGTCACATTCAGAGACAGATGTTATGGAAAGAAGATGTAGTGGCATGTAGTATCTGTGGCATGACGCATAGTGATGGGCCTTCCTGCAGAATTTGATGAAGGGTCTCTAAGTCTCCCATCGCTCACAGATATGCATTGGTCTTGGTTCTGAATGGGGACCCCCTGAAGTGTTGGTGGCCCTCTGAAGGAAGGTGTTAGGTGTTGTTCTTGTCCCCTCCACTTCTATTAATTACTGTGCCTGAAACTCTACACTGCTGTTGGCTGTATGAACTGATGCTTAACATATAATGTTCTTGGTGCTTGTCGGTTAAAATTAAATAGTTCAGATACTGATGCCCGAAGGTGGTGATGATGTGCCACATCGAATACAACTCTGTCGATATAGTTTTAATAATGTTTTCTTGCTGCAAGAATTGTATTTGAATAAGCTTATTCTCGTTGCAGAAATTACTTTCTTCTGCCTGTGACTGAATATCCATTCTTCCAGATGCAATTGCTACCCATGTGCCCTTTTGTACTGTTTTGTGAATAAAAAAGCTGCATCATAAACTTTAGCCACACCTACTAATATGTTGTTGCTGCTCATTCTTACAGCCCCCGTCCAAGTTCTGTGAAAAATGGGTGGCTATTACGGTATCTAGTAAATACTTTGATAAGGTAGCTACCGGGTATGGTAAAAAACTTCCTAGTCCAAGTTCTAGAAGATGGAAAGAGGCATACTGGATAATATTGGCGTCTTGCACATCAATTACTGCAGGTTTTTTACCTCGACAGTTCGACCATATTTTTCATGCTGGACTGTGTCTAGAAAAAAATACGGGTGAGGGGCCTCATAAGGTAGTTAGAAGTGTGATAATTTTCCAGTGTGGCAACTACTATACGATTAAAGATCCTGATTTGTGCTCAAACTTCTGTTTACACTCAAATCAGAATTACACTGATTAGTGTTTTTTTATCAGAAGAACCCTACGTGGTAAATGGGCCTTTGCTCAGCCTTCAAATGATCTACACTGTCAATGAATATGTTGCCACTTCTGTGGACTTGAACCAAGTCTCCATCACTATGTTTTTCCAAGCCAGAAAACAAAGTTCTAATCAGGGCAGGATTGCAAAAAAATGTCAGTAAAAAAATTAAACGTGAGTCTCTACTGGCAGATTTACAAGAAACTGATGCATCTCTGCATTTTAGCAGAGATGCGTCAGTTTAATTACTTCATGCAAAAAAACTCTTGTGCCTTTATGGATGCGTCACATTTACAAGGATTGACAGATGGTTCACGCATCTGTTGGCGTAAAGGTAACGCATTGCTGGAGTCGTGTCGCAAGCATTGTGCTGTGTCACTCCTTACACCTTCTTCAAGCTGGCGTAAGGTTTTGACGCAGTGGCATCGTAGAAGTGAAGCAGTGAAATCTTTTAAATTTCACTGCGTCACTTTTACAAGGCTTTCTTGTGTGGGAACGCCCACCCTGCATACATAATGCATGACGCAGGTATAATGTGACGCAGGGCTTTACAACGCGACGCATCTCCCTAGATGTGTCACGTTGTAAATGTGTTGCAACGTGGCACATTATTTACGATGCTGATGCGTCACAAATGTGATGCAATGACGGCATAACAGTGTCGCAAGGGGCTTGTAAATCTGCCCCTACATCCCTTGTATCTACTATTGAAAGGTTGCACGCACGTAGAAATAGAGGCATGCACACATGCTTGAAGTTGCGCACACCTACACACACGCAAGCTTGGGGTTGAGTGGACGCTCACACATACGCACACACACATCCATGTTTTGCAAGCAGCAGGTTCAAATAGTGCGCAACTTTTCTTCCTCAGGATGCTCACCCCTAAATGGGTTTCACTACTTAAATAGCGTGTTACTTTTTCGGCGGAAGCATGCATGAACACGCATTCATCCATCTGTTTGCAGTCGACTAGGATATTGTCTAAGAGGTGTCCAGATGCCTTGTAATACGAGCGTGTCCTGCTTTGCATTCATTTTCTCACCCAGCTTTCTATAAAAGAAATCCAACTTTGTAAGTTCAACAGGGTTCCATTTTAAAAACACGCAAGGGACGGCCACATGCTGGGTGATCTGCGCAGACATAGTGCATGCAGCTGGCAATTGTGAACACGCTGCCTTGTCGGCGGATGCTGTAATGCTCTGTCAGGGCAGTTTGGAGGTGGCTCTTGTTGCACATCCAATGGGCGGCCTGCTAAGAGTCAGACAGCTTAGAATTCAAATGTGACTTTCCCTGCACTTGGGAATGCGATTATGTAGTTACTGGATCCGGCTCAAAGCCTGAATCCAACCACATATTCCAAGTCAAGTGAGAAGTGGAGCCTTATTTTACATTACAACTGTGGGTCATGGGGAGTGCGGCAATCGTCTGATGGGCGATGTCAAAGCTTGGCTACCAGATGAGGTCATGAGAACTGGAGGTGTAACTTGCGAGCTCTTAACCACGAGACCTACAGCTGAGCTCAAAGGGCGCTGCGCTACTGTAGTAGGAGAATGTTGGGCATCCTCCCGGCTGCACATTTTTGAAGTAATGAGACAGCTTCGAGTAAAGTGCATAGCTTAATAGTACCCAGGGAATCCTTTGTTTGCCATCCCTGGCTTTGTGCTTGAGTATACCTTTGCAGGGACACCTGGTTGCCTCAGCTATGTCATAAATTTAAACAATGTTCAAGTTCCAGCCGGAATTTCTGCATTAAAGAGACATGATGCAGTGGTCAGCTGCAGCAGGCCATACTTCTGGATATTGTACTTCCTCGAGGTCTGTCTAAAGAAATTGTTTTTTCAGTTTCGCAATGCTATTTCTATAACATCAATTATCTTCGCTTGCCTACCAGCCGTCAAGCTCAGCAAGTCGTATTCAACGTGGTAATCAATCATGTGATTATTATTTTTGAAAGATGAATGAAAAGGGACAATCTAAGTTAACTATTGTTCCAATAAAAGCCGTGTTTTGGGAAGATGCGAGGCAATTAAATAGAGGTAAAGAGAGTCAAGGTTTAGCCCCTGGGAGGGGCAGCGAGTTACCAAAAAGAAAGAAATTAGAGGCAAAGAAAGTGCCATATCACTAGATAGAGTTATTTAGGATTAGGAACTTCGCTCTCACATACATTGCCCCAAGGTATAAAAGCCCCTAGTCAATAATGAAAAGAGGCTACAATGTCATGTCCAGTGAATGGGTACTCTTGTGGTTTGGGTGGTCGTAATAGAAACACTGGATTTTATCTCTTATTGTGAAGGGGCTTAATTTACTTTTTAAACATTGGTGGATATCTGCTATAGCAGACGTAGTAGTAATGAAGAAGACCCAATTGCCGGCAGCTGACATAGGGAGTTTCAAATCCAAAATGTATAATGCCCACATTCATGCAACAGTATCAATAATGATATGTAGAGTGGTCATTTTGCGCACGAAGTCTCTTAACTTTGCCACATTAGAATTACTACTAGATTAGTAAGTAATATATGCAATGACCGGTCTAAGGGGACACAGTAAAAATATGCACCCAATCAGAAGAAACATAGATTTTTAGACTAGACAGTGCGAAAAGTGACATACTTTGCTTAAGGCACCCACATATGTGCAGGCGATTTAAGTTTTGTAATTGATGGGGTGCCTGACAGACCCAGCATGCCTAAGTGCACTATTGGTGACCTCTCAGGCGATATAACGGATCTACATGTGGAGATAAGGCTAATAGACTGTAAAGTTAAACCCTAAGACAAGTGTCCTTTTTTTTTTCAACTCGACCTTGCAACAACACTTTTTCTAGAATAGACATGATATTTGTATCCAGCCATATAACGCACAAGTTGAGGGAGGTGGAGGTCCATATGATCGGCATATCGGGTCATACACCATTGTGGACCATGGTCTATGGTAGAAGGTGTGTAGTTTCGCCATACAAGTAGGAGGACATGCATCTATGAGGCTCTGTTTGAGCCCCATTTATCCATAGTTGCTCCTATACTGATCTTGCCCTCCAGTTGAGAATAACTCCCCCTCCAGAAATCTGAATGCTGAGGGGATGAAGTGGAAGGGTCTTTGTGGCCGGAGACATCCCCAGTTCTGTTTGAGTGGCAAGAGGCCTGAAGAGCAGATAGGCCACATACCCCAAGATAGATGACTGTGCCTTTACATGTAGCAACTTATCCAAGGAACTCCGGCTCAGCCTGCCAGGATCCCACCCTTGGACCTGCAGCACATTCTGAGGTGAGTGAACATTCGCAAAGACCTTGCCTGCAGCCACTCAGACCCTTTCTTGCAGAATCCCCAGGCCTGACACAAATGCAGGAGAGGACCGGGTTGGCAATGATGGTGTGATGGGCTGCCATAGCTTTTAAAAACTGTGTCATGGCAAAGGAAGTGAGGAGTTGCAGCTGCCCATGCCTTAGACACCCTGGGGATCACTTGTCATGAGGACACCGTGAACGGAGTACACCACCCACTCATTTTTGCCCTCCAGCTCCTGTGGGCTTGGATATAGCTCCTGGGGCTGTGCCCTGAATTATAATTTGGGAGTCATGCTGCCACCCCTGCCATTTTTTTGATTCAGCATGCATATCTCCCACCTTTGGCCTGGCTGATCTACTGTGGGCCCACAGTGTAGGAGAAACATTGGTCCAGCTGGCTGGCTGAAGCCGGCACAGCGACTGTGCCATTTTGGGGTTGGTGGTGGGATCTTTCAATGAGGGTAACAGACTAAAGCTGGGAGATACAAGTGGTTGCTAAATCTGAGACAAAGACAAAGACGTCTGCTGAGAACTACAAACTGAAAGTCACTTGATTTGCGGATGCATAGTGGCTCCCGCCTCAGTGCAAAATTGGCTGATACACAAAG
Organism: Lissotriton helveticus; assembly: GCF_964261635.1. NCBI lineage: Eukaryota > Metazoa > Chordata > Amphibia > Caudata > Salamandridae > Lissotriton > Lissotriton helveticus. Next base: position 1,143,008,651 of record NC_136068.1, read on the forward strand.
CCATTGGCAGGAATGCGGTTGAGCCCACCCGACTGATCTGGGGTACATCTGCCAGCATAAGAGGATGCATTGGCTCCCTCTGCAGCAATACTCTGGCAATTTGCATTTTGCGTGACTCTTAACCACTTGGATGCTAATGACAAGGGTAACTCATCATGGAGTTTCCATTGATTTCAATGGAAATTACATGAAGAAGAACAAATACCCTTAGCATCCAAGTGGTTAAAGAGAGGATTGATTGAGTGAGCATAGGAGTATCCCTCTTGCGCCGAGATCTGCGCAGAGTGGAAGATCACTTACCGGAGGTTGATACTCGACCTGCGGTCCCTTAAGCTTGACTGTCACTTCACCAAACTTTGGGAGAAAACAGTTTAGCTAGAAAGATATGTGGAGGATGTGATGAAGCAAGGTGAAGAACAAGATTTTGTTCAAACTTGTGAAGTTAATCTCTCATAACAAGTAATTAAATTAATAAACTTGTGGTGAAATTACTAATCAACTTAGTTTAAGAATACATTCATCAATGCACGCGGGATAAACTAATGTACTTTATGTTGCAAACGCAAAGAAAACAATAATAAACTAACCTTGTCTACTGTCTTTGTCAGTATTAAATGCGGCTGTTTAACTAATGGCATGTGCTTATTTTGTGTGCTTATGTTATGTCTTTCCTGTGACAAAAGCTCAAGGAGTTTGTGCAGTTCCTAAAGGAGAAGTAAATATAATGCTGCTTGATTGTGCTTCTGCTAGGTAACATAATTAACAGGATTAATTAGTAAAGGGGGCGGTTAACAGAATAGGTTTCAATTCTTTAATTAATTGATGTCTTGTGTTTGTTTAATAACAGTTTCCAAAGTGAGGCCTAAAGGTGGTTCAGAAAACATGGATGACAGAGCTGCAGACGCAAAAGCTTGTCCAGAGTGAAGCATTCGCACATGCGTAGCTGTGAAGATTTTTATTGCACTGTCATCGTTAATTGAAAAAGCAGTTCTTTGGTTGAGTTGAAGGTGCTCATGAAGAAAAGGCTCAAGGACAGAAACTTAAAGTGTCTGCCAAGGCTAGGAAGTAAATGTTTGAAACTCGAGGAAAAGTAACTTTCTTGAGGAAGCTGAAAGATGTGGAAGTGAAAGACAATAGGGCTTATGTGAAGCCTGGACTTGGTCAAGAATCCGAGAGGACCTAATTGTGGACTGACACAGGACAGCCAATGAAAAGCTCAGATTTGCTTTAAAGAATGTAAAATGTAGGAAGTTTAGCTAGAAAGAAAGGTATAAAACCTGACACTATGTGCAGGGGAAAAACACTCTTCTTTCCGATTCCTGAATGACGTGACATGCTGTTGGACTTTTGGCGCATGTAAGGACAGCAGACTTTAATTGATTTTTCCTTTCTAGGTGAAGTGAGAAATAGACAGGGAAATAGATTTAGGGAATGGAAACTGTTATTCTGCTAATATTTCATGTTTCTGAGCTTGTTTTGAAAATGTCAGTTTATTGAATAATTTTCTTATTAAATACTGCTTTCTTAATTGCTATAAAATAAAGATTCTAAAACGTAAATGCTATATTCCTTTATGAAAAATAAAGTTAATAAAATTAGATTTGAAAAGACAAGCTGGTCTTGTTTATTCATGGTCTAGTTACCATCAGTTGATTCAATCGCCTTGGTGGTCTGATTAATAAATGATAAATGATAAACCATGGTAAGAATAAATAAACAGCTGTTGTATATAATTATGTAAATAATATGTGAGTAGTTTAGCTAATCATACCACCTGATTCAGTTGCTCAAAAATTGTCTCATTGGTAGTAAGGGCCTTTATATGTGTTACATGATTAATGGTGAGTATTGAGGTGATGGGTAGCGTTTTTGAGACAGTTTTCCAATAGGAGCGCTGGATCAATTCCTTGGTAGCAGAGTTACGGTTACTATGGTAACTAGTATGTTACATGGTAATACATAGGATTAATGTCTAAAACATGTTAAGTTTGTTCAGTTGTTTTATGTAGTCGAAAGGTTTTTTCCAGCAGTGTGAAAATTCCTGGTTTGTGCCGGCATGAGAAGTGTGACAGTGTGAAGTTACACAGTGCATTTGTTCTGTTTCAAAATAGTGGTATCGCCGTATATCACAAGTGTTGTGGTCGTACAGCACAAGTTTAGGGATTTTAGGTGTGTAAGGTAGAATGCATAGTGAGGATTGTCTATAAAATTGTAGCTTTCGAGTATAGGGAAATATGTCCTGATTTAAAACTCACTGTGAAAAGAGTAGTAGAATTTATCTAAGCTTGAGTGAAGGGTAAGGAAGCGTCGTCTATCTTACTGGCGAGTGAGGATTTTTATTGGTGGGTTAAAGTCCTACTATAGATTTATATATGCATGGTTAGGGATTTTTCTGTATGAATGTGCGTAGATGAATTTGTAATATACGATTGAGTGAAACTCTGAATTGTCTCTAAGGAGGTGTAAAATATCTCTGTATGTGCATTTAGAGAGAAACAAGTTCGTTATTACTTGCTAGAAGGGTAAAGTAGCCTTACTTTATCAACGAATTTAAATTTTCTGTGAAAATAGCGTCGTCTTCTTCACGTGAAAAGAATACTTGAATGATTGGAAAGCTATCACTTTATTTTAGGGAAAGAGACAAATGGTTTGTTTTTGTGGAGTTATTAACTGGATTCAATTGAAATATTTGTAAATATGGCGCTTTGAAAATTTTTGTAAAGGAGGTGTTAGTTTAAGGAGCGAGGGACAGAGTAGCTGCAGCGGTAGCATACGTCACAAGTGTTGCGCTGTGATTGGCTAACATACGTCACAGTATTCGCGCACAGATTGGTTCACGTGACTGAGGCAAGCTTACAGCTGATTGGCTCATCCTGAAAAACAGTAATTCTATTGGTTGAGCAAAATAGTGACGAAGCTTAGCTTGATTGGTTTGTTGGTGAGTTTCGCGCACGGATTGGTTGGTGTTGCGGAATAACAAGGAAGTTGTTACGATCTTTACCGAAGTAAGGGAAATTGTTTAAAAACATGGATTACTATTACATGAAGGAGAAAAAGAAGCTTTCATGGTTTCAGAAATTGAAAAACAAACTTAAACCTGACAAGAAAATTGCAACGCGAGGTGGAAGATTACTTCATAAGTACAAAACACCTGCAACTTATATGTTGGGTGAATATGGTTATCATACTTGTCTTTGGATTGAGAATTGGATGAAGTACACTGAAAATGATGGTGTATTAGCATGGCCGGAAGATGGATCATTTAACATAGCAATTTTGAAAAACTTGAAAAAATGATGAAACTCGTACCAAAGCCTAGACCTACTCAATTTGAAGCTCTAGTTGAATGGGAAGACGAAATGTTTGAATTACAACGAGAGAGTAGAGGAATACCAAGGAGAACAGGATTAGGTCTTAATAGAGAAACACATGAGGATAGAATGCGTCGATGGAGAAGTGCAGACATGTGTGATGGCTTGAACCCAGTGAGACTAATTGATGAGGTTACTGGACAAAAGAGTGCCCAAAAGAAAAATAATATTAGTGAAGAAAGTGATTCAGAAGATGAGGTATTAGAAGAAATTTATACTAGAAAACCGCCACCTTATTAACCAGTTTGTTCATGGACTTCTCCAAGTGCCCCTCCAAGAGAAATTATTGATGAGACATCTCCTGAAACAAATCAGAATCATAGAAAAACACCTGAAAGAGTAGAAACAAGATGTAATTCAAATATATCAGGTGAAAATAGAAATTATACTCAAACCCCAGATCAAAGAAATGAAACCCCAAGAAAAGGAAAAAGAACAGAAAGGTATGAGGAATTACCAAATACCTCAGAATATAATCGTTCTACCAATGAATTAATACAGCAGTTAACTAAAAGCATGGAAGCAGTAACAGTACCTGTAACGATTGGACCTGTTCTTCCAGTATTCGATCAAAAAGAAATTAGGCATTCAGCTTTAACTGTTCCATTAAATTCAAAAATACAGAAAGTGACTGAAAAATGTTATTCAGACTTGTCTGAAATACATCGAGAGAAATTAATGATGCCTGACTTAACCTTTAATCAAAGTTTGTCAAGTAAAACTCCATCTGGTGCAGAATCTGACTCTGGAACTCCGGAAAAGAGTCTGAGTAAAATAGATTTAACACAAACCCCAGAATGTAAATTACTTGATGTCGCAAAATTGAAAGCAGATTTAGATGAATTAATAATTAGAACAATTGGAACTGACAGTTTGAAGGCATATCAGGATGATGAATTATTATTTATTTGCAAGAGCATAACATGGAAAACGAAAAACAAATATGATCAATTAGAGGAGATGGCTTCTGAATTAGAAGTAGATTTAAGTAAGCAGAAGAATTTGCAGGAAAACTTATAGGGTTGATTTTTCTGAAAAAGATATTGAAAATATGAATACCACAGGAAGATTCATTCATATAAAAGACTTAATTGTGATTTTGAGAAAATGGGGTGAATTAAGTAAATGGAGAGTGAAATGGACAAAGAAAAGAGATGAAGACAGAACAAGTTTAGCTTTTCCTATCAGAGAAAAGAAGGAAGAAGTAGTAAATGAATTTCCAATGAGAGAAATACCAGGAGGAGGGTATGCGCATGTCCCATGGACAAGATAGGACATTTTAATGTTTACAAATGATTTTCCTCAATTAAGAGAAAAACCTGTAGAATGGTATCGACAGGTAGACAGATTTGTGAAAGTTTCAAAAGTTTTGTGGATTGAACTTGATGGATTCTTTGACATAGTTGTCCCATCAGATCTTTGGGCAGAATGTAAAATTACTATAAATTGGCCTAGAGAAGAATACCCTCGACATAAAGTAACAGGTGCTCCTTCACAAGAGGTAATGAGAAAGTACGAACAGGTAATTGTGTTTTTGAAAAACAAGATTCCCCCAAAAGAGATAAATTGGGTTAAAATAGATAGAACAACTCAAGAGCCAAAAGAATCAGTACATTAATTTTATGAAAGATTACTGCTGGTATTTAAACAATCCAGTGGTTATGAAAATTTAAGTGAAAAAGACATGAGCCATTTTATATACAGATTTGTATATGGTCTGTGACCTAAAATTGGTGAAATGGTAAGAACTGGAATAGTTGGTTGGCAATCACACACAGTAGATGATATTTTGAGAAGAGCAAAATACTGTAGTGATGAAATAGATGCTAAACAAAAGAAGTTAAAAGAAAAGGCTATGTGGTCACAGGTAAAAGTGGCAGAACAACAATTAGCAACTTTAGGAAATAAAAATGTTGATCAGAATCAAGGGAAATTTAAAGGTAATTATAATAAACCAAAATTGATGGGAAATAAAGAAGAGTTAAAACAGAAACTCCCATGTTTTAATTGTGGCGAAATTGGACACTGGAAGCGCGAGTGCAAGAATCCGCCCAGAAATTATTTTAAAAAAGCATCATTAAATCCACAGATGCAGAATGAGATAAATCAGCAGCAACAGCTACAGCGACAGGTAGTGAATCAGCAAAGTCAGTTACCACAACCGCCACTTCCAAACTGTGTAAATGTGCAGAGATACAGTGCAGAAACAGGATTCAGCAGAGGTGAACAGGTAAACAGATCGCCAAGAGTGAATGTGTCGAATGTGTCTCAACAATATTGGTTGAAAGAAGATGGAGGAAGGGAATCTGAAGATTCCTTCTGACGGTGCCTGAGAGAGGAGGAAGAGTGTGTGCTTGGAGCCACTCTTGAGGTAGATCAATCTGGTCCATTTGTAAATGGTAAAGTGAATGATGTAGAAATTACTTTCCTAGTGGATACAGGTGCTACCCGTTCTACTGTTAGATCAGTGGAAATAGAAAACCTTCCTCTCTCTGGAGATAAAATCCAAGTAGTAGGTGTAGCTAATCATCAAATAAAAACAGATTTAACTGAACCTGTTGAAGTTGAAATAGGTACATTTAAAGACATGCATAGATTTGTAGTTTGTGATAGCAGTCCTGTAAATCTATTAGGTAGGGATATCCTGTGTAAGATGAATTGTAAAATATATTGCTCACCGGATGGTATTGAGCTTCAAACTCCAGAAGAAGATGGGCTTTACAAATTAACAATGTCAATTATTGAGGCAGAAGAAAGTAAACTATTTCCTGTGTTTGAGAATAATCTACCTGAAGAATTAAAAGACACAGTGAATGTAAAAATTTGGGATTTCACTGGAGATGAAATGGGTTTGATGAAAAATGTAGACCCAGTAAAAATTTCAGTAAAACAAGGAGCAGATTATCCAAACATTCCTCAGTATAAAATGAAAGTAGAAGTGATTGAAGGGGTAACTCCTGTAATAGACAAATTCATAAAACAACTTTCAGGATTGTTCAAGACCTGAGAAAGGTTAATAAAATTGTTGTTCCATGTTGCCCAGTTGTACCAAACCCAACGGTAATTTTATATCAGATTCCGTATGATGCAGAATGGTATACGGTTATTGTAATGCATTCTTTACTGTTCCATTGCATCCAGAAAGCCAACAAATGTTTGCGTTCCGGTTCAAAGAGCGTATTTTAGCATGGTGTCGAATCCCTCAAGGGTACACAGAAAGTCCATCTATTTTTAATCAGTTGCTAAAGGAATCATTGGAAAATCTAGATTCACCTGGAAAATCTACGTCAGTGCAGTATATTGATGACCTCCTTGTGGCTGCAAAAACAAGAGATAATTGTGTGACAGATACCATTACTCTTTTAAATCATCTGTCAGATGAGGGACATAAAGTATCTCCAGCAAAATTACAGTTTTGCAAACAAGAAGTAGAATATCTTGATCACAGAATTGCAAAGGGAGTCAGACAAGTGACAACAGAAAGAATGATTCAAGCAATGCAACCTCCAAAAACACAGAGACAAGTTAGAATGTTTCTAGGAATGGTAGGTTATTGTCGTCAATGGATTAGTGGATTTTCAGTAATTGCAAAGCCACTGCAGAGACTGACAAAAGCAGACATAAAATACCCTATTAGGCTAACAGAAACTGAATTAGAAGCTTTTGAACAGTTGAAGAAAAGTTTGTGTGAAGCTCCAGCATTAGGAATGCCTGATTATGAAAAAGAGTTTGAGCTGTATTGCAGTGAAAGAGAAGGATGTGCATTATCAGTTCTCATTCAAAGACATGGAAGACTGAGAAAGCCAATAGCATATTTCTCAGCTTTTCTTGACCCTGTTGCAAAAGCATTACCAGGTTGCTTAAAAGCAGTAGCTGCAACCAGTGTAAGTTTGGAACAAAGTGAAGGAATAATAATGGGATTTCCTGTATAAGTATATGTACCACATTAAGTTGATATTCTTCTCACAAGAAGCAGAACACAACATTTGACAAATAATAGGCTAACAAAATATGAAAAGGTTATCCTTGGCTCGGACAATGTTTCAATTGCGAGATGTGTGAATTTAAATCCTTCCACATTATTACCTGACACTTCTGAAGCAGAAATCAGGGATGAGGTTGACCATGAATGCCTGGATGTATTAGAATATTGCACTAAACCCAGACAGGACATAAAATATGTCCCATTAGCTGAATCAGATTATGTTTTATTTGTTGATGGTTCATGCCTAAGATCAGATGAAGGTGTTGTGAGTGCAGCATATTCGGTATGTGCAGTTGCAGATGTAATTGAAGCTTCCTGTCTCAAAGGAATTCGTTCAGCTCATTGCTTTGATTTGTTCATGTGAATTGGGAAAAGAGTTAAAAATTACCGTAGTGACTGATAGTCAATATGGTTATGGCGTAGTCCATGACTATGGCCAGCTCTGGTCTCAAAGAGGTTATTTAACTTCTGCGGGATCACCAATTAGAAATGCACAGTTGATTAAAAGATTGATTGATGGAATTCAGCTACCAGAAAAAATTGCAGTAGTAAAGTGCACAGCACATGAAAAAGGTGAGGATTAAATAACAAAAGGAAATTCATATGCTGACTCAATAGCAAAATTCTGTGCAAAACAAAATGTGTCAATTCATCGGGAAAAAGAAAATTAACATGTTTTGAACTCACTTATGCTAACATCTGTAGTTGAGACTTGGCAGGGAGTAAAACAGTTGTAAGATGAGGCAGATGATGAGGAGAAAAACACATGGCTAAAAGCAGGGTGCAGACAAAGAGAAGAAGATGAGGTTTGGGTTTACAAAGATGACAGACCATTAATGCCAGACAGTATGATTTCTGACATGGCACACATGTACCATGGTCCAGGACATATTGGTAGAGATTCAATGATTAGATTATTTAGACAAACATGGTACAATCCAAAATTCAGAATAATTGCAGAGTCCCTTTGTCAGAGGTGTCTTATCTGTCAGCAGATTAACCCAAATAGAAAAACTGTTGTAAGCATGGGAACAATAGGACGGGAGGGTGGTCCATTTACCAGAATACAGCTTGATTTCACAACAAACTCAGATACGTCTTGGTGATAATCTGTTTGTTTTCAAGATGGGTAGAAGCATTCCCAACACGCCGCAATGATTCAATTACTGTGGCAAAATTGCTTTTGAGAGAAATCATACCAAGGTATGAATTTCCAGTGACGGTCGCGACAGATCGTGGCACACTTTTTGAAAACAGATTGCTAAAATTGATTTGTGAAGCACTGGATATAAAGCAAAAATGACATTGTGCTTACAGACCAGAAGCATCAGGTGTTGTTGAGCAAGTGAATGGTACAATAAAAAACAGAATAGCGAAGATGTGCTTAGCAACAGGAATGAAGTGGACAGATGCACTTCCACTTGTTTTGATGTCTTTGAGAAGCATTCCAGATAGAAAAACAGGATTGAGCCCTCACGAGATTCTAATGGGTAGAGTTATGAGGCAAGCATTTGTTCCAGTTGATAAACTGTTGAGCATTAATGATAGCATCATTATGGATTACTGCAAAAATCTATCTGATGTGGTGATTCTGTGTTCCATCAGGTGGGAACTGAAGTAATTACAAAAGAGAAAGAACAAGCTCATGATCTGTTACCAGGAGACTGGGTCAGGACAAAAGTTCATCGAAGAAGAAACTGCCTAGTACCAAGGTGGCAGAAGGCAAGACAGGTGATATTAGTCACAACAAATGCAGTAAAGTGTAGGGGATTGAAGAGATGGATTCATGCTAGCCACACCATACGTGTGCCAGCACCTGAGAATCCTGACGAAGGAGAAACAACAGCTGATTCAGATTCAGAAGAAGAACCTGAAAGAAATCCAGATCCTGAAGATCGACAAGAAAGTCGACATCTAGAAAATTCAATTGCGAATGAGGCATTGAATGAAGAAAATGAAGAAATTGTGATACAAGATTCTGGAGAAAATGAAAATGATGAGGATCTGCTAGATCAAGAAGCAGAAAAGGAAACTGAACAAGGAGTGATTCAAGATCAAGATCAGGAGAGTATTGAAAAGCAGATTGGAAGCTCTGGAAGCAGGAACGAAAATTCTGAAACTGGTGAATTGGAAGTAATTGAAGAAGAAGAAGAAATTCCAAGTACCAGCTATAAAGAAGATGTTCCTAACAGAGTGAAACTGCCGAGTAAAGAAGTACCTGGATCTAAAGAAGAATCTGATACAATAAAACGTATTATTAATGAATCAGCTGATAACACAGAAAGTGAAACAGATGAAAGTGGAGATGAATCGAAAGTGAAAAGATCAAGGAAAAGAGCTTGGAGAGTGGAGTATAATTTAGCAGAACCTAAAAGAAATTTATCAAGAAAAGGAGATAATTGGCCAGATGAAAACATAGGCCTAAAATTTAAATTAGTGAATAAAGCAAAAGAGCAGGTGAATAAGATCACAAGTCAAAAGGAAGAAAACTCAACTAAGAAAGAACAAGTAGAAAAGAAAATAGAAGTGATAAACAGCAGAGCAAAAAGAATAATAAAGCCAAATCAGAAGTACAAATCACCTGAGTGGACCTACATTATAATTCCACCGGTGGTAGAGGTAAATAGTAGTCAAAGAAATTTTGATGATGCAAGTGATAATGATTGATTTTGTTCATTAGGTGACACAAGGTTGAAGAAATTGTGTTAGGTGACACAAGGTCGAAAAAATTGTGTTAGCTGGAAAACACATTGATGTATGACATAAGGTCGAAGAAAAGCTGTTAGAAAATAAAATTATCTCTTGAAAAAAAAAAAGAGGTGCGTATATTTAGTAATTTTTCATTTTTCATTTTTTTATAAGGCTCTTGTTTGAAAGTAAAGATGCCTTATATTAATAATAATTCGAGATGCTAAATTTTCAAAAGATGTTGCAAATTATCTTCAACATGTGTAATCTTGATAATTTTAGTTTGGTTAATTTTAGCTGTCATTTTTCCTTTTGGAATAGATAAAGAGATGTATAAAACTAACATGACTAGTAAAGTTGTGGTTAATCATGATAAAGTAGATAAGACTGATAAAATCATTGTACATAAACCAGAGATTCATCAAGATAGATCTGTTGGAGATTTTTCTAGTAATACCTTTTCTAGACTTTTATCTGAATATGTTAAGGTGATGGACGCAAAAGACTGCTACATTTGTGTGAAGTTACCTACTTCTGTGTCTGAAGGTGTTACGTATAATATGCTTCCTCTTACTTATGGCATAACATGTAGTGTAATAGCTAGTTTGTTTTAGCAAACTGGACGTTTGGACTATTATTATTCAGATTTTTATGAGATTTCCGCAAATTGAAAAGTTGAAGATAGCTTGAATAAAGTGAAATATGCTAAACAGATGAGGGAATTTTTCTTAGTAACTAGCGAATTCACCTATGAGTATGCTTTTAGAAATAATTTAACATGTAAATTGAGAACAGAAGAGAAGACGTTCTTAAATATATTGGAAGAGAGAAGGGCAATTTACAAGCGAAATGAGATGATGAAACATACCAAGTCTAAATTTTGGCAGATGGAAGATGAAAAGCTCAATGGTAGAAATGAAAATGTTGCAATTCATATAAATAAACCTGTTAGTGGAAAATTCTGTATAAGAAGAGATAATACTTTGTTTGATAGTTATTTTGTTGATGCAAGTCAATGTGAAGACACTCATCGTATTATAGGGGGTTGGGGATTTAAAGGAGGCAAAGATCCAATTTTTCCTGGAATTTATTTTGTTTGTGGGAATAAAGCTTATTACAATCTCCCAGACCACTGGTATGGGACATGTTATGTAGGTTTAGTTTTTCCACAAAAGTTTCATGTAGATAGAAATGCAAAACGTTTATTTGAAATTAGCAATCACCTGAATAGACTTAGAAGGGAAAGCTTTTCAGAAATAATGGGAGACGTATTTGGTGCATTAATACCTATGGTAGGAATAACCCTGAATGCAAACAAAATCAGAAAAATGGCTACAATTGTTGATAGATGGTCAACTGATACTGCAAGTGGATTTCAATTAGTGAATACAGAGCTTATTGCTATGAGATCTATGGTGATGCAAAATCGTCTTGCTCTTGACATTTTGCTGGCAAAAGAGGGTGGAGTCTGTGGAATTTTTCATGTTCAACGTTGTTGTACTTACATACCTGACAAAAGTCAGAATATAGAAATGTATATTAAGAATATCACTGAATTACAGAATGAAGTTGAACCTTTAGAAGACGATAGTTTTTCAGAACGCTTAAGTAAAAGATTTGCAGCAAATACACACTGGTTTCAAGAGATTGGTAGTTCAATTATAGGTAAAATAGTTTTTCCTTTATTAGTCATAGGTATTGTGATACTTTTGTTAAAAATTAGTTGCATGATACACAAGAGAAGAAAATATGTAATAGAAAAGAAAAGAATTTGCAAACTTAGAAAGGAGAAAGAAAAATAAATGGAATTAGAAGAGTTTCGGAGAACTCAATATGAAAAATGCAGAAAAACAGATGAATCTAAAGTTTAGAATTACTAATATTAAGAAAGTCCAAAACATGTTCAAGGGTTGAAAATTTATACATTTTGGGTATTATTTGGTGATTTAGAAATCACCAGATGAGGGAGTTGTTGAAGCAAGGTGAAGAACAAGATTTTGTTCAAACTTGTGAAGTTAATCTCTCATAACAAGTAATTAAATTAATAAGCTTGTGGTGAAATTACTAATCAACTTAGTTTAAGAATACATTCATCAATACACGCAGGATAAACTAATGTGCTTTATGTTGCAAACGCAAAAAAAAAAATAATAAACTAACCTTGTCTATTGTCTTAGTCAGTATTAAATGCGGCTGTTTAATTAATGGCATGAGCTTACTTTGTGTGCTTATGTTATGTCTTTCCTGTGACAAAAGCTCAAGGAGTTCGTGCAGTTCCTAAAGGAGAAGTAAATATGATGCTACTTGAATGTGCTTCTGCTAGGTAACATAATTAACAGGATTAATTAGTAAAGGGGGTGGGTAACAGAATTGGTCTAAATTCTTTAATTAATTGATGTCTTGTGTTTGTTTAATAATAGTTTCCAAAGTGAGGCCTAAAGGTGGTTCGGAAAACATGGCTGACAGAGCTGCAGACGCAAAAGCTTGTCCAGAGTGAAGCCTTCACACATGCGTAGCTGTGAAGATTTTTATTGCACTGTCATCGTTAATTGAAAAAGCAGTTCTTTGGTTGAGTTGAACGTGCTCATGAAGAAAAGGCTCAAGGACAGTAACTTAAAGTGTCTGCCAAGGCTAGGAAGTAAATGTTTGAAACTCGAGGAAAAGTAACTTTCTTGAGGAAGCTGAAAGATGTGGAAGTGAAAGACCATAGGGCTTATGTGAAGCCTGGACTTGGTCAAGAATCGGAGATGACCTAATTGGGGACTGACACAGGACAGCCAATGAAAAGCTCGGATTTGCTTTAAAGAATGTAAAATGTAGAAAGTTTAGCTAGAAAGAAAGGTATAAAACCTGACACTATGTGCAGGGAAAAAACTCTCTGCTTTCCGATTCCTGAATGATGTGACATGCTGTTGGACTTTTGGTGCATGTAAGGACAGCAGACTTTAATTGATTTTTCCTTTCTAGGTGAAGTGAGAAATAGACAGGGAAATAGATTTAGGGAATGGAAACTGTTATTCTGCTAATATTTCATGTTTCTGAGCTTGCTTTGAAAATGTCAGTTTATTGAATCACTTTCTTAATAAATACTGCTTTCTTAATTGCTATAAAATAAAGATTCTAAAACCTAAATGCTATATTCCTTTATGAAAAATAAAGTTAATAAAATTAGATTTGAAAAGACAAGCTGGTCTTGTTTATTCATGGTCTAGTTACCATCAGTTGATTCAATCGCCTTGGTGGTCTGATTAATAAATGATAAATGATAAACCATGGTAAGAATAAATAAACAGCTGTTGTATATAATTATGTAAATAATATGTGAGTAGTTTAGCTAATCATACCACCTGATTCAGTTGCTCAAAAATTGTCTCATTGGTAGTATGGGCCTTTATATGTGTTTCATGATTAATGGTGAGTATTGAGGTGATAGGTAGCGTTTTTGAGACAGTTTTCCAATAGGAGCGCTGGATCAATTCCTTGGTAGCAGAGTTACGGTTACTATGTATGTTACATGGTAATACATAGGATTAATGTCTAAAACATGTTAAGTTTGTTTAGTTGTTTTATGTAGTCGAAAGTTTTTTTCCAGCAGTGTGAAAATTCCTGGTTTGTGCCGGCATGAGAAGTGTGACAGTGTGAAGTTACACAGTGCATTTGTTCTGTTTCAAAATAGTGGTATCGCCGTATATCACAAGTGTTGTGGTCGTACAGCACAAGTTTAGGGATTTTAGGTATGTAAGGTAGAATGCATAGTGAGGATTGTCTATAAAATTGTAGCTTTCGAGTATAGGGAAATATGTCCTGATTTAAAACTCACTGTGAAAAGAGTAGTAGAATTTATCTAAGCTTGAGTGAAGGGTAAGGAAGCGTCGTCTATCTTACTGGCGAGTGAGGATTTTTATTGGTGGGTTAAAGTCCTACTATAGATGTATATATGCATGGTTAGGGATTTTTCTGTATGAATGTGCGTAGATGAGTTTGTAATATACGATCGAGTGAAACTCTGAATTGTCTCTAAGGAGGTGTAAAATATCTCTGTTTCCAATAGGAGCGCTGGATCAGATGTCAAGTAAGAGATCCAGGCTCAACAATCTCCATCAGGTTGGAATCCCAGAGGAATTAGAGGTTTCCCACTCTTAGCAATTTCTTGGGTCTGTAAACAAGAGCTGTGAGCCTACTTTCTGATTGAACATGCTCATTGAGTCCTCATCAGGAAATTACAAAGATGCTTCTCCCCATGTCATCATCCAAAGACCTCTTAAATATATGGGCAGAGATACCATCCTCAGGGTGGCACATTTTTGACAAACCGTTCATCTTGACTGGGTAAAAATCAAGGTGTTCCCAGATTATAGGGCATTGGTGCAGCAGCATAGGAAAACATTTATTGAAATAAAGCCATACTCAGGGAAAACCTAATTAAGTATATTCTCCTTTTCCCAGCTCGGCTTAAGACAATCCATCAAGGGAAGACATACTTTTTTGGCAACACAGAAGAGGCCTGTAACTGGGCAGAGGAGAGAATTCCGATGTGACACAGCTGAGATGAACAGCCAACGCTGTACTCTGAATCTTGGAGGACAGCCCTCCTCATGTGGAGGAGGCACAGGGAAACGGTCAGGTTCACATCCAGTCAATGAGCAACTGATGGTGAGGGTGACTCAACAGCCTCTAAAGGGTTTTGCAGGGATCCTCGATCCTCCCATCTCTCTCCTCTCTTTATTGTGTGGACCAGCCTGGATGGCCTGGAATCATGCTGTCCCCAGCCATGGGTCCCCCCTGCTCCATTTTCAACTGCGCTCACATGTCTAGGCTGTGGTTTGGGGATAGCCAGGCATCGATCTAGCAGTTGGCAATGTACTACCTATGTGTACATAATCATGAGAATGTATGAGTTTGGGTAGTGGGGGTTGAAGTGAGGGATGGGATGCTTCCTGTAGAGAGATAGTCTTCCCGTTTCTCAATGGGCTTTCTTTTGATCCCTGACTCACAGATTAATGCACGCTTAAGCTCTCTTAGAGTTTAGTTTAAAGGTGTTATGATTTATAACACTGCAACAGATAGTTCAGTGCAAGAAGTGTAGGGAGGAGTAGTTGGGATTGTTTTGTTTGATGCTCCTGTAGTCAGGTGCAAATTACATTCTAATCAGGTTCCACTTGTCATGACAGAATTGGAGCTCAATAGGCATTACTGCATTTTATCTCTCACCTATAAATACAGAAGAGCCTCAGTTTTGGCCTGTGCCAGACATTCTCCAGCTGCAAGAGATACACTTATTAGGAAATAACTGTGAATTCTTGGAACACTACAGCTACACACACGTTTTTCATGCTGGATATACAAGGAGAGTGAGTCACTTGTCAGTTCTCCTTCGAAAATCGTTCCTGCTGTTTCCTCACCACAGTTTACACAGGCGCACTGTGCACATTTATAATGGTTACAGAGTCCTTTGAAAAGCAAGCATTTTCCATTGCAAGTCTATACACCACCCTAGCACTGACACATTTTCATCTCACAATCCTTGAGATCTGCTGTCACAGACTGCAACCAATATTATGTCATGATTCTAGGTGGAGATTTTTGTATGGTGATTGACCCTCGACTAGACACATTAAGTGGCAGAGCCACTGCTAGGCTAACATCCCTAGCAACTGGGGTCAGCTCAGTAGGGTTTTGGGACACCGGGAGAAGGAGGCACCCAGATGAGCAAAAGTACACCTTTTCTCACACTCCCATTGCTTAGTTTAACATTAAGATTATTTCTTAATGCTTTCAGTCAGCATGGTGTGCATTGGTGGGGTGAGGATCGTCCCGAGAGGCCTGTCAGACCACTCCCTGGTGGAGCTCCAACTTAAAAACAGTGGCTCAAAGATAAAAGGTTTTTTTATGCACTCAAGGAGACAGCCTCTGATTTTGCTCTAAATGTTGGCTCAGTTAATTTTGGAATCACAATCTGTGAGGCTTTCAAGATGGTGGCCCACAGCAGGAATAATGCTCTCATTCCAAGGGCGAAAATAGAGAGAAATAGGCTAGCTGAAACATTGGAGAAAAAAGTGACCCTGAAAAAAAGAGCCTCCTAGTCATGAGCTGAGATCATCTCAGGCCAGTGGTGGAGGTGCTCCGACAACACCACTTATAGTCGGCTAGGCTTAACTGGCTCATCACCCGTTATAATATCTATAAGTGGGGGCACAAAGCAGGGAAATTGCTGTCTTTACTGGCTGCACATGAAATGGAGGCCAGAATAATCGGTGTAGAGCCAGAATATCGAGTTTCAAATGTCAACTTGCACTAATATCGACTTTGAAATATCGAGGAACAGAAATATTGACAGCAAGAATATCGTGGTCGAAAATATCGAGTTTAAGGTAAGAAATATCATTTAAAAAAATATCGAAGTCATTAATATTGTTTGCAAAAAACTATCATTGTTAAAAATATAGTTTTTTAAGTTAGTGTTCTGTATTTTAGTATGTATTTTAAATGTATTTTCTCAGTTTGTGTGTGTAAGTATTGCTTTTCTTCTTTAATATATGTGTTCATTTTTTAGTAGTTGGTAGAAATGGCGATTTCTGGTTGGCCAAGGCTTGCGCCAAAGCCAGGCAGAAACCACCACTCTAGTCAGGGCAAGGGAGTCACACACCAAGATTACCCCTGCTCACCCCCTTGGTAGCTTGGCACAAGCAGACAGGCTTATCCCGGAGGCGATGTGTAAAGCGTTTGCGCACGCACCTAGCAACAACACCCAAGGCCCACCACAAAGGAAACTCCACACAAGGTTATATATAAAAATAGCCTTTGTATTATACCAAACACATTAGATCATAAACACACACTTTACAAGGTGCCATAGGCACGGGCAGAATTTACAGGGGATTGTATACATGGGACAGGGCCACCTAGACCACTGTCAGGAATAAGCACTTGGTAGAACTAGCACTTAGCAGATAGAACATATAACTGTAGCACCAAATAGTAAATGTAGCACACAACCAGTAACCACTGGTAATAGGTAAGTATCACCTACGCAATCCTAAACCCCTTAGGCAAATATCATGCAGGGAATCATAAACTCACTAACATCACTGTACTAGGGCAAACAACTTCCTAGGCATAGAAATACATTTAGGGGTATAGACATAAAAGTATTGCATATGTCATAACAATCACATTAGGCAGGTAATCACGTCTGCTCAAAACATCACATGAAGCAAGAACAGGTACCCCACGCCAGGGCACAACACCAGAACTGTCCCCAGGCCAACTGGCCTCTCAGAGGCTGAAACGCCCTGTATCCAGCAAAGTCAGGACAGGCTGCACAGGCAGCCAAAGGAAGATTGCGCAAAGGGGCAAGCCTAAACGAAGCAGCTGCCCACTCTGGGCTCTCTGAATGAAAGTGTGCCTCTCTCAGGCAAGAAACCAATGCCCCCGTTACTGTGGGAGTCCTGCTCTGGGGACTTGGAATTCACAAATGTGCCCTGAGCCTCTTGTGCGCTCTTAATGACTGGGTGTCTTTGTTGGAGTCCCTCTCGGGGGACTCAAAATATGCAAATGCCCCCTGAGCCTCGTGGACTCTAAAGAATTGCCCCCGGGTCGGTGGAGCCTCTCTGCTCTATGGAAGCAGTGCCCCTGGGGAGCCTTGTGGGCTCTGGAAAGATGCCAGCACTATCGTTGAAGTCCCTCCCTGGGGACTCAAAAGACCATGGCCCCCGGAGACAGGCTCTAAATACCAACTGTCCCCAGAAACGCAAACAAGGAGCCCCACTCACCGGAACTCCTGGCGTGGGACTCTTACTCCGCAGGACTCCTCCGGGTAGACAACGTGCCCAGACAGGTCCCGCTCCGGTGCTGCTCTCTCCGGCGTCAGCGAGCACAGGGACACCGGCACTCTGCTCCTTGGCTTTCCGGGTGGACGCCGGCTGCACACGGGGCTCTCCTCTCGGCACCTGTGCCTTGCCAGCCACTGCAGCCCGCCTCCTGGGAAGCTCCAGCAGCGCTCAACTTCCTGCTTCAGGTCAGGCCCCGCCTCTGTCCCGAGGAGGGCTGCCTGACTTCCGTTCTCGGGCTGCCGCGGCGTTTCTTGTGGATCCCGGGCAGCGGCGGTGTATTCTCTCCTTAATACGGGGTGGGCTCCCGTAAATGAAATAAATAAAACAGGGTGGGCACCTGTTCTTGAATCAATAAAGAGATGGGCACAATAGCGGCAGGCAATGCGGGGTGGGCACCCGTACAGCAAATTAGCACAAGAAGGGGGATCCCCCCACACGCTGGGGGATCCCTTAGGGCAGAGATCACCGCTCCAGCGACGCAAATGCGCTATTATCAGCAGGGGAGGCCAGCGTTCCCCAGGGCTGGCAGGCAGGAATCCAAAGCTCCAAGAAGTCCTGTAGGAAGGTGGGCAAGGGGGCAAAGGCTGGGCCCAGGATCCAGCTCACAGGGCCCTCCAGGTAGGGAGGGAGACCCTAGTGGCGGTATCCTCCTGGGGCCCAGCAGCAGCAGCTCCCCTCTTCAGGTCAGGAACAAGAGAACCTTTTGCAAGGGGACACAGCCCCTTTTTCTCCATAGAAATCCTTTGTCTGAGACTGAAGGGTGAAGGTAAAACCAGATGCAACTGATTGTGGAGCACTTTGTTGTGCTCAGCCACCCTTTCCATTCACTGGCCAGGCTAGGGACATTAGACGCAGCTCAGGGGGCGGAGACAGCATTGTGTGGGGAAAGCCCAGCCCTATTCAGGTCCCAGGTGTACTCCTCCCCAGCCATCAACATGCAGATCCCCCATTCACCACCGGGGCAGACCCATCCCATCCTGGGGCACACCAGCCAGTCTCAGCCAATCACAAGCCAGCCAGTCATTTACACAGACATGTCAACTTCTAGAAGTGGCATTTCCCCACTAGACACATTCACGCCGCACACATCCTCACGCAGCATTTAATCACACGAGTCCGCACATACCAAAATCAAGCCTGCTCTCCCCACACATCAGTAACTAACATGGACACATACATTCCCCATGCATTCCTATGGGAGGGCAGGCCAATCTCACAACACGCACTCAGAGTGTGCACGCACTTTACACTGGGACACAGGGAAAGAGCGCAAAAGCCAAAACATAACTAACAGCAAGTCTCAATAAAAAGCAAAAAGTTTAAGGGTGAACCTGCCAGAAGGGCCAAGTCCAACAGCAGTTATTAATTTTATTTTAATAAAAGTTTGTGTTTTAGTTCTGTAGTAGGTTGTGGGTTTATAGGAGAATAGGATGGGAAGTAATTTAACTATAATAAATTGAATATACATTTTTATTTATTAGTATTTATTTTTGATTTTATAGTGTTAATTGTGGGAACTAATTTATAATTAATTATTTAATAATTGGCTGTTAATTTTTATTGCTTAATTAATTGGTAAATATGTTAATTGTGTCAATTGTGTATGAGTGGGTTGTGGGTTTTTAGGGTAATAGGGTGGGAAGTAATTTAATTACCATTAATTTATTTATATGTTTCAATAATTCATATTTATTTATTTTATATTTTATATTGTTAATTGTGGGAATACATTTATTATTAATTATTCATTAATTGGCTGTTAATTATTATTGATTGATAAGTAATTATGTTAATTGTGTGATTTTTTTAGGAGCGGGTTGTGGGTTGATAGGGTAGTAGGGTGGGAAGTAATTTAATTTTAATACATTTAATAATATTTTTAATATAATATTGAATACATTTTATTTTATTGTGTAAATTGTGTGTCATGTTTTAAGAAGTGTGTGGTGGCATTTATAGGAGAATACGGTGAGAGGTAATTTATTTATAATTAATCAATTATTTGTTAATTAATGCTAATTAATTAATATGAATTGTGTAATAATTTTGATGTGTGAGTTGTGGGGTTTATAGTGGTAATTGGTGGGAAATGGTTTAAAAAAATAATGATTTGTTGTTAATTGATATTAATTTATTAATGAGAAATTAGTTATGGAAATTGTGTAAATATTCTTAGGTGTGTGTTTTGGTGTTTATTGGGGTAGAGAGTGGAAAGTAATTTTGTTTAAATTTTGTTTAAATTAATTCATCATTACTCTTTCATTAATAATCTTTTATTAATTGCTAAATATTTGTGGTAAATGTTTAGTTTTTATTTTGTTAGGGGATTTAGGTTCAGTAGCTGTAACGTTTGGTTTGCACATTATTTTGTGTTTTAAAATTATTCATATTTGTTTAATTGATAATTAATTGTGTTAATTATGGAGGTACACTTTTTTTAAAATTTAGATGGGTGTTGTAAATTGTTTGGTGGTATAGGGTAGGAAGCTGCAAGCCTTGGGATCACCAGCGATATTTGCGGCAGAGGCGTGAAAAGGAGCAGAGTGAGGTCGATACCTCCGCTTGGCATGATCCGGACACAGCGCTTATTGACATTATGGGGGCACAGTAAGTTTTGTTTGATGTGCACCAACCTTTGCCATACTTACCTGGAAATACGAATTTGGGTTTTGCAGTGTTAGGAACGCCACCAGGGCCGTACACAAATTTCACTGTGAACCCAAGAGATCTATGGGAATTGAAGTATGGTGCCTTTGAGCACCACTTATAACACCTGAGACATTGCACAAGTGATTTCACAAATGATTGTTCATCCTTTCAAATAAGGCATTCCGATGAAATGCGTCAGGATAATCATGCTTGCTGTTGCCTGCGCCTAATGAATAAATTCAATTTGTCCGGTCCTGGGCTGTGGCAACTTCTTTCTTTGGCTTCAATTATGGCAATCTCTGTCTCCCACCAGCCACGGCTGCCCTGCATGGTTGGGGGCCCCTGACAACAGTGTTGTTTGGAAGTGTTTTAAAGAGGGGGGCATGAACCGCTCGCCTCGCTGCAAGCCTTGGGATCACAAGCGATATTTTCTGCAGAGGTGTGAAAGGGAGTTGAGTGATGTCGATACCTCCGTTTGGGAGGATCCGGACACAGCGCAGATTGTCATTATGGGGGCACAGTAAGTATAGTTTGATGTGCACCAGCCTTTGCCATACTTACCTGGAAATACGAATTTGGGTTTTGCGGTGTTAGGAACGCCACCAGGGCAGTACACAAATTTCACTGTGAACCCAGGCGAACTATAGGAATTGTAATATGGTGCATGCAGGCACATTACTTTGAGCACCACTTATAACACCGGGGACATCACACAAGTGATTTCACAAATGATTGTTCATCCTTCTAAAAAGGCATTCCGCCAAAACGCATCAGGATAATCATGCTTGCTGTTGCCTGCGCCTAATGAATAAATGCAATTTTTCCGGACCCGGGCTGTGGCAACTTCTTTATTTGGTCTAAATTATGGGAATCTCTGTCTCCCGCCAGCCACGGCCGCCCTGCAGGGTTGGGCCCCCCGACTACAGTGTTATTTGCAATTGTTTGAACGAGGGAGGCATGACCCACTCGCCTCGCTGCAATCCTTGGCATCACAGGCGATATTTGCGGCAGAGGCATGAAAGGCAGCCAAGTGAGGTCGATACCTCCGCTTGGCAGGATCCAGACACAGCGAAGATTGTCATTATGGGGGCACAGTAAGTTTTGTTTGATGTGCATCAGCCTTTGCCATACTTACCTGGAAGTACGAATTTGGGTTTTAGCAGTGTTAGGAACGCCACCAGAGCAATATATAAATGTCACTGTGAACCCAAGAGAACCTTGTGAATTGTAGTATGGCGCATGCAGGCATGTGACTTTGAGCACCACTTAAAACACCTGAGACATTGCACAAGTGATTTCACAAATGATTTTCATCCTTCGAAAAAGGCATTCCGCCGAAACTCACCAGGATAATCATGCTTGCTGTAGCTCACGCCTAATGAATAAATGCAATTTTTCCGGACCCGGGCTGTATCAACTTCTTTCTTTGGTCTAAATTACGGGAAACTCTGACTCACGCCAGCCACGGGGCTCCCGACGACAGTGTTGCTTGGAAGTATATATATATATATAAACTGGCTTCCACATATGCATATCATGCCGAGCATGTAAATTTGGTATAAATAGCACTGAATATCTAACTGCTTTTGATCCAACCCCTGTTAAAATCCACGAGTTGTTCTCTTGTTGCACTGATTATGCTATATAAGTTTTGGAATGTACCTGCAAACTAAAATATGTGGGCAGTACAAAACTACAGGCATTCAATCGAATTCTGCAACACCTGCGATCTATTGTAAATTCAGATGAAAGTTATCCAGTAGTTCGCCATTTCAAATTAGTACACAGCAAGAACCTCAATGACCTGTTACTTCATCATTGACTCAGTACCAAAAACTCCAAGAGGAGGAAATAGGGACAAACAATTGAGGCACCTTGAATCTAAATACATTCTTCTACTAGACACTCGTATTCCTAATGGCCTCAATACAGAAGATAACCTTCATAATTTTCTATTGACATCTGACCTGTATATTGAAGTGCATTGGATTATGAACAGTATATAATAATGAAAAGAAAAATATGTTTATGTAAAAAAAATTGAACTAAAAAAAGTGTAATGTAATTTAAAAAATAACATCTATAAATAAAATGATTACAAAATATAGTTAGAAAATATTTAAAAAAACAATATATATATTTAAAAATTATGATTTAAAAAATCTTTGAAATTCACTAAAAAAACATAGGTTTTTGATACGTTATAGTTACGAATTAGCATTTACAAAACCATTGAAATTCACTGAAAAAAGATAGGTTTCAGACATGTTATGAGATGTCATTAGTGATGCCATCAGTGATGTTACTGACCATGTCATGAATGATGTGATATGTGACATCATCAGCAGTGGATTTGGGTGCGCGAGTTATAGTTAGTACAACTAACTATAACGGGGGAATTTCAATGGTTTTATATGAGTGAAATGTCCACTATAACACCACTGAAACCTATGGTTTTTTCAGTGAATTTCAAAGGTTTTTAAAATGCTAATTCCTAACTATAACTTGTCTGAAAAACCTATGTTTTTTTCAGTGAATGTATACGTATATGTATCCAGCGAAAATGCCCTAAGCATTGAGAAGGCACACAACAATGCTCAGCGCTGGGGGGCGTGGGCTGGCGATCGGCAAAATGGCTGCACTAAAGTGTTGCTCTGACGGCCACCGAAAAAGATCCCTAATTCATCCTGCCTTCACTGCGCCATCCATGGTTTTCACCGCTGGAACTGTGTAGCTGTTGCAGAGACGGGTCGGCTGAGGTGGATTTTGACCGCAGCGAGTGCCTGGAGGGGCGGTAGACAGCCAGAGGAGCGGTCCGGCAGTGCAGGTGAAATGGCGGCATGACTTTCCTGGTTCAGCGTGCTGAGGTCCCTTCCTGCCGGTGGCGGCGATTTGGAGAGGCGGATGCTCATTCGGGACACAGCGGAGTTTCTGCGAACTGCAACGGTGCCGCGACCACAGATAAGTGGCTTATCGGGGGTCTGAGGACTCTGGTTTTCCGCCGTGCCAGGGATCGACCAGCTGTGCTGGGTCACGGTGACATGCTTGCAGCTGACGCGGACTGACCTTGCGGGGGGCAGGTGCATCGGAGCGGCCGCTATATTTCTACCCCGTCAACATCTATATTTCTACCCCGGGGGCACATACCTATAACACTGCTGTGCTCACCTTTGCCTAGTGGGAGCCCTCTGTGACCTGAATTTTATGCGGCGGAAGATGGTGTTTCATAGATTCGTTCCTTCTGGGGGACGTGGAGTGGTCAGTGGCACTGGGACTTGCATGCGGCTGTGGTGAGGCGGCGATGGCCCCTGGGTGCGAGATCCTTCTTGCTGTGCTCTTTGCGGGCCTGCTTACTGGACATTGTTGGAGACATTTGGACTGTGGTTGTGGCTTTAAATTGCAGGCGAGTGCACTATGCTGGGCTGCGTGGCCCCTTTGATTGCTGGATTACTCTGGTGTATATGCGAGCTCCCATCCTTCTGGCCTGCTTCTGTAGTGTACAGCGTTTACGTCTCTCACTCCCAGTATCCTGCTGAACTTTCCCTGCTACTGACAACTAATTCTGTGTTAATTGGTGATTGGGGCCAGCCGGGTTACCTCATTACTCCCGCTGACCGGCCACTGTGAGTGACTCGAATACCTACAACGGGGGCAGTACTTGTGGTCTGGCTCTTACTGTTTGTTGCGGGGTGAAGCCACAATGGGAAAACAGGAGAAGAAACAACCACGCCTCACTTTTGTGCTGCGTAAAGGGGGCAAACCTACTCAAAACGCAGCTTCTGACTCGGAACTGGAATTGGCCCCCCAGGGAACCTCAATGCTGGAGAAATCACTAGCAGCCATTCACGCCAGTCTTCAAGCTATTGACGGTAAGATAGAAGCCCTCAATGGGAGAATGGATCACTTTTTGGCCAAACTTGACAGGCAAGCAATACGCATTGGGGAAGCTGAACAGAGAATAGCGGACACAGAAGACAGGCTGCAACAGGTAGCCACGAAGACTGCGGATATCACGAAAATCCTTGCTGTCATGCACGCGAAGAATGAGGACATTGAGGCGAGATGGAGGCGCAATAATATTTGAGTTTTGGGTCTGCCAGAATCAACAAATATGGGCAGCCTTGAAGATTACATGGAGACGATGCTGTGTGAGGTATGTGGCGCGGATGAATTGTCGCCTATGTTCGCTGTGGAGCAGGCTCATCGCTCCTTGGCGGCGCGTCCTCCTCCACGAGCTACACCGCGCCTGATAATTGCTTGGTTATTCAGTTTTAGAGACCGTGACACTGTGTTGCGGATCACTCGCCAGAAGGGGACAATCACGTACAAGAACAATACCCTCTCGTTTTACCCACATTTCACGGCACAGGTGCAGGTGGCCCGGAAGGAATTTCCGAATGTCAAGAAGGTGCTCCTCAAAGAACAGATTCCTTATGCAATGCTTTATCCAGCGAGGCTACGCATTGGTATTGTGTTCTACAAATTGGTGGCTCTGTTGGTTTGGTGAGGCGACATCTCCATTGTGAATGACATTAATTATTCTCCTTTCTTCAGTTGGATATAACCTAAGTTGGCAGTCACAACCGTATTATGACCCTGCTACAGTGGGGCTTTGGGGAGATGTTCACATTTTGATTCCCTGCTGCGGGAGGGTGTAACCACTCAAATGATGGCTCCTTATACCGTTATGATTGATTTTCTGAGGATGGCTAAGTGGTGGGCTGATATACCTCCTATTCGGCGGCCTCCTCCCTCTGAGAACTGGGAGTTAGCCGCTATGTCCCCGATGGACAGTACCCACCAAATGAGATGTATGGTTTGTTGTTGGGATGGGGGGGTGGGAGGACTTTGTCTTTGGCTAATTGGGATGCCAAAGTGGGTGGGGGTGGGGGGGATTGTTTTTCTCTTCCTGTATCCTGGACAAGCGATTGGCTCTACAACGACAGACAGATATGGGCTTCCTACATATATCTGTACTTTGCTGTGCTTTGCTGTATTCATATTTTTCCACTGGTTATGAATGTTAGGTCAATGCTATACTTGTATCACTTGGAATGTTTGTGGATTAAATACGCCCAAGAAGACGAGACAGGTGTTGGTCCTATTAGATAGATATATGGTTCAAATTGCACTCTTACAGGAGACCCTGTGCAAAAATACGGAAGGCTCGGTGGCGGGGAGGTGGGCATCATATCGACTGTGCTCCTCCTGTTCTTCTCATGCCAGGGGAGTCCTTATTTTTATTTATCGAGGGGTCCCGTTCAAACCTATCCAGTCCTGTACTGATGCTGAGGGCCGTTGGGCTATGGTCCATGGGAAATTAGGGGGTGTGTTGGTGACTGTTGTGAATATCTACGGTCTGGTAGTGGATGATACTACATCGTTTTTGCAGCTGTTCAATATATTGCGTATCTGGCCGGAGGCTGCACTCTTATGCGGGGGGGACCTTAACACACATCTTAACCCACAGATGGATAAGTCCAACCCTACCGGGATGCGTACGCTCCGTGTTGCTCAGTATGTGAGGGAATTTATGGAAGAGATGTGCCTGGTTGATGCTTGGTGGCTGCGCAATGAAGGGGTTCCGGAGGTTACACACATTACCCCTGCTTTTAACAGCTGGTCTCGCTTAGATTACTGGATACTGAATAGAGAGGCTAATGCTTGGGTGGAAACCATTCACACATTACCAAGAACCCTGTCAGATCATAATCCGGTTCTTCTTACAGTTGCAGTGCCCCATAGCTTACATAGACCCTTCACCTGGCGTTTTCGTGCGGATTCCCTACTAGACCCGGTGTATGCTGAGTCAATAAGGAAAGCTATCATCCAACATTTTGACTTAAACACGGGCACAGTCGATAGCCCTGCAACCTTGTGGGAAGCCTTCAAGGTAACAATACGGGGGGAGTGTATAAGTACCGCTGCGGGTATATTGAGGGATTTGAGGGGACAATTGCAGTGTTTAGAAGAACAAATAGGGGCTCTGGAATCCCAATATGCAACCGCACCCTCTCCCAAAACACTGGCCCACCTAAATTAATATGTGGAGGAATACAATTTGCTCACCTCTACAGAAATAAAATACCTCTCTAAACGATTTGTAGCCAGAGCTTATGGTGAGGGGGTAGGCCAGGTAGGGTTCTGGCTTGCAGATTGCGGGATAGAGTTGATAATCCGACGATTTACTATATAGTTGATGATGCTGGGGATGCTCATTACTCTCAGAATGGCATTGTTGAGCAGTTTTGTGCGTTCTATGAGGGTATATATACCTCACGGGGTGAGATGCCTGAAGCGGCGATGAACGAATATCTGAAAGATACAGCCTCTGCTTGGTTGTCCGACGTACATAGAAAGTACCCTAGCCTCCCCGTAGGTGAGGAGGATGTCAGGGAGGACATTCTGTCCTTGCCCAATAAAAAGGCTCCAGAGCCTGATGGTCCGGCGGCCGAGTTTTATAAGAAGTACGTGGATCTTCTGGCACCTCATCTTTTGGCGATGTATGCAGAAGCACATGATGTGGGCTACCTTCAGCCATCCCTGAGACAGGCCTTGATTATCACATTGCTAACAAAGGATAAGCCGGTAACACGGTACGAGTCTTATCACCCTTTATCATTGATCAATCTTGATGCGAAGATTTTGGCGAAGGTTCTAGCCACTAAACTGCAGCCATTGATGCCACTTCTGGTACTGCCAGATCAGTCTGGATTCATTCTAGATCGCTCTACATCCTTGGATCTGCGCACAATTTTTGTCATGCTCCACGTACTCAATCTGGAGTTGCCCGCTGTGGCTGTGTTGTTGGATGCGGCCAAAGCATTTGATTCAATAGAATGGAAATATATGCCCTATATCCTCAATCGCCTGGGTTTTCCTCCTGTCTTTGTGCGTTAGATACAAGTACCATACACAAATGCCTCTTCAAGGGTCAGAGTGGGTGGGACCACATCCGAATCATTTGACATTACACGGGGAACGCAGCAGGGATGCCCCCTGTCGCCTTTCCTTTTTTGCCATCGTTTTGGAGCCCCTGGCTTGCAAGATTCGGCAGGCTCATAGAGCAGCCGCTTTAAATTTTAACAACCGACCAGTTGGAATCTCCTTATATGCGGACGATATGGTCCTATATGTTCGAGAGCCGCAGACCTACCTTTCCCCGGTCATTAGAGAATATATCAAATTCGGTCTGTTCTCTGGATTGCAAATCAATTGGGAGAAATCAGTTCTCATTCCTCTTACGCCTGCTACGGTGGCACCTCAGTATCCTTTGGTATGGGCAGAAGATCCAGTAAAATACCTGGGTGTGTGGTTACACCGAGACCCTGAAATTGTAATCAGAGAAAATTACGGACGGGCGTACAATGAGCTGGTAGAACAAGTTGATCGCTGGGTTGGCCTGCCGCTCTCCTTAGTGGACTGCATAGCGGTGATAAAAATGACTATCCTCCCCAAGTTCCTTTACTTGTTTTGTAATATTCCTGTGCCTTTGACTAAGCATTTTTTTAAAACAGTACAGTCCCAACTATTACGCCTGGTGTGGGGGCCGAAGCCGCCGAGAATAAGTTGGTCCACTCTGGCATTGCCCTTCGAGCAGGGGGGGTTCAATGCTCCAGACTTTTATGTATACTACTTGTGCGGGCAGGCTCAGTATGCATACTTCTGGTTCAAGCCACACGAGTTTATTCAGCATGTGGCTGTGGAGGAGGGGGATGCGCATCCAGTACCATTGAGCACTATCATCACACATACCAAAAGGCAGACGCCCAAGATGGAAATAAATACGATTGATACGACCATATTGGCCTGGCAGGAAATCGGGAGGCGATCCAATAGGTTGCCCTTTTATGCTCCTGAGTTACCTATTGCTGGGCATGCCGCCTTTTCCGTGGCTTGAGATCGCGGGTCTGACGCATATGAATGATTTGTATATAGAGGGAAAGTATGTCACGGGTGCAGATCTAGACTACATACAAAATTCCACACCACTTTTTTAAGTATCCCTGCTACAGGCTGCGTAGGGCGGTGCCTGATCACTACACTAGCTTCCCAGACGAGCCGTTAGAGTTGAAGGTGCTTTGATTGGTGATAGTAGCTACGTCAAAGAAAAACCTGCTGACTAGATTATATAAAGTGGTGCAGGACGAGACAGTCTATCGGGAGGGCAAAAGTCTGGAGCACTGTAATACTGTACTAGAGCCCCCGATTAAGAAGGATATGTGGGAGCAAATATTCCTATTGACGGGGAGATTGTCGTCCAATAGTAACCTGCGTATCATTCATTTAAAGTTCTTGCACAAGGTATATCATACTCCCAAGAAGCTGCACAGGATGGGGCTCAGGGATACAGACAGCTGCAAACGGTGTGGGCAAAGGGATGCCGATTTCTTTCACCTTGCATGGAAATGCAGGCGTGTGCATCAATATTGGGAAGAGGTTGTCTCTCTTATTTATACAATAACTAGGCAAATGGTGGAGTGTACGCCTCTGGAATGTTTACTGGGGTATGTGTTACAGGTTGTAGAGCTCTAGTGGGCCGTTTTGTACGGGAGGCATTCTTATTGGCGAGGAGGAGGGTACTGTTCACATGGGATAGTCGGAACTGTCTGAGTACTGCTAAATGGATTCAGGACATGATTTATTGTCGAAAACAACTGGAGTTATATGCAGGAGAACTGCAGTCGTCCTCTCGCCCCAAGGATATTTGGGCTTCTTTGAGAGAATACTTAATAGCCCAAAGGGAACTTGAGTGAGGAGTTAATTGCTGGTAATAGGGTATCCAATACTGTCGTCATGCTCATGGATAAGTTTCGTGGGTGGAAGAATTATTGTGGTGCAGTGAATTTAATTGTTTTTAAGCCATATTAACATGCCTGATCGCTAATATATTTCCTTACAGGAGGGGGTTGATTGATGTTTGTTATGTTATGCACGATCTACTATAATGTACAATCCAATGCTGTATGTCATGTGTGCTGTTGAAATGACTAATAAAAATAATTAATAAAAAAAAACAATGCTTAGCCCTCCAGCCTAACGTGCTGCCTGCTTGCAATCTCTGACTTCCGGTTACCTCTACCAACGCGTTTCAGGGCCCAAAGCTCCTTCTTCCTGGGCACGAATAGCACACCTGAAACCTGCATCGTTGTTTCCAGCTTTATTACACATCATCCCTGCCTCCCGTGGCCATGTGATTAATTCATTGCCCCTCGGTGCATTCTAGGGCATGAACTTTTGCATGCAGGTTAACAATTTCTTTTTAGTAAGTTCGAGCGTGGTTTTCCAAATAAAATTATATTATGTCCTGTACGTGAGTCACAGAGAATGGTGGGCAGGCTTTATGTGCATATTTGAGCATTGTGCTGTTCAAAGTGATGAAAAGTTCTGAACCACAGCCTCGTTCAGCCGGTGACTGACATCTCCTCCATCTGCCAGTGGTGCTCTTCTCCACGGCCGGGCTCCCGTGCGAAGTAATGTATCCAACGAAAGAAGGGGCTATGGGCCCTGAAACGCATTGGCAGAGGTACCCGGATGTCAGAGATTGCAAGCAGGCAGCACGTTTAGGCTGGAGAGCTGAGCATTGATGTGTGCCTTCTCAATGCTTAGGACATTTTCATTGGATACATTTCCGCGCACGGCGGCTCGGCCGTGGAGAAGAGCACCACCGGCAGCTGGAGAAGATGTCAGTCCCCTGTTGCGCGGTGAATGGAATATATATATATATATATATATATATATATACACTGAAAAAACCATAGGTTATACACCATATATAGTTAGGAATTAGCATTTAAAAAACCTTATTTTACTCACACAAAACCATTGAAATTCCATATATAGTTAGTTGTACTAACTATATATCGCGCACCCGCAATCCACTGCTGATCATGTCACATATTACATCATTCATGACATGGTCAGTGACATCACTGATGACATCACTGATGACATCTCAAATGACATCACTGATGACATCACTGATGACATCTCAAATGACATCACTGATGACATCACTGATGACATCTCAAATGACATCACTGATAACATCTCAAATGACATCACTGATGACATCTCATTTGACATTACTGATCACATCACTGATGACATCATTCATGTGATAATACAATTAACCTCTTCAGACTCTAATATAACCTTAGATACACTCAGTGTAAACAGACACTCACAGACTGTCACTCATCCATGGAGTTACTCACACACCTAGTCAGTCATGCAAAAATCAATCATACCTCCATTTTCTCAACTATACAGTTATACACACCTTACTTATTCAAACATATACTAAAACATATTTACTCTCTTATACAATCCCTGATACAAGTTCACAATGATCCATACAGCCACTCACACATTCACTGGCTCTTATGCACAGTTATTTATATATGTCAACTCTCACATGTACTGTGTTTTACATATGTACTTACTTTGACATGTAACACTGAGATATCCATTCACTCACCAATACACTCATGCACACAGTCAACCGCCCATACAGCTGTTTCCACATGCACTTTTGAACCCATACATCTAGTGAATCAACTGCTCACACATCTATGCACAGTCATACACCTCCCAGCCACCCACACACACACTCAGTCGCCCATACAAATACTTGGGCAACCAATCAATAACCCATATAGTTACTCATATAGCTACTGATCAACACATGCAGCAGTTTACAGAACAACAGACATAATGATGCACAAATTAAGACAGTTTAGTCACTAACCCATGCACTCAGTGAGACACATTTAATCACTCACTCATACAGTCAGTCATGCACCTACTAAATCCTTCATCCAGACACTTATACATCCACTCAAGACATATTTTAACTTTACAGAAAAATACAGTCACTGGATGTTGTCATCAGTGATGTCATCAGTGATGTCATTTGAGATGTCATCAGTGATGTCATTAGTGATGTCATTTGAGATGTCATCAGTGATGTCATCAGTGATGTCACTGACCATGTCATGAATGATGTAATATGTGACATGATCAGCAGTGGATTGCGGGTGCGCGATATATAGTTAGTACAACTAACTATATATGAAATTTCAATGGTTTTGTGTGAGTAAAATAAGGTTTTTTAAATGCTAATTCCTAACTATATATGGTGTATAACCTATGGTTTTTTCAGTGAATTTTCAAGGTTTTGTAAATGCTAATTCCTAACTATATATGGTCTATAACCTATGGTTTTTTCAGTGAATTTCATTGGTTTTTTAAAAGCTAATATCTATAGCTGTAAAATGTATTCTTCTTTAAATCCCAAAATATATTTTATATGTTTATTAATAATTTTTTTTAAAATATTTTTTTGGTTTCGCTCCCGGTCCGCGAACCGGAAAGCTTTCCGTTAGCTCAAATTGATGCCGCGACCCGGTCCGCGAACCGGTAAACGTTCCGTTTCCGCAACTGCCGCTTTAGAAATCAACATCGTGATGCGTCGCGAAAGCGCGACGTATCGTGTTGCCGCGTAATGCGTCTTATGACGTACCGCATTAGCGCACCCGGAAGTGCCCCGGGGCGTGGACCGAGGCGCGAAACGCAGCTCCCCGGAAGCGATCCGCGGCGCGTCGCGAAAGCGCGACGTATTGCGTTGCCGCGTAATGCGTCTTATGACGTACCGCGTTAGCGCACCCGGAAGTGCTCCGGGGCGCGGACCGAGGCGCGAAGCGCAGCGACCCGGAAGCTATCCGGGGCGCGGACCGCAGCGCGTAACGTAAGCGTGAGAGGTCATGTGACTTGTTAATAACACTTTTCATTGGTTCATTTCACTTTTGGTTTCATAATCATGTAAGGCTAGGTCAGGTGACCTAAAAATAACACTTTTCATTGGTTGAGAACTATTGTTTTTCCCAAATGATGAAAACCCCTCCTTCTTTCCTCACTCTGACTTTCATCATTGTGAGAGGAAGACCTTTATTAATACTTGAGAAATGGCTTCAGTAGTTGCTTCAGCTGGTGCACCCCCACCACCACCTCCACCTCCTCATGGGAAGAGAGGACCACCTCCCCAGGTCATGACCAACACAGAGGAGGAAGAAGAAGAAATAGAGGAAGAGGAGAGAGAAGAACCACAGTTCTTGGAAGAGATGCCCCGGGTTTCCCATAGGAAAGCCAGTTTCATCTGGCAGTTTTATTCAATCCCTCCAGGGCAAAAGAAAGTGAATGCGAGGTATGTCACCTGCCTCATCTGCAAAGATAAATTATCAAGAGGGACGGATAAAAAGTATAGTTATGGGAACTATACTATGCATAGGCACATGACCAGGAAGCATCCACTCAATTACAGCCGGGCGGAAATACGGGATATGGAAGAAAATCCAACATCAACTCCTGTGGCCAGATCAAGATCGTCAATATCATTGACACCAGCAGAGGCACGGGAAACTGTGCCAAACATCCAAGAGAATTTTGGCCACATGAAACATACTTGTATGCACTGTGGTGCGTTGATAGCATGTGGCAACATGAGTATCAATTCAATAAACCTAGCTTACAACAATCATAATTGCCCTAACCGCCCCCAGTAATTTTTTTTTGCTCCTGTTGAGCCCTTTTCAATGCCTGTTTTTTGTTGTTTCCCCCCCCCCCCAAAAAACCAAAAAATATATAAAATCGTTCAAAGAAATACAAAAAAACAAAAAATGATAAAAAAAAATATATATATATATAAAACAACAAAAACATTAAAAAAAAGTTCTTTTCAGAACTACCTCCCCTTTCAAAAAAAATTGCTAGAATGTTTAGCACTCTGGCAAGCTCTATTTCTTTTGGTTCGCTTCCCGGTTAGCTTCCCGGTACGCGGACCGGGAGCTAACCAAAAAAAAAAAAAAGAGTAAGTATAAGGAAAGTAAACAGAGAGTGATGTTAAAAGAAAGACAGCTATAGGGAGTAAAGAAGAGATACTGTTTAATAGATCTATTTACCGAAGAAAAGACGGAAGAGGGTATAATTGTGAAAAACAAAATAGATAAGGAAGTGAAAGAAAAAAAAAGAGAGTAGAACAATAACAAAGAAGAGTTTCTTGGAGAATGTGAGTGAATGTTCAAAATAAGATTAAAACATGTGGAATAACAGAGAGAAAAAATAGAAAACAGAAAACAAAAAATAACAGAAAAAGATTAATTGAAACAGCAAAGAAATGTAAGTAACATAGAGCCATATCATCAACATAGGCAATAAAAGTTTTGCAGCTTTTATCGGCAGAAATGTGTCGCTAAAGCCGCTTTTGCGGCAGAAAACTGCCGCTAAAACCACTTTTGCACCAGTTTTCTGCCAATAAAAACAGCAATAATTTTATTGGCTGTGTTCATAATATGCCCCTTAGTGTGCTTCAACTACACAGAGAAAGCATTATGAACAAGTAGTGATAGAGTGATCAGTCAAAGACACTAAGAGTAATAGAGACGGAGTGAGTGAACAAGAGTGAGGAACTATGAGAAGAGAGGGACTGAGAAAAAGAGTGGAAGGAGTTGAGTAAGTAGGTAATAGAGAAAGGAATGAGGGAAGTAGCAAAGGCAGGAAACTGAGGGTTAAAGAAATGAAGCAGTGGAACTAACAGAAGTTAAATGTGATAGAAATGTAACGAAAAGAGTACAAAACATTTACCTTATAATTGTCGTTAAATTACTCACTTTTTGTTTTTATACTTTCAATCTGTGAAAGAGAGAACAAACATTTGAAAAATATTAAAACATGTATTTAAAAATTACAAAAGACAAGGGAAAAGATTGAAGGACAAACAGTTTTTCAACAACTTTGACACTTACAGAAGCTTCTGCTTCTCCAGGCCCCCTACACAGTCCTAAAGATATACATTTTAAACTAACAGTATCTTGATGCAGATGAAGTGAGGCCTATCTTAAAACATGGTGCATCTTTTGCATTGCTGTTGTCTCAGAAAAGTGTCGCAAGACACTAAAATTTTAAATGATTGCTTCAGGATGCCAATAAGATGTGTCCTATCCAGAGGTTTGTTTGAGGTGAGGCCTACTCAGGGTTGCAGATGAAATTTAGAGTTGTTGAAGAGTACAGAGAAGATAATACATTTGCAGGCCTACCAATGAAGTGAGTCATGTCCACTGCACTCTTGAACAAAGGCCAAACCTCCTCTGTTTCCCTGGACAGACCTAAACTTGATCTGCACAATGTGATTCGTAATGATAGGAAACACAGGTGATGTAATTGAAATACGTGCAATTTCTTTTGCTCATTTCACAATCACATCACTTGTGTTTCCTTTGCTTAGGTATCTCATTGTGCAGATGTAGTCCAGCATATGAAAGAGTACGCAGAAGTGCAGCACTGCATGCAACAACTTTGACACTTACAGAAGCCTCACCTTCTCCATGCCTCCTACACAGTTCTACATATACATCATAAATGCAAACAGTACAGAATTAATTATACATGTTAAATGGTTTATTTTTGCTGTTCTCAGAATGTATCAAAATTCACTAAAAACAGTGACTTGAAGGTATTCATCATATAACAGCGGGGAAAAAAAAACACAATCAAAATGATTGTGTTTAAAAAACCCATACAACATAACAAATCAGAATTCAGAACTCCTTAAAGTTAACTTACTTTCCATGACGTCAAAGGATGTCCTATGAACAGCTTACACTCTGTTGTGCTGTTATTACTTTCAGCCCGCCACTTTCTGAAAGAAAACCTCCATCGTTTTTAAAAACATGCTACATGCAATAAATGACTTCTTGCTCTCTACCACAAGTTTCCACAAGGCCAAATCTTGTCAGAGCCATTTATAACTCTTGGATTTCTTGTAAGCCAATCCCGTCATTTGGCATTTCTGCAACTTTCAGAATTAAAATGTTGAAGATCATTTTCACAATCCTGGAATAGTAATATCTTCCCCTTCTTGCTCAGTCATGTTCTACATTTCCTATGACACTGATACTGCTTACTATGAAGCAGACTTACACTACCTCTATGACTACTACAATTATTTAATTCTCTACATCACTTTTAATCACAAAGCAATGTAAAACAGTAGACAGCATTGCAGACTTACATTCCCTCTACTCTATGTTTTGATTGGCTGCTTCAATTAGCTTATAAAAAGAAATAGTTTTTCTGAACTCATTCAAAGTGCACTTATTTCTCCATGACGTCCAGTCTTATGGTTAGAAGTTATGTCTCTGAACTACACTTATCCTCAAGGCCAAATCGTGTAGGAGCCATTAGAACTTCTTGAAATTCCACAGAGCACATCCCGAGATTCTTTCCCTAAAATTTTGGTTTTAAAAACACCAGGTAAGAGTTTTTAAGGTCATACGGCAATTTTTTTTTGAAAATTAAAACAGAATCATTGCAAAATGACCAGCCATTTCTAGACTTTAAATAAGCTGTGTAATGTCCTGATGTTATTGAAGGACCGTCATGATATATAATTGCTGCAGTTACAAAAGTCCTTCCTGATATTGACAACTGCGAAGCCACACATTTTTTTATTAAAGTTGTCAATTTTGTTCCATCAGGCCTACATCGTTGGAACATTAAAATGACATACTGGCCATATGTTCGTATAAATAATGTGGACATCATTTCAGATTTAC
Organism: Lissotriton helveticus; assembly: GCF_964261635.1. Taxonomy (NCBI): domain Eukaryota; kingdom Metazoa; phylum Chordata; class Amphibia; order Caudata; family Salamandridae; genus Lissotriton; species Lissotriton helveticus. Next base: position 1,143,044,787 of record NC_136068.1, read on the forward strand.
ATTGGCTACACTCCATGTTGTGATCAGCTGCTTTTACTAGCTTATTAAAGGAGACTGATTTACTGTCTGGCAAAGTTAAATATATAAATCTTTCTGAGTCTACACTAGTAGTACTTGATACCATACAGTTCTCGCAGTCATGCTGCCATTGATAAGAAAGCCCAAACAGCTGATCTACATCTACACCTTCAGCATGCAATACATCAAGCATATACATTAAAAACTCCTGACAATCTTGCTGAATATTTTGAGAGAATTGTGTTTGGCCTGAACATCTGTCTAACAGATTTCGAATTTCAGACACACTTTCTATGTTTGTTCTATCAGTGCTACATTTCTCTAACACAGAATTTAACAAACTGCAAAATCTTTGATCAGAATTGACCACAATCTCTTCTTTTACATTTTCTAGAGAAAACAAAACATTAACCACTACATTAGCATAGCAGTTGACACCAGAACTGTTTTCAAATTGAAAACCAACAACATCTTCAACAGAATCCTTTTTGTTTCTGCTTATAATTTCAGGTTCATCGACTTTTCGTCTTTTTGCTACAACCTCCCCAGTATTGGTCACATTTCTTCGTTTCCGGCCTACCACACGTTTCTCAAACAAAGGATATTGAGGCAAATGTGGCGCATACTCTCTTCTTAACCTATTGTATTCCTTAACACAATCTAGATCCGCACAAATGCTTGTGACATCACACTCAATCAAGTACAATCCCGATAAAGTTCTAACTCGTGACAATGCCACATATGCCATACCCTCCTTGAACACAGAACTGCCAATATTCACCAATGCACTGTCTACACTTAAACCTTGCGATTTATGGATTGTCACCGCATATGCCAAGCAAACAGGAAACTGCTTACGGCGAACATATAAGTCTTTTACAAGCAAAAATCTAGCAGAACAACGACCAATTAGCTGTACTTCCTCAATGCCATCAAATTTAATTTTTAAAAATTCAATTCCATCTCTATTTCTGTATTTACCAGACCTCTTTCAACATGTAAATTCCTTCTTAAAATTATACGGCAGTTCAAGCACACATTCAGAGTCTTTTCAAAACCTGCAGTTTTAGATATACTCTTCTCTAATGAATCCAATTTTGTTTTCAGATTCTCAGACAAAATAATTGTTGATCCCATATGCTCTACTCTGTCAATAGCTTCCAGTTTCACAATCTCTTGCTTTTCTAAATGCAACATTTTGTTGTTGAATTTGGCACATTCTGCAAGAGTTGGCATCAAACATATTCCAGATTTCTTCTCAGTAATTTTCTGAAAAATATTCTCAGGCACAACATCTTGTTCTGGATATAAATTTGACAGTAATCGTGCATGTAAAGCTTCTTTCCCATGCTCGGTCACTTTTCCAATTCTAACATCTTGTAGAATAGTCTTGTAAACTTCATCCTTCGCCTGAAGCATATTTTCATGCAGTTCAGCATAATTGAAGTTTAACCATATATTGACATTGCCAATGCTGCCTAGGCACTTCCTGGTATCTTCATGCGTGAGCATTTTGAACACAGGTTGCCCTTTCACTGGTGTCAGTTGCAGAAGATCTCCGAAAACAATGATGTGTTTGCCACCAAATAACACATCATACTCTGTTTTGAGAACTTCTTGCATTCTCAAATGCACAAAGGCAAGCATGACATTGGAAACCATGCTTACTTCGTCAATGATAAGAAGTTTCATTTTCCTCAAGATTCTTGAAACTTCAAAACAAGCATCTCCAGATAGCTTGTGATATTGTAATTTGTTGTCATGCTCCACTGGCAGCATCAGTAAACGATGTAAAGTAATCCCTTTAATGATATGTGCTGCCAGTCCAGTTGGAGCGGTGACAACACAAGACAGCGATGACTCTGTCCTTTCCTGCAAATAGCATGAAATTGCTTTAATGATGAAACTTTTTCCAGTTCCCGCTTCTCCACTCACGTACAGTCGGACAGGCTTCAACGACGTACATGAGCACTCTTTCTTGTCATGACTTAATCCATGATCAATTTGCATGGTAACTTCGTCATATATTTTCCTCTGCTCAACGTTGAGTTGTCTTTCCAACTCTTCTAAGTTAACCGCATCCTCCTGAGCATGTGCCATGGCTCTTTCCACTTCATTCATAGCAGTGGCAGCTTCATTTTCGATAACAGGTCCTCCTAGTGGATCCTGACTCAATGAAGCAGAACTCTGACTGTCCTGAGAACTGTCTCTGGCAATCTCGGCTGCAATCATTGCTTCCTGCTCAATTTCCGCATTCAACATTTGTACATATTTGGGAAAAGCAGGACATTCTATGGTCTCCTTGGCGGCATTGAAAGAGTCTTCGTAACAGAGAAAATCTCCAAGCAGTTCCTCTTCTGCACGCCAAGGCTTGAAAAGTTGCAAAAGTGCTAAATAGAAAAACTCCTTTTTTTCAGGAGATTCGCCACTCAATTTTCGATGGTTTACCAAGTGGCATTTTCTTTGCTTGACCAGACATCCCTCACTTCCTATTACAGCATACACTCCTTTCTCAGTATCTTCTTTGATGTTCCTCTTGAATATGTAATTTTGAAGAACCTCATACAGACAAACATTCTCGAGGTGAATGCTTCGATTTGGATAATATGTATCCAACATGTTGGTCTTCAAAATGTCGGTACTGTTTGGCTCCTTTTCCGCCAAATACTCAATTTCCCACACAGGTTTGAGAACTCGATTACGCGTTGCAGCAAGACCAAGACTCGCCCAAATGATACTCCTGGACTTGGCATAGAGACTTGCTGAAGACAACCGGTCAGAACATTCGTACGCTCCGATTTCTCGATGCGACAACATCTTCAGACTGAAACTGTACAACTTCTTGCTGAGGCTCTTTTCATGGGAAATGTCCTCCCACATATCCTTCAATTCTGTCTTCTCTTTTTTGGTGATGTAAGACGTCACATACCGAGCCACAGCCATACAGTTATCAGCCACAAACTGTATATCCATGTTAGCATTCCACATGGACAAAATCACCGGGTTGTAGTCGTTGATGTACTTGGAGTCTTCGTTCCTCTTCAAATTGTATGTGTTTTTAGGTGATTTCTTCATCACATTATGTCGCAGCGAAGACATCAAACTGTTTACTCTTCCTTTAGAAATCACCGGTCGTGGAAAGCCGAAACGACATTTGGTGTAGAACTTGTCCTTGTTTCGGAATTTACGACGACAGTACTTTCCACATCGATGGCTTTGGAAACGCAGAACTTTTTCTCTTAGGTTTTTCTTCTCCTTTGCGTTTGGAACAGCACACGTAGAATACTGTTGTATAAAACTCATCACTGAGTCTTCTGGATCCGTTCCAAATTTAGGTGCATCCTTGATCCACAGCAACATATGTATATGAGGAGCACCTCTTGCTTGGTACTCCTTTCTCCAGAAGAAATCCAACACCTCTCCAAGAGGTGGATTCTTCTTATTCATGATGAAAGACATCATAGCTTCAAATCTATGATTGAAGTACCTACATACATTGACTGGATCCAAAGAGCACAGTTCTCCGGGTGTCTTGAATTCGATGTTTTCTACGTTAGCATTTGCCTCTCGTAGAAATTCAAGTAAGTCTTCCCAGCCATACTCGGCACAGCTCAGAGTGAGGAACCATGTGGGAGTACCTAAGTTCCTCAGCATACATTTTAAATCACCATGACGACGGTACCAGTACTCATTAGTACCACGCTGACACGCCATGAGATTAATCAGGTGAGAATCCAAAATACTGTCTTGGACATTGACTTTATCCATAAAGTCACTTGCCGAGATGTTTTGCATGTGTATACCACTTTTCAAGATGTGGTTCACTGCATATGACAGTCCAGACATATCGCTTTCAAACAGGAGATGAAACAAATAAGGAATGCATTGTCGAAACCTAGCATCTCCTGCATACAATCGCAAAGTCCGGTATTCAGAAGCAGGAATTTGATGAGGTCGCTCATCATATCTTCCTCCCTGACCTGTTGGAAAAAGCTGTGGGAAACACCGAGCTTCCAAACTTTCCTCCCAAACACTAATGGGACTCCCTTTGGCTTGTTTCATTTGAAACAACTCAATAGCATTCCCCATGACTTCCTTGGAATGCAAAGGATGAACACTATAATGTTCATATATTTCTTCACTAGTAGAAGTTTCTACTTTCTCAATTTGACCAGCACACAAATCGCTATCCTCTTCCTCACTTACTTCCTCTTCTGCAACATATACATTCTTATAGTATTTATTATTTTTTTTCAAATACAATGTTGCCTTTTTAACTTTCCTAACATCTACTAAATCTTGCCATATTTTCTTATTCTTTGTCGGAACCCCATTAACTAAGATAACCAGAGGTTCCTCGTCCACTTTTTCTACTCCAATTGTGTTAATGTTTTTCTTCAAATCTAGAGGCAAATAAACAACTCTTCCCTTTAATCCTCTCTGTAAATCTGATGGAGGCAATTTCCCTGTCTTTGGCTCCATTCTTACAATAGCCTGAAAGGGATGGATACTTTGAATCAAAATAGATTCATAAGTATTTAAATCCTTCAATTCAGAAGGAATCTCAACCAAATCTAGATTATTATGAACTGCTCTAGCAGGCATCTGGTTTTGATTTAATTTGCAACAACAATAAGTACACACACGTTGATCCAATCCCAAATCAAAACAATTTTCTACCATCAAGTATGTTGCGAAATCCTTCCATTCACTATTATTTTCCCTTTCACTTTTTGCATATAAATCCACTAACTTAGTCTGATTCTTATAATAAGTGCGTCGACAACACACACAAGTGAAATTTGGCCTCTCACTTGATTTGACCTGAAACGTGGCAATTTCCCTCTGGAAATTATCTGTACTGGAAACCTGTACACTATCTTCCACATTACCCGCTTCTTCTTGGTCAATTTCAACATTCTCCTCTTTACTTCCAAAGTAACAAAACTCAATTTCTTCACATATATTCTTCACATCTATTTCAGAACCATGCAAAAGAGCAGCACATAATTTTTTAAGCATAATTGCTGGACTCTTAGCATAATACAACATTCTAACTAATTTCCTCACTTTATTATGATGCACTGCTAGCATCCTGAAATGATAAAAAACACTCTGGCATACTCTCCTGGAAAGACAAGCCAGTGAATGACCATGCAAACCTGTCACTTCTCTCACTCTGCAAGGATCTAATTCTTGCAACAACCTTATTTTCTGCTTCAAACTTTTCTTATTAAATGACCGTACAAAATCACAAAGCAAATTGATGGAATCCTGTCGCACACTGCAAATACTACTACACTTCCAGGTGTACACAGGACCCTTAGCACGTCTTCCTAAAACCTCATTACCTAACACCTCTTCTGCCTCTGTTGTCACAAGTTTTTCTTTTTCAACTGGACAACCATCTTTCACTTCATAAGCACGACCACTGGTGTCAACTGCATGCACCAAATCATTATCCTGGAAATAACTCTCCTCATTAAAAAATGCCTCACAGCTTGAACTATGCATCCATTCTCCAGAAAAAACTTCACAAAAATTACTACGATTAACTATTCTCTTCCATCTACTATTTCTTTTGAAATCATAAATTGCCTTGTTTAGCTTCCTAATTCTATTGATTATCAAAATAAATAACTTACGTTTAATTTCAAATGCCTGATCAATAACTTTCTCAACTTTTTTTTTTCTCTTATAAAAAACCACTTTCTGTTGACCTTTCTTAATATTTTTTAACAAATTGCCAATTATCCTGTTGCGGAACATTCGTTTACGAATGTCCCTAAACTGTTGTTTCCTTCTACTATCATGCACAGAGTTATGTCTTGCTCTAGCAGTAACATTTTTGATTGGCCTTTCCTTTCCATTTGAATTGCTTCTCTTTTTCTGGACTGAAACATTTTCTGTAGTAATATTTTTTTTACTGCAAATATTTCTCATGAATGTTTTTGTACTCTTACCCGGTGCTTTCTTGTTGACTTGACAAATCTTTTTGTTAGAGGACTGCTGCTTTTTTTCAATCACCTGCTGTCTTTGACGTTTTGCAGCCTTTCTCAGTCTTTCTTTCGTTGGCATGGTGAAATGTTGAAATGATCTGCAGTTGAATCTGTGGTAAAATATATTAAAAAATGTTATTAACCACTATTACCCAACAGTACATCAATAACAGTAATCAAAAACTTAAAACACTACTTTACATTTTTACATATAAGATTTTTTAGTGCATGGCAATTTTAGAATACAGAAATAGCAGAAAAGAAATGGAATTTATATTCATGTTACCTGTGCTATCTTATATGTGAATCTGATCTAATTTTATGAGCATATTTTAATATTTTATTGAAGACACTACACATAACCTGTTTTTGAAGGTGTCTTTATTTTTAAATTAAACGGTTTACATTTTTACTTTTTATTTATTATAAATTTTAAAAATAAATGTTTATAGTTCCATAGGATCAAGCAGGTCAGCTTCCCACCCTATGTCATATAATTCGGACAAATCTGCATCCTCATCACGTTCTTCTTCATCCTCAGGATTTAAATCATCCAAGGGATCAACATCCACTGATGTTTCAATTACAAGTTCAATGATGAGGTCAAAATCAACTGATTGCAGATTATCGCTCATGTTGATGTTGTCTTTATCTTTAAAGAAAGATAACAACAATGAGATGTTGCAGAGTAAGAGACAAATCTCAGAGATTATAATAGTAAAATTGTTTAACAAGAGTAACATTTTGCAGCTATTATTTAGCCATGTCCAGCGATGCTGAGCAGGTGAAGCCTATGTCTAATTTTTCAGTGAACAGGACTCATCTCTTCTTAACCTTGGATAAGCCTCACCGACTCTGAGTCCCCTGCACATACTTAAATGTAAAGGGGCAGATTTATGTTAAATGGCACATCCCCAGGCATGCACCAGTTAACGTGCACCGCTGCTCTGCCACCCATGGTGTGCCACATTTACAATCAGATAGGAAAAATCTGCGTCAAAACCCTGCGCCTGCTTTAAGCAGGCATAGGTCTTGACGCAACATTGTGGAGATGGGGCACCCATGAGCCTTGTTGGAGCTGCATCGCACTTGCGATACAACTCCAGCAATGCGCCACCTTTACAGCACAGATACGTCACGCATCTGTGCCATTTTTGCCCCATGCTGCGCCGCATTGTAAATGCAGCACACCATGGGTGGCAGAACAGCGGCGCAGGATGACTGGCACATCCCTGGTGATGCGCCAGTCATCATAAATGTATCCCTAAGCTTCTTATCTTGTTACAGATGAACCGCCATATGTATCATCAAACTATTTTGCATTTCCTAAATAGCGAATTTTAAGGAATAAATAGCAATTCTTTACCATTCCTAATTTGCAATGAGCAAATTGCTAATTGCAAATTACCCATTCATTTCCATGGGCTAGGAGGCTCATAGGAATGAAGGTGCAATTTGCGATTAGCAATTAGCTCATCGCAAATTAGGAATTTTTTCAAGGGTGCAGGGGTGTCTCAAGAACACCCTGCTGCACCCCTGAAAAAGAAATTTGGGGGCATATGGCGCACATACATGCCCTAGGGGCATGTATTGGCGTCATATGGCACCTTTTGTTTTTTGGAAAAAAAGCTTTTTGAAAAGAATTCGCAAATTACCACAAACTAGAAGTTGGTGGTAGTTTCCAAATCCTTAATGTCATTTTTTACATATTTTTTGTTTGATACATTGCATTTAAGGAATCGCAAAATTTGCAAATCCTTCAGTGCAATCGCAAAATAAGGAATAGCACATTTTGAATTAAGGACATTTTAAGTCATTTCCACATGTGCAGTGTTTTCAAATTTTGATTTGAAAATCGTTTTTAGGGAAAAGGAATGGTTTGTAAATTTATGACAAGGACATAATGGTGTATGCTTCTTTATAAGGCATTTCACTGTCTCTGATGTCATTTTTCCCATATTACATTATAAGACCTTTCTCCATGGAGCACATTCCTTGTAAATATGCTCCCACCTGTGCATGGTGAATTTAGATTTTGACTGTTTGAGTCACATAGCCATGTTAAAAGTGACCCAAAAAAATTGCAAAGGCTTTAAATAAACACTTTCATGTGTCTTAAGGACATTTTAAGTCATTTCCCCATGGGCAGTGTTTTGTAAGTGGCGCAAAAGAGGCATACACCTATCATAAATCTGTCCCTAGCATTTTAAATGATTAATTTATGATGACGATAAGGTGTGGCCTATCCAGAGGTTTGTTTAAGGTGAGGCCTACTCAGGATTGCAGATTAAAGTTACGCTTGATGAAGAATACAGAGGAGATAATACATGTAAAGCTCTACCAATGAAGTAAGTGATGTCCACTTCATTGCGCCAGTCATCATAAATGTATCCCTAAGCTTCTTATCTTGTTAGAGATCAACCGCCATATGTATCATCAAACTATTTTGCATTAGCAAAATAGCGAATTTTAAGGAATAAACAGCGATTCTTTACCATTCCTAATTTGCGATGAGCAAATTGCTAATTGCAAATTACCCATTCATTTCCATGGGCCAGGATGCCCATAGGAATGAAGGTGCAATTTGCGATTAGCAATTAGCTCATCGCAAATTAGGAATTTTTCCAAAGGTGCAGGGGTGTCTCAAGAACACCCTGCTGCACCCCTGAAAAAGAAATTTGGGGGCATATGGCGCACATAAATTTTAACAACATTCCTTTACCTCAAAAACGATTTTCAAGTCATAATTTGAAAACACTGCCCACAGGGAAATGACTTAAAATGTCCTTAAGACACATGAAAGTGTTTTTTGAAAGCCTTTGCAATTTTTTGGGTCACTTTTAACATGGTTATGTAACTCAAACAGTCAAAATCTAAATTTACCATGCACAAGTGTGACCATATTTACAAGGAATGTGCCCCACGGAGAAAGGTCTTTTAATGTAATATGGGAAAAATGACATCAAATGTCCTTAAGACACATAAAAGCGTTTTTTGATTGCCTTTGCAGCATGTTTGTATCACTTTTAACATGGCTATGTAACACAAACATTCAAAATCTAAATTTTCCATGCACAGGTGGGAGCATATTTACAAGCAATTTGCGCCACAGAGAAAGGTCTTACATTAAAATGGGAAAAATAACATCAGAGACAGTCAATTGCCTTATAAAGAAGCATACACCATTATGTCCTTGTCATAAATTTAAAAACAATTCCTTTTCCCCAAAAACGATTTTCAAATCATAATTTCAAAACACTGCACATTGGAAAATGACTTAAAATGTCCTTAAGACACATAAAAGCGTTTTTTGATTGCCTTTGCAGCATGTTTGTATCACTTTTAACATGGCAATGTAACACAAACATTCAAAATCTAAAATTGCCATGCACAGGTGGGAGCATATTTACAAGCAATTTGCGCCACAGAGAAAGGTCTTACATTAAAATGGGAAAAATAACATCAGAGACAGTCAATTGCATTATAAAGAAGCATACACCATTATGTCCTTGTCAGAAATATTATAACCATTCATTTTCCTCAAAAACGATTTTCAAGTCATAATTTGAAAAGACTCCACAGCTCCTATGCAGAAAAACACCCTGTCAGTACTAATACTTCACATTTTCTCCAATTACATTTTCTCAAAGAAACAAAATCTATTTGTAAAACACTTGAGACAAAGCAACATTTGAAAAACACAACTTTCTTCATAATTTTCTCCTTAAAGCACACTATTCTCTATCTAAATTAAAGAAATATTTTCTCACCTTAGCAAATACTTAGAGTTTGAAAACAGTCTCAGAAACACACCAATTTGTCTTCAGCAGAGCAAAAGGTATGCACTCCAGAGTCTGCAGCTATCAAAAGCACAGAAATGCTGTAATTCTTCACACATATCTCTCATGTCACCCAATCAAAACTCTTCCCTCACTTTTTTTCAAATGAAAACCCTTCCCCTCTCTGCCCTCTTTGCCTTTTTTGCATGGCAACCACCTCTTGGAAGACCTCTGGTGTTTGCAAGTTCACACAACAATGTTGCAATTGAACTCTGAACTCTCAGTGCACCTGCGTATCCACTGCAATCTTTCATTTAATGATTTTTATTGACCATTCAAAATACATCTTTCAAAGAACTCATCCATGCACCCTAACTTTCTGTTTTCAGCAATCAAAATCCACCAATCACTGTTACTGCTTCATTAACACAGAAACTCCACAGTTTTTTTCATTTTAAACTCTCATTTTTTCAACTGCCATTTCATTGCCACACTTCATCTGACTGCAGCAGAACCTTCTCTCACCATGTTTTCTGTCTGGATTGTTGGACATAGTTATATCCACTGGGCTCACAGGTATGCTAAGAACAGAAATGTACCTAACCTCAATTTACAAGATGTGGAAATTAAGTGGTTTGGCCACAGAGGATTAAAATGTCACCAATTGATACCATTGGTGAAAACCTTTATGCATTTGCCAAAACCTGACCTGTTAATTGTGTACTGTGGAGGTAATGATTTGGGCACTTTGACTGGGGTAGGTCTGGAAATGCTTTTAAAGGACACCTTTGAGCAATTGATGGCACTTTTTCCTCAAACTGCCTTGGTATATTCAAATATATGCCAAAGACAGAAATGGAGGTGGTCAAACCAATTTTGTCCACAAATTGAGAAGTCGAGGAAGCATGTAAACAAATCTGTTTCAGCTTACATGAGAGACCATGGAATGGGCTCCATGTACAACAATAACTTGCGTTACTACATGCAAGATATCTACAGAGGAGATGGAGTTCACTTCTCAGATGAGGGCAACAGAATTTTCATTCTGAATTTAAGACTGTGCATTGGTATCTACTTATAAGTACCTAAATGTACCATAAACCCAAAAGCTCTTCTCGGAGCTACCCTTCATCTGATCACTCACAATTATTATTTTACTGTAACATTTTTCACTAATTTTCAACAAAGTACGCTCCCTGGGGCGCTACCCGGTACGCGAACCGGGAGCTAACCTCGCGAATTTTTTTAAAAAAATGTTTTTTTTCGCACATATAAGCCTCCTCAGCCACCCTCAGAAAACCTAGGGGGTCAAAATAAGTCTACTGTGCCCCCTTCTACCCATTCTGAACATTATTTGCCCTCCATCTTGTATCTTAATTCGACCGAAACACAAAATGGTGGACTCCCGTAACGCTTAAGGTTCGCGAACCGGGGCGCTCAACAGTTCGCGTACCGGGTCGCTCCCTGGGAAGCGCACCATCAAAAAAGGTGGGAAAGTAGTTTACAGAAAAGCGACTGGAGACAATTTCACCAAATATAGATTAGCTCATACTACATACCAATCCCTACCATTTTCACAAATTTGATTGGAATTCCATTTAGCCATTTAGCCTGTAGACCTCTCTAAATACCCTGAGGTAAATTACTTCTCAAAACACATCTGAAGTGTTGGAATTGACAACCAATTAAAATGTTACTTTCATTTTCTACTTTTTTTACCTGACATTTGATTGGTTATGTACCTGAATATATATAAAGAAAGAGAGAGAAACACAGCCATTTTGACTACTACTTCCTGAATTACATTGCAAGATCATTTTCACTCACAACTTAAACTTGTTTTTAGAAGGTGAGATATTATTTTATAAATTTGAAAACATTTTCAGATAGTTATATACTATCCCTCTGTAAGAGTTAGACATTGAGAAAGGCTTCTTTATTATAATTATGGATTGATTTAGGTTTCTGTGGTATAATTATGAATTTACTTAGGCTTCTTCTCAGGCACTTTTTAATAGTACTACTTCACGCCTGAAACCATGCAGTGCCCATAGATTACTTCTCTGTTATAAACTCACAAGTACCTGTCTGAACTTAAACCCAACAGTGCCCTATCACTACTGATATATTTATTTTTTATGCAAATTACAGCAATAAAATGGAAGGTGAGCAGAATGTTTCCTTCGAAATTGTTCTGGACAGCAACAATGAACAAGTTATGGAACCCATTGATGACTTAGAATTCATGGATGAGTCACGGGACTATGAATTACTTCAATGTGTAGAATCTGTCGATCATTTACTCCATTATGATGACGGTCAAATGTGGGAACTTATGTTCACTCAACAAGAGGACATATCGGACAGTCAAATGCTAGACGTTCTATTAAATTTTGAAAAACAATCTGAAAAATAAAATTGTATGTAATATTAAAAAATTGTTTGAGTCTTTAATCATTTTTATATGTAATTCATAAACTAGTTAAATGTTAGAAATGTTATTAAATTTTGAAACACAATCACAATAATAAATAATTGCTTAAAAAATAAAAAAATTAAAAAACAATCAACAAAACCAACAATCAATTAACATACAGTATTTGAAAAGTCTATCATTCATTTTTCATTATAGTACGCTGCCCAGAACGCTTCCCGGTTCCCGAACCGGGCGCTACCCACGCAAAAAAAAAAAAAAAAAACATTTTTTTTTTTGCCAGGCGTGGCCCTTTTAAAGCCTCCACATTAAACCTAGGGGGTCAGGGAGGATATACTATGCCCCCTTATGGTCATTTCCCCCTTTGTTTTGGCCTCCTCTTGTCTCTCAATCCTACCGAGAGACAAGATGGCGGCCGCTCCGGACTGTTTAGAATGTTGACAGACACCGGAGAGCCAATCAGCTTCGCTACGCAAAGTTCCGGTACGCGTAAAGTCCGCGAACCGGAGCGCTGCCCGGTCCGCTGTTACAGATATATATCTTTTTTTGAACATTAATTTCTCAAAATCCACTGAAGCACATATATTGAGACCTAGCAAAGGCACATCGGGCTACCAGTCCCTACAATTTTGCCAAGTTTCGTGCAAATCCATTCAGCCGTTCGGGCTAAAAGTGAGGCCAACCGCCCTATGGAAAACTCAATGTTAAAAACACGTTTTGGGACCCCCCTTTTTTCTCAGCCCCCCCTTGACGAACCCCCCCCAAATTTCCAGGGGCTGCTCAGAAACAAAATGTTCCATTTTCCAGAAAATTTCAGCCAATTCCGTCCACAAACGCCAAAGTTATTAGACATAGAATTTTCAAAAATCCCATAGGGAAAAAATCCTAACTATATATACCTACTGGCGACCGCCAGTAGGTAATATATATATATATATATATCTCCCAAACAGTACTGCTTCGGCGATCCTCAGCCTCACAACGCTGGTACCGCGGGTGGCCGCAGTTGCCACTCTTTATTTTACTGACAATTCCTCAATCACCTCCACATTCGGTTTCAAGGAAAAACGGCACACCAGGTAGGTTCAGGCACAATTAGTCTTTAATGTGCACTCTCCAAACAAAGACGACGTGTTTCGGCGAGAAGCCTTTATCGCTATCCACAGGGCTTGGTCGCCCCACACACTGCTGCCGCTCCTGCCTGCCTTTTCCGCCTCCTGCCTGCAGATTCCTTCGCTCGCTGCCCGCTGCTCCTGGGAATTTCCCGCTGCTCCAGGGAATTTCCCGCTGCCCGCTGCTTCTTGGAATTTCCCGCCGCTGCCTCCCTGCGGCCCCGCACCCCTGTGATTCCTTTCGCCGCCCCGCTCCCGCCACCCAGCTGCTCCTCCCTCCCGGCTCCTTACTTATGACGCCCCCGGAGCGACCGCGCAGCGGACGCGCGCAGCGGGAGCACCGATTGAGCGCCGAAGGTGCGCCAAAGGTAAGCCCGTCTGCGCCCGTCCGCACCTGGCCCGCGCCCATCGCCAGGACCCCTGGCCCTCCCCGCCGAGGCAAGACGACCCGACTGACCTACGACGCCGCCACTCTCAACGCACTCAATGCCGGCCGGACCCACGCCTGCTGCCGAGCCACCCCGAGACGCACCCACGGACCCTTCACCTGCTGCACCTGCAAGTTCACCTGCCTCTGAACCTGCTCCGCACCCGCCAAGACAAACACCAGCAGCAACCACCTCAAGTGCATCCTGATCAATACCCGCTCCGTCCACAGACATGCCGTGGAACTCTGGAACCTCCTCGACGCTACATCACCGGACGTCGCCTTCCTCACGGAAACCTGGATGAATGCCTCCTCTGCACCCGACATCGCCATCGCCATCCCGGACGGGTACAAGATCATCAGGAGGGACCGCATCAACCAGACCGGAGGTGGCATCGCCATCGTCCACAGGAACACCATCCGCATCACGACCGACGCCAACGACTCCTTCGCCGCAGCCGAACATCTCCACTTCCAGATTCACAACCGACCCTAAGACGACCCTCAGAGGCACCCTCGTCTACAGACCCCCGGGACCACGCACACAATTCAGCGAAGACATCACAGACTTCATCAGCCCGCACGCCATCCCCTCCACCGACTACATCCTCCTCGGGGACCTCAACTTCCACCTGGAGAACAACAAGGACCGCAACACCACCGCCCTGCTGGAAAACCTCGCCAACCTCGGACTCAAGCAACTGGTCAACACCCCCACCCACTACGCCGGTCTTCTCTTCCAGCAAGTACATCACCTTCAGCCACGCCACCGGACTCCACTGGACCGACCACAGCTGCGTCCACTTCAGCTTCAAAAGATCCACGACCCACCACCACCCGCAACAGGTACCTCACAGGAATTTGAGCAAGATCACCGCAGACCAGCTCACCACCTCCCTCAGCCAGAGCCCACCCGCCAACACAACGGACCCCAACGAAGCAGCTCGCAACTTCACACAGTGGCTGACCGCCTGCGCCGATGACCTCGCGCCACTAAAGAACCCTCCCAGCAGAACCAGAAGCAAGAAGGCATCCTGGTTTACCGACGACCTCAAGGACTCCAAGAAGACCTGCCGCACCCTCGAGAAAGCCTGGCTCCTCGACCGGACCACCGACAACATGACCGCCCTCAAACACGCTACCCGCAAGCACCACCAGCTCATCCGCACCACCAAGAAGAAATCCCTGAAGGAACGACTGGACAACAACGCCACGTCACAAGACCTCTGCGACTCCCTCGCCTCGTTCTTCCACCGCAAGATCGCCGACATCCACTACAGCTTCGGCGCCCCACCCACGCACCCAACCGTCGAACCAACGCCCCCCACCGCCACCCTTCACACCTGGACCACGGTGACCACCGAAGACACAGCCCGCACGATGAACACCATCCACTCCGGATCACCGACCAACCCCTGCCCACACCACGTCTTCAACAAGGCCGACTCCACCATCGCACCCCAACTCCGGAACATCATCAACGCCTCCTTCAACACCGCCACCTTCCCGGAGAGCTGGAAGCACGCCGAGATCAGCGCACTCCTGAAGAAACCTACAGCGGACCCCACTGATCTCAAAGACTTCCGCCCCATCTCGCTCCTCCCTTTTCCTGCTAAAGTCATCGAGAAGATCGTCAACAGACAGCTGACCGCCTTCCTCGAGACGAACGGATCCCTCGACCCCTCGCAGTCCGGCTTCAGAGCCAACCACAGCACCGAGACCGCCCTCATCGCAGCCACCGACGACATCCGGACCCTGCTCGACAAGGGGGAAACAGTGGCCCTCATCCTCCTGGACCACTCCGCTGCATTCGACATGGTCTGCCACCGCACCCTAGTCCAGCGCCTCAGCAACATCGGTATCCAAGAGAAGGCACTGGAGTGGATCATCTCGTTCCTCGCCAGAAGAACACAAAGAGTCCGCCTCCCCCCGTTTCGCTCCGAGGCCACCGAAGTCATCTGCGGCGTCCCGCAAGGATCTTCACTCAGCCCCACCCTCTTCAACATCTACATGAAACCTCTCGCAGCCATCGCACGCCAGCACAACCTCAACATCATCTCTTACGCCGACGACACCCAGCTGATCCTCTCCCTCACCAGAGACCCCGACACCGCCAGAACCTGCCTACACGAAGGGATGAAAGACGTCGCCGAGTGGATGAAGGACAGCCGCCTGAAACTGAACTCGGACAAGACGGAAGTCCTCATCCTGGGATCTTCGCCCTCCGCCTGGGACGACTCCTGGTGGCCCCCAGCCCTGGGCACCGCACCCAAGCCAACCGACCACTCACGCAACCTGGGCTTCATCCTGGACCCCTCCCTCTCGATGACCAGACAAGTCAACGCCGTCTCCTCATCGTGCTTCAGCACCCTGCGTATGCTTCGCATGATCTTCCGCTGGATCCCAACCGAGACCAGGAAGACTGTCACCCAGGCACCTGTCACCAGCCGACTGGACTACGGAAACGCCCTCTATGCCGGAACCACAGCCAAGCTACAGAAAAGACTCCAGCGCATCCAGAACGCCTCCGCCCGACTCATCTTGGATGTCCCCCGACGCAGCCACATCTCCAGCCACCTGAGGAACCTGCACTGGTTCCCCGTCGACAAGAGGATCACGTTCCGGCTCCTCACCCACGCACACAAGTCTCTCCACGACCTGGGCCCCAAGTACCTCAACGACCGCCTGACCTTCTACACACCCACCCGCCAGCTACGGTCCACCAGCCTCGCCCTCGCAGCCGTACCACGCATCCGAAGAGCCACCGCCGGAGGAAGATCCTTCTCTTACCTTGCTGCCAAGATTTGGAACTCCCTCCCCATCCACCTTCGGCTGACCCAGGACCATCTCGCCTTCAGGAAACAACTCAAGACCTGGCTGTTCGAGCAGTAGCATACCCCTCCCCCCAAGCGCCTTGAGACCCTCCCGGGTGAGTAGTGCGCTATACAAATGGCATGATTGATTGATTGATTGATTAACTGTGCCTGAACCTACCTGGTGTGCCGTTTTTCCTTGAAACCGAATGTGGAGGTGATTGAGGAATTGTCAGTAATATATCTATCTATATATATATATATATATATATATATATATATATATAACCTACTGGCGGTCGCCAGTAGGTATATATAGTTAGGATTTTTTTCCTATGGGATTTCTGAAAATTCTATGTCGAATAACTTTGGCGTTTGTGGACGGAATTGGCTGAAATATTCAGGAAAATTGAACATTTTGTTTCTGACCAGCCCCTGAAGATTTGGGGGGGTTTCGTCAAGGGGGGGCCGAGAAAAAAAGGGGGGTCCCTAAACGCGTTTTTCCCATGCATTTTTCCTTAGGGCGGTTGGACTCACTTTTAGCTCGAACGGCTGAATGGATTTACACGAAACTTGGCAAAATTGTAGATATGGTTTGCCCGACGTGCCTTTGGTATGTCTCAATATATGGGCTCCAGTGGATTTTGTTAAATTAACGTTTTAAAAAATATATATATCTGTAACAGCGCTCCGGTTAGCGCCCCGGTTCGCGTACCTGACGCGTAACGGAACTTCGCGAAGCGAAGCTGATTGGCTCTCCGGTGTCTGTCAACATTCTAAACAGTCCAGAGCGGCCGCCATCTTGTCTCTCGGTAGGATCGAGAGACAAGAGGTGGTGAAAAACTAAGGGGGAAATGAAGGAAAGGGGGCAAGGTAGACCCCTCCTGACCCCCTAGGATTGATGAGGGGGATATTAAAGTGCCCCGCGGGGCAAAAAAAAAAAAATATCTATATATTTTTGCGATTTTTCGCGGTAGAGGCGCGTCCCGGTACGCGAACCGGGCAGCTAACCGGCAGCATAACGGGAGTCTGAGGAGAAGCTGATTGGCTGTCAACATTGTAAACAGTCCGGAGCGGCCGCCATCTTGTCTCTCGGTAGGATCGAGAGACAAGAGGTGGAAAAAAAAAGGGGGAAATGAAGGAAAGGGGGTAAGGTAGATCCCTCCTGACCCCCTAGGATTGATGAGGGGGATATTAAAGTGCCCCGCGGGGCAAAAAATAAAAAATAAAATTTGGGGAGATTTTTCGCGGTAGAGGCGCGTCCCGGTACGCGAACCGGGCAGCTAACCGGCAGCGTAACGGGAGTCCGCCATCTTGTGTTTTTGGAGTGTCCGGTTCGCGTACCGGGTAGCGTTCCGGTAAGCGTAACAAGGGGAAAACCAAGAGAAACAGTAAAATAAAATTTAAGGGAATAGATTTCCACCAAACTTGGCAAAATTGTAGGGACTGTTTGTTTGATGTGCCTTTGCTAGGTCTCAAGATATGTGCTCGTGTGGATTTTGTCTAATTAAGGTTAAAAAATATATATATATCTGTAAGCGTGCTCCGGCGCGCTTACGTTATGGGGTTTTTTTGCGCTGCAGAGCCGATACGTCACGGTTATGCGACGCGTCATGAGGCGTCTCACGTGGCTACGTGATACGTCACGTAATAAAGAATATATTTTATAGCTATAGATATTAGCTTTTAAAAAACCAATGAAATTCACTAAAAAACATAGGTTATAGACCTTATATAGTTAGGAATTTGCATTTACAAAACTTTAAAAATTCACTCAAAAAAACATAGGTTAGAGACCATATATAGTTAGCTGGACATTTCATTGCTATAAAACCAATGAAATTCCATATATAGTTAGTTGCACTAACTATATATTTCGCGCATCCGCAATCCAATGCTGATGATGTCACATATTACATCATTCATGACATGGTCAGTGACATCACTGATGACATCACTGATGACAT
This sequence comes from Lissotriton helveticus, assembly GCF_964261635.1. Lineage (NCBI taxonomy): Eukaryota > Metazoa > Chordata > Amphibia > Caudata > Salamandridae > Lissotriton > Lissotriton helveticus. The sequence continues at coordinate 1,143,063,336 of NC_136068.1, forward strand.
CTCAAATGACATCACTGATGACATCACTGATGACACCTCATTTGACATCAATGATCACACCACTGATGATATACTTAATGTGATAATACAATGCACCTCCTCACACTCTAATATAACCTCTGTTACACCTAGTGTTAAATACAGAGTATCAATTTTGAAACCATTGACACACGAATACCAGTTACTACATACGCACTCACTGATTCCACACACATTCACTCATTCACCCATACAATCACATGTACATACAGTCACTCATTATGACAACACTATCATATGCACTCATACACTTATGCAGACACTCACACACTGCCACTCATCCATGGAGTTACTCACACACCTAGTCAGTCCTGTAAAGAATCAATCACACTTTGATTTCTTCATCTATACAGTTAAACACAGAACAGCTTACATTTTCACAGATATACTAACACATACTTACTCACTTATACAATCAAATCCTTCATCCAAACTCTTATACATCCACTCATTCTTCAATATGTAAAACATATTTAAACTTTACAAAAACACACAGACACTGGATGATGTCATCAGTGATGGCATCAGTAATGTCATTTGAGATGTCATCAGTGATGTCATCAGTGATGTCACTGACCATGTCATGAATGATGTAATATGTGACATCATCAGCATTGGATTGCGGATGCGTGAAATATATAGTTAGTGCAACTAACTATATATGGAATTTCATTGGTTTTATAGCAATGAAATATCCAGCTAACTATATATGGTCTCTAACCTATGGTTTTTTCAGTGAATTTTTAAGGTTTTGTAAATGCAAATTCCTAACTATATAAGGTCTATAACCTATGGTTTTTTCAGTGAATATATATATATATATATTCAATGAAAAAACCATAGGTTTCTGACCTTATATAGTTAGGAATTAGCATTAAAAAAACTCTCAAATTCACTGAAAAAACCATAGGTTTCAGGCCTTATATAGTTAGGAATTAACATATAAAAACCTTTGAAATTCAATGAAAAAACCATAGGTTTCAGGCCTTATATAGTTAGGAATTAGCATTTAAAAAACCTTAGAAATTCATTCAATAAACTATAAGTTTTAGGGGTGTTATAGTTAGCTGGACATTTCACTCATACAAAACCATTGAAATTGCTCCTATATAGCTAGTTGGACTAACTATATTTCGCGCACCCGCAATCCACTGCTGATGATGTCACATATTACATCATTCATGACATGGTCAGTGACATCACTGATGACATCTCAAATGACATCACTGATGACATCACTGATGACATCATCCATTGAATGTGGTTCGCTTCGTTATTGAAATATGCATTATATATAGCAATTTGCATTGAAGAATGAGTGGATATATAAAAATAAATATTTGGATGGAGGATTTAGTAGCAATGTAATTGACTGTTTACTTTAACAATGTATAGTGTCTCACTAAATATAGTGGATAGTGACTAAACTGTGAATATCTGTATCACTTTGTCAGTTGTTGTGTAAACTGGTTCTCCAGTTGGTTACTAGCTATGTGAAAGTCTATATTAGTTATTAATTAGTTAACTGAGTATTTGTATTGGAGAGTGAATGTGTGTGTGGTTCAGTGGGGGGGTGTGAGTGCCCAAAGATGTGTGAATAGTTGATTCAGTAGATATATGAAGTTAAAACTACATGTTATCATAGTTGTTTGGGTGAGTGAATATCTTTATGGGAGTGGTGATGAGCAAATATATTTCTCTTTGGTGCATGTCCAACAAAGTAGAAAAATAATAGGCAGTGTATATGTCAGTTTTTGTATATAAATAAGTATTCATAAGACTCAATGATTCTGTAAGTGACTATATGGATGACTGTATACTTGTAATAATGATTTTATAAAACAGTAAGTATGACTTACTATGTAAATGAATAGATGAAGTGGTGTTTGTATAAGTGTGTAGCTAAGTAAGTATGTAAGTATGATCCATTGTTTGCATAAGTGAGTAGGATAACTTCATATTTTAATAGGTTGTGTATTGGTGTGTAATGACGATATAGGTGTATAATTTTTTTTGATAGTGTTCTATTTTTCATTGACAGCATGTATGATTGAATCTACAGGTACGTGATTAGATGTGTGTATACATCTAGGAATCACTGAGTGGGTTTTTAGATACTTGTATTGCTATGTCAATGGATTCAAATATGATACTCCATATTTTACAAAGAGTGATGAAAGATTTTACTAGTGTATGAAACGGTGTATGTGATTGTCACATGGATGATGTCATCAGTGATGTCATCAGTGATGTCATTTGAGATGTCATCAGTGATGTCACTGACCATGTCATGAATGATGTAATATGTGGCATCATCAGCAGTGGATTGCGGGTGCGCGAAATATAGTTAGTCCAACTAACTATATAGGAGCAATTTCAATGGTTTTGTATGAGTGAAATGTCCAGCTAACTATAACACCCCTAAAACTTATAGTTTATTGAGTGAATTTCTAAGGTTTTTTAAATGCTAATTCCTAACTATATAAGGCCTGAAACCTATGGTTTTTTCAGTGAATTTGCAAGGTTTTTTTAATGCTAATTCCTAACTATATAAGGCCTGAAACCTATGGTTTTTTCATTGAATTGGCATGGTTTTTTAAATGCTAATTCTATTAGCGGATAACGTTTATATTTTCAAAGTTTTTTTAATGCTAATTCCTAACTATATAAGGCCTGAAACCTATGGATTTTTTCAGTGAATTTCAAAGGTTTTTTAAATGCTAATTCCTAACTATATGAGGCCTGAAACCTATGGTTTTTTCATTGAATTCGCAAGGTTTTTTAAATGCTAATTCTATTAGCGGATACCGTTTTTATATATTCAACCTTTTTTATGCTAATTCCTAACTTTATAAGGCCTGAAACCTATGTTTTTTTCAGTGAATTTCAAAGGTTTTTAAATGCTAATTTCTAACTATATAAGGCCTTGAACCTATAGCTTTTTCAGAGAATTTGCAAGGTTTTTTAAATGCTAATTCTATTAGCGGATAACGTTTAAATATATTAATATCCTAGTGGGACCACCTGAGCAGCCCTAGGGGGTCAGGGTGTTTCTACCCTGCCCCCTTTTTGTGTTCTACACGTTTGTTTTTCTGCTTTCTTGTGCCTCAGTCTACTGAGACCCAAGATGGATGCCAACACTGCCTGGTTAGAAGTGTTGACAGCCAATGAGCATGCAGCTTTCTCGCTTTTGGCCGCCATAAGTGTGGCAGGGTATGCTCAGACGTGAGTCCCTTGCTCACTTTGCCACTGGATTCAAGCAAGCCGGGCTGAAGACGGCTGTAATGCCAGAAATTGGTCCTCGGAAGCTTGTTTCCGGTCCAGGGAAGGCATGGCTTGGCAGTTCGGGCTGGACTGTTCCCATCAGGCACAGGGTCAGACTGATTTGCATATAGCCATGTCTGAACTGGGGTGGCAGAGTGAGCTAAAGAACGGTGATGGATTAAACCCAGATCTTTTGACTGGGTGTGAGTGTTTGATTGGTTCAGATGCTCCGTCCATTACCACCCCCTTTTGTACCGCTTTCTCGGGAAGGCATGGTGATTGGCTGTCACTGTCTGTCAACACTAGCACAAGATGGATGCCAACACTTCCTGGTTAGAAATGTTGACACCCAATGACCGTGCAGCTTTCTCAGGAAGACATGCTGATTGGCTGTAACTGTCTGTCAACACTCCAAACCAGGAAGTGTTGGCAGCCATCTTGTGCCTTGTTAGAACCAAGGCACAAGAAAGCAGTGAACCAAAGGTGTGAAACTCGCAAAGGGGCCAGGGTAGAAGCACCCTGACCCCCTAGACCTGCTCAGGGGGTCCCACAAGGACCCCAAGGCAAAAAAAAAAATATATTTTTTTTTTTAATCGCGGTGTACGCGTACCGTGCGCGTACGTACGCGTACCTCGCAACTTTTAAAATAAATTATATATTTTTTTGGGCCTTGGGGGTCCTTGTGGGACCCCCTGAGAAGGCATAGGGGGTCAGGGTGCTTCTACCATGCCCCCTTTTTGAGTTCTACACATTTGTTTTTCTGCTTTCCTGTGCCTCAGTCTACCGAGGCACAAAATGGCTGCCCACAATTTCTGTTTTAAAGTGTTGACAGACAGTGGCAGCCAATCAGCATGCAGCTCATGCACGTAGGGGTACGCGCACGTACCGTATGCGTACGTACGCGTACGGGTAAGCTTATGGGTAAGCTGAGGGTGAGCTCATATAGATATATATGTGTGTTTGAAGTTTTTTTTCATAAAAACCACTGGAGCAATTTTCATCAAATATAGCAAAGGCACATCTGCATACCAGTCCCTACAATTTTGCCAAGTTTGGTGTAATTCCGTTCAGCGGTTCGGGCTGTAGACTTGTCAGAACGTCCTATGGAAATTAACATGGGAAAAACACGTTTTGGGACCCCCCTTTTTTCCCAGCCCCCACTTCACAAATCCCCCCGCAACTTTCAGGGAAGGAGCGTAGCTGAGCTGGCCAAAATTTTGGAAAATTACACGCAAATTCCTCAACCGGCGCCAAAGTTATTCCCAATAGAATGTTGCCGATTTCCTATGGTAGCTAGGTCCTAACTATATATACCTACTGGCTATCGTCAGTAGGTGATATATATATTACCTACTGGCGGTTGCCAGTAGGTAGTTATAGTTAGGATCGTTTTCCATAGGAAATCCGCAACATTCTATTGGGAATAACTTTGGCGTTGATGGACGGAATTGGCTGAATTTCTCAAAGAAAATGGCCAGCTCCTCTCCGCTCCGTCCCTGAAAGTTTGGGGGGGATTCGTAAAAGCGGGGGCCGAGATAAAAGGGGGTCCCAACACGTGTTTTCCCCATGTTAATTTCTAAAGGCGGTTGGACTCACTTTTTAGCCCGAACGGCTGAATGGATTTCCACCACACTTGGCAAAATTGTAGGGACTGGTAGCCCGATGTGCCTTTGCTATGTCTCAAGATATGTGCTTCAGTGGATTTTGAGTAATTTAGGTTAAAAAAAATATATATATCTATATGCGCTCCCTGGTACGCGCACCGGGGCGCGCACCGGGGCGCGCTCCAGCGCGCTACGCGAGTTCGCGAGCGGAAAGCTGATTGGCTCTCGGGTGTCTGTGAACATTCCAAACAGTCCGTAGCGGCTGCCATCTTGTGTCTCTGTAGGATCGAGACACAAGAGGTGGCAAAAACAAAGGGGAAAATGACCAAAAGGGGGCAGGGTAGACCCCCCCTGACCCCCTAGGTTTGATGTGGGGGCCATAAAAGGGCCGATTCTCGGAGGGGGAGCACCCGGTACGCGCACCGGGGAGCGTACCGGGGAGCGTACCATGGGGAAAACCCAGTGAAACAGTAAAATAATAATTTAAAGTGCTTAGAGGTAGGGTAGCTCTGAATAGAGTTGTTGTGTTGTGTGGGTGATTTAAGTACCAACATGTAGGTACCAATGCAGAGTCTTAAATTCAATGTACACCGTCTCCTCTGTAGATATCTTGCATGTTGTTACAGAAGTTATTGTGGTATATGGAATCCATACCATAGTCTGTCAGGAAAGCAGAAACAGATCCTTTAAGCACTCTCATTTTATATTATAATCATTTTGGTACTACTTCATGAATTACATATAAAAATGAACAATGTCTCAAACAATTTTTAATTATTAAATATACATTTATTGTTCAGAATTTTCATAATTTAATAGAACTTCCAATATCTGATTATCTGGAATCTCCTCAAAATTCTGATTGCATGATTCAATGGTTTCTATACAGTCAATTAATTCTTGGTCCAGAGACTCATCCATGAAATCCAAGTCAAGAAAATCTTCTTCAAGAATGTCCTCATCCATAATTTCAAAAGAAATATTAATGGTCTCTTCTTTACCTTCCATTTTCTTGCTGTAAATTGCATACAAAATAACTATGTCAGTAGAGTTAGGGCACTGTTGGGTTTAAGTTCAGACAGGTACTTCTGAGTTTTTAACAGTGAAGTTATCTTTGGGCAGTGTATGGTATCAGACAGGAAGTATAAATATAAAAAAGTGCATGTGATGAAGCCTAAGTAAATTCATAATTATACCAGAGAAGCCTAACTCAATCCATAACTATAACAGAGAAGCCTATCTCAATCTATAATTATAACAGAGGGACAGTAAATAACTAACAGAAAACGTTTTTCCAAATTAACTTAAAGTGCACAACATAGTTCCCCTTACAAATTAATAACTTACCTTTTCAGAAAGCAGTTGAAGTTTTGAGAGAAAATCCTTTATAAATGTACCTCAGGTATTACTAGTCAAAATGGCCGTGTTTCCCTCTCATTTTTCATATATATTCATGTACATAACCAATCAAATGTCAGCACATAAAAATACAAAACGAAAGTAACATTTTAATTGGTTGTAAATTCTAACACTTTCATATGTGTTTTTGTCATGTAATTTACCTCAGGATATTTAGACAGGGCTACAGCCCAAATGGCTCAATGGAATTCCACCAAATTTGGGAAAATGGTAGGGACTGGTATGTAGTAGGGCCTATTCTATATTTTGTGAAAGTTTCTCTAGTGGTTTTTATGTAAATTAACTTCCAAAATTTTTTGGGAGCGCTTACCGGTGCGCGCCCCGGTACGCGCACCGGCAGCGCTACGGGAGTCTGCAATCTTGTGTTTCGGTAGAATTGAGACACAAGATGGAGGACAAACAATGTTGGGAATGGGTAAAAGGGGGCACGGTAGACACCCCCTGACCCCCTAGGTTTTCTGAGGGGGGCTTAGGAGGCCCATATGGGCCCAAAAAATTGTTTTTTTTAAAGATTTTTGCGGGGGGAGAGCCCGGTACGCGCACCGGGGAGCGTACCAGGGAGCCTACTTTGGTGAAAAATAGTGAAAAAAGTTAGAGTAAAATAATCATTTTGAGTGATCAGAGGTAGGGTAGCCCTGAAAAGAGCTTTTGGGTTCTGTGGCTGATTTAGGTACCTACAAGTAGGTTCCAATGCACAGTCTTAAATTCAGGAGGAATATTCTATTCCCCTCATCTGAGAAGTGCACACCATCTCCTCTGTAGATATCTTGCATGTTGTAACGCAAGTTATTGTTGTATATTGAACACATTCCATAGTAAGCAGAAACAGATTTATTCACATGTTTCCGTGCTTTCTCAAATTGTGGACAAAATTGGTTGGACCACTTCCATTTTTGTCTTTGGCATATACCAAGGCAGTTTGTGGAAAAAGTGCCATCAATTGCCCAAAGGTGTCCTTTAAAAGCATTTCCAGACCTACCCCAGTCAAAGTGCCTAGGTCATTTCCACCACACTGCACAATTATGAGGTCAGGGTGTGGCAGATGCAAAAAGGTTTTCACCAATGGTATCAATTGGTGACATCTCAATCCTCTCTGGCCAATCCACTACACTCTTGAACACAGGCCTCATCTCCTCTACAACCTTGAACAGGACTGATCTCCTCTGACCGCTGGACAGGCCTCACCTCCTCTGCACCCCTGGACATGCCTCACCTCATCTGCACAATCTGCCTCCTAATCTGAGGAAACACAGGTGAAACGTGCAAATATATTGATTTAATCATGCAGACACTATCTAAACCTTGTGAATAATGTAAAACCAATTCATGTGCCCTAAATCGATTTTTAATTAACATTTAAAAAAACAGAGCACAGGTCATATGTACAAGCATTTCATTACATAATCTGCTTCCTAATCTTAGGAAATACAGCTGACATGTTTGTGAAAAGTGCAAATATATTTATTTATTCATGCAGACACTTTCTAATCCTTCTGAAAAATGCTAAAGCCATTCATTTGCCCCTTAATCGTTTTTAAATTAACATTAAAAAAAATGAGCACAGGTCATATGTACAAGCATTCCATTTCACTACTGAAACCTCAGTTGTTTACAAAATACAATTCCTCTATGCAGCAAAAAAATTTTTACCAAGCATTAACAAAAAACATAACAGAAAGCAACAATAAAAAAACACAATCTGATTCCTAATCTGAGGAAACACACCTGACATGATTGCGAAAGGTGCAGAGGAGGTGAGGAAAGCCCAAATGGCTTTCATGATTGTGAAAGGTGCTGAGGAGGTGAGGCCTGTGTCTAAAAGTGCAGTGGGGGAGAGGCTTTATGAAGTCCTGTCCACTGCACTCCTGGACACAGGCCTCACCTCCTCTGTTCCCCTGGACAGGCCTCACCTCATCCGCACTCCTGGTCAGGCCTCACCTCATCTGCACCCTGTTACCATCAATTAAACCCAATACATTGAGGCCTGTCCAGGGGGCACGGAGGAGGTGAGGCTTGCCCAAGGGTCAGAGGAGGTGAGTCCTGTCCATTGCACTATTGGACACAGGCCTCACCTCCTCTGCACCCCTGGACAGGCCTCACCTCATCTGCAGAATCTGCTTACTAATCTGAGGAAACACAGGTGACATGATTGTGAGATGTGCTAATATATTTTTTTAATTATGCAGATACTATATAATCCTTGTCAATAATGTAAAACCAATTCATGTGCTCGAAATCTTTTTTTAAATAACATTTAAAAAACAGAGCACAGGTCATATGTATAAGCATTTCATTACACTACTGAAACCTCAGTCATTTGCAAAATACAATTCCTTTATGCACCAACATTTCTTTACCAAGCATTATCAAGAATGTATTAGTCTCTCTTATATTCTCTTCCTGACTTACTCTATTTTTCCACCTGTCCCCTTCTAACACCCTCTCTCTGACTTATTCCTTTTTACATCCTGACTGTGTTACACTCTCTTACACTCTCTCTTTGACTTACTTTCTCTTACACCCTGTCTCTGAATTATTCCCTCTCTCTCTTTTTACAGCAATTTCTAAGTCATACTCTCTCTTACATCCTCTTCCTGATTTACTCTGTTTTACAACCTTTCTCTTTGTAACATTCTCTCCCTGACTTACTCCCTATTACACCTTTTGTCTGTTTTACATCCTCTCTCCCTCTTTCTGACTTTTTTATTCTCTTCCTCTCTTCCTGTTACACCCTCTGTCTGACGTACTCCTTGTTACATCCTCTCTCTGATTTACTTCCTCTTATACCCTCTCTCAAACGTACTCTCTCTCTCTCCCTTCTACAGCCTCTCTCTGTTTTAGTCTCTTTTACATCCTCTCCCCTTCTAACACCCTCTCTCTGTCTTACATCCTCTTACACTCTCTCTCTGTCTTACACCCTGTTACACCCTTTTTCTGACTTACTCCCTTTCTCCCTTTCTTTGACTTACTCCCTCTCCCTATTACATCCTTTCTCTGTCTTACAACATATTATACACTCTCTCTGTCTTACTCCTTTTCTATGTTTTACTCCCTCTACCTGTTTCTTTGACTCTCTCTGTCTCTTTGTGTTACTCCCTCTAGCTCTTTTTCTCTGTCTTACTCCTAGTTACATAGTTGCTGTGGTATAAACTTAGATATGTTGTAAACTAGTGTTGATATCGTTTGCTTATTGTCATTGCTTTGTTGTTTGGTAATAGTGGTCTATAATGTGTTATTTTTTTCTTTACCGCAGATTGAAATCAAGATTTCAATAGTAAGGAAATATGCCCTCAAGGCAGAGGAGAAGGAAAGATGCCAAGCGGAAAAAATCAAAAACAGCAACGGAATTAAAGCACTCACCTACAACAAATACTTCAAAAACCAAAAAAAAAGCTCCTGGTAAGACACTAAGTCTTTTTTTCGGAACATATGTAGATAAAAAAAAAGTTAATGGGAATGTGAATATACAGAAGGAGAGAGCAAATTTGAAAAGGAAGGAGAGGCCCCCCAAAAATGTTACTACTGGAGCAGGAGAGAACAGTAAGTATAGGAATAGAAGGCAAAACCAATTTAGGGACATTCGTAGACGAATGTTTCGCAATAGGGTAGTTTTAAATTTGTTAAAATTTTTTAAGAAAGGTAAACAGAGAGCTGCTTTTTACAAGAAAAAGAAAAGTGTAGAGAAGATTGTTGATCAGGCTTTTGAAGTTAAGAAAAAATTATTTATTTTAGTAATCAATAGAATTAGGATACTTAACAAGGCAATTGATGTTTTCAAATCGAACAGTAGATGGAAAAGAATAATTAATCGGACTAATTTTTGTGAAGTTTTTTCTGGAGAATGGATGCATAGTTCAAGTTGTGAGCCATTTTTTAATGAGGAGAGTTACTTCCAGGAGAATGTTTTGGTGCATGCAGTTGACACCAGTGGTCGAGCATATGAGGTGAAAGACGGTTATCCGATTGAAAAAGAGAAACTTGTGTCTAGAGATGCAGAAGAGGTGTTAGCTGATGAAGTTTTAGGGAGACGTACTAAGGGTCCAGTGTACACTTGGAAGTGTAGTAGTATTTGTAGTGTGCGACAGGATTCAATCGATTTGCTTCATAATTTCTTACGTACATATAGTAAGAAAAGTCTAAAACAGAAAATGAAGATGTTGCAAGACTTAGATCCTTGCAGAGTGATATAAAACACAGGTTTGCATGGGCATTCACTGGCTTGTCTTTCTAGAAAAGTATGTCAGAGTGTTTTTAATCATTTTAGGATGTTAACAGTGCATCATAATAAAATGAGGATATTAGTGAGAAGGTTGTATTATGCAAAAAGTCCAGCACTTAAGCTTAAAGAGTTAAACAGTGCTCTTTTCAATGGATCTGAATTAGATGTGAAGAACATTTGTGAAGAAATTGAGTTTTGTTATTTTGGTGAAAAAGACGACAGTGTAGAAATTGACACAGTAATAGAAGGTAATGTGGAAGACAATGTACAGATTTCAAGTACAGAAAAGTTTGACCAGGAAATTACCAAGTTTAAGATGAAATCAAGTGAAAGGCCTAATTTTACTTGTGTGTGTTGTCGACGGACTCATTATAAGATTCAGACTAGGTTAGTTGATTTATATGCAAAAAGCGAAAAGGTAAATAATAATGAGTGGAAGGATTTTGCAACTTATTTGTTGGTAGAAAATTGATTTGATTTGGGTTCTGATCAACGTATTTGTAAATATTGTTATAATAAATTAAAGGAAAACAGAATGCCTGCTAGAGCTGTTCATAATAATCTTGAGTTGGTAGACATTCCTTCTGAATTGATGGATTTAAATACCTATGAATCTATTTTGATTCAATGTGTCCATCCTTTTCAGGCTATTGTTCGCATGGAGCCTAAGATAGGGAAATTGCCTCCTTCAGATTTACAGAGAGGATTAAAGGGAAGAGTTGTTTATTTGCCTCTAGATTTCAAGAAAAATATTGATATAATTGGTGTAGAAAAAGTGGAAGAGGAACCTCTGGTTAGTCTAGTTAATGGGGTTCCGACAAAGAGTAAGAAAATCTGGCAAGATTTAGTGGATGTTAGGAAAGTCAAAAAGGCAACATTGTAATTGGTCAAAAACAATGATTACTACAAACATGTATGTGTTGGAGCAGAGGAAACAGCTGTAGAAGAAGACAGTGATTGTTCAGCCGGCCAAATTGAAAAGGTTGATTTGTCTAGAAGTGAAGAAATATATGAACATTATACTGTTCATTCTTTGCATTCCAAAGAAGTAATGGGGAATGCAATTGACTTGTTTCAAATGAAAGCAGCAAAAGGAAGTCCCATTAGTGTATGGGAAGAAAGTTTGGAACCTCGTTGTTTTCCACAGTTATTTCAAACAGGTCGAGGTGGACGATATGACGATCGACCAGTTCAAATTCCTGCATCTGAATACTGGACTTTAAGATTATATGCTGAAGATCCAAGGTTTCGTCAATGCATTCCGTATTTGTTTCATCTACTGTATGAAAGTGACTTGTCTGGGCTTTCCTATGCAGTGAACCATATACTGAAAAGTGGAGCACATCTGCAAAATGTTTCGGCGAGGGACTTTATGGAGAAAGTCAATCTGCAAGACAGTATTTTGGAATCTCAGCTAATCAATCTCATGGCATGTCAGTGTGGTACAAACGAGTATTGGTTCCGTCGTCATGGGAAATTGAAATGTATGCTAAGAAACTTTGGAACTCCTACATGGTTCCTCACTCTTAGCTGTGCTGAGTATGCATGGGACGACTTACTTCAATTTCTACGAGAGGCAAATGCAAACATACAAAATATAGAATTCAAAACACCTGAAGAACTGTGTTCTTTGGATCCAGTGAATGTATGCAGATATTTCAATCATAGATTTGAAGCTATGATGTATTTTATTACCAACAAAAAAAATCCTCCCCTTGGAGAGGTTTTGAATTTCTTTTGGAGAAAGGAGTATCAAGCGAGAGGTGCTCCTCACATACATATATTGTTATGGATTAAAGATGCACCCACATTTGGAACAGATTCGGATGACACAGTGATGAGTTTCATTGAAGAGTATTCAACATGTGCTGTTCCGAAAACTACCGAAGAAAACAGTTTAAGGCAACAAGTTTTACGCTTTCAATTCCATCGTTGTGGAAAGTACTGTCGTCAAAAATTCAGAAACAAGGACAAGTCCTACACAAAATGTCGTTTCGGGTTTCCACAACCAGTGATTTCTAAAGGAAGAGTAAATAATTTGATGTCTTCTCTGCGACATACTGTGACGAGGAAATCATCAAAAAATACATACAATTTAAAAAGAAACGAAGAGTCCAAGTACATCAACGACTACAACCCAGTGATTTTGTCAATGTGGAATGCTAACATGGATATTCAGTTCGGTGCTGACAACTCTATTCCTGTGGCTCGATATGTGACGTCTTACATCACAAAAAAAGAAAAGACAGAACTGAAGGAAATGTGGGAGGACATTTCACATGAAAAGAGTATAAGTAAAAAATGCTACAGTTTCAGTCTGAAGATGTCGCATCAAGAAATTGGAGCATATGAATGTTCTGATCGGTTATCATCAGCAAGTCTCTATGCCAAATCTAGAACAATCATTTGGGTGAGTCTAGGTCTTGCTGCAACACGAAACCAAGTTTTGAAATCTGTACAAGAAATTGAGTATTTGGCAGAGAAAGAACCAAACAATACAGATATTTTGAAGACAAACATGTTGGATACATACTATCCAAATAGAAGTAGTCATCTTGAGAACACTTGTTTGTATGAAGTTCTGCAAAACTATAGTTATAAGAGGAACATCACAGAAGATATCAATAATGGAATATATGCTGTCATTGGGTGTGAAGGATGTCTAGTTAAACAGAGAAAAGGCCATTTGATTAATCATCGAAAATTGAGTTGCGAATCTCCAGACAAAAGGGAACTTTACTATTTAGCTCTTTTGCAACTCTTTAAGCCATGGCGTACAGAAGAGGAACTACTTGGCGATTTTCTCTGTTACGAAGATTCTTTTAATGCAACCAAGGATACCATAGAATGTCCTGTTTTTCCAAATGATCTGCAAATGTTGAACTAAGAAATAGAGCAAGAAGCCACAATTTCTGCAGAGATTGCTAGAGACCGTTCTCAAGACAGTCAGGGTTCTACTTCATTGAGTCAGGATCCACTAGGAGGACCAAATATCCAAAATGAAGCTGCCACTGCCATGGATGAGGTGAAAAGAGCTATGGAACAAGCTCAAGAGGATGTAGTTAACTTAGAAGATTTGGTGAAACAACTAAACGTTGAGCAGAAATAAATATATGACCAAGTCACAGAACAGATTGAACATGGATTCAGTCATGAGAAAAAAGAGTGCTCATGTACATCATTTAAGCCTGTCCGACTGTACGTGAGTGGAGAAGCGGGAACTGGAAAAAGTTTTCTGATTAAAGCAATTGCAACTTATCTGCAGAAAAGGACTGAATCACCGCTGTCTTGTGTTGTAACCGCTCCAACTGGGCTGGCAGCACATAACATTAAAGGGATTACTTTACATCGTTTACTGATGCTACCAGTTGAGCATGATAATAAATTGCAATACCACAAGCTATCTGGAGATGCGTGTTCTGAAGTTTCCAGAGTCCTGAAGAAAATTAAACTTCTTATCATTGATGAAGTAAGCATTGTCTCAAATCTAATGCTTGCTTTTGTGCATTTGAGAATGCAAGAAATTCTTAGAACAGAGTATGATGTGTTATTTGGAGGGATCTACTGCAGTTGAGTCCAGTGATAGGACAACCAGTGTTTAAAATGCTCACGCATGAAGATACTAGGAAGTGCCTTGGAAGCATTGGAAACGTTAATATATGGTTAAATTTCAAATATGCAGCACTGCTTCAAAAAATGCGACAGGCAAAGGATGAAGATTATAAAAATATTCTACAAGATGTAAGAATCGGAAAAGTAAGTGAGCATGGGAAAGAAGCTTTACATGCACGATTAATTTCAAATTTGTATCCAAATGAAAACATTCTTCCAAAGAATATTTTTAAGAAAATTACTGAGAACAAATCTGGGATATGTTTGATGCCAACTCTGCAAGAATGTTCCATCTTCAACAACAAAATGTTAAAGTTAGAAAACGAAGAGATTGTGAAACGGGAAGCTATAGATAAAAAAGAGCATATGGGAGCAACAATTATTTTGTCAGAAAATTTGAAATCAAAATTGGATTCATTAGAGAAGAGTATAGCTAAAACTGCTGGTTTTGAAAAGACTCTGAATGTGTGTTTAAATTGTCGAATCATTTTGAGAAGGAATTTAAATGTTGAAAGAGGTCTGGTAAATGGAGCAATGGGTCATGTTGTTGATTTTGTGAATTACAGAAATAGAGATGGAATTGAATTTTTTAAAATTAAATTTGATGGCATTGAGCAAGTACAACAAATCAGTTGTTGTTCTGTTAGATTTTTGCTTGTAAAAGACTTATATGTTCGCCGAAAACAGTTTCCTGTTTGTTTGGCATATGCGGTGACAATTCATAAATCTCAAGGTTTAAGTGTAGATAGTGCTTTGGTGAACATTGGAAGTTCTGTGTTTAAAGAGGGTATGGCATATGTGGCATTATCACGAGTCAGAACTTTATCAGGATTGTACTTGATTGAGTGTGATGAGACGAAGATTTGTGCAGATCTAGATTGTGTTAAAGTATACAATAGGTTAAGAAGAGAGTATGCTCCACATTTGCCTCAATATCCTCTGTTTGAAAAACGTGTGGTAGGCCGAAAAAGAAGAAATGAGAATATTTGCAGTGAGGTAGTAGCAAAAAAACAAAAAGTAGATGAAACTGTAATTGTAAGCAGAAAGAAAAAGGATTCTGTTGAAGATGTTGTTGGATTTCAGTTTGAAAACAGTTCTGGTGTCAACTGCTATGCTAATGTAGTGGTTAATGTTGTTTTTTTTTTCAAACTTTACAAGAACAGATTGTTGAAAATCGGGATCAAAGATTCTGCTGTTTATTGAATTCTGTGTTTGAGAAATGTAGCAGTGATAGAGCAAAAATAGAAAGTGTTTCAGAAATTCGAAATCTTTTAGACATATGTTCTGGTCAAAAACAATTTTCACAGAATATTCAGCAGGATTGTCAGGAATTTTAATGTATATGTTTGGTGTATTGGAAGATGAAGGTGTAGATGTAGAAAATGTTTTTGGCCTGTCTTATTAATGGCAGCATGACTGCGACAATTTTAGTTTATCAAGTAGTACTAGAATAGACACTGAAAGATTTATATATTTGACTTTACCAGACTGCAAATCAGTGTCTTTGAATAATCTAGTTAAAGCAGCTGATCAAAATATGGTGTGTACCCAATGTAAGTGTGCAATGCTGTCCACATTATTTATACAAACTTATGGTCAGTATGTCATTTTAATGTTCCAATGATGTAGACCTGATGGAACTAAATTGACAACTTCTATTAAAAATTTCGTGGCTTCTCAGTTATCAATTTCAGGAAGAACCTTTGCAACTGTAGCTATTATTTATCATGACGGTCCTTCGACAACATCAGGGCATTATACAGCTTATTTAAAATTTCGAAAAGGATGGACTTACTGTAATGATACTCATTTGACATTCAAACAACGTTTGCCTTTTGACTTAAAAAATTCTTACCTATTGTTTTTAGAACCGAAATTTAAGTAAAGGTAATTGGCCTATGAAGACGGGAGCAGTTAATAAAAGTTAGTCTGCTGTTTAAAATTATATTGTGAGTAAAAGTGATCAAGATAATATAAAAATTCTAGTTGTCATATAGGTACTGTAAGTGGATCTCATAGTAAGTGATATCAGTATTATAGGAAATGTTGAACATGAGTGAGCCAGAGATGGAAATATGAATATTTAAACATTGTGAAAATGTTGTATGAGCTTTTCTTTCAGAACGTCAGGAAAACGGTAATTTCAGAGTTTGTTTTGAGTAATTTGAAAACATACTGATACATCTGACACTATTTGGCCTTATGGAAAGGTGAAGGAATGAGCAAAGAGTCATGACTGAACAGAAGGAGGAAATGAAAACATTGAAACATATTTCAGATGTTCTTGGACCTTTTCTTATAGAAAGTCGATGAAATGGAAGTTTTAGAGAACAGCAGAGTATTTTCCAACGAAAAGGACCTTCATGATGTACTATTTGGCTTATAGGAAAAGTAAGTGAATCAAAGATTAGTGTACATATGTGATTTTTAAGTTTATATATTTTTTTTAAACACAATCTTTTAGATTGTGTTTTTTTCCCGCTGTCATATGATGAATAGTTTGAACTCACTGTTTTTAGTGAAATTCAATATATTCTGAGAACAGCAAAAATAAACTATCTAACATGTTGTACAAGTTATTCTATAGTTTGTATTGTGTAATTTATATTGTATACCCATTGTCTCACACTCACTTTCCTTTTTCCACCCTCTTTCAGCTCTCTTTACTCACTCACACTGCCTTTCTCTCACTCTGTTTCACCCCCGTTCCTTTACTCCACTTCTTTCACAACCCCTCATTCCCATTTCAACTGTCTGCATCCCCTCTCTCCCTTGCACCACTTTTCAGCTTTCAGTCTCTCTGCTTTACTTCCCATTTCTGTCTTTTCCTCCTTTGCTCTTTTAGTAATTCCTCTTTACTCACTCACCTCTTTTGTCGCACTCTGTCACTATAACTCACCCACTCTCCCTCACTTATCTTTCTTTGCTCCTTTCCTTTGTCCTCTTCTCCGTTTACTATGTCCTCAGTCTCTCACTCTCCTTGTGTTATGCTCACTTGTGTTTATCTACCTTCTATCATTTCTCTTACAACAACTTCACTGCTCCTATCTCATCGTTTTTCACCCCAGTTCTTTTACTCCGGTTCCATTACTTCCCCTCATTTCCTATCTTTCAGTGTCCTTCTCTTTACTTTCATCACCGAATCACATTCTCTCAGTACCACTACTTTAGTCCTCTTCCCCTCTCTTTTCTTCTTTTGCTCCCTTACTCATTTTCCTTTCCTCACTCATTGTACTCCACTTCACTCAGTCCTTCCCTTAGTCCCTCTGTCTACTAACTTCCTCACTCCTTTTCCCTCAATCCTTCTATATTATCCTCACTCCCTTCATCCCTTCACTCTGTGACTCCCCTTCACTCACTCTCTGTCATCTTCCATTCCTCATTCTTGTAAATGCATCCTCAATCAGACTCCTTTCCCTCTCACTCATTCCCCTTTTACTTACTCCTCTTTCCTGATTTAGTTTTGCTAACTCACATTCTTTTAGTATCTTACTTACCTTCAGTTCATTTCTCTCTTCTTCTCTTCCTCTCTGTCACTGAATGTATCTGCCTTACTCTTAGTAATTTGCTCTCCTTCTATTTCTTTTTCCCTCTTTTTGTCCTTCTACATTACTTTATTTCCCTTTCTGTGTCCTTCACTCTTACTTTATTTCTTAGTACACTTTTATGATTTTTAACCTCTTGACCTGTCTCTTCTATTTTAAAATATATATTTTACTAATTATAACTTATTTTTCTTCTCTCTTTCACAGATACAAAGTGTAGTAAAAACATGTAATTAAGTTTACATTAATTATATGGTAAGTGTGACTAAAAAAATGTAGTTTGTCATCACCCTTTGCTTTAACCTCACTACTATTCTCTCACCCTACTTCACCCCCGTTTCCTTACTCTGCTTCCCTCACTTATTCTTATCCTCCATGTCTACTCCTCTTTTCCTTACTGTCCTACCACATTCAACTTCTTTCAGTCCCCCTGCTTTACTTCCCTTACCCTCTGTTCCCTTCCTTCGCTCCCCCACTCATTCCCTTTCCCTTACTCACTTACTCAACTCCTCTCACTCCTTCTCTCAGTCCCTCTGTCCTCACAGTTCCTCACTCTCGTTCCCTCACTCCGTCTCTCTTACCCTCACTGTCTCTGTCTCCTCACTCTGTCACTACTCTTTCGTCATGCTCACTCCCTATAACTCACCCACACTCCCTCACTTACCTTTCTTTGCTGCTTCACTCAGTCCCTTTCTGCCACTCCTTCCTTTACTCTCTCTGTCCTTTCTCTCTGTCACTCCCCATGTCTTACCCTTATTCACTTTTATCCACCCTCTTTCACCCCTCTTTACTTACACTCACTGCTCTTTTCTCACTCTCCCTCACCGCTGTTTCTTCACTCCGGTTCCGTCACTACCCCTCATTCCCCATCCTTTACTCTCCTTCCCTTTACTTTCAACACCCACTCACATTCTTCCACTACCTCTGCTTTAGTCTTCTTCCTCTCTCTTCCCTTCTTTCGCTCCCTTATTCATTTTCCTTTTCTCACTTACACCCTCTTACACCTTCTCTCTGTCTTACTATCTATTACACAGTCCCTCTGTGTTGCTCCCTCTAGCTCTCTTTCTCTTAACATGACTCTCTCTGTCCCCTTCCCTCATGCTGACTCCTTCAATATTTTTTTCCTTTTTTTTGGGTGCGCGTACCGGTACGCGTACCCTGGAGAAAAAAAGAATGACAGAGTTTTTAAAAAATGTAGCATTTTTTTATAAATTGGAGGTAGTTCTAAAAAGAACTGTTTTTTTATTCTTTTTGTTGTTTTATATTTTCTTTATTGTTTTTTTGAACATTTTTTACTTTTTTTGGCTTTTATGAACAATTTTATATATTTTTTGTAATTTTTATGGGGACAAACAAAAAACAGGGAATTGTAAACGGCACAACTGGAGCAAAAAAAATCAGGAAAAAATTAAGGTTTCTTTTTGCAGTTGTGGTTGTCTCCAGCACGGTTGATCAGTTTGATACTTTGCTCTCCATAGCAAATTGTAGTCCCGCAAAATTTACAAAGTATTTTATAATCTCCAAACTGGGGTTGGATATTTGGGACCATCTCCCTTGTCTCTGGACCCGATGAAGTGGGTTGTTTTCTTTTGGAGGTGCTGGGAGAAGATTTGGGAGGGTTTCTTGTCAGTTGTCAGTTCTCTGACCTCTGCCGCAGCTAAGTTGTTTGGGTGCTTGCGTTGCATATGGCGAATCACTGTATTGTTGCCAAATGAATACTTTTTTGCAGGGTTCCCCCTGGAAAGTACAGTGCCACAGATGAGACATGTGACTTTTGGAGCATTTACTTTCTTTAGTCCCCTTGGGATTTTAAAAAACTCCCACACAAAGTGCTCCTTGGGTTTATAGGGGTTATTATCTTCAGCCAGGAACTGCCTCTCCTCCTCCTCCTCCTCTTCTTCTTCACCACCACTGTGGTGTTGTGGTGGTCCTTGTGGTGGTGGTGGTTGAGATGCTCCTGCTGCTGCTGCTACTGTAGCCATTTCTCACTTACTACAAACAGGTCTGCAAACAGGTCTTCCTCAGTCAAAGTACAAAGTGAGAATGAGGAAAAAAGGTGGGGGCTTTCATCATTTGGAAAAAAAAACTGTTCTGAACCAATGAAAAGTGTTATTTTCAGGTCACATGACCCGACGCGCTTACGCTATGCGCCCAGGGGCGCGCCCGGGGGCGCTTACGTAGCGTGATCGTATGCGCTCGGGCGCTTCCGGGTGCGCTTACGCCGTGCGTCATAAGACGCATCACGCGGATACGCGATACGTCCCGATGATGTTTTCGTTCGCGGCAATAGCCCTAACGGGACGCTCACCGGTACGCGCACGTGCTATTAAAAAACCTTTGAAATTCACTGAGTGATGTCACTGACCATGTCATGAGTGATGTAATATGTGACGTCATCAGCAGTGCATTGCAGGCGCGCAAGTTATAGTGAGTCCAACTAACTATAACGCGGGAATTTCAATGGTCTTATGTCAGTAAAATTTCCAGCTAACTATAACTGTTGTCAAACCTATGGTTTTTTCAGTGAATTTAATAGGTTTTTTAAATGATAATTCCTAACTATAACTGGTGTGAAACCTATGGTTTTTTCAGTGAATATATATATATTAATCTTTTCTTGGTGGAAAATGTATATATATATATATATATATATATATATATATATATCCAACACAGTGAGGGGACCCATTAGGTAGCAGCCACACACGAACTCCGTAGTGAACTCTTTAATTTTCAAGAACCTGCCAGCAGGAATTCAAAGGTGACGATCTTCAAAGTAAATCAGCTGCCAAATGCATTTCGAGAGACGAGCTCTCTTCTTCAGTGGCATATTCGTCATCTGCCAGAACTCTCCCCCTTACATAATCAGTCCCCGCCCTCTGGGCGTTAGCAATCAGTGGCGTTGTGGGATCTGTAGTCCGTGTCAGGTAGGGATTGTTCCTGGCGAAATGGATCCAAATTTCAAACCAAGTGGAAATGAAGGCACATCTCGATTGTTTCCCTGCCTTGCTTCCAGTTCTCAATAGAGTGTTCAAAAGGGCTACCCCTGCAATGTCCTTAAGAACGTTCGCATCCACTTGCCCCCCTGTAGTGAAGAGGGCTGGCTCTGTGACAACAACGGGCTGCTTCCACGACCGGGCGGCCGTCTATAAATCCAACACAGTGAGGGGACCCATTAGGAAGCAGCCACACACGAACTCCGTATTGAACTCTTTAATTTTCAAGAACCTGCCAGCAGGAATTCAAAGGTGACGATCTTCAAATTAAATCAGCTGCCAAATGCATTTCGAGAGACGAGCTCTCTTCTTCAGTGGCATATTCGTCATCTGCCAGAACTCTCCCCCTTACATAATCAGTCCCCGCCCTCTGGGCGTTAGCAATCAGTGGCGTTGTGGGATCTGTAGTCCGTGTCAGGTAGGGATTGTTCCTGGCGAAATGGATCCAAATTTCAAACCAAGTGGAAATGAAGGCACATCTCGATTGTTTCCCTGCCTTGCTTCCAGTTCTCAATAGAGTGTTCAAAAGGGCTACCCCTGCAATGTCCTTAAGAACGTTCGCGTCCACTTGCCCCCCTGTAGTGAAGAGGGCTGGCTCTGTGACAACAGCGGGCTGCTTCCACGATCGTGCGGCCATCTATAAATCCAACACAGTGAGGGGACCCATTAGGAAGCAGCCACACACGAACTCCGTAGTGAACTCTTTAATTTTCGAGAAGTTCTGGCAGATGACAAATATGCCACTGAAGAAGAGAGCTCGTCTCTCGAAATGCATTTGGCAGCTGATTTACTTTGAAGATCGTCACCTTTGAATTCCTGCTGGCAGGTTCTTGAAAATTAAAGAGTTCACTACGGAGTTCGTGTGTGGCTGCTTCCTAATGAGTCCCCTCACTGTGTTGGATAAATATATATATATATATATCTATATATAGATTCACTGAAAAAACCATAGGTTATAGACCATATATAGTTAGGAATTAGCATTTAGCAAACCTTATTTTACTCACACAAAACCATTGAAATTCCATATATAGTTAGTTGCACTAACTATATATCGCGCACCCGCAATCCACTGCTGATGATGTCACATATTACATCATTCATGACATGGTCAGTGACATCACTGATGACATCACTGATGACATCATCTAGTGTCTGTGTGTTTTTGTAAAGTTTAAATACGTTTTACATATTGAAGAATGACTGGATGGATGGAAGACTGAGTGTGCGTGTGGCTGGCTGGGAGGTGTGTGACGCTCTGCATATCAATGTGTACTTGTATCAGTGATTGTATAAGAGAGTAAGTATGTGTTAGTATATGTGTGAAAAGTATGGTGTTCTGTGTTTAACTATAGATGAGGAAATCGAAGTGTGATTGATTCTTCACAGGACTGACTAGGTGTATGAGTGCATATGATAGTGTTCTAATAATAACTGACTGTATGTATGAGTAATTGTATGGGTGAATGAGTGAATGTGTGTGTAGACGTACGAATCAGTGAGTGCGTATGTAGTAACTGGTATTGGTGTGTCATGATGTCATCAGTGATGTCATTTGAGATGTCATCAGTGATGTCATTTCAGATGTCATTAGTGATGTCATCAGTGATGTCACTGAAGTATGGTGTTCTGTGTTTAACTGTATAGATGAAGAAATGGAAGTGTGATTGATTCTTTACAGGACTGACTTGGTGTGTGAGTAACTCCATGGATGAGTGGCAGTGTGTGACTGTCTGCATAGGTGTATGAGTGCATATGATAGTGTTGTAATAATGAGTGACTGTATGTATGAGTGATTGTATGGGTGAATGAGTGAATGTGTGTGTAGACGTAGGAATCAGTTAGTGCGTATGTAGTAACTGGTATTGGTGTGTCATGATGTCATCAGTGATGTCATTTGAGATGTCATCAGTGATGTCATCAGTGATGTCATTTGAGATGTCATCAGTGATGTCATCAGTGATGTCACTGACCATGTCATGAATGATGTAATATGTGACATCATCAGCAGTGGATTGCGGGTGCGCGATATATAGTTAGTGCAACTAACTATATATGGAATTTCAATGGTTTTGTGTGAGTAAAATAAGGTTTTCTAAATGCTAATTCCTAACTATATATGGTCTATAACCTATGGTTTTTTCAGTGAATTTTCAAGGTTTTGTAAATGCTAATTCCTAACTATATATGGTCTATAACCTATGGTTTTTTCAGTGAATTTCATTGGTTTTTTTAACAGCTAATATCTGTAGCTGTAAAATGTATTCTTCTTTAAATCCAAAAATATATTTTATATGTTTATTAATAAAAAAAATTTAAAATATTTTTTTTTCTTCGTTCCCGCTTCGCGAATCGGGAAGCTTCCCGTTAGCTGACCTTGATGCCGCGAAATAGACCGCGAGCCGGTAAACGTTTCTTTACCGCAACTGCCGCGTTAGAAAACAACATCGTGACGCCTGCCGTCCGCATGACGTTTCGCATTGTCGCGTGATACGTCATATGACGTGCTACGTTAGCAAACTGGTACGCTTACCGAGTCGCAAAGCACAGGTTTCTGGAAGCAAACCGGGAGGCCCTGCAAAGCGCTTAACGTAAACACAGCATGTCATGTGACTTGGTAATAACACTTTTCATTGGTTCATTTCACTTTTGGTTTCCTAATGATGTAAGACTAGGTCATATAATCTAAAATGAACACTTTTCATTGGTTGAGAACTATTGTTTTTCCCAAATGATGAAAATCCCTCCTTCTTTCCTCACTCTGACTTTCATCATTGTGAGAGAAAGACCCTTTGTTACCAGTGAGCAATGGCTTCTTTAGTAGCTTCAGCTGGTGCTTCCCCACCACCTCCACCACATCCAAGGAAGAGTGGACCACCTGCTGAAGTTATAATTCAGCAAGAAGAGGAAGAAGAGGAACAGGACGACGAGCACGAAGAGAGGCACTTTTTGCCTGAGGAGCCCAGGACGTCTCACCGGAAAGAAAACTTCATTTGGCAATTTTTTAAAATTCCCAAAGGTCAGAAAAAAGTAAATGCAAGATACGTAACTTGCCTTATATGTCAAGATAGACTGTCCAGAGGGACCGACAAAAAATACAGTTTCGGAAACTACACAATGCATCGCCATATGACTAGGTGGCATCCTAACAACTACAGTGCTGCACAGTTTCGTAACGACCTAGATAATCTCCCTATTATGGCCAGAAGATCTGTTGTACCGGAAGTAACGGGACCAGAGGGCAGGGAGATGGTGCCAAATATACAAACGAGATTTCATGAAGTAAAACAAGTCTGCGTATATTGCAGTGGATTCATTTGCTACGGAGAAAGAAGCATCACTCTGATCAACAGAGCTATTGACTATCATATGCAAGTTTGTACGAAACGCCCCAAATAATAAATTCTTTTTTTTTGTTTTGTTGCTCCTGTTGAGCCCTTTACAATGAATCGTTTTCATTGCCCCCTCCAAGAAAAACCAAAAAAAATATAAAACTGTTCAGAAAAATTCAAAAAAAGTAAAAAAATGTTCAGAAAAATAATTAAAAAAATATAAAACAACAAAAACAATTAAAAAAAAAGTTCTTTTCAGAACTACCTCCCCGTTATTAAAAAATTGGTACAATATTTGGAACTGTGCCAACCTCTATTTCTCGTAGTTCGCTTCCCAGTTCGCTCGCCGGTACGCGAACCGGAAGTGAACAAAAATTTTTTTTTTTTAAAAAGAACAGTAAGTATAAGGGAAGGAAACAGACACTTATGTTAAAAGAAAGACAGCTATAGGGGAGTAAACTAGAGATACTATTACCCGTAATCCACTGCTGATGATGTCACATATTACATCATTCATGACATGCTCAGTGACATCATCAGCAGAGGATTGCGGGTTTTTTGGCAACGTGCCTTATCCACGGTTTAATAACGCTGCCTTTTGCTTTATATACGTTTTCAAATTGTATGAAATATATACCAATAGGTCGTTATGAACCTTTAGGTAGTGGTTTTCTTCATGAGGTCTGGTCGCTTCCATACACATACAGATGTTTCAAAGATGATCAAGAAGTTTATCTGAATGGAGAGGAATGCACTGAGACGCCAGATCATTCACTAATGTGTAGGCACATACAGTTACACGGTTCATGCAACAAACACCGACCAAATATGGCTTGCGTGTTGCAAGGCACGCCAGTTCCTGCTATCATCCCCACGTTCAAGTTGTTGGAAAATGGTAGTTATTTGATGCTCAATAATGAAGATTGTTCTGGGTTAATTAAAAGTATTCCTTTTATCGTAACAGTAAGTGAACGGGTTATTTGCTGCAGAAATGTTCTATTTCCTCCCACACATGAACATAGGGAGTTTTCAATCTGGCCACAAATACCAACCTTGGGAGCAGATTTCAACGGCATGGCAAGAATAAGAGCTCTTTTGTCTCAGAGAGAGGTGGCCTTGAGTTCGGCCCGTGAAACTTTCGTGCTTCACATAGCGAACACCCGTACAGAGGTGCAGACCCTTTTCAATACTGATTCGCCTTTCCATTTCAGCAAGATGGTTCGGACTATCTTTAACGCGTCCTCCACAAAGGCCCTGGCGCACTTTTTTAAAGTTGTTACCAGTGGTCTCGTGACTTCATTTGAGAAAATCTTTGGAGTCATCCCTGCTTTCTTTCATTCTATTTTTTCCACTGTGCTTCGTGGATTCCCATTTTTACTTGCATTACCAGCGGACGCTCTTGTGCTTTTTTACATTTTTAAATATGGATGTCCCTCCTGTGCAAGCTCCCGCCCTGCAGCTGCTGACACTGTTCGCAATCGCATGCTAGAATATTATGGCACAATGCCGTTGGCGATATTAAGCACGGCATATGGATTATCTTTTCGATTCTCCTACTTCACCTGTGTCCAGCCTGTATTTCACTGCCTGACCTGTGATTTCGATTGGGCCATTGATTTGTGTCTCTGCGGACCGGTTTCTCCTGACGTCGACTTTAATCAGCTGATGACTCCTATCATTACTCACGAGTTGGTTTGTCCTGGCGAAAGGATTATGGCTGTGGCATTGATGCATGGACTAATTGGTCCCTGGAATTTACTGGCGGCAACACAGTCTTTCTTGGAACAGAGCTTTCTTGAAAACCCACCGATCTGTCCTCTGATGGTGATAGAGGATCCGGTGCTGGTAGAGCACGTATGTTCTTTTCCGCTTTTAAATTGGATGGCTGAACTCTTTTCGGATGAAGACGGTGACTTCCTATTGGAGGCTGTTGCAGCTTATTTTGCATACACAGTTATGTCATAGACCTTTTTCATGTTTGATATGCTGAGTACTAGCATTTCATTGACAATTCATTGACTTATTTGTCAAGTTTTTATTATTTAGCTTGCCTATTGGCTTAAGACTCGATAAAGTACTTGGCTGTTTTATTTTTCTTTAGCATTAAATTTTCCTAGTTTTTAATGTTTTACCTTGCGGACCGTCCACATATAAAGTTGCAATCTGCTCTCATGAGATGGCACTTCTATTATCTTATTCAGTTCGTTTCCGGATCATGGGGAGGTGTCATCTAGGTCCTGGATATCTTTACACCGTGTTAAGTTAGCATGGGCTCATTACCGGTTTAAACGCCATTTTTCCTTTTTTGCAACTTCTGCACACGACACTTAGTTGTTGCTTTAGCTTTCAACCTAGTAGTTCATCGTGGTTTACATGAGAATAATATGTTATTGCTCTACTATCTGCTTTGCTTGTTAAACTATATCTGTACAGCGAGTGCTGAAGTTTCAAGAACAACACGATACAGAATTGTTATGAGGTCTGATCTCCACGACTTCATACTCATAACATAAGTGCAGCTTCTGCCAATTCTGGGCATGAGGCGGGTTTTATATTGCTTTGCCGAACACACATACACAACAGTTGATGCGGTTCACTTGAAGAGAGAGCTGGTGTATGCTGATGTGATTCCTTCAAATCTAAGACACTAAAGTATGGGCACGCCCTAAACCAACACAAACAGACCTTCTTAGCAAATAATATAATATGTGTATTAGGGAGGGTGAGATATAAGCAGCCGCGGGCCGTGGAGGGAGTTACGGTGGGGCAGGGAGGCGGGGAGGGGGAGGGGCAGGGTGGAGCCCTCTCCACCCTGCCCCTCCCCCTCCCCGCCTCCCTGCCCCACCGTAACTCCCTCCACGGCCCGCGGCTGCTTATAAGTGTTGCTAACTCTTATTCATTTACAGCATGTTAACATACTGTCACCATTCGCTTTTTATGTACTAGTAACTATGCTGGTAATTTTGCTACTGATAATATGTGTACTTGTATTATCTAAGATACTATGCCTGAGAAGACGGCATTAGTAAATAAACATTTCAAATACACATGTGTTCTTCTTAACTCCATGTTCTGGTTTCTAAGAAATATATAACGACCGACTGTTCATGAGTTCCACGTATCCTGAGGTACTATAAGTTCATATTCTGGATTGTCTAAACATTGAGAGTTTGTTATATCCAATGTGACACTGTACCTAGCTTGCTAAGGGGTTTTTGATTACTAAGATGAGTTTTGGGGCACCCTAATTCGCCGAGGTTCCAATCCTCTGTCCACAGTTCTGTGTGAGAACAGAAACCCTGCGACAGGGGCACCCCCGACCCTTGCTGGAGCTTCATCACACTTGCGATACAACTCCAGCAATGCGCCACCTTTACGGCACAGATACATCACGCATCTGTGCTGTTTTTGCCCCATGATGCGCCGCATTGTAAATGCAGCACACCATAGGTGACGGAACAGCGGCACAGAATGACTAACACATCCCTGGTGATGCGCCAGTCATCATAAATCTATCCCTATGCTTCTTATCTTGTTAGAGATGAACCGCCATATGTATCATCAAAGTTTTTTGCATTTCCTAAATAGCGAACTTTAAGGAATAAATAGCAATTCTTTACCATTCCTAGTTTGCGATGAGCTATTTGCTAATTACAAATTACCCATTCATTTCCTTCATTTCCATAGGGCGGTTGGACTCACTTTTAGCTCGAACGGCTCAATGGATTTCCACGAAACTTGGCAAAATTGTAGGGACTGGTAGCCCGATGTGCCTTTGCTATGTCTCAAGATATATGCTCCAGTGGTTTTTACGAAAATTAACTTTGAAAAATATATATTGGGCTACATTGGCCTATATATATGTTGGAGCCCAAATGTAGCCCAATGTAGCCCAATGAAGCCCAATGAAGCCCAATGTAGCCCAATGTAGCCCAAAGATGGCCGCCAGAGACAAAAAAAACAAATGGAGCCCAAATATCAGCCAGATGTAGCCCAACTATAGCCCAGTGACAGAATGACCAATCAGCTTCGCAAACCTCCGTTACGCGAAGCGGAGCGCTGTTACAGATATATATCTTTTTTTGAACATTAATTTCTCAAAATCCACTGGAGCACATATATTGAGACCTAGCAAAGGCACATCGGGCTACCAGTCCCTAATATTTTACCAAGTTTCGTGCAAATCCATTCAGCCGTTCGATTATTATTATTATTTTTTTTTTTTCCCCCGCGGGGCCCTTTTAAAACCTCCACATCAAACCTAGGGGGTCAGCGAGGATCTACTATGCCCCCTTATGGTCATTTGCCCCTTCGCTTTGGCCTCCTCTTGTCTCTCGATCCTACCGAGAGACAAGATGGCGGCCGCTACGGACTGTTTGGAATGTTTACAGACGCCGGAGAACCAATCAGCTTCGCTTCACAAAGCTCCGTTGCGCGAAAAGTACGCGTACTGGAGCGCTGCCCGGTCCGCTGTTACAGATATATATCTTTTTTTAAACGTTAATTTCTCAAAATCCACTGTAGCACATATATTGAGACCTACAAAAGGCACATCGGGCTACCAGTCCCTACAATTTTGCCAAGTTTCGTGCAAATCCATTCAGCCGTTCGGGCTAAAAGTGAGGCCAACCGCCCTATGGAAAACTCAATGTTAAAAACACGTTTTGGGACCCCCTTTTTTCTCGACCCCCCCTGGACGAACCCCCCCCAATTTTCAGGGGCTGCTCAGAAACAAAATGTGCCATTTTCCTGAAAATTTCAGCCAATTCCGTCCACAAACGCCAAAGTTATTTGACATAGAATTTTCAAAAATCCCATAGGAAAAAAATCCTAACTATATATACCTACTGGCGACCGCCAGTAGGTAATATATATCTATATATATATATATATGTATATATATAGATATATATCTATATATAGATATATATCTATATATAGATATATATATATCTATATATAGATATATATATAGATACATATAGATATATTACCTACTGGCGGTCGCCAGTAGGTATATATAGTTAGGATTTTTTCTCTATGGGTTTTTTGAAAATTCTATGTCTAATAACTTTGGCGTTTGTGGACGGAATCGGCTGAAATTTTCAGGAAAATGGCACATTTTGTTTCTGAGCAGCCCTTGAAAATTTGGGGGGGGTTCGTCCAGTGGGGGCCGAGAAAAAAGGGGGGTCCCAAAACGTGTTTTTAACATTGAGTTTTCCATAGGGCGGTTGGCCTCACTTTTAGCCCGAACGGCTGAATGGATTTGCACGAAACTTGGCAAAATTGTAGGGACTGGTAGCCCGATGTGCCTTTTGTAGGTCTCAATATATGTGCTCCAGTGGATTTTGAGAAATTAACGTTTAAAAAAAGATATATATCTGTAACAGCGGACCGGTTAGCGCTCTGGTTCGCGGACTTTTCGCGCAACGGAGCTTTGTGAAGCGAAGCTGATTGGTTCTCCGGCGTCTGTCAACATTCCAAACAGTCCGTAGCGGCCGCCATCTTGTCTCTCGGTAGGATCGAGAGACAAGAGGAGGTCAAAACAAAGGGGGAAATAACTATAAGGGGGCATAGTAGATCCTCGCTGACCCCCTAGGTTTGATGTGGAGGTTTTAAAAGGGCCCCGCGGGGCAAAAAAAAATAATAATAATAATAATCGAACGGCTGAATGGATTTGCACGAAACTTGGCAAAATTGTAGGGACTGGTAGCCCGATGTGCCTTTGCTAGGTCTCAATATATGTGCTTCAGTGGATTTTGAGAAATTAACGTTCAAAAAAAGATATATATCTGTAACAGCGCACCGCTTCGCGTACTTTTCGCGTTACGGAGCTTTGCGAAGCGAAGCTGATTGGCTCTCCGGTGTCTGTAAACATTCCAAACAGTACGTAGCGGCCGCCATCTTGTCTCTCGGTAGGATCGAGAGACAAGAGGAGGCCAAAGCGAAGGGGCAAATGACCATAAGGGGGCATAGTAGATCCTCGCTGACCCCCTAGGTTTGATGTGGAGGTTTTAAAAGGGCCCCGCGGGGCAAAAAAAAAAAATAATAATAATAATCGAACGGCTGATGACCATAAGGGGGCATAGTAGATCCTCGCTGACCCCCTAGGTTTGATGTGGAGGTTTTAAAAGGGCCCCGCGGGGCAAAAATAAAAAAATAATAATAATAATCGAACGGCTGAATGGATTTGCACGAAACTTGGTAAAATATTAGGGACTGGTAGCCCGATGTGCCTTTGCTATGTCTCAATATATGTGCTTCAGTGCATTTTGAGAAATTAACGTTCAAAAACAAGATATATATCTGTAACAGCGCTCCGCTTCGCGGAGATAAAATTATATCTGTATTACCTAGCTGTTGCTAACACCAGTTAGCGACGGCTAGTAGGAGATAGCGACCATCTTGGGTCCCACTTTGCATGTGAGTGATATTTATCACTAATGACATGCAAAGTGGGCATGCCAAGATGTTAGCGACTGGAAACAGTCGCTAACATCGCTATCTCCTATTATCAACTTTTGGAAATATTCGAGATAAGCGCGAATATCTCCAAAAAGTAACAGCTGCCCTGAGCAGTTCTTAGCCATGTTATCCAATGGGAGGTGGATAACATGGCTAAGAGCATTAGCTCGGTAATGCATGAATATCGCGGAGTTTTCAGCGATATTAATGCATTGCGCTCGGTTTTTATCGTATTTGCGATAAACCTTGATAATAGCAAGGTTTATCTGCGATAATTTCTGACGGTAAAAAAATCTTTGCAATGCATCGTTAGGGATAAATATCGCTTAACTTTGGTAATATGCCCCAACGTCTGTTAACGTTCGATTCGAAGGAAATCAGGAATTGTTGAAAAACATTGTGTGCGCCATCTTGTCTTTTTTCAAATGCCACACTTTTGTCGTGCACGGCAGCCATTTTAGATGCCTTGACCAGATCCACTCTGTGCACGCTGTCGATCCTTAGCATGGCTCCCCACCCTCGCAAGCATCTCCCCCAGGCAGTGGTCACCCCCGCTCTCTGTTTTATGCATGGGTAATAAACCTCCCCCCATCTGCGCTGTTCTTCCCTGAGAATCACACCCTGTGCCCGCCCGACACCTCCCTTTCGCCCTATTCACTACCGCACCCTCTGACACTCCTTTTCCTCTGTGTCCGATTGTCCAGGCCGGTCCTAGGCTATCAGCTAGCCCTGCAGATGTAGTTTATGGCCACAGCTGTAAAGAATCACCCGTCTTCAAAGGAGTTATAGTAGATCAAGGCCCACACTCGATGAAATCCGTCACAGCAGAAGCGTTGCTATTATCTGAAAACCATCCTGTATTGTGATTGGGGAGGGGACCGAGCGTGAAGCGGAAGATTCCAGGGATGACTCTTTGTACATCAAAGTTTTTACAATTATGTGTCACATTAAAAATATATAGCACTCCGACAAAGTAGTAAGATTATAAAACTTTAATAATTTATAAATATATACAAGAAAACAAAAATAGTAATAACATATAAACATTTTTAGAGAAAAACAACGAAGTAGCGGTCGGCTGTGCGAATAGTCCCAACGCAGCACAACGTCCAGATTTCCGGCGTGGGGCGTCGCGGGGGGTGGGTCATCAGTAGCAAACTGTTGTGCGAATAGTTCCAAGGCAGCAGAACGCGCCGAAATCTAGATGACACGAAAGTGATGTCTAGTAAGTTGCCACCCAGCAAATAACGGCATGGGGCGTCGCGGGGGGTGGGTCATCAGTAGCAAACTGT
This sequence comes from Lissotriton helveticus, assembly GCF_964261635.1. Taxonomy (NCBI): domain Eukaryota; kingdom Metazoa; phylum Chordata; class Amphibia; order Caudata; family Salamandridae; genus Lissotriton; species Lissotriton helveticus. Next base: position 1,143,095,123 of record NC_136068.1, read on the forward strand.
TGTGCGAATAGTTCCAAGGCAGCAGAACGATGGCACCAAGGTGATGTCCAGTAAGTTGCCGCACTGGTTTTGGTATCCTACAATGCTGCTCCGAATAACGGCGTGGAGCGCCCCGGGGGAGGCGGCGTGAACGGGCCTCTCCAGGTGGAGTCTCATCTGTTTTAGTGGGGCGCCCCTTTACCGTTTCAGTTGCCATTCCGTCCGCTTTTGGTCCACTGTGTCAAAATCCGCCATTCAGCTGAGTTGCGCCCACTCTTGCGGTGCAGCGATAGGCGGCTGTCACAGGACTCTCAAAATGGCGGCAGGCTGTTTCCTTTTTGGGCCTGGTCCACTGAAATGGCCCTGGGACACCTTGGAAATCGGACGCTTGTCTGCTAGGTCTTGGACCCCATTCTCGAAAGCGTCCCCTCCGCCTTGAGAATTCATCAAAAGTTTTGGGGGCCCCGAGTCCTGCAGGCTTCTGGTGGGGAGCGGCTGCCATGATTGCTCGCGGAATGACCACGACGGAGCTACGAGATGGTGGTGCTCTCATGGTGACGCCAGTTTAGTCTGAAACATCCAGAAACAAGGTGGGGCTTTCATCGTTTGGGGGAAAAAAAAAGTTTTCATCCAATGAAAAGTGTTGTTTTTAGGTCATATGATCAAGCCTTCCATCATTAGGAAACCAAAAGTAAAATGAACCAATGAAAAGTTTTATAAACAAGTCACATGACCTGTTATGCGGCATAGGGTATAAAATGCGGAGAAAATACGTTGGCACGTGAGGCGGCGTCAGTAGCGGACCGATGTGCGAATAGGCCGAAGGCAATACAACGCGCTAAGATCCGGATGGCACCGAGGTGGTGTCATAGTTGAGAGTTCTGAGCAGCGGTTGTAACACTGTCTGAAGCTTATTTGCAGCTGCTGCAGCTTCACTACGCGCCAAGATCCGGATGGCACCGAGGTGGTGTGTAGGAAGTTGCCGCACTGGTGTGGCCATCCTACAATGCTGAAAGTCGGCGTGGGGCGCCCCGTTGGCCTGTGAGTTTGCGTCAGTAGCGGACCGATGTGCGAATAGGCCGAAGGCAGCACAACGCGCCAAGATCCGGATGGCACCGAGGTGGTGTCTAGTAAGTTGTCGCACTTCTGTGGCCATCCTACAATGTTGAAAGTCGGCGTGGGGCGCCCCGTTGGCCTGTGAGATGGTGTCAGTAGCGGACTGATGTGTGAATGGGGCCAAAGGCAGCGCAACAATATTTTCTACTATATTTCCGGAGTAGAAGACACCACAAGGCGCTGAGATGCCAAGATCCGGATGGCACCGAGGTGGTGTGTAGCAAGTTGCCGCACTGGTGTGGCCATCCTACAATGCTGAAAGTCGGCGTGGGGCGCCCCGTTGGCCTGTGAGATAGCGTCAGTAGCGGACCGATGTGCGAATAGGCCGAAGGCAGCACAACAATATTTTCTGACTGACACCACAAGGCGCTGAGATGCCAAGATCCGGATGGCACCGAGGTGATGTCTAAGTTGCGGACTGATGTGCGAATGGGGCCAAAGGCACCGTAACAATATTTTTTGTATGGAAGATACCACTAGGCGTTGAGATGCCAAGATTCGGATGGCACTGAGGTGATGTCTAGCAAGTTGGTGTGGTCATCCTACAATGCTGAAACTCGGCGTGGGTCGCCCCATTAGCCTGTGAGATGGCGTCAGTAGCGGACCGATGTGCGAATAGGCCGAAGGCAGCACAACGCGCCAAGATCCGGATGTCACCGTGGTGGTTTCATAGTTGAGAGGCACTTCATCTGCAGTGGGGCGCCGAGATCCGGATGGCACCGAGGTGATGTCTAGTAAGTTGCTGTACTGGTGTGGTCATCCTACAATGCTGAAACTCGGCGTGGGTCGCCCCATTAGCCTGTGAGATGGCGTCAGTAGCGGACCGATGTGCGAATAGGCCGAAGGCAGCACAACGCGCCAAGATCCGGATGTCACCGTGGTGGTTTCATAGTTGAGAGGCACTTCATCTGCAGTGGGGCGCCGAGATCCGGATGGCACCGAGGTGATGTCTAGCAAGTTGCTGTACTTGTGTGGTCATCCTACAATGCTGAAACTCGGCGTGGGTCGCCCCATTAGCCTGTGAGATAGCTGTTCTTTGGATTTGGGCCTGGTCCACCAAAATGGCCCTGGGACACCTTAGAACTCGGACGCTCGATTTTTTTTTCCTTTCCTGTACATGCAAAAAAAGGTAAATGCCCGGTACGTTACACGCTTCATCTGCCACGATGAACTCTCCAGAGGAACCGAAAAAAAATATAGTTGTGGTAACTATACCATGCATCGTCATATGGAGAGGTGGCACCAATTAATTATAGTGCTGCATAAAAGAGAGATTTGGAGGAGAACCCCTGACCTGCTAGTACATTCATCAAAGAAGTGGCACTGAGAGCTTCAGAGGCAAGGGAAACGGTCCCAAATATTTAGAAGAACTTTGGAAAGATTAAAATGACATGTTTAGATTGTGGCAAATTAATTTCATGTGGACAGATGAGTGTTACTCTAATAAATACAGCATATGAACATCATCATAGTCGATGGTTGGTAGAGACATTTTGACTATATCCTGGACCTGCCCGTCCTCGCCCAAAATGGCGCCAGAATAAATGGGACTCGTAACTCCTTGTTGTGTACTGGTTGCAGAACCTTGAAATCACGAGATACGTATGCAGTTTTGAAGCACATGGCGGGCGGGGACGAGAATTGATTGAATATTTCGACATCCCTATTGATATTAAGTTCTGATGTGTTATTGATTACTGTACTGTTGAAAGTTCGAATTAACGTCACCCATGGTACTTGCCCGCAAATGTATATCTAGATAATTTTATTGTAACTGGCCCTGTCGTATTTTAATTATAAAATGTACGTCCACCGATTCCGTAACTGTTAGACACCTTAGTTCTTGCAACCTAATGGCCCGCCCGTTACGTTCCTCTACAGTGTAAATGTCTATTCATCATATACGATTACAGTTTGCTCCGTGGCCGGCCCACGTGGTTATAGGCTCGTATTTGTATAATGAAATTTTCACAATAAAGGTTTTTAAAAGAAAACATGGTAGTAGTATATACATTGGTAAAGTTTTTAATAATAGTCACTGTTTTAGAATCATTAAAAGGCAAGTGAAATAAAGCAGACCAATTACATGAAGGGTAAAAGGTATAATACGAAGGAACGCAGTAAAGATAAATGGTCAAGGGCTGTTGTGTTTTCTATTCCTGCAACATAAAGTGATCGATAAGAATCTCATATTCAGGCGTATCGGCGACTAAGACAGCAGGTCGACCCTCTTTTGCTCAACGGCTCCGTCATGGGACGAAGAAACGCTCTTTTTCTCGAAAAAAGAATATATTTTACTTGCAGGACAGTTGTAAAATTTCCGGGAAAGTACATTAGCCTGGAACATTATAACATATATTTAAGAAAAAATAATGTTCGGAAGTAATGAAAAGCGTAATTTTTAGGTCATATGACCAAGCCTTTCATCATTACAATAAGAAAAGTAAAATGAACCAATGAAAAGTTTTATTAACAAGTCACATGACTTGTTATGCTTACGTTACGCGCTGCGCGCCCCGGATGACTTCCGGATGCGCTAACGCGGCGCGTCATATGACGCATTACGCGACAACGCAGGTACAGAATATAGTCAAAATGTCTCCACCAACCAGCGGTCGGAACACAACCCCTTTCAGCAGGCTAAATAGTTCTGTTAAATGACAACAGAAGGGACAGGCAACAAGAACCATCAGTCAAAGAGGGGAGGGCTAGTTCTTCTCTACCGGGTTACATTGGGGCGCTACCGGAACTGATCGAATTGGTAGTCTACAGTGTTTCTGGATGTTTCAGACTGAAGCTGGGGTTAGCATGAGAGCAGCACCATTTCGTAGCTCCGTCGTGGTCATTCCGCAACCAATCATGGCAGCCGTTCTTTATCGTTATTTTGGGCGGGGTGGGTGGCGGAGCCGAGCTGTTTTGCAGCCATCATTGTGTGGAGTTCAGTTCATCTCACTAGTTTTGTATTTGTCATGAGGGGTTGTTCCTAATGTTTCTATTTTAGCGAGGTCAAAAAGAGATCCCATTAGTGGCCTACTGATTTTGCTCGATTCCTTTTCTTTTTTTTTACACGATTTTTCGTTATCTGCAAAGACTAAACAGAGTATTGCGACTCTGTGTTTGTTTGTAAATAGAGAATGAACCAAAGAGAACTAATTCTAAAACAGTAAATACTTGGATAACAATGAATCAAATGGAGAGAGAAGCAGGCACGACGGATTACAATGGGGGCAAAGACCTGCGTTAACTACCTTTCACTATCTGCAAAGAGAGAGTACTCCTAATAGAAATGAGGGGGGGGGGCACCATTCAAAGCAGATCAGTGTGCATAAACACGAAAATGTTTTCACTTACCACGTACTTGACATTCGACAGCTTATGATATTTGCTATTAAAAAACCATTGAAATTCACTGAAAAAACCATAGGTTATAGACCATATATAGTTAGGAATTAGCATTTACAAAACCTTGAAAATTCACTGAAAAAACCATAGGTTATAGACCATATATAGTTAGGAATTAGCATTTAAAAAACCTTATTTTACTCACACAAAACCATTGAAATTCCATATATAGTTAGTTGCACTAACTATATATCGCGCACCTGCAATCCACTGCTGATGATGTCACATATTACATCATTCATGACATGGTCAGTGACATCACTGATGACATCACTGATGACATCTCAAATGACATCACTGATGATATCACTAATGACATCTCATTTGACATCATTCTTGTGCTAATACGATAAACCTCTTCAGACTCTAATATAATCTTAGATACACTCAGTGTATACAGACACTCACACACTTCCACTCATCCATGGAGTTACTCACACACCCAGTCAGTCATGCAAAGAAACAATCTCATCTCCATTTCTTCAACTATACAGTTAAACACACCTTACTTATTGAAACATATACTAACACATATTTACTCTCTTATACAATCCCTGATACAAGTTCACAATGATCGATACAACCACTCACTCATTCGGTGGCTCTCATGCACAGTTATTTATATATGCCAACTCTCACATGTACTGTGTTTTACATATGTACTTACTATGACATGTAGCATTGAGATATCCATTTACTCATCAATACACTCATGCACACAGTCAACTGCCCATGTAGCTGTTTCCACATGCACTCTTGAACTCATACACCTAGTGAATAAACTGTTCACACATCTATGCATAGAGTCACACACCTTTCAGCCACCCCCACACAAACTCAATCTCCCATAGAAATACTTGGGCAAGCAATTAATAACACATATAGCCTCTCGTATAGCTAATGATCAACACATGCAGCAGTTTACAGAACAACAGACATAATGATGCACAAATTAAGACAGTTTAGTCACTAACCCATGCATTCAGTGAGACACATTTAATCACTCACTCATACAGTCAGTCACGCACCTACTAAATCCTTCATCCAGACACTTATACATCCACTCATTCTTCAATATGTAAGATATATTTTAACTTTACAGAAACATACAGTCACTGGATGTTGTCATCAGTGATGTCATCAGTGATGTCATTTGAGATGTCATCAGTGATGTCATCAGTGATGTCACTGACCATGTCATGAATGATGTAATATGTGACATCATCAGCAGTGGATTGCAGGTGCGCGATATATAGTTAGTGCAACTAACTATATATGGAATTTCAATGGTTTTGTGTGAGTAAAATAAGGTTTTTTAAATGCTAATTCCTAACTATATATGGTCTATAACCTATGGTTTTTTCAGTGAATTTTCAAGGTTTTGTAAATGCTAATTCCTAACTATATATGGTCTATAACCTATGGTTTTTTCAGTGAATATATATATATATATATATATATATATATATATATATATATATATATATATATATATATATATATATTACCTACTGGCGGTCGCCAGTAGGTATATATAGTTAGGATTTTTTCTCTATGGGATTTTTGAAAATTCTATGTCTAATAAGTTTGGCGTTTGTGGACGGAATTGGCTGAAATTTTCAGGAAAATGGAACATTTTGTTTCTGAGCAGCCCCTGAAAATTTGGGGGGGGTTTGTCAAGGGGGGGCCGAGAAAAAAGGGGGGTCCCAAAACACGTTTTTCCCATGTTAATTTCCATAGGGCGGTTGGCCTCACTTTTAGCCTGAACGGCTGAATGGATTTGCACGAAACTTGGCAAAATTGTAGGGACTGGTAGCCCGATGTGCCTTTGCTAGGTCTCAATATATGTGCTCCAGTGGATTTTGAGAAATTAACGTTCAAAAAAAGATATATATCTGTAAGCGCGCTCGGGCAGCGCTCCGGTTCGCGTACTTGACGCGTAACGGAACTTCGCGTAGCGAAGCTGATTGGCTCTCCGGTGTCTGTAAACATTCCAAACAGTCTGTAGCGGCCGCCATCTTGTCTCTCTGTAGGATCGAGAGACAAGAGGAGGCCAAAGCGAAGGGGCAAATGACCATAAGGGGGCATAGTAGATCCTCCCTGACCCCCTAGGTGTGATGTAGAGGCTTTAAAAGGGCCCCGCAGGGCAAAAAAAAAAAAAATATATATTTTTTTTTTTTGCGTGGGGAGCGCCCGGTCCGCGAACCGGGAAGCGTTCTGGGAAGCGTACTAAAAGGAAAAAAGAATGATAGACTTTTCCAATATTGTATGTTAATTGATTGTTTGTTTTGTTGATTATTTTTTAATTTCTTTATTTTTTAAGCAATTATTTATTATTGTGATTGTGTTTCAAAATTTAATAAAATGTCTAACATTTCACTGTCTGAAATGTCGTTATTTTCATTGAACATAGCTTGTAATGTTTGAGTGGGTAAAATGTCCTCATTTTGAAGGACGACATCTACTGCTTGCACACATTGCAGTAGTTCTTGGTCCCAAGTTTCATCCATAAATTCTATATAATTTGGATCAATTATTTCTTGGTTGCTCTCTTGCAGGACAATTTGAAATGAAACTTTCTGTTCGCCTTCCATTTTGCCTGAAATTTGGATAAAAAAAATATATTAGTACAGATAGGGCACTGTTGGGATTAATTTTAGATAGGCAGTTTTTATCAGTGAATTTATCTTTGGGCAGTGTATAGTATCAGAGTGGAAGTAGGAATATAAAAATGTGTATGTGATTTAACGTAAGTAAATTCATAATTATACAAGAGAAACCTAACTCCATCCATAACTATAACAGAGAAGTCTATCTAAATCTATAACTACTACAGAGGGATAGTATATAACTATCAGAAAAAGTTTACTATATTAACTTATAGTGCACAATATACTTCAGTTTTTAAAATAACAACTTACCTTTACAAAGAAGTTGAAGTGATTAGTGAAAATCCAATTGAAATGTACACCAGGAAGTAGTAGTCAAAATGGCTGTGTTCCCTTCTCTTCCTTTAAATATATTCAGGTATATAACAAATCAAATGTCAGGTAAAAAAAGTAGAAAATGAAAGTAACATTTTCATTGGTTGTCAATTCCAACACTTCAGATGTGTTCTGTGAAGTAATTTACCTCACGGTATTTAGAAAGGTCTACAGGCTAAATGGCTAAATGGAATTTAAATCAAATTTGTGAAAATGGTAGGGATTGGTATGTAGTATGAGCTAATCTATATTTGGTGAAAGTGTCTCCAGTCGTTTTTCTGTAAATTACTTTCCCACCTTTCTTGATGGAGCGCTTCCCGGGGAGCGCCCCAGTACGCGAACTGGCGAGCGCCCCGGTACGCGAACCTGAAGCGTTACGGGAGTCCACCATTTTGTGTTTCGGTCGAATTAAGATACAAGATGGAGGGCACATAATGTTCAGAATGGGTAGAAGGGGACACGGTAGACGTATTTTGACCCCCTAGGTTTTCTGAGGATGGCTGAGGAGGCCCATATGTGCGGGAAAAAAAACATTTTTTTTTAAATTTCGCGCGGTTAGCTTTCGGTTCGCGTACCGGGTAGCGCTCCGGGGAGCGTACTGTGTTGAAAATTAGTGAAAAAAGTTAGAGTAAAATAATCATTGTGAGTGATCAGATGTAGGGTAGCTCTGAGAAGAGCTTTTGGGTTTATGGTACATTTAGGTACTTATAAGTAGGTACCAATGCACAGTCTTAAATTCAGAATGAAAATTCTGTTCCCTTCATCTGAGAAGTGAACTCCATCTCCTCTGTAGATATCTTGCATGTAGTAACGCAAGTTATTGTTGTACATGGAGCCCATTCCATGGTCTCTCATGTAAGCTGAAACAGATTTGTTTACATGCTTCCTCGATTTCTCAATTTGTGGACAAAATTGGTTGGACCACCTCCATTTCTGTCTTTGGCATATATTTGAATATACCAAGGCAGTTTGAGGAAAAAGTGCCATCAATTGCTCAAAGGTGTCCTTTAAAAGCATTTCCAGACCTACCCCAGTCAAAGTGCCCAAATCATTACCTCCACAGTGCACAATTAACAGGTCAGGTTTTGGCAAATGCATAAAGGTTTTCACCAATGGTATCAATTGGTGACATTTTAATCCTCTGTGGCCAAACCACTTAATTTCCACATCTTGTAAATTGAGGTTAGGTAAATTTCTGTTCTCAGCATACCTCTGAGCCCAATAGATGTAACTATGTCCAACAATCCAGACAGAAAACATGGTGAGAGAAGGTTCTGCTGCAGTCAGATGAAGTGTGGCAATGGAATGGCAGTTGAAAAAATAAGAGTTTAAAATGAAAAAAACTGTGGAGTTTCTGTGTTAATGAAGCAGTAACAGTGATTGGTGGATTTTGATTGCTGAAAACAGAAAGTTAGGGTGCATGGATGAGTTCTTTGAAAGATGTATTTTGAATGGTCAATAAAAAATCATTAAATGAAAGATTGCACTGGATATGCAGGTGCACTGAGAGTTCAGAGTTCAATTGAAACATTGTTGTGTGAACTTGCAAACACCAGAGGTCTTCCAGGAGGTGGTTGCTATGCAAAAAAGGCAGAGAGGGCAGAGGGGGGAAGGGTTTTGATTTGAAAAAAGTGAGGGAAGAGTTTTGATTGGGTGACATGAGAGATATGTGTGATGAATTACAGCATTTCTGTGCTTTCTATAGCTGCAGCCTCTGGAGTGCATACCCTTTGTTCTGCTGAAGACAAATTGGTGTATTTCTGAGACTGTTTTGAAACTCATAAAGTATTTGCTAAGGTGAGAAAAGATTTATTTAATTTAGATAGAGAATAGTGTGTTTTAAGGAGAAAATTATGAAGAAAGTTGAGTTTTTAAAATGTTGCTTTGTCTCAAGTGTTTTACAAATAGATTATGTTTCTTTGAGAAATTGTAATTGGAGAAAATGTGAAGTATTAGTACTGACAGGGTGTTTTTGTGCATAGGAGCTGTGCAGTGTTTTCAAATTATGACTTGAAAATCGTTTTTGAGGAAAAGGAATGCTTTTAAAATTTATGACAAGGAAATAATGGTGTCTGCTTCTTTATAAGGCATTTGAGTGTCTCTGATGTTATTTTTCCCATTTTAATTTAAGACCTTTCTCCGTGGGGCAAATTCCTTGTAAATATGCTCGCACCTGTGCTTGGCAAAATTAGATTTTGAGTCTTTGAGTTACATAGCCATGTTAAAAGTGACCCAAAAATGCTGCAAAGGCAATCAAAAAACGCTTTCATGTGTCTTAAGGACATTTTCAGTCATTTGCCCATGTGCAGTGTTTTCAAATTATGACTTGAAAATCGTTTTTGAGGAAAAGGAATGCTTTTAAAATTTATGACAAGGAAATAATGGTGTCTGCTTCTTTATAAGGCATTTGAGTGTCTCTGATGTTATTTTTCCCATTTTAATTTAAGACCTTTCCCCGTGGGGCAAATTCCTTGTAAATATGCTCGCACCTGTGCTTGGCAAAATTAGATTTTGAGTCTTTGAGTTACATAGCCATGTTAAAAGTGACCCAAAAATGCTGCAAAGGCAATCAAAAAACGCTTGCATGTGTCTTAAGGACATTTTCAGTCATTTGCCCATGTGCAGTGTTTTCAAATTATGACTTGAAAATCGTTTTTGAGGAAAAGGAATGCTTTTAAAATTTATGACAAGGTAATAATGGTGTCTGCTTCTTTATAAGGCATTTGAGTGTCTCTGAAGTTATTTTTCCCATTTTAATTTAAGACCTTTCCCCGTGGGGCAAATTCCTTGTAAATATGCTCGCACCTGTGCTTGGCAAAATTAGATTTTGAGTCTTTGAGTTACATAGCCATGTTAAAAGTGACCCAAAAATGCTGCAAAGGCAATCAAAAAACGCTTTCATGTGTCTTAAGGACATTTTCAGTCATTTCCCCATGTGCAGTGTTTTCAAATTATGACTTGAAAATCGTTTTTGAGGAAAAGGAATGCTTTTAAAATGTATGACAAGGAAATAATGGTGTCTGCTTCTTTATAAGGCATTTGAGTGTCTCTGATGTTATTTTTCCCATTTTAATTTAAGACCTTTCCCCGTGGTGCAAAGTCCTTGTAAATATGCTCGCACCTGTGGTTGGCAAAATTAGATTTTGAGTCTTTGAGTTACATAGCCATGTTAAAAGTGACCCAAAAATGCTGCAAAGGCAATCAAAAAACGCTTTAATGTGTCTTAAGGACATTTTCAGTCACTTCCCCATGTGCAGTGTTTTCAAATTATGACTTGAAAATCGTTTTGGAGGAAAAGGAATGCTTTTAAAATTTATGACAAGGAAATAATGGTGTCTGCTTCTTTATAAGGCATTTGAGTGTCTCTGATGTTATTTTTCCCATTTTAATTTAAGACCTTTCCCCGTGGTGCAAATTCCTTGTAAATATGCTCACACCTGTGCTTGGCAAAATTAGATTTTGAGTCTTTGAGTTACATAGCCATGTTAAAAGTGACCCAAAAATGCTGCAAAGGCAATCAAAAAACGCTTTCATGTGTCTTAAGGACATTTTCAGTCATTTCCCCATGTGCAGTGTTTTCAAATTATGACTTGAAAATCGTTTTTGAGGAAAAGGAATGCTTTTAAAATTTATGACAAGGAAATAATGGTGTCTGCTTCTTTAAAAGGCATTTGAGTGTCTCTGATGTTATTTTTCCCATTTTAATTTAAGACCTTTCTCCGTGGGGCAAATTCCTTGTAAATATGCTCGCACCTGTGCTTGGCAAAATTAGATTTTGAGTCTTTGAGTTACATAGCCATGTTAAAAGTGACCCAAAAATGCTGCAAAGGCAATCAAAAAACGCTTTCATGTGTCTTAAGGACATTTTCAGTCATTTCCCCATGTGCAGTGTTTTCAAATTATGACTTGAAAATCGTTTTTGAGGAAAAGGAATGCTTTTAAAATTTATGACAAGGAAATAATGGTGTCTGCTTCTTTATAAGGCATTTGAGTGTCTCTGATGTTATTTTTCCCATTTTAATTTAAGACCTTTCCCCGTGGGGCAAATTCCTTGTAAATATGCTCGCACCTGTGCTTGGCAAAATTAGATTTTGAGTCTTTGAGTTACATAGCCATGTTAAAAGTGACCCAAAAATGCTGCAAAGGCAATCAAAAAACGCTTTCATGTGTCTTAAGGACATTTTCAGTCATTTCCCCATGTGCAGTGTTTTCAAATTATGACTTGAAAATCGTTTTTGAGGAAAAGGAATGCTTTTAAAATTTATGACAAGGAAATAATGGTGTCTGCTTCTTTATAAGGCATTTGAGTGTCTCTGATGTTATTTTTCCCATTTTCATTTAAGACCTTTCCCCGTGGTGCAAATTCCTTGTAAATATGCTCGCGCCTGTGGTTGGCAAAATTAGATTTTGAGTCTTTGAGTTACATAGCCATGTTAAAAGTGACCCAAAAATGCTGCAAAGGCAATCAAAAAACGCTTTCATGTGTCTTAGGGACATTTTCAGTCACTTCCCCACGTGCAGTGTTTTCAAATTATGACTTGAAAATCGTTTTTGAGGAAAAGGAATGCTTTTAAAATTTATGACAAGGAAATAATGGTGTCTGCTTCTTTATAAGGCATTTGAGTGTCTCTGATGTTATTTTTCCCATTTTAATTTAAGACCTTTCCCCGTGGTGCAAATTCCTTGTAAATATGCTCACACCTGTGCTTGGCAAAATTAGATTTTGAGTCTTTGAGTTACATAGCCATGTTAAAAGTGACCCAAAAATGCTGCAAAGGCAATCAAAAAACGCTTTCATGTGTCTTAAGGACATTTTCAGTCATTTCCCCATGTGCACTGTTTTCAAATTATGACTTGAAAATCGTTTTTGAGGAAAAGGAATGCTTTTAAAATTTATGACAAGGAAATAATGGTGTCTGCTTCTTTAAAAGGCATTTGAGTGTCTCTGATGTTATTTTTCCCATTTTAATTTAAGACCTTTCTCCGTGGGGCAAATTCCTTGTAAATATGCTCGCACCTGTGCTTGGCAAAATTAGATTTTGAGTCTTTGAGTTACATAGCCATGTTAAAAGTGACCCAAAAATGCTGCAAAGGCAATCAAAAAACGCTTTCATGTGTCTTAAGGACATTTTCAGTCATTTCCCCATGTGCAGTGTTTTCAAATTATGACTTGAAAATCGTTTTTGAGGAAAAGGAATGCTTTTAAAATTTATGACAAGGAAATAATGGTGTCTGCTTCTTTATAAGGCATTTGAGTGTCTCTGATGTTATTTTTCCCATTTTAATTTAAGACCTTTCCCCGTGGTGCAAATTCCTTGTAAATATGCTCGCACCTGTGCTTGGCAAATTTAGATTTTGAGTCTTTGAGTTACATAGCCATGTTAAAAGTGACCCAAAAATGCTGAAGAGAAATGAAATGAAGAAGCAGACACCATTATTTCCTAGTCATAAATTTTAAAAGCATTCCTTTTCCTCACAAACGATTTTAATTTCATTTTAAGTCATTTCCCCATGAATGTAGGTATACAATTGATTTATATGTTGTGTTTAAAAACGTTTTTTGAAATCAATTACATTTCTGGATATGTACTGTTAGAGCTTCATGCACCTTAAACAAACCTCTGGATAGGCTACACCTTATCGTCATCCTGAATTAATCATTTAAAATGCTAGGGACAGATTTATGATAGGTGTATGCCTCTTTTGCGCCACTGTGCGTCACTTTTGTGACGCAGTGGCGGTGCAAAAGATTTGCTATGTGGCGACAAAATTACAAATTGATGCATCTAGGCAGATGTGTCATGCTGTAAAAAACCTGTGCCACATGAAACCGATGCAGCAGTGATGCAAAAGATGCACCATGTTGCAAGACAGGCCTCACTTCATCTCCAAGAAGATAAGAAGTTGAGTCTTCTGTAAATGTGAAAATTGTTGTACACACTGCTCAACTTCTGTGTACTCTTTGATATGCTAGACTCCATCTGCACTATGAGGTACCTAAGCAAAGGAAACACAGGTGATGTAATTGTAAAATGAGGAAAAGAAACTCCACATTTTTCAATTACATCACCTGTATTTCTTAAGTTTACGAATGACATTGTGCAGATGAAGTTAAGGTCTGTCCACGGACACAAAAGAGGTCTGGCCTTTGTTCAAGAGTGAAGTGCACATGACTTACTTCATTGGTAGGCCTTCACATGTATTATCTCCTCTGTATTCTTCAACAAGCGTAAATTTGATCTGCAACCCTGAGTAGGACTCACTTTAAACAAACCTCCGGATAGGCCACACCTTATCGTCATCCTGAATCAATCATTTAACATGTTAGGGACAGATTTATGATAGCCGTGTGCCTCTTTTGCGCTGCTGTGCGTCACTTTTGTGACGCAGCGGTGGTGCAAAAGATTTGCTATGTGGCGACATATTTAAAAATTGATGCATCTAGGCAGATGTGTCATGCCGTAAAGTCCTGTGCCACATGAAACCTGCGTCAGTTTTCATATAGGTGTTTTGTTGCAAGGTATGCATTAATTTGCAAGAAAGCCCTGTAAAACTAACACAGTGAAATTTAGAAGATTTCACTGAGTCAGCTTTATAGCATTGCTGAATCAAATCCTTACGCCTGTTTGAAACAGGCATAAGAAGTGATGCACCATGCAATGTGAGGGTTCCTCCTGTGCATTGCAGTAGACATGCCGCGCTTATGACGTGATTCCTGCAATGTGCTGCTTTTGCGGCACAGATGCGTGACGCATCTGTGCTGTTTTTGCTCAATGCTGCTCCACATTGTAAATGCGGCACACTATGGGTGGCAGAGCAGCGGTGCACATTAACTGGTGCATCCGTGGGGATGCGCCACTTAGCATAAATCTGCCCCTGTACATTTAAGTATGAGCAGGGGACACAGAGTCGGTGAGGCTTATCCAATGTTAAGAAGAGATGAGTCCTGTTCACTGAAAACTTGGATATAGGCCTCACCTCCTCAGCATCGCTGGACATGGCTAAATAATAGCTGCAAAATGTTACTCTTGTTAAACAATTTTACTATTATAATCTCTGAGATTTGTCTCTTACTCTGCAACATCTCATTGTTGTTATCTTTCTTTAAAGATAACGACAACATCAACATGAGCGACGATCAGCAATCAGTTGATCTTGACCTCATCATTGAACTCGTAATTGAAACGTCAGTGGAAGTAGATCCCTTGGATGATTTAAATCCTGAGGATGAAGAAGAACATGATGAGGATGCAGATTTGTCAGAATTGTATGACATAGGGTGGGAAGCTGACCTGCTTGAGCCTATGGAACTATAAACATTTATTTTTAAAATTTACAATAAATGAAAAGTAAAAATGTAAACTGTTTAATTTTAAATTAAACACACCTTCAAAAACAGGTTATGTGTAGTGTCTTCAATAAAATATTAAAATATGCTCATAAAATTAGATCAGATTCACATATAAAACAGCACAGGTAAAATGAATATGAATTCCATTTCTTTTCTGCTATTTCTGTATTCTAAATTTGCCAAGCACTAAAAAATATTCTATGTAAAAATGTGAAGTAGTGTGTTAAGTTTTTGATGACTGTTATTCATTTACTGTTTGGTAATAGTGGTTAATAACATTTTTTATTATATTTTACCACAGATTCAACTGCAGATCATTTCAAGATTTCAGCATGCCAACCAAGGATAGACTTAGAAAGGCTGCAAAACGTCAAAGACAGCAGGTCCATGAAATAATGCAGCAGTCCTCTACCAAAAAAACTTGTCAAGTCACCAAGAAAGCACCGGGTAAGACCACAAAAACATTCATAAGAAATATTTGTAGTAAAAAAAGTATTACTACAGAAAATGTTTCAGTCCAGAAAAAGAGAAGCAATTTAAACGGAAAGGAAAGGCCAATCAAAAATGTTACTGCTAGAGCAAGAGATAACTCTGTGCATGATAGTAGAAGGAAACAACAGTTTAGGGACATTCGTAAACGAATGTTCCGCAACAGGATAATTGGCAATTTGTTAAAAAATATTAAGAAAGGTCAACAGAAAGTGTTTTTTTATAAGAGAAACAAAAAAGTTAAGAAAGTTATTGATCAGGCATTTGAAATTAAACGTAAGTTATTTATTTTGATAATCAATAGAATTAGGAAGCTAAACAAGGCAATTTATGATTTCAAAAGAAATAGTAGATGGAAGAGAATAGTTAATCGTAGTAATTTTTGTGAAGTTTTTTCCGGAGAATGGATGCATAGTTCAAGTTGTGAGGCATTTTTTAATGAGGAGAGTTATTTCCAGGATAATGATTTGGTGCATGCAGTTGACACCAGTGGTCGAGCTTATGAAGTGAAAGATGGTTGTCCAGTTGAAAAAGAAAAACTTGTGACAACAGAGACAGAAGAGGTGTTAGGTAATGAGTTTTAGGAAGACGTCCTAAGGGTCCTGTGTACACCTGGAAGTGTAGTAGTATTTGCAGTGTGCGACAGGATTCCATCAATTTGCTTTGTGATTTTGTAAGGACATTTATTAAGAAAAGTTTGAAGCAGAAAATGAAGTTGTTGCAAGAATTAGATCCTTGCAGAGTGAGAGAAGTGACAGGTTTGCATGGTCATTCACTGGCTTGTCTTTCCAGGAGAGTATGCCAGAGTGTTTTTCATCATTTCAGGATGCTAGCAGTGCATCATAATAAAGTGAGGAAATTAGTTAGAATGTTGTATTATGCTAAGAGCCCAGCAATTATGCTTAAACAATTATGCGCTGCTCTTTTGCATGGTTCTGAAATAGATGTGAAGAATATTTGTGAAGAAATTGAGTTTTGTTACTTTGGAAGTAAAGAGGAGAATGTTGAAATTGACCAAGAAGAAGAGGGTAATGTGGAAGATAGTGTACAGGTTTCCAGTACAGATAATTTTCAGAGTGAAATTGCGACGTTTCAGGTGAAATCAAGTGAGAGGTCTAATTTCACTTGTGTGTGTTGTCGACGCACTTATTATAAGAATCAGACTAAGTTAGTGGATTTATATGCAAAAAGTGAAAGGGAAAATAATAGTGAATGGAAGGATTTCACAACATACTTGATGGTAGAAAATTGTTTTGATTTGGGATCGGATCAACGTGTGTGTACTTATTGTTGTAGCAAATTAAATCAAAACCAGATGCCTGCTAGAGCAGTTCATAATAATCTGGAATTGGTTGAGATTCCTTCTGAATTGAAGGATTTAAATACTTATGAATCTATTTTGATTCAAAGTATCCATCCCTTTCAGGCTATTGTAAGAATGGAGCCAAAGACAGGGAAATTGCCTCCATCAGATTTACAGAGAGGATTAAAGGGAAGAGTTGTTTATTTGCCTCTAGATTTGAAGAAAAACATTGACACAATTGGAGTAGAAAAAGTGGAAGAGGACCCTCTGGTTATCTTAATTAATGGGGTTCCGACAAAGAATAAGAAAATATGGCAAGATTTAGTGGATGTTAGGAAATTCAAAAAGGCAACATTGTATTTGAAAAAAAATATTAAGTACTATCAGAATATATATGTTGCAGAAGAGGAAGTAAGTGAGGAAGAGGATAGCGATTTGTGTGCTGGTCAAATTGAGAAAGTAGAACCCTCTACTAGTGAAGAAATATATGAACATTATAGTGTTCATCCTTTGCATTCCAAGGAAGTCATGGGGAATGCTATTGAGTTGTTTCAAATGAAACAAGCCAAAGGGAGTCCCATTAGTGTTTGGGAGGAAAGTTTGGAAGCTCGGTGTTTCCCACAGCTTTTTCCAACAGGTCAGGGAGGAAGATATGATGAGCGACCTCATCAAATTCCTACTTCTGAATACCGGACTTTGCGATTGTATGCAGGAGATGCTAGGTTTCGACAATGTATTCCCTATTTGTTTCATCTCCTGTTTGAAAGCGATCTGTCTGGACTGTCATATGCAGTGAACCACATCTTGAAAAGTGGTATACACATGCAAAACATCTCGGCAAGTGACTTTATGGATAAAGTCAATTCTCACCTGATTAATCTCATGGCGTGTCAGCGTGGTACTAATGAGTACTGGTACCGTCGTCATGGTGATTAAAAATGTATGCTGAGGAACTTAGGAACTCCCACATGGTTCCTCACTCTGAGCTGTGCCGAGTATGGCTGGGAAGACTTACTTGAATTTCTACGAGAGGCAAATGGAAACATCGAAAACTTCGAATTCAAGACACCCGGAGAACTGTGCTCTTTGGATCCAGTCAATGTATGCCGGTACTTCAATCATAGATTTGAAGCTATGATGTCTTTCATCATGAATAAGAAGAATCCACCTCTTGGAGAGGTGTTGGATTTCTTCTGGAGAAAGGAGTACCAAGCAAGAGGTGCTCCTCACATACATATGCTGTTGTGGATCAAGGATGCACCTAAATTTGGAACAGATCCAGAATACTCAGTGATGAGTTTCATACAACAGTATTCTACGTGTGCTGTTCCAAACGCAAAGGAGAAGAAAAGCCTAAGAGAAAAAGTTCTACGTTTCCAAAGCCATCGTTGTGGAAAGTACTGTCGTCGTAAATTCCGAAACAAGGACAAGTTCTACACCAAATGTCGTTTCGGCTTTCCACGACCGGTGATTTCTAAAGGAAGAGTAAACAGTTTGATGTCTTCGCTGCGACATAATGTGATGAAGAAATCACCTAAAAACACATACAATTTGAAGAGGAACGAAGAGTCCAAGTACATCAACGACTACAACCCAGTGATTTTGTCCATGTGGAATGCTAACATGGATATACAGTTTGTGGCTGATAACTGTATGGCTGTGGCTCGGTATGTGACATCTTACATCACCAAAAAAGAAAAGACAGAATTGAAGGATATGTGGGAGGACATTTCCCATGAAAAGAGCCTCAGTAAGAAGTTGTACAGTTTCAGTCTGAAGATGTTGTCGCATCGAGAAATCGGAGCTTACGAATGTTCAGACCGGTTGTCTACAGCAAGTCTCTATGCCAAATCTAGGAGTATTGTTTGGGCGAGTCTGGGTCTTGCTGCAACACGTAATCGAGTTCTGAAACCTGTGCGGGAAATTGAGTATTTGGCGGAAAAGGAGCCAAACAGTACCGACATTTTGAAGACCAACATGTTGGATACATATTATCCAAATCGAATCAGTCACCTCGAGAATGTTTGTCTGTATGAGGTTCTACAAAATTACATATTCAAGAGGAACATCAAAGAAGATACTGAGAAAGGAGTGTATGCTGTAATTGGAAGTGAGGGATGTCTGGTCAAGCAAAGAAAATGCCACTTGGTAAACCATCGAAAATTGAGTGGCGAATCTCCTGAAAAAAAGGAGTTTTTCTATTTAGCACTTTTGCAACTTTTCAAGCCTTGGCGTGCAGAAGAGGAACTGCTTGGAGATTTCTTCTGTTACGAAGACTCTTTCACTGCCGCCAAGGAGACCATAGAATGTCCTGCTTTTCCTAAATATGTAGAAATGTTGAATGCGGAAATCGAGCAGGAAGCAACGATTGCAGCCGAGATTGCCAGAGACAGTTCTCAGGACAATCAGAGTTCTGCTTCATTGAGTCAGGATCCACTAGGAGGACCTGTTATCGAAAATGAAGCTGCCACTGCCATGAATGAAGTGGAAAGAGCCATGGCACATGCTCAGGAGGATGCAGTTAACTTAGAAGACTTGGAAAGACAACTCAACGTTGAGCAGAGGAAAATATATGATGAAGTTACCAAGCAAATTGATCATGGATTAAGTCATGAGAAGAAAGAGTGCTCATGTACGTCGTTGAAGCCTGTCCGACTGTACGTGAGTGGAGAAGCGGGAACTGGAAAAAGTTTCCTCATTAAAGCAATTTCATGTTATTTGCAGGAAAGGACTGAGTCATCGCTGTCTTGTGTTGTCACCGCTCCAACTGGACTGGCAGCACATAACATTAAAGGGATTACTTTACATCGTTTACTGATGCTGCCAGTGGAGCATGACAACAAATTACAATATCACAAGCTATCTGGAGATGCTTGTTGTGAAGTTTCAAGAATCTTGAGGAAAATGAAACTTCTTATCATTGACGAAGTAAGCATGGTTTCCAATGTCATGCTTGCCTTTGTACATTTGAGAATGCAAGAAGTTCTCAAAACAGAGTATGATGTGTTATTTGGTGGCAAACACATCATTGTTTTCGGAGATCTTCTGCAGCTGACACCAGTGAAAGGACAACCTGTGTTCAAAATGCTCACGCATGAAGATACCAGGAAGTGCCTAGGGAGCATTGGCAACGTCAATATATGGTTAAACTTCAATTATGCTGAACTGCATGAAAATATGCGTCAGGCGAAGGATGAAGTTTACAAGACTATTCTACAAGATGTTAGAATAGGAAAAGTGACCGAGCATGGGAAAGAAGCGTTACATGCACGATTACTGTCAAATTTATATCCAGATCAAGATGTTGTGCCTGAGAATATTTTTCAGAAAATTATTGAGAAAAAATCTGGAATATGTTTGATGCCAACTCTTGCAGAATGTGCCATCTTCAACAACAAAATGTTGCATTTAGAAAACCAAGAGATTGTGAAACTGGAAGCTATTGACAGAGTAGAGCATATGGGATCAACAATTATTTTGTCTGAGAATTTGAAAACAAAATTGGATTCATTAGAGAAGACTATATCTAAAACTGCAGGTTTTGAAAAAACTCTGAATGTGTGCTTAAACTGCCGTATAATTTTAAGAAGGAATTTACATGTTGAAAGAGGTCTGGTAAATGGATCAATGGGTAATGTTGTTGATTTTGTGAAATACAGAAATAGAGATGGAATTGAATTTTTAAAAATTAAATTTGATGGCATTGAGGAAGTACAGCTAATTGGTCGTTGTTCTGCTAGATTTTTGCTTGTAAAAGACTTATATGTTCGCCGTAAGAAGTTTCCTGTTTGCTTGGCATATGCGGTGACAATCCATAAATCGCAAGGTTTAAGTGTAGACAGTGCATTGGTGAATATTGGCAGTTCTGTGTTCAAGGAGGGTATGGCATATGTGGCATTGTCACGAGTTAGAACTTTATCGGGATTGTACTTGATTGAGTGTGATGTCACAAACATTTGTGCGGATCTAGATTGTGTTAAGGAATACAATAGGTTAAGAAGAGAGTATGCGCCACATTTGCCTCAATATCCTTTGTTTGAGAAACGTGTGGTAGGCCGGAAACGAAGAAATGTGACCAATACTAGGGAGGTTGTAGCAAAAAGACGAAAAGTCGATGAACCTGAAATTATAAGCAGAAACAAAAAGGGTTCTGTTGAAGATGTTGTTGGTTTTCAGTTTGAAAACAGTTCTGGTGTCAACTGCTATGCTAATGTAGTGGTTAATGTTTTGTTTTCTCTAGAAAATGTAAAAGAAGAGATTGTGGTCAATTCTGATCAAAGATTTTGCAGTTTGTTAAATTCTGTGTTAGAGAAATGTAGCACTGATAGAACAAAAATAGAAAGTGTGTCTGAAATTCGAAATCTTTTAGACAGATGTTCAGGTCAAACACAATTCTCTCAAAATATTCAGCAAGATTGTCAGGAGTTTTTAATGTATATACTTGATGTATTGCATGCTGAAGGTGTAGATGTAGATCACCTGTTTGGGCTTTCTTATCAATGGCAGCATGACTGCGAGAACTGTAGGGTATCAAGTACTACTAGTGTAGACTCAGAAAGATTTATATATTTAACTTTGCCAGACAGTAAATCAGTCTCCTTTAATAAGCTAGTAAAAGCAGCTGATCACAACATGGAGTGTAGCCAATGTAAATCTGAAATGATGTCAACATTATTTATACGAACATATGGCCAGTATGTCATTTTAATGTTCCAACGATGTAGGCCTGATGGAACAAAATTGACAACTTTAATTAAAAATTTTGTGGCTTCACAGTTGTCAATATCAGGAAGGACTTTTGTAACTGCAGCAATTATATATCATGACGGTCCTTCAATAACATCAGGACATTACACAGCTTATTTAAAGTCTAGAAATGGCTGGTCATTCTGCAACGATTCTGTTTTAATTTTCAAAAAAAAATTGCCTTATGACCGTAAAAATTCTTACCTGGTGTTTTTAAAACCAAAATTTTAGGGAAAGAATCTCGGGATGTGCTCTGAGGAATTTCAAGAAGTTCTAATGGCTCCTACACGATTTGGCCTTGAGGATAAGTGTAGTACAGAGACATAACTTCTTACCATAACACTGGACGTCATGGAAAAATAACTGCACTTTGAATGAGTTCAGAAAAACTATTTCTTTTTATAAGCTAATTCAAGCAGCCAATCAAAACATGGAGTAGGGGGAATGTAAGTCTGCAATGCTGTCTACTGTTTTATATTGCTTTGTGATTAAAAGTGATGTAGAGAATTAAATAATTGTAGTAGTCATAGAGGTAGTGTAAGTCTGCTTCATAGTAAGCAGTATCAGTGTCATAGGAAATGTAGAACATGAGTGAGCAAGAAGGGTAAGATATTAGTAGTCCAGGATTGTGAAAATGATCTTCAACATTTTAATTCTGAAAGTTGCGGAAATATAAAATGACGGGATTGGTTTACAAGAATTCCAAGAGTTATAAATGGCTCTTACATGATTTGGCCTTGTGGAAACGTGTGGTAGAGAGCGAGAAGTCATTTATTGTATGTAACATATTTTTCAAAACTATGGAGGTTTTCTTTCAGAAAGTGGCGGGCTGAAAGTAATAACAGCACAACAGAGTGTAAGCTGTTCATAGGACATCCTTCGACGTCATGGAAAGTAAGTTAACTTTAAGGAGTTCTGAATTCTGATTTGTTATGTTGTATGGGTTTTTTAAACACAATCATTTTGATTGTGTTTTTTTTTCCCCGCTGTTATATGATGAATACCTTCAAGTCACTGTTTTTAGTGAAATTTGATACATTCTGAGAACAGCAAAAATAAACCATTTAACATGTATAATTAATTGTGTACTGTTTGCATTTATGATGTACATTTAGAACTGTGTAGGAGGCATGGACAAGGAGAGGCTTCTGTAAGTGTCAAAGTTGTTGCATACAGTGCTCACATTCTACGTAGTCTTTCATATGATAGACTACATTCCCACAATGAGATACTTAAGCAAAGGAAACACAGGTGATATGATTGTGGAATGAGCAAAAAAAATTGCACGTTTTTCAATTATATTACCTGTGTTTCCTAACATTACACATCACATTGTGTAGATGAGGTTTAGGCCTGTTCCAGGAGACAGAGGAGGTCTGACATTTGTTCAACAGTGCAGTGGACATGACTCACTTCGTTGGTAGGTCTGCACATGTATTATCTCCTCTGTATTCTTCAACAAACCTAAATTTCATCTGCAACCCTGAGTAGGACTTACCTGAAACAAATCTGTGGATAGGTTACACCTTATCGGCATCTTGAAACAATCATTTAAAATGTTAGGATCAGATTTATGATGGCCGTGCGCCTCTTTTGCGCCGCTGTGGGTCAGTTTTGTGTAAAAGATGCACCATGTTGCAAGATAGGTTTCAGTTCATCTCCAGCAAGATACCATCAGTTTGAAATGTATATAATTAGCACTGTGTAGGGGGCATGCAGAAGCTGAAGCTTTTATAAGTGTCAAAGTTGTTGCATGCAGTGTGCATTTCTGGGTACTGTTTCATATGCTGGACTACATCTGCACTATGAGATACCTAAGCAAAGGCAACACAGGTGATGTGATTGTGAAATGAGGAAAAGAAACTCCACATTTTTCAATTACATCACCTGTGTTTCCTAAGTTTACGAATGACATTGTGCAGATGAAGTTTAGGTCTGTCCACGGACACAGAAGAGGTCTGGCCTTTGTTCAAGAGTGAAGTGGACATGACTTACTTCATTGGTAGGCCTTCACATGTATTATCTCCTCTATACTCTTCAACAATCCTAAATTTCATCTGCAACCCTGAGTAGGACTTACCTTAAACAAATCTGTTGATAGGTTACACCTTATCAGCATCTAGAAACAATTATTTAAAATGTTAAGGGCAGTTTTATGAAGGCTGTGTGCCTCTTTTGTCACTTTTGTGTAAAAGATGCACCATGTTGCAAGATAGGCCTCAGTTCATTTCCAGCAAGATACCGTCAGTTTAAAATGTATATAATTAGGACTGTGTAGGGGGTATGGAGAAGCTGAGGCTTCAGTAAGTGTCAAAGTTGTTGCATGCAGTGCGTACTCTTTCATATGCTGGACTACATCTGTACAATGAGATACCTAACCAAAGGAAACACAAGTGATGTGATTGTGAAATGAGCAAAAGAAATTGCACGTTTTTCAAATACATTACCTGTGTTTCCTAACATTACGAATCACATTGTGCAGATGAAGTTTAGGCCTGTCCAGGGAAACAGAGAAAGTCTGAACTTTATTGGTTGGCCTGCACATGTATTATCTCCTCTGTACTCTTGAACAAGTCTAAATTTGATCTGCAACCCTGAGTAGGCCTCACCTGAAACAAACGTCTGGATAGGACACACCTTATTGCCATCCTGAAACAATCATTTAAAATGTTAGGAACAGTTTTATGATGCTTGTGCACCTCTTTTGCGCTGCCATTGCGTCACTTTTGTGAGACAACAGCAGTGCAAAAGATGCACCATGTTCCAAGATAGGCCTCACTTCATCTGCATCAAGATACTGTTAGTTTAAAATGTATATCTTTAGGACTGTGTAGGGGGCCTGGAGAAGCAGAAGCTTCTGTAAGTGTCAAAGTTGTTGAAAAACTGTTTGTCCTTCAATCTTTTCCCTTGTCTTTTCTAATTTTTAAATACATGTTTTAATATTTTTCAAATGTTTGTTATCTCTTTCACAGATTGAAAGTATAAAAATTACAAGTGAGTAAGTTAACGACAATTATAAGGTAAATGTTTTGTACTCTTTTCGTTACATTTCTATCACATTCACCTACTATTAGTTCCACAGCTTCATTTCTTTAACCCTCAGTTTGCTGCCTTTGCTACTTCCCTCATTCCTTTCTCTATTACCTACTTACTCTACTCCTTCCACTCCTTTTCTCAGTCCCTCTCTTCTCATAGTTCCTCACTCTTGTTCACTCACTCCGTCTCTATTACTCTTTGGCCCACATGCATCATTGTAACATTTTGCACTTCCTAATTTGCGAAAAATAAGGAATCGCAAATTAAGAAGTGCAAAATGCTATGCATCATTATTTTCGGTATTCATTTGGGATTCGGTAAAAATCGCAATTTTTACCGAATCCCAAATGAATACCGAATTCTTAAGTAAATTTTCGCAATTCCCATTGATTCCTATGGGCCAAAAGGCCCATAGGAGTCAATGGGAAGGCATCAGCAAATTGCGAGTGGCACTTAGAAAATTTCATGGGTGCAGGGGGGGGTCCAAAGGACCCCCCCATGCACCCCTGAAATGTATTTTTCGCATCATGTTTCACACACACATGTCCTAAGGACATGTGTGTGTGAAACATGAATGTTGAAAAAAAAACATTTTCACCATTTTAAACACTTTTTCCAAATTTACCGAGTGGTTCAACCACTCGGTAAATTTGGCACTCTAATTGCTAATTTCCACTTGTAAAAGTAATGATGCATTGCTTTTAAGAAATCGCACATATGCGACTTCTTAAAAGCACCCGCAATTTTAGAACTCGCAACAATGTTACGAATTCTAAAATTGCTTCATGCATCCCAAAAAGCACTTTTGCATTCGCAAACGGCCGATTTTAAGGAATCGCACCGTTTGCGACTACAAAAATGCTTGATGCATGTGGGCCTTAGTGTCTTTGACTGATCACTCTTTCACTACTTGTTCATTATGCTTTTTCTGTGTAGTTGAAGCACACTAAGGGGCATATTATGAACACAGCCAATAAAATTATTGCAGTTTTTATCGGCAGAAAACTGCTGCAAAAGTGGTTTTAGCGGCAGTTTTCTGCCGCAAAAGCGGCTTAAGCGACACATTTCTGCCGATAAAAGCTGCAAAACTTTTATTGCCTATGTTGATAATATGACCCTATGTTATTTACATTTCTTTGCTGTTTCAATTATTCTTTTTCTGTTACTTCTTCTTTTCTGCTTTCTGTTTTTTCTCTCTGTTATTCCACATGTTTTAATCTTATTATGAACATTCACTCATATTCTCTAAGAAACTCTTCTTTGTTATTGTTCTACTCTCTTTTTTTTCTTTCACTTCCTTATCTATTTTGTTTTTCACAATTATATCCTCTTCCCTCTTTTCTTCGGTAAATAAATCTATTAAACAGTATCTCTGGTTTAGACCCTATAGTTGTCTTTGTTTTAACATTACTCTCTGTTTACTTCCATTATACTTACTCTTCTTTTTTTTTTAAAACATTTTTTGGTTCGCTCCCGGTTCGCGTACCGGTGAGCGAACCAGGAAGCGAACCAAAAGAAATACAGCTTGCTAGAGTGCTAAACATTCTAGCAATTTTTTTTGAAAGGGGAGGTAGTTCTGAAAAGAACTTTTTTTTAATGTTTTTGTTGTTTTATATTTTTTTATTTTTCTGAACATTTTTTTTTTTGTATTTTTTGAACAGTTTTATGTTTTTTTTGTTTTTTTTGGGAGGGGAAACAACAAAAAACAGGCATTGGAAAGGGCTCAACACGAGCAAAAAAAAAATTTACTTTCTGGGGCGTTTAGAGCACTTGTGATTTTCATAAGCTCGGTTGATTAAGGTAATGCTCATATTGCCACATGACAGTAATGCACCGCAATACAAACAGGTAAACTTTATATGGACAAAGTTGTCCTGAATGTTTGGCACGGTTTCCCGTGCCTCTGGTCCTGTCAAATATACCTGTGTTGATGTCGTGGCCACAGGAGTTGATGGGTTGTCCTGCAGGTCACGCATCTCTGCCCGGCTGTAGTTTAATGGATGCCACCTGCTCATGTGACGATGCATGGTGTAGTTGCCGAAGCTATACTTTTTTAAGGTGCCTCTAGATAAGGCCTCTTTACATATGAGGCACGTGACATATCTAGCATTAACTTTCTTTTGCCCTTCAGGGATTGAAAAAAACTGCCAAATAAAACTGGTTTTACGATGAGAAACCCGGGGCTCCTCTTGTAAAAACTGTGGTCCTTCTGTCTCCTCTTCCTCTTGTTCATCCTCTTCCTCCTCTGTGTTGCTGATGAACTGTGGAGGTGGTCCTCTCTTCCCATGAGGAGGTGGTGGTGGGGGTCCACCAGCTGCAGCTACCAATGAAGCCATTGCTCAAATATCAAAAAAGGTCTTCCTCTCACAAAGATGAAAGTCAGAGTGAGGAAAGAAGGAGGGGTTTTCATCATTTGGGAAAAACAATAGTTCTAAACCAATGAAAAGTGTTATTTTTAGGTCACCTGACCTAGCCTTACATCATTATGAAACCAAAAGTGAAATGAACCAATGAAAAGTTTTATTAACAAGTCACATGACCTGTTACGCTTATGTTACGCGCTGCGGAACGCGCCCCGGATCGCTTACGGGTCGCTGTGCTTCGCGCCTCGGTTCGCGCTCCGGAGCACTTCCGGGTGCGCTAAGGCGGCGCGTCATAAGACGCATTACGCAGCAACGCGATACGTCGCGCTTTCGCGACGCGCCCCGGATCGCTTCCGGGGAGCTGCGCTTCGCGTCTCAGTTCGCGTACCGGAGCACTTCCGGGTGCGCTAACGCGGCGCGTCATAAGACGCATTACGCGACAACGTGATACGTTGCGCTTCCGCGACGCGTCACGATGTTGATTTCTAACGCGGCAGTTGCGCAAACGGAACGTTTACCGGTTCGCGGACCGGGTCGCGGCATCAAATTGAGCTAACGGGAAGCTTCCCGGTTCGCGAACCGGGAGCGAACAAAAAAAAATATTTAAAAAAAATTATTAATAAACATATAAAATATATTTTTGGATTTAAAGAAGAATACATTTTACAGCTACAGATATTAGCTTTTAAAAAACCAATTAAATTCACTGAAAAAACCATAGGTTATAGACCATATATAGTTAGGAATTAGCATTTACAAAACCTTGAAAATTCACTGAAAAAACCATAGGTTATAGACCATATATAGTTAGGAATTAGCATTTAAAAAAACTTATTTTACTCACACAAAACCATTGAAATTCCATATATAGTTAGTTGTACTAACTATATATCGCGCACCCGCAATCCACTGCTGATCATGTCACATATTACATCATTCATGACATGGTCAGTGACATCACTGATGACATCACTGATGACATTTCAAATGACATCACTGATGACATCACTGATGACATCTCAAATGACATCACTGATGACATCACTGATGACAACATCCAGAGACTGTATGTTTCTGTAAAGTTAAAATATGTCTTACATATTGAAGAATGAGTGGATGTAGAAGTGTCTGGATGAAGGATTTAGTAGGTGCATGACTGACTGTATGAGTGAGTGAATAAATGTGTGTCACTGAGTGCATGGGTTAGTGACTAAACTGTCTTAATTTGTGCATCATTATGTCTGTTGTTCTGTAAACTGCTGCATGTGTTGATCAGTAGCTATATGAGTAACTATATGGGTTATTGATTGGTTGCCCAAGTATTTGTATGGGAGACTGAGTGTGTGTATGGCTGGCTGGGAGATGTGTGACTCTGTGCAGATCAATGTGTTCTTGTATCAATGATTGTATAAGAGAGTAAGTATGTGTTAGTATATGTTTGAAAATGTAAGGTACTCTATGTTTAACTGTATAGATTAGAAAATGGAAGTGTGATTGATTCTTTACAGGACTGACTAGGTGTGTGAGTAACTCCATGGATGAGTGGCAGAGTGTGAGTGTCTGTATAGGTGTATGAGTGCATATGATAGTGTTGTAAAGATGAGTGATTGTATGCATGAATGATTGTATGGGTGAATGAGTGAATGTGTGTGTAGACGTAGGAATCAGTGAGTGCGTATGTAGTAACTAGTATTGGTGTGTCAATGGTTTAAAAAATGATATTCTGTATTTAACACTGGGTGTAACAGAGGTTATATTAAACTGTGAGGAGATGCATTGTATTGTAACATGAATGATATCATCAGTGATGTGACCATTGATGTCAAATGAGATGTCATCAGTGATGTCATCAGTGATGTCATTTGAGATGTCATCAGTGATGTCATTTGAGATGTTATCAGTGATGTCATTTGAGATGTCATCAGTGATGTCATCAGTGATGTCATTTGAGATGTCATCAGTGATGTCATCAGTGATGTCATTTGGGATGTCATCAGTGATGTCATCAGTGATGTCACTGACCATGTCATGAATGATGTAATATGTGACATGATCAGCAGTGGATTTCGGGTGCGCGATATATAGTTAGTACAACTAACTATATATGGAATTTCAATGGTTTTGTGTGAGTAAAATAAGGTTTTTTAAATGCTAATTCCTAACTATATATGGTCTATAACCTATGGTTTTTTCAGTGAATATATATATATATATATAGATAGATATAAATATATATATATATATATATATATATATATATAGATATATGTAATTTTTAATATATTTATAACATTTTAAAATTAATTATAATTACTATTTAATAATTGTTTTAAGCTAATATATATATTACATTTTATATATGTATGTTTAATTTTTTTAAATGAAATGTATTTATTATAATTGTTAACATTTACAAATAAATCGAAATAATTTTTTAAGTTACATTTATTATTTCATTTATTTTACATTAATTTTTATTTATATATATATAAAAAACGAAATTTTCTACATCAATATTTTTGACAACAATACTTTTTTTTCTCGGGATTTTTGTACTTACCATTAGGAAGATAGGAAGTCGGTATTATTGACAACAATATTTATGTCCCTATATTTTCGTAACTCAATATTGTGGTTGTCGATATTCTGTCAGTGAGCCAGAATAATCCTGGGGATGCGTTCCCTGACTTGGAGCTGGTGTGCACTGCCGTCTCCATGGCAGAGACATTTGCAACATACTACTCCAGCCTGCATGTGGAACGGACCCCCATCCCTACCAAGGAGAATTTCTGTCCCATAGAGGTGGACTTAATATAGTCAAATCATTAAACAATTTACAGATAAGGGAACTTGACGCACCCTTGTAGGTGAAATAAATACAGTCATTCATTGACTCTATTAACAATGGGAAGACACCAGATCATAAAGGGTTCCCAGTAGAGCTCATTAAAAGTATATCCTCAATAGCGGCCCCGTATCTCCTGGTACTCTTTGAAGAGACGGGTGAGTCTGGTCTACTGCCGACTGGTAATCCCTGGTTATCCCAAAAGTAGGGGAAGTCCCTAGTGAATGCTCATCTTACCTGCCCACCTCATCACGTAAAATTGAGACCAAAATCTTGGCAGAAATACTTGTAAATAGATTTATAAAGATTTTGCAATATCTGATCCATGCAGTTCAAAATGGCTTTATGCCAAACCATGGTAACCATCATTGTTTTCATTGACTGCAGATAATGCTTGCTTTAGGGTAGAACTGACTGATTAAAAAAAAAACTTTTGATTCAGTTTTTTGACCCTTCATGTTTCAAATTCTTTGAATAATGAACTTTGGTCCCCAAATACTTTATAAGGAGCTCTAGGCTCAATGTAAAGTGAATGGTGTGCTATCTTCTCGTTTACCAATAAGAAGAGGTATGAGGCAAGGCTGCTTTCTGTTCCCTCTCTTTTTTGCTTTGATAGTGGACATTTTGACGTTGTGGGTCTGGCAGGATACTCAGGTTAGAGCATCAGATGGCAGCAGTGCTTTGGGGATTGTGTCTCACTCTATGCATATGATCCGCTCTTATACATTCAGCACCCAAAATGCCCTACCCCAAGGTTGGTGGGCAAGCTTTGGAGTTATCCAGAGGCCCCGGACCGCCGAGCTAATTGGGGGAAGTTGCAATATTTCCTGATTATGGGGTGCCACCCTTAGTTCCCTGCCATGCTGGGTCACACTTCAAATATCTGGGTATACATATTTCCAGAGACCCCAAACGTATTGGGAACTTAATATTAGCCCACTACTGGTGCAAACCATTAAGGTACGTACAGCTTTGTTGAAATTGCCCATATGCAAAATGGGTAGAGGTGCACTATTTAGGATTATGCCCTCCCTCATTTCCTCTATGTGCTTCAAAATTACACATACACACTGCCGCTGACTCTCTTATTGGACATTAATTCATTACTGATTCCTTTGGGAAGGTGCTCAGCCACAGGTTTCACTGGCCAGATGAGCACTGATGTTGTACAATGGCAGATTGGGGATTATAGACATACCCCTCTATTACTGGCCATTGTAGCTGGTTGTAAGTAATGTCTAGATGTTCAGGGATGGGCACTATCCAGCTTATGGGATGGAGATAAATCTACAGGGATAATGTGTTGAGACAGTACTTTATGGTCCTCAGTTCACTCAACCATTGCTGGCGGTGAAAGCGGAGTATGGCTTTGTGTCAGGGTACACCTTAAAGTGGACAAGTCAGAGATCCACCATGTCACTTTTAAAGAGGATTATATACCTTACTAGCTTGACGTGACCCTTCTGTTTTCACAGGGATGAATCAGATACATAGGTATCACCATTAATCCATCAATCACAGGTTTATACACAGCACATTTCCTGACATTGTTCAATAATATTAAAGGGAACCTGAGGCGATGGAAATCCATTATGTTTCCTATGTGGACCACAGAACAGCAGTTGAAATATCTGTTATATTTTGAGTCTTATACATGTTTCAAATACTTCCAATTAGAATAGGGAAAAGAACACAGGAGTAAGCCTAGAAGAATTTTCTAAACATTGACTTGCTGGTGAAACCACCAAATGGTTTCCCTCCTGAAGGACCCAAAGTACATGGGAGATTTGGGATTTACAACTGTAGTAGTATACTATAGAGTGGTACAACTTAAGGTAGTGGGGGAATTGTGAAGGGGAAAGTCATACAAACACAAGGTCCACATCGATCGAGCAATTGTTGCTAGAACCCTTTGGGATATGATGTGGTTACTATAGTATCACTACCTCTGAAATATAAATTGAAATCAAATTACGAGTCCATTAAAAATGGAACTTTGAGCTGAGTTGGGAGAGGGAAATAGATAGGGAGGCACTGTGGAGAGACATATCTTTAAAAATAGTATTTTTATGCAATATAGATAATCCTCAGTAAAGATGGGATAGTATCCTGCCATCCAATAACCCCTGCAAATGTATTATTCGCAGGGGTACCAAGAAATCTGCTTTTGGGTAAGCCTCATCCCTTGAAAGCCTTACAGTGAAATCACACTTTATAGCCCCAAAAAAGTGGAGAAGTGTGGCTCAATGGTTAGAGCGGCAGACCCTGATGCAGAGGTCTAGCCCGGGACCAGGGTTCAATTCCCCGCCTCGGCGGGTCTTGGGCTTAAAAAATTCCACGGACCTGATAATTCTCACCTCGGTGCCTATTCTAATCATAGAGTCCCACTCTGCAACTCTGGGCAATAGCTTGCTTAATCTCCACAACGGCCCCCACGATGCTAAGGATGCCTGGCCTTCAACCTGGGGGTGCCCAGGAGTGGACGCCTCACAGGGAAAGCCAGGACGGGTTCCACAGCGGTATTCGTACAAGCGCCTTGAGACCCTTGCGGGTGAGTAGTGCGCTATACAAGTATCAATTTACATTTACTTTTGTTTTAACACACACCTGACGCTGCTATTTAAATTAATCCTTAGGCTCCCCCCCTGCCCTGAGGAAGACCCGCTGAACTATCTTTATCCCCAATCACCACATTTCACTGCTTCACCACAGTCACGTACTTCATATTGCAATTGAAATTGTAAAATTGCGACAGCTTCTTATTATTTGATTTTCTCTTAATACATTATTGACTCAAAACAATGTTGGTGTGTGTTATATCTCTATTTGCAAATCATTCATATATGTTATAAGTAAGCGGTTGCTACTTGTTCTATGTAATTGAAACCCTGACAGAACTACTTTTTCGTACGTATACCCAGGTTCTGAGGGACACTGGGTTGCCCCATTACGTTTACCACTTTAAATGTGGTGGTCATCCCCAATTAACATCACATCGTGGCAGAAGTTGTTTGCCTCCAAAAAATGTATAACTGGACTTACACTGGAACCAGGTAGAGTACTGTTGTCTTGAGTCTATAACCCTTACAATAGAAAGAGATCAACCGTAAAATAATCAGATTCATTTTCCATTTGTTATTAACAGGTATATAACCATTGCTGGACTAATGAAACAATTAACTAGTCCAACTTGACAGGCTTGGTGTTGGAGAAAATCTAAAAGTCTTATCAGTGCATGTCAAAAAACATAGGGATAACTTTTTGACTATATGCAGTACGTGGGAGAATATAATGCAACTTCTCTTCCCAGTCTTAGAGCTCTGTGGATGTTTGAATGATTGAGGAAGGATAGTCTGCAGTGAAAATTAGTGACACCACCGTAATCTCATTTGAGAAAAGCTACTCTATGTCTCACAAGCAAACTAAAACATGTATTGTAGAAAGTGATGCTTTTGCGGGTTAATGGAAAGGAAAGGATTAGTTGGCGAGATATATTGTATAGGGTAACACACTAAAGTTGTGTACCATGTCATTGATGAAGGTGTCTCTGCTGATGGAATACTGTATTGATTTTATGCAGGAAGATGCAGGAAGAAAAGGCCTTTGGCAAACTGCAGCATATGTAAAGCGAGATAAGCATTTGAGTGTCGCATATGTGATTGTCCACTCACACTTGAAGTACTTTGAATATTGGATGAATGAAGACAAATAAACACACAGATTTATTTGGAATTAAACAGAGTTATCCTTTGTTTAAATTGAACCCGCTGTGCGTCCGTCTAGGAGCGTTAAATACGCTCCATTCTTGAGAGATGAATTAACCCTGGTTGCAAGGCACAACCACAGCATTCGGGCTGCACGCAAAAGAATGAATAATCCAACGAATGGACATAAGTGCAAGTAACAAATAGGATAAACGTTGGTGTGCATTTCGTCATTGTTTTGTGGAACAAATCTAGCTATACCATTAAGGAGAGGTTTTAATTACAGTTCCATAGATACCAAACTCGTCCTGTCTCCTGCTCACAATTAAAAATTGCCACTAATAAATAAGGTAACCCAATTTTATCCTATTGAGAGAGGTAAGCCTTGCAGTAATGAAAAACTAATTTACGATTATTTTACAACCAGGATGTGTAAAACTTAAAAGTACATATGCAATACTTTAAATAAACTAC
The DNA here is from genome assembly GCF_964261635.1 of Lissotriton helveticus. Lineage (NCBI taxonomy): Eukaryota > Metazoa > Chordata > Amphibia > Caudata > Salamandridae > Lissotriton > Lissotriton helveticus. Next base: position 1,143,128,915 of record NC_136068.1, read on the forward strand.
ACTCTGCCCACTGGGCTTTTCAAGGCCTACCCTAGAGGTGACTTTTATATATATATATATATATATATATATATATATATATATATATATATATATATATATATATATATTACCTACTGGCGGTCGCCAGTAGGTATATATAGTTAGGATTTTTTCTCTATGGGATTTTTGAAAATTCTATGTCTAATAACTTTGGCGTTTGTGGACGGAATTGGCTGAAATTTTCAGGAAAATGGCACATTTTGTTTCTGAGCAGCCCTTGAAAATTTGGGGGGGGTTCGTCAAGGGGGGGCCGAGAAAAAAGGGGGGTCCCAAAACGTGTTTTTAACATTGAGTTTTCCCTAGGGCGGTTGGCCTCACTTTTAGCCCGAACGGCTGAATGGATTTGCACGAAACTTGGCAAAATTGTAGGGACTGGTAGCCCGATGTGCCTTTTGTAGGTCTCACTATATGTGCTACAGTGGATTTTGAGAAATTAACGTTTAAAAAAAGATATATATCTGTAACAGCGGACCGGGCAGCGCTCCAGGACGCGTACTTTTCGCGCAACGGAGCTTTGTGAAGCGAAGCTGATTGGTTCTCCGGCGTCTGTCAACATTCCAAACAGTCCGTAGCGGCCGCCATCTTGTCTCTCGGTAGGATCGAGAGACAAGAGGAGGCCAAAGCGAAGGGGCAAATGACCATAAGGGGGAATAGTAGATCCTCGCTGACCCCCTAGGTTTGATGTGGAGGTTTTAAAAGGGCCCCGCGGGGCAAAAAAAAAAATAATAATAATAATCGAACGGCTGAATGGATTTGCACGAAACTTGGTAAAATATTAGGGACTGGTAGCCCGATGTGCCTTTGCTAGGTCTCAATATATGTGCTCCAGTGGATTTTGAGAAATTAACGTTCAAAAAAAGATATATATCTGTAACAGCGCTCCGCTTCGCGTAACGGAGGTTTGCGAAGCTGATTGGTCATTCTGTCACTGGGCTATAGTTGGGCTACATCTGGCTGATATTTGGGCTACATTTGTTTTTTTTGTCTCTGGCGGCCATCTTTGGGCTACATTGGGCTACATTGGGCTTCATTGGGCTACATTGGGCTACATTTGGGCTCCAACATATATATAGGCCAATGTAGCCCAATATATATTTTTCAAAGTTAATTTTCGTAAAAACCACTGGAGCATATATCTTGAGACATAGCAAAGGCACATCGGGCTACCAGTCCCTACAATTTTGCCAAGTTTCGTGGAAATCCATTCAGCCGTTCGAGCTAAAAGTGAGTCCAACCGCCCCATGGAAATGAAGGAAATGAATGGGTAATTTGTAATTAGCAAATAGCTCATCGCAAACTAGGAATGGTAAAGAATCGCTATTTATTCCTTAAAGTTCGCTATTTAGGAAATGCAAAAAACTTTGATGATACATATGGCGGTTCATCTCTAACAAGATAAGAAGCATAGGGATAGATTTATGATGACTGGCGCATCACCAGGGATGTGTTAGTCATTCTGTGCCGCTGTTCCGTCACCTATGGTGTGCTGCATTTACAATGCGGCGCATCATGGGGCAAAAACAGCACAGATGCGTGATGTATCTGTGCCGTAAAGGTGGCGCATTGCTGGAGTTGTATCGCAAGTGTGATGAAGCTCCAGCAAGGGTCGGGGGTGCCCCTGTCGCAGGGTTTCTGTTCTCACACAGAACTGTGGACAGAGGATTGGAACCTCGGCGAATTAGAGTGTCCCAAAACTCACCTTAGTAATCAAAAACCCCTTAGCAAGCTAGGTACAGTGTCACATTGGATATAACAAACTCTCAATGTTTAGACAATCCAGAATATGAACTTATAGTACCTCAGGATACGTGGAACTCATGAACAGTCGGTCGTTATATATTTCTTAGAAACCAGAACATGGAGTTAAGAAGAACACATGTGTATTTGAAATGTTTATTTACTAATGCCGTCTTCTCAGGCGTAGTATCTTAGATAATACAAGTACACATATTATCAGTAGCAAAATTACCAGCATAGTTACTAGTACATAAAAAGCGAATGGTGACAGTATGTTAACATGCTGTAAATGAATAAGAGTTAGCAACACTTATAAGCAGCCGCGGGCCGTGGAGGGAGTCACCCTCCCTAATACACATATTATATTATTTGCTAAGAAGGTCTCTTTGTGTTGGTTTAGGGCGTGCCCATACTTTAGTGTCTTAGATTTGAAGGAATCACATCAGCATACACCAGCTCTCTCTTCATGTGAACCGCATCAACTGTTGTGTATGTGTGTTCGGCAAAGCCATATAAAACCCGCCTCATGCCCAGAATTGGCAGAAGTTGCACTTATGTTATGAGTATGAAGTCGTGGAGATCAGACCTCATAACAATTCTGTATCGTGTTGTTCTTGAAACTTCAGCACTCGCTGTACAGATATAGTTTAACAAGCAAAGCAGATAGTAGAGCAATAACATATTATTCTCATGTAAACCACGATGAACTACTAGGTTGAAAGCTAAAGCAACAACTAAGTGTCGTGTGCAGAAGTTGCAAAAAAGGAAAAATGGCGTTTAAACCGGTAATGAGCCCATGCTAACTTAACACGGTGTAAAGATATCCAGGACCTAGATGACACCTCCCCATGATCCGGAAACGAACTGAATAAGATAATAGAAGTGCCATCTCATGAGAGCAGATTGCAAGGTTATATGTGGACGGTCCGCAAGGTAAAGCATTAAAAACTAGGAAAATTTAATGCTAAAGAAAAATAAAACAGCCAAGTACTTTATCGAGTCTTAAGCCAATAGGCAAGCTAAATAATAAAAACTTGACAAATAAGTCAATGAATTGTCAATGAAATGCTAGTACTCAGCATATCAAACATGAAAAAGGTCTATGACATAACTGTGTATGCAAAATAAGCTGCAACAGCCTCCAATAGGAAGTCACCGTCTTCATCCGAAAAGAGTTCAGCCATCCAATTTAAAAGCGGAAAAGAACATACGTGCTCTCCCAGCACCGGATCCTCTATCACCATCAGAGGACAGCTCGGTGGGTTTTCAAGAAAGCTCTGTTCCAAGAAAGACTGTGTTGCCGCCAGTAAATTCCAGGGACCAATTAGTCCATGCATCAATGCCACAGCCATAATCCTTTCGCCAGGACAAACCAACTCGTGAGTAATGATAGGAGTCATCAGCTGATTAAAGTCGACGTCAGGAGAAACCGGTCCGCAGAGACACAAATCAATGGCCCAATCGAAATCACAGGTCAGGCAGTGAAATACAGGCTGGACACAGGTGAAGTAGGAGAATCGAAAAGATAATCCATATGCCGTGCTTAATATCGCCAACGGCATTGTGCCATAATATTCTAGCATGCGATTGCGGAACAGTGTCAGCAGCTGCAGGGCGGGAGCTTGCACAGGAGGGATCATCCATATTTAAAAATGTAAAAAAGCACAAGAGCGTCCGCTGGTAATGCAAGTAAAAATGGGAATCCACGAAGGAGAGTGGAAAAAATAGAATGAAAGAAAGCAGGGATGACTCCAAAGATTTTCTCAAATGAAGTCACGAGACCACTGGTAACAACTTTAAAAAAGTGCGCCAGGGCCTTTGTGGAGGACGCGTTAAAGATAGTCCGAACCATCTTGCTGAAATGGAAAGGCAAATCTGTATTGAAAAGGGTCTGCACCTCTGTACGGGTGTTCGCTATGTGAAGCACGAAAGTTTCACGGGCCGAACTCAAGGCCACCTCTCTCTGAGACAAAAGAGCTCTTATTCTTGCCATGCCGTTGAAATCTGCTCCCAAGGTTGGTATTTGTGGCGAGATTGAAAACTCCCTATGTTCATGTGTGGGAGGAAATAGAACATTTCTGCAGCAAATAACCCGTTCACTTACTGTTACGATAAAAGGAATACTTTTAATTAACCCAGAACAATCTTCATTATTGAGCATCAAATAACTACCATTTTCCAACAACTTGAACGTGGGGATGATAGCAGGAACTGGCGTGCCTTGCAACACGCAAGCCATATTTGGTCGGTGTTTGTTGCATGAACCGTGTAACTGTATGTGCCTACACATTAGTGAGTGATGTGGCGTCTCAGTGCATTCCTCTCCATTCAGATAAACTTCTTGATCATCTTTGAAACATCTGTATGTGTATGGAAGCGACCAGACCTCATGAAGAAAAGCACTACCTAAAGGTTCATAACGACCTATTGGTATATATTTCATACAATTTGAAAACTTATATAAAGCAAAAGGCAGCGTTATTAAACGTGGATAAGGCACGTTGCCAAAAAACCCGCAATCCTCTGCTGATGATGTCACTGAGCATGTCATGAATGATGTAATATGTGACATCATCAGCAGTGGATTACGGGTAATAGTATCTCTAGTTTACTCCCTTATAGCTGTCTTTCTTTTAACATAAGTGTGTGTTTCCTTCCCTTATACTTACTGTTCTTTTTTTAAAAAAATTTTTTGGTTCACTTCCGGTTCGCGTACCGGCGAGCGAACTGGAAAGCGAACTACGAGAAATAGAGGTTGGCACAGTTCCAAATATTGTACCAATTTTTTAATAACGGGGAGGTAGTTCTGAAAAGAACTTTTTTTTTTATTGTTTTTGAATTTTTCTGAACAGTTTTATATTTTTTTGGGGTTTTCTTGGAGGGGGCAATGAAAACGATTCATTGTAAAGGGCTCAACAGGAGCAACAAAACAAAAAAAAAGTATTTATTATTTTGGGCGTTTCGTACAAACTTGCATATGATAGTCAATAGCTCTGTTGATCAGAGTGATGCTTCTTTCTCCGTAGCAAATGAATCCATCGCAATATACGCAGATGTGTTTTACTTCACCAAATCTCATTTGTATATTTGGCACCATCTCCCTGCCCTCTGGTCCCGTTACTTCCGGTACAACAGATCTTCTGGCCATAATAGGGAGATTATCTAGGTCGTTCCGAAACTGTGCAGCACTGTAGTTGTTAGGATGCCACCTAGTCATATGGCGATGCATTGTGTAGTTTCCGAAACTGTATTTTTTCTCGGTCCCTCTGGACAGTCTATCTTGACATATAAGGCAAGTTACGTATCTTGCATTTACTTTTTTCTGACCTTTGGGAATTTTAAAAAATTGCCAAATGAAGTTTTCTTTCCGGTGAGACGTCCTGGGCTCCTCAGGCAAAAAGTGTCTCTCTTCGTGCTCGTCGTCCTGTTCCTCTTCTTCTTCTTCTTCTTGCTGAATTATAACTTCAGCAGGTGGTCCACTCTTCCTTGGATGTGGTGGAGGTGGTGGGGAAGCACCAGCTGAAGCTACTAAAGAAGCCATTGCTCACTGGTAACAAAGGGTCTTTCTCTCACAATGATGAAAGTCAGAGTGAGGAAAGAAGGAGGGATTTTCATCATTTGGGAAAAACAAGAGTTCTCAACCAATGAAAAGTGTTCATTTTAGATTATATGACCTAGTCTTACATCATTAGGAAACCAAAAGTGAAATGAACCAATGAAAAGTGTTATTACCAAGTCACATGACCTGCTGTGTTTACGTTAAGCGCTTTGCAGGGCCTCCCGGTTTGCTTCCAGAAACCTGCACTTTGCGACTCGCTTCGCGTACCAGTTCGCTAACGTAGCACGTCATATGACGTATCACGCGACAACGTGAAACGTCATGCGGACGGGAGGCGTCACGATGTTGTTTTCTAACGCGGCAGTTGCGGTAAAGAAACGTTTACCGGCTCGCGGTCTATTTCGCGGCATCAAGGTCAGCTAACAGGAAGCTTCCCGATTCGCGAAGCAGGAACGAAGAAAAAAAAATATTTAAAAAAAAAATTCTTCATAAACATATAAAATATATTTTTGGATTTAAAGAAGAATACATTTTACAGCTACAGATATTAGCTGTTAAAAAACCAATGAAATTCATGAAAAAACCATAGGTTATAGACCATATATAGTTAGGAATTAGCATTTACAAAACCTTGAAAATTCACAGAAAAAACCATAGGTTATAGACCATATATAGTTAGGAATTAGCATTTACAAAACCTTATTTTACTCACACAAAACCATTGAAATTCCATATATAGTTAGTTGCACTAACTATATATCGCGCACCCGCAATCCACTGCTGATGATGTCACATATTACATAATTCATGACATGGTCAGTGACATCACTGATGACATCTCAAATGACATCACTGATGACATCACTGATGACATCTGATTTGACATCAATGACCACATCACTGATGATATCATTCATGTGACAATACAATGCATCTCCTCAAATTTTAATATAACCTCTGTTTCACCCAGTGTTAAATACAGAGTATAATTTTTGAAACCATTGACACACCAATACTAGTTACTACATACGCACTCACTGATTCCTATGTCTACACACACATTCACTCATTCACCCATACAATCATTCATACATACAATCACTCATCTTTACAACACTATCATATGCACTCATACACCTATACAGACACTTACAGTCTGCCACTCATCCATGGAGTTACTCACACACGTAGTCAGTCCTGTAAAGAATCAATGACACTTCCATTTTCTTGTCTATACAGTTAAACATAGAGCACCTTACATTTTCAAACATATACTAACACATACTTACCTTCTTAAAGAATCATTGATACAAGTACACATTGATCTGCACAGAGGCACACACCTCCCAGCCAGCCACACACACACTCAGTCTCCCATACAAATACTTGGACAATCAATCAGTAACCCATATAGTTAATCATATAGCTACTGATCAACACATGCAGCAGTTTACAGAACAACAGACATAATGATGCACAAATTAAGACAGTTTAGTCACTAACCCATGCACTCAGTGAGACACATTTAATCACTCACTCATACATTCAGTCATGCACCTACTAAATCCTTTGTCCAGACACTTATACTTCCACTCATTCTTCAATATGTAAGACACATTTTAACTTTACAGAAACATACAGTCACTGGATGTTGTCATCAGTGATGTCATCAGTGATGTCATCAGTGATGTCATTTGAGATGTCATCAGTGATGTCATCAGTGATGTCACTGACCATGTCATGAATGATGTAATATGTGACATCATCAGCAGTGGATTGCGGGTGCGCGATATATAGTTAGTGCAACTAAGTATATATGGAATTTCAATGGTTTTGTGTGAGTAAAATAAGGTTTTGTAAATGCTAATTCCTAACTATATATGGTCTATAACCTATGGTTTTTTCAGTGAATTTTCAAGGTTTTGTAAATGCTAATTCCTAACTATATATGGTCTATAACCTATGGTTTTTTCAGTGAATATATATATATATATATATACATACATATATACATATACATATATATATATATATATTACCTACTGGCGGTCGCCAGTAGGTATATATAGTTAGGATTTTTTCTCTATGGGATTTTTGAAAATTCTATGTCTAATAACTTTGGCGTTTGTGGACGGAATTGGCTGAAATTTTCAGGAAAATGGCACATTTTGTTTCTGAGCAGCCCCTGAAAATTGGGGGGGGTTTCGTCCAGGGGGGGTCGAGAAAAAAGGGGGGTCCCAAAACGTGTTTTTAACATTGAGTTTTCCATAGGGCGGTTGGCCTCACTTTTAGCCCGAACGGCTGAATGGATTTGCACGAAACTTGGCAAAATTGTAGGGACTGGTAGCCCGATGTGCCTTTTGTAGGTCTCAATATATGTGCTCCAGTGGATTTTGAGAAATTAACGTTTAAAAAAAGATATATATCTGTAACAGCGGACCGGGCAGCGTCCCAGGACGCGTACTTTTCGCGCAACGGAGCTTTGTGAAGCGAAGCTGATTGGTTCTCCGGCGTCTGTCAACATTCCAAACAGTCCGTAGCGGCCGCCATCTTGTCTCTCGGTAGGATCGAGAGACAAGAGGAGGCGAAAGCGAAGGGGCAAATGACCATAAGGGGGAATAGTAGATCCTCGCTGACCCCCTAGGTTTGATGTGGAGGTTTTAAAAGGGCCCCGCGGGGCAAAAAAAAATAATAATAATAATAATCGAACGGCTGAATGGATTTGCACGAAACTTGGTAAAATATTAGGGACTGGTAGCCCGATGTGCCTTTGCTAGGTCTCAATATATGTGCTCCAGTGGATTTTGAGAAATTAACGTTCAAAAAAAGATATATATCTGTAACAGCGCTCCGCTTCGCGTACTTTTCGCGTTACGGAGCTTTGCGAAGCTGATTGGTTCTCCGGCGTCTGTCAACATTCCAAACAGTCCGTAGCGGCCGCCATCTTGTCTCTCGGTAGGATTGAGAGACAAGAGGAGGCCAAAGCGAAGGGGGAAATGACCATAAGGGGGCATAGTAGATCCTTCCTGACCTCTTAGGTTTGATGTACCATTTTGCCAAGTTTGGTGTAATTCCGTTCAGCCATTCAGGCTGTAGACGTATGTAAATGTCCTATGGAAAATTGCATGGGGAAAACACATTTGAAAGTGTTGAAATTTAGAACCAATTAAAATGTTACTTTGGTTTTGTATTTGTGTGTGATGAAAGTTAATTGGTTATGTATATATGTCAAATGAGAGGAAACCACAGCCATTTTGTGATACTACTGTCTGAGGTACATTTGTGAGGAATTTTTGGTGGTGAATTTCTGGTGTTTGATTTACACAGTACTAACACTTCTGCTACTTTTAAAAAGGTGAGTTGTTAATTTGTAAGGGGAACTATGTTGTACACTTGAAGATAATTTGAAAAATGTTTTCTGTTATTTATTTGCAGTCCTTCTGTTATACTAAATACTTGATAAAGTTAGTTTTATATTATGTATTACTAAAAACGATAAATGAAAGTGATTATTTTTTTCTGCAATTTACAGCAAGCAATTTCAAAATAAAATGGCTCACAATGAAGAGACCGTGGCAATTTCTTTTGAATTGTCCAACACATTGATTGAAATTGAGAGCACCAATAATGAAATATTGTCACAAGGAGGACATGACTTGTATGATTCCATTAGATTGATTGAAATGGACAGCACCAAGAATGAAATATTGTCACAAGGAGATGACTTGAATGATTCCACTACATTGATTGAAATTGAGAGCACCAATAATGAAATATTGTCACAAGGAGGAGATGGCTTGTATGATTCCATTAGATTGATTGAAATGGACAGCACCAATAATGAAATATTGTCACAAGGAGGAGATGACTTGAATGATTCCACTACATTGATTGAAATTGAGAGCACCAATAATGAAATATTGTCACGAGGAGATGACTTGAATGATTCCACTACATTGATTGAAATTGACAGCACCAATAATGAAATATTGTCACAAGGAGGAGATGACTTGAATGATTTTTTTGATCAATCTCTTGATGGCGAATTTATCGAGTGTTTGGAGACCATAGAGTTACAAGAATCATCATTGGAGACTTTTAATGAGGACATTGCTGATGAGGACATGTTACTAGTTCTTTCAAATTTAGAAAATTCTGAAGAATAAATTTATATTTAGAAATCAAAAATTGTTTGAGACATTATTCATTTTTATTTTTAATTTATGAGGTTGTAGCGAAGTGATTGTAGTATAAAATGAGACTTATAGTATAGAGTGCAACATTTTTATGTTACATGGTAAGTTTACTCATATTTACTTCCCTTCTGCCACTATATTATCTCCAATGTGTATTTGACATGTCTTCTTCATCTCCGGCCTCCTTTCTCTCACTGTGTGTCTCCGATGCATCTTATCGCTGGTATTTTGTGTAATTACAGAAGAGAGTAAAATAAAATAGTTCGGAACGTGAAAAGGGGGCAAAGTAGAGTACTCCTCACCCCCTAGGCCTTTTTAGGCGGTCCCAAAAGGATCAGTTTCTGCTTTCCTGAGAGATTATGGTATGAGTTCCATATACCACAATAACTTGCATTACAACATGCAAGATATCTATCTCCTATTACCAACTTTTGGAGATATTCGCGCTAAGCGCGAATATCTCCAAAAAGTAACACCTGCCCTGAGCAGTTCTTAGCCATGTTATCCAATGCGAGGTGGATAACATGGCTAAGAGCATTAGCTCGGTAATGCATGAATATCGCTGAGTTTTTAGCGATATTCATGCATTGCGGCCGTTTATTATCGCATTTGTGATAAACCTTGATAATAGCAAGGTTTATCTTCGATAATTTCTGACGATGCTTAGCGGTAAAAAATTCGTTGGTAAGCATCGTTAGCGATAAATATCGCTTAACTTTGGTAATATGCCCCAACGTCTGTTAACGTTCGATTCGAAGGAAATGAGGAAGTGTTGAAAAACATTGTCTGCGCCATCTTGCCTTTTTTGAAATGCCACACTTTTGTCGTGCACGGCAGCCATTTTAGATGTCTTGACCAGACCCACTCTCTGCACGCTGTCGATTCGTAGCATGGCTCCTCACCCTCGCAAGCATCTTCCCCAGGCACTGGTCACCCCCGCTCTCTGTCTTATGCATGGGCAATAAACCTCCCCCCATCTGCGCTGCTCTTCCCTGAGAATCACACTGTGCCCGCCCGACACCTCCCTTTCGCCCTATTCACTACCGCACCCTCTGACACTCCTCTTCCTCTGTGTCCGATTGTCCAGGCTATCAGCTAGCCCTGCAGATGTAGTTTATGGCCCCAGCTGTAAAGAATCACCCCTCTTCAAAGGAGTTATAGTAGATCAAGGCCCACACCCGATGAGATCCGTCACACCACACGTGTTCCTACTATCTGAAAACTATCCTGTATTGTGATTGGGGAGGGGACCGAGCCTGAAGCGGAAGATTCCAGGAATGACTCTTTGTACATCAAAGTTTTTACAATTATGTGTCACATAAAAAATATATAGCACTCCAACAAAGTAGTAGGAATATAAAACTTTAATAACATATAAATATATACAACAAAACAAAAACAGTAAAAACATTTAAACAACGAAGAGACCGTGGCAATTTCTTTTGAATTATCCAATAGATTTATTGAAATTGACAGCACCAATAATGAAATATTCTTGTCAGTAGCGGTCTGTTGTGCGAATAGTTCCAAGGCAGCAGAACGCGCTGAAATCTAGATGGCACGAAAGTGATGTCTAGCAAGTTGCCGCCCAGCAAATAACGGCGTGGGGCGCCGCGGGGGTGAGTGAGTCCAGTAGGCACCACAGCTATTCTTACCGGCATTGCAGAATTACTGCTGGGGACAATGCCTGTGCTGGAGCAGGGTCACAGCAGAAACAAAAAGGATTCTGTTGAAGATGTTGTTGGTTTTCAATTTGAAAACAGTTCTGGTGTCAACTGCTATGCTAATGTAGTGGTTAATGTTTTGTTTTCTCTAGAAAATGTAAAAGAGGGGGAGGCAGTCCAAAGTTCCGTTAAAAGGGCAAAGGAAAGGATCGGTGGTTTGAACTATCAGTCAAAAAGGGGAGGGGGTGCAACAATTTTTCCTACCGGGTCACCCTGTGCTTTCACCGGAAGTGAGGTCTGCAGGATTCTAGTAATTCAAAGTGAGGCTGGCGCCGACGTCCCACGGATACAGTTTCGTCACTCCACGGGTGATCATGGCAGTCATTCCCCATCGGGGGTCGGAGACTCCCGCGGCTCCTCTAGAATCTTCAAGGTCGTGGAGGACTACGGTGGTGGAGTCAACCAGTGACCGGGCCATTTCTTTATGCTGGGCCCGCTCTTGCCAGGTCGACCGCCATTTTGAGAGTTCGGTAGCTACTGGCGATCGCGGGGTCACATGAGCGGACGGGCTCCACCCTGCCGGGCGAGACGTTGCAGCATGGCCACAGTGGAAGAACTCTTTTCCGGGCGCCTGGAGCGCTGAGGGTGCAGCTGGGAAGCCTCCACTGGGGAGGCGGGAGAGGCCTGTTCGCACCGTCTCTCCCTCCCAGTGCACCCCACGGCGTCTCGCTTGAGATTTGTTATGGCCGGACCAGGCGATGAGGACGAGGGGGGGGGGTCGGAGGCATGTGCAAGACATCCCCCCCCAGGGTTGTTGCAGCAATTATACAAGAAAGAAGAAGTGTCCCGTCCGTCTTCGGGCCGGGCTTCCGGTAGATGTCGGCCGGACGCCCCTGGCTCTGGCCCCATGAACGGGTTTCTTGGTTTATCGGCTGCAGCCGGATTCCGTCGGCCTCGGCCCCCCGACCGTTGGTGGCCGGACCGGAAGAGCATGTGGCGGGACTACCTGCAACTCTCAAGGGCCACCGCGGCCGGACTGGGAGAGAGAGGGGAGGGTCGAGGAGACATTCCCCCCCCCTGCAACTGTTCAGCGTTGTAAAGGCAATCCCCTGGCCGGGTCCCGTTGGTCTCGGCCTCTCCTCCGGCTACACCCTACGTTAGGATCTCCTGGCCGAGGCGTGGCAGCAGGACCTGCCTTATATGGGCTGCTCCCGGCTGGGCGTAGCCGGAACCCTGCCCCACCTTGGAAGTTTCCAGAGTGGGGGCGGATGTTCTACTGACTTGCATTTTCCCTAGTCTATCGATTTTTTTGGCGTGGCAGGCGGTGGGACAGCGAGGGGTGATTTGGTTTCTCTTACTGTTTTTCTGGTCTCTCACCACTGGCATATTTTAACGTTTTCTTGTTTCTAGGACATTAATAGGTTTTATCATTACGTTATGTTATCGTTTCTTTGTTCGTTGTTTAATAAAAGTTCATGTTCATCAGTGGCCTACTGATTTTCGTTTTCCTATTCTTTTCTTTCCAGGTTGTTTCATGCTAAAGTTTCTGTTAACAGGATACAGTGATCACTTCGTTATTATTGCATATGTCCTTTTCACTAGGGGTGCTCTCTGGTCGGGCCAGATGACGTATGTCTAGTAAATGGTCCGGGTGAAACAGGTGCATCAATCAGTGGGGAGTAGATAGGCATGACAGATTACAACGGGGGAGAAAGGTCCGCATTACGTACCCTTTCACTACTTGCAAAGATTTTCCTACGTTTATTTGCAAACAGGGAATACCTCCAAAAAGAACTAATTCCCAAACAGTCAATGTTCGGACAATCAATCAATCAATGAGGAATGAAATAGGTACGACGTGTTAAAGGCTTGCGTTACCTACCCTTCACTATCTGCAAAGGGAGAGAGAATATTCCTATTCTTCCTCGTTTGCAGGCAGAGAAGATCCTTAAGAGAACCAACTTCGAACAATTCAATGCTCGATTCAAACAATCAACAAGGGGTACTGTGAACACAAATGAACGCCGCTTATGTACATACGCATTGCTATTTTCAACAGGTTGTTCCTAATGTTTCTATTTTAGCGAGGTCAAAAAGAGATCCCATTAGTGGCCTACTGATTTTGCTCGATTCCTTTTGTTTTTTTACACGGTTTTTCGCTATCTGCAAAGACTAAACAGAGTATTTTGACTCTGTGCTTGTTTGTAAATAGAGAATGAACCAAAGAGAACAATCAATCAAATGGAGAGAGAAGCAGGCACGACGGATTACAAAGGGGGCAAAGGGCTGCGTTAACTACCCTTCACTATCTGCAAAGAGAGAGTACTCCTAATAGAAATGAGGGGTGGGGGGCAGCATTCAAAGCAGATCAGTGTGCATAAACACGAAAATGTTTTTACTTACCACGTACTTGACATTCGACAGCTTATGATATTTGCTATTAAAAAACCATTGAAATTCACTGAAAAAACCATAGGTTATAGACCATATATAGTTAGGAATTAGCATTTACAAAACCTTGAAAATTCACTGAAAAAACCATAGGTTATAGACCATATATAGTTAGGAATTAGCATTTAAAAAACCTTATTTTACTCACACAAAACCATTGAAATTCCATATATAGTTAGTTGCACTAACTATATATCGCGCACCCGCAATCCACTGCTGATGATGTCACATATTACATCATTCATGACATGGTCAGTGACATCACTGATGACATCACTGATGACATCTCAAATGACATCACTGATGACATCACTGATGACATCTCATTTGACATCAATGACCACATCACTGATGATATCATTCATGTGACAATACAATGCATCTCCTCACATTTTAATATAACCTCTGTTTCACCCAGTGTTAAAAAGAGTATAATTTTTGAAACCATTGACACACCAATACTAGTTACTACATACGCACTCACTGATTGCTACGTCTACACACACCTTCACTCATTCACCCATATAATCATTCATACATACAATCACTCATCTTTCCAACACTATCATATGCACTCATACACCTATACAGACACTCACAGTCTGCCACTCATCCATGGAGTTACTTACACACCTAGTCAGTCCTGTAAAGAATCAATGAGACTTCCATTTTCTTGTCTATACAGTTAAACATAGAGCACCTTACATTTTCAAACATGTACTAACACATACTTACTTTCTTATACAATCATTGATACAAGTACAGATTGATCTGCACAGAGTCACACACCTCCCAGCTAGCCACACACACACTCAGTCTCCCACACAAATACTTGGGCAATCAATCAATAACCCATATAGTTACTCATATAGCTACTGATCAACACATGCAGCAGTTTACAGAACAACAGACATAATGATGCACAAATTAAGACAGTTTAGTCACTAACCCATGCACTCAGTGAGACACATTTAATCACTCACTCATACATTCAGTCATGCACCTACTAAATCCTTCGTCCAGACACTTATACATCCACTCATTCTTCAATATGTAAGACATATTTTAACTTTACAGAATTATACAGTCACTGGATGTAGTCATCAGTGATGTCATTTGAGATGTCATCAGTGATGTCATCAGTGATGTCATTTGAGATGTCATCAGTGATGTCATCAGTGATGTCACTGACCATGTCATGAATGATGTAATATGTGACATCATCAGCAGTGGATTGCGGGTGCGCGATATATAGTTAGTGCAACTAACTATATATGGAATTTCAATGGTTTTGTGTGAGTAAAATAAGGTTTTTTAAATGCTAATTCCTAACTATATATGGTCTATAACCTATGGTTTTTTCAGTGAATATATATATATATATATACATATATATATATATATATATATATATATACACATGTATATATATATATATATATATATATATATATATATATATATATATATATATATATATATATATATATATATATATATATATATATATATATATATATATATATATATATATATATATATATTCATCTCAAATGCCATCGGGCAACTCTTGTGTGCAGCCCTTTACCATCCGGTTTAGAAGCCTCGAGGCTGCTTGCAGTTATTTACATCCATTTCTTTTCTCGATTCCTTGCTTGAACATCGCTCCCATGAAGATTAAACAAACAGCAGTCCTGGCCGTGGCAGAGGAGCACCATTTCCTACGAACTGAATGGAAAGGCTTGGAAAGAAACCCTTTCTTTCCGTGAAAGCATGCAGCTCTATGGCAAAACGAAGCCTGCAGTTTTGCAATCCAGCCTACTTAAGGACAATAATAAGCTTCATAAAAGAACACAGAGACAATGAACTTTCAAATGAACTTTCAATATAACACTCACCCCAAGAACTACATGGACCAGCATGCCATCGGGCAACTCTTGTGTGCCTCGCCCATTGGGGGTGATGTTCTCAATAAAATAATCAGAGAGACAACATTGGTGAGGTATTCATTTTTCCTGTGTAGAACCCATGAGGAAGAGGCGTTCTGCCTCGAAACGCGTCTGGAATCAAGCAAGGAATCGAGAAAAGAAATGGATGCAAATAACTGCAAGCAGCCTCGAGGCTTCTAAACCGGAAGGTAAAGGGCTGCATCGTGTGACCTCTGTAAAGCTCAGGGCATTTGAGATGAAGATATATATATATATATACGGGTCCGTGTTGGCTGACACAGGTCGGCGGTTCCGGGAGAAATGCAAAGCTTAACGCTGTGTGCAGGATGGTGCCGCTTTGAAGCTTCGATTGGTGTTTGGAAAGCGGGACAGGCAGCTTACAAGACTTTCATCAACCCACGACGGGAACAAACTGTTTTATTTTCCCTGGATGAAAGCATGCCCACTTGGGATATGAACATTTCGCACCACAACTACCAGAAGGCTGTGAGAGAGCCACGCCCACTGGGGCGGGTAATTTAAATACCACAGGTGTGACATGAACTTTGCTTTCGCAGTTGGATTACTTGCCATTGAAGAAGGGAGCATAGACTCTCGAAACGCGTCTGGTGCTATGAAAACTGATGCCTGTTTTGTCTCTTGCTGCCTGCTTGCATTTCGCCAATAAATGAGCAAGCTCATGAAGTGTCTGTGGTCTCAACTTCTTTTGGGCTACCTGTGTGTGAGTATAAATAGCGGCTGTTGCCTAGCCGCGAAGTTGGACCCACCGCTGCAGCCGGTCTGTGCTGGCTGACACAGGTCGGCGGTTCCGGAAGACACGCAAAGCTTAGCGCCGTTTTCAGGATGGCGCTGCTTTGAAGCTTCGATTGGCGTTTGGAAAGCGGGGCAGGCAGCTTACAAGACTTTCATCAACCCACGAGGGGAACAAACTGTTTTATTTTCCCTGGATGAAAGCATGCCCACTTGGGATATGAACATTTCGCACCACAACTACCAGAAGGCTGTGAGAGAGCCACGCCCACTGGGGCGGGTATTTTAAATACCACAGGTGTGACATGAACTTTGCTTTCGCAGTTGGATTACTTGCCATTGAAGAAGGGAGCATAGACTCTCGAAACGCGTATAGTGCTATGAAAACTGATGCCTGTTTTGTCTCTTGCTGCCTGCTTGCATTTCGCCAATAAATGAGCAAGCTCATGAAGTGTCTGTGGTCTCAACTTCTTTTGGGGTACCTGTGTGTGAGTATATATATATATATATATATATATATATATATATATATATATATATATATATATATATATATATATATATATTCACTGAAACAACCATAAGTTTTACACCAGTTATAGTTAGCTGGAAGTTTTACTCGCATAAAACCATTGAAATTCCCACTTTATAGTTAGTTGGACTCACTATAACTTGCACGTGCAATGCAATGCTGATGACGTCACATATTACATCACTCATGACATGGTCAGTGACATCATTCATGACATCACTGATGACACCATTCTTGTGACAAAGTGACAGACCTCCTTTCACTGTAATGTAAACTTTGAAACACATATTCAAAAATATAAAAAAATGGATATACCCATACCAGTTACAACAACCAATTCAGTAATTCCACCATCTATATACACATCCACTCATTCACCAACAGTTCTATGTAGTCACTCATACATATACTCACTGAGGGGAGAAGATGGCTGCCTGAACAAAATACCCCATACAAGCCAAAAGAACACATTGTATGGGAGTTTTTTTCACTCCCAGAGGGCTAGAAAAAAGTGAATGCGGCCAAGGTAACTTGCCTAATCTGTGGCGAACAACTCTCAAGGGGCAATCCAGACAAAAAATATTCATTTGGTAATAATACCATGATTCGACATATGACCCAGAGGCATCCTAACAACTATTCTCGTGCAGAGATCAGGGAACTGGCCAGTCACCACCCCCAGTGTTCAAGGACCAGCTCCAAAAGAAAGCAACCCACTCCATCGGGACCAGATACAACGGAGACGATGCCTTGTATTCAGCCACGATTTGCAGATTTTAGAATCACATGTATTGCATGTGGCAAGCTCATCGCCTATGGTGAACAGAGCATGAAGCTCGTCATCCTTGCTGGTGACAATCACAAATGCCCCAAAAAACTGTAATTTTTTCCGTTTTTTGTTTTTTGCTCCTGTTGAGCCATTTACAATTCCCTGTTTTTTGTTTCTCCCCATAAAAAATACAAAAAAAATATAAAACTGTTTAAAAAATACCAAAAAAAGTACAAAATGTTCAAAAAAACATTAAGAAAATATAAAACAACAAAAAGAAGAAAAAACCCAGTTCTTTTTAGAACTATCTTTCATTCATAAAAATAAACCTATATTTTTAATGAATCTCTGTCAATTTTTTTTTCTTAGGGTACCCGTACCGGGGCGCGCCCCCCAAAAAAATAGAATTTTTTTTTTTATGAAGGAGTTACCATGAGGGAAGAACACAAAGAGAGTAATGTTAAGAGAAAGAGAGCTACAGGATGAACACAGAGGGATTGTTTATTACATAGTAAAAAACAGAGAAGGTGTAATAGGGTGAAAGTGAGAAAAGTAAAATGACTAAAGGAGCGAAAGAAGGGAAAAGAGAGAGGAAGAAGACTAGAGTAGAGATAGTGGGAGAATGTGAGTGGGTGTTGAAAGAAAAAGAAAGGACAGTAAAAAATTGAGAATGAAGGGTAGTGGCGTAACCGGGATAAATGGAGAACGGTGAGTGAGGGTAAGAAAAGACCAGTTAGTGTAAGTAAAGAGGGGTGAAAGAGGGTGAAAAATTGAATTAGGATAAGACATGGGGAGTGACAAAGAGAAACGACAAAGAGAGTAAAGAAAACAGTACCTGAAAGGATTTGAGTGAAACAGCAAAGAAAGATAAGTAATGCAGGGTGTGTGACTTATAGGGAGTCAGTGGCTGTAGGTCGGGTGTGGATGTGTAAAGGTGTGTCTGTGGGTGTGGGTGTGTGGGGTGTTTTGGTGTGGGTGGAGGTGAGGGTGTGTGAAGTATGTGTGAGGAGTGTATGGGTGTGGGGTGTATATGTGTGCGATGTATGTGTGTGTATGGAATGTGTGTGTGTATGTGAAGAGTGTGTGTGGGGGATTTTTTGTGTGTATGAGGTGTGTGTGTGGTGTGTGTGTGGGGTGTATGTTAGAGGTGTGTGTATGTGTTGAGAGGGGGATGAGGTGTGTGTGTGTAGGAGTAAGATAAATAATTTAGAAAAACAAAATGAGTGAAGAAGCAAAGGAAGGGAACAGAGGGTAAGTGAAGTAAAGAATAGGGATTGAAAGAAGTTGAATATGAGAGGGGAAATAGGGAAATTGGAGTAAACATGGAGAATAAGAATAAGTGTGGTAAGCAGAATAAAGACACAGGAGTGAGGTTGGTTGAGAAAATATTAGTAAGCTTAAAGCAAAGGGTGATGACAAAGTACATTTTTTAGTCATACGAACATATAATAAATGTAACTTTAATTATTTTTTTAACTGCACTTTGTATCTGTGAAAGAGAGAAGACAAAATAAGTTACAATTAGTAAAAATTTGTATTTTAAATTAAAATATACAAATGAAGAGGTTAAAAATCATAACAGTGTATCTAGAAATAAAGTAAGAGTGAAGGACACAGAAAGGGAAATAAAGTAAGGTAGAAGGATAAAAAGAGAAAAAAAGAAATAGAATGACAGCAAATTACTAAAAGTAAGGCATATAGATTCACTAACAGAGAGGAAGAGAAGAACAGAGAAATGAACTGAAGGTAAGAAAGATACTAAAACAATGAGACTTAGCAAAACTAAATCAGGAAACAGAAGTAAGTAAAAAGATAATGACTGAGACGGAAAAGATAAACAAAAGTGAACATAACACAAGGAGAGTGAGGCACTGAGGACATAGAAGTAGTGAACGAAAAATTGAGAGAAAAGGTCAAAAGTAAAGAGCAAACAAAGATAAGCGAGGGAGAGTGGGTGATTTATAGTGATAGAGTGCGATAATACTGCTGAGTGAGTAAATAGGAATTACTAAATGAGCAAAGGAGGAAAATACGGAAAAGGGAAGTAAAGCAGAGAGATTGAAAGCTGAAAACTTATGCAAGGGAGAGAGGGGATGCAGACAGTTGAAATGAGAATGAGGGCTTGTCAAAGAAGTGGAGTAAAGGAACGGGGGTTACAGAGAGTGAGAGAAAGACATTATAAGTGAGTAAAAAGAGCTGAAAGAAGATGGAAAAAGGAAACTGAGTGTCTGAGAATGGGAATACAATTTAATTTACACAATCCAAAGTATGGAATAACTTGTACAGCATGTTACATAGTTTATTTTTGCTGTTCTCAGAATATATTGAATTTCACTTAAAACAGTGAGTTCAAATTACTCATCATATGACAGCGGGAAAAAAAACACAATCTAAAAGATTGTGTTTTAAAAAAAACCTTAGATACTGACAAATAACAAATGTACACTAATCTTTGATTGACTTACTTTTCCTTGAGGCCAAATAGTATATCATAGAGGTCATTTTCTCGTTGCAAAGTACTTTGCTGTTCAGTAAAAAATCCATTTTATCGACTTTCTAGAAGAAAAGCTCCAAGAACATCTTAAATATTTTCATTATTTTCATATATTCCCTTTTTTCAGTCATGACTCTTTACTCATTCCTGTACCTTTCCTTTTGGCCAAATAGTGTCAGATGTATGAGTATATTTTCAAATTAATTCCAAGAAACTCTGAAATTACCTTTTTTCCGACGTTCTGAAAGAAAGGCTCTACAACATTTTCACAATATTTAACTATTTGTAAAACCATCTCTGACTCACTCATGTTCATCATTTTCTATAATACTAATATCACTTACTATGAGATCCACTTACAGTACCTATATGACAAGTCAATTTTTTATATTACCTGGATCACTTTTACTCAGAATATATTTTTAAACAGCAACATAACCTTTATTAACTGCTCCCCTCTTCATAGGCCAATTACCTTTACCTAAAGTTTGGTTGTAAAAACACTAGGTATGAATTTTTTAAGCCAAAAGGCAAACGTTGTTTGAAAGTCAAATGAGTGTCGTTACATTGGGTCCAACCTTTACAACTTTTTAAATAGCATGTGTAATGCCCTGATGTTGTAGAAGGACCTTCATGAAAAATAATAGCTGCAGTTGCAAAGGTTCTTCCTGATATCGATAACTGTGAAGCCACAACATTTTTAATAGAAGTTGTCAATATAGTTCCATCAGGTCTACATCGTTGGAACATTAAAATGACATACTGACCATAATTTTGTAGAAATAATGTGGACAGCATTGTAGACTTACATTGGGGACACACCATATTGTGATCCGCTGCTTTAACTAGATTATTAAAAGGCACTGATTTGCAGTCTGGTAAAGTCAAATATATAAATCTTTCAGTGTCTATTCTAGTAGTACTTGATAAAGTACAGTTGTCGCAGTCATGCTGCCATTGATAAGAAAGGCTAAAAAGATTTTTTATATCTACACCTTCATCTTCCAATACATCAAACATATACATTAAAAATTCCTGACAATCCTGCTGAATATTCTGTGAAAATTGATTTTGACCAGTACATATGTCTAGAAGATTTCGAATTTCTGAAACACTTTCTTTGTTTGCTCTATCACTGGTACATTTAAAAAAACACGGAAATCAACAAACAACAGAATCTTTGATCCAGATTTTCAACAATCTGTTCTAGAATATTTTGAAGAATAAAAACAACATTAACCACTACATTAGCATAGCAGTTGACACCAGACCTGTTTTCAAACTGAAATCCAACAACATCTTCAACAGAATCCTTTTTCCTTCTGCTTACAATTACAGTTTCGTCTACTTTTTGTCTTTTTGCTACTACCTCACTGCAATTACTCTCATTTCTTCTTTTTCGGCCTACCACACGTTTTTCAATCAGAGGATATTGAGGCAAATGTGGAGCATACTCTCTTCTTAACCTATTGTATTCTTTAACACAATGTGGATCTGCACAAATCTTTGTTTCATCACACTCAATCAAGTACAATCCTGATAAAGTTCTGACTCGTGATAATGCCACATATGCCACACCCTCTTTAAACACAGAACTTCCAATGTTCACCAGAGCGCTATCTACACTTAAACCTTGAGACTTATGAATTGTCACCGCATATGCCAAACAAATAGGAAACTGTTTTCGGCGAACATATAAGTCTTTCACGAGCAAAAATCTAGCTGAACAACGACAAATTTGTTCTATTTCATCAATGCCATCAAATTTAATTTTTAAAATTTCATGTCTATCTATATTTTTGTAATTCACAAAACCAACAACATGACCCATTGCTCCATTTACCAAACCTCTTTCAACATTTAAATTCCTTCTCAAAATGATACGACAATTTAAACACACAACAGAGTCTTTTCAAAACCAGCAGTTTTAGATATAGTCTTCTCTAATGAATCCAATTTTGATTTCAAATTTTCAGACAAAATAATTGTTGCTCCCATATTCTCTATTTTATCTGTAGCTTCCAGTTTCACTATCTCTTCATTTTCTAACTTTAACATTTTGTTGTTGAACATGGAACATTCTTTCAGAGTTGGCATCAAACATATGCCAGATTTCTTCTCGTTAATTTTCTTAAAAATATTCTCTGGAAGAGTGTTTTCATTTGGGTACAAATTTGAAATTAATCGTCCATGTAAAGGTACTTTCCCTTGCTGACTTACTTTTCCGATTCTTACATCTTGTAAAATATTTTTATAATCTTCATCCTTTGCCTGCCGCATATTTTGAAGCAGTTCTGCATATTTGAAGTTTAACCATATATTAACGTTTCCAATGCTTCCTAGGCACTTCCTGGTATCTTCATGCGTGAGCATTTTGAACACAGGTTGTCCTTTCACTGGAGTCAACTGCAGTAGATCTCCAAAAACAATAATGTGTTTTCCTCCAAATAAGACATCATAGTCTGTTCTAAGAATTTCTTGCATTCTCAAATGCACAAAAGCAAGCATTATATTTGACACCATGCTTACTTCATCAATGATAAGAAGTTTCATTTTCTTCAGGACTCTCGAAACTTCGGAACACGCATCTCCAGATAGCTTGTGATATTGCACTTTGTTATCATGCTCCACTGGCAACATCAGTAAACGATGTAAAGTAATCCCTTTAATGTTATGTGCAGCCAGCCAAGTTGGAGCGGTAACAACACAAGACAGCGGTGATTCAGTACTTTTCTGCAGATAAGTTGCAATTGCTTTAATCAGAAAACTTTTTCCAGTTCCCGCTTCTCCACTCACGTACAGTTGGACTGGTTTAAATGATGTACATGAGCACTCTTTTTTCTCATGACTGAATCCATGTTCAATCTGTTCTGTGACTTCGTCATATATCTGTTTCTTCTCAAGGTTTAGTTGTTTCACCAAATCTTCTAAGTTAACTACATCATCTTGAGCTTGTTCCATAGCTCTTTCCACCTCATCCATGGCAGTGGCAGCTTCATTTTGTATAATTGGTCCTCCAAGTGGATCCTGACCCAATGAAGCAGAACTATGACTGTCTTGAGAACTGTCTCTAGCAATCTCTGCAGCAATTGTGGCTTCTTGCTCTATTTCTTCGTTCAACATTTGCAGATAATTTGGAAAAACAGGGCATTCTATGGTATCCTTGATTGCATTAAAAGAATCTTCGTAACACAGAAAATCTCCAAGTAGTTCCTCTTCTGTACGCCATGGCTTAAAGAGTTGCAAAAGAGCTAAATAGTAAAATTCCCTTTCCTCTGGATTTTCGCAACTCAATTTTCGATGATTAATCAAATGGCCTTTTTTCTGTCTCACTAGACATCCTTCACACCCAATGATAACATATATTCCATTGTTAATATCTTCTCTGATGGTTCTCTTATACATATAGTTTTGCAGAACTTCATACAAACAACTGTTCTCAAGATGACTACTTCTATAGTATGTATCCAACATGTTTGTCTTCAAAATATCTGTACTTTCTGGTTCTTTCTCCGCCAAATACTCTATTTCTTGTACAGATTTCAAAACTCGGTTTCGTGTTGCAGCAAGACCTAGACTCACCCAAATGATGGTTCTAGATTTGGCATAGAGACTTGCTGACGACAATCGATCAGAACATTCATATGCTCCAATTTCTCGATGCGACAACATCTTCAGACTGTAACTGTATAATTTCTTGCTTAGACTCTTTTTATGTGAAATGTCCTCCCACATTTCCTTCAGTTCTGTCTTTTCTTTTTTTGTGATGTAAGACGTCACATATCGAGCCACAGCAATAGAGTTGTCAGCAACGAACTGAATATCCATGTTAGCATTCCACATGGACAAAATCCTGGGTTGTAGTCGTTGATGTACTTGGACTCTTCATTTCTTTTTAAATTGTATGTATTTTTTGGTGATATCCTCGTCACAGTATGTCGCAGAGAAGACATCAAATTATTTACTCTTCCTTTAGAAATCACTGGTCGTGGAAAGCTGAAACGACATTTTGTGTAGAACTTGTCCTTGTTTCTGAATTTTCGACAACAGTACTTTCCACAACGATGGGATTGATAGCGTAAAACTTGTTGCCTTAAACTGTTTTCCTCTGTAGTTTTCGGAACAGCACATGTTGAATACTCTTCAATGAAACTCATCACTGTTTCATCCGAATCTGTTCCAAATTTGGGTGCATCTTTAATCCACAACAACATATGTATGTGAGGAGCACCTCTCGCTTGATACTCCTTTCTCCAAAAGAAATCCAAAACCTCTCCAAGGGGAGGATTTTTTTTGTTGGTAATAAAAGACATCATAGCTTCAAATCTATGATTGAAATATCTGCATACATTCACTGGATCCAAAGAACACAGTTCTCCAGGTGTTTTGAATTCTATATTTTGTATATTTGCATTTGCCTCTCGTAGAAATTGAAGTAAGTCGTCCCATGCATACTCGGCACAGCTAAGAGTGAGGAACCATGTAGGAGTTCCTAAGTTTCTTAGCATACATTTCAATTCCCCATGACGATGGTACCAATACTCATTTGTACCACGCTGACATGCCATGAGATTGATTAGATGAGATTCCAAAATATTATCTTGCAGATTCACTTTCTCCATAAAGTCCCTCGCCGAAACATTTTGCAGATGTGCTCCACTTTTCAGTATATGGTTTACTGCATAAGAAAGCCCAGACAAGTCACTTTCATACAGTAGATGAAACAAATAGGGAATGCATTGACGAAACCTTGGATCTTCAGCATATAATCTTACAGTTCGATATTCAGATGCAGGACTTTGAAGTGGGCGATCATCATATCGTCCACCTCGACCTGTTGGAAATAGCTGTGGAAAACAACGAGCTTCCAAACTTTCTTCCCATACACTAATGGGACTTCCTTTTGCTGCTTTCATTGAAACAATTCAATTGTATTCCCCATTACTTCTTTGGAATGCAAAGGATGAACAGTATAATGTTCATATATTTCTTCACTTCTAGACACATCAACTTTTTCAATTTGGCCGCCTGAACAATCACTGTCTTCATCTGCAGCTGTTTCCTCTGCTGCAACACATACATCTTTGTAATACTCATTGTTTTTGACTAAATACAACGTTGCCTTTTTGAATTTCCTAACATCCACTAAATCTTGCCAGATTTTCTTACTCTTTGTCGGAACCCCATTAACTAGAATAAATAAAGGTTCTTCTTCTACTTTTCTATACCAATTGTATCAATACTTTTTTTGAAATCAAGAGGCAAATAAACAACTCTTCCCTTTAATCCTCTCTGCAAATCTGTAGCAGGCAATTTCCCTATCTTAGGCTCCATGCGAACAATTGCCTGAAAAGGGTGGACACATTGAATCAAAATAGACTCATATGTATTTAAATCCATCAATTCACGGGGAATGTCTACCAACTCCAGATTATTATGAACAGCTCTAGCAGGCATTCTGTTTTGATTTAATTTATCATAACAATATTTACAAATACGCTGATCAGAACTCAAATCAAAACAATTCTCCACCCACAAATAAGTTGCAAAATCCTTCCACTCATAATTATTCATCTTTTCACTTTTTACGTATAAATCAACTAATCTAGTTTGATGCTTATAATGACTTCGTCGACAACACACACAAGTAAAATTCGGCCTTTCACTTGATGTCACCTTAAACCTGGTAATTTCCTGCTCAAACTTTTCTGTACTTGAAATCTGTACATTGTCTTCTACATTACCTTGAATTGCTGTGTCAATTTCTACACTATCCTCTTTTTCACCAAAATAACAAATCTCAATTTCTTCACAAATCTTCTTCACATCTAATTCAGTTCCATGCAAAACAGCACTGTTTAATTGTTTAAGCTTAAGTGCTGGACTTTTTGCATAATACAACATTCTCACTAATTTCCTCATTTTGGTATGATGCACTGCTAACATCCTAAAATGATGAAAAACACTTTGACAGACTTTTCTAGAAAGACAAGCCAGTGAATGCCCTTGCAAACCTGTGTTTTCTCTCTCTCTGCAAGGATCTAAGTCTTGCAACAACTTCACTTTCTGCTTTAGACTTTTGTTACTATATGTACGTAAGAAATTACAAAACAAATAAATTGATTCCTGTCGCACACTACAATTACGACTACACTTCCAAGTGTACACTGGACCCTTAGTACGTCTCCCTAAAACTTCATCAGTTAACACCTCTTCTGGTTCTCTGGGCACAAGTTTCTCTTTTTCAATCGGACAGCCGTCTTTCACTTCATACGCTCGACCACTGGTGTCAATTGCATGCACTAAATCATTCTCCTGGAAGTAACTCTCCTCATTAAAAAATGGCTCACAACTTGAACTGTGCATCCATTCTCCTGAAAAAACTTTACAAAAATTAGTCCGATTAATTACTCTTTTCCATCTACTGTTTGATTTGAAAACATCAATTGTCTTGTTAAGTGTCCTATTGATTATTAAAATAAATATTTTTTTCTTAACTTCAAAAGCCTGATCAACAATCTTCTCTACACTTTTCTTTTTCTTATAAAAAGCAGCTCTCTGTTTACCTTTCTTAATGTTTTTTAACAAATTTAAAACCACCCTATTGCATAACATTCGTTTACGAATGTCTCTAAACTGATTCTGCCTTCTATTCCTATACATATTATTCTCTCCTGCTCCAGTTGTAGGATTCTTTGAGGTTCTCTCCTTCCTTTTCAAATTTACTCTCTCATTCTCTTTTTCTACATGCTGTCCAACAATGTTTTTTGAAGTACATATGTTCCGTATAAAAGACTTAGTTGTCTTACCAGGAGCTTGGTTCCTGTTTTTTGAAGTATTTGTTGTGGAAGAGTGCTGTAATTCCGTTGCTGTTTTTGTTTTTTGGCGGTTATGTTGTTTTCTTCTCCTTTCACTTGAGGGCATGTTTGCTTACTCTTGAAATCTTGATTTCAATCTGTGTTAAAGAAAAAAATAGCACATTATAGACCACTATTACCAAACAACAAAGCAATGCCAAAAAGCAAACGATCTATTCAGGGTTACAGATCAGGTGAGGATTCTCCAGGGGTGCACAAAAGGTGAGGCCTGTATTGAAGAGTATAGTGGAAGACAGCTCTGTCCACAGGTACAAAGAAGATGAGACCTGTGTCTAAGAGTCCAGTAGGGGATAGACTTCATGAAGTCTAGTCCACTGCACTCTTATACACAGGCTTCGCCACCTATGCTTCCCGGGAAAGGCCTCTCTCCCACTACAGTCTTGATCATAAACCTCACCTCCTCTGTCCCTCTGGACATGTCTCACCTCATCTGCACAATCTACTTCCTAATCTCAGGTAACACAGGTGACAGAATTGTGAAAAGGTCAAATGTTTTTATGTAATCATGCACACACTATTTATTCTTTATCAAAAATGTAGAATTCATTGATTAGTCCCAAAATCGATTTTTCAATAACATTTTAGAAACACAGTGCAGGTCCTACTATTTAAACTTTCTCAAAAATGTAAAACTCATTAATTTGCAGCAAAAATATTTTAGTAGTGTAATGAAAAGCTTATACATATGACCTTTTCATTGTTTTTCAAATGTTATTCTAAAAAAAATTATAAGGCCTAAGCAGGAATACTCATGTGATGAAGCCTGTCCAGGGAAGCACAAAACGTGAGGCTTGTGTCCAAGAGTGCAGTGGACAGGACTAAACTGGAGTAGTGTGCAAGAAAAAAATAAGCCTCATTTATAAAGCCCAGCGTCAGTTTTGTGCTACTGATGCGTCACTTTTTGTGACGCATTGGCGGCATAAAACATGTGCCTTGTTGCGCCATATTTAAATAGTGAAGCATGTAGGTAGATGCGTCATTTTTTAAACCCTTTGCGCCACATTATACCTCTGTCAAGTGTAATGTACAGAGAGGGGTCATTTCTCCGCAAAAAGCCTCGTAATAATGACACAGTGAAATCTATGAGATTTCACTGCGTCACTTTTAGGACACTGTTACGTCAAAATCTTGCACCTGCCTCACAGCAGGGATAAGACTGAGGCAAACGCTTTCACATGGGGCTTTCCCCATGTGATACGATTCTCACACCTAAGCAGGAGTGCCGATGAGATAAAGACTGTCCAGGGGAGCACAAAACGTGAGGCTTGCGTCCAAGAGTGCAGTGGACAGGACTATACTGGAGTAGTGTGCAAGAAAAAGATGAGCCTCATTTATAAAGCCATGCGTCAGTTTTGCGCTACTGATGCACCACTTTTTGTGACGCATTGGCGGCAGAAAACATGTCCCTTGTTGCACCATATTTAAAAAGTGACGCATGTAGGTAGATGCGTCATTTTTTAAACCTCTGCGCCACATTATACCTCTGTCAGGTGTAATGTACAGAGAGGGGTCATTTCTCCGCAAAAATCCTCGTAATAATGACACAGTGAAATCTATGAGATTTCACTTTGTCACTTTTAGGACACTGTTACGTCAAAATCTTGCACCTGCCTCACAGCAGGCATAAGACTGAGGCAAACACTTTCACATGGAGCTTTCCCCATGTGATAGGATTCTGACACCTAAGCAGGAGTGCAGATGAGATGAAGACTGTCCAGGGGAGCACAAAAGGTGAGGCCTGTGTCCATGAGTGCAGTGGACAGGACTAAACTGGAGTAGTGTGCAAAAAAAAGAACCTCATTTATGAGGCCCTGCGTCAGTTTTGCACTGCTGATGCGTCACTTTTAGTGACGCATCGGCGGCATAAAATATGTACCTTTTTGCGCCATATTTAAAAAGTGACGCATGTAGGTAGATGCGTCACTTTTTAAACCTCTGCGCCACTTTATACTCAAAAATTTAAAAGCCATTCATTTTCCCCAAAATCGTTTTTGACATCACATTTAGGAAACACAGCACAGGTCCTATGTACAAGCATTCTATGTCATTACTGAAACCTCACTATTTTACAAAATACAATTCCTCTATGCAAACAAACTCAATATGCTTCCTACACTCAGTTAACACAGGTAACATCATTGTAAAGAGTCAAATTGATGCCTGTGTCTAAGAGTGCAGTCGGGGATAGGCTTCATGAAGCCTAGTCCACTGCACTCTTAGACACAAGCCTCACCACCTACGCTCCCCAGGAAAGCCCTCTCTCCCACTACAGTCTTGAACAAAGGCCTCACCTCCTCTGTACCTCTGGACATGCCTCACCTCATCTGCACAATCTACTTCCTAATCTGAGGTAACACAGGTGACATCATTGTGAAAGGGGCAAATTTATGTCTTTAAGCATGCAAACACGCTTTATTCCTTCTCAAAAATGTAAAACCCATTCATTTTCCCCAAAATAGTTTTTGACATCACATTTAAGAAACACAGCACAGGTCCTATGTACAAGCATTCCATGTCACTACTGAAACTTCACAATTTTACAAAATACAATTCCTCTATGCAAAGAAACTCAATGTGCTTCCTACACTGAGTTAACACAGGTAACATCATTGTAAAGAGTCAAATTTATTTCTTTAAGCATGCACACATTATTTATTACTTCTAAAAAATGTAAAATGTTATGTTATGTTATGTTATGTTATGTTATGTTATGTTATGTTATGTTATGTTATGAAAATTTATAATGCGCACAGCTGCTCCAGCAAAGGAGCGTCCTGGCGCTTGACAAGGTGACTAACACAACACAACTAAAAAGGCAACAGACTAGGGAACAAACAGGCTCAAAGGAATAAGAAAGTCTTAATGACCCTACGGAATACAAAGAGATTATCCAGCGCACGTATCTTTAAAGGAAGGGAGTTCCACAGGGCCGCAGCCCGAACTCGAAATGAGCGGCCTCCCGCTCGGCTAAGCTTATACCGAGGGACCACTGCTAGATCCTGACCTAAGGATCTCAAAGGGCGGGCAGGGACAAAAGCCATTCATTTTTCCCAAAATCGTTTTTGACATCACATTTAAGAAACACAGCACAGGTCCTATGTACAAGCATTCCATGTCACTACTAAAACTTCACAATTTTACAAAATACAATTCCTCTATGCAGTAAAAACTTTTTACCAAGCATTATCAAAAAGAATGACACAAAGCAACATTTAAAAACCACAATTTGCTTCCAAATCTTCTCCATAGAGTATACAAGTCTCTATGTATATTAAATGAATCATAACTCACCTTTACAAATGCTCTAGGAGATTCAGAACAGTGTCAGATACACACACCAATATTTCTTTAGCAGAGCAAAAGGTATGTTCTCCAGGCACTGCAACCATTAATGGCACAGAAAACCTCTGTTTCTACACACATATTGCTCATGGTAACCAATCAAAACTCTTCCCTCTGTATTTTCAAACCAACACCCTTCCCCCCTCAGCCCTTTCTACCTGTTACCATAGCATCTCCCTCCTCACTGAGCTCTCAGGTTTAAAAGTTTATTCTACAATGTTGCAAATCACCTCAGCAAGGATGTTTGACCTGTGAATACACCAGCTTATCTGGTGCAATGTTTCTTTAAATGACTTTTTTTTAACCATTCAAATTACTTCTTACACAGAACACAACCATGCACCCTAACTTTCAGTTTTCAACTATCTCAATCTACCAATCACTGCTTGTTATTCAAGAGCACTGAAACTCCACAGGTTTTTTTTTGCAAACTCCTACTGTTCCAACTGCCATTTTATTCCTACACTTCATCTGACTGCACCAGAACCTCCTCTACCATGTATTCTGTCTGGATTATTGGACATAGCTATATCCACTGGGCTCAAAGGTATGCAGCTACCAGAAATTTTCACAACCTTGATTTACCAAATGTGAACATTAAATGGATTGGCCAGAGAGGATTGAGATGTCACCAATTGATACCATTGGTGAAAACGTTTTTGCATTTGCCACACCCTAACCTCATAATTCTGCACTGTGGTGGAAATGACTTAGGCACTTTGACTGGGGTAGGTCTGGAAATGCTTTTAAAGGACACCTTTGAACAATTGATGGCACTTTTTCCTCAAACTGCCTTGGTATTTTCCAATATATGCCAAAGACAGAAATGGAACTGGTCCAACCAATTTTGTCCACAATTTGAGAAAGCACGGAAACATGTGAATAAATCTGTTTCTGCTTACATGAGAGACTATGGAATGGGTTCAATATACAACAACAACTTGCGTTACAACATGCAAGATATCTACAGAGGAGATGGTGTGCACTTCTCAGATGAGGGGAATAGAATATTCCTCCTGAATTTAAGATTGTGCATTGGTACCTACTTGTAGGTACCTAAATCAGCCACAGACCCAAAAGCTCTAACTTTTTTCACTAATTTTCATCAAAGTACGCTCCCCGGTACGCTTCCCGGTGCGCGTACCGGGCGCTCCCCCCGCGAAATATATTTTTTTTCCCTGCCTATATGGGCCTCCTAAGACCCCCTCAGAAAACCTAGAGGGTCAGGGAGTGCCTACGATGCCCCCTATACCCATTCCCAAAGCTGTTTGTCCTCCATTTTCTATCTCAAATCTACCGAAACACAAAATGGAGGACTCCCGTAGCGCTGCCGGTACGCGTAATTTACATAAAAACCAATGGAGACACTTTCACCAAATATAGAATAGGCCATACTACATACCAGTCCCTACCATTTTCCCAAATTTGGTGGAATTCCATTGAACCATTTAGCCTGTAGCCCTCTCTAAATATCCTGAGGTGAATTACTTGACAAAAACACATCTGAAATGTTAGAATTTACAACCAATTAAAATGTTACTTTCATTTTCTACTATTATTTCATGACATTTGATTGGTTATGTACATGAATATATATAAAGAAAGAGAGGGAAACACAGCCATTTTGACTACTACTTCCTGAAGTACATTTCAAAAGCATTTCCACTGAGAACTTAAACTTCTTTTTGAAAGGTAAGATGTTATTTTGAAAACTGAAGTATGTTGTGCACTTTAAGTTAATTTGGAAAACATTTTCTGATAGTTATATACTATCCCTCTGTAATAGTTATAGATTGAGATACACTTCTCTGTTATAGTTATGGATGGAGTTAGGCTTGTCTTGTATAATTATAAATTTACTTAGGCTTCATGATATACACTTTTTTATATTTCTACTTCCAGCCTGATACCATACACTGCCCAAAGATAACTTCACTGTTAAAAATTAAAAACTACCTGACTGAACTTAAACCCAACAGTGCCCTATCTCTACTGATATATTTATCTTTTATGCAAATTACAGCAAGAAAATGGAAGGAGAGCAAAATATTTCCTTCGAAATTATTCTGGAGAGCAACAATGAACAAGTTATTGAACCCAATGATGACTTAGAATTCATGGATAAATCACGGGACTATGAATTAGTTCAATGTGTGGAAGTGGTAGATTCGCTAATTCAAAATGAGGACATTTCCAACAATCTGTTAATAGAAGTTCTATCAAATTTTGAAAAAGAATCTGAAAAATAAATTTATATTTATTAATTATAAAATTATTTGAGACATTATTCATTTTTATATGTAATTCATAAACTAGTACCAAATTGATTATAATGTTAAGTCAGATTTATAGTATGCTGTGCAACTTTTTTATGTTACATAGTAATTTTGCTCATAGATACTTCCTTTCTCCCAATATATTATCTCCAATGTGTATTTGACATTCTTTTTCATCTCCTGCTTCCATGTTGTTTCTGCTTGCCTGACAGACTATGATATGGATTCCATATACCACAATAACTTCTGTAACAAAATGCAAATTATCTACAGAGGAAACAGTGTACATTAAATTTAAGACTCAGCATTGGTACCTACATGTTGGTACTTAAAACACCCAAACAACACAACAACTCTATTCAGAGCTACCCTACCTCTAAGCACTTTAAATTATTATTTTAGTGTTTTCCCCATGTGTGGGGCGGGGAGGTGTGTGTGGGGGATGTGTGTGGTGTGTCTGTGAGATGTGTGTGTGTGTGTGTGTCTGAGGGGGGATGAGGTGTATAGGTGTGTGTAGGTGTGTGGGGTATGTGGGTGTGGGTGGGGATGTGGGTGTGTAAGGTGGGGGTGTGGGTGTGTGGGGTGTTTGGGTGTAGGTGGGGGTGTGGGTGTGTGAGGTGTGTGTGGGGTGTGTGTGGGTGTGGGGGGTATGTGTGTAGGATGTGTGTGTATGTGTGGGATGTGTGGGTGTGTCTGTGAGGTGTGCATGTGTGTGTGTGTGTGTGGGGGAGGTGTGTGTGTGGGATGTGTGAGGTGTGTCTGTGAGGTATCTGTGTGTGCGTGTGTGTGTGTTGGGGGTGAGGTGTGTGTGTGAGTGTGTGTGTGTGGGTGTGGGTGTGGATGTGTAAGGTGTCGGTGTGGGGGTGTGGGGTGTTTGGGTGTGGGTGGAGGTGTGCGTGTGTGAGGTGTGTGTGGGGAGTGTGTGGGTGTGGGGGTGTGGGGTTATGTGCGTGTGGGTGTGTGTGGGACGTACTTGTAGGTACCTAAAACAGCCACAGAACCAAGAGCTCTTTTCAGAGCTACCCTACCTGTAATCACTCAAAATGATTATTTTACACTATTATTTTCACTATTTTTCACCAAAGTACGCTCCCCGGTACGCTCCCCGGTGCGCGTACCGGGCGCTCCCCCTGCGAAAACCGAAAAAAAAGTAATTTTTTTTTTTACCCGAGGGACCCTTTTATGGCCCCTACATCAAACCTAGGAGGTAAGGGGGGGTCTACCCTGCCCCCTTTTGATTATTTCCCCCTTTGTTTTTACCACCTCTTGTGTCTCGATCCTACCGAGACACAAGATGGCGGCCGCTCCGGACTGTTTCGAATGTTTACAGACACCCGAGAGCCAATCAGCTTTCCGTGTACAAGTCGCGTGGCATGCCCGGAGCGATCCCCGGTGCGCGTACCGGGGCGCGGCCACAGATATATAATTTTTTTTTAACCTAAATTACTCAAAATCCTCTGGAGCACATATCTTGAGACAGAGCAAGGGCACATCGGGCTAACAGTCCCTACAATTTTGCCAAGTTTGGTGAAAATCCATTCAGCCGTTCGAGCTAAAAGTGCGACCGACCGCCCTATGGAAATTAACATGGAGAAAACACGTTTTGGGACCCCCCTTTTATCTCGGCCCCCGCTTGACGAATCCCCCCCAAACTTTCAGGGAAGGACCGGAGCGCCGCGAAGCAAAGTACAGATATTCACACAGTTTAGTCACTATCCACTATATTTAGTGAGACATTATAAATTGGTCAAGTAAACAGTCAATTACACTGCTACTAATTCCTCCATCCAAATATTTATTTATATATATCCACTCATTCTTCAATGTAAATTGCTATATATATAATGCATATTTAAATAACGAAGCAAACCACATTCACTGGATGATGTCATCAGTGATGTCATCAGTGATGTCACTGACCATGTCATGAATGATCTAATATGTGACATCATCAGCAGTGGATTGCAGGTGCGCGAAATATAGTTAGTACAACTAACTATATAAGAGCAATTTCATTGGTTTTGTATGAGTAAAATGTCCAGCTAACTATAACACCACTAAAACTTATAGTTTTTGGAGTGAATTTCAAAGGTTTTTAAAAAACTAATTTCTAACTATATAACTCCTGTAACCTATGTTTTTTTCAGTGAATATATATATATATATATTCACTGAAAAAACCATAGGTTATAGACCATATATAGTTAGGAATTAGCATTTAAAAAACCTTATTTTACTCACACAAAACCATTGAAATTCCATATATAGTTAGTTGCACTAACTATATATCGCGCACCCGCAATCCACTGCTGATCATGTCACATATTACATCATTCATGACATGGTCAGTGACATCACTGATGACATCACTGATGACATCTCAAATGACATCACTGATGACATCACTGATGACATCTCAAATGACATCACTGATGACTACATCCAGTGACTGTATAATTCTGTAAAGTTAAAATATGTCTTACATATTGAAGAATGAGTGGATGTATAAGTGTCTTGATGAAGGATTTAGTAGGGGCATGGCTGACTGTATGAGTGACTGATTAAATGTGTCTCACTGAGTGCATGGGTTAGTGACTAAACTGTCTTAATTTGTGCATCATTATGTCTGTTGTTCTGTAAACTGCTGCATGTGTTGATCATTAGCTATATGATTAACTGTATGGGTTATTGATTGGTTGCCCAAGCATTTGTATGGGAGACTGAGTGTGTGTGTGGGTGGCTGGGAGGTGTATGACTCTCTGCATAGATGTGTGAGCAGTTGATTGACTAGATGTATGGGTTCAAAAGTGCATGTGGAAACAGCTGTATAGGCGGTTGACTGTGTGCATGAGTGTATTGGTGAGTGAATGGATATCTCAGTGCTACATGTCAAAGTAAGTACATATGTAAAACACAGTACATGTGAGAGTTGACATATATAAATAACTGTGCATAAGAGCCAGTGAATGTGTGAGTGGCTGTATGGATCATTGTGAACTTGTATCCAGGATTGTATAAGTGAGTAAATATGTTTTAGTATATGTTTGAATAAGTAAGGTGTGTATAACTGTATAGTTGAGGAAATGGAGATGTGATTGATTCTTTGCATGACTGACTAAGTGTCTGAGTAACTCCATGGATGAGTGACAGTCTATGAGTGTCTGTTTACACTGAGTGTATCTAAGGTTATATTAGAGTCTGAAGAGGTTCATCGTATTATCACATGAATGATGTCATCAGTGATGTGATCAGTAATGTCAAATGAGATGTCATCAGTGATGTCATCAGTGATGTCATTTGAGATGTCATCAGTGATGTCATTTGAGATGTCATCAGTGATGTCATCAGTGATGTCATTTGAGATGTCATCAGTGATGTCATCAGTGATGTCACTGACCATGTCATGAATGATGTAATATGTGACATGATCAGCAGTGGATTGCGGGTGCGCGATATATAGTTAGTGCAACTAACTATATATGGAATTTCAATGGTTTTGTGTGAGTAAAATAAGGTTTTTTAAATGCTAATTCCTAACTATATATGGTCTATAACCTATGGTTTTTTCAGTGAATTTTCAAGGTTTTGTAAATGCTAATTCCTAACTATATATGGTCTATAACCTATGGTTTTTTCAGTGAATTTCAATGGTTTTTTAATAGCAAATATCATAAGCTGTCGAATGTCAAGTACGTGGTAAGTGAAAACATTTTCGTGTTTATGCACACTGATCTGCTTTGAATGGTGCCCCCCCCCCTCATTTCTATTAGGAGTACTCTCTCTTTGCACATAGTGAAGAGTAGTTAACGCAGGCCTTTGCCCCCGTTGTAATACGTCGTGCCTGCTTCTCTCTCCATTTGATTGATTGTTATCCAAGTATTTACTGTTTTAGAATTGGTTCTCTTTGGTTCATTCTCTATTTACAAACAAACACAGAGACGCAATACTCTGTTTAGTCTTTGCAGATAACGAAAAATCGTGTAAAAAAAAAAAGAAAAGGAATCGAGCAAAATCAGTAGGCCACTAATGGGATCTCTTTTTGACCTCGCTAAAATAGAAACATTAGGAACAACCCCTCATGACAAATACAAAACTAGTGAGATGAACTGAACTCCACACAATGATGGCTGCAAAACAGCTCGGCTCCGCCACCCACCCCGCCCAAAATAACGATAAAGAGCGGCTGCCATGATTGGTTGCGGAATGGCCACGACGGAGCTACGAAATGGTGCTGCTCTCATGCTAACCCCAGCTTCAGTCTGAAACATCCAGAAACACTGTAGACTACCAATTCGATCAGTTCCGGTAGCGCCCCAATGTAACCCGGTAGAGAAGAACTAGCCCTCCCCTCTTTGACTGATGGTTCTTGTTGCCTGTCCCTTCTGTTGTCATTTAACAGAACTATTTAGCCTGCTGAAAGGGGTTGTGTTCCGACCGCTGGTTGGTGGAGACATTTTGACTACATTCTGGACCTGCGTGGTCGCGTAATGCGTCATATGACGCGCCGCGTTAGCGCATCCGGAAGTCATCCGGGGCGCGCAGCGCGTAACGTAAGCATAACAAGTCATGTGACTTGTTAATAAAACTTTTCATTGGTTCATTTTACTTTTCTTATTCTAATGATGAAAGGCTTGGTCATATGACCTAAAAATTACGCTTTTTATTACTTCCGAACATTATTTTTTCTTAAATATATGTTATAATGTTCCAGGCTAATGTACTTTCCCGGAAAATTTACAACTGTCCTGCAAGTAAAATATATTCTTTTTTCGAGAAAAAGAGCGTTTCTTCGTCCCATGACGGAGCCTTTGAGCAAAAGAGGGTCGACCTGCTGTCTTAGTCGCCGATACGCCTGAATATGAGATTCTTATCGATCACTTTATGTTGCAGGAGTAGAAAACACAACAGCCCTTGACCATTTATCTTTACTGCGTTCCTTCGTATTATACCTTTTACCCTTCATGTAATTGGTCTGCTTTATTTCACTTGCCTTTTAATGATTCTAAAACAGTGACTATTATTAAAAACTTTACCAATGTATATACTACTACCATGTTTTCTTTTAAAAACCTTTATTGTGAAAATTTCATTATACAAATACGAGCCTATAACCACGTGGGCCGGCCACGGAGCAAACTGTAATCGTATATGATGAGTAGACATTTACACTGTAGAGGAACGTAACGGGCGGGCCATTAGGTTGCAAGAACTAAGGTGTCTAACAGTTACGGAATCGGTGGACGTACATTTTATAATTAAAATACGACAGGGCCAGTTACAATAAAATTATCTAGATATACATTTGCGGGCAAGTACCATGGGTGACGTTAATTCGAACTTTCAATAGTACAGTAATCAATAACACATCAGAACTTAATATCAATAGGGATGTCGAAATATTCAATCAATTCTCGTCCCCGCCCGCCATGTGCTTCAAAACTGCATACGTATCTCGTGATTTCAAGGTTCTGCAACCAGTACACAACAAGGAGTTACGAGTCCCATTTATTCCGGCGCCATTTTGGGCGAGGACGGGCAGGTCCAGGATATAGTCAAAATGTCTCTACCAACCATCGACTATGATGATGTTCATATGCTGTATTTATTAGAGTAACACTCATCTGTCCACATGAAATTAATTTGCCACAATCTAAACATGTCATTTTAATCTTTCCAAAGTTCTTCTAAATATTTGGGACCGTTTCCCTTCCCTCTGATGCTGTCAGTGCCACTTCTTTGATGAATGTACTAGCAGGTCAGGGGTTCTCCTCCAAATCTCTCTTTTATGCAGCACTATAATTAATTGGTGCCACCTCTCCATATGACGATGCATGGTATAGTTACCATAACTATATTTTTTTTCGGTTCCTCTGGAGAGTTCATCGTGGCAGATGAAGCGTGTAACGTACCGGACATTTACCTTTTTTTGCATATACAGGAAAGGAAAAAAAAATCGAGCGTCCGAGTTCTAAGGTGTCCCAGGGCCATTTTAGTGGACCAGGCCCAAATCCAAAGAACAGGCCGCCATTTTCAGAGTCCTGTTGCAGCCACCTGTTGCTGTAGCATCAAGAGCAGCAGAAACTCAGCTGAATGGCAACTGAAACGGTAAAGGGGCGCCCCACTACAGCAGACGAGCCTCCACCTGGGAAGGCCCGTTCACGCCGCCTCCCCCCCCCTTCGGGCACCCCACGCCGTTATTCGGAGCAGTATTGTAGGATGGCCACACCAGTGCGGCAACTTGCTAGACATCACCTCGGTGGTAACCGAATCTCAGCCCCTTGTAGTGTCTCCTCTTCAGAAAATATTCTTGCGCAACCTTTGCCCCATTCACACATCGGTCCGCTACTGACGCCATCTCACAGGCTAATGGGGCGCCCCACGCCGAGTTTCAGCATTGTAGGATGACCACACCAGTACAGCAACTTGCTAGACATCCCCTCGGTGCCATCCGGATCTCGGCGCCCCACTGCAGATGAAGTGCCTCTCAACTATGAAACCACCACGGTGACATCCGGATCTTGGCGCGTTGTGCTGCCTTCGGCCTATTCGCACATCGGTCCGCTACTGACGCCATCTCACAGACTAATCGGGCGCCCCACGCCGAGTTGCAGCATTGTAGGATGACCACACCAGTGCACCTTACTAGACACCACCTCGGTGCCATCCGGATCTTGGCATCTCAGCGCCTTATGGTGTCTTCTATTCAGAAAATATTCTTGCGGTACCTTTGCCCCATTCACACATCGGTCCGCTACTGACGCCATCTCACAGGCTAATAGGGCGCCCCACGCCGAGTTTCAGCATTGTAGGATGACCACACCAGTACAGCAACTTGCTAGACATCACCTCGGTGCCATCCAGATCTTGGCATCTCAACGCCTAGTGGTATCTTCCATACAGAAAATATTGTTGCGCTCCCTTTGACCCCATTCGCACATCGGTCCGCAACTTAGACATCACCTCGGTGCAATCCGGATCTTGGCATCTCAGCGCCTTGTGGTGTCAGTCAGAAAATATTGTTGCGCTGCCTTTGGCCCCATTCGCACATCAGTCCGCTACTGACACCATCTCACACGCCAACAGGGCGCCCCACACCGACTTTTACCATTGTAGGATGGCCACACCAGTGCCACAACTTGCTAGACACCACCTCGGTGCCATCCGGAGCTTGGCATCTCAGCGCCTTGTGGTGTCTTCTAGTCAGAAAATATTGTTGCGCTGCCTTTGGCCCCATTCGCACATCGGTCCGCTACTGCCGCCATCTCACAGGCCAACGGGGCGCCCCACGCCGACTTTCAACATTGTAGGATGGCCACACCAGTGCGGCAACTTACTAGACACCACCTCGGTGCCATCCGGATCTTGGCGCGTTGTGCTGCCTTCGGCCTATTCGCACATCGGTCCGCTACTGACGCAAACTCACAGGCCAACGGGGCGCCCCACGCCGACTTTCAGCATTGTAGGATGGCCACACCAGTGCTGCAACTTGCTGGACACCACCTCGGTGCCATCCGGATCTTGGCGCGTTGTGTTGCCTTCGGCCTATTCGCACATCGGTCCGCTACTGACGCCGCCTCACGTGCCAACGTATTTTCTCCGCATTTTATACCCTATGCCGCATAACAGGTCATGTGACTTGTTTATAAAACTTTTCATTGGTTCATTTTACTTTTGGTTTCCTAATGATGGAAGGCTTGATCATATGACCTAAAAACAACACTTTTCATTGGATGAAAACTTTTTTTTTCCCCCAAACGATGAAAGCCCCACCTTGTTTATGGATGTTTCAGACTGAAGCTGGCGTCAGCATGAGAGCACCACCATCTCGTAGCTCCGTCGTGGTCATTCCGCGAGCAATCATGGCAGCCGCTCCCCACCAGAAGCCTACAGGAGTCAGGGGCCCCCAAAACTTTTGATAAATCCTCAAGGCGGAGGGGACGCTTTCGAGAATGGGGTCCAAGACCTAGCAGACAAGCGTCCGATTTCCAAGGTGTCCCAGGGCCATTTCAGTGGACCAGGCCCAAAAAGGAAAGAGCCTGCCGCCATTTTGAGAGTCCTGTGACAGCCGCCTATCGCTGCACCGCAAGAGTGGGCGCAACTCAGCTGAATTCCGGCTTTTGACACAGTGGACCAAAAACGGACGGAATGGCAACTAAAACGGTAAAGGGGCGCCCCACTACAACAGATGACACTCCACCTGGAGAGGCCCGTTCACGCCGCCTCCCCCGGGGCGCCCCACGCCGTTATTCGGAGCAGCATTGTAGGATACCAAAACCAGTGCGGCAACTTACTGGACATCACCTTGGTGCCATCGTTCTGCTGCCTTGGAACTATTCGCACAACAGTTTGCTACTGATGACCCACCCCCCGCGACGCCCCACGCCGGAAATCTGGACGTTGTGCTGCGTTGGGACTATTCGCACAGCCGACCGCTACTTCGTTGTTTTTCCCTAAAAATGTTTATATGTTATTACTATTTTTGTTTTCTTGTATATATTTATAAATTATTAAAGTTTTATAATCTTACTACTTTGTCGGAGTGCTATATATTTTTAATGTGACACATAATTGTAAAAACTTTGATGTACAAAGAGTCATCCCTGGAATCTTCCGCTTCAGGCTCGGTCCCCTCCCCAATCACAATACAGGATGGTTTTCAGATAATAGGAACGCTTCTGCTGTGACGAATCTCATCGAGTGTGGGCCTTGATCTACTATAACTCCTTTGAAGAGGGGTGATTCTTTACAGCTGGGGCCATAAACTACTTCTGCAGGGCTAGCTGATACCCTAGGACCAGCCTGGACAATCGGACACAGAGGAAAAGGAGTGTCAGAGGGTGCGGTAGTGAATAGGGCGAAAGGGAGGTGTCGGGCGGGCACAGGGTGTGATTCTCAGGGAAGAGCAGCGCAGATGGGGGGAGGTTTATTACCCATGCATAAGACAGAAAGCGGGGGTGACCACTGCCTGGGGGAGATGCTTGCGAGGGTGGGGAGCCATGCTAAGGATCGACAGCGTGCACAGAGTGGGTCTGGTCAAGGCATCTAAAATGGCTGCCGTGCACGACAAAAGTGTGGCATTTGAAAAAAGACAAGATGGCGCAGACAATGTTTTTCAACACTTCCTGATTTCCTTCGAATCGAACGTTAACAGACGTTGGGGCATATTACCAAAGTTAAGCGATATTTATCCCTAACTATGCTTAGCAACGATTTTTTTACCGCTAAGCATCGTCAGAAATTATCGCAGATAAACCTTGCTATTATCAAGGTTTATCGCAAATACGATAATAAACGACCTCAATGCATTAATATCGCTGAAAACTCAGCGATATTCATGCATTACCGAGCTAATGCTCTTAGCCATGTTATCCACCTCCCATTGGATAACATGGCTAAGAACTGCTCAGGGCAGGTGCTAGCTTTTGGAGATATTCGCGCTTATCTCGAATATTTCCAAAAGTTGATAATAGGAGATAGCGATGTTAGCGACTGTTTCCAGTCGCTAACATCTTGGCATGCCCACTTTGCATGTCATTAGTGATAAATATCACTCACATGCAAAGTGGGGCCCAAGATGGTCGCTATCTCCTACTAGCCGTCGCTAACTGGTGTTACCAACAGCTAGGTAATACAGATATAATTTTATCTCCGCGAAGCGGAGCGCTGTTACAATTATATATCTTGTTTTTGAACGTTAATTTCTCAAAATCCACTGAAGCACATATATTGAGACCTAGCAAAGGCACATCGAGCTACCAGTCCCTACAATTTTGCCAAGTTTCGTGCAAATCCATTCAGCCGTTCGATTATTATTATTTTTTTTTTTTGCCCCGCGGGGCCCTTTTAAAACCTCCACATCAAACCTAAGAGGTCAAGGAGGATCTACTATGCCCCCTTATGGTCATTTGCCCCTTCGCTTTGGCCTCCTCTTGTCTCTCGATCCTACCGAGAGACAAGATGGCGGCCGCTACGGACTGTTTGCAATGTTTACAGACGCCGGAGAACCAATCAGCTTCGCAAACCTCCGTTACGCGAAGCGGAGCGCTGTTACAGATATATATCTTTTTTTGAACGTTAATTTCTCAAAATCCACTGGAGCACATATATTGAGAACTAACAAAGGCACATCGGGCTACCAGTCCCTAATATTTTACCAAGTTTTGTGCAAATCCATTCAGCCGTTCGATTATTATTATTATTTTTTTTTTTTGCCCCGCGGGACCCTTTTAAAACCTCCACATCAAACCTAGAGGGTCAGTGAGGATCTACTATGCCCCCTTATGGTCATTTGCCCCTTCGCTTTGGCCTCCTCCTGTCTCTCGATCCTACCGAGAGACAAGATGGCGGCCGCTACGGACTGTTTGGAATGTTGACAGACGCCGGAGAACCAATCAGCTTCGCTTCACAAAGCTCCGTTGCGCGAAAAGTACGCGAACTGGAGCGCTGCCCGGTCCGCTGTTACAGATATATATCTTTTTTTAAACGTTAATTTCTCAAAATCCACTGGAGCACATATATTGAGACCTACAAAAGGCACATCGGGCTACCAGTCCCTACAATTTTGCCAAGTTTCGTGCAAATCCATTCAGCCGTTCGGGCTAAAAGTGAGGCCAACCGCCCTATGGAAAACTCAATGTTAAAAACACGTTTTGGGACCCCCCTTTTTTCTCGGCCCCCCCTTGATGAACCCCCCCCAAATTTTCAGGGGCTGCTCAGAAACAAAATGTTCCATTTTCCTGAAAGGTTCAGCCAATTCCGTCCACAAACGCCAAAGTTATTAGACATAGAATTTTCAAAAATCCCATAGGGAAAAAACCCTAACTATATATACCTACTGGCGACCGCCAGTAGGTAATATATATATATATATATATATATATATATACACATTTATATTAAAAAGTATGGTTTGGGCCTGGCAAAAAGTGTATTTTGCCTTGTTGAAATGGCAGTTTAAACTGCGTACACAGGCTGCAATGGCAAGCCAGAGATATTTAAAGGGCCAATTAAGTGGGTGGTACAAATAGTGCTGCAGGCTCACTAGTAGCATTCAATTTACAGGTCTTGGGAAAATACAGTACCATGTTACTAGGGATTTACAAGTAAATT
Source organism: Lissotriton helveticus (assembly GCF_964261635.1). NCBI lineage: Eukaryota > Metazoa > Chordata > Amphibia > Caudata > Salamandridae > Lissotriton > Lissotriton helveticus. Next base: position 1,143,172,663 of record NC_136068.1, read on the forward strand.
GAATAAGCAAGTTGGGTGTAAGCCAATTCTACTATGTTTAGAAGATACAGCACTAACACTTTAGCACTGGTTAGCAGGCATGAAGTTCATAGAGTCCTAGGTCCAACAAAAACAAATTCAGCAAAACATGAAGGGTAAAGGCAAAATGTTTGGGGGGACCCTGCCGAGAGGTGCGAGTCCAACAACAGGCATATTTTTTATTAGTTCTAAAAGAGAATTTCAAAAAAGATATACTTTATTTTAAAAAAAATACTTTTCACTCATTTTTAAGGAAATGTACCAACTTGGTCAGACAATAGTTTGGTTGCAGCCTAGTTCACTCTAGTAATGTGTCTGAGATTGTACTATTCCTTATCACTATTAGCAAAAATTAGCACACAGTACAGGTGACATTACAGGTGTAGTATCTCTACACTTGTAACTGCAGAGGAAGAGGGGAGAAGTACAGTACTACTCTAGTGTCCTCCTGATAAGAGCCCTGTAGTAACCCTTGGTAACTCCACACCATGGAGCTATAATATCAGTGGCAGCTCTAAATATGGGAGTAGGTCAAGTTACCATGGTTTACAAACAAGGCCCTGAGGGTCACTTTAGAAACTAAGAAATGCCAAAATAATAAGTAATTCCCATCCCAATGTCCCCAATAATCCTAATTTTTCAGTAGTATTTCTCTGGATGTCCTCCAATGCGTTCATTACCTACGGTTTCTGCGTTACACACCACAGAGCTACAGGATTTTTAAATTGTGATTCAAACTAATTAGGATACAAATCTACTAGAGAGGAGGGCATTAGAGATACTGTATTGTGGCAAATAGAACCAGAAGTGTGAGAGGACAGACAATTCTCTAAAAAGATATTGTAGTAACTTTACTTTCGTAAATATGGTCATAAGAGACAGCACCCATTGTGAGGGAGTAAAGGTTCACGTCTAAACCTAGATAGGAAACTCCGTTCGGAATTGATGCATAGCATTCATGGAGAGATGTTCGCCTAAATCTGTGGATATCTCTGATCACATATTTGCATTTGTGAATCAGGCCCTGTATTAGACTGGGTTCCCATTTTTGGTGAGCTCAATGGGCCACAATTCACACTTGTCTGTACCCTGCGTGGGCATTATATACACTTGTGTGAGCATAAAGTTCATGTAAATGAAAATGCCACATTTGTGAGCTCTACATTATTTTTTCCAGCTAGGGCAACAAGGGAGTTGTCATATGTTGCAACTAGTGAGGCACTGATTGCCACTACAACTGCATATTATTTAGTTGCTAAACTGCCACAAAAGCCAATACAATTCTCAAGTATAAGTGAGGGACTTGTATTAGCCCCATACTTATATATCTAGCATAAAGTGCATCTTTTAATCACCGATTTCATTTAAATTAATTTTGCATAAAAATAGGGTATTGGGCAGTAGCTGTTGATTTGTCCTGAATTAAAAAAGTTAACCCGTTCGTCAGTGAATCAAAAGCATCCTCAGCCACAACCTGCTTCCTTTTTCGCTGTGAGGGAGATGTGTTGTGCTACAAGGTATCAGTGGGTGAGTTAACTTAAAAAGGCCTGCACAACGCTATTCACATTTGTGTTGACCACTCCATGCACTGCTGCAGAGGCAGGAATACCACAATGAAATATTTGATTTCAAAAGCCAGATGCGGAGCTTGATTCCCCTACTTACTGTGGTGTTGCAGTCTAGTTGTCAGGCACCCACGTGACCCTGAGTGGTGCCTGACGGGAGAGCGCGCTGTGACGCGCCACGGTAGGAGAAATGATAGCGGAGATCAGACGCACTCACCCTTCTTGAATAAAGGAGATTTGTGTTCATGCACAACGGTGTCTCTGTATATGTTCCTGAGGAGAGCGATACTATAAGCTGGCGACGAGCGGACACGAAGCCCGCCGTAACAGCCGCTCACGTTCAGACCTGCTTGCACTCCCGAGGTGACGCGCACTGTCGGCGCAGCTACTAGGAGAGGGGGAGTGACGTACCGACCCCTACTGCACGCAGGACTTTACCTTGATGCATGCTTCTCCAGCCTTCCATAGTTCCCAGCGCTGTGAGTACATCGCACAAGCTGCTCACCTGAGCCCAAGAGCCCCTGCATGCCATATGCCCTACTCTGGGTCACAGCACGAGGAACTCCAATACCACATCCCAGCCAGCAGAACGAAGCCGATCAAAGCACCGCTCCATCACCAGTGGTCACTCTGCCTCCAGTTCAGCCATCCTGTCTGCAGGGGATCCAGCACTTACGTCCAGGGGATTGACTGTCCAGTAGGTGCGCCTAGCCTATCGCAATGTGTGCCCAGACCTTCTCCCTCACGAATCCGGTGCCCTTCCTCCCGAAACCAGACAAACGGGCAATGAAGTGGCCCAACTGGCAAAGGGGTACTTCCTCAATTACTTGTCCGCACTGGAAGATGAAGGGAAAGAATCATTCTCCAGCAAACGCAGGAAGAAAATACTGCTGCATAACCTAGGACCAGAAGGGTTACGCGTCTACGAGAATTTGGTAAAGAAACCGAGAGCTGAGACAGATGAAGATGTGTTCCAACATGACTTGGAGGACTTAGACAACCACTACCAGCCGGTCATCTGCACGGCCATTGATAGATGCACGTTCTTCCAGCGGAAACAAAATTAGACAGAAAAGGTTGACGAGTATGTGGCTGCACTCAAGAAAGCAGCGATCAACTGTAAATTTGGCCACCTGCACGATGAGTTGATACGAGACCAGATAATAATGCACACAACAAGCACCAACGTTCAGGAAAAGTTATAGGTGAGTGGCGAAGCACCCCTCCATGAGATCATAGCCATTGTCAAAAAAGCTGCACTGTCCAAATGGTGTGCGGCGGCAGCCAAGAAGGAATCAGAGACGAAACCTTCTGTCTGTAAAGTGAGTGACGCTACTGCGACAAGGGACAAGCCTGCTGCTCCCACAGGATACCGACAGAACAGGTAGCCCACTCGGACTCTAGCGGTGCATGCTCCACCCACACCGGACAAGAAGGGTTCCTGCTACAGATGCGGCAGCTCCACACACATGGCCAACGACAAACGCTATCCTGCATATCCCGTTAAGTGGTACTTCTGCGGCATAGTGGGACTATTTGGTAAAGCCTGCCAACGGCGACCCAGCAACACATCTGTGAAGTGTGTCATGTATGACTCTGAACCCGAAGTGGGAGAGGGAGACAGGGATGAAGACTGCATCCTATGTGTTTTTTTTTTTTTTTTTTTTTTTTAGTCCTCATTTGCCGTCTTGCCGCCCATAACTTCGTACTTATCCGCCACTGGGCTGTTATTGTCTATTAGGCTGGTCTAGAGTTTATGGGGCGTAGACAACACATATTTTTGGTTCTGGTCTCCTCTCAACTGTCCTTCTTGACCACCCAACTCAAGATGCGTGTCCTCCACCATCTCTATTCCTCGTGCTCGGATGATCCATATACCAGCTAGACAGGCACGGGCTTAATCATCGGACTTTTAACGTAAATATAACTTTAACCAAAATTTAGCAGGAAGGGTACCCAAAAACCTCTATTTCTTTTAGAGCGATCTAAAATATCAAGCTTAGCCATGTATCTCATGGCTAGGATCCAGTCCAATAAAGTAGGACTAAATGGTGAGACCCATAATTTACATATCTCTCGGCGTGCTAGTAACATAGCATAGAAAATAAGTCTAACATTGTTACCCAAAACTCTATTTTGTAAATCATATCTCCCGGTAATAATTAATTCAGGGCTTACCTCAATGGGTTGGTTCAATGCTTTAGAAAGGGAGTTACTCACTTCGATCCAGAACTGTTTGATATTCGGACACGATACAAACATATGTAAGTCATCGACATTTGGAGCTTTGCATTTTGGACATTCAACTATTCCTCCATCCTTAAACTTAGAGAGCCTGTACGGAGACCAGTATGCCCTGTGAATGGTAAATAAAACATTTCTCCTTAGGTTCGCAGGTTTAACAATTTTATATAGCATGCTCATAGTTACTTGCCATTGGTCTTCTGTCGCAATCCTTGGCAAGCTTTTCTTCCACAGGGTCTCTGGTAGATCAAATGTTCCGTCTTCCATTTCCAAAATTCGCCAGTACCAGCAAGCAACTTCCTTCCCAAAAACCATTGACTCCAACTTTAATTCAAAATCATTTTCCCGTCCAATCCCTAATTCTGACTGATTTGCCCAACTTTGGATCTGTAAGTACTTGTATTTTGAAAAAACTGGGCCCCACTTTTGCTGGCAAGAACTCCAAGAAATTAAATTTCCGTCTAGAAATAAATCTTTCCATCTTTGCAAGTCGGGCTCCTTTATCAAATTTAAAGCTAAGGCATCTTTTGTCCAGGAAGGAGCCCCCGGAGATTCCCATATCGGAGCCATATAACTTAAATAAGGGATCTTAAATACTTTCCTTATTTTATACCAGATCTCAGCCAGGTCCCTTAGAGTCTTGAGTTTCACCTTTTTAAAAAACTTGGGGTCTCCAAACTTATATAAGTATCCAAACTCGTGATAACCTGATATCTTCAGCATTATCCCGAAAAGTCCGCCGATCTGAGATTGAACAAGGGTACCCAATAGCATCCTGCAGTTTTTTAAACAGAAAGCCCATGCATATATTTGTAGATCTGGAGCTGCCAAGCCTCCTTTATTTACCCTTCTTCTTATTTTTTTCCATGAAATTCGAGAGGATTTTGACGCCCAAATAAATGAAGTTATCAAACTTTGTATTTTCGCCAACCATTCCTTTTTAAAACACAACGGAATAGTCTCAAACAAAAACGTAATTTTTGGTATAATCACCATCTTTACAAGGTTAGATCTCCCATATATTGACAAAGGTATGTTTATCCAGCCTTTTAGCATGTCAGCAACCTCTTTTTTCACTCTGTCAAAATTAGTTTTAGCCAAGTCCTCAATCTTCTGTGTAATCCTGACACCAAGATATCTCATTTCTGCTGTAGTTTTTACCCCTCTCGTATTCAGATTCCAGGTCATTATCTCGGTCTTTTCTTGATTCAACTGGTAACCAGAGATCCTACCAAAGTCTTTTGTTGTGTTTACTAAATTTTCCAAAGATCTAACTAAATTAGTAGAATAAACAATAATGTCATCCGCATATAAGCCTAATTTCTTGGCCCAACCCATCACAGCAAAAGGAGGTATCTCTTCTGAGGCTCTAATTTTACAAGCGAGAGGCTCTATATATATATTAAAAAGTAAAGGTGATAAGGGACATCCTTGCCGGGTGCCCCGCATTACCCTAATAGGAAGCGTAAGAGTTCCATTTATAAGTACTCGCGAAGTCGGGGCGCAGTATAGTGAAAAGATGGATTGCGTAAATTTGTCTCCTAAATTAAGGTATTGCAGGAGAGTTTTTAAGTATACAAAATTAACCCTATCAAAGGCCTTGGCAGCGTCTAATGCTATCACTGCCAAGGGATATTCATATTTAGAGGCTAAATCTATCAAACCTATCAAAGAGTAGGTAAGATCTTTTAAATACCTACTCTTAATGAAACCCCTTTGATCCTCATGTATCAATTTGTGAATTATTTTACCCAGCCTATCAGCCAAAATTTTTGAAAAGAACTTATAATCAGAATTTAAAAGTGAAATCGGCCTATAGGCATCCATGTTCTTTGGAGATTTCCCTGGTTTGAGTATTAAGACAATATTTGCCTCATTCCAAGAACTTGGAATTTTCACTTCCCCCCTAAACATTCTATTATACAAGTTGCATAAAGTGGGGGCCAACGTATTTCCTAGGGCTTTATACACTTCTGCAGGTAGACCGTCTGGTCCAGGGGCTTTCCCTCTTTTGCTATCCTTAATCACTTTCATCAGCTCTTCTTGAGTGATTTCCTTATTCAGCCCAAGCATATCCTCATCTGACAGTGGTTTTATTAGGGGTAGCCAGGTCTCAATCTCATTTTTATCTGGACAAAGGTCTTCTGTATAGACATTCGTAAAGTATTCCTGAAATGCTTCTACAATCTGTTTGTTTTCTGTTATGGTTTGATCTATGCCCGGTTTCTTAATCTCTTTAATGTAATTACGTACGACATCTTTCTTAGCTTTCCACGCTAGTAACTTGCCACAACCCTCTCCATATGAAAAATGTGCCAATCGACTAGCTTCCCATCTCTCTTTAACTCGTTGTGTAAGTATTGCAGTGAGTTGAACCTTTAAGTCTAAGAGATTTTTCTCCCATAGGCCATCTAAAGTAGTCCCATCCTGGGGGATTCGATTAATTTCGCTCTCTCGAATCTCTTTTTCTAATATCGAGACCTGACTATAATACAGTCTTCGTTTCTTTGCCCCTTGAGCTCCCAATCTACCTCTCATAAACGCTTTACACGCTTCCCATACTACGTCCTCCTTAGCTGAGCCCACATTTACTTCTAGAAAGACTTCTATCTCTTCTTTAAGAGTTTCTAGGACCTCTGCATCCGCTAAAATTGTCCGATCTAGTCTCCAAACTGAACCGATTTCTTCTGCTTCCAACCTCAAATTTAGACTCACACCAGAATGGTCTGACAAATGCGCCCCTATATGATCTACCCCTATAACTCTCTCTTTCAATCTGTTATCAATCAGAAAAAAATCTATCCGTGAGCTGTGCTTATACTTTTTATTGTAGAAAGTAAACCCCAGCTGTTGTGTAAATTTAAACCTCCAAATATCACAGAGTCCTAGTTGCCCCATCATTGACTTGACCTTGGCCGTCATTTTACTATTCATTATTGCTCTAGCGTTGCCTGCTCTATCCAGCTTTCCGTCCAATACTGTATTAAAATCCCCTGCCATAATAATTTTGCCTGGGAAATCCAATAACTCGAATTCGACTTTCTCTAAAACTGTAGGATCATCTGTATTCGGACCATAATAGCCTACAACTGTCAACACTTCACTAGGCAATCGTAATCTACAAATCACCCATCTTCCCCTACCATCTACTAGACTATTTTCGACTACTATATCAGATCCTTTTCTGATCAAAATGGCTACTCCCTTTGTAACCAAGTCTTGGGATGTAAAAAAAGCGTTTGCAATCCATTTTTGAGTACTAAATATCTCTTTGCTTTCCTTTTGTGTTAAGTGTGTTTCTTGCAAGATGATGATCTGCGCAGGTGAATCTTCTAAATATTTAAAAATCAGTAATCTCCTAGATTTAACTCGGAGCCCATTAACATTCCATGTAAGGAACCGTAACTCTTTATTTCCAGCCCTGCTCATCATACTTGTCGTGCTTGTCACATACTGCCCATTTTTTCTTTCTAATTAAATCGCAGCAAGACTGCTCACGAGGACTGTTTTTTTTAATTTTCTCCCCTACCCCTGTCCCTCCCCTCTCCCTACACTCACTTCCCTCCCTGGAAAACCCATCCATTACTCCCATGGCCTAGGCCTGTGGATGTCTCAGTGGTGGTGTATCTTATTGCTATTTTACAAATATTATGGCCGATGATTTATTTCTATTTCTTTTCATTATGAGTCACATCCAAAAAAGCATCTACCTCATCCACTGTACGAAATGTGTACATTTTGTTGTGCCACATGACTTTTAGAAAGGCGGGGAATTTTAATTGAGCCGTAGCTCCAATCTCTCTTAATGGTATCAATCGCTTTCCCATCTCCCATTGCCTGTTTGCTGTAGCTGGTGACAAATCAGACCTGATATCAACTGATACTCCATCTATCACAATAGATTTTTTCTTTAAAGCAAGTGACTGCATCCTATGTGTTGACGAACAGGTTTGGGGCAGAGATTGCAACACTAAAAAGAAACCTTTGTGCACAGTGACCATTGGGGTTGTCCAAGTTTCGATGGTGGCGGACTCGGGTTGCCCATTTACCATTATACAGAGGGCTGTTTGGGACAATGACTTTGCCAACCCTTTAGGGCACCAACTACACCCCACAGACATCCACCCAGTCACTTATACTGGTGAGAGAATTCCCATGGTAGGGTTTAGGCCCCTCACATTTGAGTTCAAAGGCTGAGTCGCTACAGGAAAACTATATGTAGCAGAAAAGGCCCCTCGCTCTTGGGATGGGCTGCCCAGTGTGGATTAGGCATTCAACTCAATCCCGATGGTGACATTCAAGTCCTCATGACAGATGACACGCCCACCCCGGATTTGGACATCTTGAGAAGAGATTTTCCCAGCGTCTTTGGTGGCACCATAGACCAACTATCCAAATCCATGCACAAGATTGTACTAAAGAAGGCACTATACCCGTCAGCAATAAAGTGTGCAATATCCCTTTCAGCTGCAGGAACGCCGTACAACAAGAATTGCAACGCCTTGAAGAGAGCGGTGTAATAGAGCCCATCGAAAGTGCCACTTCACATGGCATGGAAATCGAATGGGAAGGTGCTTTATGCATTGACCTTCAAGAATTAAACAAAAACATCCGAGTGGACAAATTCCCATTGCCACGAATTAATGAGCTCTTGGCTCAAACCAAGGGCATACAGTGGTTCTCAAAAAATTTACCTCTCGGCCGCGTACCACCAGATCCTGCTCCACCCATCAAGCAGAAACGGAGCTCCTTTATTTCCCTATTTGGCTGCTACATATTCCGCCACCTTCCCTTTGGCCTGGTGTCTGCAGCATCAGTGCTCTAAAAGCTCATGCATAGGCTATTCAAGGCAAGCAAAAACATCCTGTACTTCCAGGATGACATACTTGTCATGGGGAAGACCAGAGAAGAACATAACGCCATGCTCCAGGACATATTGCGCACCCTGTCGGCCAACAGCCTTATGGCAGAACTGAACAAGTGCAAGTTTGGACTGCGCACAGTGACGTACCTGGGACATGACATCGGGGAAACGGGGAAATTCCCGAAATGAGCGACTGTGGAGGCCATCAAAGCTGCACCCCGGACCAAAGAAGGGGTCAAATCCTTTCTCGACCTAGTGGAATTTTACAGTAAATTAGTCCGCAACTTCGCCACGAAAACTCACTCCATGTGACAACTTTTGAAAGACAAAATCATCTTCTGTTGGACGCCTGAATCCAACCTTGAGTTCAAAACCATCAAAAAGGACATTTGCGAGGCGGTACCTCTCCAAGGCTTCGACTCCTTGGCCCCCAGCATACTGACCATGGATGCAAACGAAAAGGGGCTGGGAGCAGTCTTGTTGCAACTGTCGCCTGTCGGCACGGTAACCACGATAGGCTTCGTATCTCGATCGATCGCTCCCAATGAAGAAAAATTCAGTGTGATCGAAAAGGAGATGCTATCCGTCACCTGGGCCATGAGCAAATTTCGACAATGCCTCTGGGGCTTCCGTTTTAGCCTCCGCATGGACCACAAGCCGCTGATAAAGGTCCTGACGTCCAGCGGTCACACCACAGCCACCCCGCGCATTGCGAAAATGTTCCTTAAACGCCTTGACTTTGTGTATGATGTGGAGTACTTACCCGGCCCGAAGAACAAGGTTGCGGATTTCCTCAGCCGCTCCGCCGCCATGGAAGCAGCACCGGTACCCAGTGAGTGGGATGAATACCAAGTAGCATTCACGGAAGACCATGAGAACAGCATCAATGTCCAAGAATGGACATCCGCCTACGACACCGATCCGACCTTGTCAAAAGTTAAAACCTTCGTCACTATGGGGTGGCCTGAAAAGAGGCACGTAGCAGAGGATACCAGAAAGTATTGGAAGTACGAGACGAATTAGCCCTCAGTGATGACACTGTCTTCCTACTCTCAGGGGACAAGGTAGTACCCCCAGAGTCGCTACAGGACTGTGTCCTCAACATAGTGCATAAAGGACACCTAGGGATCATGAAGTCCAAAAGAAGGATAAAGCAGTTGTATTGGTGGCCAGCCATTGATTCCTCCATGGAAAAATATGTGAGGGCGTGTCAGCACTGTTCCATGGTGGACAAATCCCTTACTCTGCTACGACCCCCCGATGGGTGAATTCTCCACTCCTGCCAACCCCTGGGAAGAGCTGTCAGTTGACATTTTGGGTCCCATCCTGGATTCCTGGGGTGTGCCCAAATATGTTATTGTCCTTATTGACAGATACTCTAAATGGCCAGAAGTGGAGATCTGTGAGAAGGCGGACAACGACAGAATCATCACGTTTCTAACTAACGCTTTCTTGAGAGAAGGCATCCCAAGAGTCATCACCTGTGATAACGGACCCCAGTTTACCTCGTACAAATGGAAGGCCTTCACTCGGAGGAACGGGATCAAAACACAGCACACCCCAGTGTATCACCCAGCAGGGAACGGCCTGGCCGAACGCTACAACTGAGTCATCATGGGTCAGTCCAAGCTTCAATCAACGCGGGCAAGAATTGGGAAACAACTGAACAATATGGGCATATCACATTACGCCCACACTGACCGGTTACAGCCGATTCAAGATCCTACGGGGCAGAGAACCCTTTACCAGAGACAATCTTGTTTAGAAGAACATGACGCTCCAAAGCAAGTGGTCCTTGGTGGTGGTCAGAAACAACATTGCCAAAGCTCAGAAAACCTACAAGGAACACTATGACCGGAGACACGGAGTGCGGGATGTCTCATTGGCAGTAGGAGACTGGGTCAGAGTGAAACTGGAAGAAAGGTGACAGCAAGTCACTACAAATCAAAGAATTCTACTCACGTTCCACTCTCCTGAGCAATGGAAAAATGTGGTCACACGGCCGTATGGCGAAGTGTAACAAGGTCCTCCAGTGGGTCAATGAGAGAACCAGAGTTTCTGATCTCTTGCAGACTCTTCATTGGCTGCCCATTCGGAAACGTATTGTTTTCAAGGCACTTACTTTGGCCTTCAAAGCTCTTCATAATTCCGGTGCCAAATACATTCAAAAGCGGCTGGCTTTCTATCAGCCCTCTAGATCCCTGAGGTCAGAGTCGCTGGCCCTGGCGTTGGTTCCGGTCATAAGAAGAGTACGGATTGGTGGCCGGTCTTTTAAGCGCCTGGCTCCTCAGTTGTGGAACACCCTGCCTGTCACCCTTCGCAGGAACGCTAACTTGTTGGCTTTTAGGAAGGATTTAAAATCCTGGCTGTTTGTTCAGTAGCGCCCGCCCCCCCCTCGTTCCGCTCCCCTGTCCGTGTTAGGTCTGAAGCGCCGGGACACTCCTCGGAGTACCTGAGCGCTATATAAAACACCCCCTAACATAACATAACATAACATGACAGCACTGCTGAAGGAGCGGGGTATGATGGCGAAGTGGATGAGGCAGATGCTGTCCTTCAACCAGAGAACTCCAGCCGTTCTGGCGAAGGGGAGGGACAGATGGTCACACTGAGCCAAGTAACAGCAGAGATTCCACACATCACACACCACCCCAGCAGGCCAATGATGTAAGCAACTTGGGCACGGAACCGAGGGCACCGAGCACACACAACAAGAATCAAGCAGAGAGCACCACACAAACCACATCTTGGGCAGCAGAGACACTAGGGGAGCAGGCCTCCGGCACACGCACCCGCACAGGAAGGTTTGTGGTGCGTCCCCCCAAATACAGCTAATTTTAAATGTAATCCCGTCCCCGGGAACACCCTCCTAACCATGGGACAGCCTCCTTTCCTCCTCCTCTCTCTCTCTCTCTCTCTCTCTCTCTCTCTCTATGGTTGGACTGTTATGTTCTTCATTCTGTTGTTATTAAGGGGGATATATTTATGTGGTGTTGCAGTCTCGTCGTCAGGCACCCACGTGACCTTGAGTGGTGCCTGACAGGAGAGGGCACTGTGACGCGCCACGGTAGAAGAAATGATAGCGGAAGTCAGACACACTCATCCCTCTTAAATAAAGGAGATTTATGTTCACGCACAACGGTGTCTCTGTATATGTTCCTGAGGAGAGCAACACTATACTTACTCCTCGCACTTCTAGAATTGCATTTAAAAATGGGGCAGGGATCATCAAGAAAGCTCCTAATTGCATTGCCATCATATCCAAATCTGTGCTAGGCAAGTCTGTGACAAATGCAAACTAAACCACAAATACAAAGCAAACCGCATGTTACTACTAAAATATAAGCCACATCGTTTAAATACCTTGGCACGAAAGTTAAATCTCACCGAATTCTAGGGTACGGCTGGTCCACCCAAGTGAATCATGGCTGCACCTTTCACATGGGCCTGCCTATCTGCATCATACAATCAGAGGTGACTTATCAGTGGGCTAGGTAACAAATGTAATTTGAGAGTAATGAAAAAGGCACACCTCATCCTGCTTAAATTACATGTAGCACTTCCCCCGACTTCCCACTCTTTTGTTCTTTTGTCTTGTTCTTTTTAATTAGATGAGTGCATTTCAAAAGCAGGAGGCCAACTCACCCCAACGTCATCTAGGTCACTTCATTCCAACATTAGACTACATTTTAGATGACCTAAAATCCTTTTGATTCGGGTGTGATATTATTTATTTTATGAGATTTTAGAATAATGCAAAAAATATTTCATTTTACGTCACTGTAAAATTGCAGTTGCTAATGCTGGTTTCAGCTCTCACAGGCAGGTTGTATATCCAAATATCTTTAGCAAAATCCATCGACACAAATAGTCTGTCCTAAATATTGTTTATAAAAAATCGACCCATTTGGTGTAGAAGTTTCTGCAGATGATATATAGGATATTTTTCAAGACAATATTTTGGTTACGATATTATGGTACTATACCCACAGAGAGTATGAAGTAGTGTAGTTAAAAAAGGACTCATAATTGCAAATTACTAATCGGTTTACACATTATAGATTGCGCAAGTAGCCTATGGTCAATGACTTTACATCGCAGGGCCCAAATGTTAAATTGGACTAAGGATTAATGGACTGAAGGAGGCGCCTTTCCTGTCTTTCCTAGTACTGGTCTGTGGTGTGCAGTGTGGAATGCTGTGCCGAGGAGGGATGTATGACGTTACAACGCATACTTTTACAACGCCTACCTTTACATCGCAAGTTGTACAACGCATACCATCCCAACGCATAGTGATTTTAGGCGCTGGATAGTGAATAGTTTAATTTACTATTCCAACTCCAGTCCCCGTGGATAGTAGGGAAGGTGTTGGATAGTACAATAAACCTATTCCCTATCCTAGAGCGCCCCCCAGCGCAATGCGTTGTAATGGTTTGCGTTGTAAAAGTTGCGTCGTAAAGGCACTGCGTGGTAAAAGTTGCGTTGTAAAGGATGTTTACCGCCGAGGAGTGACTAAATCCAGTTAGATGGATACATAAATATACTTTTTGGGGGGGTTTATGTTTTACATTTGCAGTGCGGACGTCGCAGTGTCGTGCATCAGTCCTACTTGGATAGTAAAAGGAAAGATCCAACTGTATTTGCATCCAGTTCTAGGATAGCAAAGCACAAATCTCTTCTTTGGCACCCACATTTCACAGCTACCATGACCGGCCTGACGCGCTCAGAGACGGTCGCTCCCCAAGCTTCCTGCTGTCTGGTATCGTTAACTGCTTCTCTGTGCCTCTCGCAAAACTGCTGCCTGACATTACGCTAGAGTGTATTTTATTAATTAATTATAGCGCTTTTGCAAGCCTCTAGCTGCCGCTTGTCTCTACGCCTCACCACTCTCTAGCATCATCGAGTGCTCAGAACCAATAGTGCCTGCCTGCCAGTCACCACGTGTAATAGCGCTTCACTATTTAGAAGGTTTGCCGAGTATTTAGAGCCGCTGCTGACGAATTCACAAATATCACCATTATTAGCAATCACTATTTACATTGTTCACTGTTGTGCGCAGGGCAAGTAGAACACGCGCTGTTGAAGCTTTGACCCATTTGACTGAGCTGGAACATCGATTTCTGTGGCGCTCGCTTCTCAGGGTGTTTATTTACATTATTTACATTATTTGCATCTCTTACTCGCTGCACCCCATCCTGTAGCCTGTTTAACTTTAGCCGCCATCTTCTTGTTGTTGCTGTTGTGCCTCGAAGCCCGTCCCCTACAACCCGATCCCGCCTCCCAGCTGATCCTCCCTCCCACTGACCATACAGCCTGACCCCCACCCCAAGCAGCGCTGTGACCGGCCTGACGCGCTCAGAGACGGTCGCTCCCCAAGCTTCCTGCTGTCTGGTATCGTTAACTGCTTCTCTGTGCCTCTCGCAAAACTGCTGCCTGACATTACGCTAGAGTGTATTTTATTAATTAATTATAGCGCTTTTGCAAGCCTCTAGCTGCCGCTTGTCTCAACGCCTCACCACTCTCTAGCATCATCGAGTGCTCAGAACCAATAGTGCCTGCCTGCCAGTCACCACGTGTAATAGCGCTTCACTATTTAGAAGGTTTGCCGAGTATTTAGAGCCGCTGCTGACGAATTCACAAATATCACCATTATTAGCAATCACTATTTACATTGTTCACTGTTGTGCGCAGGGCAAGTAGAACACGCGCTGTTGAAGCTTTGACCCATTTGACTGAGCTGGAACATCGATTTCTGTGGCGCTCGCTTCTCAGGGTGTTTATTTACATTATTTACATTATTTGCATCTCTTACTCGCTGCACCCCATCCTGTAGCCTGTTTAACTTTAGCCGCCATCTTCTTGTTGTTGCTGTTGTGCCTCAAAGCCCGTCCCCTACAACCCGATCCCGCCTCCCAGCTGATCCTCCCTCCCACTGACCATACAGCCTGACCCCCACCCCTAGCAGCGCTGTGACCGGCCTGACGCGCTCAGAGACGGTCACTCCCCAAGCTTCCTGCTGTCTGGTATCATTAACTGCTTCTCTGTGCGTCTCGCAAAACTGCTGCCTGACATTACGCTAGAGTGTATTTTATTAATTAATTATAGCGCTTTTGCAAGCCTCTAGCTGCCGCTTGTCTCAACGCCTCACCACTCTCTAGCATCATCGAGTGCTCAGAACCAATAGTGCCTGCCTGCCAGTCACCACGTGTAATAGCGCTTCACTATTTAGAAAGTTTGCCGAGTATTTAGAGCCGCTGCTGACAAATTCACAAATATCACCATTATTAGCAATCACTATTTACATTGTTCACTGTTGTGCGCAGGGCAAGTAGAACACGCGCTGTTGAAGCTTTGACCCATTTGACTGAGCTGGAACATCGATTTCTGTGGCGCTCGCTTCTCAGGGTGTTTATTTACATTATTTTCATTATTTGCATCTCTTACTCGCTGCACCCCATCCTGTAGCCTGTTTAACTTTAGCCTCCATCTTCTTGTTGTTGCTGTTGTGCCTCGAAGCCCGTCCCCTACAACCCGATCCCGCCTCCCAGCTGATCCTCCCTCGCCCCTCCCCTCCCACCATCCATATATGACAGATGCCTTTGCGCGCAGCGTCCACGCGCAGCGGTCGCGCCCCAGTTGCGCCAAAGGTAAGCCCGTCTGCGCCTGGACCGCGCCCAGCACCCGTCCCCCTGCTCTCTGCCGCTCCCTACCCCCCAGAGTAACTTACGATGCCGCTACTCTCCTCGCCCTCAACCCCGGACGCACCCCACTATGCTGCGAAGCTACCCCAGGACGTACCCACGGCCCATTCTCCTGCCTCTCCTGTAAGTTCAACTGCTTCAGGACCATCACCAAACACACTTCCTCCAAACACAGCTCCGAACCCAACGACCTGAAATGCATCCTACTGAACACCCGCTCTGTCCACAGACATGCAACAGAACTCTGGGACCTAATCGACACTGCGTCACCTGACATCGCCTTCCTTACTGAAACATGGATGAACGCATCTTCTGCCCCCGACATCGCCATAGCCATACCGGACACTTACAAGATCATTCGAAAAGACCGCACCGATCAAACTGGAGGAGGCATCGCCATCGTCCATAGAAACACCATCAAAATTACAACCAGCTCTGACGACAATCTTGCTACCGCCGAACATCTCCACTTTCAGATCCACACCGACCCCAGGACCACCCTTAGAGGCACCCTCATTTACAGGCCTCCAGGCACCCGATCTCGATTCAGCGACGACATCACAGACTTCGTCAGCCCGCACGCCCTCGCCTCCGAGAACTACATTCTTCTAGGAGACCTCAACTACCACCTTGACAACATACTCGACAACAACACCACCACCCTTCTGGACAACCTGTCCAATCTCGGACTCAAACAACTTGTTGACACCCCCACTCACACAGCCGGACACACGCTCGACCCTATCTTCACCTCCAGCAAGCACATATCCTTCGATCACACTACAGCTCTCCACTGGACGGATCACAGCTGTGTTCACTTCAGCTACAAAACAACCCTGACCCACAACCGTCCACAACCCATTCCCCGGAGAAAATGGAACAATATAACCACCGACCAACTCCTCACATCACTCAGCCAAAACACTCCCACCCTAGCATCGGACCCAGACCAAGCGGCCACCAACCTCAGGAAATGGATTACCCACAGTGCGGACGAACTAGCACCCCTGAAAAAACACCAGTTGAAATCATCCAGCAAAAAGGCTCCCTGGTTCAATGATGACCTTAAAAAATCCAAGAAGACATGCCGCACCCTGGAGAAGAATTGGAGAAAAGAACCAACCTCAGACAACATGGCCTCCCTCAAGACAGCCACCCGCAAACACCACCAACTGATCCGATCCGCCAAGAAATCAGCATTTAAGGACCGTCTCGACAACAATTCTCATAACAGCAAGGAACTCTTCAATATCGTCAAAGAATTCACCAACCCTTCCGCAGCATCCAACGACATCACTAACTCCCAAGACCTCTGCGATGCGCTATCCTCCTTCTTCTACAACAAAATTGCCGACATCCACAACAGCTTCAAGAATACTCCCAATGACCAACCCGCCCCACCCCCTTCAGATCCCACCCCTCCAACTAACAACCTCAGCTCCTGGAACCCAATCACCATTGAAGACACCATTCGCCTCATGAACTCAATCCACTCTGGCTCACCCTCTGACCCCTGTCCCCACTACATCTTCAACAAAGCTGACTCCATCATCGCTCCCCAACTCCGCGATGTCATCAACTGCTCATTCAACTCCGCCACCTTTCCAGAAATATGGAAACACGCCGAACTCAGCGCCCTTCTGAAAAAACCCACAGCAGACCCCTCAGAACTGAAAAACTACCGACCCATTTCCCTCCTCCCTTTCCCGGCCAAAGTTATCGAGAAAGCCGTCAATAGCCAACTCGCAGCCTTCCTTGAATCCAACAACTCCCTGGATCCCTCACAGAACGGCTTTCGAGCCAAACACAGCACCGAAACCGCCCTCATTGCGGCGACTGACGACATCCGAGCACTCCTGGACAACGGTGAAACAGTGGCCCTCATTCTACTCGACCTCTCCGCCGCCTTCGACACTGTATGTCACAACACCCTCATACAACGCCTCAACAACATCGGCATACAAGGAAAAGCCTTGGAATGGATCATCTCGTTCCTAGCTGGGAGAACCCAGAGAGTCCGACTCCCCCCATTCTACTCAGAGCCCACCAAAGTCATCTGCGGCGTACCTCAAGGCTCCTCACTCAGTCCCACCCTTTTCAACGTCTACATGAGTCCTCTCGCCTCCATCGCACGTCAACACAACCTCAACATCATCTCCTACGCCGACGACACCCAGCTAATCCTTTCCCTCACCAAAGACCCCAACACCGCCAAAAACAATCTTCACGAAGGTATGAAAGAAGTAGCCGAATGGATGAAACAGAGCCGCCTAAAACTCAACTCAGACAAAACGGAGGTGCTCATCCTAGGATCCTCCCCCTCAGCTTGGGACGACTCCTGGTGGCCTTTCGCTTTGGGATCAGCACCCACGCCCACAGACCATGCACGTAACCTTGGCTTCATTCTAGACTCCTCTCTCTCAATGTCCAGACAAATCAACGCCGTATCGTCCTCCTGCTTCAACGTCCTTCGCATTCTCAAAAAGATCTTCCGCTGGATCCCCCTCGAGACAAGAAAGACTGTCACCCAAGCACTGGTCACGAGTCGACTTGACTATGGCAACACACTTTACGCCGGAATTACAACAAAATGGCAGAAAAAGCTCCAGCGCATCCAAAACGCGTCAGCGAGACTCATATTAGACATCCCGCGCCAAGAGCACATCACCGGACACCTAAAAAACCTCCACTGGCTTCCCGTCAACAAAAGAATTACTTTCCGCCTTCTTACCCACGCACACAAGGCCCTTTATAACCTAGGACCCGAATGCCTCAACACCCGACTGTCCTTCTACTATCCCACCCGCCAACTAAGATCATCCAATCAAGCCCTCGCCGCAGTCCCGCGCATCCGAAAAACCACCATGGGTGGCAGATCCTTCTCCTTCCTGGCTGCCAAAACCTGGAACTCACTCCCCACCCACCTCCGCCTTACTCAGAACCACATCCTCTTCAGAAAAGAACTGAAAACATGGCTATTCGATAAACAGTGAACCCTCCCTCTAGCGCCTTGAGACCCTCTGGGTGAGTAGTGCGCTTTATAAATGCCCGAACTTGAACTAGTACTATCAAAATATCTGCGGCCCTCCTGAAAAAATCATGTATTTCCTTCTAAAAATTACCGGATCCCTGCTGAGGACAGCCAAATGTTGAAAGTAGAATAACGATTCTGAAGTAAGTAAGTCAAATATAAGTTTATTATCAACAGCCCCACACCTAGAGCGGTGCGTAGGTAAGGAAAGAAATCTCAGGAATGACAGTTGGTAGTTGGAGAGGAACAGGAGGGAGAGTGGAATGTTGGGGAACCAATGGGAAAGGTGAGGAGACAATGGGTGCTCTCGCGCGGATGTACGTTGTTACAACGCATGCTGTAACAACGCGGTTTTTATAACGCATTCTTTTACAACGCATAACAGAAAGGGGTGTTGGATAGTGAATATTTTAATTTACCATTCCAACACCAGTCCCCGTTGACACTAGGGAAGGTGTTGGATAGTAAATTAAAAATATTCCCTATCCTTGAGCGCCCCCCAGAGTCATGCGTTGTAATAGAATGCGATTTAAAAACCGCGTTGTAATAGCACTGCGTGCTAAAAGTTGCGTCGTAAATGACGTTCCCCTTCTCGCGCAGGAGAGGAGGTTTTCACCGTCATGCGCAAGGGGCACGAGGGAGTTGCAGAACTGGGATACAACACCAATACTGTCCCACAGAATTCATTATAATTCTATAGAGAAGAATTTATACCATCAGGTGCTTAATTAGGCCCACTGGTTGCAGGTTGGGCCCACTGCTACTTACTTTTGTGGACTGGAACTTATTTTTCCTCTTCAGACTTTGACGCAGAGCAAGAGAGAGAAAATGGATAAAAGGAACAGAAAGTTTGAAAAAATGAGAAAGCAAGGTTGATGGTTGGGAGTATCTGGTGGTGAATGAAAGAGAAATGTGGTGGAATCAACAGCAGCGGTCGGTGCAGGTAAGTGCGGTGGGATGGGGCTGATGTCGACAGATGATGAAATAGGATTTATTCATTTAATTTTATCTATTCTGTCATCTGTCGACTTACCCCCTCCCGCCCCACCCCACCGCACTTACCTGGACCAGCTGTGGTTGGGAAACAAGACTATGGGGCTTCGACATTCGATACTTTTGAGCAAAACTTTGGGCACATCACTTATCATTTTACATATTGAGCACTTGCACTATCCAATTATGTGTAAGAAAGGCATGCTGAGGAGTATAGTTAAAATGCACTAAAAGTGATAGCAGCTGCCAATAAGTGATTAAGGTTGTGTGATGGAACCACCACGCATGCGTTTACCAATCATGCTGGTTCCACGCAGTCTAAACAATGCAAGTCTTAACCATGAATATGTTTTTTACCACACAAGCCTTTACAACAAATTATGCATCGTTAAGGCATGTATGGTAAAGACATATATGTAGTTAAGACTTGACAGGCAAATCTTACCCCCCCCCAAACTCCAGAGTCCTAAAACTACCCCCTCCCTCCTGAAAACCAGCCACCTCCCTCTGAGCCACAGAAACTTCCCTGCCCCAGTCCTAAAAATGACCCCGCCCTCCCCTAAACCCTAGAAACTACCCTGACCACCGAGCCCTACAAACTACTCCGTCCTCCCCTAATCCCTAAAAACTACCCGAAACCCCTGCCCTAAAAAGTACCCCACCTTTCCCCTAAGCTCTAAAAAATATAACAAAACCTGTCCCCCGTCCTGAGCCCTTAAATGGTTCCCCAAGCCTCCACCCTGACACCTAAAACTACTGCCACCCTCCTGAAAAACAACCACCTGAAAATTATTCCCACCCCTGTAAACTACCCCCAGCCTTGAAAACTACCCTGACACCTCAGCTCTGAAAACTACTCTGACCCCGGCCCTGAAAACTAATAAAACAATCCCCCTGGCGGTGAAAACTACCCCAAACCTCCCCATCCCTGAAAACTACCCCAAATCTCCACCAGCCCTAAAAACTACCCTAACCCCCTCAAAACCATACAAACTACCTCCCAAACCAGGCCCCAGCCCCACTTCCCTTACTGCATGGCGTCCTCTCCTGATCCTTCCTGCTGCTTGGCTATTTACACCAGCCTGCAGCTAGACAGTGCACTGCCTTAACCACGCATATACATAGTTATGACGTTTGTGTGGTTCAGGCAAGCATGGTAGCGCTTGCAAAGTTGGAACACGTGTGGCTCTACCTGTGTTTTTCTGACTGTTTCCCGTGCTGCCATATTCCATTCAACATTTGGCAGTCCTGCTTAGAAGTCCTGATATTGTTCAATAAAAGGTATGGTTGTCTTTCTTTTTCTTCACCCTAGTTCTTTATTTCATATTTTCATAAGCAAAAACAACCTACACATTACAAGATACATTTTACAAAATAGCATTATCTCGGACGTCTCTCCCTCACAGACTCACCGATTAGATTTTAAGGTATAAAAAGATCACTTGATTCGTGTGGTGGGCAAGGTCAAAGAGGGCAGTATCTTGCTCTGGGTTTCTAGTTAGGCTTTACTGTTGGGTAGCCAGATATACTATTGTCTGTATGTTAGATTTGTCCCCATGGTAGTTTGAGAGTGTGATTAACAATTTACAGAGCATGGGGAAGGGGAAAACTGATATGTACAGTAGGTATAACTCCCTACTGATTCTTGAGAGAACTCTAAAACTACAACCGATGTATATGTTCATAATGTCTTCTCATTAAGCTTGAATTCTCAAACTTGTGTTAGGGTTTTATTTTGTTGCCTATAGGTTCTATATTTATGGTGTTTGGTTTCTCAGTGGCCATGTGAGACTTTCTGTGTTAGAGGCATGAAGTTTCATCTCTATTGTAGTACACCCTGTTCAATCAAATTTAATTACATATCTAAAATATCAGCAAGGTGTCTTACCATCGATTCCCGAGCGCTTAGAAGCCTGTAGGTGATTGAGCGCGCTACAAATCAAAAATAACAATAACAATAACAATAACAATAACAGCTGTCAGGAGTGAGCCCTAGATTTGATTTATAAAGCTCTTGTTCAATCAATCAAAAGCTCTTTATTCGGCAGATCCAGGCATAAAAGAAACATCACAAACACAATCCTACTTTGTTAAAATTCCACAATCAGAAAATAACAGTGTAACTCCTCAATCATCAACTAACAGAAATCATAAACATAAATGCCTAAAATGCTAATGCAGTTGTTACATATACAAATCATCAAAATAGGTTGGCTAAAATTCCAATCTATATAACAATAGATAATTAAGAGCTATGCAGATCAAAGATATTTAAAATAAGGCATACACTCCAGCCCATCCTTTGGGAGCTATTTTAACGCTTCATGGTTCTCCTAGCTCTACTGGCAGCTTTCAGGAAAGAACATATGGTTAAGAAAATATGCGGGGAGGATCAACAATTGCAAGCGGTACAGATCTTCTTTAAACCTGCAACAACAAAGGGTTTTTAGCAGTAGATTTGGAAATTGCTTACAAGCATGGTTGAAATAAATACAAAAAACATATAATGCAACAATGACTGCTCTGAAGTATCATCACAGGGACAGGGCTCCCCAAGAAGGTATATGACCTGACCAAGCACAATAGCCCCCATACAATAATAGATCTAATAAAGCGACTCAGCAGACCGCATCGGAGTACGGGACCGACCACCAATGTTGCGGCGGTCCCACCAGTCAAATTAGGATGCACACGCCACACTGGTGGTCGCATCCCGCACTTTTTATATTGCAGCTGGTGGTGCTGTAAGCAGCATCCACCGCAATGTAAAAAATGCATGTTGTGCATTTGCATGCACAACATGACAGGCACAGTGCGGTGCCTGCCACCTTGTGCATGCAAATGTAGGGGGGTACCATAGGTACCCCACATGTGCACCCCCACCCCCCCAACACACTGGGGGCCCACAATGGGCCCCCAATGGCAAGAACTGCCTGCGTTGCCGCCATGGAAATGCTGATCTCCGCCTGCATCACAATAGGGATGGCGGTGTCTTGCAGAACCTGGCACCATATTATGCGCCTTTTCCGCCCGGTCGATGAGCCGACCGGTGGAAGAGCGGCGGACAGTCTTTCCATCCACCACGGACCCCCCAGTTATACTAATATGGCGGGGGGTCAATCAGGCATGGATGGCGGGCGGATCGCCCCCGCCGAGCCAGCAGTGACTACCACTGGCCCGGCGGGGGCGATCCGCCCGCCATCCTAATGGGCCCCTAAGTCTTCTTTTTCTTATGGTTATTGGAGAAGAAAAAGGGAAGACATCCCCAAGGCCTTTAAGGAACTTGAAGTGTAGCTCAGCCATGGTATTGCGCATCCGTTGTCCAGGTCGAGACAGTCCAAGCTAATGTATGTGCAGAACTTAATATGAGGTTTAGCCCAAATGCTGATCCAAAGTAACAAAGGGGCCAGGTGAACCCTGTCTTCGATGTAATGCTGATTTAGCTCTGTGTGAATGATACAACTCAAAGCTGTTGGGGAGAGGTATAAAAACCTCTGACAAATACGATTTTCTTTGGACTGAAGTAAAGAAACATCTTGATTGCCCCAGACCCTTACCCCATACACTGCCCCCGGGATAAATTAGTATTGTATATTTTTAGTAGAGGTGATATGTTACCTTTAAGAGTGAGACTGAAAAGATTAAAAATGGCTCCCACCTATATGCTAAGCATCGACCACCACAAGGTCACATGGGGATGCCAAGTACCTAGGAAGTTAAAGATAATGCCCAAGTAGCTAAATTCTTTGATAGCAACCAGCGACTGGCCATTGATAGTAAGCTCCTGCTCACATGATACCAGGCTCGTAAATTCTGCCATCCATTCAGTTCCACCGGTGACAGAATCTGGACTCCAGTGACTGAGAATACATAGTTCAGTAGTGGCAAGTAGTGTTGTACATCTTTATCTAGAGTGTGATATTTCTGGCAGTTCAGACGTATCAAGCAGTATACGCAACTGTGCTGACGATGTAATTCGTATCTCACAGGCTGTGACTAGTGCAGTCATTACAGCCACCCATAAACCTTATAGCATTAAACACTTCAGAAAACAAGCATAAAATCACAATCCGGTTGCATGCACTGCCAACTTTTGGAATTGAGCCAAGAAAACACCAAAGGGCCTTGACTCGGACCCAGTAAGGCTGAGTCAATATAGCAAAGAACAACGAAACTGCCAATACTGGGCTGAACTTTCCTCCTTTTCACCACGACCTTTATGAATAAAACATACAGGTCCGTTTTATGAATTACGTCACTAATTGATTTATTCACTTTACCAATAGCAACACTTTTTTTCAAAACTTAGAGATTTTTTGTGCATAAAGATACAGTTAGATACAAATCATTACAACTTCTATACATGACATATAATTATGTACAAATTTACAACACACCGGCTCACAAATTTGGCCAACACTAACACTCCTCACTCAACTTCATACACACAACACAAAAAGTGGCCTTCTGTCAAACTAATTCACGAAACAAAGGATGAAACAATTTCTCTTAGTGGACTCTATTTTTTAGACTATATGGATTTCTCATACAATCTCGAGTTCATCACAAACTTTGTATATATTCTATTTGACAATAGGCCAGGTCGACGCGTTTTGAACCCGCTGAGTTTGGGGTTCTCCTCAGGACCAATAATTTCTATAAAACAAAACAAAATATACCAGATTTAGACACCTAATTGATCAGGTCAAACAATGCCCACTAGCCACCAACCGGCTTCCAAATTCGTACCTTTTATAATCAGGAAATTAAGCCTCTTTGTACTCTGGTGTGTGTTCGTACAAATGACTAAACAAGAAAACAAGACGAGACATGATGTTACTATACATACTAGTCTGATCGTCCTCGACTGTTTATTTAAAGAACCTCCTACTCACCCCTCCTTAGTTGGGAACCCAGGAAAGGCGTCAGTGATTACTAAAGCCAAAAATGGAAAGAGAGTATGAGCATGACCACTCTGCTCTATGTTAAAGGGTACTACTCTCACACCGGACCGTCTGGGGAAATTAAAAGGACGGAGCGCTGCTTACCGTTTTAAGCACCTTCGCCACGGGGAAATACTTCCGCTTTCCGCGGGTGCCTCAACTCACCCAAACACGGACCCTGTGGATAAAAGCGGGTCCGTTATATTACTGCCAAAAATGTGCAAACGTTGAAAACCGCCATGAAAAACTGGAACCTATGGCTCACCTTGGTGTGTGTCGCGTTTCTTGCATAAATGTTTAGGCGGAAGGCCGGGCCTGTAGTTCCTACTTCTATTTCAACTAGACCTCATCGCTGTTGATTCAATCACTTGATCGGGGGACCGCTAATGCACTTGGGATGTGTAGTAAATCTCATAACTTTATTAGTTCATTGTAACTAGGAACATTTATTTTCGATTCTTGTAATTAAACATCCTTGTCATAACGACTTCTGTTTCGGCCAAACCACATTATTGTCGATTAGGTCAGGTGATAGGCAAAATCCAGCCAGTGTGCTTGCGATGTGTAGTCTAACAGAAAACTTTATTGTTCCCTTGTCGCTGAGCAAACTAAGGGGTCGATTACGATGGCGGACAGAAGGGCGACCGCGAGCCTGGAGGAGGCGGAAAATGCCTTTTTCCTGTCCGCCTGCCGCGGTCACTCCGTCCGCCAAATTAGGATGGTAAACACTGCCAAAAGTCCGTGCACGACGGAAGAGCACGCACCGCTGCGGAACTACACCCGACCCCGCGGCGGATGTAACCAATCCAGAGACACCGCCGTACGGAATGACGTCTCCGACCGTCCTCTAAATCACGATGGCGGAAAACACACATCAAATCGCTGCGGAAAAACAACCTGCCTGAACACGGCGGAATCACCACAGCGGAGATACAACACATTGCAGAGATACCCACCACAAGCAGATCGCCGTCATGGACCCAGCGCTACACGCATTTCCGATACTCTTCGTGCTCCACCACCTGCAAGTCATGGCCCATCGCCGACGACGACGCAGGTACGCCAATACACCAATTGCTATCGGAAGGGAATTACCTGCCAGGGCTGTGACGTAGGGAGGGGGAGTGTCATGTTGGAGAAACATTTACGATCGCATTAATATATCAACAATTCAAGTACACAACCAGGAATGACAACGACAAACCACGACACATGATTGACTTGCTTTATTAAACATTATAGGGGTATAACCGTACACTACCCAAGAGCATGGGCACTGGGTACAACAGAGCAGGTACATCATTGGCAGCACATGAGAGGGCATAATGCAGTATCAGAACAGCAACAGGGCATTGTGGCCAACAGAGCAGGTACATCAGAAGCAGCAAATGAGAGGGGCTAAGTGCATCAACAGTCCATTGCACAGAACAGGTACATCACTGGCAGCACATGAGAGGGGCTAAGTGCATCAACAGTCCATTGCACAGAACAGGTACATCATTGGAAGCACATGAGAGGGGCTAAGTGCATCGACAGTCCATTGCACAGAACAGGTACATCATTAGCAGCACATGAGAGGGGCTAAGTGCATCAACAGTCCATTGCACAGAACAGGTACATCACTGGCAGCACATGAGAGGGCAGAATGCGGTATCAGAACAGCAACAGGGCATTGTGGCCAACAGAGCAGGTACATCAGAGGCAGCGAATGACAGGGGCTAAGTGCATCAACAGTCCATTGCACAGAGAAGGTACATCACTGGCAGCACATGAGAGGGCAGAATGCAGTATCAGAACAGCAACAGGGCATTGTGGCCAACAGAGCAGGTACATCAGAGGCAGCAAATGACAGGGGATAAGTGCATCAACAGTCCATTGCAGAGAACAGGTACATCATTGGCAGCACATGAGAGGGCAGCATGCAGTATCAGAACAGCAACAGGGCATTGTGGCCAACAGAGCAGGTACATCAGAGGCAGCAAATGACAGGGGCTAAGCGCATCAACAGTCCATTGCACAGAAGAGGTACATCACTGGCAGCACATGAGAGGGCAGAATGCAGTATCAGAACAGCAACAGGGCATTGTGGCCAACAGAGCAGGTACATCAGAGGCAGCAAATGACAGGGGCTAAGTGCATCAACAGTCCATTGCACAGAACAGGTACATCATTGGCAGCACATGAGAGGGGATAAGTGCATCAACAGTCCATTGCACAGAACAGGTACATCACTGGCAGCACATGAGAGGGCAGAATGCAGTTTCAGAACAGCAACAGGACATTGTTGCCAACAGAGCAGGTACATCAGAGGCAGCAAATGACAGGGGCTAAGTGCATCAACAGTCCATTGCACAGAACAGCTACATCATTGGCAGCACATGAGAGGGGATAAGTGCATCAACAGTCCATTGCACAGAACAGGTACATCACTGGCAGCACATGAGAGGGGTTAAGTGCATCAACAGTCCATTGCACAGAACAGGTACATCATTGGTAGCACATGAGAGGGCAGAATGCAGTATCAGAACAGCAACAGGGCATTGTGGCCAACAGAACAGGTACATCACTGGCAGCACAAGTAGATGGGTCAAGCGACCCGTCCTTAGGACATTAATAATGCAAGGGTGGTTACAATCGTCAATCTACACACAAAGTAAAATGACTTGTGAGTAATGGTAACTAAACCTGACAGCACAGAATCTGGTGGACTGCATGAACTACTCGCCTCGGACACACTGCCAGCACCAGAAACAGGAGTGTGAGACACAGCCACAGATCTACTGACTGACACATGAGCCATAGACCCAGACACACTGCCAGCACTAGAACCAGGAGTGTGAGACACAGCCACAGATCTACTGACTGACACATGAGCCATAGACACAGACACACTGCCAGCACCCGAACCAGGAGTGTGAGACACAGCCACAGATCTACTGACTGACACATGAGCCATAGACCCAGACACACTGCCAGCACCAGAAACAGGAGTGTGACACAGAGCCACAGCTGTAGTGACTGACACATGAGCCATAGACCCAGACACACCGCCAGCACCAGAACCAGGAGTGTGAGACTCAGCCACAGATCTACTGACTGACACATAAGCCATAGACCCAGACACACTGCCAGGACATGTCCCTGTACAGTGACCAACAAATACCATGCCTGCATCTGACACATGAGAGTGGCGGACACACAGAGTGCCAGTACCTGAAACAGGAGAGGGCATAACTGACACAGTGCTACTACATGATGCTTGACAGCGAACAATAGACACAGTGCCACCATCTGACACATGAGAGTGAACTGCAGCTGAGCCACTAGGACCACTGAAATGATGAGCCACAGGGCTGTATGGGCCAGGAGGCAGGGTGGCTCTGGGAGCTGGGGACAGCTGTACTGGAGCGACATTGGGGTGGCCGGCTCTCACTGGTGTGTGTCTCCGTTTCTTTGTGAAATGTAGGGGCACCCCAGAAATGACTGGACTGGCAAGTGTAGTCGCATCATCAGACATCAAAGGTGGATCATGTGCTTGTGGTGGTCTGCTCTCTGGGGACGTGCTGGACCCTGCCTGTCGTTTGCTGTGGGCCTGCCTTCTGCCCTCTGCATCCTGTGTAATGGGGGATGCAACAACAGTGTACTCCTTCCTCTGCTTCGGCGGGGCTGGATGGGAGTAGAGGTATGGGGGGACTCCACTGCTGACACATGTGTTTTACGTTCCTTCAACAACATCAGCCTCAGTGCAGCCAGGGGTGATGTATGCCTGTCCTTGATGGAACTCGTGTCTATGGGAGAACCCCTGGACCTGGGATATGCCTTGGCCGTAGGAGGTGTCCTGTCTCTGGAATGTCCCTGATCCCTGGGCGGTGCCCTGTCCCTGGGTGCAGACTTGTCCATTGTAGTGTCCCTCTCCTTTGAAGCGACCTTGCCCTTGGGAGTGTCCCTGCTCTTGGGAGGTGCCCTTTCCTTTGTAGTGTCCTTGTCCTTGGGAGTGTCCCTGCTCTTGGGAGGTGCCCTTTCCTTTGTAGTGTCCTTCTCCTTGTGAGTGTCCCTGCTCTTGGGAGGTGCCCTTTCCTTTGAAGCGTCCTTGTCCTTGTGAGTGTCCCTGCTCTTGGAAGGTGCCCTTTCCTGTGTAGTGTCCTTGTCCTTGGGAGTGTCCCTGCTCTTGGGAGGTGCCCTTTCCTGTGTAGTGTCCTTGTCCTTGGGAGTGTCGCTGCTCTTGGGAGGTGCCCTTTCCTATGTAGTGTCCTTGTCCTTGGGAGTGTCCCTGCTCTTGGGAGGTGCCCTTTCCTTTGAAGCGTCCTTGTCCTTGTGAGTGTCCCTGCTCTTGGGAGGTGCCCTTTCCTTTGTAGTGTCTTTGTCCTTGAGAGTGTCCCTGGACTTGGGAGGTGCCCTTGCTTTGGTAGTACCTTTTGTGGGGGATGCCTGTGTAGCATGTGAAGCCATTTCCCCCAACACCCCTTGAGGATCCTGTGTGTCAACTCCAGTGTAGCTCACGTCATCTGCGGTGAAAGTTTTCCCAGTCCTAGGGGATGGTGTTTGTGCCCTCCGTGCCCTGCCTTGCTGCCTGTGGCTGCTTCTAGTGAAATAACCTGAAAATGAGGCCTGGTTTGAAAATTCACTCTCCCCTGAGACATGAAGTGGTGTGGATGGTGGAACAGAAGTAGCACCCTGTCTATGCGACTGTACAATGGCTGAAGACACAGTGTTTGCCAATGACTGAACTGTTCTGTGGAGACCAGCAACATCGCCATGAATCCCCTTTATGAATGCCACCAACTGCCCCAACTTCCTATCGTGGTCTTGGAATGCATTGATCATGTTGGTCTGCCCTACACACAGCTGTCGCAGCAGATCTACTGCCTCAGCACAAAGTGCACTTTGTGTCACAGGGGCAGGCTCTGCGGTGCCTGCACCGAAGGCTACTCTGCTCCCCCTACTCTGGCGAGCACGAGCAGTACATGTTGCAGTAGGTGGCAGTGTGGGCCCTGTGTGCTGTGTCCCGACTGAAGGTGTCGATTGCCCACTCCCTGTCTGTGACAACAGTGATGACTCACCAACACTGTCTGAAGATGAGGACGATGGTGTTTCCACTTGTGAGTCCTCTTGTACAGTTCTGTCCCCCTCTCCGTGGCTGCCTTCTTCAGTGTCAGTCTGCGTGTGTGTGATTTCGGATCCAGATGCATTGCCACCACTCATCTCCGTAGTCTGTGGGTCCGTGCCCCTTGTCAAAGCTGAAAGAGAGAGAAAAGAGTTTTACCTCAATGCCACACTCAAGTATTGAAGGTTACAAAATCACAACTTTCCTTACAGTCGACTAACATGTATCACCCATCCTGCACACGACCCAACTCTACCAGACATCCTCATATCAAAGAACCGGTGTTGGCTGTGAAACATGTACATAATACAAACAGGGCAACTGCATGCAGACCAGCACGCATGTCATGCCATGGGACCACAGACCTCAAGGGCATGTCCTGGAACCCTCAAATACAAATCAAGTGGCATGTCCACCTGGCGGACATGGAGGCTAGCGCTCACTCCGCTAATGTCACCTACATGCAATTGCAGCAAAACAAACGCACCACAGATGTCACTACTGTGTATGAGCACCAATACATGCATGCACTCACAAGTCTCACACACATACAGTCTGCTTACCGCTAGTTTGCTGTTGCTCCCCTCCCAGCCGGGCGGACAGGTCAGGATGCGTCACAGCAATGATACGGTGCATTAGAGGGGTCACGGTGCGTCTGCCAGACGGGTTGATCTTGGAATAATACCCAGTGTCATCTCTGCAACATTCTTGCTTAACCTGGATATGTCGTCCCAGCGCTTGTGGCAGTGTGTGTGTGTCGTCTCTTGCACACCCCCACTGCCCGTACATCATGTGCTATGGTCCTCCACACGGCCTTGCGAAGGTGCAGCTTGACTTACCATGATGGGAGACAAGAGGGAAATGTCAGTGGACCGTTTGACATTCACAAACATCGTAGAAACACGTACCTTCATGCAGCCATGCTCAGTACAACACATGTGTAGTTTCCTTAGCACACCGTCAAGCTTGCAGAAGCCAGGAGTCAGTGACCACCTCATGGCCACCAACATGTTCCCCACTGCACTTACCACCTGTCCGGGGGCACCGTAGAGCCGGTCATAGTGGCTAAGCACACCGTCCACAAGGACTTCCAGCTCCGCTGCGGTGAAGGGACGAGACCGTGTCTCTCTCACTCCCTGCATGTCAACATTCACGATTGTGGCAGTACAGAAGCAGTTGTTGGATATCTCAGCAGCAGCAGGTCGAGGTGATGGTCGCAGGCAGCAGTTGTTGGATAGCGCAGCAGCAGCAGGTCGAGGTGATGGTCGCAGGCAGCAGTTGTTGGATAGCTCAGCAGCAGCAGGTCGAGGTGATGGTCGCAGGCAGCAGTTGTTGGATAGCTCAGCAGCAGCAGGTCAAGGTGATGGTCCCAGGCAGCAGTGGCTGAAAGCAGTGAATGAGTGCTGCCGAAATTCACACATATATAGGGCCCAGAGCTCATATCATTGGCACATGTCTGCAGCTATTGGTTTTCCCGGGATGCCTCATTCAAAAAGAGCCAATGAGTGGCCCTGGTGTGGCGGTGCACGTCTTCCGCTATATTTGAAAGCGCATACGCGCCCCGCGTTACCAATTCCATTGGCTACATGTGCACGGACCGTCATGGTCACAGATCTGCAACCGCATGTGCGCGCTTCCGCCACGGTGCATCATTTGAACATAATAAAAGCCTGGCGTCGCCATGGCGGTGCACGCATTCCGCGTGGGTGGTGCAGGCTAACACACACTTTTGAATATGCAATTCGAAATGTCAGTTGATACCCCCCCTTACAGTCACATTACAGCACCCACCGCAGACCGCCGGTCCAGGCCAGTCACCCACCGCCGGGTGGTGGCCGGTCACCCACTGCCGGTCCAGGCCAGTCACCCACCGCCAGTCCAGGCCAGTCACCCACCGCCGGATGGTGGCCGGTCACCCACCGCTGGTCCAGGCCAGTCACACACCGCCAGGTGGTGACCGGTCACCCACCGCCGGTCCAGGCCAGTCACACACCGCCAGTCCAGGCCAGTCACACACCGCCGGGTGGTGACCGTTCACCCACCGCCGGTCCAGGCCAGTCACACACCGCCGGGTGGTGGCCGTTCACCCACCGCCGGTCCAGGCCAGTCACCCACCGCCGGTCCAGGCCAGTCACCCACCGCTGGGTGGTGGCCGGTCACCCACCGCCGGTCCAGGCCAGTCACACACCGCCGGTCCAGGCCAGTCACCCACCGCCGCTCCAGGCCAGTCACCCACCGCCGGGTGGTGGCCGGTCACCCACCGCCGGTCCAGGCCAGTCACCCACCGCCGGTTGGTGGCCGGTCACCCACCACCAGCACCCGTTGGTGTGTGACCGGCCAACACCCGGCGGTGGATGACCGGCCAGGACCGGCGGTCTGTGGTGGATGCTGCAATGTGACTGTAAGGGGGGATATCAACTGCCATTTCGGATTGCATATTAAAAAGTATGTGTTAGCCTGCACCGCCTACGCGGAATGCGTGCACCGTCATAGCGACGCCATTGAGTCTTCATTTTCAAATGATGCACCGTCGCGGTAATCCGCACATGCATTATAAGGGGTGTGACCGTGATGGTACTTGTCCATACAGCATATGTCATGCACAATATCATGAACAACGATCATCTTCTGTGTAGGTGGAAGGCGTCCACACATGGCATATGTACACACACTGCATGTCTCCGCACACATGTCATGTTGATAGTTGTACATGTGTGTTAGGACATGTACAGGATGCTGCAACTATTATGATGTACAGTCAATGGCCCGTGGCCACATGTGTATTTCATATCCACTGTTTTTCATGTGTAGTCATACTATTGACCTTGCCAGTGGTTAACTATGGCTATTGATGTGCACCCAAGTTGCAACACATGTGCATGGCGACGTGTTGACGTCTTGGTTTTGCGTACACACGTTTAAATGTATACACATCTACACAGTACATCAAGGGTGTGTAACCACATTCAGAAGCTGTTGTGAGTGTGTGGTTTGTGTGTGCGAGTAACAATGATGGGGGTATACATGCATTCTGTGTATGCGTATGTGTGTTGCCTGTTGTGTGCCCATGCATGTCATGTGAGGATGCCCAGCATTGTAGGTGGGGTAATTGGTGCATGAAGACAAGGAGGGTGTGTTCCATGTTCGTATTGTGTGTGCACATGCATGTGTGTCTGTGGTGACGCTTGTCCACATTTGGGTCCTCAGTCATGTGTTGTTGGCAGTTCTTCAGACATGTGTGCACGTTACATTGGACATGTTTGCCCACATGATGTTGTTTGTGACTGAACATTGTTTTTGTAGTTATTATCTGTATTGCATGAAATATTGGTCACGTCACACATATAATCATTGTCGGCAACATGTCTTATTTGTATTGTGTTGGTCAACATGTGATAATGTGGAACAGCTATGCGTTGTTGGTCAATTGACATCTGCTCCCATCTACTCCCACACAGGAGGGCTCCAAATGTGCATCGACCATACACTGTGCTGCAGGACATGGTGGACGAGGAGGTGATCTGCAAATTCCGGCTTGATAGACGTAGATTGCTGGAGCTTGTAGCCCAATTGTCACCTCATCTGCAGCCACGCAGAACATATCCTGGAGCCATTACACCCACTGCAAAGGTGATGGCGGCACTTCACTTCTTTGCAACTTGCACCTTCCAGTACACAGTTGGACATGCCGGGGGGATGTCACAATCCATGTTCAGCATGGTACTGCGGGATGTTCTGAATGCCATGATGCTTTACAAGGATGAGTACATCCATTTTCCACGGCCGGCAGAGTTGGCAGCAGTCAAAGGGGACTTCTATGCCCTGGCACAGATACCACACGTAGTGGGTTCCATTGATGGCACACATATCGGTCTCATTCCACCCCAGGCACGTGAGCCTGTATATCGCAATCGAAAGCACAACCATTCGATCAACGTGCAGGTTGTGTGCCTGGCTGACAACATCATCTCCCATGTGTGTGCCAGATTTCCAGGGTCCGCCCATGACTCACACATCCTGCGGAGCAGCATTGTCCCCCAACTGATGGCTAATCTGCGTCCCAAACATGCGTAGCTTGTAGGTGAGTATGCTGTGAGGACAGTTGTGTTGTATGTGTGGCATGGTGTACCCACCAATCCTGGTAATGATATTTGTGTCTGTCATAACCCCACATAGGCGACTCTGCATACCCAAACAGACCGTGGCTGCTGAGTCCCATACGTAATCCTACTACACCTAGTGAAATGCGTTATAATGATGCCCATGGGAGGACACGTCGAGTGGTGGAACGTACTTTTGGACTGCTGAAGTCTAGGTTTCGCTGCTTGGATAAAACCGGAGGGGCCCTACCATACTCACCAGGCAAAGTATGCAAAATCGTGATTGCCTGTTGCATGCTCCACAGCAATAACATTGAACTGATCATGGACCCTGAAGACCAACAGGTTGCTCGGCCTCCCATCCCACCCATGTCGACTGATGAGGATAGTGGTGAGGAAGAAGGTGTGGACCAGAGGCGTCAGCTCATTGATCGCTATTTCCCTTGAAGTGAGTAACTACCTCTTGTGCAGTTAGACAATGTGTGATGTATGTGTGGTGGTGGAGTGTGGATGTGGTGTGTCTATGCTGCCTGTTCTGTGTATGTTCTGTTTGCAAATGTGTGTGGTAGATGGTGTACATGCAATGCACCCTGATGTGTGTCCTGTGATCCACTTAATTGGTGATGACTGTGGTTTGTGGGATGTTGCAGTACAGTGTGTTCTGATGGGTGTGAATCACTTTCCTGACCTGTGTTTGTTGTTCTCTCATTATCCCTAGATCACTCCCACAGAGCCATGATTCTCAACAACATTGATCCCTGCACCTGGTAACGTAAAATTCTAAGACAATCATGTGATTAAAACATGGAGCTCACACATCATTGAGTGTTTACGTGATGTTTATTAACAGTTTGAGGATTGATGTTGGTGCATATTTACAAAGAAGTGTTGGGGGGAAGTGAGAGTTGAAGGTCATGGCAGCTGAAAACACCGTGGGGACACCACATTGTGTAATGTCCAGCTAGTCCAACAGACATGTGGCAATGCTTGGCATTGTGGGACAGGATAGTTTGCAGGGTGAATGGCAGGCTTAAGCAAGGGTGAAGTCATTGGCGGCCCCTCTTAGAGCGGGTAGATGGGGCATTTCCACTGCTGTCACCGAGATCCAGCCTCGGACAGCCCCTCCGTCTTGGAGCCAGAGCGGAGACAGCTGTGGCGGCAGGTTGGTTAGGGGCCACCTCCCTGTCCGTGGGCTCAGGTGTGGGTGGTGGTGGTGTTGGTGACCGGTCCCGCTGAGCACTTGGGTGAGGGGGTGGTGGTGTGGCGCGGGATAGCCAGTCCCTCCACAGAGCAGTTTTCTGGCCCATGATGTCCACAATTTGGCCTATGCGTGTATAAATGGACCGCAACAGATGACTGCTCTCTTGTGAGTCTTGGTGGGGCCGATCGGATTGTGCCTGCGACCGCTCATAGGAGGCATTGACTCTGGCGATGGCCTCCAGGGTTTCGGCGCCAGAATAGGGTGGGTGTCCTTCCCCACCTCGCCGGACAACTGCACTCCTGGTTGTGAGCTGTGCTCTCACCTGTGTCCTCTCACGTCTACTCTCCCTGCTTGCCTGAGATGTCGATGGCCCATCATCGGGTGATGGGTCAGGCAGGGTGGCCCAGGCAGGAGTGGTGGTGGTGGTGGTGGTGGAGGTGGTGGTGGCTGCACAGCTCACAATGGCAGGTGTTGTTGTAGTGCCATAGGCCAAGGTGGTGGAGGCAGGGATGTCCTGGGAGCCTGATGGCCCTGGGAGTCTGCTTGGGCCCGCATTGTCCTCTGCACCCGAGCTGGCAATAGGATCGTCCCCAGAGAGTCCGTGCTGTGAGGGGGGCGACTGTTGCTGGCGGTTGCTGGTTTCGCCGGTCAAGTTGCGATCACCTGAGGGACAAGATTTTCATGATCAATGCTGTGGACATGATATGTTTTTGGTACCAACATTACAAATCACTAACCTCTCACACCCCCCAACACCCACCACCCTCCCTGTGGACATGGGGGCCTGTTGGGAGTGGTAGTGCTGGTCTAACACACACCCCACCCACCACCACCCTCCCTGTGGACATGGGGGCCTGTTGGGAGTTGAGGTGCTGGTCTAACACATACCCCACCCACCTCTCACACACACCCCACCACCCTCCCTGTGGACATGAGGGCCTGTTGGGAGTTGTAGTGCTGGTCTAACACACACCCCACCCACCACCACCCTCCCTGTGGACATCGGGGCCTGTTGGGAGTTAAGGTGCTGGTCTAACACACACCCCGCCCACCACCACCCTCCCTGTGGACATGGGGGCCTGTTGGGAGTTGTAGTGCTGGTCTAACATACACCCCACCCACCACCACCCTCCCTGTGGACATGGGGGCCTGTTGGGAGTTGTAGTGCTGGTCTAACACACACCCCACCCACCACCACCCTCCCTGTGGACATGGGGGCCTATTGGGAGTTGTAGTGCTGGTCTAACACACCCCACCCACCACCACCCTCCCTGTGGACATGGGGGCCTGTTGCGAGTTGTAGTGCTTGTCTAACACACACCCCACCCCCCACCACCCTCCCTGTGGACATGGGCGCCTGTTGGGAGTTGTAGTGCTGGTCTAACACCCACCCCACCCACCACCACCCTTCCTGTGGACATGGGGGCCTGTTGGGAGTTGTAGTGCTGGTCTAACACACACCCCACCCACCCCCCCCCCCTGTGGACATGGGGGCCTGTTGGGAGTTGTAGTGCTGGTCTGACACACACCCCACCCACCACCACCCTCCCTGTGGACATGGGGGCCTGTTGGGAGTTGTAGTGCTGGTCTGACACACACCCCACCCACCACCACCCTCCCTGTGGACATGGGGGCCTGTTGGGAGTTGTAGTGCTGGTCTGACACACACCCCACCCACCACCACCCTCCCTGTGGACATGGGGGCCTGTTGGGAGTTGTAGTGCTGGTCTAACACACACCCCACCCACCACCACCCTCCCTGTGGACATGGGGGCCTGTTGGGAGTTGTAGTGCTGGTCTAACACACACCCCACCCACCTCTCACATACACCCCACCACCCTCCCTGTTGACATGGGGGCCTGTTGGGAGTTGTAGTGCTGGCTGCTTTGACAACATGCAAGGCTGGAAACGTAGGAGGCAACATTTGTGTTTGGTCATGGTGGGTGCATTTGAGCCCAGGACTTCACATTTGGGTGACTATGTGGCCCACATGCATGGATTGGAGCCTGGGAGATGTGTGTTGTCAGTAGTGCAAGGCAGACCATGTCAGTGTGATAGTGGTGATTGGTTTGTACTTACCAGCCTCTAGTCCCTCCTCAATTCCTTCCAGGCTCTCAGGGTGCAGTATGCCCAGCACCTTCTCCTCCCATTCTGCATATGGTATGGGCTCCGGGGGAGTGCCGCCGCCAGTGTGGTGTGCCCGCAGGTGGTTCTTTGCCCTGATGCCTTTCACCCTTGTCTTGAGGTCTTGCCACCGTCTCTGGATCTCGTGTTTGGTGCGTGGCACGGTCCCTGACGCATTTACTCTGGTCACTATCCTGTCCCACATGTTATGTTTGGTTGCCACGCTGGTCTGCTGGACTAGGGTGCCGAAGAGATGTGGTTCGACGCGGATGATTTCATCCATCATGACCTTCAACTCACTGTCTGGGTGCCATGGTGTGTGATGTGCAAGGTGTTGGTGGGGTGGGGTGGAGTGGGATGTGCAGGTGTGTGGTGTGTAGGGATGGTGTGGTGGGTGTTTGTGTGGTGGGTGTGTTTGTGTGCAGGTTGTATGTGTGTTTTTGTGTGTCTGCTGTTCGTGGTATTCAGCCTCTTGCTTGCAGCTATGCTGTGATGCAAAGGATTGTGGTTGTGGGAGGGATCCATTTTATACTCTGTGTGGTGGTTGTGTCCCAATGGTTGTTGCCAGTCAGGTGTTGTCTCGGTGTGTTGACTTGGGTGCTTTTTTTCAGTGCTTGGGGGGGTGTAATTGTGGCGTGTAGTTGCTGTGGGTGGGTGTTTCAGGTGGGTGGGTGTCCTGTTTGGTGTGTTTTGTATTTACTTCCGTCAGTCATTTTGTAATCGGTTTGACGGAAGGGATGGTGTTCGTCTGGTCCTTCCGCAGTCATGGTCCATTTGTCGATGCATTGTTTCCGCTGCGGTAGAGGAAGGATGTGAGTTCCGTTGGACTGGCGGCGTTATCCTAATCGCGAGGCCGGTGCCTCTGCAGGTATTGCGGCGGCTGTGCCTGTTCCCGCGGTCATGTTCGTCCGCGGCGGAGGGTGTTTCTTTAGTGCCGTCGGCTTGCGGCGGTCTTTGGTGTGCTCCATCCGCCGCGGACGGCATTTGCTCTGATCCGTCCGCCGCGGTCGGAGTTTCTTCACATTATTATCCTAATCGCACCGGCGGTTTATCCGCGGAGTGGTCGGGAGTATTTTTGCCGCATCCATGGCGGACGGAACCCGTTTCCGTACGCCATCCTAATAGACCCCTTAGTCTTCCAATTCTAGTTGTCCTTTCGGATATAATCAGAGACATTTTACTTGTCCCAGAACATTTGTGCAATGCCGCGTAAGAATGTGATTGTTATTCATGGCTGGAGCTCGCCTTCAGTATTACAAAGATATCTTCAGGCATTCGCCTTGAATATTTCAGGGACTTCATTCAGTCCATTAATTGCGGTATTATATTTCATTATTAACAGTGCTTCCCGTTGACTGAGCCTTGCCTCCATATCTCCCCCCCCCCGTTGGTCTTTTTCAATTTTTGAGAGGACTGTCCAATGCAATTCGTCCTCCTTATGATTTTTTGCCGTCCAGTGTTGCACCAGAGGTGCATTTGGTACTTCTCTTCTTATTCTTGATTTATGCTGGGTGATTCGCTGGAGTGCCTCCTAGCTCGTCTTCCCAATGTATAGTTTTTGAGCACGGGCATATAATGCCGTAGATGACATTTCTTGTCTTACAATTTGTAAAAACATCATGTTTCCAATGAATCCCCTCAAACGTAAAAACAGATCCTTCATTTGTTCGTTCGCAGCAGGTACAGGTCCCACATTTCTGGTGTCCCACCGCTGGTGATAGTCCTAACATGCTTCTTAATGTTACTTCTTGTTCACTCGGGAGGGCCGCCCTCACAATGTGGTTTGCCACACTTTTTTCTTTTTTAAATGCAAACAGCGGTGGTTCCATGAATTCACTATGCAGATCCTTTACCAAGTGCCAATTTTGCATTACCATTTTTCTCAGCTGATGTGCATTGGGGCAAAAAGTAGTGACGCATACTATTCGTTTTTGGTCGGGTCGTGCTTTCTTTTGCAGTAGTGTTTCTCGTGGGACCCACCAGGCTCTACATAAAGAGTGTTTTTAGTAGCTTCCTCAGGTATCCTCTTTCCAATAGCCGTTCAACCAGTTTGTTGGCATGAATGAAATATTCGTCTTTACAAGAGCAATTCCTCCGGATTTTGCCCAAACGGCAAATTTTGCTTAGGGCTTCTGGGATAATTGCTGGTATAGTGGAGTGCTTTGTTCCTGTCTGTTGTTTTGCGGAACAATGTCGTTGCGAAAGTTCCATCTGAGGCATGTCCAAAAAGGTGATGACTTTCTTTGAAGCAGTGAAACTGAATTTGATGTCATCCGTTCTCAAATTAAGCCATGTAACAAATTTGTTCAATTGCTCTTGTGTCCCTGACCAAATCAGAAAAACATCACCGATGTACTTTGTGATATAGTCAATATATGGATTGTTATTATATATGAATTTGTTCTCATGTAGGCCCATAAATAGCACCACTAATTCTGGCACAAAGGGACAACCCATGGCTACTCCCTTCGTTTGATAAAAAAATTCTGCATCAAACTGAAAATAATTTCTTTGTAAAGCAAATTTGGCTAGTTGTAATATGAAACTAGTAGGTACTCTGGTTGGTCGTTCCCTTTGATCAAGAAAGAATGTTAAGGTTTCCAAAGCCTGTTCTTGGGGGATCTGTGTATAAAGGGAAACCACGTCCATGGTGACCATTAATTGTTTAGTTTCGTCAAATTGAACCGATGATATTTGGTTGAGGAAAGCTATAGTGTCTTTTAAATGTGCCGGTATTGCTTCGATGAAAGGTTTTAAGAAAAAATCTATATACTTGGCCACTGGTTCCGTCAAATATTCACAACCCGACACTATCGGTCGGCCGGGGTGGATCGATTTTACTCTTGTGCATTTTGGAAAGGACATAGAACCTTGGGTTCTTATTCTGTAAATATATGAATTCTTGGGATCCCTAATTCGTGCCCCTCGTGAAGGATCCTAAAAAGTTTGTTTTGTAGTTCACTTGTAGGATTTTTGCTGATCCGTTTAGAAAAACTTGTATCGTCAAGTTGACGTCTGACATCCTTTTTGTATCGATTGGTATCCCAGAGGACCACCGCGCCTCCTTTATCCGCCTGTTTAATAACTAGCGATTTGTCGTTCATTAATGAAAAGATTGCATCCTTCTCCTCTTTGGAGAGATTAAACTTTACACTTTACATTGTGCTTCTTATTCTCGATAGCAGCTATTCCTGAAAGTATGGTTCTTTTAAAATGTAATTACCTCCTTGGGAATCTTATATCCTGGTGGGCAAAACACTGACTTTTTCCAGAGGCACGTGACCTCCATGTTGTTTGTCTCTGGTACATCCTTAAAGTAGGTTTAAAGTAGGTTTTTAAACGAATTTTTCGGCAAAATTCCATTGTTTCAAGCTTCATCTTTACAAAATTTGTAGGTCTTAAAGGGACAAAAGAAAGTCCTTTCTCCAAAACAGCTATTTCTGATGTTGATAAAACCCGGTTTGGTAGATTGAAGACCGGTGACGGTTTTAGCTCTTGTAATACTGGCGCCGGATAGTCATCTCCCATGGTTGGTAACTGAAGCGCGTGCGACCCCTTGTCCTCTGTTGGCCTCTGGCTAAAAAAGGCTGGGGTTTTTGTGGTTGTTGTTGGTTTTGCTGATTCCCTCTACGGTTCAAATTGCCCCTTGTCTCACTTGTATCGGTCTCCCCTCCCGAGGAAGAAGAAGTATCTGAAAATGTCAGAAATGTATTCCGTGAGCGTCCTTGGTTGTCCTGAAGGAACCGTCTTGGAACTGGTCGTGTATAAAAGTCCTGTTGTAAATACTTTTGGAATTAAGTCATAATTTAGCTTTATAAAGTCAGTAGGTGTACAGTACCAACTATGAAGTATTTTGAAGAATATAAATGATATTTTTTCTTCCGTAAGGTATTTGCTGTTACTCTCTAACAAGTGTATTTGTTCTTTACTGATGTCTGCCAATATTGACAAGCGTCATTCGGGATGTACGTTGTTACAACGCATGCTTTTACTACGCATGCCTTTACAACGCAGGTTTTTCAACGCAAGTCGTTACAACGACTTGCGTTGGGGGGTGCTGGAGAGTGAATAGTTTAATTTACTATTCCAACTCCAGTCCCCGTGGATAGTAGGGAAGGTGTTGGATAGTAAATTAAACTATTCCCTATCCTAGAGCGCCCCCCAGCGCAATTCGTTGTAATGACTTGCGTTGAAAAACCTGCGTTGTAAAGGCACTGCGTGGTAAAAGTTGCGTCGTAAAGGATGTTTCCCGTCATTCAAGGTTTTATCCTAAAAGAGATGTTCTATTACCACACTATATAGACCAGTGATCATAGACCACTACTTTGTATGTGTCCCACATAGTAAGGTATTTTAATAATTGGAGATGTTTGCAGAATTGTGGATTTTGTATGTGTAGTTATAACTTTCGATATACAGGGTGAGTTGGCGTTATTACCATTAACACTGGTCGTCTAATGTGATTTCCTCTTTCATTGATTCCAACGTCTTGAGTGTTTCATTGATAGGCACACAAGCAACACTGTGGGTTCCTTTTGAGAGCCAGTTGGATCATCGCACTGTTGTTTTGTTTTCTATTTTGATTCCTGTATTGTACCACGAGATTGTACCCAGGGCACAAGTCCTAAAAAAATAAGTGGGGGGACGCTCGAAGTTAGGTGGTGTCATCGGAAGTGACGTCACAATAGGAAACTGGCAGGACTAATTGTTTTTCTGCCGGCCGCCCTGCAAAGGTGTCCGAGTCTACAGCAGCGCATGTCCCCTCTTAAGTTTCCTGCCCCGGGAATTGTTACTGGCGCCTGGAAACATTAGCGCTTGGGAATTGAAAGTCCAGATTTTGGGCAGGGGAAAGGTCCTCCCGGTAAAATAAGTGGGGGGACGCGTCCACCTGCGTGGTAACCCGACTCGAGCCCTAATTGTACTCTTATGTAAGTATATCAGTGTTGGGGCCTAGGCTGCGGATCTTAGGGCCAGATGTAGGTAATTCCTATTTACCGACTCTTAAATACCGACTCATACCGAATCGTTATTTAAGAGTCGGTAAATAGGAACTAGGCAGATGTAGGTAAAAAATTACCGATTCTGTAAGAGTCGGTATTTACCGAATCGGTAAATACCGATTCGGTATTTCACATTGATTCCTATGGGCCTTGAAGCCCATAGGAATCAATGTGAAATACCGAATCGGTATTTACAGATTCGGTAAATACCGAATCCTACAAGGGTGCAGGGGGTGTCACTTTGACACCCTCTAGCACCCCAAGTACAGGCATGTGTGCCATGTGGCACACAGACATGCCCTAAGGGCATGTCTGTGTGTCACATGGCACAGGTGTGCATGCACAGATGTGCATGCACACCTGAATTCGGTATTTTACCACCCAATAACATTGGGTGGTAAAATACCGAATCTGAAGGGCCTGTGGCACTCTTAGGAGTGTCACCTACATATGGATTTACAGAATCGGTATATTTACCGATTCGGTAAAATACCGAAGTGTTAATTTACCGAATCGGTAAATATACCGATTCTGTAAATTCAGACCCACCTACATCTCAAAAGCCAAATACCGGTCGGTAACGGCCGAATTCGGCGGTTACTGACCGGTATTTGGCGACCTACATCTGGCCCTGAGACTCCTCACTCTGGTGCACTTCATCACCGTGTGAGGATCCCCTGGCAGCACAGATTGATGTGGGCACTTATGAGGGCACATGTGTGGGTACTATACGGTAGAGTGGTCATTATCTTCCGGGCCAAGCTTTACAAGTGGCAGCCGATCTGAAAAAAGCTGGAAACCTTGCACTTCTTCAATGTGCACTATACCTGCTCAGAAAGGTTAAAAATGAAATGACGTTCATGGCTAGATAATTCTTACATAGACGCTTTGAGATTACAAACACGTCTCCAAGATCCTCATATTCACACAATCTTCAATACACATAGCATAATTTCTTATTCGACACATCTACGCCTTCAGAAACATGTCTGTAGATGGGACACCTTTATATTCAATGTGAAAAATATAATTAGCTAAATTTTTCTGTGCTCGGGTCTGAAGAACAAATAGCCATCAGATATAGATGCAAACGTTGGCCTCTGGCTAAAAAAGGCTGGGGATTTTGTGGTTGTTGTTGGTTTTGCTGATTCCCTCTACGGTTCAAATTGCCCCTTGTCTCACTTGTATCGGTCTCCCCTCCCGAGGAAGAAGAAGTATCTGAAAATGTCAGAAATGTATTCCGTGAGCGTCCTTGGTTGTCCTGAAGGAACCGTCTTGGAACTGGTCGTGTATAAAAGTCCTGTTGTGAATACTTTTGGAATTAAGTCATAATTTAGCTTTATAAAGTCAGTAGGTGTACAGTCCCAACTATGAAGTATTTTGAAGAATATAAATGATATTTTTTCTTCCATAAGGTATTTGCTGTTACTCTCTAACAAGTGTATTTGTTCTTTACTGATGTCTGGCAATATTGACAAGCGTCATTCGGGATGTACGTTGTTACAACGCATGCTTTTACTACGCATGCCTTTACAACGCAGGTTTTTCAACGCAAGCCGTTACAACGACTTGCGTTGGGGGGTGCTGGAGAGTGAATAGTTTAATTTA
The DNA here is from genome assembly GCF_964261635.1 of Lissotriton helveticus. Lineage (NCBI taxonomy): Eukaryota > Metazoa > Chordata > Amphibia > Caudata > Salamandridae > Lissotriton > Lissotriton helveticus. The sequence continues at coordinate 1,143,216,160 of NC_136068.1, forward strand.
CTATTCCAACTCCAGTCCCCGTGGATAGTAGGGAAGGTGTTGGATAGTAAATTAAACTATTCCCTATCCTAGAGCGCCCCCAGCGCAATTCGTTGTAATGACTTGCGTTGAAAAACCTGCGTTGTAAAGGCACTGCGTGGTAAAAGTTGCGTCCTAAAGGATGTTTCCCGTCATTCAAGGTTTTATCCTAAAAGAGATGTTCTATTACCACACTATATAGTCCCGTGATCATAGACCACTACTTTGTATGTGTCCCACATAGTAAGGTATTTTAATAATTGGAGATGTTTGCAGAATTGTGGATTTTGTATGTGTAGTTATAACGTTCAATATACAGGGTGAGTTGGCGTTATTACCATTAACACTGGTCGTCTAATGTGAATTCCTCTTTCATTGATTCCAACGTCTTGAGTGTTTCATTGATAGGCACACAAGCAACACTGTATTCACACAATCTTCAATACACATAGCATAATTTCTTATTCGACACATCTACGCCTTCAGAAACATGTCTGTAGATGGGACACCTTTATATTCAATGTGAAAAATATAATTAGCTAAATTTTTCTGTGCTCGGGTCTGAAGAACAAATAGCCCTCAGATATAGATGCAAACGTGATTAAGCTAGTATACATGTACGTGCTCATTGTGTAATATGTTATTCATCACCATATTTTACAGCACAGAGGCTTCAAGATGCACAAGATTTGCTTTGTCATTATGCTCTTCCTCTTCCTCAACGACACCAACAACATTAATAAATATCATATTAATCATTGTAAATCAGCAGCAAGCACTGAGTTTCTAAATTGTTCTTAACTCATTCAAATAGAGCTAAGCATTTCAAACTGATAGAGCGCTCAATGCTCTTAAATTTGTAAGGGGTGTATTATATTCATGAACAAACTACACTAGTATATATTCAATGTTTGGGTGAACGTTGTACATATTAAACTGAAGTTTATATATCAGCATATGAAAATCTGTAGAGTGAAATTGTGATGCTATTTACAGGATTGAATAGTATTCCTCATGTATTTAGAGAAATCATGTAAATGTGCACGTATGTAATGATTAATGGGTTAAACTAAATATATTCCCTGTTATAAGATTCATATAAAGGCATGTATAACAAGTGCATATTAAAGAACGTTCTTAGGTTAGCCATAATTGTAGGTCTAACTTTCGTTTCCTTCAAGGTTTCATTTCTCCTCGTTTGCTCTTAGGTCAGGAGCTAATTAAAATGTATATGTGTGGAATGTTGTCTTTTCACCCCTACCGCAGGTGCAGGAATTTGACCTTGTTATTTTAGATTTAAGAAGATACATGGGATGATAGGAATGCCTTTCATGCTCTGGGACAGAGGGAAGGGAGGACATCTTCCCTGCCTGGTGAAACTTGGGAACCAAAGTCAGCGGACAGAGCTGTATAATGAATTGGACTTTGTGGAAAGTTACTAAAAGAAGGTGTTCACGGAACAAAGTACCATGTGCCCCGTTAGGGGTGTAACTTTGTCTTTTGTATTAGGCACAGGGACAGATTTGCAGGACTTCTGCTTTTGACTGAGGACGGAGAGCATCTTAGAACGAGCTCTGTAGCTTTATGCAACTTGACCCTTTTAACATGAGTATACTTCTTCAGAAGTCGCCATGTGCTGACACCTTTTGGGAAATTCTCCTGGGAAACTAGAAAGGGATGCCAGTTTAGCAGTCGAGTGGGGTCAGCTTATTCTTTAATTCAGAAATGCAAATGATAAAGGATTTGGACGCAGTGTCTATACTCAGCTGTGTTCTGATTTGGGAATGTATTGTTTTGTGCCTTTTGTGTCATATGAACTATATTCGTAGATTGGGCTCTGTGTTAGTTTTCATGTATGTTTACACTTTAATTTTGACTATATTCTGTTGTTCCTGGCATTGTAATGAATCTACAAAAGCTAAATTCGGAGTTCATAATTATTGGAAGTTGATGGGAGGGGAAATGTATAATTGGTAAAATGTGTTTTTCCCTCCACACTTCTTAGCATGCAATCAAGACCATCAGCCAGATATGCCTGAGTAAATCTAGGACACGGAATACAGCCCCATCAAAACTGTACACATGTATAGATTTTCAGTAGCCTTTCTGGAAACACGTTAGGTTCTTGTTTTGCCTCTAAGCCTGCCGTAAGCATGCATGACATGTTTTAAACCTGTACTTTACGCACTGTGTCTTGCCCCTTTAAGGCTCTTGTAGAGTAAACTTATTTAAGGTCAAATCTAGGTGTTATTTGTCAAAAAGGGGTTTTCTGTGCCACTTTAACATGGAGACATACAACTCCATAAAGTATGGCCTCCTTTCAGCCCATATCATGTCTCTTTAAATGCCCACATATGGCCACACACACCCTACAATGGATATTTCAATTGTGTGCCACATGCACTTGTTTTGCACAGAATGACTGAGGGTCTATCTAAAAGTCCAATAAGTCATTTGGGTTTGTCAACTATATATTATGTTTCAGAAGTAAAGAATATGTAGTTTTTGGCTGTTGTGCAGCCTCCTACAATCCATAGTTAGAATAATACAGCAAATTGTTCATATGAAAGTCAAAATTTCTAAGGAGAGCTTGTGAAAAGACAGGTTTGCCTAACATCGCCTAGCCCCGTCTCAGGTAAGCAAAAATGTAACCATTCTTTTTGTGGGCTCCCAGTACAGAACATGGGCTAAATTCTTCCATTAAATTGGAAGTTGTCTATTCCATGTCCTTCTGAACCAGCATCCTCCCAATGCATAAAGAACCCAACTACGTATCTGTGGATCACACCCGTGGGAAGAATTAAAATCATTGCAATTGAGCTTGAATAAATTCAAGATAAAGTGCATAATTTCCAATGTTAAAAGTGGAATGTGAAGGTATGGCGTCCTAATATTCTAAAAGTGTAAAAATGTAAACATCACATTGTCGGCGATAGAAACATAACAGATTAAAACAATTAATACAGCATTAAACGTTATGGTCCTATAGAATTGTCAGAGGTCAGCATGACTTTTACAGCCGTCAGAAATTTCATTAAGCGTGCCGACAGCTGGGCTGAGTCACCTTTCATACTCTCTAGCAGGGCAGCCTGACATGTCCAAATGTTTAAAATATGACAGATAGGGCGAAGCCAATACATTTTCAAGGGGCATATTATCTCACAGATATACAATATGTGGATTAACGATTCCTCTTCGCCCGCACATGCTCGGGACTGTGTAACAACCATTTCTTTGTACCCTTGGCCGTACTTGTATGCCAATGGTAGAGTCAAGCCGAACCGTAGCCTCATTAGTTGACACTTCATTATTGGCTTTAAGCTAGAGGACAGGTAATGTGGCAGGCCCCCGCTGGTATATAATTTTGATGCCCAGCTTCCGTGCTTTAGCTTTTTCAAGGTTGTTGAATCACTGTTCCCTGACATAATTTTTGCTTGTTTTGTTAAAAGTTTTGCTGCCGCCGCAATGGGTGTAGGAGCAGACCATATTTCATGGGTTCCCAGTATTTCAACAGAGTGTGTTAAAAAGTTATGCCAAGATGACCCAGGGTTGTTTATCATTAACCAGATGTACTTCTTTAATGAATTGTCCTGTGCTTTTTCGGCTTTTAGGCTGTATGCTATAAACCTACTTTGAGTAACCACTTTTGGGATGTCAAGTAGAGGTAGGTAAGAAAAAACTTTACAAAAGTAGGCTGACTGTCCTCTGTCCAGCCACAGTGACATCTTGTCTTTGAAGGCTATTGCGCCTTGGGCCACTGATTGTAGAAATGTTGCCCCGTTGCTTGAATTAGAGGAGTAAGATCGGGTGAGCTCATCGCTTTCCTTTCTCTGCAGAAGGCCCCCTCCAGTGAATGTGCCAAACCTTGCACTGCTGTGACATGGGTGGACAGCCTTCCTTTATGATCAATCCATACTCCTAGGTACTTGTAAGCTGTAACTCTCTCAATGGGTTTGCCGTCAACTTGCAATGAGCATCTCATCTTCATTTTTATGGAGATTATCATCGCCTTTGTGTTTGTCGTGTTTGTTTTTAGGTTATTTGCTTTGCAGTATAATCACAGTGCAGTTAGGAGCCACTGCAGCCCGATCAGAGTTTGGTTGAGCAATATGATATCATTCACGTGTTGCAATGATTGGATTTTAGTTCCGGCGAGTTTGGAGGGGAAGGCTCAAGCATTAGCCAGATAATTGGGTAAATCTGCCAAATATAGGTTAAAATGCATAGGGGCCAGTATACATCCTTGCTTTAATCCTGTATTGGTTTTTATTTTTTGGGGCCTGGACCAGTCAGTAGACACTCTGGTCATGACCCAGGTTTCCGAGTATAGGGCAACCAGTGCATTTAATAGTGAGTTGTCAATGCCCCAATTTTTTTGTTTCGTCCACTATCTCAGGCCGGCCACACTATCAAAGGCTGTTTGGAAATCAATATATGCTTGGTTGCCAGAGGGTCGGTAAGGCTTGACAAGATTGAGTATGTATACAGGGGCCAGGCCGTGCTGAGCTCTAAACATGAGCAGAGGGCCTTAAACTAGATAGACTTACTAACCCTGAACCAATGAAGTTGATGGAGCAGAGGGGAAGCAGAGACATGCCGAGGCAACGTAAAAAGTAGGCGGGCTGCCACATTCTGAATGAGCTGGAGACAATGTACAGAGGTCTTGTCCGCATCCAAATATAGTACATTTCCATAATCAAGTTGTTTCTCTTTTAGGCTTAGATGGATGAAGATCGATGCAGCCTAGGATCATGGAGTGCTGATCCTGTCTGGGTCTGTCGGTTTTTAGAGCCTTGCCTTAAGGAATATATAATCACTGTTTCCCTCAAATAGTAGGGATGCCTGGACTGCCATGTATTTTTTTTTATATAAATTGCCACTGCTCCAGAGGCAAGCCCCCCTGCTTGTGAGGGTGTTGCGAATGATTCATAGGCGGTATAGTCCATTTATGGAGTTGAGCGCAGCGCCCAAGTTTCTTGCACTGCTATGAGGTCGTTGCCCTTCAATAGTTGTAATGGGTCCATTTTCTTTTCATCATAAGCTAGGCCCCTGGTATTCCAAGAGCACATTTGTCTTATTGAAAGTGGGCCTGAGATTGTTAGGTATGGGAATTTAGGGCATGTGGTACCCAGGACCAGTCTTTGGTGCTCTTGCCCTTAGCCAGGAATGTTCACTTTCCCCCTTCTGGGTCCTTTGTGATTTGTATTAGACCTTCCCTCCACAGTCTAGTTCTCGGTCCAACTATGGTGCTATGCAAATTGGAGCAAGTTGCAGGATTTGTCACATTCTTACTATTCTCCCTCCCTTGTAATTTTCTTTTTTGTTTTGAGTACTGCGCTGTATCTGCTCCTTTTTTGAGGATCGCCGTGTCAGAACCCCACAAGTCTTACCTTGTATGCTCGGGGAGCTATCTCGCAGGGACAACAAGAACAACCTCCACCATCCCCCTCCTTACCTAATCATGGCAAATATACTGACCAAGGCAAGGATGGGACCAGGGGAAGGAGTCTAGAGGTGTTGGGAAGGGACCCCGTCTGTGAAGACCTGGTGAGAAGTCTTACTAGACTGAGGGCACTCTCCTTGGTATTGCCAGCTAAATAGGAGAAGAACCAATTGGTTAGTGCGTCTGCCCACCCTTCTTCCCTGGTCATAATCATACAGCAATCACACCAATGCTAGGGGTGTTGTTTTAAGGTTATTGTATTCACCTGGAAACAACGGCTGGTTGCAAGGATAGGAAGTCTTCAAAGAGGAAGGAGTAGGATAAACTGGAAGGCAGGCAAGGAACGCTCCAGTTCCTGTTGCACTAGAAGAGGGTAACACCAGCGATCCCAACGTCAATGCAAGGAGAGTGAAAAGGCTGTCACGCTCACCTGCGTGGTAGTAGGGCTGTAATGAAAGGAAAATAAGGAGCGCTCCTGCCCGGTGAGGAAAACAAGGTAAACCGTAGCCACGTGTTCCCGGAGCGTGTCGCGAGGATGAAAAGAATAAGGCGCTCCTGCGCCATGGAAAGCAATGAGGCAACAGCGACCATGCGTTCCCTGATCGTGTCGCGATGAGCAGTGTTACAAGGCGCTTCTGCGCCATGGAAATTGACAAGGAAACCGCAACCACACGTTCCAGTGCGTGTCACGAGTCTGCACACCAGCAATGTGCTCCCGCTGAGATTGCTGGCAAGGAAGATGCTTACACGCACCAGCGAAGGAGAAGGACTCTGGAGGGGCTGGTAGGTAAATCCAGAGGATCTGTAGGGAAGGCAGCTTGCGGCAGGCATCTAGCCAAGGATCAGTACTAAAAGTGCTGAAGAGTTTGAGCACTGCGGGTTTGTGCGGTCTCACCCGGTAGTGCTTCCCACCTGATTTGGTGCACTTCCTGGGTGGAGTGCTAGACCGCTAACCTGTCCCGCAGTACTGCACATCACTTACAGACTGGAACCCACCACACATACCACTAATCCTCCCCGGGCGGAAGCATGACAGCTGGGTATTTCATCATTACTGGATTTCTAACCTGGAACCCCCTTCATCCAAACGAGTTTTGTTTTCCCTTAGGGCTCTTGCGGTAGCCTGATTAGAGAAAAGGACTTCTGTTACCTCATTTGTGTAACTGGGCTCTGGGGCGAGGAATGCCACACTGTCAATGTCTGTAGATTTTACATTCTCTAAACCCTGCATGTTTGAACAGATCCTCAGGATATTTCCTCTATTGATAATGTCCCAATTCCCTTGCAAATTATAGTAGGGATATACCTTCAACTTTAGGTTTTGTGGGTTTTCGTATTGATCTGAAATGGAGGGTTTTTGCGGATGGCATAAATCCGAGTCATCCAGGTCTTCTATTGCATTTGGGGATATGTTCCTCCTGATGTTCAGTCCTTCCAGAGTTTGAATTTTCTGTGCTACCCCTTGGGGTTTGTCACTACTTGCTCTATGGTGCAGCAGTACAGGGTCATTGTTTAGCCCTGTGGATTTTCGTCTTTGCATTTTTGCATTAAAGCTGTGTTGTTTAGCATGCCTCCTTTGCCTGTTCTTTATAGGCCTTTTTGAGGTCATTGTTTTTAAGGCCTCCTGCTTGTTGTGACTCTGAGTGACCATGTGGCTGGTGGCCATGTTGTGGTGGTAGTTTAGTAGTGTGCTGCTTTTGCCATATATATGCCTGCATATCTTTCCTTTGGTCCTCTTGGCCTATGCTGCTTGTTGTAGCCTTGTCATGTGGCTGGCGGCCATTTTGTGAAGCCAGGCAGTTTGCTTTTGCCATAAGCCTATATTGTCTGTCTTCCCTTTCATGTTGTTGTGGGTGGCCTGGCCATGAGGCTGGTGGCCATTTTGCGGAGCCAGCCAGTGTGCTTTTGCCATAGGCCTGCACGCTTGTGGCCTAGTCTGCCAATATAGGCCTTGCAGCCAATAGGCCCAGACCTACTCATGGGTGCATGAAACAACTCAACTATCTCTGTGGTGTCTGTTGAATTTAAACAATTGCAAAATGTGTTTTTGGGGGGTATTTCACTTTTTTGGTGTGTGTTAAATAAGTGCCTTTGTTGGATGTGTGTATGGGGGGGTGATTGTTGTTGTGTAACTTGCCAACCTTGTTAAGCCCTGTGGATTTTTGTTTTTGCATTTTTGCATTAAAGGTCTGTTGTTTAGCATGCCTCCTTTGCCTGCCCATTATAGGCCTCCGTGAGGTCATTGTTTTCAAGGCCTCCTGTTTGTTGTGACTGTGAGTGACCATGTGGCTGGTGGCCATTTTGTGGTGGTAGTTTAGTGGTGTGCTGCTTTTGCCTTATGTAGGCCTGCATGTCTTTCCTTTGTTCCTCTTGCCTACTACTTCCATTCCCTTTGCCAGCTGCAGCTCCCTGAAAGACGTGATGCGCAAATACATGCCAAACAGGTTCCATTTCTCTTTACATTTGTATTTTTGTTTTTGTTCTCCTTCTTTCCTATCCTTCCTGTGTGTACACAGTAACAGTATCCCAAGAAAGCCATTGTATTCAAAGTCTCACAAATGGCTATACTGTTGTTTTAATAACTGAGTTATTTAATATTACAATATAATATAATATAACACTAACAAGTGACTACACACTGAGTTATATATTATATTTGTTTGTTTGTATTAGTAGTAATTGAACCACAACAACAAATTCAACATTTCACTGATGTTCTTCTGGCTTCTTTTCTTTCAGGTGCACAAACGACTGAGGAGGAGGGGTGATCATCACCCATTGTACTGCCAGACACAAGTCCTGCTGCGCATGATGTCACATGATGTATGACCACAGACATCTCTGCAACTTCTGCAACTGCGTCCTGCTGACATCTGAATAAGATGGCCCTAAAGGAAGGTACCAGGTCCTCCAGTACCAATAAAGTTGCCAGTGAGAAGAACGAACAGAAGAAGGAAGAAGTGGCACTTACCAAGACTGGTGAGCTGCCCAATGTGATTTTTTAGAAACAAAAAATTAATCCTGCAGCAGCTGTGTCCGGGGAGCAAGCTGGGAACAGCACCTCTGCATCAGTGGGCCTACCCCACCAACCTAGGCCCAAGCCAATGAGTTTTGCCGAGGCAGCCAGTCTAATTGGGCAAACGCCAATGAGCAGTGATGTTGAAATTGACTAATCGTTATCGCAAAGTAGTACCCAATCAACACAGGAGGAAACTCAGCAGATAAGTGGGCAACAATAGCCCCAACAACAGCAGCAACAACAGCTGCAACCACTGCCAACAATAGTAGTTGTTCCTCCCGAAGTAGGGGCAGTTCAGGAAATCGAGCTTCCTGCAGAGGAAAAAGAGCGAGCCACTCTTTCAGAAGATCTATTGTCCTCCAGATCCCCAGCAAGGAAAAGGAAAGTTAGTCTAGCAACTTCTTCTTCAAGCCCCCCTTCTGATGATCTAGATGCCACTTGGAAGCCACCAGCTCAGTCTGAGAGTGAGGCACACCATGCAACATGGCTAGGGAAAAGGGAAGGTTCCAGAAAGCCTTAGAGTTATGGAGGTTGATGTAGAAGCGGAGGATGATGACGAGCTATGTCATCATGAACATCACTCCTACCCCATTGGAGATGGAGACCAACATTAATAACCCATCCCAAGTTGCTATGAGGGAAGTGGCACGGATATCACCAACACAGGTAACACCAACACGACCTCCAGCTTCCATTTTTGCATTTGCAAATACCCAGCAGGGACCTACATCCAGCACAACCACAACATCAGTGGGTAGTGTTACTGGCATTGCACAGAGTCAAATTCCAGGCACACCCTCCAGTTCATCCAGCATTGCAAGTGGCACCTCCAGCAGTGCAAGAAATTTCACCTCCCCAGTTTGGGACTTCTTTTCGGTTAGCAGTAAGGAGGAGAACGTTGCTATATGCTCAATTTGTCAACATGGTGTAAGTTGGTGTACGTTTGGTACAAACTATGGTAACGGAGGCCAAACAACCCATCTGAAAAAACACCACTTGATCCAGTGGGAGGCGCACCTTAAAGGCCAAAAAAACTGCACCGATTGCTGTTGGTGGGGATGAAGAAGTAGAAGAAGATATGATCGCAGTGGAAGGTGAACAAGAGGGAGGCATTTTCTCTGGTCACAAAGTAGCCCTGATCCCAGCAGTGGTACCGCCCACATCTCCATCAGCCTCAGCAACATCTCAGTAGCACCGTAGTAAGAGTCAGGATGAGACACCAAGGCAACAGAGAACTGCAATGAAAACAAGTACGTCGTTAAGCCTAACTGGGTTCAAGAGGTCACCTGCATCCGCGGCACCAGAAATGAAAGAAATCCAGCCTACCATTGTTAGCATCTTTAGGTCGGAGGGGCAGTACGAACGCAACCACCCAACGGCATGTTTGTACAAAGTGAAGCTTGCAAAAATGTTAGCGCTGGACCTTCTCCCTTTTTCTTTTGTGGAAGGTTTTCTGGAATTTGTGACAGCCATCTGCCCTAAATGAAAGGTCCTATTTCGCCAGAGTTGCTGTTCCAGCACTACATCATGACATGCTGGAATTACTTGGACAAGCTTTACAGCAGAGTCCTGTTCACAATAGCCACCTTACAACAGACATGTGGACCAGTTGCCAAGCCACTATTTACATGTGCATCACTGCACACTGGATCTCTTTTGTGGTAGTTACAGAAAAGATGGGTGTTGTTGACACTGCTGAGATTTGTAATGCCACTTGTAAACATGCAACTGTAGCCATGTTCGCCGTGGAGAAATCTCATACTGCTGACAACATTTTGGAAGAGTTTAACAGTAAGGTCTTTGAATGGCTACACTCAAGAGGGCTTAACATTGGTCTTGTTGCCACGGACAATGGCAATAATATAGTTAAGGCCATGCACACTGGTGGCTGTTTCAGTGTACTGTGTTTGGCGCACTGCATTAACATAATTGTTCAAGACTTTCTGAAAAAGAAGACCGAGTTAGCAACTTACTGACCACCTGCAGAAGAATATGCACTAATTTCAGCCATTTTTTAAAGCCAATCATCAGCTGAGGATCATTCAACGTAAGCATAGAATGCCAGTCAAAGCAATCATCCAGGCGGTGCCAACATGTTGGAACTCAACTTATTACTAACCAGGGGCGTAGTTTGCGTAGAGGCACTACACGTAGCTGCACATAGTATACTTTGAACTACCCGTAGTACACATAGTACTGCGTAGCGTAGCAGATGGCACTGTGTACATGTCTGCACTGTGCGATAATAGCAGATGGCATCTTGCACAGTGCCAGTTATGATAAAATAAGTATCTCTATCTTTATATGCTAAAGAGCATATAGTACTTTCACAAAAGTGAAACAGAAAAATTAGTAAGCAGTGAGAGAGGTTATGATTTCGGGATCCTCCCTAACCTAGGGAGAGTACCAAGCAGATGCCTTGAAAACAAAAAGCAGATCTTGTTGAACGATTCGGTGGTGGTCCCATCCTCTGAGGACCACCCCAAGCACAGTTATTGGCAAACAAATAATCCCAACCAAAGGCCCTGCAAAGCATTATGGGATGAGATTAGAAGTGAGCAGGGAATAATATGTAGGATCCAATATAAAAAGAATTCTACAAAGAGCTGCAGTTCAACTGGTGGTTACTACATGTCACTCACGAGTCAAATGCAAATGCTTGATGAAAGAGTTTCAATGCTTTTGCATTTGACTCATGAGGTACATCTAGTAACGACTAGGGCAACTGCAGCTTGATGTAGGAATAATTTCAAGAATAATTTCAATGCTTTGCATTTGACTTGTGAGGGACATCTAGTAGCGAAGCGACTAGTTTAACTGCAGCTCTATATCTCTGATATGAGGATGTTGTTGATTTAGCCGCTATGCTACGTGATTAAACACAGTTTTTGTACTGTGCTACGTGCAATTTACGGAGTGCAAATTAGAACAAACTACGTATGCTCCGTTAGCATAGGTAGTACAATGCCCAGGGTTACTTATTACATGCTTGATTGTCTGTTTGATCAGCACAGACCAATCAATGACTATGTCATGCAAAGACAAGAGGATGCTTGTGCTGCTGTGAAAGGCATGACCATTGAGATGGACCAATGGAGTCTAGTTAAATGCCTGACAGAGATGCTACTTCCATTCGATCTCTTTACACATGAAGTCAGCAAGGAGGACTGTACTATGGGCCAAGCTATCCCTTTGTTGAACAAGCTGGAGCAACAAATAGAGGTGGTGTCTGAATCGTACAAAGGTGTGGAGAAAAAAAAGAAACATATGAGTTGGCGGAGAGCTTATCCCTTCTCTTAGCTGAAAATACAAGGGTGCAAACTAGCATTGTGTCAGAAAAACATTACATTTTTGCCACAATTCTGGATCCACGGTACGCCAAGATGCTCCTTGGAGCAATAGTAGCGCTATATAAATGTGCGCTTACATTTTACATTACATTAGCAGTGAACTCTAAGGCATTTATTCCCTTTTCAGAAGTGGATATTGCCCAGCACAAAACTTGGATCGCTAAGGCAGCCAGTGACTTGGAAAATGAAGGGCTATTAATTAAAGGCCCGCTACACCACCCCACAACATGTACTGCAGCAGGGCATCCAGCGTCAAGTTCAACTTCAGAGCCAGAGGATAGTGCATTTGGCTCACAGTAGTGACCAACAACAGCAAGAACAGGATCATCAGCCCCAGTAAAATCGGCAGAGGATTGGTATCTACAGCACGGGCTTGTTAGGTCCAGTGCTGATGCAAAGGTAAAAGAAGCCCAGCACAGCGGCACATCCCTGACCATTGAGTGGATGGTCCAGGCCTATCTGGATGACCCAACAGAGGTTTTCAGTGATCAAACCCATTGGTGTATTGGTATAGGAAAATGCGCCACTGGCCAGCGCTCAGCATGCTGGTGATAAACTATCTGGCTTGCCCTGTCGCAAGTGTCTCTTCTGAGCTTGTTTTCAGTGCTGCTGGTGCCATTGTAACCGTGAAAAGGACCAGTCTCTCACCCAAAAATGTAGAGAGGTTAACCATGATCAAAATGAATCAGCACTTTATACCACGAATTACAAAATATGTGAATTACAGCAGGAAGATGAGACCAACGATCTAGGTGACAGAAGTAGTGTGTTAGATGATTACCTACTTCTGGTTGAACCACCAGAGTTTGAGGATGAGCTATACTTCCCTGACAAATAGGCTTTCAACTTGTTACCTTCTTACTTCCTTATTTACTTTTATTATTTGATGTGTGTCCCTGTCTTTCTGGTTCGAATCACAACAAATCCATCATCACCGTCTTCTTTTTTTATTGCCATATTGGAGTTGCAGCTCCATCCTCCTCCTGATTTGCCCTAAATCCATTTCCCTCAAGCCAGATGATTAGATGGAGTATAGAATAGTACAAGAAATGTTGCCTTGTTGAATCCCTCCAAAAGAAGTGGAACATGATGACTATAGTTATCCTCCTTTCCGAGCCGAGATAAACTGCCACTTAACTTAAGATGAGAAGGAACAGGTAATGAATGGTAATGAATGGCATGTATTGGATGCTGACTCTGAGTAATTGGTGTTTGTGTTGTTGTTGTTTGTTGTGCATGAAGTGAAGTCAAAGTGTACCAGTATTTAATCTACACACTAAAAGTGACTCAAGTCAATGTTTCCCTTCTTGTTGTTTAATAACAAAATTGTACTTGAACTGCAGGCCGATCAATTGAATTCTTTAATATGGGCTCTGAACTCATTCGGTACACTGCAGACTGTGTTGGAAAACACCATCATGATGACTACATGACATAGTATCTTCACAGTCAGTCAGTAGGATCGGAGATGATTGATGGAATAACTCAGGGTGTTCTTCATGAGTGGCATAAAAGGTAAGCAAGTCAAGAACAACCACAGCAGACCTACATGTCTGTGTAGAGGTGGAATTGAGTCACGAGTCTCACAACTGTAGTAGTAGCATGACTGACAGCTGTGCATTGATATAGTTACTTACTTTGATAAATGCTATGTTGCTGTATTTGTGTGCTCTGTCTGGCTCACTCACAATCTAAGCTAAGTGGAGGTTGGGTGGGCACCGTGGGACTGCTCTGTGCTGTTGCTGTTGTAGGTTAATGCTGGAAACAGACAACAGAGTAGACATGATTTAGCCATGCCGCCTCTGAAAGTGTTTGCACTTCTCCGTAATTTATGCTTTTTTTTCCTACTAGATTTTTCAATATCCCTTTTGTTTTTCCATCTACACTTACAGACCCACCTTTACCCTGTGCTAAACAGAGAAAAACAACTCACACTCACCTACAAATCCGCATCCGCCAGGCAGGCAGTGGCACCCAAGATTGACGAGGCAGCGTCCATGGAAGGGAGGACCAAGAGGAATGCCGAGATGCAACTCCCCAATTTGACCAGGTTCATACAGTAACTTTATTATCATCATCTTTTAAATATTTTGATTAAGTTTTTATCTTCAATCATTATGACTGTGTGTTGTGTGTACAGCTATTTTTTTTTTCTTTGCTAGCTTTGAAAGGAAGCCCGGTACAACAGAATATATAATGTATGTCATTTGGTTTTCTCTCTACGAGGGCAGACAGTCAAAGCAAATAGCATAATAATAATTAATAATATACTGCTGCCATGTACTGTCTACTACTCTCGTTAGTAAGTACTGCATTTCTTTTTTCTCCCTTAACAGATTTATGAATATGATGGTAGTCTGCCAAGATTGTGTGTGTGTGTGTTGTTGTTGTCCATGTGTACTGTTTATCTTTGTAAAACCTTTCCCTCAAATACCCCTTCCCAACAATTCATCTAACCCTAACCTTCTTCCACCGGGCTGTGTGATTTATATTGAGGTGTGACTAAATTAAATTTACACCAATAATTGATCACACACTTGCTGGGGCAGATGTGTTGAAAGAAACACTAATTCAATTTAAAGGCATGGTGAGGATCTTCTTCTTCTTCTGCTTGCCCGCCCATGCTCAGTGTATGTGCAAGTCAATTTTTTTTCCAAAGGAAAATAATCCATCATAATTAATTTCCGGCATTGATTGGATTCATCATCCTCCTTTTACAGCACTAAAGGTTAAGCTTGTGTCCAGTGACTCGACACAACTATAGTTTGTAACTTGTTGTTGTACTAGGCGATCCCCACCACCATTATGTTTTATTTTACTTTAGCATTGCTAATCAGCATTATTAAGGTTTATTGTTTTGCAGTATTTTTGTGTGCTGCACTGTACTTTGTTCTACTACTCCTTCCAGAGTCTCTTTCAGGCAACTGACTGTCTTATTTTCTTTTTTTGCAAATGCTACTGCCAGTGTCTACAATTACCACCATGACCATGGCATCTTGGGAAACCAAACCATCATCACCATGCAGCCATCGCTGTGCCTACGTTTAAACATCAAACACAGGTAAGAGAAGAAGTTTGGGGAGGCATAATTAATAATGGAAATTAATTCATTAATACACACACCCTCATCCTTAAGTCCAGTTGCAGAATGCATAGACTAGGAAGAGAGACTGACAATATTAGTAGGACAAGTCACTCATTGAGGGTACTGCATCTATCTCTACGTGTGTTACAAAAAATCGGCAGATTATTTAAATCAAACAGTGACTGCGGCCCTGCAGCAGCAAAGGAAACTGTGTGACGTAAAAGAGTAACCCCCCACAAAACATTTACATCATGTGTAAAGATTAAGTATAAATATAATTTAACTATGTAAAAAATAATCCGACAACACCTGACCCACCCCTCTCCCTAACCCAAACCAATGTCCAAAAACAATATTCCAACCAATATCTGTTCAAAAATAATATTGTCCATAGATATAAATTAAACCCCAACTTTTCCCCAACACGTGCCCAATGCCCACCGACCAAAGAAATAAATAAAAAAGGGTCCATCCAATGGACCTCCCTATCGGCGGGCTCACAGTTGCTGGTTAACCGCCAGGACCTCCTGCTTTACTTCCTTTACCTGCTTCTCTACGCACACCATTTTGAGGAGCATGCAGCGCTTAAAAGATCGACATTGCATCCACGGAGGGGCAGCAGTTTTCAATGAAGTGTGGCGGGCGGCTGCCAGACCACGGCACAGTACCATTGGAGGGGCCTGGCTGGGGCCAGAGGCATTGGTGGAGGCTTCAGCTGCTGCCGCCTCCTCCTCTGTCAGGTTACACTGTGCGGAATCCAGCTGCAGCAAGAAAGGGCCCACCTCCTGACCTCTCCAACACCCCAATATGAATATATACAGAGTATTCGAGTGATCAGGCGAGGGAAGGAACCTGTAACAACAAAATACAAGGTTATAACCAGTCAAATACAAAGGCTACTCTCATACATTCTCGATGGATCATTTGTATGTACTTTGAGTGACCACCATGAATTCTCTGACATTTGAAACACACAATAGAATGTTTCTCGGGTCAATCACTATATCTATAGGATAGAGCAGACAGTGTTAGTGCATTTCAACGTATGCAGACCATTCAACCATTTGTCTGCTAGCAGAGGTCTATGTACCCAAGGTTTCTATAAATCAGAAAGGAATGAAATGGGAGGGCCTAGCAACAAGGTTCTGTAGTAAGGTGGACACTTCAACTGAATTTTAAAGCATCCCAAAATTGTCTTCCCCAAGATATAGTCAAGCTTAAATTGAGACACGACAAGACATAGTGACTCCACCACTGTCTTCCGCTCTCAAAACTAATGTTCAAGAAAACGGCAGAGAACAAAATCCCCAAACATGGTAAAGCGTGGTAATAAACCACTGCTTTGCGCTTTGATACTTCTACAATTAATGGAAACCTCGCTCGACCTTCGTAACGGAAATGCTTGGCAACCTACCACAGCATTCGGCTCTCATGTTTTCAAAGAATAATTACGGCACCGCCGTAAGAAGCTAAAGTTAGTGTGAACGCAGGAAACCCCTCCGCAGTGCACACTGCTCACCTCCGAGCGCAGACCTCAGGAAAATCCTCAAAAGGAAAGCCCTGAAAATATCAACTGTCCGTGAACTCCAAGTAACACTGCAAGCCTGCCGCGTACGCTCACTCAGCTGAGAGAAAGCCAAAACCTCAGAATTACGCACGACGTCATACGTGCGTCACTTCCCTAATGTATCGTCCTCCCGGCTCAATGCACCCTGGGAAGTGCAGTTCTATATAGCAATGCAGGCACGGCTGGGTTTAAATCCTGACATCCTCCTCCTCCCCCAGAACCACCAGCGGCCGGTATTCTGTACGGATGGCCTCCAGATTCCGGCACCGGGCCGTGGCAGCCAACTCCTTCCTGTCCGGTTTAGATGATTTTGGTTTGGAAGGAATAGCTATATCAAATAGAAAAAAGAATATTCTAACCAATATACTCTTAGCAAAACAGTAAGACAAATTAATTCTAAACATAGTGACACAGTAGCACTAGCAAGCACAGTACATATATTTGTGGTATCTATCCTCCCACTTCCTCAGCCTCTAACATTTGTGGGAGTTTCAGGCATTATACTAGCACTATGGACTCACTCAAGTACACCAGTCTTCTTCTTCTCTCTTGTTTAGCTAAATTAAGTAACCTTGTAGCCGGTATGCCAGCTCAGTCAGCTTGCGCCCAAGACACATACTCATTGTGACACAGACTCGCGTTAGTTTTATTTACTAGTGTCTGCATGTGGGGAAGCTGACTACTACACAATCATCTTATTTTTCTATAATGAGTGGCACTGGCCATACTCTGTTACATCAAGAGCAAATATTCAATTTCACCTTCACCCTGCCCTGCCTACTATACTACAACAAGGCAGATGATATCTGATCCAAATGATCTTTGCTTAGATATGGGATGACATGAGGTACTTAGTTTTGATTGATTTTGTAATCATGCAGCCGATAGGCTACTCATGGCTGGCTAACACAGTCAAAAGTAAATTAACATTGGTAGGGAGTGGGCCTCGGAATCGGCGCTTGATAACAACATATGTATACAATATATATGTTAAGCTTGCAAACTACTGTGAGTCAAGAGAGTATTTTGAAAATACAACTTCTATTCTCCTTGGCTTTGCTACTCTGGCGCGGTTTCTTTTTCTTTTACATTCTCTTCAAAGACTCTACATCCAATGACAGTCTCCACCTATGTTATCTATGAAGAATACCACCCAAGCATCCATCCATCCAAAGTAAACATTTCTATCATTCTTCTTAATCTCTCAACAAACCTTAATTTGTTTCACCAACAACAAACATTTTTTTTTCAACTACCACCCATGCATTCTTCCTTCCTTGCTTGCCTTTGAGTTTGACCCAGGACACACCCCAGAGGATTCTTGCTATCCACCCATACAGTTTTACCCACCCAAGCAGGCATCTTTTCTTTCACCTTCCACCCATCCTTCAACCACCTATGAATTTGATTCCTATCAGCTACCTATGCATGCATCCTACGCATCCTTCTCTGCCAGTCATATATATATCACATCTCGCCTTTCCTTCCTACTTCCATCCTTCTTTCCCTTTTCGTTCAACCCATCTATCGTAGTAAGTAAATTCTTTATTGTATGATTAATAATGCAATTGAGCTAAAAATACATAATTGAGCACTTTTGCAAAGCACGTGAAAAAACAAATAATTTCATTACAATAACATTGATATGAAAGCCTTTCAAAATTTGCAGTATTATTATATATGAATATCAGAATATATAAATATATACATCAAATTATTGAACATCTTAAAACACTCCTTAGTCAAAAAAGTTAAAAACCCAGAGTTTCCTGAAAGACAAACGTCAATTTGTACTTTTTTGCTTACAATACCGTGAAAGTTCACTGACAAACTTGACAGGAGGAAGTTCTTTACGGGTAAGGGTTGTTTGCCCGGCGTCTGATTTTTTCCTGTTCAGGTGCTGGCAACTGGGTTTAGCGCAGTATTTACTGATTTTATAAAACGTACCATTCTGCATGCTAATTGAATGTCTCCCCCCCATAAAGCATGCCAACAGTGCCTGTCGGCGGGTTCGCAGACGTCTTTGGTTCCAAAGCTGTGTTAGTTGTCGCCTTTGTTCCTTCTCTAGGGCTTTACAACTACATAGTAAGTGCAAAACGTCCTCTTTTGGGTCTCCGCAGAGTCTGCAGTTTGTATTGGATTCCGAACGTGTCCATGGGGATAGATGTTCTTTTGATGGTATTACCCCCATCCTCAACTGCAAAAAGGATTCCTTTGCTGCCCGTGAGAATCCTGTGCCTAGGTACGCCTGTGGTAGGAGCCTGGTATAGCTCTGGATCACGAACTACCCGTGGGCCCTCCTGGTAAGTGCATCTATCAAGGTCATCTGATCTAATTCTTAGTCTTCTCCATGATACCTTCACAGCTGAGTTGAAGTCAGAAAGAAGAGGCCATTAGTTACTCAACTACTCCTGCCGCTAATGCTATTGCTCTAATGCTTAGTAAAGGGTGTATTCTTCAACCGTTGTTCACAACAACTTAGTCTCTCTCAACTTACACAACAACCTTGCAGCGAGTGTGTAACTTTGTCAATAAGTAAGGAATATAAGTATAACTTACCACCGCCCGCCACTGCCACTGGCTCACCCACTCCTGTGGCAGCTTCTGCATCCACTGCTCCCTCCTGGCTGGCATCGCCTGCCCCGCCGCTGGCCCCGGCACTGGTGGTCATGGTCGGTATGCCTAGATAAAACATTGCACATTTGTTAGATGCCATATACACATCCCCCTATTTTACACCAGCAAGATTGAAAAAACAAGTTAAATACATACATATACCACAAACATCGCTACAAATCGGGTACTAGAGTAGAGTAGACACTACTAGTAATAGTATGTCCTATCCTATCAAAAATAGTAAAATATCTGGTTGGGCATTTTGTTGGTGGGAATCGTCGAAAAACCTCTCAAGATTAAGAAGACTATAAGAGGCCAACCCAAAGGACTGGACTCGGTGGCTAGAGCTATTGGTGAATCTGAGTTTTATTAAAACCTTTTAAATAAAGAGTAGCCAACTGGGCAAGCTTAGCTGCAGACAGACTAATAATAGTAGTTTTACAGAGAGTCATAGCAGAGGCAGTTAGAGGCAGGGATAACAAGAATTTAGAAACAGATA
Source organism: Lissotriton helveticus (assembly GCF_964261635.1). NCBI lineage: Eukaryota > Metazoa > Chordata > Amphibia > Caudata > Salamandridae > Lissotriton > Lissotriton helveticus. The sequence goes on from NC_136068.1 coordinate 1,143,235,757, forward strand.
GTCTAGATTGAAGAAGATTTGGTAAAAAATAGAATTAGGAAACGGAAAAGATAGTTTGGAAAAAATAATGTGTAGTAAAAGTTAGGGAAATATAAATTTTTTAATGTTAACAACAGGAAGACTTACTGGGCCCAGCAGCAGAGCCCTTGGTAGAGGAGTGGTCCTAGACCTGACCCTGGCATTCTCCAGCCGCTCCCGCCAACTCCGATCCCGTCTTCATGCCCCTTGGTGCTGATCATGTAAGATATAATAAAGAAAGAGACAAACGTTGTTGATTGATGTTGAACAAATAAAATATTTTAATAAACGCTCCCAAATACATTTTTGGAAACAACAATTGCAATAAAATGTACCAATCTAATCTGATCGACTGGTAGTATCGCGGGATTCGCGGACCATCTAGTTATTATTTATGAACACTAATCCAGTGTTCCATTCTGATTCTAGAATACTACGCCTAAGTACCACCTGACCTAGCCCACCTATTCTGATGGGACAATTGTTCACTAAGTCTGCATTTCCATTTATCTTAGACCTCAAAAATGCATAGATGGAGGACACATGCATACATTTTTGCATACACCAAATTGTTGGTTGCTTGCTTGCTGCTGATGTTCTGCTAAGCCTATTACTCCCTCACTAAACAAACTAAAAAGGTTCTACTAAGGATTGGAGTAAGCAGCACTCAACAGCACGTGATGTAACAGGGATGTATCACGCAGACAGCTTAAAAATGACCAACTAAGTAACTAAACTACCTATCCACCACTATCTTAGTAACAGGAGGACAAAGGAAGGACTAGAATCTCTTTAGCATTACCTAACTTAAGTTCTCAAAAGTAAATTCTTACATAATCAGCCCAAGCGAGCGCAAAGGTTGCAAACAACAAGTAAGATTAGTAGTGCTGAGCCACTGTGCCTAGAAGAATAACAGTCACAGAAAATATTTCAACTTAATTTACCTGCATTGTAAGCAGCAGCATTTTTGCTATTCGGAAAAAAATGATATGCGCAATAACAGTAACACAGTCTAGAGAACACACAATACTGCTAGAATTAGCTACTCACCAAGCCCCATGACCTCGACACCTAGCAGGTCCAGCAGGTCTTGCTCCCAGTCCAAGACCTGGTGGGTCAGCTAAGCACTGCCCAGTGTACCCTCTGCCAAGGGCAGTGATGCTACTGGGTAGACTACCCAGAGCCATTGATAATTAATAAAAGGTCAGAAAAACAGTGTAAAAAACAAAGGATTCAAAAGATTGGAGAGGGATTGAAAAACAGGCCCCAGAACCATGCAAAAGATAGGAAAACAAGACGGCCGCACTCATTAGTGACCGCGTGGTGAAGTTTGTGCAATGTTTACCGCGAACACATCATCCGCGTTGCCGAACGTCAAAAACATCTTGCGACCTTACACGCGCACACGCGAGCCCACGGAAACAAGCAACTCTGAATGCTTGCGTAGCGTGGTGGAATTTTTGTGCAACTTCACGTAGCCTTCGCCCAGGATTAGTGATGACTAGCTAAACTGGTTTTAAGCTATTTCTGGGTCAGGCAGCCCAAAGTACATTTTTATACAGTTACTTGGCCAATAAAGTTATCAGTAGTAGAAAGCTTTATTCGATTTTAAGACAAAATAAAATCATAAAAGCAACAATCATAAAATACAATTTCATACACAATCATAAGAGTACAGTAAGAATAGTATTAAACATTGTATTTACATTCGTAGAGTAAAGTCTTTCATGACTACAATTACTAGATAAAAAATTATATTCCCGCCGAGTACTTATACGATACCAGACATAATTGATATACGCACTTCAGTTCAGTTTACAGCCATAAATTTTGTAAGACACTAGAACTACAATTGATCATGTTTACGACGAATTTCCAAGCAGTTTTAAAGAAACATAGCTATGCTTTTGGCATTTGATACTGAGTCTAAATGTTGTAATGCCATAAGGGCAGGGCGGCATCTTCGCAAACCCTGAGATAACAGAATTGGAGTAATCCAACGCTTGCGAGGTGCTTCATAAAATTTACAGAACAGAAACACATGAATAGTGGACTGTTCAGAAAAACCATCACAAGGACACCGAATAATTGAAGAAGACCAATCTTGTCTCTTTGGGAATGTAACCAAACGGAAAAACATATTGAGCCTGAACCGTGTCAACAAATAGTTTTCATAGCTGGTCAGACAAAAGGTGAGATACGGTTGAATGCCCTGAGTACATTAAATAGTTAAAATTTGTCTATTTGAAACTTTATTTATTTCTTGGGCTAAGCGAAGTTCCCTAAATGTGACAAACATAACATTCTCAAGGTCTTTCTTGTAATAGTAGATAAAATAGAGTTTTTTAAAAAAATAAATAGAAATATTCACATCCTTGAGAAAGTTATGTACAAAGGACAGCCACAGGATATCTGACCAATTCTCTAGGCCCAAACAGTCTGAGATTAGTGCACGTGTTAGAGTGCACTGCTCCGTTGTCCAAATACTGTGCCATAGTAATAATGACAAGCAAACGTTGGAGAACACTGTGGGACGGCCAACAGATAACGAATAAAATTGTTTTCTAATCTCTGTAAAATGTCCACGGGTACATTGCCCCACACCCCAGCACCGTAAACAGCTACACTATGACACTTTGGGTAGTATATTTGCATAAGTTCTTTAGGGGAAGGCTTCCCGATTTTACGCGCAAAGGCAACAAGGGCAGAGGTAGCTCTCAAGAATAAGAGATGCCTGCTAACTATGGCCGGTTTCCAAGAAGATGTATTATCAAATAAAATACCTAAATATGGGTAGGTCTTGGTGGTGTCCAACTTAGCTTCTTCAATAAATATCGATTTTTTCTTGGCTCACTTTTTGCCGAAATGCATAGCAAAGGTTTTTTTAATATTGACCCTTAAATCCAGTGAGGCCATGAAATTGCAGTAGGAATTTAGCTGATATTGAAGTTGTAATGCAGTTCGCGCCATGATCACTGCGTCGTCCGCGTAAAGTAACGCAGGAATGGGGCGACGGGCGATTGATGGTAGGTCCTGACTCCCCTCTAACATGGCCTTCTCAAGACCATTCGTATAGAAGTTAAATAAAAAGGGAGCCAGGACGCACCCCTGTCTGACTCCCTTGGTAACTGCAAATGAAGGAGTAAGCTCACCATTCACCCCAAATCTCACCCTGGCCGACGCTTTTGAATACAGCTCGCGTAGGAAGGACATTATCGGTAACTCTACGCCCAGGTCTGTTAAGATTGACCACAGCCTTGAATGTGAAACACAGTCAAAAGCTGCGGTCAAGTCCACATAGACTAAGTGGAGATTACCTTTCTTGGCCTGGGCATATTTCCCAATCAGGAGGGAGAGATTCAGCGCTTTCTCCACAGTGCCCAGGCCCTCCCGGAAGCCATATTGCAGGTCTGTCATGATGTTGTTGTCCTCAGACCAGGCCCGCAATCTATCTAGGATCAGCCGGCCAGTGACTTTGCCTAGAGAATCCAGGAGGGAAATGGGCCTGTAGCATGCGGGGTTGTTACGATCGCCCCTCTTGAAAATGGGCAAAAGTGTAGAGGTTGATCAAGATTTTACAAGACCCCCTTTTAGAGCTGCTTCAATTACTCTGGTCAGTACTGGCGACCAGAGCTCCTGGGTATAGATGTAAATATCCAGGGGTACGCCATCTGGCCCGGGGGCTTTGCAGGACTTAGAGGATGATAGGGCATTGATTACTTCTTCATGACTAAAAGATAGTTCAATAGGATAAGGTGAAGGGGATATAATGGCTCCCTCCCCACTTTCATTAGGGTTAACACCTTTGGCTAAAAATATTTTTGAGAAGTGTGAAACCCAGCCCTCTGATGTAACTGGTACCTCAATACTGGGGCCAGAATTCACATCTTTCAGGAAAGGTGAATTTACCACTTTCCAAAACATTAAACTATCCTTTCTATTACAGCTCTCATGAAGCTTCACCCACAAATCGTTTTTCCTTTTTTGCCTACAATCTTTTTTAGCCAAATTATATAGCTTTCTCAGCTTCCTAATTTCAAAGTGGTCCCTCTCGGTTTTACGTAGGGCTGTTTTTAAGGTCGAAAGGGCCTTACGGCATTCAGTATTAAACCATCTTTTATCGTGCGAGAAAATCTGCTTTTGTTTACGTTGCAACTCCTTGCTAATTACCTTAGTTATGTTAATAAAACTAGTCAAGGTCTGGTCTGCAGAGGAATGCAAGTTAAGACAAGTTTCTAGCATTGGGAGGGCTTTAGTAATGACCTTGGATGTAAAAATGTCCGGATCTACTGTGGACCATTTAACCGAGTATCCATTGGTTTTGTCTAGGGTTATGGCCTTTTGGTTTAATATTCCAGGGTTCCCAGTTGTATTATGTGCGGATTGCAAGATGGTAACACTATTAGGGAAATGATCACTGGTAATGTCATCTCCGGTAAAAAAAAAGTAAGCAGCTCGTCCTTCATATGATTGGAGATTAAAATGAAATCAATTGTGCTGTTACAGCCCCTACCATGAAAGGTGGGAGAGAAGTCAGTTGGGGGTTCAACTAATTCATTCGCATAGCCCAGTCCTAGGGTAAAGAATTTTTAATTTAGAGTGTTACCAGCACTAGAGTGTGCAAAATGTGTTAGAGGTCTCCCACCCTCATCTAGAATACCACAGTTTGGATTATTATATTCTTTACATAAAGTAATATTAAAATCGCCACCCCAGATCAGTTTAAAAGGCAAAGAGGGACATCTATTCCGGTGCTCATCTAAAACAGAGGTTATCCTAATTAGAACTTTCAAAAAATCGGGTGGTGACAGATTGTTATAGAAATTTACCAGGAAATATGTATGCCCTTGATTCACTGAGAGTTTAAGTATCTGATAATTCTCTTCAGTTGATATTTCCACAATTTTCTTAAATGAAAGGGTATTAGATACATATACTGATAATCCTCCCTTAGGTCGACCAGAAAGGGAGGGACATGCACTTGAATGAAACAATCTGTACCCCTGAAGATGGATAGCGGTTACAGACCATGTTTCCTGGCAACATACTATATTATGATTTCTAATTATTTCTAGCCAGTTAGGTTGGTCGACTTTAGGACGCAAACCTGCTACGTTCCAGAATATAATAGAAAGGGTCAAACTACTAGATGGTAGAACCTTTGAAGCAGGAAACAGTTGTTTAGAATGGATTTGAGTTTCCGCAGTTAGACCTTGAGACAACGGAAGGGGATCTTGTAATAGGTTCCAAGGCTCTTCTATCAATCTACTATTATCCAGGGTCTTGTTTTGAAGATCACTGGAGAGAGAAAAGCTGGCACAAAAGTCCTTAGTTAAGGAAACATTTAGGGGTAAGGTCAGCTTGACCGGGGGACGTGAATTAAAATTATCCAAAGAAGTTGGAGTGATTGGTGGTCATTCTATGTCATCCATTCCTGACAGAATATTAAAACGATTCTGTGTGGGGATCAGAAAAGGTCTTGCAGTCACTTGATGATTAAAACTGCGTTCCGGATTAAGAAAATTATTCCATAGTGAGGGATAATAGTTACCTGGGGGCTTGAGATAGTCGTTCTGATCTTGGAATGAGGGTCTATAGTGATCAGTCTGATGTTGGGGTAAGGTCCTAAAACAAGCATCCTGATGATGGAATAAAGGTCTAAGGCGGTCATCTCGATAATTAGATAGAGGCCTAAAACAGTCGACCTCACTTTGGAATAAGGGTCTAGTATAATCATCCTGATGATGGACTGCGGCCTGGAATTAATCGTAGGGGTTATCAGATTTCTAGGATAGAAGTAAGTCAAATCACAGGCTGTGATTGAATTACTGCCATTGGGAGGAAACCAATCTAAAATATATCTGACAGCCTTTGTATCTCTAAAATGTATTATAATAATGTCCCCCGTATTATTCTTTACGCTAGGACCTAGCCAGGGAAGGCACCTGACGTATAGAATTTCACCATTTACATTTGGAGGAAGTGGTCGATTCTTCCTGAGCCAAAATATAACTTTATTTTTTAATTGGTTTTGGTTTTCATTTTTACCATCTTTACCATCCTCCAAAACCGGGACTCCAGTGAGGACCACCACAAGAGGAGCTGCTTCCGGAGGCAGTTCCACATTATACCTCTTAGAAAGGGATGGTCTCACATGACCTTCATGGTCAGTAGTTTTATCAAGATTTCCAAGAGGATTAGGTTTTCCACCCACCTGAGCCACTTTATCACCTTTTGCCGGGATGTTTTGGAGGGCATTGGTTTTGGGGTTTTTACGTTAATTTGGTTTGTTGTTTTGACCACCATTTGGTCAATAACGTTTGAGGGTGGTACGGTAATTGTGGACACTGGTGGGGGCACTGGAACTCCCTTAATTCCTTCTTTGATTTCATCGATTGCCTGTTCTAGGATCCCCAGCTGTTGGGCTTTTTTTTGTAGTCTCTCTACTAATCGCAATGTGAGAGATCTAACTAGTTTTTCAATGCTTCCCATTAAAGCAATCCCAGATGAATCTAGTAAAGGGAAGGGTGAATCAATAGCTGGTGCAGAAAGAGTAGGTGCATTAGATGAGGAAGTCTTAGATTTGGCAGAGTCGATGAGACTGATCTTATTTGTCTGTAATCTACTACCCCTCTTTCTTCTTCTTTTTGGGGAGGACCTTGTGGTCTTGGATTTTTTGAGGGTTTATTACATTTTTTAACAGTCTCTACCACGGGTGACGATATATCTACCAATACTTCTGCCTCTCGTGTCATGTTCCCTGTAGAGATAGAGAGGTTTATGAGCAAGTCATTATTTAGATCAGGAGGAGGGGTTATGTCTTGTAGGAGTAATTGAATGCTATCTCCAGGCGATATGTCGGGACCCTCGCTATCACAATACCCACTGGGAAGCGGAGACAAAGCTAGCTGTAGCGGGCCCAGAGATGAACGTTTATTCTTAATTAGCTCAACAGAGCGACGTCTCTCGGCCCTTCGCTCAGAAAGTGCAATGTCTCTATCAGTTCCTATAGCAGCCCTGATAAAATAATTGTCTAATGTCCCCTGTTTTTCTCCACCACCTACTAAAGATGCTACTATGGGGGCAGGTGAGGTCATTATGCCAGGTTAACACTGGGGATAACTAGCCAAAACACACTTAGGCTATAATACAATTACAAACCAAACAGTAAACGCAAATTACACAATACTTAATAAATTTGAATATACTTTTATGAGTACGCGTAAATGGTTCTAGTTACTGAACACGAGTACGCGTTTTAACAGACAGTCAGTCCTCGGCGTGTTTAGCACATCAAAGGGAGGGGGCCCAGCCTGGCCTCCTCCGGCCTGTGAGGGCCTAAGAGTGCCCGCCCTTTGCCCGGGCTTAGCCCGGCTTGCCCGGGCGCGTCCCGCGTGCGCCAGGCTCTGGTCAATGTAATAGAGTTAGGAGGTGGGGGCAGGAAGAGGACCAGCTGCGGCAGATTGAGCCACTCACTGCCCGCTTGTCCTCGCAGTCCTGCAGGGGTCCGGGGTGAGTCTCTTAGTGGCGATGTCTCCTCTCTCGAGCGGCGCCCACGGAGCGGGGGCCGCGAGAAGTGGGCTGGAGACAAAGGGCAAGACAAACAGCACAGCACTCCCACAAGGCAAAAGCAGCAATATCCCTCGGCGTGTTAATCAAAGTAAGCCTTCAATGTAAGGGCTGCACAGAGCTTTTGTTGGTCCGGGAGGTGGGGGCTGGAAGAGGACCAGCTGCGGCAGATTGAGCCACGCACTGCCCGCTGGTCCTCGCAGTCCCGCAGGGGTCCGGGGTGAGTCTCTTAGCGGCGATGTCTCCTCTCTCGAGTGGCGCCCGCGGAGCGGGGGCCGCGAGAAGTGGGCTGGAGACAAAGGGCAAGACAAACAGCACAGCACTCCCACAAGGCAAAAGCAGCAATATCCCTTGGCGTGTTAATCAAAGTAATCCGTCGATGTAAGGGCTGCACAGAGCTTTTGTTGGTCCGGGAGGTGGGGGCTGGAAGAGGACCAGCTGCGGCAGATTGAGCCACGCACTGCCCGCTGGTCCTCGCAGTCCCGCAGGGGTCCGGGGTGAGTCTCTTAGCGGCGATGTCTCCTCTCTCGAGGGGCGCCCGCGGAGCGAGGGCCGCGAGAAGTGGGCTGGAGACAAAGGGCAAGGCAAACAGCAGAGCACTCCCACAAGGCAAAAGCAGCAATATCCCTCGGCGTGTTAAAGTTATCAAAAATTTGATATCACCATTAAATCAAATGTCGAAAGCGAAAAGGAAATTAACCTTGACAGGCTCTTCTAGCATTTTCCCAAGCAAAGTTGCAAAATAAAGATTTTAATCACATGTTGGATCATCCTTTGGAAAATGTGGTTGAACCAACACAATGGAAAAGCTTTTCAGGAAAGAATCATTGTGAGCATACATGTTGTAAATATATAATATGATTATTTTTTAAATACTGGGCACTCTAGCTTGTGGTCTTACAGGGCACACTTTTGGGGGTGACATGCATATGTAAAAATTGCTTTTCTTACATCGCAAAGACACTTTTCTTTGCCATGTGTTGCATATATATCTTTGTCAGATATGTGCCATTTACCTCGCAGGCAAGTAGTGCATTTTATCCACCCCCTTCTATGGCCTAACAGGAAACTTATATTCGCCAATTGGGTGAAACAAATTTTACCCATGTCACTTTAGGGACAGGACATAGTCGCTGTGGTAATGAATAGCAGTGTCACGGTGCACAGAGTGCTAATACCAGACAAAATAGGGTCCAACAAAGATGAAACACCCAAGCTTACCATGCATAAAAGACAAAGTTGCTAAAGGACACATCACACACCGATCCTGGGGGGGGGGTCTGAGGATAGTATGAAGTGTGCAAGAGGGTCTCATCCTAAATATTTCTATATTTATGCTTAGTAATTATTCTTCATGCTCATCCTTTAGCACAATAAATAATGTATTGAAGCATGCAGGAGAAGAAGAGGGGGAAAAAATACTGATAATAAAAACAACAACAATACTAATATTAAAAACACAAGTTGTATATAACACTTTTTGGGGGCATTTCTCTAGGAGCTTTCGTTTCCGGGTATGCACAGTTCATCCTACTCAATTTATCACCCTCGGAAGGCCTTGCTGGGTTTACAACAAGCAACCTACAAATCACTGCGTATTTCAGAGGGTGTTTCACTTACTGAGCCATCAGTAATAAACTGAAAATACAACTGTTAGAAATTAAATCATCATTTTGAGTTCTACAGACTTATCATGATTTTCAATATCCTTGTTTGCATGTAATAATTCATACAATTCACTCGTGCTTTGAATCTTATTGCTGGGTCAAACCATTGTCTCGTCTACAACTCAGTGCTCTCTATGAATATTCTGGCTTACTAACCTTCAATCCAGCTACTTTTAAATGTACACCTTTGTTGCGGGGACGCAACACCAGCTACAAGGGCCTAATATGATTGCAGCTGTCACTTGGTCACAGAAGACCTTTTGTAACCTTCCCTTGCCTCCCAAATAAAAATCCTGCATCTTCATGCTTCACAATAAAAATACATTTTAGACAAACATTGGCAAAGCAAATAATTTCTGCACATTGGCAAAGCCAATAGGTTTTGCCTATGTGAAATCTATTGGTTTTGTCAATAGATATGTTGCACAGCTTCGTGGTCTATATGTAGTATGAGGTCTGGTCTGATAACATTTGCTAGGGTTGCCTTTGGTTCCCAGTGTGGTACAGCTCTGACACCAAGTGGGAGATTTACTAAGATTTTGTTTGCGTCACATAATTGATGCAAAATGGCGCACAATCTTTTTTTTCCTAATTAACTTTCCAGCGCTAAACTTGTTTAGTGTTGGCAATATCGGAAAAGTAATGTGAAGCAGCCATTGCGCTGCTTCTCATTACTTTGAGCCATGACGGCGTACCAAGGGTGGTGCCTGGGCGTTCTCATGCAGCCAACCCAAGGTTTCTCGCGCTAAACCCTATTTACTAAAAACATTAGATTGGGTTTAGCTGGACAAAACTGTGCCCTTTTTAACTAGGTGCAAGAAAGGAGAATGCTTTAATTTCTCCTTCCTTTTCTGACTTTGTATGCCTGCTGCACTGTGCAGCACCTATGCAAAGTGGGGAAAGCTCTGTATCGTGCCTAGCATAGTATTTTGTACAGGAAGGGTAACCTTCCCATAAAAAACCTATGCTACACTCATGCACACACCTTAGGGCTAGGGCGCTAAGGTGTGTGCATGGCGCACGGTAGCTGAAATCAGTGCCAGCGCAAGGGAAAGGGGAGGAGAGAGCCATATCTTTAGAAATATGGCACTCACCTGCTCCCTCCCGGTTGTGCGATGCAGCGCAGCCTCGTGGGTGACTGCAATGTGTGGCGTGGAGATATTGCAAATCTCCCCCCAAGGTTCTTTTTTATGTTTGAAAAGCTTTATTGAATATACAAGAAAATGGAACAAGAAAGAATACCAACAATCAAGCAATTATTGAAGCATAGGTACAAGAACAATATGTTGGTACAATAAAAGTAATAAAAGCTATTTTAAGATTTTAAATGGAGTGGGTATGGGAAGATGGGGAGGGAAGGAAGGGGGGAGAAAAGGCATATTAACATGTTACCATAAAAGGACAATGCATATAACATTGCAAAACTGAACGAAATATGAGTAAATCATAAGACAGCTACTAATATAGAAGGAACCATTATGAATAATACAGAGATAATACAGAAAGAGAAAAGAGAATAAATATTCAAGCGGTTTAAAATGTTCAGATTTTGTACAAGGAGTTACGTCGTAAAGCAAGCTGATCTAAAGAAGTAGTAAGGGGCAACCAAAATAGGTCTCTATTAAGTGTTGGTTTACAGGAAGAGGCGACAATGTGACAAAGAGAATTCCACCAATGCTGTGTAGAAAGCTTAGTGAGAGTTTTCCAGTGAAGGGTAATGTGTTGAAAAGCTAAGACAAGCATGAGATCAAAAAGACCATGACTATGAGAGGGTATGCATAAAGAGTCAAAGAGACACGCTTCTTCTTGTTGAGTCGCGCTTCCAGCTCCTTGTGACACACAGTCCCTCAGAAGGCCCAAAACAGCAGCATGCACTTCCAAAAGAACTCTGGGGAGCTGGGGGGAAAAGTCTGTTGTCTCTGAGACTTCAGCAGGAGGCAAGCTCATTTCCAAGCCCTTAGAGATCCTTCACAAGTTGAAAGCAAAGTACACAAAGTTCCTTTCTCCTTCCTTTGGCAGTAAGGCAACCACTGCAGGCCAATCCCCCAAGCAGCACTTCAGCTTGGGAATAGTCTCTCCTCAGTTTCTTTAGGTTCCTCTCCTCAGTAAAGGTTTCTTTTTGTAGTCCAAAAGTAATCTAATTTCATGAGATCAGGGTCCCAATATTTATACCCAGAAATCCTTTGTTCTCTGAGGGGAGACGGGCCTTTGCCCAGTCCAAACCAGTTCTGAAGCACTCTGTTTACCAGACTTCTCCTTTCCTTTCACACTGCAGGGCATGCACATCAGATGCCCCACAGGAGGTGGAGCCAGCATTGTGGACGGCAAGTACAGTCCCGGAGCACTTTGTTGACAGGACTCCTTCTCTTCTTTCAGTGTGCAGGGCAGAGGCATCAACCACTCCCCAGGGGGTGGTGCCAGCATTGTGGAAGGCAGCCCTGTTCAAAGTTCAGGTGCACTCCTCCCTCCCATCTGGATGCAGATCTCTCTATTCACCACTGGGTGACTCAGCCTGTCTCCTGGAATTCCCCAGCCCTGTCAATCTCAAAACCAGACATAGGAATACACAAATTAGCAGAGGCAGGTTTGAATGTTTAGACAAGCAAACACCTACTTTCTAAAAGTGGTATTTGCAAACACAGAATATTAAAATGAACTTTACTAAAAGATGTATTTTATTATTCTGACTTCAGGCATACTAAACTCGAATTTCTACCATGTTCTCTGAGCCTGTTAGGATTATAAAGTGTAACAATTCTAACAGCCCATTCTGGCCTATGGAGAACAGGTAGCCTTGCAATAGTGTAGCCACGAAAATGGCTGTAATGTAAATGTAAATGTGTGTATACTTGTAAAGCACACTATCACCTGAAAGGTATCTTGGCGCTGTATACCGCTGTGGAACCCTTCCTGGCTTTCCCTGTGAGATGCCCCCTTACTGGGCACCTCCAAGGTGAGGCCAGGCATCGTAGCGCTTTCGTGGCCGTTGTGGAGATTAAGCAAGCTATTGCCCAGAATTGGACCCATGAATAGAGTAGGCACCTAGGCGAGAATTATCGAGTCCGCGGACATTGTGCCCAAGACCCTGCCGCGTCGGGAATTGAACCCTGGTCCCGGGCCAGACCTCTGCCTCAGGGTCTGCCGCTCTAATCGGTGAGCCACACTTCTCCACTAATGGCTGTAATTCACTATTAGGACATGCCATGCACATCAGGGCTTGTCCTACATTATACTTACAATGCACCCTGCCCTTGGGCCTACCATAAGGGTGACTAATATGAAGAAAAGGGAAGGTTAAGGGACTGGCCAGTGGGTGCACTTGCCCTGTCAGCATTAAAGTACCAGACTGCATGCAGGCTCTGCAATGGCAGACCTTAGACACATTTTACAAGGCTGCTTCTGAGGGTGGCACAACCAGTGCTGCAGGCCCACCAGCAGCATTTGGATTACACGCCCTGGCACACTCAGTGCCCTAAACTAGGGTCTGACAGGTAAACAAAATAGCCAAACATGGAACCACTGATTCACACATCAATTTAAAATAGGGAGCACTTGCACTGTGGCACTGAATAGCAGTGGCAGAGTGCCCAGCAAAAATACAGAGGCAACAGCAAAAATAGATGGGAGACCCACGCCAATGGTGGCACGTCTAACAATGATGTTATAAACAAACTCCGCATTCTGTCTAACCCTGGGCAAAGCACTACGCTACGCTCACGTTGTTTGCAAAGTTTGTGCTACTTCGCAATATGCAAACTGCACGTAGCACAGTGCAAACACGCGTAGCGTAGCGTAGTGCAGCGGTCATTTTTGGCTTGCTCGCGGTCCTCAATCTCAAGTTGATGACTGCGAGCAAGCAAAATGACACCCCGCGAGACTTTTTCCTCGTTCGTGATCAGCAACATCAAGTTGCCGATCGCGAGCGTGGAAAATAAACCTCCCGGCAAGATTCTCAATGCGGGGAGGTCAGCTTTCTCATTAAGAGTGGACGCGTATGCTCACGACCGCTCGCGATGAGAAACTACCAGTCTGCGTTGAGAAATCTGCCACTCGAGAAAAAAAATCTACAGCTCACACTGTGCAAGATGCCGTTTTCAATGATTGCACAGGGCCGGATGCTTGTCCACACTGTGCAATCATTGAAAACGGCATCTTGCACAGTGCGCACAGGGTACTATGCAGTTCGTGTAGTGCTACGCATAGTGCGAAGTGCACTTTGCATAGATTCCTGTAGCGCTACGTCGCAAACTACGCCCAGCCCTAATTCTGTCCTATGGGAACAGGTAGCCTTGGAATAGTGAAAAACAAAATAGGCAGTAATTCACTATCACAACATGCCACACACATCAGGACATGTCCTACCTTTCACATACAATGCACCCTGCCCACAGGGGTACCTTGGGTCTACCTTAGAGGTGACTAACATATAGAAAAGGGAAGGGTTAGGTACTGGCAAGTGTGTGCACTTGCCAAGTCCACATGGCAGTCCCAGACTGCACACAGGCTCTGCAATGACAGGCCAGAGTTATATTTTACAGCCTGCTTCTGTGGGTGTCACAATCAGTGTTGCATCCCACTAGCAGCATTTGATTTACAGGCCCTGGGCACATACAGTACACTATACTAGGGTCTGACAAGTACATCAAATGGCCAATCATGCAATCCCTGATCCATGACAACAATTTACAAAGGGGAACACTTGCACTTTCACACTGAATAGCAGTGACAAAGTGCTCAAAGCATCTAGACCAGCAAAAGGTCCAACACACAGCAAAAACACAGGAGGCAACAGCAAAAAATGGAACGGAAACCCAAGGAAATGGTGCCAGGTCTAACATTTGCGGATATGCATAGTGTGAATTATCATAGGGTGATCAGAAAACATTCTAAGGGGAAGGATAATGGAAATTGCCCACCACCGTGCATCACTGGAACCCAGCAAGAAATTGATTCTAGATGAGGATTCATGCATTGCTGAATAGTATGCACATTTCCTCACCTTTGAGTGCCTAATAAACAATGAATCTATCAACTCTTTCTGTTGCAATATATTAAATAGTATTTCTCTCACTGTATTCTGTCTTTGTTGGCCCTCTAACAGTGCTATCCAGTTCCACTTGCAGGGTTGTATAAAGTATCCCCCCATATTATTGTCTGAGGGGAAAAAGCAAGCAGTGGTGAAGACAGTGAGTCATGGACCCCAGTGAAAGAAAGGAAATGGGCTCCCTGGTCATTGTTTGAACCATAAAATACAGCATTTATCATGGTTTAGTGGACCCCACAGGCCTCTGGGCCTTGGTACCAATGCACCTGCTGAACCAATGGAAGTTATACCTTAAAGAAATGAATTTTTCCCAATTACAGTGGACAGGAACTCAGGGTCATCATAGTTTAGGCTACACATATTCATTAAAGTACCACAGGAAATGTTAAAAATACCCTGAACTATTAGATATCACCTCTTCTGATTGTCTACATTTCACACTGTGTTGTATTTAGACCCCCCATACCCCCTTCCAGAGTAGGTGTGTTGTAATTTAGCAGTGATTAGGTTAAGCATTAGCAGAAGACATCTTGTATTTAGAGACTATCTTATCCGTTGTGTGGAATCCATTTTGTATTTCTGGCAGCCATTTTGTTTGCCATGTGCTCGCCATGTGCTCTGTCCTATCTTCCTGTCAACTGCTCTTGAAATCTGCCTAGAGACGAGATATATTTAGCCTCTTCTGTTTCGCACATGCTCAGTTGAGCTTTAAGCTGTCCCCAACTTGTAACTATCAGGATGTGTTCACCAGAATTAGCTAACTGTCAGCCCCTCCCACTTGTTGCCAGCACACTCACTGTATGACCTTATATGTATTTAAAACCAGCATTCTGTACTTGTACCGCCTTCATTTGAGCCCCTGTGTGGGTATAAAAGGACCAAGCTCCTTCCAGTCAGTGTGCTGCTTCATACATTACCGAAGGGTACTCTGTGAATGTAGTTCCACCTCATGAGGTTTAATAAACTCTGTCTTTTCTATTCCAGCTTCTGTGCCAACTTCTTTCTATTGGTCTGAGGACTCTGTGCAGAGAAGGGAGAACCCCTAGAACTGGTAGGCCTTGCTGAGGCTCACCACCACAAATTGGCGCTTCCAACGCAGGGCTCATCGGCGACTCGGATGCCCGAAGGACTGGTCGAGATGAAGGATTGGAATCTCGCTTTTGGAAGCGATCGCTGCCTGAGGCGATCAGAGTCTTGGCACCCACGGCGTTTTTCCTTTCTTTCTGATCTGACCATCCAGGTGGCTCCAGTCCTCGACTGAGATCTCTTCTGTTGGCTCGCCGTGCAGTGAACATTTGGTCGATTTGAGAACTTGGCAGTTGGAACCTGGACACCATTTGATTGGTAAGAGCCGTTCTGCGGCACTTGCTGTTGGTTTGACGCCTTTGATTGGTAAGGTAGTTTAGTAACACTTACTGCGGCTTTGTTTGTACGATTGGCCAATATTGAAATCTGTTTGGCAATTATATATGTATTGCAATTCATATAGGCAGGTAATGAGGAGATTTTTCTCTATTTGACTTTGTTTGTACGGCCCAACGTACGAAGAGTACCTTAAGTGCTAATTTGCTTACAATACTGCATATTTTGTACTATTTTTGGCATGCCTGTTTCCAGCACACTTCGTAGGATGTGTTGCTTTAGTAGTGGTACCAATTTGAGACTTGGCGAAGCACAACCGCCCCCCCCCGGAGGGGATGCTTAATAAGACATGTATGTTAAGTATGGTATTTCTTCCATAATGTACAGCACGTTATGGAATAAATACACTTGTAAAGATCCTAAGTTGCGTTGGCCTATGCATGGGTCATTTGATTTGCGAAAGATTCAGTATGTGGAGCAATGGATGTTTAAGAGAAAGGCTAGGCAAGATATGTTTGACTGTGTACGAATTGGGAGAAAGAACTGCATGAGCGAATGAAGCGTGAGCAAGCCTTGATTGAATGCGAAAGCATTGGAAATGAAAAATAGGGAAATTAAAGAAATTACAGAGTGGGAAGATAGGGAGCGTCATTTACAGGTAAATGGCCAATACGCTGTTCGTAGATCTATTTATCCTATGTTTAATAAACCCCAAGATGATTCTCTCTTATTAGATCGTTGTCCACCTCCGTGTACTCTTCCTACTGCTCCTTATGAGTCAGAATAGGACTCTCCTACAGACCAGGACAATGCTCGAGAAACTCGTTCAATGTTATCTGCTGGGCGTGCATCTGACATTGGGTCTGCTGCGCGTAAAGCCGTTCATGGAACTGCCACTACTTCTGAACTTTTAGATAGTATAAAAGGTTGGCAGGAAAGGGAGCAAATATATTTTACCGATACATCTGCCGCAGAGGTTATTGAACGATTTAGGAAACATTCGGTAGAAATGGAGCCCGATGATGTAGCAGCTGATTGTAAACAATTACGTGAAGGTCTTTTTGTCTTCTCCCACGTGGCTGACACGATCAGATGCTTGGTCAAAGTGCGTGTTGAAGCAGCCCGTTTGCGAGAGGAGAAAAAGGCAGCAGACGCAGCTGCACAAACATCCCAGATCAGCATGGCATGAACTTCTACTATTGAAACAGATAAGAATGTTGTAATGAATGTGAAACCAATGCAGGAACCCACACCTTTATATGTTCCTCCTAAAGGAACGGGTACAAGTGATGATAAGACTTCTATTGATGCAAAAGGTTATTTTATTTATAATTGGGTTTACACTCCTTGGAATAGAGCAGATGTTATGGCCCTTAAAAATGCATTGCCTGATCCGCGAAGGAATCCAGCAGCCTTTTATGAGGAAGTTGAGGGTGTATTAGTTCTTGTACTATGACTTTGCCTGATATTGATTTGTTTTTTGGATTAATATTACCGCCTGATATGTGGAGAACTGTGCGTAAAGTTAATGATCGTGCGACATTTGGAGCATGTGGAAAGATTTAGAGCACTTAGATGAAGATAGAGAACCTGCACAGAAACTGTGTCAGTTAATTTTAAATCTTCCGGCAGCTATATTAGTTAAGTTAAAGACGATTATTCCCCCTAAAAAGATAGATTGTACTGTATTAGAGTTGTTTAAGCAAAAGGCAGATTAATCGGTTTCAGACTTCTTTACACGCTTTGAAGAGGCATTCCACAATTTTAGTGGCCAGGCAATGACAGATGACATGGGTTGGCATCTGTTTGTCGATAAATATGTCTCAAACCTTTTGCAAGGAATAACTAGTCGCCTAGAGGCCAGTGAGAGTTCATGGACTACCTCTTCTCCGGTTTCTCTCTCAACCATGGCTCAGTATTGTGAGCGACAAGAATTAGAAGCTAAAGGTAATGAGGATAAAAAGTCTAAAGAGTTGAAAACAAAGGTTATGTTAGCTCAAGCTTTTGGCCCACCTTCTAGAGGTAATGATAGAGGCGGACATGGATCTTATGGTTTTTCTTTTCCTTCTTTTACTCGTTCGAATTTATCTGTTGACCAGTGTGCGTACTGCAAGAAATTTGGACATTGGCTTTCTGATTTTGCAGCACTGCGTGCTCAGCAGTGTCCACGTGGTCGGGGAAAAATGAGAAATCGCTAGGGATATTCAGGGCCTAGAGGAAGCACGAATGATTGCACTAGGTTTGATGCTAATACACGTGGGCAGGATGGGTTTAACACTTTTGATAGAAGGAACCAATATCAAATGTCCGACTATGTGCCGTCTGATTTTCAAGATTCTGCTTATGCATAGGATTGCCTAGTATGGGATAAGGGATCAGTTGAAGTTCCAGTAGATCAGAGGGGTCCCAATGTTACAGCACATGTTTTGGGTTCTACTGATCAGTTTCTGGTTGATACAGGAGCAACTCGTAGCGCCTTGTCTAAACAATTGGTTCCAAGGGCTCCCCTGTCTGGCTTAACCATTACATCGATAGGTTTCGATGGAACACCTTCCCTTAGCCCATTGTCACAACCACTCGCATTCTATGTTGATAAGTTTACTGCTCCATGTCCGTTTTTGCTTTCTCCGAACACACCAGACAATATTGTGGGTCTTGATATACTTAAATATTTCAGTGATATGATGCGATGTTCTCCGGAAGGAGTACGGGTTATTTTGAACGACAACTACCCTGTGATTGAGAGATCTTGTATTGTTAAAGAGGACATTGCACTAGCCTCACTCCCTAGTACTTTGTGGGCTACTTCAGACACCGATGTAGGGCAAATGGTTATTCCGCAAGTGCATATTAGTGTCAAGGATGCTGCTTCATTGCCACGACTGCCTCAGTATAAGATTTCTCGAGAAGGAGAAGAAGCACTCACACGCATTGTACATGGTATGTTACATATCATTTTTGATACCACCTGTGTTCTTGGCCCCTCCATCATATCACCTGAATTTAGAGTTGTATAATGACATTTCCAAGAATAGATACAAACGAACAATAAGTACAGATGAGGTTGACCAGACAGATACCACTTTGCAACAATATGTCGATTTCAATTTGGGTTTGTTCTTCTTTGTGGGTGCTGCATTGAATAGTAGAAAGATCAGGCGATTGACTCGTGTTGTGGAAGCTGTCACCAATCAAACAGCTATGGCACTTGGGAACATTACAGAGGAACTGCAAATTGCAAGGATTGTAGCACTCCAGAATAGGATGGTGCTTGACGTGATTCTGGCTGATCAATGTGGTGCATGTCGCATCATTGGTAGCAGTTGTTGTGTATTTATACCAGATCACTCACCTTCAGTATATGATGCAATCTCAAAACTGCATAAGATTGCTGCAGAAATTCACACAGAGACTGGTGCATGGACATTTTCAAACTGGATATGGACACTCTTTATTACTTGGGGCTGGAAGCTACTGACTATTCTATGTATACTACTGGTGATACTATTTACATGCTGTACTTGTATACAATGTGGTCCTATGCTTTGCTCCATATGAATCACTGTTTGTACACCTGCCAAAGGAAATACTGCAAACATAAAGGCACAACAAATGTTAAATAATGAAATTACTGAGATGATGAATATCAATGTACAGGATGCATATCTAGATTACCCCAGATAAATGAATGTCTTCAGCTAATGCTGAAAGGGTTGTCTGTTGTAATTTAGCAGCGATTAGATTAAGCATTAGCAGAAGACATCTTGTATTTAGAGACTATCTTGTCCGTTGTGTGGAATCCATTTTGTATTTCTGGCAGCCATTTTGTTTGCCATGTGCTCGCCATGTGCTCTGTCCTACCTTCCTGTCAACTGCTCTTTAAATCTGCCTAGAGACGAGATATATTTAGCCTCTTCTGATTCGCACATGCTCGGTTGAGCTTACAGCTGTCCCCAACTTGTAACTGTCAGGATGTGTCCACCAGAATTAGCTAACTGTCAGCCCCTCCCACTTGTTGCCAGCACATTCTATTTATGACCTTCTATGTATTTAAAACCAGCATTCTGTACTTGTTCCGCCTTCATTTGAGCCCCTGTGTGGTTATAAAAGGACCAAGCTCCTTCCAGTCAGTGTGCTACTTCATACATTACCGAAGGGTGCTGTGTGAATGTAGTTCCACCTCATGAGGTTTAATAAACTCTGGGGCAGATTTATGTTAACTGGCGCATCCCCAGGGATGCGCCAGTTAATGTGCGCCACAGTGCGCCACAGCTCCGCCACCCATGGTGCGCCGCATTTACAATGCGGCGCACCATGGGGCAAAAACGGCACAGATGCGTGACGCATCTGTGCCGTAAAGGCGGCGCATTGCTGGAGTTGCGTCGCAAGCGCGACGCAGCTCCAGCAAGGCTCGGGGGTGCCCTATCTGACCAATGCTGCATCAAGACCTACGCCTGCTTCAAGCAGGCGCAGGCTTTTGACGCAGCATTGGCCTGAAAGTGACTGAGTGAAATCTTATAGATTTCACTCAGCCACTTTTGCGAGGCGCACCTGCCACGGAACGCCCACCCTGCGCTGGAACGCCCACAAGCGGCGCAGGGCTTTACAACGTGACGCATCTGCCTAGATGCGTCATGTTGTAAATCGTTCGTAGGGATGCGCCACGTTTACGCCGACTTGCGTGACGCAACAGCGGCGTAAACGTGGCGCAAGGCCTTCATAAATCTGCCCCTCTGTCTTTTCTATTCCAGCTTCTGTGCCAACTTCTTTCTATTGGTCTGAGGACTCTGTGCAGAGAAGGGAGAACCCCTAGCATTGGTAGGCCTTGCTGAGGCTCACCACCACAGGTGGAATAAGAGGAGAGTAACCAGAGACCACCCAATGACCAAGTTAGACTTCTAGGGCAAGCTCCATATTGTCAACATTGTGCTTTTTCTAATGTAGGACATAATTTGTTGGGATTTACAGTGATTGCTCAGCTCCTTAAGATTCACTTTCATCATCCAAGTAGACATCATAGAGTCAGGCTTTTTATCTAAGTCAGACATCATTGACCGGTGATTCCATTAAAATTGCCCAGTTGCAAACTGATTGCCTTTGTATTGCCATACCCTCTTAATTGCTTATTTTTTTTATACATAACCATTAACTCTTTATCCCCTTCCACTACCCACATTAAGCCTTAAGGCCTTTGTGAAGTTACCCATTATTTACCCATGAACTAGGTGACGTAACACTGTGACTTGACAGCAGGGCTACATTTTTACCGCAATGCTGGGGGGTGGGTAAAGCTGCTGCAGAAGTGAACTGTAATCCAGCCCTACTTATTTTAACAATGTGCACCGAGGAAGGTTCGATAATCCATGCTTATCTGTATGAAATATTGCAGCATTCCGTCACAATTCACAAAGAACATTTTGAATGCAGAGACATTTCAAGGCATGGGCAAAATGGGCTCTGGCCCTGGGCCCTAGCCTTTCAATGGGCCCCCTGAGAGAGCCAGCATCTCTGTTGCAGAGAGTCTTCCCCTGATAACCTTGAATAATTTTTTAACTGATTGATATAAAGAGCGTTTTTCTATCATTTATTTTATTGTGTGAGAATCTATTACAGACATTTTGCAGACAAAATGTGTTTGTTTCATGCTACAGCCATACTTCAGATAAATACAGAACCCCATATATGAGAAATGGGAGGGTGTGACAAAGATTATTTGCAGTAATATTAGGGAGCTGCTGTTGTATTACAATACTGAAAACACACAAGGCTATCCTTGAATATCAGATGTGCCCACATTTAGGATTTAACCAAAGAGTGCATGAAAGAGCTGAAACTGGATCATAAAATCAAAGCTGTTCCCAACCAATGCCTCCAAATTACATTTGGCCCAGCGCCAAAAAAAATACTTAAACCGTCCCTGCTTGAATGTATCTTTAGTTTAGTTCAGCATTATACTGGGGGTGGGGAGGGTCAATGATGCAGTTCTGTTTGCCATACAATATCAGCACTACCCAAGTGTATGGGCCATCATGATGATTCCACAATGACTAAGTAGAGTGCAAGTTCATCCAAATTTAGGGCCTGATTACGAGTTTAGTGGTGTGGAGCGGGCTGCCACACCATCGCACCGCTCCTACGCCACCAAACACGGCCGCACACCGCCCACCAGATTACAAGTTTATTCATGGTCTGACGGATTGTGCTTTGGCGGTCCAGCAGCAGTGTCTGTTAGAAAGGCAACACAATGGGAGTACCATAGCATGTTCCTGCACACCAGGGACTGTGAAGTCCATGGCGTGCAGTAACTGGGGGTGCATGCACACTTGGGGGCACTGCTTGTGCCCCCTGCATGAATCCCCTGGCCCAGAGGCAATAGGGGACCCTACTCAATTTTATCACTCCCACAGATTTCATGGCTGACTCACCCACATGAAAACTGTGGCTGTAAGGAAACTCACTATATGCTTGGCCGTGCAGCAGCAGCACCAGCAGCATATGGCTGGGCCAGACCACTGAGCCATAGATGTAGGATCATGGATCTCGGTGGTTGCAGAGATTCTGTGGTGGTGGGACCTCCGCACTTGTAAGGTGGCAGTCTGACCGCGAGTGCTGCAGTTCCAGCAACGCCACCACGAGTTTGGTGGTGTGTTGGAGCATCAAACTTGTAATCAGGCCCCTAACCTTTAGTCCACATTGCTAAATTGACTTTTGTGAGATACGCAGCAGCTTCTTTAGGGTCTGCAAACATGTATGTCTTGCCATGTAGAGTGAAGTATAGATTGGCCCGGGTAAAACATGTCATATTTCTTCTTTGCTGGGATAAATTTGTGCCAGGCCTCTTGTACACTCTGGGTGAAATCAGAATGCAAGTCGTTTAAAGCCCCTGCCCACTGGCTAGAAGGTTTCTCCCTGGCCATCTGTAGCATTGTATCACGGTCTCTGTAATACAAAAGCTTGGCAAGGACAGTGGGAGCTGGAGCACTCAGGACAGGTGTGGGGCCAAATCATGGTGAGCTCTTTCAGAGAGTTTAAGCCAAATATATCTGCAAACATATGTTTTATGCAGTCATCAATGCGTCCCATATTTATAGACTCCAGATTGCCAGTTATTTGCAGGTTGCTCTAGCATCTGTATGGAACCATGTCTTTATTTTTCACTTATATCTTTCAAATCTCCGCCCTCATTTCCTTCAGTAATTATAAATGTTCTGCTGCATCATCTACTGTATGTTAAATCCTTCAATGTACATATGTTGATTATCCAATCTCTCTTTCACATAATCGAGGCATTTGGTCAGGATGTCGATTTTAGAGTCAATAGATGCCAGGCTGCCCTTCATCTCCAGCAGAAAGCCCTTTATCTCTACCTCATCATACATTCTGTCCCCTCAGGCTGCCATTGGTTCAGGTTCATGGTCACCAGCTAGCTCTCCAGGCCTTGCTGCCTTAACTGAATAGAAGGACAGCCTGGCTTGTTTAGCATCAGATTTGCCCATTATTTCCTGCCTATTCCATTGTGCAGTTCAGAACTGTTGCTCCACTAACTTTCGCCCACCCACTAGGTCACTCTTCGGTTGGGTAGTGCAGAAACCCCCACACATAAACACCAATTCGACTCTTAAGGGACCGTGGTAGCAGTTTTAGTTTAGTGCCCCTCAGCTTTGCTGATTTCCCTGTGTAAGGGGAACACAGCCTCAGCACTCAGTGAGCAGGGTGCAAATGCAGACACAGCAGGATGTGGTGCTCTTAGTGCCGATATGAGCAACCCTCCCCACGAAATGTGAACATAGCATTCACTGTAATGAATAATCACACAAGAACAGGTTTGTTGGAAAACAGTTTGCTGCAGGTTTATTTAATACAAGGAGTATGCCAATATGGTGGGTTAACTTACAGGCGATCCAAGGGCAGGCAGCAGAGACTGACCTAAGCTGCCCTGCCCGCCTGATGAGCCAAACTGCACCGTGGCCAACCCAATCGGTGCTACCATTTATGTGGGGATTCTCCCCCTTAAATACCATGGACCACCAGTCCATGACTTTACTCATGCCTTTTTAGGGGAGGAGCATAGCAAGGCAAGCCTACGGTTGCTCAGGCTTACAACTGCCCGAAGGACTAACGGGGTGTCAATGTTTATCCAGGGTCCTGCCGTAAAGACTCCTGGGATTTGCCATAGGGCACCCCTATTGTGCTCCTGACCTGAGTACCCCTATGTACCAGTCTGCCTCTGGATTGCCCTGTAACTCCACCTGCAACACAAATTAACAAGTCAACATGTTCCCCAGCCCTCTGCGCCCTTCAGCCGGAATGCCTGGTATGTCCTAGGGAGGGAGGCGGCGTGGCCAGGAGGGATGAAGAGGAAGGCCAGTAGACGGGGTCAGGTATAAATACCTTGCCCGACCCACTGAGTGTCGGAAGTGACGCGGCCCAGGTGCCGGATTTTGGGGGACCCTGTGGGGGTCCCCAAACTAGAGCACAGGGTTGTGTTGAATGTGGCACTAAGGTGACAGCCCTTTTATACGGGATCCCTGTGTGTGCCGCAGGCAACCTCAGTTTTGGGCTTTTTAGCCCATTGCCAGTGTGTCACTAGTGTTTACAGGGCAAGGCAACTTAGTTCATTTCCCCAAAATGCAATCTCATTGTAGACATGTGCTCAAATTCTGTCGCTGAATGGAGGAATGCACACTTATAGCATCGGTATTCGAGTTCTTAACCCACTCCATTAGCTGCTGGACCCACAGCATTCCTGGGATACCTACATTTTGGAGTCAGGGGCAGCCACCCGGCCACCATGATGTGCGGCCTTGCAGCCTGGCATCCGGAGGAGTCGTCCTTTCCCACCTCGCTGTTGGTGACGTGGGGGTCTTGACAACATCACTGCCCATTCCGGTGCATGTCAGGTAGGTAGCGCACCCTCAATAGCTGGAGGCTGGGGCCATTTTCCCTTGCTGGCAGTGGCTGGTTCAGCGAAGTTATGGGCCAATAGATCAGAGCAGCAGTAATTTCCTTTGGTACTTCTCGCTCAATGCTAACATTCCTGCCTACACAGAATTCACTGTGGCTGCAGCGTTGATCTTATTTCAGGCTGCAAACTTGCTGGTTTCAGTGGTTTGCATGGACTGATATTTTGGGCAGGTATTTGCTCCAACCACTGAAGCTGTTTCGAAAGGCGGGCATGTTTACAACGCTTTCTAGTACCTCATAGATTCATACATACATCACTAAAGCATATTGGACATTTTCATTTCTTTTGTGACTGTTCAATTGGGTCTGACAAAGCAGAGTGCAAACTAGTCTCCCCTTTCACTTCTCCGTGCTAGGCACAACAGACATGCAACCCTATTGGGTAAACAGGGTAGGAATTTTCACTTCCCCGCCTTGATGGACATCTGGCAACTGAGATATTTTATACTCTGAAATTCGTGGTGCTACCATACCAAGAATATAAAGTTTTTATACTGCAAGATTGGGTGCCTTTATCTCTATTGATTGGGGGGTCATCCTGTGCACGTAAATTCTATATGAGACGTGTTCAGGAAAATCTCTTTATTAGTGTTGGGGATTTTTTTCAGGAGAAAATGGAATGCACAAAAATGGTAAGAAACCAGTTCCTTAAGGGCAAACCTACTTTCTGTACATCTAACGTCATCTTAATGCAAACTAGATTTCTCAAGCTAGACTTACTTCAAACATATCTGGCATTCATTCATCCTACCTATTGGCAGTCACCTCCCGTTCTCTCTCGCCAAGTTACAACCTTAGCACCTACAAGGCCCCTAACAGTTCATCCACAACCACAAGTTTTGGGGGTTCACATTTCACTACTGGCGATTTACAGTATCAAAATAGTTAGGTCATTTAGGCCCACTAGAATCTAAAGGTCATGGACACCTCCCATACTAAGAGCCTGAGGTGCCCTGGGTAGTGTTTTAACAAGCCCTGCCCTTAGGGTGTTGCCTCTTGAAGGAATGGCCACTGTTCAAGCGTGTGTCAGTTGCAGGCACTGAAGTGGGAATATATTTTTTTACCCCTCCGCCATCCAACACTTATTGTACTGTTGAATTAATTGGAGTGGGAATACTAATGTTTACCCTTCCGCTATCCAACATTTTCCCTACTGTTGCACTCTTTGGAGTGGGAATAGTAATTTTTGCCCCTCCACTATCCAACACTTTCCCTACTGTTGCTCTCACTGGAGTGGGAATAGTAATTTTTTTCCCTCTGCTATCCAACACTTTCTCTACTGTTGCACTCACTGGACTGGGAATAGTAATTTTTTCCCCTCTGCTGTCCAACACTTTCCCTACTGTTGCTCTCATTGGAGTGGGAATAGTAATTTTTACCCCTCCGCTATCCAACACTTTCCCTACTGTAGCACTCACTGGAGTTGGAATAGTACATTTTATTATTTTGCTATCCAACACTTTTCCTACTGTTGCACTGATGTATTGGGCAATTTAAGTTTAAATATTTTTTCATTGTTTAATGTTTTCAATTATTCTAGAATGTTTTTTTTGTATTTTAAATTATTTATATATATACATATATTATTTCTATATAATTTTAAAGGTTTAAAATAAATTAAAGATAATAGTTTATTAATTATTTAAAAGTAAATATAAATCTATATCAATTATTATGTTTATGCGTTTATTTCTTTTAGTTGAGTTTATTTATATTATTTTGTAAAATTGTATATCACATGTAATTTATTTTGTTAAAAGTAATATTAATATTTATTATATTTAACAGATATTATTTTATTTTATATCTATATTTAAATCAATATTTTTTACATCTATTTTTTTTACATTGATATTTTCGACTCAATATTTTTGTACTTACCTGTGTAGGTATGGGAGTCGGTATTTTGGTAGTCTATATTTTTTTTCCAATATTTTGAACAACAATATTTTTCTCATCGATATTCTATTAGTGAGCCAATTAGAACCACATAACCCCAATCTTAATGACCTCAGTCGACTGTCCTTTCCAACCCCACCATCTTCAAAACCAGCTACATCAGTTACAAAAGCCATCACGACTGGCTCCCATGCCTATTTGACTGACAATATTACTATCTCTGACTGCTCTCAGCATACCCACAGACAGAACATCAGACTGGTGATGAAGAGGTTCAAAAAAGATACCAAGGTCACAGACCTTCCCCTCTAAGTACCCAGGATCTGGCACACAAAACCTTTATTCATTCATCAGAAGTGCCCCCCCTTGTTGTAGTTTTGGAAAAATCTTAAGACATGCTTCTTTAAAGAGGAGTACATCATGATACTGTGTGTTAGACCTGACATCCTTGGCATGGTTTTCCCCCATCTTTTTGCCTCTGACTCATGTATTTTTTGATGCTGTGCTGGATTTCGTTTTTGCTGGTTTAGATGCTTTGGACCCTCTGCCACTGCTGATCAGTGTCAGAGGGTAAGTGCTCCCTCTGTAAATTGTCATATTGATTGAGTATACCTAATTGGCATATTTGTATCACCACGAAGTCCCTAGTAGAGGGCACTGTGTGTGCCAGGGCTGGTGATGACAAATGCTACTAGTGGGCCTGCAGCGCAGATTGCGCCACCCACATGAGTAGCTTTTAAAAGGTGACTCAGGCCCGCCAGCGCAGGGCCTGTGTGCAGTCAGTGACTGCCATGTCAGCCTGGCCAGTGTCCCCACTGGCTAGGCTTAACCCTCCCCTGTCTGTGCACCTCAGCCACCCCTATGGAAGGCTCCAGGTACCCCCCTGGGTAGGGTGCAGTGAATGGATAGGGTAGAGCGTGTACTAGTGCAGGTAACATGCTCTGGTAGAGAGCAGCAGCCACTTTGTGTGCTCACTGCTGTAGGGCTGTAGGGCTCCCTAGGGTAGCCTGGGGAGGCTGGTCCCATTGGATCCCAGCCTATCTCCCTATAGGAACAAGATGGAACATCCATGAAAGATATCCCTGAACTCAGAATTAAATGACACATCTTTTGATGAAGGTTGTTTTTGGATCCTGGGGTTGAGAATAGCATTTTTAGAAGTGGCTGTTCTTTTGTATAAACCTTTCTGTGTGCCTGGGCCTGTGTGTGGAATGCCTGCGTGACAGGAGCTGCAGGGCCCCGGAGGGGGTTGGAGTCAGCCCAGGGGTGAAAGGCGACATCTGTTGCCCGGGGAAGGGGAGAGAGAAGAGCCTGATAGTGCTGGGCTGTGCCTGCCTGACCACCGTGCTGGCTAACTCCCCTGCCGATCCACTGTCACCTCTGGCCCTGAAGCTGTCAGGAAGAAGAACACCAGAAACATTCCAGAGCCAAGGATCCCCTTGCACAAAGGACTTCAAAGGCGTTCAGGGGTATAAGGGAAGGACCCCTTACTACAGAAGATTAGATTCTGAAACTCTACAATCAAGACGGACCCTCTGCTGGAAGGAGGACGGCGAGAGAACTAAAGGAAGATTGCCTTGCTGTGTGCTCTAAGGGCTGACCTGTTCTGCTGTATCACTGGAAGCTGAAGAGGAGAAAGGGACTTTGCTGTGGGCTGTGTCCCTGCCTGCTTGAAACTGCTGAGACTTTGCTGTGTGCTGTGCCTACAGCTTGAATCTCCAAGGGCCTGAGAAGAGCTGGCTCCCTGTCTGCAACCCAGGAACATAAAGGTTGCCCAAGGCTACAAGAATCTGCTGTGCCCCCCCCCTGAGGCTGCTGTGTGGCGAGGAGATCGTGCAACCGTGTGGTTTGCCTGTTTAGAGCATTGGCTGCTCTTTACTGCTTGAGAGCGCCGCGCTGACCCAGCCTGCTGCAGGGCCAAAGTCGACGTGTTCATCGACACGTGTGTGGGGCAGACCGGAGACCTGTGAGCCTCTGCAGCGCAAGGGGCGCTGAAAAACAATTGCTGGCCGTATCACCGCCGCTGCCCGGGGCCAGAGAACCTCCGAGGGAAGCGCCATCCTGATCGGCGCTGAACCGGCGAAGAACGAAGCCGCCGTGCTCCCATTGGCGGAGGGAGCCGAGCCCCCTCACTAACGCCGCGACGGGATTGGCCCGTGCGGCGCAGCGTCATCAGCAGTGCTGGGCCGTGATTGGCCTAGGGAGCGGAGCGTCATCGTTGCCTGTCCCGGGAGCCGCACTGCCATTGGCTGACTCCCGGGTGCTGTGGAGGCTCGCCTGAGGAGCCGCGAGGGGATTGGCTGCCGTCGCTGAGGCAGCTGAAGAAGCCGAGGAATGAGCGCGATCACCGCCGGGCCCGGGAAGAAGTGACCTGACCTCGCCGAGGGATCTCCGCATGTGCTCCAGCCCCTGGCCTGCCGTCTCTGCTCCCCGCTGCTCTTTGAAGGATCCAGAGCGGGCGGAGAGCGTCCGGAGACCGGCCGGGCGGGAGCCACACTGAGCCTTCCCCCGCGAGGTGCCCCTGGGGGACCCGCGTCACCGCGAGCACGGGGAAAGAAGTCCCCCCTCCCTCAGGATACCGGGTGAGACGCGCTAGGAGCGCTTGTGGTCCCTGAAGCCAGGGGACCATTGGGGCATAATTTAATAACGCTGGCATTGTTTCTTTGCTCATTTGGAGAGCATTGTCAACCCAATAACTTTGGCATATCTTCTAAACGTTGGCATTGTTTGGACTGCTCGTTTTTAGAGCGTAGCCATTATAAATCGGTGGCATTAGGTTTAATACTGATTTGAAGAGACTTGAGACATTTGTTCTTATGTGACAACTTCCTGAAACTACGTACCACCATTAAGATTAAGTGCCTCATTTTAATAATGAAGTGATTATCGTGCAACTGCTTGATTTACCTTGCTGAAACTAGATAAAGTTATATATTTTTATAAAAATATACTTACCTGTGTGGTCTCAGTTTGTGGTGGATTGGGGATTATTGTTGTGTTAAGTGCAAATGTTATCCACATTGTCTCCGAGTTTAGCCTAGACTGCTCGCGCCATGCTACCTAGAGGGTGAGCAGGGGTTATCTCAGAGGGTTATTCCGTTGCCCTGACCGGAGCTAGGGGTCCCTACTTGGGCCAAGGTACTTACCTTTGCCAACCAGAGACTCCCGGTTCTAACATTGGTGGCTCGCGGTGGGATTTTGAACTAATAATTGCACTTGACCGGCAGTAATTTCTTGTACATCACTAGTCTAGTTTAGCAGAACAGGTTGCGCAAGACTTTTTCTTTTTGGTGAAACCTTTTTAGTTGAAAAAGGGTAGGAAGCATCATGTCTCGGAAAGCGCCAAGCGTGAATGGAGACGTGGAGGTGGAATTTGAAATCCAGAAGTTGTTAACCTATAACAAGGAGCAACTGAGAAAAGTCTGCAAACAGCTTGAATGCCCAGTGAGGGGCGGCGCAAATAAGGAAGAGCTACGGACAGCTCTGAGGGCCTGGTGGGAGGCCAAACATGGTGTCCCAGAAGCTCCTATTGAAGAGGGTGGCGCACAGGAGATTGGGTTTTGGCCCAGTGAATTGCCAGTGGCGAAGCCAGCGTCTAGGGCCGGCAGCACCCACTCCAGTAGGAATATTTCTCCAGAGGAAGTGGAGGAGAATCAGAGAACTAGGGCCCATGAGATTGAGCTTTTGAAACTCAGAGCGGACGCCGATGAGAAGAAACTGCGCCTGGAAATTGAGAGAGAGGCACAGGAGAGGAGGCATGCTCTCGCTTTGGAGGAAAAGAAGCTCCAATTGGCTCATGAGAGGAGCATGAAGGAATTGGATTTCAAATATAAAGAGAGGGGGTCCAGTTCTAATGGTGGCAGCGCACAACCAGTACAGGCGGGTAAGGTATACATACCAAAGGATCTGGTACAGAATTATCAGAGGGGTGAGGATATTTATGCGTGGTTCAGAGCGTATGAACTTGCCTTAAAGATGAATGAGGTGCCTGAGAAGAATTGGGGAGCAGGATTGTGGAAGCATTTTGAGGCCTCTGGGAGGGATGTTTTGGCACCCTTAGAAGCAAAGGATGCTTTGTCCTACTCCGCCATGAAGGAGGCTTTGTGCCTCAGGTATGGGCTCACTGCTGAACAGTACCGCCAGAAGTTTAGGAACTTCAAGAAGCTTGATTCAAGTACTTGGGTGGAGTGTGTGAGTATGTACACGCGTGCACTGGAAGGTTGGATGAAGGGCAGCAAAGTTACTGATTATGTGGGGTTGTGTCACTTGATTAGTAGGGAGCACTTAAGTAGTTTGTGTGTCCCAGAGCTGCGCCAGCATCTTTTGGATAGTAAGTTAACTGATCCCAGTGAGCTTGCTAAAGAGGCGGACCGGTGGACTAGCACCAGGGTCCACAAGGGGGTGGTAAGTACCCCAGCCAAGGGTGGACAGGGTCCCCAGCAGAAGAGTGGGGGGGACACGGGTAATCAAAAGGAGTCTTCTAAAGGGCCCCAAACTGGTTCCCAGGAGAAGGTGTCTCAACCCCCCAAGTCTAAGAAGTCCTGGCCCCGTAAGGGCAAGCAGGACAACAGGCCCCCGCCTACCTGCTTTACATGTGGGGCGGTGGGGCACATTGCCCCCAAATGTCCAAAGAAACCTCCAGCACCCTCTGGTGCTCCAGCACCGGCATTGGCCAGTGTAGCTTTGGGAGGGGATTTGATCTCTAGTGGGGAGGAAGGGTTAGCAGTGATGACCCTTGTCTCTTTAGGAGACCGAGAGATGGCCCAGGAAACCTTGCTGCCCCAAAACACTAAGAAATATGGGCAGAAGGTGACCATCAATGGACAGGTGGTGGAGGCTCTGAGAGACACAGGGGCCAGCGTGACATCTGTTAGGTGTCAGTGGGTGTCTGAAGAGCAAATTGTTCCCCAGGTACTCCGGCCTGTGGTGGCAGCTGACAGTTCAGTGCGCTACTGCAGGCTGGCGAAAGTTCCATTTGAATGGGGAGGAGTCTCCGGTATTTTGGAGATTGTAGTAAGTGATGCCTTGCCTGTAGATTGTCTATTAGGTAATGACCTGGAGAGCTCCCCATGGAAAGAGGTGGAGCACCGGACTCACTTGGAGATGTTGGGTTTGCCTGCGTGGATCTGTGTGTCCACCCGTGCAATGACAGTAAGAGAGGGCGGTCTAACAAAGCTGGAGCCTGGAACAATGGCCCAGGGACCTGCCAAGAGAGGAAGGGGTAGAGGGCGCGGGAAACCGGCCCCCACTGTTCCCACGGTCCAGGAGGAGGCAGACCCGGAAGGGGATGCCCTGGAACCTACAGGGGAGCAAGTGGCCGAACTAGGGGAATTGCCTGAGCTGTCCCAGTGGCAGCAAGAGGGTGGTCCCTCCAGGGAGGAATTCTGCCAGGCTCAGAAGGAGTGCCCTTCTCTCATTGGTGTGCGGCAGCAGGCTGCTGACCAGGCCGCAGGCCTGGGGTCCAAGGAGCATTTGATCTATTGGGAGGATGACTTACTTTATAGTGAGCCTAAGTTCGCTGAGCCCGGCGCAGCCCGTGTGCTGGTGGTACCGGAGCGCTTCAGGAGCTTCCTACTGGGTCTGGCTCATGACGTGCCTCTCGCAGGACATCTGGGGCAAGACAAGACCTATCACAGGCTTGTCACCCATTTCTACTGGCCCCAGATGAAGACGCACGTCTCTGCCTTTTGTAAGTCTTGTCAGACTTGTCAGGCCAGTGGCAAGAGTGGAGGGAAGCGCGTGGCACCCCTCCAACCCTTTCCCGTGGTGAGCACCCCTTTTGAGCGGGTGGGCATTGACATCGTGGGGCCCCTGGATCCCAAGACAGCCCTAGGCAACAGGTTTATCCTGGTCTTGGTGGACCATGCCACTCGGTACCCGGAAGCCCTTCCGCTCAGGACAGTCACCGCCCCAGTGGTGGGCCGTGCCCTGATGGGGATCTTTTCCCGGGTGGGATTTCCGAAGGAGGTCGTTTCGGACCGCGGGACAAACTTCATTTCTAAATATATGAAGTCCCTGTGGAGTGAGTGTGGGGTGACTTACAAGTTCACCACTCCTTACCACCCTCAAGGAAATGGTTTGGTTGAGAGATTCAACCGCACATTGAAGGGCATGATCATGGGCCTGGAGGAGCCCATGAGGCGGAAATGGGATGTCTTGTTGCCATGCCTGTTGTTTGCCTACAGGGAGGTGCCTCAGAAATCATTAGGGTTCAGTCCCTTTGAGTTGCTGTATGGCCACCCTGTCAGAGGGCCTCTGGCTCTGGTGAAGGAGGGGTGGGAGAAATCCCGTGGGAAAACCCCTCAGGATGTGTTCAGCTATGTGCTGGCCATTCGCAACCAGACCAAGCGCTTCAGGAAGCTCGCTCAAGAGAACCTGGAGGCTAGCCAGGAGGAAATGAAGAGGTGGTATGACCAGAACACTTCTCTAGTGGAGTTCCAACCTGGACAGAAAGTGTGGGTGATGGCGCCGGTGGAGCCTTGTGCGCTCCGTGACAAGTGGTCTGGGCCATATGAGGTGGTGGAGCGCAAGAGCGAGGTTACCTATTTGGTTAACCTGAAGACTCCCAGGCAGCCCCTGAGAGTGCTGCATGTGAACCGCCTCAAACCCCACTTTGAAAGAACTGAAGTGACTATGCTCATGGCTACAGATGTTGGAGGGGAGGAGGATAGTGATCCTCTCCCTGACCTCCTGGCAGTCAAGGAGCGAGATGGGTCAGTGGATGGTGTGGTCCTCTCCCCCACCCTGACCCCAGAACAGCAGGAGGACTGTCGCCAAGTCTTGGGTCAGTTCGCCCCACTGTTCTCCCTGACCCCAGGTGTCACCAAATGGTGCGTCCACGACGTGGACACTGGAGACAGCATGCCTGTGAAACAGAAGTTTTACAGGGTGGCTGACAAGGTCAGAGCTAGCATCAAGGAAGAAGTTTCCAAGATGTTGGCGCTTGGGGTTATTGAGCCCTCCAGCAGCCCCTGGGCTAGCCCAGTGGTCTTAGTGCCTAAGAAAGCTGCTACCCCCGGTGGCCCCCCAGAACTTCGGTTCTGCGTGGACTACCGTGGGCTCAATGCGGTCACGAAGACTGACGCGCACCCCATCCCCAGAGCTGATGAGCTGGTGGATCGGTTGGGAGCTGCCCAATACCTGAGTACTTTTGATTTGACTTCAGGGTACTGGCAGATTGCCTTAACTGACGGGGCAAAGGAGAGGTCAGCATTTTCAACGCCCGAAGGACACTTCCAGTTTCGTGTCATGCCCTTTGGGTTGAAAAATGCCCCCGCCACATTTCAGAGATTGGTCAACCAGGTACTGGCAGGGCTGGAGCAATTCAGCGCAGCCTACCTGGATGACATTGCGGTGTTCAGCTCCACTTGGGAGGAACACCTGCAACACCTCACTGAAGTGTTGAAGGCTCTGCAGAAGGCAGGCCTCACTATCAAGGCCAGTAAATGCCAGATAGGGCAGGGATCTGTGGTGTACTTGGGACACCAGGTGGGGAGCGGCAAGGTGGCGCCCCTACAGGCGAAGATTGACACCATTCTGGCTTGGGAACCCCCCAAGACCCAGACGGAGGTGAGAGCCTTTCTAGGTCTCACCGGGTATTACAGACGGTTTGTCAAAGGCTATGGCACCATTGTGGCCCCTTTGACAGAGCTGACATCTAGGAATCAGCCCAGGAAAGTGAATTGGACTGAGGCCTGTCAAACTGCTTTTGACACCCTCAAAACTGCCATGTGCACAGCACCGGTGCTTAAGGCACCTGACTTTTCAAGTGAGTTCATCGTGCAAACTGACGCTTCAGAGCAAGGCGTGGGAGCAGTGCTCTCACAGATCAATGATGAGGGAGGAGACCAACCTGTGGCTTTCATTAGCCGGAGGCTAATCCCCAGGGAACAAAAATGGAGTGCCATTGAAAGAGAAGCTTTCGCTGTGGTCTGGGCTCTGAAGAAGCTGAGGCCCTACCTGTTTGGGACTCACTTCCGCGTTCAGACCGACCACAGGCCCCTCAGATGGTTAATGCAGATGAGGGGTGAGAATCCAAAATTGTTGAGGTGGTCCATTTCCCTACAGGGGATGGACTTTACGGTGGAGCACCGCCCTGGTACAGAACACGCCAACGCTGACGGTCTGTCCAGATTCTTCCGCCTTAGTGATGAGGACTCCCAAGAGGTTGGGTAGTTCTCCCCACTTTCAGCTGGAGGGGACACGTGTTAGACCTGACATCCTTGGCATGGTTTCCCCCCATCTTTTTGCCTCTGACTCATGTATTTTTTGATGCTGTGCTGGATTTCGTTTTTGCTGGTTTAGATGCTTTGGACCCTCTGCCACTGCTGATCAGTGTCAGAGGGTAAGTGCTCCCTCTGTAAATTGTCATATTGATTGAGTATACCTAATTGGCATATTTGTATCACCACGAAGTCCCTAGTAGAGGGCACTGTGTGTGCCAGGGCTGGTGATGACAAATGCTACTAGTGGGCCTGCAGCGCAGATTGCGCCACCCACATGAGTAGCTTTTAAAAGGTGACTCAGGCCCGCCAGCGCAGGGCCTGTGTGCAGTCAGTGACTGCCATGTCAGCCTGGCCAGTGTCCCCACTGGCTAGGCTTAACCCTCCCCTGTCTGTGCACCTCAGCCACCCCTATGGAAGGCTCCAGGTACCCCCCTGGGTAGGGTGCAGTGAATGGATAGGGTAGAGCGTGTACTAGTGCAGGTAACATGCTCTGGTAGAGAGCAGCAGCCACTTTGTGTGCTCACTGCTGTAGGGCTGTAGGGCTCCCTAGGGTAGCCTGGGGAGGCTGGTCCCATTGGATCCCAGCCTATCTCCCTATAGGAACAAGATGGAACATCCATGAAAGATATCCCTGAACTCAGAATTAAATGACACATCTTTTGATGAAGGTTGTTTTTGGATCCTGGGGTTGAGAATAGCATTTTTAGAAGTGGCTGTTCTTTTGTATAAACCTTTCTGTGTGCCTGGGCCTGTGTGTGGAATGCCTGCGTGACAGGAGCTGCAGGGCCCCGGAGGGGGTTGGAGTCAGCCCAGGGGTGAAAGGCGACATCTGTTGCCCGGGGAAGGGGAGAGAGAAGAGCCTGATAGTGCTGGGCTGTGCCTGCCTGACCACCGTGCTGGCTAACTCCCCTGCCGATCCACTGTCACCTCTGGCCCTGAAGCTGTCAGGAAGAAGAACACCAGAAACATTCCAGAGCCAAGGATCCCCTTGCACAAAGGACTTCAAAGGCGTTCAGGGGTATAAGGGAAGGACCCCTTACTACAGAAGATTAGATTCTGAAACTCTACAATCAAGACGGACCCTCTGCTGGAAGGAGGACGGCGAGAGAACTAAAGGAAGATTGCCTTGCTGTGTGCTCTAAGGGCTGACCTGTTCTGCTGTATCACTGGAAGCTGAGGAGGAGAAAGGGACTTTGCTGTGGGCTGTGTCCCTGCCTGCTTGAAACTGCTGAGACTTTGCTGTGTGCTGTGCCTACAGCTTGAATCTCCAAGGGCCTGAGAAGAGCTGGCTCCCTGTCTGCAACCCAGGAACATAAAGGTTGCCCAAGGCTACAAGAATCTGCTGTGCCCCCCCCCTGAGGCTGCTGTGTGGCGAGGAGATCGTGCAACCGTGTGGTTTGCCTGTTTAGAGCATTGGCTGCTCTTTACTGCTTGAGAGCGCCGCGCTGACCCAGCCTGCTGCAGGGCCAAAGTCGACGTGTTCATCGACACGTGTGTGGGGCAGACCGGAGACCTGTGAGCCTCTGCAGCGCAAGGGGCGCTGAAAAACAATTGCTGGCCGTATCACCGCCGCTGCCCGGGGCCAGAGAACCTCCGAGGGAAGCGCCATCCTGATCGGCGCTGAACCGGCGAAGAACGAAGCCGCCGTGCTCCCATTGGCGGAGGGAGCCGAGCCCCCTCACTAACGCCGCGACGGGATTGGCCCGTGCGGCGCAGCGTCATCAGCAGTGCTGGGCCGTGATTGGCCTAGGGAGCGGAGCGTCATCGTTGCCTGTCCCGGGAGCCGCACTGCCATTGGCTGACTCCCGGGTGCTGTGGAGGCTCGCCTGAGGAGCCGCGAGGGGATTGGCTGCCGTCGCTGAGGCAGCTGAAGAAGCCGAGGAATGAGCGCGATCACCGCCGGGCCCGGGAAGAAGTGACCTGACCTCGCCGAGGGATCTCCGCATGTGCTCCAGCCCCTGGCCTGCCGTCTCTGCTCCCCGCTGCTCTTTGAAGGATCCAGAGCGGGCGGAGAGCGTCCGGAGACCGGCCGGGCGGGAGCCACACTGAGCCTTCCCCCGCGAGGTGCCCCTGGGGGACCCGCGTCACCGCGAGCACGGGGAAAGAAGTCCCCCCTCCCTCAGGATACCGGGTGAGACGCGCTAGGAGCGCTTGTGGTCCCTGAAGCCAGGGGACCATTGGGGCATAATTTAATAACGCTGGCATTGTTTCTTTGCTCATTTGGAGAGCATTGTCAACCCAATAACTTTGGCATATCTTCTAAACGTTGGCATTGTTTGGACTGCTCGTTTTTAGAGCGTAGCCATTATAAATCGGTGGCATTAGGTTTAATACTGATTTGAAGAGACTTGAGACATTTGTTCTTATGTGACAACTTCCTGAAACTACGTACCACCATTAAGATTAAGTGCCTCATTTTAATAATGAAGTGATTATCGTGCAACTGCTTGATTTACCTTGCTGAAACTAGATAAAGTTATATATTTTTATAAAAATATACTTACCTGTGTGGTCTCAGTTTGTGGTGGATTGGGGATTATTGTTGTGTTAAGTGCAAATGTTATCCACATTGTCTCCGAGTTTAGCCTAGACTGCTCGCGCCATGCTACCTAGAGGGTGAGCAGGGGTTATCTCAGAGGGTTATTCCGTTGCCCTGACCGGAGCTAGGGGTCCCTACTTGGGCCAAGGTACTTACCTTTGCCAACCAGAGACTCCCGGTTCTAACACTGTGGCAGTTTACTTTGACTCTTTGACGCCAGTTACCCTTCCAATCACACTCTGACTGTCACTTTGACATGCACCGTGCACAGCACTTCACTGTCTTTCTGTGAGGTTCATGCTTTAAATACTGCATACATACATGCTTACACACATACTAATGCCACTTTAACAGGATTCAATGTTTGTCTGTGGATTTAGTGATTTTTTGGTTCTCAAAATCAGCAAACAGGGCATGGCTTCATGGAGTGAGATATCGTTTACAGCACAGTCACACTGAAGCCTTTCTCCTTGCAGCAAAATGGTCTAAACATAACAAACTTGATTTTCTTGATCTCCTCAGGGTGCAACCT
Source organism: Lissotriton helveticus (assembly GCF_964261635.1). Classification (NCBI taxonomy): domain Eukaryota; kingdom Metazoa; phylum Chordata; class Amphibia; order Caudata; family Salamandridae; genus Lissotriton; species Lissotriton helveticus. The sequence goes on from NC_136068.1 coordinate 1,143,273,576, forward strand.
CCTGAGGGAAATTTCCACATCTTTTCTCAGTCCTCTCGAGATTGAAAATAATTACTACATTCTAAAGTTCTTTCTGGTCGGCCCTGAAGCTGCTAGACCTTCAAGGTGGTTTCTGTGGATGTAGTATTCTTCCAGTCATGCAACTACCAGGTCCAGTTCACATCGCTCATGGAATCAGAAGTCCTTCTGCTTTTCACAGCCCTTTAAAAAACAACAGGATTCCAACCCCTTGATCCTTTGATAACAGTTTAAGACCATGGGTTTCAGAAGATGTAGGCGTCCATAGATTATCTTTCTTCCAGCAGCCAGGCAGAGTCATGCTCCCTAAGGATGTTTCCTAATATATCTATGAATGTTCTGTGGAGGTACAAGATAGTGAACTGTCTTTTCCTATGCATTAGACAATTCCTTACAGCCAATCCTGACTATTTTCATGCAGAATTCTCACCTCCCTTTTCAGCACTTACTACTATTCTCCTATAGAGAAGAGGTGTCTTCCCTTCTGGCAGGGCTAGAAGAGTTTTTTCCTTAAAACAGGGGCACAGACTGAAAGTCTAGGACAGTTTTGGGGCTCAAGGGTTGTAGTTTCTATATCCCTATTTGGGATTTCCACTTTAAAGGAATAACTGTGAAAGCTACCCTTTGTGTTGCCAGCTGTTTCCTGGCCCCCTCCCAGATGTCTAATGCCTTCCAAATGATCACTGTCAACACTAATCACGCTTTCCTGCTGCAAAAGGCCAATTACTTGCCTTCCATGAAAAGAGGGTCTTTAACAATAAGACAGAGAGGTGTATTGAGTCTCTGGGGCAGGGCGATGGGTCAAATTAGTTATAAACCAGTCTGCTCTCAGGCAGGGCAAAGTACACTTTTATGAAGTTACTCTTTCGCTAATGTTATCAAAAAGCTACTTTCACCATTGAATTAGCATTTGAAAATGACATCAAAAGTACATTTTTCCCAAGCCAGAAAAAGGCCTGCACCTGGAAAGCCTAACTTTACCTACATAGATACAAACTTCTTTTTCTAACTGTTAACTTTGGAGTCTTACATTTTTCAGTATCTAGCATGCCCACGTTTACTTATTAAGAAGAGAAGAGACACTTTAGGAGTGACATAGGTAATATATATCAGTATTTTCCATTGGGCACAGGCACTTTTGCTTGCCATGTATCACTGCAGTACCCTTAAAGTGCAGTCCAGCCAGAGCACAATGGTGCTCTCTGGAGCCGTGTTATTGTGTCATATATAGGTGGTGTAAATACAGACTATGGTTCATGTGTGACATTTATGTTCCACACCACTGGTTGATATGCTATGCCGTGTACCATAGACTGGCTGGGAAGTTAAATAAGCCAGTTAGGTAAAAGCAAAGCACATCATATGTTTAAGTGGTAAAGCACATATGCTTTGCAAGTGTTTAGTTGTGGTGTAGTGCAAACTCCTAAAGCTAGCAAAACCAATTGCATTTTAAAAAGAGAGAAAATCACAACAAAGATAATACCCTTTGTTATATGCATTTTATATAACAAACCCTCATTGTGCCCCCATTACACAAAATTATAAACAGGCACAAGCAAAGCCAATATGTGTCTGCAATGCCCCAGCTATTGGCCTTGTCAATGTAAATGTCTTTTAGCCATGTTCTCTAGTAGTACATATGCTGCTCAGCATGGCCAAAAGTTACTGAAAGCCCAGAATCACAGGATGGTGAGGTGACGCAGGGTCTCTTCACTCCCCATGTTGAGTTTATTGTCCTGCCCCACCTAACAAAAAAAGCCATGTCATGGCCAGCACTGGCCTAAACATAGCGCTTTCTTCAGTGACTTTCAGTCATGCTGAACAACAGATGTGCGACTAGACAACATGGCTAAAAGACATTCACATTGACAAGCCTGATAGCTCACGCATTGCTGAGATCTATTGGCTTTGACAATGCTTGTTCGGTGTTGACAGGGTCTTGCCGAACAAATGTGGAAATGATAGTGAGAAACAGCTGAGGAGCTTTGAAGTGAACTGAGGATGCAACTTGTAGGCCACCGCTGATGAGAGGGGAACGTAAATATTTGCTAAATCTCTGCTGCCGGTCTCGAAAGCCCAGAACATAGCGCGAGCTGTGGCAGGAGCCGCGTGCTTCACGCCCAAAGCAACGGCCGGCCCATATAGTGAGCTCAGGACACCCGTTACGCTGGACGCGAGCGGGCGCGCCGGGGGCAGCCCGGGCCAAGGGCGGGCCTGTTTGAGACCTTTCAAGTCCAAAAAAGGCCGGGCTGGACCACCCCCCTTTTTTTGTTGCAGCAAGCGCTGATCTATGGAAAGTTGGGTAAGCAGAATATTGATAATCATTCAGTGCCGTAAGAAAGTTTGTGGCGCCATTTGAAAATGGGGAAGAGGAAATTGGCTGTATGTAAAAAAAAGGCTTTGGAAAACACTGCACCGATTACCAACTATCAGAAAAGTGCTATGGGCATAATAAATAACAAGATCGTGCAAGTGGAGGGACAGCTGGCAGCCGCTAAGACTGCTTTAGATGCTGCTCAAAGGGGGGACAAGTCTGTGGTGGAAGTGCATGGTCAAAGTAATACTTCCAGTTCCTATAGTACCCCCAGGAGCGGTTAAATAGCAATACTGCAAACAACACCCCTAAGAATACCAAATCTGATCAATTGTTTAAATCAGGGCCTTGTGCGACAACTATTCCCCTCGAAATGACTAATATTTCAGACACACCAGAATCGGACTCGCCACCAGAAAAAAAATGTGAACAAAGCCTAGCATCAAGAAGGCCTAGCACATTAAGGGTTGCACAAAAAAAGGGAAAATCTACAAAATTAGCTGGCAACGGACAAGGACTTAAGCCTGTAGAACCACTGAACGATAAACATGTCATAGACACTCTCTTTAAAAAATTGCATGGGAAAATTGTTACCATAGAGAGGCGGGATCTGACTGAAATAAAGACGGTGCAAAAGGACATTTCAAAGTTACTGGAATTGGTTACTGCCTTTCAGCTGCCAACTGTATCAAATACGCCACAGAATGTAAAATCAAGTAATAGAAGTGATGCATATGTTGGTTCAAATAATATGAACTGTACGAATAATCCAGAAAGGATCAGTGCCTTGCCACTTATTGATACATATGGGAAGGAAACACATGTTTTACCCATAGAAAATTCCGGGGGACCTATAGGGAATGGTAACAGGAAGAACGGAGATCAAGTTCGACTTGGGAGGTAAAGGGATGTCTCTTTAAGTTTGCCCCCACAAGCTACTCCATATGTGATTGTCCTAAAAAATGTATCTAAATTGTCTGGAAAAACACTATTGAAACTTGTAGTATTGGGTGTTTATCACATGAAATTATCATGGTAAGAAGAGTCAGCTGGGTGGGCAAATCCGTAAAAATGTGCGAGGGGGATTGTGTAAGTGTAAATTTTCATCGACCCCATGTGGTGGGCTCATTATTAGAAGAGGTCACAGCGAACCTGAACAGCAAATTTATTAGTAATGAAGAAAATATTGTTGCATTACCCCTGGTATATTTTATAGATCCAGAATGGATTCATTCCGCCGTCGAGCCCAAGCCAGCATCAATAATCAAACACATTACATGATACCAACTATGTTAAATAGGTTTGAACCACTGAGGAGGTGCATTGAGGTGGATTGACTGGAACGAAACATAGTATGCCCAAAACCTGTTGTACAAGATGATCATGAAAGGAGGGAAAAACGAGTGGCACAGGGGGCAGACGAGCACAAAAAACGAGTGGCACAGAGGCAAAATACAGAATACAGAAATATAGGGGTAGCTAAGAACAGAAGGCAGAACGGGCAGAGAGGCACGGGGGCCGCGAGGGGAATAGAAGGGAAAACCGGGCAGAGGCATGGAGCAGCGGGGGGGACAGAAGGAAAGACCGGGCAGAGAGAGCACGGGGACAGCGAGGGGAACAGAGGTAAGAAAAAGGGGCACGGACCATGTACAGGCAGTGGGGGAAGACAGACAACAGCAGTCACAGACACAACAATGAAAATACAGGCAATACAATAAAAGCAATAAAGCGTTGAAAGGCACATGTGTATAGGTTACCGTTACTTGGCAGGCAGGTAAAAATAGATGCAGCCAGGATCAGCAGTGGGATTTTCGTGCTGCTGTCTGATTGCTCACTTTCCACAAGCCCTTAGGTGAATTATGTGTGCTGTCAAGCTTTTGTATTCAGACATATCAAGCTCTTATTCTGTGTAACCTTTGCAGTTTGCTGTTGGCAAGGGATGGGGCAGTGGGCATCCTAACAGGAGAGGGTCATGTCAGGTGCCATGCAAGGCCTATCTGAAATATGCCTTAACTGCACTGCTCACCCCTTGGTGGTAAAATGTTGTTCTGCTGTCTGTGACTAAAGATTATGTCTAACAGGGGTTTATGGTAATTGGCATAGCATTGTTCCATGCTCTCGCTGAAACAATATGCCTCCTGTGCAGATACCTTCCTGCCATCTCTCTTGCACTTCCATGATGAGCTCCTAATATAGACCTTGAATTTGCTCTGTTCACTGGACTCTTTGCTTTGGGCACTATCTTGTTGGAATTGTCACAATATTTGTTGCTCCTTGGGGCATGTCTTTATTATAAAATGCTTCATAATTGTATAATATTTTAGACCTTCTTACACTGTGAATAGGTAAAAATGCTAATAATTCACAATCATTCAACCTGTTGCTGTGAGGAAGGGTCACCACACCAAGGCTCTGGAATGAGAATATAGAGGTGCTGCTATGGCTGAGAGCAGGAAACTTGTACCATTAAATAATACACTGCTGTATGCATACATGTCCATGCCAATAGACCCAATTCAGGCTGTCTCCCTCTTGAAATTGCTTCTGCTTCAAAAGGCGTTTTTAAAAAGAAATTTAGATTGTGCAAATTGCTTGGGGGTCCCCGGCTTCCAGTAGTGATTCAGTAGGGTTCCTCAGGAATCAAACATTTGGGAACCACTGGTCTATACGGTACAAATGTGTGAAGGTATTGTTAATACCACCAGAAATTTAACCTTTGAGGATCTGAGACACACAGCTTCAGACATGAAATTACCCCGCCTCTTAGTGTGGCTGACTGCAATTTTCATAGCCAAGCATTGCAGGATTCATTACGTATCATGACATGGAATGTTGCAGGGGTAAAGAGTAAACTGTGTGATATCTCCTGGCTCAAAAGTATACAAAATTGTGACTCTGTATTAATACAAGAAACATGGCTTACAGAAAAAAATAATAATAATGGTTTAAGACAATTATTACCAATGCGTTTCCTTCAAAAGTAGAGCAAGTGGAGGTTTGGCAGTACTAATAACAGTATCCTCTCCCTTGATTCTAAAAAACACATATATTAAAGCACAACATTTTAAGTTTTTACTTTTTTCAGTTAAAGGAAAACAGGATACGATAGTGATACATTTTTATAATAACATTTTTAATGGTTCAAGACACGAGATTATTACATTATTAGATGAAGAGTTGGTTAAATTTATAAAGAGTGCAGGGACCGATTGTTTTTTAATCTAGGCAGGTGATTTTAATATTGAACTTTGTAAATTCATATCAGGGATTCAATGTGGTCATGAGGATGAACTAGGCGATAACCCTTCACATTTCCCACATAATAATTATGGTGAAATTATAAATTATGTTTTTTTTATGTATAATCTGGAAATAATGGAGATAAACGCCCAAGAGAGCGCCCGAGAGGAAAGGTGTATTACCTATACATTTGAGGGAGCTCGGTCATCCTCATGTATTGATCATTTTATTATTTCAAGGAATTGTAGGCCTCTTGTACATAAATGCAGTGTTCACCCCAGTTTACTAAGTGACCATCATCTTTTGTTGTTAACATTAAAATAGCCGAATCGCGTGTTCATGCCGCTGATGTAAAGACACAGGGTAAAAATGGGATTTCTATTAAATGGGCGGAAGTCGACCCAAATTTGTTTTCAGAAAGGATAGTCCAAAAAATAATCATCATATAGCAACCTGTTTAGACAATTCCTCCAGCAGCACTGACATAGTTATGGCGGATGTATGACGTTACAACGCATACTTTTACTCCGCATACCATTACAACGCGGTATTTACAACGAATACCGTTACAACGCATAGCGCTTAGAGGTGCTGTATAGTGGTAAGTATAATTTTCTATTCCAACTCCAGTCCCCGTGGACACTAGGGAAGGTGTTGGATAGAAAATTAAACTTATTCCCTATCCTAGAGCGCCCCCCAGCGCAATGCGTTGTAATAGTATGCGGAGTAATGGTCGCGTTGTAGTGGTAGTGCGGAGTAAAAAATGCGTTGTAACAGGTGTATACCAGTTATGGCCTTTTTAAGCAACTCTGCTGCAATTGCCAGTGACTTGAAACGCAAGCCTAGGTCAAATAGGGTATACTGCCCAAGATGGTTACCACCAGTGCTCCAGACTAAATAGGAATTTAAAGGTAGCTTTAAAAGCTATTCCCCCAAATAGGGAAGATATTAGTACCCTGCAGAAATTATATAAACAAGCTTTAAATCAAAGAAAAACAGAGATTAGAGACAACGCGTGGGACAATTTGATTAAAGCTGCCAAGACCAAAGACTCAATACTTTTTTGGAAAACCTTGGATCCGCCACTTTTTAAAGATGCCCAGTCTGCTAAAGTTGATACAGTAGTGACTCCTGAAGAGTGGCTATCCCATTTTGAAGCTATATTTAATGTGACACACCAGGGTACTACAACAGTTGAGAATAATAGTATTATCTCATTAAATAATACTAAATTAGAAAGGATAAGTCAGGAGGAGATTAGAACAGCTCTTATGAATAGCGCTAGTGGGAAAGCGACAGGCCCGGACGGGGTCCCAATTGACGTTTTTAAACACAATATGGATTTTTGGGTGCCCATCCTACATAAATTTTTTAATGCAACAATTAATGAGGTGATACCTCCAACCTGGGCTGAGAGTGTGATAGTCCCCATATTTAAAAAGGGCAATAGAAGTAGCACGAGTTGCTATCACCCAATATCTCTTCTAGATTTAACATCCAGGGTAATGGGCAGAATAATGCTGGCCAGACTAGAACACTGGGTAAAAGGAAAAAACATCTCATCTGTAGCCCAGTACAGTTTTGGAAGGGGCATCGGAACGATTGAGCAGTGTCTGAACCTCGAACTGCTAATAGGAAAATACACCCTTGCAAGGGATGGCTCTCTTCATCTTTGCTTTGTTTATTTGTCAAGATTCTATGATTTGGTAAATTATTCAAAGTTATGGCAGACGCTTGAAGGGATCGGCGCCCCACAGGATATTATTCGTTTTTTATCACAAATGCTAGCACGTTTGTCCTCAAAGATACGCTTCGGGCAAAATGGGGAATGCACTATGCACTTTAGTATCACACGTGGGAATAGACGGGGTTGTACTCTTGCGCCTCTTTTATTTTCTCTTTACAATAACGAGGTTGACTCGTTATTACAGAATTTAAGAGTCGATGCCCCTAAGGTTGGTAAGCGGGTCACCCCATTATTATTGTATGCCGATGATGCTGTTCTAATTTCTAGGTCAGCAAACGGCCTACATTATTGATGGATAACTTTACTAACTTTATGACGGAAAAGCATTTAAAAATGAATTTGAGTAAAACCCTAGTCATGTCCTGCGGGAAAAGGAACATTAAGAATAAATCACATTATATCTATGGTATACTAATAGAGAGGACGTGGTGCGCACACACAAATCTATGTACATTGAAATTTGTGAAATCGGTCCAGGCCATTTTTAGATTTTCCCCAAAAATTGGTAAGAAAACCAGTTCGGGAAATCCTAAAATTATATGGGGCAAAATGCATTACCAGGAGCTGTTACGGGGGAGCCCATTGGGGCTCGGCATATACCTCCCCGTTACAAACCCTTGAAAATTACTTTTTAAGAAGATTGCTAGCCGTACCAGCTTCCACAGCCACTATTAGTCTACATAGGGAGACTGATACTCCATATATTCACGATCTGATTAGCATAGCTGCCCTAACTTTGTGGCGCCGCATTTGGACTAGGGAAGAGACACATTTTTCGAGGGACATTATATTGGATCGTCTGACCCAAGACCATTGTAAGAAAATAACATGGTTATGCTATATCTGCGGTATTTTAAATAAATGTAATTTGGCCGTGAATCCGAAGATTCCTGAAGTTATACAAAACTTTAGTAAAATAGAATTAAAAAAAAGGTTCCTAAAAGCTTGGGCTTCATCAAGGAATGTCGTCTTGAGTACTAAATCATGTATATCTTTTTATCTTGAAGGGCTAATATCAACAGGTATCCAGCCATATCTTATCTTTATAACTGATGGACAACATAGATTTTATTTAACTAGATTTAGGATAAATACGTTCCACTATTATTTTGCATTTCCCAAGAGGGTCAAGTGGTCCGCTAACTTACCAAAATGCCCGTGTGACTGTAGGTCGCTACAGACTACTCTTCCTTTTTACTTTTCTGTAATATTTATAAAGATATTAGAAAAGCTTTTTTACGACCTATTTTTAGAGCAAACAGCCTGAATTCTTTTAAAGTTGCTTTTAATAATATTCGAAATTTGGAGAATGAATTAACTTGTATTGGGGTAATTTGCTTTATATTATTGGCCATTAAAAAAGGAAGGATCTTGCATATTTGGAAAATTTGAATTATGAAATAGATTAGACTGTACTTGTTAGAAGATTTCCTTGTAATGTATAAGAGGATAAGGTGTTAATTTTTTTTAAAAACAAAAAAGTAGTCCTTGAAACAACTGTACACAAATGTATTTTTATCTTATATTCCAGAATGCTTTTATCAACATTTTGTATGAGCCGAATAAAAGCTTGATTTAATTTGATTTGATTTGACAGGGGAACCAGGTTCGAATCTCGGGATTGGCTGAACAATTTGTGATTCTGGACAAATCCCTTATGCTTCCCCCTGCCTACGAAAATTAACGTCTCATTGTATATTATAACTGGTGAGCACTTAATGCGCTCCAGTACCATCAGCTGGTGTTAGCAATATGTCAAGATGGAGGACGGATCAAGCGTTTTATTGGATCATGCAAAATAAAACAATACAAAATAAATAAAAGCAGTAGCAGTAGAACAAAAAATCCTTTTTAAAAACCAAGGTCACTTATTTTTCTTCAAAGGTCCTGAGCTCCACTAATAAATTGAAGGAAATATTCACTATTGTCTATGAACTGTCCAACCCTGATAGAGTCACAATGAAAGCCATACCTTCTAAAGCACTTTGCAGTTCCCTGAACATATTCTTCATTGATAAAATGATCACACTTAAAACTAGTATTTCTACTAGCCGCGCTCACGAGGCACTACCATCGATGCCGATAAATCCCTATTCCCTCTATCAATTTCAGACAATATTTAGACAAGCATTTTTGGCCCTTCTGGCCAAAGTAAAATCTGGATCTCCCACTGACCGCTGTCTGCCTCACATCTTAAAAGAAGTTTTTTCTGTACATCCGAGCCTGCCTTCTCTCTCCTGAACGAGTCATTATCACAGGCTTGTGTTCCTAGAGCCTTCAAAAAAGCTTCATTGTCTCCCTTCTAAAAAAAACTGGGGCCGACACCCTGACCCTGACCAATTACCACCCAATCTCTTGGCTTCCTTACCTAGCCAAGGTACTGGAATCCCATGCGGCAAAATGCCTCTGCTCCTTTTTTTGAACAGTCTGAATACCTTGACTCCCACCAAGCAGGGTTGCGCCCTTCCCGCAAAGGCAGTAATGTTGACCTTTTTGGACAAGCCCTGGAGCATAGCTGATAAAGGCCACTCCCAGGCCATGGTTGTAAGAAAGTGGCTCTGTATATACTGCGCCAAAGTAAGGTTAAGTGTGCACAGAGTCCACAGTCCCCAGAGGTATGGCAGAGGCTAAAGTTAGATATAACCTTACTCTCTAAAGTGGTAGCTTGGTCGAGCAGAAGGCAGTATCAGAGGACAGTGTAAAGCATTTGTTGTACACACTAAGGGGCCGATTAAGATCGCGAACGGACTTGAGTCCGTCCGCGACCCCTGAGGAGGAGGGAACGTCCGCAAGGGCTGTGGCGTTCCCTCCGGTCAGATTAGGATGTGACCACCAGGGTGGCGGTCACATCCTCTATCTTTAACATTGCGGCGGGTGCAGCTTCAAGCTGCACCCGCCGAAAGGTTAAAAATGAATGCATCGCATTTGCATGCACAAAGCGGCAGGCACCGCGCAGTGCCTGCTGCTTTGTGCACGCAAATGCAGGGGGGTACTAGGTACCCCCCATGTGCATCCCCCCAACCCCCCTTCACCCAGGGGGCCCGCAACGGGCCCCCAAAGTGAAAGTCCGTATGCTTTTCCACGGCGGAAAAGCAGCCGCGGAAAAGCATGTCTTTCACTCCATCCTAATATGGCTGGCGGTGTCTGATAGACACCGCCAGCCATGTTAGTGCTTTTCCGCCGCGGTCGGAAGGCGACCGCGGCGAAAAAGCTGCGGACGGAAATGCAGACCCACCAGCCATCCTAATATGGCGGTGGGTCTTTGGAGGCTCCGCAGCAGTTTTTCCGCATCCTCCGGGCCGGCGGTGGCTTCCGCCGGCCCGGAGGATGCGGAAAAACCGCAATCATAATCGGCCCCTAAGTCAGCAAATGGTCTCACACGCTCAAGAACTGAACTCTAGGCCACTTGTTTTGTATATAAAAATATATAGTTACTTTATTTTAGAACCACAGTAGGTATCATAAATACTTTCTCAGAATGAGATGTTGTAATTGAATACTTTCAAGTAGCAATAGACTTTTAAATGCAATCGATACAGTTGTTGCAATGTGCAACACAAGTTGAACACAATATAACATTGAGCTCAATCGGAAGTTTTAAGTAAATGCAATAAAATCACTTTACAAATGTTTTTCTTACTCAGGGCTGGATCCTGGATTCAGCCCTGGTACATTTCCTGTAAACAGTTGAAATAAATCGTTTTTGCTACACAGGCAATTTTTAAGGAATATCTGTTAAGTTTTGAAAATTGACACTTAGAAGAAATTCTGGCAAAAATCAGGCAATGTATTCCTATGGAGGAAAATTGGGTTAACAGTAAATCATGGTTATAATTACTTTTGAGGGTCAGTGCCGGGCACAAAGATCCAGCAGTAGGGTCTCTCCTGATAGCAGGTGAGTAATTTCATTTTTTTTGTTCGGACGATTTTTAAGGAATATTTCAAAGTTGCAAAACTCGACACTTGGAAGAAATTCTGAGTGAAACCCAGCCAATGTTACCCTATGAAGAAAATCATGTTATCGGTCTTTGGGTAAGTACTCGACTGGCAGAGTTAAGGTTCTGGGTGTAGACTCAGGGGTCTCCCAGGGTCATGTAAGTACAGTTGTTACACCCTCAGCGGCACAGGGGCAGCCGGGTGCAGAGTGAGTAAGCCCAATGTTATCCTAAAGAGGATAGGGGGCCTTTGGTTGGTGGCTGCTATCAGGCAGGTCACGCGGCTGTGGGAGCTGAGCTCCTGGTCACTTACACAGGGCAAGTGAGGAAGTAGGATAGGATAGATGCTGCACTCCCAGTGGCATTCAGGCAGCTGGGTGCAGGTTGTTTTTGGGCCATCGGGTGCCCAACGTATTTCAATGGGAAAGCTGGATGCTGAACAAAGGCTGCAGACTTAGGGACGGAGATTCTTCAGGTGCGACCACCACTTCGAGAGATAAGTTGGGAAGCTGGAGGTTAGGTAGCCACCCAGAAGTTGAGCGCAGGGTGCCATGGGGCGCCGGGTGCAGGGGTGTCTTTGGGTGTCGGGAAATCTTACCCTCACCTTGTTGCGGTTGGAGGGGTCCCTTGTTGTGAGGCTGCAGGCATCATCAGAAGCGTTGAGGAGGGTCCTTGGGTGCTGGATTCTGTGTCACAGTCGCTGGGGGATGTCCTCATGGTCTTTGTCCACTCAGGCACGTGCCGGGCTCATGGGTGCAGAGTGTGCTGGATTTGGGGTTCCTGGCTGGCACCAGGGGTTGTTGCTGTTTGAGTAGAACCACTGCTTGTGGGAGTCCCAGAATTTAGATGAATAAGGCAGTCAGGTCCTCCGGTGTTTTCAAGGTTGCTGACCACTGGAGACGCTAGGATTTAGCAGGAGCAGGTTCAAGGATCGACATGCCTGTAGGGCTGGGGCCAAGTCAGTTGGTGTCGTCCTTTTGTAAACAGCTGCACAGCAGGTCTTCTTTCTTCTTATTCTTCTTTTTGTTTCAAAATGGGGATCTGAGGAAGGAAGGTTCAGGGTGCCCCTAAAAACTAAATTTAGGGGCATTACAAGTAGGGCAAGGGCAGGGTCCTGGGGTGAGTACACCCCCTATCCTGCCACTCTCCAGTGGGTGGGGGGCAGGAGCCTAGCTCTGATTGGGTAGGGCTCCCAATCCTCAAGATGGCGCATGCCCAGAGTTGTGCTTCACCTCGCCTCTCCCACTTGAGGGGTGGGGTTGGCAGAGGCTGGCACACCACCTTTCCTCACTTAGGCTTGCCGCCAGAGTGGGGGTCAGAACTGGTGAGGGCCAGTTGCTGAGTACAGCAAGTGGCCTGGAGAAGCTCACAAAGGCGGCATGCCTTTGAAGCTCCCCCTGCCAATCCTGGTGGAGGAGCTTGGCACCACGTCCCCGTATGTGCATTGTTTCAGGCCCCTGAGAGAGAAAAGCTCTCGACCCAGGGGTCGAGAAACATGTCTGGTGGTAGCAGCCTCGGTAGCCATGCAGTCAGAACACTGGGAGTTGGTTAGGTTTCAGGGGGCATCTCTAAGATGCCCTCTGTAGTGCGTTTGGTATTAAATCCCGCACTGGCATCAGTGCGGGTTTAATGTGCTGAGAAGTTTCATACCAAACTTCTCAGTCTTCAGTGTAGCCATTATGGTGCTGTGGAATTGGTAATGACAACCTCCCAGCACCATATGCTCTTAATGGCATCACTGCACTTACAGTACCCAGGAATGGCCCTGGTTACTATAGGGGCACAGGGCTCATGCACCTTTGTCCACACCACTGGCATTGTGCACCCAGCTAGAGGGGTGACTGAGGTTTGCCAGAGCAGTGTGTTTGTGGGCATGGCACACAGGGATGTGAGCCATGTCGACTCTCTATTTAGTTCTGCACCAAGACACTCAGCCTGCAAAGGCAGTGTCTGGGTGTCATGGTGCAGGGCCCCTAAGGGTGGCACAATAAGTGCTGCAGCCCTTAGGGGCCTTCTCTGGTCACAGTGCCCTGGGCACCTAGGGTACCATTTACCAGGGGCTGACCTGTGGCCAGAGATGCCAATTGGGTTTAGGCTTCAATGCAGTTTTGGGGAAGGAACACAGGCCCTGGGAACCTCATTGGCAGGAACCCAGGGCACACTCAGTCAAAGTACATCAGCAATTCAGCAAAAAGTGGGGCATACCATGCAAGAAAGATGGCACTTTCTCACAATGGTGCTGATGAATCTTTCTGCAGTATTTGACACGGTCGACCATTGTATCTTAGTGGATCGTGTCAGGGACGCAGTACTTCAGGGTTCGGCTCTCAGCTCGATTACGTAGTTCCTGGAAGACGGTTCCCAGTCTGTTTACTTATCCCATTTCACTGCGCCTAATATCAAAACAATATGCAGAGTACCACAGGGATACTCATTATCCCCACACTTGTTCAATTTGTACCTACCCCCACTGATCCTGTCTCTTAAAGAAAGGTGTGCACATTTAACTATGCAGACAACCTACAATTAATATTCACCATCGATAAAACACCGACTCCATGTCTGAAGTCCGTGCCAATATGATGCACATCTGTAATTGGATGAACAGCTACCACATAAAACAGGGGGTACTCGGAATCCGTGGGGCTCACTTTTCTGGCCAGCTCAGTTGCGTTCTCCCACCACACCATCCCCTTCAGCCAAGAGAGTTGGGGTCATAATCAATGGTGACCTTACTATGGAATCTCAGCTCGCGTTGGTAGTTTCTACCTGTTTTTTCAGTTGCGGAAGGTATGATAAATCAGCAGACTTCTTACTAGGGAAGTGCTGGTGCAGGGTATTATAGCCATGGTCATGACTCACATAGACTCAGCCAGCTCTCTATACTTTGGCTTACCATTATCTCTAATCAAAAGACTGCAACGTGTGCAGAATCAGGCTGCTAGGCTGATTTTCCATCAGCTCAGATGGGAACACATTTCCTCCCTAATGAGAAAGCTACACTGGCTCCCCATACCACAATGCTGTGCCTGCAAAGTCGGATGCCTTATTTTTAAATCCCTGCATGGCACCAGCCCAAAGTTCGTCTTCAGTCTTATTCAGAGACATATACCCACCTGCAATCTGCGCTCAGCCCACATGAACTTTCTGGCCACACCTTCTTACAAACTGAAGCAACTAGGCAGCTGTAGCTTTGCAGTGCTGGCACCTAGATTCTGGAACACCCTTCCATTTGATATTAGATTCTGCACTGACCTCCCGAGATTCAGGAGACTCCTTAAGACATGGCTGTTCACTCAGGCATACAAATACCTCACCAGGGCTCTGGCAACTCCTAGTCAAAGCGCCAAGAAACCAATTGCTGTACGCGCGCTCTACAAGTGATTTTAACATAGCAGCGACGAGGTAGGTGGTTGGGAGATGGGTCAAGCAGGGAAGCCGGCGGGGATGGGGAGATATGTAAGCGACGACAGGTGAGGGCAGGAGAAAGCAATTCAATACCATTGGCACGTGTTTGCACTATGGCAAGATGCAGCGAGCACCCCAATAACATCGGAATGTGCAAAAAAAAATAAGCAAGTTCTATTTGTGTTGGAACAATTTTTTAAGAAGTGCATTTATTTATAGACATGAGCATGCATTATGGTATCATGTGTGTATGTGTACATGGGAGATGGCCTGAAAACACAAGCACTCCTAAGGAGTGCTTGAAAACAGTAGTTTTGCAAAGCGTGAGGAGTGTAAGGAGACATGTACTTGATCCTTGTGCCATGGGAGGGCCAAACATAAGAAGCGGGCATGAGGCCTGCATGCCATGACTAATGGCATACAAAAATTAGAGCAATGCTGAGGTTTACCAAAGGCAGGAGATGGGCGGCTTGTAAGCCCACAGATAGAATACAACATGTCTCTTCAAGACAGCTCATGCTCTGTCTAGCCAAGACTTAAAAAGCAACTGAATATATTAGCAGTGTGGGTGAAATATCATGGATCCTTTTACATCCGGGTTAATAGTTCCAGACAAGCGAGCCTCGACTGGTGTAGTCTGAATGGCTACATTGTCATCTGACGGCTGCTGAGAAGAATTTTTAAAGAAAGGTTTAGGAGCCACTACTTTTGGCAATTAGAATCTCAGACGATGGGTCCCTTCAAGTCGATCTCCCTTTCTCTTTTGATGGCCTGCTTTTATGTCAAAAATATATTGGTAACTCCGAGTAGGACCTAGGTGGATAGGATGTAAAACAGAATTTTCAATCAAGAAAACATAAACTTAAAAAAACACAATTTCTAACCTAAAGACATTTTTCAAAAAGAAATGCTTCTGCATCCAGTTGGCGTTTGTGCATCTTTGGGCTTACACTGCCTATCTCAGGTTTGCGAAAGGAGAGTTGTATTTTTATTTCCTTCCAATCAAACAGATGTACCTAATTTAAAACAAACGTCTCAAAAGTTCATTTGCTGGCAGCCCCAAGTCTGGCTTGTGTCCTGACTTTACACACGAGAAGTAAAACATCAAGTTAAAAGGTCTGTGCTCTTGCCACAAGGCACCATGGGGAACAGAGGGTGGAAATATCATGCTTATGATGAGTGAGAAACAAAACTGTTTATCTTCTATTAAACTGCTGAACTTTCCCTGAATGTGTGAGTCCCTTAATGTTACTCCAGCTCCTACAAGTAACATGATAAAGGCCTCCATGTTTTAGCCTCAACGGGGGCGGTCTGGCAGTTTTAACAGTAATTGATCAATTAGGTCGCCACATTAGCAAGCTTAAAAGAATTCCGATGCCGGCACAGCTGTCTAGTTCTTTCGCCACATCTGCAGGCCATCACGCTTACACTGCCCCATCAACAAGCTGTGCGCCTGCTACGTAAAGCACGAAGAGGTGTCTGCAAAAACACTTGAGAAAAAAAGAGGGCTTACATTTTCTCAGACCCTGGAGCGACCTACACCTTCAGCAAGAAAAATGTATTATTCTTACGTTCCAGACTATTATTTAATGTCTTCCCGGGAAATAAAAAAGTACAAAGCTGCCGTATTAGCACCAGCCTCTCCGTTTTCTGACTGGAATACTTTATACACGTGTCAGGGAATTAAGTATTGGCTGGGCGGGAAGAAGGAGGACATTTTTCTGAGAAAAATAAAGGTGAAGTTGTTGTTCTGAAGGCTGTGCTCTAACAGAGGTCATTTTCTAGTAAATATGATGCACTAGACGGGTAAATATTAGGTAGAGGTCACATTAAATATTTCCAACGTAAGCAATAATACCTATGTGTGTCCAGCTTAATGGTGGTAATTTTGATCTACCCTAGAAAGTTGTGTTGGACACGAGGATATTTGAATTTATGATCTTGAAGTTGACAATTGATTTCCACATTAAGAATATTAACCCACTGAGTTTTTCAAAATCCATGTAGGCAGTAGGATAATGTGTCTGCTGCAGTGCATTGTGTGAGGCAAGGTGTATTGCTAGAAGCTCTTGAAAGCATTCTACTTGGCCCTGGTCTTTCTGACATCTGATGCCTACATCCAGCCAGGAGCCAAAATACATCTGACCACAGGATGTACCTGATTGTCAGCAGCTCAATGATTATAGAAAGGGCTAAGGACATCTCTCATCGTATGGGGTTGGCGTTTGCTTTCCTGCACAATCCAGGCACTAGGTCGAATCAGAAGAATAGCACTGTCTGCCCACAATGATAACAGCAACAGTGAGCTCCTCTGCTCTTGCTAAAGCTTTGCCTCGTGAAGTCGCCCACTCCAACTTTTAAAAAAAATGGCCTGCCGTGACAACAAATAAAAGTATTATCATGCTTTTCTGAGCTCCCTCTTTTCATTGCCAGAATCTGGAAATTGGTAGAACATTAAGGTGCCTATTATGATGGCGGGCGGAGGCACCACCGTGGTGCTGACAGAAAATGCCATTTTCCACACGCGAGCAGCGGTCCTCATGGCCACCATATTACAATGGGCAAGCATAGCACATTTCCTCTCTGCTGCGGTACGACGTGAACAGCCATAAAAATGCGCCCGCCAATGGGGCAGTGGGAGCCAATGGAGACCCACCGCCATGCAAAATGACGTCCAGATTGCCATACATATTAGGATGCCCCAAACAGCCAGTCAAACCGCAGTGGAGAAACCACCCAACCAGAGATGGCGGAAGCACGACTGCAGAGTTCCAAACCAGACTCCCAGTCCACACCACCTGGTCCAGACCGCAATTGATCCAGCTCTACACATCTTACCGATGCTGTACCTGATACATGACCAGCAAGTTATGCACTGTTGTGGACAACTCTGCAGGTACAGAAACACACAACTCCGCACACAACCACAACACACAACTCATGGGCTGACATACGGTTCCTGTCAACACCCCACACATGTCCTACCTGTCACTAATCACCCCTTCGCATCCAGGTCACCCATCAATGCAATATCCCGGTCACGTCACTGCAGCTTTGAAGATGCAGGAAAACATGCGAACAATGTAGGAGGCAGGACCAGCGCCAGACATGGTTAGTCCACAAAGATCATAGGGCCACCTCTCCACACACTAAGCCCCCCAAACCCATCAAGGGACATGCTATGTGCCCCTCATGTGCAACCCCATGCACAATAACCAGCCAGGTGAACCCACATCCTGCACCCTGCACCACACACCAAACCACCAGGGAGACAGTCACAGCAAGTGATGCTGCACAGGAACACACAGCACATAAGCAAAGGGCCAGGGCAACCCTCACACCACACCCACACTACACTCATGTTAAGCAAACTGAGTCCAATCACAAAATTAATACACACAATGAATATGAACAATTACTCAACTAGACACACGCCACACTGACACACATCCACATCCACAGACCAGATGTCAGCAGTAATGGAGGAAAAGTAATGGGAAAGCTAAAGTGAGGTGGACACAAATGGAAGGTCAAGGAGCAAGCCACTAAGCATGTGTACATCACATGCAAGAGAAGGAACATATAACAACACCCTTAGCCCATCAAATCACACATGGCTGGCACAGTGAGTGAAATGAATCCACAGTCACCTCTGTGCAACAACTCGGGGAGACAGCAAGACAACCCATGCATAGGCACAGGGATGAAAGTAAGTCTCTGAAGTCAAACAGTGATCAGCAACACATCTGTATCCAACTACTTGACAGGTGAATGTCAGCAGCACAACACACAGGGCCCATTGTCACACTCCATGACTGTCAAACACAAGTTGGATCCTTCACACATACCCCCAACCAATCTCACACCTGCAGCACTCAACACCAGTGTCAAACACACAGAATGGTGCCAATAATGTCCAGTCAATATTCTGACAATCAATCAATCAATCATATCATTTGTAAAGCGCACTACTCACCCGTGAGGGTCTCAATGGGCTGGGGTGGGGAATGCTGCTACTGCTCGAAAAGCCAGGTCTTGAGGAGTTTTCTGAAGGTCAGCAGGTATTGGGTCTGCTGTAGGTGGATGGGGAGGGTGTTCCAGGTCTTGGCGGCGAGGTGGGAGAACGATCTGCCGCTGGAGGTCGCTCTTCGGTAGCAGGGGACTGTGGCGAGGGCGAGGTCGGTGGAGTGGAGCTGGCAGGTGGGGGTGTAGAAGCTGAGTCGTCTGTTGAGCTACGTTGGTCCAGTGTTGTGGAGTGCCTTGTGTGCGTGGGTGAGGAACTTGAAGGTTATCCTCTTGTTGACCTGGAGCCAGTGCAGGTCTCTCAGGTGGGGTGTGATGTGGCTACAGTGAGGGAGGTTGAGGATCAGGCATGCAGAGGCGTTCTGAATGCGTTGGAGCCGTCTTAGGAGTTTGGCCGAGGCTCCTGAGTAGAGGGCGTTTCCGTAGTCCAACCTGCTGCTGACGAGGGCCTGGCTGACCGTTCTTCTCGTTTCAGTGGGATCCACTTGTAGATTCTGTGGAGCATGCGGAGGGTGTTGAAGCATGAGGAGGAGATGGCATCGACCTGTTTAGTCATGGAGAGGGCGGAGACGAGGATGACCCCTAAGTTGCGTGCGTGGTCGGTGGGTGTTGGGGCGGTTCCCATTGCGGTCGGCTACCAGGAGATGTCCAAGGTCAAAGGGGTGGATCCGAGGTTGAGGACCTCCGTCTTGTCCGAGTTCAACTTCAGTCGGCTGTTCCGCAAACATTCAGCAACAGACCTCATTCCTTCGTGAAGGTTGGTTTTGGTGGTGTGGGATCCTTGGTGAGGGAGAGGAACAGCATAGGAGATGATGTTGAGGTTGTGCGGACGGGCGACGTGGGCGAGCGGTGCCAAGTAGATATTAAACAGAGTTGGGCTGCCAGATGAGCCCTAGGGTACACTGCAGATGATCTCGGTGGCTTTGGAGTGAAAGGGGGAAGGCAGACACTCTGTGTTCTGCCAGAGAGGAAGGAGGTGGTCCAGTCCAGGGCCTTCTCTTGGATCCCGGCATTGTGGAGGCATGTTCGTAATGAGTGGTGGCAGACCGTGTCGAAGGCGACTGACAGTTCCAGGAGGATGAGGGCTGCCGTTTCTCTGTTGTCCAGCAGGGTCTTGATGTCATCATTGGCGGCGATGAGGGCAGTCTCGGTGCTGTGGTTACTGCGGAACCCGGACTGAGAAGTGTCCAGGATGTTGTTCTCATCGAGGTAGCGGGTCAGTTGTTCGTTGACGTTCTTCTCAATGACCTTTGCTGGGAACTGGAGATGGGAGATGGGCCAGAGGTTCTTGAGGTCCTTGGGGTCCGCCTTGGGTTTCTTGAGTAAGGCGTTGATCTCGGTGTGCTTCCAGCTGTCTGGGAAGGTTGCTTTCTCGAAGGAGGTGTTGATGACTTTCCGGAGATGGGGTGCGATGGCTGTGCTGGCTTTGTTGAAGGTGTTGTGTGGATATGGGTCTGACAGAGATCCGAAGTGAATGGTGTTCATTATATTGATGGTGTCGTCATCGTTGATGTTGGTCCAGGAGAGCAGGCGGTTGGTGCGGATGGTGTTCGTGGGGGTGGAGGCTTCAGTGGTTGTCGGGTGGTCGTGGCGTTGAAGCTTTCATGGATGTCTGCGATCTTGTGGTGGAAGAAGGTGGCCAGTGAGTCGCGCAGGTCTTGTGAGGGTGGGATATCGATGGTGTTGGAGCTGGGGTTGGAGAGTTCCTTCTCGATGTTGAAGAGCTCTTTGCTGTTGTGCACGTTGTTGTCTAGGCGGTCTTTGAAGGAGGCCCTTTTGGCGGATCTGATGAGGTTATAGTGTCTGCGGGTGGCGTTCTTGTGGGCTGCGTGGCTGTCCGGTGTTCGTTCACGGAGCCAGATTTTCTCCAGCTTTTGGCAGGTTTGCTTGGAGGCCCGGAGGTCTTCAGTGAACCAGCTGGCTTTCTTGTTGGTATGACTGTTGGAGGGTTTCTTGATCAATGCGAGGGTGTTGGCGCAGTTGTTGATCAACTGTCTGAGGTTGCGGGCGGTGGTGTTGGGGTTGGTGGGGTCGGCGGGTGGGCTTTGGGTGAGGGTGGTGGTTAGCTGGTCTTCGGTGACTTTGCTCCAGCAGCGGCGAGGCATCTGTTGGGTGTGGTGGTGCATGGTGGGTTTCTTGAAAGTGAAGTGGATGCAGCGATGGTCGGTCCAGTGGAGTTCGGTTGTTTGGTTGAAGGAGACATGGGGGCTTGCGGAGAAGATGGGGTCAAGCTTGTGACCGGCGAAGTGGGTGGGTGTTGTGATGAGTTGTCTGAATCCCTGGTTGGCTAGGTTGTCGATCAAGGTGGTGGAGTTGGTGTTGTTGTTGTTCTCGAGGTGGAAGTTCAGGTGTCCGAGGAGGATGTAGTCTTTGGAGGCGAGGGCGTGTGTGCTGACAAAGTCGGCGATGGAGTCGTTCTTCTGAGGGTGGTATTGGGGTCGGTGTGGATCTGGAAGTGCAGGTGTTTGGCGGTGCTGAGGGAGTCGTCTGTGTTGGCCGAGACTCTGAGAGTGTTCCTGTGGACAATGGCGATTCCTCCTCCTGCTCAGTTGCAGCAGTCCCTGCTGGGGATCTTGTAGCCTTTCGGGACGGCTATGGCTATGTCGGGTGCTGAGGTGGGGTATAGCCAGGTCTCCGTCAGGAAGGCAATGACTGGGGAGGTTGAGTTGAGTAGGTGCCAGAGTTCAAAGGGGTGTTTGCGTGCGGAGCAGGTGTTGAGAAGGATGCATCTGAGGTGGTTGGGTTCTTTCCTAGTCAGCAGCATGGTGGGGCGGATGCTTGTGAAGCTGCAGTTCCGGCAGGTGAAAGCTCCGTGGATGAGCTTCGGGGCGGCCAGGAAGCAGATGCGTGATGGTCCGGTGTTGAGTGCGTGGATGGTTCTGGCATCGTAGCAGTGTCTGGAGTCATGGCGTTCGCGGGGACCAGGGGTCCTGGTGCTGGGCGCCCGCTGCGCACTTCCGCTAAGCGTGAGGGGATGTGGGAGGGATGAGCAGCTGGGAGGCGGGAGCGGGCGGTGAATGGGATAGCAGGGGTCGGGGCCGCCGGGATGCAGTGGCGGGAAAAACGGGCAGGGGCCGCGGGAGAACTGGGCACAGGAAGGAAAAACTAGTTTAGGCAAGAAAACAAGTATAGGCACAGAGGAATAAAAACAAGTCTGGGCAAGAGAGCAAGTACAGGCACAGAGGAATAAAAACAAGTCTGGGCAAGAAAGAAAGTACAGGCACAGAGGAATAAAAACAAGTCTGGGCAAGAAAACAAGTACAGGCACAGAGGAATAAAAACAAGTCTGGGCAAGAAAGCAAGTACAGAGGAATAAAAACAAGTCTGGGCAAGAAAACAAGTTAGGCACAGGGGAAAAATACAAGATTAGGCAAAAACAATGCAGGCAGAGCCATGCAGCAGTGTGGGGAGCGACCTGTCTGTGTGCAGGGTCAGAGGTCATGGATTGAGATTGACAAACAATCACACTCCCTGGGGGGCATCCACATACATCACACACACTCAGAGATGCCTGAATCAATGCTGGCACAAGAACAACCAAACACAAAACTCACTAACAAAATACACAGAGTACAACAAGCCCAGACCTGTGCAGTAAAACTGTGAAAAGGCAATGTGAGCCCAGATAGAACAGGAGTACACAACATCATCTCTCGGGAACAATGCACAGACAGCATACCCCAATAAAGACAAGAAGTGCATCATCTCAAAACAATCATGGACACAAACTGGGAGCAATGTGCCATTAAGAAAACACAGACAGACATACCACACCACCCATCAAGTCAACATGGTGTTGCAATGTACAACATACTTGCACATGCACAATCCTGACAAGTGACACATCAAATATAAAAGGAGAAAACCCCAAGGATGCACTCAAAACAAACCCAGGAACAAGAATAGCGCTAAGTGCATGTGACAGACATACCAGTAATGCAAGTGTAGTGTGCAGCATACATCTGAATGAATCACAACGCTCAAACAAATCACACACATTGACATGCAAATAGAACATCACACACAGAGCATCTGTCAGCTGCAAGAGACAACACAAGCCAACCACTGCACACATCCACATCAAACTCACAACAGATGCACATGCCAATCCATCACATTGCAAACACAGCTAGACATCAGGGGATGCACACCAGGCAATTACAAGGCAATATACACTCACAGCACTGCATGCATGACAAGCAGTGTGAGCACACCAAACATACCAGTTCCACACAGATATGAGTGCCACCCCATGAACCCCCAAATCACAAATCACCATAGCACACAGACAACATCACACTCAGGAAGGGAAGAATTACCTCAGCAAACACACATACAGCTCACCCATCATCCACAGATGCACAAGGCTGTGACACCCAGATGAAAACAACATGATGAGAGGACTGTGCAGCACAAACAGTTGAACTGCATATGAGCAACCGTGACTGCAAAACAGTACAAGAATATCACATGTAACCAATTGGGAAACTCTCCTGAGTGGCACATTGGTCCTGTGCACAGATCAGCACCACAAAGCAAAGTGTAACAAAGAAAGTGGTGGGGAGGCACACACACTGGCAAACCAAAGGGACAGCTGACATGAGAGTGAAGTGTTGTGTACATCAGTAGTGGACATGTCTGGAGTGCCCCATACACAAATAGATGGAGTGCTCACTCATAATGGGTAGGCATCAGAAGCACACATAGGGGATGTTATGACTCTACACCTCACATGCCATACTGGAGCCAAAAAAGCCTCAAGTGACAGCAATGCATGAAACAACACAGCCACAATGTCAGTGTGGCTGAGCAGATCTGCACAGTGAGGACAAACAGTATCAAGACACATGGCTGATCAACAAAACACAGCACTGACTTGCCAGTCATACACACCACCACCACACTGCACAACCTACAGTTCCCACATGTGTACCCAATCACAAGCACAGGGCTGACTATTCAAACTAACAGGCACTCAACTCTTGGGTGACACATGTGTGCAGTTGCCATTGCAGGGGCACACACACATCAACACTACTGACAAAGTTACCCCCTTCACACTGCACACTTCTTGACGACCCAAGTGCACAGATTGAAATTTACCAATTCCCTGTGCAGCTTCTCATGTACCTACTCTGCACATTGTACTGGCCACTGGCCTTGCTGTTTGCCCATTCCCAGTGCAGGACCTCATGTACCTACTCTGCACGTTGGACTGGCGACTGGCCTTGATGTTTGCTGTTGTTTGCCTATTCCCTGTGCAGCTTCTCACGTACCTACTCTGAACTTTGGACAGGCCACTGGCCTTGATGTTCTCTGCTGTTTGCCCATTCCCAGTTTAGCTTCTCACGTACCTACCCCGCACATTGGACTGGCCACCGGCCTTGATGTTCACTGCTGTTTGCCCATTCCCTGTGTAGCTTCTCATGTACCTACTCTGCACATTGTACTGGCCACTGGCCTTGCTGTTTGCCCATTCACAGTGCAGCTTCTCATGTACCTACTCTGCACTTTGGACTGGCCACTGGCCTTGATGTTCACTGCTGTTTGCCCATTCCCTGTGTAGCTGCTCATGTACCTACTCTGCACATTGTACTGGCCACTGGCCTTGCTGTTTGTCCATTCCCAGTGCAGCTTCTCATGTACCTACTCTGCACTTTGGACTGGCCGCTGGCCTTGATGTTCACTGCTGTTTGCCCACTCCCTGTGGAGCTTCTCATGTACCTACTCTGCACTTTGTACTGGCCACTGGCCTTGCTATTTGCCCATTCCCAGTGCAGGATCTCATGTACCTACTCTGCACTTTGGACTGGCCACTGGCGTTGATGTTCACTGCTGTTTGCCCATTCCCTGTGCAGCTTCTCATGTACCTACTCTGCACTTTGGACTGGCCTCTGGCCTTGATGTTCTCTGCTGTTTGCCCATTCCCTGTGCAGCTTCTCATGTACCTACCCTGCACTTTGGATTGGCCACTGGCCTTGATGTTCACTGCTGTTTGCCCATTCCCTGTGCAGCTTCTCATGTACATACTCTGCACTTTGTACTGGCCACTGGCCTTGCTGTTTGCCCATTCCCAGTGCAGCTTCTCATGAACCTACTCTGCACTTTGGCCTGGCCACTGGCCTTGATGTTCACTGCTGTTTGCCCATTACCTGTGCAGCTTCTCATGTACATACTCTGTACTTTGGACTGGGCAGTTGCCTTCCCCCTTCAGCTCCGAAGCCACCGAGATCATCTGCGGCATACCCCAGGGGTCATCCCTCAGCCCAACTCTGTGTAATGTGTACATGGCACCGCTCGCCCACGTCGCCCGTCGGCACGACCTCAACTTCATCTCCTATGCTGATGACACCCAGCTGATCCTCTCCCTCGCCAGGGACCCCCACACCGCCAAAACCAACCTTCATGAAGGAATGAAGGCTGTCACTGAATGGATGAGGAACAGCCGACTGAAGCTGAACTCGGACAAGACGGAGGTCCTCATCCTTGGATCCACCCCTTCGCCTTGGGATGACTTCTAGTGGCCGACAGCACAGGGAACCGCCCCAACACCCACCGACCATGCACGCAACCTAGGGGTCATCCTCGACTCCACCCTCTCCATGATTAAACAGGTCAACGCTGTTCCCTCCTCCTGCTTCAACACCCTCCACATGCTCCGCAGGATCTACAAGTGGATCCCCACTGAAATGAGGTGGACGGACACCCAGGCCATTGCCAGCTGCAGGTTGAACTAGGGAAATGCCCTCTAAACAGGAGCCTCGGCCAAACTCCTGAGACGGCTCCAACGCATCCAGAACGCCTCTGCATGCCTGGTCCTTGACATCCCTCGCCGTAGCCAAATCACATGCCACCTGCGAGACCTCCACTTGCTCTCGGTCAACAAGAGGATAACCTTCAAGCTCCTCACCCACGCACACAAGGCACTCCACAACACCGGCGAGGGCGTGGTCAGCAGAGGGGAGCTGGTGGGTGGGGGTGTAGAAACTGAGTCAGCTGCTGAGGTACGTTGGTCCGGTGCATTCTGGATGCATTTTAGCAGTTTCAGGAGTTTGTCTGAGGCTCCTGCGTAGAGGGCATTTCTATAGTCCAGTCTGTTGTTGACAAGGGCCTGGGTGACCATCCTTCTTGTTACGGTGGGTATCCACTTGTTGATCCTGTGGAGCATGCAGAGGGTGTTGAAGCAGGAGGAAGAGACAGCATTGACCTGTTTTGTCATGGAGAGGGAGGAGTCGAGGATGACCCCTAGGTTGCGTGCGTGGTCGGTGGGTGTTGGTGCTGTTACTAGTGCAGTCGGCCACCAGGAGTCATCCCACGCCAAGGGGGTCGATCCGAGGATGAGGACCTCCGTTTTGTCCGAGTTCAGCTTCAGTCAGCTATTTTTCATCTAGTTGGCGATGGCCTTCATTCCTTCGTGGAGGTTAGTTTTGGCGGTGTGGGGGTCCTTGGTGAGGGAGAGGATCAGCTGGGTGTCATCGGCATAAGAGATGATGTTGAGGTTGTGCATTCGGGCGACGCGGGCCAGTGGTGTCATGTAGATGTTGAACAGTGTTGGGCAGAGGGAAGATCCCTGGGGTACACCGCAGATGATCTTGGTGGATTTGGAGCGGAAGCGGGGGAGGCGGACGCTCTGTGTTCTGCTGGAGAGGAAGGAGGTGGTCCAGTCCATGGCCTTCTCTTGGATCCCGGCGTCGTGGAGGCGTGTTCGTAGTTTGAGGTGGCAGACCGTGTCGATCGCGGCTGACAGGTCCAGGAGGATTAGGACCGCGGTTTCTCCGTTGTCTAGCAGGGTCCTGGTGTCATCGAAGGCAGTGATGAGGGCAGTTTCGGTGCTGTGGTTGCTGCGGTACCCGGATTTGGACAGGTCCAGGATGTTGTTCTCCTCGAAGAAGCTGGTCAGTTGTTTGTTAACAGCCTTCTCGATGACCTTCGCCGGGAATGGGAGCAGGGAGATGGGACGGAAGTTCTGGAGGTCCTTGGGGTCCGTCTTGGGTTTCTTGACTAAGGCGTTGATCTCAGCGTGCTTTCATCTCTCCGGGAAGGTTGCTGTCTCAAATGAGATGTTGATGGCTTTCCAGAGATGGGGTGCGATGGTGGAGCTGGCTTTGTTGAAGATGTGCTGTGTGGGTATCAGTCTGACGGGAATCAGGAGTGGACGGTGTTCATGATCTAGATGGTGTCGTTGTTGCTGATGTTGGTCCAGGAGAGCAGGTGGTTGTTCCGGGTGGTGGAGGTCTCGGTGATTGCCAGGGCGGTCGCGGCGTCGAAGCTGTTGTGGATGTCTGTGATCTTGCGGTGGAAGAAGGTGGCCAGCGAGTCACACAGGTCTTGAGAAGGCGGGATGTCGTTGCTGTTGGAGCTGGGATTGGAGAGTTCCTTCACGATGATGAAGAGCTCTTTGCTGTTGTTTGCATTGTTGTCTAGGCAGTCTTTGAAGGATGCCCTTTTGGCGGATCTGATGAGGTGGTGGTGTATGGGGGTAGTGTTCTTGTGGGCTGCGTAGCTTTCTGGTGTTTGTTCACGGATCCAGTTCTTCTCTAGCTTTCGGCAGGTTTGCTTGGAGGTCTGAAGGTCTTCAGTGAATAAGCTGTCTTTCTTTCTGGTATGGCTGTTGGAGGGTTTCTTGAGTGGGGCGAGGGTGTTGGCACAGTCGTCGATCCACTGTCTGAGGTTGCGGGCGACTGCTTAGCGGTCGTTCGGTTCTGCGGGTGGGCTCCAGGCGAGGGTGGTGGTTAGCTGGTCTTCTGTGACTTTGCTCCAGAAGCGGCGAGGCATCTGTTGGGTGCGGTGGTGCATTGTGAGATTCCCGAAGGTGAAGTGGATGCAGCGGTGGTCAGTCTAGTGGAGTTCAGTGGCGTGGTTGAAGGAGACGTTCGAGCTTGCGGAGAAGATGGGGTCAAGAGTGTGGCCGACGGAGTGGGTGGGTGTTGTGACAAGTTGTCTGAGTCCGAGGTTGGCGAGGTTGACGATCAGGGTGGGAGAGTTGTTGTTGTTCTCAAGGTGGAAGTTCAGATCCCCTACGAGGATGTAGTCCATGGAGGCGAGGGCATGTGTGCTGAAGAATTCGGCGATGGCGTCGCTGAACTGTGGTCAGGGTCCGGGGGGTCTGTAGATGAGGGTTCCTCTGAGGGTGGTGTTGGGGTTGGTGTGGATCTGGAAGTGCAGGTGTTCAGCAGTGCTGAGGGTGTCGATGGTGCTGGTTGAGACTCCGAGGGTGTTCCTGTGGACGATAGAGATTCCTCCTCCTACTCCGTGCGGTCCTTGCGGGTGATCTTGTAGCCTTCCGGGATGGCTATGGCGATGTCGGGTGCCGAGGAATCTTTTAGCCAGGTCTCCGTCAGGAAGGCGACGTCTGGGGTGTTGGAGTCAAGTAGGCCAGAGTTCGACGGCGTGTTTGCAGGCAGAGTGGGTGTTAAGTAGGATGCATCTGAAGTAGTTAGGTTCTTTGGTAGGTGGGTTGGCGGGGTGTATGCTGGTGAAGCTGCAGGTCCGGCAGTCGAATGATGATAATAATAATAATAATACACATTTTTAAAGCGCGAACAATCACCCGTAAGGGTCTCTGGGCGCTGGGGGCCGTCGGGAAGATTAAGCAAGCTATTGCCAATAGTCACATGGTGCTGGGCTAATCTGCCGCCGGAGCCGGGGATCGAACCATGAGCCCCCAAATTCTGGAGTCAGTCACCCTGGCCGCTGTGCCACACCTCTTCCACCATGGACAAGGACCATGAAGGATCTTTGTGTGCGCTTCGGGGCACCCAGGCAGCACGAGAGTGTTCTTCAGGCATTGAGTGCATGGAGGGTCCTGAAGTCATAGCGGAGACGGGCGTTGTGGCGTTTGTGGGGCCAGGGGTCCTGGTGCTGGGCACCGTCCAGGCCCCGATGGGTGCATACAGGCTTGCCTTATGCGCGCATGCTGCGCACGTCTGCTGCGCAGCCGCTGCGCGGCCTCCATATGAGGGGATGTAGGAGGGAAGAGCAGCTGGGAGGCGGGAGCGGCATGGCGAATGGGAGAGCCGGTGGGTGGGGCCACAGGGGATGCTGCGGCAGGAAGCGAAGGTGGCTGGGCGGTGGTAACGGAGGCCAAGGAGGGCACAACGGGAATGGTCAAGGGCAAGGACAATGGTGCAAATACCAGTAACAGACACGGACAGCAGTGAAAATACAGAGCAATTGGCAGAGCAGAAAGGAATTACTGATGGCAGAGAAGACAATGCGGGGTATAAACCAGGCTACCGACTGCAGTCAGGATCAAGGGCAGCATCACACAGGTGGTGCTGCGCAGTGGTGAGGAGAGCGACCTGCCAGGGGGCCTGGGTCAAGGGTCGCTCTCTTTACTGCTGCGCGGCCTTCATTTGAGGGGATGTGGGAAGGAGGAGCAGCTGGGAGGCGGGAGCGGGGTGGTGAATGGGAGACCAGGTGGTTGGGGCCGTAGGGGAGGCAGCAGTGGGAAGTGAAGGGGGGGCGGGTGGTGGTAACAGAGGGCAAGGAGGGCACAACGGGAATGGTCAAGGGCAAAGACAATGGTGCAAATACAAGTAACAGACAAGGACAGCAGTGAAAATACAGAGCAATTGGCAGAGCAGAAGGCAAGTACTGATGGCAGAGAAGAATACGTGGGGCACGAACCAGGCTAGCGGGAGCAGTCAGTCTCAAGGGCAGCGTCACACAGGTGGTGTTGCGCAGTGGCGAGGAGAGCAACCTGCCAGGGGGCCTGGGTCAAGGGTTGCTCAGGTGCAGCCGGTGGCCCTCCCTCAGGGGACATGCTGGATCCAGCTATATGCTTGGACGGGCCTAGCCTTTGCCCCTCCATCCCCTGTTTATCAAGTGTATCCCCTACAGTGCCCTCCTTTCCCTACTTCACTGGGGTGTGGATGGGAGTTGAGGTTGTGGGTGAATCTGCCTTGTAGCTCTTTTTGTGTGGTCTCTTAGCAGGCACCAGCTTCTCAGCAACCACGGCAACTGTCTGCTTGTCTTCGCAAGATGCTTTTGGGACAGGAGAGTCCTTGGCAGGGGATGCCTCTGAGCAATGTGAGCCTGAGACCTGCTTCTTGGCACTTTATGCCCCTGAGTGTCGCCAGAAGGGCTTTTGCTTTTGTGCTCTGGGGTGGCTTTGGTTTTTGGGGGGATGGTGTCTGCACTCTGGACCACTTGGGCTGCTGCTGTTGTGTGCTGCGTGTGCTGTCTTGAGCCTGAGGTCTGTGGTGTGTGGTCACTATCATCAGATGTAGCCACTGGCAGGTGGGTGGCCAAAGGGACTGGAGCTGTACTTTGAGATTGTGCCGGTTGAATGGCTGCCGTCACTGCGGAGGACAAAGACTGTACAGTCCAGTGTAGCCCACCCACATCTAAATGAATGCCCTACATGAAAGCAAAGACCTGTGCCAACATTTTGTTGTGGTCTAGGAAGGTGTTGATGAGAGTTGTCTGGCCAACACAGAGCTGGCGCAAAAGGTCCACAGACACAACAATGTTGGCAGCAGGGGAGACAGGGGCAGGGGCAGTGGTGCCTGGGGTGAAGGACACTCTTCCCTTCTTACTGGTGCAAACACGGGCAGCACTAGTGGAAGAAGGTGTGAGGGTGGGCACTGGATGCTGTGTGATAGAAGAGGAGGTAGAGTTTCCGCTCCCTGTGCCCGCCAACATAGATGAGTCACCGCTGGAGTTAGATGACATTGAGGTTGGTGTCTCTGGCTGTGATTCCTCAAGCAGACTCCTGTCCCCCTCCGAGGCGTTGGTCACATCAGTGTCAGTGTGCTCGTGTGTAGCAGTCGTGCTTGATGCCTCACCACTGGTGTCTGTCCCCTGGCCTTCTGTGCCCACGGGAGATGCTGCATGAGACAGAAATGTAGGGTCAGTTCAGTGGCATTAACATAAACATCATATACAAGAAAAGCACGAAACAAGATGATGATATCCCCATGTTGCACACCACCCTGTGCAGTAACATTGTGCAACCTCAATTCAAATGTCGATTTGTACGCGTTATCATGCAAACGTGGCATAAGTGACCCATGTGATGATCACACAGCCAAATAGCCTACCGGTGGCTCTGTGTAACCAGACCCACAGATCCCTCTGAGCACACCTAGGGCGCTTTGGGGGGAAAGGTGTACCTCTCCACATGTTGCCACTGTCACGTCTGGAGGCAGCATAAGTGGACAACACAGATAAAGACTCCAACATAACAGTCCACAATGGCCATGAGCTCATGCCATCCGCCATTTATTTATTTATTTATTTGTGGGTATTTATAGAGTGCGACCTATCGCTCCGAAAGGAGCATCTTGGCGCTAAGCGTGTGTATGAGATTGGTGGAACATCTAAATAGCTGCCATCACAAAACTGTCAGATTGCTGGTAAATCCATGTTTTCAGGTGTTTCCTCAATGTACTTTCAGAATCGATAAGTCTTAGATTTAGTGGCAAGTTGTTCCATGCCCTTGCTGCCAAGACTGTGAAAGTTTTTCCTCCCCTAGTTTTATATTTATACCTCGGAATTTTAGTGAGGTTGCCACTAGAAGATCTAAGGCAGCGTACTGGGTCGTAGTGCACAAAACGCTTGGCAAGATACTTTAGCCCTGTGTTTTTCAACGCTTTAAAAACTGTTAATAGAAGTTTATAGAGAATCCTCTTATGCAGTGGCAACCAATGAAGAGTATTTAGTGCTGCGGAAGCTGAGGATTTCCTGGGTAGTTTTAGGACTAGTCTTGCCGCAGCATGTTGAACACTCTGCAATTTCTTCAGAGTGGCCCTTTTTACTCCCGCCATCAACCCATTGCAGTAGTCGAGTCGTGAGAGTATTAGAGCGACCACGACAGATTTCCTAGCTGCAATGGGGAGAAAATCGAAGAATTTCTTAAGGGATTTGATGAGGCCGAAGCAACGACCAGCTGTGATTCTGACATGCTCATCGAAAGAGAGGGCCGCATCAAATTGAACTCCCAGGTTTCGCGCAGAGACCACTGAGCTAGGTGGGGCCGCTGAGTCCTTAGGCCACCAGTCCTTAGGGCAGAAGAGATGGTCTTTGCCTAGTGGGAGGATCTCCGTTTTCCCGCTATTACATTTCAGATGGTTCTTCTTTAACCACTGAAACACCTCCTTGAGGCAATTCTGGAACCTCTGTTCTACGTTCGTACAATTTTTGTCGATCGAGACGACAAGTTGAGTGTCGTCCGCGTATGACGTGACTAGGATCCCATGCGACTCTATCACAGCTAGGAGGGGTGCCATATAGATGTTAAAAAGCAATGGGCTTAGAATGGACCCCTGCGGCACACCGGATGAGATGGTTTTCTCTCTGGATAGATGGGGACCCAAAGATACAGATTGGGATCTATTAGTCAGGAAGGATGTAATCCAAGCCAACGCTGTATCTGTCACGCCGATCTCTCTCATTCTATCAATCAGGATGACATGAGAGATGGTGTTGAACGCTGCCGTTAGATCAAGCAGGATGAGGACAGCTTTCCTGCCCTCATCCTGTAGGAACTTGATGGAGTCAGTGAGTTCGATCAGGGCAGTTTCGGTGGAATGTCTGGGACGAAAACCTGACTGTTGTGGGTGGAGGATGTTGTGTTCGTCCACAAAAGCTTTTAACTCATGATACACCATCAGTTCCGTGATGTTCGACAGATCCGTTGTTGCTTTATTGGGTTTCTTCATCAGGGGCTTCACGATGGCTTTTTTCCATTCATTTGGAACTTCCCCTGTGTTTAGAGACGCGTTTACGATCGCATTGATGTTGGGGTTGACTGCGTCAATTAAATGATGTAGTATACGGGGAGGACATGAGTCCGTAGGAGCACCAGATTTACAGGCCAGGATGGCTTTACGAGTCTGTTGGAGAGAGACAGGTTGGAAACTGCCCAGAGTGTGTTGAGTGTTAACGTCCTGATTGAGGGGTTCAAGGATCAAAGTGGCTGAGGGCGGAAGGAAATCCTTCTGGATGATTATGATATTTTCCTCGAAAAAATCCGCAATTTGGTTGCATAGAATTTTCGACGGAGGAATTTCGGGTTGGAGGGCCTTGGGGTGGGTGAATGATTTTACGATCGAGAAGACCTTACTTTGCTTCTGATGGGCGTCATTAATAACTTTGATGTAATAATCTTTCTTGGCGGTTTTTACACTTGAGAGATATAATTTTCTCTGGTGGATATAGATGATTTTAGATGCCTCATTGTATGTTTTCCTCCATTTCCTTTCTTTTATTCTGCAGAGCAGGTGGCTCTCTGTTAAAGCCTGTGTATACCACGGAGCACTCAGTTACCTTCTAGAGGACTGAGCATGGCTACTTTTAGGGTTAGAGTTTTCTAGGATGATTTGATCCATCCATTCATGGAAGTTGCGTGAGTCTACAGACGCATTCCCCACCGGCTTTGGTGCCTGCGTCAATAGCTGAGAGTCCAACTTAATGCAATCAGTAACCTTTTTCCAATTTACCGCGAAAGTTGGTGAAGATAATTTTTTTGTTGGAGGTGTTTGCTCTCGTTGGTGGATTTCGAAGGGGATAAAGCTATGATCGGTCCAGATTTGGGGAATGGGTGCGGACGTGGTCAAAGTGCCTAAATTGGAGCATATGCCATCAAGTGTATGGCCGGCTTGATGGGTAGGAGCAGTCACCAATTGTTTCAGGCCAAAGATGTTCAGGGTGTGTTGAAAACCGATGGCATGTGGGTCATCGGGCGACTCCAGTTGCAGGTTCATGTCTCCCATCAGCGTAAAGTGGGGATAACGTAACATGAGAGGCCCTAGGATGTCGCCCAGGGAGTCTATGAAGGGGGTGGCGTTGCATGGTGGGCGATATATTAAGCCCCCCGAGAAAGAGGTAGAGGCTTTAAGCTTGATCGAGAATCCGATACTCTCTCCTCCCTTGTGTAAGCCCAGGTCAAACGTGTGGCATGGGAGGGACTTTTTTATGATAAGTGCAACTCCCCCACCACGTCCGATTGGTCTGTCTTGTCTGAAGATGGTGAAACAGGTGGGAGCGCAGTGACCAAATCGGGATTGGAAGAGTCGTTAAGCCACGTCTCTGTTATAAAGAGAAAGTCAAGGTCATGATCCATAATTAGATCATGGATGTCTTGACTGTGGCAACACAGTGAGCGGGCATTTATTAAACCTCCCTTAAAACTGGGGCTACTGGAATTTTGCTGAATGACATTTTTGGGCGTCTCTGGATATATCCAAGGGGTAGTCCATCGACAACTAGAACGTGAGAAGGGTCCCCAGAGGTAGTCCATGGGGAGATCACCCATACACGTTTCGCCTGATCTAGGCCTTATAGCCAGTAATTCCCTTCTATCATACCTAACGGGCAGTGATAATTGTCCAGAGTGCCCTGCGCCCGGCGCGGTCTTGGCGCGGACGAGCGCAGACGAGCTTGCCTTAAGCGCGCCTTCGGCGCGCAATCGTCGCGCCCGCTGTGCTCGTCCGCTGCGCTTCCGGTAGGGGCACATGCTTTGTAGCAGTAGGGGGGGGCAAGGGGGCGTGGCTACGGTAGTGGGCGTGTCCTGGCGACAGGCCAATCCCGTCGTGGCAGCTGGGAATCCTTGCCTACGTCAGCATGCAATCTGCTGAGTAGCGAGGGTGGTGCAGATACGGCGATTTAAAACAAAGTAATTAAGTGCAGTTTTTAAAAATAGAGCTATCTGTCCTTGCTCCCGGCTGTGCCTCAAGAGCTGTGAGCTAACAAACGCTGCGCTCGTGATCAGCGCGCGTTTAGTATCAAAGGGGGCGTGGCTACGGTAGTGGGCGTGTCTTGGCGACAGGCCAATCCCGTCATGGCAGCTGGGAATCCTTGCCTACGTCAGCATGCAATCTGCTGAGTAGCGAGGGTGGTGCAGATACGGCGATTTAAAACAAAGTAATTCAGTGCAGTTTTTAAAAATAGAGCTATCTGTCCCTGCTCCCGGCTGTGCCTCAAGAGCTGTGAGCTAACAAACGCTGCGCTCGTGATCAGCGCGCGTTTAGTATCAAAGGGGGCGTGGCTACGGTAGTGGGCGTGTCCTGGCGACAGGCCAATCCCGTCGTGGCAGCTGGGAATCCTTGCCTACGTCAGCATGCAATCTGCTGAGTAGCGAGGGTGGTGCAGATACGGCGATTTAAAACAAAGTAATTCAGTGCAGTTTTTAAAAATAGAGCTATCTGTCTCTGCTCCCGGCAGTGCCTCAAGAGCTGTGAGCTAACAAACGCTGCGCTCGTGATCAGCGCGCGTTTAGTATCAAAGGGGGCGTGGCTACGGTAGTGGGCGTGTCCTGGCGACAGGCCAATCCCGTCGTGGCAGCTGGGAATCCTTGCCTACGTCAGCATGCAATCTGCTGAGTAGCGAGGGTGGTGCAGATACGGCGATTTAAAACAAAGTAATTCAGTGCAGTTTTTAAAAATAGAGCTATCTGTCTCTGCTCCCGGCTGTGCCTCAAGAGCTGTGAACTAACAAAGCCATGTTGTACTTTGGGGCACAACTAAAGTTGCACATTGGTGTCAGATGTGTAGTCCTCACAATTCTGACATCACGCAATGCACACATTGATGAAAGCACACTTAGATGATGCGCACTGCCGTTCCCTTCCATGGGATGTCCCTGACCACCCCAATGCAGACAATGCCAGAAGGCCATGACTCAGGATGCAATGTCAAGGGCAATTACTCCAATGACATGAGAAAGTACAAGAGGGCAAATGCATGACAGCTGCACCCAACACAGAGGCCACCTACAAGCCATTGCAGCACACTAGCAACATCACAGAGCCCAGCGCTGGCCCAGGCTTTGAACACATGCAGCCACTCACAACCTAAGTTACCCTTCCCAGAATACTCACCCCCAGCTTGCTGCTGATGCTCCTTCAAACGTGCATCCAGCTCAGGCTGTGTCATAGCTAAGATGCGAGCCATTAGTGGTGTCCTGCTCCTGCGCGCCAACCTGCCAGTCTCAGGGACCAGCCCCAGCGTCATCTCTGCCACGTTGTTGCTCAGCCGGCAGATGTCATCACACCTCTTGTGACAGTGTGTGCGCCATCAGTTGGAGACACCCAGAACCTGCACCTTGCATGCAATGGCCCTCCACACGACCTTATGCTGGTGGACTTTGAGCTGCAGGCATGGGAGACAAGAGGGGGAAAAATCAGTTACACAGTGTTATATACCACTATCTCTCAGTACAGGAGCATGATACTAACTCAGCACAACTTCACAGATATATCTAGCAGAGACAATACAGCATCTCACATAGTACATTAGCATTGGAGAATCATATGAAAATGCTTGCAGGCATGAGGATGGACACAGTACATGCACATCTCATACACATGCAGGATGCCAGCTCAGAAAGCTATGTGTAGGCAGCCCACATCTACTGTCCAGTTTGTGGGTGAGCAAGACATACATTACATTTCACAATATGTTTAGGGGCAGACTCACTCTGTCCAACACTTCGCAGCCATCAATGTGCCCTGTAAATAGCTCACTGTGTCATGGAGGTCACATTGAGGGACATGATCTTACAATCTCACACCCTTCTCACAAGGCCTGTCATGTGTAATCTACAGGGCTGAGATGGCTCTTTGATGGATGGTTTGGAAAAAAACACACATGTTTCACTCTGTACATTCAGTGATGTGTCCTTGTCAGGTTGGGCATGACTGTGCAGGCCAGGTGAGCTCACACTGAGGTCCAACGTGGGGCATCAGAAATGTCAGATGAAGGGACAAATTGAGAGCGTAAACAGTGCCTACACATGCAAGTCAGTACACATGCTGGTGGAAATGGAAGGAGCTGTGCACAAAAGTACAACAATCTGCTGTGTCATAGGTGAATTACCACCCTCTGGTATTAATGACCTGAGCATAATGCTGACCTATAAATGATGCAAATTTTGAGTCAGACACAATTCCATCAGTACCCTCTGGACGTAAACCCTTGCTAAGGCCACAGCTGAGCATGTGAAGAACATCAGGACCCACACATCCATTCACACAGGCAATTTCTGTCCTGACTCCTGCATTACCAACTTGCTGTGTCACTGTATGGCTGACAAAACAATGCATGTCCCTCCAATTTTGATGTGCAGGCAGGGAAACGTGTGAAATAGGCTACACACCCCTTTCCCCTGTGGACAGCATGCTAGATAATGCATGACACAACCCCACACTCTCAGGCACATACTGCAGCATATCAGCGTCATGTGTGCACTCCCTGCACTCTCACTTCCACTCTGAAACACTTGTAGCATCATATAGCCTTCCATACTGTGTGAGCACCTCATCCACCAGGACCTCCAGCTCCTCAGTGGTGAATGGATGGGCTGGGATCTTCTCAGTCCTGAACATCACTGGGTCCAGGAGACAGGAGCAGCAGCAGTTCATGGTGAGGGGTGTCAGGCAGCAGGCTTTGGTGACAGGAGCAGCAGCAGTTGTTGGCTAGGGGTGTCAGGCAGCAGGCTCTGGAAGCTGTGGAAATGTGAGGCTTTGTCCCACACATATATAGCCCCTGGGGTAGTTTCAGTGGTTCTAAGCTGCTGCAATTGGTGTTCCAGGTCAGCCTTTTTCAAATGCATCCAATGACCGGCTCCGCTATGGCAGAGCACATCTACTTCGATTTTCAAAACTGCATTGGTCTACCGCGATTGCGGGTCCCATTGCCTGTAAGGTCTTGGGCATTGGCGGTGACACACCGCAGGTGCCAGGCGGTCGCTACAGCGGTCGTGCATCTTTCAATTGCATCCAATGACCAGCCTGCGATGGCGGAGGACGCCTACTGTGATTTTCAAAAATTGCATTAGTCTAACGCGATTACGGTTCCCAGTGACTGTAAGGGCTTGGGCATTGGCGGTGGCACATCACAGGGGCCAGGCGGTCGCTACCACGATATGGGTGCCATACATTGCTAAGAATGACCGTGATTTAGTTGGCGGAGCATGCCAACCGCCATTTGGCAATACACATTTCACTATCACTACCGTGAGTGTGGCTTTGGCATTGGCAGTGGCACACCGCAGGGGCCAAATCACCGACATATTACCAAAAGTCACATTATCGAACTACAAATATTTTGACGCAAAAATATTGATGACAAAAGTATCGATGTTGTATACTTAATTAAAAAAAGACACAAATATTGATACAATATCGTCAAGTAAGTGGAGGAGTGTGGCTCAATGGTTAGAGCGGCAGACCCTGATGCAGAGTTCTGGCCAGGGACCAGGGTTCGATTCCCGCCTCGGCGGGGTCTCGGACTCAATTTCCTCGGACCTGTTAATTCTCGCCTCGGTGCCTATTCTAATCACGGCCCCACACTGCAACTCTGGGCAACAGCTTGCTTAGATTCCACACCGGCCCCAACAGCGCTAAGGATGCCTGGCTTCACCCTGGGGGTGCCCAGGAGTGGACACTTCACAGGGAAAACCAGGAGGGGTTCCACAGCGGTATGAGTATCAGCGCCAGGAAGCCGCATAGGCGACACCGCAAGGTGACCGTCTGGTGACAGTGCGGTCTATAAGTACCATGACATTTACATTTAACTATACCGACAACACAAATATCGCACACATAAATATCGCTATTCACAATATCGACGTTTCTAAATAAATATAGAACGTGTCTACAATATCGACTACAAAAATATAGACATCAATATAATTGTTTTTTTAAATAAATGCATGAACATACATATTACATTAAATTAAACCGAAAACATAACTATCAACATTATAACAACATAAATAAATAATAACATAATAAACACACTTATAATATTAATTTTAAATTTATACTTGCAACATATTAAAACATTTTAATGCATCTTATATATATTTTTTCAAAATATAATTAGTTCAACGTCTCCTTCCTCACCCCAAAAAAAAATTACTCTACATTAGCATTTTCCATATAAGGACCAAACCAAAACACAAAGTAAAAATTAACCAATCGAAATACAGAAGATCGAAATAAACCAATGAAATTAAACAAACAATTTAAAAGACACTATATAAGCCAAGAAATATCAGTCTTATTTTACACCTTAAACCAAAATAATTAAGGAAGGCGAAACTCTGCCAGATTTTGGCCACAAGCAAAGACTGCATCAAAATCAAGCCTACTACACTTGGGAAAAAGTAAGTAAATTACCATTTCTAAAAAAGCAGTTAAATTAAAATGTAACACGGTTTTCAACTGTTAACTAAAATTACTAACTTATATATTTTATCTATTTATTTTTCCACTACAGATATTACTCCAAAGAACGAGAAAATAAAATGTATCTTGCAAAAACATCAAACTAACAAAGTAAGTATACTTTAAAAAGCCTTTGTAAAATCTCACTAAAATGCAACTA
Organism: Lissotriton helveticus; assembly: GCF_964261635.1. Taxonomy (NCBI): domain Eukaryota; kingdom Metazoa; phylum Chordata; class Amphibia; order Caudata; family Salamandridae; genus Lissotriton; species Lissotriton helveticus. Next base: position 1,143,312,594 of record NC_136068.1, read on the forward strand.
AACCCCTAATTTATCCTAAACCCCAAAACCACCCATTTTAAAATTGTAAAACTTTTGAAAGCCTTAGTAAAATCTAACAAAAATGGTAATAAAGCTATTATCTATCCTAAATACCAATACCACACCATGTACAATTGTAAAACATCAAAGAAAATATGCTTTATTTTCCTTTCACAGAAAACTACGACCAAACAGCATTTATTGAAAAAAGAACATTAAAAGACAACTAAATAACACTCTGTAGGTATATGTAAAAATTGTTTTCTTTTTAACCATATAAACATGTAAAATATGCTTTTTTATATAAGTTCATATACATTTCTTATAGAATGTTCGACATCACAGTGACTGAAGGTGCCCAATTTATAACACCTCAGAAAGGAAAAATTCCTATTGTGTTACATGGGGTACGCCTACACTCAAGAGAAGCAAACTGGCCTTAAAGTGAATTGGAAATGTTCAAATTATTATTCCAATAAATGTTATGGTTGTGCTACTACCAGGGAAATAACTGTATTATATACTAGAGAACATAACCATCCGCCTAATGTTTCTGAAATTGAAGTGAGAGCAACCCTTGATAATATAAAAGAATTAAGTACTAGCTCACAAACCCCTACACGTGTTATACTTAAGGGAATTTTGCCTAAAGTACCCAAAGAAGCAACCAGTCAATTAACATCCATTGCTTCAATTAAAAGAACCATAGCAAGGACCAAAAAAGCAACAACAACCACAATACCTACTCCTAAAATTTTTGAAGATGTCATAATTCCCCCAGTGCTAGGTATAACACACAGTGACAATCCTTATAATTTCTACGACAATAAAAACAAAGATAAACTAATTATTATGTTTGCTACAGCAAACAGTATAACAAAACTTCAACAATGTCAAACATGGATGATGGATGGGACATTTACAATATGGCCCAAACAATTCTACTAACTTTACAGTATCCATGGCCAATATCATAACTGTTGCATCCCCTTTATTTATGCATTGTTACCAAATAAACTGAATGCAACATTTACTGAAATGTTAGGTAAAAGAAAGCAAGAAAGAAACAACGTTTTTCCTCAAAGAATAATAATAGACTTTGAGCAAGCTATGGTAAATTCTATCCTTAAATTGTATCCCCACACATATATACAAGAATGGTACTACCATTTTAATCAATGTTAATGGAGACATCTACAGAAATCTGCACTTAGGGGGTCATATTCATAGCGGGCTGCTCTCCAATTCCGACCGCCCGGCTACCATTACCCCCCATATTTCAATGGCAGGGGGGACGCGGACGGAAAGGCATTCCGCTGGTTTTCCGGCGGTTGGACAGGCGACAGGGCAGAAAAGGGCTCAGATATGGTGGTGGTGTCTGCAAGACACCGCCATCCATATCATGATGTGCGGCGGTCCTGGGCTTTCCATGGCAAAGACACCGCCATGGAAAGTCAGATGGAGAACACTTTTGGGGGCACGTTGTGGGCCCCTCAGGATGTCGGGGGACTGTGGGAAGTGCACATGGGGGTACCTATGGTACCACCCTCTATTTGAATGCACAACATGGCAGCCACCGTGTGGTGCCTGCCACGTTAAAAAATGAAGGATGCCAGTGTGGCGGGCACATCCTAATCTGAATCACGGGACCGCTGCACATATGTCGGGTTGTCCCTTTTGCCATACTGTGGGGGCAGACTTTGTCCGCCTGCCATCGTGATAGACCTCTTAGTGTAGAATATGCAATAAATATTACCTTTGCATACCAAATAAAAAATCTAATTGCCCTGCCCTATGTGCCACTAACAGATGTGGCTAAGCATTATAACTTTTTAATTGAAAGTCCATTTTACCAACAAAATTACTAAAAAAGTTCTCCCATCTTAGACTATTTTGAGGATACCTGGGTGGGGAGATTACACAGATCAGGCCATAGGCGACAACCTAAATTTCAAATTCCTTGCTGGAATGTGTTCCTAACTACACTTAACCAAGAAGCTAAAACAAACAACGCAGTTTAGGGTTGGCATAATGCCTTTCTATATTGTACAGGACAAAGCACTCCTACCCTACATAAGCTATTACTTGCCATACAAAAAGAACAAAGCTTCCATGAACTCAGAATGCAACAATGAATGAATGAATGAATTAGGAATTTATATGTGCGCAACTTAACCCGAATGCATCAAGGCGCATCAGATGGAAAAAGAAAAAGAAAAACCACTGAGTGGTCGGAGGCAAATGAAAGAAGCAGATATTACGGGTAGGATTCTGCAAATAGCCAGTTTTTTAGATTCTTCCAGAAAAGGGCAAGAGATGGCTGGCCCTTGAGGTCAGTAGGAAGCGTGTTCCATAGTTTGTGGGGCGAGAGAGAAAAAGGCTCTCCCTCCCCATCTGGCCTTAAGGATCCGGGGGGTCGCCAGTAGATTTTTGTGAGCCGATCTCAGGGCCCTGCCAGGGGTGTAGAAGGATACGAGAGATCCAATATCCTCAGCACCTAGGCCGTGTAAGGCACGGTAGATCAGAACCAGAACCTTAAAGATAATTCTGGCCTGGATCGGTAACCAGTGAAGACTTTTTCTGATTTCTGTAACAGAGACACGCCTAGGGGCATTCACCACAAACCTGGCTGCAGCGTTCTGAATGATCTGGAGGCGCTGAATAAGCTTTTTGCAAATGCCAAGATAGAGGGCATTGCAATAGTCCAGGCGAGGTGAGATAAGGGCTACTACTACTTGTTTCCGAGCCTCAGGAGAAAGGAAACGTACTAACTTCCTGAGGATCCTTAAAACCCCACAACAGGTCGAAACTGTTTTGTTCACTTGTTTATCAAACGCCAGTGTGGAGTCGAAGGTGACCCCCAAGTTTCTGGCGGCCAGGGACGGCTTGGGACAAGTTCCAAGGGAGGGAGGCCACCAGTCATCCGACCATAGATCTTGTTTGCCACCAAAGACGAGAATCTCAGTTTTTTCCCCGTTGAGCTTGAGGAAGTTTGAAGACATCCAACCTGCCACGGCTTCCATGCATTTCTTAAAATTAAGGGCCGTGGACTCCACAGAATGAGATAGGGAGACCATTATCTGGGTGTCGTCGGCGTACGATAGGACTTCCAATCCATAAAATCTAACAAGCCTTGCAAGTGGGGCTCAAAGATGAGCCCTGCGGGACCCCACAATGCAAAGGCTTTGGAGAGGAAAGGAAGTCACCCAGTTTGACCTGTTGGGTGCGTTGGTTAAGGAAGGATGTCAGAAGACCGAGAGCCGGTCCTTCCACTCCCATCTCACCGAGCCGCCTAGACAAGATGGATGGGGACAGGGTGTCGAAAGCGGCTGTAAGGTCGAGCAGGATCAAGATGGTAGAATTACCTCTGTCGACCTTAGCACGGATGTTGTTGACCACCACTGTGAGGGCAGACTCGGTGCTGTGCGCCTTTCGAAAGCCATGCTGTGAAGAATCAAGCAGGCTAGCATTGTCAAGAAAGGTGCAGAGGTGGCTGTAGAGGTGGGCCTCAAGCATTTTGGCTGGGGCAGGGAGAAGGGATATAGGGCAAAAAATTTTAAGAGTACCAGGATCCAAAGATGGCTTTTTTAATAGAGGTTTTACAATAGCCAGCTTCCATGATGCCGGGAAGACGCCATTAGAAATTGCCATATTCATTACTTCCAGTAAGGGGGGAGGAGGACTTCCCTGCATTCTTTCAATATCTTGAGAGGGCAGGGGTCCAGAGGGGAGCCCGATTTAAGTTTATCAAGAAGAGCGTTTAAGCCTTCACAGGATAGGTGGGGAAAATTGGACAAACGTCCTGGGGATACCGAAGTCGGGACAGGGTGGGGCAGAGGATCCGGCGGTAAGGCAGAATCATGAATAGAATTGAGGGCTTCTAAAGCAGAGTGAATATCCACGATCTTGGTGTGAAAAAACGTGGATATCCGGTCGCAAAGTTCTTGGGAAGGGACAGTGGGGTCTGGAGAGGGGGTGAGAGATAGAGAGTCCACAATTTTAAAAAGATCTCTTGGTGAGCTGATGGAAGTGGTCAGGTCAGTGAAATAGGATTGTTTAGCCGCTAGAATGGCGGCCTTATAGCCTATTATAAGACTTTTATGTTTGATCCTTTCATCAGGGTCAAGATGGGCTCTCCAGAGTCTTTCTTGTCTCCTACATTCCTGCCTACGTAATCTAAGGGAGTCAGAGAACCAGGGGGCTGATGGGCGTTTCCTGGCGCAGTAGTGGAGTTTTACAGGGGCAAGAGTATTGACTGCTTCTGAGATGGTGTTAATCAGCTCCTGCGCTGCAGTATCCGTATCAGCTTTGGGAGAGGAGATGAGATTGGCAATGAAGGGGCTAAGGGTTACGTTGTTAAGGCCTCTGTAGTTCCTTTTGAGAGTCCAGGCGTTATGTTCCCTTAGAGACAGATCCCGTTGCCCGGGATCGAACTCAAAGGGGACAGCCTTATGATCGGACCAAGAGAGGGAAATGGGAATGCCTACTTCCAATCTAGGGTCATTTGTGAAGACCCCGTCCAACGTATGGCCTGCTGAGTGGGTGGGAAATCTCACTTTTTGTAAAAGCCCACAAGAGGCCAGTGAATCCACAAGCAATATGGTATCGGGCGAGTTGGAACTTTCTAAATGAAAGTTAAAGTCCCCAAGGATAGAAAAATTGGGCAGATCAATATAAGGTTCAAGGACTTCCAGGAGATTGGCGGAAAAGGCCGACCTGGGACCAGGGGGTCTGTAAATTAAAACACCCGTGAAGGACACAGTGGGAGAGGGGCTAAGGGTAAAAAGGACAGCCTGGAAAGAGTTTTGAGGGGAGGGGAGGCATTCGATTCGGCAACTAGACGAGGTTTTATGCAGAATGCCGATGCCCCCACCTTTCCTGCCGACTCTATCCAGTCTCACGAGGGCGTAGCCATCAGGAATAGCATCAATCAGGTCAGGACCGGCTGAGTCAGAGCCCCAGGTCTCTGTAACAAAGACCCACGAGGGCAGTCTGTCAGAGACGAAGTCACAAAAAGCGATATTATTTTTTACCAAGGAGCGGGCATTTATAAGAAAGGCCGTTTCTCCAGAGTTGAGAGAAGGGGTGTGCATCTCAGCAACAGTCGTGACGACCGGGGGTGAGAGGGAGGAAGTATGCTGCATCTTACTAAAACACTGAGAGTTACATCCCTTATGCAGAATCTCCGGCCGATGTTTATAATGACAGGATAACCTCGGAGGGCGAAGTGCTCTCAGGGTGTTAAGTGAATATGCTGTGTATATAGTAAGGGAAGGACCGAAATCAGCAGTAGGACTGGCCCCTGGCGCCCCCTTGGTGCTGACGGGCGCAGACGGGCAGGACTCTGGCATGACTCCGGCACGTGACCGGCACGTCCGCTGCTCGCGTCCGCTGCGCGGAGTCATGGTCTTTCCCTTTTAAAGAAAACTAGAGCGTGTCACAGCGCCAATTCTATCACAATATGGCCGCTAAGAATCAGAGCGCCCTGCCGAGACCGAACAGCCATTTAGTCGACTGAAGCGTGGGTCGGGCAGCGAGGCGCAGGGGAAAGGTAGGACAAATTTAAAAGCTTAGCAGTCAAGCAAATTAGGCAAAGAATGTAATTTTTTTTTAAAACGAGTGAGCACAACAGACCAGCTTTACAATCAAGCCAGTGAGGAAAATAAATGATATTTAAAACGAGCAGGCACAACAGACCTCCCGGCTTCCGCCTCAGGAGGAATACGATCAAACAGTGTCATCCAATTAAAACCAAAACTATCTAGACAAACTAATCAAATGTATCAGTATCTTCAATAGGAAGCTCAGCTATACCCTTCCACAAGAGGCCTAGAATACTTAAATATGATATCCAAAACTCTGCTCTAAAACATAGAAACAATGTAAATATACTATTCTGAAGTAAAAAATGATTAGAATAAAATCAGTGCATTTTTTTAAATCATAAAATTAATGAATGCAGCAGTGCATTTCGTTCTGATGTTACCTAAGAGAGCCCCTTCTGAGAGGGCTTTAGCCTCCATTCACTGGCTTCCAGTCAGGGCGCGAATTCTGTTGAAGGCTCTTTGTGTTAGCCATCGGATCCTACAAAGGAAGGGGCCACCTACCTGCATGATTTACTAACTCCCTATTCCCCGACCCGTCAACTAAGATCTAGCGGGACGGGGCAGGTGAGCATTCCATCCATCAGGAGAGCAAGAATGGGTGGTTGTTCCTTTCGCTTTCTGGCAGCACATCAGTGGAATAGACTCCCACGGTGGCTCTAGTTAGAGGCTTCATAGACTATCTTCCGCAAAGAGTTGAAAACTCATCTCTTTCCCTCTGATTAGCTAACCTGTCTACTAGTTCAGCTTCTCTTGCCTGTCTTTTTTGAAATATGCACCTCAGATTGTACCTGTCAAGAACTGAAGTGAGCTCTTACCGCCAAAACTTGCACAGGAATAGAAGCTGCTAATCTTACGACTCCCTCCAAAAGATTCCTCAGAGCCCGTTATTAAACTTGGCTCCCAGGGACCCTCCAGGGGGAAGGGGAAGTGGATAAAACAGCATATGACAGAAGAGACTGCTCCGGAACTGTTCTACTGCTTCTCTTGTCCTGCAGACTCGACTTCGGAGAAACCTTAAATTATATTAAAGGAGAGGTTAACAGAATTCCTAATCTACTCTAATAATCTATCTCTCTTCTTATCTATTTATACCTAACGTTCCAGAAAACTTGCTCCTCTTCTTCTCTTATTATGTTCTCTTGTTGATTTCTTGAATATTACTAAATTCCTAAGTTCTAATCTATCGAAAACTATGTATTGCCTAACTAACAGTTTTTTGGGGCAGGCTAATCCTAACCTACGCTAAGGTGAGTGTGCCTAACTAATTATTAGAATACCCTAGTACTAAGCTATGTAACTATGCTAATATCTATATCTTTTTCTCTTGTTCAGGTTGTCAATGGATCTTGCAATCTCTGGTAAGTGTTCAATAGTAGACTCAATTTTCGATTGTAGTCATTCAGCATTTGACCGTAAATTCACTTATCTCTTTTCTCTCTCTCGGCTCCTCGCCTTCTCAGGTAAGCTGCTACCGGTGGAGGCCTCTTGTCGAATGCTGGCGTTTGAAGATGTGAGGGAATGCTCAAGGTTCACTTTCTTCAAAAGGGATTCTTGACGTCCAGAAGGTAAGCCCCAAACGGACGTTCTGAGCTGAACGCGGTAAGGAACTTGAACACGATAATTACTAAAGGGCAGGAACTTCTCTCAGAGCACAGGGACAAACGTCTTACTCGGGAAAGTGCTCTAGTGAAGTGCGCATTAATTCTAACTCGCACGCTTCACCTTGATTTCAGCACCTGTGGGAAACTGCACAACTAGACCGCAACATTATCTTCAAGATCAGCGGCCATCTTGGAATTCCGCTTGTGGCACAACTACCTCCAACTATTTTAGTGGTGGTTTTCTTTATAAATCCAGCGTGGTTTACATTTTAAGGTGGATACTGCGTGGATGTCTTGATTAGGAGTTCTAAGAGTACTGCAGCGCAGGGACACACTAGGCTAGTGTAGCCATGCGCTTTATACATTTTATTATTATTATTATTATTATTAATTTGTCTAATATTTCTTATAAATTAATACATACATATACGTAGATAAATTAATTAAACAGTAAAGCAAATAAACAGCAACTGCAATTAAATTAAAATCATTTCCCTCCCACAAATAAAGAATTTAAAAACACTTACTATTCCCGTTGGTGTAATATGAAAATGCCACATCTTCCAAAGTAATCCAGGTAGTTCGCAATCCATAGATATTAAAAAGTAACCCCAATAAAATGTAAAAATACAACTGTATCAAAAACATAATCCTCCAGGTAAAAATCGACAATCCAGTAACCATAAAAAACACTAAAAATAGTTTAAAATTAAGAACCGCTCTGTGAAATCCCAAAAATTGAATGAATTATTAACTAATTATTAGTTAATATAACTAATACACACTTCCTTAAAAAAATGTACAATGTTCCGCAATTCCAAACTTTTTCGTAAAACCTAGAAATCAAAAACAAACATTCCCACCCGCACAAATATAAACATAATACACTTAATAACATGATTATAAACATTATTCACACAATACTAACGTAAAAACGACTTAACTGGAAAAAATCTAAGTAGGCCGCTAATACAGAACGCAACGTTAACCATTAACAACTAAAAAAACACTAAACAAACCATAACTTCTTAAACTTAATTCATCGCACACTATTTACAACATTACTACCTTCAAAATACACTTAAATTAGTATAATTTTTAAGCAGATTACTCTTACCTTCTCAGACGTGAAGCAGCTCCCAAACGGGAGCATCTTTTTTCCCAATTGACCCAAAACAACAGCAAGCTGTTACTAAATTAAAGCCCGAAACAAAGATGGCAACTATAAACATATTGAATAAATAGCGTATTTTTTTTATATTATACAATGGTTTAAAAATTACAGTTACATTTTATTAAAATACTGCAAAATGTACCTGATTTATTTATATTTATTATCTATTTTTTATATTAAGCAAAATGATAATAATAAATATTAACAATTAATAATATTGAACGTTATAATTATTAAACTGTATATATATCAAACAACAATTACTGAAACATATTCATTTTCTTTTTTCTTCAAAAAATATCTAATTTGTAAATAAAATGTACATCTCTTAATACATGTAATAATTATTAATATTAATATTTTAATATGAATAATCATAATGAAAATATATTATGCTTGTATTACAAAATTAAACTATGTTATTTTTATCTCAAATTTAGGGGCTGATTACGATGTAGGGAGGATCGCCACTGGCCGCATGGCGGTGGCGATCCACCCTAAATTTCCCTCTGCCATATTAGTATGGACCCAGGCGGACGGTCTTTCGGTCCTTGTCGACCGGGTGGAAAAAGATCATAAAATGGTGGCGGTGTCTGTGAGACACCACCATCCATATTATGATGAGTGCGGTAATGAGCCTTTCCATGGCGGGTTGCCGCCATTGAAAGGCTTGCGGTCTTTGCTGTTGGGGGCCCGTAGCGGGGGTGGGGGGTGCATATGGGGTGTACCTATGGTATCCCCCTCAATACTATGCACTACGTGGCAGGCACCACATGGTGCCTGCCATGTAGTGCATGGGAATGCCGTGCACAGTCCATTTTCACTGCGCGTGGGTCTGCAGCCAGCAGATCCACCCGCAATGTAAAGTGGTCACGATGCGCCCGCCAGTGTGGCGGGCGCATCCTAATTTACATGGCGGGACCGCCACGATTTCGGCGGAGCCTGCCATCGTACAGGACCCCATAGTGTACAAATATTTGTAATGTAATGTTAATAAATACTTACCAAAATTTGTAACAGTTGTAAAAATGTAAAAAATTTCAAACAATGTTTAGCACCAGTTAAAAATATGTAACAATGTATAAAATGTGCATAAAACATATTCATATGCATCATGCTACATTTCTAACATATAAACAAATGTGAAATACCATTTTTTTTATTGGTGAAATTATTTGTTTATTATTTCCTTGCTAATATATACATACTGGTAAATTGTATTTATTCTGTAATAAATATACTCTCCTATATATATATATAAATATATATCTTTTGTGATTCTTGTTTAATAAAGAATTACATTTTGGATTTACCTGTCATTTTATTGTTTTATATAATAAAAATTATCAATAAGAATGAGATTTGTAATTTTTTGTCTACCTTTTCATTGCTATTACATTTAGGGGTCGATTCCGATTCGGTAAAATCCCTTACAAATAGCCGTAAGGAGCATATTTCCCGTACAAATCGTTCCCGTAAATGTTCCCGTACGTACGATGAAGTACGATTCGTATCCAAAGCAGATCTCCGTATGAACCGTACTAAACACCATACGACAAAAAAATACGTGCAAATTGTTTCCGGAACACGCATTACGCGGTGTCCGTATGTAAATAGGCAGCAGTTTGCGGCCCAGCAAGTACGATTTGTCTCTGCGACACTCCTTACGACCCTTTTTCTACGGGAGCTCAAAACGTCCGTAAAAGCAGAGTCCAACCCGAACCGTATCCCCGGTACGTGACATACACGCCATGAACCCCATCGTCCATGTCATCCCAGTCCTGTACGCCTACGACCTGGTGCACAGAAACCGACGACGGCGCATACATACCACAACAACGGAAGTGTACTTGTTCGGTGTGTTTTACACGCTTGTGTATAGCACCATTATACTAGTAATACGAGGCGCACACACATGCCATGAATGTTGGGGTACGGTGCGGTAAGGTGCGGTACGGTGCGGTACGGTGCGTTTCACGCGCTCCCATATGGCACCATTGCAATAGCGATACGATGCACACATACGCCATGAATGTTGGGGTACGGTGTGGTTCACGCGCTCGCGTACGGCACCATTGCAATAGTGATAAGATGCGCACACACGCTGTGAATGTTGGGGTACGGTGCGTTTCACGCGCTCGCGTATGGCACCATTGCAATAGTGTTACGATGTGCATACACACTAGGAATGTTGGGGTACGGTGCTTCTCAAGCGCTCGCGCACGGCACCATCACAATAGTGATACGAGGCACACACATGCCATCAACCCCATGTGGCCAACAGTATGGGGGTGGGTGCAGAGGACTCCCAGCAGAGGCCAACCGTATGGGGGTGGATGGATATGACTCCCAGCAGTGGCCAACAGTATGGGGGTGGGTGCAGAGGACTCCCAGCAGAGGCCAACACTATGGGGGGTGGATATGACTCCCAGCAGTGCCCAGACATATGAGGGGTGGGTGGATATGACTCCCAGCAGTGCCCAGACATATGAGGGGTGGGTGGATATGACTCCCAGCAGTGGCCAACAGTATGGGGGTGGGTGCAGAGAACTCCCAGCAGAGGCCAGACATATGAGGGGTGGGTGGATATGACTCCCAGCAGAGGCCAGACATATGAGGGGTGGGTGGATATGACTCCCAGCAGTGCCCAGACATGTGAGGGGTGGGTGGATATGACTACCAGCAGAGGCCAGACATATGAGGGGTGGGTGGATGTGACTCCCAGCAGTGGCCAACATTATGGGGGTGGGTGGATATGACTCCCACCATGCCCAGACATGTGAGGGGTGGGTGGATATGACTACCAGCAGAGGCCAGACATATGAGGGGTGGGTGGATATGACTCCCAGCAGTGGCCAACAGTATGGGGGTGGGTGCAGAGAACTCCCAGCAGAGGCAGGACATATGAGGGGTGGGTGGATATGACTCCCAGCAGTGCCCAGACATGTGAGGGGTGGGTGGATATGACTACCAGCAGAGGCCAGACATATGAGGGGTGGGTGGATGTGACTCCCAGCAGTGGCCAACATTATGGGGGTGGGTGGATATGACTCCCACCATACCCAGACATGTGAGTCGTGGGTGGATATGACTGCCAGCAGTGCTCAGACATATGGGGGATACATCATCATCAGTATACCACAACTACATTGGGGTATGTGCACATACCTAACTTGTGACTATAATGATAGTGCCATAGCAACACATCACTTACAGCAGTGTCCCACTCCCTGGATGATGGATTACTTTCACACACTGCGTGACACACCACATGTGGGTCTGATGTCAAATTCCAGATGCATACCCACCCATGGTGGCTGCATGCGAAATACACACCCGCCATCATGACACAAAAGTGTATAGTGATGTAACAGCCTACCAAACAAAGAGAGCGAAAGGAAACACACACTGTCACGCACATCACAGGACTGATATGAATGTACAGGTCGTGGTCAGACTACCAAGATGTAGTCTCTCATGGAAGGAATAGGGTTGAACCCCCTTAGATACAATGCACAAATTGTGAGTCATGTGCCCAAATACCCTGCATAAAAATTCCCAACATAGGGGTAGGCTGTGATTACACACATGCATAGTGGTGAAAAGGGTGAATGTGTCCATGAAGGCATTTGTACATACTCAAAACACAAGTACAGTGAGTTGCAAGCATGGCACAGACGAATGAGCAGTACACAACTGTGAGCAGGCATGGCCATTGTTGAAGGGAACCGTCACCAAAAAAGGAAATGTGCACGCATGTCAGCACAACAATTGTGCAACTGTTTGCAGTGAAGATGTCAGGTGCCACAGAGAAAGGAACACTCCTTGGGACAATGTCTCTAGCCAAAATGAACACACTCAACCAATGATTAATTGCAGAGACATTGTGATGGCACACAGATACCATGGTCTACCTCATGACCATCAACAAAAAACATCTTTCAGAACCCCAAAACTTTACCATGACACCAACTCCAGGCCCATCATCACCAACATCAAGTACCTAAAAATGCAATAGTGTAGAACGTAAAATAAAAGGCTTTATTCAGCTGGAAAAAATAAGATGAGTCCGTTCTCAAATAAGGCCAATGGCCAGTCCACACAAATGTCCTTGTAGGGGGACGTTGGGTAGGCCGTCTACCCCTAACTTGCCTACACATGGATTAGCTAATGGGTTGTTGACCCTTGGGGGGCATCATCAGGGGCAGGACCAGGCACCATAGGGACAGGAGTGGGAAGGGTAGGTGTGGTGGGTGCAGGGGTGGACATATCTTCCTCAGGGGCTTGTGCAGTGCCAAAGGTGGACAGATACTCTGCGCTGCATACTGCTGTCAGTTCGTCCAGACCAACCCCTGCACCCGAGGACACTATGGGAGTGGAAGGAAAGGGCTGTAAGGGTTGCTGACTGTGACTCTGGCTACGTGTATGCGGTCTAACCCACAGTCCCTGTGGGTGTGCCTGCAGCCCCCTGAGTGTGCGTGACCGGAGGTGTGTGCTTCGCCTTTTGTGGGTGTGTGCTGCCTGTGTCTGTTAGGGTGCGTGATGGTGTCTTCCTGCGTATGCGTGGGACAGGTATGGGAGAGGGGAGTGTAGATGGGTCCGAAGGAGGCAAGGACGGACCGCTGCAGGAGGGAAACTGCTGCAGTCAGTGATGAGTCCATGGACTGCATAATCCGATGTTGGTCAGACATCGTTGCTGACATGCCCTCCATGAAAGACAACAACTGTGTCAGGATTTGTGTGTGAGCATGGAGGACATTCAGCATCGATGTCTGACCAACCTGTAACTGTAAGTCCACAGACTCCGCACTGAGGGCAGCAGCAGTGACAGGGGCAGCCGTGCTGGGGCTGAAGGAGACATGGGGGCTGCACGGACAGAAGGGACGGTAGCAACTGGGAGGGTGGGGATGGTGCTGGAGAGGGCGGGGACAGACTCGGTGCTGCTGCCCGGTGTTGCTGCAAATTCCCCCTCCTCATGGGAGTCAGAATCGTATCCATCAGCGTGGTAAGATGTGTCGCCTTCCAACAGGTCCACAGACTGACTCCCCTCACCCTCCGTGCCACTTGCTCCCTCTGACTCCTCCACTCTGGTGGCACTGTGGCTGGGTCCCTCCCCATGGTCCATGCAGCTGTCTCCTCCAGTTTCGGGTGATGATGCTGTGGGCAAGGAGAAGAAACAGAAATGCATCAGTCACCTGTACACATCTGACACATGAGCAAAAAATCAATAGGTCACACAGCAAATCATGCCATGCATCATGAGTTACAGCCAGATATTTGAGCCTTGTACTGCCCTGCTGGTATAGACACAATGCTACTTGGACACAAGGATCCAAACACACCAGGCCACAACTTGATTGAGAAATACACAGAGAAGCTAGTGTTTGTGTACGGGAGAGCAGATCAACACAATGAAGTGATGCCACCTCTTGTTCACCAAGAAGGAAACAGTAGTAGTGCCCCTCAGGGAAAACTAAACAACCTCACTCCCCAAGGTGTCACCACACTCAGAGCCCTGTAAGTACATTGGTCAAAAATTAAATTGAAATAAATGTTGGCACCTTGGGACTGACGAAACTTTACACAATCGACATGTATTGAACGCGGTAATTCGCCATTTTGTGAAAAGAACTCTTATGTGCCTGCATGAAAGATGTCTCACAAGGAAATGCACACTAAAAAACATTTCCACATTCATTGAAAACGCTGGCACCCTTCAAAATAAAACACTGTTAGAAACAAATGGCGTTACAGATTGTCCATATACATGGGCCAACGGAGGTCTTTCAAGACCCCAAGACCACTGTGGGAACATGTATATGGAGATCAAGTCACACCATTTATCGCTAACACTGGCCTCTTTGAAATGGTGCCAGCGTCTTACATGAAGGTGGAAATCTAATTTTGTGTGCACTACCTTGTGAGACATCTATCATGCAGGCACATAAGTGTTATTTACACAATTCGTCATATTAACACATTCTAAACATGACAACTTTTAACAAGTGTTGTGAGTGCCATGGTACAATCATTCATGTGACACAACTTCAAATATGTCAGTCCTCACATGGCCATCCATTCACTGATGAAACAGTTGCTTGCACATAAAACATTCTGGCTGTCATGTGGAGTGGCACACATGTCCCAACTCAGGACAATGCTTAAGCTAATGGGCCTGCAATTGTGATGAACAAAATCATTGCTGCATTGTGAACACACCCTTATCCCCAGGCAATATGTCGACACAGATGTCTGCACACAAAGACAAAACAGCGTAGCATCTGAAGTCTGAATCATGTCTGGAACAAAACAACATAGGCTGCAAAGCTCCAAATGAATTCACTGGCCACCATCACAGGGGCAGTGCATGGCGAATCATTGTTCAGCCAATTCTCTCCCACAGGTCAGACCTGGCAAGGCTAAGTCAGGCGGGCCCATGTAGACCTCTCCCGCACAACACCCCCATACCTCAGTCAATGTGATTGATACAGCTCAAGAAGTTAGACCTCTGAATCGGGGTTAAAAAAACTGTGCAGCAACAATTCCAAAAGTAACCCAACATCACCTTGTGGGGCTGGCAATAGATATTTGTGACAAACAACCATCAACAGATTGTTGTGAATAGGCACACAGGCACTGCCCAGTGTGAGTACGCACAAGTCAAATGGTGTATCCCTGTCCAGTGGACATATGTAGCAGACACAGGAAAAATACAAACTATGCCAGGGACCAATGCCACAGAGGCAGACCCATGCTGAACTCACATAGAATGGGCACAGTGTTGGATGACACACCTGATTAGGAGGCCAGGGTGTCTCAGGGGACTGTAGTGGGCACACTGATCCATGGGTCTGGAATGAGCTGACTGTACAATGAGCAACCGTCATGGCACCATGCATATCTCTCACTGATGTACATCATGTCTGAGGACCCTACGTAGGTCATGCATGCTGCAAGGGTGTGCAGTTGAAACCTTACACTCGTATGTTGAGAGTCATAATCAGTGCCAACAAATATGGAGCCCCAACACAGTGCATAGGTCATGGCACAGGCAAGGTCCCAACACATGTCACAGACCACCCTCCCACATGATGCGGAAATCAATGTGCAGTCTGATTTTCTTGCACCCTAGATAAACATGTGCAAATGTGATTACACACAGACCAGGGGACACATGTTAAGGAGGGGAAGGGATGAAATTGAGCACCAGGTGACTATGGGGAGCTGAAAAGGCACTGCACATATAACCCGTCTGAGCTGACACCCCAACTGTGGGAGTGTAGCCAGGCTTCAGAGCACTTCAAAAAGCAGGTGACAGACAACACAACAAACAGCCATGTACCTACCCCCTCCTTGCTGCTGTCTCTCCTGCATCTGCCCATCGAGGCCTGGGAACACCACTGCCAGGACACGGAGCATGTGAGTGGTCAGGCGACGGCATCCACCATGCCGGCGTGGAGGTGACAACTTCAGCTGGCCCCGGGCGATACGCCGGGTCCAGCACCAGATGTCCTGCCACCTCTTCTGCATATTCCTCAGGCGCCTGCGAGGGCCCCCCACACACCCGACGGCCCTGACGATGTCCGCCAGATTTCTTCCTTCTCGTAAGCAGTTACCTGTCAGGAAGACACAGTGTAACAACATCACTACACCTGCTCCATGTCCCAGAGACACACACTTGCACATATTTGATTATGTGAACAGGGCATAGGATGCTGACAGGACTTGCATCATTGTCCATGTGATTTTGGCCTGTGTGCAAGCCCCAATGCACTACATGGCATTGAAAGCCAACAGATGGCCTAACGGGTGCAACACAATCACTGATCATGGCACAGACTGGGCAACACATGCAACTGCAGTGTGTGGGACAGCATGTGCCAAGTAGTCACATATCCCACTCCACTGAAGAACCCTTAGCAGACCAGACAGACACACCCTGGCACAGATCACTCTCCTCTCACTGACAACAGCGGATACAACCCTCACTTTGCACATGTGCCACTTGCGACTGGGGTGTCACAGGTGCCGTGCCAGCTTTGCAAGTCAGGCACACAGCACTGCTTACTTGTCACATCAGATGGGTAGAGCTGCTGCATACACTATGCAGCAGTGGTGCAACACATCACATACACACTCACCCACATGACAAGGCACATCACACACATCAATGTCCATTAGGTTGTACACATCATTTGGACAATCACAGCACAGGTCCACTCAAGTCATAAACATCTGTGAGTACAGTCACCAGTCACTCCGGGGTGACCACTGTTCAACCTCAGGACATTTGGAAATAAATCCACCAAGGTCTGGCACGGCTGAATGTTTCATTCACTATGCAGTGAATGTTATAGTAAGCACAATACAAGTGAGGAGTGAACACACATGAACTACATCATGCTCTACATGAGAGACACCACCATGCACACCCCCTGGGACTCACTCCAAACCACATTGCATGCCTGTCCCACATACACAATGCCTGTTGTGACACTCACACAACAGGTGCACAGTCAAAGGTAGTGGAGTCAGCACTCACCTGCTCCTCTGGTCTTCCATACAGCTTGCTGTAGTGTGGTAGGAGACTGTCCAGCAGGGCCTGGTTCTCCTCTGTGAAGGCTGGGGCCCTCTCCATAGTATGTGCCATTACAGGGGACAGAGGATGCAGAGAGAGCAGCTGTGTGGTCCACTCCAATGTTGTACAGGCAAGTACCCTCTCAGGGGTTCATGCTGCCTTAAATCTGTGCTGCTGAGTGGTTTTCAGTTTGAGGAGTACAGAGTGGTAGGTCAGATTAGTTCGCATCATACGTTTCCTCCGATCCCTTAAACATATGGCTCTGACACACATTCGCATAGTTCAAAATTTGAGCTTCAGCTCAACAATCATTTTGCAACATTGTATTTTTTGGCCAACTGACTTTTGCAGGACACATGTTGGACACATAGCTACTCAAAACTCAGTATCCATGACACCCAGGATGCACTCAGGGCCTACTACTCGTCCCCTATGTGTCCCTTAAGTAATTTTGAGATCCACACACGTGTACGGTGTGTTTCACGCGCTCGCGTTTGGCACCATTACAATAGTTGTTGAACTTGGCCCTTCTGGCAGGTTCACCCCTGAACTTTTTGCCTTTTAATGTTACATCATTATAGTGATTTCTGGTCTTTGCGCACTTTAGCACTGTGGCGCGGTGTAAAGTATGTGCGCTCTCTGAGTGCGTGTGTGAGATTGGCCTGCCCTCCCATAGAAATGCATGGGGGATATGTGTGTCCATGATAGTTCCTGATGTGTGGGCAGTGCAGGCTCGAGTTTGGTATGTGCGAACTCATGAGATTGACTGCTGCGCAATGATGTGTGCGGCATTCATGTGTCTAGTGTGGAAGTGCCACTTGTAGAAGTTGGCCTGCCTGTGCAGTAAATGTGTTTTGACTGTCTGGCTTGTGATTGGCTAGAGCTGGCTGGTGTGCCTGGCTCCAGCAGTCAGGATGGGTGTGCCCCTGTGGTGAATGGGGAGATCTGCATGTTGATGGCAGGGTGGGGCTGGGAAACATCCTATACAATGCAACTTTTACCACGCAGTGCTATTACAACGCAGGTTTTACAACGAAAACCATTACAACGCATTGCGCTGGGGGGCGCTCTAGGATAGGAAATAGATTTAATTTACTATCCAACACCTTCCCTAGTGTCCACGGGGACTGGAGTTGGAATAGTAAATTAAACTATTCACTATCCAGCACCCCAAAGCGCTATGCGTTGTAATGGTATGCGTTGTAAAAACCACGTTCTAACAGCATGCGTGGTAAAAGCATGCGTTGTAACGTAATACATCCGGAGGGGCTGCACCTGGGACCTGAATAGGGCTGGGCTTTCTCTACACAATGCTGGCTCCACCCCCTGTGGTGCGTCTGATGTCCCTGGCCTGTCCTGTGAATAGGTAGAGGGGTTGAGCAAAACAAAGTGCTCTAGAACCAGCTGCGTCTGGTATTCCCCCACCCTGCACCATAGAGACAAAGGGATTTGGTGTATAAAAAGATGCTGTGACCTCATGTTCAATGTTCTTGGTTTTCCTGACTAGAATCGACCAGAGGCGTGCTGCTGCTGGGGCCCAGGGGAAGGCTTGCCACCCTGGGCCCTGCCCAGTCCCTGGATTGCTGATGGACTTGGATGCTGGAGGACTTTCCTTTTTTTGGGAGCTGCTTGCTCCATCTTTTGATGTCCAGGACATTGTGGGACCCTCCTGCCCTCTTCATCTATGGGGGCTGTGTTCCTGGGACCCTCCTTGTTGTAGGGGTCATTTCTGGGGCTTTTGGTGCTTTCTATGCCCCCAGGGAGCGCTGTGCTCCTTTTCCGCATGGCCCCTTCGTAGCAGGAGCCCACCCTGCTTTATGGTCCAATTCGGAGGGAGCCTACCCCTCATTTGCGCTCTTTAAACGTACTTATTTACAGAACAGGTGCCCATCGCGTGTTTGTGTGCCTTAGCGGGTGCCCACCCCGCTTCTACATTTTATTTGCCTACCGAGGGTGCCCACCCCTCATTTGTCGATATGAAAATCACCGCCGCAGCCCTGTTAGGCCGAAAAACCGGAAGTCAGGCATCGTAGTGCCTGAAGGTGGGCGGGACCTCCGATCTGGAAGGGAAGTCCCACCTGCCGCCGTGCTAGGATTGGGCGAAGTCCCGCGCTGGCTCAAAAACGAAGACAAGCTGGCCAAGTCATGGCCTCCCGTGGCCCGGGGCTCCCGTGAGTTAGGGAGAGCCCCGGGGCCACCAGCGGAAAGGAGCACCAGTGTTGCGGGGCTCCCAGGTGCTGGAGGGAGCCCCGGTCACATAGTCAGCCCGGAGCCGAGAGGGCCCCGCCTTCCAAAGTCCCGGTCCCGAGATGGGGGACCGGGTGAAGTGTGGTGCACACCCCCGCTGCCCCTGGAGAAGCAGCCAGTAAGTGGTGCTGCCCGGAGGGTGGAGTGGGCGAGAGAGCACCGAGTGAGTCTCGCCCGGAGAGGGGGGGTGGCCCCGGATGGCAGTGGACCACCTCACCATTTGTCCAGAGCCTCAGATGGCTCCAACGTGGGCACCATTGTTCAAAGGCCCCCAGTGGGAGTCCCGAGAGCCAGTAGGCCCGTGCTTTCCCCCAGTTGTAGGCTTAGCCAGTCATAAGGGCCAGATGGCTCCAGGGGCACGGCAATTTCAGGGTCAGAGGACTCGAACGTAGTGGGCATGTTTTTGGCTACAGCGCCAGTGCCCCCTATAGGGTTTGGGGGCAAGCTTCTCCTGTCTTGGGGGCATCCGTGAGTAATTAAGGAGCCATAGGGTTCCTGGAGCACGGCGATCTCAGAGCCAGAGGGCTCCAATGCTCCCCATGTTTGCCCTGCAGAGCATAGAGGGCTCCAAACCTTTGGCTCAGTTGTTGTCCGGGCTACTGAGAGCCCCTGCCATGTTTATGACTTTCACAGCTGCCCAGCATATAGTGGGCAGCTGCACCGTTTAGGTTTCGCACTCCTTCACCCCTACTTTGGCCTTCCCCAGCTGCGCAGCACTTATTGCCAGCTGCAACGTTTAGGTCCTGTTCTGTCCCCAGCTGCCCAGCAAGTAGTGGGTAGCTGCTACGTTTAGGTTTTGGCGCAGTGGCGCAACCTGGACCCTAATGTGATTTATGTGCTATGCTGATATATGTGCTATGCTGATTTATGTGCTGATGCTTTTGGGTGTTAGGAAATGTACTGTGTGTAGTATGTTTTGCGCACCCTGTGTTCTGATACCACTAGACATATGTTTATGCTGAGGAGGTTGTTTTATCTAGTATAGGTTATGCTAGTGTGTTCATGGTTCCCTGCGTGACATATGCCTAAGGTGGTTAGGATTGCGTAGGAGGTACTTACCTGTTACCAGTGGTTACTGGTTGTGTGGTACATTTGCTATTTTATGCTACAATTGTTCTATGTTCTAAGTGCTAGTTCTACCAAGTGCTTATTCCTGACAGCGGTCCATGTGGCCCTGTCTTATTTACATAATCCCCTGTAAGTTCCGCCCGTGCCAGTGGCACAGTGTAAATTGTGTGTTTATTATCTAATGTGTTTGGTATAATACAAAGGCTATTTTTATATTTAACCTTGTGTGGAGTTCCTTTTTTGGGGGGCCTGGGATGTTGTTGCTGGGGGTGCGTGCGCAAATACTTAACCTACATTGCGTCCGGGATTAGCCTTACTGCTCGTGTCACGTTATCTAGAGGGTGAGCAGGGGTTATCTTTGGTGTGTAACTCCCTTGCCCTTACTAGAGTGTTAGTTTCTGCCTGGCTTTGGCGCAAGCCTTAGTCAACCGGAAATCCCCATTTCGAACAATAGTGATACGATGTGCACACACACCCCGAAAGTAGGGGTACGGTCCTTTCACACGCTGATGTAAATGCAGGGGTACGGTGGGTTTCACCTGGTGGGTTTCACACGCAGGGGTACGCTGCGTTTCACATGGTGCATTTCACACGGTGATCCGAATGCAGGGGTACGGTGCGTTTCACACGCTGATGCAAATGCAGGGGTACAGTGTGTTTCACATGGTGCGTATCACACGCAGGGGTCCTGTGCGTTTCACATGGTGCGTTTCACATGCAGGGCTACGGTGCGTTTCACATGGTGCGTTTCACACTCTGATGCGATTGCAGGGGTACGATGTGTTTAACAAGGTGCGTTTCACATGCTGATGCGAATGCAGGGGTAGGGTGCGTTTCACAAGGTGCGTTTCACATGCTGATGTGAATGCAGGGGTATGGTGCGTTTCACATGGTGCGTTTCACACGCAGGGTTACGATGTGTTTCACACGGTGCGTTTCACAAGCTGATGCGAATGCAGGGGTACGGTGCGTTTCACACGCTGATGCGAATGCATGGGTATGGTGCGTTTCATACGCACGCTGATGCGAATGCAGGGGTACGGTGTGTTTCACATGGTGCGTTTCACATGCAGGGGTACGGTGCGTTTCACATGGTGCGTTTCACCCGCAGGGGTACGGTGCGTTTCACATGGTGCATTTCACATGGTGATACGAATGCAGGGGTACGGTGCGTTTTACACGCTGATGCAAATGCAGGAATACGGTGCATTTCACATGGTGCATTTCACATACAGGGGTACGGTGCGTCTCACACAGTGCTTTTCACACACTGATGCAAATGCAGGGGTATGGTGCGTTTCACATATTGGGTTTCACACGCAGGGGTACAGTGCGTTTCACACAGTGGTTTCCACACGCTGATGTGAATGCAGGGATACGGTGCGTTTCACACGCTGATGCAAATGAAGGGGTACGGTTCGCACAAGGATGTCTATCAAGTACTTGTCATTGCATACTTTCATGTGCAGGCCCTAGGTGTGGCAGACAGTGACATAGCACAGGGCATCTAATCTTGTTGCACAATCGATGTGTGATGACCTGTGGACTCATGTCATGTGTGATGGGGTACTATGTGACACACATCACCTTGACACTTGTCACATGTGTATCATTAGTCCGATTTTGTCATGCACAGCAACACCGGGATGGCACAGTCATCACTACAGGCACCTGTCTGATGATGGCAGGGACTGGGGCACTTTGTCAACTGACATGTCATGCTCAGCATGACCCTTTGTGACAATGTCAGGTGTGTGTCATGTGTTATATTGAGCTTGCTGTTTGTGCTCCGTAAACTGCATCTGCTGTTGGTGCATCTAACATGGGTCTGTGTTGAGATGGGAATGGTTTCACATCTACACACACCATGCCACATGTGGATTCCCACAGCTATTGGTTCTGTGTGCATCAGACATCATATTTCCCCAGGTATACATGTCTGCGTCATTTCAATGGCTGTGTTGTTTTGTTGTCACGTGTACACCTTAATTGCAATGTGTTTGATATGTACATTTGACATTCCATGTGACCTGTGCGTGTGCCTTGCAGTCAGCTGTCTGTATGGGATGACAACCTTCCACTGCAGGTATTGTGATGTGTGTCACTCCAGTGATATGTCGAGCTGTTCACTCAGACCGGCCCAGCAGCTCATTTCAGGGCATGTCATGTTGAGTTGTCATTCAACAGGTGTATCTGGCTTTTCGTTGGAGTGCCAGCAAGCTGGCATATGTGTCCTGGATGTATTGCACACGCCAGACTCCATAGTGACCTGATGTCTAGTAGCAGTTTTGCATGTGCTATGTACATTGCCTTTGATGTTGGCTGACTGTCAATCTCCATTATTCCCAAATATGTCCTGCAGGGCACCGCCTCTACCAAGGCCATTCCCAAACTTGGCGACCATGAGGGAACGTGCCTGCATCCGACGTTACAGATTCACTCAACAGTTGATTCAGGAGTTGACAAACAAGCTAGCACCACATCTCCAACCGCAACACAGGTATCCTATTGCGCTTACCCCCAAGATAAAGGTGATGGCAGCCCTACATTTCTTTGCAACAGGTACGTTTCGATTAACCATAGCTGATGGTGTAATTTCACAGACGATGTTCAGCCGTGTCCTGCGTGATGTTTTGGCAGCCATGTTGGAGCACATTGATGAATTCATCACATTTCCGACTCCTGAAGAGTTGAGAGATGTCAAGGGTGATTTCTATGCCCTGGGAGGGATGCCACATGCCATTGGGTCCATTGACGGGACACATGTGGCTTTGGTGCCACAACAGGCACAGTAGCAGGCTTATCGCAACCGTAAACATTACCATTCAATAAATGCCCTCGTGGTGTGTCTTGCTAACATGCTGATTTCTCACGTTTGTGCACGTTTTCCAGGATCAGCACATGACGCATTCATCATGAGGCATAGCAGAGTGCCACAAATGATGCTGCAGCTGTGCAACGAGCGGGCATGTATTGTTGGCAGGTAAACTCTGTTTTTCCTGTGTGTTTCAGTATCTTTTGCTCTTACGGCATCTCCTGACCCACTTATTTACATGATGTATCCATGCAGGGGACTCGGGATATCCCAACATGCCATGTCTAATGACACCTCTCTGTAACCCAAGAACAGCTGCAGATCAGTGCTACAATAATGCACACAGGCAGACCAGGTGAGTGATAGGGAGGACGTTTGGCCTCCTGAAGAGCCGATTCTGGTGCCTCGATAAGACCGGCTGATCCCTTCCATATGCACCGGACAAGGTCTGTAAGATCTTCATTGTGTGCTGCATGCTGCACAACATGGCAGTTGAGAAGGCAGTGCCACTCATCCTGGATCCTGAGGAGCAGGAACATCCACCCGTTGAGGATCAAGGGCTTGGTCACAATGAAAGTGATGATGAGGAGGAGGATGATATCCGGAGTCAGCTCATACGCAACTTCTTCTCATAATTGTGAGTCACTGGGTATGAGTGAGCAAGCTGGTAGCATTGAGTGGCATGTGTTGCAATGTGTGTGCCCAGCTTACTGTATGCAAAGTGACTTTGATGTGTGTTCTGATGTGTCACTCGAGTGCTGATGTCAGGCCACACAGTAATGCGCAATGACGTTCTTTGAAATTTGCATGTGTCCTACATTGTTTATGTTTCGTAACTGCCCGTGTCTATTGAATTTTTTTTTACCGTGACCTCTTGTGTGTCTGTCATTCCCAGGTTGCTGTGCCTGTTGTCTGCTCGTGTCATCTTTGTCCTCCTACTATTCCTCATGATGATTGCAACGTGGGCTGAATCAGCATTCCATGCACGGACATGTGTAAATGTCAGTTCGGGTAAGAGATCCAAACAGGCTTTTTGGTGTTGGTACGCTTTGGGAATGTGTGGAAGCTGTTTCTGCGCTTGTTGTAGTACCATGCATACATGTCTCATCATCATGGATTAAATTACATGTTGCACCACTCCCAGGATTGTCTTGTGGCTGCTGCACATACTAGTCACGGTAGGGGTGCACTTGCGCCATTGCTCCTCATTACTGTCTGTTGAGTTCCGGCCCAGCAGCTTGTTATGTTTGTCATTTCAAAGCCCAGTTGGACGAGCCGATGACTGGCTCTTGTGAGGCTTCCTTGTGTTTACTTAAACATCAAGGAGCTCATCAGCATCGTGACTGAACTATCTAACCCCTGTTCTCCATCCAAAGGGCATACCACCGTTGCAAGGCCAGGGGAATCCCTTGCAACATTCCACCACTGCAAGCTCATGGACATACACGACAGTCTCACCACACAGAGGCAGACAGCGCTATTATCTACGGGACATACCCCCCTCAGGTCTTGGACTCCAGTCAACAGCAAAGACACCACCCGGCTCATGTACACCATCCACTCCGGCTCTCCATCAGGACCCATTCCACACAACATCTCAATCACAGCATACCCCATCCTTGAATCCCACCTCCGGCACGTCATGAATGTTTCCCTTGAGTACACCACATTCCATGGTAGCTGGAGGCATGCAGAGACCCAGGCCCTTCTTAAACAACGGACAGCAATACCACGGGATCTCCTGGAACATCACCCTGCTTCCCTACCCGGCAAATGTCATCTAGAAGACAGTTAACGAGCAACTGACCAACTCCCTCCAAGCAAACACCTCCAGGCAACCCGCCTCAGTCCATCTTCCACAGTAATCAGACCACTGCAACTGGCCTCATTGCCACCACCATCTACTTTTGGACCCTGCTCAACAATGGTGAGACCACCGCCCTCACCGCCTCGACCTCTCAACGGCATTCTACACCATGTGCTACCACACTGTCAAATCACACATCTCCAACACTGGGATCCAGAGGAGGGACCAGGATTAAATCGCCAAGTACCTCACCATCAAGGCCCAGGGAGTCCGCCTCCCCCTTCAGCACGTAGTACACTGGGGTCATCTGGCCCATGCCCCAGGTCTCATCTCTCAGCGTGACGATCTTCAATGTCTCTATGACCCCCCTCTTCACCATCACATGCGCACACAACCTCATCATCATGTCCTGTGCCATTGACACCCAGCTGCTCCTCACCCTCAGCAAAGACCCAGCCACTCCCAGATCCAAGCTTCAAGAAAGCATGTGGTCCGTTGACGAATGGATGAACATCAGCCACCTGAGGCTGGACTTGGACAAGACTGAGGTCATCATCTGAGGATTGTCCCCTTACGACTGGGACAACTCCTTGTGTCCCACCGGTCTGGGCAGCACACCAGCACCCAGTGGCCACGCACGCAAGCTGGTGTTCATCGTAGACTCCTCGCTCACAATTACAATGCAACTCAACACCATCTCTACCTCATGCTGCAACACCCTCCGCATGCTGCAAATGATCCTCAGATAGATCCACTCCTAGGCAAGACAGACAGTCACCCAGGTCCACGACACCACCGAGGTGGTGTCCAGCAAGTTGCCGCACTGGTGTGGCCATCCTACAATGCTGCGCCGAAAGTCGGCGTGGGGCGCCCCGTTGGCCTGTGAGTTCGCGTCAGTCAGTGGGGGCTGTTTGAGGATCTGACTGCATTGGAAAGCAATGTGATGCTGTGCGTCGCCCCCAAGATGAGGCGGCGTCAGTAGCGGACCGATGTGCGAATAGGCCGAAGGCAGCACAACGCGCCAAGATCCGGATGGCACCGAGGTGGTGTCCAGCAAGTTGCCGCACTGGTGTGGCCATCCTACAATGCTGCGCCGAAAGTCGGCGTGGGGCGCCCCGTTGGCCTGTGAGGTGGCGTCAGTAGCGGACCGATGTGTGAATAGGCCGGAACCAGCACAAGGCGCCAAGATCCGGATGGCACCGAGGTGGTGTCATAGTTGAGAGTTCTGAGAAGCGGGGGGGAGGCGGCGCAAACGAGTCTCTCCCTCCATGTGGAGGCACTTCATCTGCAGTGGGGCGCCGAGATCAGGATGGCACCAAGGTGGTGTCTAGCAAGTTGCCGCACTGGTGTGTGTTGAAAAGATGAAAGATCCTCAGCAAGTCTATGTTACTTCAATGGAGCGCCGTCTAGCTGAGTTTAGCCCGCTCTTGCTGCTACAGCGACAGGCGGCTGCAACAGGACTCCCAAAATGGCGGCCTGTTCTTTGGATTTGGGCCTGGTCCACTAAAATGGCCCTGGGACACCTTAGAACTCGGACGCTCAAATTTTTTTTCCTTTCCTCTACATGCAAAAAAGGTAAATGCCCGGTACGTTACCTGCCTCATCTGCCACGATGTACTCTCCAGAGGAACCGAAAAAAAATATAGTTATGGGAATTGTGGCAAATAAATTTCATGTGGACAGATGAGTGTTACTCTTATAAATACAGCATATGAACATCATCATAGTCGATGTTTGGTGGAGACATTTTGACTATATCCTGGAACTGCCCGTCCTCGCCCAAAATGGCGCCGGAATAAATGGGACTCGTAACTCCTTGTTGTGTACTGGTTCCACAACCTTGATATCACGAGATACGTATGCAGTTTTGAAGCACATGGCGGGCGGGGACGAGAATTGATTGAATATTTCGACATCCCTATTGATATTAAGTTCTGATGTGTTATTGATTACTGTACTATTGAAAGTTCGAATTAACGTCACCCATGGTACTTGCCCGCAAATGTATATCTAGATAATTTTATTGTAACTGGCCCTGTCGTTTTTTAATTATAAAATGTACGTCCACCGATTCCGCAACTGTTAGACACCTTAGTTCTTGCAACCTAATGGCCCGCCCGTTACGTTCCTCTACAGTGTAAATGTCTCCTCATCATATGCGATTACAGTTTGCTCCGTGGCCGGCCCACGTGGTTATAGGCCCGTATTTGTATACTGACATTTTCACAATAAAGGTTTTTAAAAGAAAACATGGTAGTAGTATTTACATTGGTAAAGTTTTTAATAATAGTCACTGTTTTCGAATCAGTAAAAGGCAAGTGAAATAAAGCAGTCCAATTACATGAAGGGTAAAAGGTATAATACGCAGGTACGCAGTAAAGATAAATGGTCAAGGGCTGTTGTGTTTTCTACTCCTGCAACATAAAGTGATCGATAAGAATCTGATATTCAGGCGTATCAGCGACTAAGACAGCAGGCCGAGCCTCTTTTGCTCAACGGCTCCGTCATGGGACGAAGAAACGCCCTTTTTCTCGAAAAAGGAATATATTTTACTTGCAGGACAGTTGTAAATTTTCCGGGAAAGTACATTAGCCTGGAACATTATAACATATATGTTTAAGAAAAAATAATGTTCGAAAGTAATAAAAAGTGTAATTTTTAGGTCATATGACCAAGCCTTTCATCCTTAGAATAAGAAAAGTAAAATGAACCAATGAAAAGTTTTATTAACAAGTCACATGAACTGTTATGCTTACGTTACGCGCTGCGCGCCGCGCCCCGGATCGCTTCCGGGAAGCTGCGCTTCGCGCATCGGAGCACTTCCGGATGCGCTAACGCGGCGCGTCATATGACGCATTACGCGACAACGCAGGTCCAGAATATAGTCAAAATGTCTCCACCAACCAGCGGTCGGAACACAACCCCTTTCAGCAGGCTAAATAGTTCTGTTAAATGACAACAGAAGGGACAGGCAACAAGAACCATCAGTCAAAGAGGGGAGGGCAAGTTCTTCTCTACCGGGTCACATTGGGGCGCTACCGGAACTGATCGAATTGGTAGTCTACAGTGTTTCTGGATGTTTCAGACTGAAGCTGGCGTCAGCATGAGAGCACCACCATCTCGTAGCTCCGTCGTGGCCATTCCACGAGCAATCATGGCAGCCGCTCCCCACCAGAAGCCTGCGGGAGTCGGGGGCCCCCAAGACTTTTGTAGAATCTTCAAGGCTGAGGGGACGCTTTCGAGAATGGAGCCCAAGCCCTAGCAGACAAGCGGCCGAGTTCCAAGGTGTCGCAGGGCCATTTTAGTGGACCAAGCCCAAATCTGAAGAGCCGGCCGCCATTTTGAGAGTCCTGTGGCAGCCGCCTATCGCTGCACCGCAAGAGCGGGAGCAACTCAACTACATGGTGAGCGAAACGCTGTAGTCGCAAGAGCGGGCGGTAAACAGCTGAATAGCGGAAGAGGCAGAGTGTAGCAAAAGCGGGCGGAATGGCAACTGAAACGGTAAAGGGGCGCCCCACTACAGCGTGTCTTCAGGTCAAACGGATTGTGGGACAAGGTCCAGAATGGAAGAGTCACCAAAAGGCAAAAAGTTCCGCTTAACCCCGGGAGCCGGCCACCTATGTCGGGGGCGATCTCAGGCCACACCAGGGCAACACGACTTGGGGAGGGGGCCGGAGCCAAGCGCCCCCTCCGAGTCCGCGCCATCACACCGTCCCTCGGGGGCCTCCGTCAAGCGTTTCAGGGAGGCACCGCATCACATTGTTTTCAAATGCAGTCACGTCCTCAAACAGCCCCCACTTACATTGAGAATAGTGAAGCTGTAGCAGGTGCAAATAAGCTTCAGACAGTCTAACAAGCACTCCTCAAAACTTTGAACTATCAGAGTGCATGAGTTTCATGCTCGATCGATTGAGATAGCCGGATCGGGCAACAAAAAGTATAAAATAGTTATGTAAATAGTTATTTAATAAAATGTTTTACCCTATTACTTTGCTGGTGTGTTGTATATATTTGTAATATTTGCATAGAGTTTATCGTTATTTTGGGCGGGGTGGGTGGCGGAGCCGAGCTGTCATGCAGCCATCATGGTGTGGAGTTCAGTTCATCTCACTAGTTTTGTATTTCTCATGAGGGGTTGTTCCTAATGTTTCTATTTTAGCGAGGTCAAAAAGAGATCCCATTAGTGGCCTACTGATTTTGCTCGATCCCTTTTGTTTTTTTACACGATTTTTCACTATCTGCAAAGACTAAACAGAGTATTGCGACTCTGTGCTTGTTTGTAAATAGAGAATGAACCAAAGAGAACCAATTCTAAAACAGTAAATGCTTGGATAACAATCAATCAAATGGAGAGAGAAGCAGGCACGACAGATTACAACGGGGGCAAAGGCCTGCGTTAACTACCCTTCACTATCTGCAAAGAGAGAGTACTCCTAATAGAAATGAGGGGGGGGCAGCATTCAAAGCAGATCAGTGTGCATAAACACGAAAATGTTTTTACTTACCACGTACTTGACATTCGACAGCTTATGATATTTGCTATTAAAAAACCATTGAAATTCACTGAAAAAACCATAGGTTAGAGACCATATATAGTTAGGAATTAGCATTTAAAAAACCTTGAAAATTCACTGAAAAAACCATAGGTTATAGACCATATATAGTTAGGAATTAGCATTTAAAAAACCTTATTTTACTTACACAAAACCATTGAAATTCCATATATAGTTAGTTGCACTAACTATATATCGCGCACCCGCAATCCACTGCTGATGATATCACATATTACATCATTTATGACATGGTCAGTGACATCACTGATGACATCACTGATGACATCTCAAATGACATCACTGATGACATCACTGATGACATCTCATTTGACATCATTCTTGTGCTAATACGATAAACCTCTTCAGACTCTAATATAACCTTAGATACACTCAGTGTATACAGACACTCACACACTGTCACTCATCCATGGAGTTACTCACACACCTAGTCAGCCATGCAAAGAAACAATCTCACCTCCATTTCCTCAACTATACAGTTATACACACCTTACTTATTCAAACATATACTAACACATATTTACTCTCTTATACAATCCCTGATACAAGTTCACAATGATCCATACAGCCACTCACACATTCAGTGGCTCTCATGCACAGTTATTTATATATGCCAACTCTCACATGTACTGTGTTTTACATATGTACTTACTATGACATGTAGCATTGAGATATCCATTCACTCATCAATACACTCATGCACACAGTCAACCGCCCATGTAGCTTTTTCCAAATGCACTCTTGAACTCATACACCTAGTGAATCAACTGCTCACACATCTATGCACAGAGTCACACACCTCCCAGCCACCCCCACACAAACTCAATCTCCCATACAAATACTTGGGCAACCAATCAATAACACATATAGCCTCCCGTATAGCTAATGATCAACACATGCAGCAGTTTACATCACAACAGACATACTGATGCACACATTCAGACAGTTTAGTCACTAACCCATGCATTTAGTACGACACATTTATTCACTCACTCATACAGTCAGTCACGCACCTACTAAATCCTTCATCCAGACACTTATACATCCACTCATTCTTCAATATATCAAACATATTTAAACTTTACAGAAACACACAGTCACTGGATGATGTCATCAGTGATGTCATCAGTGATGTCATTTGAGATGTCATCAGTGATGTCATCAGTGATGTCACTGACCATGTCATGAATGATGTAATATGTGACATCATCAGCAGTGGATTGCGGGTGCGCGATATATAGTTAGTGCAACTAACTATATATGGAATTTCAATGGTTTTGTGTAAGTAAAATAAGGTTTTTTAAATGCTAATTCCTAACTATATATGGTCTATAACCTATGTTTTTTTTCAGTGAATATATATGGTCTATAACCTATGTTTTTTTCAGTGAATATATATATATATATATATATATATATATATATATATATTCACTGAAAAAAACATAGGTTATAGACCATATATAGTTAGGAATTAGCATTACAAAACCTTGAAAATTCACTGAAAAAACCATAGGGTATACACCATATATAGTTAGGAATTAGCATTTACAAAACCTTATTTTACTCACACAAAACCATTGAAATTCGCATATATAGTTAGTTGCACTAACTATATATCGCGCACCCGCAATCCACTGCTGATCATGTCACATATTACATCATTCATGACATGGTCAGTGACATCACTGATGACATCACTGATGACATCTCAAATGACATCACTGATGACATTCACTGAATTTCAATGGTTTTTTAATAGCAAATATCAAAAGCTTTAAAATGTATTCTTCTTTAAATCGAAAAATATATTTTGTATGTTTTTAATACAATTTTTTTATGTATATATATATTTTTTTTTTGTTTCGCTACCGGTCCGCGCACCGGGTAGCTTCCCGTTAGCTAAATTTGGTGCCGCGACCCGGTCCGCGAACCGGTAAACGTTCTGTTTGCGCAACTGCCGCATTAGAAAACAACATTGTGACGCGTCGCGTAAGCGCGACGTATCGCGTTGTCGCGTAATGCGTCTTATGACGTGCCGCGTTAGCGCACCCGGAAGTGCCCTGGAGCACGAACCGAGGCGCGAAGCGCAGCACCCCGGAAGCGATCCGGGGCGCGGCGTGGAGCGCGTAACGTAAGCGTAACAGGTCATGTGACTTGTTAATAAAACTTTTCATTGGTCCATTTCACTTTTGGTTTCCTAATGATGTATTGGTCATTGGTTTAGAATTTATTTTTTTCCCAAATGATGAAAGCCCCCTCCTTTTTTCTCACTCTGACTTTCAACTTTGTGAGAGGAAGACCTATTTTGATTAATAAGAAATGGCTTCATTAGTAGCTGCAGCTGGTGCACCCCCACCACCACCACCACCTCCTAGGAAGGAAGGACCACCTCCTCAGGTCATCCTTAATCAAGAGGAGGAAGAAGAGGAAGAAGAGGAAGAGGAGCAAGGGAGGAGACAGTTTTTGCCTGAAGAGCCAAGGAGGTCCCATGTGAAGTTATATCTGGCAATTCTATACATTTCCCCGGCGCCAAAAAAAAGTAAATGCCCGCTACGTCACATGTCTGATCTGTGGCAAAACTCTGTCCAGAGGGACTGATAAAAAATACAGCTTTGGGAATTACACCATGCATCGGCACATGGAGAGGTGGCACCCTATAAATTATAGTGCTGCGCAGGTACGTGACCTGCAGGAAAAAAACCCTCCTGTGGCCAGTACATGAAGCGAACAGACAGTGACGGGACCAGAGGCAAGGGAGATGGTCCCAAACATTCAGATGAACTTCGGGGTCCGCGAAGCAAGTCTGCATTTTTTGCGGCAAATTAATTTGCTATAGGGAGAGTAGCATAACTTTAATCAACAGAGCTGTTGAAAATCATAAATGTCCAAAACGCCCCAGAAAGTAAATTATCTTTTTTTTGTTGCTCCTGTTGAGCCCTTTAAAATGAATGATTTTCGTTTCCCCCCCCCAAAAAAAACAAAAAAAATATAAAACTGTTAAAAAAATACAAAAAAAGTAATAAAATGTTCAGAAAAATAAAAAAAATATATAAAACAACAAAAACAATAAAAAAAAAGTTATTTTCAGAACTACCTCCCATTTATAAAAAAATGCTAGAATGTTTAGCACTCTGGCAACCTCTATTTCTTTTGATTCGCTTCCCGGTTCGCGCGCAGAGAACCGGAAGCGAACAGAATTTTTTTTTTTTTTTTTAAAAAGGAAGAGTGAGTATAAGGGAAGGAAAGAGAGAGTAATGTTAAAAGAAAGACAGCTAGAGGGAGTAACACAGAGATACTGTTTAATAGATCTATTTACCAAAGAAAAGATGTAAGAGGGTATAATTGAGAAAAACAAAATAGATAAGGAAGTGAAAGAAAAAAAGGAGAGTAGAAGAATAATAAACAGGAGTTTCTTAGAGAATGTGAGTGAATGTTCAAATTAAGAAGAAAAACAGTAAAGGATGTGGAATGAGAGGTAGGGATAGAACCGGACTAAAAGAACAACCCTTAGGGAAAGTGTTAAGAAAACAGTGAGCGAAAGTAAATCGGAATAAAACAAGATGTATGACAGTGACTAAGGTTAAAACATGTAGAATAACTGAGAGAAAAAACAGAAAGCAGAAAAGAAGAAGTGACAGAAAAGGAATAATTGAAACAGCAAAGAAATGTAAATAACATAGTGTGCTTGAACTACAGGGAGAAAGCATAATGAACAAGTAGTGAAAGAGTGATGAGTCAGAGACAGTGAGAGTAATAGAGACGGAGTGAGTGAACAGGAGTGAGGAACTATGAGAACAGAGGGACTGAGAAAAGGAGTGGAAGGAGTAGAGTAAGTAAGTAATAGAAAAAGGAATGAGGGAAGTAGCAAAGGCAGGAAACTGAGGGTTAAAGAAATAAAGCAGTGGAACTAATAGAAGTTAAATGTGATAGAAATGTAACGAAAAGAGTACAAAACACTTACCTTATAATTGTCGTTAACTTAGTCACTTGTTATTTTTATACTTTCAATCTGTGAAAGAAAGAACAAAAATTTGAAAAATATTAAAACATGTATTTAAAAATTAGAAAAGACAAGGGAAAAGATTGAAAATCATCCAATTTTACAAAGAAATAAAGTTAGAGATAAACATGCAGAAAAAAAGAGAAAGAAACGGTGATAGACAGTCAGAGACAAAAAGAAATTGTAATTGAGTAAATTACTAAGAGAAAAAAAGGAAGATACTTTCAGTGACAGAAAAGAAGGATAGAAGAGAAAACTAAATTGAAGTTGTGTAAGCTACTAAAAGAAAGTGAGTAAGGTAAACTATATAAGGAAAGGGTGAATAAGGAAAAGAGAGTGAGGGAGAGAGGAGACAGAGGAAGTGAAGGAAAGAGTGTCAGATACAGACTGAGTGAGGCAACAAAGAAAGATAAATGAGTGAGGGTGAGTTATACTAACTGATTGCATCAAAAAAGGAGAACCCAAAAATATTTAATTTAGAAAACAAAGGGAGGAAAGATGGAAAAGACAAGCGAAGCAGAAGGTCTAAAAGCTGGAAAATAGTGCAAGGGAGAAAAGAAAAAAGCAGAGTTGGAATAGGGAAACAAAGGTTGAAAGATAAATGGAGTTAGAAAACAAGGGTGAAAGAGAATAAAACAAAAGGCAATGTGAGTATGTAAAGAGGATTGATAGAAGGTAGTAAAAGACGAGTGAGCATGAGACAAGACGAGTACAAATTAAAATTGACTATACAAAGTACTTAATTATTTATACATGTTAAATGGTTTATTTTTGCTGTTCTCAGAATATATCAAATTTCACTAAAAACAGTGAGTTGAAGGTATTCATCATATAACAGCGGGGAAAAAAACACAATCAAAATGATTGTGTTTAAAAAACCCATATAACATAACCAATCAGAAATCAGAACTCCTCAAAAGTAACTTACTTTCCATGACGTCGAAGGATGTCCTATGAACAGCTTATACTCTGTTGTGCTGTTATTATTTTCTGCCCACCACTTTCTGAAAGAAAAGCTCCATCGTTTTGACAAATATGTTACATACAATAAATGACTTCTCGCTCTCTACCGCACTTCTCCTCAAGGCCAAATAGTGTAAGAGCCATTTATAACTCTTGGAATTCTTCTAAGCAAATCCCGTCATTTTCTTTTTCCACAACTTTCAGAAAGAAAACGTTCAAGATCACTTTCACAATCCTGTACTAGTAATATCTCACCCTTCTTGCTCACTCATGTTCCACATTTCCTATGACACTGATACTGCTTACTATGAGGCACACTTACACTACCTCTATGACTAGTACAATTATTTAATTCTCTTGATCACTGTTAATCACAAAGCAATTTAAAACAGTACATAAAATTATATCAACTCCTAGAATCATTATAGGCCAGTAATCTACCCTAAATTCTCTCTTCTGAAAACACAAAATAAGAATATTTTAAGTCAAAAGGCAACATTGTTTCATAGTCAAATGGGAATAATTTCCGAAACACCAGCTTTTTTTACATTTTAAATAAGCTGTGTAATAAGCGGATGTTGTTAAAGGACCATCATGTCATATAATAGCTGCAGTTACAAATGTTCTTCCTAAAATCAACGACTGTGTAGGCACAACATTTGTAATTAAAGTTGAAAACTTACTTTCATCAGGTTTATATAGTTGGAATTTTAAAATGACATTATAATCAAAAGTTTGTACAAATAATGTGGACAGCATTGCAGACTTACATTACCTCTACTCCATGTTTTGATTGGCTGCTTCAATTAGCTTATTAAAAGAAACAGTTTTTCTGAACTCATTCAAAGTGCAGTTATTTTTCCATGACGTCAAGTGTTATGGTAAGAACACCGTTTGCTTTGGGAAATACTCTGTTGTCCTTTAACTAATCCGTGCCCACCACTTTCTGTAAGAAAACCTTCTTTTTTTCAGGAACTACTTAAAACTCAAAAATAACTTTTCACTCTGTACTACACTTATCCTCAAGGCCAAATAGTGTAGGAGCCATAAGAACCTCTTAAAATCCTGAGATTCCTTCCCTAAAATTTTGGTTGTAAAAACACCAGGTAAGAATTTTTAAGGTCAAAAGGCAATCTTTTTTTTAAAGTTAAAACAGAATCATTGCAGAATGACCAGCCGTTTCCAGACTTCAAATAAGCTGTGTAATGTCCTGATGTTGTTGAAGGACCGTCATGATATATAATTGCTGCAGTTACAAAAGTCCTTCCTGATATTGACAACTGCGAAGCCACAACATTTTTAATTAAAGTTGTCAATTTTGTTCCATCAGGCCTACATCGTTGGAACATTAAAATGACATACTGGCCATATGTTCGTATAAATAATGTGGACAGCATTGCAGACTTACATTGGCTACACTCCATGTTTTGATCGACTGCTTTTACTCGCTTATTAAAGGACACTGATTTACTGTCTGGCAAAGTTAAATATATAAATCTTTCTGAGTCTACACTAGTAGTACTTGATACCCTACAGTTCTCGCAGTCATGCTGCCATTGATAAGAAAGGCCAAACAGATGATCTACATCTACACCTTCATCTTGCAATACATCAAGCATATACATTAAAAACTCCTGACAATCTGGTGAATATTTTGAGAGAATTGCGTTTGACCTGAACATTTGTCTAACAGATTTCGAATTTCAGACACACTTTCTATTTTTGTTCTATCAGTGCTACATTTCTCTAAAACAGAATTCAATAAACAGCAAAAACTTTGATCCGAATTGATCACAATCTATTCTTTTAAAGTTTCTAGAGAAAAGACAACATTAACCACTACATTAGCATAGCAGTTGACACCAGAACTATTTTCAAATTGAAAACCAACAACATCTTCAACAGGATCCATTTTCTTTCTGCTTATAATTTCGGGTTCATCGACTTTTCGTCTTTTTGCTACAACCTCCCTACTATTGGTCACATTTCTTCGTTTCCGGCCTACCACACGTTTCTCAAACAAAGGATATTGAGGCAAATGTGGCGCATACTCTCTTCTTAACCTATTGTATTCCTTAACACAATCTAGATCCGCACAAATGTTTGTGACATCACACTCAATCAAGTACAATCCCGATAAAGTTCTGACTCGTGACAATCCCACATATGCCATACCCTCCTTGAACACAGAACTGCCAATATTCACCAATGCAGTGTCTACACTTAAACCTTGCGATTTATGGATTGTCACCGCATATGCCAAGCAAACAGGAAACTGCTTACGGCGAACATATAAGTCTTTTACAAGCAAAAACCTCGCAGAGCAACGACCAATTAGCTGTACTTCCTCAATGCCATCAAATTTAATTTTTAAAAATTCAATTCCATCTCTATTTCTGTATTTCTCAAAATCAACAACATTACCCATTGATCCATTTACCAGACCTCTTTCAACATGTAAATTCCTTCTCAAAATGATACGGCAATTTAAGCACACATTCAGAGTCTTTTCAAAACCAGCAGTTTTAGATATAGTCTTCTCTAATGAATCCAATTTTGATTTCAAATTCTCAGACAAAATAATTGTTGCTCCCATATGCTCTATTCTGTCAATAGCTTCCAGTTTCACAATCTCTTGGTTTTCTAAATTCAACATTTTGTTGTTGAAGATGGCACATTCTGCAAGAGTTGGCATCAAACATATTCAAGATTTCTTCTCAGTAATTTTCCGAAAAATATTCTCTGGCAGAACGTCTTCTTCTGGATACAAATTTGACCGTAATCGTGCATGTAAAGCTTCTTTCCCATGCTCGGTCACTTTTCCGATTCTAACATCTTGTAGAATATTCTTATAATCTTCATCCTTCGCTTGAAGCATATTTTCACTCAGTTCAGCACAATTGAAGTTTAACCATATATTAACGTTGCCAACGCTCCCTAGGAAATTCCTGGTATCTTCATGTGTAAGTAGTTTAAACACTGGTTGTCCTTTCACTGGTGTCAGCTGCAGAAGATCACCGAAAACAATGATGTGTTTGCCACCAAATAACACATCATACTCTGTTTTAAGAACTTCTTGCATTCTCAAATGCACAAAGGCAAGCATGACATTGGAAACCATGCTTACTTCGTCAATGATAAGAAGTTTCATTTTCCTCAAGACTCTTGAAACTTCACAACAAGCATCTCCAGATAACTTGTGGTATTGTAATTTGTTATCATGCTCCACTGGCAGCATCAGTAGATGATGCAAAGTAATACCTTTAATGTTATGGGCTGCCAGTCCAGTTGGAGCGGTGACAACACAAGACAGCGATGACTCAGTCCTTTTCTGCAAATAACACGAAATTGCTTTAATGAGGAAACTTTTTCCAGTTCCTGCTTCTCCACTCACGTACAGTCGGACAGGCTTCAACAACGTACATGAGCACTCTTTCTTCTCATGACTTAATCCATGATCAATTTGGTTGGTAACTTCGTCATATATTTTCCTCTGCTCAACGTTGAGTTGTCTTTCCAAATCTTCTAAGTTAACCGCATCCTCCTGAGCATGTGCCATGGCTCTTTCCACTTCAATCATGGCAGTGGCAGCTTCATTTTCGATAACTGGTCCTCCTAGTGGATCCTGACTCAATGAAACACAACTCTGACTGTCCTGAGAACTGTCTCTAGCAATCTCGGCTGCAATTGGTGCTTCCTGCTCGATTTCCGCATTCAACATTTCTAGATATTTTGGAAAAACAGGACATTCTATGGTCTCCTTGGCTGCATTGAAAGAGTCTTCGTAACAGAGGAAATCTCCAAGCAGTTCCTCTTCTGCACGCCAAGGCTTGAAAAGTAGCAAAAGAGCTAAATAGAAAAACTCTTTTCTTTCAGGAGATTCACCACTCAATTTTCGATGATTTACCAAATGGCATTTTCTTTGCTTGACCAGACATCCCTCACTTCCAATTACAGCATACACTCCTTTATCAATATCTTCTTTGATGTTCCTCTTGAATATGTAATTTTGTAGAACCTCATACAGACAAACATTCTCGAGGTGACTGCTTCTATTTGGATAATATGTATCCAACATGTTGGTCTTCAAAATATCTGTACTGTTTGGCTCCTTTTCCTATAAATACTCAATTTCCCGTACAGGTTTCAGAACTCGATTACGCGTTGCAGCAAGACCAAGACTCGCCCAAATGATACTCCTAGATTTGGCATAGAGACTTGCTGAAGATAACCGGTCAGAACATTCGTAAGCTCCGATTTCTCGATGCGACAACATCTTCAGACTGAAACTGTACAACTTCTTACTGAGGCTCTTTTCATGGGAAATGTCCTCCCACATATCCTTCAATTCTGTCTTTTCTTTTTTGTGATGTAAGATGTCACATACCGAGTCACAGCCATACAGTTATCAGCCACAAACTGTATATCCATGTTAGCATTCCACATGGACAAAATCACTGGGTTGTAGTCGTTGATGTACTTGGACTCTTCGTTTCTTTTCAAATTGTATGTATTTTTGGGTGATTTCCTCGTCACATTATGTCGCAGCGAAGACATCAAACTGTTCACTCTTCCTTTAGAAATCACCGGTCGTGGAAAGCCGAAACGACATTTTGTGTAGAACTTGTCCTTGTTTCTGAATTTACGACGACAGTACTTTCCACAACGATGGCTTTGAAAGCGTAAAACTTGTTCTCTTAGGCTTTTGTCTTCCTTTGTCTTTGGAACAGCACATGTAGAATACTGTTCTATGAAACTCATCACTAAGTCATCCGGATCTGTTCCAAATTTGGGTGCATCTTTGATCCATAGCAGCATATGTATATGAGGAGCACCTCTTGCTTGATACTCCTTTCTCCAGAAGAAATCCAACACCTCTCCAAGAGGTGGATTTTTCTTGTTCATGTTGAAAGACATCATAGCTTCAAATCTATGATTGAAGTACCTGCATACATTCACTGGATCCAAAGAGCACAGTTCTCCGGGTGTCTTGAATTCGATATTTTCAATGTTTCCATTTGCCTCTCGTAGAAATTCAAGTAAGTCTTCCCAGCCATACTCGGCACAGCTGAGAGTGAGGAACCATGTGGGAGTTCCTAAGTTCCTCAGCATACATTTTACTTCACCATGACGACGGTACCAGTACTCATTAGTACCACGCTGACATGCCATGAGATTAATCAGGTGAGAATCCAAAATACTGTCTTGCACATTGACTTTATCCATAAAGTCCCTTGCCGAGATATTTTGCATCTGTACACCACTTTTCAAGATGTGGTTCACTGCATATGATAGTCCAGACAGATCACTTTCAAACAGTAGATGAAACAAATAGGGAATGCATTGACGAAACCTAGGATCTTCTGCATACAATCGTAAAGTCCGGTATTCAGAAGCAAGAATTTGATCAGGTCGCTCATCATATCTTCCTCCTTGACCTGTTGGAAATAGCTGTGGGAAACACCGAGCTTCCAAACTTTCCTCCCAAACACTAATGGGACTCCCTTTGGCTTGTTTCATTTGAAACAACTCAATAGCATTCCCCATGACTTCCTTGGAATGCAAAGGATGAACACTATAATGTTCATATATTTCTTCATTTTAGAGGCTTCTACTTTCTCAATTTGTCCAGCACACAAATCGCTGTCCTCTTCTTCACTTACTTCCTCTTCTGCAACACATACATTCTTGTAGTACTCATTGTTTTTCATCAAATACAATGTTGCCTTTTTGACTTTCCTAACATCCACTAAATCTTGCCAGATTTTCTTACTCTTTGTCGGAACCCCATTAACTAAGATAACTAGAGGTTCCTCTTCCACTTTCTCTACTCCAATTGTATTAATGTTTCTCTTCAAATCTAGAGGCAAATAAACAACTCTTCCCTTTAATCCTCTCTGTAAATCTGATGGAGGCAATTTCCCTGTCTTTGGCTCCATTCGTACAATAGCCTGAAAGGGATGGACACTTTGAATCAAAATAGATTCATAAGTATTTAAATCCTTCAATTCAGAAGGAATGTCAACCAATTCCAGATTATTATGAACCGCTCTAGCAGGCATCCGATTTTGATTTAATTTGTTACAACAATAAGTACACACACGTTGATCCGATCCCAAATCAAAACAATTTTCTACCATCAAGTATGTTGCAAAATCCTTCCATTCACTATTATTTTCCCTTTCACTTTTTGCATATAAATCCACTAACTTAGTCTGATTCTTATAATAAGTGCGTCGACAACACACACAAGTGAAATTAGGCCTCTCACTTGATTTCACCTGAAACGTGGCAATTTCCTTCTGAAAATTATTATCTGTACTGGAAACCTGTACACTCTCTTCCACATTACCTTCTTCTGGGTCAATTTCAACATTCTCCTCTTTACTTGCAAAGTAACAAAACTCAATTTCTTCACAAATATTCTTCGCATCTACTTCAGAACCATGCAAAAGAGCACTGCTTAATTGTTTAAGCTTAATTGCTGGACTCTTAGCAAAATACAACATTCTCACTAATTTCCTCACTTTATTATGATGGACTGCTAACATCCTGAAATGATGAAAAACACCCTGGCATACTCTCCTGAAAAGACAAGCCAGTGAATGACCATGTAAACCTGTCACTTCTCTCACTCTGCATGGATCTAATTCCTGCAACAACTTCATTTTCTGTTTTAAACTTTTCTTATTAAATGTCCGTACAAAATCACAAAGCAAATTGATGGAATCCTGTCGCACACTGCAAATACTACTACACTTCCAGGTGTACACTGGACCCTTAGGACGTCTTATAACAAGCCAGTTTCTGTTGACCTTTCTTTACATTTTTCATCAAATTTACAATTATCCTGTTGCGGAACATTCGTGTACGAATGTCCCTAAATTGATTGTGCCTTCTACCGGCACTCACAGAGTTTTCTCCTGCTCTACCACTAACTTTATTAAGGGGCCTTTCCTTCCTGTTTAAATTGACTCTCTTCTTCTGGACTAAAACATGTTCTGTAGTGATACTTTTTTTTCTGGAAATGATTCTTAGGAAAGATTTTGTTGTCTTACCCGGAGCTTTTTTGGTGACTTGACGAGTTTTTATTGTAGAGGACTGCTGCAAGCATGTAGTAAGCTGCTGTGTTTGACGTTTTGTAGCCTTTCTCATCCTTTGCCTCGAAGGCATGTTTTATTTTTGAAATGATCTGCAGTTGAATCTGTGGTAAAATATAATAAAAAATTTTATTAACCACTATTACCAAACAGTAAATCAATAACAGTCGTCAAAAAATTAACACACTAGTTGTCAATTCTACATACAATAATTTTTAGCGCATTGACAATTTTAAAAATCAGAAATAGTAGCAAAGAAATGGAATGCTTCTACATTTGACCTGTGCTCTTTTATATGTGAATTTGAACTAATTTTATTAGCATATTTCACTATTTTTTTAAAGACACTTCACACAAGCTGTTTTTGAAGTTGTATTTAATTTTAAATAAAACGGTTAACATGGTTATTTTTTATTTCCAGTAATTTTATTTTATTTTTAAAAGTCTTTACAGTTCAATAGGCTCGAGCAGGTCAGCTGCCCACCCTATGTCATACAAATCTGACAAAT
Organism: Lissotriton helveticus; assembly: GCF_964261635.1. NCBI lineage: Eukaryota > Metazoa > Chordata > Amphibia > Caudata > Salamandridae > Lissotriton > Lissotriton helveticus. Next base: position 1,143,354,636 of record NC_136068.1, read on the forward strand.
CATCATCCTCATCATATTCTTCATCATCCACAGGATATAAATCATCCAAGGGATCTACTTCCACTGACGTTTCAATGACAAGTTCAATGATAAGATCGAGATCAACAGATTGCTCATTATCACTCATGGTTGATGTTGTCGTTATCTTCAAAGAAAGAGAACAACAATGAGATGTTGCAGAGTAAGAGACAAATCTCAGAGACTATAATAGTAAAATTGTTTAACAAGAGTAACATTTTGCAGATATTATTTAGCCACGTCCAGCGATGCTGAGGAGGTGAGGCCTATGTCCAAGTTTTCAGTGAACAGGACTCATCTCTTCTTAACCTTGGATAAGCCTCCCCGACTCTGTGTCCCCTGCTCATACTTAAGTGTAAAGGGGCAGATTTATGTTAACTGGCGCATCCCCAGGGATGCACCAGTTAACGTGCGCCGCTGCTCTGCCACCCATGGTGTAAAAACAGGACAGATGCGTCACGCATCTGTGCCGCAAAAGCGGCGCATTGCAGGAATCACGTCGCAAGCGCGACATGACTACTGCAATGCACAGGGGCAAGCCACACATTGCATGGTGCATCACTCCTTATGCCTGTTTCAAACAGGCGTAAGGATTTGATTCAGCAATGCCATAAAGCTGACTCAGTGAAATCTTGTAAATTTCACTGTGTTAGTTTTACAGGGCTTTCATGCAAGTGAACACCCACCCTGCAACTAAACGCCCACATGAAACCTGACACAGGTTTCATGTGGCGCAGTACTTTACAGCGTGACACATCTGCCTAGATGCATCAAGTTGTAAATATGTCGCAACATAGCGCATCTTTTGTGCCGCTGCTGTGTCACAAAAGTGACGCAACGGTGGCGCAAAAGAGGCGCACGGCCATCATAAATCTGCCCCTAACATTTTAAATGATTGGTTCAGGATGCCGATAAGGTGTGGCCTATCCAGAGGTTTGTTTGAGGTGAGGCCTACTCAGGGTTGCAGATGAAATTTAGGCTTGTTGAAGAGTACAGAGGAGATAATACATGTGCAGGCCTACCAATGAAGTGAGTCATGTCCACTGCACTCTTGAACAAAGGCCAGACCTCCTCTGTCTCCCTGGACAGGCCTAAACCTCATCTGCTCAATGTGATTCGTAATGTTAGGAAACCCAGGTGATGTAATTGAAAAACGTGCACATTTTTTTGCTCATTTCACAATCACATCACCTGTGTTTCCTTTGCTTAGGTATCTCATTGTGCAGATGTAGTCTAGCATATCAAAGAGTACGCAGAAGGTGAGCACTGTATGCAACAACTTTGACACTTACAGAAGCCTCAGCTTCTCCATGCCCCCTACACAGTCCTAAATGTATACATTTTAAACTGACGGTATCTTGTTGCAGATGAAGTGAGGCCTATCTTGCAACATGGTGCATCTTTTGCACCGCTGCTGCGTCACAAAAGTGACGCAACGGCGGCGCAAAAGAGGCGCACGGCCATCATAAATCTGCCCCTAACATTTTAAATGATTGATTCAGGATGCCGATAAGGTGTGGCCTATCCAGAGGTTTGTTTGAGGTGAGGCCTACTCAGGGTTGCAGATGAAATTTAGGCTTGTGGAAGAGTACAGAGGAGATAATACATGTGCAGGCCTACCAACAAAGTGAGTCATGTCCACTGCACTCTTGAACAAAGGCCAGACCTCCTCTGTCTCCCTGGACAGGCATAAACCTCATCTGCACAATGTGATTCGTAATGTTAGGAAACACCGGTGATATAATTGAAAAACGTGCAAATATTTTTGCTCATTTCACAATCACATCACCTGTATTTCCTCAGCTTAGGTATCTCATTGTGCAGATGTAGTCTAGCATATCCAAGAGTACGCAGAAGATGAGGACTGTATGCAACAGAGCAATGTACATTACTCACCTCCCTTGACACTTACAGAAGCCTCAGTTTCTCCATGCCTCCTACACAGTTCTAAATGTATATCATTATCATCACAGTGACTATGAAACTCTAGCAGTACATATTGTGAAACCTAAATGTCTTAAAGTAACGATTTTTTAACCGACAAACAAGCAAATTATTCTCCCAGATTGATGGTGAGAAGTGATATATTTATTTAAAGAAGCAGACACCTTTTTGTCATTGTCATAAATATAAAAAGCATTCCTTTTCTTTATGAACCATTTTCATGTCATAGTTTAAAAACACAGCACAACTCCTATGTACAAGTACACCCTGTCAGTACTTAAATTTAACAAGCACACATGCGGGCGTATTTACAAGAGCCTTGCACCACAGAGAAATGACTTAAATTTACCAAGCACTCATGAGGGCTTATTTACAAGGACCTTGCACCACCTTTAAAGTCACTTTTAACATGGGGAAAATGACGTGAATGTAGCTCATAAGCTTTGTAAATTTGCCCCCATGTTGACTATGAAACTCTTGCAGAACATATTGTGAAACCTAAATGACTTCAAGAAACAAGTTTTTAAACCGACACACAAGCAAATTATTTTCCCATATTCATGGTGGGAAGTGAAATATTCATTTAAAGAAGCAGACACCTTTTTGTCCTTCTCATAAATGTAAAAAGGATTTCTTTTTTTAAAAAAAACGATTTTCTGATCATAAATTGAAAACACACCACAGCTCCTATGTACAAACACACCCTGTCAGTACTTAAATTTGCCAAGCACACATGGGGGCGTATTTACAATGACCTTGCACCACGGGGAAATGACTTAAATTTGCAAAGCACTCATGAGGGCGTATTTACAAGGACCTTGCACCACCTTTAAAGTCACTTTTAACGTGGGGAAAATGACGTGAATGTGGCTCATAAGCTTTGTAAATTTGCCCCCATGTTGACTATGAAACTCTTGCAGAACATATTGTGAAACCTTAATGACTTCAAGAAACGTGTTTTTAAACCGACAAACAAGGAAATTATTCTCCCATATTCATGGTGGAAAGTGAAATATTTATTTAAAGAAGCAGACACCATTTTGACCTTCTCATAAATGTAAAAAGCATTTCTTTTTTTTAAAAAACGATTTTCTGGTCATAATTTGAAAACACAACACAGCTCCTATGTACAAGCACACCCTGTCAGTACTTAAATTTGCCAAGCACACATGGGGGCGTATTTACAAGGACCTTGCACCACGGGGAAATGACTTAAATTTGCAAAGCACTCATGAGGGCGTATTTACAAGGACCTTTCACCACCTTTAATGTCACTTTTAACGTGGGGAAAATAACGTGAACGTGACTCAAAGGCCTTGTAAATATGGCCCATGCTGACTATGAAACTCTATCAGTACATATCAAGTAACCTAAATGATTTCAAGAAACGTTCTTAAACACATCAAGTAAGCAAATTATTCACCCAGATTCATGGTGAATTGACTTAAAATGCCCTAACAGACATGGGGGCGTATTCACTAGGGCCTTGCACCACTTTTGCGTCACTATTAACATGGGGAAAATGACGTAAAAGTGACTCAAAGGCCTTGTAAATATGCCCCAAGCAGGCTATGAAACTCTAGCAGTACATATCAAGAAACCTAAATGATTTCAAGAAACGTTCTTAAACACATCAAGTAAGCAAATTATTCACCCAGATTCATGGTGAAGAGACTTAAAATGCCCTAGCACACAAGAGGGCATATTTTACAAGGCCCTTGCACCACTTTTGCGTCACTTTTAACATAGGGAAAATAACATGAAAGTGGCTCAAACATGAGAATGTATTTACAAGGCCCTTTCATCACTTTAGCGTCACCTTTAACATGGGGAAAATAGCGTGAAAGTGGCTCAAAGTCCTTCTACATATGCCCCATGCTGGCTATGAAACTCTAGCAGCACATATCAAGAAACCTAATTGACTTCAAGAAACGTTTTTAAACACATCAAGTAAGCAAATTATTCACCCAGATTCATGGGGAAGTGACTTAAAATGCCCTAACACACATGAAAGCGTATTTTTAAGGCCCTTGAACCACTTTTCCGTCACTTTTAACATGGCTATGAAACTCAAAGAAACAAAATCTATTTCTAAAACACTTGACACAAAGCAACATTTTAAATACACAACTTTCTTCCTAATTTTTTCCCTTAAGCATACTAATCTCTATCTAAATTAAATGAATCTTTTCTCACCTTAGCAAATTCTTTTTGAGTTTCTAAACAGTCTCAGACACACACCAATTTTTCTTTAGCAGAGCAAAGGGTATGCACTCCAGAGGCTGCAACCAACAAATGCACAGAAATGCTGTAATTCATCACACATATCTCTCATGTCACCCAATCAAAACTCTTCCCTCACTTTTTTCAAATCAACACCCTTCCCCCCTCTGCCCTTTCTGCCTTTTTTCCACAGCAACTACCTCCTGAAAGACCTCTCATGTTTACAAGTTCACACAACAATGTTTCAATTGAACTCTGAACTCTCAGTACACCTGCGTATCCAGTGCATTGTTTCTTAAAATGATTTTTTCTTAACCATTCAAATTTCATCTTTCAAAGAACTCATCCATGCACCCTAACTTTCTGTTTTCAACAATCATAATCCACCAATCACTGCTACTGAATCATTAGCACTGAAACTCCACAGTTTTTTTCATTACAAACTCCTACTGTTTCAACTGCCATTTCATTCCCACACTTCATCTGACTGCAGCAGAACATTCTCTCACCATGTTTTCTTTCTGGATTATTAGACATAGTTACATCCACTGGGCTCAAAGGTATGCTGTTAACAGAAATTTACACAACCTCAATTTACAAAATGTGGAAATCAACTGGATTGGCTACAGAGGATTAAGATGTCACCAATTGATACCATTGGTGAAAACCTTTTTGCATTTGCCAAACCCTGACCTGTTAATAGTGCACTGTGGAGGAAATAATTTGGGCACTTTGACTGGGGTAGGTCTGGAAATGCTTTTAAAGGACACCTTTGAGCAATTGATGGCACTTTTTCCTCAAACTGCCTTGGTATATTCAAATATATGCCAAAGACAGAAATGGAGGTGGTCCAACCAATTTTGTTCACAAATTGAGAAATCGAGGAAGCATGTAAATAAGTCTGTTTCAGCTTACATGAGAGACCATGGAATGGGCTCCATCTACAACAATAACTTGCGTTACTACATGCAAGATATCTACAGAGGAGATGGAGTTCACTTCTCAGATGAGGGGAACAGAATTTTCATCCTGAATTTAAGACTATGTATTGGTACCTACTTATAAGTACCTAGAACTTACACAGAACCCAAAAGCTCTTTTCAGAGCTACCTTAACTATGATTACTCTTTAAAAATTTCAAATGTACCTTTTTTCACTAATTTTCACTTTTGTTCGCTTCCCGGTTCGCTACCTGGTTCGCGTACCGGCAGCTAACCTCGCGAAAAATTCAATTTTTTTTCCCCACATATATGAGCCTCCTCAGCCACCCTTAGAAAACCTAGGGGGTCAGGATACGCCTCCCGTGCCCCCTTATACCCATTTCCCACATTGTTTTTCCTCCATCTTGTGATTAAATTCGACCGAAACACAAGATGGCGGACTCCCGTTACGCTACCGGTTAGCTACCCGGTTCGCGTACCGGGTAGTGTCTTTAAAAAAAATAGTGAAATATGCTAATAAAATTAGTTCAGATTCACATATAAAAGAGCACAGGTCAAATGTAGAAGCATTCCATTTCTTTGCTACTATTTCTGATTTTTAAATTTGTCAATGCACTAAAAATTATTGTATGTAGAATTGACAACTAGTGTGTTAATTTTTTGACGACTGTTATTGATTTACTGTTTGGTAATAGTGGTTAATAACATTTTGTATTATATTTTACCACAGATTCAACTGCAGATCATTTCAATGAGAAAGGCTACAAAACGTCAAACACAGCAGCTTACTACATGCTTGCAGCAGTCCTCTACAATAAAAACTCGTCAAGTCACCGAAAAAGCTCCGGGTAAGACAACGAAATCTTTCCTAAGAAACATTTTCAGAAAAAAAAGTATCACTACAGAACATGTTTTAGTCCAGAAGAAGAGAGTCAATTTAAACATGGAAGGAAAGGCCCCTTAATAAAGTTAGTGCTAGAGCAGGAGAAAACTCTGTGAGTGCCGGTAGAAGGCACAATCAATTTAGGGACATTCGTACACGAATGTTCCGCAACAGGATAATTGTAAATTTGATGAAAAATATAAAGAAAGGTCAACAGAAACTGGCTTTTTATACGAAAAAAAAAATGTTGAGAAAATTATTGATCAGGCTTTGGAAATGAAGCGAAAGTTATTTATTTTGGTAATCAATAGAATTAGGAAACTAAACAAGGCAATTTATGAATTCAAAACAAATAGTAGATGGAAGAGAATAGTTAATCGTACACATTTTTGTGAAGTATTTTCAGGAGAATGGATGCATAGTTCAAGTTGTGAGGCATTTTTCAATGAGGAGAGTTACTTCCAGGACAATGATTTGGTGCATGAAGTTGACACCAGTGGTCGAGCATATGAGGTGAAAGACGGTTGTCCAGTTGAAAAAGAAAAACTTGTGTCAACAGAGGCAGAAGAGGTGTTAGGTGATGAAGTTTTAGGGAGACGTCCTAAGGGTCCAGTGTACACCTGGAAGTGTAGTAGTATTTGCAGTGTGCGACAGGATTCCATCAATTTGCTTTGTGATTTTGTACGGACATTTAACAAGAAAAGTTTAAAACAGAAAATGAAGTTGTTGCAGGAATTAGATCCATGCAGAGTGAGAGAAGTGACAGGTTTACATGGTCATTCACTGGCTTGTCTTTCCAGGAGAGTATGCCAGAGTGTTTTTCATCATTTCAGGATGTTAGCAGTCCATCATAATAAAGTGAGGAAATTAGTGAGAATGTTGTATTTTGCTAAGAGTCCAGCAATTAAGCTTAAACAATTAAGCAGTGCTCTTTTGCATGGTTCTGAAGTAGATGTGAAGAATATTTGTGAAGAAATTGAGTTTTGTTACTTTGCAAGTAAAGAGGAGAATGTTGAAATTGACCCAGAAGAAGAAGGTAATGTGGAAGAGAGTGTACAGGTTTCCAGTACAGATAATTTTCAGAAGGAAATTGCCAGGTTTCAGGTGAAATCAAGTGAGAGGCCTAATTTCACTTGTGTGTGTTGTCGACGCACTTATTATAAGAATCAGACTAAGTTAGTGGATTTAAATGCAAAAAGTGAAAGGGAAAAAATTAGTGAATGGAAGGATTTCGCAACATACTTGATGGTAGAAAATTGTTTTGATTTGGGATCGGATCAACGTGTGTGTACTTATTGTTGTAACAAATTAAATCAAAATCGGATGCCTGCTAGAGCGGTTCATAATAATCTGGAATTGGTTGACATTCCTTCTGAATTGAAGGATTTAAATACTTATGAATCTATTTTGATTCAAATTGTCCATCCCTTTCAGGCTATTGTACGAATGGAGCCAAAGACAGGGAAATTGCCTCCATCAGATTTACAGAGAGGATTAAAGGGAAGAGTTGTTTATTTGCCTCTAGATTTGAAGAAACACATTAATACAATTGGAGTACAGAAAGTGGAAGAGGAACCTCTGGTTATCTTAGTTAATGGGGTTCCGACAAAGAGTAAGAAAATCTGGCAAGATTTAGTGGATGTTAGGAAAGTCAAAAAGGCAACATTGTATTTGATGAAAAACAATGAGTACTACAAGAATGTATGTGTTGCAGAAGAGGAAGTAAGTGAAGAAGAGGACAGCAATTTGTGTGCTGGACAAATTGAGAAAGTAGAAGCCTCTAAAAATGAAGAAATATATGAACATTATAGTGTTCATCCTTTGCATTCCAAGGAAGTCATGGGGAATGCTATTGAGTTGTTTCAAATGAAACAAGCCAAAGGGAGTCCCATTAGTGTTTGGGAGGAAAGTTTGGAAGCTCGGTGTTTCCCACAGCTATTTCCAACAGGTCAAGGAGGAAGATATGATGAGCGACCTGATCAAATTCCTGCTTCTGAATACCGGACTTTACGATTGTATGCAGAAGATCCTAGGTTTCGTCAATGCATTCCCTATTTGTTTCATCTACTGTTTGAAAGTGATCTGTCTGGACTATCATATGCAGTGAACCACATCTTGAAAAGTGGTGTACAGATGCAAAATATCTCGGCAAGGGACTTTATGGATAAAGTCAATGTGCAAGACAGTATTTTGGATTCTCACCTGATTAATCTCATGGCATGTCAGCGTGGTACTAATGAGTACTGGTACCGTCGTCATGGTGATTTAAAATGTATGCTGAGGAACTTAGGAACTCCCACATGGTTCCTCACTCTCAGCTGTGCCGAGTATGGCTGGGAAGACTTACTTGAATTTCTACGAGAGGCAAATGGAAACATTGAAAATATCTAATTCAAGACACCCGGAGAACTGTGCTCTTTGGATCCAGTGAATGTATGCAGGTACTTCAATCATAGATTTGAAGCTATGATGTCTTTCATCATGAACAAGAAAAATCCACCTCTTGGAGAGGTGTTGGATTTCTTCTGGAGAAAGGAGTATCAAGCAAGAGGTGCTCCTCATATACATATGCTGCTATGGATCAAAGATGCACCCAAATTTGGAACAGATCCGGATGACTTAGTGATGAGTTTCATAGAACAGTATTCTACATGTGCTGTTCCAAAGACAAAGGAAGACAAAAGCCTAAGAGAACAAGTTTTACGCTTTCAAAGCCATCGTTGTGGAAATTTCTGTCGTCGTAAATTCAGAAACAAGGACAAGTTCTACACAAAATGTCGTTTCGGCTTTCCACTACCGGTGATTTCTAAAGGAAGAGTGAACAGTTTGATGTCTTCGCTGCGACATAATGTGACGAGGAAATCACCCAAAAATACATACAATTTGAAAAGAAACGAAGAGTCCAAGTACATCAACGACTACAACCCAGTGATTTTGTCCATGTGGAATGCTAACATGGATATACAGTTTGTGGCTGATAACTGTATGGCTGTGGCTCGGTATGTGACATCTTACATCACAAAAAAAGAAAAGACAGAATTGAAGGATATGTGGGAGGACATTTCCCATGAAAAGAGCCTCAGTAAGAAGTTGTACAGTTTCAGTCTGAAGATGTTGTCGCATCGAGAAATCGGAGCTTACGAATGTTCTGACCGGTTATCTTCAGCAAGTCTCTATGCCAAATCTAGGAGTATCATTTGGGCGAGTCTTGGTCTTGCTGCAACGCGTAATCGAGTTCTGAAACCTGTACGGGAAATTGAGGATTTGGTGGAAAAGGAGCCAAACAGTACAGATATTTTGAAGACCAACATGTTGGATACATATTATCCAAATAGAAGCAGTCACCTCAAGAATGCTTGTCTGTATGAGGATCTACAAAATTACATATTCTAGAGGAACATCAAAGAAGATATTGATAAAGGAGTGTATGCTGTAATTGGAAGTGAGGGATGTCTGGTCAAGCAAAGAAAACGCCAATTGGTAAGTCATCGAAAATTGAGTGGCGAATCTCCTGAAAGAAAAGAGTTTTTCTATTTAGCTCTTTTGCAACTTTTCAAGCATTGGCGTGCAGATGAGGAACTGCTTGGAGATTTCCTCTGTTACGAAGACTCTTTCAATGCAGCCAAGGAGACCATAGAATGTCCTGTTTTTCCAAAATATCTAGAAATGTTGAATGCGGAAAACGAGCAGGAAGCAACAATTGCAGCCGAGATTGCTAGAGACAGTTCTCAGGACAGTCAGAGTTCTGTTTCATTGAGTCAGGATCCACTAGGAGGACCAGTTATCGAAAATGAAGCTGCCACTGCCAAGATTGAAGTAGAAAGAGCCATGGCACATGATCAGGAGGATGCGGTTAACTTAGAAGATTTGGAAAGACAACTCAACGTTGAGCAGAGGAAAATATATGACGAAGTTACCAACCAAATTGATCATGGATTAAGTCATGAGAAGAAAGAGTGCTCATGTACGTCGTTGAAGCCTGTCCGACTGTATGTGAGTGGAGAAGCAGGAACTGGAAAAAGTTTCCTCATTAAAGCAATTTCATGTTATTTGCAGAAAAGGACTGAATCATCGCTGTCTTGTGTTGTCACCGCTCCAACTGGACTGGCAGCACATAACATTAAAGGTATTACTTTGCATCGTCTACTGATGCTGCCAGTGGAGCATGATAACAAATTACAATATCACAAGTTATCTGGAGATGCTTGTTGTGAAGTTTCAAGAGTCTTGAGGAAAATGAAACTTCTTATCATTGACGAAGTAAGCATGGTTTCCAATGTCATGCTTGCCTTTGTGCATTTGAGAATGCAAGAAGTTCTTAAAACAGAGTATGATGTGTTATTTGGTGGCAAACACATCATTGTTTTCGGTGATCTTCTGCAGCTGACACCAGTGAAAGGACAACCAGTGTTTAAACTACTTACACATAAAGATACCAGGAAGTGCCTAGGGAGCATTGGCAACGTTAATATATGGTTAAACTTCAATTATGCTGAACTGCGTGAAAATATGCGTCAAGCGAAGGATGAAGATTATAAGAATATTCTACAAGATGTTAGAATCGGAAAAGTGACCGAGCATGGGAAAGAAGCTTTACATGCACGATTACTGTCAAATTTGTATCCAGAAGAAGACGTTCTGCCAGAGAATATTTCTCTGAAAATTACTGAGAAGAAATCTGGAATATGTTTGATGCCAACTCTTGCAGAATGTGCCATCTTCAACAACAAAATGTTGAATTTAGAAAACCAAGAGATTATGAAACTGGAAGCTATTGACAGAATAGAGCATATGGGAGCAACAATTATTTTGTCTGAGAATTTGAAATCAAAATTGGATTCATTATAGAAGACTATATCTAAAACTGCTGGTTATGAAAAGACTCTGAATGTGTGCTTAAATTGCCGTATCATTTTGAGAAGGAATTTACATGTTGAAAGAGGTCTGGTAAATGGATCAATGGGTAATGTTGTTGATTTTGAGAAATACAGAAATAGAGATGGAATTGAATTTTTAAAAATTAAATTGGATGGCATTGAGGAAGTACAGCTAATTGGTCGTTGCTCTGCTAGGTTTTTGCTTGTAAAAGACTTATATGTTCGCCGTAAGCAGTTTCCTGTTTGCTTGGCATATGCGGTGACAATCCATAAATGGCAAGGTTTAAGTGTAGACACTGCATTGGTGAATATTGGCAGTTCTGTGTTCAAGGAGGGTATGGCATATGTGGCATTGTCACGAGTCAGAACTTTATCGGGATTGTACTTGATTGAGTGTGATGTCACAAACATTTGTGCGGATCTAGATTGTGTTAAGGAATACAATAGGTTAAGAAGAGAGTATGCGCCACATTTGCCTCAATATCCTTTGTTTGAGAAACGTGTGGTAGGCCGGAAACAAAGAAATGTGACCAATAGTAGGGAGGTTGTAGCAAAAAGACGAAAAGTCGATGAACCCGAAATTATAAGCAGAAAGAAAATGGATTCTGTTGAAGATGTTGTTGGTTTTCAATTTGAAAATAGTTCTGGTGTCAACTGCTATGCTAATGTAGTGGTTAATGTTGTCTTTTCTCTAGAAACTTTAAAAGAACAGATTGTGATCAATTCGGATCAAACTTTTTGCTGTTTATTGAATTCTGTGTTAAAGAAATGTAGCACTGATAGAACAAAAATAGAAAGTGTGTCTGAAATTCGAAATCTGTTAGACAAATGTTCAGGTCAAACGCAATTCTCTCAAAATATTCAGCAAGATTGTCAGGAGTTTTTAATGTATATGCTTGATGTATTACAAGATGAAGGTGTAGATGTAGATCATCTGTTTGGCCTTTCTTAACAATGGCAGCATGACTGCGAGAACTGTAGGGTATCAAGTACTACTAGTGTAGACTCAGAAAGATTTATATATTTAACTTTGCCAGAAAGTAAATCAGTGTCCTTTAATAAGCTAGTAAAAGCAGCCGATCAAAACATGGAGTGTAGCCAATGTAAGTCTGCAATGCTGTCCACATTATTTATACGAACATATGGCCAGTATGTCATTTTAATGTTCCAACGATGTAGGCCTGATGGAACAAAATTGACAACTTTAATTAAAAATTTTGTGGCTTCGCAGTTGTCAATATCAGGAAGGACTTTTGTAACTGCAGCAATTATATATCATGACGGTCCTTCAACAACATCAGGACATTACACAGCTTATTTGAAGTCTGGAAATGGCTGGTCATTCTGCAATGATTCTGTTTTAACTTTCAAAAAAAGATTGCCTTTTGACCTTAAAAATTCTTACCTGGTGTTTTTTTAACCAAAATCTTAGGGAAGGAATCTCAGGATTTGCTCTGAGGAATTTCAAGAGGTTCTAATGGCTCCTACACTATTTGGCCTTGAGGATAAGTGTAGTACAGAGTGAAAAGTTATTTTTGAGTTTTAAGTAGTTCCTGAAAAAAAAGAAGGTTTTCTTACAGAAAGTGGTGGGCACGGATTAGTTAAAGGACAACAGAGTATTTCCCAAAGCAAACGGTGTTCTTACCATAACACTTGACGTCATGGAAAAATAACTGCACTTTGAATGAGTTCAGAAAAACTGTTTCTTTTAATAAGCTAATTCAAGCAGCCAATCAAAACATGGAGTAGAGGTAATGTAAGTCTGCAATGCTGTCCACATTATTTGTACAAACCTTTGATTATAATGTCATTTTAAAATTCCAACTATATAAACCTGATGAAAGTAAGTTTTCAACTTTAATTACAAATGTTGTGCCTACACAGTCATTGATTTTAGGAAGAACATTTGTAACTGCAGCTATTATATGACATGATGGTCGTTTGACAACATCCGCTTATTACACAGCTTATTTAAAATGTAAAAAAAGCTGGTGTTTCGGAAATGATTCCCATTTGACTATGAAACAATGTTGCCTTTTGACTTAAAATATTCTTATTTTGTGTTTTCAGAAGAGACAATTTAGGGTAGGTAACTGGCCTATAATGATTCTAGGAGTTGATATAATTTTATGTACTGTTTTAAATTGCTTTGTGATTAACAGTGATCAAGAGAATTAAATAATTGTACTAGTCATAGAGGTAGTGTAAGTGTGCCTCATAGTAAGCAGTATCAGTGTCATAGGAAATGTGGAACATGAGTGAGCAAGAAGGGTGAGATATTACTAGTACAGGATTGTGAAAGTGATCTTGAACGATTTTCTTTCTGAAAGTTGTGGAAAAAGAAAATGACGGGATTTGCTTAGAAGAATTCCAAGAGTTATAAATGGCTCTTACACTATTTGGCCTTGAGGAGAAGTGCGGTAGAGAGCGAGAAGTCATTTATTGTATGTAACATATTTGTCAAAATTATGGAGCTTTTCTTTCAGAAAGTGGTGGGCAGAAAATAATAACAGCACAACAGAGTATAAGCTGTTCATAGGACATCCTTCGACGTCATGGAAAGTAAGTTACTTTTGAGGAGTTCTGATTTCTGATTGGTTATGTTATATCGTTTTTTTAAACACAATCATTTTGATTGTGTTTTTTTTTTCCCCGCTGTTATATGATGAATACCTTCAACTCACTGTTTTTAGTGAAATTTGATATATTCTGAGAACAGCAAAAATAAACCATTTAACATGTATAATTAATTCTGTACTTTGTATAGTGAATTTTAATTTGTACTCGTCTTGTCTCATGCTCACTCGTCTTTTACTACCTTCTATCAATCCTCTTTACATACTCACATTGCCTTTTGTTTTATTCTCTTTCACCCTTGTTCTCTAACTCCATTTATCTTTCAACCTTTGTTTCCCTATTCCAACTCTGCTTTTTTCTTTTCTCACTTGCACTATTTTCCAGCTTTTAGACCTTCTGCTTCGCTTGTCTTTTCCATCTTTCCTCCCTTTGTTTTCTAAATTAAATATTTTTGGGTTCTCCTTTTTTGGTGCAATCAGTTAGTATAACTCACCCTCACTCATTTATCTTTCTTTGTTGCCTCACTCAGTCTGTATCTGACACTCTTTCCTTCACTTCCTCTGTCTCCTCTCTCCCTCACTCTCTTTTCCTTATTCACCCTTTCCTTATATAGTTTACCTTACTCACTTTCTTTTAGTAGCTTACACAACTTTAATTTAGTTTTCTCTTATATCCTTCTTTTCTGTCACTGAAAGTATCTTCCTTTTTTTTCTCTTAGTAATTTACTCAATTACAATTTCATTTTGTCTCTGACTGTCTATCATCGTTTCTTTCTCTTTTTTTCTGCATGTTTATCTCTAACTTTATTTCTTTGTAAAATTGGATGATTTTCAATCTTTTCCCTTGTCTTTTCTAATTTTTAAATACATGTTTTAATATTTTTCAAATTTTTGTTCTTTCTTTCACAGATTGAAAGTATAAAAATAACAAGTGACTAAGTTAACGACAATTATAAGGTAAGTGTTTTGTACTCTTTTCGTTACATTTCTATCACATTTAACTTCTATTAGTTCCACTGCTTTATTTCTTTAACCCTCAGTTTCCTGCCTTTGCTACTTCCCTCATTCCTTTTTCTATTACTTACTTACTCTACTCCTTCCACTCCTTTTCTCAGTCCCTCTGTTCTCATAGTTCCTCACTCCTGTTCACACACTCCGTCTCTATTACTCTCACTGTCTCTGACTCATCACTCTTTCACTACTTGTTCATTATGCTTTCTCCCTGTATTTCAAGCACACTATGTTATTTACATTTCTTTGCTGTTTCAATTATTCCTTTTCTGTCACTTCTTCTTTTCTGCTTTCTGTTTTTTCTCTCTGTTATTCCACATGTTTTAACCTTAGTCACTGTCATACATCTTGTTTTATTCCTATTTACTTTCGCTCACTGTTTTCTTAACACTTTCCCTCAGGGTTGTTCTTTTAGTCCGGTTCTATCCCTACCTCTCATTCCACATCCTTTACTGTTTTTCTTCTTAATTTGAACATTCATTCACGTTCTCTAAGAAACTCTTGTTTATTATTCTTCTACTCTCCTTTTTTTCTTTCACTTCCTTATCTATTTTGTTTTTCTCAATTATACCCTCTTACATCTTTTCTTTGGTAAATAGATCTATTAAACAGTATCTCTGTGTTACTCCCTCTAGCTGTCTTTCTTTTAACATTACTCTCTTTCCTTCCCTTATACTCACTCTTCCTTTTTTATTTTTTATTTTTTTCTGTTTCGCTTCCGGTTCGCGTACCGGCGCGCGAACCGGGAAGCGAATCAAAAGAAATAGAGGTTGCCAGAGTGCTAAACATTCTAGCAATTTTTTATAAATGGGAGGTAGTTCTGAAAAGAACTTTTTTTTATTGTTTTTGTTGTTTTATTTATTTATTTATTTTTTCTGAATTTTTTTTTACTTTTTTTGTATTTTTTGAACGGTTTTATATTTTTTTTGGTTTTTTTGGGGGGGGAAACGAAAATCATTCATTTTAAAGGGCTCAACAGGAGCAACAAAAAAAAAGATAATTTACTTTCTGGGGCGTTTTGGACATTTATGATTTTCAATAGCTCTGTTGATTAAAGTTATGCTACTCTCCCTATAGCAAATTAATTTGCCGCAAAAAATGCAGACTTGCTTCACGACCCCAAAGTTCATCTGAATGTTTGGGACCGTCTCCCTCGCCTCTGGTCCCGTCACTGCCTGTTCGCTTGATGTACTGGCCACAGGAGGTTTTTTTTCCTGCAGGTCACGTACCTGCGCAGCACTATAATTTATAGGGTGCCACCTCTCCATGTGCCGATGCATGGTGTAATTCCCAAAGCTGTATTTTTTATCAGTCCCTCTGGACAGAGTTTTGCCACAGATCAGACATGTGACGTAGCGGGCATTTACTTATTTTTGGTCCCGGGGAAATGTATAGAAGTGCCAGATATAACTATCCTTCACATGGGACCTCCTTGGCTCTTCAGGCAAAAACTGTCTCCTCCCTTGCTCCTCTTCCTCTTCTTCCTCTTCTTCCTCCTCTTGATTAAGGATGACCTGAGGAGGTGGTCCTTCCTTCCTAGGAGGTGGTGGTGGTGGTGGTGCACCAGCTGCAGCTACTAATGAAGCCATTTCTTATTAATCAAAATAGGACTTCCTCTCACAAAGTTGAAAGTCAGAGTGAGAAAAAAGGTGGGGGCTTTCATCATTTGGGAAAAAAAAATGTTCTAAACCAATGAAAAGTGTTATTTTTAGGTCACATGACCTAGCCTTACATCATTAGGAAACCAAAAGTGAAATGAACCAATGAAAAGTTTTATTAACAAGTCACATGACCTGTTACGCTTACGTTACGCGCTCCGCGCCGCGCCCCGGATCGCTTCCGGGGTGCTGCGCTTCGCGCCTCGGTTCACGCTCCGGAGCACTTCCGGGTGCGCTAACGCGGCGCGTCATAAGACGCATTACGCGACAACGCGATACGTCGCGCTTATGCGATGCGTCACGATGTTGTTTTCTAACGCTGCAGTTGCGCAAACGGAACGTTTACCGGTTCGCGGACCGGGTCGCGGCACCAAATTGAGCTAACGGGAAGCTACCCGGTGCGCGGACCGGTAGCGAAACAAAAAAAAATAAAAAATAAATATATACATAAAAAAATTGTATTAAAAACATACAAAATATATTTTTCGATTTAAAGAAGAATACATTTTAAAGCTTTTGATATTTGCTATTAAAAAACCATTGACATTCACTGAAAAAACCATAGGTTATAGACCATATATAGTTAGGAATTAGCATTTACAAAACCTTGAAAATTCACTGAAAAAACCATAGGGTATACACCATATATAGTTAGGAATTAGCATTTACAAAACCTTATTTTACTCACACAAAACCATTGAAATTCGCATATATAGTTAGTTGCACTAACTATATATCGCGCACCCGCAATCCACTGCTGATCATTTCACATATTACATCATTCATGACATGGTCAGTGACATCACTGATGATATCACTGATGACATCTCAAATGACATCACTGATGACATCACTGATGACATCTCAAATTACATCACTGATGACATCACTGATGACATCTCATTTGACATTACTGATCACATCACTGATGACATCATTCATGTGATAATACGATGAACCTCTTCAGACTCTAATATAACCTTAGATACACTCAGTGTAAACAGACACTCACAGACTGTCACTCATCCATGGAGTTACACACACACCTAGTCAGTCATGCAAAGAATCAATCACACCTCCATTTTCTCAACTATACAGTTATACACACCTTACTTATTCAAACATATACTAACACATATTTACTCTCTTATACAATCCCGGATACAAGTTCACAATGATCCATACAGCCACTCACACATTCACTGGCTCTTATGCACAGTTATTTATATATGTCAACTCTCAAATATACTGTGTTTTACATATGTACTTACTTTAACATGTAGCACTGAGATATCCATTCACTCACCAATACACTCATGCACACAGTCAACCGCCCATACAGCTGTTTCCACATGCACTTTTGAACCCATACATCTAGTGAATCAACTGCTCACACATCTATGCACAGAGTCATACACCTCCCAGCCACCCACACACACACTCAGTCTCCCATACAAATACTTGGGCAACCAATCAATAACCCATATAGTTACTCATATAGCTACTGATCAACACATGCAGCAGTTTACAGAACAACAGATATAATGATGCACAAATTAAGACAGTTTAGTCACTAACCCATGCACTCAGTGAGACACATTTAATCACTCACTCATACAGTCAGTCATGCACCTACTAAATCCTTCATCCAGACACTTATAAATCCACTCATTCTTCAATATGTAAGACATATTTTAACTTTACAGAAACATACAGTCACTGGATGTTGTCATCAGTGATGTCATCAGTGATGTCATTTGAGATGTCATCAGTGATGTCATCAGTGATGTCATTTGAGATGTCATCAGTGATGTCATCAGTGATGTCACTGACCATGTCATGAATGATGTAATATGTGACATGATCAGCAGGCGATTGCGGGTGCGCGATATATAGTTAGTGCAACTGACTATATGTGCGAATTTCAATGGTTTTGTGTGAGTAAAATAAGGTTTTGTAAATGCTAATTCCTAACTATATATGGTGTATAACCTATGGTTTTTTCAGTGATATATATATATATATATTCACTGAAAAAACCATAGGTTATAGACCATATATAGTTAGGAATTAGCATTTAAAAAACCTTATTTTACTCACATAAAAACCATTGAAATTTCATATATAGTTAGTTGTACTAACTATATATCGCGCACCCGCAATCCACTGCTGATGATGTCACATATTACATCATTCATGACATGGTCAGTGACATCACTGATGACATCACTGATGACATCTCAAATGACATCACTGATGACATCACTGATGACAACATCCAGTGACTGTATGTTTCTGTAAAGTTAAAATATGTCTTATATATTGAAGAATGAGTGGATGTATAAGTGTCTGGATGATGTATTTAGTAGGTGCATGACTGACTGTATAAGTGAGTGATTAAATGTGTCTCACTGAGTGCATGGGTTAGTGACTAAACTGTTTTAAATTGTGCACCATTGTGTCTGTTGTTTTGTAATCTGATGCATGTGTTGATCATTAGCTATATGACTAACTATATGGGTTATTGATTAGTTGGCCAAGTATTTGTATGGGAGACTGAGTGTGTGTGTGGGTGGCTGGGAGGTGTATGACTCTGTGCATAGATGTGTGAGCAGTTGATTCACTAGATGTATGGGTTCAAAAGTGCATGTGGAAACAGCTGTATGGGCGGTTTACTGTGTGCATGAGTGTATTGGTGAGTGAATGGATATCTCAGTGCTACATGTCAAAGTAAGTACATATGTAAAACACAGTACATGTGGTAGTTGACATATATAAATAACTGTGCATAAGAGCCAGTGAATGTGTGAGTGGCTGTATGGATTATTGTGAACTTGTATCAGGGATTGTATAACAGAGTAAATATGTGTTATTATATGTTTCAATAAGTAAGGTGTGTTTAACGATATAGTTGAGCAAATGGAGGTGTGATTGATTCTTTGCAAGACTGATTAGGTGTGTGAGTAACTCCATGGATGAGTGACAGTCTGTGAGTGTCTGTTTACACTGAGTGTATCTACGGTTATATTAGAGTCTGAAGAGGTTCATCGTATCATCACATGAATGATGTCATGAGTAATGTCAAATGAGATGTCATCAGTGATGTCATGAGTGATGTAATTTGAGATGTCATCAGTGATGTCATCAGTGATGTCACTGACCATGTCATGAATGATGTAATATGTGACATCATCAGCAGTGGATTGCGGGTGCGCGATATATAGTTAGTACAACTAACTATATATGGAATTTCAATGGTTTTGTGTGAGTAAAATAAGGTTTTTTAAATGCTAATTCCTAACTATATATGGTCTATAACCTATGGTTTTTTCAGTGAATTTTCAAGGTTTTGTAAATGCTAATTCCTAACTATATATGGTCTATAACCTATGGTTTTTTCAGTGAATTTCATAGGTTTTTTAATAGCAAATCTTTATAAAAATAATACATTTTAAATCTAATTTTATATTTTATAATTTTTTTATTTTTTTTTAATATTATTTTTAGTGCGCTCCCGGGGCGCGGACAGGTGAACGCACGGGTAAGCGCAATCTTGCGGCGCGCCCCAGGGCGCGTACTAATGCGCGTCCCGGAAGCGCTATTGCCGAGAACGAAAACAACATTGTGACGTATCGCGTAGCCGCCACGCCTTGCGTCATAAGACACGTATCGCGTAGCCGCGAGATGCGTCTTATGACGCACCGCGTAAGCGCACCCGGAAGCGCATACGATCGCGCAACGTAAGCGCCCCGATGCGCTTACGATACACGCCCGGGACGCGCCCCGGGGCGCGTAGCGTAAGCGCGTCAAACCATGTGACTTTAAAATAACACTTTTCATTGGTTCAGAACTTTTTTTTTCCAAATTGTGTGAAACCCACCCATTTCTCTCACTATTGCTTTGTACTTGGAGAGAGCAAGAGCTGTTGTGTCTACTCTATCTCCTACTTTTCTGATCTCCAGCAATGGCTGCAAGAGAGTCATCCAGCAGTGATTCAGAGGGATTTTTAGATGAGGACCCTCCTCAGCAAAAGAAAAAAACCCATTTCATCTGGAAATTTTACGAAATCCCAGAAGGACAGAAAAAAGTCAACGCTCCCAAAGTAACATGCAAAATATGTGGGAGTAGTTTATCCAGAGGCAATCCTCTGAAAAAATATAGTTTTGGGAATGCTAATTTGATCCGGCATGTGAAAAGAAGACACCCTAACAACTTTGCCAGGGAGAGTGTCAGAGAGCTGGCACGGAATGTACCCACAGATGGCGGCAGCACCTCCACTGGTGGAGCAACACCTTCGGGACCACCCCGTGGAAGAATGGTCCCTAACATTCAGCCGGTGTTTGCGGGCATCAAATTTTCGTGCACAGAGTGTGACGAACTGCTCTGCTATGGGGAGCAGAGTGTTGAACTGATTGCCCTAAAGAAACAGCAACACCGCTGCTCTTCCAGTCCCTAAATGTTCAAATTTTTTTGCTCCTGTTGAGCAGTTTTGGAATCCTTGTTTTTGTTTTTCCCTTGAAAAAAATCCAAAAAAAATATAAAATTGTTTTAAAAAGTTTAAAAAAATATAAAACAACAAAAACAAAAAAAAATATATAAAACAACAAAATCAAAAAAAAAGTTCTTTTCAGAACTACCTCCAATTTTTAAAAAGAAGCTTTATTTTTTTTAAAGTCTGTCATTTTTAATCTCCATGGTACGCTCCCCCGTACGCTCCCCGGTGCGCGTACCGGGCGCTCACCCCCGCGAAAATCGATTTTTTTTAAAAAAAAATTTTTCACCCGCGGGAGCCTTTTATGGCCCCCACATGAAACCTAGGGGGTCAGGGGGTGGGTACCCTGCCCCCTCTTGCTCATTTCCCCCTTTGATTTTTGCCACCTCTTGTGTCTCCATCCTACCGAGACACAAGATGGCGGCCGCTGCGGACTGTTTCGAATGTTTACAGACACCCGAGAACCAATCAGCTTGCCGTGCGCAAGTCGCGTTGCGCGCCTGGAGCGCTCCCCGGTACGCGTACCGAGGAGCGCTCCAGGCGCGGCTCTAGATATATATCTTTTTTTGAACGTTAATTTCTCAAAATCCACTGTAGCACATATATTGAGACCTACAAAAGGCACATCGGGCTACCAGTCCCTACAATTTTGCCAAGTTTCGTGCAAATCCATTCAGCCGTTCGGGCTAAAAGTGAGGCCAACCGCCCTATGGAAAACTCAATGTTAAAAACACGTTTTGAGACCCCCCTTTTTTCTCGGCCCCCCCTTGACGAAACCCCCCCAAATTTTCAGGGGCTGCTCAGAAACAAAATGTTCCATTTTCCTGAAAATTTCAGCCAATTCCGTCTACAAACGCCAAAGTTATTAGACATAGAATTTTCAAAAATCCCATAGGGAAAAAATCCTAACTATATATACCTACTGGCGACCGCCAGTAGGTAATATATATATACATATATATATACGTATACATATGTATATGTATATTTTTATATATATATTATATAAATATATATATTATATATATAGAGGGATGTTATTTGAGATGTCATCAGTGATGTCAAGAGTGATGTCACTGACCATGTCATGATTGATGTAATATGTGAGGTCATCAGCAGTGCATTGCGGGCGTGCAAGTTATAGTTAGCTGTGCTAATGGAGGAATTTCAAAGGTTTTGTATGAGAGAAAGGTTTAGCTAACTATAACGTGTGAAACCTATGGTTTTTTCAATGAATTTCTAAGCTTTTTTAAATGCTAATTCCTAACTATAACGTGTGTGAAACCTATGGTTTTTTCAATGAATTTGCAAGGTTTTTTGAATGCTAATTCCTAACTATAACATGTGTGAAACCTGTGGTTTTTTCAGTGAATCTCAAAGGTTTTTTAAATGATAATTTATAAATGTATTAATTATTATGTCTTTCTTTTTATACTAATTTCTTATATTTTTAATATAAATATTTATACTTATTTTATTTTTTAGATTATATTTCATATTTTTATTATAAAATAATAACAACACTAACTTGCAAAGGATTTTTTGGATTAATAATTGCTTGACGTCGATTGCAAGTGTAACACAGGTCCACCAATGCTCTTAGGGCCCTATGCTCACAATGCTGTATCAATCCTTACACCTCCTTCAAGCATGTGCAAGGTTTTGATGCAGCATAAGCTCAAAAGTGACTGAATTAAATGTTATACATTTCACTCAGTCACTTTTAGGAGGCATTGCGGCACCCCCTTGTGCACAAGAAAGCCTCTTCTGGCGCAGCGCTTTACAATGTAGCACATACCAAGGCACATCTTTTGCACCATCGCTGTGTCACAAAAGTGACGCAACGGCTGTGTAAAAGAGGCACAAGAGAATTGTAAATCCGCCCCTAACACATACAAATTCACCCGGGCAGTTTCACAAGCAGCACAAATTAAAGCATAGACTTGTAACATATTTATGTACATATGTTACATTCAAGTGCTTCGGACAAACTACAGTATACTATAGATAAATACTTTATAGATGTATGCTGTAGCACTTCCTTATAGTTCTGCACGTTCACATTCTCCATACACTAGTAAGATATTCATTCATTCATTTATGAACTACACATTCATTCTGACAAACTTTTACACACTAACATAGAAGTATAGCTTTTTCTTTGACCAGTGAAGGTAGTTCTAAAAAGAACTGTTTTTTTTGTTTTTTTGTTTTGTAGGTTTTATTGTGTTTTCTCAACAAATTCCAAATGGAACAAAAGAAGAAAAAAAAAAAACTAATGTCGAGGACTGCAATGATCCTGCATCCTGCGTTTCATCAGGTCTGTAGACTGTTCCCCATAGCACAAAAGTTTATCGCAATAAATGCATAGAATTTTAACTTCAGCAAAGTCAGAATCAATTTGTGGGTGTGGACTGCTTGCTGAAAATGCTGCTGCCGCAGTTGATGTGCTTGGTACAGTAGTAGGTGGATTCTCGCGCAACCTCCGTCTTGCAGCTCGAGCAAAGTTCTTGGGGTGCAAGTTCTTCACGTGTCGCACCATATTTGCTGTGCCAAAGGAGTATTTTTTTAGATGGATCACCCCTTGAAAGAGTTGTTTGGCAAATTTTACAGGTTACTTTGGAGCATTTACCTTTTTTTGTCCTTCTGGAAAAGTAAAAAACTTTCAAATTAAAGCTTCTTTCCTTTTCTTTGGACGTTCTTCAGGAATGAAATCTCCCTCTGAAGAACTGCTGGAATATGACTCCATTGCTCTTATTATTGTGATCTTCCTTCTATTTGAGAAGATTCTCAGAAGAAATTCTTCTTAGTAGAAACTCAAGGTCGAATAATTATAAAGTGACGGAACTTTCAACAGTCGCAATAGCAAAAGTTATGAACCAATCAAATCTCTACTTTTAAAGTCACATGCCTTTGCGTACGCTTATGATGCGCTTACGCAGCTATTTCGATACCAGAACGCATGAGGTTCTACCGTGATTTTTGTAATTGTTTTTAAAAGTAATATATGATTATTACAAGTATTAAAAAAAATCATAGTTATCCCAAATGTCTGCCCTTAGTATGTACATTAAATACATAAACAAATGTGTTAAACCAAGTAGAAACATTGCCCCCTTTCGCGTACAGAACGCCGTACATGACGTCACACGGAAGCTTTAATGCTTTTATTCGTACCGTATGCCCGGGTACACGCTGAGTATGATAAGCAGTACAAACTATGGTGCGATCACCCTCTCAGTGACAAATCAGAGCTCAGGGCCGCTAAGGAGAATGATTAAAAGTGTTCACTCATTGCAGATCCGATTCTGGGCCTGCCTCTGCTTACATTATAACGCCACCCCCATTTCTCTCTGTTGTTAATTGTTATTGCACACACTCATACTTGCACATTCGCAGCGCACGCCCGCCCACACTACCCACATGCCACCACCTATCATGCTTGCTATCACTAAGCCTGGAAACCAATACATTACCCAATGGGATGTCCCCCAGGGCCATCATTCTTGCAGACCGTGAAAACGCTACCAATGACGGCCCTGGGCTTGGTTTGGTCAGCCCCCGCGGTTCCCATATAATGCGGGCACTGACGTGAGCACGGTCTCTTTTGCCTTCCTGTGATGCGGTGACAGACAGACTGTCGAAAACACCCCAGGCTCAGCGAAACCGCAGCCTTTGAAGACACGACAAAAGACGACAGAAGCAAACGTAAGAGAAGACGTCACAACATGAGCCTCCACTGTAAATTGTATATGCATAATGCTATTTTTTTCTCCTTCATATGGCTTTCCTACCCCTCAATGGTTTTAAATTGTGCTTACATAATTGAAATATTTCTTTATAACTCACAAGGTCCTATACACCTCTAATTTAAAAAATTGTGCGTGCATAAATTTCTGTGTCGTATTTCTGTACTACGCCACGTGCTTAGGCCTCTATTATTATTAATTGTGCGTGCATGATCGTATTTTTTTTTCTGCGTCACGAGGCCGTCCCAGGCCTGTATTAAATTATTGATCTTCCTTTGTTGGCTGAAGCTGCAACAGTCTAACTACGGAATATTAAGAACCCACATTAAAATTCACTTTTGATAGTAGTTACGCAACTCAGTTTACGATGACTAATCAAAATGTCCTTGTGTTTCCTTCAGCAAACATCCTTCAGAAGCAACCACGGGCTATCGAGCAACAGCAATGGAATTGTCTCCAACGTATTGAATATACTTTGACGTATAGAAGCTGAGTTCAAGTCGAGTGGTGAACTCCGGTGGCCGCACTGTTTATCCAAGGTAAGAACAGCAGCGTAGATCTACAAAGCCTTCATAGCAATGCATTAGAAATAAGTCGGCATAACGGGCGTCAGTAATGCAGTAGGCACTTCCATATAGACACCACTTGAACGCGGCACTATAACAGACCTGGAATGTACAAGCCACACTGCACACGTAAAAGCATAGAGTTACCAAAACTTGTATGGGCATATTATCAAGAAAATGTTATCGCCGATAAATTTTTCGCCGTTTCGGCGATAAAATTTTCGCCGTTTCGGCGGCAGGTAACTGCAGCTAAAGCGGCGATAAAAGGCTTGATAATATGCCCTTGTGAATTCCCATAGTAGCCCAGGTTAACACCAGAACCTGGGCTGCTATGGGAATTCACAAGAGCATATTATCAAGCCCATTATTGCCGCTTTAGCTGCAGTTTCCTACCGCTAAAACGGCGATAATTTTATCGCCGTTCTTGATAATATGCCCCTTAATGCTTCAGCTCATTTACTCACATCTACATAATTCTAAACTCTAATTTTTTCTTTTGTTTTGCAGATTACCAATCGGACACCTTTTGGAATCCATTTCACAATTTGTTTATAATATTGTTTGTTAAAGTTATTTTTCTAGTTCTAATATAGTTATAATTCAGTTTCGTTTATATTTATTGTTTAGTAAAAGTTAATAAAAAAAATACATACTTTGTTTATTTTGTGGGGGAGGGGTATGACAGTCCACAATAAAAATAATGTTGAAATACTATAGTAAGATATTCAAGACTAGGATTGAAAACTACTGAGTTCGAACTAACAGATATAATAAAAACAACGGTGAAAAACTACTAAAATGGCGGTGGACCGAGTACGTAATCAACGTTTGGCGCCTCGGCACTACCTTTCAAATAAATATAGAAAAAATATGATTATTAATACTGTACAAAAGTACAGCAGCGGATGACACACATGAACCGAGAAAAGAAAGCGACAGATTTACTACCGGAAATAAAGAAAGTTTTGCTTGTTGAACTTGAAGAAAAATAAAACGTGGGCTTTAAAACGACGCTGCGCATGCGTAGAGAGTACAACTGCTACACAAAAAAAGGAAAGCTTTACATACTATCATCAGGAGCAAATTATCAACAAAAGGTGATACATTATCGCCACTTTTATCAACAGGAAACTGCCGATAAAGCTGCGATAATGTGCTTGATAATAGGCCCTTGTAACTTCCCATACAAGCCTAGGTTCTGGTGTTAAACTGGGCTGCTATGGTTATTACCAAAGGCATATAATCAAGCCTATTATTGCCGCTTTATCGCCAGTTTCCTGCCGATAAAAGCGACGATAATGAATCGCCTTTTGTGGATAATATGGCCCATTGCTCTTTTTTTGACCAGTAAACTTAGGTGCATATTATCAAGGACCGGTGTTAAAAATATCGCCGTTTTATTGGCAGGAAACTAGCTTGATGATACGGCCTTTGGGATTTCCCATAGAAGCCCATGTTAACACCGGAACATAGGCTTCTATGGGAATTAACAAGGACGTATTATCAAGCCCACCCTCCCAAGATTAAAAAAAAACTCCAGACAATGCAGGTACCCGGAGCTGGAAGGTTGTTCCCCGCGACGTGTATGGGGAGAGCTCAAACATATTTTTTTTAAAAAGACCGGAGGGGTGCCGCTCACCGAGAATGTAACCCCCCTCATACTAAAAAATAAAACCAGAGGATTGCCGTTCCCCAGGGCTCGGGGCACATTACATTATGCAAAAAAATTGCCCCCGTAATTTGCCCCCCTGGAACATAATGAACAAAATATACTACTAGTTTTTTTCCACCTTTTCCACGGTGTACAAGTACTGCACTAGTACCCTGCCATTTTTTATTTTAAAAAAAATAAAAATTGAGCCTAAAGATCCATGTACCACCCCCTGACCAAGACTATAGGGTCAGAATGTTTCTACTCTGCCCCCTTTCCTTATTTCTCAACTTTGTTTTACTGTTTTCTTGTGACTCTGCTCTCCCGACAAACAAGATGGCAGCCAACACTTCCTGGTTTGGAGTATTGACAGCCAATCAGCATGCAGCTCTTGCTCGCAATTGTACGTATTTCCATACGCGTACGCCTCGATTTTCCTTTACAAAAATAAAAATAAAAAATAGGGCCTAAACAACCATTTACGACCCCTAGAGGGTCAGAATGTTTCTAGCCTACCCCCTTCCCTTTTTCCGCAACTTTGTTTTACTGTTTTCTTGTGACCCGGTCAGCGCAATGTTGCGGCGCGCCCCAGGGCGCGTACCTGGGAGCGTCCCGTTAGCGCTATTTTCGCGAATGAAAACAACATTGTGACGTATCGCATAGACGCGTGATGCGTCATATGACGCACAGCGTAAGCACACCCGGAAGTACACGAGCGCATACGATCGCGCAACATCTTGACGCGCTTACACTACGCGCCCACGGGCGCGCCCCGGGGTGCGTAGCGTAAGCCCGTCGGGTCATGTGACCTGAAAATAACACTTTCTATTGGTGCAGAACAGTTTTGGTTTCCAAATGAGTAAAGCCCGGGTCATATGACCTGAAAATAACACTTCTCATTGGTTCAGGACACTTTGTTTTTTGCAAATGATGAAAGACCCCACCTTCTTTCCTTATTCTGACTTTGTCCTTTGACTGAGGAAGACCTGTTTCAGCAATAGAGAGAACTATTTTGTACTTTCAAATGGCTACTGTAGCTGCAACAGCTGGAGCATCTGCACCACCACCACCACCACCACCAAGAGGACCACCACAACAGTACATTGGTGGTCAAGAAGAGGAGGAGGAGGAAGAGGAAAAGGAGGAGGGGAGAAGATGGCTGGCTGAAGACAATACCCCATACCAGCCAAGGCCACACATTGTATGGGAGTTTTTTTCAATCCCGGAGGGCAAGAAAAAAGTGAATGCGGCCAAGGTAACTTGCCTAATCTGTGGCGAACAACTCTCAAGGGGCAACCCAAACAAAAAATATTCTTTTGGTAATAATACCATGATCAGACATATGACCCGCAAGCATCCAAACAACTACTCTGCTGCAGAGATCAGGGAACTGGCCAGTAACCTCCCCAAGTATTCAAGGACCTCCTCCAAAAGAAAGCAACCCAGTCCATCGGGACCAGAAACAACGGAGACGATGCCTTGTATTCAACCTCGATTTGCAAAATTTAGAATCACATGTATTGATTGTGGCAAGCTCATCTCCTATGGTGAAAAGAGCGTAAAGCTCGTCGTCCTTGCTGGAGACAATCACAAATGCCCCAAAGAAAAGTAATTTTTTTCATTTTTTGTTTTTTGCTCCAGTTGAGCCATTTTCAATTCCCCTTTTTTTGTTTTTCCCTTTAAAGAATACAAAAAAATATAAAACTGTTTTGAAAAGCCCAAAAAAGTACAAAATGTTCAAAAAAACATTAAAAAACATAATACAACAAAAAGAAGAAAAAAACAGTTCTTTTTAGAACTACCTTTTATTTATAAAAATAACCCTATATTTTTAATGAATCTCTGTCAGTTTTTTTTTCTGAGGGTACGCGTACCGGGGCGCGCCCCCCAAAAAATAGAAAAAAAATTTAGTGAAGGAGTTAGCATGAGGGAAGAACACAAAGAGAGTAGTGTTAAGAGAAAGACAGCTACAGGATGAACACAGAGGGATTGTTTATTACATAGTAAAAAACAGAGAAGGTGTAATAGAGTGAAAGTGAGAAAAGTAAAATGACTAAAGGAGCGAAAGAAGGGAAGAGAGAGGAAGAAGACTAAAGTAGAGATAGTGGGAGAATGTGAGTGGGTGTTGAAAGAAAAAGAAAGGACAGTAAATAATTGAGAATGAAGGGTAGTGGCGTAACCGGGATAAATGAAGAACGGTGAGTGAGGGTAAGAAAAGACCAGTTAGTGTAAGTAAAGAGGGGTGAAAGAGGGTGAAAAATTGAATTAGTATAAGACATGGGGAGTGACAAAGAGAAAGGACATAGAGAGTAAAGAAAACAGTACCTGAATGGGCTTGAGTGAAACAGCAAAGAAAGATAAGTAATGCAGTGTGTGTGACTTATATGGAGTCAGTGGGTGTAGGTCGGGGTGTGGGTGTGTAAGGTGTGTCTGTGGGTGTGGCTGTGTGGGGTGTTTTGGTGTGGGTGGAGGTGAGGGTGTGTGAAGTATGTGTGAGGAGTGTATGGGTGTGGGATGTATATGTGTGCGATGTATGTGTGTGTATGGAATGTGTGTGTATATGTGAAGAGTGTGTGTGGGGGGATTTTCTGTGTGTATGAGGTGTGTGTGTGGTGTGTATGTGGGGTGTATGTTAGAGGTGTGTGTATGTATTGAGAGGGGGATGAGGTGTGTGTGTAGGAGTAAGGTAAATAATTAAGAAAAACAGAATGAGTGAAGAAGCAAAGGAAGGGAACAGAGGGTAAGTGAAGTAAAGAATAGAAAGAAGTTGAATATGAGAGGGGAAATAGGGAAATTGGAGTAAACATGGAGAATAAGAATAAGTGAGAGAAGCAGAATAAAGACACAGGAGTGAGGTTGGTTGAGAAAATATTAGTGAGTTTAAAGCAAAGGGTGATGACAAAATACATTTTTATAGTCATACTTACCATATAATAAATGTAACTTTAATTATTTTTTTTTACTACACTTTGTATCTGTGAAAGAGAGAAGAAAAAATAAGTTATAATTAGTAAAATGTGTATTTTAAATTAAAATATACAAATGAAGAGGTTAAAAATCATAACAGTGTATTTAGTAAGAGTGAAGGACACAGAAAGGGAAATAAAGTAAGGTAGAAGGATAAAAAGAGAAAAAAAAGAAATAGAATGAGAGCAAATTACTAAGAGTTAGGCATATAGATTCACTGACACAGAGGAAGAGAAGAACAGAGAAATGAACTGAAGGTGAGAAAGATACTAAAACAATGTGAGTTAGCAAAACTAAGTCAGGAAACAGTATTAAGTAAAAAGAAAATAACAGAGACGGAAAAGAGTCTAATTAAGGATGCATTTAGAAGATTGAGAAATAGAAGATAACTGAGAGTAAGTGACGAACAGTCAAAGTGAAGGGATGAAGGGAGAGAGGATAAGAACGATTGAGGGAAATGGAGTCAGGAAGTTAGTAGACAGACACACTAAGAGAAAAACTGAGTGAGGTGGGGTACAATGAGTGACAAAAGGAAATGAGTAAGGGAGCAAAAAAAGGAAAGAGAGGAGAAGACGACTAAAAGAGTGGTGCTGAAAGAAAATAATTTAGTGATGAAAGTAAAGAGAAGGACATTGAAAGAAAGGAAATGAGGGATAGTAATGGAACCAGAGTAAAAGAAATGAGATGAAGAACGATGAAGAACGATGAAGAACGATGAGAGAGGAGCAGTGAAGTTGTTGTAAAAGAAATGATAGAAGGTAGATAAACACAAGTGAACATAACACAAGGAGAGTGAGGCACTGAGGACATAGAGGTAGTGAACGAAAAATAGAGAAAAGAGGTCAAAAGAAAGGAGCAAACAAAGATAAGCGAGGGAGAGTGGGTGAGTTATAGTGATAGAGTGCGACAATACTGCTCAGTGAGTAAAGAGGAATTAGTAAAAGAGCAAAGGAGGAAAAGACGGAAAAGGGAAGTAAAGCAGAGAGACTGAAAGCTGAAAAGTGGTGCAAGGGAGAGAGGGGATGCAGACAGTTGAAATGAGAATGAGGGGTTGTGAAAGAAGTGCAGTAAACGAATGGGTGTGAAACAGAGTGAGAGAAAGGCAGTGTGAGTGAGTAAAGAGAGCTGAAAGAGAGAGTAAAAAGGAAAATGAGTGTCAGAGAATGGGAATACAATTTAATTTACACAATCCAAATTATAGTATAACTTGTACAACATGTTACATATTTTATTTTTGCTGTTCTCAGAATATATTGAATTTCACTTAAAACGGTGAGTTCAAATTACTCATCATATGACAGCGGGAAAAAAAAGACCACAACCTAAAAGATTGTGTTTTAAATAAAACCTTAGATTCTGACAAATGTACACTAATCTTTGATTGACTTACTTTTCCTTGAGGCCAAATAGTATATCATGGAGGTCCTTTTCTCGTTGCAAAGTACTCTGCTGTTCACTATAAAAGTCCATTTCATCGACTTTCTAGAAGAAAAGCTCCAAGAACATCTGAAATATTTTCATTATTTTCATATACTCCTTTTTTCAGTCATGACTCTTTACTCATTCCTGTACCTTTCCTTTTGGCCAAATAGTGTCAGATTTATGAGTATATTTTCAAATTAACTCTAAGAAACTCTGAAATTACCTTTTTTCCGACGTTCTGAAAGAAAGGCTCATACAACATTTTCACAATATTTAAGTATTTGTAAAACCATCTCTGACTCACTCATGTTCATTATTTTGTATAATACTAATATCACATACTATGAGATCCACTTACAGTACCTATATGACAAGTCAATTTTTTATATTACCTGGATCACTTTTACTCAGAATATATTTTTAAACAGCAAAATAACCTTTACTAACTGCTCCCGTCTTCAAAGGCCAATTACCTTTACTTAAATGTTGGTTGTGAAAACACTAGGTATGAATTTTTTAAGCCAAAAGGCAAACGTTGTTTGAAAGTCAAATGAATGTCGTTACAGTGGGTCCAACCTTTACAACTTTTTAAATAGCATGTGTAATGCCCTGATGTTGTAGAAGGACCGTCATGAAAAATAATAGCTACAGTTGCAAAGGTTCTTCCTGATATTGATAACTGAGAACCAACGAAATTTTTAATAGAAGTTGTCAATTTAGTTCCATCAGGTCTACTTCGTTGGAACATTAAAATGACATACTGACCATAATTGTGTAGAAATAATGTGGACAGCATAGTAGACTTACATTGGGTACAAACCATATTGTGATCCGCTGCTTTAACTAGATTATTAAAAGGCACTGATTTGCAGTCTGGTAAAGTCAAATATATAAATCTTTCAGTGTCTATTCTAGTAGTACTTGATAAAGTACAGTTGTCGCAGTCATGCTGCCATTGAAAAGAAAGGCTAAAAAGATTTTTTATATCTACACCTTCATCTTCCAATACATCAAACATATACATTAAAAATTCCTGACAATCCTGCTGAATATTCTGTGAAAATTGATTTTGACCAGAACATATGTCTAGAAGATTTCGAATTTCTGAAACACTTTCTATTTTTGCTCTATCACTGCTACATTTCTCAAACACGGAATTCAACAAACAACAGAATCTTTGATCCCGATTTTCAACAATCTGTTCTTGTATATTTTGAAGAAAAAAACAACATTAACCACTACATTAGCATAGCAGTTGACACCAGAACTGTTTTCAAACTGAAATCCAACAACATCTTCAACAGAATCCTTTTTCTTTCTCCTTACAATTACAGTTTCATCTACTTTTTGTCTTTTTGCTACTACCTCACTGCAATTATTCTCATTTCCTCTTTTTCGGCCTACCACACGTTTTTCAAACAGAGGATATTGAGGCAAATATGGAGCATACTCTCTTCTTAACCTATTGTATTCTTTAACACAATGTAGATCTGCACAAATCTTTGTTTCATCACACTCAATCAAGTACAATCATGATAAAGTTCTGACTCGTGATAATGCCACATATGCCATACCCTCTTTAAACACAGAACTTCCAATGTTCACCAAAGCGCTATCTACACTTAAACCTTGAGATTTATGAATTGTCACCGCATATGCCAAACAAATAGGAAACTGTTTTCGGCGAACATATAAGTCTTTCACAAGCAAAAATCTAGCTGAACAACGACAAATTTGTTCTATTTCCTCAATGCCATCAAATTTAATTTTTAAAATTTCAATTCCATCTCTATTTTTGTAATTCACAAAACCAACAACATGACCCATTGCTCCATTGACCTCTTTCAACATTTAAATTCCTTCTCAAAATGATACGACAATTTAAACACACATTCAGAGTCTTTTCAAAACCAGCAGTTTTAGATATAGTCTTCTCTAATTAATCCAATTTTGATTTCAAATTTTCAGACAAAATAATTGTTGCTCCCATATGTTCAATTGTATCTATAGCTTCCAGTTTCACTATCTCTTCATTTTCTAACTTTAACATTTTGTTGTTGAACATGGAACATTCTTTCAGAGTTGGCATCAAACATATGCCAGATTTCTTCTCATTAATTTTCTTAAAAAATATACTCTGGAAGAATGTTTTCATTTGGGTACAAATTTGAAATTAATCGTCCATGTAAAGCTTCTTTCCCTTGCTGACTTACTTTTCCGATTCTTACATCTTGTAGAATATTTTTATAATCTTCATCCTTTGCCTGCCGCATATTTTGAAGCAGTTCTGCATATTTGAAGTTTAACCATATATTAACGTTTCCAATGCTTCCTAGGCACTTCCTGGTATCTTCATGCGTGAGCATTTTGAACACAGGTTGTCCTTTCACTGGAGTCAACTGCAGTAGATCTCCAAAAACAATAATATGTTTTCCTCCAAATAAGACATCATAGTCTGTTCTAAGAATTTCTTGCATTCTCAAATGCAGAAAAGCAAGCATTATATTTGACACCATGCTTACTTCATCAATGATAAGAAGTTTCATTTTCTTCAGGACTCTCGAAACTTCGGAACAAGCATCTCCAGATAGCTTGTGATATTGCAATTTGTTATCATGCTCCACTGGCAGCATCAGTAAACGATGTAAAGTAATCCCTTTAATGTTATGTGCTGCCAGCCCAGTTGGAGCAGTAACAACACAAGATAGCGGTGATTCAGTCCTTTTCTGCAGATAAGTTGCAATTGCTTTAATCAGAAAACTTTTTCCAGTTCCCGCTTCTCCACTTACGTACAGTTGGACTGGTTTAAATGATTACATGAGCACTTTTTTTCTCATGAGTGAATCCATGTTCTGATCTGTGACTTCGTCATATATCTGTTTCTGCTCAAGGTTTAGTTGTTTCACCAAATCTTCCAAGTTAACTACATCATCTTTAGCTTGTTCCATAGCTCTTTCCACCTCATCCATGGCAGTGGCAGCTTCATTTTGAATAATTGGTCCTCCAAGTGGATCCTGACTCAATGAAGCAGAACTCTGACTGTCTTGAGAACTGTCTCCAGCAATCTCTGCAGCAATTGTGGCTTCTTGCTCTATTTCTTCGTTCAACATTTGCAGATAATTTGGAAAAACAGGACATTCTATGCTATCCTTGGTTGCATTAAAAGAATCTTCGTAACAGAGAAAATCTCCAAGTAGTTCCTCTTCTGTACGCCATGGCTTAAAGAGTTGCAAAAGAGCTAAATAGTAAAATTCCCTTTTGTCTGGATTTTCACAACTCAATTTTCGATGACTAATCAAATGGCCTTTTTTCTGTTTCACTAGACACCCTTCACATCCAATGACAGCATATATTCCATTATTGATATCTTCTCTGATGTTCCTCTTATAAATATAGCTTTGAAGAACTTCATAGAGACAAGCGTTCTCAAGGTGAGGACTTCTATTTGGATAGTATGTATCCAACATGTTTGTCTTCAAAATATCTGCACTTTCTGGTTCTTTCTCCGCCAAATACTCTATCTCTTGTACAGATTTCAAAACTCTATTTCGGGTTGCAGCAAGACCTAGACTCACCCAAATGATGGTTCTAGATTTGGCATAGAGACTTGCTGATGACAATCGATCAGAACATTCATATGCTCCAATTTCTCGATGCGACAACATCTTCAGACTGTAACTGTATAATTTCTTGCTTAGACTCTTTTCATGTGAAATGTCCTCCCACATTTCCTTCAGTTCTGTTTTTTCTTTTTTTGTGATGTAAGACGTCACATATCGAGCCACAGCAATAGAGTTGTCAGCAACGAATTGAATATCCATGTTAGCATTCCACATGGACAAAATCAATGGGTTGTAGTCGTTGATGTACTTGGACTCTTCGTTTCTTTTTAAATTGTATGTATTTTTTGGTGACTTCCTCGTCACAGTATGTCGCAGAGAAGACATCAAATTATTTACTCTTCCTTTAGAAATCACTGGTCGTGGAAAGCTTAAACGACATTTTGTGTAGAACTTGTCCTTGT
The DNA here is from genome assembly GCF_964261635.1 of Lissotriton helveticus. Taxonomy (NCBI): domain Eukaryota; kingdom Metazoa; phylum Chordata; class Amphibia; order Caudata; family Salamandridae; genus Lissotriton; species Lissotriton helveticus. The sequence goes on from NC_136068.1 coordinate 1,143,389,638, forward strand.
TTCTGAATTTTCGACGACAGTACTTTCCACAATGATGGGATTGAAAGCGTAAAACTTGTTGCCTTAAATTGTTTTCTTCGGTAGTTTTCGGAACAGCACATGTTGAATACTCTTCAATGAAGCTCATCACTGTCTCATCCGAATCTGTTCCAAATTTGGGTGCATCTTTAATCCACAACAACATATGTATGTGAGGAGCACCTCTCGCTTGATACTCCTTTCTCCAAAAGAGATCCAAAACCTCTCCAAGGGGAAGATTTTTTTTGTTGGTAATAAAAGACATCATAGCTTCAAATCTATGATTGAAATATCTGCATATATTCACTGGATCCAAAGAACACAGTTCTCCAGGTGTCTTGAATTCTATATTTTATATATTTGCATTTGCCTCGCGTAGAAATTGAAGTAAGTCGTCCCATGCATACTCGGCACAGCTAAGAGTGAGGAACCATGTAGGAGTTCCTAAGTTTCTTAGCATACATTTCAATTCCCCATGACGACGGTACCAATACTCGTTTGTACCACGCTGACATGCCATGAGATTGATTAAATGAGATTCCAAAATATTATCGCGCAGATTCACTTTCTCCATAAACTACCTCGCCGAAACATTTTGCAGATGTGCTCCACTTTTCAGTATATGGTTTACTGCATAAGAAAGCCCAGACAAGTCACTTTCATACTGTAAATGAAACAGATAGGGAATGCATTGACAAAACCTTGGATCTTCAGCATACAATCTTACAGTTCGATATTCAGATGCAGGAATTTGAAGTGGTCGATCGTCATATCGTCCACCTCGACCTGTTGGAAATAGCTGTGGAAAATAAAGAGCTTCCAAACTTTCTTCCCATACACTAATGGGACTTCCTTTTGCTGCTTTCATTTGAAACAATTCAATTGCATTCCCCATTATTTCTTTGGAATGCAAAGGATGAACAGTATAAAGTTCATATATTTCTTCACTTCTAGACACATCAACTTTTTCAATTTGGCCGCCTGAACAATCACTGTCTTCATCTGCATCTGTTTCCTCTGCTGCAACACATACATCTTTGTAATACTCATTGTTTTTTACTAAATACAACGTTGCCTTTTTGACTTTCCTTACATCCACTAAATCTTGCCAGATTTTTTTACTCTTTGTCGGAACCCCATTAACTAGAATAACTAAAGGTTCCTCTTCTACTTTTTCTATACCAATTGTATCAATATTTTTTTTGAAATCTAGAGGCAAATAAACAACTCTTCCCTTTAATCCTCTCTGCAAATCTGTAGGAGGCAATTTCCCTATCTTAGGCTCCATGCGAACAATTGCCTGAAAAGGATGGACACATTGAATCAAAATAGACTCATATGTATTTAAATCCATCAATTCACGGGGAATGTCTACCAACTCCAGATTATTATGAACAGCTCTAGCAGGCATTCTGTTTTGATTTAATTTATCATAACAATATTTACAAATACGCTGATCACAACTCAAATCAAAACAATTCTCCACCCACAAATAAGTTGCAAAATCAAAATAAAATAATTATTCATCTTTTCAGGTTCAGGTTTCAAGTCTTTATTTCGATTTTTAACAAATCATAAAAGACACATTAAAATACAATAATAAGTCACACATGAATCTTTAAGGAAGAAAACTATTTAAGGAAAAAAGAAAAAAATACAAAACCTCAAAAACTAGATACATTTAAAAAAGCATTAAATATCAATAAGAAGGAAACCTGAATAAATAAAAACACATGGTGTTTTAGCAGTACAATACGAATCAATTAGCGTGAAACCATTTCTTGCCTGGTGGATGCAGATGGAAAAATCTAAAAAGCAGATGGATTTCAACAGTGTACATGGTTTGTCACTTTACAGGACACTATATATGGGCTCTGACAACTGAGACGTATGTCTTAACCTTAAAAACCAGGCCCAGCCCAAATATTTGGCCAGGCTTACAACAAAAAGCTCGAAAGTGTTGGTCTTTAGCGCCCAAATGGCTTCAGCAGATGTTTTAAATGGCAATCTCTGGAACAATGGTTTAAGCCATTTCTTTCGGGGTACAATATATCTCGGACAAACAAAAAGAAAATGTCCCTCTGATTCTCTGTGACCCGGGCAACCTTTACAATAAATCGATGTCCCTGTGGACCATTTGTTAACAAAAGAGTTCAAAGGCAATGACCCCACTCTGAATTGGAGGTACAATTTCTTGTCTAGTGGTTTGGTTATTACATCCCAATAGGGCTCTCGGAATAGATCTAGCTTAAAAGTTAAGAACCTGCCTGTGAGGCTGATATTGCTAGAGGATGAAACTCTTTTTAGACGAATCGAGGCCCAATACAGGGATTTGAACTCTTGTTTAGAGGGGAAAACATTGGATGAGGGGGATGACCAAAGTTGTTCCAAGCCCATGTCAGTGAGAATGGTTTTCACAGCTAAGAACCATGGGATTTTTCCGGACCCGCTGATTGACCTAACTTCAGCTAATTCTTTAGCGAAGAGAGACAGGTCAGGGGAGGTCCATATCCGTCTCCACAGTGCCACCAACCTAAATCTAGCCATCTCGTTGATCGGAGGGCATCCTAGGTCCAGACATAGAGGGATTGAGGGGGTCGATTGTGGGAGACCTATTAAGTTCCGAAGGAACTTGCATTGGGTTCTAAAAAGGTTGAGCAGGTCTATATAGCCCCAAAGATCTGCGCCATAAAGAATAGCAGTGGTGATTTTGGCGTCATAGATCCTAAGGGCAGGGAGGACCCGCTTGGTGGATGATCCTTTTTGATCTTTTATAAGACAGCCAGACAAACGTGCCAGCTTGAGATGTTGGATGTTGGTTTGATCTTTCCATCTCAAGCGGCTGTCAAGGGTGACCCCCAGGTAGGTCATGGTCTCGACTTGCTCGAGATCAACTCCATTCAAACTCACAGAACTCCGCACTGAATGGTTTCTAGTAAAAACCATAAATTTCGTTTTCCCCACATTTACCTCCAAGTTGTTAATGGCACAAAACTCCTCAAAGCGGTCCAGAGCCCGCTGGAGCCCGCTGCGTGTTCTAGAGAGGAGTAAGGTGTCGTCGGCGAAGATGAGAAGCAGGAATCTCGTCCCTGCCAACATTGGGGCGTCGGTGGGGGTATCCATGAAGAATTTTACCACTTGATCGATAAATAAAAGGAAAAGTGTGGGTGCCAGGACGCACCCCTGACGGACACCTCTAGTTACGGGAAATGTTTCCGTCACTTGTCCCTGGCCTCCCCACCTTACCCTCGCGTAGTTATCTTCATGGAATCTAATGATGAGATCCAGAAGTACTGATGGACAACCTAAATTTTCCAACACGCCCCACAATTTGTCCCTTGGCACCAAATCGAAGGCGGACTTTAGATCAATGAATGCAGCAAAGATGGTACCGCCGCCTAGCCAAACCACCTTCCAGTAGATAAGGCAGAGTCTAAACACCTGATCTATGGTGCTTATTCCCGATCTAAAACCCGCCTGCATGGGAGATAAAATGTCATCTGTTTCAATCCAGCCCTGGACCCGTCCCAAGACCATACGTGCGATGATTTTTTGTATGGAATCGATTAAACTAATGGGACGGTAATTCCCTGGCTTAGACTTATCGCCCTTTTTATATATCGGAATTATCTCGGCGCCCTTCCATGATTTTGGGATCGTGGCTCCATTAGCTAGGGAGTTAGCAATCATGGTTATGTATGGAATCCATAAGGCTAGATTGGATTTAAAAAGGTCCGCCGGTATCAGATCCATACCAGGAGCTTTTCCTCGCAGAGTCAGGCCCAGGGCCAGCTCGGCCTCTGTAACTGAAAAAATTAGTTTCTCCCCGAGGGAGCTTAACGGGGATGACCTGACCAGGGGATTTATAGCTTTGGGGTCATCAGCTCTAAATTGGGCGGAGCAGAATGTTACCCATTCATCAAGGGGTACTTGGTTGGCCGGAGTGGATGAAGCCGGGTCCTTCCCCCATTTAACTAGATCATTATGCTGAGTACCTGTAATTCAATGGAACTGTATCTAACATGCTCCTTCACCACTCATGAAAAATTTTTGCTGACCCGTTTCAGGTTTAACATCTTTCATCAGCTTTTAATTAGACCCAAGTCGGACATTTTTAAGAAACCAGCAGCTCCCTGTGGCTGCGACGGGAAGTCTCCACAGGATATGCTGCATTTTATATTTTTATGTACGTTTTATGAATATCCCCGTAAGCGGTTTCTGGTTACCCTTTTAAAGAAATTAAATTTTAACCAAATTAGACCCGCCCTTGTGTACTTACAGTTGTTGCATCCTGATAGTGTTCTTCAGGTGTTAGAATTTTTAAAAATGACCATGAGACTAAGAAATTGTCTGGATGAGTAAATGTGCATTAACTGCAGTTTATGGCACTATCGCACTTTATTTTGTATATTCTGTATTGGACATTACTTGCACTTTTTATTCTGATTCTGTCAATGCACTCGTTTTTATGATATATTTGAGTGTATGTAATTTAAGATTGACTTTGTGACTACTGTGATGTTTTTATTATGTTTTATCTATTGTGTACTTTTATGGATTGCAATATATCCGAAATAAAGTCAATTTGAATTGAATTGAACTAGATCCCAGAACTTTTTTGGGTTGTTTGAGGTGGACGCCTCCAGAAGATCTGTCCAAAACTTATCCTCCCACTCCCGTTTAGATTACCAGAGGATTTTTCTGTACTGGAGCCTAGCCGCCTTAACTGCGACCATGTCCCTGGATTTGATAGATGAAATAAGATCCGAGTGTGCCTCCCTACATTTCTTGTTGTACCATTTTTGGGGCAAGGGGTTAGCTTTGGTAGAAGCACTACGGCACGGGAGGGAAAGAAGGGACTTTAACTGGTCAAAACATCCAGTATGGAGATTCATAGCATGGTTTGCCAAGCCTGGGTTTGCCCCCAGCAGGTCAATTTTCGACATCTCATTATACACACTGTAGGCCATTGTATTAACATTGTCCCATAATGATTTGTCCTCCAAGACCCGGGACCATTTCAATCTCCTCCTATCATTGGTTAGCAAAACGTCCCCTGTATGTGAGGTGGTAGGCTCCTCTTGTCTCTTTAGATCTGGCAGTTTTAATGATAGTGACAGCGGATTGTGGTCGCTTTCCGGGCGCTGTATAACTGCCATGTCAATTAATAAAGGCCAATATTCCAATTTTAACAAAAAATAGTCAATGCGGCTCTGCCTTAGCCCATTATCGAAGGTACAGTTGGCTAGTTTGTCCGAGATTGTGAGGCCATTGCACGCTCGGAAACCCCTGTTTTGGCAGAATGCCATCCAATTCACTGCCGCCTCTGATGCTTTGGCCCTTTTGTCGACAATTAGATCAGGGATGTCCCAAGCAGTGTCCTCAGCCATGCTCCAACTGTCCCCTATGCCGAACAAAGGCTCTATAGTGCAATTCAGGTCTCCAGCAAGGATGGTAACGTTCCCACTACCCATTTCGGCAATTTTGTGGTCGATGATGTTCAGCAAAGGCTGACTACGACCACCAGGCAGTCCTCTGGCATAGATATTGAAAATGTACACATCCCGTTGGTTAACTTTGCTTAGTTTGATTAGTAGGAGATCCGGAGCCTGGGCAGGGAGCTCAGTCGGATAAAGGCCCAATGTCTGCTTCACCCAAATCGTTAGTCCACCTGAGGCACGCCCCTTAACCCCTTTGACCGTATAAATCAACTAATCTAGTTTGATGTTTATAATGACTTCGTCGACAACACACACAAGTAAAATTCGGCCTTTCACTTGATTTCACCTTAAACCTAGTAATTTCCTGCTCAAACGTTTCTGTACTTGAAATCTGTACATTCTCTTCCACATTACCTTGAATTGCTGTGTCAATTTCTACACTATCCTCTTTTTTCACAAAAATAACAAATCTCAATTTCTTCACAAATCTTCTTCACATCTAATTCAGTTCCATGCAAAAGAGCACTGTTTAATTGTTTAAGCTTAAGTGCTGGACTTTTTGCATAATACAACATTCTCACTAATTTCCTCATTTTGGTATGATGCACTGCTAACATCCTAAAATGATGAAAAACACTCTGACAGACTTTTCTAGAAAGACAAGCCAGTGAATGCCCTTGCAAACCTGTGTTTTCTCTCACTCTGCAAGGATCTAAGTCTTGCAACAACTTCACTTTCTGCTTTAGACTTTTCTTACTATATGTACGTAAGAAATTATAAAACAAATCAATTGATTCCTGTCGCACACTACAAATACGACTACACTTCCAAGTGTACACTGGACCCTTAGTACGTCTCCCTAAAACTTCATCAGTAAACACCTCTTCTGGTTCTCTAGGCACAAGTTTCTCTTTTTCAATCGGACAACCGTCTTTCACTTCATACGCTCGACCACTGGTGTCAACTGCATGCACTAAATCGTTCTCCTGGAAGTAACTCTCCTCATTAAAAAATGGCTCACAACTTGAACTGTGCATCCATTCTCCTGAAAAAACTTTACAAAAATTAGTCCGATTAATTACTCTTTTCCATCTACTGTTTGATTTGAAAACATCAATTGTCTTGTTAAGTGTCCTAATTCTATTGATTATTAAAATAAATAAGTTTTTTCTTAACTTCAAAAGCCTGATCAACAATCTTCTCCACACTTTTCTTTTTCTTATAAAAAGTTGCTCTCTGTTTACCTTTCCTAATGTTTTTTAACAAATTTAAAACCACCCTATTGTGAAACATTCGTTTACGAATGTCTCTAAACTGATTCTGCCTTCTATTCCTATACATATTATTCTCTCCTGCTCCAGTTGTAGGATTCTTTGAGGTTCTCTCCTTCCTTTTCAAATGTACTCTCTCATTCTCTTTTTCTACATGCTGTCCAACATTTTTTTTTGTTTTGATCTACATATGTTCCGTAAGAAAGACTTAGTTGTCTTACCAGGAGCTTTGTTCCTGTTTTTTGAAGTATTTGTTGTTGAAGAGTGCTGTAATTCCGTTGCTGTTTTTGTTTGTAACCGTATTTCATTTTTCCATCTTCTTTGCCTTGAGGGCATCTTTCCTTACTCTTGAAATCTTGATTTCAATCTGTGTTAAAAAAAATAGCACATTATAGATCACTATTATCAAACAACAAAGCAATGACAAAAAGCAAACGGTCTATTCAGGGTTACAGATCAAGTGAGGATTCTCCAAGGGTGCAGAAGAGGTGAGACCTGTATTGAAGAGTGTAGTGGAAGAGAGGTATGTCCACAGGTACAAAGAAAGTGAGACCTGTGTCTAAGAGTGCAGTAGGAGATAAGCTTCATGAAGTCTAGTCCACTGCACTCTTACACACAGGCTTCACCACCTATGTTCTCCAGGAAAGGCCTCTCTCCCACTACAGTCTTAAACTCAGGCCTCACCTCGTCTGTCCCTCTGGACATGCCTCCTCTCATCTACACAATCTACTTCCTAATCTAAGGTAACACAGGTGACATTATTGTGAAAAGATGAAATATATGTATTTAATCATGCAGACACTATTTATTCCTTCTCAAAAAACTAAAAGTCATTTATTTTTACCAAAATCGTTTTTTAAATAACATTTTAGACACACAGTGCAGGTCCTATGTACAAGCATTCAGTGTCCATGACTACAATGGAGAGGACTAACCTCCTCTTACCCTTGGACAAGCCTTACCTCATCTCTGTCCTCTAAACAGGCCTCAATGTATTGAGTATAATTGATAGTAAGTAGGTGCAGATGAGGTGACGCATGTGCAAGGGTGTAAATAAGCTGAAGCCTGTCTAAGCATGCCAATTAGTTGAAGTCTATTCAGGGTTGCAGATGAGGTAAGGATTGTCTAGGGGTGCACAAGAGGTATGGCCTCTATTGAAGAGTATAGTAGAAGAGAGGTCTGTCCACGGGTGCAAAGAACTTGAGACCTGTGTCTAAGAGTGCAGTGGGAGATAGGCTTCATGAAGCCTAGTCCACTGCACTCTTAGACACAGGTCTCACCACCTACGCTCTCCAAGAAAAGCCTCTCTCCCACTACAGTCTTGAACACAGGCCTCACCTCCTCTGTCCCTCTGGACATGCCTCACTTCATCTGCACAATCTACTTCCTAATGTGAGGTAACACAGGTAACATGATTGTGTAAAGGTCACATTTCTTTAGGTAATCATGCACACACTATTAATTCTTTCTCAAAAATGTAAAAGACATTAATTTGCCCCAAAAATGTTTCAGTAGTGCAATGAAAAGCTTGTACATATGACCTTTTCTCTGTTTTTCAAATGTTATTCTAAAAAAAGATTATGAGGCCTAAGCAAGAGTGCAGATGTGATGAAGCCTGTCCAGGGGAGCACAAAAGGTGAGGCTTGTGTCCAAGAGTGCAGTGGACAGGACTAAACTGGAGTAGTGTGCAAAAAAAGATGAACCTCATTTATGAGGCCCTGCGTCAGTTTTGCACTGCTGATGCGTCACTTTTTTTGACGCATCGGCGGCATAAAACATGTGCCTTTTTGCGCCATATTTAAAAAGTGACGCATGTAGGTAGATGCGTCACTTTTTAAACCTCTGCACCACATTATACCCCTGTCAGGTGTAATGTACACAGGGGGCATTCCCCTGCAAAAAGCCTCGTAATAGTGACGCAGTGAAATCTATGAGATTTCACTGCGTCACTTTTAGGACACTGTTACGTCAAAATCTTGCACCTGCCTCACAGCAGGCGTAAGACTGAGGCAAACGCTTTCACATGGGGCTTTCCCCATGTGAAAGGATGCATTGCTGGAGTTGCGTCATTTTTGTGACACACACCAGCAATTTATCACTTTTGCGCTTACAGATACATCAGAAATACTGACTTATCTATAAGTCCTAGAAACATGATGCATCATACATTAAATATAATGCATCATTGGTGTCACAAGGAGTGCACATTTAAAAGTGACGCATCGCTGTTTTCATAGATAACGCTCTCAGTGTGCTTCCTAATCTGAGGTAACACAGGTAACATGATTGTGAAAGCTTCAAATTATTTTATTTAATCATGCACACACTTTTTATTCTTTCTCAAAAATGTAAAAGCTATTCATTTGCCCCAAAATCGATTTTTCAATAACATTTTAGAAACACAGTACAGGTCCTATGGACAATCATTCCATTTCAGTACTGAAAAGTCACTATTTTACAAAATACATTTCCCATCTCTTGCAAACATTCCTACCAAGCATTACCCAAAAAATGAAACAAACCAACAGCAAATAAACTCACTCTGCTTCCCAATCTGAGGTAAAACAGGTAAAATGTTTGTAAAACAATCAAATATTTTTATATAATTATGCACACACTATTTATTCCTTCTTAAAAATGTTAAAGCCATGGATTTGCACTAAAATCGTTTTTCAATTACCATTTTAGGAACAGAACATAGGTCCTATGTACAAGCATTTATGGTCACTTCTGAAAGCCATTGATTTCCCCAAAATCGTTTTTTGAACAACGTTTTAGAAACAAAGCGCAGGTCATATGTACAAGCTTTCCAGGTCACTACTGAAACTTCACATTTTTACAAACTACAATTCCTCTTTCCAGCAACAACTTTTTATCAAGCATGTTCAAAAAACATGAAGAAAGTCACATTAAAAAAACAAATTTTGCTTCCAAATCTTCTCCATAGAGTATACAAGTCTCTATCTATATTAAATGAATCATAGCTCACCTTTACAAATGCTTTAGGAGATTCAGAAATGTGTCAGATACACACACCAATATTTCTTTAGCAGATCAAAAGGTATGTTCTCCAGGCACTGCAACCATTAATGGCACAGAAAACCTCTAATTCTACACACATATTCCTCATGGTAACCAATCAAAACTCCTCCCTCTCTATTTTCAAATCAACACCCTTCCCCCCTCAGCCCTTTCTACCTGTTACCATAGCAACTCCCTCCTCACTGAGCTCCCAGGGTTAAAAGTTTATTCTACAATGTTGCAAATCAAATCAGCAAGCATGTTTGACCTCTCAATACACCAGCTTATCCAATGCAATCTTTCTTTAAATGACTTTTTCTTAACCATTCAAATTACTTCTTTCACATAACAGAACCAAGCACCCTAACTTTCATTTTTCAACTATCTGAATCCACCAATTATTGCTTGTGATTCAAGAGCACTGAAACTCCAGTTTTTTTTTTGCAAACTCCTACTGTTCCAACTGCCATTTCATTCCTACACTTTATCTGACTGCACCAGAACCTCCTCTCACCATGTACTCTGTCTGGATTATTGGACATAGCTACATTCACTGGGCTCAAAGGTATGCAGCTACCAGAAATTTTCACAACCTTGATTTACCAAATGTGCACATAAAATGGATTGGCCAAAGAGGATTGAGATGTCATCAATTGATACCATTGGTGAAAACCTTTCACCATCTGCCACACCCTGACCTTATAATTTTGCACTGTGGTGGAAATGACCTAGGCACTTTGACTGGGGTAGGTCTGGAAATGGTTTTAAAGGACACCTTTGGGCAATTGATGACACTTTTTCCACAAACTGCCTTGGTATATTCCAATATATGCCAAAGGCAGAAATGGAAGTGGTCCAACCAATTTTGTCCACAGATTGAGAAAGCAAGGAAACATGTGAATAAATCTGTTTCTGCTTACATGAGATACTATGGAATGGGTTCAATATACAACAACAACTTGCGTTACAACATGCAAGATATCTACAGAGGAGATGGTGTGCACTTCTCAGATGAGGGGAATAGAATATTCCTCCTGAATTTAAGATTGTGCATTGGAACCTACTTGTAGGTACCTAATTCAGCCCCAGAACACAAAAGCTCTTTTCAGGGCTACCCTACATCTGATCACTCACAATGATTATTTTACTCTAACTTTTTTCACTAATTTTTACCAAAGTACGCTCCCCGGTACGCTTCCCGGTGCGCGTACCGGGCGCCCCCCCCCCGCGAAAAATTTCATATTTTTTTTTCCGCCTATATGGGCCTCCTAAGACCCCCTCAGAAAACCTAGAGGGATAGGGAGTGCCTACCATGCCCCCTTATACCCATTCCCAACGTTGTTTGTCCTCCATTTTCTGTCTCAAATCTACCAAAACACAAAATGGAGGACTCCCGTAGCGCTGCCGGTACGCGTACCGGGGCGCGCACCGAGAAGCGTTCCCAAAAATTTTAAAAGTTAATTTATATAAAAACCACTGGAGACACTTTCACCAAAAATAGAATAGGCCATACTACATACCAGTCCCTACCATTTCCCCAAATTTGGTGGAATTGCATTGAGCCATTTGGCCTGTAGCCCTCTTTAAATATCCTGAGGTGAATTACTTGACAAAAACACATCTGAAGAGTTAGAATTTACAACCAATTAAAATGTTACTTTCATTTTCTACTATTATTTCATGACATTTGATTGGTTATGTACACGAATATATATAAAGAAAGAGAGGGAAACACAGCCATTTTGACTACTACTTCCTGAAGTACATTTCAAAAGGATTTTCACTGAGAACCTAAACTTCTTTTTCAAAGGTAAGATGTTATTTTGAAAACTGAAGTATGTTGTGCACTTTAAGTTAATTTGGAAAACATTTTCTGATAGTTATATACCATCCCTCTGTAATAGTTATAGATTGAGATAGACTTCTCTGTTATAGTTATGGATGGAGTTAGGCTTGTCTTGTATAATTATCAATTTACTTAGGCTTTATGATATACACTTTTTTAAATTTCTACTTCCAGCCTGATACCATACACTGCCCAAAGATAACTTCACTGTTAAAAAATCAAAACTACCTGTCTGAACTTAAACCCAACAGTGCCCTATCTCTACTGATATATTTATTTTTTATGCAAATTACAGCAAGAAAATGGAAGGAGAGCAGAATATTTCCTTCAAAATTGTTCTGGAGAACAACGCTGAAAAATGTATTGAAGACAATGATGACTTAGATGTCATGGGTGAATCACGGGACTATGAATTAGTTCAATGTGTAGAAGCAGTAGATTTGCTCATTGAAAATTAGGACATTTCCGACAATGTGTTGATAGAAGTTCTGTTAAATTTGGAAAAAGAATCAAAAAAATAAATTTATATTTAATAATCAAAAATTGTTCGAGACATTATTCATTTTTATATGTAATTCATAAACTAGTACCAAATTGATTATAATGTAAATTCAGACTTATAGTATACTGTGCAACTTTTTTATGTTACATAGTAATTTTGCTCATAGTTACTTCCTTTCTCCCACTATATTATCTCCAATGAGTATTTGACATCTCTTTTTCATCTCCTGCTTCCATGTTCTTTCTGCTTTCCTGACAGACTATGATATGGATTCCATATACCAGAATAACTTCTGTAACAACATGCAAGATATCTACAGAGGAAACGGTGTACATTAAATTTAAGACTCAGCATTGGTACCTACATGTTGGTACTTAAATCACCCACACAACACAACAACTCTATTCAGAGCTACCCTAACTCTAAGCACTTTAAATTAATATTTTAGTGTTTCACTGAGTTTTCCCCATGTGTGGGGGGGGAGGTGTGTGTGGGGTGTGTCTGTGAGGTGTGTATGTGTGTGTGTGTGTTTGGGGGGATGAGGTGTATAGGTGTGTGGGGTATGTGGGTGGGGAAGTGGGTGTGTAAGGTGTGTGTGTGGGTGTGTGGGGTGTTTGGGTGTAGGTGGGGGTGTGGGTGTGTGAGGTGTGTGTGGGGTGTGTGTGGGTGTGGGGGGTATGTGTGTAGGATGTGTGTGTATGTGTGGGATGTGTGGATGTGTCTGTGAGGTGTATGTGTGTGTGTGTGTGGGGGGGAGGTGTGTGGGGGGGATGTGTGGGGTGTGTCTGTGAGGTATCTGTGTGTGCGTGTGTGTGTGTGTGTTGGGGGGGTGAGGTGTGTGTGTGAGTGTGGGTGTGTGGGATATGGGTGTGGGTGTGGATGTGTAAGGTGTCGGTGTGGGGGTGTGGGGTGTTTGGGTGTGGGTGGAGGTGTGCGTGTGTGAGGTGTGTGTGGGGAGTGTGTGGGTGTGGGGGTGTGGGGTTGTGTGCGTGTGGGTGTGTGTGGGATGTACTTGTAGGTACCTAAAACAGCCACAGAACCCAAATGCTCTTTTCAGAGCTACCCTACCTGTAATCACTCAAAATGATTATTTTACACTATTATTTTCACTATTTTTCACCGAAGTACGTTCCCCGGTACGCTCCCCGGTGCGCGTACCGGGCGCTCCCCCCCGTGAAAATCGGAAAAAAATTGTTTTTTGTCCCGCGGGACCCTTTTGTGGCCCCCACATCAAACCTACGGGGTCAGGGGGGGTCTGCCCTACCCCCTTATGGTCATTTCCCCCTTTGTTTTTGCCACCTCTTGTGTCTCGATCCTACCGAGACACAAGATGGCGGCCACTGCGGACTGTTTCGAATGTTTACAGACACCCGAGAGCCAATCAGCTTTCCGTGCACAAGTCGCGTAGCGCGCCCGGTGCGCTCCCCGGTGCGCGCACCGGGGCGCAGCTATAGATATATATATTTTTTTGAACCTAAATTACTCAAAATCCTCTGGAGCACATATTTCGAGACATAGCAAAGGCACATCGGGCTACCAGTCCCTACAATTTTGCCAAGTTTTGTGAAAATCCATTCAGCCGTTCAAGCTGAAAGTGAGTTCGACCGCCCTATGGAAATTAACATGGGGAAAACACGTTTTGGGACCCCCCTTTTATCTCGGCCTCCGCTTGACAAATGCCCCCCAAACTTTCCGAAAAGGAGCGAAGCGCCGCGAGGCAAAGTTGAGGAAAATTTCAGGCAGATTCCTCCACCGGCGCCAAAGTTATTCCCAATAGAATGTTACGATTTCCCTATGGAAATCAATCCTAACTATAACTACCTACTGGCGACCGCCAGTAGGTAATATATATATATATATATTCACTGAAAAAACCCATAGGTTTCAGGCACGTTATAGTTAGGAATTAGCATTTAAAAAACCTTAGAAATCCACTAAAAACCATACATTTCAGGGACGTTATAGTTTGTTGGACATTTGACTCATATAAAACCAAAGATATTCGCCTGTTATAGTTAGTTGAGCTAATTATAACTTGCGCGCCCGCAATGCACTGCTGATGATGTCACATATTCCATCACTCATGACATGGTCAGTCACATCACTGATGACATCTCAAATGATGTCACTGATGACATCACTCTTGACATCATCCAGTGAATGTGTGTTTCTGTAAAGGTTAAATATGTTTTATATATATATGCCAAGGTGTATTGAAGAATGAATGCATTTACAAGTGCCTAAAGGGATTATTTAATAGGTGTGTGACTGACTGTATAAGTGAGTGATTGAACATGTCTTACTGAATGCATGGGTTAGTGACTAAACTGTATAAAAATCTGTATTAGTCTCTCCGTTGGTGTGTAAGCAACTGCATGGGTTGCTGAATAGCTACATGAGTGTCTATATAGGGTATTGATTTGTTGTCTGAGTATCTGTATGGGTCCCTGAGTGTCTGTGTGCATGGGTGTGTGGGGGGGTGTGTGAGTCTCTGCAAAGTATGGGCAAAATTTGCGAATTCGTGGTCCGCGGATTCGCGCCAAATGGCAAAAAAATCAGCAGATGAGAAGAAAGCAGCCTCCTGGTCAAAGGAGCTACATGGGGATGGCGCTCGGGAAACTCATGGAATGCAAAAA